>NC_082719.1:101890957-104534707 GCF_030144855.1 Hypanus sabinus | reverse complement strand
TCTTCTGCTACCACGAGGCCACTCTCAGGGCAGAGGAGCAACTGCTTACACACCTAGGCAGCCTCCAACATCGATTTCTCCAATTTCCAGTGATCCCCTTCCATCACTTTCCTACTCTGGCCTCTTACCCCATCTCCTCACCTGCCTTCCACCTCCCCATGGGTTCCCCTTCTGCCATGATCTACTCTCCTCTCAGATTTCTTCTTCTCCAGCCCTTTGCCTTTTGTACCTCTCATCTCCCAGCTTCTCACTTCATTCCCTCCCCCACCAACCTCATCAGCTCTGGGGATCTCCCATCCACGGCCACCAACCTCATAGTTCCCACACCCCGCACTTCCCGTTTCTACCTCCTACCCAAGGTCCACAAACCTGCCTGTCCAGGTAGACCATTGTCTCAGCTTCCTCCTGCCCCACCGAACTCATTTCTGCATACCTTGACACTGTTTTATCCCCCCTTGTTCAATCCCTTCCCACCTATGTTTGTGACACTTCTCAGGCTTTGAATTTTTCCAATGATTTTAAGTTCCCTGGCCCCCACCGCCTTATTTTCACCATGGACATCCAGTCCCTATATACCTCCATCCCCCACCAGGAAGGTCTCAAAGCTCTTTGCTTCTTTTTGGATTCCAGACCTAACCAATTCCC
This sequence comes from Hypanus sabinus, assembly GCF_030144855.1. Taxonomy (NCBI): domain Eukaryota; kingdom Metazoa; phylum Chordata; class Chondrichthyes; order Myliobatiformes; family Dasyatidae; genus Hypanus; species Hypanus sabinus. Next base: position 104,534,062 of record NC_082719.1, on the reverse strand, counting down.
CTCTACCACCACTTTCCTGCTTCTACCGGGATTAGTTCTTACTCTCAATAATTTCTCCTTTGGCTCCTCCCACTTCCTCCAAACCAAAGGTGTAACCATGGGCACCCGCATGGGTCCCAGTTATGCCTGCCTTTTTGTTGGCTTTGTGGAACAGTCCATGTTCCAAGCCTGTACGGGTATCCGTCCCCCTCTTTTCCTTCGCTACATCGACGACTGCATTGGTGCTGCCTCCTGCACGCATGCTGAGCTCGTTGACTTCATTAACCTTGCCTCCAACTTTCACCCTGCCCTCAAATTTGCCTGGTCCATTTCCGACACCTCCCTCCCCTTTCTTGATCTTTCTGTCTCCATCTCTGGAGATGGCTTATCTACTGATATCTACTATAAGCCTACAGACTCTCACAGCTACCTGGACTATTCCTCTTCCCACCCTCTCTCTTGCAAAAATGCTATCCCCTTCTCACAATTCCTCCGTCTCCGCCGCATCTGCTCTCAGGATGAGGCTTTTCATTCCAGGACAAAGGAGATGTCTTCCTTTTTTAAACAAAGGGGCTTCCCTTCTTCCACCATCAACTCTGCTCTCAAACACATCTCTCCCAATTCTTGCACATCTGCCCTCACCCCATCCACCTGCCACCCCACTCGGGATAGGGTTCCCTTTGTCCTCACCTACCACCCCACCAGCCTCCAGGTCCAACGTATAATTCTCCATAACTTCCGCCACCTCCAACGGGATCCCACTACCTAGCACATCTTTCCCTCCCCCCCCTTTCTGCTTTCTGCAGGGATCGCTCCCTACGCGACTCCCTTGTCCACTCATCCCCCCCATCCCTTCCCACCGATCTCCCTCCTGGCACTTAGCCTTGCAAGCGGAACAAGTGCTACACCTGCCCTTACACTTCCTCCCTCACCATCATTCAGGGCCCCAGACAGTCCTTCCAGGTGAGGCGACAATTCACCTGTGAGTCGGCTGGTGTGGTATACTGTGTCTGGTGCTCCCGGTGTGGCCTTTTATATATTGGTGAGACCCAATGCAGACTGGGAGACCATTTCGCTGAACACCTACGCTCGGTCCACCAGAGAAAGCAGGATCTCCCAGTGGCCACACATTTTAATTCCACGTCCCATTCCCATTCTGATGTGTCTATCCATGGCCTCCTCTACTATCAAGATGAAGCCACACTCAGGTTGGAGGAACAACACCTTATATACCAGCTGGGTAGCCTCCAACCTGATGGCATGAACATTGACTTCTCTAACTTCTGTTAATGCCCCTCCTCCCCTTCTTACCCCATCCCTTATTTATTTATTCATTCATTCATTCTCCTTTCTTTCTTCTTTTCCCTCTCTCTTTTTTCTCTCTCTGCCCCTCTCACAATCACTCTTTGCCTGTTCTCCATCTCCCTCTGGTGCTCCCATCCCCCTTTCTTTCTCCCTAGGCCTCCTGTCCCATGATCCTTTCCCTTCTCCAGCTCTGTATCCCTTTTGCCAATCACCTTTCCAGCTTTTAGCTTCATCCCACCCCCTCCGGTCTTCTCCTATCATTTCGGATCTCCCCCTCCCCCTCCCACTTTCAAATCTCTTACTATCTCTCCTTTCAGTTAGTCCTGACGAAAGGTCTCGGCCCGAAATGTCATCTGTACTTCTTCCTATAGATGCTGCCTGGCCTGCTGTGTTCCACTAGCATTTTGTGTGTGCTGAGAGAATTTCTAGCATCTGCAGATTTCCTCATGCGCACGTATCACCTTCTAATTTGTCCTCTTTCCTCTCCCCCCCACCACCTTGTTCTGCATCTTCTCCCTTCCCTTCCAGTCCGGATGAAGCGTCAGTCTGAAACATTGGCTGCTTATTCATTTAAATAGAAGCTGCCTGACCTGCTGGGCCTCTCCACTGTTTTGTCTGTGTTGACCTAGTAAGTGTGATTTCGTACACTATTGAATATCTCCAGTTTAACAGGATGCTTGATGGAGGTCTAATGTGACTGTATCTTTGCTTAGTTTGTACTTGGTTTGTTAACTGATGGAACTAGCCAAAAAAGGCAAGTTTCCCTACTGCCCCCACTCTAACAGGAGCACCATCGAGTGTCCTGTCTGTCTGCATCATTGTGTGGAACAGAGGCTGCAAGGTATCAGACGCAGACCCTACAGAGGATCACAATTTGGGACATTTACTGATACAGCAGTGCCATGGAGAGAATGAAGAACACGAAGTGCACACACTGGACAATCTAACCTGGACCCACAATACTTCCGTATTAGTCAAGAAGGCACTTTCTGAGGAGATGGGGTGTGTAAGGCTCCCTGCCTCAATTCGAACAACTTTTTACTGAGAACAGTAAACATCGCCTAAAGAATCACCGGGGTCTCCCTGCCTGCCATGTGTGACATTTACTGGAAACATCGTAGACAAGGAACTTGAAGCCTTGTTAACGATCCCACCACCAGGTACAGGAGCATCAGGACGCAGACTGCCAGGCTGGGTAACCACTTCCTCCCTCAGGCTGTAAGACTAATGAATTCCCTGTCACCACTGAGATCTTGTCACCAGGACACTGTTTACTTGTGAAGCACACTACAGACATTTTGAATTATATTTTATTAACTTACTATATATCGATTAGATTAGATTAAGTTCAACTTTATTGTCATTGTACTGAGTACAGATACAAAGCCAAATGAAATGCAGTTAGCATCTAACTAGAAATGCAAAGAATAGTGTTATTTACAAAATAACTGCAAATAAAAAGTAAGTGCTACAGCACACAGATATAAAAGTACTGAGACAGTACGATATGGGTGCAATATTGCTTAGCGCTGTGATGTGAGGTTCAGCAGGGTCACAGCCTCAGGGAAGAAGCTCTTCCTGTGCCCGCTGGTGTGGGAGCGGAGGCTCCTGTAGTGCCTACCGGATGGGAGGAGAGTAAAAAGTCCATGATGCATCCTTGATGATGCTTTTCACCCTGCCCAGGTATGGTAATGTGGTTATATTTTGATTTATGTGCTGAGTGTGATCTCTGCTTTGTGGTTGCACCATGGTCCGGAGGAACATTGTTTCATTTGGTTATATCAGATAATGATAAACTTGAACCTGAACTTGATTCCTGTCTCTCAGCTATCAGCTACTTCAAAGCAGCATGGGAATTTGTCTTTAAGATTCTTTCTCCTAATTGTTGTTCTTCTCCGGAAGAGTTCTGGACCAGCTTCACTCACCTCAGTGCTGAACTGCCCCGTGTCTGTGGACTGACTCTCACGGACTCTGTTCTGCGTATCACTAGTTTACTTTGCATAATTTGTTCTTTTTTTCGCACAGGGGTGTTTGACGATCTTTGCTGTGTGGATTCTTTTGTGTTTCTTTGTTTTGTGGCTTTTTTATTTATTCATTTACGGGATGTGGCATTGCCAACTAAACCAGCGTTTATTGCCCATCCCTAGTTGCCCTTGGGAAGGTGGTGATGAGCTGCCTTCTTGAACCGCTGCAGTCCCTGAGGTGTAGGTACCCCCACAGTGCTGTTAGGGAGGGAATTCCATGAGCTTGACCAATGACAGTGAAGGAACAGCGATATGTTTCCAAGTCAGGATGGTGAGTGACTTGGAGGGGGATTTCCAAGTGGTGGTGCTCCCAGGTATCTGCTGTTCTCACCATTCTAGATGGCAGTGGTCGTGGGTCTGGAAGAATTCAGCCATTCATTGCCTACAAGAAGATGAATTTCAAGGCTATATATGGTATACAGTACTGTACAAAATTCTTCAGCACCCTAGCTTTTTATATGGTTTCAGGTGATACAGCCTGCACAGAGCCTGATCCCAACATCATCAGGGCTGTCTGGGATCACCTGGAGAGACAGAAACAAGAGAGACAGCCAGAGTCTGCAGAAGAACTGGGAAAAGTTCTCCAAGATGCTGGGAACAACCGACCAGTCGATTTTCTTATAAAACTGCACGATAGTCTACCTAAGAGAATTGATGCAGTTTTAAAGGCAAAGTGTGATAACATCAAATATTGAGGTGATTTCATTTTTTAGTGTTTACTACTCTTTGTAGTAAATTTTCTGATATTTAGAAAAATCATTTAATTATTTAGAAGCATCTCCACTTTACAGAATGCTTCACACATGCCTAAGACTTTTGCACAGCTCTGTACAGATGATAAGAGGAATAGATCAAATGGACAGCCTGCCCTTTTCTCAGGGCAGGAGTGGCTAATGCAAGAGGTATAATTTTAAGGTGACTGGAGGAAAGTATAGGAGGGGATGTTAGAGGTAGGTTTTTTACACACAGTGGGTGTGTGGAACACCCTGCCAAGGGAGGTGCTGGAGGCAGTTACATTAAGGACATTTAAGAAGCTCTTTGATAGGCATATGGATGAAAGAAGAATGGAGGGCCATGTAAGAGGGACAGTTAGATTGATCTTAGAGTAAGTTAAAACGACGACTCCTTTGCTTACATCTTCAGAAACGGCTCTATTTCGATCTTTCCTTTTCAGGGTTCTTTTGAAGACCCAGACCTGGAGTTACACACTGACTTTGGTTCTTTGCAGGAATGGGACCCCCTCTCGGGGTCTGGCCGCTGGCCGCTATTCGATATACCGAGGACACGGCCTAGAAGACTAGCTTGCCTTCAGGGTTCCGCGATTTCATGGTTCTGGAGGCGGGCGGACTCGCAATCGGTGCCTCTGCAGGGAATCGGTTTGTCGTGGGAGAGGGAAGATCGAAAGCAGCGAGCGGGCTGCTGGCCCTGTCCCCAGAGACCCGAGTTTGTTGGGCACAGAGCTCGGAAAAAGCCACTCTACAGACTTTCAACATCGTAAGTCAGCGAGTTGTTTGTTATGTCTCCCCTCTTGCTGTGAAACAGGGACATCTCTTTTTCCCTTATTAGGGAGAGAGAGAGCCTGTGGTGCGTTGAATTACTGGCTGAACGAGTAGTCTTTGGGGTACTGCAAGTCTGTCTCTTTATTGAGTGCTCGGTGGGGGGAGCTGATGTCCTTTTGCTGGTGGGGAAGGGGGTCGTTGCTTTGCTGCTGTTTACATGTGGGAGGGGGAGCTGGGGGGTTTGGGGCTCTAACGTTTAACTGTCATTCATTCTTTGGAGCACTCCTGTTTCTGCGAAGAAAAAGAATCTCAGGATGTATGTTGTAATCATTTCTCTGACATTAAATGCACCTTTGACACCTCTGAAAAGATCAGCACAACATCATAGTCAAAAGGCCTGTAACGTTCTGTGTTCTAGCATCACCATCATCATTATGTGCTGTGTCATATGACGTGAGCGATCATCGTCTTTGACCAGGATTGTTCTTGACAAACTTTTCTGCAGAAATGGCTTGCCATTGCCTTCCTCTGGGCAGTGTCTTTACAAGACAGGAGACCCCAGCCATTATCAATACTCTTCAGAGATTGTCTGCCTGGAGTCAGTGGTTGCATAACCAGGACTTGTGGTATGCACCAGCTGCTCATTCGACCTTCCAGCACCTGCACCATGGCTCAAAGTGACCCTGATCCGCAGGTGGGGGTAGGGGGTGCTCGAGCAGGTCCTAGGAGTGCCTTGAACCTCCTTCAGGACAGACGTATCTCCACCCCACCACCTTCTATGTTCTATAATGTTGAAAAACAACGAGCTTTAAAATACATACAACACAATATTATAAAACCTACTACCAATTAAATATGTAAGGTTAATTACATCAAATTCAGTATGGTAAACAGCGTTGTCACAAATGATAATACTGAATAAATCTGATTATATTTATTGTAGGCAGGTTGTAACACGCTGTGTGCTCCTGGTAGGTTACACATAAATCTTTCTGTGTTGCTGAATCACCAGGGAACCAGGGAACCAGGGAACCATGGAACCAGGAAACCAGGGAACCAGGAAACCAGGGAACCATGGAACCAGGAAACCAGGGAACCAGGAAACCAGGAAACCAGGGATCCAGGGAACCAGCCCAGTAGAAGGCATAGGAAGAACACGGGGCTTAACATTCAAAGGTCAAAGTACATTTATTATCAGAGTACATATATATCTGGATATGCAATCCTGAGATACATTTTCTTGTGGCATTCACACAAAGAAATGCAAAAATATCAATGAAAAAATGCACTCAAAGACTGACAATCAATGTGCAAAAGAAAAACAAAAACAAAAAAACATAATAATAATATAAATAAATAGACAGAAAATCCTCCAAGAGGATTACAACCTTGTTGTGGTTTGGAGGCTTGAGTGCCTCAATGACCCGGAGATCAATGTTGGCTGAAGTCAGGGCTTTACGCTTTGGCTCTTGGTAGGGTCACCCATGCAAACAGGTCAAAGGGTAAAGGCCAGACTAAGAGACGTCCACTGGTCACCAGGTTCAGGGTTCAGCTGAGGGCTAACAACCCTGACTGGGACACCAGAACTGTTATAGAAACAGCAGTGAACAATCTTTCTACTACAGAGTGACCAAGAATGGACAGAGATGGAGGACCTTCATTGCTGTCTTGAATGCCAGCAGTGAGTAAGTAAATAAATAAACAAACAAACAAACAAATAATTAATACTGAGGACGTGAGTTGTAGAGTCTTGAAAGTGAGTCCACAGGTTGTGGAATTAGTTCAGTGATGGGTTAGGTGAAGTTATCCCCTCTGGTTGAGAAATAGTAACTGTTCCTGAACCTGCTGGTGTGGGTCCTAAGGTTCCTTTACCTCCTGCCCGATGGTAGAGGTAAGATGAGAGCATGGCCTGGATGGTGAGGTTCCTTGATGATGGATGACGGCTTCTTGTGAAAACTGCTCTCCAGGATGACCCAAGCAACAGAACAATTGTCCAGAAACAAACAGGTCAGAGCAAGTTTGCAAAGTTCAAAGTTCCCAGTACATTTATGATCAAACTTTGTATACCGTATACAGGCCTGAGATTCGTCTTCTTGCAGGCAGTCACAAAACTCAGAAACACAATAGAATTCACGAGAAGCCCTTACACAACAAAACCCATCAAACATCCAATGTGTGTAGAAAAAGAACAAATTGTGCAAACGGAATTTGAAAAGTAAACAAATAACACACAGAATGAACCACAGAGAACCCGAAACTGAGTACATGGCCATGGGCACAGTTCAGCGCAGCAGCTGATCCAGGAGCCCGACAGCTGTAGGCCACGGTCACAGAGACAATTCAGCACAAGAGTCCGATGGCTGAAGACCACAGACACGTCCGTGGCTGGTAGTCAGATAAGTAATAGGAGGATTCAACAAAATTTCCCTCCTCTTACCAGGCGAGCATGGGGATAAGTGAGTTTGAGTGAGGATAAGCCAAAGTGTTTGCAAATGTCTCCAGGCCTCTCTTGGCTCTGGTCCAGGGGCCCCACCACTTTGGTATGGTTTGTTCACATTAAGAAGCAACTGTGTACACAACCTTGAAAAAGGATCACTCAACACTCATTCTTCTCAGCACTTTGTAACTCAGAATCAATTTCAGCTGAAAGAAATCACGCTATACCAGGTTGCAATTCAGCTCAACACAATATTGGACTGAGAAACTGTGGGCCATGTTAGTAACCCCCATTGCTTTCAGTGGTCCGACACACATCTAATGACTGCATAAGGCCATAAGACCATGAGACAACGGAGCAGAATTAGACCATTTGGCCCATCGAGTCTGCTCCACCATTCCATCATGGCCACCTGTGGCAATGAAATCCACAGATTCAATACCCTTGGGCTAAAAGCTGAGAGTTTAAAATTTCAAAGTAAGTATATTATCAAAGTACATGTATGTCACCAGATATAGTCCAACCTTGAGATTCATTTACTTGCAGGCATAGTCAATAGTCCACAACAGAATAATACTCATAACAGAATCAATGAAAGACCACACCAACCCAGGCGTTCAACCAGTGAGCAAAAGAAAAAACACTGTCAATGCAAACAGCAAGAATTAATAATAAGAAATAAATCAGCAATAAATATCAAGAACATGAAATGAAGAGTCCTTGAAAGTGAGTCCATAGGTTGTGGGAACAGTTCAGTGTTGGGGTGAGTGAAGTTGAGTGAAGTTATCCCCTCTGGTTCAAGAGCCAGATGGTTGAGGGGTAATAACTATTCCTGAACAATTCAGGAATCTTCATCCTTGTTCTAAGGGGATGTCCTTCTGTTCTGAGGCTGTGCGCTCTGGTCCATAACTCTCCCAAAGTGGGCAGCCACTATTTCTTTTAATTTTAGAGTTGTTTGTTTTTAATTCAATTTTAACTTAGATGTGATTCTAAGTATCTCAGATAATTATTTTAAATTTAGTCATTGTGTTTTTAGTATGTTGTTTTACTGAATGCAGTCTCGTTGCCCTCACCCATGACAATAAAGCTCAAACTAACTAAAGCTCAAACATCCTTTCCACATCCACCCTGTCTAGGCCTTTCAATATTTAATGGGTTTCAATGAGATCTGCCCTCATTCATCTAAACTCCAGCGAGTTCAGGCACTAGTAGCCCTGATCTTATCCAAGGCTACACTCATCTACAGAGGTCTGTACACAATGTTCATTCCTCCTGCATACAGTAATTGGACCTCCCCCCCTCCAGCATACAAAGGTCAAAGTTCAAAGTAGATTTATTCTCAAAGTGCAACTTCTTGCAACCCTGAGTTTCAGTTCTTGTGGGCATTCACAGTAAATCCAAGAGCCGCAATCGAATCAATGAAAGACCGTACCCAACAGGACGGATAAACAACCCATGTCCAAAAGATAACTAACTGTGCAAATACAAAGAGAACTAATATTAAAACTAAATAAATAAGCAATAAATAGCAAGAATATGAGAACATCAAGGATGAAGAATCCGTAAAAGCGACTTAAGAGTCCATAGGTTAAGAAACCACTTCAGTGATGGAGTGAGTGAAGTTGGTTCAGGAGCTGAAGGGTGATAACTGTTCCTGAACCTGGTGGTTTGGGTCCTGAAGCTCCTGTACCCCCTTCCCAAGAGGAGAGCACGGCCTGTGTGGTGGGGGTAGCTGATGATGGATGCTGCTTTCCTGCGACAAAGCTCCATGTAGATGTGCTCAGTGGTGGGAGGCTTTACCCATGATGGACTGAGCCGTATTCTCTAGTTTTTGTAGGATTCTCTGTTCAAGGACATTGGGCATTGATACAACCAGTCAATATACACCACACATCTATAGAAGTTTGTCAAAGTTTTAGATATCACGCTGAATCTTCGCAAACTTCTAACAAAGCAGAGGCGCTCCATACTTTGTTCGTAATTGCAATTACATGCTGGCCCAGGACAGGCCCTCCGCATGTTAACACCAGCAGCAGGCAATAATCTCAGCTGGACTCAGAGCACATTGTTATAGTCTTAAACACGAGAGTTTCTCCAGTTGCTGGAAATTCAGAGCAAAACACACAAAATGCTGAAGGAACTCAGCAGGTCAGGCAGCATCTATGGAAATGAGTAAACTCTCAATGTTTCAGGCTGAGACCCTTCATCAGGATGAGAAAGAAAGGGGAAAGATGCGAGGATAAGAAGGTTGGGGGAGGGGGAAGAGGACAAATTAGAAGATGATAGATGAGACCAGGTGAAGGAGAGTGTGGGTGGGAGGAAAAGGGGGGGGGGAATGAAGTAAGAAGCTGGGAGGTGATAGATAGAGAAGGTAAAGGGCTGAAGAATAAGGAATCTGATAGGAGAGAAGAGTGGATCATAGGAGGAGGAGGGGCACTAGAGGGAGGTGATAACAGGAAGCAGAATGGGGGCAGAAAAAGAGAGGGGGGAGTGAAATTGCCAGACATTAGTGAAATCGATGTTTATTCTGTCAGGTTGGAGGCTATCCACATGCTTTCCAACCGCAGTGCTTGTTTGGTGCTGTTGTCAACATTTCAGGATCAGAGTAGGTTTATTATCACTGACATATGTTGTAAAATCAGTTGTTTTGTGCAGCGGTACAGTGCCAGCATAACAAATAACCACACGTTATAATAAAATAAATAAGCAGAGTAAAAGGAGAAAAGGGGAATAGGGAGAAACTGGTGATCTCAGGGACAGATGTAGTCACCTGCAGGCTGCAAAAATGCCAGCAGAGATTGCCATGTGCGGCTCCGTTAACGGGATTAGTCATTGAGAGGGAGTCCAGCAGCGACATTGCAGCCTGATCATACCTCGAGGCACTCCTCCCTCCCCATCATCCTCAGTACAGGGCCTTGTACTGAGCCCATCACACACAACTGCACAGCAATCACATTGTCAAGTTCACCAACAGTGGAGGAGGAGAAAGAGCTCGATGCGACCTGCTAGGACCTGCTAGGATGTCTCCCTCAGTGTCAACAGGGGTTATTGGTTGTTAACGCAAAGACAACTTTTACCGCATGTTTTGATGTACATGTGAGACAGACGAATCTGAAGTGGATTCTGATTCTGAAGAGAGATAGGTGATGAGTCCATGGCCACTGCAGGGCCTGGGAAGTCTCGACTGATATGGCTTCACACAGAAATTTTCTCTCTCCAGACTCACTCCAGGTTATCTGAGCTGTATCAGATACCGAGAGCTGCTGACGCACGGCTGCACGGCTAGATCCAGTTCAAACCGAATCCAGTTCACTGATGACACAACAGTGGTTGCCCTCATCAACAATGACAGCAAGGTGGGATAGACAGAGGGGTAGAGCAACAAACTGAGTCTCTGCAGGAAGAAGACCAGAGGAATGGTTGTGGACTTCAGGAAGGAGCAGGCTGGCCACTCCTCACCGTATAAACAGGTGGAGAGAGTTAGGAGCACCAGCTTTCTGTGCGTGTACATAATGGATGATCCCACCACCACCTCGTTAGTCAGGAAAGTACAGCAGTGTCTGCACTTCCTGAGGAGGCTGAAGTGAACAAGGGTCCCCCCCCCCCCCTCACCCACCAATTCAAACCAAATTTTACAGGAGGGTGTCCTGACCAGCTGCATCACCGTCTGGTACAGGAATTGAAAGGCATCTGACCGCAAGACCCTAAGAAGGGTTGTGAGGGCTGCTGAAAGAATCATCAGGGTCTCTCTCCGCCACCCAGGAGCGCTGTGTGCACAGGGCCCTTGGCAGTTTCAATGACACTGATACTTGGATGAGGATCTTGGAGCAGGGTGGAATTGAAAAGGTTGGGCACAAGCCTAATCCAGGTAGTGGGGTACAGGCCCCAGAGCATGTTGAAGCAACTGAACCCAATGCTTGGACAATGATTTGGGCGCTGGGCCAGATTGAAAAGGTCGGGGTGTTGGGGTTCAGCTACTGCTCCAGGACGTTTACTCAGCTCTGCACTGAGGGGTCTCCCCTCAGTTCAGAGTCCTATTTGCTTGCATTTATTGTTTGCGTGATTTGTTTGTTTTTCTCTGCACATAGGGTGTTTGATGGTCTGTTTTTAAATGGGTTCTTTTGTGTTTCTTTGTTTTGCGGCTGCCTGTGAAGAGACGAATCTCAACGTTGTTTAATGTACACATACTTCGATAATAAATGTACTCAGAGCTCTGATCCCCCCCATCCATCCCACAATCTCTTTGATCCCCTACCATCAGGCAGGAGGTACCATAGTGTTAAACCAAGAACTGTTAGGATGGGAAACAGCTTCTTCTCCCAGGCCGTAAGACTACTGAACTCCCTGCCAGCACCCAGGTCTCGACGTGTATGAAGCGCCAGTAGCATTATACTGTTTACTTTTTAATTTGTATTGTGTATGTACCTTATTATTTTTGTGATAATATTACTTTATGAGTTATGTGTGTGTGTGTGTGTGTGTGTGTGTGTGTGTGTGTGTTATATGTTCTGTGTTATGCACCTTGGTCCAGAGGAAAGTTTGCTGGTATACATGTGTATGGTTAAATTACAATAAATGGACCTTGAACTTGAGAAGATGAATAAGGCTTTTAAATGGCTCCCTAGTATGATGAGCTAGACTCTTGACCTTACAACCTACCTCATTATGATCTTGCTCCTCATTGTCTATCTACGCTGCACTTTCTCTGTAACTGTTACACTTTATTCTGCATTCTGCTAATGTTTCATCTTGTTTTATCTCAATACACTGTGTGAAGATTCGACTTGTATGAACAGTAGGCAAGACAAGCAGTTCAGTGTGCATCAAGTTCAAGTTCAAGTTTATCATCATCTGACTGTACATAGATGCAACCAAAAGAAATAACTTTCCTTTGGACTATGGTGCACCCACACACGGCACATAAACCAAAATATTCCTATTAATGAGTTAATGAAATATAATTCAAAGTGCAGGTAATGGGCAACTATTCACAGGTCACTATCTGAGGGACGAGACTTCAGTGGTGGCAGGGTATTCATTAGTCATTACATGTATATATTCATACATGTGATAATCACATGTGACAATAAAGCCGAGATAGACTGGACATGGAGAGGAGGTTTCCTATATTGGGGAAGTCTAGAACTAGAGGGCACAGCCTCAGAATATAAGGAAGTTCCTTTAGAAGAGATGAGGAATTTCTTTAGCCAGATGGTGGTAAATCTGTGGAATTTGTTGCCACAGGTGGCTGTGTAAGCCAAGTCTTTGGGTATATTTAAGGAAAAGGCTGAGAGATTCTTGATTGGTCAGGGCATAAAGGGATATGGGGAGAAGGCAAGAGATTGGGCTGAGAGGGAAATGGATCAGCCATGATGAAGTGGAAAAGCAGACTCGATGGGCCAAATGGCCTAATTCTGCTATAGCTTATGGTCTTGTGGTTATGGGGAGAAATCAGGAGAATAGGGATGAGAGATAATAACTCAGCCATGATGGAATGGCGGATCAGACTCAATGGGCCAAATAGCCTAATTCTGCTCCTTTATCTTGTGCTCTTATATTAAGCCAATACCAATTTTAATTCAGTGGAGGGGTGGGCATAATTTTATGTCAAGCACAGGAAAGTGTAATTCACCAAAAAAAGCAAATTTCTCATTTACATTCAAGTTTTTTCTATCTTTTCTAAAGCATTTCATGTCTGGTGATAATCTGCTTTGACTAACCTTCAAGAAAACTGAACTGCAGTCACCAGCATCAATTTGAGCTCATTTCTGCTTTTCTGAAGGAGGATTAAAGAGGTTTTTTTTCTGCAGCATTGGAATAAATACAGGAAAAAGAATGTAATGACTCTAGGCTGTTTCTAGCTTAATCGCCATGGTAGGCCTCGTTACCATGGTTATATACCAATAAGCTTCGGAAAAGCTGAAAATCCAAATTGGATGAATTTCTGTCCCTAATTAAGAACAGCCCCATATAGGTCTAGGGCAAATATATTTACCCTTGGCTCAAAGATACATCTGTACTTTAAACTCTGACAAGTTCACATTCCTTTCTGATCAGAAGGCCCCCTTGGGATTCTGTGCGGGCGGCCTTTAGCCATACTCAGGGGCAGTGATAAAATTACCTGTTTGGGCTGAGAATTCCAGATTAAATCTGAAGAATTCCATCCTGCCCATTTCCTCTCCTGAAAACATTTGACTCTTTGCTGGTGTTCCGTTGTACAGAAGTGTGTTGTTCTGTGCTACACCACGCTCATATTTATGTGCAAGTTTGCAGACAGAGTCACCAAGCTGCTCAATGGAACAGACAGCACGGTAGTGTAACAGTTAGTGTAATGCAATTACAGCAACAGCAACCCAGGTTCAATTCCCGTCACTGTAAGGGGATTGATTATGTGTTCTCCCTGTGTCCACGTGGGATTCCTCCCACACTCCAAACACACAAGAGGTTAGTAGGTTGCATGATCATATGTGTGTAATTGGGCAAAACAGGCTCACTGGTCTGGGTAGGCCTGTTTACCGTGCTGTATCTCTAAATAAATAAAACCTTTGTAAATCACAAGCAATTCTAATCACCTAGACATCCCATCAAATGGTGCCTGAAAACGGGCCCAAAGTAACCAAATTTCTCATTCAATCTGGGCACATTGTGTTTGGGATAATTTTTTAACGAGATTACAGCGGGCATCAAATTCAATCAGGAAATTCCATGAACTCTTCAACACAAGTCATATTGTCCTAGCATCAGGCACAATCTACAAAATCATTCCATTATTCCACTAACCCTCAACTCCGGATGCCAGATGGAATGGAACTGCCGCAAAATATTTGCGATAGAACTGGAGTTAATGTATCAGGAGCATTTGATGGCTCTGGGCCTATACTTGGTGAAGTTTAGAAGTCTGAGGGGGGAATCTCATCGAAACTTATCAAATAGTCTAGGTAGAATTGATATGGAGAAGAGGTTTCCTTTAGTGGGAGAGTCTAGGACCATAGGGCATAGATTCAGGATAGAGGGATCTCTACTAAGTGATCTAAATTAATTAAAAATATAAAACACAAAATAATTGATTGCACAAGTATTTTCCCCCTTCAAGTCAATATTTAATAGGTGCACCTCTGGCAGCAATTACAGCCTTGAGTCTGTGTGGATTGGCCTCCTTTCAGCTTTGCACATCTGGACACTGCAATTTTGCCCTATTCTTCTTTACAAAACTGCTCAAGCTCTGTCAGATTGCATGGGGATAATGACTGAACAGCTTTTGGTCCAGACATAAATTTTCAACTGGATTGAGGTCTGGACTCTGACTTGGCTACTCCTGGACATTAACTTTGTTGTTTTTAAGCCATTTCTGTGTAGCTTTGGCTTTATATTTGAGGTCATTGTCTTGCTGTTAAACAAATCTTTTCCCAAGCTGCAGTTCTCTTACAGACTGAATCAGGTTTTCCTCCAGGATTTCCCTGCATTTTCCTGCATTCATTTCACCCTCCACCTTCACAAGCCTCCCAGGGCCTGCTGCAGTGAAGCATCCCCACAGCGTGATGCAGTCACCACCGTGCTTCACGGTAGGGGTGGTGTGTTCAGCTTACGCCAAACATAGTGTTTAGTCTGATGGCCAAAAAGCACAATTTTGATTTCTTCGGTCCATAGAACCTTCTTCCAGCTGACTTCAGTCTCCCACATGCCTTCTGGCAAACTCTAGCCAAGATTTCATGAGTTTTTTCAATATTGCCACTCTCCCATAAAGCTGAGTAGTGAACTACCTGGGCAACAGTCGTACATGCAGTCTCTGCCATCTCAGCCACTGAAGCTTGTAACTCCTCCAGGGTTGTCACAGGTCTCTCAGTGACCTCCCAGTCCCCTTCTTGCACAGTCGTTCAGTTTTTGAAGATGGCCTGAACTGGTCAGATATACTGCAGTGCCATATTCTTTCCATTTCTTGATGATAGACTTAACTGTACTCCATGGGATATTCTGTGATTTGGAAATTTTCTTGTATCCATCTCCTGAGTTGTACTTCTCAATAACCTTTTCACGGAGTTGCTTGGAGTGTTCTTTTGCCTTCATGCTGCAGTTTTCATCAGGAAACTGACTCACCAACAGTTGGACTTTCCAGGTACAGGAGTATTTTTACTACAGTCAATTGGAACACCTTGAACGAACACAGGTCTCCAAGAAAGTCCTCCACCTGACTGATTACGACTTCTAAAACCAATTGGCTGCAACAGTGATGATTTGGTGTGTCATATTAAAGGGGAGTGAATACTTATTCAATCAATTATTTTGTGTTTTATATTTATAACTAATTTAGATCACTTTGTAATGATCTGTTTTCACTTAGATACAAATTTTTTTCTGTTGATCAGTGTCAAAAAAGCTGAATGAATCCATGTTGTAAATCAATAAAACATGACAACTTCCAATGGGGTGAATATTTTCTGTAGGCTTTGTATCACAGTCCAGGCAGACAGCCTCAGCTGGTCACTGCCGCACTAATCTCTCCACTTCATTGTGAGAAAATAAAATTATTTTCTTTGTGGCGACACGATAGGTTAACAGTTTACAGTGCAGGAGATCAGGATCCAGTTCCTGCCGCATTCGGTGACCACGTGGGTCTCCTCTGGGTGCTCTGGTTTCCTCCCACATACCCGGGCTGGAGTTAGTGAATTGGAGACATGCTATGTTGGTACCAGAAACATGGGGATCCTTGCAGGCTGCCACCAGCACAATCCTCACTGATTTAATTCCACCGACTCGTGTTTACTGTATGTTTCAGTGTAAATGTGACAAATAAATGTCATCTTCATTCACGCTTACTGATATAGGTTGTGTGAGCTCCTCACTCTACAGCAAGAGGAATATAGGATCTATAACTACCGGGGTGTACCCTAAAAGTCAGCTCAGGAAGATACTCAGGTATTTCTTGGAAGGATAGCAAAGGATTTAATGAGGTGAAAATTATTTAAAAAGAGAAAGATTAGTTGTAGCCACACACTCCCAACTCTCCAAAATGTCACAAATAAATGCAGGGCCAGAAGAAATGAGATTCTGCAGATGTTGGAAATCCCGAGTTCACTCACAGAATGTTGGAGGAACCCAGCAGCTCAGGCAGTTTCCACAGAGAGGAGTAAACAGTCCACACTTCATCAGGGGTGGGGAAGACCCCAGAACGAGGTGGGCAAAGGGGAAGAGGACAAACTAGAAGGGGGTAGATGAAGCCAGGTGGGTGGGGGAGGGAGGATGAAGTAAGAAGCTAGGAGGCAATAGGTTGAAAAGGAGGTGATAGGCAGGCGAGTAAAAGAGATAAGAGGTGGGCCAGAATGGTGAATTGAAGAAGAGGGAAGGAAAAGGGGGAATATTTATCAGAAGTTGGAGAAATCGATGTTCATGCCATCAGGTTGGATACTACCTAGACAGAATATAAAATGTTGCTTCTCCAACCCGAGAGTGGCCTCATCATGGCAGAAGAGCAGGTCTGGACTGACATGTTGGAACGGGAAAGGAGATTGGAATTAAAAAATGTTTGGCCACCAGGAAATGCCACTTTTAGCAGTTGGAGCAGCAGGATAAGTTGTATGCTGTTTGGTTCAACCACACCCGGAGTATTCTACTCTGCTCTGGCTGCCTCATTAGAGGAAGGATGTGAAAGCTTCAGAGAGGGTGCAGAGGAAAATTACCAGGATGCTGCCTGGATTAGCGAGCATGTCTTACGAAGATAAGGTTAAGTGATCTGGGCTTCTGTCTTTGGAGTGAAGGGGGATGAGAGATGAATTCATAAAGACGTACAAGATGATTAAGAGTAATAGATCGAGTAGATAGCCAAAGACTTTTTCCCAGAGAAAAATTACTAATACAAGGGGGCAGAACTTCAAGATGATTGGAAGGAAGTATAGGGGGGATGTCAGAGGTAGGGCTTTCTAACATAGAGAGTGAACAGTGCTGGGGCAGTGGTAGAGACAGAAACGGTAGGGACATTTAAAAGACTCTTAGGTAGGCACATGGATGATAGAAAAATGGAAGGGTATGTGGGAGAAAAGCTTAAAGGTCAGCACAACCCATGGATCGTGGGGCCTGCCTTGTTCTATGTTCTAAAACAGATCCCTACTCTTCACTAATTACTAAGTGGGAATTACTTTCCCTTCACCTGAAAGAGACAGCCAAATTACATTTGTTAAATCAGGTGTACAATTTTATTTTTTCCACTTGAACATAAACTCCTCTATTTAAAAAAAAACATTCTCCTTGGTTTCAGCACCCATAAGAACACCAATTTGTGTTATTTAAATTTTGGCGTTTTCATCTTATTTGCATTTATATTAAGCAAAGTGCATTTTTAATTGTCTGGTTTACACATTGCACAATACATAAATAATGCTATAAAATGTCTTCATATTTACAAGTAATATAATATATTTATATATAACATAAAATACACTTTTCTTTTATTAAATCTCATTACTTTTCATTGAAAGCATCTCTCCTTTAATAACACTGCTCTATCGACTATCGAGGAACACCTCCAGCCAACAAGGGCAGCTGGTTATGAACTGTCTTGTGTAACATTGGCCCCAGCCTTTTACAAAACTAATCTGAACACTGAACCCGGACCACGGCTCGTGCGTGAAATCATGGTCGTTGGGTCTCTGCAAGGTGTAAGACTTCTCGTAGTCGAAAGCCTTGATGGAAAAGCCCGGGAATACTTTGTGCACCAGTAACGTCCTGGAGTCCGGGTTGTCCAGTGTGACCGACTTAATGAAGATTGGGTAGTTGCTGCGATTGTAGACCCACACACCGTCTGGCTCTTTGCTCAGCTGAATTCCGTAACCGATTTTACTCCGCACTTTGGTCACCAATTGGCTTTTGTTGTCAGAGTTCAACTGGCCAAGGCAGAAACCATTCCCGTGAGGTAGATCATAGAAAATATCCAGGGAGGGTTCCTGGACAGTGTAGAGACGTCCCACTCGCGTCCTCTCCTCCCAGTATGCAACAACGCACCAGTGCGATTGACTTCCCAGCTCCTGACTTATTCGCGATTCTGCAGAAGAAAGGAAAAGGAAAACCTTTAGCCTTTTATCTTAAACCAGCATCCAAAGTCATAGAATTTGCTCGTTATTTACAGAAATAAAACATCATTGAAATAGCCATGTACCAGGGAAGAGGGGAGTGGAGTTGGATAGTCTTCCGGAACCAATGGCAAATCCATTGACCATTAGCACCAAAACCCATCCTAGAGTTATAGAGCGCTACTGTACAGAAACAAGCCCTTTGGCCCATCTAATCAATGCCAAACTATTACTCTGCATAGTCCCATCGACCTACACCTGCACCGTTGACCCCCCCCCCCCGTACACCTCCCATCCAAGTACCTATCCAAATTTCCCTTAATTGTTGCAATCAAAGCCTCATACACGATTTCCACCGGCAGCTCATTCTACACTCTCACCACCCTCTGAGTGAAGAATTTCCCCCTCAGATTCCTTTTAACTTTTAACCCATGGCCTCTAGTTCTAGTTTCACACAATTTCAGTAGACAATCCTGCTTGCATTTACCCCATCTATACCCCTCATAATTTTGTGCACCTCTATCAAATCTCCCCTCAATCTCCTCCACTCCAGGGAATAAAGTCCTGACCTATTCAACCTTTCCGTATAACTCAGGTCCTCAAGTTCCTGCAGCATCTTTGTAATCGTCACACACCTCAAATCATCAATACACTAAAGACTGTAGATGAAAGAACAGGATCTTCTGAAACCGAGAAGCTTTGACTCTGCTACACCACAGAATGCACACCATGCACCATGCCTCTGGTTTCTGTTTTATCAAGCTAAACTATACTGAGCTATAGTTTTAAAGGTTAGCTTTATGAGCCACAGGTACATAAACATACAGTGAAATACATCATTAGCATTCATTAAATCAGTGACCAGTGCCAACGGAACAAATCCACAACTTGCTAACCCTAACCGGTACTTTTTTGGAATGTGGGAGGAAACTGGAGCACCCAGAGGAAATACACATGGTTACGGGAGAATGAACAAACTCCTTACAGGGAGTAGCAAGAATTGAACCCTGGCCGGTGAATGCTGGCACTGTAAAAAGCGTCATGCTAAACACTGCACTCATTAGTATCTCCTCCCGCTTTTAGTTAACTGTTCATTACAGATTGTCTCTGAGTCAGAAAGCTTACCAGTACTAAGACAAGTACACACCTGTAACTAATTGGAATCTAGGCTAAATTATTAACATCTAGACTGTGCGCTCACACGTGAATGTTTTATAAGAGCTGGGTTTGTTTACAGTAGTGATTCTCTCTCTCTCTCTCTCTCTCTGGTTAATCCAACAGCCCACACCATTAGCTCTAATATTGTCATCTGAAAATTCGCCAAACTTCTACAGGTGTGAAGTGGAGAGCATTCAGAATGCCTGCATCACACCCTGGTACAGAAAGCATAATGCCCTTGAACTGAAAAGACAACAGAAAGCAGTGGATATGGCCCTGTCCATCACGGGGAGCCCACCACACAGACCATGCTCTCTTCTCAATACTGCCCTCTGGAAGGAGGTAGAGTGCCTCAGGACTCACACCACCAGGCTCAGGAGCAGTTATTATCCCTCAACCATCCGGCTCCCGAACCAGAGGGGATAACTTCACTCACCACAACACTGAACTGGTTCCATCTCTTCATCTAATTTTCTCAATATTTATTATTTATGTATTATTATTTGGGGGTTTTTGTATTTGCAAATTTTGTGGTCCTTTGTGCACTGGTTGTTTGTCCATCTCCATTGTGCGCGGTCTCTCATTGATTCTACCGTGTTTCTTTATATTTACTGTGAATGCCCGCAAGAAAATGAATCTCGGGGTTGCATACAGTGACATATATGTACTTTGAACTAATACATTTATTTTGAACTTTGAGTCAGGCACTGGTAACTAACCAGTTCACTCACCTTGCTCAATACTACAAACTTCAAAGTAAATTTGCTATTGATGTATAGGGTATGTTACCGTATACTGTACAATCCTGAGGTTCACTGTCCTGCAGGAATAAACAGCTGCAATAGAACTTATGTAAAACTATACATAAACATACAAACAAATGACCGGCAAAAAAGACAAACTGCAAATGATCCCGGGAATGAGAGGGTTAACTCGTGAGCAGCTTGTGATGTCTCTGGGCCTGTACTCACTGGAGTTTAGAAGAATGGGGGCAGGGATATCTCATTTAAACCTATCGAATACTGAAAGGCCTAAATAATGTGAAGAGTATGTTTCCTAGTGTTGGGGGGAGGGGGGAGGTCTAGAACCAGAGGGGGGTTCTAGAACCAGAGGTACAGCCTCAGAATTGAGGGACTTCCCTTTAGAACAGAGATAAGGCTGTGTCCTCCGGTTCTAGACTCCCCCACTACAGGAAACATCCTCTCCACATCCACTCTATCTGTGTCCTCCGGTTCTAGACTCCCCCACTACAGGAAACATCCTCTCCACATCCACTCTATCTGTGTCCTCTGGTTCTAGACTCCCCCACTACAGGAAACATCCTCTCCATGTCCACTCTATCTGTGTCCTCTGGTCCTAGACCCCCCCAGTGTAGGAAACATCCCCTCCACATCCACTCCATCTGTACCCTCTGGTCCTAGACTCCCCCACTATAGGAAACATCCTCTCCACATCCACTCCATCTGTGTCCTCTGGTCCTAGACTCCACCACTATAGGAAACATCCTCTCCACATACACTCTATCTGTGTCCTCTGGTCCTAGACCCCCCCAGTGTAGGAAACATCCTCTCCACATCCACTCTATCTGTGTCCTCTGGTCCTAGACTCCCCCCACTATAGGAATCATCCTCTCCACATCCACTCTATCTGTGTCCTCTGGTCCTAGACTCCCCACTATAGGAAACATCCTCTCCACATCCACTCTATCTGTGTCCTCTGGTCCTAGACTCCCCAACTATAGGAAACATCCTCCCCACATCCACTCTATCTGTGTCCTCTGGTCCTAGACTCCCCCACTGTAGGACACATCCTCTCCACATCCACTCTATCTCTGCCCTCTGGTCCGAGACTCCCCCACTGTAGGACACATCCTCTCCACATCCACTCGTATCTGTGTCCTCTGGTCCTAGACTCCCCCACTATAGGAAACATCCTCTCCACATCCACTCTATCTGTGTCCTCTGGTCCTAGATTCCCCCACTATAGGAAACATCCCCTCCACATCCACTCTTTCTGTGTCCTCTGGTCCTAGACACCCCCACTATAGGAAACATCCTCTCCACATCCACTCTATCTGTACCCTCTGGTCCTAGACCCCCCCCCCCCCCCCACTACAGGAAACATCCTCTCCACATCCACTCTATCTGTGTCCTCTGGTCCTAGACACCCCCACTACAGGAAACATCCTCTCCACATCCACTCTATCTGTGCCCTCTGGTCCTAGACTCCCCCACTATAGGAAACATCCTCTCCACATCCACTCTATCTGTGTCCTCTGGTCCTAGACTCCCCCACTATAGGAAACATTCTCTTCACATCCACTCCATCTGTGCCCTCTGGTCCTAGACTCCCCCCCACTACAGGAAACATCCACTCCATGTCCACTCTATCTGTACCCTCTGGTCCTAGACCCCCCCCCCCACTGTAGGACACATCCAGTCCAGCAAGGGCCTTTCAACGAGATCCTCACTTATTCTTCCAAACTCTCATGAGTACTGTGAATGGGACAGAGCGCAGATTACTGTGAATGGGACAGAGCAGAGATTACTTACTGTGAATGGCTACACAGTGTTTATTCATTGTCAAAAGTTTCTCATCAGCCATGCAAATTATAGGCTGCAACGCTGTCTGCAGCAATTACTGCCTTTGCCATTCAAAATAAGTGAAGCCCTTAAAGGGAGGGCAGAGGAGTTACAGCATAAAACAATTTATTCCCAGACAGAATGTAATTGTCTTTGGAGTCTTCACATCCTTTATTTTATGATGCGGTACATGTAGATGATTATTTTATGCAGTTAAGAGATTTAAGTATAAATTTAGAAAAGAGGCCAGATATAAATTTCCCACAAAGATACATCTAAATGTTAAAACCGTAAGATTTGGGAACAGAATTAGGCCATTTGGCCCATCAAGTCTGCTCCACCATTCCATCATGGCTGATTTATTATCCCTCGCAACCCCATTAACCTGCCTTAGACCATAAAATAAAAGGGCAGAATTAGGCCAGTCAGCCCATAAAGTCTGCCCTGCCATTCCATCATGGCAGATTGATTATCCCTCTCAACCCTATTCTCCTGCCTTCTCCCTGAAATCTTTGATGCCCTGACTAATCAAGAACCTATCAACCTCCACTTTAAATATACCTAATGAGTTGTCCTCCACAGCTGTCTAAGAAATTCCTCCTCATCTCAATTATTATTTTATCTAAAAGCTGAATCCGTGGCGACACTTGCAGCTGCCCAGCACAACCCTCGCTGATCTGATGACACAAACAATGCCCTGCACTGTTTGTTCCACTGTCCGTGTGACAAATGAAGCTGATCTACCCTTTACTTGGAGGGGGGGCATAGTCACTCAGTGTTCTGAACCCATATGTGAAAACATATTTAGTACCCCCCCCCCCCAAGTTCAAAGTTCTAAGTAAATTTATTATCAGAGAAGAAATGCGCCACAGCCCTGAGATTCCTTTTCTCGTGGGCATACTCAATAAATCCGTAATAAAATCAATGAAAAACCGCACCAACTTGGATGTTCAACCTATGTGCAAAAGACAACAAACTCTGCAAAACAAAATAGTAAATAGATAAACAATAAATATTGAGAACAAAGTGAGTCCATAGGTTGTGGGGAAGTTCAGTGGTGGGGTGAGCGCAGTTATCCCCACTGATCTAAGAGGCTGATGGTTGAGGGGGTAATAACTGTTCCTGAACCTGATGGAGCAGGTCCTGAGGCTCTGGTACCTCCTTCCTGATAGCGGCAGCGAGAAGAGAGCATGTCCTGGGTGCTGGCGGTCCCTGCTGATGGACACTGCTTTCCTGTGTGTCGATGTGCTCAATGTTGGGGAAGGTTTTACCCGTGATGGACCTGGCCACATTCACTCATTTGTGTATGATTTTCTGTCTAAGGGCGTGTCTGAACCCTCAAGCGTGTGAAGTAATGGAGGGGAGGAGTTACAATAATAAATAAGCAAGCGTGATTTTTTAAAACATGGTCTACAGCCAACTTTTGTTCAAGATCCATAGAATTTGGATGAGGTAATTGAAAGAGAGCAGGAAATAAACATGAGAGATTCTGGAGTGCTGGAAATCCAGAGCAACACACACAAAATGCTGGAGGAACTCAGCAGGTCAGGAGGGAGCATCCATGGAGAGGAACAAGCAGTCGATGTTTTGGGCCGAGACCCTTTATCAGGACTGACTTCTCTAAGAAAGGATGTGCTGGCACTGCACAGAATCCAGAGGTGGTCCACGAAAATGATGCTGGGAACGAAGGGTTAAATGTACAAGGAGCATTTGATGGCTCTAGGTCTACATTGGCTGAAGTTTAGAAGAATAAATGGGGATCTCGTTGAAATCTCTCAAATGAGGGTGCTGAGTCTGTGGAGTTCATTGCCAAAGGTGGCAATGGAGGACACGTCATTGGGTATACCGAAAGCGAGACTGATGGGCTCTTGGCTACTCGGTGCACCAAAGGTTTCAGGAAGAAGGCAGATGGGATGAGAAGGATAATGAACCATGATGGAATGGCAGAGCAGACTCGATGGGCTGAATGTCATATCATCTCATGTTAATGAAGGCAATAAATTATTTACATGAAAGGCATTAACAACTTCACTAAAACGACAAGGCAATTATTGTCGGCTGAAAAAGGGCAGGAAGTAGAGATTAAAAACTCTGTCACCGCTGTCAAATCGGCAAAGTAGCTAGACAGGCTTTCGAAGAGGGACAGTTGTGAAAGATTTATTCCAGTAATGGAACTTGTTTCTTTAAACTTGCTGATTCTGCCTCCATCACAACAGCAGGACTCGAAGCAGGCGGGTGTTCTGATGAAGGATCCTACGCAGGAAAGCTGAGCAACACCTCTTCTGTTTGAGGAGGCTGGAGAGAGCTGGGCTATGCACCTCCATTCTCACAACCTTCTGCATCACTGCTTGGTACAGAAACTACCCTGCTACGGACAGGAAGCCTCCATAACGAGGAGTCAAAACTGCCCAACGCATCACCGGCACCAGCCTACCCACCATCAACAACATGGAAAAGAGAAAGGGTCAGTAACATGATGAGCGATTTCTCCCCCCCACCCTGCTCATGGACTGTTTGCCCCACTCCCATCAGCAAGGAGGCTACGTATTATTCACGCCAGGACCACCAGACTCAAAAACAGTTACTCTCCCCAAGCAGTGAGGCTGATCAACACCTCCACCCGCTACTTTATTATTTCCTGTCAGTCACCCATGTACAGCCTGGTGACACTGGCTATCTTATATATTCTTACTTTTTGTGTATTTGGGATTATTGTGCTCTTCATCTTATTGCGGTTTTCTTTGGTGCTGCATTGGAAACAGAGTAACAATTATTTAGTTCTCCTTCACAATTGAATACTGGAAGTGACATTAGGCAGTCTAGCCTGAACCATTCTCTTGCATTGCCACTGTTGAGTTCCTCCAGCGTATTGTGCGGGAGAAGACTGGTACAGTGATCATTTTACACCGTTACCTCAGTGCCAGTTGGTTCTGATCCACGACAGTGCATGAGACCAGTTGAAGGCCTCTGATAGATAGAACCAACTCCCTCAGGGTGAGCGAGCTTGGGGCATTCTTTGGAGAATTTCGGGAGGCCGCTTCATTTTTATTCAGAGATAGCGAGTAAAGAGGGCCTAGCAACTCATCAATTTAACTCCAGCCTAAGCACAGAACAATTTACAATGACCAAATAACCTACTAACAGGCAAATGCTGGAGGAACTCAACCTACTGACAGGTATGTTGTTAGACTGTGGGAGGAAACCAGAGCAACCGGAGGAAACCCACGTAGTTACAAACGTTCTGACAGAGGGCACCAGAACTGAACTCTGAACTCCAATGCCCCAGCTAATTGCTACACTACCGTGGAAATGCATACTGACTAAATCATGATAGAATGGGCTGAGAGTAGGTAAAACAGCTTCAGCCCCTCACCTCATCTACCCTCCCCCACCAACCCCCATTCCTCCTCAGCTGGTCTCACCTATCACCAACTGGCTTATCTCCTTCCCAGCACCCAACTGCTTTCTGTCCCCTTCCCTTCCAGTCCTTGGTGCAAAACATCAACTGTTCATTCCTCTTCACAGATAGCTGCTGACCTGCTGAGTTCCTCCAATATTTTAAAACATGGAGTACAGCACAGAAACAGGCCTCAGCCCACAACGTTATGCCAAACCAAGTAATTAATAATCAAATGGCAACTAATCCCTCTGCCAATGTCCATATCCTTCAACTTTCCTCACATTCATGTGTCGATCTAAATGTCTCTTAAAAGCCTCTATCACCACCCCAGGCAGTGCATTCCAGACACCCACCACTCTCTGGGTAAAAAAACTTGCCCCTCACTTATGTTTTGAAATTACCCCGTCCCACCTTAAATGCATGTATGTCTTTTTTATTAGACATTTCTACATTTCTACCCTGGGAAAAGATGTTGTCTACCTAGTCTATTTATGCCTCTCATAATCTTATAAACATCTCTATTTTGAAAGTGCTAAGAAACACCCTGTGGTTATGACAGGCACCACATGAATAAACAGAATCAGGTTTAATATCACCAGCATGTGCTGTGAAATTTGTTGTTTCGTGGCAGCAGTACAGTGTAATACATAATAATAAAAACTACTGAATTACAGTAAGTACATTTATATTTTAAAGAGTTACATTAAATAAGCAGCGCAAAATAAAAAAAAAGTGAAATCCTCACGGATTCAGAAATCTGATGGCGGAGGGGAAGGAGTGAGTTTACAACTTTCTGCAGCTTATTTCGAACGTGTGCAGTAGCCGCTCCGTACCAGACAATGGTGCAACCCGTTAGAATGCTCTCTACAGTACATCTGTAGAAATTTGCGAGTGTCTCTTCAAACTCCTAATGAAATATAGCCACTGTCTTGCCACCTTTATAGCCGCATCGATAGGCTCAGTTACAAAGAAGGCTTGTTAAAGTGCCTCCATCATCTTACAGAAAGAACTGTCGTTTGAAGTAACAAGATAAATGCCAGACATTACTTCTCTATCTTTTCATCTCATTTTGCACTGCTTATTTATATTTTATGGCTTTTATTATAATTCATTGTACAGTATATTTGATGTCTTGCAAAGCAACAAATTTCACAACGTTCTGAACAGTAAAGCAGTCTTAACTTAGCAGTTGCAATGTTCACCAGCCAGTTTCTACATAGAACATGAACAGGCCCTTCAGTGCCCAGGTCAGGGCTAACCAGAGATAGTTTCACCAAAACAATCTGCAAGGATTAGCCAGGCCAGGAAAGCCACTCCTGGAAGGACATACACCCCATATTCCTGGACTTCTTCGCCTGGTCAATGTAAATAGAAAAACACTGCACACTCAAGTTTATATTTTACTGGGAACTACGCTGGGTGCTAAGGCCAAAAAGATTAAAGATTAGCTCGTACATTGAAACATCAAAAGTTCACTGAAAGTGTTAAGAAAAGCCCACAACACGTTGCTTTGAGTCAACAGTCCAAGGACGCATTGGGGGCAGACCGTCGAGTGTCACTGCACTTCCCCTGCGAACATAGCATGCCCACAACTTACTAACTCCCACAAATTCGGAATATGAGCGGAACCAGGAGCACCCAGAAGAAGCCCACATCACATGGGGAAAACATACAAACTCCTTACAGACAATGCAGTAATTGAGCCCCAGTCACTAGGGTGGTAAAGCATTATGCTAATCGCTACGATCCTGACAACGCAGTTGTATTTCCTGGTTTTTCATTAGGGAGGTGTAAGCATATCTGTCCCTGAGTGTGTAGCAGTGACCCCTTTCCCTCTCCTCACCTTATTCTGGCATCTGCCCCCCTCCTTTGCAGTCCTGTTGAAGGGGTTCAGTTCGAAACAAAGCTGTGAATTGCTCTCCATAGTCGCTGCCTGACGTGCCGAGTTCCTCCAGCACTGTGTGTGTGTGTTACTCTGGATGAATGAAAATGTCAGGCTAATTCCCTGTCATCTACAGGAGTGTTCAGTGTGGGGTTAGGTGAATCAGGTTTTCTCCCAGTTTAGGAGATACTCAAATTCAATATTGTCCTGGGGCAAGTTTCACAATCTAGCTAATTGTTATGCCAGCAGTCTGAGAGATGGAGGTGGATAGGAAGGTGAATTCATTATCAGAGTACATACGTACTCAGACCACTCAGTCACTGTCTTGAGGGTATTGATAGGGAAATTAGAATCAGCATCCAGTTCAATATCCCTGGTACGTGTTGAAATTAGTTGTGCTGTGACAGCAGTACACTTCATAAAAAACTATCAACTACAATAGGTATATATGAAATAAGTAATGCAAAAATATCCAAATACAATCAAATTTATGAAAAATTACACATAAGCAAAGACTGACAAACAACCAATGTGCAAAAGCAGACAAATTGTGTCAATAAAAATATAAATAATACTGAGACCATGAGTGGTAATGTCTTTGAAAGTGAGTCCGTAGGATGTGGGAACAGTTGAGTGCTGTGTGAGTGAAATTACCCACAACGGTTCAGAAGCTTGTTCCTGAACCTAGTGGTGTGGGTCCTGGGGAGCCTTGTACCGCCTTTCGAGAAAAGACCATGTCCTGGATGGTGGAGGTCTCGGATAATGGATGCTGATTTCTTGTGTCAGTGTTCCTTGTAGATGTAGTCAAAGGTGGGGAGGGCTTTACCTGCGCTGACTGAGCTGCATCCACTACTTTTTGTACCTGAGAATTGGTGTTTCCATACCAGATAAGTTCATTTCCTTAATGAACATGCTTTAGCACAGCTAGGCCCGGAAGGACACACCCCACGTACCCGGACCATGTCCCATGGTCAATATGAGGACACACCCCAGGTACCCAGACCATGTCCCATGGTCAATATGAGGACACACCCCAGGTACCCGGACCATGTCCCATGGTCAATATGAGGACACACCCCAGGTACCCGGACCATGTCCCATGGTCAATATGAGGACACACCCCAGGTACCCGGACCATGTCCCATGGTCAATATGAGGACACACCCCAGGTACCCGGACCATGTCCAATGGTCAATATGAGGACACACCCCAGGTACCTGGACTGATTCTCCTGGTCGATGTGAAGTTAAAAACATTACACACATAAGACCGTAAGAAATCAGAGCAGCATTTGCCCAGTGAGCCCAATGAACCTGTTCCATCATGATTGATTATCACAGAGACACAGAAAACCCCCAGCACAATGCAGGCCCTTCGGCCCACAATGCTGTGCCGGACATGTCCTTACTTTAGAAATTACCTAGGGTTACCCATAGCCCTCTATTTTTCTAAGCTCCATGTATCCATCCAGGAGTCTCTTAAAAGACCCTATCGTATCCGCCTCCAACACCGTTGCTGGCAGCCCATTCCACACACTCTCTGAGTAAAAAACTTACCCCTGACATCTCCTCTGTACCTACTCCCCAGCACCTTAAACCTGTGTCCTCTCGTGCTAGCCATTTCAGCCATGGGAAAAAGCCTCTGACTATCCACACGATCAATGCCTCTCATCATCTTATACACCTCTATCAGGTCACCTCTCATCCTCCGCCACTACAAGGAAAAAAGGCCGATTTCACTCAACCTATTCTCATGCGGCATGCTCCCCAATCCAGGCACCATCCTTGTAAATCTCCTCTGCACCCTTTCTATGGCTTCCACATCCTTCCCGTAGTGAGGCGACCAGAACTGAGCACAGTACTCCAAGTGGGGTCTGACCAGGGTCCTATATAGCTGCAACATTACTTCTTGGCTCCTAAACTCAATCCCATGATTGATGAAGGTCAATGCACCTTCTTAACCACAGGTTCAACCTGTGCAACAGCTTCAAGTGTCCTATGGACTCAGACACTAAGATCCCTCTGATCCTCCACACTGCCAAGAGTCTTACCATTAATACTATACTCTGCCATCATATTTGACTGACCAAAATGAACCACTTCACACTTATCTGGGTTGAACTCATCTGCCACTTCTCAGCTCAGTTTTGCATTCTGTCAATGTTCCGCTGTAACCTCTGACAGCCCTCCACACTATCCACAACACCCCCAACCTTTGTGTCATCAACTCAACTCCATTCCCCTGCTTCTCCCCATACTTTTGATGCCCTAACTAAAGAAAAACCTATCAACCTTTGCACTAAATACACCCAATGACTTCACAGCTGTCTGTGGCAATGAATTTCCCTGATTCACCACCCTCTGGCTAAAAAATGCCTCCTCAATTTTGTTCTGAGTGGCTATCTCTGAGGCTGTGCCTCTGCTCCTAGACTCCCCCACTACAAGAAACATTCTCTCCAAACGCCTTCTATTAAGACCTTTCAATATTTGATAGGCATCAATTAGATCCCCCACCCCCACACCCATTCTTCTAAACTCCAGCAAGCACAGGCCCAGAGACATCAAACACTTCTCATACGTCTTTCACCCTGGGATCATCCTGGTGACCCTCTCCGATATCAGCACATCATTTCTTAGATAAGGAGCTCAAAACTGCTCACTCCAGTCTGATCAGTGTCTTATAAATCCTCAGCATCACATTCCTGCTTTTATATGCCAGTCCTCTCGAAATGAATGCTAACATCACCACCGACTCAACCTGCAAATTAACCCACAGGAGGACACCAGAACTGCTCACAGCAATGAGGCCAACAAGGGATTCTCTTCTCAGCCGCTCCCCTTGCCCATTCCTTCCCCTCAACCCGTCCAACCAGCAGCCAGCTTCACAACTCACACGCTTGTGTCCCCATCGCACTTGCAGGGGAAAACAATGCCAGCCGGCAGACTGGAGACGGAGAGCAGCCGGCAAGAGTTAATCATTACTTCTGTCTGGCTGTGTGATCGCATCACTTCTGCTGTTGGTCACGTGGTGCTCCTCCCCAACACAGGCACATGCGAGGCTCCAACTTGCGACATAAATCACTTGCCAACACCAGGCTCCTGCATCTTCAAAGTGCTGGTTTTTATTTACCAGTAAGCCAGTTGTCACAGGCACCCCCGTCTCCTGGCCCACACTTATTCCAGCCCCAACAGCACACGTACAGCTGTCTGTACGGTACTGGGTAGAACGGGGTCTCGGCAAGCTGCTCTGAAGGGCGTAAGCTCACTCTGTGTGTTCTATTCCCCCTGCCGCCTAGCTGGAGCCTCGCTCAGAGCTGCTAAGTCATCATATCCATGGCCCTGAGGTTCAACAGCCAGGGGACACAATTCATTAACATTAGAAATTCAGCACGGAACAGCAAACTCAGTCAAAGAATTCACCCCAGTTTCTGAGATGACCCGATGGATAGTTTCAAACTTGAAAATGTGGTGGCATTCAACATATCTATCCCCGGGTAAAAAAACCGAAAAACGAGGGGATCATCAGAGCCGAGTGTGAAAGAGGAAGATGTAGGGAGGGGGAGGGAAACGCTTTTCTATTTCCTTGGCACTTGACCACATCACAAAGCACTGCTGAACTCTGATAATGCAATGCCTCCCTTTGCAACCCAGGGAGACCAGGCGCCTGGCCCCTGCTCCCAGAAACACTCAGGTGAGAGCCAAGCAGCAGGTTTATATCCAGCATTGGGATACGTTACCAATTAGATCAGAAAATATTCACATACAAGTTACCAATAAGGGTCATTACCAGTTCCTAGAAAGAAGCACTTGAGGAGGAGGTGGGCAAATGAGAACCTGTTAGGCGGTGGTCACTCACACTGTGGAGGAATGTGAGCAGTTTGCGGCCCCTTATCTGAGAAAGGATGTGTTGGCAGTGGAGAGAATTGAGGAGGTTCATGGGAATGATTTTGGGAATTCAAGGATTCACGTATGAGGAGTGGTTAATGGGTCTGGGCCTGTACTTGCTGGAGAAGATCTCATTGAAACCCATGTTCTGCTTAGTATTTGTTTACTTTGCTATTGTTTGTTTTGCATACATTAAATATCCCGCACATATCTACCTCTACCACTAGCCCTGGCAATGTATTCATTTTAACCAACTCCAAGATCAATCTAACCCTCCTCCAACACAGCGGCCTTCCATTTCCCTATCATCCACGTGCCGATCTAAGAGTCTGTTAAACGTCCCTAATGTATCGGCCTCGACCACCACCCCTGGCAGCACGTTCCACACACCCACCACCCCCCATGAAAAAACCTCTGACATCCCCTTCTACTTTCCTCCAATCACCATAAAATGATGCCTCTTTGTACTAGTCATGTTTGCCCTGGGAAAAGGTCTCGGGCTGTCTACTGAACCTGTGCCTGCCACCATACCTCTGTGAAGTCCCCTCTTGATGTCTGATCTCCTGTCTGTGGCTGTGCAGAGTCTAACGGAGGGCCACTGAGTGAGTCTAACCCTTGGCCCCTGTGGCAAGTCCCTAACGGTACCGCCTCTACTCCAGTTCCCGCTCTCTCATTTCAAATCGCAGTTTCAGCATCTTTCGTTCCCTGGAAAACACTCAGTAATGTGGGAATATTAATTTTTCCTGATCCATTTTTCTCTGAAAAATGGTCAATTCCTGGCGACCTTGGGAGGATTCACAGAACGAGAATAAACCTCAAACTGTCCAACCCCCTCACTCGCCCCCCCCCGGAGACTTCATTCAGCCAAGTTGGTCACGAGCCAGCTCCTTCCCAGTTATTAGCTCAAAGTAAACTGTGTCATTAATAACAGCCGTACCCCACCCGTCACAAGTAGAAGCAGCAGCCTGCAGAAACACAATGTGTGAGTCAGGCCGAGAGTTTTACCTCGTCTCAAACCGGAACATCATCAGCCTTGTAGGATGTCCGTGTGTCAATGTAATCTCATGGGGGAAGTGACACAGAAAGCTGAAAAGTCTGTGCGCGAGACAGCGGGGGGGGGGGGGGGGAGAGAGAGAGAGAGAGAGAGAGAGAGAGAGAGAGAGAGAGAGAGAGAGAGAGAGAGAGAGAGAGAGAGGGGGGGGTGGGGAGAGAGAGAGAGGGAGGAGAGGGAGGGAGGGAAGAGAGAGACAGAAAAAAGAGAGGGGGAGGGAGAGGGGAGAGGGAGGAGAGAGGGACAGAGGGAGGGAGGGAAGAGAGAGGGAGGAGAGACAGAAAGAGAGAGAGCAGATAGGGAGAGGGCAAGAGGGTGGGAGGGAGAAAACAAATTCTGAATAGAGGTGAAGAGTCACATAATTAAGTAGAACTCATATGTCTTTAGCTTTCTTTGGGTAAAATGTGAAACAGTGACAGCCTGATGGATTTCGCAGTGACGAGCACTAAAGTGCTCAGGAAGAACCAGGTTGTGGAGGAATTGAGAACAGGGGAGTAGATCAGGAGGATGAAGTAAGATGCTGGGAAGTGATAGATGGAAATGGCAAAGAGCTGAGACAAAGGAGAGGAGAGTGGACCATAGGAGAAAGGGAAAGAGGAGAGGCACCAGAGGGAGGCGATAGCAGGTGATGGGGAAGAGTTAAGAGGCCAGAGTGGAGAATTGAAGAAGGGAAAGAGGAAGAAATTACCAGAAGTTGGAGAAACCAATGTTCATGTCATCAAGTTGGGTTATAAATGAAACATGAGGTGTTGCTCCTCCAACCTGAGAGTGGTCTCATCGTGGCAAACGACTCCATTGAAAATGTCACAGCTAAGGTACGCGGCCCTGTTGTATGAGTAAATTATTTCTGTTTGCAACGACAAACTGTAGGGTATGGTTGGAGGAGGTGAAGGTGGATGCAAACTCCACCCAGTACCTCAATCTATCACAGCCAAAGGCTACAGAAGATGGACGCTCCACCACGAACAGTCCCAAGCAAAAGGAAGAGAGTTGACTGCTGGAGGAACTCAGCACGTCAGGCAGCATCTGTGGAAAAGAGTCCAGTTGATGTTTCGACAGGATGATCAGTTGTACCCCATCCCCTGAAAGCCCAGTATTACATAAGCTCCAGAGACCTCACTGCTGGGATAAAGAGGAACTTCAAAGATATGCTATAGCTGGGGACGATTTGAAAACCTGACCCAGGACAGAGGTCCCTGGTGAACTGTCGGCAGTCTATGCCCCAGTAGGGGCAATGTGCTTCAAAACAAGAAAAAGCCAATCCACCTTTAAGGAAATCACCACTGCTAAGTCACAGCGACTGAGGCTCTTAAAATTACCAGTCAGCTCTGGAGCTGACCCTCAATTCTGCAAAGCTGTCACTAAGTCCTTTGAGCTGAAATGTCTACAGGCAATTGAGGGCAAATGATGCAATTACTAAAACTCGTGTGACAAATATTTTAGCAAACTGTAGGTAGTGTAACTGGCAGGCCTGAGTGTGTATGGAGCAAAAGGCAGGCAGTTCAGAAGGCAGTGCTACAGTCTAGGCAGGCCGTATGGTAGTGTGACAATTCAGATGAAAGCTGACCTCAGAGGCTCAGATCCAGTGGACAGTTGCAGACTTTTTCCCAGGGCAGAAGTGGCAAATACAAGAGGGGTCAGTAGTTTAAAGTGTTTGGAGAAAAGTAAAGTGGGGATGTCAGAGGTAAGTGCTTTTTCTACGCAGAGAGCGTTGAGTGTGTGAAACGTCTTGCCAGGGTGGTAGTGGAGGCAGGTATAGTACATCAGAGACACAAGAAACTCTTGGTTAACAGAGAAATGGAGAGCAATGTGGAAGGGAAGGGAGTAGGTTAATGCATTGCAGAAAGGCCCTTACTGTTTTATGTTGCCATATTAGCTGGTTCCACCCAGGGTAAAGTCTCTAACTGTCCATCCAATCTATGTCTTTTATCATCTTGTACACCTCTAATCCTCCTTTGCTCCAAAGGGAAAAGAGCTCGCTCAACACTCAGCCTTTCCTCATAAAACATGCTCTCTAATCCAGGAGCATCCTGGTCAATCTCCTCTGCACCCTCTCTAATCCAGGCAGCATCTGGTAAATCTCCTCTGCACCCTCTCTAATCCAGGGAGCATCCTGGTAAATCTCCTCTGCCCCCTCTCTGACCCAGGCAGCATCCTGGTGAATCTCCTCTGCACCCTCTCTAATCCAGGCAGCATCCTGGTAAATCTCCTCTGCCCCCTCTCTGACCCAGGCAGCATCCTGGTAAATCTCCTCTGCCCCCTCTCTGACCCAGGCAGCATCCTGGTAAATCTCCTCTGCACCCTCTCTAATCCAGGCAGCATCCTGGTAAATCTCCTCTGCCCCCTCTCTGACCCAGGCAGCATCCTGGTAAATCTCCTCTGCCCCCTCTCTGACCCAGGCAGCATCCTGGTAAATCTCCTCTGCCCCCTCTCTAATCCAGGCAGCATCCTGGTAAATCTCCTCTGCACCCTCTCTAATCCAGGCAGCTTCCTGGTAAATCTCCTCTGCACCCTCTCTAATCCAGACAGCCTCCTGGTAAAACTCCTCTGCACCCTCTCTAATCCAGGCAGCATCCTGGTAAATCTCCTCTGCCCCCTCTCTGACCCAGGCAGCATCCTGGTAAATCTCCTCTGCACCCTCTCTAATCCAGGCAGCATCCTGGTAAATCTCCTCTGCACCCTCTCTAATCCAGGCAGCATCCTGGTAAATCTCCTCTGCACCCTCTCTAATCCAGGCAGCTTCCTGGTAAATCTCCTCTGCACCCTCTCTAATCCAGGCAGCTTCCTGGTAAATCTCCTCTGCACCCTCTCTAATCCAGACAGCCTCCTGGTAAAATCTCCTCTGCACCCTCTCTAATCCAGGCAGCATCCTAGTGAATCTCCTCTGCACCCTCTCTAATCCAGGCAGCATCCTGATAGATCCCCTCTGCACCCTCTCTAAAGCTTCCACATCATTCCTATAATGAGGCAACCAGAACTGAACTCAGAATTGATACTTTCTTCTTTGAATTAATCTAATTTGCTTTACAAGATTCAACTCGTCTGCTTGACAACCAGTTGTGACAAATATCTCCCGACCTCCAGTGTGTCTTTGCAAACTGCCAATTCAAACTTAAGGTTCAAGACGACAATGAGAATTATCGTTAAAAGAAAACTCACTATCAACAATGTCCAGATTTAATAAATTATTGATCCCAAACCTACGTACAAGGGAAGTGTTAGACTGATTTTAGAATAGGTTATAAGGTCAGTACAGCTTGTAGTTGTAGTGTTCTATGTATATGAAGCATTTCAGGCAAGAAGTGCCCTTATCACAGCTCCATAATAATCATGGTTCCTTAAGGTTGTTATAACTGGGAGGTGGGGGCAAGCTCCCAATGCTGTGGTTCTCAGCTAGCCTCTGACAACTCCTGGCCTTCGCATGCGGCTTAGCTAGGCCCAGCGGAACCGTTTCTACTGACAGGAGAAGGGATAAAGGTGGGTTACCGCTGGTTTAAAGTCAGTTGTTCTGGGCAGATGCCTGCTCATCTGCAGTGCTTGGCAACTCATCGAGGTGAAGGAAAACTCTGATCTCAAACCTCCACAGCCTTAAGGCTATACCTGCTCATGGGGAAGGCTTCGGGAATAAACCCCGAGGGAAAAATCTGGAGCTGGAGGTCCTAAGGCAGTCTCACATTGAGTTCGATGCTGACTGGTGACTCCTGCAATGCTGCTGGTACCAAACTGTATCAGCCCCTTTGGGCTTACTGGATGTGTGGAGACTGCTGAATGGGCAACAGCTTGTGCTGCATAGAACACTACCCTGGCTGGTTTATGGAAAGGCAAATAGCTGGGACACAACAGGCATGGTCGACCCTGACTAATGGAGGGCTTGGTGGAGGGGGGAGGTGTTGTGTTTCTGAAATTTCCCTCAAGATTTTGACTGAGAAACAAGCCAGGCTACAACACCTCTAGACAGTGGAATTTAGTGTCAAATACGTAGGGTCATTCATTCTGCCTACCAAGAATTTGTTAGACACATCAAATCTGTTGTTGCCAAACACGCAGACAATTGTTAATAATTTATTCCAAGTGGCTCCTGTATATTCTCCACCAACAAAGACATTCCTGCCCCATTGCTCATCGCAAGAGATGATATTTGCCTTTCAGAGAGATTGGCCGCTGAAAGCACGCAGCGTTAATACTAAGGTGGGGCTCATTTTAAAGATGTGCTATCTCTGAATGCCAGAAGGACTGACTGCGGTAAATGCCAAGGTCATGTCGAGGTTTCTGTAAACAATGCCCGTCTACAAATGGGCAGACACTTGCACATTCCCAGCTTCAGGTTGGAGATTTATTTCCAGATACAGCTTGGAACAAGCCTGCCCAGCCCAGCAAGCCACAGCACAGAGCAACCCATCCACATTTTCACGTGAGAGTTTACAATGACCAACCTGTTAGTGCAACGCTATTACAAACTGTGTTCAGAGTTCAATCCTCTGTAAAAAGCTTGTACGTCCTCCCCATGGAATCCCTGGGCCTTCCAGCTTCCTCCCACCGCCCAAAGATGTACTGGCAATTGTAAACTGTCCCTGATTAGCCTAGGGTTAAAGTGGTGAGTTGGTGGGTAGCCGGGCTCAAAGGGTCAGAAGGGAGTGTTCCACACCGCATCTCTAAATGCAATGAAGAAATGAGGCACCGACACCTCTCATCCTCTGCCTGTTTCTCACAGCAACACAGCCGCACAAGACGAAGGCAGGAGAAAGAACCAGAATGAGCGTTTTATACACAGAACATTGAACAGTACAGCAAAGTACAGGCCCTTTCGCCCACAACATGCCGCCATAGCCTATAATTAAAGGCTTTCTGTTGGTCATCCTTAACGAATTCGAACATAAAACACTACAACACAGTACAGGCCCCTTGGTCTGCCATGCTGGGCTGACCTTTGAACCCCTGTATGTAGCCCTTCCCTCCTTTTCTCTGTCATCCACGTGCCTATCCAAGGGCGACTGGATGCAGGTGTCTAAGACGATAAGAGGCACAGATCAAGAATGCGATCTCAGGGTTGTCAGATGTACTTTGACAACAAATTTACTTTGAACTTTGAGTGGATGGCCGGGGATTTTTTCCCAAGGGGAGTAAGACTGATATGAGGAAACATAATTTTAAAGTGATTGGACAAAAGTAGAGGAAATAACAGCAGAGGCAGAGTTTTACACAGAGAGTGGTGGGTGTGTTGAAAGTGCTGCTGGGGTGGTAGGGGGGGTATTTAGGAGGCCCTTAGATAGGCACATGGGTGATAGAAAAATGGAGGGGTAAGTGGGAGGGAAGGGGTAAATTGATCTTAGTGTAGGTGAAACAGTCGGCACAAGATCGCAGGCTGGAGAGCTGGTAACTGCTGTAGTATTCCACCTATCTAAACCACAAATGGACATGAAGGTACAGGTTTTAAACTATATTTATTTATTTCGAGATACAGCATGTAACAAGCCCTTCCGGCCCAACCAGCAGCCCACCTATTTAACCCCAGCCTAATCACAGGGCAATTTACAATGACCAACTACCCTAACCCGGGCACCCAGGGGAAACCCACACGGTTCAGGGGAGAAAGTGCAAACAGGAAGTTAACTGAACTCTGGAACTGCGCGAGCTGTAACAGCATCCCGCTGACTGCTACATTACCGTGGGTCGGGGAAACAGATTCTTACCACGAGGGCCGGCTGCTGGGTCTTTGCATTGCAACTCACAGAAGACGTGACTCCGCTGCTGAGCACTGAGCACAAACACAGGAAAGCATCGTCCATCGTCAGGGACCCCCCACCTCCCAGGACATGCTCTCTTCTCACTGCTGTCCTCAGGACCCACATCAGCAGCTTCAGAGACGGTTCTTAACCCACAACCATCTGGATCTTAAACCAGAGAGGATAACTTCACTCAACCTCACTCCCGCAAGCCAGGAGACAGGCTCGGCTTTTCCAGAAAGCTGCATGCTTCTCAGAAAACATGACTGATTTTCAGGTGAGACCAAGCCCCATGAGAGTTGGTGAGACAGAGACAGAGGGTGAGTAATTATTACCCCTCAACCGACAGGCTCTTGAACCAGAGGGGATAACTTCACTTGCCCCGTCACGGAACTGTTCCCACAACCAACCGACTCACTTTTAAGGACTCTTCATTTTTTGTTTTCGATATTCATTGTTTATTTGTTTTCTTATTATTTTTATTTGTATTTACTGTGAATGCCCACAAGTAAATGATGTCAGGGTTGTAAATAGTGACATATCTGTACTTTGATAACAAATTTACTGTGACTTAGACTTTGCTGGGAGGTGAACACTGGGGAACCGAATGTTCACACATCGACAAGCAGAACAGTTCAGCTGGGGCTGCAAGGCAGGAAGGGAATCTCAGGGTTGAATATGGTGACATCCATGTATTTTGATAATAAATTTACATTTTGAACTTTCAAGAGTGCACCTTATCACATTTTCAGAATGAAAGTGAAGAAATCTGTTGTCTTTTCCTTTCCCCTGAAATCTATGGCCTTTTAAAACCCAGACAGGGCCTCAACAAATCACACATTGATGATCCAACTGGCCTGCAGTCTGTTTGTCTTTGATTGAAGGCAATCAGGACTGGGAATCGGTTGCTGCAAAATGCACTCTCCACCCTAGCACAATATGAATTTAATTGGGGGGCACGAAGGACAGGGAAGGGATCCAGACAATGGGGCCCGTACATGCTGGAGTTCAGAAGAATGAGTGGGGATTTCATTGAAAGTTATCGAATATTCAAAGATAGACTGGATGTGGAAAGGATGTTTCCTACAGTCGGAGGATACAACCTCAGAACTGAGGAACATCCCTTTAGAACATTGCTGATGGCTGTGGAGGTAAAGTCACTGGGTTTATTTAAAAGGGAGGTTGAGAGGTTTTTTTAATAGTCAGGGTGTCAAAGATTCTTCCCCTCCACCATCAGACTCCCAAATGGATAATGAACCCATGAACATTACCTCAGTACTTTTCCTCTCTTCTTTGCACTATTATTTAATTGTTTTTAACATTTCTCATTTTAACTTAGTAAAAAAAAACCATTCAATGTATTGCCACCACAAAACAACACCTGATTCTGATTGCGGAGAATGGGGATAATAAATCAGCCACGGTGGAATGCCAGAGCAGACTTGATGGGCTGAATGGCCTAGTTCTGCTCCTGTGGCTTAATGTGCTCTCCGTTTTATCAGAGTATTTAATTTCAGTGGGGTTGCAAAGGGATCCAGACGAAGGTGTAGAGTTTGAGCTGACGACTCTGGGTGGGGTTCAGTGCGTAAGACCCAGAGGTCTGGGACCCAGCCCAAGCGCAAATCAAAACCAGTCCTCAGCCAAAAGCTTCCTTGGCTCCAGAGCCGGGCAGGAAGCTGCAAGAGGAATGAAATATCGACAAACAAGAAGCAGGCGACCACATCCCTCTGGGCACTGCTCACGGCCCTAGTCAAATGGAAGAGACACGTTACCATCCCACCATCAGGAGGCAAAGAAAAAATATTAAATAAATACAACACAGTACGTTCATTGTTTGTTTTCCTCTCCCATTGTGCCGTGAAAATTTCTGTCGTCTGCCTGCTTTCTTCACTTTCTCTTTGCTTTATTTTCCTTTTTTCCTTGGTACAGTGGTTCAGATTTCTTCTCACACTCTCACTGCAGCTTTGAAGCTGCCCGGGCAGTTGGCCCAGTATATTCTGCCCAACATTCCTCCCTGCACCAATTAAACACATTAACTGATTCATTCCGTGGATGCTTACAGGAGAACTGGCGTGTAGAAAATTGTTACTGCAGATGAATACTAGCAAAGGGCAGCAGCAAATCAAAGTTGTTCCTGCAGACCTGCCCAACAGAAGCAATAAAACAATAAGACTTTATTCTGTGTGAGGCCTCTGAGATTTAACAATTCATTGGTTAACCAGCAGGGTTTTTCAGCCCTATACCTCTTCCACCTATCCCCTCCCCCCTCACCTATAATACATCGGATCAGAATTAGGCCATTCAGCCTGTCAACTCTGTTCCATCATGGCTCATTCATTATCCCTCAACCCCAGTCTCCTGCCTTCGCCCCAAAACTTTTGATGCCCAGACCAGTCAAGGAATGTCAACCTCCACTTTAAATATACCCAGTGACCTGCCCTCCACAGCTGAATGTAGCAATGAATTCCACAGATCTACCACCCCCATTCTGAGGCTGTGTCTCCAGTCCTGCCCAAGGGTTTCAGCCCGAAACGTCGACTGTACTTTTTTTCCAGAGGAGCTGCCTGGTCTGCTGTGTTCCTCCAGCAATATGTATGTGTGGCTCGGATTTCCAGCACCTGCAGATTTCCTCTTGTCTGTGCCATCTGGTCCGAGACTCCCCCACTGCAAGAAAAACCCTCTCCATGTCCGCTCTGTCTAGGTCCTTCAATATTCAATAGTTTTTAAATGAGGTTCCCCCCCCCCCCCAGTATTCTTCTAAAATCCACTCCAGACAAGCCCAGGGCTATCAAATGTTACTGATATATTAACCCTTTCATTCCTGAAATCATTCTGGTGAACCTCTTCTGGACCTTTTTCCAATGCCAGCACATCATTTCTTCGATGACAGCCCTAAACTACTCACAATACCGCTGGTGTGGTTTCACCTGGTCTCACCTATCACCTGCCAGCTCGTACAGCTCCCCCCTCACCCATTTTTCTCGTTCTGGCTTCCTCCCCCTCCCTTTCCAGTCCTGAAGAAGGGTGTCAGTCCAAAACGTCAACTCCACAGATGCTGCCTGGCCTGCTGAGTTTCTCCAGCATTGCCTGTGCGTTGTTGCAAAGTTATATTGAATTAGATTTTCAAGTTTTAAGCAAGTCCAGTGTGAAAGATGAAATGTTTAAGGGAAAGCTCTGTGGGCCAAAAGGCCTGTACTATTCTATGTTCAATAACACACACACATCAAAGGAAGCATCTCCATGACAGCAGACTGGGAGCCAATTTAGTGGCTGTGGGGTCATTTAATCCTGAGTCCTGCCAGAGACAGCACAGAGTTAGTTATCTTTTACACAGAGAAGCACAAAGGTCAGTACGAGACGGCACCAGCAGGAATTCCAATGTCCTCTTGGTGTAAGGCAAATGCTGATAAAGTGTTCTCCGACGCCCCACACTCCCTCCCCCCACCTCAAACACTCCTCAGTCAAGAGGTCAGCCAATGCCTATTCTCAAGCAAAAGCCACAGGGCCCAGCCACCCTCACATTTGTTGGAGGCAGGGTCTCCACTGACTGTTGGCTCAGCGCAGAGTCTGCCTCATGCTTCTCCTGACCTCTCTACCACTAGGCAGAATGCCAAGTGTAAAGGAAGCCAGACACACGTGCCCTCTCAAGACACAAGTCAAAGTCCAGTGAGATTTAGACATATCTTCAGAAAATTGCAGATGAATTGGCAGCAAAATCCAGAATACAGATTAAAACAGATAACTACTGCTTCAAGAAAGCCGCATCCAACACCCAAGAACCCCCTCTATCCAGGACAGAATCAGAATCAACGATATATATCATTAAAAATATGTTGTTATGCAGCAGCAGTACAGTGTCATACATCGTAATAAAAACTATAAATTACAGTGTATATATAAAAATAAATTAAATAAGTACTGCAAAAAAAAGGGGAAAAATACTGAGGTAGTGTCCATGGGTTCTTTGTCCATTCAGAAAGGTGATGGTAGAGGGGAAAGCGAAGAACATTTGTCACGATACATCTATAGAAATTTACATTATAGCCTGCCATGCCTTCTTTGTAATTGCATCAATATGTTAGGTCCAGATTAGATCTTCAGAGATGTTGACACCCAGGAACCTGAAATTGCTCATTCTTTCCACTGCTGATAACCTTCGAACTGGTCTGGGCTCCCTCGATTTCCATCTCCGAAAGACCACTGCCTTT
Source organism: Hypanus sabinus (assembly GCF_030144855.1). Lineage (NCBI taxonomy): Eukaryota > Metazoa > Chordata > Chondrichthyes > Myliobatiformes > Dasyatidae > Hypanus > Hypanus sabinus. Next base: position 104,491,870 of record NC_082719.1, on the reverse strand, counting down.
GGTCTTGCAGCCTCCTCTTCTTTGGCCTCACTGACCAACCCACCAGCTGGGCGCCCTCACTCTTGTACACCCCCTCACCGCCACCTGAAATTCTGCAACACTGTCCTGTCACTGGCAAATTTAAAGATGGTTTGATCTGTGTCTAGCCAAACAGTTGTGGGTGCAGAGAGTAGAGCAGTGGGCTAAGCACACATCCCTGAGGTGCACCAGTGAGATGGTAATGTTATTAAATCAGCAGAGACTGTGGTCTTCTGGTGAGGAAGTTGCAGAGGGAAATACAAGACATGTTCCCTTCTCACTGCTGCAACAGGGAAGAGGTACAGGAGTCTCAGGGTCAGGAACAGTTAGTACCATCAGGCTGTCAAACTGAACCAGAAGGGACAACTTCACTCACTCCAACACTGAACTGTTCCCACAACTCATGGACTCACTTCCAAAAACCCTTCACCTTATGTTCTCGATATTTATTATGCTTTTTTTGTCGTTTATTTACACTTAGTGTGAATACCCACAAGAAAACAAATCTCAGGTATAAGTATATATGACATATATGTACTTTGATAATAAATTTACTTTGACAGAAAGTTGTTCAGAAGAGCTCTGCTTGAAGGGAGAAGTCTAAGAGTTGTCGGCAGATTGCAGAGTTAGAGTTCCATGTGGGCAGGAGGAGTGAGTTTTGAAGATCTCCTGGGTTTGTGGAACAGAGAGACAGAGAGTTTGAGGCCTAACGTTTGGGGTGTCACAACAGCGCTACACCTGTCTCCATGGCTGTGGCCTGCAGCCATCGGGCTCCTGAACCGGCTCCATGGCTATGGGGTCCGCAGTTCATGTTCTCGGTGTTACTTGTTTACTGTTTTTCATTGTTTGCCTGACTTGTTCTTTTTCATACACTGGATGTTTTGTAGTGTGTTCTTGTGTGCATTGTCTTGTGTTTCTTTGTTTTGTGGCTGCCTACAAGATGATGAATCTCAAGGTTATGTATGGTCTCCATAGTTTGATAATAAATGTACTTCGAACTTTGAAATCTGGAGAGCGAGGCCTAATCTCTGGTGAATGGTATGTCCAGGGTTCAGCACTGAGAATTGAGGTCCGAAGGTTGAACCAGGAGCCTGGAAGGCGAGACCTGTTTAAACGGAGACAAGTCTGTGAATCTCTGGGGGTCTGCTGCGGACGTCGAAGGCTGGTGTCTGCAGGCCTGATGGAGACTGAAGGCCTGTGCTAGGGTTGAAAGATGGAGGTATGTTCACGAGTGGCAGGGAGGGAGGAACATGGCCTGATTTGGTTGCTTGTTGTGTTCTGCTGAGCATTGTGGGAATGCCATGTTGGTGCCAAAGTGTGTGGTGACCCTTGCAGGCTGCCCCCAGCACACAGTCAAATGTGTTGGTCATCAACACAAACCTCTCACTTCACTGTATGTTTCAATATACATGAATCTAAAATCTTAATCCAATAAATATTCCACCTCACCAAGGGCTACAAAAAGCCATTTGAAGCACACTTTCTTCAGCCTTCCAGCTCTGATAGGCCTCACTATAGGCCTGGTTCTAGCCCAGACCTTGTGACCCCAGTGAGGCCCCCACAATGGAAGGATGAGCACACTGTATCATTAAAACCATAAAAATAGGAGTGAAATCAGGCTATTTGCCCCATTGAGACTGCTCTGCCATTTGATCATAGCTGATAAATTATCCTTCTCAATCCCATTCTCCCACCTTCTAACCGTAACCTTTGACTAATCAAGAACTTATCAACCTCTGCCTTAAATATGCTCATTGACTTGGCCTGCATAGCTGCCCGTGGCAGATTCACCACCCTCTGGCTAAAGAAATTCCTCCTCATTTTTGTAGCTTGCATGCTGAGGCTGTGCCCACTGGTCCTGGACTCTCTCAGTACTGGAAACATCTCTGCGATCGAGCCAGTCGTTACGCCAGCGGTCTGTCAGATGGGGAGGAAAGGAAGTAAACGGGGCAACGGTTCACAGCGAAGGGCTAGAGAGCATTCTTACACCGTACAAAACAGTGAAAACACAAGGCTCTCTTCAAATGTCAGGCCGCTGTCCTTCCCGATTCCAAAGAAAAAGTCCACCCTCTTGGCAGCCGAGGGGGCTTTAAGGCAGAAGAGGAACGTGCAAGGAGAGGGCTGGGGGTGGGGAGGTATAGAGAGCCAACAGCCACAGGCAGACGATGCCAAGTCCCAGGCACCAGACTTTGCTGGCTGATGCAGTTTGTACTAGTCATGTGATGTGCGAGAGGCTAGCTACAAGGCTCCCAGCCTGGCAGACAGCCGAGAAAGCAATAGAGAGAGGCTCCTCGTGGCCAAGTTAACCCTTTGGTGACTTCCTGCAGGCTGTGAGTTCCAACAAGCAGAAGCAAAGCAGCCAGTCCTCGCATGCACAGCCGCTCGGCTTCCAGCAGCCGAAATGTTACCTCCTCACCCAGACACAGGAGCACAATTACTCCATTCAGCCCATCGAAGCTGCACTACACCCTCAGCAATACAGTTTCTGAATGGGCATTGAATCCATGAACAGTACCTCAGTGCTTCACTTTAATTCTGTTTTTGCACTACTTATTTAACACAAAACAGGTAATTTTTTTACAGTAATTCACAGCTTTTTCACTATATTTATCATATATTGCATTGTACTGCTGCCACAAAGTTAACAAATTTCACGACATATGCCGGAGATATTAAACCCCACTCTGTGGACTGATTTATTAACCCTCTCAACCCCGTTCTTCTGCCTTCTCCTTGTAACCTTTGAAACCCTGACTAATCATTTAAAAACAGTTCTTTATATAAAAAGCCTTCCTCTCCAGCTTTCCACAATCAAAAGAGCTATCTTTGGGAGGCAAGAAAGCAAAGTGTGGACCCAGTACGGCCAGGTCAGTCCGCCTGCTTTACCCTTGGAAAAGTGGAGCAACCCCGGAAGGGAACTCACCAAACTGAAACGCCTCAAATATTTACAGACAAGACATTGATTTTTTTTTTTAACTCAAGTATCAGTAGATTCAGGCAAACTTAGTGAGATCCTGGATATTGCAGAAATGACTGCAGAGAAAAATAAAATGCTTTCAAAGCTATCATCCCTCTTTTTTTAAAAAAGCAGATCAATTCCAGTCGTCTCCCAGCCAGTTGAATCGTTTGCAGCTCCCAAGGGACAGGCTTCTGATATTTCTGTTTCTTCAATACTCTCTCCTGGTCAAAGTTAGCTCCTCCTCTCCAACGTTTTAACCCCACCGACTGCCCTCACTCCCTCACCTTCCGCCCCCCTCCTTCCCCACCAATGGGCTGCATGGCAAGATCCCACAACTCATCCCGCCGGGCACCGCTTTAGAAGCCAGATCCTAGGCAATGTGCTCACTCACTCCAGCACAAACCCCATTCCCAGGAGAATTGAATTGGCCTTTCCAGAAATCTGCACAGTTTTCAGGAAACGTGATTGATTTTCAGGTGAGACCCAGTCCCATTAGAGGTAGCAAGACAGAGATGGAGAGTGAGCAGTTATTACCCCTCGACAATCAGGCACTTGAACCAGGGTGCATAACTTTACTCGTCCCATCACTGAACTGTTCCCAAAACCTATGGGCTCACTTTCAATGACTCCTCATCTTGTTCTCAATATTTACTGCTTATTTATTATTTTTTCTTTTTGTATTTGCACAGTTTGGTGTCATGCACATTGTTTGTCCAACCTGTTGTGTGCAGTCTTTCATTGGTTATATTGTGTGCCTTTTTATTTACTGTGAATGCCCGCAAGAAAATGAACGCTCACCATTCCCCTTTTGCTCGATATATTTTGTAACTTTTAGTCCTTCTGTGCACTGCTGGTACAAACCGACAAGTTTCACATGTCAAGTATCTTCAAAGCAAAGGTTGATAGGTTCTTGGACACCCTAACTAATCAAGATCAGTCATGATAGGATGGCAATTATCAATGGGCCAAATGGCCTAATTCTGCTCCTAGGTCTTATGATCTTTAATATCAGTGATAATAAACCTGATTCTGATTCTATTGGCCCCCATTGCGCAGGTTAACACTGGTCAGTAAAACTGATTGTTACTCGTCTTCCAACGACTTCCTACAATGTAGTACCACTGTCTAAAATTAACTTGTTGGATGCTAACCAGATCATTAGTCACTGAAATATTAACTCATAGATTCTATTTGAGAGGGAAAGCTAACAATACAACTGACTCAGGAAGAGATTCTACTTTGCATCTTTACTTGCTTCCTCTTTATGAAAACCACAATAATCACAGCTTTCAAAATTCCTCACTGCTGTTTCCCAATCAACTGTCTACACGCAGTGTGGGCGCAATTAAGAATTGCGCAAAGGACCAGTGATTGTTCAAGAACGTTGACGCATATATCTGTACCTCAGGAGCGGCCGTATCACAGTCCAAGCAGAAACCCTGGCTGAGCGCTGAGGTGTGCTCCACAACTCAGTCTGGTGAGCGAACCGCTCTCCGAGCAGCCGCCAGACTCCGACATCAAGAGGGCAAAGGCCACCTACACTCAAAAAAACTCAGGAACACCACTACTTTATCATTTCCTGTCAGAGTCACCATACTCCTGTGCTTGGCATTACTTTATGGACATACAATCTACCCAAGTCCATAAGCTATCTAATGTACAGGCAGTTCCCGGGTTACAAACGTCCAACTTATGGACAACTTGTACTTACGAACGGCCTGCCATAAAGCCTATTATATTGAAAGTTTGATTTAAATACAATGGTTTGCAATAACGAACGGACGCACTACGTTGTGACGCTCATGAAAACATTGCGCAACTTCAGCGATTCGTCGGCTCGAGGAAGGAGAACGCCGTCCGCCATTTTAATGAAGACCTTATGGAACTAGAGCTGCAGATGAGAACATTTGAGGAAGAAGAAGACTGGGACCTAGGAACTCCGGAACCGAAAAAGTTTGTGACGAAAGAGATAGCTGAAGCCTTTCATCTCACTGAAGGAGGGATGGTAAAGTTAGAGGAGCAAGATCCTAATACAGAGAGGTTCACCACAGTTTACCGTGCAGTTACCGAGGACCTCAGCTGCTACAAGGCCCTTTATGATGAGAAAAAGAAAAGCTCTGTACAAGCCTCCCTTGATGCCTACTTGAAGAAATTGACTCCAGTAGTAAACCCCCCCTCCCCAGCAGCAGGATCGAACCCTGACTCTCCAGCACCAGATCCATCGTAATGTTACCTCACGAATGCCCCTTCCGGTATGCAAGACATCGATGCAACCATATGTAGTTACTTTTATTATTATTATTATTATTATTATTATTATTATTATTATGTACTGTATTATTATGTTTAAGATGCTTTAGTGTATTTGGAAGTGTTTCTTAAGTGTTTTATATGCATAGAAAGGTAAAATATACACGATATACTAAAACAATCGTTTGACTAACTGATGCTAAATAATACCGGATGTACCTGTTCCTACTTACATACAAATCCGACTTAAAGACGGACTTAGGAACAGATCTCGTTCATAACCTGGGGGCTGCCTGTATTTATATTTATTGTATGTTTTAGATTATTATTGATTTTTTGTGCTGCGTTGGATCTGGGGTTACAATTATTTTGTTCTCCTTTACACTTGAATACTGGAAATGACAACAGACAATTTTAAATCTTTGCATTTGCAGAGTAAAATCTGTATTTGTAAAATTGTATTTGCAGATAAAACAAGAGCTTCCGCTGATGCTGGAAATCTGGAGAAAGATACAGAGTGCTGGAGGAACTCAGCAGGTCAGACAGCACCTATGGAAATGAATATTCCTTTGTAGGGAAATAAACAATCTTGAATCTTGATGTAGAAATTAGACGCCAGCTCTTTTGGCCTGAGAGCCTTCTCCACCAGTTACTATTCACACAATAACACAATAACAGATTAGGAAAATTGGATGGCAGGACCTGGGGGAAGGGGGGGGGGGGGGTGGTTGTTTAACCAAGGACATGGCCACCACCATTTTAAAGTGATTTTTGCCCAGTTGACATATTTTACAACACATACATGATACAAAGTTGCCTCAAGTTTTACAAAAAGGATGCAAGACAGAAACACAACAGCCCGACCCTGCCGGGACAGAAACACAGCAGCCCGACCCTGCCGGGACAGAAACACAACAGCAGCCCGACCCTGCCGGGACAGAAACACAACAACAGCCCGACCCTGCCGGGACAGAAACACAACAGCAGCCCGACCCTTCCGGGACAGAGACACAACAGCAGCCCGACCCTGCCGGGACAGAGACACAACAACAGCCCGACCCTGCCGGGACAGAAACACAACAACAGCCCGACCCTGCCGGGACAGAGACACAACAGCAGCCCGACCCTGCCGGGACAGAAACACAACAGCAGCCCGACCCTGCCGGGACAGAGACACAACAGCAGCCCGACCCTGCCGGGACAGAGACACAACAGCAGCCCGACCCTGCCGGGACAGAAACACAACAACAGCCCGACCCTGCCGGGACAGAAACACAACAGCAGCCCGACCCTGCCGGGACAGAGACACAACAACAGCCCGACCCTGCCGGGACAGAGACACAACAACAGCCCGACCCTGCCGGGACAGAAACACAACAACAGTCCGACCCTGCGGGGACAGAAACACAACAACAGCCCGACCCTGCCGGGACAGAAACACAACAACAGCCCGACCCTGCTGGGACAGAAACACAACAGCCCGACCCTGCCGGGACAGAGACACAACAACAGCCCGACCCTGCCGGGACAGAGACACAACAACAGCCCGACCCTGCCGGGACAGAGACACAACAACAGCCCGACCCTGCCGGGACAGAAACACAACAACCGGACCCTGCCGGGACAGAAACACAACAACCGGACCCTGCCGGGACAGAAACACAACAGCAGCCCGACCCTGCTGGGACAGAAAACAACAACCGGACCCTGCTGGGACAGAAACACAACAGCAGCCCGACCCTGCTGGGACAGAAACACAACAGCAGCCCGACCCTGCCGGGACAGAAACACAACAACCGGACCCTGCCGGGACAGAAACACAACAGCAGCCCGACCCTGCCGGGACAGAAACACAACAACAGCCCGACCCTGCTGGGACAGAGACACAACAGCAGCCCGACCCTGCCGGGACAGAGACACAACAACAGCCCGACCCTGCCGGGACAGAGACACAGCAACAGCCCGACCCTGCCGGGACAGAAACACAACAACAGCCCGACCCTGCAGGGACAGAAACACAACAACCGGACCCTGCCGGGACAGAAACACAACAACCGGACCCTGCCGGGACAGAAACACAACAACAGCCCGACCCTGTTGGGACAGAAACACAACAACAGCCCGACCCTGCAGGGACAGAAACACAACAACAGCCCGACCCTGCTGGGACAGAGACACAACAACAGCCCGACCCTGCAGGGACAGAAACACAACAGCAGCCCGACCCTGCTGGGACAGAAACACAACAGCAGCCCGACCCTGCTGGGACAGAAACACAACAGCAGCCCGACCCTGCCGGGACAGAGACACAACAACAGCCCGACCCTGCCGGGACAGAGACACAACAGCAGCCCGACCCTGCTGGGACAGAGACACAGCAACAGCCCGACCCTGCCGGAACAGAAACACAACAGCAGCCCGACCCTGCTGGGACAGAGACACAGCAACAGCCCGACCCTGCTGGGACAGAGACACAACAGCAGCCCGACCCTGCTGGGACAGAGACACAACAGCAGCCCGACCCTGTTGGGACAGAAACACAACAGCCCGACCCTGCTGGGACAGAGACACAGCAACAGCCCGACCCTGCCGGGACAGAAACACAACAACAACCGGACCCTGTTGGGACAGAAACACAACAGCCCGACCCTGCTGGGACAGAGACACAACAACAGCCCGACCCTGCCGGGACAGAGACACAACAGCAGCCCGACCCTGCTGGGACAGAGACACAACAGCAGCCCGACCCTGTTGGGACAGAAACACAACAGCCCGACCCTGCCGGGACAGAAACACAACAGCAGCCCGACCCTGCTGGGACAGAGACACAACAACAGCCCGACCCTGCCGGGACAGAGACACAACAACAGCCCGACCCTGCTGGGACAGAAACACAACAGCAGCCCGACCCTGCCGGGACAGAAACACAACAGCAGCCCGACCCTGCTGGGACAGAAACACAACAGCAGCCCGACCCTGCTGGGACAGAGACACAACAGCAGCCCGACCCTGCTGGGACAGAAACACAACAGCAGCCCGACCCTGTTGGGACAGAGACACAGCAGCCCGACCCTGCCGGGACAGAAACACAACAACAGCCCGACCCTGCTGGGACAGAGACACAACAACAGCCCGACCCTGCCGGGACAGAAACACAACAACAGCCCGATCCTGCCGGGACAGAGACACAACAACAGCCCGACCCTGCCGGGACAGAAACACAACAGCAGCCCGACCCTGCCGGGACAGAAACACAACAACAGCCCGACCCTGCCGGGACAGAGACACAACAGCAGCCCGACCCTGCCGGGACAGAAACACAACAACAGTCCGACCCTGTTGGGACAGAGACACAACAACAGCCCGACCCTGCTGGGACAGAGACACAGCAGCAGCCCGACCCTGCCGGGACAGAGACACAACAACAGCCCGACCCTGTTGGGACAGAGACACAACAACAGCCCGACCCTGCTGGGACAGAGACACAACAACAGCCCGACCCTGCTGGGACAGAGACACAGCAGCAGCCCGACCCTGCCGGGACAGAGACACAACAACAGCCCGACCCTGTTGGGACAGAAACACAACAACAGCCCGACCCTGCCGGGACAGAGACACAACAACAGCCCGACCCTGTTGGGACAGAAACACAACAACAGCCCGACCCTGCCGGGACAGAAACACAGCAGCAGCCCGACCCTGCTGGGACAGAAACACAGCAGCAGCCCGACCCTGCTGGGACAGAGACACAACAACAGCCCGACCCTGCTGGGACAGAGACACAGCAGCAGCCCGACCCTGCCGGGACAGAGACACAACAACAGCCCGACCCTGCCGGGACAGAGACACAACAACAGCCCGACCCTGCCGGGACAGAAACACAACAACAGCCCGACCCTGCCGGGACAGAGACACAACAACAGCCCGACCCTGCCGGGACAGAAACACAACAACAGCCCGACCCTGCTGGGACAGAAACACAGCAGCCCGACCCTGCTGGGACAGAGACACAACAGCAGCCCGACCCTGCTGGGACAGAGACACAACAACAGCCCGACCCTGCCGGGACAGAGACACAACAACAGCCCGACCCTGCCGGGACAGAAACACAACAGCAGCCCGACCCTGCCGGGACAGAAACACAACAACAGCCCGACCCTGCCGGGACAGAAACACAACAACCGGACCCTGCCGGGACAGAGACACAACAACAGCCCGACCCTGCCGGGACAGAGACACAACAACAGCCCGACCCTGCCGGGACAGAAACACAACAGCCCGACCCTGCCGGGACAGAAACACAACAACAGCCCGACCCTGCCGGGACAGAGACACAACAACAGCCCGACCCTGCCGGGACAGAAACACAACAACAGCCCGACCCTGCCGGGACAGAGACACAACAGCAGCCCGACCCTGCCGGGACAGAAACACAACAACAGCCCGATCCTGCTGGGACAGAGACACAACAACAGCCCGATCCTGCCGGGACAGAGACACAACAACAGCCCGACCCTGCTGGGACAGAGACACAACAACAGCCCGACCCTGCCGGGACAGAGACACAACAACAGCCCGACCCTGCCGGGACAGAGACACAACAACAGCCCGACCCTGCCGGGACAGAGACACAACAACAGCCCGACCCTGCCGGGACAGAGACACAACAACAGCCCGACCCTGCTGGGACAGAAACACAACAGCCCGACCCTGCCGGGACAGAGACACAACAACAGCCCGACCCTGCTGGGACAGAAACACAACAGCAGCCCGACCCTGTTGGGACAGAAACACAACAACAGCCCGACCCTGTTGGGACAGAGACACAGCAGCAGCCCGACCCTGTTGGGACAGAGACACAACAACAGCCCGACCCTGCCGGGACAGAAACACAACAGCAGCCCGACCCTGCTGGGACAGAGACACAGCAACAGCCCGACCCTGCTGGGACAGAGACACAACAACCGGACCCTGCCGGGACAGAGACACAGCAACAGCCCGACCCTGCTGGGACAGAGACACAACAACAGCCCGACCCTGCCGGGACAGAAACACAACAACAGCCCGACCCTGCCGGGACAGAGACACAACAACAGCCCGACCCTGCCGGGACAGAGACACAACAACAGCCTAAACCTGGTGAGGTGGAAGTGAGAAACCACTATATTTTATTGTTATTTACAGATGCAACACAGAACAGGCCCTCCGAACCCAATAAGCCACATCACCCAGAAAACCACTGACGTAACCCTAGCTTCATCATGGGACAATTTACAATGACCCAGTAACCGCTAGGTCTTTGGACTGTGGGAGGAAACCAAGGCACCAGGAGGAAGCCTGCACGCACACGGGAAGGAACGTACAAACTCGATTAAAGAGAATACCAGAAATGATCTCAGACGCAGTAATAGGTCGTGCAAACTGCTACACTATTGTGGCACCAGAGCAGACTTCACTACAAGAGTACGATGGTTATTGGTTCCCAATTTGAAATTGGCTACTTCACAGTTCACAGATAAAAAAAAATGTTCTAAAAAGAAATGCTTAGGAACATCAAAGTTCAGCAGCACAGATTCAGCAAGGAAGTCCGTTACTTTAGGGGTTAAAGTCACTCTTCATTGCAGTCAGCAGTAAAAACTGTCCCAGGCAGGGGTTAAATTGATAGGGAACATGCAAGCCTCCATATCCCACCAACATACCTTATTATTTAAATGTGAAAACTCTCACAACAATTGCAAATAAAACACTCAGCGGCCACTTTATTTGGGACAACTGTATGGCTGTTCATTAATGCACGTATCTAAACAGCCAATCAGACATTACAGCACCCTGAGGTAGGATGATTAATGACAGCTAATCCAAACACCTTGCCAAGCATCCCGATGCAAAGTCTTCACAACAGGCCCAGTTCTTGCTTGCACATTGCACATTTAAGGGTGCAAAGGATCTAATTTCTAGGCACCTATAACTTTCTACAAAGTTCAGTCAAATTCAAAGTAAATTTATTATCAAAGCACCGTACACAACCATAAGTCATTTTGACCCACTGAGTCCACCCAAGATTTCATCGCGGCTGATCCATTCTTCTTCCCCTGACATTCATTTCTCTTGGGCATTTTAGGTGGTATATTTAGATTTTCAAAAGGCTTTTGACAAGGTCCCACACAGGAGATTAGTGTGCAAACTTAAAGCATACGGTATTGGGGGTATGGTATTGATGTGGATAGAGAATTGGTTGGCAGACAGGAAACAAAGAGTGGGAGTAAACTGGACCTTTTCAGAATGGCAGGCAGTGACTAGTGGGGTACCGCAAGGCTCGGTGCTGGGACCCCAGTCGTTTACAATATATATTAATGATTTAGACGAGGGTATTAAATGCAGCATCTCCAAGTTTGCGGATGACACGAAGCTGGGCGGCGGTGTTAGCTGTGAGGAGGATGCTAAGAGGATGCAGGGTGACTTGGATAGGTTAGGTGAGTGGGCAAATTCATGGCAGATGCAATTTAATGTGGATAATTGTGAGGTTATCCACTTTGGTTGCAAGAACAGGAAAATAGATTATTATCTGAACGGTGGCCGATTAGGAAAAGGGGAGATGCAACGAGACCTGGGTGTCATTGAAGGTGGGCATGCAGGTACAGCAGGCGGTGAAAAAGGCAAATGGTATGTTGGCATTCATAGCAAAAGGATTCGAGTACAGGAGCAGGGAGGTTCTACTGCAGTTGTACAAGGCCTTCGTGAGACCACACCTAGAATATTGTGTGCAGTGTTGGTCCCCTAATCTGAGGACAGACATTCTTGCCAGAGAGGGAGTACAAAGAAGGTTCACCAGATTGATTCCTGGGATGGCAGGACTTTCATATGAAGAAAGACTGGATCGACTAGGCTTATACTCACTGGAATTTAGAAGATTGAGGGGGGATCTTATTGAAACGTATAAAATTCTAAAGGGATTGTACAGGCTAGATGCAGGAAGATTGTTTCCGATGTTGGGGAAGTCCAGAACGAGGGGTCACAGTTTAAGGATAAAGGGGAAGCCTTTTAGGACTGAGATGAGGAAAAACTTCTTCACACAGAGACTGGTGAACCTGTGGAATTCTCTGCCACAGGAAACAGTTGAGGCTGGTTCATTAGCTATATTTAAGAGAAAATTAGATATGGCCCTTGTGGATAAAGGGATCGGGGGTATGGAGAGAAAGCAGGTACAGGGTTCTGAGTTGGATGATCAGCCATGATCATACTGAATGGCGGTGCAGGCTCGAAGGGCCGAATGGCCTACTCCTGCACCTATTTTCTATGTTTCTATGCATTCACAGTAAATACAAAGAAATACAATAAAATCAATGAAAACCTGTACACAGACAGCCAATGTGCAGAAGACAACAAACTGCAAATACAAAAAGAAAAACAAAATAATTCTAAATAATGAACAGAGTTGAGAACATGAGTTGTAGAGCATTGAGATGTAGAATCATTTCAGTGTTGGGGTTGAGTGGCGGTGGATTCTGTTTTCAATCCAAGGGTCTTTTGGAAATCAGGAATGAGGCATGAAACTTGTTGCTTCACGATTGTTTTATGAAGTGTTAATTTAACAAAGGGAGTTTGAAACGGTCAGTAACAGGAGCAGAGGCTAGTAGCAGAAGGTAAAGCAAAAAGAAAGATGCCGAGCTTCGTGGCCAGCTTTTTTATACCCAGACAGAAGAAATACTCCATTCAAATTTGCAGATAACTCAACCAATCAGATACCCCCTATTCAAATAAAGCAGCAACAAGAAAAACTTCCAGCAGTTTCCAGAATGAAGTGGTGAATGCGGGCTCACTTTTAACATTTAAGAAAAACTTGGGACAGGTACATGGATGAGAGGTGTATGGAGGGATATGGGCCAGGTGCAGGTCAGTGGGACTAGGCAGAAAAATGGTTCAGCACAGCCAAGAAGGGTCAAAAGGCCTGTTTCTGTGCTGTAATGTTCTATGGTTCTAATGTGCAAAGTCCTAGGCACTCACACGTATATGTAAATATAGCTAAAATGCACAAGACTGTACTGTAGCAATTTTATGCATTGCATTGTACTGCTGCCATTAAAAAAAACAAATTTCATGACATATGTGAGTGATGATAAACCTGATTATGAAATGGGAGTGGGAAGGGCAGAGGGGAAAAGGGATGGCGCCAGAGAGACATTCTATAATGATCAATAAACCAATTGTTTGGAATCAAATGATGGGTGTCTCAGGGCTGGGTGTATCTGCACCCGTGCCACTCCCCACCCCTGGCACTACTTCTCTGCCATCTGTCCAACATTTCTCTAGCGGCGCTCCACTCTCGCCATTCCCAACATCCTTTGCTCCCACCATATTTATCAAGTTGCTCTCTGCCCAATGGGAGCATGGGACCTAAGGTTTCTATATCATAGTGTACCACAATACTACGACTTCCAACTCTACAGCACACAAGCCAACTAAATAACCATCTTATTACCACTTAACCATTATGCTCTTGAACCAGAGGGGGTAACTTTAGTCAACTTCAGTCACCACTATCACTGAACTGTTCCCAAAACCTATAGACTCATTTTCAAGGACTCCTCTTCTCATGTTCTTGATATTTATTGCTTTTTCAAATCATTTTTTTCTTTTTGTATTTGCACAATTGTTGTCCATGGCATTTTGGATGTTTGCCTGTCCTATTGTGCAATCTTTCACTGACTGTGTTTCTTTGTAGTTACTGTGAATGTTCACAAGAAAATGCATCTCAGGGTTGGATGAAGTGACGTATATGTTCAAAATTGACTTTGAACTGTCACAGAGGGGACAGAATTTTGAATTTCAACAGAATGAAAGTGCAACTCGAGTTACCACATCATAGACACAGCAGGGTTGAGGAATCCTCCCTGGAATCTCAAGCCTTCCCACACCAATAATCCTTCACTAAATAAAAACGTATTTAATTGTAAACATCCTGTTTTAACACTCAGGAGGAATCACTGGCTGGGAATATTACAAAGACAGTCTTACCTGAAAGCCCCCCAGGGGCCATATAACGAGAGCCCCCAGTTTCAGCTGAGAGAGAAACCGAGTCTGGCAAAACTGCTGAAAGCAGAAGGAAAAATATACATTAAAGACACAACATTTTATTTCCTGACATCCTTTGAGTCATTCAATCTGAATGTCACATGTAATTCTGTAGTTAACAGGCTTAGCAACACTGATTGAAGAGCGCTGTCGCAGGAAAGCAGCACCATCAGTGACCCCCACCATCCAGGTCATGCTCTCTTCTCACCACTGGGTTCAGGAACAGTTATTACCCCTCAACCACCAGTTTCCTGAACCAGAGGGGATAACTTCACTCACCCCAACACTGAAATGTTTCCACAACCTATGGACTCATTTCTAAAGATTCTACAACTCATGGTCTCAATATTATTATTTGTTTTGTCAGTCTTTCCTTGTAAATAGGTTTCCACTGATTCTTTCTATGAATGCCTGAAAATTAATCTCAGGGTTGTAATGGTGACATATACATAATCAATAAATTCACTTTGAACTTTTGACTAGGGACAGTCAATTCAACAAGATAGCAGAGTTACCAGTGTGGCTGGAATGATGACACTCAACGAGGCTTCATCACCAGGATGTTTCATATTTCATCCAAAAGAAATAGAGCAAATAGAGAGGTGTATACATTTCATCCAAAAGAAATAGAGCAAATACAGAGGTGTATACATTTTAGAGAGGGTGCAGAGGCAATTTACCAGAATGCTTTCTGTATTAGAGAGAGGGTACAGAGGAGATTTACCAGGAAGCTGCCTGGATTAGAGAGGGTGCAGAGGAGATTTACCAGGATGCTGCCTGGATTAGAGAGGCTGCAGAGGAGATTGACCAGGATGCTGCCTGGATTAGAGAGGGTGCGGAGGAGATTTACCAGGATGCTGCCTGGATTAGAGAGGCTGCAGAGGAGATTGACCAGGATGCTGCCTGGATTAGAGAGGGTGCGGAGGAGATTGACCAGGATGCTGCCTGGTTTAGAGAGGGTGCAGAGGAGATTGACCAGGATGCTGCCTGGATTAGAGAGGGTGCAGAGGGGATTTACCAGGATGCTGCCTGGATTAGAGAGGGTGCAGAGGAGATTTACCAGGATGCTGCCTGGATTAGAGAGGGTGCAGAGGAGATTGACCAGGATGCTGCCTGGATTAGAGAGGGTGCAGAGGAGATTGACCAGGATGCTGCCTGGATTAGAGAGGGTGCAGAGCAGATTCACCAGGATGCTGCCTGGATTAGAGAGGGTGCAGAGGAGAATCACCAGGATGCTGCCTGGATTAGAGAGGGTGCAGAGGAGAATCACCAGGATGCTGCCTGGATTAGACAGCATGTCTTAGGAAGATATGTTGAGTCAACTAGTGCCCTTCTCTTTAGTGGAGGAGAATGAGATGTGGCTTGACAGAGGTGTACATGATGATAAAAGACATTGGTATGTCTTCAGGACAGAAATGGCTAATACGAGAGGGCAAATTTTCAAGGTGATTGGAGGAAAGTATGGGGGGGGAATGTCAGAGGTAGGTTTTGTTACACAGGGAGTGGTGGGTGCGTGGAACATCCTGCCATGCAGACATATTAGGGACATTTAAGAAACTCTTTACGATAGGAACATGGATAATAGAAAAATGGAGGGAAGGGTTAGATTGATTTTAGGAGTAGGTTAATCTTTTAACCCTTCTTAGGGCCTGGATTGTTACATGCTCTACTGGAAGAATGATCCCATCTGATATCCCGAACGCAGGAGAGTCTGCAGAGAAACACGCACAAGCTGCAGGACGGATAGCATCTATGGAGAGGAATACAGGGTTTTTTTTTGGCTAAGTTCCAGCCCTTTATTCCTCTCCATAGACGCTGCATGAGTTTCTCCAGCAGTTTATGTGTATTAATATTAATTTTGCTCCTAGCATAACTCTGTTAAGTCTGCTATACATGCAGAAGTACCAGACTTACTGAAACACTGTGGCTAAACTGTACTGCAGAGGCCAACATCAGTGAGAGTGGAACACAATACATCTCACAAAGCCACATTACAACAGCCCGTGGGGCGAGAGTTCAGATCCACGGACGACATTAGAGCTGGTTGCGCCCCGTCTGGTGTGGCCCACTGCACAGAATTGGAAACTCAGCCAGCTCCATCATGGGCACTGGCCTCCCCAGCATCAAGGACAGCTTCAATAGGCACTGCCTCAAAAGACAGCTTCCATCGTTAAGGACCCCATCACCCAGGACATGCCTATTCTCATTGCTACCATCAGGGAGGAGGTACAGGAGCCTGAAGACACACACTCAATGTTTCAGGAACAGCTTCTTCCCCTCTGCCATCAGGGAGGAGGTACAGGAGCCTGAAGACACACACTCAACCATTCAGGAACAGCTTCTTCCCCTCTGCCATCAGGGAGGAGGTACAGGAGCCTGAAGGCCCACACTCAACGATTCAGGAACAGCTTCTTCCCTTCCACCACCAAAATTCTGAATGGACAATAAACCCGTGCACACTACAGTTTTTCTTTGCCTTCTTTTTGTCCTACGTATTTAATTTTATATTTTGTACATATTGTAATTTATAGCTTTTTAAAATTATCTATTGCAAAGTACTGCTGCTGCAAAACAACAAATGTTGCAACATATGCCAGGGATAATGAATCTGATTGTGGTTCTGATCCTTTCGGCCCTCAATGAGTTAACCTCCATTTCTGTTTCCCTGCAGCTCATTTCTGAAAGCCGTCTGCTAAAGATTTTCAGCCTGGTTTTTCATGCCTCAGCTCAGCATTGAGAGCTGGATAGTGAGGGAGTGAGGTGTCCCGTTTTCTTTGGCTCCTTTCCAAGGTATGTCCATTTCCTACCCAGCCATGCTGAAATGCCTCAAATTCGACATTAGAGCCCAAAGCTGTCTGCCTTTTGGGCAGACCAATCCCAGATAAGACTGAGCAGAGTTACAGTGTGACTGCACACATCCTTTCCGCTGTCTGGACTGGGGAATATTTGCTGATTCAGACTCGGCCATGGACAGTCCCAAGCCCGGCTGCACAAGGATGAGGGTTGGACACGGGACACAGAAACACCAAGACGACAGGCTACACCTAGGGACAATAAGAAAGACTGGTCCAGGACAGAGTCTCTGCAGAGCTGCCGTCAGTATGAGTGATGGGCTGAAATAAGCAAGTCCTCTTGCACTCATACATGTTCAACCTCTTTAGTTATCAACTGAGAAACTGACAAAAGAAATGGACAAAAAACTACTTTAACCCGTTGCAGCACAGAAAATGATGGAACTCAAGCAGCATACGTTTCCCCCTCAGCCCCAGTCTCCTGCCTTCTCCCCATATCCCTTCTTGCCCTGACCAATCAAGAACCTATCAACCTCTGCTTTAAATATACACAATGCTTGTGACAATGAATTCCAGATTCACCACCCTCGGGGTAAAGAAATCCCTCCTCATCTCCGTTCTAAATGGACGCCTGTCTATTCTGAGGCTGTGTCCTCTGATATGAGGCTCCCCCACCACAGGAAACATCCAATTCCCCACTCTCACCCAAATATCACCTCCCCCTGGTGCCTCTCCTTTCCCTTCTCCCATGGTCCACTCTCCTCTCCAATCAGATCCCTTCTTCTCCAGCTCTTTACCCGTTCTACCCATCACCTCCCAGCTTCCTACTTCATCCCCACCTCCCCCACCCACCTGGCATCACTTACCACCTTCTAGCGTCCTCCTTCCCCTCCCTCCCGCCTTCCCCCTTCCTTCTCAGTCCTGATGAAGAGACAGTTTAAACCAACAACTGCTTATTCCTTTTCATCGATGTTGCCCGGCCTGCTGAGACGCTCAGGTCTTCCATCATCTGCAGAATTTGTTTATAATCTATAGTACTGTGCAGAAGTACTAGTGTTCAGGGTTCAAGCAAGAAAGCTTCAATGAGAGTTAAGCTTCTGATTCTAAAACCAGCTTGTGATGTTTAAGGTACTTCACAATCCCCACTTTGCTCCCTGTCACAGCAACCCCCTCGGACAAACAGCCAACCCCCCAACCCCCTCGGACAAACAGCCAACCCCCCAACCCCCTCGGACAAACAGCCAACACACAAAGGACAACAAATTCTGCAAATACACAAAAAAAGAGAATAATGATAATCAATCAAAACTAAATATCAAGGACACCAATACTGAGATATCAAGGCAGATACATTAGGGACATTTATGAAACTGTTAGATAGGCACATGGATGCTAGAAAAATGGAGAGTAATATGTGGAGCTGGTTAAAGGGTCAGCACAATATTGAGGGCCAAAGGCCAGCACTGTGCTATGTCCATGAAGGAAATGCAACATGATGACAGCACCATGGAAAAGTCTAGGGGGGTGTGTATGTGTGTGTGTATATATATATATATATATATACATACAGATAGCGCCCAAGACTTTTGCACAGTACTGTATTTGTCAACGTGGAGTACAGAGTAGAGTTTGTACATCTGGCAGGAGCAAAGGATGCTGGGTATAGTTATAGTGAGGGTGGTGAGCCGCGGGAGGGGTGTGGGACAGGTGGCAGAGCAGTGCCACGGACAGGTGCAGAGACACCCAGCCCCGATACACCAGGCAGGTCATTTGATTCCAAACAACTGATTTTTTGATCATTATAGAATGTCTGGTGCTTCCCACTCCCTCTCCCCTCCCCTTTTCCCAACCATGATTCCACTCTCCCTGCCTCCCTACAGTACTGCGTAGAAGTCTATATACATGCTTAAGATTTTTGCACAGTATTTGTGGGAAAAAAGGGCGGTATATAAACTGTGCATTTATACGACATGATTCACAGCAACACCTTTGAAGTCCCTTTAAGACGCCATTTGACGAAAGACCATAGACCTAGGAGCAGAATTAGGCCATTTGGCCCATCGAGTCTGCTCCATCATGGCTGATTATCATTCCTCTCTATCCCATTCTCCTGCCTTCTCCCCGTAACCTTTGACACCCTGACTAATGAAGAACCTATCAAGCTCTACTCTAATGATTTGCCCTGTACAGCAGTCTGTGGCAATGAATTCCACAGATTCATCACCCTCTGGCTAAAGAAACTCCTCCTCCATCTCTGTTCTGAATGGATGTACCTCTTTTGAGGCTGTGTCCTCTGGTCTTAGACCCCCCTCAACATCCACTCTAAACCTTACAATATTGGACAGGTTTCAATGAGATCTGCCTTCATTCTTCAAAACTCCAGCGAGTGCAGGCCCAGAGCTCCTCATACGTTAACCCTGTGGTGACTGATTTATTTACTTTAGCGATACAGCCCTTCCGGCTCCTTGAGCCACACCACCCCCATTAACCCCAACCCAATCTCAGGACAATTAACCTGACTGGTACACCTTCGGACTGTGGAGGGAAACAGAGAAAACCCACAAACGCCGCGGGAAGAACATACAAACTCCTTTTCCGAACGGCGCCAGAATTGAACGCCAAACTCCGGAAAACCTCGAGCTGTAACCGCACAATCACACACCACAGCCAGTTTCCATGCCGAAAGACTTCTCCAACTACAAAGAGCATTGGTTAAAGGACTAATATTTGCCAGGGCACCAGGGACAATCCTGGCTTACTTCCCTTCCAAACACAACACCGCGTGATAGTACACCAAACGTCTGGCACTGCACTACAGTGCCTGTTGGGATTTTCAGTTCAAATCTCTGGACTGCCTCTTCAATCCACAACTTTCTGACTCAGAAGGCTACCACACAGCCACAACTCACAACATGAAAAGAATTCTTGTGTTTAAAATAATTATTGACCTATTTCCACAGATACACATCCTAGCCCACCTCACCCAAAGAGACATTGCTGCCAACTTTCCTGCCTTTTTTTTCCAACAAGGAGCAATGTGCACCATCAGGCAGCTCACTTCAAACAACCACAGCTCCAACAAACCACTGTGCTAAAACAAATCTGGACTCTCTTACGTCAGCCACTTGTGTGGAGACAACACACTGTTAAAAGTCAAGATCTTTCACCGTGTTGATGAAGTCAAGCTCATGGCTCCCTGGAAGTGGCTACGCAGGTCGAAAGGTTGGTTAATAAGGTATGTGGCATGCTTGCCTTTATTACTCAAGACACTGAGTTCAAAAATCGGGAAGTTATGTTGCAACTTTATCAAACTATGGTTAGGTCATACAGTATCTGGAGTATTGCATACAGTCTTGATTGCTGAGGCTTTGAAGGAGGTGCTGAAGAGGTTACTAGGATGCTGCCTGGATTAGAGGGCATGTGCTATAATGAGAGGCTGGACAAATTTGGGTTGTTCTCTCTGGAGCAACAAGGACTCAGGGGAGATCTGATATAAGATTATGAGAGGCTTGGGTAGAGTAAGACATACGGTGCCTAGGGGGGTAGAGGCAGATACTTTAAGAGGTATTTAGAAAGGCACGAAGATATGAGGAGAATGGAAGGATATGGATATTGTGGAGGCAGAAGGGCCTGTTCTGACATATGAATGTTATTGGGAGAGCAACATTCCTCAACATGGGAGCCTAAGGCTGAAGGAATATGGCTTTTCTAGTGTGGGAAGTGTGTTGGGCAGCGGGGAGCATTAAGGTTCCACACAGCTAAGCACAAAGTTTGAAAGATACAGCCTCCCTAAAGGATGATTTAATCAGTCATATCAAAATGTCCGGACTAAAAAATAATAAAGGACTTAGATAAAGGAAGATATTTCTACCCTAAATACACAAAATTTTAAGGGCAGTCTTGAGTTTTGAGTTTGGGGTCCCATCATCAGCAAGTACAGGATCAATACCAAGCATTGGAGCCCCAAGGTCTGGGATATTCATTGTAGTACATTTCACAGGATGTTTTGATGCACAGGTCATAGACAAATCTAAATCAGCTATGTATTACTGCTCAATACTAACAGTTGCCCGATCATCCCAGCCGCACTACACACGGAAGGAATTTGAATCAGGTTTAACGACACCGACATATGTTGTGAAATGTGTTGTTTTGTGGCAGCAGTACATTGGGATAAACAATTATTAAAACCATATATTACACTAAGTATGCATGAAAAAAATTAAATCAAACAATAAGCACACGAGATGCTGGAAATCAGGAGCAACACACACAAAATGCTGGAGGAACTCAGCAGGCCGGGCAGCACCTATGGAGAGGAATAAGCAGTCGACATATTGGGCCGAGACCCTGCATCAGGACCTGATGTAGGTTCCTGTCCTACATCCTGATGAAGGGCCATGGCCAGAAACATCAACTCTTTATCCATCTCCTTGAACAAGTTGTGCAGAAAGAGCAGAAAAAAAGGTTAAAAAGTAGTGGGGTAATGTTTAGAGGTTCATTGCCCACCCAGAGGGGAAGAGCCTGCAGCAACACCAAAGACCAGCATCCTTCACAAGAAGGGTGCCTGGTGTGATGCCCAGTCTGCATGAAGTCTTTTGTCCACACAGCAGGGCTGTGAACTAGTGCAAAGAACAGTGAAAGCCCTGCCTTCGGAGGTGAAACTTAATTAACAGAGATTCTTTCTTATCATCCAACTGATAACATTATAACTGAACACCATGGAGCACATCCACACAGGGCACTGTCGCAGGAAAGCAGCACCCATCATCAGGGACCCCCACTGCCCAGGCCACGCTCTCTTCTCGCTGCTGCCATTGAGGAGGAGGTACAGGAGCCTCAGGTCTCACACTACCAGGTTAAAGGTGAAAGGTGAAATGTTTCCGGGGGGGGGGGGGGGGGGGGACTCCTTCACTCAGAGAGTGTGGAGTGAGCTGACAGAGGATGCAGTACACCTGGGTTCGATTTCACCATTTAAGAGAAGTTTAGATACATGGGTGGGAGGGGTATGCAAGACTACATTCTAGCTTGTTCTCCCTCCCCTCTTCCCACCTTCCTATTCTGGCATCCTCCCCTTTTATTGCCAAACCTGAAGGGTCTCAGCCCAAAACATTGACGGTTTAATTCCCCTCCACAAATGCTGTCTGACCTGTTGAGTTCCTCCAGCATTTAGTATGTCCTGATCCAGGGGCAGGAGCGAGAGATGGGCTGAAAGGCCTGTTTACCTGCTCTGTGACGGTTGAATGAGCACACCATGCCTCCCTCAAAGGGATGTTCTACGGTTAGGATGTGAATGGTCCCTTGCGCCTGGACTACGCTAAAGTTCACAATTTCTCCTTTACTGGCCACCAGTTCACACCGACAACCCCGCCTGGGAACCACTTTCAAACTAGCACCTGAATCGATTCTGCGGGGTGGGAGTAGGGGAAGGAGGTCCCTAGTGGAAGTCTCTGAGCGGGAGGCCATTGAGGATCTGGGGTGGAAGTTGTTTTCACAAGGCAGCACCGTCAAGTCAGTTCACTGACTTCCCGTCCACCTGTCCATTCCATGGCCGGGAGGAGTCAGTGCAACACTTTTATATGCAGTCCCCATTTGAATACTGCACGCCCGGCGCTCCTGATACACGGGCACCCAGTACGGGGTGGGGGGTGGGGGGAGTCACTCGGAGTCCGAGGGGAAGGGGTCTTGCTCCTGATCCTGGCCAAGATGGACATTCACGGGTCCCGGCCCGAACTGCCCTCTTCCGGGCTTACGTTTGTACCCGGGTGCCCTCGGAGAAAGGTACAGTTCCGAGAACGGTGCCTATACGGACTGAACTTTACAGACAGTAGTAGTCATGTTTTAATTTGAAATTGTTGTACGTTTTGTAAATCCTCGATGTCTGTACCTGTGTGTGAATACACTTCTGTCAAAATAAATTCTGCTTCTTACGGAAACATCGCCCCCCCCCCCTTCGCCCGGGTTTAACCCAACAGAAACGCCATTTGCATAAAATGGGTTTTTATATATAAAAAAGAAACTATTACAAGTTTTTTCTACAAATATACATCTTCAGAATGTTTTCTGCGCCTGGGGAGAACACTTGCTATTTAAATAACCACACATCATGAATAAGGAAGCCGAGACTTACCGGGCTGTTTAATTGAGTCCATTGGAAGTCTGGAATAAGGAGGCGGGGGTGACTCTGGGAACATAAAAAGGGTAAAAGCCGTGATAAGCGATAGAAACTCCAGATAACACTGTCAGGCATTCTTTCGTAAACTGTTTGTCCTACTCTGGGGGCTGGAGGCAGAGCTGCAAAGGCGGCGATCGCCTTGATAGTTAACAGTCACATAAACAGGAGTCAGCCTGGCGCCAGTCTCGCTGATATCCAACTTGTGAGTCTGATCGCCCTTCCTTGCCTCACGTAAACCACTTCTGCTCTGGAAATTACCACTGAATCACTCCCACTGGGTGAGGATCGCACCGCGCCATCTAACTGGAAAAAAACAGCCATTTACCGCGGCGACAAGTCGCCCAACTATTTAGACAGAGAAAAAACTTTCATCTACTTGATGGATACAAAGGATTTAAAGCAAGTTTGAACTTCCGCCCTCAAAAGGAACGCGAATTTAAAGAATACTCGATATTCTGTCAATTCCAAGAAATACTAAAGATATGAATTACCCCACCCACGTCCTTTACCTCTGCCCGCTCCTAACATTTTTTAACTCAGTTAACAATTATGGATATTAAACATACATATTTACATCTCTACAAAGAAAAGTTCCCAGCAATGTCTGGTTTTAGGATAGTTTTAAATCAGCGCACAGGCAGATCCAAGTTTTCGCTAACTACCCCCCCCCCCCCCCACCCCGAACCAGTTTGGGATCAAAACTTTCTCTTAAATTGATTCTCCGGGAATTAAATGTTAATATTGGGACAACCTACGTTGTCGGAAAAGGCATATAATTTAAAACAACCATGTTACGTTTGAAAAATACATTGAGGCAAATATAAAATTATTAAATTATACTGACCATAAGATCCACAAAACCCAGCGCTCTTACGGTAACGCAAAATGAGCGGAACAAGTTTGTAAAGGACTAGTTAATGCTTATCTAATTAAAAATTGAAGTTAACATTAACTGAAAAGACCAACTCCCCCCCCCCCCCCCCCATACACGACTCTCCCGTTCACATGGGTGGCCCAGGTGATGGCAACGAGACCGATGAAAACCTTACGAAACATTACGGTATTGATGTCTGCTTTAAAGTGAAAACCAAAGAAAAACAGCGTCTAACAACGCCGGCTTCGCTTACCGAATTCACAGAGCCTGCTAAGGTGGTGTGGATTACAACAGACCGAATCTGGGTTGCTGGTTCCGTAAGATTCACAACAATAAAGTCTTTTCAATTCCGAAGAGTTTCTCAGGTCAGGCCAGCGGAAGACTTTACATATCAGTACCGGTAGGGAGTAAGTTTGTTTGCTGAGTTTAGGCTCAATCATCTTGGGTAAGAGGAGGCAGCCGGTGCGGGCTCCCCCTTTACTATCTACCGCTTGAAGCAGTAATTCCAATTGTTTCTCCTTGAGTTTCTTTAGCAGCGAGTGAGTTAGGGTTTTCAATTCGGGGTCGGAGTTCGTGTATTTGGACCCTTTACCCCCACAACATCCACCGCCGCCGCCTCCCCCTCCTCCTCCTCCGCGGTTTGCATCTCCCTCGCTGTCCGTCTGCCCGTCTGCCTCTCCCAACGTGCGGCTTCGCCAAAGTCGCCGGACCAGACCCGATCGTTTCGTCCTGAACATGCGAGATGGAAATCCGCCAGAGAGAAATGTGCTAAAATCCAGCCAGATACAGCAAAGACATCTCCGTAAAACATGAATCCAGCCTGTTCTCGATAGCAACACAGTAACAGCCGCACAGATCTGTAGCATACGCCACCTCCTCTCTCCTTCAAATGAAAGGATAAGAGCCCGGGGAAAATGGTTTGATGAAGACTGAATTAAATATATATATAAGCGGGGGATGGGGATGGGTTAGTGCGGCTCCTCAAAGATACAATCATGCATTGTAACCCACCGATACAAAGTAGAAAAAACGTAGCCAAGAATATGCACCCATTGAAATGTAAGCCAAGCGTTCTCTTGTTCCCTCCTTGGCTTTCGGATAGATTAATCCAACCCTATAATCCGGCTCCTTTAATGACTGGAGATCTTCCTTTCCGCGTTTATAGATACACACAGGCAGGGGTTTTAATATGTTCCTGCTTTCTCTCTCTCTCTCTCTCTTCAGCTTGACTTGAACGTGCTTTGACTCCCTCTCTCCCGCTTTCCTCGTTACCTCAATCTTCCTTTTTTTAAACCATAAAAAAACACGATGTACGAAGAGAGTTGTCGCCGTCTCCAGCCCGTGGGTTTACCAAGCGCTCCGGACTCGCGGCTGAAACTGACACAAGGCTTGAAATTTACAAGCCCTCGGCTTGGCTGCGCATTGGCGCGGTCGGTCACGTGTGCGTCTAGACACTTTGTCGCGGCCCCCCGGTTTAAAGTGATTGTTACGCAAACAAGCGATCACATTACTAACAGACCTTCTAAACCGTTCCCCCTTCAACGCACCATTAAACTACTATTAATAATGTAAACATTTAATATATTTATAGTGGGGGAGGAAAACTATCATTGGAATTTTGGAAAGTGGAACTTGCTTTAGTTTCTTGTACATTAAAAAAAATTTGTCTCCATCCACACCCCCCAACCACCACTACTTTATCATTTCCTGTCAGTCACCTTATGTACAGACACTCCTGTGCCCAGTGTCACTTTATGGACACACAATCAATCGGTGTGTATAAACTATTTTGTATATTTATATGTATGATTTTATTATTGTGTTAATTATGTTTTATTGGTGCTGCATCGGATCCGGAGTAACAACTATTTTACATTTGTGTGCTGGAAATGAGATTAAATACTCTTGAACCTTCTCTGGAATCCTGTGCACAGCACGGAACCAGGTAACGGCGCCGGGGTGTGGAGTGGGGACGGAGGTTACGTCTAGAGACACGGTGAATTAGGTATGAATCGGATCCTCTGAAACGGTCGATACGTGCATTTTAGATAGTTAGGTCAACGTTAAATCTGTTTCTTTGCGGTCTTTACATTAATTTTGATTATATGCCCACAAGGTTCCTTAAGATTGTTATAGTCCGGGGTGGTAATAGGGACAAGCTCCCGCTACCTATTAAATGCTCCCAGTGGCGTGCGTTTCAAATAGCCTCTGACAACCAATTCCATCTTCTGGCCTTCATGTGTGGCTTAGCTTAAACCCAGCGGAACCGTTCCTCCTGACAGGCGAAGGGGCAAAGGCGGGCGGCTGACGCCTTCAGACCAGTCGCTTCGGGCAGATGGGGTTCATCAGTCGGAGTTGGCAGCTCACCGAGGAGAAAGGAAACTCCGATCTCAGACCTCCGCTGCCTTACGGCTTCGGGATTAAACCCCCGAGTGAAAATCCGGAGTTGGAGTCCCTAAGGAAATCCTACATTGAATTCAAAGCTGACTGACTGGGAACTCCTGCGACACCGCTGGTGCCAAACTGTATCGGTCGGTCTCTGCCGCTCCTGCCGTGTGGGAGAGGAGGGAGCCTGTTGTAAGGGGGAACAGCTTCCTTTCCAAATCGTGCGAGTACGTAGACAGCTAGGATCCCGACCATGAGGAACTTAGAGGCTTCACAGAGGTGCTGTGTCGTTTTGCGTCCCTGACGACAGGAAACATTCCTAGGTGATGTTACTGCTGGTTCGAGACCATGATGAAGCTGACACACACAAAATGCTGGAGGAACTCAGCAGGCGAGGCAGCACCCATGGGAGCGAGTACAGGTGACGTCATCGCCATAAGGTTAGGAGAAGGACAGGACGGAGCGCCAAACCCCGCAACATGCACAAAATGCTGGAACTCAACAGGCCAGGCAGCATCCATGGAAATGAACAAAGGGTCGAGGCCCTTCTTTCGAGACGCCGACTGATTATTCATTTCCATAGATGCTGCCTAGCCGGCTGGGTTCCTCCAGCATCTTGTGCGTGTTGCTCTGCAGAATCCCTCACGCTAACCCTCGCTTGTCTGGGATCAAAGCGACAAGGCAATAGCTGGGGATTAATCCGAGATGTAACGAGTGGATAATTCACAGAAAAAAAAGGCTGCATCACCGTCTGGTTCGGGAATTGCACAGCACCTGACCACGCTGGCTGACCGGCATGGCGGTGGGTTGCTGTGTGTCCCGTAGCCGTCTGTGCTGGGACCGATTCTTGTTACGTTACATTCCAATGATTTGGATGATGGAGTTGAAGGCTTTGTTGCAAAATTTGCAGAATATATGAAGAAAAGTGGAGGGGCAGGCAGTTTCGAGGAAGTGGTGAGGCTACTGAAGAATTTAGATCAGGAGAATGGGCAAAGAAGAGGCAGATGGAATACAGTGCCGGGACGTCTACGGTCACGCACTTTGCTAGAAGAAATAAAAGCATAGACTATTTTCTAAATGGAGAGAACATTTGGGAGAAATGGGACTTGGGAGTCCTAGTGCAGGATTCCCTAAAGGTTAACTTGCAGGTGGAGTCAGCGGTGACGTGTCAACATTTATTCTGAGAGGATGAGAATTTAAAAGCAAGTATGTAATATTGAGGTTTTATAAGGCACTGGTGAGGCCTCATTTGGAGTTTTGTGAACAGTTTGGGGTATTTAGAAGAATGGGGGGGGGAGGGATCTCATTGAAACCTCTTGGATGTTGAAAGGCCGAAGTGTTTCCTGTAGTGAGGGAATCTAGTGCCAGAAAGCATTGCCTCAAAATAGAGGGATGCCCATTTAAGACGGAGATGAGGAGAGATTTCTTTAGCCAGACGGTAATGAATGTGCCACCACAGGTGGCTTGGAGGCCAGGTCATAGGGTGCATTTAAGGAGGAGATTCATAGATTCTTGATTAATCAGGGTGTGAAAGCTTATGCGGAGGAGGCAGGAGAATGAAATGGATCAGCCATGATGAAATAGCAGAGCAGCCTCGATGGGCCAAATGGCCTAATTCTGCTCCTGTGACTTATGGTCTTAATTTAAAAATTCAAGGCCCTACAAAGGATTGCAAGAACTGCTGAGATGATAAATCCGAGATATTTATCAGGAGCACTGCATACGCATGGTCAATGAGCCCCCTCATCCATCTAGCAATTTCTTTAACCCCCTTCCCACCACCACCCCCCCCCCCCACCTTCAGGCAGGAGGTACCGAAGCATTAGGACAAGTACTGTTAGGATGGGAAACAGCTTCTTACCCCAGGCCATGAGACTACTGAACTGCCTGCCAACACCCAGGCCTCAGCACACATGAAGCACCAGTAGCAATGCCCTGTTTACTTTTTAATTTGTGTTGTAAATGCATCTTGTTATTTGTGGTAACATTACTGCTGTATGTGAGTTGTATGGTCTGTGCTTTGCACCTTGGTCCAGAGGAACGATGCCCTGTTTAGCTGTATACCTGTGTACGGTCGAATGACAGTAAACGTAACTGAACTTGAACTTGAAATGTGATAACACAGGAACACATGTTACTTCCTTTGAAGAACAGAATCAAACATAGAACACTACAGCACAGTATAGGCCCTTCGGCCCACAATGTTGGGCTAACTTTTTGATCTACTCTAAGATCAACCTAAACCTTCCCTCTCTCATAGCCCTCCATTTTTCTACCATCCATGTGCCTGTCCAAGAGTTTCTTAAATGCCCCCAATGTATCTGCCTCTGCCGCCACTTCTGGCGTTGGGCTCTACACACCCACCATTCTCTGTCTAAAATAACCCTGCCTCTGACATCTCTTCCCTCCATACTGTCCATCAATTATCTTAAAATCATGCCTTGTCTTTGACCTTTTCACCCTGGGGAGAAAGGGTCAGGGTGTACAGAAAAAGTCACCAACTCTATATTTGTCTTTCTTCTTCTTGTACACATCTATCAAGTTTCAAAATAAATGTATTATCAAAGTACATATATGTCACCATATTCAACCATGAGATTCATTTTCCTGCAGAAATTCACAGTGGAAAAGAAGTAATACAATAGAATCAGAGAAAAACTACACACAAATAAAGACTGACAAGCAATCAATGTGTAAAATTCATCTCTCATCTGCCTTCACTCTAGAGAGAAAAACTCTAGCTGCCTCAACCTGTAGCTCATAAGGTGTGCTCTCTAATCCAGACAGCACACTGGTAAATCTCCTCTGCACCCTCTCTAATCCAGACAGCACACTGGTAAATCTCCTCTGCACCCTCTCTAATCCAGACAGCACACTGGTAAATCTCCTCTGCACCCTCTCTAATCCAGACAGCACACTGGTAAATCTCCTCTGCACCCTCTCTAATCCAGACAGCACCCTGGTCAATCTCCTCTGCACCCTCTCTAATCCAGGCAGAATCCTGGTAAATCTCCTCTGCACCCTCTCTAATCCAGACAGCACGCTGGTAAATCTCCTCTGCACCCTCTCTAATCCAGACAGCACGTTGGTAAATCTCCTCTGCACCCTCTCTAATCCAGACAGCATCCTGGTAAATCTCCTCTGAACCCTCTCTAATCCAGGCAGCATCCTGGTAAATCTCCTCTGCACCCTCTCTAATCCAGACAGCATCCTGGTAAATCTCCTCTGAACCCTCTCTAACCCAGGCAGCATCCTGGTAAATCTCCTCTGCACCCTCTCTAATCCAGGCAGCATCCTGGTGAATCTCCTCTGCACCCTCTCTAATCCAGGCAGCATCCTGGTGAATCTCCTCTGCACCCTCTCTAAGGTTTCCACAACAACAATGTGGTGACCAGAACTGAACACAATATTCCAAGTGTGGTATAACCAGGCTTTTATAGAGCTGCAACGTTACTTCACTGCCCGCATAATCTCAACCTAACTAATGAAGGCCTTCTTGACCATCCTATCAACCTTCATGGCAAGTCTGATGGATCAATGAACCTGGAGCCACTCTGTTCATCCACACTGCTAAGAATCCTGCCATTAACCCTATATTCTACCTTTAATTTCAATCTTCCAAAGCTCAAAGTAAATTTATTACCAAAGTATGTATATGTTACCATATTCTACCCTGGCATTCATTTTCCTGCAATCAATTACAGTAGAACAGAGAAGTACAATAGAATCGCTGAATAATTATACTGCCGTGGTCCCAACAGAACAGCGGCAGGCAGCCAGGTTCTGGTCTCCAATTCCCCAGAGTACGGTTAGCTGTCATTGTCTCTTTAAAACTCTGACTGCCAGTTATTGCCTGCACATTTGTTCATGGAAGATGTGTTGTGCTGAGCACTGGGTGCTCAATGGTAGCAGCTCCATTTCTAGCACTACTGTTTGTGATTGTGCCTTTGGGCTTCATTTGTGTCGTCTTGGTTATTTGGTCTGAGTCAATTCTGGACCTTACTCAGTACCTGGGTTCACCTCCATCCATAGTTCTCTTGTAACATACACACAACGACTGTCAACGACCAATGTACGAAAGAAGACAGTGTGTGCAAATAATTAATAAACAAACAAATAAATAAATAAATAAATAAATAGATAGATAGATAGATAGATAGATAGATAGATAGATAGATAGTACTGAGAACGTGAGCAATAGAGACCTTGAAATTAAGTCCAGAAGTTGTGGAATCAGTTGTGTTGACGTGAGTGAAGTTATCCACGCAGGTCCAGGAAGCTGATGGTTGAAGGGTAATAACTGTTCATGAACCTGATGATGTAGGCTCTACGGCTTCTGTACCTCCTTCCCAATGGCAGCAGCAAGAAGGAAGCTTGCTTGGATGGTGGGGGTCCCTGATGATGGATATTGCTTTCCTGTAAGAGGGCTCTGTGTAGAGGGTGGGGAGGGCTTTTCCCACGATGGACCGGGCTGTATCCAGCAGACTCTATAGACTGTCCATTCCTGGCCATTGCTGTGATGAAACCAATCAGGATTCTCTCTGCTGTGCAGCTATAGAAGTTTTGGACAACATGACAAATCCGTGCAAACCTCAAACAGTAGAATCATTGCTGTGCTCTCTGTGCAATGGCACTTACATCCTGGTCCCAGGACAGATCTTCTGATACGACTGAACTCCATTTTAACCAGATTAAGCTCCATCTGCCCATCCTGTCAACATCCCGCTGTAAGCCCCGACAACCGCTTCATATGGAGGCGAATGCACGTCTCCAGGGTCAATGGACTGCGGTTGATCTAAGGGTTGTGGAGCTGGTGAGGGAAAAATGATCCATTACACCATGGACCCTTACCGAGAGGTGGGGAATCTCTGCATTACACCATGGACCCTTACCGAGAGGTGGGGAATCTCTGCATTACACCATGGACCCTTACCGAGAGGTGGGGAATCTCTGCATTACACCATGGACCCTTACCGAGAGGTGGGGGATCTCTGCATTACACCATGGACCCTTACCGAGAGGTGGGGAATCTCTGCATTACACCATGGACCCTTACCGAGAGGTGGGGAATCTCTGCATTACACCATGGACCCTTACCGAGAGGTGGGGGAATCTCTGCATTACACCATGGACCCTTACCGAGAGGTGGGGAATCTCTGCATTACACCATGGACCCTTACCGAGAGGTGGGGGATCTCTGCATTACACCATGGACCCTTACCGAGAGGTGGGGAATCTCTGCATTACACCATGGACCCTTACCGAGAGGTTGGGGAGCTCTGCATTACACCATGGACCCTTACCGAGAGGTGGGGGAACCTCTGCATTACACCATGGACCCTTACCGAGAGGAGGGGAATCTCTGCATTACACCATGGACCATTACCGAGAGGTGGGGGATCTCTGCATTACACCATGGACCCTTACCGAGAGATGGGGGATCTCTGCATTACACCATGGACCCTTACCGAGAGGTGGGGGATCTCTGCATTACACCATGGACCCTTACCGAGAGATGGGGGATCTCTGCATTACACCATGGACCCTTACCGAGAGGTGAGGGAACCTCTGCATTACACCATGGACCCTTACCGAGAGGTGGGGAATCTCTGCATTACACCATGGACCCTTACCGAGAGGTGGGGGAACCTCTGCATTACACCATGGACCCTTACCGAGAGGTGGGGGAATCTCTGCATTACACCATGGACCCTTACCGAGAGGTGGGGGAACCTCTGCATTACACCATGGACCCTTACCGAGAGGTGGGGGATCTCTGCATTACACCATGGACCCTTACCGAGTGGAGGGGAATCTCTGCATTACACCATGGACCCTTACCGAGAGGTGGGGGAACCTCTGCATTACACCATGGACCCTTACCGAGAGGTGGGGGAATCTCTGCATTACACCATGGACCCTTACCGAGAGGTGGGGGATCTCTGCATTACACCATGGACCCTTACCGAGAGGTGGGGGATCTCTGCATTACACCATGGACCCTTACCGAGAGATGGGGAATGTCTGCATTACACCATGGACCCTTACCGAGAGGTGGGGGAACCTCTGCATTACACCATGGACCCTTACCGAGAGGTGGGGGAATCTCTGCATTACACCATTCCCACACAGTCACTTGATTAACACAATTACACTGTGGCAGGGACATGGCTACCTGTGTGGGGAAGAGAATTAACTCAGAAAGGAACCCACAAGATATGGTAAGGGCACTGTGGTTAGCCTGATGCTATTGCAGCTTGAGGCATTAGAGTTCAGAGTTCATTTCTGACATCATCTGTCGGGTATTTGCACATCTTCCTTGTGGAATGTGTGTGTTTCCCTCGGGTGCTCCGATTTTCTCCCACAGACCAATTGCATACCGGTTAGTAGGTTAACTGATCATTGTAGATCATGCAGTGATTAGGCTCGGGTTACATCTGGGGTTGCTGGGCACAACTGCTCGAAGGGCTAGAAGAGGCTGTTCCTTGCTGTATCTCTAAATAAATAAGTTTCACCGACCTCCCTGTAAAGTATCCACAGCTGTGAAACAGCCCAGAAAGCATTTACTTCATGGAATAATTCAGTTTATGCAATTATTTTCAAATAAATCACATTTTTAGCTCCCTTTAAAGGTCATTTGGCACAAGGACTGCCCATGTGATGGATCTAGGAAAAAAAACTGTGAATGTCAGTACAATGTTTAACTAACTGTGGCATTCCAAGTAAGGCAGGTTGTGTTTTCAAAGTTCAAAGTCAATTTATTATCAAAGTATGTGGATGTCACCATATACCACCCTGAAATTTATTTTCTTGCAGGCATTCACTGTAGAACAAAGAAATGCGATAGAATCAAAGAAAAACCACGCACAGACGGACAAGAAGGCAAACTGTGCAAAGGCAAGAGAAAACAAATGATAATAATCCTTGTTGTCTGTCATATCCAACAACAATGGAAGCTTGGATGGAAACACTTTTCAAAGTGGGAAATGTGTATCACTGGGACAGTTCCACACTCTTCGCCTCCGATGTCTGGGTCCAGCGTTACGAATAGTCGTCACAACTGGGGTCTTCCTTAGTGCAGTGGATGACTGTGACTTCCTCCATGCCTGGAAACGGAGAATTGTAGAACCGCCTTTCTGGCCTTTTGATCTCATCCGCCCAGTCCATCATTCCCACTCCGATCTGTCACTCCACGAGGCCACTGTCAGGGTGGAGGAGTGACAGATCGACAGCCTTCAACCTGATGGCATGAATATCGATTTCTCCTTCTGGTAATTTTTTACTGTTTTTTTCTTTAACCACCTCCCCCCCCCCCACCCTCCTCCTCCTCATGGACTCCCCGCCCAGGATCTGTTCATCTCTAATTGCCGTCGGGACATTAACCGTCTCGACTTCACCACCCCTTGCTCCAATTCCAACCTTACCCCCTCTGAACACTCTGCTCTCCATTCCCTCTGCAACAATCCCAACCTTACCATCAAACCCACTGATAAGCAGGGGGTGCTGTTATCATCTGGCGCACCGACCTGTACATAGCAGAGGCACAACGACAACTCGCTGACGCCTCCTCTTATCTACCCCTGGACCATGACCCCACTAGGAAGCACCAGTCCATTGTCTCCCAAACCATTTCCCATCTCATCAGCTCAGGAGATCTCCCATCCACGGCCACCAAACTTATAGTTCCCACACTTCCTGTTTCTACCTCCTACCTAAGATTCACAAACCTGCCCATCCAGGCAGACCCATTGTCTCAGCTTGCTCCTGCCCCACTGAGCTCATTTCTGCCTATCTCGACACTATTTTATCTCCCCTTGTTCAATCCCTTCCCACCTATGTCCGTGATACTTCCCATGCTTTACATCTCTTCACAGATTTCAAGTTCCCTGGCCCCCACCGCCTCATTTTCACCATGGACATCCAGTCCCTATATACCTCTATCCCCCACCAGGAAGGTCTCCAAGCTCTCCGTTTCTTCCTGGATTCCAGACCCAGCCAGTCACCCTCTACCACCACTCTTCTCTGCCTCGCGGAATTAGTCCTCACCCTTAACAATTTCTCCTTTGGCTCCTCCCACTTCCTCCAAACTAAAGGTGTAGCCATGGGCACCGGCATGGGTCCTAGCTATGCCTGCCTTTTTGTTGACCATGTGGAGCAATCTATATTCCAAGTTCCTCTTTTCTTATGTTATATCGACGACTGCATCGTTGCTGCTTCCTGCACACATGCTGAGCTCGTCGACTTCATTAACTTCACCTCCAACTTTCACCCCACCCTCAAATTCACCTGGTCTATTTCTGACACCTCCCTCCCCTTTCTAGATCTTTCTGTTTCTATCTCTGGAGACAGCCTATCCACTGACGTCTACTACAAACCTACTAACTCCCACAGCTACCTAGAGTATTCCTCCTCCCATCCTGTCTCCTGTAAAAATGCTATCCCTTTCTCTCAATTCCTCCGTCTCCGCCGCATCTGCTCTCAGGATGAGGCCTTTCATTCTAGGACAAAGGAGATGTCTTCCTTTTTTAAAGAAAGGGGCTTCCCTTCGTCCACTATCAACTCTGCCCTCCATCGCGTCTCCTGTATTTCACACACCTCTGCCCTCACCCTATCCCTCCGCCAGCCCACCAGGGATAGAGTCCCCTGGTCCTCACCTATCATCCTACCAGCCTACAGATCCCACGTATAATCCACCGTAACGTCGGGCCACCTCCTACGTGATCCCACCACCAGCCACATCTTCCCCTCCCCCCACTCTTGGCTTTCCGCAGGGATCGCTCCCTACGCGACTCCCTTGTCCATTCATCCCCCCATCCCTCCCCACCGACCTCCCTCCGGGCACTCATCCCTGCAAACGGAAGAAGTGCTACACCTACCCCCACACTTCTTCCCTCACCACCATCCCAGACCCCAGACAGTCCTTTCAAGTGAGGCACCACTTCACCTGTGAGTCAACTGGGGTGATATACTGTAGGTGCTCCCGATGTGGCCATTTATACATTGGGGAGACCCGCCGCAGACTGGGAGACCGTTTCGCCGAACACCGGCGCTCAGTCCTCCAGCAGTGGCGGGATCTCCCTGTGGCCACACACTTCAATTCCACAGACCACTCCCACTCCGACATGTCTGTCCATGGCCTCCTCTACCGTCAAGATGAGGCCACACGCAGGTCGATGGAGCAATACCTTATCTCCCGCCTAGGTAGCCTCCTACCTGCCGGCATGAACATCCAACTCACTGACCTCCGTTGATACCCCTGCCCCCCCTTACCCCCATCCCTATCTATTATTTTACTCTGGTTCTCTTTCTCTTTTTTCCCCCCTCACTATAATCTCCCCCCAGCTCTACCTTTCTTTCTCTTTTATTTCCCATAATTCTCCACCTTCCCCTTAGCCCATTTCCCTCCAGCCTATCACTTCCCAGCTCTCTGCTTTATCCCTCCCCCCACTTCTTATCCCCCCTCAACCATTCCATGAAGGGTTTTGGCCCGAAACGTTGTCACTACCTCCTCCCATAGATGCTGTCTCGCCTGCTGAGTTCTGCCAGCAAATTGTGTTTTTATTTTTCTAGGAAATCCCAACTGTTGTGGTGGACTGAATGGAGGTGCTCCCATCACCTTCTGTGAAAAAACCTGCCCCTCACAGCTCCTTTGGGTAAGAGTCTGAACCAAAGAGCCTGTTTCTCTGCTGTCGTGCCCTGTGACTGTACAACTCCCCTTAAACTGTTATAGATACCCCCATCCTCCCTTCATCATTTTCTGAACCTCTGTAAGGTCCAATAACCTGAGTTATAGGTTGAGATTGAATAGGTAAGTAGTTTATTCCCTGTTACGTACGAGAATGGGGGACTTTTGATCGAGGTATACAAAATAATGAGGGATATAGGCAGAGTAAATGCAAGCAGGCTTTTTCCACGCAGGTTGGGTGAGGATAGAACAAGGGACCTTAGGTTAAGAGTGAAAGGTGAAATATTTAAGTGGAACCTAAGGGGGGACTTCTTCTCTCAGAGGGTGGTGAGAGTGTGGGATGAGCTGTCAGCGGAAGTGGTGGATGCAGGTTCGATTTCAATGTTTTAAGGGAAGTCAGGATGAGTTCGTGAATGGGAAGAGTACAGATGGCTATGGTGGGTGCATGAGACATGGCAGAATAACAGTTCGGCATGGGCTAGATGGGCCAAATGGCCTGTTTCTCAGCTGTAGTGTTCTAAGACTCTATGACTCATCTTAAAACTGTGTCCTCTAGTTATGTACTCCCCACCCCATGAAAAAGCCACCAATTATCTACTCTACCAGAGGGTTTCATAAACATATAGACTTCTATAAGGTCATCTGCAGAGAGAAAGAGTTAATCTTTCAAGCTGATGACTTTTTACCTGAGCTAATGTTTCTACTGATAATATTTTATCCCAAATGTCAGGTGTATGTTGACCATGAAGTCCCGTGTTTACTGCAATACACTCTAGTAAGAGGGACTGAATGCTCGTGGGAAACTGGGTTTTACAATTCACTCTAGTAAGAGGGACTGAATGTTCGTGGGAAACTGGGTTTACAATACACTCTAGTAAGAGGGACTGAATGCTCGTGGGAAACTGGGTTTTACAATTCACTCTAGTAAGAGGGACTGAATGCTCGTGGGAAACTGGTTTTACAATTCACTCTAGTAAGAGGGACTGAATGCTCGTGGGAAACTGGGTTTACTGCAATTCACTCTAGTAAGAGGGACTGAATGCTCGTGGGAAACTGGGTTTACAATACACTCTAGTAAGAGGGACTGAATGCTCGTGGGAAACTGGGTTTACAATTCACTCTAGTAAGAGGGACTGAATGCTCGTGGGAAACTGGGTTTGCAATACACTCTAGTAAGAGGGACTGAATGCTCGTGGGAAACTGGGTTTTACAATTCACTCTAGTAAGAGGGACTGAATGCTCGTGGGAAACTGGGTTTTACAATTCACTCTAGTAAGAGGGACTGAATGCTCGTGGGAAACTGGGTTTTACAATTCACTCTAGTAAGAGGGACTGAATGCTCGTGGGAAACTGGGTTTTACAATTCACTCTAGTAAGAGGGACTGAATGCTCGTGGGAAACTGGGTTTACAATTCACTCTAGTAAGAGGGACTGAATGCTCGTGGGAAACTGGGTTTTACAATTCACTCTAGTAAGAGGGACTGAATGCTCGTGGGAAACTGGGTTTGCAAGTTTACCTGCTGAATCAGGAGGATGGATCTCAAATGACCCATAGAGACAAGTCACTTAGAATGGTCAGAATCAGGTTTATTACCACTCATATATGTCATGAAACTAGAACAGAAGTATATTCAAATGGAAATTAATGAACAGCTGACGCTTCAGGCCTCCTTGTCGTTGGGTTTGGAGGCTTGCGTGCCTCAAAGACCCAGAGAGCTATGTTGTTTGGAGTCAGAGCTTTATTCTTTGGCTCTTGGTAGGGTCACCCATGCCAAACAGGTCAAAGGGCAGAGGCCAGACCAAGAGTGGTTCACCCCCCAGTTCGGAGGTTCAGCTTAGGACTAGCAACCCTGGCTGGTCAAACAAAATTGTTATGGAAACAGCAATGAAGAATCCTTCTACATCTGAGTGTGATGGTATTCCTGAGTCTCTACCCGGGGCTCGCATGGCTGACAGTCGTGAAAACCAAGAAGAAGCTACTGGCACAATGAACGAAGCTCTGAACACCACCAGAGATATTGCTGCCCTCAACACCAGCAACATAACTGGCAGTAAGTGAAATTTCAGGCCAAGACCCTTCATCAGTCCCGATGCAGGGTCTTGGCCTGAAACGTTGTTTCCTTATTTCCAATGATGCTGCCTGACCTGCTGAGTTCCTCCAGCATTGTGTGTGTGGGTTGCTCTGAATTTCCAGCATCTGCAGAATCTCTTGTGTTCCAGTCTTTCCCTCCCTGAGAGCAAAGATCCAAATAGTGGATTGCACTGCGCTAATGTTTTGAAGTGAATGGCAGTGTTTACTTCAATTGTTGTGTATTAATTTTTTTTTAAATTAAAGAATGCATATCTAACACATGGTCAGTGCATGGAACGTCCCGCCAGGGCTGGTGGTAGAGGCAGATACATTAGGAACTTTTAAGAGACCGTTAGATAGGCACATGGATGACAGAAAAATGGAGGGCCATATAGGAGGGAAGGATTAGATTGATCTTAGAGTAGATTAAAGGGTTGGCACAACATAAGACCATAAGATATAGGAGCAGAATTAGGCCATTTGGCCCATTGAGTCTGTTCTGGCATTTCATCATGACTGATCCAATTTTCATCTCAGCCCTAATCTCCTGCCTCTCCCCGTATCCTTTCGTGCCCCTGATTAATCAAGAGTCTATCAACCTCTGCCTTAAATATACCCAAAGACTGTGGCAATGAATTCCACAGAGTCATCACTCTCTGGCTAAAGAAATTACTCCTCAGCTCCATTGTAAAAGCACACCCCTCTATTCTGAGGCTGTGTCCTCTGGCCTTAGACTCTCCCACCACAGGAAACATCCTCTCCACATCCACTCTATCAAGGCCTTGCAACATTCGATAGGTTTCAATGAGGTCACCCCTCATACTTCTGAATTCCAGTGAGTACAGGCCCACAGCCATCAGACGCTCCTCAAGTGAACTCTTTTAATCCCGGAATCATTTTCGTGAAACTCATGTGTCAGCACATTCTTTTGTAGATAAGGAGCCCAAAATTGTTCAGATACTCCAAATGAAGCCTCAGTTTTACATGCTTGCTGTCATCGTGGGCCAAAATGCCTGTACTGGGCTGTATGCTCTTACATTATGCCTGAATGTTCTTCCTTCACACGTCAGGAATTTAGTGCCAGTATGTGTGAATGGTTTGAGAGCTGGACCATTGGAATTCTTCACTGCAGTCAGAATTATGTTTGGATTAAGTATGCATTTACATGGAGTAGAATGTGCTATTTTGTTCATCACACTTGCATGCCCACAGGCAATCTGGACGGGCTCCGTTAAGGCAAACACTCAACAATTCAGGAACAGCTTCTTCCTCTCCACCATCAGATTTCTGAATGGACATTGAACCCATGAATACTACCTCACTATTTTTCTTACTTCTTTTTCTATTGCACTGCTTATTTAATTTAACTATTTTACACATATATAGTGGCATGCAAAAGTTTGGGCACCCCTGGTCAAAATTGTTGTTACTGTGAATAGCTAAGCGAGTAAAAGAGGAACTGATTTCCAAAAGGCATAAAGTTAAAGATGACACATTTCTTTTAATATTTTAAGCAAGATTACTTTTTTATTTCCATCTTTTACAGTTTCAAATAACAAAAAGGAAAAGGGCCCGAAGCAAAAGTTGGGGCACCCTGCATGGTCAGTCCTTAGTAACACCCCCTTTGGCATGTATCACAGCTTGTAAATGTTTTCTGTAGCCAGCTATGAGTCTTTCAATTCTTGTTTGGGGGATTTTCGCCCATTCTTCCTTGCAAAAGGCTTCTAGTTCTGTGAGATTCTTGGGACGTCTTGCATGCACTGCTCTTTTGAGGTCTATCCACAGATTCTCGATGATGTTTAGGTTGGGGGACTGTGAGGACCATGGCAAATCCTTCAGCTTGTGCCTCTTGAGGTAGTCCATTGTGGATTTTGAGGTGTGTTTAGGATCATTATCCTGTTGTAGAAGCCATCCTCTTTTCATCTTCAGCCTTTTTACAGATAGTGTGATGTTTGCTTCCAAAATTTGCTGGTATTTAATTGAATTCATTCTCCTCTCTACCAGTGAAATGTTCCCCGTTCCACCGGCTGCAACACAAGCCCAAAGCATGATCAATCCACCCCCATGCTTAACAGTTGGAGAGGTGTTCTTTTCATGAAATTCTGCACCCTTTTTTCTCCAAACATACCTTTGCTCATTGCAACCAAAAAGTTCTATTTTATCTTCATCAGTCCACAGGACTTGTTTCCAAAATGCATCAGGCTGGTTTAGACGTCCCTTTGCAAACTTCTGATGCTGAATTTTGTGGTGAGGATGCGGGAAAGGTTTTCTTCTGATGACTCTTCCATGAGGATCATATTTGTGCAGGTGTCACTGCACAGTAGAACAGTTCACCACCACTCCAGAGTCTGCTAAATATTCCTGAAGGTCTTTTGCAGTCAAATGGGGGTTTTGATTTGCCTTTCTAGCAATCCTATGAGCAGTTCTCTCAGAAAGTTTTCTTGGTCTTCCAGACCTCAACTTGACCGCCACTATTCCAATGTTATTTCTTAATTATATTACGAACTGAAAACACTTTGCTTTCTTCTTATAGCCTTCTCCTGCTTTGTGGGCATCATTTATTTTAATTTTCAGAGTGCTAGGCAGCTGCTGATTGTTGGGACAAGGTTTGAGGAGTCAGGGTATTTATAAAGCTTTGAAAGTTGCATCACCTGGCCTTCCCCAACAATGACTGTGAACAAGCCATAGCCCTAACAAGCTAATTAAGGTCTGAGACCTTGGTAAAAGTTATCTGAGAGCTCAATTCTCTTGAGGTGCCCAAACTTTTGCATGGTGCTCCTTTCCTTTTTTTGACTCTAAAATTGCTGTAATTCACAGCTTTTCTCTCTCTGCATTGTCCTGCTGCCACAACATTAACACGTTGCAGGACATTGATATTGAACCTGATCCTGATTCTGATTTATATGTCAGAATCTGTCCTGTGGTATACCAATTAAGTGTGATTTGCTCTCTTCCTTGAACTAATGGAATCAGCTCAACCCTACAGTATGGGATTCTGCTTGAGGTGTTTGAAATACGATGATGATTTAGTGGGATAGAACAGAATGTGTGGTGAAGTTTGTTATTTTGCAGCAGCAGTACATAAAGAATACTGTACACTACAATAAGAAATACTCAGTGGATTCCAGTTAATTGGGACACATCAGGACCAGTTTATTTTGGCCCAATTAGGCATTTGCCCCTGTTGGTGAAGTTTCATGGAAATAGTTAAAAAGTATATAAAAAAAGATAAATTGTTATTTAACAGTAACAAATTATGTATTTAACTGGAATACAGAATGAACTAGAACATTACCAATACTGCTGCAGTACTACAAAACTAGCTTTCTGGATTAATTTCCATCAAACACCCCACTGCCCAACTGCACACTGATCTCTGTATCCATCGGCAACCATCCTCGCTCTCCACATCTCCATCCATCTTCACAAAGTTCATAAACTTGTAACACTGTCACCCAAATCGAATGATTTGTATATATCAAACATCTTGGAACCAATTCCTGAGGTGTACCATTGGTAGTACTTCCAGTTAGAAAAACAGCCCTCCGCCAGTACCCTCTGCTACCCTTTCACCAAGCTACTTTTGGATCCAGTTTGCCAAACCCCCTGGATCCCTATTCCATTTGTGTTTGCACCAGCTCACTATGCAGCAGCTTGTTAGAAACCCTGCTATGATCTATGTATGTCATGTCTACCTGCTTACCTCCAACAACTCTTCTAGTAGCCAATTTAGAAGCCTCCATCAAATTTGCAAGGCAGGATTTCCATGCACAAACTATGCTGACTCTCCCCCCCCCCCCCACTCCCACCTCCAATCAATCCCTGCCTTTCCAAGTGATCGTGAATCCTATCACTAAGAAGCTTCTCCAATAGTTTCCCACTTCTTGGAGGCACATGATGAAATAGGCCCCAGTCAGCATAGTTTCCTCAAGGGAGATTCTTGCCTGACAAATTTGTTGGAATTCTTTTCCAGAAAATTAATCTCAGGGTTGTATATAGTGACATAAATGTACTTTGAACTTGGAATTGATGTTGTCAGTAATGGGTCCTAGGACAAGGTTCTGAAGAGGACGGGCAAAGCAGCAACACACATCCATTCAAAATGCTGAAGGAACTCTGCAAAGCAGGTAGCATCTCCCACTGCTCTCTGCGAGAAGTTTGTATGTTCTGCCTATGACTGTGTGGGTTTCCTCTGGGTGCTGTGCTTTCCTCCTACATTTCTAAGCGTTACAGGTTAGTAAGAGTTGATAGCTTGTTGTCACAAGAAGCATTATGACATTTTCGGGCGACCTCCAGCACATCCTCGGACTGTATTGGTCATTGATGCAAATGACACATTTCGCTGTGTTTCAATGTTTTCAATGTACGTGACAAATAAAGCTAATCTTTAATCTTGAATGTGCAGTTGACATTTTGGGCCAAGAACCTTCATCAGGATTTATGGGTCATTGATGTAATAAAAATCTATTGATCTCTGCCATGAAATGTACAGCAACTCCACTCCCCTCCTGGGCAAATGTCAAAGGTTCACTACCTTCCCTCCCCACATCTGCCTTCAACAACTGACCCTTTATTTTAAGACTGCAAATCTATTTCTTGTCAATCAAACAATATCATTCCTACTTCCACCATGTCAGATGCTGGTAGGTTTTTTTAGGTTCATAGAACATAGAACACAGAACACTGAACCTAGAACACAGAGCCTAGAACACAGAGCCTAGAACACAGAATACAGAACACAGAACACAGAACACTGAACCTAGAACACAGAGCATAGAACACAGAGCCTAGAATACAGAACATAGAACACTGAACCTAGAACACAGAGCATAGAACACAGAGCCTAGAACACAGAACACAGAACACTGAACCTAGAACACAGAACATAGAACACTGAACCTAGAACACAGAGCATAGAACACAGAGCCTAGAACACAGAACACAGAACATTGAACCTAGAACACAGAACATAGAACACTGAACCTAGAACACAGAGCATAGAACACAGAGCCTAGAATACAGAACACAGAACACTGAACCTAGAACACAGAGCATAGAACACAGAGCATAGAAAACAGAACCTAGAACACTGAACCTAGAATACAGAACACAGAACACTGAACCTAGAATACAGAACACAGAACACAGAACCTAGAATACAGAACATAAAACATAGAACACAGAACACTGAACCTAGAACACAGAGCATAGAACACAGAGCCTAGAACACAGAACACAGAGCCTAGAATACAGAACACAGAACACTGAACCTAGAACACAGAGCATAGAAAACAGAACCTAGAACACTGAACCTAGAACACAGAGCATAGAACACAGAGCCTAGAACACAGAACACAGAACCTAGAATACAGAACACAGAACACTGAACCTAGAACACAGAGCATAGAACACAGAACCTAGAATACAGAACATAGAACACAGAACACTGAACCTAGAACACAGAGCACAGAACACAGAGCCTAGAACACAGAACACAGAGCCTAGAATACAGAACACAGAACACTGAACCTAGAACACAGAGCATAGAACACAGAGCCTAGAATACAGAACACAGAACACTGAACCTAGAACACAAAGCATAGAACACAGAGCCAAAAACACAGAACACAGAACCTAGAATACAGAACATAGAACACTGAACCTAGAACACAGAGCATAGAACACAGAGCCTAGAATACAGAACACAGAACACTGAACCTAGAACACAGAGCATAGAAAACAGAACCTAGAACACTGAACCTAGAATACAGAACACAGAACACTGAACCTAGAACACAGAACCTAGAATACAGAACATAGAACATAGAACACAGAACACTGAACCTAGAACACAGAGCATAGAACACAGAGCCTAGAACACAGAGCATAGAACACAGAGCCTAGAATACAGAACACAGAACACTGAACCTAGAACACAGAGCATAGAACACAGAGCATAG
Source organism: Hypanus sabinus (assembly GCF_030144855.1). Classification (NCBI taxonomy): domain Eukaryota; kingdom Metazoa; phylum Chordata; class Chondrichthyes; order Myliobatiformes; family Dasyatidae; genus Hypanus; species Hypanus sabinus. The sequence continues at coordinate 104,447,629 of NC_082719.1, read as the reverse complement.
AAAACAGAACCTAGAACACTGAACCTAGAATACAGAACACAGAACACTGAACCTAGAATACAGAACACAGAACCTAGAATACAGAACATAGAACATAGAACACAGAACACTGAACCTAGAACACAGAGCATAGAACACAGAGCCTAGAATACAGAACATAGAACACTGAACCTAGAACACAGAGCATAGAACACAGAGCCTAGAACACAGAACACTGAACCTAGAACACAGAACATAGAACACTGAACCTAGAACACAGAGCCTAGAACACAGAACACAGAACATTGAACCTAGAACACAGAGCCTAGAACACAGAGCATAGAACACAGAGCCTAGAATACAGAACACAGAACACTGAACCTAGAACACAGAGCATAGAACACAGAGCATAGAAAACAGAACCTAGAACACAGAACCTAGAATACAGAACACAGAACACTGAACCTAGAATACAGAACACAGAACACAGAACCTAGAATACAGAACATAGAACATAGAACACAGAACACTGAACCTAGAACACAGAGCATAGAACACAGAGCCTAGAACACAGAACACAGAGCCTAGAATACAGAACACAGAACACTGAACCTAGAACACAGAGCATAGAAAACAGAACCTAGAACACAGAGCATAGAACACAGAGCCTAGAACACAGAACACAGAACCTAGAATACAGAACACAGAACACTGAACCTAGAACACAGAGCATAGAACACAGAGCCTAGAACACAGAACACAGAACCTAGAATACAGAACATAGAACATAGAACACCGAACACTGAACCTAGAACACAGAGCATAGAACACAGAGCCTAGAACACAGAACACAGAACCTAGAATACAGAACATAGAACACTGAACCTAGAACACAGAGCATAGAACACAGAGCCTAGAATACAGAACACAGAGCATAGAAAACAGAACCTAGAACACTGAACCTAGAATACAGAACACAGAACACTGAACCTAGAATACAGAACACAGAACACAGAACCTAGAATACAGAACATAGAACATAGAACACAGAACACTGAACCTAGAACACAGAGCATAGAACACAGAGCCTAGAACACAGAACACAGAACCTAGAATACAGAACATAGAACACTGAACCTAGAACACAGAGCATAGAACACAGAACACAGAACACTGAACCTAGAACACAGAGCATAGAACACAGAGCCTAGAACACAGAACACAGAACATAGAAAACAGAACCTAGAACACTGAACCTAGAACACAGAGCATAGAACACAGAACACAGAACCTAGAATACAGAACATAGAACACAGAACACAGAACACTGAACCTAGAACACAGAGCATAGAACACAGAGCCTAGAACACAGAACACAGAACATAGAAAACAGAACCTAGAACACTGAACCTAGAACACAGAGCATAGAACACAGAGCCTAGAACACAGAACACAGAACCTAGAATACAGAACACAGAACACTGAACCTAGAACACAGAGCATAGAACACAGAACACAGAACACTGAACCTAGAACACAGAGCATAGAACACAGAGCCTAGAACACAGAACACAGAGCATAGAAAACAGAACCTAGAACACTGAACCTAGAACACAGAGCATAGAACACAGAGCCTAGAACACAGAACACAGAACCTAGAATACAGAACATAGAACATAGAACACAGAACACTGAACCTAGAACACAGAGCCTAGAACACAGAACACAGAACCTAGAATACAGAACATAGAACACTGAACCTAGAACACAGAGCATAGAACACAGAGCCTAGAATACAGAACACAGAACACTGAACCTAGAACACAGAGCATAGAACACAGAACACTGAACCTAGAACACAGAGAATAGAACACAGAGCCTAGAATACAGAACACAGAGCATAGAAAACAGAACCTAGAACACTGAACCTAGAACACAGAGCATAGAACACAGAGCCTAGAACACAGAACACAGAACCTAGAATACAGAACATAGAACATAGAACACAGAACACTGAACCTAGAACACAGAGCATAGAACACAGAGCCTAGAACACAGAACACAGAACCTAGAATACAGAACATAGAACATAGAACACAGAACACTGAACCTAGAACACAGAGCATAGAACACAGAGCCTAGAACACAGAACACAGAACCTAGAATACAGAACATAGAACACTGAACCTAGAACACAGAGCATAGAACACAGAGCCTAGAATACAGAACACAGAGCATAGAAAACAGAACCTAGAACACTGAACCTAGAATACAGAACACAGAACACTGAACCTAGAATACAGAACACAGAACACAGAACCTAGAATACAGAACATAGAACATAGAACACAGAACACTGAACCTAGAACACAGAGCATAGAACACAGAGCCTAGAACACAGAACACAGAACCTAGAATACAGAACATAGAACACAGAGCATAGAACACAGAGCCTAGAATACAGAACACAGAACACTGAACCTAGAACACAGAGCATAGAACACAGAACACTGAACCTAGAACACAGAGAATAGAACACAGAGCCTAGAATACAGAACACAGAGCATAGAAAACAGAACCTAGAACACTGAACCTAGAATACAGAACACTGAACCTAGAATACAGAACACAGAACATAGAACACAGAACACAGAACCTAGAATACAGAACATAGAACATAGAACACAGAACACTGAACCTAGAACACAGAGCATAGAACACAGAGCCTAGAACACAGAACACAGAACCTAGAATACAGAACATAGAACACTGAACCTAGAACACAGAGCATAGAACACAGAACACAGAACACTGAACCTAGAACACAGAGCATAGAACACAGAGCCTAGAACACAGAACACAGAACATAGAAAACAGAACCTAGAACACTGAACCTAGAACACAGAGCATAGAACACAGAACCTAGAATACAGAACATAGAACACAGAACACAGAACACTGAACCTAGAACACAGAGCATAGAACACAGAGCCTAGAACACAGAACACAGAACATAGAAAACAGAACCTAGAACACTGAACCTAGAACACAGAGCATAGAACACAGAGCCTAGAACACAGAACACAGAACCTAGAATACAGAACATAGAACATAGAATACAGAACACAGAGCATAGAAAACAGAACCTAGAACACAGAACACAGAGCCTAGAATACAGAACACAGAGCATAGAACACAGAACCTAGAACACAGAATCAATTTCCTCCAATCACATTAAATTTATGCCCCCTCGTATTAGGCAATTGGGCTTGGGAAAAAGTCTCTGGCTCTTCACCCTGTGAATGCCTCATACCGTCTTGTACACTTCTACAAAGTCAGCTCTCATCTTTCTTCACTTCAAAGAGAAAAACCCTACCTCACTCTTCACAAGACATGCTCTCTGGATCCTGGACACTACATCCTGGTAAATCTCCTCTCAGTCTTCTGAACGCAAGAGAGTATAGTACTCATCAATATACTCTCCTCCCTCATCCCAGGCGTCAGTCCAGTGAACCTTAGCTGCACACCCTCTATCACGTGTATTGCCTTCCTGAAGTAGGGAGGCCAGGCCTCTACACAACTTACCAGATGTGCTCACATCAGTACACTATGTACTTGAAGGAAGGTTTCAGTATTCTACTTAAATCACCTTGTATTAAAAAATAGAAATTAATGGAGCCGTTTTATTATTATGATTAGAATATAACAGCAAGGTTGAGATGCTGAGGCTTTATAAGGCATTGGTCAGACTGCATATGGAGTATTGTAAGCAGTTTTGGGCCCATTATGAAAGAATGTATTAGCAATGAACTATTGGAAAGAATTCACAAGAAATATCCTGGCAGTGAAAGAGTTAAATTATGAGATGTGTTTTATGCTTCTGGGCCTGTTCACACTGCAATTCAGTAGAATGGAGGGGGGAATCTCATTAATACCTATCAAATATTGAAAGGCCTAGACAGAGTGGATATGGAGGGGATGTTTCCTATAGTGGGAAAATCTAGGATCAGAGGGCACAGCCTCAGAATAGAAGGTCGTCCCTTTAGAACAGAAATGAGGAGGAATTCCTTGAGCCAAAGAGTAATGATTCTGTGGAAATCATTGCCACAGACAGCTGTGGACGTTAAGTCATTGGTTGTATTTAAAACAGAGGTAGACAGGTTCTTGATTTTCTGGGCATCAAAGGTTATGGGGAGAAGGCAGGAGAATGAGCTTGAGAGGGATAGTAAATCAGCCATGATGGAATGGCATTGCAGACTCAGTGGGCTGAATGGCCTTGTGCAGCTCCTATGTCTTGTGGTCTTATACAAATAAAACACAATGCATCCTCCTGTACGGGTCTTTTAGTAATCTTCCACTGAGGCTGTTTTCAGAATTCTTTGAATAAATAACAAACAGGGTGGACAAGGGAGAATCAGTGGATGTTGTGCACTTGGATTTTCAAGAGGCCTTTGACCAGGTGCCACACAAGAGGCTGCTAAACAAGGCACGAACTCATGGTATTACAGGAAAGATACAAGCATGGATAGAGCATTAGCTGATTGGCAGGAGGCAAAAAGGGATCCTTTTGATTGGCTGCCGGCAACTGGAGCTTTCCATGTTGCCTTTAGTGAGAGAGTTTAGGGTCATAGGGCACAGTCTCGAAATAGAGGGAATTACTTTAGCCAGAGGGTGGTAAATCTGTGGAATTCATTGCCACAGGCGACTGTGGAGACCAGGCCACTGGGTACATTAAGGAAGAGGTTGATAGGTTTTTGATAGGTGTGAAAGGTTAGGGGGGGAAGGCAAGAGATTGGGGTTGAGGTAATTGGATCAACCATGATGAAATGGTGGAGAAGACTTGGGCCAAATGGCCTAATTCAGCTCCGATGTCTTACGGTCTTATATATTGCCTGTTCATTTATTTGTTTTTCTTTTTGTATTTGCACAGTTTGTTATCTTTACACATTGGCTCTTTGTTGTTATTGTGTGCGGTTTTCCATTGACTCTATCGTGTTTCTTTGTGTTTACTGTGAATGCCCACAAGAAAATGAATCTCGATGACATATGTGTACTTTGATAATAAACTTGCTTTGAACTTTGAACACTGACAAGCTGTTGGTCCATGTTCAGTAATGACAGTTTCTGTTCAGGTTTATTGTCACTGACAAGTCATGAAATTGATGCTTGTAATGAGAAGAGGGCAAGTCCAGGGGGACGAGGGTCCTTAATGATGACGTCACATCTTGAAGATGTCCTCGGTGTGGAGAGACTAGTGCCGGTGATGGAGCTGGCTGCAGCTTTTTCCGATCCTGTGGAGTGGCCCTTCCCTGCATTTTTGCTTCATTTGGTTATTACAATTTCCTGATTTGCTGGTTGAGTCTTCTTTACGATGATTTCAGTATGATTCATTGCGGTTACAGTTTACAGAACTTCAGATCTTGACCACAACCTTCTAGAGAGCAGACATTCACTATATGTTCAAGGTGGTTGTCCATCGTATCTGATGGTGACAGGAAGGCTGTACGGGGGAGTTTTTAAAGCAGGAAGCAAGGGGCAGTTCCACTCTCTCAACCTCAGAAGGCCAGGTCCAGTGACTTGGGTGGTCGTCACAAACTGGGGTCTTCCTTGGTTGCAGTGGATGACTGTGACGTCTTCTGTGCCTCATCATGCCCTTCACACTCCACAGTGCTTTGCAGAATCATCACCTTGGCCTTTGGATCTCACCGGAGATCTCATCTGTCTGGTTTCCTTGAGCTGACTTCACATGCTAGGACAGGCATACTCTCACCTAACTGGGGTATGAGACCAGCTGGCTTGGTTTAGCCCACCTGTCAAGGCAGTGTGCGGGGTGTGGCCGTTGTCACATGCAAACAGATACCCGGGGCCACAGGTGAGAGCTGAGTGTCCGGTGGGGAGCTGCCTCAGAATAGAGCTCCTTCACCAGAGGTGATACCCTCTCCCTGGGCACCCCATGCACCCCTGCAGTAGCGACTACCTTTCAAAACCACAGGAGATGGGGTGAATGGTGTCTCTGCGTCTGGGACTAAGAGGAGTGTGTACAGCAGAACAGAATGCTTTGAGAGTTGTGTTATTTTTGCAATGGTTATTTTGCTGGTACTTACTGTTGTTTGCCAACACTAATAAGACCATGAGACCATGAGACATAGGAGCGGAATTAGGCCATTTGGCCCCTCGACTCTGCTCTGCCATTCAGTCATGGCTGATCCTGCTTTTCCCCTCCTCAGCCTCGCTCCCCGACCTTCTCCCAGTAATCTCTGATGCCATGTCCAATCGAGCTCTGCCCTGGCCTCGCAGCTGGCTATGGTAACAAATTCCACAAATTCACCAGCTTCTGGCTGAAGGAATTTCTCCGCATCTCTGTTTTAAATGGACGTCCCTCTATCCTGAGGCTGTGCCCTCTTGTCCTAGACTCTCTCACAGTGGGAAGCATCCTTTCCACATCTACTCTGTCTAGGCCGGGGGTCGGCAACCCGCGGCTCTGGAGCCACATGTGGCTCTTTTACGTCTGTGCTGCGGCTCCCTGTTGCTTTGGGAAATAATTGGTTGTGGCGACCCTTTTCCTGGCACATCCGAACCGACTCACAATAAGATAGCCTACGGGGGTTTGCGAGCACAGAGCTTTGGAGCCTCTGCGCCATGGGGGGGGGGGCAGGTTGAGGGAGGCTTAAAAGTGAGGCTGAAGATTTCGAATAAAGTTTTTTTCCTTCGACTGCAGTTACCGACTCCGTGTCGTAATTTTAGCGCTGCGTGTAGCACACCGCTACATGGTCAGTATTTAATTAATATGTATTTTATGTTAGTTTGTTAGTTTTTGAAATGTAAATCTAAATTTGAAGATTATGGTGATCTTGTACAATCTAAATAAGACGTTGTGGCGACCCATTTCCTGACACATCCGAACCGGCTCACAATTAGCCAGCGTTCAGGCTAAGGGAGATAGCCTACGGGGGTTTGTGAGTACGTGTCTTTTGCAGCATCCGCGCCCATGGGGGGCGGGTTGAGGGAGGCTTAAAAGCAAGGCTGTTTAGTTCGAATAAAGCTATCTTTGACTGCAGTTTACTGACTGCGTGTAGCAACCGCTACAACGTGTTTTTATCGCTGGCTGTCCAGAGGGGAGGTGCTGAAACGCTTTGTCGCGCGTCTGGAAGAAGTGAAAACTTTCCTGGGCAGCAAAGGGCTCAACTTTCCTGAACAGCCAGAGTGGCTGGAAAAGCTACACTTCATGGTAGACATGACAGCGCACCTGAACACGCTGAACACAGCTCTTCAACGGGGTAAGGACGTACAGCCCTGCACATGTTGGAGGATGTTTTGCATTCGAGAGCAAGTTGACGTTGCTTGCCAGAGATTTACAGAAAGGCACATTGTCTCACTTCCCCAATTTGAGAGAGTTCAAACAATGTCACGACATGATAAATTCGGAGTATTTACATTCTGCAATCATCGCAATGCAAACATCGTTTGGGAAACGCTTCTGTGAGTTCAGAGAGGTAAAAAACACATTATCCTTCCCGGTCACTCCCCTAAGCATCGATCCATCCCTACTGAATACGACTGCATTGTCAGGTGTGAGTCAACCTGAAGAAGTATGATAAATATTTTAATTGCGTATTATTTTACGTATATTCATATGTTTTCATTGTTCAGTGAAATAGTCCTTTTATTTTTCAGGTTGACAGCTGGCTGACGTTATTTTTGGTTTGCTGCTGGCGGCAAATTTAAGTTTGGCGTTTTTCATAAATACAAGAAGGACTCAAATAGACGTTGAGTATTTTACTTAAAAGTAACCTTCAACCCAACGTCTTTTTTTCGGAGTTCAAAATGTTTTTGTTGCATGCAGAAATGTAATTTCGTTTTCTCTGCAGGAGTTCATCAATTTCATAAATGCAACACATTATAGTTTATTTATACATAGCATAAAGGCAAAACAAAACGTTGTATGCAGTGTTATTTCATTTTAAATGTCAAACGGGTTTTGCGGCTCCCAGTGTTTTCTTTTCTGTGGGAAACGGGTCCAAGTGGCTCTTTCAGTGGTAAAGGTTGCTGACCCCTGGTCTAGGCCTTTCAAAATTGGAAGGTTTCAATGAGATCCCCCTCATCCTTCTGAATTCCAGTGAATACAGACCCAGAACTACAAAACATTCCTCGTATAATAACCCTTTCATTCCAGGAATCATCCTTGTGAACCTCCTCTGGACCCAAAACTGTTCACGATACTCAAGGTGAGGACTCACCAGTGCCTTATAAAGCCTCAGCATCACACTCCTGCTCTGGGTCTAGAACCCTGAAATGAATGCTTGAAGTAATAAATAATAAAGCAATTTTTGGGGGACTATTTACTCTTTTGCTAGAACTGTGGTCTTTCAAAAGTTACAGCTAGGGATTATTCCATTTTTCATCAGTCGATTCCACACATATTAAAGAATGGTAGCATAGTGCAACACCATTACACCTCAGGGTGTTCTTCGATTCGGACACCATCTGTAAGGACCTTCCCATATGCGCGTGGGTTTCCTCCGGATGCTCAGCTTTCTTCTCACAGTCCAAAGTGAGTTCAATGGTCATTGTAAATTCCCTGTGATTAGGCTAGGGTTAATAGGTGAGTTGTTGGGCATTGCGGCTCATTGGGTCAGAAGGCATCGATAGATAGATAGATAGATAGATAGACAGACTCTGTGGCCATTTTACTTGGTACAGGACTGAAACCTGGTGTGGTCTTCTGCTGCTGTCGCCCATTCAGTTCAATATTTGATGCGCTGTGCATTCAGGGATGCTTTCTGCACACCACTGTTATGGACAATAGATGCAGGAGTAGGCCATTCGGCCCTTTGAGCCAGCACCGCCATTCACTGTGATCATGGCTGATCATCCACAATCAGTACCCCGTTCCTGCCCTCTCCCCATATTCCTTGACTCTGCTATCTTTAAGAGCTCTATCTAACTCTCTCTTGAAAGCATCCAGAGACTTGGCCTCCACTGCCTTCTGGGACAGAGCATTCCACATATCCACCACTCTCTGGGTGAAAAAGTTTTTCCTCAACTCTGTTCTACCCCTTATACTTAAGCTGTTGTAACACACGGTTAATGAGGTTAGTGTGGCCTTCCTGTATGGTCATTCTGCTCCGGCGTTTTTGCCCACAGAACTGGCGCTCATCGAAACATAGAAAATCTACAGCACAATACAGGCCCTTCGGCCCACATGTACTGACTTTAGAAATTACCTAGGGTTACCCATAGGCCTCTATTTTTCTAAGCTATATGTATCCATCCAGGAGTCTCTTAAAAGACCTTATCATTTCCATCTCCACCACCGTTGCTGGCAGACCATTGCATGCACTCATCACTCTTTGCATAAAAACTTACCCTTGACATCTCCTCTGTACCTGCTTCCAAGCAGTGCCCTCTCGTGCTAGCCATTTCAGCCCTGGCAAAAAGCCTCTGACCATCCACACGATCAATGGATGTTTGTTTTTGTTTTTCACACTATTCTCTGTAAACTCCAGAGACTGTTGTGCATGAAAATTGCAGGAGATCAGCAGTTTCTGAGATACTCAAACCACCCCATCTGGCACCAACAATCATTCCACAGTCAATGTCATGTGGTCATACTTCCTCCCCATTCTGACGTTTGGTCTGAACAACAACAACTGAACCTCTTGACCATGTCTGCATGCTTTGATGCATTGAGTTTGCCCCATGGTTGGCAGATGAGATATTTGTATCAATGAGCATGTGTACAAGTATATCTAATAAAGTGGCCACTGACTGTAGAGTCGGAGGCAGTTTACTTCCCGGTTCTTTATTAATTATAATTCATGATTCGAGATTATTTAATGTCATTTCCCATACGCAAGTGTAAAGGAGAACAAAATGATTGTTACTCTGGATCCAATGCAGCATTAAAAAATGCAATAAGGCAAAGAACACAATAATAAAAACACAATAAATATAAACACATAAGATAGCTTATACACATAGATTGATTGTATGTTCATAAATTGACACCAGGCACAGGAGTGTCTGTACATAAGGTGACTGACAGGAAATGATACAGTAGTGGTGGTTGGGTTGTGGAGGGGTGGGTTGGTGGGGGGGAGGTGTTGATCAGCCTCACTGCTTGGGAAAGTAACTGTGAGTCTGGTGGTCCTGGCGTGAATGCTACGTAGCCTCCTCCCTAGTGGAAGTGGGATAAGCAGTCCATGGTGGGTGAGATCATGATGTTATTGGCCCTTTTCAGGCACCTTTCTGTGTGTATGTTCTCGATGGTGCATAGGCTGGTACAGTGATGCATTGGGCAGTTTTGACTCTCCGTTGTAGATCCTTCCTGCCCACCACAAGTGCAGCTTCCCTACCACGCACTGATGCAGCTTGATTTACGCTGGAGTAAAGTTCTGCAGAGCTAAACAGAAATCCCATGCTATCATTCCACATATGTCTGATTGGGAAAGGGAATTAAACTGTTTGGCCACAGGAAAGTTCTGTTTTTGGTAGCTGGAGTGGAGGCGCTCGATGAAGTGGTCCCCATAGGTTTCACCAATGTAGAGGAGACCGCATTGGGAGCACCGGACACAATAGATGACCCCAGCAGATTCGCAGGTGAAGTGTTGCCTCACATGGAAGGACTGTTTGGAGCCCTAAATGGAGGCGAGGGAAGAGGTGAATGGGCAGGTGTGGCATTTCTGTTGCTTGCAGGAATATGTTGGGAGGTAAATTAGTGGGGAAGGATGAATGATCAAGGAAATCATGGAAGGAGAGATCCTCATGGAACGTGGAAAGAGAGGGGAGGTAAAGATATACTTAGTGGTAGGACCACTTTGGAGATGGCAGATGTTGAATCTACTCCCTTGAACCTTGAGGCTATGTCCCCTCATTCTAGTCTCACCTACCAATGGAAACAACTTTCCTGCATCAACCTTATCTATCCCTTTCGTAATTTTATATGTTTCTATAAGATCTCCTCTCGTTCTTCTGAATTCCAGCGAATACGATCCCAGGAGGCTCAATCTCGCCTCATAGTCGAACCCCCTCATCTCTGGAATCAACCTGGTGAACCTCCTCTGCACCACCTCCAAAGCCAGTATATCCCTCCTCAAGTAAGGAGACCAGAACTGCACACAGTACTCCAGGTGTGGCCTCACCAGTACCCTGTATAGTTGCAGCATGACCTCCCTGTTCTTGAATTCAATCCCTCTAGCAATGAAGGCCAACATTCCATTTGCCTTCTTGATAGCCTGTTGTACCTGCAAACCAACCTTTTGTGATTCATGCACAAGCAATCCCAAGTCCCTCTGCACAGCAGCATTTAAATAATAATCTGCTCTTTCATTTTACCTTCCAAAGTGGATGACCCTACATTTACCAACATTGTACTCCATCTGCCAGACCCTTGCCCACTCACTTAACCTATCTATATCTCTCTGCAGACTCTCCATACCTTCTACACAATTTGTTTTTCCACTCAATTTAGTATCATCAGCAAACTTAGATACACTACACTCGGTCCCCTCTTCCAGATCGTTAATGTATATCGTGAACAGCTGCAGGACCAGTACTGACCACTATGACACACCACTCATCACTGATTGCCAACCTGAGTAACACCCATGTATCCCAACTCTTTGCTTTCTATTAATTAACCAATCCTCTATGCTAATACATCACCCTGAACAAGTCTTTTCTGTAACATCTTATCGAACACCTTCTGGAAATCCAAGTAAGTAACATCCATCTGTTCCCCTCTATCCACTGCGCTCGTTATATCCTCAAAGAACTCCAGTAAGTTTGTCAAACAGGACCTGCCTTTGCTGAATCCATGCTGTGTCTGCCTGGCAGATCCAATTCTTTCCAGCTGCTTCGATAGTTCTTCTTTAATGATAGCTTCGAGCATTTTCCCAACTACAGATACTAAACTAACTGGCCTAGCTACCTGCCTTTTGCCTACCTCCTTTTCTGAACAGTGTTGTGACATTTGCTATCTTCCAATCCACTGAGAACTGACCAGAGTCCAGAGAGTTTTGGTAAATTATCACCAAAGCCTCTCCTATAACTTCTGCCATTTCTTTCAGCACCCTGGGATGCATTCCATCAGGACCAGGGGACTTGTCTATCTTCAGGCCCACAAGTTTACTCAGCACTACCTCTTTAGTGATAGCTATTGTATTGAGGTCCTCACCTCCCATCGCATCCATAACACCTCTCTTTGACAAGTTAGATGTGTTCTCCACCATGAAGACCAACACAAAATAGTCATTCAAAGCCTCTGCCATTTCCTCATTACCCAATATCAATTCCCCCTTCTCATCCTCCAAAGGACCTGCATTCACTTTAGCCGCCCTTTTCTGCTTTATATAATTATAAACATTTTTATTATCTGTTTTTATATTTTGTGCTAGTTTATTTTCATAATCCAGCTTCCCTTTCTTTATTGTTCGCTTAGTGTTACTTTGTTGCTTTTTAAAGTATTCCCAATCTTCCAGTTTCCCACTACTCTTGGCGACTTTGTACACACGAGCTTTTAGTTTGATGCCTTCTTTTATTTCCTTAGTTATCCAACTGGCTCTCCCTACTCTTCCTGTCCTTGCTCTTATCTGGAACATACTTTTGTTGAGCACTGTGAAAAAGCTCTTTGAAAGTCTTCCACTGTTCCTCAACCATCCCACCGTATAGCCTGTGTTCCCAGTCTACACTAGCCAAATCCTCCCTCATCCCATTGTAGTCTCCATTGTTTAAACATAATACACTGGTTTTAGATTGAACTGTTGCACCCTCCATTTGTATGAGAAACTCAATCATACTGTGATCACTCCTTCCAAGAAGATCCCTAACTACAAGATCACTAATTTTACCTGTCTCATTGCACAGGACCAGATGTTCCCTGTAGGTTCCGTAACAGGTTCAGTACCACAGTTAAGGAAGCAAGAAGATGGAGTGAGTGTGGATGTTCGGGAAAGGAAGGAGATACGGGTGAGGGCAGCATCAGTAGGTGTCAGTGTTGCAGACGAGCAGGGGAGACTATGGAGCCATGAGGGAGGAGCTGGCCAAAGTTGACTGGACGGATAGCCTAGCAGAAAAGACTGTGGAACAGCAATGGCAGGTATTCTTGGGAATAATGCACAAGGTGCAAAATCAGTTCATCCCCCAGAGAAGGAAGGATTCAAAGGGGGGAAAGGGGCCACAGTGGTTGACAAAGGAAGTCAGAGATTGCATAGCATTAAAAAAAAGGAAGTATGACAGAGCTAAGGTGAGTGGGAGGACAGATGATTGGGAAGTTTTTAAGGAACAACAGAACTTAACTAAAAAGACAATACGGGGAGAAAAAATGAGGTACGAATGCAAGCTAGCCAGGAATATAAAGGAAGATAGCAAAAGCTTTTTTAGGTATGTGAAGAGAAAGAAGATAGTTAAGAACAATGTTGGGCCCTTGAAGAATGAATTGGGTGAAATTATTATGGGAAACAGAGAAATGGCAGAAGAATTTAATGAGTACTTTAGATCTGTTTTCATTAAGGAAGACACAAGCAATCTCCCAGATGTATGGATGGGCCAAGGACTTAGGGTAACAGAGGAAATGAAACAGATTGACATTCGGAAGGAAACGGTGATGAGAAGACTGATGGGACTGAAGGCTGACAAATCCCCAGGTCCAGATGGTCTGCACCCTAGGGTACTAAAGGAGGTGGCCCTGGAAATTGTGGATGCATTGGTAATCATTTTCCAATGTTCCTTAGATTCAGGATCAGTTCCTGATGATTGGAGAATGGCTAATGTTATCCCACTTTTTAAGAAAGGAAGGAAGGAGAAAACAGAGAACTATTGACCTGTCAGCTTGACGTCGGTGGTGGGAAAGATGCTAGAGTCCATTATTAAGGATGAAATAGTGGCATATCTAGATAGCAGTGATAGGATTGGGCCGAGCCAGCATGGATTTACCAAGGGTAAATCATGCTTGACTAATCTGTTGGAGTTTTTCGAGGATGTAACCAGGAAGTTAGACGGGGGAGATCCAGTGGATGTAGTGTACCTCGATTTTCAAAAGGCATTTGATAAGGTCCCACATAAAAGATTGGTGGGTAAAATCAAAGCTCAGGGCATCAGGGGGAAGGCATTGACATGAATAGAAAACTGGTTGGCAGATAGAAAGCAAAGGGTAGCGGTGAATGGGTGTTTCTCGGAATGGCAGGTGGTGACTAGTGGGGTGCCACAGGGCTCGGTATTAGGACCACAGCTGTTTACCATTTACGTTAACAATTTGGATGAAGGCATACAAAATAACATCAGCAAATTTGCTGATGATACTAAGCTGGGTGGCAGTGTGACATGTGATGAGGATGTTAGGAGAATTCAGGGTGACTTGGACAAGCTGGGTGAGTGGGCAGATACTTGGCAGATGGCGTTTAATGTGAATAAGTGTGAGGTTATCCACTTTGGGAGTAAGAACAGGAAGGCAGATTATTATCTGAATGGTGTAGAGTTGGGTAAGGGAGAAATACAAAGAGATCTCGGAGTCCTTGTTCATCAGTCACTGAAGGTGAATGAGCAAGTGCAGCAGGCAGTGAAGAAGGCTAATGGAATGTTGGCCTTTATTACAAAGGGAATTGAGTACAAGAGCAAGGAAATTCTTTTGCATTTGTACAGAGCCCTGGTGAGACCACACCTGGAGTATTGCATACAGTTTTGGTCTCCAGGGTTAAGGAAGGACATCCTGGCTATAGAGGAAGTGCAGCGTAGATTCACGAGGTTAATTCCTGGGATGTCTGGACTGTCTTACGCAGAGAGGTTAGAGAGACTGGGCTTGTACACGCTGGAATTAAGGAGATTGAGAGGGGATCTGATTGCAACATATAAGATTATTAAGGGATTGGACAAGATAGAGGCAGGAAATATGTTCCAGATGCTGGGAGAGTCCAGTACCAGAGGGCATGGTTTGAGAATAAGGGGTAGGTCATTTAGGACAGAGTTAAGGAAAAACTTCTTCTCCCAGAGAGTTGTGGGGGTCTGGAATGCACTGCCTCGGAAGGTAGTGGAGGCCAATCCTCTGGATGCTTTGAAGAAGGAGCTAGATAGGTAACTTATGGATAGGGGAATCAAGGGATATGGGGACAAGGCAGGAACCGGGTATTGATAGTAATTGATCAGCCATGATCTCAAAATGGCGGTGCAGGCTCGAAGGGCCGAATGGTCTACTTCTGCACCTATTGTCTATTGTCTATTGTCAGTAGTGGACGGAAGGAAACCCCATTTTTGGAAAAAAGAAGATGGCTCCAGTGTCCGGCAAAGGAAAGCTGCATCCTGGGAACAGATGTGGTGGAGGTGAAGGAGCTCAGAAAAGGGAATTGCATTTTTAAGGAGATAGGGTGGGAAGAGATACAGTCAAGATAACTGTGGAAATCACAAACGAGAAGCGCTGCAGATGCTGGAAATCCACGCAACACTCACAAAGTGCTGGAGGAAGTCAGCGGGCCAGGCAGCATCTCTGGAGAGGAATAAACAGTCAACATTTCGGGCCGAGACCCTTTCATCGGGATCCAGTGGCTTTCTAAATAATTTTGGTTGACAGTTTGCCTCCAGAGATGGAGATAGAGAGACAGAGAGATCGCGAAAGGTGTGGGAGGGAATTACAACAGCAGTGAACATTCAGTCACCCACTAAGAGAATAATATTATAGCCCAAGTCCTTGAGTGTCGTGTCCTGTAGATTGATGGAGCATGGATGTTGAAGCCCACTGAAGCAGTCTGATCATCGCGCGGAGGTGCAGTCTCAGATGAACTCAGTGCAGCTTGTCTTCCTACAAAGGTGGGGTTGTGAAGTTAGCTGGAATGCTCACAATGAATGTGTATCTAAATCACTATAAATAGGAAAATAAACACTGTGGCAATTTGGCTTAAACTGCAACTGAGTCACAACATGTTCCACTGCATACCGGAACTCAGATCGTGGAAGACTTTGTAACAGATCCAAACTTCAATGTGCAATGTAATCAGTATGTGCAACTTACCGTGAAAGATCTTCTTTTATAGAAGATCTTTTAGATGAGAAGGATGCTTAGAACAGAGGATGTCCCTTTAGAACAGAGATGAGGAGGAATTCCTTTATCCAGAGAGTGGTGAATCTGTGGAATTCATTGCCACAGACGTCTATGGAGACCAAATCACTGGGTGTATTTAAGGTGGAGGTTGATAGGTCCTTGGTTAGTCAGGGTGTCAAAGGTGATGAGCAGAAGGTGGGAGAAGGGGGTTGAGAGGGATAATTAATCAGCAATGATGGAATGGTGGAACAGACTCGATGGACCAAATGGCCTAATTCTGTTCCTACGTCTTTGCTACTCCAGCTCCCATTAACGAGTGAGCAGGAGTGTGGATCATTGATGTTCGTTGATTTCAGGCTTCCTGTACCTCCCCACTGATGGGGATAATGAGAAGAGGGCACATCCTTCAGATGAATGCTGCCTTTTTGAGACATCATCTTTTGAAGATGTCCTTGATAAGACCATAAGACATAGAAGCAAAATTAGGCCATTCAGCCCATTGAGTTAGCTCTACAATTCCATCATGACTGATCCCGGATCCCACTCAACCCCATACACCTGTCTGACTTTGACTTATTTTATCATTAGTCTCCAAGTACCCCAAAACCTCATCCTTAATAATAGACTCCAAGGCTCCAATTGTAGTCATAACCAAAGGGGTGGTAGTGGGGCCGAGCTCCCACCGTTAAACAAATGCCCTTCATGCCGTGCGTCTCTAACAGTCTCTGACAACCAAGTCAGACTCCTGGCCTTCACGTGTGACTTAGTTCTTATGCCCGGCAGAGCTGTTCTCACTGACAGGAGAAGGGGCAAAGGCGGGCCACTGGCACCTTAAAACCAGTTGATCCGGGTAGATGGGCTTGTTAACCACGGATGGTAGCTTATCTAGGAGAGGGAGTACTCCGATTTCAAACCTCCGCTGCCTTGTGGCTATACCCGCTCACGGGAAAGGCTTTGGGAGTAAACCCCGAGGAAAAATCCGGAGTCGGAGTCCCGAAGGTGGCTGACTGCTGAACCCAGCACCGGCACGGCAACTCCTGCTATGCTGCTGGCACCAAACCGTACCGACTTCCGTCGTTCCTTTGGACCCGTCGTCAGCATGGAGGCGGGGGGTCCCACTGTATGGGCAACAGACGGATCTCCATATTAACTCTGCCCTGGCTTGCGCCCTGGAGAAGCCACTCCTGGTGACTACCAGAGGGGGAGTACCCATGGTTGACCACGACTGACGGAGGCCACACACACAATAATAGACTCCAACACTTTCCCATCTGGCCTATAGTTTCCTTTCTTTTGCCATCCTTCCTTCTTAAAGAGTGAAGTGACATTTATAATCTTCCAGTCCTCTGGGACCATGCCAGGATCAAGTGATTCTTGAAAGATCATGACCAATACATCCGTAATCTCTTCAGCAACCTCTCTCAGGACTCTGGGATGTCGTCCATCTGGTCCAGGTGACTTATCCACCGTAAGACCTTTCAGTGTGCTGAGCGCTCTTTCCTTTGTAATAGTAATGGCACTCAGACCTGCTCCCTGACACTCACAGACCTCTGGCGTAAAACTAGTGTCTTCCACAGTGAAGACTGATGCAAATTACTCATTAAGTTCAT
This sequence comes from Hypanus sabinus, assembly GCF_030144855.1. Classification (NCBI taxonomy): domain Eukaryota; kingdom Metazoa; phylum Chordata; class Chondrichthyes; order Myliobatiformes; family Dasyatidae; genus Hypanus; species Hypanus sabinus. Next base: position 104,430,013 of record NC_082719.1, on the reverse strand, counting down.
CTGCTATTTTTTGTCTCCCACCACTACCTCATCAGCATCATTTTCCAGTGGTCCAAAATCAACTCTCACCTCCGTTTTACTCTTTGTATAACTGAAAAAACTTTTAGTATCCTGCTTTATGTTATTGGATACTTAGCCCGATGTTTCATCTTTTCCCTTCTTATAGCTTTTCAGTTGCTTTTTGTTGGATTTTAAAAGTTTCCCAGTCATCCAACTTTCCACTCCCTTTTGCTAACTTTTATGTAGTCCTGAACTTCCTTTGTCAGCCACAGTTGCCTATCCTGCCATTTGAGGACTTCTTCCTCTGTGGGACATATCTATCTTGCTCCTTGTGAACCATTCCCAGCAACTTCAGCCATTTCTGTTCTGCCATCATCCCCACCAGTATCCTCCTCCAATCCACCTGGGCAAGCTCCTCTCTCATGCCTCTGTAATTCCCTTTATTCCATTGTGATACTGATACACGTGACTTATGCTTCTCCCTTTGAAATTGCAGTATGAATTCAATTTTATGACCACCGCCTCCCAAGGGTTCCTTTACGTTAAGTTTATTAAATCTGTGTATTTACACAACATCCGATCAAAGACAGTCTTTCCCCCCAGTAGGCTCGAGCTCAAGCTGCTCTGAAAAACCTTCTCGTCGGCGTTCAACAAATTCCCTCTCTTGCGATCCGACACCACCCTGATTTTCCCAATCCCCTTGCATATTGAAGTCCCCCATTACAATTGACATTACCCTTACTACATGCCCTTTCCAGCTCCCTTTGCAATCTCAACCCCACATCTTGGCTACTATTTGGAGGCCTATATATGATTCCCATAATGGTTTTATTACCCTTGCACTTTCCTAACTCCACTTACAAAGATTTAACATTCTCTGACCCTCTGTCACCGCTTTCTAAAGATGTAATTCCATCTCTTACCAACAGAGTCACACCACCGCCTATGCCTTCCTGACTGTCCCTTCGATACAAAGTATATCTGTTGATGTTAAGTCTTCAACTTTGACCTTCTTTCAGCCACGACTCAGTGATGCCCGCAATGTCATATCGACCAATCTCGAATTGTGCCACAATTACATCCACTTTATTCTGAATGGTACATGCATTTAAATACAGCTCCTTCAGTTGTGTGTTCTTTGCCCTTTTGAATTTTGCCTCTGTGGTACAATTTAACTCTTTGCTCTGTCTGCATTTTTACCTAATCATTGGCTTGCCCTTCCTCTCTTTCATGTTACACCCTCATCTGCTTGTGAATCTGCTGGCTCATCCTCAGCTATATTGTACTGGTTCCCATTCCCCTGCCATATTAGTTTAAACCACTCCCAACAGCTCTAGCAACCCTGCCTGCAAGGATATTGGATTCAGGTACGACCTGTCCCTTTTGTACAGGTCACACCTGCCCGAGAAGAGGTCCCAGTGATCTAGAAATCTGAATCCCTGCCACCTGCTCCAATTCTTCAGCCATGCATTTATCTGCCACCTCATTCTCTTCCTGTCCTTATTGTCATGTGACACAGGCAGTAATCCCAAGATTTGAGGTCCTGCTTCTTAGCTTAAATCCCTGTATTTTTAGAACCTCCTCTCTTTTCCTTTCTATGTCATTGCTACTAATATGTACCATGGCTTCCGGCAGCTCACCCTTCAAACATAGTGTTTAGTGTAATGGCCAAAAAGCTCAATTTTGATTTCATCAGACCATAGAACCTTCTTCAAGCTGATTTCAGACTCTCACACATGCCTTCTGGCAAACTCTCGTCAAGATTACAAGCGAGTGTTTTTTTTTCAATAGTGGCTTTCTCTTTGCCACTCTCCCATAACGCTATGACTGGTGAAGCACCCGGGCAACAGTTGTATGCACAGTCTCTCCCATCTCAGCCACTGAATCTTGTAACTCCTCCAGGGTTGTCATAGGTCTCATGGTGGCCTCCCTCACTAGTCCCCTTAAAGCATAAGACCATCAGACACAGGAGCAGAATATGGCCATTTGGCCCATCAAGTCTGCTGCACCATTCAATCATGGCTGATCCATTTTTCCCCTCCTCAGCCCCATTTCCCGGCCTTCTCCCCATAATCTTTGATGCCGTGTCCCATCAAGAACCTATCAAGATTTGCCTTAAGTACACCAACGACTTGGCCTCCACAGCTGCCTGTGGTAATAAATTCCACAACTTCACCATCCTCTGCCTGAAGAAATTTTTCAGCATCTCTGTTTTAAATGGATGCCCCTCTATCCTGAGACTGTGCCCTCTTGTCCTAGACTCTCCCAACACGGGAAACATCCTTTCCACATCTACTCTGTCTAGGCCTTTCAACATTCAAAAGGTTTCAATGGGATCCCCCCCCCCAACCTTCTGAATTCCAGTGAGTGCAAACCTAGAGCCATCGAACATTCCCAGAGTCATCCTTGTGTACATCCTCTGGACCCTCTCCAATGCCAGCACATCTTCCCTTAGATGAGGGGCCCAAAACTGTTCACAATACACAAAGTGAGGCCTCACCAGTGCCTTATAAAGCCTCAGCATCACATCCCTGCTCTTGTATTCTAGACCTCTTGAAATGAATGCTAACATTGCATTTGCCTTCCTCAACACTGTCTCAACATGTAAGTTAACCTTTAGGGTGTTCTGTCAAGAACGCCCAAGTCCCATTGCATCTCAGATTTTTGGATTTTCTCCCCGTTTAGAAAATAGTCTACACATTTATTTCTACTACCAAAGTGCATGACCATGCATTTTCCAACATTGTATTTCATTTGCCACTCTCTTGGTTGTTCTCCTAATCTGTAGCCTTCTGCTCCCTACCTGTTTCCTCAACACCACCTGCCCCTCCATTAATCTTCATATCATCTGCAAACTTGGCAACAAAGCCATCTATTCCAGCATCTAAATCATTGATATACAGCATAAAAAGACTCCTGTGGAACACCTCTAATCACTGGCAGCCGACCAGAAACAGATCCTTTTATTGTCACTATCAATCAGCCAATGGTCTAACCACGCCAGTAACCTTCCTGTAATACCATGGGCTCTTAACTTGGCAAGCAGCCTCATGTGGCTTCTGAAAGCCCAAATATACAACATCCACTGCATCCCCTTTAGCTATGCTATTTGTAATCTCTTCAAAGAATTCCAACAGGTTCTTCAGGCAACATTTTCCCTTAAATAAACCATGCTGACTTTGTCCTAACTTGTCCTGTTTCACCAAGAACTCCATAACTTCATCCTTAACAACTGACGCTAACATCTTCCCAACCACTGAGGTCAGGCTAACTGGTCTATAATTTTCTTTCAGCTGCCTTCCTCCTTTATTAAAGAGTGGAGTGACATTTGCAATTTTCCAGTCCCCCAGCATCATGTCAGAGTTCAATGATTTTTGAAAGATCATTGCTACTGCCCCCACAATCTCTAATACTACCTCTTTTGGAACCTTAAGGTGCAGTTATCTGGTCTGGGTGACTTAGGTACCTTTAGGTTTTTCACCTTTTTGAGCATCTTGTCCCTTGTAATAGTCAACACGTACCAACAAGCTGGATGAACTCAGCAGGTCGGGCAGCATCCGTTGAAATGTTGACTGCTGAGTCCTGACGAAGGGTCTCGGCTCAAAACATTGACTGTTCGTTTCAACGGATGCTGCCCGACCTGCTGAATTCATCCAGCTTGTTTGTACGTGATTTGACCACAGTATCTGCAGTGTACTTTGTGTTTACCCTTGTAATAGTAACCACACTCACTTCTCTTCCTTCACACACTACAATATCTGGCACACATCAGCTAATCTCTTCCACAGTGAGGACTGGTGCAAAATACTCATTTAGTTCATCTGCTATCACTTTGTCACCATTATTATTTCTCCTGCCTCATTTTCTAGTGGTCCGATATCCACTTTCACCTTCCTTTTATTTTTTACATACTTGAAAAAGCTTTTACAATCCACTTTGATATTGTTTGCTAACCTTACTTTCTCCTTATCAATTTTCAAGTTGAACTCAATCATATTGTGATCACTGTCTCCTAAGGGTTCTTTTACCTTAAGCTCCCTAATCACCTCCAGTTCATCACATAACACCCAATCCAGTATAACCAATCCCTGAGTGGGCTCAACAACAAACTGCTCTAAAAAGCCACCTCGTAGGCATCAGCAAGCTCACTCTCTTGAGATCCATTGCCAACCTGACTTTCCCAATGTTGAAATGTTGAAAATGTTGAAATGTTGAAAACGTTGAAATGTTGAAAACGCATGTTGAAATCTCCCTTGACTATCATAATATTGTCTTTTTGACACACTTTTTCTATTTCCTGTTGTAATCTGTGGTCCACATCCCAGCTACTGTTCTAAGGCCTGTATACAACTGCTATCTGGGTCCTTTTACCCTTGCAGTTTCTTAACTCAACCCACAAGGATCCAACATCTTTTGATCCTTTGTCACACCTTTCTACTGATTTGATGCTATTCTTTACCAGCAGAGCCACACCACTCCTCTGCTTATCTTCCCATCCCTGTTTAATCATGGACATTCAGCTTCCAACTACAACCAACCTTCAGCCACAATATCTTTCCTCACAATCTGTAGCAGTACAACAAGATCATCCACCTTATTGTCTATACTCCGTGCATGGAGATATAACACTTTGAGTACTGTATTTGCTACCCTTTTTGAATCTGCATCCCTAGTGGCTACAATTTTGACTTATCATCTGCCTGCCCTTTCTAACAGTGACTGCATGCTGTCTTTGCTTTTTTACCATCTGTCCTATCCTAAATCCTTTCACTCTGGTTCTCACCCCCTCCCAAATTTGTTTAAACCCTCCCCAGCAGCTTTAACAAACCTGCCCACAATGATACTGGGCCCCTCGGGTTCAGATGCAACCCATCACTTTTGAACAGGTCATACCTCCCCAGAAGAGATCCCAATGATCCAGGAACCTGAAGCCCTGCCCCCTGAACCAGCTTCTCAGCCATGCATTAATCTGCCAACTCATCCTGTTTCTACCCTCATGGGCGCTTGGCACAGGCAGCAATCCAGAGATTACTACCCAGGAGGTCCTGCTTCTCAGCTTTCTACCTAGCTCTCTAAATTCTCTTTTCAGGACCTCTTTGCTTTTCCTTCCTATGACAATATGTACAATATGCTGTAGTTTTTGCCAGGGTACTGACACACCAACAGTCAGACCTTCCAGTGACAGTTTTATTTTTACTACAATCAATTGAAACAACTTGACTGTACACAGGTCTCCAAAAACAGATCTTCATTTAATCAATTGTGTGACTTCTAAAAACAATTGGCTGCACAAATGATGATTTGGTGTGTCATATTAAAGGGGGGGGTGAATACTTATGCAATCAATTATTTTGTGTTTTATATTGTAATAAGTGTCAAAAAAGCCAAATTAAATCCATTGTGATTCAATGTTGTAAAACAATAAAACATGAAAACTTCTGGGGGGGTGGTGGTGAATACTTTTTATAGGCTCTGTAGTTTCTTGATTAGTCGGGGCATCAAGGGTTTTGGGGAGAAGGCAGGAGGAGTGTGTTGAGAGAGAATATTGAAAGGGCAGAGCAGACTCAACGTGCTAAGTGGCCTAAATCTGCTCCTGAGTCTTATAGTCGTCAGGCCTTATTAGCTCTGGTATGTTCACAGATAAATTCAGAGCACGGACACAAGTTAGCTACCACATAATTTCACACAACCTCGAGAACAGAAAAAATATTTGGATCATTTATTGTATCAGTGCAAGAACTCATCTAGTAAAAAGTATCAAAATATTTAGTCTAGTCCGATTGCAGAGAGCTAATGGAGACTTAAAATAGTTTTTAAAATGATTGAAAATAAATCTCTGCAGCAGATAAAATGGAGACATCACAGTTTTCTGATTAGTATTCAGCTTCTGTATGTAGAGTCTTTGCAGTTGTAACAAGGAGTGTTCATGCAATCTCAACATCACAATTAAACTTTTAAAATAAACAGCAAATACAATCATGTTGTGGTTCCTTGTCCATCTGTTCTAGGGAGAAGGCAGTCCAAAGGGCCCACTTCACTGCTGTCCTTTGCAGCTATACCCACTCATGGGGAAGGTTCTGGGAGTAAATCACGAGAGAAATCTCCAGAGCTGGAGTCCCTGAGGCAGTCCTACGTCGAGTTCAACACTGACCGGCAACTCCTGCAGCGCCTCTGGTGCTGAACTCTATCGGTCTCTGCCATTCCTTTGGACTTATCAGCTGCATGGAGAGGGGGAGCTTGCAGCGTGGGCAACAGCTTGCTCTCCGTATCGAACTGCCCTGGCTTGTGTGTCTGGGACACATCACCCACATCCAATGAGGGGCAGTTCCGTGGGTGAGAACACCTTGTTAGTAGAGAGGTCAGAGAAGGGTGGCCAGACTGGTCTAAGATGACAGTAATTCAGATAATCACACACGCTGTGCAGAAGAGCATCTCTGAATGTACAACATGTCAAACCTTGAAGTGGGTGGGCTACAGCAGCACAAGACCACGAACGTACACCCAGCAGCCACTTTAATAGGTAGGGGAGTGCATGTTGCAAAACTTACCGTCTCGTGGCCAAATGCAGTGAAAGACAATATATATCTGCACCATCTCAAGGTTGCTAGCCTGCTTCAGGTGGACATGCAAAAACAGTCTGAAAGGTCACTGACTGCCCCTGTGGAAGACAACTGTTCCCTTGCACAAAGCACTTGGTAGCAGGTACGTTGTGCTCAGGCTGAGCCTGTCTCAATCTGTGCAACGCTCCATGACATTTAATTTATTTATTTAGAAATATAATGTACAGTAGGCCATTCTGGCCCCTCAGGCTGCTCCAGCCAGCATTTTCCTCTATAACTCAGGTTCTCTAACCCAGCAACATCCCTGTAAATATTCTCTGTAACCTTTCAACCTTAGTTATATCTTTCCTGTAGGTACGTGACCAAAGCTACACAGAATACACCAAATTAGGCCTCGTTAACGTCTTACAACTTCAACATAACATCCATCTCCTGTACTCAATACTTTGATTTATGAAGGCCATTGAGCCAAAAGCTTTCTTAGTGACCCTATCTAACTGTGATGCCACTTTCATGGACCTGTATTCCCAATTGTATTTTATTTCTGATTCTCCATTGCATTCACTCTAGAGTCATGACAACCTTACTGTGTTCTGGTGTCCAAACAGAGGTGTACATGATACGAGTCACGGTGTAGATAACCAGAGACCTTTCTTCAGGCTGGAAATGGCTTATATGAATGGATTCAAAGTTCAAAGTAAATTTATTATCAGAGGTCATATATGTCACCATATACAACCCAGAAATTAATTTTCTTGCAGGCATTCATAGTAAATACAAAATAATAATAACAAATAAATATAGAGAAGATGAGATGAAGAGTCCTTGAAAGTCTGTCCATAGGTTATGGGAACAGCTCAGTGACAGGGTGAGTGAAGTTGAGTGGCTTCAGGAGATCATGAAGCCACTAGTTTGTTAGAACGGTTCAAAAGTAGGTTACTTCAGGGAAAATGTAGGCTGTGGATTGCTGTGAAAGTTATTCAGAAGAAGTGTATTTGTAAACCTTGTGTTTCACTAGCACCGGCTTGCCATCGCTATGTTTTAAATTGAAATACTGCAGAAACCCTGCAGCCAGACATCACTGTGTATAAATGCATCAGTTCAACAAGGACAACACAACCAGTTGATGAAGGAATCTATGGTAAAGTAAGTTCAAAGTGAATCTGTCATCAAAGGACATATATGTCACCATATACAACCCTGAGATTCATTTTCTTGTGGGCATTCACAATAAATATAATAACCGCAATAGAAGCAATGAAAGACCACAGCAACGGGGTGGACAACCAGGGTGTAAAAGATGACAAGCTGTGCAAATACAAAATTGAAGAAAGACAAAGGAAATAATAATAATAATGAATAAATATTGAGAACATGAGATGAAGAGTCCTTGGAAGTGAGCCCGTAGGTTAAGGGAACAGTTCAGAGATGGTGAAAGTGAAGTTGAGTGAAGTAATCCCTTCTGGTCAACAGCCTGATGGTTGAGGGGTAATAACTGTTCCTGAACCTGGTGGTGTGGGTCCTGAGGCTCCTGTACCTCCTGCCTGATGGTTGAGGGGTAATAACTGTTCCTGAACCTGGTGGTGTGAGTCCTGAGGCTCCTGTACCTTCTTCCTGATGGCTGAGGGGTAATAACTGTTCCTGAACCTGGTGGTGTGAGTCCTGAGGCTCCTGTAGCTTCTTCCTGATGGCAGCAGTGAGAAGAGAGCATAACTGGGGTGGTGGGAGTCCATGATGATAGGTGCTGCTTTCTTGGGACTACATTCCTTGTAGATGTGCTCAGTGGTGGGGAGGACTTTACTGGTAATGGACTGGGCCGTGTCCACCACTTGTAGGATTTTCCAGTCCATTAGGACCCCAGCCAGTTCAGATTGGCAACAACATCTCCTCCACGATCTCCATCAGCACAGATGTACCACTAGACTGTGTGCTCAGCCCCCTGCCCGACTTGCTTTACACTTGTGACTGTATGGCTAAGCACAGCCCCGATGCCATATTCAAGTTTACTGATGACACCACTGTTGAAGTCCGATTCAAAGATAGTGACAAATCAACATATAGGAGGGGATTGAAAGTCTGGCTGAGTGAAGCCGACCTCTCATTCAACGTCAGCAAGACCAAGGGATTGGTTATTGACTTCAAGAGGAACAAACCAGAGGTCCATGAGCCAGTCCTAATCAGGGGGTCAGGGGTGGAGAAGGTCAGCAACTAAATTCCTCAGTGTCTTGACGAAGGGTCTCGGCCCGAAACGTTGACTACTCGTTTCCACGGATGCTGCCCGACCTGCTGAGTTCCTCCAGCGTGTTGTACATCTTACTTCCTCAGTGTTATCATTTCAGAGGGCCTGTCCTGGGCCCAGCGCGTAAGTACAATTGCAACGAAAGCATGGCAGTGCCTCTATTTCCTTATGATTTTGTGATTTGGCATGACATCTGAAACTTTGACTGACTTCTATAGATGTGTAGTGGTGAGTATATTGACTGGCTGCATCACAGCCTGCGATGAAAACACCAATGCCCTTGAAAATAAATCACATAGAGTGCTGGATTGTCACTAAAACATTTCTATTTCCTCTCTTTTCTCTTTCATTAATAAAGAAGCAATTTAACACGGTGCCACAGTAATGTAGCATGATGCTATCACAGCTTGGGGCATTCCAGAGCTCAGAGGTCAACTCTGGTGCTGTCTGGAAGGAGTCTGTCCGTTCTGCCCCTGAACCACGTGAGTTCCCTCCAGGCGCTGTGGTTTCTTCCCACAGTCCAAGTACATGGAGTTAGTGGGTTAACCGGTCATTGTAAATGACCCCGAGATTAGACTGGGGTTAAATCAGTGGGCTGCTGGGTGGTGCGTCTCACTGAGCTAGTGGTGCCTGTTCTGCACGGTATCTCGAAGTGAGTAAATGGATACACATGCACGCTGTGTGGCATCAGTCTGCGGCCAATAACTCCCTTGTCTTGTGGCTGCCATCAGCTAGAATGAGCAAGAGCCTGAGCACCATGTTCAAGACAGTTTGCAGCTCGATGTCAGCAAGACCAAAGAGATTACTGTGGACTTCAGGAAGGGTAAGACAAAGGAACACAAACCAGCTCTCATGGCAGGATCAGAAGTGGAGAGAGTGAGCAGTTTCAAATTCCTTGGTGTTAATATCTCGGAGAATCTAACCTGGACCCAACATATCAATGCAGCTATAAAGAAGGCAATTCATTACGAATTTGAGGAGATTTGGTTTGTCACCTAAAACACTCGAAATCTTCTACAGATGTACCATGGAGAGCATTCTGACAGGTTGTATCACCGTCTGGTATGGAGAGCGGGGTTGGTGGTGTGGGGGGCTACTGCACAGGATCGAAAGAAACTACAGAAAGTTGTAAAATCAGTCATTAGGTACAGTACCAGCTTCTGTAGCATCCAGGACATCTTCAAGGAGCGGTGCCTCAGAAAGGCAGCGTCCTTTATTAAGGAACTCATTATCCAGACTTCTCCTGTTCTATTGTTACTGTCAGGTAGGAGGTACAGGAACCTGAAGGTACACACTCAGCGATTCAGGAACAGCTTCTTCCCCTCTGCCATCCAATTCCTAAATGGACATTGAACCCATGAACACTACCTCACTGATTTTTTTCTGTTTCTGCACTACTTATTTAATTTAACTATTTAATATACATATATACTTACCGTAATTATTTTTTTCTACGTTTATCATGTATTGCATTGTACTGTTGTCGCAAAGTTAACAGATTTCACGACATGTGCTGGTGATATTAAACCTGATTCTGAACAGTTACTACCCCAACCATCAGGCTCTTGAGCAAAGAGGGTAACTACACTCATCTATTGAAATGTTCCCACAACCAGTGATTTTACTGTAAGGGCCCTTTATCTCATTATCTCATGTTCTCGGTATTTATTGCTATTTATTTATATTTGCATTTGCATAGTTTGTTGTTTTCTGCACCTCAGTTGATCTTTAATTGATCCTGTTAGAATTACTGTTCTATAGATTTGCTGAGTATGCCCGCAGGAAAATGAATCTCAGGGTTGTAGGTGGTGACATATCTGTACTTGGATTAAATTTATATTGAACTTTAATAGTTCCTTTAATGAGGTCACCCTTTTTAGGGTCTGGTCGACGTGGTGACTGATGTTAGTGTTGCAGACGGTCTGGAGACAGAACAGTTGAAGGGGAGATGCCACAACACACCACAGGTCAGGCAACGTCTGTGAAAGAGAAATGGTTAACGTTTCTGATCAAACACACTTCCCCAGGTTAACGCTGTTTCTCTTTCCACGACGCTGCTCAAACCACTGAGCATCAGCAGACAGTTCTCTTCCTTTGGTTTCAGTTGCAGTTCTGCTGTTATTTTGATTCTGACCTGTGGTCGGAGGTTGTCTGGTGTCAGTTAACACCATAACATAGAACACAGAGCATAACAGGCTCTTCAGCCCACAATGTTGTACTAACACCTTAACCGACTCTAAGATCTATCTAACCCTTCCCTCCCACAGGACATTCAATGTAGCCATCATTCTCAGTGAAAACTCAACTCAACTCTGCCATCTGCCCGATACTTTTCTCTAATGAAGTTCTTTGTTTTATAAGCACAAGGAAATCTGCAGAAGCTGGAAATCCAAAGCAACACACACAAAATACCAGAGAAACTCAGCAGTACACGCAGCATCTGTGAGAAAGAGCGAACAGTTGATGCTTTGGGCCGAGAGCCTTCATCAGGACTGAGGCTGAAATGTTGACTCTTTTCCATAGACGCTGCCTGGGCCTGCTGAGTTCCTCCAGCATTTTGTGTGTGTCCCTTTGCATCAGCCTTTACTGACCTGGGAAAAAGTCTCTGGCTGGCCACTCTCTCTGTGCCTCTCATCATCTTGTACATCTCCATCAAGTCACTTCCCATCCTCCTTCGCTCCAGAAGGGAAGAGTCTCTGCTGACGACTTCCAGCCTTGTGGGGGGTTTGTGGGAGACATTAGTTGTTCAGAACCTGCAGGTAACCGTTCACCCACGGTCGATCATGCACGCGCACAAAGGTAGCCAGAACCTCCATAACTAAGCTGGAGCATACGGTCTCGCATGAGGGGTTGTAGATGAGTTTTATTGATTTATTTATTTATTTTATTTAGAGATGCGCTCTTCACATTGTTACCATCAGGAAGGAGGTACAGAACCTGAAGACACACACTCATTGTCTGAGAAACAGCTTCGTCCCTTCCGCCATCCAACTTTCAAACGGACATTGAACCCATGAGCACCTCCTCTCTTCAGGTGTTTTGCATTACTTACTTTAACTTAACTATTTAATAGATATATGCATAATGTAATTCAACTTTTTCTCTATATTTATTTATCATGTATTGCATTGTACTGCTGCCACAAAGTTAACAAATTTCACGGCATATGCCAGTGATAGAATCATAGAAAATCTACAGCACAATACAGGCCCTTCAACCCACAAAGTTGTGCCGAACATGTCCCTACCTTAGAAATTACTAGGGTTATGCATAGCCCTCCATGTACCTATCCAAAAGTCTCTTAAAAGACCCTATCGTATCCACCTCCACCACCGTTGCCGGCAGCCCATTCCACACACTCACTACTCTCTGCGTAAAAAACTTACCCCTGACATCTCCTCTGTACCTACTCCCCAGCACCTTAAACCTGTGTCCTCTTGTGGCAACTGTTTCAGCCCTGGGGAAAAAGCCCCTGACTATCCACACGATCAATGCCTCTCATCATCTTATACACCTCTATCAGGTCACCTCTCATCCTCCATCGCTCCAAGGAGAAAAGGCCGAGTTCACTCAACCCATTCTCATAAGACACGCTCCCCAATCCAGGCAACATCCTTGTAATTAAACCTGTTTCTGATTGTGATACATGGTGGAACAGCCCCTCCCGGTCTGCTGAGCTACACTGCCCAGCAACCCAACGATTTAACCCGAGTCTAATCACAGCCTCCTTAAAGTTGTTACAGGCAGAGGGAGGGGTGGTAGTGGGAATAAGCTCCCACTACCTATTGAATCCTTCCAATTGCTTGCATCTCAAATGGCCTCTGACAACCAATTCCAGCTGCTGGCCTTCATGTGTGGTTTAGTTACTGAGCTTGGCAGAACCAGTTCTGCTGACAGGAGAAGGAGCAAAGGCGGGTTACTGGTGCCTTCAAACCAGTCATTTTGGACAGGCGGGGCTCATCAGTCTTGAGTGGCAGCTCATCTAGGAGAAGGAAAACTCTGATGTCAAACCTCCGCTGCCTCGCGCTCTACCCCCTCATGGGGAAGATTTCAGGAGCGAACCCCGAGACCCTAAGGCAGTCCGACATCTAATTTAATGTTGACAGGCAATTCCTGTCATGCTGCTGGTACCAAACTATATCAGTCTCTGCCAATCCTTTGGGTTTATCTGCTGAGTGGACAGGGGGAGCTTGCTACAGAGGCAACAGCTTGCTCTCCATATCATACTGCCCAGGCTTGCGGACCTAGACAGCTGGGACACAGCATCCATGGTTGACCCCAAATAATGGAGGCCTCAGAATCACAGGACAATTGTCAATGACTAATTAACATACTAACTAGTACATCTTTGTACGGTGGGAGAAAACCGCAGCACCCAGAGGAAATCCTTGTGCTCACAAGAAGGATGAAATAACCTTGCTTACAGAGGACATTGGAATTGAACTCTGAACTGCAATAGTGTCACACTAACCGCTACACTTGCATGGCGCCCAAAGACGAGAAAGCAGTCAGATAAAATAGGGGTGCGTAGGAGTTACTTCCTGCAGAACTTGATTAATCTCTGGAACATTCTAGATGTAGGTTTGAGGATGAATTGAAAGAAGAGTTAAGTTAAAGCAGTTAGTTAATGCTTTGCACGGCCAGCAGCTGGGGTGCAATTCCCATTACTGTCTGTGAGGGGTTTGTATTTCTACCAGTGACTGTGGGGGTTATCTCCCACAGTCCAAACACATGCCAGTTAGCAGGTTAACTGGTCTCAGGTGTGTAACCGGACTTTGCAGGATCATTGGACCTGAACGGCATGTTACCATGCTCTATCTCTAAATAAATAACATCTCCTTGTTGTTCACTGTTAACATGTGTGGCCATCAAGGCTGCATACTCGGACCCTCTGTTCTTCCTCCCCCGATACACACAGAGTTGTGTGGTTAAGCACAGCTCCTATGTAAAATACAAACTCACCCATGGCACCAAATCACACGTGGCAGTCGTTCAGGCTGAAACCAGCTCCTATTTAAAATACAAATTCACCCGTGGCACCAAATCACACGTTGCAGTCGTTCAGTCTGAAACCAGCTCCTAATTAAAATACAAATTCACTGTTGCCACCAAATCACACGTAGCAGTCATTCAGGCTGAAACCAGCTCCTATGTAAAATACAAATACACCAGTGGCACCAAATCACACGTGGCAGTCGTTCAGGCTGAAACCAGCTCCTATATAAAATACAAATTCACCGGTGCCACCAAATCACACGGGGCAGTTGTTCAGGATGAAACCAGTGCCTACATAAAATATAAATTCACCGGTGCCACCAAATCAACGTGGCAGTCGTTCAGGCTAAAACCAGCTCCTATTTAAAATTCATATTCACCGGTGGCACCAAATCAAACGTGGCAGTCGTTAAGTCTGAAACCAGGTCCTATTTAAAATACAAATTCACCAGTGGCACAAAATCACATGTGGCAGACGTTCAGTCTGAAACCAGCTCCTATTTAAAGTACAAATTCTCCGGTAGCACGAAATCACACGTGGCAGTCGTTCAGTCTGAAAAGAGCTCCTATTTAAAATACAAATTCACCAGTGGCACCAACTTACACGTGGCAGTCGTTCAGGCTGAAACCAGCTTCTACGTAAAATACAAATTCACCACTGGCATCAAATCACACTTGGCACTCGTTAAGTCTGAAACCAGCTCCTATTTAAAATGCAAATTCACCCCTGGCACCAAATTACACGTGGCAGTCGTTCAGGCTGAAACCAGCTCCTATTTAAAATACAAAATCACCGGTGGCACCAAATCACACGTGGCAGTCGTTCGGGCTGAAAGCAGCTCCTATGTAAAATACAAATTCACCCGTGGCACCAAATCACACGTTGCACACGTTCAGTCTGAAACCAGATCCTATGTAAAATACAAATTCACCACTGGCACCAAATCACACGTGGCAGTCGTTCAGTCTGAAAGCAGCTCCTATGTAAAATACAAATTCACCCCTGGCACCAAATCACACGTGGCAGTCGTTCAGGCTGAAACCAGCTCCTAATTAAAATACATATTCACCGGTGGCACCAAATCACACGTGGCAGTCGTTCAGGCTGAAACCAGCTCCTATGTAAAATACAAATTCACCAGTGGCACGAAATCACACGTGGCAGACGTTCAGGCTGAAACCAGCTCCAATATAAAATACAAATTCACTGTTGCCAGCAAATCACACGTAGCAGTCATTCAGGCTGAAACCAGCTCCTATGTAAAATACAAATACACCAGTGGCACCAAATCACACGTGGCAGTCGTTCACGCTGAGACCAGCTCCTATGTAAAATACAAATTCACCCCTGGCACCAAATTACACTTGGCAGTCGTTCAGGCTGAAACCAGCTCCTATGTAAAATACAAATTCACCCCTGGCACCAAATCACACGTGGCAGTCGTTCAGGCTGAAACTTTAGCACTTTAATATTGTCACATCTGTGGCATAGTATGTACAGGCTGAATCAAGGTGGTTGGAGAGCAGGGAAATGAGACAATATTTCACCAATCCTGGAGCAAACTTGAAGGCAATTTGATTCAGCAGAACTGAGGCAAATCAAACATGGCAGTCGTTAAGTCTGAAACCAGGTCCTATTTAAAATACAAATTCACCTGTGGCTCCAAATCACACGTAACAGTCGTTCAGGCTGAAACCAGCTCCTACGTAAAATTCAAATTCACCGGTGGCAGCAATCACACGTGGCGGTCGTTCAGGATGAAACCAGCTCCTACGTAAAATGCAAATTCACACCTGGCACCAAATCACACGTGGCAGTCGTTCAGGCTGAAACCAGCTCCTATATAAAATACAAATTCTCCGGTAGCACGAAATCACACGTGGCACTCGTTCAGTCTGAAAAGAGCTCCTATTTAAAATACAAATTCACCAGTGGCACCAAATCACATGTGGCAGACGTTCAGGCTGAAACCAGCTCCTACAAATTCACCAGTGGCACCAACTTACACGTGGAAGTCGTTCAGGCTGAAACCAGCTCCTATGTAAAATACAAATTCACCGGTGGCATCAAATCACACGTGGCAGTCGTTCAGGCTGAAACCAGCTCCTATGTAAAATACAAATTCACCGGTGGCATCAAATCACACGTAACAGTCGTTCAGGCTGAAACCAGCTTCTACGTAAAATACAAATTCACCACTGGCATCAAATCACACTTGGCACTCGTTAAGTCTGAAACCAGCTCCTATTTAAAATACAAATTCACCCCTGGCACCAAATTACACGTGGCAGTCGTTCCGGCTGAAACCAGCTCCTAGGTAAAATACAAATTCACCGGTGGCACCAAATCACACGTGACAGTCGTTCAGGCTGAAACCAGATTCTATGTAAAATTCAAATTCACCGGTGGCATCAATCAAACGTGACAGTCGTTCAGGCTGAAATCAGCTCCCATGTAAACTACAAATTCACCGGTGGCACCAAATCACACGTGGCAGTCGTTCACGCTGAAACCTGCTCCTAGGTAAAATACAAATTCACCCCTGGCACCAAATCAAACATGACAGTCGTTCAGTCTGAAAGAAGGACCTACGTAAAATATCAACTCACCAGTGGCATCAAATCACACGTAGCAGTCGTTCAGGCAGAAACCAGCCCTACGTAAAAGACAAATTCACCCCTGGCACAAAATCACAAGCGGCAGACGTTCAGGCTGAAACCAGATCAAATATAAAATACAAAATCACCGGTGGCACAAAATCACACGTGACAGTCGTTCAGGCTGAAACCAGATTCTATGTAAAATTCAAATTCACCGGTGGCATCAATCAAACGTGACAGTCGTTCAGGCTGAAATCAGCTCCCATGTAAACTACAAATTCACCGGTGGCACCAAATCACACGTGACAGTCGTTCAGTCTGAAAGAAGCTCCTACGTAAAATATCAATTCACCAGTGGCATCAAATCACACGTAGCAGTCGTTCAGGCAGAAACCAGCCCTACGTAAAAGACAAATTCACCCCTGCAACAAAATCATACGTGACAGTCGTTCACGCTGAAACCAGCTCCTATGTAAAAGACAAATTCACCCCTGGCACAAAATCACACGTTACAGTCATTCAGGCTGAAACCAGCTCCTGTGTAAAATACAAATTCACCGTTGGCACCAAATCACACGTGGCAGTCGTTCACGCTGAAACCAGCTCCTATGTAAAATACAAATTCACCCATGGCACCAAATCACACGTGGCAGTCGTTCACGCTGAAACCAGCTCCTAGGTAAAATACAAATTCACCCCTGGCACCAAATCAAACATGACAGTCGTTCAGTCTGAAAGAAGCTCCTACGTAAAATATCAACTCACCAGTGGCATCAAATCACACGTAGCAGTCGTTCAGGCTGAAACCAGCTCCTACAAATTCACCAGTGGCACCAACTTACACGTGGAAGTCGTTCAGGCTGAAACCAGCTCCTATGTAAAATACAAATTCACCGGTGGCATCAAATCACACGTGGCAGTCGTTCAGGCTGAAACCAGCTCCTATGTAAAATACAAATTCACCGGTGGCATCAAATCACACGTAACAGTCGTTCAGGCTGAAACCAGCTTCTACGTAAAATACAAATTCACCACTGGCATCAAATCACACTTGGCACTCGTTAAGTCTGAAACCAGCTCCTATTTAAAATACAAATTCACCCCTGGCACCAAATCACACGTGGCAGTCGTTCAGGCTGAAACTTTAGCACTTTAATATTGTCACATCTGTGGCATAGTATGTACAGGCTGAATCAAGGTGGTTGGAGAGCAGGGAAATGAGACAATATTTCACCAATCCTGGAGCAAACTTGAAGGCAATTTGATTCAGCAGAACTGAGGCAAATCAAACATGGCAGTCGTTAAGTCTGAAACCAGGTCCTATTTAAAATACAAATTCACCTGTGGCTCCAAATCACACGTAACAGTCGTTCAGGCTGAAACCAGCTCCTACGTAAAATTCAAATTCACCGGTGGCAGCAATCACACGTGGCGGTCGTTCAGGATGAAACCAGCTCCTACGTAAAATGCAAATTCACACCTGGCACCAAATCACACGTGGCAGTCGTTCAGGCTGAAACCAGCTCCTATATAAAATACAAATTCTCCGGTAGCACGAAATCACACGTGGCACTCGTTCAGTCTGAAAAGAGCTCCTATTTAAAATACAAATTCACCAGTGGCACCAAATCACATGTGGCAGACGTTCAGGCTGAAACCAGCTCCTACAAATTCACCAGTGGCACCAACTTACACGTGGAAGTCGTTCAGGCTGAAACCAGCTCCTATGTAAAATACAAATTCACCGGTGGCATCAAATCACACGTGGCAGTCGTTCAGGCTGAAACCAGCTCCTATGTAAAATACAAATTCACCGGTGGCATCAAATCACACGTAACAGTCGTTCAGGCTGAAACCAGCTTCTACGTAAAATACAAATTCACCACTGGCATCAAATCACACTTGGCACTCGTTAAGTCTGAAACCAGCTCCTATTTAAAATACAAATTCACCCCTGGCACCAAATTACACGTGGAAGTCGTTCCGGCTGAAACCAGCTCCTAGGTAAAATACAAATTCACCGGTGGCACCAAATCACACGTGACAGTCGTTCAGGCTGAAACCAGATTCTATGTAAAATTCAAATTCACCGGTGGCATCAATCAAACGTGACAGTCGTTCAGGCTGAAATCAGCTCCCATGTAAACTACAAATTCACCGGTGGCACCAAATCACACGTGGCAGTCGTTCACGCTGAAACCTGCTCCTAGGTAAAATACAAATTCACCCCTGGCACCAAATCAAACATGACAGTCGTTCAGTCTGAAAGAAGGACCTACGTAAAATATCAACTCACCAGTGGCATCAAATCACACGTAGCAGTCGTTCAGGCAGAAACCAGCCCTACGTAAAAGACAAATTCACCCCTGGCACAAAATCACAAGCGGCAGACGTTCAGGCTGAAACCAGATCAAATATAAAATACAAAATCACCGGTGGCACAAAATCACACGTGACAGTCGTTCAGGCTGAAACCAGATTCTATGTAAAATTCAAATTCACCGGTGGCATCAATCAAACGTGACAGTCGTTCAGGCTGAAATCAGCTCCCATGTAAACTACAAATTCACCGGTGGCACCAAATCACACGTGACAGTCGTTCAGTCTGAAAGAAGCTCCTACGTAAAATATCAATTCACCAGTGGCATCAAATCACACGTAGCAGTCGTTCAGGCAGAAACCAGCCCTACGTAAAAGACAAATTCACCCCTGCAACAAAATCATACGTGACAGTCGTTCACGCTGAAACCAGCTCCTATGTAAAAGACAAATTCACCCCTGGCACAAAATCACACGTTACAGTCATT
Organism: Hypanus sabinus; assembly: GCF_030144855.1. NCBI lineage: Eukaryota > Metazoa > Chordata > Chondrichthyes > Myliobatiformes > Dasyatidae > Hypanus > Hypanus sabinus. Next base: position 104,410,811 of record NC_082719.1, on the reverse strand, counting down.
CAGGCTGAAACCAGCTCCTGTGTAAAATACAAATTCACCGTTGGCACCAAATCACACGTGGCAGTCGTTCACGCTGAAACCAGCTCCTATGTAAAATACAAATTCACCCATGGCACCAAATCACACGTGGCAGTCGTTCACGCTGAAACCAGCTCCTAGGTAAAATACAAATTCACCCCTGGCACCAAATCAAACATGACAGTCGTTCAGTCTGAAAGAAGCTCCTACGTAAAATATCAACTCACCAGTGGCATCAAATCACACGTAGCAGTCGTTCAGGCAGAAACCAGCCCTACGTAAAAGACAAATTCACCCCTGGCACAAAATCACAAGCGGCAGACGTTCAGGCTGAAACCAGATCAAATATAAAATACAAAATCACCGGTGGCTCCAAATCACACGGGGCAGTTGTTCAGGCTGAAACCGGCTCCTGTGTAAAATACAAATTCACCGTTGCCACTAAATCACACGTGGCATCGTTCACGCTGAAACCAGCTCCTATGTAAAATAGAAATACACCCCTGGCACCAAATCACACGTGGCAGTCGTTCAGGCTGAAAGCAGCTCCTATGTAAAATACAAATTCACCGTTGGCACCAAATCACACATGGCAGTCGTTCAGGCTGAAACCAGCTCTTAGGTAAAATACAAATTCACCGGTGGCACCAAATCACACGTGACAGTCGTTCAGGCTGAAACCAGCTCCCATGTAAACTACAAATTCACCGGTGGCACCAAATCACACGTGACAGTCGTGCAGGCAGAAACCAGCCCTACGTAAAAGACAAATTTACCCCTGGCACAAAATCACAAGTGGCAGACGTTCAGGATGAAACCAGCTCCTATGAAAAATAGAAATTCACCCCTGGCACCAAATTGCACGTGACAGTCGTTCAGGCTGAAACCAGCTCCTGTGTAAAATACAAATTCACCGTTGGCACCAAATCACACGTGGCAGTCGTTCACGCTGAAACCAGCTCCTATGTAAAAAAAAAATTCACCCCTGGCACCAAATTACACGTGGCAGTCGTTCAGGCTGAAAACAGCTCCTATGTAAAATACAAATTCACCCCGGCACCAAATCACACGTGGCAGACGTTCAGGCTGAAACCAGATCCTATATAAAATATAAATTCACCCATGGCACAAAATCACACGTGGCAGTCAGTCAGTCTGAAACCAGCTCCTATATAAAATACAAATTCTCCGGTAGCACGAAATCACACGTGACAGTCGTTCAGTCTGAAAAGAGCTCCTATTTAAAATACAAATTCACCAGTGGCACCAAATTACACGTGGAAGTCGCTCATGCTGAAATCAGCTCCTATGTAAAATACAAATTCACCCCGGCACCAAATCACACGTGGCAGTTGTTCAGGATGAAACCAGCTCCAATATAAAATACAAATTCACCAGTGGCACCAAATCATATGAGGCAGTCGTTCAGGCTGAAACCAGCTCCTATATAAAATACAAATTCACTCATGGCACCAAATCAAAAATGACAGTCGTTCAGGCTGAAACAAGCTCCTATGAAAAATACAAATTGACCAGTGGCTCCAAATCACACGTAACAGTCGTTCAGGCTGAAACCAGCTCCTACGTAAAATACAAATTCACCCCTGGCACCAAATCACACGTGACAGTCGTTCAGGCTGAAAGAGATTCTATGTAAAATTCAAATTCACCGGTGGCAGCAATCACACGTGGCAGTCGTTCAGGCTGAAACCAGCTCCAAGGTAAAATACAAATTGACAGGTGGCACCAAATCAAAAATGACTGTCGTTCAGGCAGAAGCAAACTCCTATATCAAATACAAATTCACCCGTGGCACCAAATCACACGTGGCAGTCGTTCAGGCTGAAACCAGCTCTTCTGAAAAATACAAATTCACCCTTGGCACCAAATCACATGTAGCAGTCGTTCACGCTGAAACCAGCTCCTAGGTAAAATACAAATTCACCCCTGGCACCAAATCAAACATGACAGTCGTTCAGTCTGAAAGAAGCTCCTACGTAAAATATCAATTCACCAGTGGCATCAAATCACATGTGGCAGACGTTCAGGCTGAAACCAGATCCAATATAAAATACAAAATCACCGTTGGCACCAAATCACATGTTGCAGTCGTTCAGGCTGAAACCAGCTCCTAGGTAAAATACAAATTCACAGGAAGCACCAAATCACACGTGGCAGTCGTTCAGACTGAAACCAGCTCCTATATAAAATACAAATTCACTGGTGCCACCAAATCAACGTAGCAGTCGTTCAGGCTGAAACCAGCTCCTATGTAAAATACAAATTTACCGGTGGCACCAAATCACACGTGGCAGTTGTTCAGGCTGAAACCAGCTCCTATTTAAAATACATATTCACCGGTGGAACCAAATCAAACGTAGCAGTAGTTCAGGCAGAAACCAGCCCTACGTAAAAGACAAATTCACCCCTGGAACAAAATCACATGTGACAGTCGTTCAGGCTGAAACCAGCTCCTGTGTAAAATACAAATTCACCGTTGGCACCAAATCACACGTGGCAGTCGTTCACGCTGAAACCAGCTCCTATGTAAAATACAAATTCACCCATGGCACCAAATCACACGTGGCAGTCGTTCACGCTGAAACCAGCTCCTAGGTAAAATACAAATTCACCCCTGGCACCAAATCAAACATGACAGTCGTTCAGTCTGAAAGAAGCTCCTACGTAAAATATCAACTCACCAGTGGCATCAAATCACACGTAGCAGTCGTTCAGGCAGAAACCAGCCCTACGTAAAAGACAAATTCACCCCTGGCACAAAATCACAAGCGGCAGACGTTCAGGCTGAAACCAGATCAAATATAAAATACAAAATCACCGGTGGCTCCAAATCACACGGGGCAGTCGTTCAGGCTGAAACCAGCTCCTATATAAAATACAAATTCACCGGTGCCACCAAATCACACGGGGCAGTCGTTCAGGCTGAAACCAGTGCCTACATAAAATATAAATTCACCGGTGCCACCAAATCAACGTGGCAGTCGTTCAGGCTAAAACCAGCTCCTATTTAAAATTCATATTCACCGGTGGCACCAAATCAAACGTGGCAGTCGTTAAGTCTGAAACCAGGTCCTATTTAAAATACAAATTCACCAGTGACACAAAATCACATGTGGCAGACGTTCAGTCTGAAACCAGCTCCTATTTAAAATACAAATTCTCCGGTAGCACGAAATCACACGTGGCAGTCGTTCAGGCTGAAACCAGCTCCTATATAAAATACAAATTCACCGGTGGCATCAAATCACACGTGGCAGTTGTTCAGGATGAAACCAGCTCCAATATAAAATACAAATTCACCCATGGCATCAAATCATATGAGGCAGTCGTTCAGGCTGAAACCAGCTCCAATATAAAATACAAATTCACCCATGGCACCAAATCAAAAATGACAGTCGTTCAGGCTGAAACAAGCTCCTATGAAAAATACAAATTGACCAGTGGCACCAAATCACATGTAAGCAGTCGTTCCGGCTGAAACCAGCTCCTCGGTAAAATACAAATTCACCGGTGGCACCAAATCACACGTGACAGTCGTTCAGGCTGAAAGAGATTCTATGTAAAATTCAAATTCACCGGTGGCAGCAATCACACGTGGCGGTCGTTCAGGATGAAACCAGCTCCTACGTAAAATGCAAATTCACACCTGGCACCAAATCACATGTGGCAGACGTTCAGGCTGAAACCAGCTCCTATGTAAAATACAAATTCAAGAGTGGCACCAAATCACATGTGGCAGTCTGTCAGTCTGAAACCAGCTCCTATATAAAATACAAATTCTCCGGTAGCACGAAATCACACGTGGCACTCGTTCAGTCTGAAAAGAGCTCCTATGTAAAATACAAATTCACCGGTGGCACCAAATCACACGTGGCAGTCGTTCAGGCTGAAACCAGCTTCTACGTAAAATACAAATTCACCCCTGGCACCAAATTACACGTGGCAGTCGTTCAGGCTGAAACCAGATCCTATGTAAAATACAAATTCACCCATGGCACCAAATCATATGAGGCAGTCGTTCAGGCTGAAAGCAGCTCCGATATAAAATATAAATTCACCCATGGCACCAAATTGCACGTGGCAGTCGTTCAGGCTGAAACCAGCTCCTATGTAAAATACAAATTCACTCCTGGCACCAAATCACACGTAACAGTCGTACAGGCTGAAACCAGCTTCTAAGTAAAATATAAATTCACCCCTGGCACCAAATCACACGTGGCAGACGTTCAGCCTAAAACCAGCTCCTATGTAAAATACAAAATCACTGGTGGCACCAAATCACACATGGCAGTCGTTCAAGCTGAAACCAGCTCCTATGTAAAATACAAATTCACCCCTGGCACCAAATTACACGTGGCAGTCGTTCAGGCTGAAAACAGCTCCTATGTAAAATACAAATTCACCCCTGGCACCAAATTACACGTGGCAGTCGTTCAGGCTGAAAACAGCTCCTATGTAAAATACAAATTCACCCATGGCACCAAATCACACGTGGCAGACGTTCAGGCTGAAACCAGATCCTATATAAAATATAAATTCACCCATGGCACCAAATCACACATGGCAGTGATTCAGTCTGAAATCAGGTCCTATTTAAAATACAAATTCACCAGTGGCACAAAATCACACGTGGCAGTCAGTCAGTATGAAACCAGCTCCTATATAAAATACAAATTCTCCGGTAGCACGAAATCACACGTGACAGTCGTTCAGTCTGAAAAGAGCTCCTATTTAAAATACAAATTCACCAGTGGCACCAAATTACACGTGGAAGTCGCTCATGCTGAAATCAGCTCCTATGTAAAATACAAATTTACCCCGGCACCAAATCACACGTGGCAGTTGTTCAGGATGAAACCAGCTCCAATATAAAATACAAATTCACCCATGGCACCAAATCATATGAGGCAGTCGTTCAGGCTGAAACCAGCTTCTATATAAAATACAAATTCACCCATGGCACCAAATCAAAAATGACAGTCGTTCAGGCTGAAACAAGCTCCTATGAAAAATACAAATTGACCAGTGGCTCCAAATCACACGTAACAGTCGTTCAGGCTGAAACCAGCTCCCATGTAAACTACAAATTCACCGGTGGCACCAAATCACACGTGACAGTCGTTCAGGCTGAAACCAGATTCTATGTAAAATTCAAATTCACCGGTGGCATCAATCAAACGTGACAGTCGTTCAGGCTGAAATCAGCTCCCATGTAAACTACAAATTCACCGGTGGCACCAAATCACACGTGACAGTTGTTCAGGCAGAAACCAGCCCTACGTAAAAGACAAATTTACCCCTGGCACAAAATCACAAGTGGCAGACGTTCAGGATGAAACCAGCTCCTATGAAAAATACAAATTCACCCCTGGCACCAAATCGCACGTGACAGTCGTTCAGGCTGAAACCAGCTCCTGTGTAAAATACAAATTCACCGTTGGCACCAAATCACACGTGGCAGTCGTTCACGCTGAAACCAGCTCCTATGTAAAATACAAATTCACCCCTGGCACCAAATTACACGTGGCAGTCGTTCAGACTGAAAACAGCTCCTATATAAAATATAAATTCACCCATGGCACCAAATCACACATGGCAGTCATTCAGTCTGAAACCAGGTCCTAATTAAAATACAAAATCACCAGTGGCACAAAATCACACGTGGCAGTCAGTCAGTCTGAAACCAGCTCCTATATAAAATACAAATTCTCCGGTAGCACGAAATCACACGTGACAGTCGTTCAGTCTGAAAAGAGCTCCTATTTAAAATACAAATACACCAGTGGCACCAAATTACACGTGGAAGTCGCTCATGCTGAAATCAGCTCCTATGTAAAATACAAATTCACCCCGGCACCAAATCACACGTGGCAGTTGTTCAGGATGAAACCAGCTCCAATATAAAATACAAATTCACCCATGGCACCAAATCATATGAGGCAGTCGTTCAGGCTGAAACCAGCTCCTATATAAAATACAAATTCACCCCGGCACCAAATCACACGTGACAGTCGTTCAGGCTGAAAGAGATTCTATGTAAAATTCAAATTCACCGGTGGCAGCAATTAAACGTGGCAGTCGTTCAGGCTGAAACCAGCTCCAAGGTAAAATACAAATTGACCGGTGGCACCAAATCAAAAATGACTGTCGTTCAGGCAGAAGCAAACTCCTATATCAAATACAAATTCACCCGTGGCACCAAATCACACGTGGCAGTCGTTCAGGCTGAAACCAGCTCTTATGAAAAATACAAATTCACCCTTGGCACCAAATCACATGTAGCAGTCGTTCACGCTGAAACCAGCTCCTAGGTAAAATACAAATTCACCCCTGGCACCAAATCACACGTGACAGACGTTCAGGCTGAAACCAGATCCAATATAAAATACAAAATCACCGTTGGCACCAAATCACATGTTGCATTCGTTCAGGCTGAAACCAGCTGCTAGGTAAAATACAAATTCACTGGTGCCACCAAATCAACGTAGCAGTCGTTCAGGCTGAAACCAGCTCCTATGTAAAATACAAGTTTACAGGTGGCACCAAATCACACGTGGCAGTCGTTCAGGCTGAAACCAGCTCCTATGTAAAATACAAATTCACCCATGGCACCAAATCACACGTGGCAGTCGTTCAGTCTGAAACCAGGTCCTATTTAAAATACAAATTCACCCTGGCACCAAATCATATGAGGCAGTCGTTCAGGCTGAGACCAGCTCCAATATAAAATATAAATTCACCCATGGCACCAAATCATATGAGGCAGTCGCTCAGGCTGAAACCAGCTCCAATATAAAATATAAATTCACCCATGGCACCAAATCACACGTGGCAGTCGTTCAGTCTGAAACCAGGTCCTATCTAAAATACAAATTCACCAGTGGCACAAAATCACATGTGGCAGACGTTCAGTCTGAAACCAGCTCCTATTTAAAATACAAATTCACCCTGGCACCAAATCATATGAGGCAGTCTTTCAGGCTGAAACCAGCTCCAATATAAAATATAAATTCACCCATGGCACCAAATCACACGTGGCAGTCATTCAGGGTGAGACCAGCTCCTATGTAAAATACAAATTCACCCCTGGCACCAAATCACACGTGACAGTCGTTCAGTCTGAAAGAAGCTCCTACGTAAAATATCAATTCACCAGTGGCATCAAATCACACGTAGCAGTCGTTCAGGCAGAAACCAGCCCTACGTAAAAGACAAATTCACCCCTGGCACCAAATCACACGTGACAGTCGTTCAGTCTGAAAGAAGCTCCTACGTAAAATATCAATTCACCGTTGGCACCAAATCACACGTTGCAGTCGTTCAGGCTGAAGCCAGCTCCTAGGTAAAATACAAATTCACCGGAAGCACCAAATCACACGTGGCAGTCGTTCAGGCTGAAGCCAGCTCCTAGGTAAAATACAAATTCACCGGAACCACCAATTCACACGTGGCAGTCGTTCAGGCTGAATACAGCCCCTGTGTAAAATACAAATTCACCTGTGGCACCAAATTACACGTGGCAGTCGTTCAGGCTGAAAACAGCTCCTATGTAAAATACAAATTCACCAGTGGCACCAAATCACACGTGGCAGTCGTTCAGGCTGAAACCAGCTCCTATGAAAAATACAAATTGACCAGTGTCTCCAAATCACACGTAGCAGTCGTTCAGGCAGAAACCAGCTCCTACGTAAAAGACAAATTCACCCCTGGCACAAAATCACAAGTGGCAGACGTTCAGGCTGAAACCAGATTCAATATAAAATACAAAATCACCGTTGGCATCAAATCACACGTTGCAGTCGTTCAGGCTGAAACCGGCTCCTGTGTAAAATACAAATTCACCGTTGCCACTAAATCACACGTGGCAGTCGTTCACGCTGAAACCAGCTCCTATGTAAAATAGAAATACACCCCTGGCACCAAATCACACGTGGCAGTCGTTCAGGCTGAAAGCAGCTCCTATGTAAAATACAAATTCACCGTTGGCACCAAATCACACATGGCAGTCGTTCAGGCTGAAACCAGCTCCCATGTAAAATACAAATTCACCGGTGGCACCAAATCACACGTGACAGTCGTTCAGGCTGAAACCATATTCTATGTAAAATTCAAATTCACCGGTGGCATCAATCAAACGTGACAGTCGTTCAGGCTGAAATCAGCTCCCATGTAAACTACAAATTCACCGGTGGCACCAAATCACACGTGACAGTCGTTCAGGCAGAAACCAGCCCTACGTAAAAGACAAATTTACCCCTGGCACAAAATCACAAGTGGCAGACGTTCAGGATGAAACCAGCTCCTATGAAAAATACAAATTCACCGTTGGCACCAAATCACACGTGGCAGTCGTTCACGCTGAAACCAGCTCCTATGTAAAATACAAATTCACCCCTGGCACCAAATTACACGTGGCAGTCGTTCAGGCTGAAACCAGATCCTATATAAAATATAAATTCACCCATAGCACCAAATCACACATGGCAGTCATTCAGTCTGAAACCAGGTCCTATTTAAAATACAAATTCACCAGTGGCACAAAATCACACGTGGCAGTCAGTCAGTCTGAAACCAGCTCCTATATAAAATACAAATTCTCCGGTAGCACGAAATCACACGTGACAGTCGTTCAGTCTGAAAAGAGCTGCTATTTAAAATACAAATTCACCAGTGGCACCAAATTACACGTGGAAGTCGCTCATGCTGAAATCAGCTCCTATGTAAAATACAAATTCACCCCGGCACCAAATCACACGTGGCAGTTGTTCAGGATGAAACCAGCTCCAATATAAAATACAAATTCACCCATGGCACCAAATCATATGAGGCAGTCGTTCAGGCTGAAACCAGCTCCTATATAAAATACAAATTCACTCATGGCACCAAATCAAAAATGACAGTCGTTCAGGCTGAAACAAGCTCCTATGAAAAATACAAATTGACCAGTGGCTCCAAATCACACGTAACAGTCGTTCAGGCTGAAACCAGCTCCTGCGTAAAATACAAATTCACCCCTGGCACCAAATCACACGTGACAGTCGTTCAGGCTGAAAGAGATTCTATGTAAAATTCAAATTCACCGGTGGCAACAATCACACGTGGCAGTCGTTCAGGCTGAAACCAGCTCCAAGGTAAAATACAAATTGACCGGTGGCACCAAATCAAAAATGACTGTCGTTCAGGCAGAAGCAAACTCCTATATCAAATACAAATTCACCCGTGGCACCAAATCACACGTGGCAGTCGTTCAGGCTGAAACCAGCTCTTATGAAAAATACAAATTCACCCTTGGCACCAAATCACAAGTGGCAGTCGTTTAGGCTGAGACCAGCTCCTAGCTAAAATACAAATTCACCCCTGGCACCAAATCAAACATGACAGTCGTTCAGTCTGAAAGAAGCTCCTACGTAAAATATCAATTCACCAGTGGCATCAAATCACATGTGGCAGACGTTCAGGCTGAAACCAGATCCAATATAAAATACAAAATCACCGTTGGCACCAAATCACATGTTGCAGTCGTTCAGGCTGAAACCAGCTGCTAGGTAAAATACAAATTCACAGGAAGCACCAAATCACACGTGGCAGTCGTTCAGACTGAAACCAGCTCCTATATAAAATACAAATTCACTGGTGCCACCAAATCAACGTAGCAGTCGTTCAGGCTGAAACCAGCTCCTATGTAAAATACAAATTTACCGGTGGCACCAAATCACACGTGGCAGTCGTTCAGGCTGAAACCAGCTCCTATATCAAATACAAATTCACCCGTGGCACCAAATCACACGTGGCAGTCGTTCAGGCTGAAACCAGCTCTTATGAAAAATACAAATTCACCCTTGGCACCAAATCACATGTAGCAGTCGTTCACGCTGAAACCAGCTCCTAGGTAAAATACAAATTCACCCCTGGCACCAAATCACACGTGACAGACGTTCAGGCTGAAACCAGATCCAATATAAAATACAAAATCACCGTTGGCACCAAATCACATGTTGCATTCGTTCAGGCTGAAACCAGCTGCTAGGTAAAATACAAATTCACTGGTGCCACCAAATCAACGTAGCAGTCGTTCAGGCTGAAACCAGCTCCTATGTAAAATACAAGTTTACCGGTGGCACCAAATCACACGTGGCAGTCGTTCAGGCTGAAACCAGCTCCTATGTAAAATACAAATTCACCCATGGCACCAAATCACACGTGGCAGTCGTTCAGTCTGAAACCAGGTCCTATTTAAAATACAAATTCACCCTGGCACCAAATCATATGAGGCAGTCGTTCAGGCTGAGACCAGCTCCAATATAAAATATAAATTCACCCATGGCACCAAATCATATGAGGCAGTCGCTCAGGCTGAAACCAGCTCCAATATAAAATATAAATTCACCCATGGCACCAAATCACACGTGGCAGTCGTTCAGTCTGAAACCAGGTCCTATCTAAAATACAAATTCACCAGTGGCACAAAATCACATGTGGCAGACGTTCAGTCTGAAACCAGCTCCTATTTAAAATACAAATTCACCCTGGCACCAAATCATATGAGGCAGTCTTTCAGGCTGAAACCAGCTCCAATATAAAATATAAATTCACCCATGGCACCAAATCACACGTGGCAGTCATTCAGGGTGAGACCAGCTCCTATGTAAAATACAAATTCACCCCTGGCACCAAATCACACGTGACAGTCGTTCAGTCTGAAAGAAGCTCCTACGTAAAATATCAATTCACCAGTGGCATCAAATCACACGTAGCAGTCGTTCAGGCAGAAACCAGCCCTACGTAAAAGACAAATTCACCCCTGGCACCAAATCACACGTGACAGTCGTTCAGTCTGAAAGAAGCTCCTACGTAAAATATCAATTCACCGTTGGCACCAAATCACACGTTGCAGTCGTTCAGGCTGAAGCCAGCTCCTAGGTAAAATACAAATTCACCGGAAGCACCAAATCACACGTGGCAGTCGTTCAGGCTGAAGCCAGCTCCTAGGTAAAATACAAATTCACCGGAACCACCAATTCACACGTGGCAGTCGTTCAGGCTGAATACAGCCCCTGTGTAAAATACAAATTCACCTGTGGCACCAAATTACACGTGGCAGTCGTTCAGGCTGAAAACAGCTCCTATGTAAAATACAAATTCACCAGTGGCACCAAATCACACGTGGCAGTCGTTCAGGCTGAAACCAGCTCCTATGAAAAATACAAATTGACCAGTGTCTCCAAATCACACGTAGCAGTCGTTCAGGCAGAAACCAGCTCCTACGTAAAAGACAAATTCACCCCTGGCACAAAATCACAAGTGGCAGACGTTCAGGCTGAAACCAGATTCAATATAAAATACAAAATCACCGTTGGCATCAAATCACACGTTGCAGTCGTTCAGGCTGAAACCGGCTCCTGTGTAAAATACAAATTCACCGTTGCCACTAAATCACACGTGGCAGTCGTTCACGCTGAAACCAGCTCCTATGTAAAATAGAAATACACCCCTGGCACCAAATCACACGTGGCAGTCGTTCAGGCTGAAAGCAGCTCCTATGTAAAATACAAATTCACCGTTGGCACCAAATCACACATGGCAGTCGTTCAGGCTGAAACCAGCTCCCATGTAAAATACAAATTCACCGGTGGCACCAAATCACACGTGACAGTCGTTCAGGCTGAAACCATATTCTATGTAAAATTCAAATTCACCGGTGGCATCAATCAAACGTGACAGTCGTTCAGGCTGAAATCAGCTCCCATGTAAACTACAAATTCACCGGTGGCACCAAATCACACGTGACAGTCGTTCAGGCAGAAACCAGCCCTACGTAAAAGACAAATTTACCCCTGGCACAAAATCACAAGTGGCAGACGTTCAGGATGAAACCAGCTCCTATGAAAAATACAAATTCACCGTTGGCACCAAATCACACGTGGCAGTCGTTCACGCTGAAACCAGCTCCTATGTAAAATACAAATTCACCCCTGGCACCAAATTACACGTGGCAGTCGTTCAGGCTGAAACCAGATCCTATATAAAATATAAATTCACCCATAGCACCAAATCACACATGGCAGTCATTCAGTCTGAAACCAGGTCCTATTTAAAATACAAATTCACCAGTGGCACAAAATCACACGTGGCAGTCAGTCAGTCTGAAACCAGCTCCTATATAAAATACAAATTCTCCGGTAGCACGAAATCACACGTGACAGTCGTTCAGTCTGAAAAGAGCTGCTATTTAAAATACAAATTCACCAGTGGCACCAAATTACACGTGGAAGTCGCTCATGCTGAAATCAGCTCCTATGTAAAATACAAATTCACCCCGGCACCAAATCACACGTGGCAGTTGTTCAGGATGAAACCAGCTCCAATATAAAATACAAATTCACCCATGGCACCAAATCATATGAGGCAGTCGTTCAGGCTGAAACCAGCTCCTATATAAAATACAAATTCACTCATGGCACCAAATCAAAAATGACAGTCGTTCAGGCTGAAACAAGCTCCTATGAAAAATACAAATTGACCAGTGGCTCCAAATCACACGTAACAGTCGTTCAGGCTGAAACCAGCTCCTGCGTAAAATACAAATTCACCCCTGGCACCAAATCACACGTGACAGTCGTTCAGGCTGAAAGAGATTCTATGTAAAATTCAAATTCACCGGTGGCAACAATCACACGTGGCAGTCGTTCAGGCTGAAACCAGCTCCAAGGTAAAATACAAATTGACCGGTGGCACCAAATCAAAAATGACTGTCGTTCAGGCAGAAGCAAACTCCTATATCAAATACAAATTCACCCGTGGCACCAAATCACACGTGGCAGTCGTTCAGGCTGAAACCAGCTCTTATGAAAAATACAAATTCACCCTTGGCACCAAATCACAAGTGGCAGTCGTTTAGGCTGAGACCAGCTCCTAGCTAAAATACAAATTCACCCCTGGCACCAAATCAAACATGACAGTCGTTCAGTCTGAAAGAAGCTCCTACGTAAAATATCAATTCACCAGTGGCATCAAATCACATGTGGCAGACGTTCAGGCTGAAACCAGATCCAATATAAAATACAAAATCACCGTTGGCACCAAATCACATGTTGCAGTCGTTCAGGCTGAAACCAGCTGCTAGGTAAAATACAAATTCACAGGAAGCACCAAATCACACGTGGCAGTCGTTCAGACTGAAACCAGCTCCTATATAAAATACAAATTCACTGGTGCCACCAAATCAACGTAGCAGTCGTTCAGGCTGAAACCAGCTCCTATGTAAAATACAAATTTACCGGTGGCACCAAATCACACGTGGCAGTCGTTCAGGCTGAAACCAGCTCCTATGTAAAATACAAATTCACCCATGGCACCAAATCACACGTGGCAGTCGTTCAGTCTGAAACCAGGTCCTATTTAAAATACAAATTCACCCTGGCACCAAATCATATGAGGCAGTCGTTCAGGCTGAGACCAGCTCCAATATAAAATATAAATTCACCCATGGCACCAAATCATATGAGGCAGTCGCTCAGGCTGAAACCAGCTCCAATATAAAATATAAATTCACCCATGGCACCAAATCACACGTGGCAGTCGTTCAGTCTGAAGCCAGGTCCTATCTAAAATACAAATTCACCAGTGGCACAAAATCACATGTGGCAGACGTTCAGTCTGAAACCAGCTCCTATTTAAAATACAAATTCACCCTGGCACCAAATCATATGAGGCAGTCGTTCAGGCTGAAACCAGCTCCAATATAAAATATAAATTCACCCATGGCACCAAATCACACGTGGCAGTCATTCAGGGTGAGACCAGCTCCTATGTAAAATACAAATTCACCCCTGGCACCAAATCACACGTGACATTCGTTCAGTCTGAAAGAAGCTCCTACGTAAAATATCAATTCACCAGTGGCATCAAATCACACGTAGCAGTCGTTCAGGCAGAAACCAGCCCTAGGTAAAAGACAAATTCACCCCTGGCACAAAATCACAAGTGGCAGAGGTTCAGGCTGAAACCAGATCAAATATTAAATACAAAATCACCGTTGGCACCAAATCACACGTTGCAGTCGTTCAGGCTGAAGCCAGCTCCTAGGTAAAATACAAATTCACCGGAAGCACCAAATCACACGTGGAAGTCGTTCAGGCTGAAGCCAGCTGCTAGGTAAAATAAAAATTCACCGGAACCACCAAATCACACGTGGCAGTCGTTCAGGCTGAAAACAGCTCCTATGTAAAATACAAGTTCACCAGTGGCACCAAATCAACGTAGCAGTCGTTCAGGCTGAAACCAGCTCCTATGTAAAATACAAATTTACCGGTGGCACCAAATCACACGTGGCAGTCGTTCAGGCTGAAACCAGCTCCTATGTAAAATACAAATTCACCCATGGCACCAAATCACACGTGGCAGTCGTTCAGTCTGAAACCAGGTCCTATTTAAAATACAAATTCACCCTGGCACCAAATCATATGAGGCAGTCGTTCAGGCTGAGACCAGCTCCAATATAAAATATAAATTCACCCATGGCACCAAATCATATGAGGCAGTCGCTCAGGCTGAAACCAGCTCCAATATAAAATATAAATTCACCCATGGCACCAAATCACGCGTGGCAGTCGTTCAGTCTGAAACCAGGTCCTATCTAAAACACAAGTTCACCCCTGGCACCAAATTACAAATACAAATTGACCAGTGTCTCCAAATCACACGTAACAGTCGTTCAGGCTGAAAACAGCTTCTAAGTAAAATATAAATTCACCCCTGGCACCAAATCACACGTGGCAGACGTTCAGCCTAAAACCAGCTCCTATGTAAAATACAAAATCACCGGAGGCTCCAAATCACACGGGGCAGTCGTTCAGGCTGAAACCTGTGCCTACATAAAATACAAATTCACCGGTGCCACCAAATCAATGTGGCCGTCGTTCAGGCTGAAACCAGCTCCAATTTAAAATACAAATTCACCGTTGGCACCAAATCACACGTGGCAGACGTTCAGGCTGAAACCAGCTACTATGTAAAATACAAATTCACCCCTGGCACCAAATTACAAGTGGCAGTCGTTCAGGCTGAAAACAGCTCCTAGGTAAAATATCAATTCACCAGTGGCATCAAATCACACGTAGCAGTCGTTCAGGCAGAAACCAGCCCTACGTAAAAGACAAATTCACCCCTGGCACAAAATCACAAGTGGCAGACGTTCAGGCTGAAACCAGCTCCTATGAAAAATACAAATTCACCCCTGGCACCAAATCACACGTGGCAGTCGTTCACGCTGAAACCAGCTCCTAGGTAAAATACAAATTCACCGGTGGCACCAAATCACACGTGACAGTCGTTCAGGCTGAAACCAGCTCCTGTGTAAAATACAAATTCACGGCTGGCACCAAATCACACGTGGCAGTCGTTCACGCTGAAACCAGCTCCTAGGTAAAATACAAATTCACCCCTGGCACCAAATCAAACATGACAGTCGTTCAGTCTGAAAGAAGCTCCTACGTAAAATATCAATTCACCAGTGGTATCAAATCACACGTAGCAGTCGTTCAGGCAGAAACCAGCCCTACATAAAAGACAAATTCACCCCTGGCACAAAATCACAAGTGGCAGACGTTCAGGCTGAAACCAGATCAAATATAAAATACAAAATCACCATTGGCACCAAATCACACGTGGCAGACGTTCAGGCTGAAACCAGATCCTATGTAAAATACAAATTCACCCATGGCACCAAATCATATGAGGCAGTCGTTCAGGCTGAAACCAGCTCCGATATAAAATATAAATTCACCCATGGCACCAGATTGCACGTGGCAGTCGTTCAGGCTGAAACCTGTGCCTACACAAAATACAAATTCACCGGTGCTACCAAATCAACGTGGCAGTCGTTCAGGCTGAATCCAGCTTCTATGTAAAATACAAATTCACCCCGGCACCAAATCATATGAGGCAGTCGTTCAGGCTGAAACCAGATCCTATGTAAAATACAAATTCACCCATGGCACCAAATCATATGAGGCAGTCGTTCAGTCTGAAACCAGGTCCTATGTAAAATACAAATTCACCCATGGCACCAAATCACACGTGGCAGTCGTTCAGGCTGAAACCAGCACCTATGAAAAATACAAATTGACCAGTGGCTCCAAATCACACGTAACAGTCGTTCAGGCTGAAACCAGTGCCTACATAAAATACAAATTCACCGGTGGCACCAAATCAAACGTGGCAGTCGTTAAGTCTGAAACTAGGTCCTATTTAAAATACAAATTCACCAGTGGCACAAAATCACATGTGGCGGTCGTTCAGGATGAAACAAGCTCCTACGTAAAATACAAATTCACACCTGGCATCAAATCACATGTGGCAGACGTTCAGGCTGAAACCAGCTCCTATTTAAAATACAAATTCACCCGTGGCAACAAATCACACGTGGCGGTCGTTCAGGATGAAACAAGCTCCTACGTAAAATACAAATTCACACCTGGCACCAAATCACATGTGGCAGACGTTCAGGCTGAAACCAGCTCCTATGTAAAATACAAATTCACCGTTGGCACCAAATCACACGTGGCAGTCTGTCAGTCTGAAACCAGCTCCTATATAAAATACAAATTCTCCGGTAGCATGAAATCACACGTGGCATTCGTTCAGTCTGAAACCAGCTCCTATTTAAAATACAAATTTACCAGTGGCACCAAATTACACGTGGAAGTCGTTCAGGTTGAAACCAGCTCCTATGTAAAATACAAAATCACCCCTGGCACCAAATCACACGTGGCAGTCGTTCAGGCTGAAACCAGCTCCTATGTAAAATACAAATTCACCATTGGCACCAAATCACACGTGGCAGTCTGTCAGTCTGAAACCAGCTCCTATATAAAATACAAATTCTCCGGTAGCATGAAATCCCACGTGGCACTTGTTCAGTCTGAAACCAGCTCCTATTTAAAATACAAATTCACCAGTGGCACCAACTTACACGTGGAAGTCGTTCAGGCTGAAACCAGCTCCTATGTAAAATACAAATTCACTGGTGGCATCAAATCACACGTGACAGTCGTTCAGTCTGAAAGAGGCCCCTACGTAAAATACAAATTCACCACTGGCATCAAATCACACTTGGCACTCGTTAAGTCTGAAACCAGCTCCTATTTAAAATACAAATTCACCCCTGGCACCAAATTACACGTGGCAGTCGTTCCGGCTGAAACCAGCTCCTAGGTAAAATACAAATTCACCAGTGGCACAAAATCACACGTGACAGTCGTTCAGGCTGAAACCAGATTCTATGTAAAATTCAAATTCACCGGTGGCATCAATCAAACGTGACAGTCGTTCAGGCTGAAATCAGCTCCCATGTAAAATACAAATTCACCGGTGGCACCAAATCACACGTGACAGTCGTTCAGTCTGAAAGAGGCGCCTACGTAAAATATCAATTCACCAGTGGCATCAAATCACACGTAGCAGTCGTTCAAGCAGAAACCAGCCCTACTTAAAAGACAAATTCACCCCTGTCACAAAATCACAAGTGGCAGATGTTCAGGCTGAAACCAGCTCCTATGAAAAATACAAATTCACCCCGGCACCAAATCACAAGTGGCAGTCGTTCAGGGTGAGACCAGCTCCTATGTAAAATACAAATTCACCCTGGCACCAAATCATATGAGGCAGTCGCTCAGGCTGAAACCAGCTCCAATATAAAATATAAATTCACCCATGGCACCAAATCACACGTGGCAGTCGTTCAGTCTGAAACCAGGTCCTATTTAAAATACAAATTCACCAGTGGCACAAAATCACATGTGGCAGACGTTCAGTCTGAAACCAGCTCCTATTTAAAATACAAATTCACCCTGGCACCAAATCATATGAGGCAGTCGTTCAGGCTGAAACCAGCTCCAATATAAAATATAAATTCACCCATGGCACCAAATCACACGTGGCAGTCATTCACGGTGAGACCAGCTCCTATGTAAAATACAAATTCACCCCTGGCACCAAATCACACGTGACAGTCGTTCAGTCTGAAAGAAGCTCCTACGTAAAATATCAATTCACCAGTGGCATCAAATCACACGTAGCAGTCGTTCAGGCAGAAACCAGCCCTACGTAAAAGACAAATTCACCCCTGGCACAAAATCACAAGTGGCAGACGTTCAGGCTGAAACCAGATCAAATATAAAATACAAAATCACCGTTGGCACCAAATCACACGTTGCAGTCGTTCAGGCTGAAGCCAGCTCCTAGGTAAAATACAAATTCACCGGAAGCACCAAATCACACGTGGCAGTCGTTCAGGCTGAAGCCAGCTCCTAGGTAAAATACAAATTCACCGGAACCACCAAATCACACGTGGCAGTCGTTCAGGCTGAAAACAGCCCCTGTGTAAAATATAAATTCACCTGTGGCACCAAATTACACGTGGCAGTCGTTCAGGCTGAAAACAGCTCCTAGGTAAAATATCAATTCACCAGTGGCATCAAATCACACGTAGCAGTCGTTCAGGCAGAATCCAGCCCTACGTAAAAGACAAATTCACCCCTGGCACAAAATCACAAGTGGCAGACGTTCAGGCTGAAACCAGCTCCTATGAAAAATACAAATTCACCCCTGGCACCAAATCACACGTGGCAGTCGTTCATGCTGAAACCAGCTCCTAGGTAAAATATCAATTCACCAGTGGCATCAAATCACACATAGCAATCGTTCAGGCAGAAACTAGCCCTACGTAAAAGACAAATTCACCCCTGGCACAAAATCACAAGTGGCAGACGTTCAGGCTGAAACCAGCTCCTAGGTAAAATACAAATTCACCGGTGGCACCAAATCACACGTGACAGTCGTTCAGGCTGAATCCAGCTTCTATGTAAAATACAAATTCACCCCGGCACCAAATCATATGAGGCAGTAGTTCAGGCTGAAACCAGATCCTATGTAAAATACAAATTCACCCATGGCACCAAATCATATGAGGCAGTCGTTCAGTCTGAAACCAGGTCCTATGTAAAATACAAATTCACCCATGGCACCAAATCACACGTGGCAGTCGTTCAGGCTGAAACCAGCACCTATGAAAAATACAAATTGACCAGTGGCTCCAAATCACACGTAACAGTCGTTCAGGCTGAAACCAGTGCCTACATAAAATACAAATTCACCGGTGGCACCAAATCAAACGTGGCAGTCGTTAAGTCTGAAACTAGGTCCTATTTAAAATACAAATTCACCAGTGGCACAAAATCACATGTGGCGGTCGTTCAGGATGAAACAAGCTCCTACGTAAAATACAAATTCACACCTGGCACCAAATCACATGTGGCAGACGTTCAGGCTGAAACCAGCTCCTATGTAAAATACAAATTCACCGTTGGCACCAAATCACACGTGGCAGTCTGTCAGTCTGAAACCAGCTCCTATATAAAATACAAATTCTCCGGTAGCATGAAATCACACGTGGCACTCGTTCAGTCTGAAAAGAGCTCCTATTTAAAATACAAATTTACCAGTGGCACCAAATTACACGTGGAAGTCGTTCAGGTTGAAACCAGCTCCTATGTAAACTACAAAATCACCCCTGGCACCAAATCACACGTGGCTGTCGTTCAGGCTGAAACCAGCTCCTATGTAAAATACAAATTCACCATTGGCACCAAATCACACGTGGCAGTCTGTCAGTCTGAAACCAGCTCCTATATAAAATACAAATTCACCAGTGGCACCAACTTACACGTGGAAGTCGTTCAGGCTGAATCCAGCTCCTATGTAAAATACAAATTCACCGGTGGCATCAAATCACACGTGACAGTCGTTCAGTCTGAAAGAGGCGCCTACGTAAAATACAAATTCACCACTGGCATCAAATCACACTTGGCACTCGTTAAGTCTGAAACCAGCTCCTATTTAAAATACAAATTCACCCCTGGCACCAAATTACACGTGGCAGTCGTTCCGGCTGAAACCAGCTCCTAGGTAAAATACAAATTCACCAGTGGCACAAAATCACACGTGACAGTCGTTCAGGCTGAAACCAGATTCTATGTAAAATTCAAATTCACCGGTGGCATCAATCAAACGTGACAGTCGTTCAGGCTGAAATCAGCTCCCATGTAAAATACAAATTCACCGGTGGCACCAAATCACACGTGACAGTCGTTCAGTCTGAAAGAGGCGCCTACGTAAAATATCAATTCACCAGTGGCATCAAATCACACGTAGCAGTCGTTCAAGCAGAAACCAGCCCTACTTAAAAGACAAATTCACCCCTGTCACAAAATCACAAGTGGCAGATGTTCAGGCTGAAACCAGCTCCTATGAAAAATACAAATTCACCCCGGCACCAAATCACAAGTGGCAGTCGTTCAGGGTGAGACCAGCTCCTATGTAAAATACAAATTCACCCTGGCACCAAATCATATGAGGCAGTCGCTCAGGCTGAAACCAGCTCCAATATAAAATATAAATTCACCCATGGCACCAAATCACACGTGGCAGTCGTTCAGTCTGAAACCAGGTCCTATTTAAAATACAAATTCACCAGTGGCACAAAATCACATGTGGCAGACGTTCAGTCTGAAACCAGCTCCTATTTAAAATACAAATTCACCCTGGCACCAAATCATATGAGGCAGTCGTTCAGGCTGAAACCAGCTCCAATATAAAATATAAATTCACCCATGGCACCAAATCAGACGTGGCAGTCATTCACGGTGAGACCAGCTCCTATGTAAAATACAAATTCACCCCTGGCACCAAATCACACGTGACAGTCGTTCAGTCTGAAAGAAGCTCCTACGTAAAATATCAATTCACCAGTGGCATCAAATCACACGTAGCAGTCGTTCAGGCAGAAACCAGCCCTACGTAAAAGACAAATTCACCCCTGGCACAAAATCACAAGTGGCAGACGTTCAGGCTGAAACCAGATCAAATATAAAATACAAAATCACCGTTGGCACCAAATCACACGTTGCAGTCGTTCAGGCTGAAGCCAGCTCCTAGGTAAAATACAAATTCACCGGAAGCACCAAATCACACGTGGCAGTCGTTCAGGCTGAAGCCAGCTCCTAGGTAAAATACAAATTCACCGGAACCACCAAATCACACGTGGCAGTCGTTCAGGCTGAAAACAGCCCCTGTGTAAAATATAAATTCACCTGTGGCACCAAATTACACGTGGCAGTCGTTCAGGCTGAAAACAGCTCCTAGGTAAAATATCAATTCACCAGTGGCATCAAATCACACGTAGCAGTCGTTCAGGCAGAATCCAGCCCTACGTAAAAGACAAATTCACCCCTGGCACAAAATCACAAGTGGCAGACGTTCAGGCTGAAACCAGCTCCTATGAAAAATACAAATTCACCCCTGGCACCAAATCACACGTGGCAGTCGTTCATGCTGAAACCAGCTCCTAGGTAAAATATCAATTCACCAGTGGCATCAAATCACACATAGCAATCGTTCAGGCAGAAACTAGCCCTACGTAAAAGACAAATTCACCCCTGGCACAAAATCACAAGTGGCAGACGTTCAGGCTGAAACCAGCTCCTAGGTAAAATACAAATTCACCGGTGGCACCAAATCACACGTGACAGTCGTTCAGGCTGAATCCAGCTTCTATGTAAAATACAAATTCACCCCGGCACCAAATCATATGAGGCAGTAGTTCAGGCTGAAACCAGATCCTATGTAAAATACAAATTCACCCATGGCACCAAATCATATGAGGCAGTCGTTCAGTCTGAAACCAGGTCCTATGTAAAATACAAATTCACCCATGGCACCAAATCACACGTGGCAGTCGTTCAGGCTGAAACCAGCACCTATGAAAAATACAAATTGACCAGTGGCTCCAAATCACACGTAACAGTCGTTCAGGCTGAAACCAGTGCCTACATAAAATACAAATTCACCGGTGGCACCAAATCAAACGTGGCAGTCGTTAAGTCTGAAACTAGGTCCTATTTAAAATACAAATTCACCAGTGGCACAAAATCACATGTGGCGGTCGTTCAGGATGAAACAAGCTCCTACGTAAAATACAAATTCACACCTGGCACCAAATCACATGTGGCAGACGTTCAGGCTGAAACCAGCTCCTATGTAAAATACAAATTCACCGTTGGCACCAAATCACACGTGGCAGTCTGTCAGTCTGAAACCAGCTCCTATATAAAATACAAATTCTCCGGTAGCATGAAATCACACGTGGCACTCGTTCAGTCTGAAAAGAGCTCCTATTTAAAATACAAATTTACCAGTGGCACCAAATTACACGTGGAAGTCGTTCAGGTTGAAACCAGCTCCTATGTAAACTACAAAATCACCCCTGGCACCAAATCACACGTGGCTGTCGTTCAGGCTGAAACCAGCTCCTATGTAAAATACAAATTCACCATTGGCACCAAATCACACGTGGCAGTCTGTCAGTCTGAAACCAGCTCCTATATAAAATACAAATTCACCAGTGGCACCAACTTACACGTGGAAGTCGTTCAGGCTGAATCCAGCTCCTATGTAAAATACAAATTCACCGGTGGCATCAAATCACACGTGACAGTCGTTCAGTCTGAAAGAGGCGCCTACGTAAAATACAAATTCACCACTGGCATCAAATCACACTTGGCACTCGTTAAGTCTGAAACCAGCTCCTATTTAAAATACAAATTCACCCATGGCACCAAATTACACGTGGCAGTCGTTCCGGCTGAAACCAGCTCCTAGGTAAAATACAAATTCACCAGTGGCACAAAATCACACGTGACAGTCGTTCAGTCTGAAAGAGGCGCCTACGTAAAATATCAATTCACCAGTGGCATCAAATCACACGTAGCAGTCGTTCAAGCAGATACCAGCCCTACGTAAAAGACAAATTCACCCCTGTCACAAAATCACAAGTGGCAGACGTTCAGACTGAAACCAGCTCCTATGAAAAATACAAATTCACCCCGGCACCAAATCACAAGTGGCAGTCGTTCAGGGTGAGACCAGCTCCTATGTAAAATACAAATTCACCCCTGGCACCAAATTACACGTGGCAGTCGTTCAGGCTGAAAACAGCTCCTATGTAAAATACAAATTCACCCCGGCACCAAATCACACGTGGCAGACGTTCAGGCTGAAACAAGATCCTATGTAAAATGCAAATTCACCCTGG
The DNA here is from genome assembly GCF_030144855.1 of Hypanus sabinus. NCBI lineage: Eukaryota > Metazoa > Chordata > Chondrichthyes > Myliobatiformes > Dasyatidae > Hypanus > Hypanus sabinus. Next base: position 104,387,623 of record NC_082719.1, on the reverse strand, counting down.
CACCAAATCATATGAGGCAGTCGTTCAGGCTGAAACCAGCTCCAATATAAAATAGAAATTCACCCATGGCACCAAATCACACGTGGCAGTCGTTCAGTCTGAAACCAGGTCCTAATTAAAATACAAATTCACCAGTGGCACAAAATCACATGTGGCAGACGTTCAGTCTGAAACCAGCTCCTATTTAAAATACAAATTCACCCTGGCACCAAATCACATGAGGCAGTCGTTCAGGCTGAAACCAGCTCCAATATAAAATATAGATTCACCCATGGCACCAAATCACACGTGGCAGTCGTTCAGTCTGAAACCAGGACCTATTTAAAATACAAATTCACCAGTGGCACCAAATCACACGTGACAGTCGTTCAGTCTGAAAGAAGCTCCTACGTAAAATATCAATTCACCAGTGGCATCAAATCACACGTAGCAGTCGTTCAGGCAGAAACCAGCCCTACGTAAAAGACAAATTCACCCCTGGCACAAAATCACAAGTGGCAGACGTTCAGGCTGAAACCAGATCAAATATAAAATACAAAATCACCGTTGGCACCAAATCACACGTTGCCGTCGTTCAGGCTGAAGCCAGCTCCTAGGTAAAATACAAATTCACCGGAAGCACCAAATCACACGTGGCAGTCGTTCAGGCTGAAGCCAGCTCCTAGGTAAAATAGAAATTCACCGGAACCACCAAATCACACGTGGCAGTCGTTCAGGCTGAAAACAGCCCCTGTGTAAAATACAAATTCACCTGTGGCACCAAATTACACGTGGCAGTCGTTCAGGCTGAAAACAGCTCCTATGTAAAATACAAATTCACCAGTGGCACCAAATCACACATGGCAGTCGTTCAGGCTGAAACCAGCTCCTATGAAAAATACAAATTGACCAGTGTCTCCAAATCACACGTAACAGTCGTTCAGGCTGAAACTAGCTTCTAAGTAAAATATAAATTCACCCCTGGCTCCAAATCACACGGGGCAGACGTTCAGGCTGAAACCAGCTCCTATGTAAAATACAAATTCACCCCTGGCACCAAATTACACGTGGCAGTCGTTCAGGCTGAAAACAGCTCCTAGGTAAAAAATCAATTCACCAGTGGCATCAAATCACACGTAGCAGTCGTTCAGGCAGAAACCAGCCCTACGTAAAAGACAAATTCACCCCTGGCACAAAATCACAAGTGGCAGACGTTCAGGCTGAAACCAGCTCCTATGAAAAATACAAATTCACCCCTGGCACCAAATCACACGTGGCAGTCGTTCACGCTGAAACCAGCTCCTAGGTAAAATACAAATTCACCGGTGGCACCAAATCACATGTGACAGTCATTCAGGCTGAAACCAGCTCCTAGGTAAAATACAAATTCACCCCTGGCACCAAATCACATGTGACAGTCATTCAGGCTGAAACTAGCTCCTGTGTAAAATACAAATTCACCGTTGGCACCAAATCACACGTGGCAGTCGTTCACGCTGAAACCAGCTCCTAGGTAAAATACAAATTCACCCCTGGCACCAAATCACACGTGACAGTCGTTCAGTCTGAAAGAAGCTCCTACGTAAAATATCAATTCACCAGTGGCATCAAATCACACGTAGCAGTCGTTCAGGCTGAAACCAGATCCTATGTAAAATACAAATTCACCCATGGCACCAAATCATATGAGGCAGTCGTTCAGGCTGAAACCAGCTCCGATATAAAATATAAATTCACCCATGGCACCAGATTGCACGTGGCAGTCGTTCAGGCTGAAACCAGTGCCTACACAAAATACAAATTCACCGGTGCTACCAAATCAACGTGGCAGTCGTTCAGGCTGAATCCAGCTTCTATGTAAAATACAAATTCAGCCCGGCACCAAATCATATGAGGCAGTCGTTCAGGCTGAAGCCAGATCCTATGTAAAATACAAATTCACCCATGGCACCAAATCATATGAGGCAGTCGTTCAGTCTGTAACCAGGTCCTATGTAAAATACAAATTCACCGGTGGCACCAAATCAAACGTGGCAGTCGTTCAGGCGGAAATCAGCTCCCATGTAAAATACAAATTCACCGGTGGCACCAAATCACACGTGACAGTCGTTCAGTCTGAAAGAGGCGCCTACGTAAAATATCAATTCACCAGTGGCATCAAATCACACGTAGCAGTCATTCAAGCAGAAACCAGCCCTACGTAAAAGACAAATTCACCCCTGTCACAAAATCACAAGTGGCAGACGTTCAGGCTGAAACCAGCTCCTATGAAAAATACAAATTCACCCCGGCACCAAATCACAAGTGGCAGTCGTTCAGGGTGAGACCAGCTCCTAGGTAAAATACAAATTCACCGGTGGCACCAAATCGCACGTGACAGTCGTTCAGGCTGAAACCAGCTTCTGTGTAAAATACAAATTCACCCTGGCACCAAATCATATGAGGCAGTCGTTCAGGCAGAAACCAGCTCCGATATAAAATATAAATTCACCCATGGCACCAAATTGCACGTGGCAGTCTTTCAGGCTGAAACCAGCTCCTATGTAAAATAAAAATTCACCCATGGCACCAAATCACACGTGGCAGTTGTTCAGGCTGAAACCAGCTCCTATTTAAAATACAAATTCACCAGTGGCACCAGATCACACGTGGCAGTCGTACAGGCTGAAACCAGCTCCTATGTAAAATACAATTTGACCAGTGTCTCCAAATCACACGTAACAGTCGTTCCTGCTGAAACCAGCTTCTAAGTAAAATACAAATTCACTGTTGGCACCAAATCACACGTGGCAGACGTTCAGGCTAAAACCAGCTCCTATGTAAAATACAAATGCACCCCTGGCACCAAATTACACGTGGCAGTCGTTCAGGCTGAAAACAGCTCCTATGTAAAATACAAATTCACCCATGGCACCAAATCATATGACACAGTCGTTCAGGCTGAAACCAGCTCCGATATGAAATATAAATTCACCCATGGCACCAAATCACACGTGGCAGTCGTTCAGTCTGAAACCAGGTCCTATCTAAAACACAAATTCACCCCTGGCACCAAATTACACGGGGCAGTCGTTCAGGCTGAAAACAGCTCCTATGTAAAATACATATTCACCAGTGGCACCAAATCACACGTGGCAGTCGTTCAGGCTGAAACCAGCTCCTATGAAAAATACAAATTCACCGGAGGCTCCAAATCACACGGGGCAGTCGTTCAGGCTGAAACCAGTGCCTACATAAAATACAAATTCACCGGTGCCACCAAATCAATGTGGACGTCGTTCAGACTGAAACCAGCTCCAATTTAAAATACAAATTCACCGTTGGCACCAAATCACACGTGGCAGACTTTCAGGCTGAAACCAGCGCCTATGTAAAATACAAATTCACCCCTGGCACCAAATTACACGTGGCAGTCGTTCAGGCTGAAAACAGCTCCTATGTAAAATACAAATTCACCCATGGCACCAAATCACATGCGGCAGACGTTCACGCTGAAACCAGCTCCTAGGTAAAATATCAATTCACCAGTGGCATCAAATCACACGTAGCAGTCGTTCAGGCAGAAACCAGCCCTACGTAAAAGACAAATTCACCCCTGGCACCAAATCACACGTGGCAGTCGTTCACGCTGAAACCAGCTCCTAGGTAAAGTACAAATTCACCGGTGGCACCAAATGACACATGACAGTCGTTCAGGCTGAAACCAGCTCCTGTGTAAAATACAAATTCACCGTTGGCACCAAATCACACGTGGCAGTCGTTCACGCTGAAACCAGCTCCTAGGTAAAATACAAATTCACCCCTGGCACCAAATCAAACATGACAGTCGTTCAGTCTGAAAGAAGCTCCTACGTAAAATATCAATTCACCAGTGGCATCAAATCACACGTAGCAGTCGTTCAGGCAGAAACCAGCCCTACGTAAAAGACAAATTCACCCCTGGCACAAAATCACAAGTGGCAGACGTTCAGGCTGAAAGCAGATCAAATATAAAATACAAAATCACCATTGGCACCAAATTACACGTGGCAGTCGTTCAGGCTGAAAACAGCCCCTGTGTAAAATACAAATTCACCTGTGGCACCAAATTACAAGTGGCAGTAGTTCCGGCTGAAACCAGCTCCTAGGTAAAATACAAATTCACCGTTGGCACCAAATCACACGTGGCAGACGTTCAGGCTGAAACCAGATCCGATGTAAAATACAAATTCACCCATGGCACCAAATCATATGAGGCAGTCGTTCAGGCTGAAACCAGCTCCGATATAAAATATAAATTCACCCATGGCACCAAATTGCACGTGGCAGTCGTTCAGGCTGAAACCAGCTCCTATGTAAAATACAAATCCACCCCTGGCACCAAATCACACGTGGCAGTTGTTCAGGCTGAAACCAGCTCCTATTTAAAATACAAATTCACCAGTGGCACCAAATCACACGTGGTAGTCGTTCAGGCTGAAACCAGCTCTTATGAAAAATACAAATTGACCAGTAGCTCCAAATCACACGTAACAGTCGTTCAGGCTGAAACCAGCTCCTAAGTGAAATATAAATTCACCCCTGGCACCAAATCACACGTGGCAGACGTTCAGCCTAAAACCAGCTCCTATGTAAAATACAAAATCACCGGAAGCTCCAAATCACACGGGGCAGTCGTTCAGGCTGAAACCAGTGCCTACATAAAATACAAATTCACCGGTGCCACCAAATCAACGTGGCAGTCGTTCAGGCTGAATCCAGCTTCTAAGTAAAATACAAATTCCCCCCGGCACCAAATTACACGTGGCAGTCGTTCAGGCTGAAACCAGCTTCTACGTAAAATATAAATTCACCCCTGGCACCAAATCACACGTGGCGGTCGTTCAGGCTAAAACCAGCTCCTATTTAAAATTCATATTCACCGGTGGCACCAAATCAAACGTGGCAGTCGTTAAGTCTGAAACTAGGTCCTATTTAAAATACAAATTCACCAGTGGCACAAAATCACATGTGGCAGACGTTCAGTCTGGAAACCAGCTCCTATTTAAAATACAAATTCACCCGTGGCACCAAATCACACGTGGCGGTCGTTCAGGACAAAACAAGCTCCTACGTAAAATACAAATTCACACCTGGCACCAAATCACATGTGGCAGACGTTCAGGATGAAACCAGCTCCTATGTAAAATACAAATTCACCGTTGGCACCAAATCACACGTGGCAGTCTGTCAGTCTGAAACCAGCTCCTATATAAAATACAATTTCTCCGGTAGCATGAAATCACACGTGGCACTCGTTCAGTCTGAAACTAGCTCCTATTTAAAATACAAATTTACCAGTGGCACCAAATTACACGTGGAAGTCGTTCAGGCTGAAACCAGCTCCTATGTAAAATACAAAATCACCCCTGGCACCAAATCACACGTGGCAGTTGTTCAGGCTGAAAGCAGCTCCTATGTAAAATACAAATTCACCCATGGCACCAAATCACACGTGGCAGTCGTTCAGGCTGAAACCAGCTCCTATGTAAAATACAAATTCACCAGTGGCACCAAATCACACGTGGCAGTCGTTCAGGCTGAAACCAGCACCTATGAAAAATACAAATTGACCAGTGGCTCCAAATCACACGTAACAGTCGTTCAGGCTGAAACCAGCTTCTACGTAAAATATAAATTCACCCCTGGCACCAAATCACACGTGGCGGTCGTTCAGGCTAAAACCAGCTCCTATTGAAAATTCATATTCACCGGTAGCACCAAATCAAACGTGGCTGTCGTTAAGTCTGAAACTAGGTCCTATTTAAAATACAAATTCACCAGTGGCACAAAATCACATGTGGCAGACGTTCAGTCTGGAAACCAGCTCCTATTTAAAATACAAATTCACCCGTGGCACCAAATCACACGTGGCGGTCGTTCAGGACAAAACAAGCTCCTACATAAAATACAAATTCACACCTGGCACCAAATCACATGTGGCAGACGTTCAGGATGAAACCAGCTCCTATGTAAAATACAAATTCACCGGTGGCACCAAATCACACGTGGCAGTCGTTCAGGCTGAATCCAGCTCCTAGGTAAAATACAAATTCACCGGTGGCACCAAATCACACGTGACAGTCGTTCAGGCTGAAACTAGACTCTATGTAAAATTCAAATTCACCGGTGGCATCAATCAAACGTGACAGTCGTTCAGGCTGAAATCAGCTCCCATGTAAAATACAAATTCACCCCTGGCACCAAATCACACGTGACAGTCGTTCAGTCTGAAAGAGGCTCCTACGTAAAATATCAATTCACCAGTGGCATCAAATCACACGTAGCAGTCGTTCAAGCAGAAACCAGCCCTACGTAAAAGACAAATTCACCCCTGTCACAAAATCAGAAGTGGCAGACGTTCAGGCTGAAACCAGCTCCTAGGTAAAATACAAATTCACCGGTGGCACCAAATCGCATGTGACAGTCGTTCAGGCTGAAACCAGCTCCTGTGTAAAATACAAATTCACCCCTGGCACCAAATCAAACATGACAGTCGTTCAGTCTGAAAGAAGCTCCTACGTAAAATATCAATTCACCAGTGGCATCAAATCACACGTAGCAGTCGTTCAGGCAGAAACCAGCCCTACGTAAAAGACAAATTCACCCCTGGCACAAAATCACAAGTGGCAGACGTTCAGGCTGAAACCAGATCAAATATAAAATACAAAATCACCGTTGACACCAAATCACACGTTGCAGTTGTTCAGGCTGAAACCAGCTCCAAGGTAAAATACAAATTCACCGGAAGCACCAAATCACACGTGGCAGTCGTTCAGGCTGAAGCCAGCTCCTAGGTAAAATACAAATTCACCTGTGGCACCAAATTACACGTGGCAGACGTTCAGGCTGAAAACAGCTCCTATGTAAAATACAAATTCACCCCGGCACCAAATCACACGTGGCAGTTGTTCAGGCTGAAACCAGCTCCTATTTAAAATACAAATTCACCAGTGGCACCAAATCACACGTGGCAGACGTTCAGGCTGAAACCAGATCCTATGTAAAGTACAAATTCACCCATGGCACCAAATCATATGAGGCAGTCGTTCAGGCTGAAACCAGCTCCGATATAAAATATAAATTCACCCATGGCACCAAATTGCACGTGGCAGTCGTTCAGGCTGAAACCAGCTCCTATGTCAAATTCAAATTCACCCCTGGCACCAAACCACACGTGGCAGTTGTTCAGGCTGAAACCAGCTCCTATTTAAAATACAAATTCACCAGTGGCACCAAATCACACGTGGCAGTCGTACAGGCTGAAACCAGCTCCTATGTAAAATACAAAATCACCGGAATCTCCAAATCACACGGGGCAGTCGTTCAGGCTGAAACCAGCTTCTATGTAAAATACAAATTCACCCCAGCACCAAATTACACGTGGCAGTCGTTCAGTCTGAAACCAGGTCCTATGTAAAATACAAATTCACCCATGGCACCAAATCACACGTGGCAGTCGTTCAGGCTGAAACCAGCACCTATGAAAAATACAAATTGACCAGTGGCTCCAAATCACACGTAACAGTCGTTCAGGCTGAAACCTGTGCCTACATAAAATACAAATTCACCGGTGGCACCAAATCAAACGTGGCAGTCGTTAAGTCTGAAACTAGATCCTATTTAAAATACAAATTCACCAGTGCCACCAAATCAACGTGGCAGTCGTTCAGGCTGAATCCAGCTTCTATGTAAAATACAAATTCACCCCAGCACCAAATTACACGTGGCAGTCGTTCAGGCTGAAACCAGATCCTATGTAAAATACAAATTCACCCATGGCACCAAATCATGTGAGGCAGTCGTTCAGGCTGAAACCAGCTCCGATATAAAATATAAATTCACCCATGGCACCAAATCACACGTGGCAGTCGTTCAGTCTGAAACCAGGACCTATTTAAAATACAAATTCACCAGTGGCACCAAATCACACGTGACAGTCGTTCAGTCTGAAAGAAGCTCCTACGTAAAATATCAATTCACCAGTGGCATCAAATCACACGTAGCAGTCGTTCAGGCAGAAACCAGATCCTATGTAAAATACAAATTCACCCCTGGCACCAAATCACACGTGGCGGTCGTTCAGGCTAAAACCAGCTCCTATTGAAAATTCATATTCATCGGTAGCACCAAATCAAACGTGGCTGTCGTTAAGTCTGAAACTAGGTCCTATTTGAAATACAAATTCACCAGTGGCACAAAATCACATGTGGCAGACGTTCAGTCTGGAAACCAGCTCCTATTTAAAATACAAATTCACCCGTGGCACCAAATCACACGTGGCGGTCGTTCAGGACAAAACAAGCTCCTACATAAAATACAAATTCACACCTGGCACCAAATCACATGTGGCAGACGTTCAGGATGAAACCAGCTCCTATGTAAAATACAAATTCACCCCTGGCACCAAATTACACGGGGCAGTCGTTCAGGCTGAAAACAGCTCCTATGTAAAATACATATTCACCAGTGGCACCAAATCACACGTGGCAGTCGTTCAGGCTGAAACCAGCTCCTATGAAAAATACAAATTCACCGGAGGCTCCAAATCACACGGGGCAGTCGTTCAGGCTGAAACCAGTGCCTACATAAAATACAAATTCACCGGTGCCACCAAATCAATGTGGACGTCGTTCAGACTGAAACCAGCTCCAATTTAAAATACAAATTCACCGTTGGCACCAAATCACACGTGGCAGACTTTCAGGCTGAAACCAGCGCCTATGTAAAATACAAATTCACCCCTGGCACCAAATTACACGTGGCAGTCGTTCAGGCTGAAAACAGCTCCTATGTAAAATACAAATTCACCCATGGCACCAAATCACATGCGGCAGACGTTCACGCTGAAACCAGCTCCTAGGTAAAATATCAATTCACCATTGGCATCAAATCACACGTAGCAGTCGTTCAGGCAGAAACCAGCCCTACGTAAAAGACAAATTCACCCCTGGCACCAAATCACACGTGGCAGTCGTTCACGCTGAACCCAGCTCCTAGGTAAAGTACAAATTCACCGGTGGCACCAAATGACACATGACAGTCGTTCAGGCTGAAACCAGCTCCTGTGTAAAATACAAATTCACCGTTGGCACCAAATCACACGTGGCAGTCGTTCACGCTGAAACCAGCTCCTAGGTAAAATACAAATTCACCCCTGGCACCAAATCAAACATGACAGTCTTTCAGTCTGAAAGAAGCTCCTACGTAAAATATCAATTCACCAGTGGCATCAAATCACACGTAGCAGTCGTTCAGGCAGAAACCAGCCCTACGTAAAAGACAAATTCACCCCTGGCACAAAATCACAAGTGGCAGACGTTCAGGCTGAAAGCAGATCAAATATAAAATACAAAATCACCATTGGCACCAAATTACACGTGGCAGTCGTTCAGGCTGAAAACAGCCCCTGTGTAAAATACAAATTCACCTGTGGCACCAAATTACAAGTGGCAGTAGTTCCGGCTGAAACCAGCTCCTAGGTAAAATACAAATTCACCGTTGGCACCAAATCACACGTGGCAGACGTTCAGGCTGAAACCAGATCCGATGTAAAATACAAATTCACCCATGGCACCAAATCATATGAGGCAGTCGTTCAGGCTGAAACCAGCTCCGATATAAAATATAAATTCACCCATGGCACCAAATTGCACGTGGCAGTCGTTCAGGCTGAAACCAGCTCCTATGTAAAATACAAATCCACCCCTGGCACCAAATCACACGTGGCAGTTGTTCAGGCTGAAACCAGCTCCTATTTAAAATACAAATTCACCAGTGGCACCAAATCACACGTGGTAGTCGTTCAGGCTGAAACCAGCTCTTATGAAAAATACAAATTGACCAGTAGCTCCAAATCACACGTAACAGTTGTTCAGGCTGAAACCAGCTCCTAAGTGAAATATAAATTCACCCCTGGCACCAAATCACACGTGGCAGACGTTCAGCCTAAAACCAGCTCCTATGTAAAATACAAAATCACCGGAAGCTCCAAATCACACGGGGCAGTCGTTCAGGCTGAAACCAGTGCCTACATAAAATACAAATTCACCGGTGCCACCAAATCAACGTGGCAGTCGTTCAGGCTGAATCCAGCTTCTAAGTAAAATACAAATTCCCCCCGGCACCAAATTACACGTGGCAGTCGTTCAGGCTGAAACCAGCTTCTACGTAAAATATAAATTCACCCCTGGCACCAAATCACACGTGGCGGTCGTTCAGGCTAAAACCAGCTCCTATTTAAAATTCATATTCACCGGTGGCACCAAATCAAACGTGGCAGTCGTTAAGTCTGAAACTAGGTCCTATTTAAAATACAAATTCACCAGTGGCACAAAATCACATGTGGCAGACGTTCAGTCTGGAAACCAGCTCCTATTTAAAATACAAATTCACCCGTGGCACCAAATCACACGTGGCGGTCGTTCAGGACAAAACAAGCTCCTACGTAAAATACAAATTCACACCTGGCACCAAATCACATGTGGCAGACGTTCAGGATGAAACCAGCTCCTATGTAAAATACAAATTCACCGTTGGCACCAAATCACACGTGGCAGTCTGTCAGTCTGAAACCAGCTCCTATATAAAATACAATTTCTCCGGTAGCATGAAATCACACGTGGCACTCGTTCAGTCTGAAACCAGCTCCTATTTAAAATACAAATTTACCAGTGGCACCAAATTACACGTGGAAGTCGTTCAGGCTGAAACCAGCTCCTATGTAAAATACAAAATCACCCCTGGCACCAAATCACACGTGGCAGTTGTTCAGGCTGAAAGCAGCTCCTATGTAAAATACAAATTCACCCATGGCACCAAATCACACGTGGCAGTCGTTCAGGCTGAAACCAGCTCCTATGTAAAATACAAATTCACCAGTGGCACCAAATCACACGTGGCAGTCGTTCAGGCTGAAACCAGCACCTATGAAAAATACAAATTGACCAGTGGCTCCAAATCACACGTAACAGTCGTTCAGGCTGAAACCAGCTTCTACGTAAAATATAAATTCACCCCTGGCACCAAATCACACGTGGCGGTCGTTCAGGCTAAAACCAGCTCCTATTGAAAATTCATATTCACCGGTAGCACCAAATCAAACGTGGCTGTCGTTAAGTCTGAAACTAGGTCCTATTTAAAATACAAATTCACCCGTGGCACCAAATCACACGTGGCGGTCGTTCAGGACAAAACAAGCTCCTACATAAAATACAAATTCACACCTGGCACCAAATCACATGTGGCAGACGTTCAGGATGAAACCAGCTCCTATGTAAAATACAAATTCACCGGTGGCACCAAATCACACGTGGCAGTCGTTCAGGCTGAATCCAGCTCCTAGGTAAAATACAAATTCACCGGTGGCACCAAATCACACGTGACAGTCGTTCAGGCTGAAACTAGACTCTATGTAAAATTCAAATTCACCGGTGGCATCAATCAAACGTGACAGTCGTTCAGGCTGAAATCAGCTCCCATGTAAAATACAAATTCACCCCTGGCACCAAATCACACGTGACAGTCGTTCAGTCTGAAAGAGGCTCCTACGTAAAATATCAATTCACCAGTGGCATCAAATCACACGTAGCAGTCGTTCAAGCAGAAACCAGCCCTACGTAAAAGACAAATTCACCCCTGTCACAAAATCAGAAGTGGCAGACGTTCAGGCTGAAACCAGCTCCTAGGTAAAATACAAATTCACCGGTGGCACCAAATCGCATGTGACAGTCGTTCAGGCTGAAACCAGCTCCTGTGTAAAATACAAATTCACCCCTGGCACCAAATCAAACATGACAGTCGTTCAGTCTGAAAGAAGCTCCTACGTAAAATATCAATTCACCAGTGGCATCAAATCACACGTAGCAGTCGTTCAGGCAGAAACCAGCCCTACGTAAAAGACAAATTCACCCCTGGCACAAAATCACAAGTGGCAGACGTTCAGGCTGAAACCAGATCAAATATAAAATACAAAATCACCGTTGACACCAAATCACACGTTGCAGTTGTTCAGGCTGAAACCAGCTCCAAGGTAAAATACAAATTCACCGGAAGCACCAAATCACACGTGGCAGTCGTTCAGGCTGAAAACCGCCCCTGTGTAAAATACAAATTCACCTGTGGCACCAAATTACACGTGGCAGACGTTCAGGCTGAAAACAGCTCCTATGTAAAATACAAATTCACCCCGGCACCAAATCACACGTGGCAGTTGTTCAGGCTGAAACCAGCTCCTATTTAAAATACAAATTCACCAGTGGCACCAAATCACACGTGGCAGACGTTCAGGCTGAAACCAGATCCTATGTAAAGTACAAATTCACCCATGGCACCAAATCATATGAGGCAGTCGTTCAGGCTGAAACCAGCTCCGATATAAAATATAAATTCACCCATGGCACCAAATTGCACGTGGCAGTCGTTCAGGCTGAAACCAGCTCCTATGTCAAATTCAAATTCACCCCTGGCACCAAATCACACGTGGCAGTTGTTCAGGCTGAAACCAGCTCCTATTTAAAATACAAATTCACCAGTGGCACCAAATCACACGTGGCAGTCGTACAGGCTGAAACCAGCTCCTATGTAAAATACAAAATCACCGGAATCTCCAAATCACACGGGGCAGTCGTTCAGGCTGAAACCAGCTTCTATGTAAAATACAAATTCACCCCAGCACCAAATTACACGTGGCAGTCGTTCAGTCTGAAACCAGGTCCTATGTAAAATACAAATTCACCCATGGCACCAAATCACACGTGGCAGTCGTTCAGGCTGAAACCAGCACCTATGAAAAATACAAATTGACCAGTGGCTCCAAATCACACGTAACAGTCGTTCAGGCTGAAACCTGTGCCTACATAAAATACAAATTCACCGGTGGCACCAAATCAAACGTGGCAGTCGTTAAGTCTGAAACTAGATCCTATTTAAAATACAAATTCACCAGTGCCACCAAATCAACGTGGCAGTCGTTCAGGCTGAATCCAGCTTCTATGTAAAATACAAATTCACCCCAGCACCAAATTACACGTGGCAGTCGTTCAGGCTGAAACCAGATCCTATGTAAACTACAAATTCACCCATGGCACCAAATCATGTGAGGCAGTCGTTCAGGCTGAAACCAGCTCCGATATAAAATATAAATTCACCCATGGCACCAAATCACACGTGGCAGTCGTTCAGTCTGAAACCAGGACCTATTTAAAATACAAATTCACCAGTGGCACCAAATCACACGTGACAGTCGTTCAGTCTGAAAGAAGCTCCTACGTAAAATATCAATTCACCAGTGGCATCAAATCACACGTAGCAGTCGTTCAGGCAGAAACCAGATCCTATGTAAAATACAAATTCACCCCTGGCACCAAATCACACGTGGCGGTCGTTCAGGCTAAAACCAGCTCCTATTGAAAATTCATATTCACCGGTAGCACCAAATCAAACGTGGCTGTCGTTAAGTCTGAAACTAGGTCCTATTTGAAATACAAATTCACCAGTGTCACAAAATCACATGTGGCAGACGTTCAGTCTGGAAACCAGCTCCTATTTAAAATACAAATTCACCCGTGGCACCAAATCACACGTGGCGGTCGTTCAGGACAAAACAAGCTCCTACATAAAATACAAATTCACACCTGGCACCAAATCACATGTGGCAGACGTTCAGGATGAAACCAGCTCCTATGTAAAATACAAATTCACCGGTGGCACCAAATCACACGTGGCAGTCGTTCAGGCTGAAACTAGACTCTATGTAAAATTCAAATTCACCGGTGGCATCAATCAAACGTGACAGTCGTTCAGGCTGAAATCAGCTCCTGTGTAAAATACAAATTCACCCCTGGCACCAAATCAAACATGACAGTCGTTCAGTCTGAAAGAAGCTCCTACGTAAAATATCAATTCACCAGTGGCATCAAATCACACGTAGCAGTCGTTCAGGCAGAAACCAGCCCTACGTAAAAGACAAATTCACCCCTGGCACAAAATCACAAGTGGCAGACGTTCAGGCTGAAACCAGATCAAATATAAAATACAAAATCACCGTTGACACCAAATCACACGTTGCAGTTGTTCAGGCTGAAACCAGCTCCAAGGTAAAATACAAATTCACCGGAAGCACCAAATCACACGTGGCAGTCGTTCAGGCTGAAAACCGCCCCTGTGTAAAATACAAATTCACCTGTGGCACCAAATTACACGTGGCAGACGTTCAGGCTGAAAACAGCTCCTATGTAAAATACAAATTGACCAGTGGCTGCAAATCATATGAGGCAGTCGTTCAGGCTGAAACCAGCTCCGATATAAAATATAAATTCACCCATGGCACCAAATTGCACGTGGCAGTCGTTCAGGCTGAAACCAGCTCCTATGTCAAATTCAAATTCACCCCTGGCACCAAATCACACGTGGCAGTTGTTCAGGCTGAAACCAGCTCCTATTTAAAATACAAATTCACCAGTGGCACCAAATCACACGTGGCAGTCGTACAGGCTGAAACCAGCTCCTATGTAAAATACAAAATCACGGGAAGCTCCAAATCACACGGGGCAGTCGCTCAGGCTGAAACCAGCTTCTATGTAAAATACAAATTCACCCCAGCACCAAATTACACGTGGCAGTCGTTCAGTCTGAAACCAGGTCCTATGTAAAATACAAATTCACCCATTGCACCAAATCACACGTGGCAGTCGTTCAGGCTGAAACCAGCACCTATGAAAAATACAAATTGACCAGTGGCTCCAAATCACACGTAACAGTCGTTCAGGCTGAAACCTGTGCCTACATAAAATACAAATTCACCGGTGGCACCAAATCAAACGTGGCAGTCGTTAAGTCTGAAACTAGGTCCTATTTAAAATACAAATTCACCAGTGCCACCAAATCATCGTGGCAGTCGTTCAGGCTTAATCCAGCTTCTATGTAAAATACAAATTCACCCCAGCACCAAATTACACGTGGCAGTCGTTCAGGCTGAAACCAGATCCTATGTAAAATACAAATTCACCCATGGCACCAAATCATGTGAGGCAGTCGTTCAGGCTGAAACCAGCTCCGATATAAAATATAAATTCACCCATGGCACCAAATCACACGTGACAGTCGTTCAGTCTGAAAGAGGCTCCTACGTAAAATATCAATTCACCAGTGGCATCAAATCACACGTAGCAGTCGTTCAAGCAGAAACCAGCCCTACGTAAAAGACAAATTCACCCCTGTCACAAAATCACAAGTGGCAGACGTTCAGGCTGAAACCAGCTCCTATGAAAAATACAAATTCACCCCGGCACCAAATCACATGTGGCAGTTGTTCAGGCTGAAACCAGCTCCTATTTGAAATACAAATGCACCAGTGGCACCAAATCACACGTGGCAGACGTTCAGGCTGAAACCAGATCCTATGTAAAGTACAAATTCACCCATGGCACCAAATCATATGAGGCAGTCGTTCAGGCTGAAACCAGCTCCGATATTAAATATAAATTCACCCATGGCACCAAATTGCACGTGGCAGTCGTTCAGGCTGAAACCAGCTCCTATGTAAAATACAAATTCACCCCTGGCACCAAATCACACGTGGCAGTTGTTCAGGCTGAAACCAGCTCCTATTTAAAATACAAATTCACCAGTGGCACCAAATCACACGTGGCAGTCGTACAGGCTGAAACCAGCTCCTATGTAAAATACAAAATCACCGGAAGTTCCAAATCACACGGGGCAGTCGTTCAGGCTGAAACCAGTGCCTACACAAAATACAAATTCACCGGTGCCACCAAATCAACGTGGCAGTCGTTCAGGCTGAATCCAGCTTCTATGTAAAATACAAATTCACCCCAGCACCAAATTACACGTGGAAGTCGTTCAGGCTGAAACCAGCTCCTATGTAAAATACAAAATCACCCCTGGCACCAAATCACACGTGGCAGTTGTTCAGGCTGAAAGCAGCTCCTATGTAAAATACAAATTCACCCATGGCACCAAATCACACGTGGCAGTCGTTCAGGCTGAAACCAGCTCCTATGTAAAATACAAATTCACCAGTGGCACCAAATCACATGTGGTAGTCGTTCAGTCTGAAACCAGCACCTATGAAAAATACAAATTGACCAGTGGCTCCAAATCACACGTAACAGTCGTTCAGGCTGAAACCAGCTTCTACGTAAAATATAAATTCACCCCTGGCACCAAATCACACGTGGCGGTCGTTCAGGCTAAAACCAGCTCCTATTGAAAATTCATATTCACCGGTAGCACCAAATCAAACGTGGCTGTCGTTAAGTCTGAAACTAGGTCCTATTTAAAATACAAATTCACCAGTGGCACCAAATCACATGTGGCGGTCGTTCAGGACAAAACAAGCTCCTACATAAAATACAAATTCACACCTGGCATCAAATCACATGTGGCAGACGTTCAGGATGAAACCAGCTCCTATGTAAAATACAAATTCACCGGTGGCATCAATCAAACGTGACAGTCATTCAGGCTGAAATCAGCTCCCATGTAAAATACAAATTCACCCCTGGCACCAAATCACACGTGACAGTCGTTCAGTCTGAAAGAGGCTCCTACGTAAAATATCAATTCACCAGTGGCATCAAATCACACGTAGCAGTCGTTCAAGCAGAAACCAGCCCTACGTAAAAGACAAATTCACCCCTGTCACAAAATCACAAGTGGCAGACGTTCAGGCTGAAACCAGCTCCTATGAAAAATACAAATTCACCCCGGCACCAAATCACAAGTGGCAGTCGTTCAGGCTGAGACCAGCTCCTAGGTAAAACACAAATTCACCGGTGGCACCAAATCGCATGTGACAGTCGTTCAGGCTGAAACCAGCTCCTGTGTAAAATACAAATTCACCCCTGGCACCAAATCAAACATGACAGTCGTTCAGTCTGAAAGAAGCTCCTACGTAAAATATCAATTCACCAGTGGCATCAAATCACACGTAGCAGTCGTTCAGGCAGAAACCAGCCCTACGTAAAAGACAAATTCACCCCTGGCACAAAATCACAAGTGGCAGACGTTCAGGCTGAAACCAGATCAAATATAAAATACAAAATCACCGTTGACACCAAATCACACGTTGCAGTTGTTCAGGCTGAAACCAGCTCCAAGGTAAAATACAAATTCGCCGGAAGCACCAAATCACACGTGGCAGTCGTTCAGGCTGAAAACAGCCCCTGTGTAAAATACAAATTCACCTGTGGCACCAAATTACACGTGGCAGACGTTCAGGCTGAAAACAGCTCCTATGTAAAATACAAATTGACCAGTGGCTCCAAATCATATGAGGCAGTCGTTCAGGCTGAAACCAGCTCCGATATAAAATATAAATTCACCCATGGCACCAAATTGCACGTGGCAGTCGTTCAGGCTGAAACCAGCTCCTATGTCAAATTCAAATTCTCCCCTGGCACCAAATCACACGTGGCAGTTGTTCAGGCTGAAACCAGCTCCTATTTAAAATACAAATTCACCAGTGGCACCAAATCACACGTGGCAGTCGTACAGGCTGAAACCAGCTCCTATGTAAAATACAAAATCACCGGAAGCTCCAAATCACACGGGGCAGTCGTTCAGGCTGAAACCAGCTTCTATGTAAAATACAAATTCACCCCAGCACCAAATTACACGTGGCAGTCGTTCAGTCTGAAACCAGGTCCTATGTAAAATACAAATTCACCCATGGCACCAAATCACACGTGGCAGTCGTTCAGGCTGAAACCAGCACCTATGAAAAATACAAATTGACCAGTGGCTCCAAATCACACGTAACAGTCGTTCAGGCTGAAACCTGTGCCTACATAAAATACAAATTCACCGGTGGCACCAAATCAAACGTGGCAGTCGTTAAGTCTGAAACTAGGTCCTATTTAAAATACAAATTCACCAGTGCCACCAAATCAACGTGGCAGTCGTTCAGGCTTAATCCAGCTTCTATGTAAAATACAAATTCACCCCAGCACCAAATTACACGTGGCAGTCGTTCAGGCTGAAACCAGATCCTATGTAAAATACAAATTCACCCATGGCACCAAATCATGTGAGGCAGTCGTTCAGGCTGAAACCAGCTCCGATATAAAATATAAATTCACCCATGGCACCAAATCACACGTGGCAGTCGTTCAGTCTGAAACCAGGTCCTATGTAAAATACAAATTCACCCATGGCACCAAATCACACGTGGCAGTCGTTCAGGCTGAAAACAGCCCCTGTGTAAAATACAAATTCACCTGTGGCACCACATTACACGTGGCAGACGTTCAGGCTGAAAACAGCTCCTATGTAAAATACAAATTCACCCCGGCACCAAATCACACGTGGCAGTTGTTCAGGCTGAAACCAGCTCCTATTTGAAATACAAATGCACCAGTGGCACCAAATCACACGTGGCAGACGTTCAGGCTGAAACCAGATCCTATGTAAAGTACAAATTCACCCATGGCACCAAATCATATGAGGCAGTCGTTCAGGCTGAAACCAGCTCCGATATTAAATATAAATTCACCCATGGCACCAAATTGCACGTGGCAGTCGTTCAGGCTGAAACCAGCTCCTATGTAAAATACAAATTCACCCCTGGCACCAAATCACACGTGGCAGTTGTTCAGGCTGAAACCAGCTCCTATTTAAAATACAAAATCACCGGAAGTTCCAAATCACACGGGGCAGTCGTTCAGGCTGAAACCAGTGCCTACACAAAATACAAATTCACCGGTGCCACCAAATCAACGTGGCAGTCGTTCAGGCTGAATCCAGCTTCTATGTAAAATACAAATTCACCCCAGCACCAAATTACACGTGGCAGTCGTTCAGGCTGAAACCAGATCCTATGTAAAATACAAATTCACCCATGGCACCAAATCATATGAGGCAGTCGTTCAGGCTGAAACCAGCTCCGATATAAAATATAACTTCACCCATGGCACCAAATCACACGGCAGTCGTTCAGCCTGAAACCAGGTCCTATGTAAAATACAAATTCACCCATGGCACCAAATCACACGTGGCAGTCGTTCAGGCTGAAACCAGCACCTATGAAAAATACAAATTGACCAGTGGCTCCAAATCACACGTAACAGTCGTTCAGGCTGAAACCTGTGCCTACATAAAATACAAATTCACCAGTGGCACCAAATCAACCGTGGCAGTCGTTAATTCTGAAACTAGGTCCTATTTAAAATACAAATTCACCAGTGGCACAAAATCACATGTGGCAGACGTACAGTCTGGAAACCAGCTCCTATTTAAAATACAAATTCACCCGTGGCACCAAATCACACGTGGCGGTCGTTCAGGAAAAAACAAGCTCCTACGTAAAATACAAATTCACACCTGGCACCAAATCACATGTGGCAGACGTTCAGGATGAAACCACCTCCTATGTAAAATACAAATTCACCGTTGGCACCAAATCACACGTGGCAGTCTGTCAGTCTGAAACCAGCTCCTATATAAAATACAATTTCTCCGGTAGCATGAAATCACACGTGGCACTCGTTCAGTCTGAAACCAGCTCCTATTTAAAATACAAATTTACCAGTGGCACCAAATTACGCGTGGAAGTCGTTCAGGCTGAAACCAGCTCCTATGTAAAATACAAAATCACCCCTGGCACCAAATCACACGTGGCAGTTGTTCAGGCTGAAAGCAGCTCCTAGGTAAAATACAAATTCACCGATGGCACCAAATCACACGTGACAGTCGTTCAGTCTGAAAGAGGCTCCTACGTAAAATATCAATTCACCAGTGGCATCAAATCACACGTAGCAGTCGTTCAAGCAGAAACCAGCCCTACGTAAAAGACAAATTCACCCCTGTCACAAAATCACAAGTGGCAGACGTTCAGGCTGAAACCAGCTCCTATGAAAAATACAAATTCACCCCGGCACCAAATCACATGTGGCAGTTGTTCAGGCTGAAACCAGCTCCTATTTGAAATACAAATGCACCAGTGGCACCAAATCACACGTGGCAGACGTTCAGGCTGAAACCAGATCCTATGTAAAGTACAAATTCACCCATGGCACCAAATCATATGAGGCAGTCGTTCAGGCTGAAACCAGCTCCGATATTAAATATAAATTCACCCATGGCACCAAATTGCACGTGGCAGTCGTTCAGGCTGAAACCAGCTCCTATGTAAAATACAAATTCACCCCTGGCACCAAATCACACGTGGCAGTTGTTCAGGCTGAAACCAGCTCCTATTTAAAATACAAATTCACCAGTGGCACCAAATCACACGTGGCAGTCGTACAGGCTGAAACCAGCTCCTATGTAAAATACAAAATCACCGGAAGTTCCAAATCACACGGGGCAGTCGTTCAAGCTGAAACCAGTGCCTACACAAAATACAAATTCACCGGTGCCACCAAATCAACGTGGCAGTCGTTCAGGCTGAATCCAGCTTCTATGTAAAATACAAATTCACCCCAGCACCAAATTACATGTGGCAGTCGTTCAGGCTGAAACCAGATCCTATGTAAAATACAAATTCACCCATGGCACCAAATCATATGAGGCAGTCGTTCAGGCTGAAACCAGCTCCGATATAAAATATAACTTCACCCATGGCACCAAATCACACGTGGCAGTCGTTCAGTCTGAAACCAGGTCCTATGTAAAATACAAATTCACCCATGGCACCAAATCACACGTGGCAGTCGTTCAGGCTGAAACCAGCACCTATGAAAAATACAAATTGACCAGTGGCTCCAAATCACACGTAACAGTCGTTCAGGCTGAAACCTGTGCCTACATAAAATACAAATTCACCGGTGGCACCAAATCACACGTGGCAGTCGTTAATTCTGAAACTAGGTCCTATTTAAAATACAAATTCACCAGTGGCACAAAATCACATGTGGCAGACGTTCAGTCTGGAAACCAGCTCCTATTTAAAATACAAATTCACCCGTGGCACCAAATCACACGTGGCGGTCGTTCAGGAAAAAACAAGCTCCTACGTAAAATACAAATTCACACCTGGCACCAAATCACATGTGATAGACGTTCAGGATGAAACCAGCTCCTATGTAAAATACAAATTCACCGTTGGCACCAAATCACACGTGGCAGTCTGTCAGTCTGAAACCAGCTCCTATATAAAATACAATTTCTCCGGTAGCATGAAATCACACGTGGCACTCGTTCAGTATGAAACCAGCTCCTATTTAAAATACAAATTTACCAGCGGCACCAAATCACACGTGGCAGTCGTTCAGGCTGAAACCAGCTCCTAGGTAAAATACAAATTCACCGGTGGCACCATATCACAAGTGACAGTCATTCAGGCTGAAACCAGACTCTATGTAAAATTCAAATTCACCGGTGGCATCAATCAAACGTGACAGTCGTTCAGGCTGAAATCAGCTCCCATGTAAAATACAAATTCACCTATGGCACCAAATCACGCGTGACAGTCGTTCAGTCTGAAAGAGGCTCCTATGTAAAATATCAATTCACCAGTGGCATCAAATCACACGTAGCAGTCGTTCAAGCAGAAACCAGCCCTACGTAAAAGACAAATTCACCCCTGTCACAAAATCACAAGTGGCAGATGTTCAGGCTGAAACCAGCTCCTATGAAAAATACAAATTCACCCCGGCACCAAATCACAAGTGGCAGTCGTTCAGACTACCAGCTCCTAGGTAAAATACAAATTCACCGGTGGCACCAAATCGCATGTGACAGTTGTTCAGGCTGAAACCAGCTCCTGTGTAAAATACAAATTCACCCCTGGCACCAAATCAAACATGACAGTCGTTCAGTCTGAAAGAAGCTCCTACGTAAAATATCAATTCACCAGTGGCATCAAATCACACGTAGCAGTCGTTCAGGCAGAAACCAGCCCTACGTAAAAGACAAATTCACCCCTGGCACAAAATCACAAGTGGCAGACGTTCAGGCTGAAACCAGATCAAATATGAAATACAAAATCACCGTTGGCACCAAATCACACGTTGCAGTTGTTCAGGCTGAAACCAGCTCCTAGGTAAAATACAAATTCACCGGAAGCACCAAATCACACGTGGCAGTCGTTCAGCCTGAAACCAGGTCCTATGTAAAATACAAATTCACCCATGGCACCAAATCACACGTGGCAGTCGTTCAGGCTGAAACCAGCACCTATGAAAAATACAAATTGACCAGTGGCTCCAAATCACACGTAACAGTCGTTCAGGCTGAAACCTGTGCCTACATAAAATACAAATTCACCAGTGGCACCAAATCAACCGTGGCAGTCGTTAATTCTGAAACTAGGTCCTATTTAAAATACAAATTCACCAGTGGCACAAAATCACATGTGGCAGACGTACAGTCTGGAAACCAGCTCCTATTTAAAATACAAATTCACCCGTGGCACCAAATCACACGTGGCGGTCGTTCAGGAAAAAACAAGCTCCTACGTAAAATACAAATTCACACCTGGCACCAAATCACATGTGGCAGACGTTCAGGATGAAACCACCTCCTATGTAAAATACAAATTCACCGTTGGCACCAAATCACACGTGGCAGTCTGTCAGTCTGAAACCAGCTCCTATATAAAATACAATTTCTCCGGTAGCATGAAATCACACGTGGCACTCGTTCAGTCTGAAACCAGCTCCTATTTAAAATACAAATTTACCAGTGGCACCAAATTACGCGTGGAAGTCGTTCAGGCTGAAACCAGCTCCTATGTAAAATACAAAATCACCCCTGGCACCAAATCACACGTGGCAGTTGTTCAGGCTGAAAGCAGCTCCTAGGTAAAATACAAATTCACCGATGGCACCAAATCACACGTGACAGTCGTTCAGTCTGAAAGAGGCTCCTACGTAAAATATCAATTCACCAGTGGCATCAAATCACACGTAGCAGTCGTTCAAGCAGAAACCAGCCCTACGTAAAAGACAAATTCACCCCTGTCACAAAATCACAAGTGGCAGACGTTCAGGCTGAAACCAGCTCCTATGAAAAATACAAATTCACCCCGGCACCAAATCACATGTGGCAGTTGTTCAGGCTGAAACCAGCTCCTATTTGAAATACAAATGCACCAGTGGCACCAAATCACACGTGGCAGACGTTCAGGCTGAAACCAGATCCTATGTAAAGTACAAATTCACCCATGGCACCAAATCATATGAGGCAGTCGTTCAGGCTGAAACCAGCTCCGATATTAAATATAAATTCACCCATGGCACCAAATTGCACGTGGCAGTCGTTCAGGCTGAAACCAGCTCCTATGTAAAATACAAATTCACCCCTGGCACCAAATCACACGTGGCAGTTGTTCAGGCTGAAACCAGCTCCTATTTAAAATACAAATTCACCAGTGGCACCAAATCACACGTGGCAGTCGTACAGGCTGAAACCAGCTCCTATGTAAAATACAAAATCACCGGAAGTTCCAAATCACACGGGGCAGTCGTTCAAGCTGAAACCAGTGCCTACACAAAATACAAATTCACCGGTGCCACCAAATCAACGTGGCAGTCGTTCAGGCTGAATCCAGCTTCTATGTAAAATACAAATTCACCCCAGCACCAAATTACATGTGGCAGTCGTTCAGGCTGAAACCAGATCCTATGTAAAATACAAATTCACCCATGGCACCAAATCATATGAGGCAGTCGTTCAGGCTGAAACCAGCTCCGATATAAAATATAACTTCACCCATGGCACCAAATCACACGTGGCAGTCGTTCAGTCTGAAACCAGGTCCTATGTAAAATACAAATTCACCCATGGCACCAAATCACACGTGGCAGTCGTTCAGGCTGAAACCAGCACCTATGAAAAATACAAATTGACCAGTGGCTCCAAATCACACGTAACAGTCGTTCAGGCTGAAACCTGTGCCTACATAAAATACAAATTCACCGGTGGCACCAAATCACACGTGGCAGTCGTTAATTCTGAAACTAGGTCCTATTTAAAATACAAATTCACCAGTGGCACAAAATCACATGTGGCAGACGTTCAGTCTGGAAACCAGCTCCTATTTAAAATACAAATTCACCCGTGGCACCAAATCACACGTGGCGGTCGTTCAGGAAAAAACAAGCTCCTACGTAAAATACAAATTCACACCTGGCACCAAATCACATGTGATAGACGTTCAGGATGAAACCAGCTCCTATGTAAAATACAAATTCACCGTTGGCACCAAATCACACGTGGCAGTCTGTCAGTCTGAAACCAGCTCCTATATAAAATACAATTTCTCCGGTAGCATGAAATCACACGTGGCACTCGTTCAGTATGAAACCAGCTCCTATTTAAAATACAAATTTACCAGCGGCACCAAATCACACGTGGCAGTCGTTCAGGCTGAAACCAGCTCCTAGGTAAAATACAAATTCACCGGTGGCACCATATCACAAGTGACAGTCATTCAGGCTGAAACCAGACTCTATGTAAAATTCAAATTCACCGGTGGCATCAATCAAACGTGACAGTCGTTCAGGCTGAAATCAGCTCCCATGTAAAATACAAATTCACCTATGGCACCAAATCACGCGTGACAGTCGTTCAGTCTGAAAGAGGCTCCTATGTAAAATATCAATTCACCAGTGGCATCAAATCACACGTAGCAGTCGTTCAAGCAGAAACCAGCCCTACGTAAAAGACAAATTCACCCCTGTCACAAAATCACAAGTGGCAGATGTTCAGGCTGAAACCAGCTCCTATGAAAAATACAAATTCACCCCGGCACCAAATCACAAGTGGCAGTCGTTCAGACTACCAGCTCCTAGGTAAAATACAAATTCACCGGTGGCACCAAATCGCATGTGACAGTTGTTCAGGCTGAAACCAGCTCCTGTGTAAAATACAAATTCACCCCTGGCACCAAATCAAACATGACAGTCGTTCAGTCTGAAAGAAGCTCCTACGTAAAATATCAATTCACCAGTGGCATCAAATCACACGTAGCAGTCGTTCAGGCAGAAACCAGCCCTACGTAAAAGACAAATTCACCCCTGGCACAAAATCACAAGTGGCAGACGTTCAGGCTGAAACCAGATCAAATATGAAATACAAAATCACCGTTGGCACCAAATCACACGTTGCAGTTGTTCAGGCTGAAACCAGCTCCTAGGTAAAATACAAATTCACCGGAAGCACCAAATCACACGTGGCAGTCGTTCAGGCTGAAAACAGCCCCTGTGTAAAATACAAATTCACCTGTGGCACCAAATTACACGTGGCAGACGTTCAGGCTGAAACCAGCACCTATGAAAAATACAAATTGACCAGTGGCTTCAAATCACACGTAACAGTCGTTCAGGCTGAAACCTGTGCCTACATAAAATACAATTTCACCGGTGGCACCAAATCAAACGTGGCAGTCGTTAATTCTGAAACTAGGTCCTATTTAAAATACAAATTCACCAGTGGCACAAAATCACATGTGGCAGACGTTCAGTCTGGAAACCAGCTCCTATTTAAAATACAAATTCACCCGTGGCACCAAATCACACGTGGCGGTCGTTCAGGAAAAAACAAGCTCCTACGTAGAATACAAATTCACACCTGGCACCAAATCACATGTGGCAGACGTTCAGGATGAAACCAGCTCCTATGTAAAATACAAATTCACCGTTGGCACCAAATCACACGTGGCAGTCTGTCAGTCTGAAACCAGCTCCTATATAAAATACAATTTCTCCGGTAGCATGAAATCACACGTGGCACTCGTTCAGTCTGAAACCAGCTCCTATTTAAAATACAAGTTTACCAGTGGCACCAAATTACACGTGGAAGTCGTTCAGGCTGAAACCAGCTCCTATGTAAAATACAAAATCACCCCTGGCACCAAATCACACGTGGCAGTTGTTCAGGCTGAAAGCAGCTCCTATGAAAAATACAAATTCACCCCTGGCACCAAATCACACGTGGCAGTTGTTCAGGCTGAAACCAGCTCCTATTTAAAATACAAATTCACCAGTGGCACCACATCACACGGGGCAGTCGTTCAGGCTGAAACCAGTGCCTACACAAAATACAAATTCACCGGTGCCACCAAATCAACGTGGCAGTCGTTCAGGCTGAATCCAGCTTCTATGTAAAATACAAATTCACTCCAGCACCAAATTACACGTGGCAGTCGTTCAGGGTGAAACCAGATCCTATGTAAAATACAAATTCACCCATGGCACCAAATCATATGAGGCAGTCGTTCAGGCTGAAACCAGCTCCGATATAAAATATAAATTCACCCATGGCACCAAATCACACGTGGCAGTCGTTCAGTCTGAAACCAGGTCCTATGTAAAATACAAATTCACCCATGGCACCAAATCACACGTGGCAGTCGTTCAGGCTGAAACCAGCACCTATGAAAAATACAAATTGACCAGTGGCTCCAAATCACACGTAACAGTCGTTCAGGCTGAAACCTGTGCCTACATAAAATACAAATTCACCGGTGGCACCAAATCAACCGTGGCAGTCGTTAAGTCTGAAACTAGGTCCTATTTAAAATACAAATTCACCAGTGCCACCAAATCAACGTGGCAGTCGTTCAGGCTGAATCCAGCTTCTATGTAAAATACAAATTCACCCCAGCACCAAATTACACGTGGCAGTCGTTCAGGCTGAAACCAGATCCTATGTAAAATACAAATTCACCCATGGCACCAAATCATATGAGGCAGTCGTTCAGGCTGAAACCAGCTCCGATATAAAATATAACTTCACCCATGGCAC
The DNA here is from genome assembly GCF_030144855.1 of Hypanus sabinus. NCBI lineage: Eukaryota > Metazoa > Chordata > Chondrichthyes > Myliobatiformes > Dasyatidae > Hypanus > Hypanus sabinus. The sequence goes on along the minus strand of NC_082719.1, from coordinate 104,360,917 downwards.
CAAATCACACGTGGCAGTCGTTCAGTCTGAAACCAGGTCCTATGTAAAATACAAATTCACCCATGGCACCAAATCACACGTGGCAGTCGTTCAGACTGAAACCAGCACCTATGAAAAATACAAATTGACCAGTGGCTCCAAATCACACGTAACAGTCGTTCAGGCTGAAACCTGTGCCTACATAAAATACAAATTCACCGGTGGCACCAAATCACACGTGGCAGTCGTTAATTCTGAAACTAGGTCCTATTTAAAATACAAATTCACCAGTGGCACAAAATCACATGTGGCAGACGTTCAGTCTGGAAACCAGATCCTATTTAAAATACAAATTCACCCGTGGCACCAAATCACACGTGGCGGTCGTTCAGGAAAAAACAAGCTCCTACGTAAAATACAAATTCACACCTGGCACCAAATCACATGTGGCAGACGTTCAGGATGAAACCAGCTCCTATGTAAAATACAAATTCACCGTTGGCACCAAATCACACGTGGCACTCGTTCAGTCTGAAACCAGCTCCTATTTAAAACACAAATTTACCAGTGGCACCAAATTGCACGTGGCAGTCGTTCAGGCTGAAACCAGCTCCTATGTAAAATACAAAATCACCCCTGGCACCAAATCACACGTGGCAGTTGTTCAGGCTGAAAGCAGCTCCTATGTAAAATACAAATTCACCGGTGGCACCAAATCACACGTGGCAGTCATTCAGGCTGAAACCAGCTCCTAGGTAAAATACAAATTCACCGATGGCACCAAATCACACGTGACAGTCGTTCAGGCTGAAACCAGACTCTATGTAAAATTCAAATTCACCGGTGGCATCAATCAAACGTGACAGTCGTTCAGGCTGAAATCAGCTCCCATGTAAAATACAAATTCACCGGTGGCACCAAATCACACGTGACAGTCGTTCAGTCTGAAAGAGGCTCCTACGTAAAATATCAATTCACCAGTGGCATCAAATCACACGTAGCAGTCGTTCAACCAGAAACCAGCCCTACGTAAAAGACAAATTCACCCCTGTCACAAAATCACAAGTGACAGACGTTCAGGCTGAAACCAGCTCCTATGAAAAATACAAATTCACCCCGGCACCAAATCACAAGTGACAGACGTTCAGGCTGAAACCAGCTCCTGTGTAAAATACAAATTCACCCCTGGCACCAAATCAAACATGACAGTCGTTCAGTCTGAAAGAAGCTCCTACGTAAAATATCAATTCACCAGTGGCATCAAATCACACGTAGCAGTCGTTCAGGCAGAAACCAGCCCTACGTAAAAGACAAATTCACCCCTGGCACAAAATCACAAGTGGCAGACGTTCAGGCTGAAACCAGATCAAATATGAAATACAAAATCACCGTTGGCACCAAATCACACGTTGCAGTTGTTCAGGCTGAAACCAGCTCCTAGGTAAAATACAAATTCACCGGAAGCACCAAATCACACGTGGCAGTCGTTCAGGCTGAAAACAGCCCCTGTGTAAAATACAAATTCACCTGTGGCACCAAATTACACGTGGCAGACGTTCAGGCTGAAACCAGCACCTATGAAAAATACAAATTGACCAGTGGCTTCAAATCACACGTAACAGTCGTTCAGGCTGAAACCTGTGCCTACATAAAATACAATTTCACCGGTGGCACCAAATCAAACGTGGCAGTCGTTAATTCTGAAACTAGGTCCTATTTAAAATACAAATTCACCAGTGGCACAAAATCACATGTGGCAGACGTTCAGTCTGGAAACCAGCTCCTATTTAAAATACAAATTCACCCGTGGCACCAAATCACACGTGGCGGTCGTTCAGGAAAAAACAAGCTCCTACGTAGAATACAAATTCACACCTGGCACCAAATCACATGTGGCAGACGTTCAGGATGAAACCAGCTCCTATGTAAAATACAAATTCACCGTTGGCACCAAATCACACGTGGCAGTCTGTCAGTCTGAAACCAGCTCCTATATAAAATACAATTTCTCCGGTAGCATGAAATCACACGTGGCACTCGTTCAGTCTGAAACCAGCTCCTATTTAAAATACAAGTTTACCAGTGGCACCAAATTACACGTGGAAGTCGTTCAGGCTGAAACCAGCTCCTATGTAAAATACAAAATCACCCCTGGCACCAAATCACACGTGGCAGTTGTTCAGGCTGAAAGCAGCTCCTATGAAAAATACAAATTCACCCCTGGCACCAAATCACACGTGGCAGTTGTTCAGGCTGAAACCAGCTCCTATTTAAAATACAAATTCACCAGTGGCACCACATCACACGGGGCAGTCGTTCAGGCTGAAACCAGTGCCTACACAAAATACAAATTCACCGGTGCCACCAAATCAACGTGGCAGTCGTTCAGGCTGAATCCAGCTTCTATGTAAAATACAAATTCACTCCAGCACCAAATTACACGTGGCAGTCGTTCAGGGTGAAACCAGATCCTATGTAAAATACAAATTCACCCATGGCACCAAATCATATGAGGCAGTCGTTCAGGCTGAAACCAGCTCCGATATAAAATATAAATTCACCCATGGCACCAAATCACACGTGGCAGTCGTTCAGTCTGAAACCAGGTCCTATGTAAAATACAAATTCACCCATGGCACCAAATCACACGTGGCAGTCGTTCAGGCTGAAACCAGCACCTATGAAAAATACAAATTGACCAGTGGCTCCAAATCACACGTAACAGTCGTTCAGGCTGAAACCTGTGCCTACATAAAATACAAATTCACCGGTGGCACCAAATCAACCGTGGCAGTCGTTAAGTCTGAAACTAGGTCCTATTTAAAATACAAATTCACCAGTGCCACCAAATCAACGTGGCAGTCGTTCAGGCTGAATCCAGCTTCTATGTAAAATACAAATTCACCCCAGCACCAAATTACACGTGGCAGTCGTTCAGGCTGAAACCAGATCCTATGTAAAATACAAATTCACCCATGGCACCAAATCATATGAGGCAGTCGTTCAGGCTGAAACCAGCTCCGATATAAAATATAACTTCACCCATGGCACCAAATCACACGTGGCAGTCGTTCAGTCTGAAACCAGGTCCTATGTAAAATACAAATTCACCCATGGCACCAAATCACACGTGGCAGTCGTTCAGACTGAAACCAGCACCTATGAAAAATACAAATTGACCAGTGGCTCCAAATCACACGTAACAGTCGTTCAGGCTGAAACCTGTGCCTACATAAAATACAAATTCACCGGTGGCACCAAATCACACGTGGCAGTCGTTAATTCTGAAACTAGGTCCTATTTAAAATACAAATTCACCAGTGGCACAAAATCACATGTGGCAGACGTTCAGTCTGGAAACCAGATCCTATTTAAAATACAAATTCACCCGTGGCACCAAATCACACGTGGCGGTCGTTCAGGAAAAAACAAGCTCCTACGTAAAATACAAATTCACACCTGGCACCAAATCACATGTGGCAGACGTTCAGGATGAAACCAGCTCCTATGTAAAATACAAATTCACCGTTGGCACCAAATCACACGTGGCACTCGTTCAGTCTGAAACCAGCTCCTATTTAAAACACAAATTTACCAGTGGCACCAAATTGCACGTGGCAGTCGTTCAGGCTGAAACCAGCTCCTATGTAAAATACAAAATCACCCCTGGCACCAAATCACACGTGGCAGTTGTTCAGGCTGAAAGCAGCTCCTATGTAAAATACAAATTCACCGGTGGCACCAAATCACACGTGGCAGTCATTCAGGCTGAAACCAGCTCCTAGGTAAAATACAAATTCACCGATGGCACCAAATCACACGTGACAGTCGTTCAGGCTGAAACCAGACTCTATGTAAAATTCAAATTCACCGGTGGCATCAATCAAACGTGACAGTCGTTCAGGCTGAAATCAGCTCCCATGTAAAATACAAATTCACCGGTGGCACCAAATCACACGTGACAGTCGTTCAGTCTGAAAGAGGCTCCTACGTAAAATATCAATTCACCAGTGGCATCAAATCACACGTAGCAGTCGTTCAACCAGAAACCAGCCCTACGTAAAAGACAAATTCACCCCTGTCACAAAATCACAAGTGACAGACGTTCAGGCTGAAACCAGCTCCTATGAAAAATACAAATTCACCCCGGCACCAAATCACAAGTGGCAGTCGTTTAGGCTGAGACCAGCTCCTAGCTAAAATACAAATTCACCCCTGGCACCAAATCAAACATGACAGTCGTTCAGTCTGAAAGAAGCTCCTACGTAAAATATCAATTCACCAGTGGCATCAAATCACACGTAGCAGTAGTTCAGGCAGAAACCAGCCCTACGTAAAAGACAAATTCACCCCTGGCACAAAATCACAAGTGGCAGACGTTCAGGCTGAAACCAGATCAAATATAAAATACAAAATCACCGTTGGCACCAAATCACACGTTGCAGTTGTTCAGGCTGAAACCAGCTCCTAGGTAAAATACAAATTCACCGGAAGCACCAAATCACACGTGGCAGTCGTTCAGGCTGAAAACAGCCCCTGTGTAAAATACAAATTCACCTGTGGCACCAAATTACACGTGGCAGACGTTCAGGCTGAAAACAGCTCCTATGTAAAATACAAATTCACCCATGGCACCAAATCATGTGAGGCAGTCGTTCAGGCTGAAACCAGCTCCGATATAAAATATAACTTCACCCATGGCACCAAATCACACATGGCAGTCGTTCAGTCTGAAACCAGGTCCTATGTAAAATACAAATTCACCCATGGCACCAAATCACACGTGGCAGTCGTTCAGGCTGAAACCAGCACCTATGAAAAATACAAATTGACCAGTGGCTCCAAATCACACGTAACAGTCGTTCAGGCTGAAACCTGTGCCTACATAAAATACAAATTCACCGGTGGCACCAAATCACACGTGGCAGTCGTTAATTCTGAAACTAGGTCCTATTTAAAATACAAATTCACCAGTGGCACAAAATCACAAGTGACAGACGTTCAGGCTGAAACCAGCTCCTATGAAAAATACAAATTCACCCCGGCACCAAATCACAAGTGACAGACGTTCAGGCTGAAACCAGCTCCTGTGTAAAATACAAATTCACCCCTGGCACCAAATCAAACATGACAGTCGTTCAGTCTGAAAGAAGCTCCTACGTAAAATATCAATTCACCAGTGGCATCAAATCACACGTAGCAGTCGTTCAGGCAGAAACCAGCCCTACGTAAAAGACAAATTCACCCCTGGCACAAAATCACAAGTGGCAGACGTTCAGGCTGAAACCAGATCAAATATGAAATACAAAATCACCGTTGGCACCAAATCACACGTTGCAGTTGTTCAGGCTGAAACCAGCTCCTAGGTAAAATACAAATTCACCGGAAGCACCAAATCACACGTGGCAGTCGTTCAGGCTGAAAACAGCCCCTGTGTAAAATACAAATTCACCTGTGGCACCAAATTACACGTGGCAGACGTTCAGGCTGAAACCAGCACCTATGAAAAATACAAATTGACCAGTGGCTTCAAATCACACGTAACAGTCGTTCAGGCTGAAACCTGTGCCTACATAAAATACAATTTCACCGGTGGCACCAAATCAAACGTGGCAGTCGTTAATTCTGAAACTAGGTCCTATTTAAAATACAAATTCACCAGTGGCACAAAATCACATGTGGCAGACGTTCAGTCTGGAAACCAGCTCCTATTTAAAATACAAATTCACCCGTGGCACCAAATCACACGTGGCGGTCGTTCAGGAAAAAACAAGCTCCTACGTAGAATACAAATTCACACCTGGCACCAAATCACATGTGGCAGACGTTCAGGATGAAACCAGCTCCTATGTAAAATACAAATTCACCGTTGGCACCAAATCACACGTGGCAGTCTGTCAGTCTGAAACCAGCTCCTATATAAAATACAATTTCTCCGGTAGCATGAAATCACACGTGGCACTCGTTCAGTCTGAAACCAGCTCCTATTTAAAATACAAGTTTACCAGTGGCACCAAATTACACGTGGAAGTCGTTCAGGCTGAAACCAGCTCCTATGTAAAATACAAAATCACCCCTGGCACCAAATCACACGTGGCAGTTGTTCAGGCTGAAAGCAGCTCCTATGAAAAATACAAATTCACCCCTGGCACCAAATCACACGTGGCAGTTGTTCAGGCTGAAACCAGCTCCTATTTAAAATACAAATTCACCAGTGGCACCACATCACACGGGGCAGTCGTTCAGGCTGAAACCAGTGCCTACACAAAATACAAATTCACCGGTGCCACCAAATCAACGTGGCAGTCGTTCAGGCTGAATCCAGCTTCTATGTAAAATACAAATTCACTCCAGCACCAAATTACACGTGGCAGTCGTTCAGGGTGAAACCAGATCCTATGTAAAATACAAATTCACCCATGGCACCAAATCATATGAGGCAGTCGTTCAGGCTGAAACCAGCTCCGATATAAAATATAAATTCACCCATGGCACCAAATCACACGTGGCAGTCGTTCAGTCTGAAACCAGGTCCTATGTAAAATACAAATTCACCCATGGCACCAAATCACACGTGGCAGTCGTTCAGGCTGAAACCAGCACCTATGAAAAATACAAATTGACCAGTGGCTCCAAATCACACGTAACAGTCGTTCAGGCTGAAACCTGTGCCTACATAAAATACAAATTCACCGGTGGCACCAAATCAACCGTGGCAGTCGTTAAGTCTGAAACTAGGTCCTATTTAAAATACAAATTCACCAGTGCCACCAAATCAACGTGGCAGTCGTTCAGGCTGAATCCAGCTTCTATGTAAAATACAAATTCACCCCAGCACCAAATTACACGTGGCAGTCGTTCAGGCTGAAACCAGATCCTATGTAAAATACAAATTCACCCATGGCACCAAATCATATGAGGCAGTCGTTCAGGCTGAAACCAGCTCCGATATAAAATATAACTTCACCCATGGCACCAAATCACACGTGGCAGTCGTTCAGTCTGAAACCAGGTCCTATGTAAAATACAAATTCACCCATGGCACCAAATCACACGTGGCAGTCGTTCAGACTGAAACCAGCACCTATGAAAAATACAAATTGACCAGTGGCTCCAAATCACACGTAACAGTCGTTCAGGCTGAAACCTGTGCCTACATAAAATACAAATTCACCGGTGGCACCAAATCACACGTGGCAGTCGTTAATTCTGAAACTAGGTCCTATTTAAAATACAAATTCACCAGTGGCACAAAATCACATGTGGCAGACGTTCAGTCTGGAAACCAGATCCTATTTAAAATACAAATTCACCCGTGGCACCAAATCACACGTGGCGGTCGTTCAGGAAAAAACAAGCTCCTACGTAAAATACAAATTCACACCTGGCACCAAATCACATGTGGCAGACGTTCAGGATGAAACCAGCTCCTATGTAAAATACAAATTCACCGTTGGCACCAAATCACACGTGGCACTCGTTCAGTCTGAAACCAGCTCCTATTTAAAACACAAATTTACCAGTGGCACCAAATTGCACGTGGCAGTCGTTCAGGCTGAAACCAGCTCCTATGTAAAATACAAAATCACCCCTGGCACCAAATCACACGTGGCAGTTGTTCAGGCTGAAAGCAGCTCCTATGTAAAATACAAATTCACCGGTGGCACCAAATCACACGTGGCAGTCATTCAGGCTGAAACCAGCTCCTAGGTAAAATACAAATTCACCGATGGCACCAAATCACACGTGACAGTCGTTCAGGCTGAAACCAGACTCTATGTAAAATTCAAATTCACCGGTGGCATCAATCAAACGTGACAGTCGTTCAGGCTGAAATCAGCTCCCATGTAAAATACAAATTCACCGGTGGCACCAAATCACACGTGACAGTCGTTCAGTCTGAAAGAGGCTCCTACGTAAAATATCAATTCACCAGTGGCATCAAATCACACGTAGCAGTCGTTCAACCAGAAACCAGCCCTACGTAAAAGACAAATTCACCCCTGTCACAAAATCACAAGTGACAGACGTTCAGGCTGAAACCAGCTCCTATGAAAAATACAAATTCACCCCGGCACCAAATCACAAGTGGCAGTCGTTTAGGCTGAGACCAGCTCCTAGCTAAAATACAAATTCACCCCTGGCACCAAATCAAACATGACAGTCGTTCAGTCTGAAAGAAGCTCCTACGTAAAATATCAATTCACCAGTGGCATCAAATCACACGTAGCAGTAGTTCAGGCAGAAACCAGCCCTACGTAAAAGACAAATTCACCCCTGGCACAAAATCACAAGTGGCAGACGTTCAGGCTGAAACCAGATCAAATATAAAATACAAAATCACCGTTGGCACCAAATCACACGTTGCAGTTGTTCAGGCTGAAACCAGCTCCTAGGTAAAATACAAATTCACCGGAAGCACCAAATCACACGTGGCAGTCGTTCAGGCTGAAAACAGCCCCTGTGTAAAATACAAATTCACCTGTGGCACCAAATTACACGTGGCAGACGTTCAGGCTGAAAACAGCTCCTATGTAAAATACAAATTCACCCATGGCACCAAATCATGTGAGGCAGTCGTTCAGGCTGAAACCAGCTCCGATATAAAATATAACTTCACCCATGGCACCAAATCACACATGGCAGTCGTTCAGTCTGAAACCAGGTCCTATGTAAAATACAAATTCACCCATGGCACCAAATCACACGTGGCAGTCGTTCAGGCTGAAACCAGCACCTATGAAAAATACAAATTGACCAGTGGCTCCAAATCACACGTAACAGTCGTTCAGGCTGAAACCTGTGCCTACATAAAATACAAATTCACCGGTGGCACCAAATCACACGTGGCAGTCGTTAATTCTGAAACTAGGTCCTATTTAAAATACAAATTCACCAGTGGCACAAAATCACATGTGGCAGACGTTCAGTCTGGAAACCAGCTCCTATTTAAAATACAAATTCACCCGTGGCACCAAATCACACGTGGCGGTCGTTCAGGAAAAAACAAGCTCCTACGTAAAATACAAATTCACACCTGGCACCAAATCACATGTGATAGACGTTCAGGATGAAACCAGCTCCTATGTAAAATACAAATTCACCGTTGGCACCAAATCACACGTGGCAGTCTGTCAGTCTGAAACCAGCTCCTATATAAAATACAATTTCTCCGGTAGCATGAAATCACACGTGGCACTCGTTCAGTATGAAACCAGCTCCTATTTAAAATACAAATTTACCAGTGGCACCAAATCACACGTGGCAGTCGTTCAGGCTGAAACCAGCTCCTAGGTAAAATACAAATTCACCGGTGGCACCATATCACAAGTGACAGTCATTCAGGCTGAAACCAGACTCTATGTAAAATTCAAATTCACCGGTGGCATCAATCAAACGTGACAGTCGTTCAGGCTGAAATCAGCTCCCATGTAAAATACAAATTCACCTATGGCACCAAATCACGCGTGACAGTCGTTCAGTCTGAAAGAGGCTCCTACGTAAAATATCAATTCACCAGTGGCATCAAATCACACGTAGCAGTCGTTCAAGCAGAAACCAGCCCTACGTAAAAGACAAATTCACCCCTGTCACAAAATCACAAGTGGCAGATGTTCAGGCTGAAACCAGCTCCTATGAAAAATACAAATTCACCCCGGCACCAAATCACAAGTGGCAGTCGTTCAGACTGAGACCAGCTCCTAGGTAAAATACAAATTCACCGGTGGCACCAAATCGCATGTGACAGTCGTTCAGGCTGAAACCAGCTCCTGTGTAAAATACAAATTCACCCCTGGCACCAAATCAAACATGACAGTCGTTCAGTCTGAAAGAAGCTCCTACGTAAAATATCAATTCACCAGTGGCATCAAATCACACGTAGCAGTCGTTCAGGCAGAAACCAGCCCTACGTAAAAGACAAATTCACCCCTGGCACAAAATCACAAGTGGCAGACGTTCAGGCTGAAACCAGATCAAATATGAAATACAAAATCACCGTTGGCACCAAATCACACGTTGCAGTTGTTCAGGCTGAAACCAGCTCCTAGGTAAAATACAAATTCACCGGAAGCACCAAATCACACGTGGCAGTCGTTCAGGCTGAAAACAGCCCCTGTGTAAAATACAAATTCACCTGTGGCACCAAATTACACGTGGCAGACGTTCAGGCTGAAACCAGCACCTATGAAAAATACAAATTGACCAGTGGCTTCAAATCACACGTAACAGTCGTTCAGGCTGAAACCTGTGCCTACATAAAATACAATTTCACCGGTGGCACCAAATCAAACGTGGCAGTCGTTAATTCTGAAACTAGGTCCTATTTAAAATACAAATTCATCAGTGGCACAAAATCACATGTGGCAGACGTTCAGTCTGGAAACCAGCTCCTATTTAAAATACAAATTCACCCGTGGCACCAAATCACACGTGGCGGTCGTTCAGGAAAAAACAAGCTCCTACGTAGAATACAAATTCACACCTGGCACCAAATCACATGTGGCAGACGTTCAGGATGAAACCAGCTCCTATGTAAAATACAAATTCACCGTTGGCACCAAATCACACGTGGCAGTCTGTCAGTCTGAAACCAGCTCCTATATAAAATACAATTTCTCCGGTAGCATGAAATCACACGTGGCACTCGTTCAGTCTGAAACCAGCTCCTATTTAAAATACAAGTTTACCAGTGGCACCAAATTACACGTGGAAGTCGTTCAGGCTGAAACCAGCTCCTATGTAAAATACAAAATCACCTCTGGCACCAAATCACACGTGGCAGTTGTTCAGGCTGAAAGCAGCTCCTATGTAAAATACAAATTCACCCCTGGCACCAAATCACACGTGGCAGTTGTTCAGGCTGAAACCAGCTCCTATTTAAAATACAAATTCACCAGTGGCACCACATCACACGGGGCAGTCGTTCAGGCTGAAACCAGTGCCTACACAAAATACAAATTCACCGGTGCCACCAAATCAACGTGGCAGTCGTTCAGGCTGAATCCAGCTTCTATGTAAAATACAAATTCACTCCAGCACCAAATTACACGTGGCAGTCGTTCAGGGTGAAACCAGATCCTATGTAAAATACAAATTCACCCATGGCACCAAATCATATGAGGCAGTCGTTCAGGCTGAAACCAGCTCCGATATAAAATATAAATTCACCCATGGCACCAAATCACACGTGGCAGTCGTTCAGTCTGAAACCAGGTCCTATGTAAAATACAAATTCACCCATGGCACCAAATCACACGTGGCAGTCGTTCAGGCTGAAACCAGCACCTATGAAAAATACAAATTGACCAGTGGCTCCAAATCACACGTAACAGTCGTTCAGGCTGAAACCTGTGCCTACATAAAATACAAATTCACCGGTGGCACCAAATCAACCGTGGCAGTCGTTAAGTCTGAAACTAGGTCCTATTTAAAATACAAATTCACCAGTGCCACCAAATCAACGTGGCAGTCGTTCAGGCTGAATCCAGCTTCTATGTAAAATACAAATTCACCCCAGCACCAAATTACACGTGGCAGTCGTTCAGGCTGAAACCAGATCCTATGTAAAATACAAATTCACCCATGGCACCAAATTATATGAGGCAGTCGTTCAGGCTGAAACCAGCTCCTAGGTAAAACACAAATTCACCGATGGCACCAAATCACACGTGACAGTCGTTCAGGCTGAAACCAGACTCTATGTAAAATTCAAATTCACCGGTGGCATCAATCAAACGTGACAGTCGTTCAGGCTGAAATCAGCTCCCATGTAAAATACAAATTCACCGGTGGCACCAAATCACACGTGACAGTCGTTCAGTCTGAAAGAGGCTCCTACGTAAAATATCAATTCATCAGTGGCATCAAATCACACGTAGCAGTCGTTCAACCAGAAACCAGCCCTACGTAAAAGACAAATTCACCCCTGTCACAAAATCACAAGTGACAGACGTTCAGGCTGAAACCAGCTCCTATGAAAAATACAAATTCACCCCGGCACCAAATCACAAGTGGCAGTCGTTTAGGCTGAGACCAGCTCCTAGCTAAAATACAAATTCACCCCTGGCACCAAATCAAACATGACAGTCGTTCAGTCTGAAAGAAGCTCCTACGTAAAATATCAATTCACCAGTGGCATCAAATCACACGTAGCAGTAGTTCAGGCAGAAACCAGCCCTACGTAAAAGACAAATTCACCCCTGGCACAAAATCACAAGTGGCAGACGTTCAGGCTGAAACCAGATCAAATATAAAATACAAAATCACCGTTGGCACCAAATCACACGTTGCAGTTGTTCAGGCTGAAACCAGCTCCTAGGTAAAATACAAATTCACCGGAAGCACCAAATCACACGTGGCAGTCGTTCAGGCTGAAAACAGCCCCTGTGTAAAATACAAATTCACCTGTGGCACCAAATTACACGTGGCAGACGTTCAGGCTGAAAACAGCTCCTATGTAAAATACAAATTCACCCCGGCACCAAATCACACGTGGCAGTTGTTCAGGCTGAAACCAGCTCCTATTTAAAATACAAATTCACCAGTGGCACCAAATCACACGTGGCAGTCGTTCAGGCTGAAACCAGCTCCGATATAAAATATAAATTCACCCATGGCACCAAATTGCACGTGGCAGTCGTACAGGCTGAAACCAGCTCCAATGTAAAATACAAATTCAGCCCTGGCACCAAATCACACGTGGCAGTCGTACAGGCTGAAACCAGCTCCTATGTAAAATACAAATTCACCAGTTGCACCAAATCACACGTGGCAGTCGTACAGGCTGAAACCAGCTCCTATGTAAAATACAAATTGACCAGTGTCTCCAAATCACACGTAACAGTCGTTCAGGCTGAAACCAGCTTCTAAGTAAAATATAAATTCACCCCTGGCACCAAATCACACGTGGCAGACGTTCAGACTAAAACCAGCTCCTATGTAAAATACAAAATCACCGGAGGCTCCAAATCACACAGGGCAGTGGTTCAGGCTGAAACCAGTGCCTACATAAAATACAAATTCACCGGTGCCACCAAATCATTGTGGCCGTCGTTCAGGCTGAAACCAGCTCCAATTTAAAATACAAATTCACCGTTGGCACCAAATCACACGTGGCAGACGTTCAGGCTGAAACCAGCTCCTATGTAAAATACAAATTCACCCCTGGCACCAAATTACACGTGGCAGTCGTTCAGGCTGAAAACAGCTCCTATGTAAAATACAAATTCACCCCGGCACCAAATCACACGTGGCAGACGTTCAGGCTGAAACAAGATACTATGTAAAATACAAATTCACCCTGGCACCAAATCATATGAGGCAGTCGTTCAGGCTGAAACCAGCTCCGATATAAACTATAAATTCACCCATGGCACCAAATCACACGTGGCAGTCGTTCAGTCTGAAACCAGGTCCTATTTAAAATACAAATTCACCAGTGGCAAAAATCATATGTGGCAGACGTTCAGTCTGAAACCAGCTCCTATCTAAAACACAAATTCACCCCTGGCACCAAATTACACGGGGCAGTCGTTCACTCTGAAAGCAGCTCCTATGTAGAATACAAATTCACCTGTGGCACGAAATCACATGTGGCAGTCGTTCACGCTGAAACCAGCTCCTAGGTAAAATACAAATTCACCCCTGGCACCAAATCAAACATGACAGTCGTTCAGTCTGAAAGAAGCTCCTACGTAAAATGTCAATTCACCCCGGCACCAAATCACACGTGGCAGACGTTCAGGCTGAAACAAGATACTATGTAAAATACAAATTCACCCTGGCACCAAATCATATGAGGCAGTCGTTCAGGCTGAAACCAGCTCCGATATAAACTATAAATTCACCCATGGCACCAAATCACACGTGGCAGTCGTTCAGTCTGAAACCAGGTCCTATTTAAAATACAAATTCACCAGTGGCAAAAATCATATGTGGCAGACGTTCAGTCTGAAACCAGCTCCTATCTAAAACACAAATTCACCCCTGGCACCAAATTACACGAGGCAGTCGTTCACGCTGAAAGCAGCTCCTATGTAGAATACAAATTCACCTGTGGCACGAAATCACATGTGGCAGTCGTTCACGCTGAAACCAGCTCCTAGGTAAAATACAAATTCACCCCTGGCACCAAATCAAACATGACAGTCGTTCAGTCTGAAAGAAGCTCCTAAGTAAAATGTCAATTCACCAGTGGCATCAAATCACACGTAGCAGTCGTTCAGGCAGAAACCAGCCCTACGTAAAAGACAAATTCACCCCTGGCACAAAATCACAAGTGGCAGACGTTCAGGCTGAAACCAGATCCTATGTAAAGTACAAATTCCCCATGGCACCAAATCATATGAGGCAGTCGTTCAGGCTGAAAACAGCCCCTGTGTAAAATACAAATTCACCTGTGGCACCTAATTACACGTGGCAGTCGTTCAGGCTGAAAACAGCTCCTATGTAAAATACAAATTCACCCCGGCACCAAATCACACGTGGCAGACGTTCAGGCTGAAACCAGATCCTATGTAAAGTACAAATTCCCCATGGCACCAAATCATATGAGGCAGTCGTTCAGGCTGAAACCAGCTCCTATGTAAAATACAAATTCACCCCTGGCACCAAATCACACGTGGCAGTTGTTCAGGCTGAAACCAGCTCCTATTTAAAATACAAATTCACCAGTGGCACCAAATCACACGTAGCAGTCGTTCAGGCAGAAACCAGCTCCTACGTAAAAGTCAAATTCACCATTGGCACCAAATCACACGTTGCAGTCGTTCAGGCTGAAACCAGCTCCTAGGTAAAATACAAGTTCACCGGAAGCACCAAATTACACGTGGCAGTCGTTCAGGCTGAAAACAGCTCCTATGTAAAATACAAATTCACCCCGGCTCCAAATCACACGTGGCAGACGTTCAGGCTGAAACCAGATCCTATGTAAAATACAAATTCACCCATGGCACCAAATCATATGAGGCAGTCGTTCAGGCTGAAACCAGCACATATGAAAAATACAAATTGACCAGTGGCTCCAAATCACACGTAACAGTCGTTCAGGCTGAAACCTGTGCCTACATAAAATACAAATTCACCGGTGGCACCAAATCAAACGTGGCAGTCGTTAATTCTGAAACTAGGTCCTATTTAAAACACAAATTCACCAGTGGCACAAAATCACATGTGGCAGACGTTCAGTCTGGAAACCAGCTCCTATTTAAAATACAAATTCACCCGTGGCACCAAATCACACATGGCAGTCGTTCAGGAAAAAGCAAGCTCCTACGTAAAATACAAATTCACACCTGGCACCAAATCACATGTGGCAGACGTTCAGGATGAAACCAGCTCCTATGTAAAATACAAATTCACCGTTAGCACCAAATCACACGTGGCAGTCTGTCAGTCTGAAACCAGCTCCTATATAAAATACAATTTCTCCGGTAGCATGAAATCACACGTGGCACTTGTTCAGTCTGAAACCAGCTCCTATTTAAAATACAAATTTACCATTGGCACCAAATCACACGTGACAGTCGTTCAGGCTGAAACCAGACTCTATGTAAAATTCAAATTCACCGGTGGCATCAATCAAACGTGACAGTCGTTCAGGCTGAAATCAGCTCCCATGTAAAATACAAATTCACCGGTGGCACCAAATCACACGTGACAGTCGTTCAGTCTGAAAGTGGCTCCTATGTAAAATATCAATTCACCCGTGGCACCAAATCACACGTGGCGGTCGTTCAGGAAAAAACAAGCTCCTACGTAAAATACAAATTCACACCTGGCACCAAATCACATGTGATAGACGTTCAGGATGAAACCAGCTCCTATGTAAAATACAAATTCACCGTTGGCACCAAATCACACGTGGCAGTCTGTCAGTCTGAAACCAGCTCCTATATAAAATACAATTTCTCCGGTAGCATGAAATCACACGTGGCACTCGTTCAGTATGAAACCAGCTCCTATTTAAAATACAAATTTACCAGTGGCACCAAATCACACGTGGCAGTCGTTCAGGCTGAAACCAGCTCCTAGGTAAAATACAAATTCACCGGTGGCACCATATCACAAGTGACAGTCATTCAGGCTGAAACCAGACTCTATGTAAAATTCAAATTCACCGGTGGCATCAATCAAACGTGACAGTCGTTCAGGCTGAAATCAGCTCCCATGTAAAATACAAATTCACCTATGGCACCAAATCACGTGTGACAGTCGTTCAGTCTGAAAGAGGCTCCTACGTAAAATATCAATTCACCAGTGGCATCAAATCACACGTAGCAGTCGTTCAAGCAGATACCAGCCCTACGTAAAAGACAAATTCACCCCTGTCACAAAATCACAAGTGGCAGATGTTCAGGCTGAAACCAGCTCCTATGAAAAATACAAATTCACCCCGGCACCAAATCACAAGTGGCAGTCGTTCAGACTGAGACCAGCTCCTAGGTAAAATACAAATTCACCGGTGGCACCAAATCGCATGTGACAGTCGTTCAGGCTGAAACCAGCTCCTGTGTAAAATACAAATTCACCCCTGGCACCAAATCAAACATGACAGTCGTTCAGTCTGAAAGAAGCTCCTACGTAAAATATCAATTCACCAGTGGCATCAAATCACACGTAGCAGTCGTTCAGGCAGAAACCAGCCCTACGTAAAAGACAAATTCACCCCTGGCACAAAATCACAAGTGGCAGACGTTCAGGCTGAAACCAGATCAAATATGAAATACAAAATCACCGTTGGCACCAAATCACACGTTGCAGTTGTTCAGGCTGAAACCAGCTCCTAGGTAAAATACAAATTCACCGGAAGCACCAAATCACACGTGGCAGTCGTTCAGGCTGAAAACAGCCCCTGTGTAAAATACAAATTCACCTGTGGCACCAAATTACACGTGGCAGACGTTCAGGCTGAAACCAGCACCTATGAAAAATACAAATTGACCAGTGGCTTCAAATCACACGTAACAGTCGTTCAGGCTGAAACCTGTGCCTACATAAAATACAATTTCACCGGTGGCACCAAATCAAACGTGGCAGTCGTTAATTCTGAAACTAGGTCCTATTTAAAATACAAATTCATCAGTGGCACAAAATCACATGTGGCAGACGTTCAGTCTGGAAACCAGCTCCTATTTAAAATACAAATTCACCCGTGGCACCAAATCACACGTGGCGGTCGTTCAGGAAAAAACAAGCTCCTACGTAGAATACAAATTCACACCTGGCACCAAATCACATGTGGCAGACGTTCAGGATGAAACCAGCTCCTATGTAAAATACAAATTCACCGTTGGCACCAAATCACACGTGGCAGTCTGTCAGTCTGAAACCAGCTCCTATATAAAATACAATTTCTCCGGTAGCATGAAATCACACGTGGCACTCGTTCAGTCTGAAACCAGCTCCTATTTAAAATACAAGTTTACCAGTGGCACCAAATTACACGTGGAAGTCGTTCAGGCTGAAACCAGCTCCTATGTAAAATACAAAATCACCTCTGGCACCAAATCACACGTGGCAGTTGTTCAGGCTGAAAGCAGCTCCTATGTAAAATACAAATTCACCCCTGGCACCAAATCACACGTGGCAGTTGTTCAGGCTGAAACCAGCTCCTATTTAAAATACAAATTCACCAGTGGCACCACATCACACGGGGCAGTCGTTCAGGCTGAAACCAGTGCCTACACAAAATACAAATTCACCGGTGCCACCAAATCAACGTGGCAGTCGTTCAGGCTGAATCCAGCTTCTATGTAAAATACAAATTCACTCCAGCACCAAATTACACGTGGCAGTCGTTCAGGGTGAAACCAGATCCTATGTAAAATACAAATTCACCCATGGCACCAAATCATATGAGACAGTCGTTCAGGCTGAAACCAGCTCCGATATAAAATATAAATTCACCCATGGCACCAAATCACACGTGGCAGTCGTTCAGTCTGAAACCAGGTCCTATGTAAAATACAAATTCACCCATGGCACCAAATCACACGTGGCAGTCGTTCAGGCTGAAACCAGCACCTATGAAAAATACAAATTGACCAGTGGCTCCAAATCACACGTAACAGTCGTTCAGGCTGAAACCTGTGCCTACATAAAATACAAATTCACCGGTGGCACCAAATCAACCGTGGCAGTCGTTAAGTCTGAAACTAGGTCCTATTTAAAATACAAATTCACCAGTGCCACCAAATCAACGTGGCAGTCGTTCAGGCTGAATCCAGCTTCTATGTAAAATACAAATTCACCCCAGCACCAAATTACACGTGGCAGTCGTTCAGGCTGAAACCAGATCCTATGTAAAATACAAATTCACCCATGGCACCAAATCATATGAGGCAGTCGTTCAGGCTGAAACCAGCTCCTAGGTAAAATACAAATTCACCGATGGCACCAAATCACACGTGACAGTCGTTCAGGCTGAAACCAGACTCTATGTAAAATTCAAATTCACCGGTGGCATCAATCAAACGTGACAGTCGTTCAGACTGAAATCAGCTCCCATGTAAAATACAAATTCACCGGTGGCACCAAATCACACGTGACAGTCGTTCAGTCTGAAAGAGGCTCCTACGTAAAATATCAATTCATCAGTGGCATCAAATCACACGTAGCAGTCGTTCAACCAGAAACCAGCCCTACGTAAAAGACAAATTCACCCCTGTCACAAAATCACAAGTGACAGACGTTCAGGCTGAAACCAGCTCCTATGAAAAATACAAATTCACCCCGGCACCAAATCACAAGTGGCAGTCGTTTAGGCTGAGACCAGCTCCTAGCTAAAATACAAATTCACCCCTGGCACCAAATCAAACATGACAGTCGTTCAGTCTGAAAGAAGCTCCTACGTAAAATATCAATTCACCAGTGGCATCAAATCACACGTAGCAGTAGTTCAGGCAGAAACCAGCCCTACGTAAAAGACAAATTCACCCCTGGCACAAAATCACAAGTGGCAGACGTTCAGGCTGAAACCAGATCAAATATAAAATACAAAATCACCGTTGGCACCAAATCACACGTTGCAGTTGTTCAGGCTGAAACCAGCTCCTAGGTAAAATACAAATTCACCGGAAGCACCAAATCACACGTGGCAGTCGTTCAGGCTGAAAACAGCCCCTGTGTAAAATACAAATTCACCTGTGGCACCAAATTACACGTGGCAGACGTTCAGGCTGAAAACAGCTCCTATGTAAAATACAAATTCACCCCGGCACCAAATCACACGTGGCAGTTGTTCAGGCTGAAACCAGCTCCTATTTAAAATACAAATTCACCAGTGGCACCAAATCACACGTGGCAGTCGTTCAGGCTGAAACCAGCTCCGATATAAAATATAAATTCACCCATGGCACCAAATTGCACGTGGCAGTCGTACAGGCTGAAACCAGCTCCAATGTAAAATACAAATTCAGCCCTGGCACCAAATCACACGTGGCAGTCGTACAGGCTGAAACCAGCTCCTATGTAAAATACAAATTCACCAGTTGCACCAAATCACACGTGGCAGTCGTACAGGCTGAAACCAGCTCCTATGTAAAATACAAATTGACCAGTGTCTCCAAATCACACGTAACAGTCGTTCAGGCTGAAACCAGCTTCTAAGTAAAATATAAATTCACCCCTGGCACCAAATCACACGTGGCAGATGTTCAGACTAAAACCAGCTCCTATGTAAAATACAAAATCACCGGAGGCTCCAAATCACACAGGGCAGTGGTTCAGGCTGAAACCAGTGCCTACATAAAATACAAATTCACCGGTGCCACCAAATCATTGTGGCCGTCGTTCAGGCTGAAACCAGCTCCAATTTAAAATACAAATTCACCGTTGGCACCACATCACACGGGGCAGTCGTTCAGGCTGAAACCAGTGCCTACACAAAATACAAATTCACCGGTGCCACCAAATCAACGTGGCAGTCGTTCAGGCTGAATCCAGCTTCTATGTAAAATACAAATTCACTCCAGCACCAAATTACACGTGGCAGTCGTTCAGGGTGAAACCAGATCCTATGTAAAATACAAATTCACCCATGGCACCAAATCATATGAGGCAGTCGTTCAGGCTGAAACCAGCTCCGATATAAAATATAAATTCACCCATGGCACCAAATCACACGTGGCAGTCGTTCAGTCTGAAACCA
Source organism: Hypanus sabinus (assembly GCF_030144855.1). Classification (NCBI taxonomy): domain Eukaryota; kingdom Metazoa; phylum Chordata; class Chondrichthyes; order Myliobatiformes; family Dasyatidae; genus Hypanus; species Hypanus sabinus. The sequence continues at coordinate 104,340,789 of NC_082719.1, read as the reverse complement.
GGTCCTATGTAAAATACAAATTCACCCATGGCACCAAATCACACGTGGCAGTCGTTCAGGCTGAAACCAGCACCTATGAAAAATACAAATTGACCAGTGGCTCCAAATCACACGTAACAGTCGTTCAGGCTGAAACCTGTGCCTACATAAAATACAAATTCACCGGTGGCACCAAATCAACCGTGGCAGTCGTTAAGTCTGAAACTAGGTCCTATTTAAAATACAAATTCACCAGTGCCACCAAATCAACGTGGCAGTCGTTCAGGCTGAATCCAGCTTCTATGTAAAATACAAATTCACCCCAGCACCAAATTACACGTGGCAGTCGTTCAGGCTGAAACCAGATCCTATGTAAAATACAAATTCACCCATGGCACCAAATCATATGAGGCAGTCGTTCAGGCTGAAACCAGCTCCTAGGTAAAATACAAATTCACCGATGGCACCAAATCACACGTGACAGTCGTTCAGGCTGAAACCAGACTCTATGTAAAATTCAAATTCACCGGTGGCATCAATCAAACGTGACAGTCGTTCAGGCTGAAATCAGCTCCCATGTAAAATACAAATTCACCGGTGGCACCAAATCACACGTGACAGTCGTTCAGTCTGAAAGAGGCTCCTACGTAAAATATCAATTCATCAGTGGCATCAAATCACACGTAGCAGTCGTTCAACCAGAAACCAGCCCTACGTAAAAGACAAATTCACCCCTGTCACAAAATCACAAGTGACAGACGTTCAGGCTGAAACCAGCTCCTATGAAAAATACAAATTCACCCCGGCACCAAATCACAAGTGGCAGTCGTTTAGGCTGAGACCAGCTCCTAGCTAAAATACAAATTCACCCCTGGCACCAAATCAAACATGACAGTCGTTCAGTCTGAAAGAAGCTCCTACGTAAAATATCAATTCACCAGTGGCATCAAATCACACGTAGCAGTAGTTCAGGCAGAAACCAGCCCTACGTAAAAGACAAATTCACCCCTGGCACAAAATCACAAGTGGCAGACGTTCAGGCTGAAACCAGATCAAATATAAAATACAAAATCACCGTTGGCACCAAATCACACGTTGCAGTTGTTCAGGCTGAAACCAGCTCCTAGGTAAAATACAAATTCACCGGAAGCACCAAATCACACGTGGCAGTCGTTCAGGCTGAAAACAGCCCCTGTGTAAAATACAAATTCACCTGTGGCACCAAATTACACGTGGCAGACGTTCAGGCTGAAAACAGCTCCTATGTAAAATACAAATTCACCCCGGCACCAAATCACACGTGGCAGTTGTTCAGGCTGAAACCAGCTCCTATTTAAAATACAAATTCACCAGTGGCACCAAATCACACGTGGCAGTCGTACAGGCTGAAACCAGCTCCTATGTAAAATACAAATTGACCAGTGTCTCCAAATCACACGTTACAGTCGTTCAGGCTGAAACCAGCTTCTAAGTAAAATATAAATTCACCCCTGGCACCAAATCACACGTGGCAGACGTTCAGACTAAAACCAGCTCCAATGTAAAATACAAAATCGCCGGAGGCTCCAAATCACACGTGGCATTCGTTCAGGCTGAAACCAGTGCCTACATAAAATACAAATTCACCGGTGCCACCAAATCAATGTGGCCGTCGTTCAGGCTGAAACCAGCTCCAATTTAAAATACAAATTCACCGTTGGCACCAAATCACACGTGGCAGACGTTCAGGCTGAAACCAGCTCCTATGTAAAATACAAATTCACCCCTGGCACCAAAATACACGTGGCAGTCGTTCAGGCTGAAAACAGCTCCTATGTAAAATACAAATTCACCCTGGCACCAAATAATATGAGGCAGTCGTTCAGGCTGAAACCAGCTCCGATATAAAATATAAATTCACCCATGGCACCAAATCACACGTGGCAGTCGTTCAGTCTGAAACCAGGTCCTATTTAAAATACAAATTCACCAGTGGCAAAAATCACATGTGGCAGACTTTCAGTCTGAAACCAGCTCCTATCTAAAACACAAATTCACCCCTGGCACCAAATTACACGGGGCAGTCGTTCACGCTGAAAGCAGCTCCTATGTAAAATACAAATTCACCTGTGGCACGAAATCACATGTGGCAGTCGTTCACGCTGAAACCAGCTCCTAGGTAAAATACAAATTCACCGGAAGCACCAAATCACACGTGGCAGTCGTTCAGGCTGAAATCAGCCCCTGTGTAAAATACAAATTCACCTGTGGCACCAAATTACACGTGGCAGACGTTCAGGCTGAAAACAGCTCCTATGTAAAATACAAATTCACCCCGGCGCCAAATCACACGTGGCAGTTGTTCAGGCTGAAACCAGCTCCTATTTAAAATACATATTCACCAGTGGCACCAAATCACACGTGGCAGACGTTCAGGCTGAAACCAGCTCCTATGTAAAATACAAAATCACCGGAAGCTCCAAATCACACGTGGCAGTCGTTCAGGCTGAAACCAGATCCTATGTAAAGTACAAATTCACCCATGGCACCAAATCATATGAGGCAGTCGTTCAGGCTGAAACCAGCTCCGATATAAAATATAAATTCACCCATGGCACCAAATTGCACGTGGCAGTTGTTCAGGCTGAAACGAGCTCCTATGTAAAATACAAATTCACCCCTGGCACCAAATCACACGTGCCAGTTGTTCAGGCTGAAACCAGCTCCTATGTAAAATACAAATTGACCAGTGTCTCCAAATCACACGTAACAGTCGTTCAGGCTGAAACCAGCTCCTAGGTAAAATACAAATTCACCAGTGGCACCAAATCACACATGGCAGACGTTCAGCCTAAAACCAGCTCCTATGTAAAATACAAAATCACCGGAAGCTCCAAATCACACGGGGCAGTCGTTCAGGCTGAAACCAGTGCCTACATAAAATACAAATTCACCGGTGCCACCAAATCAACGTGGCAGTCGTTCAGGCTGAATCCAGCTTCTATGTAAAATACAAAATTCATCCAGGCACGAAATTACACGTGGCAGTCGTTCAGGCTGAAACCAGATCATATGTAAAATACAAATTCACCCATGGCACCAAATCACACGTGGCAGTCGTTCAGTCTGAAACCAGGTCCTATGTAAAACACAAATTGACCAGTGGCTCCAAATCACACGTAACAGTCGTTCAGGCTGAAACCAGTGCCTACATAAAATACAAATTCACCGGTGGCACCAAATCAAACGTGGCAGTCGTTCAGTCTGAAAAAAGGTCCTATTTAAAATACAAGTTCACCAGTGGCACAAAATCACATGTGGCAGACGTTCAGTCTGGAAACCAGCTCCTATTTAAAATACAAATTCACCCGTGGCACCAAATCACACGTGGCGGTCGTTCAGGAGGAAACCAGCTCCTACGTAAAATACAAATTCACACCTGGCACCAAATCACATGTGGCAGTCGTTCAGTCTGAAACCAGCTCCTATTTAAAATACAAATTCACCAGTGGCACCAAATTACACGTGGAAGTCGTTCAGGCTGAAACCAGCTCCTATGTAAAATACAAAATCACCCCTGGCACCAAATCACACGTGGCAGTTGTTCAGGCTGAAAGCAGCTCCTATGTAAAATACAAATTCACCGGTGGCACCAAATCACACGTGACAGTCGTTCAGGCTGAAACCAGATTCTATGTAAAATTCAAATTCACCGGTGGCATCAAATCACACGTGACAGTCGTTCAGTCTGAAAGAGGCTCCTACGTAAAATATCAATTCACCAGTGGCATCAGATCACACATAGCAGTCGTTCAGGCAGAAACCAGCCCTAGATAAAATACAAATTCACCCCGGCACCAAATCACAAGTGGCAGTCATTCAGGCTGAAACCAGCTGCTAGGTAAAATACAAATTCACCGGTGGCACCAAATCATACGTGACAGTCGTTCAGGCTGAAACCAGACTCTATGTAAAATTCAAATTCACCGGTGGCATCAATCAAACGTGACAGTTGTTCAGGCTGAAATCAGCTCCCATATAAAATACAAATTCACCCCTGGCACCAAATCACACGTGACAGTCGTTCAGTCTGAAAGAGGCGCCTACGTAAAATATCAATTCACCAGTGGCATCAAATCACACGTAGCAGTCGTTCAAGCAGAAACCAGCCCTACGTAAAAGACAAATTCACCCCTGTCACAAAATCACAAGTGGCAGACGTTCAGGCTGAAACCAGCTCCTATGAAAAATACAAATTCACCCCAGCACCAAATCACAAGTGGCAGTCGTTCAGGCTGAGACCAGATCCTAGGTAAAATACAAATTCACCGGGGGCACCAAATCGCACGTGACAGTCGTTCAGGCTGAAACCAGCTCCTGTGTAAAATACAAATTCACCGTTGACACCAAATCACACGTGGCAGTCGTTCACGCTGAAACCAGCTCCTATGTAAAATACAAATTCACCGTTGGCACCAAATCACATGTGGCAGTCGTTCACGCTGAAACCAGCTCCTAGGTAAAATACAAATTCACACCTGGCACCAAATCAAACATGACAGTCGTTCAGTCTGAAAGAAGCTCCTATGTAAAATATCAATTCACCAGTGGCATCAAATCACACGTAGCAGTCGTTCAGGCAGAAACCAGCCCTACGTAAAAGACAAATTCACCCCTGGCACAAAATCACAAGTGGTAGACGTTCAGGCTGAAACCAGATCAAATATAAAATACAAAATCACCGTTGGCACCAAATCACACGTTGCAGTTGTTCAGGCTGAAACCAGCTCCTAGGTAAAATACAAATTCACCGGAAGCACCAAATCACACGTGGCAGTCGTTCAGGCTGAAAACAGCCCCTGTGTAAAATACAAATTCACCCCGGCACCAAATCACACGTGTCAGACGTTCAGGCTGAAACCAGATCCTATGTAAAGTACAAATTCACCCATGGCACCAAATCATATGAGGCAGTCGTTCAGGCTGAAACCAGCTCCGATATAAAATATAAATTCACCCATGGCACCAAATTGCACGTGGCAGTCGTTCAGGCTGAAACCAGCTCCTATGTAAAATACAAATTCACCCCTGGCACCAAATCACACGTGGCAGTTGTTCAGGCTGAAACCAGCTCCTATTTAAAATACAAATTCACCAGTGGCACCAAATCACACGTGGCAGTCGTACAGGCTGAAACCAGCTCCTATGTAAAATACAAATTGACCAGTGTCTCCAAATCACACGTAACAGTCGTTCCTGCTGAAACCAACTTCTAAGTAAAATATAAATTCACCCCTGGCACCAAATCACACGTGGCAGACGTTCAGTCTGAAACCAGGTCCTATGTAAAACACAAATTGACCAGTGGCTCCAAATCACACGTAACAGTCGTTCAGGCTGAAACCAGTGCCTACATAAAATACAAATTCACCGGTGGCACCAAATCAAACGTGGCAGTCGTTCAGTCTGAAACCAGGTCCTATTTAAAATACAAGTTCACCAGTGGCACAAAATCACATGTGGCAGACGTTCTGTCTGGAAACCAGCTCCTATTTAAAATACAAATTCACACCTGCCACCAAATCACATGTGGCAGACGTTCAGGCTGAAACCAGCTCCTATGTAAAATACAAATTCACCGTTGGCACCAAATCACATGTGGCAGTCTGTCAGTCTGAAACCAGCTCCTATATAAAATACAAATTCTCCGGTAGCACGAAATAACACGTGGCACTCGTTCAGTCTGAAACCAGCTCCTATTTAAAATACAAATTCACCAGTGGCACCAAATTACACGTGGAAGTCGTTCAGGCTGAAACCAGCTCCTATGTAAAATACAAATTCACCGGTGGCACCAAATCACACGTGGCAGTTGTTCAGGCTGAAACCAGCTCCTAGGTAAAATACAAATTCACCGGTGGCACCAAATCACACGTGACAGTCGTTCAGGCTGAAACCAGATTCTATGTAAAATTCAAATTCACCAGTGGCATCAATCAAACGTGACAGTCGATCAGGCTGAAATCAGCTCCCATGTAAAATACAAATTCACCGGTGGCACCAAATCACACGTGACAGTCGTTCAGGCTGAAACCAGCTCCCATGTAAAATACAAATTCACCGGTGGCACCAAATCACACGTGACAGTCGTTCAGGCTGAAACCAGACTCTATGTAAAATTCAAATTCACCGGTGGCATCAATCAAACGTGACAGTCGTTCAGGCTGAAATCAGCTCCCATGTAAAATACAAATTCACCGGTGGCACCAAATCACACGTGACAGTCGTTCAGTCTGAAAGAGGCTCCTACGTAAAATATCAATTCACCAGTGGCATCAAATCACACGTAGCAGTCGTTCAGGCAGAAACCAGCCCTAGGTAAAATACAAATTCACCCCGGCACCAAATCACAAGTGGCAGTCATTCAGGCTGAAACCAGCTTCTAGGTAAAATACAAATTCACCGGTGGCACCACATCACACGTGACAGTCGTTCAGGCTGAAATCAGACTCTATGTAAAATTCAAATTCACCGGTGGCATCAATCAAACGTGACAGTCGTTCAGGCTGAAATCAGCTACCATGTAAAATACAAATTCACCGGTGGCACCAAATCACACGTGATAGTCGTTCAGTCTGAAAGAGGCTCCTACGTAAAATATCAATTCACCAGTGGCATCAAATCACACGTAGCAGTCGTTCAGGCAGAAACCAGCCCTAGGTAAAATACAAATTCACCCCGGCACCATATCACAAGTGGCAGTCGTTCAGGCTGAAACCAGCTCCTAGGTAAAATACAAATTCACGGGTGGCACCAAATCGCACGTGACAGTCGTTCAGGCTGAAACCAGCTCCTGTGTAAAATACAAATTCACCGTTGGCACCAAATCACACGTGGCAGTCGTTCACGCTGTAACCAGCTCCTATGTAAAATACAAATTCACCCATGGCACCAAATTACACGTGGCAGTCGTTCAGGCTGAAACCAGCTCCTGTGTAAAATACAAATTCACCGTTGGCACCAAATCACACGTGGCAGTCGTTCAGGCTGAAACCAGCACCTATGAAAAATACAAATTGACCAGTGGCTCCAAATCACACGTAACTGTCGTTCAGGCTGAAACCTGTGCCTACATAAAATACAAATTCACCGGTGGCACCAAATCAAACGTGGCAGTCGTTAAGTCTGAAACTAGGTCCTATTTAAAATACAAATTCACCAGTGCCACCAAATCAACGTGGCAGTCGTTCAGGCTGAATCCAGCTTCTATGTAAAATACAAATTCACCCCAGCACCAAATTACACGTGGCAGTCGTTCAGGCTGAAACCAGATCCTATGTAAAATACAAATTCACCCATGGCACCAAATCGTATGAGGCAGTCGTTCAGGCTGAAACCAGCTCCGATATAAAATATAAATTCACCCATGGCACCAAATCACACGTTCCAGTCGTTCAGTCTGAAACCAGGTCCTATGTAAAATACAAATTCACCCATGGCACCAAATCACACGTGGCAGTCGTTCAGGCTGAAACCAGCACCTATGAAAAATACAAATTGACCAGTGGCTCCAAATCACACGTGGTAGTCGTTCAGGCTGAAACCTGTGCCTACATAAAATACAATTTCACCGGTGGCACCAAATCAAACGTGGCAGTCGTTAATTCTGAAACTAGGTCCTATTTAAAATACAAATTCACCAGTGGCACAAAATCACATGTGGCAGACGTTCAGTCTGGAAACCAGCTCCTATTTAAAATACAAATTCACCCGTGGCACCAAATCACACATGGCGGTCGTTCAGGAAAAAACAAGCTCCTACGTAAAATACAAATTCACACCTGGCACCAAATCACATCTGGCAGACGTTCAGGATGAAACCAGCTCCTAGGTAAAATACAAATTCACCCCTGGCACCAAATCAAACATGACAGTTGTTCAGTCTGAAAGAAGCTCCTACGTAAAATATCAATTCACCAGTGGCATCAAATCACACGTAGCAGTCGTTCAGGCAGAAACCAGCCCTACGTAAAAGACAAATTCACCCCTGGCACAACATCACAAGTGGCAGACGTTCAGGCTGAAACCAGATCAAATATAAAATACAAAATCACCGTTGGCACCAAATCACACGTTGCAGTTGTTCAGGCTGAAACCAGATTCTAGGTAAAATACAAATTCACCGGAAGCACCAAATCACAAGTGGCAGTCGTTCAGGCTGAAAACAGCTCCTATGTAAAATACAAATTCACCCCGGCACCAAATCACACGTGGCAGTCGTTCACGCTGAAACCAGCTCCTAGGTAAAATACAAATTCACCCCTGGCACCAAATCAAACATGACAGTCGTTCAGTCTGAAAGAAGCTCCTACGTAAAATATCAATTCACCAGTGGAATCAAATCACACGTAGCAGTCGTTCAGGCAGATACCAGCCCTACGTAAAAGACAAATTCACCCCTGGCACAAAATCACAAGTGGCAGACGTTCAGGCTGAAACCAGATCAAATATAAAATACAAAATCACCATTGGCACCAAATCACACGTTGCAGTTGTTCAGGCTGAAACCAGCTCCTAGGTAAAATACAAATTCACCGGAAGCACCAAATCACACGTGGCAGTCGTTCAGGCTGAAAACAGCCCCTGTGTAAAATACAAATTCACCTGTGGCACCAAATTACACGTGGCAGTCATTCCGGCTGAATCCAGCTCCTAGGTAAAATACAAATTCACTGTTGGCACCAAATCACATGTGGCAGACGTTCAGGCTGAAACCAGATCCTATGTAAAATACAAATTCACCCATGGCACCAAATCATATGAGGCAGTCGTTGAGGCTGAAACCAGCTCCGATATAAAATATAAATTCACCCATGGCACCAAATTGCACGTGGCAGTCGTTCAGGCTGAAACCAGCTCCTATGTAAAATACAAATTCACCCCTGGCACCAAATCACACGTGGCAGTTGTTCAGGCTGAAACCAGCTCCTATTTAAAATACAAATTCACCAGTGGCACCAAATCACACGTGGCAGTCGTACAGGCTGAAACCAGCTCCTATGTAAAATACAAATTGACCAATGGCACCAAATCACACGTGGCAGACGTTCAGCCTAAAACCAGCTCCTATGTAAAATACAAAATCACCGGAAGCTCCAAATCACACGTAACAGTCGTTCCTGCTGAAACCAACTTCTAAGTAAAATATAAATTCAGCCCTGGCACCAAATCACACGTGGCAGACGTTCAGACTAAAACCAGCTCCTATGTAAAATACAAAATCACCGGAGGCTCCAAATCACACGGGGCAGTCGTTCAGGCTGAAACCAGTGCCTACATAAAGTACAAATTCACCGGTGCCACCAAATCAATGTGGCCTTCGTTCAGGCTGAAACCAGCTCCAATTTAAAATACAAGTTCACCGTTGGCACCAAATCACACGTGGCAGACGTTCAGGCTGAAACCAGCTCCTGTGTAAAATACAAATTCACCCCTGGCACCAAATTACACGTGGCAGACGTTCAGGCTGAAACCAGCTCCTATGTAAAATACAAATTCACCCCTGGCACCAAATCACACGTGGCAGTTGTTCAGGCTGAAACCAGCTCCTATTTAAAATACAAATTCACCAGTGGCACCAAATCACACGTAACAGTCGTTCAGGCTGAAACCAGCTCCTATGTAAAATACAAAATCACCGGAACCTCCAAATCACACTGGGCAGTCGTTCAGGCTGAAACCAGTGCCTACATAAAATACAAATTCACCGGTGCCACCAAATCAACGTGGCAGTCGTTTAGGCTGAATCCAGCTTCTATGTAAAATACAAATTCATCCAGGCACGAAATCACACGTAGCAGTCGTTCAGGCAGAAACCAGCCCTAGGTAAAATACAAATTCACCCCGGCACCAAATCACAAGTGGCAGTCATTCAGGCTGAAACCAGCTTCTAGGTAAAATACAAATTCACCGGTGGCACCACATCACACGTGACAGTCGTTCAGGCTGAAACCAGACTCTATGTAAAATTCAAATTCACCGGTGGCATCAATCAAACGTGACAGTCGTTCAGGCTGAAATCAGCTACCATGTAAAATACAAATTCACCGGTGGCACCAAATCACACGTGACAGTCGTTCAGTCTGAAAGAGGCTCCTACGTAAAATATCAATTCACCAGTGGCATCAAATCACACGTAGCAGTCGTTCAGGCAGAAACCAGCCCTAGGTAAAATACAAATTCACCCCGGCACCATATCACAAGTGGCAGTCGTTCAGGCTGAAACCAGCTCCTAGGTAAAATACAAATTCACGGGTGGCACCAAATCGCACGTGACAGTCGTTCAGGCTGAAACCAGCTCCTGTGTAAAATACAAATTCACCGTTGGCACCAAATCACACTAGGCAGTCGTTCACGCTGAAACCAGCTCCTATGTAAAATAAAAATTCACCCATGGCACCAAATTACACGTGGCAGTCGTTCAGGCTGAAACCAGCTCCTGTGTAAAATACAAATTCACCGTTGGCACCAAATCACACGTGGCAGTCGTTCAGGCTGAAACCAGCTCCTAGGTAAAATACAAATTCACGGGTGGCACCAAATCGCACGTGACAGTCGTTCAGGCTGAAACCAGCTCCTGTGTAAAATACAAATTCACCGTTGGCACCAAATCACACTAGGCAGTCGTTCACGCTGAAACCTGTGCCTACATAAAATACAAATTCACCGGTGGCACCAAATCAAACGTGGCAGTCGTTAAGTCTGAAACTAGGTCCTATTTAAAATACAAATTCACCAGTGCCACCAAATCAACGTGGCAGTCGTTCAGGCTGAATCCAGCTTCTATGTAAAATACAAATTCACCCCAGCACCAAATTACACGTGGCAGTCGTTCAGGCTGAAACCAGATCCTATGTAAAATACAAATTCACCCATGGCACCAAATCGTATGAGGCAGTCGTTCAGGCTGAAACCAGCTCCGATATAAAATATAAATTCACCCATGGCACCAAATCACACGTGGCAGTCGTTCAGTCTGAAACCAGGTCCTATGTAAAATACAAATTCACCGTTGGCACCAAATCACACGTGGCAGTCGTTCAGGCTGAAACCAGCACCTATGAAAAATACAAATTGACCAGTGGCTCCAAATCACACGTAACAGTCGTTCAGGCTGAAACCTGTGCCTACATAAAATACAATTTCACCGGTGGCACCAAATCAAACGTGGCAGTCGTTAATTCTGAAACTAGGTCCTATTTAAAATACAAATTCACCGGTGGCACAAAATCACATGTGGCAGACGTTCAGTCTGGAAACCAGCTCCTATTTAAAATACAAATTCACCCGTGGCACCAAATCACACGTGGCGGTCGTTCAGGAAAAAACAAGCTCCTACGTAAAATACAAATTCACACCTGGCACCAAATCACATCTGGCAGACGTTCAGGATGAAACCAGCTCCTAGGTAAAATACAAATTCACCCCTGGCACCAAATCAAACATGACAGTCGTTCAGTCTGAAAGAAGCTCCTACGTAAAATATCAATTCACCAGTGGCATCAAATCACACGTAGCAGTCGTTCAGGCAGAAACCAGCCCCAGGTAAAATACAAATTCACCCCGGCACCATATCACAAGTGGCAGTCGTTCAGGCTGAAACCAGCTCCTAGGTAAAATACAAATTCACGGGTGGCACCAAATCGCACGTGACAGTCGTTCAGGCTGAAACCAGCTCCTAGGTAAAATACAAATTCACCGTTGGCACCAAATCACACGTGGCAGTCGTTCACGCTGAAACCAGCTCCTATGTAAAATACAAATTCACCCATGGCACCAAATTACACGTGGCAGTCGTTCAGGCTGAAACCAGCTCCTGTGTAAAATACAAATTCACCGTTGGCACCAAATCACACGTGGCAGTCGTTCAGGCTGAATCCAGCACCTATGAAAAATACAAATTGACCAGTGGCTCCAAATCACACGTAACTGTCGTTCAGGCTGAAACCTGTGCCTACATAAAATACAAATTCACCGGTGGCACCAAATCAAACGTGGCAGTCGTTAAGTCTGAAACTAGGTCCTATTTAAAATACAAATTCACCAGTGCCACCAAATCAACGTGGCAGTCGTTCAGGCTGAATCCAGCTTCTATGTAAAATACAAATTCACCCCAGCACCAAATTACACGTGGCAGTCGTTCAGGCTGAAACCAGATCCTATGTAAAATACAAATTCACCCATGGCACCAAATCGTATGAGGCAGTCGTTCAGGCTGAAACCAGCTCCGATATAAAATATAAATTCACCCATGGCACCAAATCACACGTGGCAGTCGTTCAGTCTGAAACCAGGTCCTATGTAAAATACAAATTCACCGTTGGCACCAAATCACACGTGGCAGTCGTTCAGGCTGAAACCAGCCCCTCTGAAAAATACAAATTGACCAGTGGCTCCAAATCACACGTAACAGTCGTTCAGGCTGAAACCTGTGCCTACATAAAATACAATTTCACCGGTGGCACCAAATCAAACGTGGCAGTCGTTAATTCTGAAACTAGGTCCTATTTAAAATACAAATTCACCAGTGGCACAAAATCACATGTGGCAGACGTTCAGTCTGGAAACCAGCTCCTATTTAAAATACAAATTCACCCGTGGCACCAAATCACACGTGGCGGTCGTTCAGGAAAAAAAAAGCTCCTACGTAAAATACAAATTCACACCTGGCACCAAATCACATCTGGCAGATGTTCAGGCTGAAACCAGCTCCTATGTAAAATACAAATTCACCCATTGCACCAAATCACATGTGGCAGTCGTTCACGCTGAAACCAGCTCCAAGGTAAAATACAAATTCACCCCTGGCACCAAATCAAACATGACAGTCGTTCAGTCTGAAAGAAGCTCCTACGTAAAATATCAACTCACCAGTGGCATCAAATCACACGTAGCAGTCGTTCAGGCAGATACCAGCCCTACGTAAAAGACAAATTCACCCCTGGCACAAAATCACAAGTGGCAGACGTTCAGGCTGAAACCAGATCAAATATAAAATACAAAATCACCATTGGCACCAAATCACACGTTGCAGTCGTTCAGGCTGAAACCAGCTCCTAGGTAAAATACAAATTCACCGGAAGCACCAAATTACACGTGGCAGTCGTTCAGGCTGAAAACAGCTCCTATTTAAAATACAAATTCACCAGTGGCACCAAATCACACGTGGCAGTCGTATAGGCTGAAACCAGCTCCTATGTAAAATACAAATTGACCAGTGGCACCAAATCACACATGGCAGACGTTCAGCCTAAAACCAGCTCCTATGTAAAATACAAAATCACCGGAAGCTCCAAATCACACGTAACAGTCGTTCCTGCTGAAACCAACTTCTAAGTAAAATATAAATTCACCCCTGGCACCAAATCACACGTGGCAGACGTTCAGACTAAAACCAGCTCCTATGTAAAATACAAAATCACCGGAGGCTCCAAATCACACGGGGCAGTCGTTCAGGCTGAAACCAGTGCCTACATAAAGTACAAATTCACCGGTGCCACCAAATCAATGTGGCCGTCGTTCAGGCTGAAACCAGCTCCAATTTAAAATACAAATTCACCGTTGGCACCAAATCACATGTGGCAGACGTTCAGGCTGAAACCAGCTCCTGTGTAAAATACAAATTCACCCCTGGCACCAAATTACACGTGGCAGACGTTCAGGCTGAAACCAGCTCCTATGTAAAATTCAAATTCACCGGTGGCATCAATCAAACGTGACAGTCGTTCAGGCTGAAATCAGCTACCATGTAAAATACAAATTCACCGGTGGCACCAAATCACACGTGACAGTCGTTCAGTCTGAAAGAGGCTCCTACGTAAAATATCAATTCACCAGTGGCATCAAATCACACGTAGCAGTCGTTCAGGCAGAAACCAGCCCTAGGTAAAATACAAATTCACCCCTGCACCATATCACGTGGCAGTCGTTCAGGCTGAAACCAGCTCCTAGGTAAAATACAAATTCACCGTTGGCACCAAATCACACGTGGCAGTCGTTCACGCTGAAACCAGCTCCTATGTAAAATACAAATTCACCCATGGCACCAAATTACACGTGGCAGTCGTTCAGTCTGAAACCAGCTCCTGTGTAAAATACAAATTCACCGTTGGCACCAAATCACACATGGCAGTCGTTCAGGCTGAAACCAGCACCTATGAAAAATACAAATTGACCAGTGGCTCCAAATCACACGTAACTGTCGTTCAGGCTGAAACCTGTGCCTACATAAAATACAAATTCACCGGTGGCACCAAATCAAACGTGGCAGTCGTTAAGTCTGAAACTAGGTCCTATTTAAAATACAAATTCACCAGTGCCACCAAATCAACGTGGCAGTCGTTCAGGCTGAATCCAGCTTCTATGTAAAATACAAATTCTCCCCAGCACCAAATTACACGTGGCAGTCGTTCAGGCTGAAACCAGATCCTATGTAAAATACAAATTCACCCATGGCACCAAATCGTATGAGGCAGTCGTTCAGGCTGAAACCAGCTCCGATATAAAATATAAATTCACCCATGGCACCAAATCACACGTGGCAGTCGTTCAGTCTGAAACCAGGTCCTATGTAAAATACAAATTCACCGTTGGCACCAAATCACACGTGGCAGTCGTTCAGGCTGAAACCAGCCCCTATGAAAAATACAAATTGACCAGTGGCTCCAAATCACACGTAACAGTCGTTCAGGCTGAAACCTGTGCCTACATAAAATACAATTTCACCGGTGGCACCAAATCAAACGTGGCAGTCGTTAATTCTGAAACTAGGTCCTATTTAAAATACAAATTCACCAGTGGCACAAAATCACATGTGGCAGACGTTCAGTCTGGAAACCAGCTCCTATTTAAAATACAAATTCACCCGTGGCACCAAATCACACGTGGCGGTCGTTCAGGAAAAAACAAGCTCCTACGTAAAATACAAATTCACACCTGGCACCAAATCACATCTGGCAGATGTTCAGGCTGAAACCAGCTCCTATGTAAAATACAAATTCACCCCTGGCACCAAATCAAACATGACAGTCGTTCAGTCTGAAAGAAGCTCCTACGTAAAATATCAATTCACCAGTGGCATCAAATCACACGTAGCAGTCGTTCAGGCAGAAACCAGCCCTACGTAAAAGACAAGTTCACCCCTGGCACAAAATCACAAGTGGCAGATGTTCAGGCTGAAACCAGATCAAATATAAAATAAAAAATCACCGTTGGCACCAAATCACACGTTGCAGTTGTTCAGGCTGAAACCAGCTCCTAGGTAAAATACAAATTCACCGGAAGCACCAAATCACAAGTGGCAGTCGGTCAGGCTGAAAACAGCCCCTGTGTAAAATACAAATTCACCCCGGCACCAAATCACACGTTGCAGTTGTTCAGGCTGAAACCAGCTCCTAGGTAAAATACAAATTCACCGGAAGCACCAAATTACACGTGGCAGTCGTTCAGGCTGAAAACAGCCCCTGTGTAAAATACAAATTCACCTGTGGCACCAAATTACACGTGGCAGTCATTCCGGCTGAAACCAGCTCCTAGGTAAAATACAACTTCACTGTTGGCACCAAATCACACGTGGCAGACGTTCAGGCTGAAACCAGATCCTATGTAAAATACAAATTCACACATGGCACCAAATCATATGAGGCAGTCGTTGAGGCTGAAACCAGCTCCGATATAAAATATAAATTCACCCATGGCACCAAATTGCACGTGGCAGTCGTTCAGGCTGAAACCAGCTCCTATGTAAAATTCAAATTCACCCCTGGCACCAAATCACACGTGGCAGTTGTTCAGGCTGAAACCAGCTCCTATTTAAAATACAAATTCACCAGTGGCACCAAATCACACGTGGCAGTCGTACAGGCTGAAACCAGCTCGTATGTAAAATACAAATTGACCAGTGGCACCAAATCACACGTGGCAGACGTTCAGCCTAAAACCAGCTCCTATGTAAAATACAAAATCACCGGAAGCTCCAAATCACACGTAACAGTCGTTCCTGCTGAAACCAACTTCTAAGTAAAATATAAATTCACCCCTGGCACCAAATCACACGTGGCAGACGTTCAGACTAAAACCAGCTCCTATGTAAAATACAAAATCACCGGAGGCTCCAAATCACACGGGGCAGTCGTTCAGGCTGAAACCAGTGCCTACATAAAGTACAAATTCACCGGTGCCACCAAATCAATGTGGCCGTCGTTCAGGCTGAAACCAGCTCCAATTTAAAATACAAATTCACCGTTGGCATCAAATCACACGTGGCAGACGTTCAGGCTGAAACCAGCTCCTGTGTAAAATACAAATTCACCCCTGGCACCAAATTACACGTGGCAGACGTTCAGGCTGAAACCAGCTCCTATGTAAAATACAAATTCACCCCTGGCACCAAATCACACGTGGCAGTTGTTCAGGCTGAAACCAGCTCCTATTTAAAATACAAATTCACCAGTGGCACCAAATCACACGTAACAGTCGTTCAGGCTGAAACCAGCTCCTATGTAAAATACAAAATCACCGGAACCTCCAAATCACACGGGGCAGTCGTTCAGGCTGAAACCAGTGCCTACATAAAATACAAATTCACCGGTGCCACCAAATCAACGTGGCAGTCGTTTAGGCTGAATCCAGCTTCTATGTAAAATACAAATTCATCCAGGCACGAAATTACACGTGGCAGTCGTTCAGGCTGAAACCAGATCCTATGTAAAATATAAATTCACCCATGGCACCAAATCACACGTGGCAGTCGTTCAGTCTGAAACCAGGTCCTATGTAAAACACAAATTGACCAGTGGCTCCAAATCACACGTAACAGTCGTTCAGGCTGAAACCAGTGCCTACATAAAATACAAATTCACCAGTGGCACAAAATCACATGTGGCAGACGTTCAGTCTGGAAACCAGCTCCTATTTAAAATACAAATTCACCCATGGCACCAAATCACACGTGGCGGTCGTTCAGGATGAAACCAGCTCCTACGTAAAATACAAATTCACACCTGCCACCAAATCACATGTGGCAGATGTTCAGGCTGAAACCAGCTCCTATGTAAAATACAAATTCACCAGTGGCACCAAATCACACGTGGCAGTCGTACAGGCTGAAACCAGCTCCTATGTAAAATACAAATTGACCAGTGTCTCCAAATCACACGTAACAGTCGTTCCTGCTGAAACCAGCTTCTAAGTAAAATATAATTTCACCCCTGGCACCAAATCACACGTGGCAGACGTTCAGACTAAAACCAGCTCCTATGTAAAATACAAAATCACCGGAGGCTCCAAATCACACGTGGCAGTCGTTCAGGCTGAAAACAGCTCCTATATAAAATACAAATTCACCGCGGCACCAAATCACACGTGGCAGACATTCAGGCTGAAACAAGATACTATGTAAAATACAAATTCACCCTGGCACCAAATCATATGAGGCAGTCGTTCAGGCTGAAACCAGCTCCGATATAAAATATAAAAACACCCATGGCACCAAATCACACGTGGCAGTCGTTCAGTCTGAAACCAGGTCCTATCTAAAACACAAATTCACCCCTGGCACCAAATTACACGGGGCAGTCGTTCAGGCTGAAAACAGCTCCTATGTAAAATACAAATTCACCGCGGCACCAAATCACACGTGGCAGACGTTCAGGCTTAAACAAGATACTATGTAAAATACAAATTCACCAGTGGCACCAAATCACACGTGGCAGTCGTTCAGGCTGAAACCAGCTCCTATGAAAAATACAAATTGACCAGTGTCTCCAAATCACACGTAACAGTCGTTCAGGCTGAAACTAGCTTCTAAGTAAAATATAAATTCACCCCTGGCACCAAATCACACGTGGCAGACGTTCAGACTAAAACCAGCTCCTATGTAAAATACAAAATCACCGGAGGCTCCAAATCACACGTGGCAGTCGTTCAGGCTGAAACCAGTGCCTACATAAAATACAAATTCACCGGTGCCACCAAATCAATGTGGCCGTCGTTCAGGCTGAAACCAGCTCCAATTTAAAAAACAAATTCACCGTTGGCACCAAATCACACGTGGCAGACGTTCAGGCTGAAACCAGCTCCTATGTAAAATACAAATTCACCCCTGGCACCAAATTACACGTGGCAGTCGTTCAGGCTGAAAACAGCTCCTATGTAAAATACAAATTCACCCATGCCACCAAATCACACCTGGCAGTCGTTCACGCTGAAACCAGCTCCTAGGTAAAATATCAATTCACCCCTGGCACCAAATTACACGGGGCAGTCGTTCAGGCTGAAAACAGCTCCTATGTAAAATACAAATTCACCGCGGCACCAAATCACACGTGGCAGACGTTCAGGCTTAAACAAGATACTATGTAAAATACAAATTCACCAGTGGCACCAAATCACACGTGGCAGTCGTTCACGCTGAAACCAGCTCCTAGGTAAAATACAAATTCACCGGTGGCACCAAATCACACGTGACAGTCGTTCAGGCTGAAACCAGCTCCTGTGTAAAATACAAATTCACCGTTGGCACCAAATCACACGTGGCAGTCGTTCACGCTAAAACCAGCTCCTATGTAAAATACAAATTCACCGTTGGCACCAAATCACATGTCGCAGTCGTTCACGCTGAAACCAGCTCCTAGGTAAAATACAAATTCACCCCTGGCACCAAATCAAACATGACAGTCGTTCAGTCTGAAAGAAGCTCCTACGTAAAATATCAATTCACCAGTGGCATCAAATCACACGTAGCAGTCGTTCAGGCAGATACCAGCCCTACGTAAAAGACAAATTCACCCCTGGCACAAAATCACAAGTGGCAGACGTTCAGGCTGAAACCAGATCAAATATAAAATACAAAATCACCATTGGCACCAAATCACACGTTGCAGTTGTTCAGGCTGAAACCAGCTCCTAGGTAAAATACAAATTCACCGGAAGCACCAAATTACACGTGGCAGTCGTTCAGGCTGAAAACAGCCACTGTGTAAAATACAAATTCACCTGTGGCACCAAATTACACGTGGCAGTCATTGCGGCTGAAACCAGCTCCTAGGTAAAATACAAATTCACTGTTGGCACCAAATCACACGTGGCAGACGTTCAGGCTGAAACCAGATCCTATGTAAAATACAAATTCACCCATGGCACCAAATCATATGAGGCAGTCGTTCAGGCTGAAACCAGCTCCGATATAAAATATAAATTCACCCATGGCACCAAATTGCACGTGGCAATCGTTCAGGCTGAAACCAGCTCCTATGTAAAATACAAATTCACCACTGGCACCAAATCACACGTGGCAGTTGTTCAGGCTGAAACCAGCTCCTATTTAAAATACAAATTCACCAGTGGCACCAAATCACACGTGGCAGTCGTTCAGGCTGAAACCAGCTCCTAAGTAAAATATAAATTCACCCCTGGCACCAAATCACACGTGGCAGACGTTCAGCCTAAAACCAGCTCCTATGTAAAATTCAAAATCACCGGAAGCTCCAAATCACACGGGGCAGTCGTTCAGGCTGAAACCAGTGCCTTCACAAAATACAAATTCACAGGTGCCACCAAATCAACGTGGCAGTCGTTCAGGCTGAATCCAGCTTCTATGTAAAATACAAATTCACCCCGGCACCAAATTACATGTGGCAGTCGTTCAGACTGAAACCAGATCCTATGTAAAATACAAATTCACCCATGGCACCAAATCATATGAGGCAGTCGTTCAGGCTGAAACCAGCTCCGATATAAAATTTTAATTCACCCATGGCACCAAATCACATGTGGCAGTCGTTCAGTCTGAAACCAGGTCCTATGTAAAATACAAATTCACCCATGGCACCAAATCACACGTGGCAGTCGTTCAGGCTGAAACCAGCACCTATGAAAAATACAAATTGACCAGTGGCTCCAAATCACACGTAACAGTCGTTCAGGCTGAAACCAGTGCCTACGTAAAATACAAATTCACCGGTGGCACCAAATCAAACGTGGCAGTCGTTAAGTCTGAAACTAGGTCCTATTTAAAATACATATTCACCAGTGGCACAAAATCACATGTGGCAGACGTTCAGTCTGGAAACCAGCTCCTATTTAAAATACAAATTCACCCGTGGCACCAAATCACACGTGGCGGTCGTTCAGGATGAAACAAGCTCCTACGTAAAATACAAATTCACACCTGGCACCAAATCACATGTGGCAGACGTTCAGGCTGAAACAAGATACTATGTAAAATACAAATTCACCCTGGCACCAAATCATATGAGGCAGTCGTTCAGGCTGAAACCAGCTCCGATATAAAATATAAAAACACCCATGGCACCAAATCACACGTGGCAGTCGTTCAGTCTGAAACCAGGTCCTATCTAAAACACAAATTCACCCCTGGCACCAAATTACACGGGGCAGTCGTTCACGCTGAAAACAGCTCCTATGTAAAATACAAATTCACCGCGGCACCAAATCACACGTGGCAGACGTTCAGGCTTAAACAAGATACTATGTAAAATACAAATTCACCAGTGGCACCAAATCACACGTGGCAGTCGTTCACGCTGAAACCAGCTCCTAGGTAAAATACAAATTCACCGGTGGCACCAAATCACACGTGACAGTCGTTCAGGCTGAAACCAGCTCCTGTGTAAAATACAAATTCACCGTTGGCACCAAACCACACGTGGCAGTCGTTCACGCTGAAACCAGCTCCTATGTAAAATAGAAATTCACCCATGGCACCAAATCACATGTGGCAGTCGTTCACGCTGAAACCAGTGCCTACATAAAGTACAAATTCACCGGTGCCACCAAATCAATGTGGCCGTCGTTCAGGCTGAAACCAGCTCCAATTTAAAATACAAATTCACCGTTGGCACCAAATAACACGTGGCAGACGTTCAGGCTGAAACCAGCTCCTGTGTAAAATACATTTCACCCCTGGCACCAAATTACACGTGGCAATCGTTCAGGCTGAAACCAGCTCCTATGTAAAATACAAATTCACCCATGGCACCAAATCATATGAGGCAGTCGTTCAGGCTGAAACCAGCTCCGATATAAAATATAAATTCACCCATGGCACCAAATTGCACGTGGCAGTCGTTCAGGCTGAAACCAGCTCCTATGTAAAATACAAATTCACCCCTGGCACCAAATCACACGTGGCAGTTGTTCAGGCTGAAACCAGCTCCTATTTAAAATACAAATTCACCAGTGGCACCAAATCACACGTAACAGTCGTTCAGGCTGAAACCAGCTCCTATGTAAAATACAAAATCACCGGAAGCTCCAAATCACACGGGGCAGTCGTTCAGGCTGAAACCAGTGCCTACATAAAATACAAATTCACCGGTGCCACCAAATCAACGTGGCAGTCGTTTAGGCTGAATCCAGCTTCTATGTAAAATACAAATTCATCCAGGCACGAAATTACACGTGGCAGTCGTTCAGGCTGAAACCAGATCCTATGTAAAATATAAATTCACCCATGGCACCAAATCACACGTGGCAGTCGTTCAGTCTGAAACCAGGTCCTATGTAAAACACAAATTGACCAGTGGCTGCAAATCACACGTAACAGTCGTTCAGGCTGAAACCAGTGCCTACATAAAATACAAATTCACCAGTGGCACAAAATCACATGTGGCAGACGTTCAGTCTGGAAACCAGCTCCTATTTAAAATACAAATTCACCCGTGGCACCAAATCACACGTGGCGGTCGTTCAGGATGAAACCAGCTCCTACGTAAAATACAAATTCACACCTGCCACCAAATCACATGTGGCAGATGTTCAGGCTGAAACCAGCTCCTATGTAAAATACAAATTCACCCCTGGCACCAAATCACACGTGGCAGTTGTTCAGGCTGAAACCAGCTCCTATTTAAAATACAAATTCACCAGTGGCACCAAATCACACGTAACAGTCGTTCAGGCTGAAACCAGCTCCTATGTAAAATACAAAATCACCGGAACCTCCAAATCACACGGGGCAGTCGTTCAGGCTGAAACCAGTGCCTACATAAAATACAAATTCACCGGTGCCACCAAATCAACGTGGCAGTAGTTTAGGCTGAATCCAGCTTCTATGTAAAATACAAATTCATCCAGGAACGAAATTACACGTGGCAGTCGTTCAGTCTGAAACCAGGTCCTATCTAAAACACAAATTCACCCCTGGCACCAAATTACACGGGGCAGTCGTTCAGGCTGAAAACAGCTCCTATGTAAAATACAAATTCACCGCGGCACCAAATCACACGTGGCAGACGTTCAGGCTTAAACAAGATACTATGTAAAATACAAATTCACCAGTGGCACCAAATCACACGTGGCAGTCGTTCAGGCTGAAACCAGCTCCTATGAAAAATACAAATTGACCAGTGTCTCCAAATCACACGTAACAGTCGTTCAGGCTGAAACTAGCTTCTAAGTAAAATATAAATTCACCCCTGGCACCAAATCACACGTGGCAGACGTTCAGACTAAAACCAGCTCCTATGTAAAATACAAAATCACCGGAGGCTCCAAATCACACGTGGCAGTCGTTCAGGCTGAAACCAGTGCCTACATAAAATACAAATTCACCGGTGCCACCAAATCAATGTGGCCGTCGTTCAGGCTGAAACCAGCTCCAATTTAAAATACAAATTCACCGTTGGCACCAAATCACACGTGGCAGACGTTCAGGCTGAAACCAGCTCCTATGTAAAATACAAATTCACCCCTGGCACCAAATTACACGTGGCAGTCGTTCAGGCTGAAAACAGCTCCTATGTAAAATACAAATTCACCCATGCCACCAAATCACACCTGGCAGTCGTTCACGCTGAAACCAGCTCCTAGGTAAAATATCAATTCACCCCTGGCACCAAATCACACGTGGCAGTCGTTCACGCTGAAACCAGCTCCTAGGTAAAATACAAATTCACCGGTGGCACCAAATCACACGTGACAGTCGTTCAGGCTGAAACCAGCTCCTGTGTAAAATACAAATTCACCGTTGGCACCAAATCACACGTGGCAGTCGTTCACGCTGAAACCAGCTCCTATGTAAAATACAAATTCACCGTTGGCACCAAATCACATGTGGCAGTCGTTCACGCTGAAACCAGCTCCTAGGTAAAATACAAATTCACCCCTGGCACCAAATCAAACATGACAGTCGTTCAGTCTGAAAGAAGCTCCTACGTAAAATATCAATTCACCAGTGGCATCAAATCACACGTAGCAGTCGTTCAGGCAGATACCAGCGCTACGTAAAAGACAAATTCACCCCTGGCACCAAATCACACGTGGCAGTCGTTCACGCTGAAACCAGATCAAATATAAAATACAAAATCACCATTGGCACCAAATCACACGTTGCAGTTGTTCAGGCTGAAACCAGCTCCTAGGTAAAATACAAATTCACCGGAAGCACCAAATCACACGTGGCAGTCGTTCAGGCTGAAAACAGCCCCTGTGTAAAATACAAATTCACCTGTGGCACCAAATTACACGTGGCAGTCATTCCGGCTGAAACCAGCTCCTAGGTAAAATACAAATTCACTGTTGGCACCAAATCACACGTGGCAGACGTTCAGGCTGAAACCAGATCCTATGTAAAATACAAATTCACCCATGGCACCAAATCATATGAGGCAGTCGTTCAGGCTGAAACCAGCTCCGATATAAAATATAAATTCACCCTGGCACCAAATCATATGAGGCAGTCGTTCAGGCTGAAACCAGCTCCTATGTAAAATACAAATTCACCCCTGGCACCAAATCACACGTGGCAGTTGTTCAGGCTGAAACCAGCTCCTATTTAAAATACAAATTCACTGTTGGCACCAAATCACACGTGGCAGACGTTCAGGCTGAAACCAGATCCTATGTAAAATACAAATTCACCCATGGCACCAAATCATATGAGGCAGTCGTTCAGGCTGAAACCAGCTCCGATATAAAATATTAATTCACCCATGGCACCAAATCACATGTGGCAGTCGTTCAGTCTGAAACCAGGTCCTATGTAAAATACAAATTCACCCATGGCACCAAATCACACGTGGCAGTCGTTCAGGCTGAAACCAGCACCTATGAAAAATACAAATTGACCAGTGGCTCCAAATCACACGTAACAGTCGTTCAGGCTGAAACTAGTGCCTACGTAAAATACAAATTCACCGGTGGCACCAAATCAAACGTGGCAGTCGTTAAGTCTGAAACTAGGTCCTATTTAAAATACAAATTCACCAGTGGCACAAAATCACATGTGGCAGACGTTCAGTCTGGAAACCAGCTCCTATTTAAAATACAAATTCACCCGTGGCACCAAATCACACGTGGCGGTTTTTCAGGATGAAACAAGCTCCTACGTAAAATACAAATTCACACCTGGCACCAAATCACATGTGGCAGACGTTCAGGCTGAAACAAGATACTATGTAAAATACAAATTCACCCTGGCACCAAATCATATGAGGCAGTCGTTCAGGCTGAAACCAGCTCCGATATAAAATATAAAAACACCCATGGCACCAAATCACACGTGGCAGTCGTTCAGTCTGAAACCAGGTCCTATCTAAAACACAAATTCACCCCTGGCACCAAATTACACGGGGCAGTCGTTCAGGCTGAAAACAGCTCCTATGTAAAATACAAATTCACCGCGGCACCAAATCACACATGGCAGACGTTCAGGCTTAAACAAGATACTATGTAAAATACAAAATCACCGGAGGCTCCAAATCACACGTGGCAGTCGTTCAGGCTGAAACCAGTGCCTACATAAAATACAAATTCACCGGTGCCACCAAATCAATGTGGCCGTCGTTCAGGCTGAAACCAGCTCCAATTTAAAATACAAATTCACCGTTGGCACCAAATCACACGTGGCAGACGTTCAGGCTGAAACCAGCTCCTATGTAAAATACAAATTCACCCCTGGCACCAAATTACATGTGGCAGTCGTTCAGACTGAAACCAGATCCTATGTAAAATACAAATTCACCCATGGCACCAAATCATATGAGGCAGTCGTTCAGGCTGAAACCAGCTCCGATATAAAATATTAATTCACCCATGGCACCAAATCACATGTGGCAGTCGTTCAGTCTGAAACCAGGTCCTATGTAAAATACAAATTCACCCATGGCACCAAATCACACGTGGCAGTCGTTCAGGCTGAAACCAGCACCTATGAAAAATACAAATTCACCGGTGGCACCAAATCAAACGTGGCAGTCGTTAAGTCTGAAACTAGGTCCTATTTAAAATACAAATTCACCAGTGGGACAAAATCACATGTGGCAGACGTTCAGTCTGGAAACCAGCTCCTATTTAAAATACAAATTCACCCGTGGCACCAAATCACACGTGGCGGTTTTTCAGGATGAAACAAGCTCCTACGTAAAATACAAATTCACACCTGGCACCAAATCACATGTGGCAGACGTTCAGGCTGAAACAAGATACTATGTAAAATACAAATTCACCCTGGCACCAAATCATATGAGGCAGTCGTTCAGGCTGAAACCAGCTCCGATATAAAATATAAAAACACCCATGGCACCAAATCACACGTGGCAGTCGTTCAGTCTGAAACCAGGTCCTATCTAAAACACAAATTCACCCCTGGCACCAAATTACACGGGGCAGTCGTTCAGGCTGAAAACAGCTCCTATGTAAAATACAAATTCACCGGTGGCACCAAATCACACGTGGCAGTCGTTCAGGCTGAAACCAGTGCCTACATAAAATACAAATTCACCGGTGCCACCAAATCAATGTGGCCGTCGTTCAGGCTGAAACCAGCTCCAATTTAAAATACAAATTCACCGTTGGGACCAAATCACACGTGGCAGACGTTCAGGCTGAAACCAGCTCCTATGTAAAATACAAATTCACCCCTGGCACCAAATTACACGTGGCAGTCGTTCAGGCTGAAAACAGCTCCTATGTAAAATACAAATTCACCCATGCCACCAAATCACACCTGGCAGTCGTTCACGCTGAAACCAGCTCCTAGGTAAAATATCAATTCACCCCTGGCACCAAATTACACGGGGCAGTCGTTCAGGCTGAAAACAGCTCCTATGTAAAATACAAATTCACCGCGGCACCAAATCACACGTGGCAGACGTTCAGGCTTAAACAAGATACTATGTAAAATACAAATTCACCAGTGGCACCAAATCACACGTGGCAGTCGTTCACGCTGAAACCAGCTCCTAGGTAAAATACAAATTCACCGGTGGCACCAAATCACACGTGACAGTCGTTCAGGCTGAAACCAGCTCCTGTGTAAAATACAAATTCACCGTTGGCACCAAATCACACGTGGCAGTCGTTCACGCTGAAACCAGCTCCTATGTAAAATACAAATTCACCGTTGGCACCAAATCACATGTGGCAGTCGTTCACGCTGAAACCAGCTCCTAGGTAAAATACAAATTCACCCCTGGCACCAAATCAAACATGACAGTCGTTCAGTCTGAAAGAAGCTCCTACGTAAAATATCAATTCACCAGTGGCATCAAATCACACGTAGCAGTCGTTCAGGCAGATACCAGCGCTACGTAAAAGACAAATTCACCCCTGGCACAATATCACAAGTGGCAGACGTTCAGGCTGAAACCAGATCAAATATAAAATACAAAATCACCATTGGCACCAAATCACACGTTGCAGTTGTTCAGGCTGAAACCAGCTCCTAGGTAAAATACAAATTCACCGGAAGCACCAAATCACACGTGGCAGTCGTTCAGGCTGAAAACAGCCCCTGTGTAAAATACAAATTCACCTGTGGCACCAAATTACACGTGGCAGTCATTCCGGCTGAAACCAGCTCCTAGGTAAAATACAAATTCACTGTTGGCACCAAATCACACGTGGCAGACGTTCAGGCTGAAACCAGATCCTATGTAAAATACAAATTCACCCATGGCACCAAATCATATGAGGCAGTCGGTCAGGCTGAAACCAGCTCCGATATAAAATATAAATTCACCCTGGCACCAAATCATATGAGGCAGTCGTTCAGGCTGAAACCAGCTCCTATGTAAAATACAAATTCACCCCTGGCACCAAATCACACGTGGCAGTTGTTCAGGCTGAAACCAGCTCCTATTTAAAATACAAATTCACTGTTGGCACCAAATCACACGTGGCAGACGTTCAGGCTGAAACCAGATCCTATGTAAAATACAAATTCACCCATGGCACCAAATCATATGAGGCAGTCGTTCAGGCTGAAACCAGCTCCGTTATAAAATATAAATTCACCCTGGCACCAAATCATATGAGGCAGTCGTTCAGGCTGAAACCAGCTCCTATGTAAAATACAAATTCACCCCTGGCACCAAATCACACGTGGCAGTTATTCAGGCTGAAACCAGCTCCTATTTAAAATACAAATTCACCAGTGTCACCAAATCACACGTGGCAGTCGTTCAGGCTGAAACCAGCTCCTAAGTAAAATATAAATTCACCCCTGGCACCAAATCACACGTGGCAGACGTTCAGCCTAAAACCAGCTCCTATGTAAAATACAAAATCACCGGAAGCTCCAAATCACACGGGGCAGTCGTTCAGGCTGAAACCAGTGCCTACACAAAATACAAATTCACCGGTGCCACCAAATCAACGTGGCAGTCGTTCAGGCTGAATCCAGCTTCTATGTAAAATACAAATTCACCCCGGCACCAAATTACATGTGGCAGTCGTTCAGACTGAAACCAGATCCTATGTAAAATACAAATTCACCCATGGCACCAAATCATATGAGGCAGTCGTTCAGGCTGAAACCAGCTCCGATATAAAATATTAATTCACCCATGGCACCAAATCACATGTGGCAGTCGTTCAGTCTGAAACCAGGTCCTATGTAAAATACAAATTCACCCATGGCACCAAATCACACGTGGCAGTCGTTCAGGCTGAAACCAGCACCTATGAAAAATACAAATTGACCAGTGGCTCCAAATCACACGTAACAGTCGTTCAGGCTGAAACCAGTGCCTACGTAAAATACAAATTCACCGGTGGCACCAAATCAAACGTGGCAGTCGTTAAGTCTGAAACTAGGTCCTATTTAAAATACAAATTCACCAGTGGCACAAAATCACATGTGGCAGACGTTCAGTCTGGAAACCAGCTCCTATTTAAAATACAAATTCACCCGTGGCACCAAATCACACGTGGCGGTTTTTCATGATGAAACAAGCTCCTACGTAAAATACAAATTCACATCTGGCACCAAATCACATGTGGCAGACGTTCAGGCTGAAACCAGATCAAATATAAAATACAAATTCACCGGAAGCACCAAATCACACGTGGCAGTCGTTCAGGCTGAAAACAGCCCCTGTGTAAAATACAAATTCACCTGTGGCACCAAATTACACGTGGCAGTCGTTCAGGCTGAAAACAGCTCCTATGTAAAATACAAATTCACCCCGGCACCAAATCACACATGGCAGACGTTCAGGCTGAAACCAGATCCTATGTAAAGTACAAATTCCCCATGGCACCAAATCATATGAGGCAGTCGTTCAGGCTGAAACCAGCTCCTGTGTAAAATACAAATTCACCCCTGGCACCAAATCACACGTGGCAGTTGTTCAGGCTGAAACCAGCTCCTATTTAAAATACAAATTCACCTGTGGCACCAAATCACACGTAGCAGTCATTAAGGCAGAAACCAGCTCCTACGTAAAAGTCAAATTCACCCCTGGCACAAAATCACAAGTGGCAGACCTTCAGGCTGAAACCAGATCAAATATAAAATACAAAATCACCATTGGCACCAAATCACATGTTGCAGTCGTTCAGACTGAAACCAGCTCCAATATAAAATAAAAATTCACCCCGGCTCCAAATCACACGTGGCAGACGTTCAGGCTGAAACCAGATCCTATGTAACATACAAATTCACCCATGGCACCAAATCATATGAGGCAGTCGTTCAGGCTGAAACCAGCTCCGATATAAAATATAAATTCACCCATGGCACCAAATTGCACGTGGCAGTCGTTCAGGCTGAAACCAGCTCCTATGTAAAATACAAATTCACCCCTGGCACCAAATCACACGTGGCAGTTGTTCAGGCTGAAACCAGCTCCTATTTAAAATACAAATTCACCAGTGGCACCAAATCACACGTAACAGTCGTTCAGGCTGAAACCAGCTTCTATGTAAAATACAAATTCACCCCGGCACGAAATTACACGTGGCAGTCGTTCAGGCTGAAACCAGATCCTATGTAAAATACAAATTCACCCCTGGCACCAAATCACACGTGGCAGTCGTTCAGTCTGAAACCAGGTCCTATGTAAAATACAAATTGACCAGTGGCTCAAAATCACATGTGGCAGACGTTCAGTCTGGAAACCAGCTCCTATTTAAAATACAAATTCACCCTTGGCACCAAATCACACGTGGCGGTCGTTCAGGATGAAACCAGCTCCTATGTAAAATACAAATTCACACCTGGCACCAAATCACATGTGGCAGACGTTCAGGCTGAAACCAGCTCCTATGTAAAATACAAATTCACCGTTGGCACCAAATCACACGTGGCAGTCTTTCAGGCTGAAAGCAGCTCCTATGTAAAATACAAATTCACCGGTGGCACCAAATCAACGTAGCAGTCATTCAGGCTGAAACCAGCTCCAATGTAAAATACAAGTTCACCCCTGGCACCAAATCAAACATGACAGTCGTTCAGTCAGAAAGAAGCTCCTACGTAAAATATCAATTCACCAGTGGCACCAAATCACACGTGGCAGTCGTTCAGGCTGAAACAAGCTCCTATGAAAAATACAAATTGACCAGTGGCTCCAAATAACACGTGGCAGTCGTTCAGACTGAAACCAGCTCCTATGTAAAATACAAATTCACCGGTGCCACCAAATTACACGTGGCAGTCGTTCAGGCTGAAACCAGCTGCTATGTAAACTACAAATTCACTCCGGCACCAAATCACAAGTGGCAGTTGTTCAGGCTGAAACCAGCTCCTATTTAAAATACTTATTTACCGGTGGAACCAAATCAAACGTGGCAGTCGTTCAGTCTGAAACCAGGTCCTATGTAAAATACAAATTCACCCCGGCACCAAATCACACGTGGCAGTCGTTCAGGCTGAAACCAGCTCCTAATTAAAATACATATTCACCAGTGGCACCAAATCAATCGTGGCAGTCGTTCAGTCTGAAAGAAGCTCCTACGTAAAATATCAATTCACCAGTGGCATCAAATCACACGTAGCAGTCGTTCAGGCAGAAACCAGCCCTACGTAAAAGACAAATTCACCCCTGGCACTAAATCACAAGTGGCAGACGTTCAGGCTGAAACCAGCTCCTATGTAAAATACAAATTCACCCCGGCACCAAATCACAAGTGGCAGTCGTTCAGGCTGAGACCAGCTCCTAGGTAAAATACAAATTCACCGGTGGCACCAAATCGCACGTGACAGTCGTTCACGCTGAAACCAGCTCCTAGGTAAAATACAAATTCACCCCTGGCACCAAATCAAACATGACAGTCGTTCAGTCAGAAAGAAGCTCCTACGTAAAATATCAATTCACCAGTGGCACCAAATCACACGTGGCAGTCGTTCAGGCTGAAACAAGCTCCTATGAAATATACAAATTGACCAGTGGCTCCAAATAACACGTGGCAGTCGTTCAGACTGAAACCAGCTCCTATGTAAAATACAAATTCACCGCTGCCACCAAATTACACGTGGCAGTCGTTCAGGCTGAAACCAGCTGCTATGTAAAATACAAATTCACCCCTGGCACCAAATCAAACATGACAGTCGTTCAGTCAGAAAGAAGCTCCTACGTAAAATATCAATTCACCAGTGGCACCAAATCAAACGTGGCAGTCGTTCAGTCTGAAACCAGGTCCTATGTAAAATACAAATTCACCCCGGCACCAAATCACACGTGGCAGTCGTTCAGGCTGAAACCAGCTCCTAATTAAAATACATATTCACCAGTGGCACCAAATCAATCGTGGCAGTCGTTCAGTCTGAAAGAAGCTCCTACGTAAAATATCAATTCACCAGTGGCATCAAATCACACGTAGCAGTCGTTCAGGCAGAAACCAGCTCCTACGTAAAAGACAAATTCACCCCTGGCACAAATTCACAAGTGGTAGACGTTCAGGCTGAAACCAGATTCAATATAAAATAGAAAATCACCGTTGTCACCAAATCACACGTTGCAGTCGTTCAGACTGAAACCGGCTCCTAGGTAAAATACAAATTCACCGGAAGCACCAAATCACACGTGGCAGTCGTTCAGTTTGAAACCAGCTCCTAATTAAAATACATATTCACCAGTGGCACCAAATCAATCGTGGCAGTCGTTCAGTCTGAAAGAAGCTCCTACGTAAAATATCAATTCACCAGTGGCATCAAATCACACGTAGCAGTCGTTCAGGCAGAAACCAGCCCTACGTAAAAGACAAATTCACCCCTGGCACTAAATCACAAGTGGCAGACGTTCAGGCTGAAACCAGCTCCTATGTAAAATACAAATTCACCCCGGCACCAAATCACAAGTGGCAGTCGTTCAGGCTGAGACCAGCTCCTAGGTAAAATACAAATTCACCGGTGGCACCAAATCGCACGTGACAGTCGTTCACGCTGAAACCAGCTCCTAGGTAAAATACAAATTCACCCCTGGCACCAAATCAAACATGACAGTCGTTCAGTCAGAAAGAAGCTCCTACGTAAAATATCAATTCACCAGTGGCACCAAATCACACGTGGCAGTCGTTCAGGCTGAAACAAGCTCCTATGAAAAATACAAATTGACCAGTGGCTCCAAATAACACGTGGCAGTCGTTCAGACTGAAACCAGCTCCTATGTAAAATACAAATTCACCGCTGCCACCAAATTACACGTGGCAGTCGTTCAGGCTGAAACCAGCTGCTATGTAAAATACAAATTCACCCCTGGCACCAAATCAAACATGACAGTCGTTCAGTCAGAAAGAAGCTCCTACGTAAAATATCAATTCACCAGTGGCACCAAATCAAACGTGGCAGACGTTCAGTCTGGAAACCAGCTCCTATTTAAAATACAAATTCACCCTTGGCACCAAATCACACGTGGCGGTCGTTCAGGATGAAACCAGCTCCTATGTAAAATACAAATTCACACCTGGCACCAAATCACATGTGGCAGACGTTCAGGCTGAAACCAGCTCCTATGTAAAATACAAATTCACCGTTGGCACCAAATCACACGTGGCAGTCTTTCAGGCTGAAAGCAGCTCCTATGTAAAATACAAATTCACCGGTGGCACCAAATCAACGTAGCAGTCATTCAGGCTGAAACCAGCTCCAATGTAAAATACAAGTTCACCCCTGGCACCAAATCAAACATGACAGTCGTTCAGTCAGAAAGAAGCTCCTACGTAAAATATCAATTCACCAGTGGCACCAAATCACACGTGGCAGTCGTTCAGGCTGAAACAAGCTCCTATGAAAAATACAAATTGACCAGTGGCTCCAAATAACACGTGGCAGTCGTTCAGACTGAAACCAGCTCCTATGTAAAATACAAATTCACCGGTGCCACCAAATTACAAGTGGCAGTCGTTCAGGCTGAAACCAGCTGCTATGTAAACTACAAATTCACTCCGGCACCAAATCAAACATGACAGTCGTTCAGTCAGAAAGAAGCTACTACGTAAGATATCAATTCACCAGTGGCACCAAATCAAACGTGGCAGTCGTTCAGTCTGAAACCAGGTCCTATGTAAAATACAAATTCACCCCGGCACCAAATCACACGTGGCAGTCGTTCAGGCTGAAACCAGCTCCTAATTAAAATACATATTCACCAGTGGCACCAAATCAATCGTGGCAGTCGTTCAGTCTGAAAGAAGCTCCTACGTAAAATATCAATTCACCAGTGGCATCAAATCACACGTAGCAGTCGTTCAGGCAGAAACCAGCCCTACGTAAAAGACAAATTCACCCCTGGCACTAAATCACAAGTGGCAGACGTTCAGGCTGAAACCAGCTCCTATGTAAAATACAAATTCACCCCGGCACCAAATCACAAGTGGCAGTCGTTCAGGCTGAGACCAGCTCCTAGGTAAAATACAAATTCACCGGTGGCACCAAATCGCACGTGACAGTCGTTCACGCTGAAACCAGCTCCTAGGTAAAATACAAATTCACCCCTGGCACCAAATCAAACATGACAGTCGTTCAGTCAGAAAGAAGCTCCTACGTAAAATATCAATTCACCAGTGGCACCAAATCACACGTGGCAGTCGTTCAGGCTGAAACAAGCTCCTATGAAAAATACAAATTGACCAGTGGCTCCAAATAACACGTGGCAGTCGTTCAGACTGAAACCAGCTCCTATGTAAAATACAAATTCACCGCTGCCACCAAATTACACGTGGCAGTCGTTCAGGCTGAAACCAGCTGCTATGTAAAATACAAATTCACCCCTGGCACCAAATCAAACATGACAGTCGTTCAGTCAGAAAGAAGCTCCTACGTAAAATATCAATTCACCAGTGGCACCAAATCAAACGTGGCAGTCGTTCAGTCTGAAACCAGGTCCTATGTAAAATACAAATTCACCCCGGCACCAAATCACACGTGGCAGTCGTTCAGGCTGAAACCAGCTCCTAATTAAAATACATATTCACCAGTGGCACCAAATCAATCGTGGCAGTCGTTCAGTCTGAAAGAAGCTCCTACGTAAAATATCAATTCACCAGTGGCATCAAATCACACGTAGCAGTCGTTCAGGCAGAAACCAGCTCCTACGTAAAAGACAAATTCACCCCTGGCACAAATTCACAAGTGGTAGACGTTCAGGCTGAAACCAGATTCAATATAAAATAGAAAATCACCGTTGTCACCAAATCACACGTTGCAGTCGTTCAGACTGAAACCGGCTCCTAGGTAAAATACAAATTCACCGGAAGCACCAAATCACACGTGGCAGTCGTTCAGTTTGAAAACAGCCCCTGTCTAAAATACAAATTCACCTGTTGCACCAAATCGCACGTGGCAGACGTTCAGCCTAAAATCAGCTCCAATGTAAAATACAAAATCACCGGTGGCTCCAAATCACACTTGGCAGTAGTTCAGACTGAAACCAGCTCCTATATAAAATACAAATTCACCGGTGCCACCAAATCAACGTAGCAGTCATTCAGGCTGAAACCAGCTCCAATGCAAAATACAAATTCACCGGTGGCACCAAATTACACGTGGCAGTCGTTCAGGCTGAAACCAGCTCCTATGTAAAATACAAATTCACCAGAGGCACCAAATCAAACATGACAGTCGTTCAGGCTGAAACCAGCTCCTATGTAAAATACAAATTCTCCCCGGCACCAAATCACAAGTGGCAGTCGTTCAGGCTGTGACCAGCTCCTAGGTAAAATACAAATTCACCGGTGGCACCAAATCGCACGTGACAGTCGTTCACGCTGAAACCAGCTCCTAGGTAAAATACAAATTCACCCCTGGCACCAAATCAAACATGACAGTCGTTCAGTCAGAAAGAAGCTCCTACGTAAAATATCAATTCACCAGTGGCACCAAATCACACGTGGCAGTCGTTCAGGCTGAAACAAGCTCCTATGAAAAATACAAATTGACCAGTGGCTCCAAATAACACGTGGCAGTCGTTCAGACTGAAACCAGCTCCTATGTAAAATACAAATTCACCGCTGCCACCAAATTACACGTGGCAGTCGTTCAGGCTGAAACCAGCTGCTATGTAAACTACAAATTCACTCCGGCACCAAATCACACGTGGCAGTTGTTCAGGCTGAAACCAGCTGCTATGTAAAATACAAATTCACCCCTGGCACCAAATCAAACATGACAGTCGTTCAGTCAGAAAGAAGCTCCTACGTAAAATATCAATTCACCAGTGGCACCAAATCAAACGTGGCAGTCGTTCAGTCTGAAACCAGGTCCTATGTAAAATACAAATTCACCCCGGCACCAAATCACACGTGGCAGTCGTTCAGGCTGAAACCAGCTCCTACGTAAAATATCAATTCACCAGTGGCATCAAATCAATCGTGGCAGTCGTTCAGGCAGAAACCAGCTCCTACGTAAAAGACAAATTCACCCCTGGCACAAAATCACAAGTGGTAGACGTTCAGGCTGAAACCAGATTCAATATAAAATAGAAAATCACCGTTGTCACCAAATCACACGTTGCAGTCGTTCAGACTGAAACCGGCTCCTAGGTAAAATGCAAATTCACCAGAAGCACCAAATCACACGTGGCAGTCGTTCAGTTTGAAAACAGCCCCGTCTAAAATACAAATTCACCTGTTGCACCAAATCGCACGTGGCAGACGTTCAGGCTGAAACAAGATCCTATGTAAAATACAAATTCACCCTGGCACCAAATCATATGAGGCAGTCGTTCAGGCTGAAACCAGCTCCGATATAAAATATAAATTCACCCCTGGCACCAAATCACACGTGGCAGTTGTTCATGCTGAAACCAGCTCCTATTTAAAATACAAATTCACCAGTGGCACCAAATCACACGTGGCAGTCGTTCAGGCTGAAACCAGCTCTTATGAAAAATACAAATTGACCAGTAGCTCCAAATCACACGTAACAGTCGTTCAGGCTGAAACCAGCTCCTAAGTAAAATATAAATTCACCCCTGGCACCAAATCACACGTGGCAGACGTTCAGCCTAAAACCAGCTCCTATGTAAAATACAAAATCACCGGAAGCTCCAAATCACACGGGGCAGTCGTTCAGGCTGAAACCAGTGCCAACACAAAATACAAATTCACCGGTGCCACCAAATCAACGTGGCAGTCGTTCAGGCTGAATCCAGCTTCTATGTAAAATACAAATTCACCCCGGCACCAAATTACATGTGGCAGTCGTTCAGGCTGAAACCAGCTCCGATATAAAATATAAATTCACCCATGGCACCAAATCACACGTGGCAGTCGTTCAGTCTGAAACCAGGTCCTATGTAAAATACAAATTCACCCATGGCACCAAATCACACGTGGCAGTCGTTCAGGCTGAAACCAGCACCTATGAAAAATACAAATTGACCAGTGGCTCCAAATCACATGTAACAGTCGTTCAGGCTGAAACCAGTGCCTACGTAAAATACAAATTCACCGGTGGCACCAAATCAAACGTGGCAGTCGTTAAGTCTGAAACTAGGTCCTATTTAAAATACAAATTCACCAGTGGCACAAAATCACATGTGGCAGACGTTCAGTCTGGAAACCAGCTCCTATTTAAAATACAAATTCACCCGTGGCACCAAATCACACGTGGCGGTCGTTCAGGATGAAACAAGCTCCTACGTAAAATACAAATTCACACCTGGCACCAAATCACATGTGGCAGACGTTCAGGCTGAAACCAGCTCCTATGTAAAATACAAATTCACCGTTGGCACCAAATCACACGTGTCAGTCTGTCAGTCTGAAACCAGCTCCTATATAAAATACAAATTCTCCGGTAGCATGAAATCACACGTGGCACTCGTTCAGTCTGAAACCAGCTCCTATTTAAAATACAAATTTACCAGCGGCACCAAATTACATGTGGAAGTCGTTCAGGCTGATACCAGCTCCTATGTAAAATACAAAATCACCCCTGGCACCAAATCACACGTGGCAGTCGTTCAGGCTGAAAGCAGCTCCTATGTAAAATACAAATTCACCGGTGGTACCAAATCACACGTGGCAGTCGTTCAGGCTGAAACCAGCTCCTAGGTAAAATACAAATTCACCGGTGGCACCAAATCACACGTGACAGTCGTTCAGGCTGAAACCAGACTCTATGTAAAATTCAAATTCACCGGTGGCATCAATCAAACGTGACAGTCGTTCAGGCTGAAATCAGCTCCCATGTAAAATACAAATTCACCGGTGGCACCAAATCACACATGACAGTCGTTCAGTCTGAAAGAGGCGCCTACGTAAAATATCAATTCACCAGTGGCATCAAATCACACGTAGCAGTCGTTCAAGCAGAAACCAGCCCTACGTAAAAGACAAATTCACCCCTGTCACAAAATCACAAGTGGCAGACGTTCAGGCTGAAACCAGCTCCTATGTAAAATACAAATTCACCCATGGCACCAAATCATATGAGGCAGTCGTTCAGGCTGAAACCAGCTCCGATATAAAATATAAATTCACCCCTGGCACCAAATCACACATGGCAGACGTTCAGCCTAAAACCAGCTCCTATGTAAAATACAAAATCACCGGAAGCTCCAAATCACACGTGGCAGTCGTTCAGGCTGAAACCAGTGCCTACACAAAGTACAAATTCACCGGTGCTACCAAATCAACGTGGCAGTCGTTCAGGCTGAATCCAGCTTCTATGTAAAATACAAATTCACCCCAGCACCAAATTACACGTGGCAGTCGTTCAGGCTGAAACCAGATCCTATGTAAAATACAAATTCACCCATGGCACCAAATCATATGAGGCAGTCGTTCAGGCTGAAACCAGCTCCGATATAAAATATAAATTCACCCATGGCACCAAATCACACGTGGCAGTCGTTCAGGCTGAAACCAGCTCCTAGGTAAAATACAAACTCACTGTTGGCACCAAATCACACGTGGCAGACATTCAGGCTGAAACAAGATACTATGTAAAATACAAATTCACCCTGGCACCAAATCATATGAGGCAGTCGTTCAGTCTGAAACCAAGTCCTATCTAAAACACAAGTTCACCCCTGGCACCAAATTACACGGGGCAGTCGTTCACGCTGAAAGCAGCTCCTATGTAAAATACAAATTCACCTGTGGCACGAAATCACATGTGGCAGTCGTTCAGGCTGAAACCAGCTCCGATATAAAATATAAAAACACCCATGGCACCAAATCACACGTGGCAGTCGTTCAGTCTGAAACCAGGTCCTATCTAAAACACAAATTCACCCCTGGCACCAAATTACACGGGGCAGTCGTTCAGGCTGAAACCAGCTCCTAGGTAAAATACAAATTCACCGGTGGCACCAAATCACACGTGACAGTCGTTCAGGCTGAAACCAGACTCTATGTAAAATTCAAATTCACCGGTGGCATCAATCAAACGTGACAGTCGTTCAGGCTGAAATCAGCTCCCATGTAAAATACAAATTCACCGGTGGCACCAAATCACACATGACAGTCGTTCAGTCTGAAAGAGGCGCCTACGTAAAATATCAATTCACCAGTGGCATCAAATCACACGTAGCAGTCGTTCAAGCAGAAACCAGCCCTACGTAAAAGACAAATTCACCCCTGTCACAAAATCACAAGTGGCAGACGTTCAGGCTGAAACCAGCTCCTATGTAAAATACAAATTCACCCATGGCACCAAATCATATGAGGCAGTCGTTCAGGCTGAAACCAGCTCCGATATAAAATATAAATTCACCCATGGCACCAAATTGCACGTGGCAGTCGTTCAGGCTGAAACCAGCTCCTAAGTAAAATATAAATTCACCCCTGGCACCAAATCACACATGGCAGACGTTCAGCCTAAAACCAGCTCCTATGTAAAATACAAAATCACCGGAAGCTCCAAATCACACGTGGCAGTCGTTCAGGCTGAAACCAGTGCCTACACAAAATACAAATTCACCGGTGCTACCAAATCAACGTGGCAGTCGTTCAGGCTGAATCCAGCTTCTATGTAAAATACAAATTCACCCCAGCACCAAATTACACGTGGCAGTCGTTCAGGCTGAAACCAGATCCTATGTAAAATACAAATTCACCCATGGCACCAAATCATATGAGGCAGTCGTTCAGGCTGAAACCAGCTCCGATATAAAATATAAATTCACCCATGGCACCAAATCACACGTGGCAGTCGTTCAGGCTGAAACCAGCTCCTAGGTAAAATACAAACTCACTGTTGGCACCAAATCACACGTGGCAGACATTCAGGCTGAAACAAGATACTATGTAAAATACAAATTCACCCTGGCACCAAATCATATGAGGCAGTCGTTCAGTCTGAAACCAAGTCCTATCTAAAACACAAGTTCACCCCTGGCACCAAATTACACGGGGCAGTCGTTCACGCTGAAAGCAGCTCCTATGTAAGATACAAATTCACCTGTGGCACGAAATCACATGTGGCAGTCGTTCAGGCTGAAACCAGCTCCGATATAAAATATAAAAACACCCATGGCACCAAATCACACGTGGCAGTCGTTCAGTCTGAAACCAGGTCCTATCTAAAACACAAATTCACCCCTGGCACCAAATTACACGGGGCAGTCGTTCAGGCTGAAAACAGCTCCTATGTAAAATACAAATTCACCCCGGCACCAAATCACACATGGCAGACGTTCAGGCTGAAACCAGATCCTATGTAAAGTACAAATTCCCCATGGCACCAAATCATATGAGGCAGTCGTTCAGGCTGAAACCAGCTCCTGTGTAAAATACAAATTCACCCCTGGCACCAAATCACACGTGGCAGTTGTTCAGGCTGAAACCAGCTCCTATTTAAAATACAAATTCACCTGTGGCACCAAATCACACGTAGCAGTCGTTCAGGCAGAAACCAGCTCCTACGTAAAAGTCAAATTCACCCCTGGCACAAAATCACAAGTGGCAGACCTTCAGGCTGAAACCAGATCAAATATAAAATACAAAATCACCATTGGCACCAAATCACATGTTGCAGTCGTTCAGGCTGAAACCAGCTCCAATATAAAATAAAAATTCACCCCGGCTCCAAATCACACGTGGCAGACGTTCAGGCTGAAACCAGATCCTATGTAACATACAAATTCACCCATGGCACCAAATCATATGAGGCAGTCGTTCAGGCTGAAACCAGCTCCGATATAAAATATAAATTCACCCATGGCACCAAATTGCACGTGGCAGTCGTTCAGGCTGAAACCAGCTACTATGTAAAATACAAATTCACCCCTGGCACCAAATCACACGTGGCAGTTGTTCAGGCTGAAACCAGCTCCTATTTAAAATACAAATTCACCAGTGGCACCAAATCACACGTAACAGTCGTTCAGGCTGAAACCAGCTTCTATGTAAAATACAAATTCACCCCGGCACGAAATTACACGTGGCAGTCGTTCAGGCTGAAACCAGCTGCTATGTAAAATACAAATTCACCCCTGGCACCAAATCAAACATGGCAGTCGTTCAGTCTGAAAGAAGCTCCTACGTAAAATATCAATTCACCAGTGGCATCAAATCACACGTAGCAGTCGTTCAGGCAGAAACCAGCCCTACGTAAAAGACAAATTCACCCCTGGCACTAAATCACAAGTGGCAGACGTTCAGGCTGAAACCAGCTCCTATGTAAAATACAAATTCACCCCGGCACCAAATCACAAGTGGCAGTCGTTCAGGCTGAGACCAGCTCCTAGGTAAAATACAAATTCACCGGTGGCACCAAATCGCACGTGACAGTCGTTCACGCTGAAACCAGCTCCTAGGTAAAATACAAATTCACCCCTGGCACCAAATCAAACATGACAGTCGTTCAGTCAGAAAGAAGCTCCTACGTAAAATATCAATTCACCAGTGGCACCAAATCACACGTGGCAGTCGTTCAGGCTGAAACAAGCTCCTATGAAAAATACAAATTGACCAGTGGCTCCAAATAACACGTGGCAGTCGTTCAGACTGAAACCAGCTCCTATGTAAAATACAAATTCACCGCTGCCACCAAATTACACGTGGCAGTCGTTCAGGCTGAAACCAGCTGCTATGTAAAATACAAATTCACCCCTGGCACCAAATCAAACATGACAGTCGTTCAGTCAGAAAGAAGCTCCTACGTAAAATATCAATTCACCAGTGGCACCAAATCAAACGTGGCAGTCGTTCAGTCTGAAACCAGGTCCTATGTAAAATACAAATTCACCCCGGCACCAAATCACACGTGGCAGTCGTTCAGGCTGAAACCAGCTCCTAATTAAAATACATATTCACCAGTGGCACCAAATCAATCGTGGCAGTCGTTCAGTCTGAAAGAAGCTCCTACGTAAAATATCAATTCACCAGTGGCATCAAATCACACGTAGCAGTCGTTCAGGCAGAAACCAGCTCCTACGTAAAAGACAAATTCACCCCTGGCACAAATTCACAAGTGGTAGACGTTCAGGCTGAAACCAGATTCAATATAAAATAGAAAATCACCGTTGTCACCAAATCACACGTTGCAGTCGTTCAGACTGAAACCGGCTCCTAGGTAAAATACAAATTCACCGGAAGCACCAAATCACACGTGGCAGTCGTTCAGTTTGAAAACAGCCCCTGTCTAAAATACAAATTCACCTGTTGCACCAAATCGCACGTGGCAGACGTTCAGCCTAAAATCAGCTCCAATGTAAAATACAAAATCACCGGTGGCTCCAAATCACACTTGGCAGTAGTTCAGACTGAAACCAGCTCCTATATAAAATACAAATTCACCGGTGCCACCAAATCAACGTAGCAGTCATTCAGGCTGAAACCAGCTCCAATGCAAAATACAAATTCACCGGTGGCACCAAATTACACGTGGCAGGCGTTCAGGCTGAAACCAGCTCCTATGTAAAATACAAATTCACCAGAGGCACCAAATCAAACATGACAGTCGTTCAGGCTGAAACCAGCTCCTATGTAAAATACAAATTCTCCCCGGCACCAAATCACAAGTGGCAGTCGTTCAGGCTGTGACCAGCTCCTAGGTAAAATACAAATTCACCGGTGGCACCAAATCGCACGTGACAGTCGTTCACGCTGAAACCAGCTCCTAGGTAAAATACAAATTCACCCCTGGCACCAAATCAAACATGACAGTCGTTCAGTCAGAAAGAAGCTCCTACGTAAAATATCAATTCACCAGTGGCACCAAATCACACGTGGCAGTCGTTCAGGCTGAAACAAGCTCCTATGAAAAATACAAATTGACCAGTGGCTCCAAATAACACGTGGCAGTCGTTCAGACTGAAACCAGCTCCTATGTAAAATACAAATTCACCGCTGCCACCAAATTACACGTGGCAGTCGTTCAGGCTGAAACCAGCTGCTATGTAAACTACAAATTCACTCCGGCACCAAATCACACGTGGCAGTTGTTCAGGCTGAAACCAGCTGCTATATAAAATACAAATTCACCCCTGGCACCAAATCAAACATGACAGTCGTTCAGTCAGAAAGAAGCTCCTACGTAAAATATCAATTCACCAGTGGCACCAAATCAAACGTGGCAGTCGTTCAGTCTGAAACCAGGTCCTATGTAAAATACAAATTCACCCCGGCACCAAATCACACGTGGCAGTCGTTCAGGCTGAAACCAGCTCCTACGTAAAATATCAATTCACCAGTGGCATCAAATCAATCGTGGCAGTCGTTCAGGCAGAAACCAGCTCCTACGTAAAAGACAAATTCACCCCTGGCACAAAATCACAAGTGGTAGACGTTCAGGCTGAAACCAGATTCAATATAAAATAGAAAATCACCGTTGTCACCAAATCACACGTTGCAGTCGTTCAGACTGAAACCGGCTCCTAGGTAAAATGCAAATTCACCGGAAGCACCAAATCACACGTGGCAGTCGTTCAGTTTGAAAACAGCCCCGTCTAAAATACAAATTCACCTGTTGCACCAAATCGCACGTGGCAGACGTTCAGGCTGAAACAAGATCCTATGTAAAATACAAATTCACCCTGGCACCAAATCATATGAGGCAGTCGTTCAGGCTGAAACCAGCTCCGATATAAAATATAAATTCACCCCTGGCACCAAATCACACGTGGCAGTTGTTCATGCTGAAACCAGCTCCTATTTAAAATACAAATTCACCAGTGGCACCAAATCACACGTGGCAGTCGTTCAGGCTGAAACCAGCTCTTATGAAAAATACAAATTGACCAGTAGCTCCAAATCACACGTAACAGTCGTTCAGGCTGAAACCAGCTCCTAAGTAAAATATAAATTCACCCCTGGCACCAAATCACACGTGGCAGACGTTCAGCCTAAAACCAGCTCCTATGTAAAATACAAAATCACCGGAAGCTCCAAATCACACGGGGCAGTCGTTCAGGCTGAAACCAGTGCCAACACAAAATACAAATTCACCGGTGCCACCAAATCAACGTGGCAGTCGTTCAGGCTGAATCCAGCTTCTATGTAAAATACAAATTCACCCCGGCACCAAATTACATGTGGCAGTCGTTCAGGCTGAAACCAGCTCCGATATAAAATATAAATTCACCCATGGCACCAAATCACACGTGGCAGTCGTTCAGTCTGAAACCAGGTCCTATGTAAAATACAAATTCACCCATGGCACCAAATCACACGTGGCAG
The DNA here is from genome assembly GCF_030144855.1 of Hypanus sabinus. Classification (NCBI taxonomy): domain Eukaryota; kingdom Metazoa; phylum Chordata; class Chondrichthyes; order Myliobatiformes; family Dasyatidae; genus Hypanus; species Hypanus sabinus. The sequence goes on along the minus strand of NC_082719.1, from coordinate 104,297,463 downwards.
TCGTTCAGGCTGAAACCAGCACCTATGAAAAATACAAATTGACCAGTGGCTCCAAATCACATGTAACAGTCGTTCAGGCTGAAACCAGTGCCTACGTAAAATACAAATTCACCGGTGGCACCAAATCAAACGTGGCAGTCGTTAAGTCTGAAACTAGGTCCTATTTAAAATACAAATTCACCAGTGGCACAAAATCACATGTGGCAGACGTTCAGTCTGGAAACCAGCTCCTATTTAAAATACAAATTCACCCGTGGCACCAAATCACACGTGGCGGTCGTTCAGGATGAAACAAGCTCCTACGTAAAATACAAATTCACACCTGGCACCAAATCACATGTGGCAGACGTTCAGGCTGAAACCAGCTCCTATGTAAAATACAAATTCACCGTTGGCACCAAATCACACGTGTCAGTCTGTCAGTCTGAAACCAGCTCCTATATAAAATACAAATTCTCCGGTAGCATGAAATCACACGTGGCACTCGTTCAGTCTGAAACCAGCTCCTATTTAAAATACAAATTTACCAGCGGCACCAAATTACACGTGGAAGTCGTTGAGGCTGATACCAGCTCCTATGTAAAATACAAAATCACCCCTGGCACCAAATCACACGTGGCAGTCGTTCAGGCTGAAAGCAGCTCCTATGTAAAATACAAATTCACCGGTGGCACCAAATCACACGTGGCAGTCGTTCAGGCTGAAACCAGCTCCTAGGTAAAATACAAATTCACCGGTGGCACCAAATCACACGTGACAGTCGTTCAGGCTGAAACCAGACTCTATGTAAAATTCAAATTCACCGGTGGCATCAATCAAACGTGACAGTCGTTCAGGCTGAAATCAGCTCCCATGTAAAATACAAATTCACCGGTGGCACCAAATCACACATGACAGTCGTTCAGTCTGAAAGAGGCGCCTACGTAAAATATCAATTCACCAGTGGCATCAAATCACACGTAGCAGTCGTTCAAGCAGAAACCAGCCCTACGTAAAAGACAAATTCACCCCTGTCACAAAATCACAAGTGGCAGACGTTCAGGCTGAAACCAGCTCCTATGTAAAATACAAATTCACCCATGGCACCAAATCATATGAGGCAGTCGTTCAGGCTGAAACCAGCTCCGATATAAAATATAAATTCACCCATGGCACCAAATTGCACGTGGCAGTCGTTCAGGCTGAAACCAGCTCCTAAGTAAAATATAAATTCACCCCTGGCACCAAATCACACATGGCAGACGTTCAGCCTAAAACCAGCTCCTATGTAAAATACAAAATCACCGGAAGCTCCAAATCACACGTGGCAGTCGTTCAGGCTGAAACCAGTGCCTACACAAAATACAAATTCACCGGTGCTACCAAATCAACGTGGCAGTCGTTCAGGCTGAATCCAGCTTCTATGTAAAATACAAATTCACCCCAGCACCAAATTACACGTGGCAGTCGTTCAGGCTGAAACCAGATCCTATGTAAAATACAAATTCACCCATGGCACCAAATCATATGAGGCAGTCGTTCAGGCTGAAACCAGCTCCGATATAAAATATAAATTCACCCATGGCACCAAATCACACGTGGCAGTCGTTCAGGCTGAAACCAGCTCCTAGGTAAAATACAAACTCACTGTTGGCACCAAATCACACGTGGCAGACATTCAGGCTGAAACAAGATACTATGTAAAATACAAATTCACCCTGGCACCAAATCATATGAGGCAGCCGTTCAGTCTGAAACCAAGTCCTATCTAAAACACAAGTTCACCCCTGGCACCAAATTACACGGGGCAGTCGTTCACGCTGAAAGCAGCTCCTATGTAAAATACAAATTCACCTGTGGCACGAAATCACATGTGGCAGTCGTTCAGGCTGAAACCAGCTCCGATATAAAATATAAAAACACCCATGGCACCAAATCACACGTGGCAGTCGTTCAGTCTGAAACCAGGTCCTATCTAAAACACAAATTCACCCCTGGCACCAAATTACACGGGGCAGTCGTTCAGGCTGAAAACAGCTCCTATGTAAAATACAAATTCACCCCGGCACCAAATCACACATGGCAGACGTTCAGGCTGAAACCAGATCCTATGTAAAGTACAAATTCCCCATGGCACCAAATCATATGAGGCAGTCGTTCAGGCTGAAACCAGCTCCTGTGTAAAATACAAATTCACCCCTGGCACCAAATCACACGTGGCAGTTGTACAGGCTGAAACCAGCTCCTATTTAAAATACAAATTCACCTGTGGCACCAAATCACACGTAGCAGTCGTTCAGGCAGAAACCAGCTCCTACGTAAAAGTCAAATTCACCCCTGGCACAAAATCACAAGTGGCAGACCTTCAGGCTGAAACCAGATCAAATATAAAATACAAAATCACCATTGGCACCAAATCACATGTTGCAGTCGTTCAGGCTGAAACCAGCTCCAATATAAAATAAAAATTCACCCCGGCTCCAAATCACACGTGGCAGACGTTCAGGCTGAAACCAGATCCTATGTAACATACAAATTCACCCATGGCACCAAATCATATGAGGCAGTCGTTCAGGCTGAAACCAGCTCCGATATAAAATATAAATTCACCCATGGCACCAAATTGCACGTGGCAGTCGTTCAGGCTGAAACCAGCTACTATGTAAAATACAAATTCACCCCTGGCACCAAATCACACGTGGCAGTTGTTCAGGCTGAAACCAGCTCCTATTTAAAATACAAATTCACCAGTGGCACCAAATCACACGTAACAGTCGTTCAGGCTGAAACCAGCTTCTATGTAAAATACAAATTCACCCCGGCACGAAATTACACGTGGCAGTCGTTCAGGCTGAAACCAGCTGCTATGTAAAATACAAATTCACCCCTGGCACCAAATCAAACATGGCAGTCGTTCAGTCTGAAAGAAGCTCCTACGTAAAATATCAATTCACCAGTGGCATCAAATCACACGTAGCAGTCGTTCAGGCAGAAACCAGCCCTACGTAAAAGACAAATTCACCCCTGGCACTAAATCACAAGTGGCAGACGTTCAGGCTGAAACCAGCTCCTATGTAAAATACAAATTCACCCCGGCACCAAATCACAAGTGGCAGTCGTTCAGGCTGAGACCAGCTCCTAGGTAAAATACAAATTCTCCGGTGGCACCAAATCGCACGTGACAGTCGTTCACGCTGAAACCAGCTCCTAGGTAAAATACAAATTCACCCCTGGCACCAAATCAAACATGACAGTCGTTCAGTCAGAAAGAAGCTCCTACGTAAAATATCAATTCACCAGTGGCACCAAATCACACGTGGCAGTCGTTCAGGCTGAAACAAGCTCCTATGAAAAATACAAATTGACCAGTGGCTCCAAATAACACGTGGCAGTCGTTCAGACTGAAACCAGCTCCTATGTAAAATACAAATTCACCGCTGCCACCAAATTACACGTGGCAGTCGTTCAGGCTGAAACCAGCTGCTATGTAAAATACAAATTCACCCCTGGCACCAAATCAAACATGACAGTCGTTCAGTCAGAAAGAAGCTCCTACGTAAAATATCAATTCACCAGTGGCACCAAATCAAACGTGGCAGTCGTTCAGTCTGAAACCAGGTCCTATGTAAAATACAAATTCACCACGGCACCAAATCACACGTGGCAGTCGTTCAGGCTGAAACCAGCTCCTAATTAAAATACATATTCACCAGTGGCACCAAATCAATCGTGGCAGTCGTTCAGTCTGAAAGAAGCTCCTACGTAAAATATCAATTCACCAGTGGCATCAAATCACACGTAGCAGTCGTTCAGGCAGAAACCAGCTCCTACGTAAAAGACAAATTCACCCCTGGCACAAATTCACAAGTGGTAGACGTTCAGGCTGAAACCAGATTCAATATAAAATAGAAAATCACCGTTGTCACCAAATCACACGTTGCAGTCGTTCAGACTGAAACCGGCTCCTAGGTAAAATACAAATTCACCGGAAGCACCAAATCACACGTGGCAGTCGTTCAGTTTGAAAACAGCCCCTGTCTAAAATACAAATTCACCTGTTGCACCAAATCGCACGTGGCAGACGTTCAGCCTAAAATCAGCTCCAATGTAAAATACAAAATCACCGGTGGCTCCAAATCACACTTGGCAGTAGTTCAGACTGAAACCAGCTCCTATATAAAATACAAATTCACCGGTGCCACCAAATCAACGTAGCAGTCATTCAGGCTGAAACCAGCTCCAATGCAAAATACAAATTCACCGGTGGCACCAAATTACACGTGGCAGTCGTTCAGGCTGAAACCAGCTCCTATGTAAAATACAAATTCACCAGAGGCACCAAATCAAACATGACAGTCGTTCAGGCTGAAACCAGCTCCTATGTAAAATACAAATTCTCCCCGGCACCAAATCACAAGTGGCAGTCGTTCAGGCTGTGACCAGCTCCTAGGTAAAATACAAATTCACCGGTGGCACCAAATCGCACGTGACAGTCGTTCACGCTGAAACCAGCTCCTAGGTAAAATACAAATTCACCCCTGGCACCAAATCAAACATGACAGTCGTTCAGTCAGAAAGAAGCTCCTACGTAAAATATCAATTCACCAGTGGCACCAAATCACACGTGGCAGTCGTTCAGGCTGAAACAAGCTCCTATGAAAAATACAAATTGACCAGTGGCTCCAAATAACACGTGGCAGTCGTTCAGACTGAAACCAGCTCCTATGTAAAATACAAATTCACCGGTGCCACCAAATTACACGTGGCAGTCGTTCAGGCTGAAACCAGCTGCTATGTAAACTACAAATTCACTCCGGCACCAAATCACACGTGGCAGTTGTTCAGGCTGAAACCAGCTGCTATATAAAATACAAATTCACCCCTGGCACCAAATCAAACATGACAGTCGTTCAGTCAGAAAGAAGCTCCTACGTAAAATATCAATTCACCAGTGGCACCAAATCAAACGTGGCAGTCGTTCAGTCTGAAACCAGGTCCTATGTAAAATACAAATTCACCCCGGCACCAAATCACACGTGGCAGTCGTTCAGGCTGAAACCAGCTCCTACGTAAAATATCAATTCACCAGTGGCATCAAATCAATCGTGGCAGTCGTTCAGGCAGAAACCAGCTCCTACGTAAAAGACAAATTCACCCCTGGCACAAAATCACAAGTGGTAGACGTTCAGGCTGAAACCAGATTCAATATAAAATAGAAAATCACCGTTGTCACCAAATCACACGTTGCAGTCGTTCAGACTGAAACCGGCTCCTAGGTAAAATGCAAATTCACCAGAAGCACCAAATCACACGTGGCAGTCGTTCAGTTTGAAAACAGCCCCGTCTAAAATACAAATTCACCTGTTGCACCAAATCGCACGTGGCAGACGTTCAGGCTGAAACAAGATCCTATGTAAAATACAAATTCACCCTGGCACCAAATCATATGAGGCAGTCGTTCAGGCTGAAACCAGCTCCGATATAAAATATAAATTCACCCCTGGCACCAAATCACACGTGGCAGTTGTTCATGCTGAAACCAGCTCCTATTTAAAATACAAATTCACCAGTGGCACCAAATCACACGTGGCAGTCGTTCAGGCTGAAACCAGCTCTTATGAAAAATACAAATTGACCAGTAGCTCCAAATCACACGTAACAGTCGTTCAGGCTGAAACCAGCTCCTAAGTAAAATATAAATTCACCCCTGGCACCAAATCACACGTGGCAGACGTTCAGCCTAAAACCAGCTCCTATGTAAAATACAAAATCACCGGAAGCTCCAAATCACACGGGGCAGTCGTTCAGGCTGAAACCAGTGCCAACACAAAATACAAATTCACCGGTGCCACCAAATCAACGTGGCAGTCGTTCAGGCTGAATCCAGCTTCTATGTAAAATACAAATTCACCCCGGCACCAAATTACATGTGGCAGTCGTTCAGGCTGAAACCAGCTCCGATATAAAATACAAATTCACCGGTGGCACCAAATCAAACGTGGCAGTCGTTAAGTCTGAAACTAGGTCCTATTTAAAATACAAATTCACCAGTGGCACAAAATCACATGTGGCAGACGTTCAGTCTGGAAACCAGCTCCTATTTAAAATACAAATTCACCCGTGGCACCAAATCACACGTGGCGGTCGTTCAGGATGAAACAAGCTCCTACGTAAAATACAAATTCACACCTGGCACCAAATCACATGTGGCAGACGTTCAGGCTGAAACCAGCACCTATGTAAAATACAAATTCACCGTTGGCACCAAATCACACGTGTCAGACGTTCAGGCTGAAAACAGCTCCTATGTAAAATACAAATTCACCCCGGCACCAAATCACACGTGGCACTCGTTCAGTCTGAAACCAGCTCCTATTTAAAATACAAATTTACCAGCGGCACCAAATTACACGTGGAAGTCGTTCAGGCTGATACCAGCTCCTATGTAAAATACAAAATCACCCCTGGCACCAAATCACACGTGGCAGTCGTTCAGGCTGAAAGCAGCTCCTATGTAAAATACAAATTCACCGGTGGCACCAAATCACACGTGGCAGTCGTTCAGGCTGAAACCAGCTCCTAGGTAAAATACAAATTCACCGGTGGCACCAAATCACACGTGACAGTCGTTCAGGCTGAAACCAGACTCTATGTAAAATTCAAATTCACCGGTAGCATCAATCAAACGTGACAGTCGTTCAGGCTGAAATCAGCTCCCATGTAAAATACAAATTCACCGGTGGCACCAAATCACACATGACAGTCGTTCAGTCTGAAAGAGGCGCCTACGTAAAATATCAATTCACCAGTGGCATCAAATCACACGTAGCAGTCGTTCAAGCAGAAACCAGCCCTACGTAAAAGACAAATTCACCCCTGTCACAAAATCACAAGTGGCAGACGTTCAGGCTGAAACCAGCTCCTATGTAAAATACAAATTCACCCATGGCACCAAATCATATGAGGCAGTCGTTCAGGCTGAAACCAGCTCCGATATAAAATATAAATTCACCCATGGCACCAAATTGCACGTGGCAGTCGTTCAGGCTGAAACCAGCTCCTAAGTAAAATATAAATTCACCCCTGGCACCAAATCACACATGGCAGACGTTCAGCCTAAAACCAGCTCCTATGTAAAATACAAAATCACCGGAAGCTCCAAATCACACGTGGCAGTCGTTCAGGCTGAAACCAGTGCCTACACAAAATACAAATTCACCGGTGCTACCAAATCAACGTGGCAGTCGTTCAGGCTGAATCCAGCTTCTATGTAAAATACAAATTCACCCCAGCACCAAATTACACGTGGCAGTCGTTCAGGCTGAAACCAGATCCTATGTAAAATACAAATTCACCCATGGCACCAAATCATATGAGGCAGTCGTTCAGGCTGAAACCAGCTCCGATATAAAATATAAATTCACCCATGGCACCAAATCACACGTGGCAGTCGTTCAGGCTGAAACCAGCTCCTAGGTAAAATACAAACTCACTGTTGGCACCAAATCACACGTGGCAGACATTCAGGCTGAAACAAGATACTATGTAAAATACAAATTCACCCTGGCACCAAATCATATGAGGCAGTCGTTCAGTCTGAAACCAAGTCCTATCTAAAACACAAGTTCACCCCTGGCACCAAATTACACGGGGCAGTCGTTCACGCTGAAAGCAGCTCCTATGTAAAATACAAATTCACCTGTGGCACGAAATCACATGTGGCAGTCGTTCACGCTGAAACCAGCTCCTAGGTAAAATACAAATTCACCCCTGGCACCAAATCAAACATGACAGTCGTTCATTCTGAAAGAAGCTCCTACGTAAAATATCAATTCACCAGTGGCATCAAATCACACGTAGCAGTCGTTCAGGCAGAAACCAGCCCTACGTAAAAGACAAATTCACCCCTGGCACAAAAGCACAAGTGGCAGACGTTCAGTCTGAAACCAGATCAAATATAAAATACAAAATCACCATTGGCACCAAATCACACGTTGCAGTCGTTCAGGCTGAAACCAGCTCCTAGGTAAAATACAAATTCACCGGAAGCACCAAATTACACGTGGCAGTCGTTCAGGCTGAAAACAGCACCTATGAAAAATACAAATTGACCAGTGGCTCCAAATCACACGTAACAGTCGTTCAGGCTGAAACCAGTGCCTACATAAAATACAAATTCACCGGTGGCACCAAATCAATCGTGGCAGTCGTTAAGTCTGAAACTAGGTCCTATTTAAAATACAAATTCACCAGTGGCACAAAATCACATGTGGCAGACGTTCAGTCTGGAAACCAGCTCCTATTTAAAATACAAATTCACCCGTGGCACCAAATCACACGTGGCGGTCGTTCAGGATGAAACAAGCTCCTACGTAAAATACAAATTCACACCTGGCACCAAATCACATGTGGCAGACGTTCAGGCTGAAACCAGCTCCTATGTAAAATACAAATTCACCGTTGGCACCAAATCACACGTGGCAGTCTGTCAGTCTGAAACCAGCTCCTATATAAAATACAAATTCTCCGGTAGCATGAAATCACACGTGGCACTCGTTCAGTCTGAAACCAGCTCCTATTTAAAATACAAATTTACCAGTGGCACCAAATTACACGTGGAAGTTGTTCAGGCTGAAACCAGCTCTATGTAAAATACAAAATCACCCCTGGCACCAAATCACACGTGGCAGTTGTTCAGGCTGAAAGCAGCTCCTACGTAAAATACAAATTCACCGGTGGCACCAAATCACACGAGGCTGTCGTTCAGGCTGAAACCAGCTCCTAGGTAAAATACAAATTCACCGGTGGCACCAAATCACACGTGGCAGTCGTTCAGGCTGAAACCAGACTCTATGTAAAATTCAAATTCACCGGTGGCATCAATCAAACGTGACAGTCGTTCAGGCTGAAATCAGCTCCCATGTAAAATACAAATTCACCGGTGGCACCAAATCACACGTGACAGTCGTTCAGTCTGAAAGAGGCTCCTACGTAAAATATCAATTAACCAGTGGCATCAAATCACACATAGCAGTCGTTCAAGCAGATACCAGCCCTACATAAAAGACAAATTCACCCCTGTCACAAAATCACAAGTGGCAGACGTTCAGGCTGAAACCAGCTCCTATGAAAAATACAAATTCACCCCGGCACCAAATCACAAGTGGCAGTCGTTCAGGCTGAGACCAGCTCCTAGGTAAAATACAAATTCACCGGTGGCACCAAATCGCACGTCACAGTCGTTCAGGCTGAAACCAGCTCCTATGTAAAATACAAATTCACCGTTGGCACCAAATCACATGTGGCAGTCATTCATGCTGAAACCAGCTCCTAGGTAAAATACAAATTCACCCCTGGCACCAAATCAAACATGACAGTCGTTCAGTCTGAAAGAAGCTCCTACGTAAAATATCAATTCACCAGTGGCATCAAATCACACGTAGCAGTCGTTCAGGCAGAAACCAGCCCTACGTAAAAGTCAAATTCACCCCTGGCACAAAATCACAACTGGCAGACGTTCAGGCTGAAACCAGATCAAATATAAAATACAAAATCACCGTTGGCACCAAATCACACATTGCAGTTGTTCAGGCTGAAACCAGCTCCTAGGTAAAATACAAATTCACCGGAAGCACCAAATCACACGTGGCAGTCGTTCAGGCTGAAAACAGCCCCTGTGGAAAATACAAATTCACCTGTGGCACCAAATTACACGTGGCAGACGTTCAGGCTGAAAACAGCTCCTATGTAAAATACAAATTCACCCCGGCACCAAATCACACGTGGCAGTTGTTCAGGCTGAAACCAGCTCCTATTTAAAATACAAATTCACCAGTGACACCAAATCACACGTGGCCGACGTTCAGGCTGAAACCAGATCCTATGTAAAGTACAAATTCACCTATGGCACGAAATCAAATGAGGCAGTCGTTCAGGCTGAAACCAGCTCCTATATAAAATATAAATTCACCCATGGCACCAAATTGCACGTGGCAGTCGTTCAGGCTGAAACCAGCTCCTATGTAAAATACAAATTCACCCCTGGCACCAAATCACACGTGGCAGACGTTCAGGCTGAAACAAGATACTATGTAAAATACAAATTGACCAGTGTCTCCAAATCACACGTAACAGTCGTTCAGGCTGAAACCAGCTTCTAAGTAAAATATAAATTCACACCTGGCACCAAATCACACGTGGCAGACGTTCAGACTAAAACCAGCTCCTATGTAAAATACAAAATCACCGGAGGCTCCAAATCACACGGGGCAGTCGTTCAGGCTGAAACCAGTGCCTACATAAAATACAAATTCACTGGTGCCACCAAATCAATGTGGCCGTCGTTCAGGCTGAAACCAGCTCCAATTTAAAATACAAATTCACCGTTGGCACCAAATCACACGTGGCAGACGTTCAGGCTGAAACCATCTCCTATGTAAAATACAAATTCACCCCTGGCACCAAATTACACGTGGCAGTCGTTCAGGCTGAAACCAGCTCCAATTTAAAATACAAATTCACCGTTGGCACCAAATCACACGTGGCAGACGTTCAGGCTGAAACCATCTCCATTGTAAAATACAAATTCACCCCTGGCACCAAATCACACGTAGCAGTCGTTCAAGCAGAAACCAGCCCTACATAAAAGACAAATTCACCCCTGTCACAAAATCACAAGTGGCAGACGTTCAGGCTGAAACCAGCTCCTATGTAAAATACAAATTCACCCCGGCACCAAATCACACGTGGCAGACGTTCAGGCTGAAACAAGATACTATGTAAAATACAAATTCCCCCTGGCACCAAATCATATGAGGCAGTCGTTCAGGCTGAAACCAGCTCCGATATAAAAAATAAATTCACCCGTGGCACCAAATCACACGTGGCAGTCGTTCAGTCTGAAACCAGGTCCTATTTAAAATACAAATTCACCAGTGGCACAAAATCACATGTGGCAGACGTTCAGTCTGAAACCAGCTCCTATCTAAAACACAAGTTCACCCCTGGCACCAAATTACACGGGGCAGTTGTTCACGCTGAAACCAGCTCCTGTGTAGAATACAAATTCACCCCTGACACCAAATCACACGTGACAGTCGTTCACGCTGAAACCAGCTCCTAGGTAAAATACAAATTCACCCCGGCACCAAATCAAACATGACAGTCGTTCAGTCTGAAAGAAGCTCCTACGTAAAATATCAATTCACCAGTGGCATCAAATCACACGTAGCAGTCGTTCAGGCAGAAACCAGCCCTACGTAAAAGACAAATTCACCCCTGGCACAAAATCACAAGTGGCAGACGTTCAGGCTGAAACCAGATCAAATATAAAATACAAATTCACCGGAAGCACCAAATCACACGTGGCAGTCGTTCAGGCTGAAAACAGCCCCTGTGTAAAATACAAATTCACCTGTGGCACCAAATTACACGTGGCAGTCGTTCAGGCTGAAAACAGCTCCTATGTAAAATACAAATTCACCCCGGCACCAAATCACACATGGCAGACGTTCAGGCTGAAACCAGATCCTATGTAAAGTACAAATTCCCCATGGCACCAAATCATATGAGGCAGTCGTTCAGGCTGAAACCAGCTCCTGTGTAAAATACAAATTCACCCCTGGCACCAAATCACACGTGGCAGTTGTTCAGGCTGAAACCAGCTCCTATTTAAAATACAAATTCACCTGTGGCACCAAATCACACGTAGCAGTCGTTCAGGCAGAAACCAGCTCCTACGTAAAAGTCAAATTCACCCCTGGCACAAAATCACAAGTGGCAGACCTTCAGGCTGAAACCAGATCAAATATAAAATACAAAATCACCATTGGCACCAAATCACATGTTGCAGTCGTTCAGGCTGAAACCAGCTCCAATATAAAATAAAAATTCACCCCGGCTCCAAATCACACGTGGCAGACGTTCAGGCTGAAACCAGATCCTATGTAACATACAAATTCACCCATGGCACCAAATCATATGAGGCAGTCGTTCAGGCTGAAACCAGCTCCGATATAAAATATAAATTCACCCATGGCACCAAATTGCACGTGGCAGTCGTTCAGGCTGAAACCAGCTACTATGTAAAATACAAATTCACCCCTGGCACCAAATCACACGTGGCAGTTGTTCAGGCTGAAACCAGCTCCTATTTAAAATACAAATTCACCAGTGGCACCAAATCACACGTGGCAGTCGTTCAGGCTGAAACAAGCTCCTATGAAAAATACAAATTGACCAGTGGCTCCAAATAACACGTGGCAGTCGTTCAGACTGAAACCAGCTCCTATGTAAAATACAAATTCACCGCTGCCACCAAATTACACGTGGCAGTCGTTCAGGCTGAAACCAGCTGCTATGTAAAATACAAATTCACCCCTGGCACCAAATCAAACATGACAGTCGTTCAGTCAGAAAGAAGCTCCTACGTAAAATATCAATTCACCAGTGGCACCAAATCAAACGTGGCAGTCGTTCAGTCTGAAACCAGGTCCTATGTAAAATACAAATTCACCCCGGCACCAAATCACACGTGGCAGTCGTTCAGGCTGAAACCAGCTCCTAATTAAAATACATATTCACCAGTGGCACCAAATCAATCGTGGCAGTCGTTCAGTCTGAAAGAAGCTCCTACGTAAAATATCAATTCACCAGTGGCATCAAATCACACGTAGCAGTCGTTCAGGCAGAAACCAGCTCCTACGTAAAAGACAAATTCACCCCTGGCACAAAATCACAAGTGGTAGACGTTCAGGCTGAAACCAGATTCAATATAAAATAGAAAATCACCGTTGTCACCAAATCACACGTTGCAGTCGTTCAGACTGAAACCGGCTCCTAGGTAAAATACAAATTCACCGGAAGCACCAAATCACACGTGGCAGTCGTTCAGTTTGAAAACAGCCCCTGTCTAAAATACAAATTCACCTGTTGCACCAAATCGCACGTGGCAGACGTTCAGCCTAAAATCAGCTCCAATGTAAAATACAAAATCACCGGTGGCTCCAAATCACACTTGGCAGTAGTTCAGACTGAAACCAGCTCCTATATAAAATACAAATTCACCGGTGCCACCAAATCAACGTAGCAGTCATTCAGGCTGAAACCAGCTCCAATGCAAAATACAAATTCACCGGTGGCACCAAATTACACGTGGCAGTCGTTCAGGCTGAAACCAGCTCCTATGTAAAATACAAATTCACCAGAGGCACCAAATCAAACATGACAGTCGTTCAGGCTGAAACCAGCTCCTATGTAAAATACAAATTCTCCCCGGCACCAAATCACAAGTGGCAGTCGTTCAGGCTGTGACCAGCTCCTAGGTAAAATACAAATTCACCGGTGGCACCAAATCGCACGTGACAGTCGTTCACGCTGAAACCAGCTCCTAGGTAAAATACAAATTCACCCCTGGCACCAAATCAAACATGACAGTCGTTCAGTCAGAAAGAAGCTCCTACGTAAAATATCAATTCACCAGTGGCACCAAATCACACGTGGCAGTCGTTCAGGCTGAAACAAGCTCCTATGAAAAATACAAATTGACCAGTGGCTCCAAATAACACGTGGCAGTCGTTCAGACTGAAACCAGTTCCTATGTAAAATACAAATTCACCGGTGCCACCAAATTACACGTGGCAGTCGTTCAGGCTGAAACCAGCTGCTATGTAAACTACAAATTCACTCCGGCACCAAATCACACGTGGCAGTTGTTCAGGCTGAAACCAGCTGCTATGTAAAATACAAATTCACCCCTGGCACCAAATCAAACATGACAGTCGTTCAGTCAGAAAGAAGCTCCTACGTAAAATATCAATTCACCAGTGGCACCAAATCAAACGTGGCAGTCGTTCAGTCTGAAACCAGGTCCTATGTAAAATACAAATTCACCCCGGCACCAAATCACACGTGGCAGTCGTTCAGGCTGAAACCAGCTCCTACGTAAAATATCAATTCACCAGTGGCATCAAATCAATCGTGGCAGTCGTTCAGGCAGAAACCAGCTCCTACGTAAAAGACAAATTCACCCCTGGCACAAAATCACAAGTGGTAGACGTTCAGGCTGAAACCAGATTCAATATAAAATAGAAAATCACCGTTGTCACCAAATCACACGTTGCAGTCGTTCAGACTGAAACCGGCTCCTAGGTAAAATGCAAATTCACCGGAAGCACCAAATCACACGTGGCAGTCGTTCAGTTTGAAAACAGCCCCGTCTAAAATACAAATTCACCTGTTGCACCAAATCGCACGTGGCAGACGTTCAGGCTGAAACAAGATCCTATGTAAAATACAAATTCACCCTGGCACCAAATCATATGAGGCAGTCGTTCAGGCTGAAACCAGCTCCGATATAAAATATAAATTCACCCATGGCACCAAATCACACGTGGCAGTCGTTCAGTCTGAAACCAGCTCCAATGTAAAATACAAAATCACCGATGGCTCCAAATCACACGTGGCAGTAGTTCAGACTGAAACCAGCTCCTATATAAAATACAAATTCACCGGTGCCACCAAATCAACGTAGCAGTCATTCAGGCTGAAACCAGCTCCAATGCAAAATACAAATTCACCGGTGGCACCAAATTACACGTGGCAGTCGTTCAGGCTGAAACCAGCTCCTATGTAAAATACAAATTCACCAGAGGCACCAAATCAAACATGACAGTCGTTCAGGCTGAAACAAGATCCTATGTAAAATACAAATTCACCCTGGCACCAAATCATATGAGGCAGTCGTTCAGGCTGAAACCAGCTCCGATATAAAATATAAATTCACCCATGGCACCAAATCACACGTGGCAGTCGTTCAGTCTGAAACCAGCTCCAATGTAAAATACAAAATCACCGATGGCTCCAAATCACACGTGGCAGTAGTTCAGACTGAAACCAGCTCCTATATAAAATACAAATTCACCGGTGCCACCAAATCAACGTAGCAGTCATTCAGGCTGAAACCAGCTCCAATGCAAAATACAAATTCACCGGTGGCACCAAATTACACATGGCAGTCGTTCAGGCTGAAACAAGCTCCTATGTAAAATACAAATTCACCAGAGGCACCAAATCATATGAGGCAGTCGTTCAGGCTGAAACCAGCTCCGATATAAAATATAAATTCACCCATGGCACCAAATCACACGTGGCAGTCGTTCAGTCTGAAACCAGCTCCTATGTAAAATACAAATTCACCGCTGGCACCAAATCAAACATGACAGTCGTTCAGGCTGAAACCAGCTCCTGTGTAAAATACAAATTCACCCCTGGCACCAAATCAAACATGACAGTCGTTCAGGCTGAAAACAGCTCCTATGTAAAATACAAATTCACCCCGGCACCAAATCACTCGTGGCAGACATTCAGGCTGAAACAAGATCCTATGTAAAATACAAATTCACCCTGGCACCAAATCATATGAGGCAGTCGTTCAGGCTGAAACCAGCTCCGATATAAAATATAAATTCACCCATGGCACCAAATCACACGTGGCAGTCGTTCAGTCTGAAACCAGGTCCTATTTAAAATACAAATTCACCAGTTGCACAAAATCACATGTGGCAGACGTTCAGTCTGAAACCAGCTCCTATCTAAAACACAAATTCACCCCTGGCACCAAATTACACGGGGCAGTCGTTCAGGCTGAAACCAGCACCTATGTAAAATACAAATTCACTGGAAGCACCAAATTAAATGTGGCAGTCGTTCAGGCTGAAACCAGCTCCTACGTAAAATACAAATTCACCGGTGCCACCAAATCACGCGTGGCAGTCGTTCAGGCTAAAACCAGCTCCTATTTAAAATTCATATTCACCGGTGGCACCAAATCAAACGTGGCAGTCGTTAAGTCTGAAACTAGGTCCTATTTAAAATACAAATTCACCAGTGGCACAAAATCACATGTGGCAGACGTTCAGTCTGGAAACCAGCTCCTATTTAAAATACAAATTCACCCGTGGCACCAAAACACATGTGGTGGTCGTTCAGGATGAAACCAGCTCCTATTTAAAATACAAATACACCATTCGCTCCAAATCACATGTAGCTGTCGTTCACGATGAAACCAGCTCCTACGTAAAATACAAATTCACTCCTGGCACCAAATCACACGTGGCAGTCGTTCAGTCTGAAACCAGGTCCTATTTAAAATACAAATTCACCGGTGGCACTAAATCACAAGTGCCAGTCGTTCAGGATGAAACCAGCTCCTACGTAAAATACAAATTCACACCTGGCACCAAAGCACCAGTGGCAGACGTTCAGGCTGAAACCAGCTCCTAATTAAAATACAAATTCACTGTTGCCTCCAAATCACACGTGGCACTCATTCAGTCTTAAACGAGCTCCTATTTAAAATAGAAATTCACCGTTGGCACCAAATCACATGTGGCAGTCCTTCAGGCTGAAACCAGCTCCTATAAAAAACACAATTTGACCAGTGGCTCCAAATCACACGTAACAGTCGTTCAGGCTGAAACCAGCTTCTACGTAAAATATAAATTCACCCCTGGCACCAAATCACATGTGGCAGTCGTTCAGGCTGAAACCAGCTCCTATGAAAAATACAAATTCACCCCTGGCACCAAATCACACGTGGCAGTGATTCAGGCTGAATCCAGCTCCTATTTAAAATACAAATTCACCCCTGGCACCAAATTACACGTGGCAGTCGTTCAGTCTGAAACCAGCTCCTATGTAAAATACAAATTCACCCCTGGCACCAAATCACACGTGGCAGTCTGTCAGTCTGAAACCAGCTCCCACGTAAAATACAAATTTACCCCTGGCACCAAATCACACATGGCAGTCCTTCAGGCTGAAACCAGATCCAATATAAAATACAAATTCACCCCTGGCACCAAATCACATGTGGCAGTCCTTCAGGCTGAAACCAGCTCCTATAAAAAACACAATTTGACCAGTGGCTCCAAAGCACACGTAACAGTCGTTCAGGCTGAAACCAGCTTCTACGTAAAATATAAATTCACCCCTGGCACCAAATCACACGTGGCAGTCCTTCAGGCTGAAACCAGCTCCTATAAAAAACACAATTTGACCAGTGGCTCCAAATCACACGTAACAGTCGTTCAGGCTGAAACCAGCTTCTACGTAAAATATAAATTCACCCCTGGCAACAAATCACACGTGGCAGTCGTTCAGGCTGAAACCAGCTCCTAATTAAAATACAAATTCACCCCTGGCACCAAATCACACGTGGCAGTGATTCAGGCTGAATCCAGCTCCTATTTAAAATACAAATTCACCCCTGGCACCAAATCACACGTGGCAGTGATTCAGGCTGAATCCAGCTCCTAAGAAAAATACAAATTCACCCCTGGCACCAAATCACACGTGGCAGTGATTCAGGCTGAATCCAGCTCCTATTTAAAATACAAATTCACCCCTGGCACCAAATTACACGTGGCAGTCGTTCAGTCTGAAACCAGCTCCTATGTAAAATACAAATTCACCCCTGGCACCAAATCACACGTGGCAGTCTGTCAGTCTGAAACCAGCTCCCACGTAAAATACAAATTTACCCCTGGCACCAAATCACACATGGCAGTCCTTCAGGCTGAAACCAGATCCAATATAAAATACAAATTCACCCCTGGCACCAAATCACATGTGGCAGTCCTTCAGGCTGAAACCAGCTCCTATAAAAAACACAATTTGACCAGTGGCTCCAAATCACACGTAACAGTCGTTCAGGCTGAAACCAGCTTCTACGTAAAATATAAATTCACCCCTGGCACCAAATCACACGTGGCAGTCCTTCAGGCTGAAACCAGCTCCTATAAAAAACACAATTTGACCAGTGGCTCCAAATCACACGTAACAGTCGTTCAGGCTGAAACCAGCTTCTACGTAAAATATAAATTCACCCCTGGCAACAAATCACACGTGGCAGTCGTTCAGGCTGAAACCAGATCCAATATAAAATATAACTTCACCCCTGGCACCAAATCACACGTGGCAGTCATTCAGGCTGAAACCAGCTCCTCGGTAAAATACAAATTCACCTGTGGCACCAAATCACACGTGGCAGACGTTCAGGCTGATACCAGCGCCTACATAAAATACAAATTCAACGGAGGCACCAAATCAAAATTGACATTCGTTCAGGCTGAAACCAGCTCCTAATTAAAATACAAATTCACCAGTGGCACCAAATCACACGTGGCAGTCGTTTAGTCTGAAACCAGCTCCAATTTAAAATACAAATTCACCAGTGGCTCCAAATTACACTTGGCAGTCGTTCAAACTGAAACCAGCTCATAGGAAAAATACAAATTCACCCTTGGCACTAAATCACACGTGGCACTCGTTCAGCCTAAAACCAGCTCCAAATTAAAATACAAATTCATCAGTGGCACCAAATCACACGTGGCAGTCGTTCAGGCTGAAACCAGATCCTATGTAAAATACAAATTCACCCCTGGCACCAAATCAAACGTGGCAGTCGTTAAGTCTGAAACTAGGTCCTATTTAAAATACAAATTCACCAGTGGCACAAAATCACATGTGGCAGACGTTCAGTCTGGAAACCAGCTCCTATTTAAAATACAAATTCACCCGTGGCACCAAATCACACGTGGTGGTCGTTCAGGATGAAACCAGCTCCTATTTAAAATACAAATTCACCGGTGGCACTAAATCACAACTGCCAGTCGTTCAGGATGAAACCAGCACCTACGTAAAATACAAATTCACACCTGGCACCAAAGCACCAGTGGCAGACGTTCAGGCTGAAACCAGCTCCTAATTAAAATACAAATTCACTGTTGCCTCCAAATCACACGTGGCACTCATTCAGTCTTAAACGAGCTCCGATTTAAAATAGAAATTCACCGTTGGCACCAAATCACACGTGGCAGACGTTCAGTCTGAAACCAGCTCCTGTGTAAAATACAAATTCACCCCTGGCACCAAATCACACGTGGCAGTCTGTCAGTCTGAAACCAGCTCCCACGTAAAATACAAATTTACCCCTGGCACCAAATCACACATGGCAGTCCTTCAGTCTGAAACCAGCTCCAATTTAAAATACAAATTCACCAGTGGCTCCAAATTACACTTGGCAGTCGTTCAAACTGAAACCAGCTCATAGGAAAAATACAAATTCACCCCTGGCACCAAATCACACGTGGCAGTCTGTCAGTCTGAAACCAGCTCGTATATAAAATACAAATTCTCCGGTAGCACGAAATCGCACGTGGCACTCGTTCAGTCTGAAAAGAGCTCCTATGTAAAATACAAATTCACACCTGGCACCAAATCACACGTGGCAGTCGTTCAGTCGGAAACCAGGTCCTATTTAAAATACAAATTCACAGGTGGCACAAAATCACACGTGGCAGTCGTTCAGTCTGGAACCAGGTCCTATTTAAAATACAAATTCACCCCTGGCACCAAATCACACGTGGCAGTCTGTCAGTCTGAAACCAGCTCCTATTTAAAATACAAATTCACCCCTGGCACCAAATCACACGTGGCAGTCGTTCAGTATGAAACCAGCTCCTACGTAAAATACAAATTCACCCCTGGCACCAAATCACACGTGGCAGTCTGTCAGTCTGAAACCAGCTCCTATGTAAAATACAAATTCACCCCTGGCACCAAATCACATGTGGCAGTCCTTCAGGCTGAAACCAGATCCAATATAAAATACAAATTCACCCCTGGCACCAAATCACACGTGGCAGTCGTTCAGTCTGAAACCAGGTCCTATTTAAAATACAAATTCACCAGTGGCACAAAATCACACGTGGCAGTCGTTCAGTCTGAAACCAGGTCCTATTTAAAATACAAATTCACCCCTGGCACCAAATCACACGTGGCAGTCATTCAGTCTGAAACCAGGTCCTATTTAAAATACAAATTCACCAGTGGCACCAAATCACAAGTGGCAGTCGTTGAGGATGAAACCAGCTCCTACGTAAAATACAAATTCACACCTGGCACCAAATCACCGATGGCAGACGATCAGTCTGAAACCAGCTCCTAATTAAAATACAAATTCACTGTTGCCTCCAAATCACACGTCGCACTCATTCAGTCTTAAACGAGCTCCTATTTAAAATACAAATTCACCATTGGCACCAAATCACACGTGGCAGTCAGTCAGTCTGAAACCAGCTCGTATATAAAATACAAATTCTCCGGTAGCACGAAATCACACGTGGCACTCGTTCAATCTGAAAAGAGCTCCTATGTAAAGTATGAATTCACACCTGGCACCAAATTACACGTGGCAGTCGTTCAGGTTGAAAGCAGCTCCTATATAAAATACAAATTCACCCATGGCACCAAATCACACGTGGCAGTCGTTCAGTCTGAAACCAGGTCCTATTTAAAATACAAATTCACAGGTGGCACAAAATCACACGTGGCAGTCGTTCAGTCTGAAACCAGGTCCTATTTAAAATACAAATTCACCCCTGGCACCAAATCACACGTGGCAGTCATTCAGTCTGAAACCAGGTCCTATTTAAAATACAAATTCACCCCTGGCACCAAATCACACGTGGCAGTCGTTCAGTCTGAAACCAGCTCCTACGTAAAATACAAATTCACCCCTGGCACCAAATCACACGTGGCAGTCTGTCAGTCTGAAACCAGCTCCTACGTAAAATACAAATTCACCCCTGGCACCAAATCACACGTGGCAGTCCTTCAGGCTGAAACCAGATCCAATATAAAATGCAAATTCACCCCTGGCACCAAATCACACGTGGCAGTCGTTCAGTCTGAAACCAGGTCATATTTAAAATACAAATTCACCAGCGGCACAAAATCACACGTGGCAGTCGTTCAGTCTGAAACCAGGTCCTATTTAAAATACAAATTCACCCCTGGCACCAAATCACACGTGGCAGTCATTCAGTCTGAAACCAGGTCCTATTTAAAATACAAATTCACCAGTGGCTCCAAATTACACTTGGCAGTCGTTCAAACTGAAACCAGCTCATAGGAAAAATACAAATTCACCCTTGGCACTAAATCACACGTGGCACTCGTTCAGCCTAAAACCAGCTCCAAATTAAAATACAAATTCATCAGTGGCACCAAATCACACGTGGCAGTCGTTCAGGCTGAAACCAGATCCTATGTAAAATACAAATTCACCCCTGGCACCAAATCAAACGTGGCAGTCGTTAAGTCTGAAACTAGGTCCTATTTAAAATACAAATTCACCAGTGGCACAAAATCACATGTGGCAGACGTTCAGTCTGGAAACCAGCTCCTATTTAAAATACAAATTCACCCGTGGCACCAAATCACACGTGGTGGTCGTTCAGGATGAAACCAGCTCCTATTTAAAATACAAATTCACCGGTGGCACTAAATCACAACTGCCAGTCGTTCAGGATGAAACCAGCACCTACGTAAAATACAAATTCACACCTGGCACCAAAGCACCAGTGGCAGACGTTCAGGCTGAAACCAGCTCCTAATTAAAATACAAATTCACTGTTGCCTCCAAATCACACGTGGCACTCATTCAGTCTTAAACGAGCTCCTATTTAAAATAGAAATTCACCGTTGGCACCAAATCACACGTGGCAGACGTTCAGTCTGAAACCAGCTCCTGTGTAAAATACAAATTCACCCCTGGCACCAAATCACACGTGGCAGTCTGTCAGTCTGAAACCAGCTCCCACGTAAAATACAAATTTACCCCTGGCACCAAATCACACATGGCAGTCCTTCAGTCTGAAACCAGCTCCAATTTAAAATACAAATTCACCAGTGGCTCCAAATTACACTTGGCAGTCGTTCAAACTGAAACCAGCTCATAGGAAAAATACAAATTCACCCTTGGCACTAAATCACACGTGGCACTCGTTCAGCCTAAAACCAACTCCAAATTAAAATACAAATTCATCAGTGGCACCAAATCACACGTGGCAGTCGTTCAGTCTGAAACCAGCTCCTATAAAAAACACAATTTGACCAGTGGCTCCAAATCACACGTAACAGTCGTTCAGGCTGAAACCAGCTTCTACGTAAAATATAAATTCACCCCTGGCACCAAATCACATGTGGCAGTCGTTCAGTCTGAAACCAGCTCCTACGTAAAATACAAATTCAGCCCTGGCACCAAATCACACGTGGCAGTCTGTCAGTCTGAAACCAGCTCCTACGTAAAATACAAATTCACCCCTGGCACCAAATCACACGTGGCAGTCCTTCAGGCTGAAACCAGATCCAATATACAATACAAATTCACCCCTGGCACCAAATCACACGTGGCAGTCGTTCAGTCTGAAACCAGGTCCTATTTAAAATACAAATTCACCCCTGGCACCAAATCACACGTGGCAGTCATTCAGTCTGAAACCAGGTCCTATTTAAAATACAAATTCACCCCTGGCACCAAATCACATGTGGCAGTCTGTCAGTCTGAAACCAGCTCCTACGTAAAATAAAAAATCATCCGTGGCACCAAATCACACGTGGCAGTCGTTCAGGCTGAAACCATCTCCTAATTAAAATACAAATTCACTGTTGCCTCCAAATCACACGTCGCACTCATTCAGTCTTAAACGAGCTCCTATTTAAAATACAAATTCACCGTTGGCACCAAATCACACGTGGCAGTCATTGAGGCTGAAACCAGCTCCTATATAAAATACAAATTCACCGTTGGCACCAAATCACACTTGGCTGTCATTGAGGCTGAATCCAGCTCCTATATAAAATACATATTCACCGGTGGCACCAAATCACATGTGGCAGTCTGTCAGTCTGAAACCAGGTCCTATTTAAAATACAAATTCACAGGTGGCACAAAATCACACGTGGCAGTCGTTCAGTCTGAAACCAGGTCCTATTTAAAATACAAATTCACCCCTGGCACCAAATCACACGTGGCAGTCATTCAGTCTGAAACCAGGTCCTATTTAAAATACAAATTCACCCCTGGCACCAAATCACACGTGGCAGTCGTTCAGTCTGAAACCAGCTCCTACGTAAAATACAAATTCAACCCTGGCAACAAATCACACGTGGCAGTCTGTCAGTCTGAAACCAGCTCCTACGTAAAATACAAATTCACCCCTGGCACCAAATCACACGTGGCAGTCGTTCAGTCTGAAACCAGGTCCTATTTAAAATACAAATTCACCCCTGGCACCAAATCACACGTGGCAGTCATTCAGTCTGAAACCAGGTCCTATTTAAAATACAAATTCACCAGTGGCACCAAATCACAAGTGGCAGTCGTTGAGGATGAAACCAGCTCCTACGTAAAATACAAATTCACACCTGGCACCAAATCACCGATGGCAGACGTTCAGTCTGAAACCAGCTCCTAATTAAAATACAAATTCACTGTTGCATCCAAA
The DNA here is from genome assembly GCF_030144855.1 of Hypanus sabinus. Classification (NCBI taxonomy): domain Eukaryota; kingdom Metazoa; phylum Chordata; class Chondrichthyes; order Myliobatiformes; family Dasyatidae; genus Hypanus; species Hypanus sabinus. Next base: position 104,274,133 of record NC_082719.1, on the reverse strand, counting down.
TCACACGTCGCACTCATTCAGTCTTAAACGAGCTCCTATTTAAAATACAAATTCACCGTTGGCACCAAATCACATGTGGCAGTCAGTCAGTCTGAACCCAGCTCGTATATAAAATACAAATTCTCCGGTAGCACGAAATCGCACGTGGCACTCGTTCAGTCTGAAAAGAGCTCCTATGTAAAATACAAATTCACACCTGGCACCAAATTACACGTGGCAGTCGTTCATGTTGAAAGCAGCTCCTATATAAAATACAAATTCACCCATGGCACCAAATCACACGTGGCAGTCGTTCAGTCTGAAACCAGGTCCTACTTAAAATACAAATTCACCCCTGGCACCAAATCACACGTGGCAGTCATTCAGTCTGAAACGAGGTCCTATTTAAAATACAAATTCACCCCTGGCACCAAATCACACGTGGCAGTCTGTCAGTCTGAAACCAGCTCCTACGTAAAATAAAAAATCATCCGTGGCACCAAATCACAAGTGGCAGTCGTTCAGGCTGAAACCATCTCCTAATTAAAATACAAATTCACTGTTGCCTCCAAATCACACGTCGCACTCATTCAGTCTTAAACGAGCTCCTATTTAAAATACAAATTCACCGTTGCAACCAAATCACACGTGGCAGTCATTGAGGCTTAAACCAGCTCCTACATAAAATACATATTCACCGGTGGCACCAAATCACATGTGGCAGTCATTCAGGCTGAAACCAGCTCCTATGTAAAATACAAATTCACCCCTGGCACCAAATCACACGTGGCAGTCTGTCAGTCTGAAACCAGCTCCCACGTAAAATACAAATTTACCCCTGGCACCAAATCACACATGGCAGTCCTTCAGGCTGAAACCAGATCCAATATAAAATACAAATTCACCGTTGGCACCAAATCACACTTGGCAGTCATTGAGGCTGAATCCAGCTCCTATATAAAATACATATTCACCGGTGGCACCAAATCACATGTGGCAGTCATTCAGGCTGAAACCAGCTCCTATCTAAAATACAAATTCACCCCTGGCACCAAATCACACGTGGCAGTCTGTCAGTCTGAAACCAGCTCGTATATAAAATACAAATTCTCCGGTAGCACGAAATCGCACGTGGCACTCGTTCAGTCTGAAAAGAGCTCCTATGTAAAATACAAATTCACACCTGGCACCAAATCACACGTGGCAGTCGTTCAGTCGGAAACCAGGTCCTATTTAAAATACAAATTCACAGGTGGCACAAAATCACACGTGGCAGTCGTTCAGTCTGGAACCAGGTCCTATTTAAAATACAAATTCACCCCTGGCACCAAATCACACGTGGCAGTCTGTCAGTCTGAAACCAGCTCCTATTTAAAATACAAATTCACCCCTGGCACCAAATCACACGTGGCAGTCGTTCAGTATGAAACCAGCTCCTACGTAAAATACAAATTCACCCCTGGCACCAAATCACACGTGGCAGTCTGTCAGTCTGAAACCAGCTCCTATGTAAAATACAAATTCACCCCTGGCACCAAATCACATGTGGCAGTCCTTCAGGCTGAAACCAGATCCAATATAAAATACAAATTCACCCCTGGCACCAAATCACACGTGGCAGTCGTTCAGTCTGAAACCAGGTCCTATTTAAAATACAAATTCACCAGTGGCACAAAATCACACGTGGCAGTCGTTCAGTCTGAAACCAGGTCCTATTTAAAATACAAATTCACCCCTGGCACCAAATCACACGTGGCAGTCATTCAGTCTGAAACCAGGTCCTATTTAAAATACAAATTCACCAGTGGCACCAAATCACAAGTGGCAGTCGTTGAGGATGAAACCAGCTCCTACGTAAAATACAAATTCACACCTGGCACCAAATCACCGATGGCAGACGATCAGTCTGAAACCAGCTCCTAATTAAAATACAAATTCACTGTTGCCTCCAAATCACACGTCGCACTCATTCAGTCTTAAACGAGCTCCTATTTAAAATACAAATTCACCATTGGCACCAAATCACACGTGGCAGTCAGTCAGTCTGAAACCAGCTCGTATATAAAATACAAATTCTCCGGTAGCACGAAATCACACGTGGCACTCGTTCAATCTGAAAAGAGCTCCTATGTAAAGTATGAATTCACACCTGGCACCAAATTACACGTGGCAGTCGTTCAGGTTGAAAGCAGCTCCTATATAAAATACAAATTCACCCATGGCACCAAATCACACGTGGCAGTCGTTCAGTCTGAAACCAGGTCCTATTTAAAATACAAATTCACAGGTGGCACAAAATCACACGTGGCAGTCGTTCAGTCTGAAACCAGGTCCTATTTAAAATACAAATTCACCCCTGGCACCAAATCACACGTGGCAGTCATTCAGTCTGAAACCAGGTCCTATTTAAAATACAAATTCACCCCTGGCACCAAATCACACGTGGCAGTCGTTCAGTCTGAAACCAGCTCCTACGTAAAATACAAATTCACCCCTGGCACCAAATCACACGTGGCAGTCTGTCAGTCTGAAACCAGCTCCTAAGTAAAATACAAATTCACCCCTGGCACCAAATCACACGTGGCAGTCCTTCAGGCTGAAACCAGATCCAATATAAAATGCAAATTCACCCCTGGCACCAAATCACACGTGGCAGTCGTTCAGTCTGAAACCAGGTCATATTTAAAATACAAATTCACCAGCGGCACAAAATCACACGTGGCAGTCGTTCAGTCTGAAACCAGGTCCTATTTAAAATACAAATTCACCCCTGGCACCAAATCACACGTGGCAGTCATTCAGTCTGAAACCAGGTCCTATTTAAAATAGAAATTCACCAGTGGCACCAAATCACAAGTGGCAGTCGGTGAGGATGAAACCAGCTCCTACATAAAATAAAAAATCATCCGTGCCACCAAATCACACGTGGCAGTCGTTCAGGCTGAAACCATCTCCTAATTAAAATACAAATTCACTGTTGCCTCCAAATCACATGTGGCACTCATTCAGTCTTAAACGAGCTCCTATTTAAAATACAAATTCACCGTTGGAACAAAATCACACGTGGCAGTCATTGTGGCTGAATCCAGCTCCTATATAAAATACATATTCACCGGTGGCACCAAATCACATGTGGCAGTCATTCAGGCTGAAACCAGCTCCTATGTAAAATACAAATTCACCCCTGGCACCAAATCACACGTGGCAGTCAGTCAGTCTGAAACCAGCTCGTATATAAAATACAAATTCTCCGGTAGCACGAAATCGCACGTGGCACTCGTTCAGTCTGAAAAGAGCTCCTATGTAAAATACAAATTCACACCTGGCACCAAATTACACGTGGCAGTCGTTCAGGTTGAAAGCAGCTCCTATATAAAATACACATTCACCCATGGCACCAAATCACACGTGGCAGTCGTTCAGTCTGAAACCAGGTCCTATTTAAAATACAAATTCACCCCTGGCACCAAATCACACGTGGCAGTCATTCAGTCTGAAACCAGGTCCTATTTAAAATACAAATTCACCCCTGGCACCAAATCACACGTGGCAGTCGTTCAGTCTGAAACCAGCTCCTACGTAAAATACAAATTCACCCCTGGCACCAAATCACACGTGGCAGTCTGTCAGTCTGAAACCAGCTCCTACGTAAAATACAAATTCACCCCTGGCACCAAATCACACGTGGCAGTCCTTCAGGCTGAAACCAGATCCAATATAAAATGCAAATTCACCCCTGGCACCAAATCACACGTGGCAGTCGTTCAGTCTGAAACCAGGTCATATTTAAAATACAAATTCACCAGCGGCACAAAATCACACGTGGCAGTCGTTCAGTCTGAAACCAGGTCCTATTTAAAATACAAATTCACCCCTGGCACCAAATCACACGTGGCAGTCATTCAGTCTGAAACCAGGTCCTATTTAAAATAGAAATTCACCAGTGGCACCAAATCACAAGTGGCAGTCGGTGAGGATGAAACCAGCTCCTACATAAAATAAAAAATCATCCGTGCCACCAAATCACACGTGGCAGTCGTTCAGGCTGAAACCATCTCCTAATTAAAATACAAATTCACTGTTGCCTCCAAATCACATGTGGCACTCATTCAGTCTTAAACGAGCTCCTATTTAAAATACAAATTCACCGTTGGAACAAAATCACACGTGGCAGTCATTGTGGCTGAATCCAGCTCCTATATAAAATACATATTCACCGGTGGCACCAAATCACATGTGGCAGTCATTCAGGCTGAAACCAGCTCCTATGTAAAATACAAATTCACCCCTGGCACCAAATCACACGTGGCAGTCAGTCAGTCTGAAACCAGCTCGTATATAAAATACAAATTCTCCGGTAGCACGAAATCGCACGTGGCACTCGTTCAGTCTGAAAAGAGCTCCTATGTAAAATACAAATTCACACCTGGCACCAAATTACACGTGGCAGTCGTTCAGGTTGAAAGCAGCTCCTATATAAAATACAAATTCACCCATAGCACCAAATCACATGTGGCAGTCTGTCAGTCTGAAACCAGGTCCTATTTAAAATACAAATTCACAGGTGGCACAAAATCACACGTGGCAGTCGTTCAGTCTGAAACCAGGTCCTATTTAAAATACAAATTCACCCCTGGCACCAAATCACACGTGGCAGTCATTCAGTCTGAAACCAGGTCCTATTTAAAATACAAATTCACCCCTGGCACCAAATCACACGTGGCAGTCGTTCAGTCTGAAACCAGCTCCTACGTAAAATACAAATTCAACCCTGGCAAAAAATCACACGTGGCAGTCTGTCAGTCTGAAACCAGCTCCTACGTAAAATACAAATTCACCCCTGGCACCAAATCACACGTGGCAGTCGTTCAGTCTGAAACCAGGTCCTATTTAAAATACAAATTCACCCCTGGCACCAAATCACACGTGGCAGTCATTCAGTCTGAAACCAGGTCCTATTTAAAATACAAATTCACCAGTGGCACCAAATCACAAGTGGCAGTCGTTGAGGATGAAACCAGCTCCTACGTAAAATACAAATTCACACCTGGCACCAAATCACCGATGGCAGACGTTCAGTCTGAAACCAGCTCCTAATTAAAATACAAATTCACTGTTGCATCCAAATCACACGTCGCACTCATTCAGTCTTAAACGAGCTCCTATTTAAAATACAAATTCACCGTTGGCACCAAATCACATGTGGCAGTCAGTCAGTCTGAACCCAGCTCGTATATAAAATACAAATTCTCCGGTAGCACGAAATCGCACGTGGCACTCGTTCAGTCTGAAAAGAGCTCCTATGTAAAATACAAATTCACATCTGGCACCAAATTACACGTGGCAGTCGTTCATGTTGAAAGCAGCTCCTATATAAAATACAAATTCACCCATGGCACCAAATCACACGTGGCAGTCGTTCAGTCTGAAACCAGGTCCTACTTAAAATACAAATTCACCCCTGGCACCAAATCACACGTGGCAGTCATTCAGTCTGAAACGAGGTCCTATTTAAAATACGAATTCACCCCTGGCACCAAATCACACGTGGCAGTCTGTCAGTCTGAAACCAGCTCCTACGTAAAATAAAAAATCATCCGTGGCACCAAATCACAAGTGGCAGTCGTTCAGGCTGAAACCATCTCCTAATTAAAATACAAATTCACTGTTGCCTCCAAATCACACGTCGCACTCATTCAGTCTTAAACGAGCTCCTATTTAAAATACAAATTCACCGTTGGCACCAAATCACATGTGGCAGTCATTCAGGCTGAAACCAGCTCCTATGTAAAATACAAATTCACCCCTGGCACCAAATCACACGTGGCAGTCTGTCAGTCTGAAACCAGCTCCCACGTAAAATACAAATTTACCCCTGGCACCAAATCACACATGGCAGTCCTTCAGGCTGAAACCAGATCCAATATAAAATACAAATTCACCGTTGGCACCAAATCACACTTGGCAGTCATTGAGGCTGAATCCAGCTCCTATATAAAATACATATTCACCGGTGGCACCAAATCACATGTGGCAGTCATTCAGGCTGAAACCAGCTCCTATCTAAAATACAAATTCACCCCTGGCACCAAATCACACGTGGCAGTCTGTCAGTCTGAAACCAGCTCGTATATAAAATACAAATTCTCCGGTAGCACGAAATCGCACGTGGCACTCGTTCAGTCTGAAAAGAGCTCCTATGTAAAATACAAATTCACACCTGGCACCAAATCACACGTGGCAGTCGTTCAGTCAGAAACCAGGTCCTATTTAAAATACAAATTCACAGGTGGCACAAAATCACACGTGGCAGTCGTTCAGTCTGGAACCAGGTCCTATTTAAAATACAAATTCACCCCTGGCACCAAATCACACGTGGCAGTCTGTCAGTCTGAAACCAGCTCCTATTTAAAATACAAATTCACCCCTGGCACCAAATCACACGTGGCAGTCGTTCAGTATGAAACCAGCTCCTACGTAAAATACAAATTCACCCCTGGCACCAAATCACACGTGGCAGTCTGTCAGTCTGAAACCAGCTCCTATGTAAAATACAAATTCACCCCTGGCACCAAATCACACGTGGCAGTCCTTCAGGCTGAAACCAGATCCAATATAAAATACAAATTCACCCCTGGCACCAAATCACACGTGGCAGTCGTTCAGTCTGAAACCAGGTCCTATTTAAAATACAAATTCACCAGTGGCACAAAATCACACGTGGCAGTCGTTCAGTCTGAAACCAGGTCCTATTTAAAATACAAATTCACCCCTGGCACCAAATCACACGTGGCAGTCATTCAGTCTGAAACCAGGTCCTATTTAAAATACAAATTCACCAGTGGCACCAAATCACAAGTGGCAGTCGTTGAGGATGAAACCAGCTCCTACGTAAAATACAAATTCACACCTGGCACCAAATCACCGATGGCAGACGATCAGTCTGAAACCAGCTCCTAATTAAAATACAAATTCACTGTTGCCTCCAAATCACACGTCGCACTCATTCAGTCTTAAACGAGCTCCTATTTAAAATACAAATTCACCATTGGCACCAAATCACACGTGGCAGTCAGTCAGTCTGAAACCAGCTCGTATATAAAATACAAATTCTCCGGTAGCACGAAATCACACGTGGCACTCGTTCAATCTGAAAAGAGCTCCTATGTAAAGTACGAATTCACACCTGGCACCAAATTACACGTGGCAGTCGTTCAGGTTGAAAGCAGCTCCTATATAAAATACAAATTCACCCATGGCACCAAATCACACGTGGCAGTCGTTCAGTCTGAAACCAGGTCCTATTTAAAATACAAATTCACAGGTGGCACAAAATCACACGTGGCAGTCGTTCAGTCTGAAACCAGGTCCTATTTAAAATACAAATTCACCCCTGGCACCAAATCACACGTGGCAGTCATTCAGTCTGAAACCAGGTCCTATTTAAAATACAAATTCACCCCTGGCACCAAATCACACGTGGCAGTCGTTCAGTCTGAAACCAGCTCCTACGTAAAATACAAATTCACCCCTGGCACCAAATCACACGTGGCAGTCTGTCAGTCTGAAACCAGCTCCTACGTAAAATACAAATTCACCCCTGGCACCAAATCACACGTGGCAGTCCTTCAGGCTGAAACCAGATCCAATATAAAATGCAAATTCACCCCTGGCACCAAATCACACGTGGCAGTCGTTCAGTCTGAAACCAGGTCATATTTAAAATACAAATTCACCAGCGGCACAAAATCACACGTGGCAGTCGTTCAGTCTGAAACCAGGTCCTATTTAAAATACAAATTCACCCCTGGCACCAAATCACACGTGGCAGTCATTCAGTCTGAAACCAGGTCCTATTTAAAATAGAAATTCACCAGTGGCACCAAATCACAAGTGGCAGTCGGTGAGGATGAAACCAGCTCCTACATAAAATAAAAAATCATCCGTGCCACCAAATCACACGTGGCAGTCGTTCAGGCTGAAACCATCTCCTAATTAAAATACAAATTCACTGTTGCCTCCAAATCACATGTGGCACTCATTCAGTCTTAAACGAGCTCCTATTTAAAATACAAATTCACCGTTGGAACAAAATCACACGTGGCAGTCATTGTGGCTGAATCCAGCTCCTATATAAAATACATATTCACCGGTGGCACCAAATCACATGTGGCAGTCATTCAGGCTGAAACCAGCTCCTATGTAAAATACAAATTCACCCCTGGCACCAAATCACACGTGGCAGTCAGTCAGTCTGAAACCAGCTCGTATATAAAATACAAATTCTCCGGTAGCACGAAATCGCACGTGGCACTCGTTCAGTCTGAAAAGAGCTCCTATGTAAAATACAAATTCACACCTGGCACCAAATTACACGTGGCAGTCGTTCAGGTTGAAAGCAGCTCCTATATAAAATACACATTCACCCATGGCACCAAATCACACGTGGCAGTCGTTCAGTCTGAAACCAGGTCCTATTTAAAATACAAATTCACCCCTGGCACCAAATCACACGTGGCAGTCATTCAGTCTGAAACCAGGTCCTATTTAAAATACAAATTCACCCCTGGCACCAAATCACACGTGGCAGTCGTTCAGTCTGAAACCAGCTCCTACGTAAAATACAAATTCACCCCTGGCACCAAATCACACGTGGCAGTCTGTCAGTCTGAAACCAGCTCCTACGTAAAATACAAATTCACCCCTGGCACCAAATCACACGTGGCAGTCCTTCAGGCTGAAACCAGATCCAATATAAAATGCAAATTCACCCCTGGCACCAAATCACACGTGGCAGTCGTTCAGTCTGAAACCAGGTCATATTTAAAATACAAATTCACCAGCGGCACAAAATCACACGTGGCAGTCGTTCAGTCTGAAACCAGGTCCTATTTAAAATACAAATTCACCCCTGGCACCAAATCACACGTGGCAGTCATTCAGTCTGAAACCAGGTCCTATTTAAAATAGAAATTCACCAGTGGCACCAAATCACAAGTGGCAGTCGGTGAGGATGAAACCAGCTCCTACATAAAATAAAAAATCATCCGTGCCACCAAATCACACGTGGCAGTCGTTCAGGCTGAAACCATCTCCTAATTAAAATACAAATTCACTGTTGCCTCCAAATCACATGTGGCACTCATTCAGTCTTAAACGAGCTCCTATTTAAAATACAAATTCACCGTTGGAACAAAATCACACGTGGCAGTCATTGTGGCTGAATCCAGCTCCTATATAAAATACATATTCACCGGTGGCACCAAATCACATGTGGCAGTCATTCAGGCTGAAACCAGCTCCTATGTAAAATACAAATTCACCCCTGGCACCAAATCACACGTGGCAGTCAGTCAGTCTGAAACCAGCTCGTATATAAAATACAAATTCTCCGGTAGCACGAAATCGCACGTGGCACTCGTTCAGTCTGAAAAGAGCTCCTATGTAAAATACAAATTCACACCTGGCACCAAATTACACGTGGCAGTCGTTCAGGTTGAAAGCAGCTCCTATATAAAATACACATTCACCCATGGCACCAAATCACACGTGGCAGTCGTTCAGTCGTAAACCAGGTCCTATTTAAAATACAAATTCACTGTTGCCTCCAAATCACACGTCGCACTCATTCAGTCTTAAACGAGCTCCTATTTAAAATACAAATTCACCGTTGGCACCAAATCACACGTGGCAGTCATTGAGGCTGAAACCAGCTCCTATATAAAATACAAATTCACCGTTGGCACCAAATCACACTTGGCAGTCATTGAGGCTGAATCCAGCTCCTATATAAAATACATATTCACCGGTGGCACCAAATCACATGTGGCAGTCATTCAGGCTGAAACCAGCTCCTATGTAAAATACAAATTCACCCCTGGCACCAAATCACACGTGGCAGTCATTCAGTATGAAACCAGCTCCTACGTAAAATACAAATTCACCCCTGGCACCAAATAACACGTGGCAGTCTGTCAGTCTGAAACCAGCTCCTACGTAAAATGCAAATTCACCCCTGGCACCAAATCACACGTGGCAGTCGTTCAGTCTGAAACCAGGTCCTATTTATAATACAAATTCACCAGTGGCACAAAATCACATGTGGCAGTCGTTCAGTCTGAAACCAGGTCCTATTTAAAATACAAATTCACCCCTGGCACCAAATCACACGTGGCAGTCATTCAGTCTGAAACCAGGTCCTATTTAAAATACAAATTCACCAGTGGCACCAAATCACAAGTGGCAGTCGTTGAGGATGAAACCAGCTCCTACGTAAAATACAAATTCACACCTGGCACCAAATCACCGATGGCAGACGTTCAGTCTGAAACCAGCTCCTAATTAAAATACAAATTCACTGTTGCCTCCAAATCATACGTCGCAGTCATTCAGTCTTAAACGAGCTCCTATTTAAAATACAAATTCACCGTTGGCACCAAATCACACGTGGCAGTCAGTCAGTCTGAAACCAGGTCCTATTTAAAATACAAATTCACAGGTGGCACAAAATCACACGTGGCAGTCGTTCAGTCTGAAACCAGGTCCTATTTAAAATACAAATTCACCCCTGGCACCAAATCACACGTGGCAGTCATTCAGTCTGAAACGAGGTCCTATTTAAAATACAAATTCACCCCTGGCACCAAATCACACGTGGCAGTCAGTCAGTCTGAAACCAGCTCGTATATAAAATACAAATTCTTCGGTAGCACGAAATCGCACGTGGCACTCGTTCAGTCTGAAAAGAGCTCCTATGTAAAATACAAATTTTACACCTGGCACCAAATTACACGTGGCAGTCGTTCAGGTTGAAAGCAGCTCCTATATAAAATACAAATTCACCCATGGCACCAAATCACATGTGGCAGTCTGTCAGTCTGAAACCAGGTCCTATTTAAAATACAAATTCACAGGTGGCACAAAATCACACGTGGCAGTCGTTCAGTCTGAAACCAGGTCCTATTTAAAATGCAAATTCACCCCTGGCACCAAATCACACGTGGCAGTCGTTCAGTATGAAACCAGCTCCTACGTAAAATACAAATTCACCCCTGGCACCAAATAACACGTGGCAGTCTGTCAGTCTGAAACCAGCTCCTACGTAAAATGCAAATTCACCCCTGGCACCAAATCACACGTGGCAGTCGTTCAGTCTGAAACCAGGTCCTATTTAAAATACAAATTCACCCCTGGCACCAAATCACACGTGGCAGTCATTCAGTCTGAAACCAGGTCCTATTTAAAATACAAATTCACCAGTGGCACCAAATCACAAGTGGCAGTCGTTGAGGATGAAACCAGCTCCTACGTAAAATACAAATTCACACCTGGCACCAAATCACCGATGGCAGACGTTCAGTCTGAAACCAGCTCCTAATTAAAATACAAATTCACTGTTGCATCCAAATCACACGTCGCACTCATTCAGTCTTAAACGAGCTCCTATTTAAAATACAAATTCACCGTTGGCACCAAATCACATGTGGCAGTCAGTCAGTCTGAACCCAGCTCGTATATAAAATACAAATTCTCCGGTAGCACGAAATCGCACGTGGCACTCGTTCAGTCTGAAAAGAGCTCCTATGTAAAATACAAATTCACACCTGGCACCAAATTACACGTGGCAGTCGTTCAGGTTGAAAGCAGCTCCTATATAAAATACACATTCACCCATGGCACCAAATCACACGTGGCAGTCGTTCAGTCTGAAACCAGGTCCTATTTAAAATACAAATTCACCCCTGGCACCAAATCACACGTGGCAGTCATTCAGTCTGAAACCAGGTCCTATTTAAAATACAAATTCACCCCTGGCACCAAATCACACGTGGCAGTCGTTCAGTCTGAAACCAGCTCCTACGTAAAATACAAATTCACCCCTGGCACCAAATCACACGTGGCAGTCTGTCAGTCTGAAACCAGCTCCTACGTAAAATACAAATTCACCCCTGGCACCAAATCACACGTGGCAGTCGTTCAGTCTGAAACCAGGTCATATTTAAAATACAAATTCACCAGCGGCACAAAATCACACGTGGCAGTCGTTCAGTCTGAAACCAGGTCCTATTTAAAATACAAATTCACCCCTGGCACCAAATCACACGTGGCAGTCATTCAGTCTGAAACCAGGTCCTATTTAAAATAGAAATTCACCAGTGGCACCAAATCACAAGTGGCAGTCGGTGAGGATGAAACCAGCTCCTACATAAAATAAAAAATCATCCGTGCCACCAAATCACACGTGGCAGTCGTTCAGGCTGAAACCATCTCCTAATTAAAATACAAATTCACTGTTGCCTCCAAATCACATGTGGCACTCATTCAGTCTTAAACGAGCTCCTATTTAAAATACAAATTCACCGTTGGAACAAAATCACACGTGGCAGTCATTGTGGCTGAATCCAGCTCCTATATAAAATACATATTCACCGGTGGCACCAAATCACATGTGGCAGTCATTCAGGCTGAAACCAGCTCCTATGTAAAATACAAATTCACCCCTGGCACCAAATCACACGTGGCAGTCAGTCAGTCTGAAACCAGCTCGTATATAAAATACAAATTCTCCGGTAGCACGAAATCGCACGTGGCACTCGTTCAGTCTGAAAAGAGCTCCTATGTAAAATACAAATTCACACCTGGCACCAAATTACACGTGGCAGTCGTTCAGGTTGAAAGCAGCTCCTATATAAAATACACATTCACCCATGGCACCAAATCACACGTGGCAGTCGTTCAGTCGGAAACCAGGTCCTATTTAAAATACAAATTCACTGTTGCCTCCAAATCACACGTCGCACTCATTCAGTCTTAAACGAGCTCCTATTTAAAATACAAATTCACCGTTGGCACCAAATCACACGTGGCAGTCATTGAGGCTGAAACCAGCTCCTATATAAAATACAAATTCACCGTTGGCACCAAATCACACTTGGCAGTCATTGAGGCTGAATCCAGCTCCTATATAAAATACATATTCACCGGTGGCACCAAATCACATGTGGCAGTCATTCAGGCTGAAACCAGCTCCTATGTAAAATACAAATTCACCCCTGGCACCAAATCACACGTGGCAGTCGTTCAGTATGAAACCAGCTCCTACGTAAAATACAAATTCACCCCTGGCACCAAATAACACGTGGCAGTCTGTCAGTCTGAAACCAGCTCCTACGTAAAATGCAAATTCACCCCTGGCACCAAATCACACGTGGCAGTCGTTCAGTCTGAAACCAGGTCCTATTTATAATACAAATTCACCAGTGGCACAAAATCACATGTGGCAGTCGTTCAGTCTGAAACCAGGTCCTATTTAAAATACAAATTCACCCCTGGCACCAAATCACACGTGGCAGTCATTCAGTCTGAAACCAGGTCCTATTTAAAATACAAATTCACCAGTGGCACCAAATCACAAGTGGCAGTCGTTGAGGATGAAACCAGCTCCTACGTAAAATACAAATTCACACCTGGCACCAAATCACCGATGGCAGACGTTCAGTCTGAAACCAGCTCCTAATTAAAATACAAATTCACTGTTGCCTCCAAATCATACGTCGCAGTCATTCAGTCTTAAACGAGCTCCTATTTAAAATACAAATTCACCGTTGGCACCAAATCACACGTGGCAGTCAGTCAGTCTGAAACCAGGTCCTATTTAAAATACAAATTCACAGGTGGCACAAAATCACACGTGGCAGTCGTTCAGTCTGAAACCAGGTCCTATTTAAAATACAAATTCACCCCTGGCACCAAATCACACGTGGCAGTCATTCAGTCTGAAACGAGGTCCTATTTAAAATACAAATTCACCCCTGGCACCAAATCACACGTGGCAATCTGTCAGTCTGAAACCAGCTCCTACGTAAAATAAAAAATCATCCGTGGCACCAAATCACAAGTGGCAGTCGTTCAGGCTGAAACCATCTCCTAATTAAAATACAAATTCACTGTTGCCTCCAAATCACACGTCGCACTCATTCAGTCTTAAACGAGCTCCTATTTAAAATACAAATTCACCGTTGGCACCAAATCACACGTGGCAGTCATTGAGGCTGAAAACAGCTCCTATATAAAATACAAATTCACCGTTGGCACCAAATCACACTTGGCAGTCATTGAGGCTGAATCCAGCTCCTATATAAAATACATATTCACCGGTGGCACCAAATCACATGTGGCAGTCATTCAGGCTGAAACCAGCTCCTATGTAAAATACAAATTCACCCCTGGCACCAAATCACACGTTGCAGTCTGTCAGTCTGAAACCAGCTCGTATATAAAATACAAATTCTCCGGTAGCACGAAATCGCACGTGGCACTCATTCAGTCTGAAAAGAGCTCCTATGTAAAATACAGATTCACACCTGGCACTAAATTACACGTGGCAGTCGTTCAGTCGGAAACCAGGTCCTATTTAAAATACAAATTCACAGGTGGCACAAAATCACACGTGGCAGTCGTTCAGTCTGGAACCAGGTCCTATTTAAAATACAAATTCACCCCTGGCACCAAATCACACGTGGCAGTCATTCAGTCTGTAACCAGGTCCTATTTAAAATACAAATTCACCCCTGGCACCAAATCACACGTGGCAGTCGTTCAGTATGAAACCAGCTCCTACGTAAAATACAAATTCACCCCTGGCACCAAATCACACGTGGCAGTCTGTCAGTCTGAAACCAGCTCCTACGTAAAATACAAATTCACCCCTGGCACCAAATCACACGTGGCAGTCCTTCAGGCTGAAACCAGATCCAATATAAAATACAAATTCACCCCTGGCACCAAATCACACGTGGCAGTCGTTCAGTCTGAAACCAGGTCCTATTTAAAATACAAATTCACCAGTGGCACAAAATCACACGTGGCAGTCGTTCAGTCTGAAACCAGGTCCTATTTAAAATACAAATTCACCCCTGGCACCAAATCACACGTGGCAGTCATTCAGTCTGAAACCAGGTCCTATTTAAAATACAAATTCACCAGTGGCACCAAATCACAAGTGGCAGTCGTTGAGGATGAAACCAGCTCCTACGTAAAATACAAATTCACACCTGGCACCAAATCACCGATGGCAGACGATCAGTCTGAAACCAGCTCCTAATTAAAATACAAATTCACTGTTGCCTCCAAATCACACGTCGCACTCATTCAGTCTTAAACGAGCTCCTATTTAAAATACAAATTCACCGTTGGCACCAAATCACACGTGGCAGTCAGTCAGTCTGAAACCAGCTCGTATATAAAATACAAATTCTCCGGTAGCACGAAATCACACGTGGCACTCGTTCAGTCTGAAAAGAGCTCCTATGTAAAATACGAATTCACACCTGGCACCAAATTACACGTGGCAGTCGTTCAGGTTGAAAGCAGCTCCTATATAAAATACAAATTCACCCATGGCACCAAATCACACGTGGCAGTCGTTCAGTCTGAAACCAGGTCCTATTTAAAATACAAATTCACAGGTGGCACAAAATCACACGTGGCAGTCGTTCAGTCTGAAACCAGGTCCTATTTAAAATACAAATTCACCCCTGGCACCAAATCACACGTGGCAGTCATTCAGTCTGAAACCAGGTCCTATTTAAATTACAAATTCACCCCTGGCACCAAATCACACGTGGCAGTCGTTCAGTCTGAAACCAGCTCCTACGTAAAATACAAATTCACCCCTGGCACCAAATCACACGTGGCAGTCTGTCAGTCTGAAACCAGCTCCTACGTAAAATACAAATTCACCCCTGGCACCAAATCACATGTGGCAGTCCTTCAGGCTGAACCCAGATCCAATATAAAATGCAAATTCACCCCTGGCACCAAATCACACGTGGCAGTCGTTCAGTCTGAAACCAGGTCCTATTTAAAATACAAATTCACCAGTGGCACAAAATCACACGTGGCAGTCGTTCAGTCTGAAACCATGTCCTATTTAAAATACAAATTCAGCCCTGGCACCAAATCACACGTGGCAGTCATTCAGTCTGAAACCAGGTCCTATTTAAAATAGAAATTCACCAGTGGCACCAAATCACAAGTGGCAGTCGGTGAGGATGAAACCAGCTCCTACATAAAATAAAAAATCATCCGTGGCACCAAATCACACGTGGCAGTCGTTCAGGCTGAAACCATCTCCTAATTAAAATACAAATTCACTGTTGCCTCCAAATCACACGTCGCCCTCATTCAGTCTTAAACGAGCTCCTATTTAAAATACAAATTCACCGTTGGCACCAAATCACACGTGGCAGTCATTGAGGCTGAAACCAGCTCCTATATAAAATACAAATTCACCGTTGGCACCAAATCACACTTGGCAGTCATTGAGGCTGAATCCAGCTCCTATATAAAATACATATTCACCGGTGGCACCAAATCACATGTGGCAGTCATTCAGGCTGAAACCAGCTCCTATGTAAAATACAAATTCACCCCTGGCACCAAATCACACGTCGCAGTCAGTCAGTCTGAAACCAGCTCGTATATAAAATAGAAATTCTCCGGTAGCACGAAATCGCACGTGGCACTCGTTCAGTCTGAAAAGAGCTCCTATGTAAAATACAAATTCACACCTGGCACCAAATCACACGTGGCAGTCGTTCAGGTTGAAAGCAGCTCCTATATAAAATACAAATTCACCCATGACACCAAATCACACGTGGCAGTCGTTCAGTCTGAAACCAGGTCCTATTTAAAATACAAATTCACAGGTGGCACAAAATCACACGTGGCAGTCGTTCAGTCTGAAACCAGGTCCTATTTAAAATACAAATTCACCCCTGGCACCAAATCACACGTGGCAGTCATTCAGTCTGAAACCAGGTCCTATTTAAAATACAAATTCACCTCTGGCACCAAATCACACGTGGCAGTCGTTCAGTCTGAAACCAGCTCCTACGTAAAATACAAATTCACCCCTGGCACCAAAACACACGTGGCAGTCCTTCAGTCTGAAACCAGGTCTTATTTAAAATACAAATTCACCAGTGGCACAAAAACACACGTGGCAGTCGTTCAGTCTGAAACCAGGTCCTATTTAAAATACAAATTCACCCCTGGCACCAAATCACACGTGGCAGTCATTCAGTCTGAAACCAGGTCCTATTTAAAATAGAAATTCACCAGTGGCACCAAATCACAAGTGGCAGTCGTTGAGGATGAAACCAGCTCCTACGTAAAATACAAATTCACACCTGGCACCAAATCACCGATGGCAGACGTTCAGTCTGCAACCAGCTCCTAATTAAAATACAAATTCACTGTTGCCTCCAAATCACACGTCGCACTCATTCAGTCTTAAACGAGCTCCTATTTAAAATACAAATTCACCGTTGGCACCAAATCACACGTGGCAGTCATTGAGGCTGAAACCAGCTCCTATATAAAATACAAATTCACCGTTGGCACCAAATCACACTTGGCAGTCATTGAGGCTGAATCCAGCTCCTATATAAAATACATATTCACCGGTGGCAACAAATCACATGTGGCAGTCATTCAGGCTGAAACCAGCTCCTATGTAAAATACAAATTCACCCCTGGCACCAAATCACACGTGGCAGTCATTCAGTCTGAAACCAGGTCCTATTTAAAATACAAATTCACCAGTGGCACCAAATCACAAGTGGCAGTCGTTAAGGATGAAACCAGCTCCTAATTAAAATACAAATTCACTGTTGCATCCAAATCACACGTCGCACTCATTCAGTCTTAAACGAGCTCCTATTTAATATAGAAATTCACCATTGGCACCAAATCACACGTGGCAGTTGTTCAGGCTGAAACCAGCTCCTATATAAAGTACATATTCACCGGTGGCACCAAATCACACGTGGCACTCGTTCAGTCTGAAACCAGCTCCTAATTAAAATACAAATTCATTAGTGGCACCAAATTTCACGTGGCAGTTGTTCAGAATGAAACCAGGTCCTATTTAAAATACAAATTCACCAGTGGCACCAAATCACACGTGGCGATCGTTCAGGCTGAAACCAGCTACTATATAAAATACAAATTCACCCCTGGCACCAAATCACACGTGGCAATCGTTCAGGCTGAAACCAGCTACTATGTAAAATACAAATTCACCCCTGGCACCAAATCACACGTGGCAGTCGTTCAGTCTGAAACCAGCTCCTATGTAAAATACAAATTCACCTGTGGCTCCAAATCACACGTGGCAGTCGTTCAGTCTGAAACCAGGTCCTATTTAAAATGCAAATTCACCAGTGGCACCAAATCACACGTGGCACTTGTTCAATCTGAGAACAGCTCCTAATTAAAATACAAATTCACCCCTGGCACCAAATTACATGTGGCAGTCGTTCAGGCTGAAACCAGCTCCTATGTAAAATACAAATTCACCCGTGTCACCAAATCACACGTGGCACTCGTTCAGTCTGAAACCAGCTCCTAATTAAAATACAAATTCATCAGTGGCACCAAATCACACGTGGCAGATGTTCAGGCTGAAACCAGCTCCTAATTAAAATACAAATTCACTGTTGCCTCCAAATCACACGTGGCACTCACTCAGTCTTAAACGAGCTCCTATTTAAATAAAAATTCACCATTGGCACCAAATCACACGTGGCAGTTGTTCAGGCTGAAACCAGCTACTATATAAAATACAAATTCACCCATGGCATCAAATCACACGTGGCAGTCGTTCAGGCTGAAACCAGCTCCTATATAAAATACATATTCACCGGTGGCACCAAATCACACGTGGCACTCGTTCAGTCTGAAACCAGCTCCTAATTAAAATACAAATTCATTAGTGGCACCAAATTTCACGTGGCAGTCGTTCAGAATGAAACCAGCTCCTATGTAAAATACAAATTCACCAGTGGCACCAAATCACACGTGGCAGTCGTTCAGTCTGAAACCAGGTCCTATTTAAAATACAAATTCACCAGTGGCACAAAATCACATGTGGCAGTGGATCAGGCTGAAAACAGCTACTATATAAAATACAAATTCACCAGTGGCACCAAATCACACGTGGCAATCGTTCAGGCTGAAACCAGCTACTATATAAAATACAAATTCACCCCTGGCACCAAATCACATGTGGCAGTCGTTCAGGCTGAAACCAGATCCTATGTAAAATACAAATTCACCCCTGGCACCAAATCACACGTGGCAGTCGTTCAGTCTGAAACCAGCTCCTATGTAAAATACAAATTCACCTGTGGCTCCAAATCACACGTGGCAGTTGTTCAGTCTGAAACCAGGTCCTATTTAAAATGCAAATTCACCAGTGGCACCAAATCACACGTGGCACTTGTTCAGTCTGAGAACAGCTCCTAATTAAAATACAAATTCACCTCCGGCACCAAATTACATGTGGCAGTCGTTCAGGCTGAAACCAGCTCCTATGTAAAATACAAATTCACCCGTGTCACCAAATCACACGTGGCACTCGTTCAGTCTGAAACCAGCTCCTAATTAAAATATAAATTCATCAGTGGCACCAAATCACACGTGGCAGTCGTTCAGGCTGAAACGAGCTACTATATAAAATACAAATTCACCCCTGGCACAAAATCACACGTGGCAGTCGTTCAGGCTGAAACCAGCTCCTATTTAAAATACAAATTCACCCCTGGCACCAAATCACACGTGGCAGTCGTTCAGTCTGAAACCAGCTCCTACGTAAAATACAAATTCACATCTGGCACCAAAGCACCAGTGGCAGATGTTCAGGCTGAAACCAGCTCCTAATTAAAATACAAATTCACTGTTGCCTCCAAATCACACGTGGCACTCATTCAGTCTTAAACGAGCTCCTATTTAAAATAGAAATTCACCATTGGCACCAAATCACACGTGGCAGTTGTTCAGGCTGAAACCAGCTCCTATATAAAATACATATTCACCGGTGGCACCAAATCACACGTGGCACTCGTTCAGTCTGAAACCAGCTCCTAATTAAAATACAAATTCATTAGTGGCACCAAATTTCACGTGGCAGTCGTTCAGAATGAAACCAGCTCCTATGTAAAATACAAATTCACCTGTGGCACCAAATCACACGTGGCAGTCGTTCAGTCTGAAACCAGCTCCTATTTAAAATACAAATTCACCAGTGGCACAAAATCACATGTGGCAGTGGATCAGGCTGAAAACAGCTACAATATAAAATACAAATTCACCAGTGGCACCAAATCACACGTGGCAGTCGTTCAGGCTGAAACCAGCTACTATATAAAATACAAATTCACCCCAGGCACCAAATTACATGTGGCAGTCGTTCAGGCTGAAACCAGCTCCTATGTAAAATACAAATTCACCCGTGTCACCAAATCACACGTGGCACTCGTTCAGTCTGAAACCAGCTCCTAATTAAAATACAAATTCATCAGTGGCACCAAATCACACGTGGCAGTCGTTCAGGCTGAAACCAGCTACTATATAAAATACAAATTCACCCCTGGCACCAAAACACACGTGGCAGTCGTTCAGGCTGAAACCAGCTCCTATTTAAAATATTAATTCACCCCTGGCACCAAATCACACGTGGCAGTCGTTCAGTCTGAAACCAGCTCCTACGTAAAATACAAATTCACATTCGGCACCAAAGCACCAGTGGCAGATGTTCAGGCTGAAACCAGCTTCTAATTAAAATACAAATTCACTGTTGCCTCCAAATCACACGTGGCCCTCATTCAGTCTTAAACGACCTCCTATTTAAAAAAGAAATTCACCATTGGCACCAAATCACACGTGGCAGTTGTTCAGGCTGAAACCAGCTCCTATATAAAATACATATTCACCGGTGGCACCAAATCACACGTGGCACTCGTTCAGTCTGAAACCAGCTCCTAATTAAAATACAAATTCATTAGTGGCACCAAATTTCACGTGGCAGTCGATCAGTCTGAAACCAGGTCCTATTTAAAATACAAATTCACCAGTGGCACAAAATCACATGTGGCAGTGGATCAGGCTGAAAACAGCTACTATATAAAATACAAATTCACCAGTGGCACCAAATCACACGTAGCAATCGTTCAGGCTGAAACCAGCTACTATATAAAATACAAATTCACCCCTGGCACCAAATCACACGTGGCAGTCGTTCAGGCTGAATCCAGCTCCTATTTAAAATACAAATTCACCCCTGGCACCAAATCACATGTGGCAGTCGTTCAGGCTGAAACCAGATCCTATGTAAAATACAAATTCACCCCTGGCACCAAATCACACGTGGCAGTCGTTCAGTCTGAAACCACCTCCAATGTAAAATACAAATTCACATCTGGCACCAAAGCACCAGTGGCAGATGTTCAGGCTGAAACCAGCTCCTAATTAAAATACAAATTCACTGTTGCCTCCAAATCACACGTGGCACTCATTCAGTCTTAAACGAGCTCCTATTTAAAATAGAAATTCACCATTGGCACCAAATCACACGTGGCAGTTGTTCAGGCTGAAACCAGCCCCTATATAAAATACATATTCACCGGTGGCACCAAATCACACGTGGCACTCGTTCAGTCTGAAACCAGCTCCTAATTAAAATACAAGTTCATTAGTGGCACCAAATTTCACGTGGCAGTCGTTCAGAATCAAACCAGCTCCTATGTAAAATACAAATTCACCCCTGGCACCAAATCACACGTGGCAGTCGTTCAGGCTGAAACCAGCTCCTATTTAAAATACAAATTCACCCCTGGCACCAAATCACACGTGGCAGTCGTTCAGTCTGAAACCAGCTCCTACGTAAAATACAAATTCACTGTTGCCTCCAAATCACACGTGGCACTCATTCAGTCTTAAACGAGCTCCTATTTAAAATAGTAATTCACCGGTGGCACCAAATCACACGTGGCACTCGTTCAGTCTGAAACCAGCTCCTATTAAAAATACATATTCACCCCTGGCACCAAATTACATGTGGCAGTCGTTCAGAATGAATCCAGCTCCTATGTAAAATACTAATTCACCAGTGGCACCAAATCAAACGTGACAGTTGTTCAGTCTGAAACCAGCTCCTATTTAAAATACAAATTCACCAGGGGCACCAAATCACACGTGGCAGTCCTTCAGGCTGAAACCAGCTCCTATAAAAAACACAATTTGACCAGTGGCACAAAATCACATGTGGCAGTCGTTCAGTCTGAAACCAGCTCCTATGTAAAATACAAATTCACCTGTGGCTCCAAATCACACGTGGCAGTCGTTCAGTATGAAACCAGGTCCTATTTAAAATCCAAATTCACCAGTGGCACCAAATCACACGTGGCACTCGTTCAATCTGAGACGAGCTCCTAATTAAAATACAAATTCACCCCGGCACCAAATTACATGTGGCAGTCGTTCAGGCTGAAACCAGCTCCAATGTAAAATACAAATTCACCCGTGTCACCAAATCACACGTGGCACTCGTTCAGTCTGAAACCAGCTCCTAATTAAAATACAAATTCATCGGTGGCACCAAATCACACGTGGCAGTCGTTCAGGCTGAAACCAGCTCCTAATTAAAATACATATTCACCGGTGGGACCAAATCAAACGTGGCAGTCGTTCAGTCTGAAACCAGCTCCTATTTAAAATACAAATTCACCAGTGGCACCAAATCACACGTAACAGTCGTTCAGGATGAACGCAGCTCCTAGGTAAAATACAAATTCACCTGTGTCACCAAATCACACGTGGCAGACGTTCAGCCTAAAACCAGCCCCTTTGTAAACTACAAAATCACCGGTGGCTCCAAATCACACGTGGCAGTCGTTCAGTCTGAAACCAGGTCCTATTTAAAATACAAATTCACCAGTGGCACAAAATCACATGTGGCAGTAGTTCAGGCTGAAACCAGCTACAATATGAAATACAAATTCACCAGTGGCACCAAATCACACGTGGCAATCGTTCAGGCTGAAACCAGCTACTATATAAAATACAAATTCACCCCTGGCACCAAATCACACGTGGCAGTCGTTCAGGCTGAAACCAGCTCCTAATTAAAATACAAATTCACCAGTGGCACCAAATCACACGTAACAGTCGTTCAGGATGAAAGCAGGTCCTATTTAAAATACAAATTCACCTGTGGCACCAAATCACAAGTGGCAGACGTTCAGCCTAAAACCAGCTCCTTTGTAAAATACAAAATCACCGGTGGCTCCAAATCACACGTAACAGTCGTTCAGGATGAAAGCAGGTCCTATTTAAAATACAAAATCACCCGTGGCACCAAATCACACGTGACAGTCGTTCAGGCTGAAACCAGCGGCTATATAAAATAGAAATTCACCTGTGGCTCCAAATCACACGTGGCAGTCGTTCAGGCTGAAACCAGCTCCTATGAAAAATACAAATTCAGCCCTGGCACCAAATCACACGTGGCAGTGATTCAGGCTGAATCCAGCTCCTATTTAAAATACAAATTCACCCCTGGCACCAAATCACATGTGGCAGTCGTTCAGGCTGAAACCAGATCCTATGTAAAATACACATTCACCCCTGGCACCAAATCACACGTGGCAGTCGTTCAGTCTGAAACCAGCTCCTATGTAAAATACAAATTCACCTGTGGCTCCAAATCACACGTGGCAGTCGTTCAGTCTGAAACCAGGTCCTATTTAAAATGCAAATTCACCAGTGGCACCAAATCACACGTGGCACTTGTTCAATCTGAGACCAGCTCCTAATTAAAATACAAATTCACCCCTGGCACCAAATTACATGTGGCAGTTGTTCAGGCTGAAACCAGCTCCTATGTAAAATACAAATTCACCCGTGTCACCAAATCACACGTGGCACTCGTTCAGTCAGAAACCAGCTCCAAATTAAAATACATATTCACCGGTGGGACCAAATCAAACGTGGCAGTCGTTCAGTCTGAAACCAGCTCCTATTTAAAATACAAATTCACCAGTGGCACAAAATCACATGTGGCAGTGGATCAGGCTGAAAACAACTACTATATAAAATACAAATTCACCGTTGGCACCAAATCACACGGGGCAATCGTTCAGGCTGAAACCAGCTACTATATAAAATACAAATTCACCCCTGGCACCAAATCACACGTGGCAGTCGTTCAGGCTGAAACCAGCTCCTATTTAAAATACAAATTCACCCCTGGCACCAAATCACACGTGGCAGTGATTCAGGCTGAATCCAGCTCCTATTTAAAATACAAATTCACCCCTGGCACCAAATCACACGTGGCAGTGATTCAGGCTGAATCCAGCTCCTATTTAAAATACAAATTCACCCCTGGCACCAAATCACACGTGGCAGTCGTTCAGTCTGAAACCAGCTCCTACGTAAAATACAAATTCACATCTGGCACCAAAGCACCAGTGGCAGATGTTCAGGCTGAAACCAGCTCCTAATTAAAATACAAATTCACTGTTGCCTCCAAATCACACGTGGCACTCATTCAGTCTTAAACGAGCTCCTATTTAAAATAGAAATTCACCATTGGCACCAAATCACACGTGGCAGTTGTTCAGGCTGAAACCAGCTCCTATATAAAATACATATTCACCGGTGGCAACAAATCACACGTGGCACTCGTTCAGTCTGAAACCAGCTCCTAATTAAAATACAAATTCATTAGTCGCACCAAATTTCACGTGGCAGTCGTTCAGAATGAAACCAGCTCCTATGTAAAATACAAATTCACCAGTGGCACCAAATCAAACGTGGCAGTTGTTCAGTCTGAAACCAGCTCCTATTTAAAATACAAATTCACCGTTGGCACCAAATCACACGGGGCAATCGTTCAGGCTGAAACCAGCTACTATATAAAATACAAATTCACCCCTGGCACCAAATCACACGTGGCAGTCGTTCAGGCTGAAACCAGCTCCTATTTAAAATACAAATTCACCCCTGGCACCAAATCACACGTGGCAGTGATTCAGGCTGAATCCAGCTCCTATTTAAAATACAAATTCACCCCTGGCACCAAATCACACGTGGCAGTGATTCAGGCTGAATCCAGCTCCTATTTAAAATACAAATTCACCCCTGGCACCAAATCACACGTGGCAGTCGTTCAGTCTGAAACCAGCTCCTACGTAAAATACAAATTCACATCTGGCACCAAAGCACCAGTGGCAGATGTTCAGGCTGAAACCAGCTCCTAATTAAAATACAAATTCACTGTTGCCTCCAAATCACACGTGGCACTCATTCAGTCTTAAACGAGCTCCTATTTAAAATAGAAATTCACCATTGGCACCAAAACACACGTGGCAGTTGTTCAGGCTGAAACCAGCTCCTATATAAAATACATATTCACCGGTGGCAACAAATCACACGTGGCACTCGTTCAGTCTGAAACCAGCTCCTAATTAAAATACAAATTCATTAGTCGCACCAAATTTCACGTGGCAGTCGTTCAGAATGAAACCAGCTCCTATGTAAAATACAAATTCACCAGTGGCACCAAATCAAACGTGGCAGTTGTTCAGTCTGAAACCAGCTCCTATTTAAAATACAAATTCACCAGGGGCACCAAATCACACGTGGCAGTCCTTCAGGCTGAAACCAGCTCCTATAAAAAACACAATTTGACCAGTGGCACAAAATCACATGTGGCAGTCGTTCAGTCTGAAACCAGGTCCTATTTAAAATGCAAATTCACCGGTGGCACCAAATCACACGTGGCACTCGTTCAATCTGAGACCAGCTCCTAATTAAAATACAAATTCAACCCTGGCACCAAATTACATGTGGCAGTCGATCAGGCTGAAACCAGCTCCAATGTAAAATACAAATACACCCGTGTCACCAAATCACACGTGGCAGTCGTTCAGGCTGAAACCAGCTACTATTTAAAATACAAATTCACCCCTGGCACCAAATCACACGTGGCAGTCCTTCAGGCTGAAACCAGCTACTATATAAAATACAAATTCACCCCTGGCACCAAATCACACGTGGCAGTCGTTCAGGCTGAAACCAGCTCCTATTTAAAATACAAATTCACCCCTGGCACCAAATCACACGTGGCAGTCGTTCAGTCTGAAACCAGCTCCTACGTAAAATACAAATTCACATCTGGCACCAAAGCACCAGTGGCAGATGTTCAGGCTGAAACCAGCTCCTAATTAAAATACAAATTCACTGTTGCCTCCAAATCACACGTGGCACTCATTCAGTCTTAAACGAGCTCCTATTTAAAATAGAAATTCACCAGTGGCACCAAATCACACGTGGCACTCGTTCAGTCTGAAACCAGCTCCTATTTAAAATACAAATTCACCCCTGGCACCAAATCACATGTGGCAGTCGTTCAGGCTGAAACCAGATCCTATGTAAAATACACATTCACCCCTGGCACCAAATCACACGTGGCAGTCGTTCAGTCTGAAACCAGCTCCTATGTAAAATACAAATTCACCTGTGGCTCCAAATCACAGGTGGCAGTCGTTCAGTCTGAAACCTGGTTCTATTTAAAATGCAAATTCACCAGTGGCACCAAATCACACGTGGCACTTGTTCAATCTGAGACCAGCTCCGAATTAAAATACAAATTCACCCCTGGCACCAAATTACATGTGGCAGTCGTTCAGGCTGAAACCAGCTCCTATGTAAAATACAAATTCACCCGTGTCACCAAATCACACGTGGCACTCGTTCAGTCAGAAACCAGCTCCTAATTAAAATACATATTCACCGGTGGGACCAAATCAAACGTGGCAGTCGTTCAGTCTGAAACCAGGTCCTATTTAAAATACAAATTCACCAGTGGCACAAAATCACATGTGGCAGTGGATCAGGCTGAAAACAGCTACTATATAAAATACAAATTCACCAGTGGCACCAAATCACACGTGGCAGTCGTTCAGGCTGAAACCAGCTACTATATAAAATACAAATTCACCCCTGGCACCAAATCACACGTGGCAGTCGTTCAGGCTGAAACCAGCTACTATATAAAATACAAATTCACCCCTGGCACAAAATCACACGTGGCAGTCCTTCAGGCTGAGACCAGCTCCTATTTAAAATACAAATTCACCCCTGGCACCAAATCACACGTGGCAGTCGTTCAGTCTGAAACCAGCTCCTACGTAAAATACAAATTCACCCCTGGCACCAAATCACACGTGGCAGTGATTCAGGCTGAATCCAGCTCCTATTTAAAATACAAATTCACCCCTGGCACCAAATCACACGTGGCAGTCGTTCAGTCTGAAACCAGCTCCTACGTAAAATACAAATTCACATCTGGCACCAAAGCACCAGTGGCAGATGTTCAGGCTGAAACCAGCTCCTAATTAAAATACAAATTCACTGTTGCCTCCAAATCACACGTGGCACTCATTCAGTCTTAAACGAGCTACTATTTATATAGAAATTCACCATTGGCACCAAATCACACGTGGCAGTTGTTCAGGCTGAAACTAGCTCCTAATTAAAATACATATTCACCGGTGGGACCAAATCACACGTGGCAGTCGTTCAGTCTGAAACCAGCTCCTATTTAAAATGCAAATTCACCAGTGGCACCAAATCACACGTAACAGTCGTTCAGGATGAAAGCAGCTCCTAGGTAAAATACAAATTCACCTGTGTCACCAAATCACACGTGGCAGACGTTCAGCCTAAAACCAGCCCCTTTGTAAAATACAAAATCACCGGTGGCTCCAAATCACACATGGCAGTCGTTCAGTCTGAAACCAGGTCCTATTTAAAATACAAATTCACCAGTGGCACAAAATCACATGTGGCAGTGGTTCAGGCTGAATCCAGCTCCTATTTAAAATACAAATTCACCCCTGGCACCAAATCACACGTGGCAGTCGTTCAGTCTGAAACCAGCTCCTACGTAAAATACAAATTCACATCTGGCACCAAAGCACCAGTGGCAGATGTTCAGGCTGAAACCAGCTCCTAATTAAAATACAAATTCACTGTTGCCTCCAAATCACACGTGGCACTCATTCAGTCTTAAACGAGCTCCTATTTAAAATAGAAATTCACCATTGGCACCAAATCACACGTGGCAGTTGTTCAGGCTGAAACCAGCTCCTATATAAAATACATGTTCACCGGTGGCAACAAATCACACGTGGCACTCGTTCAGTCTGAAACCAGCTCCTAATTAAAATACAAATTCATTAGTCGCACCAAATTTCACGTGGCAGTCGTTCAGAATGAAACCAGCTCCTATGTAAAATACAAATTCACCAGTGGCACCAAATCAAACGTGGCAGTTGTTCAGTCTGAAACCAGCTCCTATTTAAAATACAAATTCACCAGGGGCACCAAATCACACGTGGCAGTCCTTCAGGCTGAAACCAGCTCCTATAAAAAACACAATTTGACCAGTGGCACAAAATCACATGTGGCAGTCGTTCAGTCTGAAACCAGGTCCTATTTAAAATGCAAATTCACCGGTGGCACCAAATCACACGTGGCACTCGTTCAATCTGAGACCAGCTCCTAATTAAAATACAAATTCAACCCTGGCACCAAATTACATGTGGCAGTCGTTCAGGCTGAAACCAGCTACTATTTAAAATACAAATTCACCCCTGGCACCAAATCACACGTGGCAGTCCTTCAGGCTGAAACCAGCTACTATATAAAATACAAATTCACCCCTGGCACCAAATCACACGTGGCAGTCGTTCAGGCTGAAACCAGCTCCTATTTAAAATACAAATTCACCCCTGGCACCAAATCACACGTGGCAGTCGTTCAGTCTGAAACCAGCTCCTACGTAAAATACAAATTCACATCTGGCACCAAAGCACCAGTGGCAGATGTTCAGGCTGAAACCAGCTCCTAATTAAAATACAAATTCACTGTTGCCTCCAAATCACACGTGGCACTCATTCAGTCTTAAACGAGCTCCTATTTAAAATAGAAATTCACCAGTGGCACCAAATCACACGTGGCACTCGTTCAGTCTGAAACCAGCTCCTATTTAAAATACAAATTCACCCCTGGCACCAAATTACATGTGGCAGTCGTTCAGAATGAATCCAGCTCCTATGTAAAATACAAATTCACCAGTGGCACCAAATCAAACGTGGCAGTAGTTCAGTCTGAAACCAGCTCCTATTTAAAATACAAATTCACCAGGGGCACCAAATCACACGTGGCAGTCCTTCAGGCTGAAACCAGCTCCTATAAAAAACACAATTTGACCAGTGGCACAAAATCACATGTGGCAGTCGTTCAGTCTGAAACCAGGTCCTATTTAAAATGCAAATTCACCGGTGGCACCAAATCACACGTGGCACTCGTTCAATCTGAGACCAGCTCCTAATTAAAATACAAATTCAACCCTGGCACCAAATTACATGTGGCAGTCGTTCAGGCTGAAACCAGCTACTATTTAAAATACAAATTCACCCCTGGCACCAAATCACACGTGGCAGTCCTTCAGGCTGAAACCAGCTACTATATAAAATACAAATTCACCCCTGGCACCAAATCACACGTGGCAGTCGTTCAGGCTGAAACCAGCTCCTATTTAAAATACAAATTCACCCCTGGCACCAAATCACACGTGGCAGTCGTTCAGTCTGAAACCAGCTCCTACGTAAAATACAAATTCACATCTGGCACCAAAGCACCAGTGGCAGATGTTCAGGCTGAAACCAGCTCCTAATTAAAATACAAATTCACTGTTGCCTCCAAATCACACGTGGCACTCATTCAGTCTTAAACGAGCTCCTATTTAAAATAGAAATTCACCAGTGGCACCAAATCACACGTGGCACTCGTTCAGTCTGAAACCAGCTCCTATTTAAAATACAAATTCACCCCTGGCACCAAATTACATGTGGCAGTCGTTCAGAATGAATCCAGCTCCTATGTAAAATACAAATTCACCAGTGGCACCAAATCAAACGTGGCAGTAGTTCAGTCTGAAACCAGCTCCTATTTAAAATACAAATTCACCAGGGGCACCAAATCACACGTGGCAGTCCTTCAGGCTGAAACCAGCTCCTATAAAAAACACAATTTGACCAGTGGCACAAAATCACATGTGGCAGTCGTTCAGTCTGAAACCAGCTCCTATGTAAAATGCAAATTCACCAGTGGCACCAAATCACACGTGGCACTCGTTCAATCTGAGACGAGCTCCTAATTAAAATACAAATTCACCCCGGCACCAAATTACATGTGGCAGTCGTTCAGGCTGAAACCAGGTCCTATTTAAAATACAAATTCACCAGTGGCACAAAATCACATGTGGCAGTGGTTCAGGCTGAAACCAGCTACAATATGAAATACAAATTCACCAGTGGCACCAAATGACACGTGGCAATCGTTCAGGCTGAAACCAGCTACTATATAAAATACAAATTCACCCCTGGCACCAAATCACACGTGGCATTCGTTCAGGCTGAAACCAGCTCATAATTAAAATACAAATTCACCTGTGGCACCAAATCATACGTGGCAATTGTTCAGGCTGAAACCAGCTACTATATAAAATACAAAATCACCCGTGGCACCAAATCACACGTGACAGTCGTTCAGGCTGAAACCAGCGGCTATATAAAATAGAAATTCACCTGTGGCTCCAAATCACACGTGGCAGTCGTTCAGGCTGAAACCAGCTCCTATGAAAAATACAAATTCACCCCCTGCACCAAATCACACGTGGCAGTGATTCAGGCTGAATCCAGCTCCTATTTAAAATACAAATTCACCCCTGGCACCAAATCACATGTGGCAGTCGTTCAGGCTGAAACCAGATCCTATGTAAAATACACATTCACCCCTGGCACCAAATCACACGTGGCAGTCGTTCAGTCTGAAACCAGCTCCTATGTAAAATACAAATTCACCTGTGGCTCCAAATCACAGGTGGCAGTCGTTCAGTCTGAAACCTGGTTCTATTTAAAATGCAAATTCACCAGTGGCACCAAATCACACGTGGCACTTGTTCAATCTGAGACCAGCTCCGAATTAAAATACAAATTCACCCCTGGCACCAAATTACATGTGGCAGTCGTTCAGGCTGAAACCAGCTCCTATGTAAAATACAAATTCACCCGTGTCACCAAATCACACGTGGCACTCGTTCAGTCAGAAACCAGCTCCTAATTAAAATACATATTCACCGGTGGGACCAAATCAAACGTGGCAGTCGTTCAGTCTGAAACCAGCTCCTATTTAAAATACAAATTCACCAGTGGCACAAAATCACATGTGGCAGTGGATCAGGCTGAAAACAGCTACTATATAAAATACAAATTCACCAGTGGCACCAAATCACACGTGGCAGTCGTTCAGGCTGAAACCAGCTACTATATAAAATACAAATTCACCCCTGGCACCAAATCACACGTGGCAGTCGTTCAGGCTGAAACCAGCTACTATATAAAATACAAATTCACCCCTGGCACAAAATCACACGTGGCAGTCCTTCAGGCTGAGACCAGCTCCTATTTAAAATACAAATTCACCCCTGGCACCAAATCACACGTGGCAGTCGTTCAGTCTGAAACCAGCTCCTACGTAAAATACAAATTCACCCCTGGCACCAAATCACACGTGGCAGTGATTCAGGCTGAATCCAGCTCCTATTTAAAATACAAATTCACCCCTGGCACCAAATCACACGTGGCAGTCGTTCAGTCTGAAACCAGCTCCTACGTAAAATACAAATTCACATCTGGCACCAAAGCACCAGTGGCAGATGTTCAGGCTGAAACCAGCTCCTAATTAAAATACAAATTCACTGTTGCCTCCAAATCACACGTGGCACTCATTCAGTCTTAAACGAGCTACTATTTATATAGAAATTCACCATTGGCACCAAATCACACGTGGCAGTTGTTCAGGCTGAAACTAGCTCCTAATTAAAATACATATTCACCGGTGGGACCAAATCACACGTGGCAGTCGTTCAGTCTGAAACCAGCTCCTATTTAAAATGCAAATTCACCAGTGGCACCAAATCACACGTAACAGTCGTTCAGGATGAAAGCAGCTCCTAGGTAAAATACAAATTCACCTGTGTCACCAAATCACACGTGGCAGACGTTCAGCCTAAAACCAGCCCCTTTGTAAAATACAAAATCACCGGTGGCTCCAAATCACACGTGGCAGTCGTTCAGTCTGAAACCAGGTCCTATTTAAAATACAAATTCACCAGTGGCACAAAATCACATGTGGCAGTGGTTCAGGCTGAAACCAGCTACAGTATGAAATACAAATTCACCAGTGGCACCAAATGACACGTGGCAATCGTTCAGGCTGAAACCAGCTACAAAATAAAATACAAATTCACCCCTGGCACCAAATCACACGTGGCAGTCGTTCAGGCTGAAACCAGCTCCTAATTAAAATACAAATTCACCCCTGGCACCAAATCACACGTGGCAGTGATTCAGGCTGAATCCAGCTGCTATTTAAAATACAAATTCACCCCTGGCACCAAATCACACGTGGCAGTCGTTCAGTCTGAAACCAGCTCCTAATTAAAATACAAATTCGCCTGTGGCACCAAAGCACCAGTGGCAGACGTTCAGGCTGAAACCAGCTGTAATTAAAATACAAATTCACCAGTGGCACCAAATCACACGTAACAGTCGTTCAGGATGAAAGCAGCTCCTAGGTAAAATACAAATTCACCTGTGGCACCAAATCACACGTGGCAGACGTTCAGCCTAAAACCAGCTCCTTTGTAAAATAAAAAATCACCGGTGTCTCCAAATCACACGTGGCAGTCGTTCAGGCTGAAACCAGCTCCTATGTAAAATAGAAATTCACCTGTGGCTCCAAATCACACGTGGCAGTCGTTCAGGCTGAAACCAGCTCCTATGAAAAATACAAATTCACCCCTGGCACCAAATGACACGTGGCAGTGATTCAGGCTGAATCCAGCTCCTATTTAAAATACAAATTCACCCCTGGCACCAAATCACATGTGGCAGTCGTTCAGGCAGAAACCAGATCCTGTGTAAAATACAAATTCACCCCTGGCACCAAATCACACGTGGCAGTCGTTCAGTCTGAAACCAGCTCCTATGTAAAATACAAATTCACCTGTGACTCCAAATCACACGTGGCAGTCGTTCAGTCTGAAACCAGTTCCTATTTAAAATGCAAATTCAGCAGTGGCACCAAATCACACGTGGCACTTGTTCAATCTGAGACCAGCTCCTAATTAAAATACAAATTCACCCCTGGCACCAAATTACATGTGGCAGTCGTTCAGGCTGAAACCAGCTCCTATGTAAAATACAAATTCATCCGTGTCACCAAATCACACGTGGCACTCGTTCAGTCAGAAACCAGCTCCTAATTAAAATACATATTCACCGGTGGGACCAAATCAAACGTGGCAGTCGTTCAGTCTGAAACCAGCTCCTATTTAAAATACAAATTCACCAGTGGCACAAAATCACATGTGGCAGTGGATCAGGCTGAAAACAGCTACTATATAAAATACAAATTCACCGTTGGCACCAAATCACACGTGGCAATCGTTCAGGCTGAAACCAGCTACTACATAAAATACAAATTCACCCCTGGCACCAAATAACACGTGGCAGTCGTTCAGGCTGAAACCAGCTCCTATTTAAAATACAAATTCACCCTTGGCACCAAATCACATGTGGCAGTGATTCAGGCTGAATCCAGCTCCTATTTAAAATACAAATTCACCCCTGGCACCAAATCACACGTGGCAGTCGTTCAGTCTGAAACCAGCTCCTACGTAAAATACAAATTCACCCCTGGCACCAAATCACACGTGGCAGTGATTCAGGCTGAATCCAGCTCCTATTTAAAATACAAATTCACCCCTGGCACCAAATCACACGTGGAAGTCGTTCAGTCTGAAACCAACTCCTACGTAAAATACAAATTCACATCTGGCACCAAAGCACCAGTGGCAGATGTTCAGGCTGAAACCAGCTCCTAATTAAAATACAAATTCACTGTTGCCTCCAAATCACACGTGGCGCTCATTCAGTCTTAAACGAGCTCCTATTTAAAATAGAAATTCACCATTGGCACCAAATCACACGTGGCAGTTGTTCAGGCTGAAACCAGCTCCTATATAAAATACATATTCACCGGTGGCACCAAATCACACGTGGCACTCGTTCAGTCTGAATCCAGCTCCTAATTAAAATACAAATTCATTAGTGGCACCAAATTTCACGTGGCAGTCGTTCAGAATGAAACCATCTCCTATGTAAAATACAAATTCACCAGTGGCACCAAATCAAACGTGGCAGTTGTTCAGTCTGAAACCAGCTCCTATTTAAAATACAAATTCACCAGGGGCACCAAATCACACGTGGCAGTCCTTCAGGCTGAAACCAGCTCCTATAAAAAACACAATTTGACCAGTGGCACAAAATCACATGTGGCAGTCGTTCAGTCTGAAACCAGCTACTATATAAAATACAAATTCACCCCTTGCACCAAATCACACGTGGCAGTCGTTCAGGCTGAAACCAGCTACTATATAAAATACAAATTCACCCCTGGCACCAAATCACACGTGGCAGTCGTTCAGTCTGAAACCAGCTCCTATGTAAAATACAAATTCACTGTTGGCACCAAACCACACGTGGCAGTCGTTCGGGATGAAACCAGCTCCAATATAAAATGCTAATTCACTGTTAGCTCCAAATCACACGTGGCAATCGTTCAGGCTGAAACCAGCTCCTATTTAAAATACAAATTCACCAGTGGCACAAAATCACATGTGGCAGTGGATCAGGCTGAAAACAGCTACTATATAAAATACAAATTCACCAGAGGCACCAAATCACACGTGGCAGTCGTTCAGGCTGAAACCAGCTCCAATATAAAATGCAAATTCACTGTTAGCACCAAATCACACGTGGCAGTCGTTCAGGCTGAAACCAGCTCCTAATTAAAATACAAATTCACTGTTTCCTCCAAATCACATGTGGCACTCATTCAGTCTTAAACGAGCTCCTATTTAAAATACAAATTCACCATTGGAACCAAATTACATGTGGATTTGGTTCAGGCTGAAACCAGCTCCTCTGTAAAATACAAATTCACCAGTGGCACCAAATCACACGTGGCAGTCGTTCAGGCTGAAATCAGCTCCTATGTAAAATACAAAATCACCCGTGGCACCAAATCACACGTGACAGTCGTTCAGGCTGAAACCAGATCCTATGTAAAATACAAATACACTGGTGGCACAAAATCACAGGTGGCAGTCGTTCAGGCTGAAACAAACTCCTATATCAAATACAAATTCATCCGTGGCACCAAATCACACGTGGCACTCGTTCAGTCTGAATCCAGCTCCTAATTAAGATACAAATTCATCAGTGGCACCAAATTACATGTGGCAGTCGTTCAGGCTGAAACCAGCTCCTAGGTAAAATACAAATTCACCTGTGGCACCAAATCACACGTGGCAGTCGTTCAGGCTGAAACCAGTTCCTAGGTAAAATACAAATTCACCTGTGGCACCAAATCACACGTGACAGTCGTTCAGGCTGAAACCAGCGGCTATGTAAAATAGAAATTCACCGGTGCCACCAAATCAACATGGCTGTCGTTCAGGCTGAAACCAGCTCCTATGAAAAATACAAATTCACCCCTGGCACCAAATTACATGTGGCACTCGTTCAATCTGAGACCAGCTCCTAATTAAAATACAAATTCACCCCTGGCACCAAATTACATGTGGCAGTCGTTCAGGCTGAAACCATCTCCTATGTAAAATACAAATTCACTGTTGCACCAAATCACACGTGGGAGTCGTTCGGGATGAAACCAGCTCCAATATAAAATGCTAATTCACTGTTAGCTCCAAATCACACGTGGCAATCGTTCAGGCTGAAACCAGCTCCTATTTAAAATACAAATTCACCAGTGGCACAAAATCACATGTGGCAGTGGATCAGGCTGAAAACAGCTACTATATAAAATACAAATTCACCGTTGGCACCAAATCACACGTGGCAATCGTTCAGGCTGAAACCAGCTACTATATAAAATACAAATTCAACCCTGGCACCAAATGACACGTGGCAGTCGTTCAGGCTGAAACCAGCTCCTATTTAAAATACAAATTCACCCCTGGTACCAAATCACACGTGGCAGTGATTCAGGCTGAATCCAGCTCCTATTTAAAATACAAATTCACCCCTGGCACCAAATCACACGTGGCAGTCGTTCAGTCTGAAACCAGCTCCTACGTAAAATACAAATTCACCCCTGGCACCAAATCACACGTGGCAGTGATTCAGGCTGAATCCAGCTCCTATTTAAAATACAAATTCACCCCTGGCACCAAATCACACGAGGCAGTCGTTCAGTCTGAAACCAACTCCTACGTAAAATACAAATTCACATCTCGCACCAAAGCACCAGTGGCAGATGTTCAGGCTGAAACCAGCTCCTATGTAAAATACAAAATCACCCGTGGCACCAAATCACACGTGACAGTCGTTCAGGCTGAAACCAGCTCCTATGTAAAATACAAATACACTGGTGGCACAAAATCACAGGTGGCAGTCGTTCAGGCTGAAACAAACTCCTATATCAAATACAAATTCATCCGTGGCACCAAATCACACGTGGCACTCGTTCAGTCTGAATCCAGCTCCTAATTAAAATACAAATTCATCAGCGGCACCAAATTACATGTGGCAGTCGTTCAGGCTGAAACCAGCTCCTAGGTAAAATACAAATTCACCTGTGGCACCAAATCACACGTGGCAGTCGTTCAGGCTGAAACCAGTTCCTAGGTAAAATACAAATTCACCTGTGGCACCAAATCACACGTGACAGTCGTTCAGGCTGAAACCAGCGGCTATATAAAATAGAAATTCACCGGTGCCACCAAATCAACATGGCTGTCGTTCAGGCTGAAACCAGCTCCTATGAAAAATACAAATTCACCCCTGGCACCAAATTACATGTGGCACTCGTTCAATCTGAGACCAGCTCCTAATTAAAATACAAATTCACCCCTGGCACCAAATTACATGTGGCAGTCGTTCAGGCTGAAACCATCTCCTATGTAAAATACAAATTCACTGTTGCACCAAATCACACGTGGGAGTCGTTCGGGATGAAACCAGCTCCAATATAAAATGCTAATTCACTGTTAGCTCCAAATCACACGTGGCACTCGTTCAATCTGAGACCAGCTCCTAATTAAAATACAAATTCAACCCTGGCACCAAATTACATGTGGCAGTCGTTCAGGCTGAAACCAGCTCCAATGTAAAATACAAATACACCCGTGTCACCAAATCACACGTGGCAGTCGTTCAGGCTGAAACCAGCTACTATTTAAAATACAAATTCACCCCTGGCACCAAATCACACGTGGCAGTCCTTCAGGCTGAAACCAGCTACTATATAAAATACAAATTCACCCCTGGCACCAAATCACACGTGGCAGTCGTTCAGGCTGAAACCAGCTCCTATTTAAAATACAAATTCACCCCTGGCACCAAATCACACGTGGCAGTCGTTCAGTCTGAAACCAGCTCCTACGTAAAATACAAATTCACATCTGGCACCAAAGCACCAGTGGCAGATGTTCAGGCTGAAACCAGCTCCTAATTAAAATACAAATTCACTGTTGCCTCCAAATCACACGTGGCACTCATTCAGTCTTAAACGAGCTCCTATTTAAAATAGAAATTCACCAGTGGCACCAAATCACACGTGGCACTCGTTCAGTCTGAAACCAGCTCCTATTTAAAATACAAATTCACCCCTGGCACCAAATTACATGTGGCAGTCGTTCAGAATGAATCCAGCTCCTATGTAAAATACAAATTCACCAGTGGCACCAAATCAAACGTGGCAGTAGTTCAGTCTGAAACCAGCTCCTATTTAAAATACAAATTCACCAGGGGCACCAAATCACACGTGGCAGT
The DNA here is from genome assembly GCF_030144855.1 of Hypanus sabinus. Classification (NCBI taxonomy): domain Eukaryota; kingdom Metazoa; phylum Chordata; class Chondrichthyes; order Myliobatiformes; family Dasyatidae; genus Hypanus; species Hypanus sabinus. Next base: position 104,236,316 of record NC_082719.1, on the reverse strand, counting down.
CCTTCAGGCTGAAACCAGCTCCTATAAAAAACACAATTTGACCAGTGGCACAAAATCACATGTGGCAGTCGTTCAGTCTGAAACCAGCTCCTATGTAAAATACAAATTCACCTGTGGCTCCAAATCACACGTGGCAGTCGTTCAGTCTGAAACCAGGTCCTATTTAAAATGCAAATTCACCAGTGGCACCAAATCACACGTGGCACTCGTTCAATCTGAGACGAGCTCCTAATTAAAATACAAATTCACCCCGGCACCAAATTACATGTGGCAGTCGTTCAGGCTGAAACCAGGTCCTATTTAAAATACAAATTCACCAGTGGCACAAAATCACATGTGGCAGTGGTTCAGGCTGAAACCAGCTACAATATGAAATACAAATTCACCAGTGGCACCAAATGACACGTGGCAATCGTTCAGGCTGAAACCAGCTACTATATAAAATACAAATTCACCCCTGGCACCAAATCACACGTGGCAGTCGTTCAGGCTGAAACCAGCTCATAATTAAAATACAAATTCACCTGTGGCACCAAATCATACGTGGCAATTGTTCAAGCTGAAACCAGCTACTATATAAAATACAAAATCACCCGTGGCACCAAATCACACGTGACAGTCGTTCAGGCTGAAACCAGCGGCTATATAAAATAGAAATTCACCTGTGGCTCCAAATCACACGTGGCAGTCGTTCAGGCTGAAACCAGCTCCTATGAAAAATACAAATTCACCCCCGGCACCAAATCACACGTGGCAGTGATTCAGGCTGAATCCAGCTCCTATTTAAAATACAAATTCACCCCTGGCACCAAATCACATGTGGCAGTCGTTCAGGCTGAAACCAGATCCTATGTAAAATACACATTCACCCCTGGCACCAAATCACACGTGGCAGTCGTTCAGTCTGAAACCAGCTCCTATGTAAAATACAAATTCACCTGTGGCTCCAAATCACAGGTGGCAGTCGTTCAGTCTGAAACCTGGTTCTATTTAAAATGCAAATTCACCAGTGGCACCAAATCACACGTGGCACTTGTTCAATCTGAGACCAGCTCCGAATTAAAATACAAATTCACCCCTGGCACCAAATTACATGTGGCAGTCGTTCAGGCTGAAACCAGCTCCTATGTAAAATACAAATTCACCCGTGTCACCAAATCACACGTGGCACTCGTTCAGTCAGAAACCAGCTCCTAATTAAAATACATATTCACCGGTGGGACCAAATCAAACGTGGCAGTCGTTCAGTCTGAAACCAGCTCCTATTTAAAATACAAATTCACCAGTGGCACAAAATCACATGTGGCAGTGGATCAGGCTGAAAACAGCTACTATATAAAATACAAATTCACCAGTGGCACCAAATCACACGTGGCAGTCGTTCAGGCTGAAACCAGCTACTATATAAAATACAAATTCACCCCTGGCACCAAATCACACGTGGCAGTCGTTCAGGCTGAAACCAGCTACTATATAAAATACAAATTCACCCCTGGCACAAAATCACACGTGGCAGTCCTTCAGGCTGAGACCAGCTCCTATTTAAAATACAAATTCACCCCTGGCACCAAATCACACGTGGCAGTCGTTCAGTCTGAAACCAGCTCCTACGTAAAATACAAATTCACCCCTGGCACCAAATCACACGTGGCAGTGATTCAGGCTGAATCCAGCTCCTATTTAAAATACAAATTCACCCCTGGCACCAAATCACACGTGGCAGTCGTTCAGTCTGAAACCAGCTCCTACGTAAAATACAAATTCACATCTGGCACCAAAGCACCAGTGGCAGATGTTCAGGCTGAAACCAGCTCCTAATTAAAATACAAATTCACTGTTGCCTCCAAATCACACGTGGCACTCATTCAGTCTTAAACGAGCTACTATTTATATAGAAATTCACCATTGGCACCAAATCACACGTGGCAGTTGTTCAGGCTGAAACTAGCTCCTAATTAAAATACATATTCACCGGTGGGACCAAATCACACGTGGCAGTCGTTCAGTCTGAAACCAGCTCCTATTTAAAATGCAAATTCACCAGTGGCACCAAATCACACGTAACAGTCGTTCAGGATGAAAGCAGCTCCTAGGTAAAATACAAATTCACCTGTGTCACCAAATCACACGTGGCAGACGTTCAGCCTAAAACCAGCCCCTTTGTAAAATACAAAATCACCGGTGGCTCCAAATCACACGTGGCAGTCGTTCAGTCTGAAACCAGGTCCTATTTAAAATACAAATTCACCAGTGGCACAAAATCACATGTGGCAGTGGTTCAGGCTGAAACCAGCTACAGTATGAAATACAAATTCACCAGTGGCACCAAATGACACGTGGCAATCGTTCAGGCTGAAACCAGCTACAAAATAAAATACAAATTCACCCCTGGCACCAAATCACACGTGGCAGTCGTTCAGGCTGAAACCAGCTCCTAATTAAAATACAAATTCACCCCTGGCACCAAATCACACGTGGCAGTGATTCAGGCTGAATCCAGCTGCTATTTAAAATACAAATTCACCCCTGGCACCAAATCACACGTGGCAGTCGTTCAGTCTGAAACCAGCTCCTAATTAAAATACAAATTCGCCTGTGGCACCAAAGCACCAGTGGCAGACGTTCAGGCTGAAACCAGCTGTAATTAAAATACAAATTCACCAGTGGCACCAAATCACACGTAACAGTCGTTCAGGATGAAAGCAGCTCCTAGGTAAAATACAAATTCACCTGTGGCACCAAATCACACGTGGCAGACGTTCAGCCTAAAACCAGCTCCTTTGTAAAATAAAAAATCACCGGTGTCTCCAAATCACACGTGGCAGTCGTTCAGGCTGAAACCAGCTCCTATGTAAAATAGAAATTCACCTGTGGCTCCAAATCACACGTGGCAGTCGTTCAGGCTGAAACCAGCTCCTATGAAAAATACAAATTCACCCCTGGCACCAAATGACACGTGGCAGTGATTCAGGCTGAATCCAGCTCCTATTTAAAATACAAATTCACCCCTGGCACCAAATCACATGTGGCAGTCGTTCAGGCAGAAACCAGATCCTGTGTAAAATACAAATTCACCCCTGGCACCAAATCACACGTGGCAGTCGTTCAGTCTGAAACCAGCTCCTATGTAAAATACAAATTCACCTGTGACTCCAAATCACACGTGGCAGTCGTTCAGTCTGAAACCAGTTCCTATTTAAAATGCAAATTCAGCAGTGGCACCAAATCACACGTGGCACTTGTTCAATCTGAGACCAGCTCCTAATTAAAATACAAATTCACCCCTGGCACCAAATTACATGTGGCAGTCGTTCAGGCTGAAACCAGCTCCTATGTAAAATACAAATTCATCCGTGTCACCAAATCACACGTGGCACTCGTTCAGTCAGAAACCAGCTCCTAATTAAAATACATATTCACCGGTGGGACCAAATCAAACGTGGCAGTCGTTCAGTCTGAAACCAGCTCCTATTTAAAATACAAATTCACCAGTGGCACAAAATCACATGTGGCAGTGGATCAGGCTGAAAACAGCTACTATATAAAATACAAATTCACCGTTGGCACCAAATCACACGTGGCAATCGTTCAGGCTGAAACCAGCTACTACATAAAATACAAATTCACCCCTGGCACCAAATAACACGTGGCAGTCGTTCAGGCTGAAACCAGCTCCTATTTAAAATACAAATTCACCCTTGGCACCAAATCACATGTGGCAGTGATTCAGGCTGAATCCAGCTCCTATTTAAAATACAAATTCACCCCTGGCACCAAATCACACGTGGCAGTCGTTCAGTCTGAAACCAGCTCCTACGTAAAATACAAATTCACCCCTGGCACCAAATCACACGTGGCAGTGATTCAGGCTGAATCCAGCTCCTATTTAAAATACAAATTCACCCCTGGCACCAAATCACACGTGGAAGTCGTTCAGTCTGAAACCAACTCCTACGTAAAATACAAATTCACATCTGGCACCAAAGCACCAGTGGCAGATGTTCAGGCTGAAACCAGCTCCTAATTAAAATACAAATTCACTGTTGCCTCCAAATCACACGTGGCGCTCATTCAGTCTTAAACGAGCTCCTATTTAAAATAGAAATTCACCATTGGCACCAAATCACACGTGGCAGTTGTTCAGGCTGAAACCAGCTCCTATATAAAATACATATTCACCGGTGGCACCAAATCACACGTGGCACTCGTTCAGTCTGAATCCAGCTCCTAATTAAAATACAAATTCATTAGTGGCACCAAATTTCACGTGGCAGTCGTTCAGAATGAAACCATCTCCTATGTAAAATACAAATTCACCAGTGGCACCAAATCAAACGTGGCAGTTGTTCAGTCTGAAACCAGCTCCTATTTAAAATACAAATTCACCAGGGGCACCAAATCACACGTGGCAGTCCTTCAGGCTGAAACCAGCTCCTATAAAAAACACAATTTGACCAGTGGCACAAAATCACATGTGGCAGTCGTTCAGTCTGAAACCAGCTACTATATAAAATACAAATTCACCCCTGGCACCAAATTACATGTGGCAGTCGTTCAGGCTGAAACCAGCTCCTATGTAAAATACAAATTCACCCGTGTCACCAAATCACACGTGGCACTCGTTCAGTCAGAAACCAGCTCCTAATTAAAATACATATTCACCGGTGGGACCAAATCAAACGTGGCAGTCGTTCAGTCTGAAACCAGCTCCTATTTAAAATACAAATTCACCAGTGGCACAAAATCACATGTGGCAGTGGATCAGGCTGAAAACAGCTACTATATAAAATACAAATTCACCAGTGGCACCAAATCACACGTGGCAGTCGTTCAGGCTGAAACCAGCTACTATATAAAATACAAATTCACCCCTGGCACCAAATCACACGTGGCAGTCGTTCAGGCTGAAACCAGCTACTATATAAAATACAAATTCACCCCTGGCACAAAATCACACGTGGCAGTCCTTCAGGCTGAGACCAGCTCCTATTTAAAATACAAATTCACCCCTGGCACCAAATCACACGTGGCAGTCGTTCAGTCTGAAACCAGCTCCTACGTAAAATACAAATTCACCCCTGGCACCAAATCACACGTGGCAGTGATTCAGGCTGAATCCAGCTCCTATTTAAAATACAAATTCACCCCTGGCACCAAATCACACGTGGCAGTCGTTCAGTCTGAAACCAGCTCCTACGTAAAATACAAATTCACATCTGGCACCAAAGCACCAGTGGCAGATGTTCAGGCTGAAACCAGCTCCTAATTAAAATACAAATTCACTGTTGCCTCCAAATCACACGTGGCACTCATTCAGTCTTAAACGAGCTACTATTTATATAGAAATTCACCATTGGCACCAAATCACACGTGGCAGTTGTTCAGGCTGAAACTAGCTCCTAATTAAAATACATATTCACCGGTGGGACCAAATCACACGTGGCAGTCGTTCAGTCTGAAACCAGCTCCTATTTAAAATGCAAATTCACCAGTGGCACCAAATCACACGTAACAGTCGTTCAGGATGAAAGCAGCTCCTAGGTAAAATACAAATTCACCTGTGTCACCAAATCACACGTGGCAGACGTTCAGCCTAAAACCAGCCCCTTTGTAAAATACAAAATCACCGGTGGCTCCAAATCACACGTGGCAGTCGTTCAGTCTGAAACCAGGTCCTATTTAAAATACAAATTCACCAGTGGCACAAAATCACATGTGGCAGTGGTTCAGGCTGAAACCAGCTACAGTATGAAATACAAATTCACCAGTGGCACCAAATGACACGTGGCAATCGTTCAGGCTGAAACCAGCTACAAAATAAAATACAAATTCACCCCTGGCACCAAATCACACGTGGCAGTCGTTCAGGCTGAAACCAGCTCCTAATTAAAATACAAATTCACCCCTGGCACCAAATCACACGTGGCAGTGATTCAGGCTGAATCCAGCTGCTATTTAAAATACAAATTCACCCCTGGCACCAAATCACACGTGGCAGTCGTTCAGTCTGAAACCAGCTCCTAATTAAAATACAAATTCGCCTGTGGCACCAAAGCACCAGTGGCAGACGTTCCGGCTGAAACCAGCTGTAATTAAAATACAAATTCACCAGTGGCACCAAATCACACGTAACAGTCGTTCAGGATGAAAGCAGCTCCTAGGTAAAATACAAATTCACCTGTGGCACCAAATCACACGTGGCAGACGTTCAGCCTAAAACCAGCTCCTTTGTAAAATAAAAAATCACCGGTGTCTCCAAATCACACGTGGCAGTCGTTCAGGCTGAAACCAGCTCCTATGTAAAATAGAAATTCACCTGTGGCTCCAAATCACACGTGGCAGTCGTTCAGGCTGAAACCAGCTCCTATGAAAAATACAAATTCACCCCTGGCACCAAATGACACGTGGCAGTGATTCAGGCTGAATCCAGCTCCTATTTAAAATACAAATTCACCCCTGGCACCAAATCACATGTGGCAGTCGTTCAGGCAGAAACCAGATCCTGTGTAAAATACAAATTCACCCCTGGCACCAAATCACACGTGGCAGTCGTTCAGTCTGAAACCAGCTCCTATGTAAAATACAAATTCACCTGTGACTCCAAATCACACGTGGCAGTCGTTCAGTCTGAAACCAGTTCCTATTTAAAATGCAAATTCAGCAGTGGCACCAAATCACACGTGGCACTTGTTCAATCTGAGACCAGCTCCTAATTAAAATACAAATTCACCCCTGGCACCAAATTACATGTGGCAGTCGTTCAGGCTGAAACCAGCTCCTATGTAAAATACAAATTCATCCGTGTCACCAAATCACACGTGGCACTCGTTCAGTCAGAAACCAGCTCCTAATTAAAATACATATTCACCGGTGGGACCAAATCAAACGTGGCAGTCGTTCAGTCTGAAACCAGCTCCTATTTAAAATACAAATTCACCAGTGGCACAAAATCACATGTGGCAGTGGATCAGGCTGAAAACAGCTACTATATAAAATACAAATTCACCGTTGGCACCAAATCACACGTGGCAATCGTTCAGGCTGAAACCAGCTACTACATAAAATACAAATTCACCCCTGGCACCAAATAACACGTGGCAGTCGTTCAGGCTGAAACCAGCTCCTATTTAAAATACAAATTCACCCTTGGCACCAAATCACATGTGGCAGTGATTCAGGCTGAATCCAGCTCCTATTTAAAATACAAATTCACCCCTGGCACCAAATCACACGTGGCAGTCGTTCAGTCTGAAACCAGCTCCTACGTAAAATACAAATTCACCCCTGGCACCAAATCACACGTGGCAGTGATTCAGGCTGAATCCAGCTCCTATTTAAAATACAAATTCACCCCTGGCACCAAATCACACGTGGAAGTCGTTCAGTCTGAAACCAACTCCTACGTAAAATACAAATTCACATCTGGCACCAAAGCACCAGTGGCAGATGTTCAGGCTGAAACCAGCTCCTAATTAAAATACAAATTCACTGTTGCCTCCAAATCACACGTGGCGCTCATTCAGTCTTAAACGAGCTCCTATTTAAAATAGAAATTCACCATTGGCACCAAATCACACGTGGCAGTTGTTCAGGCTGAAACCAGCTCCTATATAAAATACATATTCACCGGTGGCACCAAATCACACGTGGCACTCGTTCAGTCTGAATCCAGCTCCTAATTAAAATACAAATTCATTAGTGGCACCAAATTTCACGTGGCAGTCGTTCAGAATGAAACCATCTCCTATGTAAAATACAAATTCACCAGTGGCACCAAATCAAACGTGGCAGTTGTTCAGTCTGAAACCAGCTCCTATTTAAAATACAAATTCACCAGGGGCACCAAATCACACGTGGCAGTCCTTCAGGCTGAAACCAGCTCCTATAAAAAACACAATTTGACCAGTGGCACAAAATCACATGTGGCAGTCGTTCAGTCTGAAACCAGCTACTATATAAAATACAAATTCACCCCTAGCACCAAATCACACGTGGCAGTCGTTCAGGCTGAAACCAGCTACTATATAAAATACAAATTCACCCCTGGCACCAAATCACACGTGGCAGTCGTTCAGTCTGAAACCAGCTCCTATGTAAAATACAAATTCACTGTTGGCACCAAACCACACGTGGCAGTCGTTCGGGATGAAACCAGCTCCAATATAAAATGCTAATTCACTGTTAGCTCCAAATCACACGTGGCAATCGTTCAGGCTGAAACCAGCTCCTATTTAAAATACAAATTCACCAGTGGCACAAAATCACATGTGGCAGTGGATCAGGCTGAAAACAGCTACTATATAAAATACAAATTCACCAGAGGCACCAAATCACACGTGGCAGTCGTTCAGGCTGAAACCAGCTCCAATATAAAATGCAAATTCACTGTTAGCACCAAATCACACGTGGCAGTCGTTCAGGCTGAAACCAGCTCCTAATTAAAATACAAATTCACTGTTTCCTCCAAATCACATGTGGCACTCATTCAGTCTTAAACGAGCTCCTATTTAAAATACAAATTCACCATTGGAACCAAATTACATGTGGATTTGGTTCAGGCTGAAACCAGCTCCTCTGTAAAATACAAATTCACCAGTGGCACCAAATCACACGTGGCAGTCGTTCAGGCTGAAATCAGCTCCTATGTAAAATACAAAATCACCCGTGGCACCAAATCACACGTGACAGTCGTTCAGGCTGAAACCAGATCCTATGTAAAATACAAATACACTGGTGGCACAAAATCACAGGTGGCAGTCGTTCAGGCTGAAACAAACTCCTATATCAAATACAAATTCATCCGTGGCACCAAATCACACGTGGCACTCGTTCAGTCTGAATCCAGCTCCTAATTAAGATACAAATTCATCAGTGGCACCAAATTACATGTGGCAGTCGTTCAGGCTGAAACCAGCTCCTAGGTAAAATACAAATTCACCTGTGGCACCAAATCACACGTGGCAGTCGTTCAGGCTGAAACCAGTTCCTAGGTAAAATACAAATTCACCTGTGGCACCAAATCACACGTGACAGTCGTTCAGGCTGAAACCAGCGGCTATGTAAAATAGAAATTCACCGGTGCCACCAAATCAACATGGCTGTCGTTCAGGCTGAAACCAGCTCCTATGAAAAATACAAATTCACCCCTGGCACCAAATTACATGTGGCACTCGTTCAATCTGAGACCAGCTCCTAATTAAAATACAAATTCACCCCTGGCACCAAATCACACGTGGCAGTCGTTCAGTCTGAAACCAGCTCCTATGTAAAATACAAATTCACTGTTGGCACCAAACCACACGTGGCAGTCGTTCGGGATGAAACCAGCTCCAATATAAAATGCTAATTCACTGTTAGCTCCAAATCACACGTGGCAATCGTTCAGGCTGAAACCAGCTCCTATTTAAAATACAAATTCACCAGTGGCACAAAATCACATGTGGCAGTGGATCAGGCTGAAAACAGCTACTATATAAAATACAAATTCACCAGAGGCACCAAATCACACGTGGCAGTCGTTCAGGCTGAAACCAGCTCCAATATAAAATGCAAATTCACTGTTAGCACCAAATCACACGTGGCAGTCGTTCAGGCTGAAACCAGCTCCTAATTAAAATACAAATTCACTGTTTCCTCCAAATCACATGTGGCACTCATTCAGTCTTAAACGAGCTCCTATTTAAAATACAAATTCACCATTGGAACCAAATTACATGTGGATTTGGTTCAGGCTGAAACCAGCTCCTCTGTAAAATACAAATTCACCAGTGGCACCAAATCACACGTGGCAGTCGTTCAGGCTGAAATCAGCTCCTATGTAAAATACAAAATCACCCGTGGCACCAAATCACACGTGACAGTCGTTCAGGCTGAAACCAGATCCTATGTAAAATACAAATACACTGGTGGCACAAAATCACAGGTGGCAGTCGTTCAGGCTGAAACAAACTCCTATATCAAATACAAATTCATCCGTGGCACCAAATCACACGTGGCACTCGTTCAGTCTGAATCCAGCTCCTAATTAAGATACAAATTCATCAGTGGCACCAAATTACATGTGGCAGTCGTTCAGGCTGAAACCAGCTCCTAGGTAAAATACAAATTCACCCCTGGCACCAAATCACACGTGGCAGTCGTTCAGTCTGAAACCAGCTCCTATGTAAAATACAAATTCACCTGTGACTCCAAATCACACGTGGCAGTCGTTCAGTCTGAAACCAGTTCCTATTTAAAATGCAAATTCAGCAGTGGCACCAAATCACACGTGGCACTTGTTCAATCTGAGACCAGCTCCTAATTAAAATACAAATTCACCCCTGGCACCAAATTACATGTGGCAGTCGTTCAGGCTGAAACCAGCTCCTATGTAAAATACAAATTCATCCGTGTCACCAAATCACACGTGGCACTCGTTCAGTCAGAAACCAGCTCCTAATTAAAATACATATTCACCGGTGGGACCAAATCAAACGTGGCAGTCGTTCAGTCTGAAACCAGCTCCTATTTAAAATACAAATTCACCAGTGGCACAAAATCACATGTGGCAGTGGATCAGGCTGAAAACAGCTACTATATAAAATACAAATTCACCGTTGGCACCAAATCACACGTGGCAATCGTTCAGGCTGAAACCAGCTACTACATAAAATACAAATTCACCCCTGGCACCAAATAACACGTGGCAGTCGTTCAGGCTGAAACCAGCTCCTATTTAAAATACAAATTCACCCTTGGCACCAAATCACATGTGGCAGTGATTCAGGCTGAATCCAGCTCCTATTTAAAATACAAATTCACCCCTGGCACCAAATCACACGTGGCAGTCGTTCAGTCTGAAACCAGCTCCTACGTAAAATACAAATTCACCCCTGGCACCAAATCACACGTGGCAGTGATTCAGGCTGAATCCAGCTCCTATTTAAAATACAAATTCACCCCTGGCACCAAATCACACGTGGAAGTCGTTCAGTCTGAAACCAACTCCTACGTAAAATACAAATTCACATCTGGCACCAAAGCACCAGTGGCAGATGTTCAGGCTGAAACCAGCTCCTAATTAAAATACAAATTCACTGTTGCCTCCAAATCACACGTGGCGCTCATTCAGTCTTAAACGAGCTCCTATTTAAAATAGAAATTCACCATTGGCACCAAATCACACGTGGCAGTTGTTCAGGCTGAAACCAGCTCCTATATAAAATACATATTCACCGGTGGCACCAAATCACACGTGGCACTCGTTCAGTCTGAATCCAGCTCCTAATTAAAATACAAATTCATTAGTGGCACCAAATTTCACGTGGCAGTCGTTCAGAATGAAACCATCTCCTATGTAAAATACAAATTCACCAGTGGCACCAAATCAAACGTGGCAGTTGTTCAGTCTGAAACCAGCTCCTATTTAAAATACAAATTCACCAGGGGCACCAAATCACACGTGGCAGTCCTTCAGGCTGAAACCAGCTCCTATAAAAAACACAATTTGACCAGTGGCACAAAATCACATGTGGCAGTCGTTCAGTCTGAAACCAGCTACTATATAAAATACAAATTCACCCCTGGCACCAAATTACATGTGGCAGTCGTTCAGGCTGAAACCAGCTCCTATGTAAAATACAAATTCACCCGTGTCACCAAATCACACGTGGCACTCGTTCAGTCAGAAACCAGCTCCTAATTAAAATACATATTCACCGGTGGGACCAAATCAAACGTGGCAGTCGTTCAGTCTGAAACCAGCTCCTATTTAAAATACAAATTCACCAGTGGCACAAAATCACATGTGGCAGTGGATCAGGCTGAAAACAGCTACTATATAAAATACAAATTCACCAGTGGCACCAAATCACACGTGGCAGTCGTTCAGGCTGAAACCAGCTACTATATAAAATACAAATTCACCCCTGGCACCAAATCACACGTGGCAGTCGTTCAGGCTGAAACCAGCTACTATATAAAATACAAATTCACCCCTGGCACAAAATCACACGTGGCAGTCCTTCAGGCTGAGACCAGCTCCTATTTAAAATACAAATTCACCCCTGGCACCAAATCACACGTGGCAGTCGTTCAGTCTGAAACCAGCTCCTACGTAAAATACAAATTCACCCCTGGCACCAAATCACACGTGGCAGTGATTCAGGCTGAATCCAGCTCCTATTTAAAATACAAATTCACCCCTGGCACCAAATCACACGTGGCAGTCGTTCAGTCTGAAACCAGCTCCTACGTAAAATACAAATTCACATCTGGCACCAAAGCACCAGTGGCAGATGTTCAGGCTGAAACCAGCTCCTAATTAAAATACAAATTCACTGTTGCCTCCAAATCACACGTGGCACTCATTCAGTCTTAAACGAGCTACTATTTATATAGAAATTCACCATTGGCACCAAATCACACGTGGCAGTTGTTCAGGCTGAAACTAGCTCCTAATTAAAATACATATTCACCGGTGGGACCAAATCACACGTGGCAGTCGTTCAGTCTGAAACCAGCTCCTATTTAAAATGCAAATTCACCAGTGGCACCAAATCACACGTAACAGTCGTTCAGGATGAAAGCAGCTCCTAGGTAAAATACAAATTCACCTGTGTCACCAAATCACACGTGGCAGACGTTCAGCCTAAAACCAGCCCCTTTGTAAAATACAAAATCACCGGTGGCTCCAAATCACACGTGGCAGTCGTTCAGTCTGAAACCAGGTCCTATTTAAAATACAAATTCACCAGTGGCACAAAATCACATGTGGCAGTGGTTCAGGCTGAAACCAGCTACAGTATGAAATACAAATTCACCAGTGGCACCAAATGACACGTGGCAATCGTTCAGGCTGAAACCAGCTACAAAATAAAATACAAATTCACCCCTGGCACCAAATCACACGTGGCAGTCGTTCAGGCTGAAACCAGCTCCTAATTAAAATACAAATTCACCCCTGGCACCAAATCACACGTGGCAGTGATTCAGGCTGAATCCAGCTGCTATTTAAAATACAAATTCACCCCTGGCACCAAATCACACGTGGCAGTCGTTCAGTCTGAAACCAGCTCCTAATTAAAATACAAATTCGCCTGTGGCACCAAAGCACCAGTGGCAGACGTTCAGGCTGAAACCAGCTGTAATTAAAATACAAATTCACCAGTGGCACCAAATCACACGTAACAGTCGTTCAGGATGAAAGCAGCTCCTAGGTAAAATACAAATTCACCTGTGGCACCAAATCACACGTGGCAGACGTTCAGCCTAAAACCAGCTCCTTTGTAAAATAAAAAATCACCGGTGTCTCCAAATCACACGTGGCAGTCGTTCAGGCTGAAACCAGCTCCTATGTAAAATAGAAATTCACCTGTGGCTCCAAATCACACGTGGCAGTCGTTCAGGCTGAAACCAGCTCCTATGAAAAATACAAATTCACCCCTGGCACCAAATGACACGTGGCAGTGATTCAGGCTGAATCCAGCTCCTATTTAAAATACAAATTCACCCCTGGCACCAAATCACATGTGGCAGTCGTTCAGGCAGAAACCAGATCCTGTGTAAAATACAAATTCACCCCTGGCACCAAATCACACGTGGCAGTCGTTCAGTCTGAAACCAGCTCCTATGTAAAATACAAATTCACCTGTGACTCCAAATCACACGTGGCAGTCGTTCAGTCTGAAACCAGTTCCTATTTAAAATGCAAATTCAGCAGTGGCACCAAATCACACGTGGCACTTGTTCAATCTGAGACCAGCTCCTAATTAAAATACAAATTCACCCCTGGCACCAAATTACATGTGGCAGTCGTTCAGGCTGAAACCAGCTCCTATGTAAAATACAAATTCATCCGTGTCACCAAATCACACGTGGCACTCGTTCAGTCAGAAACCAGCTCCTAATTAAAATACATATTCACCGGTGGGACCAAATCAAACGTGGCAGTCGTTCAGTCTGAAACCAGCTCCTATTTAAAATACAAATTCACCAGTGGCACAAAATCACATGTGGCAGTGGATCAGGCTGAAAACAGCTACTATATAAAATACAAATTCACCGTTGGCACCAAATCACACGTGGCAATCGTTCAGGCTGAAACCAGCTACTACATAAAATACAAATTCACCCCTGGCACCAAATAACACGTGGCAGTCGTTCAGGCTGAAACCAGCTCCTATTTAAAATACAAATTCACCCTTGGCACCAAATCACATGTGGCAGTGATTCAGGCTGAATCCAGCTCCTATTTAAAATACAAATTCACCCCTGGCACCAAATCACACGTGGCAGTCGTTCAGTCTGAAACCAGCTCCTACGTAAAATACAAATTCACCCCTGGCACCAAATCACACGTGGCAGTGATTCAGGCTGAATCCAGCTCCTATTTAAAATACAAATTCACCCCTGGCACCAAATCACACGTGGAAGTCGTTCAGTCTGAAACCAACTCCTACGTAAAATACAAATTCACATCTGGCACCAAAGCACCAGTGGCAGATGTTCAGGCTGAAACCAGCTCCTAATTAAAATACAAATTCACTGTTGCCTCCAAATCACACGTGGCGCTCATTCAGTCTTAAACGAGCTCCTATTTAAAATAGAAATTCACCATTGGCACCAAATCACACGTGGCAGTTGTTCAGGCTGAAACCAGCTCCTATATAAAATACATATTCACCGGTGGCACCAAATCACACGTGGCACTCGTTCAGTCTGAATCCAGCTCCTAATTAAAATACAAATTCATTAGTGGCACCAAATTTCACGTGGCAGTCGTTCAGAATGAAACCATCTCCTATGTAAAATACAAATTCACCAGTGGCACCAAATCAAACGTGGCAGTTGTTCAGTCTGAAACCAGCTCCTATTTAAAATACAAATTCACCAGGGGCACCAAATCACACGTGGCAGTCCTTCAGGCTGAAACCAGCTCCTATAAAAAACACAATTTGACCAGTGGCACAAAATCACATGTGGCAGTCGTTCAGTCTGAAACCAGCTACTATATAAAATACAAATTCACCCCTAGCACCAAATCACACGTGGCAGTCGTTCAGGCTGAAACCAGCTACTATATAAAATACAAATTCACCCCTGGCACCAAATCACACGTGGCAGTCGTTCAGTCTGAAACCAGCTCCTATGTAAAATACAAATTCACTGTTGGCACCAAACCACACGTGGCAGTCGTTCGGGATGAAACCAGCTCCAATATAAAATGCTAATTCACTGTTAGCTCCAAATCACACGTGGCAATCGTTCAGGCTGAAACCAGCTCCTATTTAAAATACAAATTCACCAGTGGCACAAAATCACATGTGGCAGTGGATCAGGCTGAAAACAGCTACTATATAAAATACAAATTCACCAGAGGCACCAAATCACACGTGGCAGTCGTTCAGGCTGAAACCAGCTCCAATATAAAATGCAAATTCACTGTTAGCACCAAATCACACGTGGCAGTCGTTCAGGCTGAAACCAGCTCCTAATTAAAATACAAATTCACTGTTTCCTCCAAATCACATGTGGCACTCATTCAGTCTTAAACGAGCTCCTATTTAAAATACAAATTCACCATTGGAACCAAATTACATGTGGATTTGGTTCAGGCTGAAACCAGCTCCTCTGTAAAATACAAATTCACCAGTGGCACCAAATCACACGTGGCAGTCGTTCAGGCTGAAATCAGCTCCTATGTAAAATACAAAATCACCCGTGGCACCAAATCACACGTGACAGTCGTTCAGGCTGAAACCAGATCCTATGTAAAATACAAATACACTGGTGGCACAAAATCACAGGTGGCAGTCGTTCAGGCTGAAACAAACTCCTATATCAAATACAAATTCATCCGTGGCACCAAATCACACGTGGCACTCGTTCAGTCTGAATCCAGCTCCTAATTAAGATACAAATTCATCAGTGGCACCAAATTACATGTGGCAGTCGTTCAGGCTGAAACCAGCTCCTAGGTAAAATACAAATTCACCTGTGGCACCAAATCACACGTGGCAGTCGTTCAGGCTGAAACCAGTTCCTAGGTAAAATACAAATTCACCTGTGGCACCAAATCACACGTGACAGTCGTTCAGGCTGAAACCAGCGGCTATGTAAAATAGAAATTCACCGGTGCCACCAAATCAACATGGCTGTCGTTCAGGCTGAAACCAGCTCCTATGAAAAATACAAATTCACCCCTGGCACCAAATTACATGTGGCACTCGTTCAATCTGAGACCAGCTCCTAATTAAAATACAAATTCACCCCTGGCACCAAATTACATGTGGCAGTCGTTCAGGCTGAAACCATCTCCTATGTAAAATACAAATTCACTGTTGCACCAAATCACACGTGGGAGTCGTTCGGGATGAAACCAGCTCCAATATAAAATGCTAATTCACTGTTAGCTCCAAATCACACGTGGCAATCGTTCAGGCTGAAACCAGCTCCTATTTAAAATACAAATTCACCAGTGGCACAAAATCACATGTGGCAGTGGATCAGGCTGAAAACAGCTACTATATAAAATACAAATTCACCGTTGGCACCAAATCACACGTGGCAATCGTTCAGGCTGAAACCAGCTACTATATAAAATACAAATTCACCCCTGGCACCAAATGACACGTGGCAGTCGTTCAGGCTGAAACCAGCTCCTATTTAAAATACAAATTCACCCCTGGTACCAAATCACACGTGGCAGTGATTCAGGCTGAATCCAGCTCCTATTTAAAATACAAATTCACCCCTGGCACCAAATCACACGTGGCAGTCGTTCAGTCTGAAACCAGCTCCTACGTAAAATACAAATTCACCCCTGGCACCAAATCACACGTGGCAGTGATTCAGGCTGAATCCAGCTCCTATTTAAAATACAAATTCACCCCTGGCACCAAATCACACGAGGCAGTCGTTCAGTCTGAAACCAACTCCTACGTAAAATACAAATTCACATCTCGCACCAAAGCACCAGTGGCAGATGTTCAGGCTGAAACCAGCTCCTATGTAAAATACAAAATCACCCGTGGCACCAAATCACACGTGACAGTCGTTCAGGCTGAAACCAGCTCCTATGTAAAATACAAATACACTGGTGGCACAAAATCACAGGTGGCAGTCGTTCAGGCTGAAACAAACTCCTATATCAAATACAAATTCATCCGTGGCACCAAATCACACGTGGCACTCGTTCAGTCTGAATCCAGCTCCTAATTAAAATACAAATTCATCAGTGGCACCAAATTACATGTGGCAGTCGTTCAGGCTGAAACCAGCTCCTAGGTAAAATACAAATTCACCTGTGGCACCAAATCACACGTGGCAGTCGTTCAGGCTGAAACCAGTTCCTAGGTAAAATACAAATTCACCTGTGGCACCAAATCACACGTGACAGTCGTTCAGGCTGAAACCAGCGGCTATATAAAATAGAAATTCACCGGTGCCACCAAATCAACATGGCTGTCGTTCAGGCTGAAACCAGCTCCTATGAAAAATACAAATTCACCCCTGGCACCAAATTACATGTGGCACTCGTTCAATCTGAGACCAGCTCCTAATTAAAATACAAATTCACCCCTGGCACCAAATTACATGTGGCAGTCGTTCAGGCTGAAACCATCTCCTATGTAAAATACAAATTCACTGTTGCACCAAATCACACGTGGGAGTCGTTCGGGATGAAACCAGCTCCAATATAAAATGCTAATTCACTGTTAGCTCCAAATCACACGTGGCAATCGTTCAGGCTGAAACCAGCTCCTATTTAAAATACAAATTCACCAGTGGCACAAAATCACATGTGGCAGTGGATCAGGCTGAAAACAGCTACTATATAAAATACAAATTCACCGTTGGCACCAAATCACACGTGGCAATCGTTCAGGCTGAAACCAGCTACTATATAAAATACAAATTCACCCCTGGCACCAAATGACACGTGGCAGTCGTTCAGGCTGAAACCAGCTCCTATTTAAAATACAAATTCACCCCTGGTACCAAATCACACGTGGCAGTGATTCAGGCTGAATCCAGCTCCTATTTAAAATACAAATTCACCCCTGGCACCAAATCACACGTGGCAGTCGTTCAGTCTGAAACCAGCTCCTACGTAAAATACAAATTCACCCCTGGCACCAAATCACACGTGGCAGTGATTCAGGCTGAATCCAGCTCCTATTTAAAATACAAATTCACCCCTGGCACCAAATCACACGAGGCAGTCGTTCGGTCTGAAACCTACGTAAAATACAAATTCACATCTGGCACCAAAGCACCAGTGGCAGATGTTCAGGCTGAAACCAGCTCCTAATTAAAATACAAATTCACTGTTGCCTCCAAATCACACGTGGCGCTCATTCAGTCTTAAACGAGCTCCTATTTAAAATAGAAATTCACCATTGGCACCAAATCACACGTGGCAGTTGTTCAGGCTGAAACCAGCTCCTATATAAAATACATATTCACCGGTGGCACCAAATCACACGTGGCACTCGTTCAGTCTGAAACCAGCTCCTAATTAAAATACAAATTCATTAGTGGCACCAAATTTCACGTGGCAGTCGTTCAGAATGAAACCATCTCCTATGTAAAATACAAATTCACCAGTGGCACCAAATCAAACGTGGCAGTTGTTCAGTCTGAAACCAGCTCCTATTTAAAATACAAATTCACCAGGGGCACCAAATCACACGTGGCAGTCCTTCAGGCTGAAACCAGCTCCTATAAAAAACACAATTTGACCAGTGGCACAAAATCACATGTGGCAGTCGTTCAGTCTGAAACCAGCTACTATATAAAATACAAATTCACCCCTAGCACCAAATCACACGTGGCAGTCTTCAGGCTGAAACCAGCTACTATATAAAATACAAATTCACCCCTGGCACCAAATCACACGTGGCAGTCGTTCAGTCTGAAACCAGCTCCTATGTAAAATACAAATTCACTGTTAGCTCCAAATCACACGTGGCAATCGTTCAGGCTGAAACCAGCTCCTATCTAAAATACAAATTCACCAGAGGCACCAAATCACACGTGGCAGTCGTTCAGGCTGAAACCAGCTCCAATATAAAATGCAAATTCACTGTTAGCACCAAATCACACGTGGCAGTCGTTCAGGCTGAAACCAGCTCCTAATTAAAATACAAATTCACTGTTGCCTCCAAATCACATGTGGCACTCATTCAGTCTTAAACGAGCTCCTATTTAAAATACAAATTCACCAGTGGAACCAAATTACATGTGGAATTGGTTCAGGCTGAAACCAGATCCTCTGTAAAATACAAATTCACCAGTGGCACCAAATCACACGTGGCAGTCGTTCAGGCTGAAATCAGCTCCTATGTAAAATACAAAATCACACGTGACAGTCGTTCAGGCTGAAACCAGATCCTATGTAAAATACAAATACACTGGTGGCACAAAATCACAGGTGGCAGTCGTTCAGGCTGAAACAAACTCCTATATCAAATACAAATTCATCCGTGGCACCAAATCACACGTGGCACTCGTTCAGTCTGAATCCAGCTCCTAATTAAGATACAAATTCATCAGTGGCACCAAATTACATGTGGCAGTCGTTCAAGCTGAAACCAGCTCCTAGGTAAAATACAAATTCACCTGTGGCACCAAATCACACGTGGCAGTCGTTCAGGCTGAAACCAGTTACTAGGTAAAATACAAATTCACCTGTGGCACCAAATCACACGTGACAGTCGTTCAGGCTGAAACCAGCGGCTATATAAAATAGAAATTCACCGGTGCCACCAAATCAACATGGCTGTCGTTCAGGCTGAAACCAGCTCCTATGAAAAATACAAATTCACCCCTGGCACCAAATTACATGTGGCACTCGTTCAATCTGAGACCAGCTCCTAATTAAAATACAAATTCACCCCTGGCACCAAATTACATGTGGCAGTCGTTCAGGCTGAAACCATCTCCTATGTAAAATACAAATTCACCCGTGTCACCAAATCACACGTGGCAGTCGTTCAGGCTGAAACCAGCTCCTATTTAAAATACAAATTCACCCCTGGCACCAAATCACACGTGGCAGTGATTCAGGCTGAATCCAGCTCCTATTTAAAATACAAATTCACCCCTGGCACCAAATCACACGTGGCAGTGATTCAGGCTGAATCCAGCTCCTATTTAAAATACAAATTCACCCCTGGCACCAAATCACACGTGGCAGTCGTTCAGTCTGAAACCAGCTCCTACGTAAAATACAAATTCACATCTGGCACCAAAGCACCAGTGGCAGATGTTCAGGCTGAAACCAGCTCCTAATTAAAATACAAATTCACTGTTGCCTCCAAATCACACGTGGCACTCATTCAGTCTTAAACGAGCTCCTATTTAAAATAGAAATTCACCATTGGCACCAAAACACACGTGGCAGTTGTTCAGGCTGAAACCAGCTCCTATATAAAATACATATTCACCGGTGGCAACAAATCACACGTGGCACTCGTTCAGTCTGAAACCAGCTCCTAATTAAAATACAAATTCATTAGTCGCACCAAATTTCACGTGGCAGTCGTTCAGAATGAAACCAGCTCCTATGTAAAATACAAATTCACCAGTGGCACCAAATCAAACGTGGCAGTTGTTCAGTCTGAAACCAGCTCCTATTTAAAATACAAATTCACCAGGGGCACCAAATCACACGTGGCAGTCCTTCAGGCTGAAACCAGCTCCTATAAAAAACACAATTTGACCAGTGGCACAAAATCACATGTGGCAGTCGTTCAGTCTGAAACCAGGTCCTATTTAAAATGCAAATTCACCGGTGGCACCAAATCACACGTGGCACTCGTTCAATCTGAGACCAGCTCCTAATTAAAATACAAATTCAACCCTGGCACCAAATTACATGTGGCAGTCGTTCAGGCTGAAACCAGCTCCAATGTAAAATACAAATACACCCGTGTCACCAAATCACACGTGGCAGTCGTTCAGGCTGAAACCAGCTACTATTTAAAATACAAATTCACCCCTGGCACCAAATCACACGTGGCAGTCCTTCAGGCTGAAACCAGCTACTATATAAAATACAAATTCACCCCTGGCACCAAATCACACGTGGCAGTCGTTCAGGCTGAAACCAGCTCCTATTTAAAATACAAATTCACCCCTGGCACCAAATCACACGTGGCAGTCGTTCAGTCTGAAACCAGCTCCTACGTAAAATACAAATTCACATCTGGCACCAAAGCACCAGTGGCAGATGGTCAGGCTGAAACCAGCTCCTAATTAAAATACAAATTCACTGTTGCCTCCAAATCACACGTGGCACTCATTCAGTCTTAAACGAGCTCCTATTTAAAATAGAAATTCACCAGTGGCACCAAATCACACGTGGCACTCGTTCAGTCTGAAACCAGCTCCTATTTAAAATACAAATTCACCCCTGGCACCAAATTACATGTGGCAGTCGTTCAGAATGAATCCAGCTCCTATGTAAAATACAAATTCACCAGTGGCACCAAATCAAACGTGGCAGTAGTTCAGTCTGAAACCAGCTCCTATTTAAAATACAAATTCACCAGGGGCACCAAATCACACGTGGCAGTCCTTCAGGCTGAAACCAGCTCCTATAAAAAACACAATTTGACCAGTGGCACAAAATCACATGTGGCAGTCGTTCAGTCTGAAACCAGCTCCTATGTAAAATACAAATTCACCTGTGGCTCCAAATCACACGTGGCAGTCGTTCAGTCTGAAACCAGGTCCTATTTAAAATGCAAATTCACCAGTGGCACCAAATCACACGTGGCACTCGTTCAATCTGAGACGAGCTCCTAATTAAAATACAAATTCACCCCGGCACCAAATTACATGTGGCAGTCGTTCAGGCTGAAACCAGGTCCTATTTAAAATACAAATTCACCAGTGGCACAAAATCACATGTGGCAGTGGTTCAGGCTGAAACCAGCTACAATATGAAATACAAATTCACCAGTGGCACCAAATGACACGTGGCAATCGTTCAGGCTGAAACCAGCTACTATATAAAATACAAATTCACCCCTGGCACCAAATCACACGTGGCAGTCGTTCAGGCAGAAACCAGCTCATAATTAAAATACAAATTCACCTGTGGCACCAAATCATACGTGGCAGTTGTTCAGGCTGAAACCAGATCCTATGTAAAATACACATTCACCCCTTGCACCAAATCACACGTGGCAGTCGTTCAGTCTGAAACCAGCTCCTATGTAAAATACAAATTCACCTGTGGCTCCAAATCACAGGTGGCAGTCGTTCAGTCTGAAACCAGGTCCTATTTAAAATGCAAATTCACCAGTGGCACCAAATCACACGTGGCACTTGTTCAATCTGAGACCAGCTCCGAATTAAAATACAAATTCACCCCTGGCACCAAATTACATGTGGCAGTCGTTCAGGCTGAAACCAGCCCCTATGTAAAATACAAATTCACCCGTGTCACCAAATCACACGTGGCACTCGTTCAGTCAGAAACCAGCTCCTAATTAAAATACATATTCACCGGTGGGACCAAATCAAACGTGGCAGTCGTTCAGTCTGAAACCAGCTCCTATTTAAAATACAAATTCACCAGTGGCACAAAATCACATGTGGCAGTGGATCAGGCTGAAAACAGCTACTATATAAAATACAAATTCACCAGTGGCACCAAATCACACGTGGCAGTCGTTCAGGCTGAAACCAGCTACTATATAAAATACAAATTCACCCCTGGCACCAAATCATACGTGGCAGTCGTTCAGGCTGAAACCAGCTACTATATAAAATACAAATTCACCCCTGGCACAAAATCACACGTGGCAGTCGTTCAGGCTGAAACCAGCTCCTATTTAAAATACAAATTCACCCCTGGCACCAAATCACACGTGGCAGTCGTTCAGTCTGAAACCAGCTCCTACGTAAAATACAAATTCACCCCTGGCACCAAATCACACGTGGCAGTGATTCAGGCTGAATCCAGCTCCTATTTAAAATACAAATTCACCCCTGGCACCAAATCACACGTGGCAGTCGTTCAGTCTGAAACCAGCTCC
Organism: Hypanus sabinus; assembly: GCF_030144855.1. NCBI lineage: Eukaryota > Metazoa > Chordata > Chondrichthyes > Myliobatiformes > Dasyatidae > Hypanus > Hypanus sabinus. The sequence goes on along the minus strand of NC_082719.1, from coordinate 104,213,286 downwards.
TACGTAAAATACAAATTCACATCTGGCACCAAAGCACCAGTGGCAGATGTTCAGGCTGAAACCAGCTCCTAATTAAAATACAAATTCACTGTTGCCTCCAAATCACACGTGGCACTCATTCAGTCTTAAACGAGCTCCTATTTATATAGAAATTCACCATTGGCACCAAATCACACGTGGCAGTTGTTCAGGCTGAAACTAGCTCCTAATTAAAATACATATTCACCGGTGGGACCAAATCACACGTGGCAGTCGTTCAGTCTGAAACCAGCTCCTATTTAAAATGCAAATTCACCAGTGGCACCAAATCACACGTAACAGTCGTTCAGGATGAAAGCAGCTCCTAGGTAAAATACAAATTCACCTGTGTCACCAAATCACACGTGGCAGACGTTCAGCCTAAAACCAGCCCCTTTGTAAAATACAAAATCACCGGTGGCTCCAAATCACACGTGGCAGTCGTTCAGTCTGAAACCAGGTCCTATTTAAAATACAAATTCACCAGTGGCACAAAATCACATGTGGCAGTGGTTCAGGCTGAAACCAGCTACAGTATGAAATACAAATTCACCAGTGGCACCAAATGACACGTGGCAATCGTTCAGGCTGAAACCAGCTACAAAATAAAATACAAATTCACCCCTGGCACCAAATCACACGTGGCAGTCGTTCAGGCTGAAACCAGCTCCTAATTAAAATACAAATTCACCCCTGGCACCAAATCACACGTGGCAGTGATTCAGGCTGAATCCAGCTGCTATTTAAAATACAAATTCACCCCTGGCACCAAATCACACGTGGCAGTCGTTCAGTCTGAAACCAGCTCCTAATTAAAATACAAATTCGCCTGTGGCACCAAAGCACCAGTGGCAGACGTTCAGGCTGAAACCAGCTGTAATTAAAATACAAATTCACCAGTGGCACCAAATCACACGTAACAGTCGTTCAGGATGAAAGCAGCTCCTAGGTAAAATACAAATTCACCTGTGGCACCAAATCACACGTGGCAGACGTTCAGCCTAAAACCAGCTCCTTTGTAAAATAAAAAATCACCGGTGTCTCCAAATCACACGTGGCAGTCGTTCAGGCTGAAACCAGCTCCTATGAAAAATACAAATTCACCCCTGGCACCAAATGACACGTGGCAGTGATTCAGGCTGAATCCAGCTCCTATTTAAAATACAAATTCACCCCTGGCACCAAATCACATGTGGCAGTCGTTCAGGCTGAAACCAGATCCTGTGTAAAATACAAATTCACCCCTGGCACCAAATCACACGTGGCAGTCGTTCAGTCTGAAACCAGCTCCTATGTAAAATACAAATTCACCTGTGGCTCCAAATCACACGTGGCAGTCGTTCAGTCTGAAACCAGTTCCTATTTAAAATGCAAATTCAGCAGTGGCACCAAATCACACGTGGCACTCGTTCAGTCTGAATCCAGCTCCTAATTAAGATACAAATTCATCAGTGGCACCAAATCACACGTGACAGTCGTTCAGGCTGAAACCAGCGGCTATATAAAATAGAAATTCACCGGTGCCACCAAATCAACATGGCTGTCGTTCAGGCTGAAACCAGCTCCTATGAAAAATACAAATTCACCCCTGGCACCAAATTACATGTGGCACTCGTTCAATCTGAGACCAGCTCCTAATTAAAATACAAATTCACCCCTGGCACCAAATTACATGTGGCAGTCGTTCAGGCTGAAACCATCTCCTATGTAAAATACAAATTCACCCGTGTCACCAAATCACACGTGGCAGTCGTTCAGGCTGAAACCAGCTCCTATTTAAAATACAAATTCACCCCTGGCACCAAATCACACGTGGCAGTGATTCAGGCTGAATCCAGCTCCTATTTAAAATACAAATTCACCCCTGGCACCAAATCACACGTGGCAGTGATTCAGGCTGAATCCAGCTCCTATTTAAAATACAAATTCACCCCTGGCACCAAATCACACGTGGCAGTCGTTCAGTCTGAAACCAGCTCCTACGTAAAATACAAATTCACATCTGGCACCAAAGCACCAGTGGCAGATGTTCAGGCTGAAACCAGCTCCTAATTAAAATACAAATTCACTGTTGCCTCCAAATCACACGTGGCACTCATTCAGTCTTAAACGAGCTCCTATTTAAAATAGAAATTCACCATTGGCACCAAAACACACGTGGCAGTTGTTCAGGCTGAAACCAGCTCCTATATAAAATACATATTCACCGGTGGCAACAAATCACACGTGGCACTCGTTCAGTCTGAAACCAGCTCCTAATTAAAATACAAATTCATTAGTCGCACCAAATTTCACGTGGCAGTCGTTCAGAATGAAACCAGCTCCTATGTAAAATACAAATTCACCAGTGGCACCAAATCAAACGTGGCAGTTGTTCAGTCTGAAACCAGCTCCTATTTAAAATACAAATTCACCAGGGGCACCAAATCACACGTGGCAGTCCTTCAGGCTGAAACCAGCTCCTATAAAAAACACAATTTGACCAGTGGCACAAAATCACATGTGGCAGTCGTTCAGTCTGAAACCAGGTCCTATTTAAAATGCAAATTCACCGGTGGCACCAAATCACACGTGGCACTCGTTCAATCTGAGACCAGCTCCTAATTAAAATACAAATTCAACCCTGGCACCAAATTACATGTGGCAGTCGTTCAGGCTGAAACCAGCTCCAATGTAAAATACAAATACACCCGTGTCACCAAATCACACGTGGCAGTCGTTCAGGCTGAAACCAGCTACTATTTAAAATACAAATTCACCCCTGGCACCAAATCACACGTGGCAGTCCTTCAGGCTGAAACCAGCTACTATATAAAATACAAATTCACCCCTGGCACCAAATCACACGTGGCAGTCGTTCAGGCTGAAACCAGCTCCTATTTAAAATACAAATTCACCCCTGGCACCAAATCACACGTGGCAGTCGTTCAGTCTGAAACCAGCTCCTACGTAAAATACAAATTCACATCTGGCACCAAAGCACCAGTGGCAGATGGTCAGGCTGAAACCAGCTCCTAATTAAAATACAAATTCACTGTTGCCTCCAAATCACACGTGGCACTCATTCAGTCTTAAACGAGCTCCTATTTAAAATAGAAATTCACCAGTGGCACCAAATCACACGTGGCACTCGTTCAGTCTGAAACCAGCTCCTATTTAAAATACAAATTCACCCCTGGCACCAAATTACATGTGGCAGTCGTTCAGAATGAATCCAGCTCCTATGTAAAATACAAATTCACCAGTGGCACCAAATCAAACGTGGCAGTAGTTCAGTCTGAAACCAGCTCCTATTTAAAATACAAATTCACCAGGGGCACCAAATCACACGTGGCAGTCCTTCAGGCTGAAACCAGCTCCTATAAAAAACACAATTTGACCAGTGGCACAAAATCACATGTGGCAGTCGTTCAGTCTGAAACCAGCTCCTATGTAAAATACAAATTCACCTGTGGCTCCAAATCACACGTGGCAGTCGTTCAGTCTGAAACCAGGTCCTATTTAAAATGCAAATTCACCAGTGGCACCAAATCACACGTGGCACTCGTTCAATCTGAGACGAGCTCCTAATTAAAATACAAATTCACCCCGGCACCAAATTACATGTGGCAGTCGTTCAGGCTGAAACCAGGTCCTATTTAAAATACAAATTCACCAGTGGCACAAAATCACATGTGGCAGTGGTTCAGGCTGAAACCAGCTACAATATGAAATACAAATTCACCAGTGGCACCAAATGACACGTGGCAATCGTTCAGGCTGAAACCAGCTACTATATAAAATACAAATTCACCCCTGGCACCAAATCACACGTGGCAGTCGTTCAGGCAGAAACCAGCTCATAATTAAAATACAAATTCACCTGTGGCACCAAATCATACGTGGCAGTTGTTCAGGCTGAAACCAGATCCTATGTAAAATACACATTCACCCCTTGCACCAAATCACACGTGGCAGTCGTTCAGTCTGAAACCAGCTCCTATGTAAAATACAAATTCACCTGTGGCTCCAAATCACAGGTGGCAGTCGTTCAGTCTGAAACCAGGTCCTATTTAAAATGCAAATTCACCAGTGGCACCAAATCACACGTGGCACTTGTTCAATCTGAGACCAGCTCCGAATTAAAATACAAATTCACCCCTGGCACCAAATTACATGTGGCAGTCGTTCAGGCTGAAACCAGCCCCTATGTAAAATACAAATTCACCCGTGTCACCAAATCACACGTGGCACTCGTTCAGTCAGAAACCAGCTCCTAATTAAAATACATATTCACCGGTGGGACCAAATCAAACGTGGCAGTCGTTCAGTCTGAAACCAGCTCCTATTTAAAATACAAATTCACCAGTGGCACAAAATCACATGTGGCAGTGGATCAGGCTGAAAACAGCTACTATATAAAATACAAATTCACCAGTGGCACCAAATCACACGTGGCAGTCGTTCAGGCTGAAACCAGCTACTATATAAAATACAAATTCACCCCTGGCACCAAATCATACGTGGCAGTCGTTCAGGCTGAAACCAGCTACTATATAAAATACAAATTCACCCCTGGCACAAAATCACACGTGGCAGTCGTTCAGGCTGAAACCAGCTCCTATTTAAAATACAAATTCACCCCTGGCACCAAATCACACGTGGCAGTCGTTCAGTCTGAAACCAGCTCCTACGTAAAATACAAATTCACCCCTGGCACCAAATCACACGTGGCAGTGATTCAGGCTGAATCCAGCTCCTATTTAAAATACAAATTCACCCCTGGCACCAAATCACACGTGGCAGTCGTTCAGTCTGAAACCAGCTCCTACGTAAAATACAAATTCACATCTGGCACCAAAGCACCAGTGGCAGATGTTCAGGCTGAAACCAGCTCCTAATTAAAATACAAATTCACTGTTGCCTCCAAATCACACGTGGCACTCATTCAGTCTTAAACGAGCTCCTATTTATATAGAAATTCACCATTGGCACCAAATCACACGTGGCAGTTGTTCAGGCTGAAACTAGCTCCTAATTAAAATACATATTCACCGGTGGGACCAAATCACACGTGGCAGTCGTTCAGTCTGAAACCAGCTCCTATTTAAAATGCAAATTCACCAGTGGCACCAAATCACACGTAACAGTCGTTCAGGATGAAAGCAGCTCCTAGGTAAAATACAAATTCACCTGTGTCACCAAATCACACGTGGCAGACGTTCAGCCTAAAACCAGCCCCTTTGTAAAATACAAAATCACCGGTGGCTCCAAATCACACGTGGCAGTCGTTCAGTCTGAAACCAGGTCCTATTTAAAATACAAATTCACCAGTGGCACAAAATCACATGTGGCAGTGGTTCAGGCTGAAACCAGCTACAGTATGAAATACAAATTCACCAGTGGCACCAAATGACACGTGGCAATCGTTCAGGCTGAAACCAGCTACAAAATAAAATACAAATTCACCCCTGGCACCAAATCACACGTGGCAGTCGTTCAGGCTGAAACCAGCTCCTAATTAAAATACAAATTCACCCCTGGCACCAAATCACACGTGGCAGTGATTCAGGCTGAATCCAGCTGCTATTTAAAATACAAATTCACCCCTGGCACCAAATCACACGTGGCAGTCGTTCAGTCTGAAACCAGCTCCTAATTAAAATACAAATTCGCCTGTGGCACCAAAGCACCAGTGGCAGACGTTCAGGCTGAAACCAGCTGTAATTAAAATACAAATTCACCAGTGGCACCAAATCACACGTAACAGTCGTTCAGGATGAAAGCAGCTCCTAGGTAAAATACAAATTCACCTGTGGCACCAAATCACACGTGGCAGACGTTCAGCCTAAAACCAGCTCCTTTGTAAAATAAAAAATCACCGGTGTCTCCAAATCACACGTGGCAGTCGTTCAGGCTGAAACCAGCTCCTATGAAAAATACAAATTCACCCCTGGCACCAAATGACACGTGGCAGTGATTCAGGCTGAATCCAGCTCCTATTTAAAATACAAATTCACCCCTGGCACCAAATCACATGTGGCAGTCGTTCAGGCTGAAACCAGATCCTGTGTAAAATACAAATTCACCCCTGGCACCAAATCACACGTGGCAGTCGTTCAGTCTGAAACCAGCTCCTATGTAAAATACAAATTCACCTGTGGCTCCAAATCACACGTGGCAGTCGTTCAGTCTGAAACCAGTTCCTATTTAAAATGCAAATTCAGCAGTGGCACCAAATCACACGTGGCACTTGTTCAATCTGAGACCAGCTCCTAATTAAAATACAAATTCACCCCTGGCACCAAATTACATGTGGCAGTCGTTCAGGCTGAAACCAGCTCCTATGTAAAATACAAATTCATCCGTGTCACCAAATCACACGTGGCACTCGTTCAGTCAGAAACCAGCTCCTAATTAAAATACATATTCACCGGTGGGACCAAATCAAACGTGGCAGTCGTTCAGTCTGAAACCAGCTCCTATTTAAAATACAAATTCACCAGTGGCACAAAATCACATGTGGCAGTGGATCAGGCTGAAAACAGCTACTATATAAAATACAAATTCACCGTTGGCACCAAATCACACGTGGCAATCGTTCAGGCTGAAACCAGCTACTATATAAAATACAAATTCACCCCTGGCACCAAATAACACGTGGCAGTCGTTCAGGCTGAAACCAGCTCCTATTTAAAATACAAATTCACCCTTGGCACCAAATCACATGTGGCAGTGATTCAGGCTGAATCCAGCTCCTATTTAAAATACAAATTCACCCCTGGCACCAAATCACACGTGGCAGTGATTCAGGCTGAATCCAGCTCCTATTTAAAATACAAATTCACCCCTGGCACCAAATCACACGTGGAAGTCGTTCAGTCTGAAACCAACTCCTACGTAAAATACAAATTCACATCTGGCACCAAAGCACCAGTGGCAGATGTTCAGGCTGGAACCAGCTCCTAATTAAAATACAAATTCACTGTTGCCTCCAAATCACACGTGGCGCTCATTCAGTCTTAAACGAGCTCCTATTTAAAATAGAAATTCACCATTGGCACCAAATCACACGTGGCAGTTGTTCAGGCTGAAACCAGCTCCTATATAAAATACATATTCACCGGTGGCACCAAATCACACGTGGCACTCGTTCAGTCTGAATCCAGCTCCTAATTAAAATACAAATTCATTAGTGGCACCAAATTTCACGTGGCAGTTGTTCAGTCTGAAACCAGCTCCTATTTAAAATACAAATTCACCAGGGGCACCAAATCACACGTGGCAGTCCTTCAGGCTGAAACCAGCTCCTATAAAAAACACAATTTGACCAGTGGCACAAAATCACATGTGGCAGTCGTTCAGTCTGAAACCAGCTACTATATAAAATACAAATTCACCCCTAGCACCAAATCACACGTGGCAGTCGTTCAGGCTGAAACCAGCTACTATATAAAATACAAATTCACCCCTGGCACCAAATCACAAGTGGCAGTCGTTCAGTCTGAAACCAGCTCCTATGTAAAATACAAATTCACTGTTGGCACCAAACCACACGTGGCAGTCGTTCGGGATGAAACCAGCTCCAATATAAAATGCTAATTCACTGTTAGCTCCAAATCACACGTGGCAATCGTTCAGGCTGAAACCAGCTCCTATTTAAAATACAAATTCACCAGTGGCACAAAATCACATGTGGCAGTGGATCAGGCTGAAAACAGCTACTATATAAAATACAAATTCACCAGAGGCACCAAATCACACGTGGCAGTCGTTCAGGCTGAAACCAGCTCCAATATAAAATGCAAATTCACTGTTAGCACCAAATCACACGTGGCAGTCGTTCAGGCTGAAACCAGCTCCTAATTAAAATACAAATTCACTGTTTCCTCCAAATCACATGTGGCACTCATTCAGTCTTAAACGAGCTCCTATTTAAAATACAAATTCACCATTGGAACCAAATTACATGTGGATTTGGTTCAGGCTGAAACCAGCTCCTCTGTAAAATACAAATTCACCAGTGGCACCAAATCACACGTGGCAGTCGTTCAGGCTGAAATCAGCTCCTATGTAAAATACAAAATCACCCGTGGCACCAAATCACACGTGACAGTCGTTCAGGCTGAAACCAGATCCTATGTAAAATACAAATACACTGGTGGCACAAAATCACAGGTGGCAGTCGTTCAGGCTGAAACAAACTCCTATATCAAATACAAATTCATCCGTGGCACCAAATCACACGTGGCACTCGTTCAGTCTGAATCCAGCTCCTAATTAAGATACAAATTCATCAGTGGCACCAAATTACATGTGGCAGTCGTTCAGGCTGAAACCAGTTCCTAGGTAAAATACAAATTCACCTGTGGCACCAAATCACACGTGACAGTCGTTCAGGCTGAAACCAGCGGCTATGTAAAATAGAAATTCACCGGTGCCACCAAATCAACATGGCTGTCGTTCAGGCTGAAACCAGCTCCTATGAAAAATACAAATTCACCCCTGGCACCAAATTACATGTGGCACTCGTTCAATCTGAGACCAGCTCCTAATTAAAATACAAATTCACCCCTGGCACCAAATTACATGTGGCAGTCGTTCAGGCTGAAACCATCTCCTATGTAAAATACAAATTCACTGTTGCACCAAATCACACGTGGGAGTCGTTCGGGATGAAACCAGCTCCAATATAAAATGCTAATTCACTGTTAGCTCCAAATCACACGTGGCAATCGTTCAGGCTGAAACCAGCTCCTATTTAAAATACAAATTCACCAGTGGCACAAAATCACATGTGGCAGTGGATCAGGCTGAAAACAGCTACTATATAAAATACAAATTCACCGTTGGCACCAAATCACACGTGGCAATCGTTCAGGCTGAAACCAGCTACTATATAAAATACAAATTCACCCCTGGCACCAAATGACACGTGGCAGTCGTTCAGGCTGAAACCAGCTCCTATTTAAAATACAAATTCACCCCTGGTACCAAATCACACGTGGCAGTGATTCAGGCTGAATCCAGCTCCTATTTAAAATACAAATTCACCCCTGGCACCAAATCACACGTGGCAGTCGTTCAGTCTGAAACCAGCTCCTACGTAAAATACAAATTCACCCCTGGCACCAAATCACACGTGGCAGTGATTCAGGCTGAATCCAGCTCCTATTTAAAATACAAATTCACCCCTGGCACCAAATCACACGAGGCAGTCGTTCAGTCTGAAACCAACTCCTACGTAAAATACAAATTCACATCTCGCACCAAAGCACCAGTGGCAGATGTTCAGGCTGAAACCAGCTCCTATGTAAAATACAAAATCACCCGTGGCACCAAATCACACGTGACAGTCGTTCAGGCTGAAACCAGCTCCTATGTAAAATACAAATACACTGGTGGCACAAAATCACAGGTGGCAGTCGTTCAGGCTGAAACAAACTCCTATATCAAATACAAATTCATCCGTGGCACCAAATCACACGTGGCACTCGTTCAGTCTGAATCCAGCTCCTAATTAAAATACAAATTCATCAGTGGCACCAAATTACATGTGGCAGTCGTTCAGGCTGAAACCAGCTCCTAGGTAAAATACAAATTCACCTGTGGCACCAAATCACACGTGGCAGTCGTTCAGGTTGAAACCAGTTCCTAGGTAAAATACAAATTCACCTGTGGCACCAAATCACACGTGACAGTCGTTCAGGCTGAAACCAGCGGCTATATAAAATAGAAATTCACCGGTGCCACCAAATCAACATGGCTGTCGTTCAGGCTGAAACCAGCTCCTATGAAAAATACAAATTCACCCCTGGCACCAAATTACATGTGGCACTCGTTCAATCTGAGACCAGCTCCTAATTAAAATACAAATTCACCCCTGGCACCAAATTACATGTGGCAGTCGTTCAGGCTGAAACCATCTCCTATGTAAAATACAAATTCACTGTTGCACCAAATCACACGTGGGAGTCGTTCGGGATGAAACCAGCTCCAATATAAAATGCTAATTCACTGTTAGCTCCAAATCACACGTGGCAATCGTTCAGGCTGAAACCAGCTCCTATTTAAAATACAAATTCACCAGTGGCACAAAATCACATGTGGCAGTGGATCAGGCTGAAAACAGCTACTATATAAAATACAAATTCACCGTTGGCACCAAATCACACGTGGCAATCGTTCAGGCTGAAACCAGCTACTATATAAAATACAAATTCACCCCTGGCACCAAATGACACGTGGCAGTCGTTCAGGCTGAAACCAGCTCCTATTTAAAATACAAATTCACCCCTGGTACCAAATCACACGTGGCAGTGATTCAGGCTGAAACCAGCTCCTATTTAAAATACAAATTCACCCCTGGCACCAAATCACACGTGGCAGTCGTTCAGTCTGAAACCAGCTCCTACGTAAAATACAAATTCACCCCTGGCACCAAATCACACGTGGCAGTGATTCAGGCTGAATCCAGCTCCTATTTAAAATACAAATTCACCCCTGGCACCAAATCACACGAGGCAGTCGTTCGGTCTGAAACCTACGTAAAATACAAATTCACATCTGGCACCAAAGCACCAGTGGCAGATGTTCAGGCTGAAACCAGCTCCTAATTAAAATACAAATTCACTGTTGCCTCCAAATCACACGTGGCGCTCATTCAGTCTTAAACGAGCTCCTATTTAAAATAGAAATTCACCATTGGCACCAAATCACACGTGGCAGTTGTTCAGGCTGAAACCAGCTCCTATATAAAATACATATTCACCGGTGGCACCAAATCACACGTGGCACTCGTTCAGTCTGAAACCAGCTCCTAATTAAAATACAAATTCATTAGTGGCACCAAATTTCACGTGGCAGTCGTTCAGAATGAAACCATCTCCTATGTAAAATACAAATTCACCAGTGGCACCAAATCAAACGTGGCAGTTGTTCAGTCTGAAACCAGCTCCTATTTAAAATACAAATTCACCAGGGGCACCAAATCACACGTGGCAGTCCTTCAGGCTGAAACCAGCTCCTATAAAAAACACAATTTGACCAGTGGCACAAAATCACATGTGGCAGTCGTTCAGTCTGAAACCAGCTACTATATAAAATACAAATTCACCCCTAGCACCAAATCACACGTGGCAGTCGTTCAGGCTGAAACCAGCTACTATATAAAATACAAATTCACCCCTGGCACCAAATCACACGTGGCAGTCGTTCAGTCTGAAACCAGCTCCTATGTAAAATACAAATTCACTGTTAGCTCCAAATCACACGTGGCAATCGTTCAGGCTGAAACCAGCTCCTATGTAAAATACAAATTCACCAGAGGCACCAAATCACACGTGGCAGTCGTTCAGGCTGAAACCAGCTCCAATATAAAATGCAAATTCACTGTTAGCACCAAATCACACGTGGCAGTCGTTCAGGCTGAAACCAGCTCCTAATTAAAATACAAATTCACTGTTGCCTCCAAATCACATGTGGCACTCATTCAGTCTTAAACGAGCTCCTATTTAAAATACAAATTCACCAGTGGAACCAAATTACATGTGGAATTGGTTCAGGCTGAAACCAGATCCTCTGTAAAATACAAATTCACCAGTGGCACCAAATCACACGTGGCAGTCGTTCAGGCTGAAATCAGCTCCTATGTAAAATACAAAATCACACGTGACAGTCGTTCAGGCTGAAACCAGATCCTATGTAAAATACAAATACACTGGTGGCACAAAATCACAGGTGGCAGTCGTTCAGGCTGAAACAAACTCCTATATCAAATACAAATTCATCCGTGGCACCAAATCACACGTGGCACTCGTTCAGTCTGAATCCAGCTCCTAATTAAGATACAAATTCATCAGTGGCACCAAATCACACGTGACAGTCGTTCAGGCTGAAACCAGCGGCTATATAAAATAGAAATTCACCGGTGCCACCAAATCAACATGGCTGTCGTTCAGGCTGAAACCAGCTCCTATGAAAAATACAAATTCACCCCTGGCACCAAATTACATGTGGCACTCGTTCAATCTGAGACCAGCTCCTAATTAAAATACAAATTCACCCCTGGCACCAAATTACATGTGGCAGTCGTTCAGGCTGAAACCATCTCCTATGTAAAATACAAATTCACTGTTGCACCAAATCACACGTGGGAGTCGTTCGGGATGAAACCAGCTCCAATATAAAATGCTAATTCACTGTTAGCTCCAAATCACACGTGGCAATCGTTCAGGCTGAAACCAGCTCCTATGTAAAATACAAATTCACCAGAGACACCAAATCACACGTGGCAGTCGTTCAGGCTGAAACCATCTCCTATGTAAAATACAAATTCACCTTTGGCACCAAATCACACGTGGCAGTCGTTCAGGCTGAAACCAGCTCCTAATTAAAATACAAATTCACTGTTGCCTCCAAATCACATGTGGCACTCATTCCGTCTTAAACGAGCTCCTATTTAAAATACAAATTCACCAGTGGAACCAAATTACATGTGGAAGTGGTTCAGGCTGAAACCAGCTCCTCTGTAAAATACAAATTCACCAGTGGCACAAAATCACAGGTGGCAGTCGTTCAGTCTGAAACCAGCTCCTAATTAAAATATATATTCACCGGTGGCACCAAATTGCACGTGGCAGTCGTTCAGGCTAAAACCAGCTCCTATGTAAAATACAAATTCACTGTTGGCACCAAATCACACGTGGCAGTCGTTCAGAATGAAACCAGCTACTATGTAAAATACAAATTCACCCCTGGCACCAAATCACACATGGCAGTCGTTCAGGCTGAAACCAGCTCCTAATTAAAATACAAATTCACCAGTGGCACCAAATCAAACGTGGCAGTCGTTCAGTCTGAAACCAGCTCCTATTTAAAATACAAATTCACCAGGGGCACCAAATCACACGTGGCAGTCCTTCAGGCTGAAACCAGCTCCTATAAAAAACACAATTTGACCAGTGGCTCCAAATCACACGTAACAGTCGTTCAGGCTGAAACCAGCTTCTACGTAAAATATAAATTCACCCCTGGCACCAAATCACACGTGGCAGTCGTTCAGGCTGAAACCAGATCCAATATAAAATACAACTTCACCCCTGGCACCAAATCACACGTGGCAGTCGTTCCGGATTAAACCAGCTCCTAGGTAAAATACAAATTTACCTGTGGCACCAAATCACACGTGGCAGACGTTCAGGCTGATACCAGAGCCTACATAAAATACAAATTCAACGGAGGCACCAAATCAAACGTGGCAGTCGTTCAGGCTGAAAACTGCTCCTAAATAAAATACAAATTCACCCCTGGCACCAAATCACACGTGGCAGTCGTTCAGTCTGAAACCAGGTGCTATTTAAAATACAAATTCACCAGTGGCACAAACTCACATGTGGCAGTGGTTCAGGCTGAAACCAGCTACTATATAAAATACAAATTCACCAGTGGCACCAAATCACACGTGGCACTCGTTCAGGCTGAAACCAGATCCTATGTAAAATACAAAATCACCCCTGGCTCCAAATCACACGTGGCAGTCGTTCAGTCTGAAACAAGGTCCTATATAAAATACATATTCACCGGTGGCACCAAATCACACGTGGCAATCGTTCAGGCTGAAACCAGCTCCTATGTAAAATACAAATTCACCAGAGGCACCAAATCACACGTGGCAGTCGTTCAGGCTGAAACCAGCTCCAATATAAAATGCAAATTCACTGTTAGCACCAAATCACACGTGGCAGTCGTTCAGGCTGAAAACAGCTCCTAATTAAAATACAAATTCACTGTTGCCTCCAAATCACATGTGGCACTCATTCAGTCTTAAACGAGCTCCTATTTAAAATACAAATTCACCAGTGGAACCAAATTACATGTGGAATTGGTTCAGGCTGAAACCAGCTCCTCTGTAAAATACAAATTCACCAGTGGCACCAAATCACACGTGGCAGTCGTTCAGGCTGAAATCAGCTCCTATGTAAAATACAAAATCACCCGTGACACCAAATCACACGTGACAGTCGTTCAGGCTGAAACCAGATCCTATGTAAATTACAAATACACTGGTGGCACAAAATCACAGGTGGCAGTCGTTCAGGCTGAAACCAGTTCCTAGGTAAAATACAAATTCACCTGTGGCACCAAATCACACGTGACAGTCGTTCAGGCTGAAACCAGCGGCTATATAAAATAGAAATTCACCGGTGCAACCAAATCAACATGGCTGTCGTTCAGGCTGAAACCAGATCCAATATAAAATACAACTTCACCCCTGGCACCAAATCACATGTGGCAGTCGTTCAGGCTGAAACCAGATCCTATGTAAAATACAAATTCACCCCTGGCACCAAATCACACGTGGCAGTCGTTCAGACTGAAACCAGGTCCTATTTAAAATACAAATTCACCAGTGGCACAAACTCACATGTGGCAGTGGTTCAGGCTGAAACCAGCTAATATATAAAATACAAATTCACCAGTGGCACCAAATCACACGTGACAGTCGTTCAGGCTGAAACCAGCGGCTATATAAAATAGGAATTCACCTGTGGCTCCAAATCACACGTGGCAGTCGTTCAGGCTGAAACCAGCTCCTATGAAAAATACAAATTCACCCCTGGCACCAAATCACACGTGGCAGTGATTCAGGCTGAATCCAGCTCCTATTTAAAATACAAATTCACCCCTGGCACCAAATCACATGTGGCAGTCGTTCAGGCTGAAACCAGATTCTATGTAAAATACAAATTCACCCCTGGCACCAAATCACACGTGGCAGTAGTTCAGTCTGAAACCAGCTCCTATGTAAAATACAAATTCACCTGTGGCTCCAAATCACACGTGGCAGTCGTTCAGTCTGAAACCAGGTCCTATTTAAAATGCAAATTCAACAGTGGCACCAAATCACACGTGGCACTTGTTCAATCTGAGACCAGCTCGTAATTAAAATACAAATTCACCCCTGGCACCAAATTACATGTGGCAGTCGTTCAGGCTGAAACCAGCTCCTATGTAAAATACAAATTCACCCGTGTCACCAAATCACATGTGGCACTCGTTCAGTCAGAAACCAGCTCCAAATTGAAATACAAATTCATCAGTGGCACCAAATCACACGTGGCAGTCGTTCAGGCTGAAACCAGCTCCTAATTAAAATACATATTCACCGGTGTGACCAAATCAAACGTGGCAGTCGTTCTGTCTGAAACCAGCTCCTATGTAAAATACAAATTAACCAGTGGCACCAAATCACACGTGGCAGTCGTTCAGTCTGAAACCAGGTCCTTTTTAAAATACAAATTCACCAGTGGCACCAAATCACACGTGGCAATCGTTCAGGCTGAAACCAGCTACTATATAAAATAAAAATTCACCCCTGGCACCATATCACATGTGGCAGTCGATCAGGCTGAAACCAGCTCCTATTTAAAATACAAATTCACCCCTGGCACCAAATCACACGTGACAGTGATTCAGGCTGAATACAGTTCCTATTTAAAATACAAATTCACCCCTGGCACCAAATCACACGTGGCAGTCGTTCAGTCTGAAACCAGCTCCTACGTAAAATACAAATTCACATCTGGCACCAAAGCACCAGTGGCAGTGATTCAGGCTGAATACAGCTCCTATTTAAAATACAAATTCACCAGAGGCACCAAATCACACATGGCAGTCGTTCAGGCTGAAACCAGCTCCATTATAAAATGCAAATTCACTGTTAGCACCAAATCACACGTGGCAGTCGTTCAGGCTGAAACCAGCTCCTAATTAAAATACAAATTCACTGTTGCCTCCAAATCACACGTGGCACTCATTCAGTCTTAAACGAGCTCCTATTTAAAATAGAAATTCACCATTTGCACCAAATCACACGTGGCAGTTGTTCAGGCTGAAACCAGCTCCTATATAAAATACATATTCACCGGTGGCACCAAATCACACGTGGCAGTCGTTCAGAATGAAACCAGCTCTTATGTAAAATACAAATTCACCAGTGGCACCAAATCAAACGTGGCAGTTGTTCAGTCTCAAACCAGCTCCTATGTAAAATACAAATTCACCAGTGGCACCAAATCACACGTGGCAGTCCTCTAGGCTGAAACCAGCTCCTATAAAAAACACAATTTGACCAGTGGCACCAAATCACACGTAACAGTCGTTCAGGCTGAAACCAGCTTCTACGTAAAATATAAATTCACCCCTGGCACCAAATCACACGTGGCAGTCGTTCAGGCTGAAACCAGATCCAATATAAAATATAACTTCACCCCTGGCACCAAATCACACGTGGCAGTCGTTCAGTCTGAAACCAGCTCCTAATTAAAATATATATTCACCTGTGGCACCAAATTACACGTGGCAGTCGTTCAGGCTAAAACCAGCTCCAAGGTAAAATACAAATTGACCGGTGGCACCAAATCAAAAATGACTGTCGTTCAGGCTGAAGCAAACTCCTATATCAAATACAAATTCACCAGTGGCACCAAATCACACGTGGCACTCGTTCAGAATGAAACCAGATCCTATGTAAAATACAAAATCACCCCTGGCTCCAAATCACAGTTGGCAGTCGTTCAGTCTGAAACAAGGTCCTATTTAAAATACAAATTCACCAGTGGCACCAAATCACACGTGGCACTCGTTCAATCTGAGACCAGCTCCTAATTAAAATACAAATTCACCCCTGGCACCAAATTACATGTGGCAGTCCTTCAGGCGGAAACCAGCTCCTATGTAAAATACAAATTCACCAGAGGCACCAAATCACACGTGGCAGTCGTTCAGTCTGAAACCAGCTCCTAATTAAAATATATATTCACCTGTGGCACCAAATTACACGTGGCAGTCGTTCAGGCTAAAACCAGCTCCAAGGTAAAATACAAATTGACCGGTGGCACCAAATCAAAAATGACTGTCGTTCAGGCTGAAGCAAACTCCTATATCAAATACAAATTCACCAGTGGCACCAAATCACACGTGGCACTCGTTCAGAATGAAACCAGATCCTATGTAAAATACAAAATCACTCCTGGCTCCAAATCACAGTTGGCAGTCGTTCAGTCTGAAACAAGGTCCTATTTAAAATACAAATTCACCAGTGGCACCAAATCACACGTGGCACTCGTTCAATCTGAGACCAGCTCCTAATTAAAATACAAATTCACCCCTGGCACCAAATTACATGTGGCAGTCCTTCAGGCAGAAACCAGCTCCTATGTAAAATACAAATTCACCAGAGGCACCAAATCACACGTGGCAGTCGTTCAGGCAGAAACCAGCTCCAATATAAAATGCAAATTCACTGTTAGCACCAAATCACACGTGGCAGTCGTTCAGGCTGAAACCAGCTCCTAATTAAAATACAAATTCACTGTTGCCTCCAAATCACATGGGGCACTCATTCAGTCTTAAACGAGCTCCTATTTAAAATACAAATTCACCAGTGGAAACAAATTACATGTGGAAGTGGTTCAGGCTGAAACCAGCTCCTCTGTAAAATACAAATTCACCAGTGGCACGAAATCACAGGTGGCAGTCGTTCAGTCTGAAACCAGCTCTTAATTAAAATATATATTCACCGGTGCCACCAAATTACACGTGGCAGTCGTTCTGTCTGAAACCAGCTCCTAATTAAAATATATATTCACCGGTGGCACCAAATTACACGTGGCAGTCGTTCAGTCTGAAACCAGCTCCTATTTAAAATACAAATTCACCCCTGGCACCAAATCACATGTGGCAGTCGTTCAGGCTGAAACCAGATTCTATGTAAAATACAAATTCACCCCTGGCACCAAATCACACGTGGCAGTAGTTCAGTCTGAAACCAGCTCCTATGTAAAATACAAATTCACCTGTGGCTCCAAATCACACGTGGCAGTCGTTCAGTCTGAAACCAGGTCCTGTTTAAAATGCAAATTCAACAGTGGCACCAAATCACACGTGGCACTTGTTCAATCTGAGACCAGCTCGTAATTAAAATACAAATTCACCCCTGGCACCAAATTACATGTGGCAGTCGTTCAGGCTGAAACCAGCTCCTATGTAAAATACAAATTCACCCGTGTCACCAAATCACATGTGGCACTCGTTCAGTCAGAAACCAGCTCCAAATTGAAATACAAATTCATCAGTGGCACCAAATCACACGTGGCAGTCGTTCAGGCTGAAACCAGCTCCTAATTAAAATACATATTCACCGGTGTGACCAAATCAAACGTGGCAGTCGTTCTGTCTGAAACCAGCTCCTATGTAAAATACAAATTAACCAGTGGCACCAAATCACACGTGGCAGTCGTTCAGTCTGAAACCAGGTCCTTTTTAAAATACAAATTCACCAGTGGCACCAAATCACACGTGGCAATCGTTCAGGCTGAAACCAGCTACTATATAAAATACAAATTCACCCCTGGCACCATATCACATGTGGCAGTCGTTCAGGCTGAAACCAGCTCCTATTTAAAATACAAATTCACCCCTGGCACCAAATCACACGTGACAGTGATTCAGGCTGAATACAGCTCCTATTTAAAATACAAATTCTCCCCTGGCACCAAATCACACGTATCAGTCGTTCAGTCTGAAACCAGCTCCTACGTAAAATACAAATTCACATCTGGCACCAAAGCACCAGTGGCAGTGATTCAGGCTGAATACAGCTCCTATTAAAAATACAAATTCACCAGAGGCACCAAATCACACGTGGCAGTCGTTCAGGCTGAAACCAGCTCCAATATAAAATGCAAATTCACTGTTAGCACCAAATCACACGTGGCAGTCGTTCAGGCTGAAACCAGCTCCTAATTAAAATACAAATTCACTGTTGCCTCCAAATCACACGTGGCACTCATTCAGTCTTAAACGAGCTCCTATTTAAAATAGAAATTCACCATTTGCACCAAATCACACGTGGCAGTTGTTCAGGCTGAAACCAGCTCCTATATAAAATACATATTCACCGGTGGCACCAAATCACACGTGGCAGTCGTTCAGAATGAAACCAGCTCCTATGTAAAATACAAATTCACCAGTGGCACCAAATCAAATGTGGCAGTTGTTCAGTCTCAAACCAGCTCCTATGTAAAATACAAATTCACCAGTGGCACCAAATCACACGTGGCAGTCCTTCAGGCTGAAACCAGCTCCTATAAAAAACACAATTTGACCAGTGGCACCAAATCACACGTAACAGTCGTTCAGGCTGAAACCAGCTTCTACGTAAAATATAAATTCACCCCTGGCACCAAATCACACGTGGCAGTCGTTCAGGCTGAAACCAGATCCAATATAAAATATAACTTCACCCCTGGCACCAAATCACACGTGGCAGTCGTTCAGTCTGAAACCAGCTCCTAATTAAAATATATATTCACCTGTGGCACCAAATTACACGTGGCAGTCGTTCAGGCTAAAACCAGCTCCAAGGTAAAATACAAATTGACCGGTGGCACCAAATCAAAAATGACTGTCGTTCAGGCTGAAGCAAACTCCTATATCAAATACAAATTCACCAGTGGCACCAAATCACACGTGGCACTCGTTCAGGCTGAAACCAGATCCTATGTAAAATACAAAATCACCCCTGGCTCCAAATCACACGTGGCAGTCGTTCAGTCTGAAACAAGGTCCTATTTAAAATACAAATTCACCAGTGGCACCAAATCACACGTGGCACTCGTTCAATCTGAGACCAGCTCCTAATTAAAATACAAATTCACCCCTGGCACCAAATTACATGTGGCAGTCCTTCAGGCAGAAACCAGCTCCTATGTAAAATACAAATTCACCAGAGGCACCAAATCACAGGTGGCAGTCGTTCAGGCAGAAACCAGCTCCAATATAAAATGCAAATTCACTGTTAGCACCAAATCACACGTGGCAGTCGTTCAGGCTGAAACCAGCTCCTAATTAAAATACAAATTCACTGTTGCCTCCAAATCACATGTGGCACTCATTCAGTCTTAAACGAGCTCCTATTTAAAATACAAATTCACCAGTGGAACCAAATTACATGTGGAAGTGGTTCAGGCTGAAACCAGCTCCTCTGTAAAATACAAATTCACCAGTGGCACGAAATCACAGGTGGCAGTCGTTCAGTCTGAAACCAGCTCTTAATTAAAATATATATTCACCGGTGGCACCAAATTACACGTGGCAGTCGTTCTGTCTGAAACCAGCTCCTAATTAAAATATATATTCACCGGTGGCACCAAATTACACGTGGCAGTCGTTCAGTCTGAAACCAGCTCCAAGG
Source organism: Hypanus sabinus (assembly GCF_030144855.1). Taxonomy (NCBI): domain Eukaryota; kingdom Metazoa; phylum Chordata; class Chondrichthyes; order Myliobatiformes; family Dasyatidae; genus Hypanus; species Hypanus sabinus. Next base: position 104,193,032 of record NC_082719.1, on the reverse strand, counting down.
TAAAATACAAATTGACCGGTGGCACCAAATCAAAAATGACTGTCGTTCAGGCTGGAGCAAACTCCTATATCAAATACAAATTCACCCGTAGCACCAAATCACACGTGGCACTCGTTCAGGCTGAAACCAGATCCTATGTAAAATACAAAATCACCCGTGGCACCAAATCACACGTGGCACTCGTTCAGGCTGAAACCAGATCCTATGTAAAATACAAATACACTGGTGGCACAAAATCACAGGTGGCAGTCGTTTAGGCTGAAACAAACTCCTATATCAAATACAAATTCATCCGTGGCACCAAATCACACGTGGCACTCGTTCATTCTGAAACCAGCTCCTAATTAAAATACAAATTCATCAGTGGCACCAAATTACATGTGGCAGTCGTTCAGGCTGAAACCAGCTCCTATGAAAAATACAAATTCACCCCTGGCACAAAATCACACATGGCAGTCGTTCAGTCTGAAACCAGGTCCTATGAAAAATACAAATTCACCCCTGGCACCAAATCACACATGCCAGTCGTTGAGGCTGAAACCAGCTCCTAATTAAAATACATATTCACCGGTGGCACCAAATCAAACGCCGCAGTCGTTCAGGCTGAAACCAGCTCCTATGAAAAACACAAATTGGCCAGTGGCTCCAAATCACACGTAACAGTCGTTCAGGCTGAAACCAGCTTCTACGTACATTATAAATTCACCCCTGGCACCAAATCACATGTGGCAGTCGTTCAGGCTGAAACCAGCTCCTATGTAAAATACAAATTCACCAGAGACACCAAATCACACGTGACAGTCGTTCAGGCTGAAACCAGCTCCTATGTAAAATATAAATACACTGGTGGCACAAAATCACAGGTGGCAGTCGTTCAGGCTGAAACAAACTCCTATATCAAATACAAATTCATCCGTAGCACCAAATCACACGTGGCACTCGTTCAGTCTGAATCCAGCTCCTAATTAAAATACAAATTCATCAGTGGCACCAAATTACATGTGTCAGTCGTTCAGGCTGAAACCAGCTCCTAGGTAAAATACAAATTAACCAGTGGCACCAAATCACACGTGGCAGTCGTTCAGTCTGAAACCAGGTCCTTTTTAAAATACAAATTCACCAGTGGCACCAAATCACACGTGGCAATCGTTCAGGCTGAAACCAGCTACTATATAAAATACAAATTCACCCCTGGCACCAAATCACACGTGGCAGTCGTTCAGGCAGAAACCAGCTCCAATATAAAATGCAAATTCACTGTTAGCACCAAATCACACGTGGCAGTCGTTCAGGCTGAAACCAGCTCCTAATTAAAATACAAATTCACTGTTGCCTCCAAATCACATGTGGCACTCATTCAGTCTTGAACGAGCTCCTATTTAAAATACAAATTCACCAGTGGAACCAAATTACATGTGGAAGTGGTTGAGGCTGAAACCAGCTCCTCTGTAAAATACAAATTCACCAGTGGCACGAAATCACAGGTGGCAGTCGTTCAGTCTGAAACCAGCTCTTAATTAAAATATATATTCACCGGTGGCACCAAATTACACGTGGCAGTCGTTCTGTCTGAAACCAGCTCCTAATTAAAATATATATTCACCGGTGGCACCAAATTACACGTGGCAGTCGTTCAGTCTGAAACCAGCTCCAAGGTAAAATACAAATTGACCGGTGGCACCAAATCAAAAATGACTGTCGTTCAGGCTGAAGCAAACTCCTATATCAAATACAAATTCACCAGTGGCACCAAATCACACGTGGCAGTCGTTCAGGCTGAAATCAGCTCCTATGTAAAATACAAAATCACCCGTGGCATCAAATCACACGTGGCACTCGTTCAGGCTGAAACCAGATCCTATGTAAAATACAAAATCACCCGTGGCACCAAATCACACGTGACAGTCGTTCAGGCTGAAACCAGATCCTATGTAAAATACAAATACACTGGTGGCACAAAATCACAGGTGGCAGTCGTTCAGGCTGAAACAAACTCCTATATCAAATACAAATTCATCCGTGGCACCAAATCACACGTGGCACTCGTTCATTCTGTAACCAGCTCCTAATTAAAATACAAATTCATCAGTGGCACCAAATTACATGTGGCAGTCGTTCAGGCTGAAACCAGCTCCTATGAAAAATACAAATTCACCCCTGGCACCAAATCACACATGGCAGTCGTTCAGTCTGAAACCAGGTCCTATGAAAAATACAAATTCACCCCTGGCACCAAATCACACATGGCAGTCGTTGAGGCTGAAACCAGCTCCTAATTAAAATACATATTCACCGGTGGCACCAAATCAAACGCCGCAGTCGTTCAGTCTGAAACCAGCTCCTATTTAAAATACAAATTCACCAGTGGCACCAAATCACACGTGGCAATCGTTCAGGCTGAAACCAGCTACTATATAAAATACAAATTCACCCCTGGCACCAAATCACACGTGGCAGTCGTTCAGGCAGAAACCAGCTCCAATATAAAATGCAAATTCACTGTTAGCACCAAATCACACGTGGCAGTCGTTCAGGCTGAAACCAGCTCCTAATTAAAATACAAATTCACTGTTGCCTCCAAATCACATGTGGCACTCATTCAGTCTTGAACGAGCTCCTATTTAAAATACAAATTCACCAGTGGAACCAAATTACATGTGGAAGTGGTTGAGGCTGAAACCAGCTCCTCTGTAAAATACAAATTCACCAGTGGCACGAAATCACAGGTGGCAGTCGTTCAGTCTGAAACCAGCTCTTAATTAAAATATATATTCACCGGTGGCACCAAATTACACGTGGCAGTCGTTCTGTCTGAAACCAGCTCCTAATTAAAATATATATTCACCGGTGGCACCAAATTACACGTGGCAGTCGTTCAGTCTGAAACCAGCTCCAAGGTAAAATACAAATTGACCGGTGGCACCAAATCAAAAATGACTGTCGTTCAGGCTGAAGCAAACTCCTATATCAAATACAAATTCACCAGTGGCACCAAATCACACGTGGCAGTCGTTCAGGCTGAAATCAGCTCCTATGTAAAATACAAAATCACCCGTGGCACCAAATCACACGTGGCACTCGTTCAGGCTGAAACCAGATCCTATGTAAAATACAAAATCACCCGTGGCACCAAATCACACGTGACAGTCGTTCAGGCTGAAACCAGATCCTATGTAAAATACAAATACACTGGTGGCACAAAATCACAGGTGGCAGTCGTTCAGGCTGAAACAAACTCCTATATCAAATACAAATTCATCTGTGGCACCAAATCACACGTGGCACTCGTTCATTCTGTAACCAGCTCCTAATTAAAATACAAATTCATCAGTGGCACCAAATTACATGTGGCAGTCGTTCAGGCTGAAACCAGCTCCTATGAAAAATACAAATTCACCCCTGGCACCAAATCACACATGGCAGTCGTTCAGTCTGAAACCAGGTCCTATGAAAAATACAAATTCACCCCTGGCACCAAATCACACATGGCAGTCGTTGAGGCTGAAACCAGCTCCTAATTAAAATACATATTCACCGGTGGCACCAAATCAAACGCCGCAGTCGTTCAGTCTGAAACCAGCTCCTATTTAAAATACAAACTCACCAGTAGCACCAAATCAGACGTGGCAGTCCTTCAGGCTGAAACCAGCTCCTATGAAAAACACAAATTGGCCAGTGGCTCCAAATCACACGTAACAGTCGTTCAGGCTGAAACCAGCTTCTACGTAAATTATAAATTCACCCCTGGCACCAAATCACACGTGGCAGTCGTTTAGTCTGAAACCAGGTCCATTTAAAATTACAAATTCACCAGTGGCACAAAATAACATGTGGCAGACGTTCAGGCTGAAACCAGCTACTATTTAAAATACAAAATCACCCCTGGCACCAAATCACACATGGCAGTCGTTCAGTCTGAAACCAGGTCCTATGAAAAATACAAATTCACCCCTGGCACCAAATCACACATGGCAGTCGTTGAGGCTGAAACCAGCTCCTAATTAAAATACATATTCACCGGTGGCACCAAATCAAACGCCGCAGTCGTTCAGTCTGAAACCAGCTCCTATTTAAAATACAAACTCACCAGTAGCACCAAATCAGACGTGGCAGTCCTTCAGGCTGAAACCAGCTCCTATGAAAAACACAAATTGGCCAGTGGCTCCAAATCACACGTAACAGTCGTTCAGGCTGAAACCAGCTTCTACGTAAATTATAAATTCACCCCTGGCACCAAATCACACGTGGCAGTCGTTTAGTCTGAAACCAGGTCCATTTAAAATACAAATTCACCAGTGGCACAAAATAACATGTGGCAGACGTTCAGACTGAAACCAGCTACTATTTAAAATACAAAATCACCCGTGGCACCAAATCACACGTGACAGTCGTTCAGGCTGAAACCAGATCCTATGTAAAATACAAATACACTGGTGGCACAAAATCACAGGTGGCAGTCGTTCAGGCTGAAACAAACTCCTATATCAAATACAAATTCATCCGTGGCACCAAATCACACGTGGCACTCGTTCAGTCTGAAACCAGCTCCTATTTAAAATACAAACTCACCAGTAGCACCAAATCAGACGTGGCAGTCCTTCAGGCTGAAACCAGCTCCTATGAAAAACACAAATTGGCCAGTGGCTCCAAATCACACGTAACAGTCGTTCAGGCTGAAACCAGCTTCTACGTAAATTATAAATTCACCCCTGGCACCAAATCACACGTGGCAGTCGTTTAGTCTGAAACCAGGTCCATTTAAAATACAAATTCACCAGTGGCACAAAATAACATGTGGCAGACGTTCAGGCTGAAACCAGCTACTATATAAAATACAAATTCACCAGTGGCACCAAATTACACGTAGCAGTCATTCAGGCTGAAACCAGCTCCTATGAAAAATACAAATTAACCCCAGGCACCAAATCACACATGGCAGTCGTTCAGTCTGAAACCAGGTCATATGTAAAGTACAAATTCACCCATGGCACCAAATCATATGAGGCAGTCGTTCAGGCTGAAACCAGCTCCGATATAAAATATAACTTCACCCATGGCACCAAATCACACGTGGCAGTCGTTCAGTCTGAAACCAGGTCCTATGTAAAATACAAATTCACCCATGGCACCAAATCACACGTGGCAGTCGTTCAGGCTGAAACCAGCACCAATGAAAAATACAAATTGACCAGTGGCTCCAAATCACACGTGACAGTCGTTCAGGCTGAAACCAGCTCCTATGTAAAATACAAATACACTGGTGGCACAAAATCACAAGTGGCAGTCGTTCAGGCTGAAACAAACTCCTATATCAAATACAAATTCATCCGTGGCACCAAATCACACGTGGCACACGTTCAGTCTGAAACCAGCTCCTATTTAAAATACAAACTCACCAGTAGCACCAAATCACACGTGGCAGTCCTTCAGGCTGAATACAGCTCCTATTTAAAATACAAATTCACCCCTGGCACCAAATCTCACGTGGCAGACATTCAGTCTGAAACCAGCTCCTATGTAAAATAAAAATTCACCGGTGGCACCAAATCACAAGTGCACTCGTTCAGGCTGAAACCATCTCCTAATTAAAATACAAATACACTGTTGGCACCAAATCACATGTGGCAGTCGTTCAGGATGAAACCAGCTCCAATATAAAATGCTACTTCACTGTTAGCTCCAAATCACACGTGGCAATCGTTCAGGCTGAAACCAGCTCCTATGTAAAATACAAATTCACCAGAGGCACCAAATCACACGTGGCAGTCGTTCAGGCTGAAACCAGCTCCAATATAAAACGCAAATTCACTGTTAGCACCAAATCACACGTGGCAGTCGTTCAGGCTGAAACCAGCTCCTAATTAAAATACAAATTCACTGTTGCCTCCAAATCACATGTGGCACTCATTCAGTCTTAAACGAGCTCCTATTTAAAATACAAATTCACCAGTGGAACCAAATTACATGTGGAAGTGGTTCAGGCTGAAACCAGCTCCTATGAAAAATACAAATTCACCCCTGGCACCAAATCACACATGGCAGTCGTTCAGTCTGAAACCAGGTCCTATGTAAAATACAAATGCACCAGAGACACCAAATCACACGTGACAGTCGTTCAGGCTGAAACCAGCTCCTATATAAAATACAAATACACCGGTGGCACAAAATCACAGGTGGCAGTCGTTCAAGCTGAAACAAACTCCTATATCAAATACAAATTCATCCGTGGCACCAAATCACACGTGGCAGTCGTTGAGGCTGAAACCAGCTCCTATGTAAAATACAAATTCTCCCCTGGCACCAAATCACACATGGCAGTCGTTGAGGCTGAAACCAGCTCCTATTTAAAATACATATTCACCGGTGGCACCAAATCACACATGGCAGTCGTTGAGGCTGAAACCAGCTCCTAATTAAAATACATATTCACCGGTGGCACCAAATCAAATGTCGCAGTCGTTCAGTCTGAAACCAGCTCCTATTTAAAATACAAACTCACCAGTAGCACCAAATCACACGTGGCAGTCCTTCAGGCTGAAACCAGCTCCTATGAAAAACACAAATTGGCCAGTGGCTCCAAATCACACGTAACAGTCGTTCAGGCTGAAACCAGCTTCTACGTAAATTATAAATTCACCCCTGGCACCAAATCACACGTGGCAGTCGTTTAGTCTGAAACCAGGTCCATTTAAAATACAAATTCACCAGAGGCACAAAATAACATGTGGCAGACGTTCAGGCTGAAACCAGCTACTATATAAAATACAAATTCACCAGTGGCACCAAATTACACGTGGCAGTCGTTCAGGCTGAAACCAGCTCCTATTTAAAATACAAACTCACCAGTAGCACCAAATCAGACGTGGCAGTCCTTCAGGCTGAAACCAGCTCCTATGAAAAACACAAATTGGCCAGTGGCTCCAAATCACACGTAACAGTCGTTCAGGCTGAAACCAGCTTCTACGTAAATTATAAATTCACCCCTGGCACCAAATCACACGTGGCAGTCGTTTAGTCTGAAACCAGGTCCATTTAAAATACAAATTCACCAGTGGCACAAAATAACATGTGGCAGACGTTCAGGCTGAAACCAGCTACTATATAAAATACAAATTCACCAGTGGCACCAAATTACACGTAGCAGTCGTTCAGGCTGAAACCAGCTCCTATGAAAAATACAAATTAACCCCAGGCACCAAATCACACATGGCAGTCGTTCAGTCTGAAACCAGGTCCTATGAAAAATACAAATTCACCCCTGGCTCCAAATCACATGTGGCAGTCGTTCAGGCAGAAACCAGCTCCTATGTAAAATACAAATTCACCAGAGACACCAAATCACACGTGACAGTCGTTCAGGCTGAAACCAGCTCCTATGTAAAATACAAATTCACCAGAGACACCAAATCACACGTGGCAGACATTCAGTCTGAAACCAGCTCCTATGTAAAATAAAAATTCACCGGTGGCACCAAATCACACATGGCAGTCGTTGAGGCTGAAACCAGCTCCTATTTAAAATACATATTCACCGGTGGCACCAAATCACACATGGCAGTCGTTGAGGCTGAAACCAGCTCCTAATTAAAATACATATTCACCGGTGGCACCAAATCAAATGTCGCAGTCGTTCAGTCTGAAACCAGCTCCTATTTAAAATACAAACTCACCAGTAGCACCAAATCACACGTGGCAGTCCTTCAGGCTGAAACCAGCTCCTATGAAAAACACAAATTGGCCAGTGGCTCCAAATCACACGTAACAGTCGTTCAGGCTGAAACCAGCTTCTACGTAAATTATAAATTCACCCCTGGCACCAAATCACACGTGGCAGTCGTTTAGTCTGAAACCAGGTCCATTTAAAATACAAATTCACCAGAGGCACAAAATAACATGTGGCAGACGTTCAGGCTGAAACCAGCTACTATATAAAATACAAATTCACCAGTGGCACCAAATTACACGTGGCAGTCGTTCAGGCTGAAACCAGCTCCTATTTAAAATACAAACTCACCAGTAGCACCAAATCAGACGTGGCAGTCCTTCAGGCTGAAACCAGCTCCTATGAAAAACACAAATTGGCCAGTGGCTCCAAATCACACGTAACAGTCGTTCAGGCTGAAACCAGCTTCTACGTAAATTATAAATTCACCCCTGGCACCAAATCACACGTGGCAGTCGTTTAGTCTGAAACCAGGTCCATTTAAAATACAAATTCACCAGTGGCACAAAATAACATGTGGCAGACGTTCAGGCTGAAACCAGCTACTATATAAAATACAAATTCACCAGTGGCACCAAATTACACGTAGCAGTCGTTCAGGCTGAAACCAGCTCCTATGAAAAATACAAATTAACCCCAGGCACCAAATCACACATGGCAGTCGTTCAGTCTGAAACCAGGTCCTATGAAAAATACAAATTCACCCCTGGCTCCAAATCACATGTGGCAGTCGTTCAGGCTGAAACCAGCTCCTATGTAAAATACAAATTCACCAGAGACACCAAATCACACGTGACAGTCGTTCAGGCTGAAACCAGCTCCTATGTAAAATACAAATTCACCAGAGACACCAAATCACACGTGGCAGACATTCAGTCTGAAACCAGCTCCTATGTAAAATAAAAATTCACCGGTGGCACCAAATCACAAGTGGCACTCGTTCAGGCTGAAACCATCTCCTAATTAAAATACAAATACACTGTTGGCACCAAATCACATGTGGCAGTCGTTCGGGATGAAACCAGCTCCAATATAAAATGCTACTTCACTGTTAGCTCCAAATCACACGTGGCAATCGTTCAGGCTGAAACCAGCTCCTATGTAAAATACAAATTCACCAGAGGCACCAAATCACACGTGGCAGTCGTTCAGGCTGAAACCAGCTCCTATGTAAAATACAAATTAACCAGAGGCACCAAATCACACGTGGCAGTCGTTCAGGCTGAAACCAGCACCAATATAAAACGCAAATTCACTGTTAGCACCAAATCACACGTGGCAGTCGTTCAGGCTGAAACCAGCTCCTAATTAAAATACAAATTCACTGTTGCCTCCAAATCACATGTGGCACTCATTCAGTCTTAAACGAGCTCCTATTTAAAATACAAATTCACCAGTGGAACCAAATTACATGTGGAAGTGGTTCAGGCTGAAACCAGCTCCTCTGTAAAATACAAATTCACCAGTGGCACGAAATCACAGGTGGCAGTCGTTCAGTCTGAAACCAGCTCTTAATTAAAATATATGTTCACCGGTGGCACCAAATTACACGTGGCAGTCGTTCAGTCTGAAACCAGCTCCTAATTAAAATATATATTCACCGGTGGCACCAAATTACACGTGGCTGTCGTTCAGTCTGAAACCAGCTCCAAGGTAAAATACAAATTGACCGGTGGCACCAAATCAAAAATGACTGTCGTTCAGGCTGAAGCAAACTCCTATATCAAATACAAATTCATCCGTGGCACCAAATCACACGTGGCACTCGTTCATTCTGAAACCAGCTCCTAATTAAAATACAAATTCATCAGTGGCACCAAATTACATGTGGCAGTCGTTCAGGCTGAAACCAGCTCCTATGAAAAATACAAATTCACCCCTGGCACCAAATCACACATGGCAGTCGTTCAGTCTGAAACCAGGTCCTATCAAAAATACAAATTCACCCCTGGCACCAAATCACACATGCCAGTCGTTGAGGCTGAAACCAGCTCCTAATTAAAATACATATTCACCGGTTGCACCAAATCAAACGCCGCAGTCGTTCAGTCTGAAACCAGCTCCTATTTAAAATACAAACTCACCAGTAGCACCAAATCAGACGTGGCAGTCCTTCAGGCTGAAACCAGCTCCTATGAAAAACACAAATTGGCCAGTGGCTCCAAATCACACGTAACAGTCGTTCAGGCTGAAACCAGCTTCTACGTAAATTATAAATTCACCCCTGGCACCAAATCACACGTGGCAGTCGTTTAGTCTGAAACCAGGTCCATTTAAAATACAAATTCACCAGTGGCACAAAATAACATGTGGCAGACGTTCAGGCTGAAACCAGCTACTATTTAAAATACAAAATCACTCGTGGCACCAAATCACACGTGACAGTCGTTCAGGCTGAAACCAGATCCTATGTAAAATACAAATACACTGGTGGCACAAAATCACAGGTGGCAGTCGTTCAGGCTGAAACAAACTCCTATATCAAATACAAATTCATCCGTGGCACCAAATCACACGTGGCACTCGTTCAGTCTGAAACCAGCTCCTAATTAAAATACAAATTCATCAGTGGCACCAAATTACATGTGGCAGTCGTTCAGGCTGAAACCAGCTCCTAGGTAAAATACAAATTAACCAGTGGCACCAAATCACACGTGGCAGTCGTTCAGTCTGAAACCAGGTCCTTTTTAAAATACAAATTCACCAGTGGCACCAAATCACACGTGGCAATCGTTCAGGCTGAAACCAGCTACTATATAAAATACAAATTCACCCCTGGCACCAAATCACACGTGGCAGTCGTTTAGTCTGAAACCAGGTCCATTTAAAATACAAATTCACCAGTGGCACAAAATAACATGTGGCAGACGTTCAGGCTGAAACCAGCTACTATATAAAATACAAATTCACCAGTGGCACCAAATTACACGTAGCAGTCGTTCAGGCTGAAACCAGCTCCTATGAAAAATACAAATTAACCCCAGGCACCAAATCACACATGGCAGTCGTTCAGTCTGAAACCAGGTCCTATGTAAAGTACAAATTCACCCATGGCACCAAATCATATGAGGCAGTCGTTCAGGCTGAAACCAGCTCCGATATAAAATATAACTTCACCCATGGCACCAAATCACACGTGGCAGTCGTTCAGTCTGAAACCAGGTCCTATGTAAAATACAAATTCACCCATGGCACCAAATCACACGTGGCAGTCGTTCAGGCTGAAACCAGCTCCTATGTAAAATATAAATACACTGGTGGCACAAAATCACAAGTGGCAGTCGTTCAGGCTGAAACAAACTCCTATATCAAATACAAATTCATCCGTGGCACCAAATCACACGTGGCACACGTTCAGTCTGAAACCAGCTCCTATTTAAAATACAAACTCACCAGTAGCACCAAATCACACGTGGCAGTCCTTCAGGCTGAATCCAGCTCCTATTTAAAATACAAATTCGCCCCTGGCACCAAATCTCACGTGGCAGACATTCAGTCTGAAACCAGCTCCTATGTAAAATAAAAATTCACCGGTGGCACCAAATCACAAGTGGCACTCGTTCAGGCTGAAACCATCTCCTAATTAAAATACAAATACACTGTTGGCACCAAATCACATGTGGCAGTCGTTCGGGATGAAACCAGCTCCAATATAAAATGCTACTTCACTGTTAGCTCCAAATCACACGTGGCAATCGTTCAGGCTGAAACCAGCTCCTATGTAAAATACAAATTCACCAGAGGCACCAAATCACACGTGGCAGTCGTTCAGGCTGAAACCAGCTCCTATGTAAAATACAAATTCACCAGAGGCACCAAATCACACGTGGCAGTCGTTCAGGCTGAAACCAGCTCCTATGTAAAATACAAATTCACCAGAGGCACCAAATCACACGTGGCAGTCGTTCAGGCTGAAACCAGCTCCTAATTAAAATACAAATTCACTGTTGCCTCCAAATCACATGTGGCACTCATTCAGTCTTAAACGAGCTCCTATTTAAAATACAAATTCACCAGTGGAACCAAATTACATGTGGAAGTGGTTCAGGCTGAAACCAGCTCCTATGAAAAATACAAATTCATCCCTGGCACCAAATCACACATGGCAGTCGTTCAGTCTGAAACCAGGTCCTATGTAAAATACAAATGCACCAGAGACACCAAATCACACGTGACAGTCGTTCAGGCTGAAACCAGCTCCTATATAAAATACAAATACACTGGTGGCACAAAATCACAGGTGGCAGTCGTTCAAGCTGAAACAAACTCCTATATCAAATACAAATTCATCCGTGGCACCAAATCACACGTGGCAGTCGTTGAGGCTGAAACCAGCTCCTATGTAAAATACAAATTCTCCCCTGGCACCAAATCACACATGGCAGTCGTTGAGGCTGAAACCAGCTCCTATTTAAAATACATATTCACCGGTGGCACCAAATCACACATGGCAGTCGTTGAGGCTGAAACCAGCTCCTAATTAAAATACATATTCACCGGTGGCACCAAATCAAATGTCGCAGTCGTTCAGTCTGAAACCAGCTCCTATTTAAAATACAAACTCACCAGTAGCACCAAATCACACGTGGCAGTCCTTCAGGCTGAAACCAGCTCCTATGAAAAACACAAATTGGCCAGTGGCTCCAAATCACACGTAACAGTCGTTCAGGCTGAAACCAGCTTCTACGTAAATTATAAATTCACCCCTGGCACCAAATCACACGTGGCAGTCGTTTAGTCTGAAACCAGGTCCATTTAAAATACAAATTCACCAGAGGCACAAAATAACATGTGGCAGACGTTCAGGCTGAAACCAGCTACTATATAAAATACAAATTCACCAGTGGCACCAAATTACACGTGGCAGTCGTTCAGGCTGAAACCAGCTCCTATTTAAAATACAAACTCACCAGTAGCACCAAATCAGACGTGGCAGTCCTTCAGGCTGAAACCAGCTCCTATGAAAAACACAAATTGGCCAGTGGCTCCAAATCACACGTAACAGTCGTTCAGGCTGAAACCAGCTTCTACGTAAATTATAAATTCACCCCTGGCACCAAATCACACGTGGCAGTCGTTTAGTCTGAAACCAGGTCCATTTAAAATACAAATTCACCAGTGGCACAAAATAACATGTGGCAGACGTTCAGGCTGAAACCAGCTACTATATAAAATACAAATTCACCAGTGGCACCAAATTACACGTAGCAGTCGTTCAGGCTGAAACCAGCTCCTATGAAAAATACAAATTAACCCCAGGCATCAAATCACACATGGCAGTCGTTCAGTCTGAAACCAGGTCCTATGAAAAATACAAATTCACCCCTGGCTCCAAATCACATGTGGCAGTCGTTCAGGCTGAAACCAGCTCCTATGTAAAATACAAATTCACCAGAGACACCAAATCACACGTGACAGTCGTTCAGGCTGAAACCAGCTCCTATGTAAAATACAAATTCACCAGAGACACCAAATCACACGTGGCAGTCGTTGAGGCTGAAACCAGCTCCTAATTAAAATACATATTCACCGGTGGCACCAAATCAAACGTCGCAGTCGTTCAGTCTGAAACCAGCTCCTATTTAAAATACAAACTCACCAGTAGCACCAAATCACACGTGGCAGTCCTTCAGGCTGAATCCAGCTCCTATTTAAAATACAAATTCACCCCTGGCACCAAATCTCACGTGGCAGACATTCAGTCTGAAACCAGCTCCTATGTAAAATAAAAATTCACCGGTGGCACCAAATCACAAGTGGCACTCGTTCAGGCTGAAACCATCTCCTAATTAAAATACAAATACACTGTTGGCACCAAATCACACGTGGCAGTCGTTCAGTCTGAAACCAGGTCCTTTTTAAAATACAAATTCACCAGTGGCACCAAATCACACGTGGCAATCGTTCAGGCTGAAACCAGCTACTATATAAAATACAAATTCACCCCTGGCACCAAATCACACGTGGCAGTCGTTTAGTCTGAAACCAGGTCCATTTAAAATACAAATTCACCAGTGGCACAAAATAACATGTGGCAGACGTTCAGGCTGAAACCAGCTACTATATAAAATACAAATTCACCAGTGGCACCAAATTACACGTAGCAGTCGTTCAGGCTGAAACCAGCTCCTATGAAAAATACAAATTAACCCCAGGCACCAAATCACACATGGCAGTCGTTCAGTCTGAAACCAGGTCCTATGTAAAGTACAAATTCACCCATGGCACCAAATCATATGAGGCAGTCGTTCAGGCTGAAACCAGCACCAATGAAAAATACAAATTGACCAGTGGCTCCAAATCACACGTGACAGTCGTTCAGGCTGAAACCAGCTCCTATGTAAAATATAAATACACTGGTGGCACAAAATCACAAGTGGCAGTCGTTCAGGCTGAAACAAACTCCTATATCAAATACAAATTCATCCGTGGCACCAAATCACACGTGGCACACGTTCAGTCTGAAACCAGCTCCTATTTAAAATACAAACTCACCAGTAGCACCAAATCACACGTGGCAGTCCTTCAGGCTGAATCCAGCTCCTATTTAAAATACAAATTCGCCCCTGGCACCAAATCTCACGTGGCAGACATTCAGTCTGAAACCAGCTCCTATGTAAAATAAAAATTCACCGGTGGCACCAAATCACAAGTGGCACTCGTTCAGGCTGAAACCATCTCCTAATTAAAATACAAATACACTGTTGGCACCAAATCACATGTGGCAGTCGTTCGGGATGAAACCAGCTCCAATATAAAATGCTACTTCACTGTTAGCTCCAAATCACACGTGGCAATCGTTCAGGCTGAAACCAGCTCCTATGTAAAATACAAATTCACCAGAGGCACCAAATCACACGTGGCAGTCGTTCAGGCTGAAACCAGCTCCTATGTAAAATACAAATTCACCAGAGGCACCAAATCACACGTGGCAGTCGTTCAGGCTGAAACCAGCTCCTAATTAAAATACAAATTCACTGTTGCCTCCAAATCACATGTGGCACTCATTCTGTCTTAAACGAGCTCCTATTTAAAATACAAATTCACCAGTGGAACCAAATTACATGTGGAAGTGGTTCAGGCTGAAACCAGCTCCTATGAAAAATACAAATTCACCCCTGGCACCAAATCACACATGGCAGTCGTTCAGTCTGAAACCAGGTCCTATGTAAAATACAAATGCACCAGAGACACCAAATCACACGTGACAGTCGTTCAGGCTGAAACCAGCTCCTATGTAAAATACAAATACACTGGTGGCACAAAATCACAGGTGGCAGTCGTTCAAGCTGAAACAAACTCCTATATCAAATACAAATTCATCCGTGGCACCAAATCACACGTGGCACACGTTCAGTCTGAAACCAGCTCCTAACTAAAATACAAATTCATCAGTGGCACCAAATTACATGTGGCAGTCGTTCAGGCTGAAACCAGCTCCTATGTAAAATACAAATTCTCCCCTGGCACCAAATCACACATGGCAGTCGTTGAGGCTGAAACCAGCTCCTATGTAAAATACAAATTCTCCCCTGGCACCAAATCACACATGGCAGTCGTTGAGGCTGAAACCAGCTCCTAATTAAAATACATATTCACCGGTGGCACCAAATCAAACGTCGCAGTCGTTCAGTCTGAAACCAGCTCCTATTTAAAATACAAACTCACCAGTAGCACCAAATCAGACGTGGCAGTCCTTCAGGCTGAAACCAGCTCCTATGAAAAACACAAATTGGCCAGTGGCTCCAAATCACACGTAACAGTCGTTCAGGCTGAAACCAGCTTCTACGTAAATTATAAATTCACCCCTGGCACCAAATCACACGTGGCAGTCGTTTAGTCTGAAACCAGGTCCATTTAAAATACAAATTCACCAGAGGCACAAAATAACATGTGGCAGACGTTCAGGCTGAAACCAGCTACTATATAAAATACAAATTCACAAGTGGCACCAAATTACACGTGGCAGTCGTTCAGGCTGAAACCAGCTCCTATTTAAAATACAAACTCACCAGTAGCACCAAATCAGACGTGGCAGTCCTTCAGGCTGAAACCAGCTCCTATGAAAAACACAAATTGGCCAGTGGCTCCAAATCACACGTAACAGTCGTTCAGGCTGAAACCAGCTTCTACGTAAATTATAAATTCACCCCTGGCACCAAATCACACGTGGCAGTCGTTTAGTCTGAAACCAGGTCCATTTAAAATACAAATTCACCAGTGGCACAAAATAACATGTGGCAGACGTTCAGGCTGAAACCAGCTACTATATAAAATACAAATTCACCAGTGGCACCAAATTACACGTAGCAGTCGTTCAGGCTGAAACCAGCTCCTATGAAAAATACAAATTAACCCCAGGCACCAAATCACACATGGCAGTCGTTCAGTCTGAAACCAGGTCCTATGAAAAATACAAATTCACCCCTGGCTCCAAATCACATGTGGCAGTCGTTCAGGCTGAAACCAGCTCCTATGTAAAATACAAATTCACCAGAGACACCAAATCACACGTGACAGTCGTTCAGGCTGAAACCAGCTCCTATGTAAAATACAAATTCACCAGAGACACCAAATCACACGTGGCAGTCGTTGAGGCTGAAACCAGCTCCTAATTAAAATACATATTCACCGGTGGCACCAAATCAAACGTCGCAGTCGTTCAGTCTGAAACCAGCTCCTATTTAAAATACAAACTCACCAGTAGCACCAAATCACACGTGGCAGTCCTTCAGGCTGAATCCAGCTCCTATTTAAAATACAAATTCACCCCTGGCACCAAATCTCACGTGGCAGACATTCAGTCTGAAACCAGCTCCTATGTAAAATAAAAATTCACCGGTGGCACCAAATCACAAGTGGCACTCGTTCAGGCTGAAACCATCTCCTAATTAAAATACAAATACACTGTTGGCACCAAATCACATGTGGCAGTCGTTCGGGATGAAACCAGCTCCAATATAAAATGCTACTTCACTGTTAGCTCCAAATCACACGTGGCAATCGTTCAGGCTGAAACCAGCTCCTATGTAAAATACAAATTCACCAGAGGCACCAAATCACACGTGGCAGTCGTTCAGGCTGAAACCAGCTACTATATAAAATACAAATTCACAAGTGGCACCAAATTACACGTGGCAGTCGTTCAGGCTGAAACCAGCTCCTATTTAAAATACAAACTCACCAGTAGCACCAAATCAGACGTGGCAGTCCTTCAGGCTGAAACCAGCTCCTATGAAAAACACAAATTGGCCAGTGGCTCCAAATCACACGTAACAGTCGTTCAGGCTGAAACCAGCTTCTACGTAAATTATAAATTCACCCCTGGCACCAAATCACACGTGGCAGTCGTTAAGTCTGAAACCAGGTCCATTTAAAATACAAATTCACCAGTGGCACAAAATAACATGTGGCAGACGTTCAGGCTGAAACCAGCTACTATATAAAATACAAATTCACCAGTGGCACCAAATTACACGTAGCAGTCGTTCAGGCTGAAACCAGCTCCTATGAAAAATACAAATTAACCCCAGGCACCAAATCACACATGGCAGTCGTTCAGTCTGAAACCAGGTCCTATGAAAAATACAAATTCACCCCTGGCTCCAAATCACATGTGGCAGTCGTTCAGGCTGAAACCAGCTCCTATGTAAAATACAAATTCACCAGAGACACCAAATCACACGTGACAGTCGTTCAGGCTGAAACCAGCTCCTATGTAAAATACAAATTCACCAGAGACACCAAATCACACGTGGCAGTCGTTGAGGCTGAAACCAGCTCCTAATTAAAATACATATTCACCGGTGGCACCAAATCAAACGTCGCAGTCGTTCAGTCTGAAACCAGCTCCTATTTAAAATACAAACTCACCAGTAGCACCAAATCACACGTGGCAGTCCTTCAGGCTGAATCCAGCTCCTATTTAAAATACAAATTCACCCCTGGCACCAAATCTCACGTGGCAGACATTCAGTCTGAAACCAGCTCCTATGTAAAATAAAAATTCACCGGTGGCACCAAATCACAAGTGGCACTCGTTCAGGCTGAAACCATCTCCTAATTAAAATACAAATACACTGTTGGCACCAAATCACATGTGGCAGTCGTTCGGGATGAAACCAGCTCCAATATAAAATGCTACTTCACTGTTAGCTCCAAATCACACGTGGCAATCGTTCAGGCTGAAACCAGCTCCTATGTAAAATACAAATTCACCAGAGGCACCAAATCACACGTGGCAGTCGTTCAGGCTGAAACCAGCTCCTATGTAAAATACAAATTCACCAGAGGCACCAAATCACACGTGGCAGTCGTTCAGGCTGAAACCAGCTCCTAATTAAAATACAAATTCACTGTTGCCTCCAAATCACATGTGGCACTCATTCAGTCTTAAACGAGCTCCTATTTAAAATACAAATTCACCATTTGCACCAAATCACACGTGGCAGTTGTTCAGGCTGAAACCAGCTCCTCTGTAAAATACAAATTCACCAGTGGCACGAAATCACAGGTGGCAGTCGTTCAGTCTGAAAACAGCTCTTAATTAAAATATATATTCACCGGTGGCACCAAATTACACGTGGCAGTCGTTCAGTCTGAAACCAGCTCCTAATTAAAATATATATTCACCGGTGGCACCAAATTACACTTGGCAGTCGTTCAGTCTGAAACCAGCTCCAAGGTAAAATACAAATTGACCGGTGGCACCAAATCAAAAATGACTGTCGTTCAGGCTGAAGCAAACTCCTATATCAAATACAAATTCATCCGTGGCACCAAATCACACGTGGCACTCGTTCATTCTGAAACCAGCTCCTAATTAAAATACAAATTCATCAGTGGCACCAAATTACATGTGGCAGTCGTTCAGGCTGAAACCAGCTCCTATGAAAAATACAAATTCACCCCTGGCACCAAATCACACATGGCAGTCGTTCAGTCTGAAACCAGGTCCTATCAAAAATACAAATTCACCCCTGGCACCAAATCACACATGCCAGTCGTTGAGGCTGAAACCAGCTCCTAATTAAAATACATATTCACCGGTGGCACCAAATCAAACGCCGCAGTCGTTCAGTCTGAAACCAGCTCCTATTTAAAATACAAACTCACCAGTAGCACCAAATCAGACGTGGCAGTCCTTCAGGCTGAAACCAGCTCCTATGAAAAACACAAATTGGCCAGTGGCTCCAAATCACACGTAACAGTCGTTCAGGCTGAAACCAGCTTCTACGTAAATTATAAATTCACCCCTGGCACCAAATCACACGTGGCAGTCGTTTAGTCTGAAACCAGGTCCATTTAAAATACAAATTCACCAGTGGCACAAAATAACATGTGGCAGACGTTCAGGCTGAAACCAGCTACTATATAAAATACAAATTCACCAGTGGCACCAAATTACACGTAGCAGTCGTTCAGGCTGAAACCAGCTCCTATGAAAAATACAAATTAACCCCAGGCACCAAATCACACATGGCAGTCGTTCAGTCTGAAACCAGGTCCTATGAAAAATACAAATTCACCCCTGGCTCCAAATCACATGTGGCAGTCGTTCAGGCTGAAACCAGCTCCTATGTAAAATACAAATTCACCAGAGACACCAAATCACACGTGACAGTCGTTCAGGCTGAAACCAGCTCCTATGTAAAATACAAATTCACCAGAGACACCAAATCACACGTGGCAGTCATTGAGGCTGAAACCAGCTCCTAATTAAAATACATATTCACCGGTGGCACCAAATCAAACGTCGCAGTCGTTCAGTCTGAAACCAGCTCCTATTTAAAATACAAACTCACCAGTAGCACCAAATCACACGTGGCAGTCCTTCAGGCTGAATCCAGCTCCTATTTAAAATACAAATTCACCCCTGGCACCAAATCTCACGTGGCAGACATTCAGTCTGAAACCAGCTCCTATGCAAAATAAAAATTCACCGGTGGCACCAAATCACAAGTGGCACTCGTTCAGGCTGAAACCATCTCCTAATTAAAATACAAATACACTGTTGGCACCAAATCACATGTGGCAGTCGTTCGGGATGAAACCAGCTCCAATATAAAATGCTACTTCACTGTTAGCTCCAAATCACACGTGGCAATCGTTCAGGCTGAAACCAGCTCCTATGTAAAATACAAATTCACCAGAGGCACCAAATCACACGTGGCAGTCGTTCAGGCTGAAACCAGCTCCTATGTAAAATACAAATTCACCAGAGGCACCAAATCACACGTGGCAGTCGTTCAGGCTGAAACCAGCTCCTAATTAAAATACAAATTCACTGTTGCCTCCAAATCACATGTGGCACTCATTCAGTCTTAAACGAGCTCCTATTTAAAATACAAATTCACCATTTGCACCAAATCACACGTGGCAGTTGTTCAGGCTGAAACCAGCTCCTCTGTAAAATACAAATTCACCAGTGGCACGAAATCACAGGTGGCAGTCGTTCAGTCTGAAAACAGCTCTTAATTAAAATATATATTCACCGGTGGCACCAAATTACACGTGGCAGTCGTTCAGTCTGAAACCAGCTCCTAATTAAAATATATATTCACCGGTGGCACCAAATTACACTTGGCAGTCGTTCAGTCTGAAACCAGCTCCAAGGTAAAATACAAATTGACCGGTGGCACCAAATCAAAAATGACTGTCGTTCAGGCTGAAGCAAACTCCTATATCAAATACAAATTCATCCGTGGCACCAAATCACACGTGGCACTCGTTCATTCTGAAACCAGCTCCTAATTAAAATACAAATTCATCAGTGGCACCAAATTACATGTGGCAGTCGTTCAGGCTGAAACCAGCTCCTATGAAAAATACAAATTGCCCAGTGGCTCCAAATCACACGTAACAGTCGTTCAGGCTGAAACCAGCTTCTACGTAAATTATAAATTCACCCCTGGCACCAAATCACACATGGCAGTCGTTCAGTCTGAAACCAGGTCCTATCAAAAATACAAATTCACCCCTGGCACCAAATCACACATGCCAGTCGTTGAGGCTGAAACCAGCTCCTAATTAAAATACATATTCACCGGTGGCACCAAATCAAACGCCGCAGTCGTTCAGTCTGAAACCAGCTCCTATTTAAAATACAAACTCACCAGTAGCACCAAATCAGACGTGGCAGTCCTTCAGGCTGAAACCAGCTCCTATGAAAAACACAAATTGCCCAGTGGCTCCAAATCACACGTAACAGTCGTTCAGGCTGAAACCAGCTTCTACGTAAATTATAAATTCACCCCTGGCACCAAATCACACGTGGCAGTCGTTTAGTCTGAAACCAGGTCCATTTAAAATACAAATTCACCAGTGGCACAAAATAACATGTGGCAGACGTTCAGGCTGAAACCAGCTACTATATAAAATACAAATTCACCAGTGGCACCAAATTACACGTAGCAGTCGTTCAGGCTGAAACCAGCCCCTATGAAAAATACAAATTAACCCCAGGCACCAAATCACACATGGCAGTCGTTCAGTCTGAAACCAGGTCCTATGAAAAATACAAATTCACCCCTGGCTCCAAATCACATGTGGCAGTCGTTCAGGCTGAAACCAGCTCCTATGTAAAATACAAATTCACCAGAGACACCAAATCACACGTGACAGTCGTTCAGGCTGAAACCAGCTCCTATGTAAAATACAAATTCACCAGAGACACCAAATCACACGTGGCAGTCGTTGAGGCTGAAACCAGCTCCTAATTAAAATACATATTCACCGGTGGCACCAAATCAAACGTCGCAGTCGTTCAGTCTGAAACCAGCTCCTATTTAAAATACAAACTCACCAGTAGCACCAAATCACACGTGGCAGTCCTTCAGGCTGCATCCAGCTCCTATTTAAAATACAAATTCACCCCTGGCACCAAATCTCACGTGGCAGACATTCAGTCTGAAACCAGCTCCTATGCAAAATAAAAATTCACCGGTGGCACCAAATCACAAGTGGCACTCGTTCAGGCTGAAACCATCTCCTAATTAAAATACAAATACACTGTTGGCACCAAATCACATGTGGCAGTCGTTCGGGATGAAACCAGCTCCAATATAAAATGCTACTTCACTGTTAGCTCCAAATCACACGTGGCAATCGTTCAGGCTGAAACCAGCTCCTATGTAAAATACAAATTCACCAGAGGCACCAAATCACACGTGGCAGTCGTTCAGGCTGAAACCAGCTCCTATGTAAAATACAAATTCACCAGAGGCACCAAATCACACGTGGCAGTCGTTCAGGCTGAAACCAGCACCAATATAAAACGCAAATTCACTGTTAGCACCATATCACACGTGGCAGTCGTTCAGGCTGAAACCAGCTCCTAATTAAAATACAAATTCACTGTTGCCTCCAAATCACATGTGGCACTCATTCAGTCTTAAACGAGCTCCTATTTAAAATACAAATTCACCATTTGCACCAAATCACACGTGGCAGTTGTTCAGGCTGAAACCAGCTCCTCTGTAAAATACAAATTCACCAGTGGCACGAAATCACAGGTGGCAGTCGCTCAGTCTGAAACCAGCTCTTAATTAAAATATATATTCACCGGTGGCACCAAATTACACGTGGCAGTCGTTCAGTCTGAAACCAGCTCCTAATTAAAATATATATTCACCGGTGGCACCAAATTACACGTGGCAGTCGTTCAGTCTGAAACCAGCTCCAAGGTAAAATACAAATTGACCGGTGGCACCAAATCAAAAATGACTGTCGTTCAGGCTGAAGCAAACTCCTATATCAAATACAAATTCATCCGTGGCACCAAATCACACGTGGCACTCGTTCATTCTGAAACCAGCTCCTAATTAAAATACAAATTCATCAGTGGCACCAAATTACATGTGGCAGTCGTTCAGGCTGAAACCAGCTCCTATGAAAAATACAAATTCACCCCTGGCACCAAATCACACATGGCAGTCGTTCAGTCTGAAACCAGGTCCTATCAAAAATACAAATTCACCCCTGGCACCAAATCACACATGCCAGTCGTTGAGGCTGAAACCAGCTCCTAATTAAAATACATATTCACCGGTGGCACCAAATCAAACGCCGCAGTCATTCAGTCTGAAACCAGCTCCTATTTAAAATACAAACTCACCAGTAGCACCAAATCAGACGTGGCAGTCCTTCAGGCTGAAACCAGCTCCTATGAAAAACACAAATTGGCCAGTGGCTCCAAATCACACGTAACAGTCGTTCAGGCTGAAACCAGCTTCTACGTAAATTATAAATTCACCCCTGGCACCAAATCACACGTGGCAGTCGTTTAGTCTGAAACCAGGTCCATTTAAAATACAAATTCACCAGTGGCACAAAATAACATGTGGCAGACGTTCAGGCTGAAACCAGCTACTATTTAAAATACAAAATCACCTGTGGCACCAAATCACACGTGACAGTCGTTCAGGCTGAAACCAGATCCTATGTAAAATACAAATACACTGGTGGCACAAAATCACAGGTGGCAGTCGTTCAGGCTGAAACAAACTCCTATATCAAATACAAATTCATCCGTGGCACCAAATCACACGTGGCACTCGTTCAGTCTGAAACCAGCTCCTAATTAAAATACAAATTCATCAGTGGCACCAAATTACATGTGGCAGTCGTTCAGGCTGAAAGCAGCTCCTAGGTAAAATACAAATTAACCAGTGGCACCAAATCACACGTGGCAGTCGTTCAGTCTGAAACCAGGTCCTTTTTAAAATACAAATTCACCAGTGGCACCAAATCACACGTGGCAATCGTTCAGGCTGAAACCAGCTACTATATAAAATACAAATTCACCCCTGGCACCAAATCACATGTGGCAGTCGTTCAGGCTGAAACCAGCTCCTATTTAAAATACAAATTCACCCCTGGCACCAAATCACACGTGGCAGTGATTCAGGCTGAATACAGCTCCTATTTAAAATACAAATTCACCCCTGGCACCAAATCACACGTGGCAGTCGTTCAGTCTGAAACCAGCTCCTACGTAAAATACAAATTCACATCTGGCACCAAAGCACCAGTGGCAGTGATTCAGGCTGAATACAGCTCCTATTTAAAATACAAATTCACCAGAGGCACCAAATCACACGTGGCAGTCGTTCAGGCTGAAACCAGCTCCAATATAAAATGCAAATTCACTGTTGCCTCCAAATCACACGTGGCACTCATTCAGTCTTAAACGAGCTCCTATTTAAAATAGAAATTCACCATTTGCACCAAATCACACGTGGCAGTTGTTCAGGCTGAAACCAGCTCCTATATAAAATACATATTCACCGGTGGCACCAAATCACACGTGGCAGTCGTTCAGAATGAAACCAGCTCCTATGTAAAATACAAATTCACCAGTGGCACCAAATCAAACGTGGCAGTTGTTCAGTCTGAAACCAGCTCCTATGTAAAATACAAATTCACCAGTGGCACCAAATCACACGTGGCAGTCCTTCAGGCTGAAACCAGCTCCTATAAAAAACACAATTTGACCAGTGGCTCCAAATCACACGTAACAGTCGTTCAGGCTGAAACCAGCTTCTACGTAAAATATAAATTCACCCCTGGCACCAAATCACACGTGGCAGTCGTTCAGGCTGAAACCAGATCCAATATAAAATATAACTTCACCCCTGGCACCAAATCACACGTGGCAGTCGTTCAGTCTGAAACCAGCTCCTAATTAAAATATATATTCACCGGTGGCACCAAATTACACGTGGCAGTCGTTCAGGCTAAAACCAGCTCCAAGGTAAAATACAAATTGACCGGTGGCACCAAATTGACTGTCGTTCAGGCTGAAGCAAACTCCTATATCAAATACAAATTCACCAGTGGCACCAAATCACAGGTGGCAGTCGTTCAGGCTGAAACAAACTCCTATATCAAATACAAATTCATCCGTGGCACCAAATCACACGTGGCACTCGTTCATTCTGAAACCAGCTCCTAATTAAAATACAAATTCATCAGTGGCACCAAATTACATGTGGCAGTCGTTCAGGCTGAAACCAGCTCCTATGAAAAATACAAATTCACCCCTGGCACCAAATCACACATGGCAGTCGTTCAGTCTGAAACCAGGTCCTATGAAAAATACAAATTCACCCCTGGCACCAAATCACATGTGGCAGTCGTTCAGGCTGAAACCAGCTCCTATGTAAAATACAAATTCACCAGAGACACCAAATCACACGTGACAGTCGTTCAGGCTGAAACCAGCTCCTATGTAAAATACAAATACACTGGTGGCACAAAATCACAAGTGGCAGTCGTTCAGGCTGAAACAAACTCCTATATCAAATACAAATTCATCCGTGGCACCAAATCACACGTGGCACACGTTCAGTCTGAAACCAGCTCCTAATTAAAATACAAATTCATCAGTGGCACCAAATTGCATGTGGCTGTCGTTGAGGCTGAAACCAGCTCCTATGTAAAATACAAATTCTCCCCTGGCACCAAATCACACATGGCAGTCGTTGAGGCTGAAACCAGCTCCTAATTAAAATACATATTCACCGGTGGCACCAAATCAAACGCCGCAGTCGTTCAGTCTGAAACCAGCTCCTATTTAAAATACAAACTCACCAGTAGCACCAAATCAGACGTGGCAGTCCTTCAGGCTGAAACCAGCTCCTATGAAAAACACAAATTGGCCAGTGGCTCCAAATCACACGTAACAGTCGTTCAGGCTGAAACCAGCTTCTACGTAAATTATAAATTCACCCCTGGCACCAAATCACACGTGGCAGTCGTTTAGTCTGAAGCCAGGTCCATTTAAAATACAAATTCACCAGTGGCACAAAATAACATGTGGCAGACGTTCAGGCTGAAACCAGCTACTATATAAAATACAAATTCACAAGTGGCACCAAATTAGACGTGGCAGTCGTTCAGGCTGAAACCAGCTCCTATGAAAAATACAAATTCACCCCTGGCACCAAATCACACGTGGCAGTCGTTCAGTCTGAAACCAGGTCCTATGAAAAATACAAATTCACCCCTGGCTCCAAATCACATGTGGCAGTCGTTCAGGCTGAAACCAGCTCCTATGTAAAATACAAATTCACCAGAGACACCAAATCACACGTGACAGTCGTTCAGGCTGAAACCAGCTCCTATTTAAAATACAAATTCATCCGTGGCACCAAATCACACGTGGCACACGTTCAGTCTGAAACCAGCTCCTAATTAAAATACAAATTCATCAGTGGCACCAAATTACATGTGGCAGTCGTTCAGGCTGAAACCAGCTCCTATGTAAAATACAAATTCTCCCCTGGCACGAAATCACACATGGCAGTCGTTGAGGCTGAAACCAGCTCCTAATTAAAATACATATTCACCGGTGGCACCAAATCAAACGTCGCAGTCGTTCAGTCTGAAACCAGCTCCTATTTAAAATACAAACTCACCAGTAGCACCAAATCACACGTGGCAGTCCTTCAGGCTGAATCCAGCTCCTATTTAAAATACAAATTCACCCCTGGCACCAAATCTCACGTGGCAGACATTCAGTCTGAAACCAACTCCTATGTAAAATAAAAATTCACCGGTGGCACCAAATCACAAGTGGCACTCGTTCAGGCTGAAACCATCTCCTAATTAAAATACAAATTCACTGTTGGCACCAAATCACATGTGGCAGTCGTTCGGGATGAAACCAGCTCCAATATAAAATGCTAATTCACTGTTAGCTCCAAATCACACGTGGCAATCGTTCAGGCTGAAACCAGCTCCTATGTAAAATACAAATTCACCAGAGGCACCAAATCACACGTGGCAGTCGTTCAGGCTGAAACCAGCTCCTATGTAAAATACAAATTCACCAGAGGCACCAAATCACACGTGGCAGTCGTTCAGGCTGAAACCAGCTCCAATATAAAACGCAAATTCACTGTTAGCACCAAATCACACGTGGCAGTCGTTCAGGCTGAAACCAGCTCCTAATTAAAATACAAATTCACTGTTGCCTCCAAATCACATGTGGCACTCATTCAGTCTTAAACGAGCTCCTATTTAAAATACAAATTCACCAGTGGAACCAAATTACATGTGGAAGTGGTTCAGGCTGAAACCAGCTCCTCTGTAAAATACAAATTCACCAGTGGCACGAAATCACACGTGGCAGTCGTTCAGTCTGAAACCAGCTCTTAATTAAAATATATATTCACCGGTGGCACCAAATTACACGTGGCAGTCGTTCAGTCTGAAACCAGCTCCTAATTAAAATATATATTCACCGGTGGCACCAAATTACACGTGGCAGTCGTTCAGTCTGAAACCAGCTCCAAGGTAAAATACAAATTGACCGGTGGCACCAAATCAAAAATGACTGTCGTTCAGGCTGAAGCAAACTCCTATATCAAATACAAATTCACCAGTGGCACCAAATCACAGGTGGCAGTCGTTCAGGCTGAAACAAACTCCTATATCAAATACAAATTCATCCGTGGCACCAAATCACACGTGGCACTCGTTCATTCTGAAACCAGCTCCTAATTAAAATACAAATTCATCAGTGGCACCAAATTGCATGTGGCAGTCGTTGAGGCTGAAACCAGCTCCTATGTAAAATACAAATTCTCCCCTGGCACCAAATCACACATGGCAGTCGTTGAGGCTGAAACCAGCTCCTAATTAAAATACATATTCACCGGTGGCACCAAATCAAACGCCGCAGTCGTTCAGTCTGAAACCAGCTCCTATGTAAAATACAAATTCACCAGAGGCTCCAAATCACACGTGGGAGTCGTTCAGGCTGAAACCAGCTCCTATTTAAAATACAAATTCACCCCTGGCACCAAATCTCACGTGGCAGACATTCAGTCTGAAACCAGCTCCTATGTACAATAAAAATTCACCGGTGGCACCAAATCACAAGTGGCACTCGTTCAGGCTGAAACCAACTCCTAATTAAAATACAAATTCACTGTTGGCACCAAATCACACGTGGCAGTCGTTCGGGATGAAACCAGCTCCAATATAAAATGCTAATTCACTGTTAGCTCCAAATCACACGTGGCAATCGTTCAGGCTGAAACCAGCTCCAAGGTAAAATACAAATTCACCAGAGGCACCAAATCACACGTGGCAGTCGTTCAGGCTGAAACCAGCTCCTATGTAAAATACAAGTTCACCAGAGGCACCAAATCACACGTGGCAGTCGTTCAGGCTGAAACCAGCTCCAATATAAAATGCAAATTCACTGTTAGCACCAAATCGCACGTGGCAGTCGTTCAGGGTGAAACCAGCTCCTAATTAAAATACAAATTCACTGTTGCCTCCAAATCACATGTGGCACTCATTCAGTCTTAAACGAGCTCCTATTTAAAATACAAATTCACCAGTGCAACCAAATTACATGTGGAAGTGGTTCAGGCTGAAACCAGCTCCTCTGTAAAATACAAATTCACCAGTGGCACCAAATCACACGTGGCAGTCGTTCAGTCTGAAACCAGCTCCTAATTAAAATACAAATTGACCGGTGGCACCAAATCAAAAATGACTGTCGTTCAGGCTGAAGCAAACTCCTATATCAAATACAAATTCACCAGTGGCACCAAATCACACGTGGCAGTCGTTCAGGCTGAAATCAGCTCCTATGTAAAATACAAAATCTCCCGTGGCACCAAATCACACGTGGCACTCGTTCAGGCTGAAACCAGATCCTATGTAAAATACAAAATCACCCGTGGCACCAAATCACACGTGACAGTCGTTCAGGCTGAAACCAGCTCCTATTTAAACTACAAATTCACCCCTGGCATTAAATCACACGTGGCAGTGATTCAGGCTGAATCCAGCTCCTATTTAAAATACAAATTCACCCCTGGCACCAAATCTCACGTGGCAGACATTCAGTCTGAAACCAGCTCCTATGTAAAATAAAAATTCACCGGTGGCACCAAATCACAAGTGGCACTCGTTCAGGCTGAAACCATCTCCTAATTAAAATACAAATTCACTGTTGCCTCCAAATCACACGTGGCACTCATTCAGTCTTAAACGAGCTCCTATTTAAAATACAAATTCACTGTTGGCACCAAATCACATGTGGCAGTCGTTCAGGCTGAAACCAGCTCCTAATTAAAATACAAATTCACCCGTGGCACCAAATCACACGTCGCAGTCAGTCAGTCTGAAACCAGCTCATATATAAAATACAAATTCTCCGGTAGCACGAAATCACACGTGGCACTCGTTCAGTCTGAAAAGAGCTCCTATGTAAAATACAAATTCACACCTGTCACCAAATCACACGTGGCAGTCGTTCAGGCTGAAACCAGCTACTATATAAAATACAAATTCACCAGTGGCACCAAATTACACGTGGCAGTCGTTCAGGCTGAAACCAGCTCCAATTTAAAATACAAATTCACCCCTGGCATCAAATCACACGTGGCAGTGATTCAGGCTGAATCCAGCTCCTATTTAAAATACAAATTCACCCCTGGCACCAAATCTCACGTGGCAGACATTCAGTCTGAAACCAGCTCCTATGTAAAATAAAAATTCACTGTTGGCACCAAATCACATGTGGCAGTCGTTCAGGCTGAAACCAGCTCCTAATTAAAATGCAAATTCACCCGTGGCACCAAATCACACGTGGCAGTCAGTCAGTCTGAAACCAGCTCATATATAAAATACAAATTCTCCGGTAGCACGAAATCACACGTGGCACTCGTTCAGTCTGAAAAGAGCTCCTATGTAAAATACAAATTCACACCTGGCACCAAATCACACGTGGCAGTCGTTCAGGCTGAAACCAGCTCCTATGTAAAATACAAATTCACCAGTGGCACCAAATCACACGTGGCAGTCGTTCAGGCTGAAATCAGCTCCTATGGAAAATACAAAATCACCCGTGGCACCAAATCACACGTGACAGTCGTTCAGGCTGAAACCAGATCCTATGTAAAATACAAATACACTGGTGGCACAAAATCACAGGTGGCAGTCGTTCAGGCTGAAACAAACTCCTATATCAAATACAAATTCATCCGTGGCACCAAATCACACGTGGCACTCGTTCAGTCTGAAACCAGCTCCTAATTAAAATACAAATTCATCAGTGGAACCAAATTACATGTGGCAGTCGTTCAGGCTGAAACCAGCTCCTAATTGAAATACATATTCACCAGTGGCACCAAATCAAACGTCGCAGTCGTTCAGTCTGAAACCAGCTCCTATTTAAAATACAAACTCACCAGTAGCACCAAATCACACGTGGCAGTCCTTCAGGCTGAAACCAGCTCCTATGAAAAACACAAATTGGCCAGTGGCTCCAAATCACGCGTAACAGTCGTTCAGGCTGAAACCAGCTTCTACGTAAAATATAAATTCACCCCTGGCACCATATCACAAGTGGCAGTCGTTTAGTCTGAAACCAGGTCCATTTAAAATACAAATTCACCAGTGGCACAAAATAACATGTGCAAACGTTCAGGCTGAAACCAGCTACTATATAAAATACAAATTCACCAGTGGCACCAAATCACACGTGGCAGTCGTTCAGGCTGAAACCAGCTCCTATTTAAAATACAAACTCACCAGTAGCACCAAATCAGACGTGGCAGTCCTTTAGGCTGAAACCAGCTCCTATGAAAAACACAAATTGGCCAGTGGCTCCAAATCACACGTAACAGTCGTTCAGGCTGAAACCAGCTTCTACATAAATTATAAATTCACCCCTGGCACCAAATCACACGTGGCAGTCGTTTAGTCTGAAACCAGGTCCATTTAAAATACAAATTCACCAGTGGCACAAAATAACATGTGGCAGACGCTCAGGCTGAAACCAGCTACTATATAAAATACAAATTCACCAGTGGCACCAAATTACACGTGGCAGTCGTTCAGGCTGAAACCAGCTCCAATTTAAAATACATATTCACCCCTGGCATCAAATCACACATGGCAGTGATTCAGGCTGAATCCAGCTCCTATTTAAAATACAAATTCACCCCTGGCACCAAATCTCACGTGGCAGACATTCAGTCTGAAACCAGCTCCTATGTAAAATAAAAATTCACCGGTGGCACCAAATCACAAGTGGCACTCGTTCAGGCTGAAACCAACTCCTAATTAAAATACAAATTCACTGTTGGCACCAAATCACACGTGGCAGTCGTTCGGGATGAAACCAGCTCCAATATAAAATGCTAATTCACTGTTAGCTCCAAATCACACGTGGCAATCGTTCAGGCTGAAACCAGCTCCAAGGTAAAATACAAATTCACCAGAGGCACCAAATCACACGTGGCAGTCGTTCAGGCTGAAACCAGCTCCTATGTAAAATACAAGTTCACCAGAGGCACCAAATCACACGTGGCAGTCGTTCAGGCTGAAACCAGCTCCAATATAAAATGCAAATTCACTGTTAGCACCAAATCGCACGTGGCAGTCGTTCAGGGTGAAACCAGCTCCTAATTAAAATACAAATTCACTGTTGCCTCCAAATCACATGTGGCACTCATTCAGTCTTAAACGAGCTCCTATTTAAAATACAAATTCACCAGTGCAACCAAATTACATGTGGAAGTGGTTCAGGCTGAAACCAGCTCCTCTGTAAAATACAAATTCACCAGTGGCACCAAATCACACGTGGCAGTCGTTCAGTCTGAAACCAGCTCCTAATTAAAATACAAATTGACCGGTGGCACCAAATCAAAAATGACTGTCGTTCAGGCTGAAGCAAACTCCTATATCAAATACAAATTCACCAGTGGCACCAAATCACACGTGGCAGTCGTTCAGGCTGAAATCAGCTCCTATGTAAAATACAAAATC
Source organism: Hypanus sabinus (assembly GCF_030144855.1). Classification (NCBI taxonomy): domain Eukaryota; kingdom Metazoa; phylum Chordata; class Chondrichthyes; order Myliobatiformes; family Dasyatidae; genus Hypanus; species Hypanus sabinus. The sequence goes on along the minus strand of NC_082719.1, from coordinate 104,161,513 downwards.
TCCCGTGGCACCAAATCACACGTGGCACTCGTTCAGGCTGAAACCAGATCCTATGTAAAATACAAAATCACCCGTGGCACCAAATCACACGTGACAGTCGTTCAGGCTGAAACCAGCTCCTATTTAAACTACAAATTCACCCCTGGCATTAAATCACACGTGGCAGTGATTCAGGCTGAATCCAGCTCCTATTTAAAATACAAATTCACCCCTGGCACCAAATCTCACGTGGCAGACATTCAGTCTGAAACCAGCTCCTATGTAAAATAAAAATTCACCGGTGGCACCAAATCACAAGTGGCACTCGTTCAGGCTGAAACCATCTCCTAATTAAAATACAAATTCACTGTTGCCTCCAAATCACACGTGGCACTCATTCAGTCTTAAACGAGCTCCTATTTAAAATACAAATTCACTGTTGGCACCAAATCACATGTGGCAGTCGTTCAGGCTGAAACCAGCTCCTAATTAAAATACAAATTCACCCGTGGCACCAAATCACACGTCGCAGTCAGTCAGTCTGAAACCAGCTCATATATAAAATACAAATTCTCCGGTAGCACGAAATCACACGTGGCACTCGTTCAGTCTGAAAAGAGCTCCTATGTAAAATACAAATTCACACCTGTCACCAAATCACACGTGGCAGTCGTTCAGGCTGAAACCAGCTACTATATAAAATACAAATTCACCAGTGGCACCAAATTACATGTGGCAGTCGTTCAGGCTGAAACCAGCTCCAATTTAAAATACAAATTCACCCCTGGCATCAAATCACACGTGGCAGTGATTCAGGCTGAATCCAGCTCCTATGTAAAATAAAAATTCACTGTTGGCACCAAATCACATGTGGCAGTCGTTCAGGCTGAAACCAGCTCCTAATTAAAATGCAAATTCACCCGTGGCACCAAATCACACGTGGCAGTCAGTCAGTCTGAAACCAGCTCATATATAAAATACAAATTCTCCGGTAGCACGAAATCACACGTGGCACTCGTTCAGTCTGAAAAGAGCTCCTATGTAAAATACAAATTCACACCTGGCACCAAATCACACGTGGCAGTCGTTCAGGCTGAAACCAGCTCCTATGTAAAATACAAATTCACCAGTGGCACCAAATCACACGTGGCAGTCGTTCAGGCTGAAATCAGCTCCTATGGAAAATACAAAATCACCCGTGGCACCAAATCACACGTGACAGTCGTTCAGGCTGAAACCAGATCCTATGTAAAATACAAATACACTGGTGGCACAAAATCACAGGTGGCAGTCGTTCAGGCTGAAACGAACTCCTATATCAAATACAAATTCATCCCTGGCACCAAATCACATGTGGCACTCGTTCAGTCTGAATCCAGCTCCTAATTAAAATACAAATTCTTCAGTGGCACCAAATTACATGTGGCAGTCGTTCAGGCTGAAACCAGCTCCTATGTAAAATACAAATTCACCCATGGCACCAAATCACAAGTGGCAGTCGTTCAGGCTGAAACCAGCTCCGAGGTAAAATACAAATTCACCTGTGGCACTAAATCACACGTGACAGTCGTTCAGGCTGAAACCAGCGGCTATATAAAATAGAAATTCACCGGTGCCACCAAATCAACATAGCAGTCGTTCAGGCTGAAACCAGCTCCTATGAAAAATACAAATTCACCCCTGGCTCCAAATCACACGTGGCAGTCGTTCAGTCTGAAACAAGGTCCTATTTAAAATACAAATTCACCAGTGGCACCAAATCACACGTGGCACTCGTTCAATCTGAGACCAGCTCCTAATTAAAATACAAATTCACCCCTGGCACCAAATTACATGTGGCAGTCGTTAAGGCTGAAACGAGCTCCTATGTAAAATACAAATTCACCAGAGGCACCAAATCACACGTGGCAGTCGTTCAGGCTGAAACCAGCTCCAATATAAAATGCAAATTCACTGTTAGCACAAAATCACACCTGGCAGTCGTTCAGTCTTAAACGAGCTCCTATTTAAAATACAAATTCACCAGTGGAACCAAATTACATGTGGAAGTGGTTCAGGCTGAAACCAGCTCCTCTGTAAAATACAAATTCACCGTTGGCACCAAATCACACGTGGCAGTCGTTCAGGCTGAAATCAGCTCCTATGTAAAATACAAAATCAGCCGTGGCACCAAATCACACGTGGCAGTCGTTCAGGCTGCAACCAGCTCCTATATAAAATAAAAATTCACCCCTGGCACCAAATCACACGTGGCAGACGTTAAGGCTGAATCCAGCTCCAATAAAAAATGCAAATTCACTGTTAGCACCAAATCACACGTGGCAGTCGTTCTGGCTGAAACCAGCTCCTATATAGAATGCAAATTCACCCCTGACACCAAATCACAGGTGGCTGTTAGTCAGGCTTAAACCAGCTCCTATTAAAATACAAATTCACCGTTGGCACCAAATCACACGTGGCAGTTAGTCAAGCTGAAACCTGCTCCTATATAAAATACAAATTCACCGGTGGCACCAAATCTGACGTGGCAGTCGTTCAGGCTGAAACCAGCTCCAATTTAAAATACAAATTCACCGGTGGCACCAAAACACACGTGGCAGTCGTTCAGGCTGAAACCAGCTCCAATTTAAAATACAAATTCACTGTTAGCACCAAATCACACATGGCAGACGTTCGGGCTGCAACCAGCTTCTATATAGAATATAAATTCACCCCTGACACCAAATCACATGTGGCAGTCATTCAGGCTGAAACCAGCTCCTAGGTAAAATACAAATTCACCGCTGGCACTAAATCACACGAGACAGTCGTTCAAGCTGAAACCAGCTCCTATGTTCAACACAAATACACCAGTGGCACCAAATCGCACGTGGCAGTCTTTCAGGCTGAAACCAGCTCCTATATAAAATACAAATTCACCACTGGCGCTAAATCACACGTGACAGTTGTTCAAGCTGAAACCAGCTCCTATGTAAAATACAAATTCATCCCGGCACCAAATCACATGTGGCAGACGTTCGGGCTGAAACCAGCTTCTATGTAGAATACAAATTCACCCCTGGCACCAAATCACAGGTGGCTGTTAGTCAGGCTGAAACCAGCTCCTATTAAAATACAAATTCACCGTTGGCACCAAATCACACGTGGCAGTTAGTCAAGCTGAAACCTGCTCCTATATAAAATACAAATTCACCGGTGGCACCAAATCTGACGTGGCAGTCGTTCAGTCTGAAACCAGCTCCTAGGTAAAATACAAATTCACCGTTTGCACCAAATCACACGTGGCAGTCGGGCCCGGCTGAAACCAGCTCCTAGGTAAAATACAAATTCACTGTTGGCACCAAATCACACGTGGCAGTCGTTCAGACTGAATCCAGCTGCTATGTTAAACACAAATTCACCGGTGGCACCAAATCGCACGTGGCAGTCTTTCAAGCTGAAACCAGCTCCTATATAAAATACAAATTCACCGCTGGCACTAAATCACACGTGACAGTCGTTCAAGCTGAAACCAGCTCCTATATAACATCCAAATTCATCCCGGCACCAAATCACACGTCGCAGACGTTCGGGCTGAAACCAGCTTCTATGTAGAATAAAAATTCACCCCTGGCACCAAATCACACGTGGCAGTCGTTCAGGCTGAAACCAGATCCTATGTAAAATACAAATACACTGGTGGCACAAAATCACAGGTGGCAGTCGTTCAGGCTGAAACGAACTCCTATATCAAATACAAATTCATCCCTGGCACCAAATCACACGTGGCACTCGTTCAGTCTGAATCCAGCTCCTAATTAAAATACAAATTCTTCAGTGGCACCAAATTACATGTGGCAGTCGTTCAGGCTGAAACCAGCTCGTATGTAAAATACAAATTCACCCATGGCACCAAATCACAAGTGGCAGTCGTTCAGGCTGAAACCAGCTCCTAGGTAAAATACAAATTCACCTGTGGCACTAAATCACACGTGACAGTCGTTCAGGCTGAAACCAGTGGCTATATAAAATAGAAATTCACCGGTGCCACCAAATCAACATAGCAGTCGTTCAGGCTGAAACCAGCTCCTATGAAAAATACAAATTCACCCCTGGCTCCAAATCACACGTGGCAGTCGTTCAGTCTGAAACAAGGTCCTATTTAAAATACAAATTCACCAGTGGCACCAAATCACACGTGGCACTCGTTCAATCTGAGACCAGCTCCTAATTAAAATACAAATTCACCCCTGGCACCAAATTACATGTGGCAGTCGTTAAGGCTGAAACGAGCTCCTACGTAAAATACAAATTCACCAGAGGCACCAAATCACACGTGGCAGTCGTTCAGGCTGAAACCAGCTCCAATATAAAATGCAAATTCACTGTTAGCACAAAATCACACCTGGCAGTCGTTCAGTCTTAAACGAGCTCCTATTTAAAATACAAATTCACCAGTGGAACCAAATTACATGTGGAAGTGGTTCAGGCTGAAACCAGCTCCTCTGTAAAATACAAATTCACCGTTGGCACCAAATCACACGTGGCAGTCGTTCAGGCTGAAATCAGCTCCTATGTAAAATACAAAATCAGCCGTGGCACCAAATCACACGTGGCAGTCGTTCAGGCTGAAACCAGCTCCTATGTTAAACACAAATTCACCGGTGGCACCAAATCGCACGTGGCAGTCGTTCAGGCTGAAACCAGCTCCTATATAAAATACAAATTCACCCCTGGCACCAAATCACACGTGGCAGTCGTTAAGGCTGAATCCAGCTCCAATAAAAAATGCAAATTCACTGTTAGCACCAAATCACACGTGGCAGTCGTTCTGGCTGAAATCAGCTCCTATATAGAATGCAAATTCACCCCTGACACCAAATCACAGGTGGCTGTTAGTCAGGCTTAAACCAGCTCCTATTAAAATACAAATTCACCGTTGGCACCAAATCACACGTGGCAGTTAGTCAAGCTGAAACCTGCTCCTATATAAAATACAAATTCACCGGTGGCACCAAATCTGACGTGGCAGTCGTTCAGGCTGAAACCAGCTCCAATTTAAAATACAAATTCACCGGTGGCACCAAAACACACGTGGCAGTCGTTCAGGCTGAAACCAGCTCCAATTTAAAATACAAATTCACCGGTGGCACCAAAACACACGTGGCAGTCGTTCAGGCTGAAACCAGCTCCAATTTAAAATACAAATTCACTGTTAGCACCAAATCACACATGGCAGACGTTCGGGCTGCAACCAGCTTCTATATAGAATATAAATTCACCCCTGACACCAAATCACATGTGGCAGTCATTCAGGCTGAAACCAGCTCCTAGGTAAAATACAAATTCACCGCTGGCACTAAATCACACGAGACAGTCGTTCAAGCTGAAACCAGCTCCTATGTTCAACACAAATACACCAGTGGCACCAAATCGCACGTGGCAGTCTTTCAGGCTGAAACCAGCTCCTATATAAAATACAAATTCACCACTGGCGCTAAATCACACGTGACAGTTGTTCAAGCTGAAACCAGCTCCTATGTAAAATACAAATTCATCCCGGCACCAAATCACATGTGGCAGACGTTCGGGCTGAAACCAGCTTCTATGTAGAATACAAATTCACCCCTGGCACCAAATCACAGGTGGCTGTTAGTCAGGCTGAAACCAGCTCCTATTAAAATACAAATTCACCGTTGGCACCAAATCACACGTGGCAGTTAGTCAAGCTGAAACCTGCTCCTATATAAAATACAAATTCACCGGTGGCACCAAATCTGACGTGGCAGTCGTTCAGTCTGAAACCAGCTCCTAGGTAAAATACAAATTCACCGTTTGCACCAAATCACACGTGGCAGTCGGGCCCGGCTGAAACCAGCTCCTAGGTAAAATACAAATTCACTGTTGGCACCAAATCACACGTGGCAGTCGTTCAGACTGAATCCAGCTGCTATGTTAAACACAAATTCACCGGTGGCACCAAATCGCACGTGGCAGTCTTTCAAGCTGAAACCAGCTCCTATATAAAATACAAATTCACCGCTGGCACTAAATCACACGTGACAGTCGTTCAAGCTGAAACCAGCTCCTATATAACATCCAAATTCATCCCGGCACCAAATCACACGTCGCAGACGTTCGGGCTGAAACCAGCTTCTATGTAGAATAAAAATTCACCCCTGGCACCAAATCACACGTGGCAGTCGTTCAGGCTGAAACCAGATCCTATGTAAAATACAAATACACTGGTGGCACAAAATCACAGGTGGCAGTCGTTCAGGCTGAAACGAACTCCTATATCAAATACAAATTCATCCCTGGCACCAAATCACACGTGGCACTCGTTCAGTCTGAATCCAGCTCCTAATTAAAATACAAATTCTTCAGTGGCACCAAATTACATGTGGCAGTCGTTCAGGCTGAAACCAGCTCGTATGTAAAATACAAATTCACCCATGGCACCAAATCACAAGTGGCAGTCGTTCAGGCTGAAACCAGCTCCTAGGTAAAATACAAATTCACCTGTGGCACTAAATCACACGTGACAGTCGTTCAGGCTGAAACCAGTGGCTATATAAAATAGAAATTCACCGGTGCCACCAAATCAACATAGCAGTCGTTCAGGCTGAAACCAGCTCCTATGAAAAATACAAATTCACCCCTGGCTCCAAATCACACGTGGCAGTCGTTCAGTCTGAAACAAGGTCCTATTTAAAATACAAATTCACCAGTGGCACCAAATCACACGTGGCACTCGTTCAATCTGAGACCAGCTCCTAATTAAAATACAAATTCACCCCTGGCACCAAATTACATGTGGCAGTCGTTAAGGCTGAAACGAGCTCCTACGTAAAATACAAATTCACCAGAGGCACCAAATCACACGTGGCAGTCGTTCAGGCTGAAACCAGCTCCAATATAAAATGCAAATTCACTGTTAGCACAAAATCACACCTGGCAGTCGTTCAGTCTTAAACGAGCTCCTATTTAAAATACAAATTCACCAGTGGAACCAAATTACATGTGGAAGTGGTTCAGGCTGAAACCAGCTCCTCTGTAAAATACAAATTCACCGTTGGCACCAAATCACACGTGGCAGTCGTTCAGGCTGAAATCAGCTCCTATGTAAAATACAAAATCAGCCGTGGCACCAAATCACACGTGGCAGTCGTTCAGGCTGAAACCAGCTCCTATGTTAAACACAAATTCACCGGTGGCACCAAATCGCACGTGGCAGTCGTTCAGGCTGAAACCAGCTCCTATATAAAATACAAATTCACCCCTGGCACCAAATCACACGTGGCAGTCGTTAAGGCTGAATCCAGCTCCAATAAAAAATGCAAATTCACTGTTAGCACCAAATCACACGTGGCAGTCGTTCTGGCTGAAATCAGCTCCTATATAGAATGCAAATTCACCCCTGACACCAAATCACAGGTGGCTGTTAGTCAGGCTTAAACCAGCTCCTATTAAAATACAAATTCACCGTTGGCACCAAATCACACGTGGCAGTTAGTCAAGCTGAAACCTGCTCCTATATAAAATACAAATTCACCGGTGGCACCAAATCTGACGTGGCAGTCGTTCAGGCTGAAACCAGCTCCAATTTAAAATACAAATTCACCGGTGGCACCAAAACACACGTGGCAGTCGTTCAGGCTGAAACCAGCTCCAATTTAAAATACAAATTCACTGTTAGCACCAAATCACACATGGCAGACGTTCGGGCTGCAACCAGCTTCTATATAGAATATAAATTCACCCCTGACACCAAATCACATGTGGCAGTCATTCAGGCTGAAACCAGCTCCTAGGTAAAATACAAATTCACCGCTGGCACTAAATCACACGAGACAGTCGTTCAAGCTGAAACCAGCTCCTATGTTCAACACAAATACACCAGTGGCACCAAATCGCACGTGGCAGTCTTTCAGGCTGAAACCAGCTCCTATATAAAATACAAATTCACCACTGGCGCTAAATCACACGTGACAGTTGTTCAAGCTGAAACCAGCTCCTATGTAAAATACAAATTCATCCCGGCACCAAATCACATGTGGCAGACGTTCGGGCTGAAACCAGCTTCTATGTAGAATACAAATTCACCCCTGGCACCAAATCACAGGTGGCTGTTAGTCAGGCTGAAACCAGCAACTATTAAAATACAAATTCACCGTTGGCACCAAATCACACGTGGCAGTTAGTCAAGCTGAAACCTGCTCCTATATAAAATACAAATTCACCGGTGGCACCAAATCTGACGTGGCAGTCGTTCAGTCTGAAACCAGCTCCTAGGTAAAATACAAATTCACCGTTTGCACCAAATCACACGTGGCAGTCGGGCCCGGCTGAAACCAGCTCCTAGGTAAAATACAAATTCACTGTTGGCACCAAATCACACGTGGCAGTCGTTCAGACTGAATCCAGCTGCTATGTTAAACACAAATTCACCGGTGGCACCAAATCGCACGTGGCAGTCTTTCAAGCTGAAACCAGCTCCTATATAAAATACAAATTCACCGCTGGCACTAAATCACACGTGACAGTCGTTCAAGCTGAAACCAGCTCCTATATAACATCCAAATTCATCCCGGCACCAAATCACACGTCGCAGACGTTCGGGCTGAAACCAGCTTCTATGTAGAATAAAAATTCACCCCTGGCACCAAATCACACGTGGCAGTCGTTCAGGCTGAATCCAGCTCCAGTACAAAATGCAAATTCACTGTTAGCACCAAATCACACGTGGCAGTCGTTCAGGCTGAAACCAGCTCTTATATAGAATGCAAATTCACCCCTGACACCAAAACACACGTGGCAGTCGTTCAGGCTGAAACCAGCTCCAATCTAAAATACAAATTCACCGTTGGCACCAAATAACACGTGGCAGTCGTTCAGGCTGAAGCCAGCTCCTAGGTAAAATACAAATTCACCGGTGTTACCAAATCACATGTGTCCCTCGTTCAGACTGAATTCAGCTCCTGTGTAAAATACAAATTCACCCCAGCACCAAATCACACGTGGCAGTCGTTCAGGCTGAAACCAGCTCCTATGTTAAACACAAATTCACCGGTGGCACCAAATCGCACGTGGCAGTCGTTCAGGCTGAATCCAGCTCCAATAAAAAATGCAAATTCACTGTTAGCACCAAATCACACGTGGCAGTCGTTCAGACTGAAACCAGCTCCTATATAGAATGCAAATTCACCCCTGACACCAAATCACAGGTGGCTGTTAGTCAGGCTTAAACCAGCTCCTATTAAAATACAAATTCACCGTTGGCACCAAATCACACGTGGCAGTTAGTCAAGCTGAAACCTGCTCCTATATAAAATACAAATTCACCGGTGGCACCAAATCTGACGTGGCAGTCGTTCAGGCTGAAACCAGCTCCAATTTAAAATACAAATTCACCGGTGGCACCAAAACACACGTGGCAGTCGTTCAGGCTGAAACCAGCTCCAATTTAAAATACAAATTCACTGTTAGCACCAAATCACACGTGGCAGACGTTCGGGCTGCAACCAGCTTCTATGTAGAATACAAGTTCACCCCTGGCACCAAATCACAGGTGGCTGTTAGTCAGTCTGAAACCTGCTCCTATTAAAAGTCAAATTCACCGTTGGCACCAAATCACACGTGGCAGACGTTCAGGCTGGAACCAGCTCCAATATAAAATGCAAATTCACTGTTTGCACCAAATCACACGTGGCAGTCGTTCAGGCTGAAACCAGCTCCTATATAGAATATAAATTCACCCCTAACACCAAATCACACGTGGCAGTCATTCAGGCTGAAACCAGCTCCTAGGTAAAATACAAATTCAACGCTGGCACTAAATCACACGAGACAGTCGTTCAAGCTGAAACCAGCACCTATGTAAAATACAAATTCATCCCGGCACCAAATCACACGTGGCAGACATTCGGGCTGAAACCAGCTTCTATGTAGAATACAAATTCACCCCTGACACCAAATCACACATGGCAGTCGTTCAGGCTGAAACCAGCTCCTATTTAAAATACATATTCACCGGTGGCACCAAATCACACGTGGCAGTCGTTCAGGCTGAAGGCAGCTCCTATATAGAATGCAAATTCACCCCTGACACCAAATCACAGGTGGCAGTTAGTCAGGCTTAAACCAGCTCCTATTAAAATTCAAATTCACCGTTGGCACCAAATCACACGTGGCAGTTAGTCAAGCTGAAACCTGCTCCTATATAAAATACAAATTCACCGGTGGCACCAAATCTGACGTGGCAGTCGTTCAGGCTGAAACCAGCTCCAATTTAAAATACAAATTCACCGGTGGCACCAAAACACACGTGGCAGTCGTTCAGGCTGAAACCAGCTCCAATTTAAAATACAAATTCACTGTTAGCACCAAATCACACGTGGCAGACGTTCGGGCTGCAACCAGCTTCTATGTAGAATACAAGTTCACCCCTGGCACCAAATCACAGGTGGCTGTTAGTCAGTCTGAAACCTGCTCCTATTAAAAGTCAAATTCACCGTTGGCACCAAATCACACGTGGCAGACGTTCAGGCTGGAACCAGCTCCAATATAAAATGCAAATTCACTGTTTGCACCAAATCACACGTGGCAGTCGTTCAGGCTGAAACCAGCTCCTATATAGAATATAAATTCACCCCTAACACCAAATCACACGTGGCAGTCATTCAGGCTGAAACCAGCTCCTAGGTAAAATACAAATTCAACGCTGGCACTAAATCACACGAGACAGTCGTTCAAGCTGAAACCAGCACCTATGTAAAATACAAATTCACCCCGGCACCAAATCACACGTGGCAGTCGTTCAGGCTGAAACCAGCTCCTATGTTAAACACAAATTCACCGGTGGCACCAAATCGCACGTGGCAGTCTTTCAGGCTGAAACCAGCTCCTATATAAAATACAAATTCACCCCTGGCTCCAAATCACACGTGGCAGTCGTTAAGGCTGAATCCAGCTCCAATAAAAAATGCAAATTCACTGTTAGCACCAAATCACACGTGGCAGTCGTTCAGGCTGAAACCAGCTCCTATGTTAAACACAAATTCACCGGTGGCACCAAATCGCACGTGGCAGTCGTTCAGGCTGAATCCAGCTCCAATAAAAAATGCAAATTCACTGTTAGCACCAAATCACACGTAGCAGTCGTTCAGACTGAAACCAGCTCCTATATAGAATGCAAATTCACCCCTGACACCAAATCACAGGTGGCTGTTAGTCAGGCTTAAACCAGCTCCTATTAAAATACAAATTCACCGTTGGCACCAAATCACACGTGGCAGTTAGTCAAGCTGAAACCTGCTCCTATATAAAATACAAATTCACCGGTGGCACCAAATCTGACGTGGCAGTCGTTCAGGCTGAAACCAGCTCCAATTTAAAATACAAATTCACCGGTGGCACCAAAACACACGTGGCAGTCGTTCAGGCTGAAACCAGCTCCAATTTAAAATACAAATTCACTGTTAGCACCAAATCACACGTGGCAGACGTTCGGGCTGCAACCAGCTTCTATGTAGAATACAAGTTCACCCCTGGCACCAAATCACAGGTGGCTGTTAGTCAGTCTGAAACCTGCTCCTATTAAAAGTCAAATTCACCGTTGGCACCAAATCACACGTGGCAGACGTTCAGGCTGGAACCAGCTCCAATATAAAATGCAAATTCACTGTTTGCACCAAATCACACGTGGCAGTCGTTCAGGCTGAAACCAGCTCCTATATAGAATATAAATTCACCCCTAACACCAAATCACACGTGGCAGTCATTCAGGCTGAAACCAGCTCCTAGGTAAAATACAAATTCAACGCTGGCACTAAATCACACGAGACAGTCGTTCAAGCTGAAACCAGCACCTATGTAAAATACAAATTCATCCCGGCACCAAATCACACGTGGCAGACATTCGGGCTGAAACCAGCTTCTATGTAGAATACAAATTCACCCCTGACACCAAATCACACATGGCAGTCGTTCAGGCTGAAACCAGCTCCTATTTAAAATACATATTCACCGGTGGCACCAAATCACACGTGGCAGTCGTTCAGGCTGAAGGCAGCTCCTATATAGAATGCAAATTCACCCCTGACACCAAATCACAGGTGGCAGTTAGTCAGGCTTAAACCAGCTCCTATTAAAATTCAAATTCACCGTTGGCACCAAATCACACGTGGCAGTTAGTCAAGCTGAAACCGGCTCCTATATAAAATACAAATTCACCGGTGGCACCAAATCACACGTGGCAGTCGTTCAGTCTGAAACCAGCTCCTATGTAAAATACAAATTCACTGTTGGCACCAAATCACACGTGGCAGTCGTTCAGGATGAAACCAGCTCCAATATAAAATACAAATTCACTGTTGGCACCAAATAACACGTGGCAGTCGTTCAGGCTGAAACCAGCTCCAAGGTAAAATACAAATTGACCGGTGGCACCAAATCAAAAATGACTGTCGTTCAGGCTGAAGCAAACTCCTATATCAAATACAAATTCATCCGTGGCACCAAATCACACGTGGCACTCGTTCAGTCTGAAACCAGCTCCTAATTAAAATACAAATTCACCAGAGGCACCAAATCACACGTGGCAGTCGTTCAGGCTGAAATCAGCTCCTATGTAAAATACAAAATCACCCGTGGCACCAAATCAGACGTGGCACTCGTTCAGGCTGAAACCAGCTCCTAATTAAAATACATATTCACCGGTGGCACCAAATCACACGTGGCAGTCGTTCCGGCTGAAACCAGCTCCTCTTTAAAATACAAATTCACCCCTGGCATCAAATCACACGTGGCAGTGATTCAGGCTGAATCCAGCTCCTATTTAAAATACAAATTCACCCCTGGCACCAAATCACACGTGGCAGTCGTTCAGGCCGAAACCAGCTCCTAATTAAAATACAAATTCACCAGTGGCACCAAATCACATGTGGCCCTCGTTCAGTCTGAATCCAGCTCCTATGTAAAATACAAATTCACCCCGGCACCAAATCACACGTGGCAGTCGTTCAGGCTGAAACCAGCTCCTATATAAAATACAAATTCACCGCTGGCACTAAATCACACGTGACATTCGTTCAAGCTGAAACCAGCTCATATGTAAAATACAACTTCATCCCGGCACCAAATCACACGTGGCAGACGTTCGGGATGCAACCAGCTTCTATGTAGAATACAAGTTCACCCCTGGCACCAAATCACAGGTGGCTGTTAGTCAGGCTGAAACCAGCTCCTAGGTAAAATACAAATTCACCGCTGGCACTAAATCACACGTGACAGTCGTTCAGGCTGAAACCAGCTATTATATAGAATGCAAATTCACCCCTGACACCAAATCACAGGTGGCAGTTAGTCAGGCTTAAACCAGCTCCTATTAAAATACAAATTCACCGGTGGCACCAAATCACACGTGGCAGTCGTTGAGGCTGAAACCAGCTCCATTATAAAATGGAAATTCACTGTTGGCACCAAAACACACGTGGCAGTCGTTCAGACTGAAACCAGCTCCTAGGTAAAATACAAATTCACCGTTGGCACCAAATCACACGTGGCAGACGTTCAGGCTGAAACCAGCTCCAATATAACATCCAAATTCATCCCGGCACCAAATCACACGTCGCAGACGTTCGGGCTGAAACCAGCTTCTATGTAGAATAAAAATTCACCCCTGGCACCAAATCACACGTGGCAGTCGTTCAGGCTGAATCCAGCTCCAGTACAAAATGCAAATTCACTGTTAGCACCAAATCACACGTGGCAGTCGTTCAGGCTGAAACCAGCTCTTATATAGAATGCAAATTCACCCCTGACACCAAAACACACGTGGCAGTTAGTCAAGCTGAAACCTGCTCCTATATAAAATACAAATTCACCTGTGGCACCAAATCTCACGTGGCAGACGTTCAGGCTGAAACCAGCTCCAATATAAAATGCAAATTCACTGTTAGCACCAAATCACAGGTGGCAATCGTTCGGGCTGAAACCAGCTCCTATATAGAACACAAATTCACCCCTGACACCAAATCACAGGTGGCATTTAGTCAGGCTTAAACCAGCTCCTATTAAAATACAAATTCACCGTTGGCACCAAATCACACGTGGCAGTCGTTCAGGCTGAAACCAGCTCCATGGTAAAATACAAATTCACCGGTGGCAACAAGTCACGCGTGACAGTCGTTCAGACTGAAATCAGTTCCTATGTAAAATTCAAATTCATCCCAGCACCAAATCACACGTGGCAGACGTTCAGGCTGAAACCAGCTTCTATGTAGAATACAAATTCACCCCTGGCACCAAATCACAGGTAGCAGTTAGTCAGGTTGAAACCAGCTCCTAGGTAAAATACAAATTCACCGTTGGCACCAAATTACACGTGGCAGTAGTTTCAGGCTGAAACCAGCTCCTTTTAAAATACAAACTCACCGGTGGCACCAAATCACACGTAGCAGTCGTTCAGGCTGAAACCAGCTCCAATCTAAAATACAAATTCACCGTTGGCACCAAATCACACGTGGCAGTCGTTCAGGCTGAAGCCAGCTCCTAGGTAAAATACAAATTCACCGGTGGCACCAAATCACACGTGTCCCTCGTTCAGACTGAATTCAGCTCCTGTGTAAAATACAAATTCACCCCGGCACCAAATCACACGTGGCAGTCGTTCAGGCTGAAACCAGCTCCTATGTTAAACACAAATTCACCGGTGGCACCAAATCGCACGTGGCAGTCGTTCAGGCTGAAACCAGCTCCTATATAGAATGCAAATTCACCCCTGACACCAAATCACAGGTGGCTGTTAGTCAGGCTTAAACCAGCTCCTATTAAAATACAAATTCACCGTTGGCACCAAATCACACGTGGCAGTTAGTCAAGCTGAAACCTGCTCCTATATAAAATACAAATTCACCGGTGGCACCAAATCTGACGTGGCAGTCGTTCAGGCTGAAACCAGCTCCTAGGTAAAATACAAATTCACTGTTAGCACCAAAACACACGTGGCAGTCGTTCAGGCTGAAAGCAGCTCCAATTTAAAATACAAATTCACCGGTGGCACCAAAACACACGTGGCAGTCGTTCAGGCTGAAACCAGCTCCAATTTAAAATACAAATTCACCGGTGGCACCAAAACACACGTGGCAGTCGTTCAGGCTGAAACCAGCTCCAATTTAAAATACAAATTCACTGTTAGCACCAAATCACACGTGGCAGACGTTCGGGCTGCAACCAGCTTCTATGTAGAATACAAGTTCACCCCTGGTACCAAATCACAGGTGGCTGTTAGTCAGGCTGAAACCAGCTCCTATTAAAATTCAAATTCACCGTTGGCACCAAATCACACGTGGCAGTCGTTCAGGCTGAAACCAGCTCCTATATAGAATATAAATTCACCCCTGACACCAAATCACACGTGGCAGTCATTCAGGCTGAAACCAGCACCTAGGTAAAATACAAATTCACCGCTGGCACTAAATCACACGAGACAGTCGTTCAAGCTGAAACCAGCTCCTATGTTCAACACAAATTCACCGGTGGCACCAAATCGCACGTGGCAGTCTTTCAGGCTGAAACCAGCTCCTATATAAAATACACATTCACCGCTGGCGCTAAATCACACGTGACAGTTGTTCAAGCTGAAACCAGCTCCTATGTAAAATACAAATTCATCCCGGCACCAAATCACATGTGGCAGACGTTCGGGCTGAAACCAGCTTCTATGTAGAATACAAATTCACCCCGGCACCAAATCACAGGTGGCTGTTAGTCAGGCTGAAACCAGCTCCTATTAAAATACAAATTCACCGTTGGCACCAAATCACACGTGGCAGTTAGTCAAGCTGAAACCTGCTCCTATATAAAATACAAATTCACCGGTGGCACCAAATCTGACGTGGCAGTCGTTCAGTCTGAAACCAGCTCCTAGGTAAAATACAAATTCACCGTTTGCACCAAATCAGACGTGGCAGTCGGGCCCGGCTGAAACCAGCTCAAAGGTAAAATACAAATTCACTGTTGGCACCAAATCACACGTGGCAGTCGTTCAGACTGAATCCAGCTCCTATGTTAAACACAAATTCACCGGTGGCACCAAATCGCACGTGGCAGTCTTTCAAGCTGAAACCAGCTCCTATATAAAATACAAATTCACTGCTGGCACTAAATCACACGTGACAGTCGTTCAAGCTGAAACCAGCTCCTATATAACATCCAAATTCATCCCGGCACCATATCACACGTCGCAGACGTTCGGGCTGAAACCAGCTTCTATGTAGAATAAAAATTCACCCCTGGCACCAAATCACACGTGGCAGTCGTTCAGGCTGAATCCAGCTCCAGTACAAAATGCAAATTCACTGTTAGCACCAAATCACACGTGGCAGTCGTTCAGGCTGAAACCAGCTCTTATATAGAATGCAAATTCAGCCCTGACACCAAAACACACGTGGCAGTTAGTCAAGCTGAAACCTGCTCCTATATAAAATACAAATTCACCTGTGGCACCAAATCTCACGTGGCAGACGTTCAGGCTGAAACCAGCTCCAATATAAAATGCAAATTCACTGTTAGCACCAAATCACAGGTGGCATTTAGTCAGGCTTAAACCAGCTCCTATTAAAATACAAATTCACCGTTGGCACCAAATCACATGTGGCAGTCGTTCAGGCTGAAACCAGCTCCATGGTAAAATACAAATTCTCCGGTGGCAGCAAATCACACGTGGCAGTCGTTCAGGCTGAAACCAGCTCCATGGTAAAATACAAATTCACCGTTGGCACCAAATCACACGTGGCAGTTAGTCAAGCTGAAACCTGCTCCTATATAAAATACAAATTCACCGGTGGCACCAAATCTGACGTGGCAGTCGTTCAGGCTGAAACCAGCTCCCAGGTAAAATACAAATTCACCGTTGGCACCAAATCACACGTGGCAGACGTTCACGCAGAAACCAGCTTCAATATTAAATGCAAATTCACTGTTAGCACCAAAACACACGTGGCAGTCGTTCAGGCTGAAAGCAGCTCCAATTTAAAATACAAATTCACCGGTGGCACCAAAACACACGTGGCAGTCGTTCAGGCTGAAACCAGCTCCAATTTAAAATACAAATTCACCGGTGGCACCAAAACACACGTGGCAGTCGTTCAGGCTGAAACCAGCTCCAATTTAAAATACAAATTCACTGTTAGCACCAAATCACACGTGGCAGACGTTCGGGCTGCAACCAGCTTCTATGTAGAATACAAGTTCACCCCTGGCACCAAATCACAGGTGGCTGTTAGTCAGGCTGAAACCTGCTCCTATTAAAAGTCAAATTCACCGTTGGCACCAAATCACACGTGGCAGACGTTCAGGCTGGAACCAGCTCCAATATAAAATGCAAATTCACTGTTTGCACCAAATCACACGTGGCAGTCGTTCAGGCTGAAACCAGCTCCTATATAGAATATAAATTCACCCCTGACACCAAATCACATGTGGCAGTTATTCAGGCTGAAACCAGCTCCTAGGTAAAATACAAATTCACCGCTGGCACTAAATCACACGAGACAGTCGTTCAAGCTGAAACCAGCACCTATGTAAAATACAAATTCATCCCGGCACCAAATCACACGTGGCAGACGTTCAGGCTGAAACCAGCTTCTATGTAGAATACAAATTCACCCCTGGCACCAAATCACAGGTAGCAGTTAGTCAGGTTGAAACCAGCTCCTAGGTAAAATACAAATTCACCGTTGGCACCAAATTACACGTGGCAGTAGTTTCAGGCTGAAACCAGCTCCTTTTAAAATACAAACTCACCGGTGGCACCAAATCACACGTAGCAGTCGTTCAGGCTGAAACCAGCTCCAATCTAAAATACAAATTCACCGTTGGCACCAAATCACACGTGGCAGTCGTTCAGGCTGAAGCCAGCTCCTAGGTAAAATACAAATTCACCGGTGGCACCAAATCACACGTGTCCCTCGTTCAGACTGAATTCAGCTCCTGTGTAAAATACAAATTCACCCCGGCACCAAATCACACGTGGCAGTCGTTCAGGCTGAAACCAGCTCCTATGTTAAACACAAATTCACCGGTGGCACCAAATCGCACGTGGCAGTCGTTCAGGCTGAAACCAGCTCCTATATAGAATGCAAATTCACCCCTGACACCAAATCACAGGTGGCTGTTAGTCAGGCTTAAACCAGCTCCTATTAAAATACAAATTCACCGTTGGCACCAAATCACACGTGGCAGTTAGTCAAGCTGAAACCTGCTCCTATATAAAATACAAATTCACCGGTGGCACCAAATCTGACGTGGCAGTCGTTCAGGCTGAAACCAGCTCCTAGGTAAAATACAAATTCACTGTTAGCACCAAAACACACGTGGCAGTCGTTCAGGCTGAAAGCAGCTCCAATTTAAAATACAAATTCACCGGTGGCACCAAAACACACGTGGCAGTCGTTCAGGCTGAAACCAGCTCCAATTTAAAATACAAATTCACCGGTGGCACCAAAACACACGTGGCAGTCGTTCAGGCTGAAACCAGCTCCAATTTAAAATACAAATTCACTGTTAGCACCAAATCACACGTGGCAGACGTTCGGGCTGCAACCAGCTTCTATGTAGAATACAAGTTCACCCCTGGTACCAAATCACAGGTGGCTGTTAGTCAGGCTGAAACCAGCTCCTATTAAAATTCAAATTCACCGTTGGCACCAAATCACACGTGGCAGTCGTTCAGGCTGAAACCAGCTCCTATATAGAATATAAATTCACCCCTGACACCAAATCACACGTGGCAGTCATTCAGGCTGAAACCAGCACCTAGGTAAAATACAAATTCACCGCTGGCACTAAATCACACGAGACAGTCGTTCAAGCTGAAACCAGCTCCTATGTTCAACACAAATTCACCGGTGGCACCAAATCGCACGTGGCAGTCTTTCAGGCTGAAACCAGCTCCTATATAAAATACACATTCACCGCTGGCGCTAAATCACACGTGACAGTTGTTCAAGCTGAAACCAGCTCCTATGTAAAATACAAATTCATCCCGGCACCAAATCACATGTGGCAGACGTTCGGGCTGAAACCAGCTTCTATGTAGAATACAAATTCACCCCGGCACCAAATCACAGGTGGCTGTTAGTCAGGCTGAAACCAGCTCCTATTAAAATACAAATTCACCGTTGGCACCAAATCACACGTGGCAGTTAGTCAAGCTGAAACCTGCTCCTATATAAAATACAAATTCACCGGTGGCACCAAATCTGACGTGGCAGTCGTTCAGTCTGAAACCAGCTCCTAGGTAAAATACAAATTCACCGTTTGCACCAAATCAGACGTGGCAGTCGGGCCCGGCTGAAACCAGCTCAAAGGTAAAATACAAATTCACTGTTGGCACCAAATCACACGTGGCAGTCGTTCAGACTGAATCCAGCTCCTATGTTAAACACAAATTCACCGGTGGCACCAAATCGCACGTGGCAGTCTTTCAAGCTGAAACCAGCTCCTATATAAAATACAAATTCACTGCTGGCACTAAATCACACGTGACAGTCGTTCAAGCTGAAACCAGCTCCTATATAACATCCAAATTCATCCCGGCACCATATCACACGTCGCAGACGTTCGGGCTGAAACCAGCTTCTATGTAGAATAAAAATTCACCCCTGGCACCAAATCACACGTGGCAGTCGTTCAGGCTGAATCCAGCTCCAGTACAAAATGCAAATTCACTGTTAGCACCAAATCACACGTGGCAGTCGTTCAGGCTGAAACCAGCTCTTATATAGAATGCAAATTCAGCCCTGACACCAAAACACACGTGGCAGTTAGTCAAGCTGAAACCTGCTCCTATATAAAATACAAATTCACCTGTGGCACCAAATCTCACGTGGCAGACGTTCAGGCTGAAACCAGCTCCAATATAAAATGCAAATTCACTGTTAGCACCAAATCACAGGTGGCATTTAGTCAGGCTTAAACCAGCTCCTATTAAAATACAAATTCACCGTTGGCACCAAATCACATGTGGCAGTCGTTCAGGCTGAAACCAGCTCCATGGTAAAATACAAATTCTCCGGTGGCAGCAAATCACACGTGGCAGTCGTTCAGGCTGAAACCAGCTCCATGGTAAAATACAAATTCACCGTTGGCACCAAATCACACGTGGCAGTTAGTCAAGCTGAAACCTGCTCCTATATAAAATACAAATTCACCGGTGGCACCAAATCTGACGTGGCAGTCGTTCAGGCTGAAACCAGCTCCCAGGTAAAATACAAATTCACCGTTGGCACCAAATCACACGTGGCAGACGTTCACGCAGAAACCAGCTTCAATATTAAATGCAAATTCACTGTTAGCACCAAAACACACGTGGCAGTCGTTCAGGCTGAAAGCAGCTCCAATTTAAAATACAAATTCACCGGTGGCACCAAAACACACGTGGCAGTCGTTCAGGCTGAAACCAGCTCCAATTTAAAATACAAATTCACCGGTGGCACCAAAACACACGTGGCAGTCGTTCAGGCTGAAACCAGCTCCAATTTAAAATACAAATTCACTGTTAGCACCAAATCACACGTGGCAGACGTTCGGGCTGCAACCAGCTTCTATGTAGAATACAAGTTCACCCCTGGCACCAAATCACAGGTGGCTGTTAGTCAGGCTGAAACCTGCTCCTATTAAAAGTCAAATTCACCGTTGGCACCAAATCACACGTGGCAGACGTTCAGGCTGGAACCAGCTCCAATATAAAATGCAAATTCACTGTTTGCACCAAATCACACGTGGCAGTCGTTCAGGCTGAAACCAGCTCCTATATAGAATATAAATTCACCCCTGACACCAAATCACATGTGGCAGTTATTCAGGCTGAAACCAGCTCCTAGGTAAAATACAAATTCACCGCTGGCACTAAATCACACGAGACAGTCGTTCAAGCTGAAACCAGCACCTATGTAAAATACAAATTCATCCCGGCACCAAATCACACGTGGCAGACATTCGGGCTGAAACCAGCTTCTATGTAGAATACAAATTCACCCCTGGCACCAAATCACACATGGCAGTCGTTCAGGCTGAATCCAGCTCCAATATAAAATGCAAATTCACTGTTAGCACCAAATCACACATGGCAGTCGTTCAGGCTGAAACCAGCTCCTATTTAAAATACATATTCACCGGTGGCACCAAATCACACGTGGCAGTCGTTCAGGCTGAAGGCAGCTCCTATATAGAATGCAAATTCACCCGTGACACCAAATCACAGGTGGCAGTTAGTCAGGCTTAAACCAGCTCCTATTAAAATACAAATTCACCGTTGGCACCAAATCACACGTGGCAGTTAGTCAAGCTGAAACCTGCTCCTATATAAAATACAAATTCACCGGTGGCACCAAATCTGACGTGGCAGTCGTTCAGGCTGAAACCAGCTCCAATTTAAAATACAAATTCACCGGTGGCACCAAAACACACGTGGCAGTCGTTCAGGCTGAAACCAGCTCCAATTTAAAATACAAATTCACTGTTAGCACCAAATCACACGTGGCAGACGTTCGGGCTGCAACCAGCTTCTATGTAGAATACAAGTTCACCCCTGGCACCAAATCACAGGTGGCTGTTAGTCAGTCTGAAACCTGCTCCTATTAAAAGTCAAATTCACCGTTGGCACCAAATCACACGTGGCAGACGTTCAGGCTGGAACCAGCTCCAATATAAAATGCAAATTCACTGTTTGCACCAAATCACACGTGGCAGTCGTTCAGGCTGAAACCAGCTCCTATATAGAATATAAATTCACCCCTAACACCAAATCACACGTGGCAGTCATTCAGGCTGAAACCAGCTCCTAGGTAAAATACAAATTCAACGCTGGCACTAAATCACACGAGACAGTCGTTCAAGCTGAAACCAGCACCTATGTAAAATACAAATTCATCCCGGCACCAAATCACACGTGGCAGACATTCGGGCTGAAACCAGCTTCTATGTAGAATACAAATTCACCCCTGACACCAAATCACACATGGCAGTCGTTCAGGCTGAAACCAGCTCCTATTTAAAATACATATTCACCGGTGGCACCAAATCACACGTGGCAGTCGTTCAGGCTGAAGGCAGCTCCTATATAGAATGCAAATTCACCCCTGACACCAAATCACAGGTGGCAGTTAGTCAGGCTTAAACCAGCTCCTATTAAAATTCAAATTCACCGTTGGCACCAAATCACACGTGGCAGTTAGTCAAGCTGAAACCGGCTCCTATATAAAATACAAATTCACCGGTGGCACCAAATCACACGTGGCAGTCGTTCAGTCTGAAACCAGCTCCTATGTAAAATACAAATTCACTGTTGGCACCAAATCACACGTGGCAGTCGTTCAGGATGAAACCAGCTCCAATATAAAATACAAATTCACTGTTGGCACCAAATAACACGTGGCAGTCGTTCAGGCTGAAACCAGCTCCAAGGTAAAATACAAATTGACCGGTGGCACCAAATCAAAAATGACTGTCGTTCAGGCTGAAGCAAACTCCTATATCAAATACAAATTCATCCGTGGCACCAAATCACACGTGGCACTCGTTCAGTCTGAAACCAGCTCCTAATTAAAATACAAATTCACCAGAGGCACCAAATCACACGTGGCAGTCGTTCAGGCTGAAATCAGCTCCTATGTAAAATACAAAATCACCCGTGGCACCAAATCAGACGTGGCACTCGTTCAGGCTGAAACCAGCTCCTAATTAAAATACATATTCACCGGTGGCACCAAATCACACGTGGCAGTCGTTCCGGCTGAAACCAGCTCCTCTTTAAAATACAAATTCACCCCTGGCATCAAATCACACGTGGCAGTGATTCAGGCTGAATCCAGCTCCTATTTAAAATACAAATTCACCCCTGGCACCAAATCACACGTGGCAGTCGTTCAGGCCGAAACCAGCTCCTAATTAAAATACAAATTCACCAGTGGCACCAAATCACATGTGGCCCTCGTTCAGTCTGAATCCAGCTCCTATGTAAAATACAAATTCACCCCGGCACCAAATCACACGTGGCAGTCGTTCAGGCTGAAACCAGCTCCTATATAAAATACAAATTCACCGCTGGCACTAAATCACACGTGACATTCGTTCAAGCTGAAACCAGCTCATATGTAAAATACAACTTCATCCCGGCACCAAATCACACGTGGCAGACGTTCGGGATGCAACCAGCTTCTATGTAGAATACAAGTTCACCCCTGGCACCAAATCACAGGTGGCTGTTAGTCAGGCTGAAACCAGCTCCTAGGTAAAATACAAATTCACCGCTGGCACTAAATCACACGTGACAGTCGTTCAGGCTGAAACCAGCTATTATATAGAATGCAAATTCACCCCTGACACCAAATCACAGGTGGCAGTTAGTCAGGCTTAAACCAGCTCCTATTAAAATACAAATTCACCGGTGGCACCAAATCACACGTGGCAGTCGTTGAGGCTGAAACCAGCTCCATTATAAAATGGAAATTCACTGTTGGCACCAAAACACACGTGGCAGTCGTTCAGACTGAAACCAGCTCCTAGGTAAAATACAAATTCACCGTTGGCACCAAATCACACGTGGCAGACGTTCAGGCTGAAACCAGCTCCAATATAACATCCAAATTCATCCCGGCACCAAATCACACGTCGCAGACGTTCGGGCTGAAACCAGCTTCTATGTAGAATAAAAATTCACCCCTGGCACCAAATCACACGTGGCAGTCGTTCAGGCTGAATCCAGCTCCAGTACAAAATGCAAATTCACTGTTAGCACCAAATCACACGTGGCAGTCGTTCAGGCTGAAACCAGCTCTTATATAGAATGCAAATTCACCCCTGACACCAAAACACACGTGGCAGTTAGTCAAGCTGAAACCTGCTCCTATATAAAATACAAATTCACCTGTGGCACCAAATCTCACGTGGCAGACGTTCAGGCTGAAACCAGCTCCAATATAAAATGCAAATTCACTGTTAGCACCAAATCACAGGTGGCAATCGTTCGGGCTGAAACCAGCTCCTATATAGAACACAAATTCACCCCTGACACCAAATCACAGGTGGCATTTAGTCAGGCTTAAACCAGCTCCTATTAAAATACAAATTCACCGTTGGCACCAAATCACACGTGGCAGTCGTTCAGGCTGAAACCAGCTCCATGGTAAAATACAAATTCACCGGTGGCAACAAGTCACGCGTGACAGTCGTTCAGACTGAAATCAGTTCCTATGTAAAATTCAAATTCATCCCAGCACCAAATCACACGTGGCAGACGTTCAGGCTGAAACCAGCTTCTATGTAGAATACAAATTCATCCCTGGCACCAAATCACAGGTAGCAGTTAGTCAGGTTGAAACCAGCTCCTAGGTAAAATACAAATTCACCGTTGGCACCAAATTACACGTGGCAGTAGTTTCAGGCTGAAACCAGCTCCTTTTAAAATACAAACTCACCGTTGGCACCAAATCACACGTAGCAGTCGTTCAGGCTGAAACCAGCTCCAATCTAAAATACAAATTCACCGTTGGCACCAAATCACACGTGGCAGTCGTTCAGGCTGAAGCCAGCTCCTAGGTAAAATACAAATTCACCGGTGGCACCAAATCACACGTGTCCCTCGTTCAGACTGAATTCAGCTCCTGTGTAAAATACAAATTCACCCCGGCACCAAATCACACGTGGCAGTCGTTCAGGCTGAAACCAGCTCCTATGTTAAACACAAATTCACCGGTGGCACCAAATCGCACGTGGCAGTCTTTCAGGCTGAAACCAGCTCCTATATAAAATACAAATTCACCCCTGGCTCCAAATCACACGTGGCAGTCGTTAAGGCTGAATCCAGCTCCAATAAAAAATGCAAATTCACTGTTAGCACCAAATCACACGTGGCAGTCGTTCAGGCTGAAACCAGCTCCTATATAGAATGCAAATTCACCCCTGACACCAAATCACAGGTGGCTGTTAGTCAAGCTTAAACCAGCTCCTATTAAAATACAAATTCACCGTTGGCACCAAATCACACGTGGCAGTTAGTCAAGCTGAAACCTGCTCCTATATAAAATACAAATTCACCGGTGGCACCAAATCTGACGTGGCAGTCGTTCAGGCTGAAACCAGCTCCTAGGTAAAATACAAATTCACTGTTAGCACCAAAACACACGTGGCAGTCATTCAGGCTGAAAGCAGCTCCAATTTAAAATACAAATTCACCGGTGGCACCAAAACACACGTGGCAGTCGTTCAGGCTGAAACCAGCTCCAATTTAAAATACAAATTCACCGGTGGCACCAAAACACACGTGGCAGTCGTTCAGGCTGAAACCAGCTCCAATTTAAAATACAAATTCACTGTTAGCACCAAATCACACGTGGCAGACGTTCGGGCTGCAACCAGCTTCTATGTAGAATACAAGTTCACCCCTGGTACCAAATCACAGGTGGCTGTTAGTCAGGCTGAAACCAGCTCCTATTAAAATTCAAATTCACCGTTGGCACCAAATCACACGTGGCAGACGTTCAGGCTGGAACCAGCTCCAATATAAAATGCAAATTCACTGTTTGCACCAAATCACACGTGGCAGTCGTTCAGGCTGAAACCAGCTCCTATATAGAATATAAATTCACCCCTGACACCAAATCACACGTGGCAGTCATTCAGGCTGAAACCAGCACCTAGGTAAAATACAAATTCACCGCTGGCACTAAATCACACGAGACAGTCGTTCAAGCTGAAACCAGCTCCTATGTTCAACACAAATTCACCGGTGGCACCAAATCGCACGTGGCAGTCTTTCAGGCTGAAACCAGCTCCTATATAAAATACACATTCACCGCTGGCGCTAAATCACACGTGACAGTTGTTCAAACTGAAACCAGCTCCTATGTAAAATACAAATTCATCCCGGCACCAAATCACATGTGGCAGACGTTCGGGCTGAAACCAGCTTCTATGTAGAATACAAATTCACCCCGGCACCAAATCACAGGTGGCTGTTAGTCAGGCTGAAACCAGCTCCTATTAAAATACAAATTCACCGTTGGCACCAAATCACACGTGGCAGTTAGTCAAGCTGAAACCTGCTCCTATATAAAATACAAATTCACCGGTGGCACCAAATCTGACGTGGCAGTCGTTCAGTCTGAAACCAGCTCCTAGGTAAAATACAAATTCACCGTTTGCACCAAATCAGACGTGGCAGTCGGGCCCGGCTGAAACCAGCTCAAAGGTAAAATACAAATTCACTGTTGGCACCAAATCACACGTGGCAGTCGTTCAGACTGAATCCAGCTCCTATGTTAAACACAAATTCACCGGTGGCACCAAATCGCACGTGGCAGTCTTTCAAGCTGAAACCAGCTCCTATATAAAATACAAATTCACTGCTGGCACTAAATCACACGTGACAGTCGTTCAAGCTGAAACCAGCTCCTATATAACATCCAAATTCATCCCGGCACCATATCACACGTCGCAGACGTTCGGGCTGAAACCAGCTTCTATGTAGAATAAAAATTCACCCCTGGCACCAAATCACACGTGGCAGTCGTTCAGGCTGAATCCAGCTCCAGTACAAAATGCAAATTCACTGTTAGCACCAAATCACACGTGGCAGTCGTTCAGGCTGAAACCAGCTCTTATATAGAATGCAAATTCAGCCCTGACACCAAAACACACGTGGCAGTTAGTCAAGCTGAAACCTGCTCCTATATAAAATACAAATTCACCTGTGGCACCAAATCTCACGTGGCAGACGTTCAGGCTGAAACCAGCTCCAATATAAAATGCAAATTCACTGTTAGCACCAAATCACTGGTGGCATTTAGTCAGGCTTAAACCAGCTCCTATTAAAATACAAATTCACCGTTGGCACCAAATCACATGTGGCAGTCGTTCAGGCTGAAACCAGCTCCATGGTAAAATACAAATTCTCCGGTGGCAGCAAATCACACGTGGCAGTCGTTCAGGCTGAAACCAGCTCCATGGTAAAATACAAATTCACCGTTGGCACCAAATCACACGTGGCAGTTAGTCAAGCTGAAACCTGCTCCTATATAAAATACAAATTCACCGGTGGCACCAAATCTGACGTGGCAGTCGTTCAGGCTGAAACCAGCTCCCAGGTAAAATACAAATTCACCGTTGGCACCAAATCACACGTGGCAGACGTTCACGCAGAAACCAGCTTCAATATTAAATGCAAATTCACTGTTAGCACCAAAACACACATGGCAGTCGTTCAGGCTGAAAGCAGCTCCAATTTAAAATACAAATTCACCGGTGGCACCAAAACACACGTGGCAGTCGTTCAGGCTGAAACCAGCTCCAATTTAAAATACAAATTCACCGGTGGCACCAAAACACACGTGGCAGTCGTTCAGGCTGAAACCAGCTCCAATTTAAAATACAAATTCACTGTTAGCACCAAATCACACGTGGCAGACGTTCGGGCTGCAACCAGCTTCTATGTAGAATACAAGTTCACCCCTGGCACCAAATCACAGGTGGCTGTTAGTCAGGCTGAAACCTGCTCCTATTAAAAGTCAAATTCACCGTTGGCACCAAATCACACGTGGCAGACGTTCAGGCTGGAACCAGCTCCAATATAAAATGCAAATTCACTGTTTGCACCAAATCACACGTGGCAGTCGTTCAGGCTGAAACCAGCTCCTATATAGAATATAAATTCACCCCTGACACCAAATCACATGTGGCAGTTATTCAGGCTGAAACCAGCTCCTAGGTAAAATACAAATTCACCGCTGGCACTAAATCACACGAGACAGTCGTTCAAGCTGAAACCAGCACCTATGTAAAATACAAATTCATCCCGGCACCAAATCACACGTGGCAGACATTCGGGCTGAAACCAGCTTCTATGTAGAATACAAATTCACCCCTGGCACCAAATCACACATGGCAGTCGTTCAGGCTGAATCCAGCTCCAATATAAAATGCAAATTCACTGTTAGCACCAAATCACACATGGCAGTCGTTCAGGCTGAAACCAGCTCCTATTTAAAATACATATTCACCGGTGGCACCAAATCACACGTGGCAGTCGTTCAGGCTGAAGGCAGCTCCTATATAGAATGCAAATTCACCCGTGACACCAAATCACAGGTGGCAGTTAGTCAGGCTTAAACCAGCTCCTATTAAAATTCAAATTCACCGTTGGCACCAAATCACACGTGGCAGTTAGTCAAGCTGAAACCGGCTCCTATATAAAATACAAATTCACCGGTGGCACCAAATCACATGTGGCAGTCGTTCAGGCTGAAGGCAGCTCCTATATAGAATGCAAATTCACCCGTGACACCAAATCACAGGTGGCAGTTAGTCAGGCTTAAACCAGCTCCTATTAAAATTCAAATTCACCGTTGGCACCAAATCACACGTGGCAGTTAGTCAAGCTGAAACCGGCTCCTATATAAAATACAAATTCACCGGTGGCACCAAATCACACGTGGCAGTCGTTCAGGCTGAAGGCAGCTCCTATATAGAATGCAAATTCACCCGTGACACCAAATCACAGGTGGCAGTTAGTCAGGCTTAAACCAGCTCCTATTAAAATTCAAATTCACCGTTGGCACCAAATCACACGTGGCAGTTAGTCAAGCTGAAACCGGCTCCTATATAAAATACAAATTCACCGGTGGCACCAAATCACACGTGGCAGTCGTTCAGTCTGAAACCAGCTCCTATGTAAAATACAAATTCACTGTTGGCACCAAATCACACGTGGCAGTCGTTCAGGATGAAACCAGCTCCAATATAAAATACAAATTCACTGTTGGCACCAAATAACACGTGGCAGTCGTTCAGGCTGAAACCAGCTCCAAGGTAAAATACAAATTGACCGGTGGCACCAAATCAAAAATGACTGTCGTTCAGGCTGAAGCAAACTCCTATATCAAATACAAATTCATCCGTGGCACCAAATCACACGTGGCGCTCGTTCAGTCTGAAACCAGCTCCTAATTAAAATACAAATTCACCAAAGGCACCAAATCACACGTGGCAGTCGTTCAGGCTGAAACCAGCTCCTATGAAAAACACAAAATGGCCAGTGGCTCCAAATCACGCGTAACAGTCGTTCAGGCTGAAACCAGCTTCTGTATAAAATACAAATTCAACAGTGGCACCAAATCAGACGTGGCACTCGTTCAGGCTGAAACCAGCTCCTAATTAAAATACATATTCATCGGTGGCACCAAATCACACGTGGCAGTCGTTCAGTCTGAAACCAGCTCCTATTTAAAATACAAATTCACCAGTAGCACCAAATCACACGTGGCAGTCCTTCAGGCTGAAACCAGCTCCTATGAAAAACACAAAATGGCCAGTGGCTCCAAATCACGCGTAACAGTCGTTCAGGCTGAAACCAGCTTCTATATAAAATACAAATTCAACAGTGGCACCAAATCACACGTGGCAGTCGTTCCGGCTGAAACCAGCTCCTCTTTAAAATACAAATTCACCCCCGGCATCAAATCACACGTGGCAGTGATTCAGGCTGAATCCAGCTCCTATTTAAAATACAAATTCACCCCTGGCACCAAATCACACGTGGCAGTCGTTCAGGCCGAAACCAGCTCCTAATTAAAATACAAATTCACCAGTGGCACCAAATCACATGTGGCCCTCGTTCAGTCTGAATCCAGCTCCTATGTAAAATACAAATTCACCCCGGCACCAAATCACACGTGGCAGTCGTTCAGGCTGAAACCAGCTCCTATATAAAATACAAATTCACCGCTGGCACTAAATCACACGTGACAGTCGTTCAAGCTGAAACCAGCTCATATGTAAAATACAACTTCATCCCGGCACCAAATCACACGTGGCAGACGTTCGGGCTGCAACCAGCTTCTATGTAGAATACAAGTTCATCCCTGGCACCAAATCACAGGTGGCTGTTAGTCAGGCTGAAACCAGCTCCTAGGTAAAATACAAATTCAACGCTGGCACTAAATCACACGTGACAGTCGTTCAGGCTGAAACCAGCTCCTTTTAAAATACAAACTCACCGTTGGCACCAAATCAGTCGTAGCAGTCGTTCAGGCTGAAACCAGCTCCAATCTAAAATACAAATTCACCGTTGGCACCAAATCACACGTGGCAGTCGTTCAGGCTGAAGACAGCTCCTAGGTAAAATACAAATTCACCGGTGGCACCAAATCACATGTGTCCCTCGTTCAGACTGAATTCAGCTCCTGTGTAAAATACAAATTCACCCCGGCACCAAATCACACGTGGCAGTCGTTCAGGCTGAAACCAGCTCCTATGTTAAACACAAATTCACCGGTGGCACCAAATCGCACGTGGCAGTCTTTCAGGCTGAAACCAGCTCCTATATAAAATACAAATTCACCCCTGGCACCAAATCACACGTGGCAGTCGTTAAGGCTGAATCCAGCTCCAATAAAAAATGCAAATTCACTGTTAGCACCAAATCACACGTGGCAGTCGTTCAGGCTGAAACCAGCTCCTATATAGAATGCAAATTCACCCCTGACACCAAATCACAGGTGGCTGTTAGTCAGGCTTAAACCAGCTCCTATTAAAATACAAATTCACCGTTGGCACCAAATCACACGTGGCAGTTAGTCAAGCTGAAACCTGCTCCTATATAAAATACAAATTCACCGGTGGCACCAAATCTGACGTGGCAGTCGTTCAGGCTGAAACCAGCTCCAATATAAAATGCAAATTCACTGTTAGCAGCAAAACACACGTGGCAGTCGTTCAGGCTGAAAGCAGCTCCAATTTAAAATACAAATTCACCGGTGGCACCAAAACACACGTGGCAGTCGTTCAGGCTGAAACCAGCTCCAATTTAAAATACAAATTCACCGGTGGTACCAAAACACACGTGGCAGTCGTTCAGGCTGAAACCAGCTCCAATTTAAAATACAAATTCACTGTTAGCACCAAATCACACGTGGCAGACGTTCGGGCTGCAACCAGCTTCTATGTAGAATACAAGTTCACCCCTGGCACCAAATCACAGGTGGCTGTTAGTCAGGCTGAAACCTGCTCCTATTAAAAGTCAAATTCACCGTTGGCACCAAATCACACGTGGCAGACGTTCAGGCTGGAACCAGCTCCAATATAAAATGCAAATTCACTGTTTGCACCAAATCACACATGGCAGTCGTTCAGTCTGAAACCAGCTCCTATGTAAAATACAAATTCACTGTTGGCACCAAATCACACGTGGCAGTCGTTCAGGATGAAACCAGCTCCAATATAAAATACAAATTCACTGTTGGCACCAAATAACACGTGGCAGTCGTTCAGGCTGAAACCAGCTCCAAGGTAAAATACAAATTGACCGGTGGCACCAAATCAAAAATGACTGTCGTTCAGGCTGAAGCAAACTCCTATATCAAATACAAATTCATCCGTGGCACCAAATCACACGTGGCACTCGTTCAGGCTGAAACCAGCTCCTAATTAAAATACATATTCATCGGTGGCACCAAATCACACGTGGCAGTCGTTCAGTCTGAAACCAGCTCCTATTTAAAATACAAATTCACCAGTAGCACCAAATCACACGTGGCAGTCCTTCAGGCTGATACCAGCTCCTATGAAAAACACAAAATGGCCAGTGGCTCCAAATCACGCGTAACAGTCGTTCAGGCTGAAACCAGCTTCTATATAAAATACAAATTCAACAGTGGCACCAAATCACACGTGGCAGTCGTTCCGGCTGAAACCAGCTCCTCTTTAAAATACAAATTCACCCCTGGCATCACATCACACGTGGCAGTGATTCAGGCTGAATCCAGCTCCTATTTAAAATACAAATTCACCCCTGGCACCAAATCACACGTGGCAGTCGTTCAGGCCGAAACCAGCTCCTAATTAAAATACAAATTCACCAGTGGCACCAAATCACATGTGGCCCTCGTTCAGTCTGAATCCAGCTCCTATTTAAAATACAAATTCACCCCGGCACCAAATCACACGTGGCAGTCGTTCAGGCTGAAACCAGCTCCTATATAAAATACAAATTCACGGCTGGCCCTAAATCACACGTGACAGTCGTTCAAGCTGAAACCAGCTCATATGTAAAATACAACTTCATCCCGGCACTAAATCACACGTGGCAGACGTTCGGGATGCAACCAGCTTCTATGTAGAATACAAGTTCACCCCTGGCACCAAATCACAGGAGGCTGTTAGTCAGGCTGAAACCAGCTCCTAGGTAAAATACAAATTCACCGCTGGCACTAAATCACACGTGACAGTCGTTCAGGCTGAAACCAGCTATTATATAGAATGCAAATTCACCCCTGACACCAAATCACAGGTGGCAGTTAGTCAGGCTTAAACCAGCTCCTATTAAAATTCAAATTCACCGTTGGCACCAAATCACACGTGGCAGTTAGTCAAGCTGAAACCGGCTCCTATATAAAATACAAATTCACCGGTGGCACCAAATCACACGTGGCAGTCGTTCAGTCTGAAACCAGCTCCTATGTAAAATACAAATTCACTGTTGGCACCAAATCACACGTGGCAGTCGTTCAGGATGAAACCAGCTCCAATATAAAATACAAATTCACTGTTGGCACCAAATAACACGTGGCAGTCGTTCAGGCTGAAACCAGCTCCAAGGTAAAATACAAATTGACCGGTGGCACCAAATCAAAAATGACTGTCGTTCAGGCTGAAGCAAACTCCTATATCAAATACAAATTCATCCGTGGCACCAAATCACACGTGGCGCTCGTTCAGTCTGAAACCAGCTCCTAATTAAAATACAAATTCACCAAAGGCACCAAATCACACGTGGCAGTCGTTCAGGCTGAAACCAGCTCCTATGAAAAACACAAAATGGCCAGTGGCTCCAAATCACGCGTAACAGTCGTTCAGGCTGAAACCAGCTTCTGTATAAAATACAAATTCAACAGTGGCACCAAATCAGACGTGGCACTCGTTCAGGCTGAAACCAGCTCCTAATTAAAATACATATTCATCGGTGGCACCAAATCACACGTGGCAGTCGTTCAGTCTGAAACCAGCTCCTATTTAAAATACAAATTCACCAGTAGCACCAAATCACACGTGGCAGTCCTTCAGGCTGAAACCAGCTCCTATGAAAAACACAAAATGGCCAGTGGCTCCAAATCACGCGTAACAGTCGTTCAGGCTGAAACCAGCTTCTATATAAAATACAAATTCAACAGTGGCACCAAATCACACGTGGCAGTCGTTCCGGCTGAAACCAGCTCCTCTTTAAAATACAAATTCACCCCCGGCATCAAATCACACGTGGCAGTGATTCAGGCTGAATCCAGCTCCTATTTAAAATACAAATTCACCCCTGGCACCAAATCACACGTGGCAGTCGTTCAGGCCGAAACCAGCTCCTAATTAAAATACAAATTCACCAGTGGCACCAAATCACATGTGGCCCTCGTTCAGTCTGAATCCAGCTCCTATGTAAAATACAAATTCACCCCGGCACCAAATCACACGTGGCAGTCGTTCAGGCTGAAACCAGCTCCTATATAAAATACAAATTCACCGCTGGCACTAAATCACACGTGACAGTCGTTCAAGCTGAAACCAGCTCATATGTAAAATACAACTTCATCCCGGCACCAAATCACACGTGGCAGACGTTCGGGCTGCAACCAGCTTCTATGTAGAATACAAGTTCATCCCTGGCACCAAATCACAGGTGGCTGTTAGTCAGGCTGAAACCAGCTCCTAGGTAAAATACAAATTCAACGCTGGCACTAAATCACACGTGACAGTCGTTCAGGCTGAAACCAGCTCCTTTTAAAATACAAACTCACCGTTGGCACCAAATCAGTCGTAGCAGTCGTTCAGGCTGAAACCAGCTCCAATCTAAAATACAAATTCACCGTTGGCACCAAATCACACGTGGCAGTCGTTCAGGCTGAAGACAGCTCCTAGGTAAAATACAAATTCACCGGTGGCACCAAATCACATGTGTCCCTCGTTCAGACTGAATTCAGCTCCTGTGTAAAATACAAATTCACCCCGGCACCAAATCACACGTGGCAGTCGTTCAGGCTGAAACCAGCTCCTATGTTAAACACAAATTCACCGGTGGCACCAAATCGCACGTGGCAGTCTTTCAGGCTGAAACCAGCTCCTATATAAAATACAAATTCACCCCTGGCACCAAATCACACGTGGCAGTCGTTAAGGCTGAATCCAGCTCCAATAAAAAATGCAAATTCACTGTTAGCACCAAATCACACGTGGCAGTCGTTCAGGCTGAAACCAGCTCCTATATAGAATGCAAATTCACCCCTGACACCAAATCACAGGTGGCTGTTAGTCAGGCTTAAACCAGCTCCTATTAAAATACAAATTCACCGTTGGCACCAAATCACACGTGGCAGTTAGTCAAGCTGAAACCTGCTCCTATATAAAATACAAATTCACCGGTGGCACCAAATCTGACGTGGCAGTCGTTCAGGCTGAAACCAGCTCCAATATAAAATGCAAATTCACTGTTAGCAGCAAAACACACGTGGCAGTCGTTCAGGCTGAAAGCAGCTCCAATTTAAAATACAAATTCACCGGTGGCACCAAAACACACGTGGCAGTCGTTCAGGCTGAAACCAGCTCCAATTTAAAATACAAATTCACCGGTGGTACCAAAACACACGTGGCAGTCGTTCAGGCTGAAACCAGCTCCAATTTAAAATACAAATTCACTGTTAGCACCAAATCACACGTGGCAGACGTTCGGGCTGCAACCAGCTTCTATGTAGAATACAAGTTCACCCCTGGCACCAAATCACAGGTGGCTGTTAGTCAGGCTGAAACCTGCTCCTATTAAAAGTCAAATTCACCGTTGGCACCAAATCACACGTGGCAGACGTTCAGGCTGGAACCAGCTCCAATATAAAATGCAAATTCACTGTTTGCACCAAATCACACATGGCAGTCGTTCAGTCTGAAACCAGCTCCTATGTAAAATACAAATTCACTGTTGGCACCAAATCACACGTGGCAGTCGTTCAGGATGAAACCAGCTCCAATATAAAATACAAATTCACTGTTGGCACCAAATAACACGTGGCAGTCGTTCAGGCTGAAACCAGCTCCAAGGTAAAATACAAATTGACCGGTGGCACCAAATCAAAAATGACTGTCGTTCAGGCTGAAGCAAACTCCTATATCAAATACAAATTCATCCGTGGCACCAAATCACACGTGGCACTCGTTCAGGCTGAAACCAGCTCCTAATTAAAATACATATT
This sequence comes from Hypanus sabinus, assembly GCF_030144855.1. Lineage (NCBI taxonomy): Eukaryota > Metazoa > Chordata > Chondrichthyes > Myliobatiformes > Dasyatidae > Hypanus > Hypanus sabinus. The sequence goes on along the minus strand of NC_082719.1, from coordinate 104,126,270 downwards.
CATCGGTGGCACCAAATCACACGTGGCAGTCGTTCAGTCTGAAACCAGCTCCTATTTAAAATACAAATTCACCAGTAGCACCAAATCACACGTGGCAGTCCTTCAGGCTGATACCAGCTCCTATGAAAAACACAAAATGGCCAGTGGCTCCAAATCACGCGTAACAGTCGTTCAGGCTGAAACCAGCTTCTATATAAAATACAAATTCAACAGTGGCACCAAATCACACGTGGCAGTCGTTCCGGCTGAAACCAGCTCCTCTTTAAAATACAAATTCACCCCTGGCATCACATCACACGTGGCAGTGATTCAGGCTGAATCCAGCTCCTATTTAAAATACAAATTCACCCCTGGCACCAAATCACACGTGGCAGTCGTTCAGGCCGAAACCAGCTCCTAATTAAAATACAAATTCACCAGTGGCACCAAATCACATGTGGCCCTCGTTCAGTCTGAATCCAGCTCCTATTTAAAATACAAATTCACCCCGGCACCAAATCACACGTGGCAGTCGTTCAGGCTGAAACCAGCTCCTATATAAAATACAAATTCACGGCTGGCCCTAAATCACACGTGACAGTCGTTCAAGCTGAAACCAGCTCATATGTAAAATACAACTTCATCCCGGCACCAAATCACACGTGGCAGACGTTCGGGATGCAACCAGCTTCTATGTAGAATACAAGTTCACCCCTGGCACCAAATCACAGGAGGCTGTTAGTCAGGCTGAAACCAGCTCCTAGGTAAAATACAAATTCACCGCTGGCACTAAATCACACGTGACAGTCGTTCAGGCTGAAACCAGCTATTATATAGAATGCAAATTCACCCCTGACACCAAATCACAGGTGGCAGTTAGTCAGGCTTAAACCAGCTCCTATTAAAATACAAATTCACCGGTGGCACCAAATCACACGTGCAGTCGTTGAGGCTGAAACCAGCTCCACTATAAAATGGAAATTCACTGTTGGCACCAAAACACACGTGGCAGTCGTTCAGGCTGAAACCAGCTCCTTGGTAAAATACAAATTCACCGTTGGCACCAAATCACACGTGGCAGACGTTCAGGCTGAAACCAGCTCCAATATAAAATGCAAATTCACTGTTTGCACCAAATCACACGTGGCAGTCGTTGAGGCTGAAACCAGCTCCATTATAAAATGGAAATTCACTGTTGGCACCAAAACACACGTGGCAGTCGTTCAGGCTGAAACCAGCTCCTTGGTAAAATACAAATTTACCGTTGGCACCAAATCACACGTGGCAGTAGTTTCAGGCTGAAACCAGCTCCTTTTAAAATACAAACTCACCTTTGGCACCAAATCACACGTAGCAGTCATTCAGGCTGAAACCAGCTCCAATCTAAAATACAAATTCACCGTTGGCACCAAATCACACGTGGCAGTCGTTCAGGCTGAAACCAGCTCCTATATAGAATGCAAATTCACCCCTGACACCAAATCACAGGTGGCTGTTAGTCAGGCTTAAACCTGCTCCTATATAAAATACAAATTCACCGCTGGCACCAAATCACACGTGGCACTCGTTCAGGCTGAAACCATCTCCTAATTAAAATACAAATTCACTGTTGCCTCCAAATCACACGTGGCACTCATTCAGTCTTAAACGAGCTCCTATTTAAAATACAAATTCACCGTTGGCACCAAATCACATGTGGCAGTCGTTCAGGCTGAAACCAGCTCCTATATAAAATACAAATTCTCCGGTAGCACGAAATCACACGTGGCAGTCGTTCAGTCTGAAAAGAGCTCCTATGTAAAATACAAATTCACACCTGGCCCCAAATCACACGTGGCAGTCGTTCAGGCTGAAAGCAGCTCCTATGTAAAATACAAATTCACCCATGGCACCAAATCACACGTGGCAGTCGTTCAGCCTAAAACCAGCTCCTTTGTAAAATACAAAATCACCGGTGGCTCCAAATCACACGTGGCAGTCGTTCAGGCTGAAACCATCTCCTAATTAAAATACAAATTCACTGTTGCCTCCAAATCACACGTGGCACACGTTCAGTCTGAAACCAGCTCCTAATTAACATACAAATTCACCCGTGGCACCAAATCACACGTGGCAGTCAGTCAGTCTGAAAAGAGCTCCTATGTAAAATACAAATTCACACCTGGCACCAAATCACACGTGGCAGTCGTTCAGGCTGAAACCAGCTCCTAGGTAAAATACAAATTCACCTGTGGCACCAAATCACACGTGGCAGACGTTCAGCCTAAAACCAGCTCCTTTGTAAAATACAAAATCACCGGTGGCTCCAAATCACACGTGGCAGTCGTTCAGGCTGAAAACAGCTCCTATGTAAAATACAAATTAACCCCTGGCACCAAATCACACGTGGCAGTCGTTCAGGCTGAAACCAGCTCCTATGTAAAATACAAATTAACCCCTGGCACCAAATCACACGTGGCAGTCGTTCAGGCTGAAACCAGCTCCTATGAAAAATACAAATTCACCAGTAGCACAAAATCACATGTGGCAGTGGTTCAGGCTGAAACCAGCTCCTATGTAAAGTACAAATTCACCAGTGGCACCAAATCACACGTTGCAGTCGTTCAGGCTGAAACCAGCTACAATATAAAATACAAATTCACCCCTGGCACCAAATCACACGTGGCAGTCGTTCAGGCTGAAACCAGCTACTATATAAAATACAAATTCACCCATGGCACCAAATCACACGTGGCAGTCGTTCAGTCTGAAACCAGCTCCTATGTAAAATACAAATTCACTGTTGGCACCAAATCATATGTGGCAGTCGTTCAGGATGAAACCAGCTCCAATATAAAATACAAATTCACTGTTGGCACCAAATAACACGTGGCAGTCGTTCAGGCTGAAACCAGCTCCAAGGTAAAATACAAATTGACCGGTGGCACCAAATCAAAAACGACTGTCGTTCAGGCTGAAGCAAACTCCTATATCAAATACAAATTCATCCGTGGCACCAAATCACACGTGGCACTCGTTCAGTCTGAAACCAGCTCCTAATTAAAATACAAATTCACCAGAGGCACCAAATCACACGTGGCAGTCGTTCAGGCTGAAATCAGCTCCTATGTAAAATACAAAATCACCCGTGGCACCAAATCAGACGTGGCACTCGTTCAGGCTGAAAGCAGCTCCTAATTAAAATACATATTCACCGGTGGCACCAAATCACACGTGGCAGTCGTTCAGTCTGAAACCAGCTCCTATTTAAAATACAAATTCACCAGTAGCACCAAATCACACGTGGCAGTCCTTCAGGCTGAAACCAGCTCCTATGAAAAACACAAAATGGCCAGTGGCTCCAAATCACGCGTAACAGTCGTTCAGGCTGAAACCAGCTTCTATATAAAATACAAATTCAACAGTGGCACCAAATCACACGTGGCAGTCGTTCTGGCTGAAACCAGCTCCACTTTAAAATACAAATTCACCCCTGGCATCAAATCACACGTGGCAGTGATTCAGGCTGAATCCAGCTCCTATTTAAAATACAAATTCACACCTGGCACCAAATCACACGTGGCAGTCGTTCAGGCCGAAACCAGCTCCTAATTAAAATACAAATTCACCAGTGGCACCAAATCACATGTGGCCCTCGTTCAGTCTGAATCCAGCTCCTGTGTAAAATACAAATTCACCCCGGCACCAAATCACACGTGGCAGTCGTTCAGGCTGAAACCAGCTCCTATATAAAATACAAATTCACCGCTGGCACTAAGTCACAGGTGACAGTCCTTCAAGCTGAAACCAGCTCATATGTAAAATACAACTTCATCCCGGCACCAAATCACACGTGGCAGACGTTCGGGCTGCAACCAGCTTCTATGTAGAATACAAGTTCACCCCTGGCACCAAATCACAGGTGGCTGTTAGTCAGGCTGAAACCAGCTCCTAGGTAAAATACAAATTCACCGCTGGCACTAAATCACACGTGACAGTCGTTCAGGCTGAAACCAGCTATTATATAGAATGCAAATTCACCCCTGACACCAAATCACAGGTGGCAGTTAGTCAGGCTTAAACCAGCTCCTATTAAAATACAAATTCACCGGTGGCACCAAATCACACGTGGCAGTCGTTGAGGCTGAAACCAGCTCCATTATAAAATGGAAATTCACTGTTGGCACCAAAACACACGTGGCAGTCGTTCAGGCTGAAACCAGCTCCTAGGTAAAATACAAATTCACCGTTGGCACCAAATCACACGTGGCAGACGTTCAGGCTGAAACCAGCTCCAATATAAAATGCAAATTCACTGTTTGCACCAAATCACACGTGGCAGTCGTTCAGGCTGAAATCAGCTCCTATGTAAAATACAAAATCACCGTTGGCACCAAATCACACGTGGCAGTAGTTTCATGCTGAAACCAGCTCCTTTTAAAATACAAACTCACCGTTGGCACCAAATCACACGTGGCAGTCGGTCCGGCTGAAGCCAGCTCCTAGGTAAAATACAAATTCACCGGTGGCACCAAATCACATGTGTCCCTCGTTCAGACTGAATTCAGCTCCTGTGTAAAATACAAATTCACCCCGGCACCAAATCACACGTGGCAGTCGTTCAGGCTGAAACCAGCTCCTATGTTCAACACAAATTCACCGGTGGCACCAAATCGCACGTGGCAGTCTTTCAGGCTGAAACCAGCTCCTATATAAAATACAAATTCACCGCTGGCGCTAAATCACACGTGACAGTTGTTCAAGCTGAAACCAGCTCCTATGTAAAATACAAATTCATCCAGGCACCAAATCACATGTGGCAGACGTTCGGGCTGAAACCAGCTTCTATGTAGAATACAAATTCACCCCTGGCACCAAATCACAGGTGGCTGTTAGACAGGCTGAAACCAGCTCCTATTAAATTACAAATTCACCGTTGGCACCAAATCACACGTGGCAGTTAGTCAAGCTGAAACCTGCTCCTATATAAAATACAAATTCACCGGTGGCACCAAATCTGACGTGGCAGTCGTTCAGTCTGAAACCAGCTCCTAGGTAAAATACAAATTCACCGTTTGCACCAAATCACACGTGGCAGTCGGGCCCGGCTGAAACCAGCTCCTAGGTAAAATACAAATTCACTGTTGGCACCAAATCACACGTGGCAGTCGTTCAGACTGAATCCAGCTCCTATGTTAAACACAAATTCACCGGTGGCACCAAATCGCACGTGGCAGTCTTTCAAGCTGAAACCAGCTCCTATATAAAATACAAATTCACCGCTGGCACTAAATCACACGTGACAGTCGTTCAAGCTGAAACCAGCTCCTATATAACATCCAAATTCATCCCGGCACCAAATCACACGTCGCAGACGTTCGGGCTGAAACCAGCTTCTATGTAGAATAAAAATTCACCCCTGGCACCAAATCACACGTGGCAGTCGTTCAGGCTGAATCCAGCTCCAGTACAAAATGCAAATTCACTGTTAGCACCAAATCACACGTGGCAGTCGTTCAGGCTGAAACCAGCTCTTATATAGAATGCAAATTCACCCCTGACACCAAAACACACGTGGCAGTTAGTCAAGCTGAAACCTGCTCCTATATAAAATACAAATTCACCTGTGTCACCAAATCTCACTTGGCAGACGTTCAGGCTGAAACCAGCTCCAATATAAAATGCAAATTCACTGTTAGCACCAAATCACAGGTGGCAATCGTTCGGGCTGAAACCAGCTCCTATATAGAACACAAATTCACCCCTGACACCAAATCACAGGTGGCATTTAGTCAGGCTTAAACCAGCTCCTATTAAAATACAAATTCACCGTTGGCACCAAATCACACGTGGCAGTCGTTCAGGCTGAAACCAGCTCCATGGTAAAATACAAATTCTCCGGTGGCAGCAAATCACACGTGGCAGTCGTTCAGGCTGAAACCAGCTCCATGGTAAAATACAAATTCACCGTTGGCACCAAATCACACGTGGCAGTCGTTCAGGCTGAAGCCAGCTCCTAGGTAAAATACAAATTCACCGGTGGCACCAAATCACATGTGTCCCTCGTTCAGACTGAATTCAGCTCCTGTGTAAAATACAAATTCACCCCGGCACCAAATCACACGTGGCAGTCGTTCAGGCTGAAACCAGCTCCTATGTTAAACACAAATTCACCGGTGGCACCAAATCGCACGTGGCAGTCTTTCAGGCTGAAACCAGCTCCTATATAAAATACAAATTCACCCCTGGCACCAAATCACACGTGGCAGTCGTTAAGGCTGAATCCAGCTCCAATAAAAAATGCAAATTCACTGTTAGCACCAAATCACACGTGGCAGTCGTTCAGGCTGAAACCAGCTCCTATATAGAATGCAAATTCACCCCTGACACCAAATCACAGGTGGCTGTTAGTCAGGCTTAAACCAGCTCCTATTAAAATACAAATTCACCGTTGGCACCAAATCTGACGTGGCAGTCGTTCAGGCTGAAACCAGCTCCAATATAAAATGCAAATTCACTGTTAGCACCAAAACACACGTGGCAGTCGTTCAGGCTGAAAGCAGCTCCAATTTAAAATACAAATTCACCGGTGGCACCAAAACACACGTGGCAGTCGTTCAGGCTGAAACCAGCTCCAATTTAAAATACAAATTCACCGGTGGCACCAAAACACACGTGGCAGTCGTTCAGGCTGAAACCAGCTTCTATATAGAATATAAATTCACCCCTGACACCAAATCACATGTGGCAGTCATTCAGGCTGAAACCAGCTCCAGTACAAAATGCAAATTCACTGTTAGCACCAAAACACACGTGGCAGTCGTTCAGGCTGAAACCAGCTCCTAGGTAAAATACAAATTCACTGTTAGCACCAAAACACACGTGGCAGTCGTTCAGGCTGAAAGCAGCTCCAATTTAAAATACAAATTCACCGGTGGCACCAAATCTGACGTGGCAGTCGTTCAGGCTGAAACCAGCTCCAATATAAAATGCAAATTCACTGTTAGCACCAAAACACACGTGGCAGTCGTTCAGGCTGAAACCAGCTCCTAGGTAAAATACAAATTCACTGTTAGCACCAAAACACACGTGGCAGTCGTTCAGGCTGAAAGCAGCTCCAATTTAAAATACAAATTCACCGGTGGCACCAAAACACACGTGGCAGTCGTTCAGGCTGAAACCAGCTCCAATTTAAAATACAAATTCACCGGTGGCACCAAAACACACGTGGCAGTCGTTCAGGCTGAAACCAGCTCCAATTTAAAATACAAATTCACTGTTAGCACCAAATCACACGTGGCAGACGTTCGGGCTGCAACCAGCTTCTATGTAGAATACAAGTTCACCCCTGGCACCAAATCACAGGTGGCTGTTAGTCAGGCTGAAACCAGCTCCTATTAAAATTCAAATTCACCGTTGGCACCAAATCACACGTGGCAGACGTTCAGGCTGGAACCAGCTCCAATATAAAATGCAAATTCACTGTTTGCACCAAATCACACGTGGCAGTCGTTCAGGCTGAAACCAGCTCCTATATAGAATATAAATTCACCCCTGACACCAAATCACACGTGGCAGTCATTCAGGCTGAAACCAGCTCCTAGGTAAAATACAAATTCACCGCTGGCACTAAATCACACGAGACAGTCGTTCAAGCTGAAACCAGCACCTATGTAAAATACAAATTCATCCCGGCACCAAATCACACGTGGCAGACATTCGGGCTGAAACCAGCTTCTATGTAGAATACAAATTCACCCCTGGCACCAAATCACACGTGGCAGTCGTTCAGGCTGAAGGCAGCTCCTATATAGAATGCAAATTCACCCCTGACACCAAATCACAGGTGGCAGTTAGTCAGGCTTAAACCAGCTCCTATTAAAATTCAAATTCACTGTTGGCACCAAATCACACGTGGCAGTTAGTCAAGCTGAAACCGGCTCCTATATAAAATACAAAATCACCGGTGGCACCAAATCACACGTGGCAGTCGTTCAAGCTGAAACCAGCTCCTAGGTAAAATACAAATTCACCATTAGCACCAAATCACACGTGGCAGACGTTCAGGCTGAAACCAGCTCCAATGTAAAATGCAAATTATCTGTTAGCACCAAATGACACGTGGCAGTCGTTCAGGCTGAAACCAGCTCCTATATAGAATATAAATTCACCCCTGACACCAAATCACACGTGGCAGTAGTTCAGGCTGAAACTAGCTCCTATTTAAATTACATATTCACCGGTGGCACCAAATCACACATGGCAGTAGTTCAGGCTGAAACCAGCTACTATTTAAAATACAAATTCACCGGTGGCACCAAATCTCACGTGGCAGTCGTTCAGGCTGAAACCAGCTCCAATATAAAATGCAAATTCACTGTTAGCACCAAATCACACGTGGCAGTCGTTCAGGCTGAAACCAGCTCCTATATAGAATATAAATTCATCCCTGACACCAAATCACAGGTGGCAGTCATTCAGGCTGAAACCAGCTCCTATGTTAAACACAAATTCACCGGTGGGACCAAATCGCACGTGGCAGTCTTTCAAGCTGAAACCAGCTCCTATATAAAATACAAATTCATCCCAGCACCAAATCACATGTGGCAGACGTTCGGGCTGATACCAGCTCCTAATTAAAATACAAATTCACTGTTGCCTCCAAATCACGTGTGGCACTCATTCAGTCTTAAACGAGCTCCTATTTAAAATACAAATTCACCAGTGGAACCAAATTACATGTGGAAGTGGTTCAGGCTGAAACCAGCTCCTATGTAAAATACAAATTCACCGGTGGCACCAAACCACACGTGGCAGTCGGCCCGGCTGAAACCAGCTCCTAGGTAAAATACAAATTCACCGTTGGCACCAAATCACACGTGGCAGTCGTTCAGACTGAATTCAGCTCCTATGTAAAATACAAATTCACCACGGCACCAAATCACACGTGGCAGTCATTCAGGCTGAAACCAGCTCCTATGTTAAACACAAATTCACCGGTGGCACCAAATCACACGTGGCAGTCGGCCCGGCTGAAACCAGCTCCTATGTAAAATACAAATTCACCGTTGGCACCAAATCACACGTGGCAGTCGTTCAGGCTGAATCCAGCTCCAATATAAAATGCAAATTCACTGTTAGCACCAAATCACACGTGGCAGTCGTTCAGGCTGAAACCAGGTCCTATGTTAAACACAAATTCACCGGTGGCACCAAATCGCACGTGGCAGTCGTTCAGGCTGAAACCAGCTCCTATGTTAAACACAAATTCACCGGTGGCACCAAATCGCACGTGGCAGTCTTTCAGGCTGAAACCAGCTCCTATATAAAATACAAATTCACCCCGGCACCAAATCACACATGGCAGACGTTCGGGCTGAAACCAGCTTCTATGTAGAATTCAAATTCACCCCTGGCACCAAACCACAGGTGGCTGTTAGTCAGGCTGAAACCAGCTCCTAGGTAAAATACAAATTCACCGTTGGCACCAAATCACACGTGGCAGTCGGTCCGGCTGAAGCCAGCTCCTATGTAAAATACAAATTCACCGGTGGCACCAAATCACATGTTGCCCTCATTCAGACTGAATTCAGCTCCTGTGTAAAATACAAATTCACCCCGGCACCAAATCACACATTGCAGTCGTTCAGGCTGAAACCAGCTCCTATGTTAAACACAAATTCACCGGTGGCACCAAATCGCACGTGGCAGTCTTTCAGGCTGAAACCAGCTCCTATATAAAATACAAATTCACCGCTGGCACTAAATCACACATGGCAGTCGTTCAGGCTGAAACCAGCTCCAATGTAAAATACAAATTCACCGTTGGCACCAAATCACATGTGGCAGTCGGTCCGGCTGAAGCCAGCTCCTATGTAAAATACAAATTTACCGCTGGCACTAAATCACACGTGACAGTCGTTCAAGCTGAAACCAGCTCCTATGTAAAATACGAATTCATCCCGGCACCAAATCACACGTGGCAGACGTTCGGGCTGAAACCAGCTTCTATCTAGAATACAAATTCACCCCTGGCACCAAATCACAGGTGGCTGTTAGTCAGGCTGAAACCAGCTCCTAGGTAAAATACAAATTCACCGTTGGCACCAAATCACACGTGGCAGTCGTTCACGCTGAATCCAGCTCCAATATAAAATGCAAATTCACTGTTAGCATCAAATCACACGTGGCAGTCGTTCAGGCTGAAACCAGGTCCTATGTTAAACACAAATTCACCGGTGGCACCAAATCGCACGTGGCAGTCGTTCAGGCTGAAACCAGCTCCTATGTTAAACACAAATTCACCGGTGGCACCAAATCGCACGTGGCAGTCTTTCAGGCTGAAACCAGCTCCTATATAAACTACAAATTCACCCCGGCACCAAATCACACATGGCAGACGTTCGGGCTGAAACCAGCTTCTATGTAGAATTCAAATTCACCCCTGGCACCAAACCACAGGTGGCTGTTAGTCAGGCTGAAACCAGCTCCTAGGTAAAATACAAATTCACCGTTGGCACCAAATCACACGTGGCAGTCGGTCCGGCTGAAGCCAGCTCCTATGTAAAATACAAATTCACCGGTTACACCAAATCACATGTTGCCCTCATTCAGACTGAATTCAGCTCCTGTGTAAAATACAAATTCACCCCGGCACCAAATCACACATTGCAGTCTTTCAGGCTGAAACCAGCTCCTATGTTAAACACAAATTCACCGGTGGCACCAAATCGCACGTGGCAGTCTTTCAGGCTGAAACCAGCTCCTATATAAAATACAAATTCACCGCTGGCACTAAATCACACGTGGCAGTCGTTCAGTCTGAAACCAGCTCCAATGTAAAATACAAATTCACCGTTGGCACCAAATCACACGTGGCAGTCGGTCCGGCTGAAGCCAGCTCCTATGTAAAATACAAATTTACCGCTGGCACTAAATCACACGTGACAGTCGTTCAAGCTGAAACCAGCTCCTATGTAAAATACAAATTCATCCCGGCACCAAATCACACGTGGCAGACGTTCGGGCTGAAACCAGCTTCTATGTAGAATACAAATCCACCGTTGGCACCAAATCACACGTGGCAGTCGGTCAGGCTGAAACCAGCTTCTATGTAAACTACAAATTCTCCGGTGGCAGCAAATCACACGTGGCAGTCGTTCAGGCTGAAACCAGCTCCAATATAAAATGCAAATTCACTGTTAGCACCAAATCACACGTGGCAGTCGTTCAGGCTGAAACCAGCTCCTATATAGAATGCAAATTCACCCCTGACACCAAATCACAGGTGGCAGTTAGTCAGGCTTAAACCAGCTCCTATTAAAATACTAATTCACCGTTGGCACCAAATCACACGTGGCAGTTAGTCAAGCTGAAACCTGCTCCTATATAAAATACAAATTCACCGGTGGCACCAAATCTCACGTGGCAGTCGGTCCGGCTGAAGCCAGCTCCTATGTAAAATACAAATTCACCGGTGGCACCAAATCACATGTGGCCCTCATTCAGACAGAATTCAGCTCCTATGTAAAATACAAATTCACCCCGGCACCAAATCACATGTGGCAGTCGTTCAGGCTGAAACCAGCTCCTATATAAAATACAAATTCACCGCTGGCACCAAATCACACATGACAGTCGTTCAAGCTGAAACCAGCTCCTATGTAAAATACAAATTCATCCCAGCACCAAATCACACGTGGCAGACGTTCGGGCTGAAACCAGCTTCTATGTAGAATACAAATTCACCCCTGGCACCAAATCACAGGTGGCTGTTAATCAGGCTGAAACCAGCTCCTCTGTAAAATACAAATTCACAAGTGGCACCAAATCACACGTGGCAGTCGTTCAGGCTGAATCCAGCTCCAATATAAAATGCAAATTCACTGTTAGCACCAAATCACACGTGGCAGTCGTTCAGGCTGAAACCAGCTCCTATATAGAATGCAAATTCACCCCTGACACCAAATCACAGGTGGCAGTTAGTCAGGCTTAAACCAGCTCCTATTAAAATACTAATTCACCGTTGGCACCAAATCACACGTGGCAGTTAGTCAAGCTGAAACCTGCTCCTATATAAAATACAAATTCACCGGTGGCACCAAATCTCACGTGGCAGTCGGTCCGGCTGAAGCCAGCTCCTATGTAAAATACAAATTCACCGGTGGCACCAAATCACATGTGGCCCTCATTCAGACTGAATTCAGCTCCTATGTAAAATACAAATTCACCCCGGCACCAAATCACACGTGGCAGTCGTTCAGGCTGAAACCAGCTCCTATATAAAATACAAATTCACCGCTGGCACCAAATCACACATGACAGTCGTTCAAGCTGAAACCAGCTCCTATGTAAAATACAAATTCATCCCAGCACCAAATCACACGTGGCAGACGTTCGGGCTGAAACCAGCTTCTATGTAGAATACAAATTCACCCCTGGCACCAAATCACAGGTGGCTGTTAATCAGGCTGAAACCAGCTCCTCTGTAAAATACAAATTCACAAGTGGCACCAAATCACACGTGGCAGTCGTTCAGGCTGAATCCAGCTCCAATATAAAATGCAAATTCACTGTTAGCACCAAATCACACGTGGCAGTCGTTCAGGCTGAAACCAGCTCCTATATAGAATGCAAATTCACCCCTGACACCAAATCACAGGTGGCATTTAATCAGGCTTAAACCAGCTCCTATTAAAATACAAATTCACCGGTGGCACCAAATCTCACGTGGCAGTCGTTCAGGCTGAAACCAGCTCCAATATAAAATGCAAATTCACTGTTAGCACCAAATCACACGTGGCAGTCGTTCGGGCTGAAACCAGCTCCTATATAGAATATAAATTCACTCCTGACACCAAATCACAGGTGGCAGTTAGTCAGGCTTAAACCAGCTCCTATTAAAATACTAATTCACCGTTGGCACCAAATCACACGTGGCAGTTAGTCAAGCTGAAACCTGCTCCTATATAAAATACAAATTCACCGGTGGCACCAAATCTCACGTGGCAGTCGGTCAGGCTGAATAAAGCTCCTATGTAAAATACAAATTCACCGGTGACACCAAGTCACGCGTGACAGTCGTTCAGACTGAAACCAGCTCCTATGTAAATTACAAATACATCCCGGCACCAAATCACACGTGGCAGACGTTCAGGCTGAAACCAGCTTCTATGTAGAATACAAATTCACCGTTGGCACCAAATCACACGTGACAGACGTTCAGGCTTAAACCAGCTCCTATCAAAATACAAATTCTCCGGTGGCAGCAAATCACATGTGGCAGTCGGTCAGGCTGAAGAAAGCTCCTATGCAAAATACAATTTCACCGTTGGCACCAAATCACACGTGGCAGTCATTCAGGCTGAAACCAGCTCCTATGTTAAACACAAATTCACCAGTGGCACCAAATCGCACGTGGCAGTCTTTCAGGCTGAAACCAGCTCCTATATAAAATACAAATTCACCCCGGCACCAAATCACACATGGCAGACGTTCGGGCTGAAACCAGCTTCTATGTAGAATACAAATTCACCCCTGGCACCAAATCACACGTGGCAGTCGTTCAGGCTGAAACCAGCTCCTAGGTAAAATACAAATTCACCGTTGGCACCAAATCACACGTGGCAGTCATTCAGACTGAATTCAGCTCCTGTGTAAAATACAAATTCACCCCGGCACCAAATCACACGTTGCAGTCGTTCAGGCTGAAACCAGCTCCTATGTTAAACACAAATTCACCGGTGGCACCAAATCGCACGTGGCAGTCTTTCAGGCTGAAACCAGCTCCTATATAAAATACAAATTCACCGCTGGCACTAAATCACACGTGGCAGTCGTTCAGGCTGAAACCAGCTCCAATGTAAAATACAAATTCACCCCGGCACCAAATCACACGTGGCAGTCGTTCAGGCTGAAACCAGCTCCTATATAAAATACAAATTCACCGCTGGCACCAAATCACACATGACAGTCGTTCAAGCTGAAACCAGCTCCTATGTAAAATACAAATTCATCCCAGCACCAAATCACACGTGGCAGACGTTCGGGCTGAAACCAGCTTCTATGTAGAATACAAATTCACCCCTGGCACCAAATCACAGGTGGCTGTTAATCAGGCTGAAACCAGCTCCTCTGTAAAATACAAATTCACAAGTGGCACCAAATCACACGTGGCAGTCGTTCAGGCTGAATCCAGCTCCAATATAAAATGCAAATTCACTGTTAGCACCAAATCACACGTGGCAGTCGTTCAGGCTGAAACCAGCTCCTATATAGAATGCAAATTCACCCCTGACACCAAATCACAGGTGGCATTTAATCAGGCTTAAACCAGCTCCTATTAAAATACAAATTCACCGGTGGCACCAAATCTCACGTGGCAGTCGTTCAGGCTGAAACCAGCTCCAATATAAAATGCAAATTCACTGTTAGCACCAAATCACACGTGGCAGTCGTTCGGGCTGAAACCAGCTCCTATATAGAATATAAATTCACTCCTGACACCAAATCACAGGTGGCAGTTAGTCAGGCTTAAACCAGCTCCTATTAAAATACTAATTCACCGTTGGCACCAAATCACACGTGGCAGTTAGTCAAGCTGAAACCTGCTCCTATATAAAATACAAATTCACCGGTGGCACCAAATCTCACGTGGCAGTCGGTCAGGCTGAATAAAGCTCCTATGTAAAATACAAATTCACCGGTGACACCAAGTCACGCGTGACAGTCGTTCAGACTGAAACCAGCTCCTATGTAAATTACAAATACATCCCGGCACCAAATCACACGTGGCAGACGTTCAGGCTGAAACCAGCTTCTATGTAGAATACAAATTCACCGTTGGCACCAAATCACACGTGACAGACGTTCAGGCTTAAACCAGCTCCTATCAAAATACAAATTCTCCGGTGGCAGCAAATCACATGTGGCAGTCGGTCAGGCTGAAGAAAGCTCCTATGCAAAATACAATTTCACCGTTGGCACCAAATCACACGTGGCAGTCATTCAGGCTGAAACCAGCTCCTATGTTAAACACAAATTCACCAGTGGCACCAAATCGCACGTGGCAGTCTTTCAGGCTGAAACCAGCTCCTATATAAAATACAAATTCACCCCGGCACCAAATCACACATGGCAGACGTTCGGGCTGAAACCAGCTTCTATGTAGAATACAAATTCACCCCTGGCACCAAATCACACGTGGCAGTCGTTCAGGCTGAAACCAGCTCCTAGGTAAAATACAAATTCACCGTTGGCACCAAATCACACGTGGCAGTCATTCAGACTGAATTCAGCTCCTGTGTAAAATACAAATTCACCCCGGCACCAAATCACACGTTGCAGTCGTTCAGGCTGAAACCAGCTCCTATGTTAAACACAAATTCACCGGTGGCACCAAATCGCACGTGGCAGTCTTTCAGGCTGAAACCAGCTCCTATATAAAATACAAATTCACCGCTGGCACTAAATCACACGTGGCAGTCGTTCAGGCTGAAACCAGCTCCAATGTAAAATACAAATTCAACGTTGGCACCAAATCACACGTGGCAGTCGGTCCGGCTGAAGCCAGCTCCTATGTAAAATATAAATTCACCGCTGGCACTAAATCACACATGACAGTCGTTCAAGCTGAAACCAGCTCCTATGTAAAATACAAATTCATCCCGGCACCAAATCACACGTGGCGGACGTTCGGGCTGAAACCAGCTTCTATCTAGAATACAAATTCACCCCTGGCACCAAATCACAGGTGGCTGTTAGTCAGGCTGAAACCAGCTCCTAGGTAAAATACAAATTCACCGTTGGCACCAAATCACACGTGGCAGTCGTTCAGGCTGAATCCAGCTCCAATATAAAATGCAAATTCACTGTTAGCATCAAATCACACGTGGCAGTCGTTCAGGCTGAAACCAGGTCCTATGTTAAACACAAATTCACCGGTGGCACCAAATCGCACGTGGCAGTCGTTCAGGCTGAAACCAGCTCCTATGTTAAACACAAATTCACCGGTGGCACCAAATCGCACGTGGCAGTCTTTCAGGCTGAAACCAGCTCCTATATAAAATACAAATTCACCCCGGCACCAAATCACACATGGCAGACGTTCGGGCTGAAACCAGCTTCTATGTAGAATACAAATTCACCCCTGGCACCAAATCACACGTGGCAGTCGTTCAGGCTGAAACCAGCTCCTAGGTAAAATACAAATTCACCGTTGGCACCAAATCACACGTGGCAGTCATTCAGACTGAATTCAGCTCCTGTGTAAAATACAAATTCACCCCGGCACCAAATCACACGTTGCAGTCGTTCAGGCTGAAACCAGCTCCTATGTTAAACACAAATTCACCGGTGGCACCAAATCGCACGTGGCAGTCTTTCAGGCTGAAACCAGCTCCTATATAAAATACAAATTCACCGCTGGCACTAAATCACACGTGGCAGTCGTTCAGGCTGAAACCAGCTCCAATGTAAAATACAAATTCACCGTTGGCACCAAATCACACGTGGCAGTCGGTCGGCTGAAACCAGCTCCTATGTAAAATACAAATTCACCGCTGGCACTAAATCACACGTGGCAGACGTTCGGGCTGAAACCAGCTTCTATGTAAAATACAAATTCTCCGGTGGCAGCAAATCACACGTGGCAGTCGTTCAGGCTGAAACCAGCTCCAATATAAAATGCAAATTCACTGTTAGCACCAAATCACACGTGGCAGTCGTTCAGGCTGAAACCAGCTCCTATATAGAATGCAAATTCACCCCTGACACCAAATCACAGGTGGCAGTTAGTCAGGCTTAAACCAGCTCCTATTAAAATACTAATTCACCGTTGGCACCAAATCACACGTGGCAGTTAGTCAAGCTGAAACCTGCTCCTATATAAAATACAAATTCACCGCTGGCACTAAATCACACGTGGCAGTCGTTCAGGCTGAAACCAGCTCCAATGTAAAATACAAATTCACCGTTGGCACCAAATCACACGTGGCAGTCGGTCCGGCTGAAGCCAGCTCCTATGTAAAATATAAATTCACCGCTGGCACTAAATCACACATGACAGTCGTTCAAGCTGAAACCAGCTCCTATGTAAAATACAAATTCATCCCGGCACCAAATCACACGTGGCAGACGTTCGGGCTGAAACCAGCTTCTATCTAGAATACAAATTCACCCCTGGCACCAAATCACAGGTGGCTGTTAGTCAGGCTGAAACCAGCTCCTAGGTATAATACAAATTCACCGGTGGCACCAAATCACACGTGGCAGTTAGTCAAGCTGAAACCTGCTCCTATATAAAATACAAATTCACCGGTGGCACCAAATCTCACGTGGCAGTCGTTCAGGCTGAAACCAGCTCCTCTATAGAATATAAATTCACCCCTGACACCAAATCACAGGTGGCAGTTAGTCAGGCTTAAACCAGCTCCTATTAAAATACAAATCCACCGTTGGCACCAAATCACACGTGGCAGTCGGTCAGGCTGAAACCAGCTCCTATGTAAAATACAAATTCACCGCTGGCACTAAATCACACGTGGCAGACGTTCGGGCTGAAACCAGCTTCTATGTAAAATACAAATTCTCCGGTGGCAGCAAATCACACGTGGCAGTCGTTCAGGCTGAAACCAGCTCCAATATAAAATGCAAATTCACTGTTAGCACCAAATCACACGTGGCAGTCGTTCAGGCTGAAACCAGCTCCTATATAGAATGCAAATTCACCCCTGACACCAAATCACAGGTGGCAGTTAGTCAGGCTTAAACCAGCTCCTATTAAAATACTAATTCACCGTTGGCACCAAATCACACGTGGCAGTTAGTCAAGCTGAAACCTGCTCCTATATAAAATACAAATTCACCGGTGGCACCAAATCTGACGTGGCAGTCGGTCAGGCTGAAACCAGTTCCGATGTAAAATACAAATTCATCCCGGCACCAAATCACACGTGGCAGTCGGTCCGGCTGAAGCCAGCTCCTACGTAAAATACAAATTCACTTGTGGCACCAAATCACATGTGGCCCTCATTCAG
This sequence comes from Hypanus sabinus, assembly GCF_030144855.1. NCBI lineage: Eukaryota > Metazoa > Chordata > Chondrichthyes > Myliobatiformes > Dasyatidae > Hypanus > Hypanus sabinus. The sequence continues at coordinate 104,108,277 of NC_082719.1, read as the reverse complement.
ACTGAATTCAGCTCCTATGTAAAATACAAATTCATCCCGGCACCAAATCACACGTGGCAGTCGTTCAGGCTGAAACCAGCTCCTATATAAAATACAAATTCACCGCTGGCACCAAATCACACATGACAGTCGTTCAAGCTGAAACCAGCTCCTATGTAAAATACAAATTCATCCCAGCACCAAATCACACGTGGCAGACGTTCGGGCTGAAACCAGCTCCTATTAAAATACTAATTCACCATTGGCACCAAATCACAGGTGGCTGTTAATCAGGCTGAAACCAGCTCCTCTGTAAAATACAAATTCACAAGTGGCACCAAATCTCACGTGGCAGTCGTTCAGGCTGAAACCAGCTCCAATATAAAATGCAAATTCACTGTTAGCACCAAATCACACGTGGCAGTCGTTCGGGCTGAAACCAGCTCCTATATAGAATATAAATTCACTCCTGACACCAAATCACAGGTGGCAGTTAGTCAGGCTTAAACCAGCTCCTATTAAAATACTAATTCACCGTTGGCACCAAATCACACGTGGCAGTTAGTCAAGCTGAAACCTGCTCCTATATAAAATACAAATTCACCGGTGGCACCAAATTTCACGTGGCAGTCGGTCAGGCTGAATAAAGCTCCTATGTAAAATACAAATTCACCGGTGACACCAAGTCACGCGTGACAGTCGTTCAGACTGAAACCAGCTCCTATGTAAATTACAAATTCATCCCGGCACCAAATCACACGTGGCAGACGTTCCGGCTGAAACCAGCTTCTATGTAGAATACAAATTCACCGTTGACACCAAATCACAGGTGGCAGTTAGTCAGGCTTAAACCAGCTCCTATTAAAATACAAATTCACCGTTGGCACCAAATCACACGTGACAGACGTTCAGGCTTAAACCAGCTCCTATTAAAATACAAATTCTCCGGTGGTAGCAAATCACATGTGGCAGTCGGTCAGGCTGAAGAAAGCTCCTATGCAAAATACAAATTCACCGTTGGCACCAAATCACACGTGGCAGTCATTCAGGCTGAAACCAGCTCCTTTTAAAATACAAATTCACCCCGGCACCAGATCACACGTGGCAGTCGTTCAGGCTGAAACCAGCTCCTATGTTAAACACAAATTCACCGGTGGCACCAAATCACAGGTTGCTGTTAGTCAGGCTGAAACCAGCTCCTAGGTAAAATACAAATTCACCGTTGGCACCAAATCACACGTGGCAGTCATTCAGACTGAATTCAGCTCCTGTGTAAAATACAAATTCACCCCGGCACCAAATCACACGTTGCAGTCGTTCAGGCTGAAACCAGCTCCTATGTTAAACACAAATTCACCGGTGGCACCAAATCGCACGTGGCAGTCTTTCAGGCTGAAACCAGCTCCTATATAAAATACAAATTCACCGCTGGCACTAAATCACACGTGGCAGTCGTTCAGGCTGAAACCAGCTCCAATGTAAAATACAAATTCACCGTTGGCACCAAATCACACGTGGCAGTCGGTCCGGCTGAAGCCAGCTTCTATCTAGAAAACAAATTCACCCCTGGCACCAAATCACATGTGGCTGTTAGTCAGGCTGAAACCAGCTCCTAGGTATAATACAAATTCACCGGTGGCACCAAATCACACGTGGCAGTTGGTCAAGCTGAAACCTGCTCCTATATAAAATACAAATTCACCGGTGGCACCAAATCTCACGTGGCAGTCGTTCAGGCTGAAACCAGCTCCTAGGTAAAATACAAATTCACCCCTGGCACCAAATCACACATGGCAGACGTTCAGGCTGAAACCAGCTCCTACATAGAATATAAATTCACCCCTGACACCAAATCACAGGTGGCAGTTAGTCAGGCTTAAACCAGCTCCTATTAAAATACAAATCCACCGTTGGCACCAAATCACACGTGGCAGTCGGTCAGGCTGAAACCAGCTCCTATGTAAAATACAAATTCACCGCTGGCACTAAATCACACGTGGCAGACGTTCGGGCTGAAACCAGCTTCTATGTAAAATACAAATTCTCCGGTGGCAGCAAATCACACGTGGCAGTCGTTCAGTCTGAAACCAGTTCCGATGTAAAATACAAATTCAACCCGGCACCAAATCACACGTTGCAGTCGGTCCGGCTGAAGCCAGCTCCTATGTAAAATACAAATTCACTGGTGGCACCAAATCACATGTGGCCCTCATTCAGACTGAATTCAGCTCCTATGTAAAATACAAATTCACCCCGGCAGCAAATCACACGTGGCAGTCGTTCAGGCTGAAACCAGCTCCAATATAAAATGCAAATTCACTGTTAGCACCAAATCACACGTGGCAGTCGTTCAGGCTGAAACCAGCTCCTATATAGAATGCAAATTCACCCCTGACACCAAATCACAGGTGGCAGTTAGTCAGGCTTAAACCAGCTCCTATTAAAATACTAATTCACCATTGGCACCAAATCACACGTGGCAGTTAGTCAAGCTGAAACCTGCTCCTATATAAAATACAAATTCACCGGTGGCACCAAATCTCACGTGGCAGTCGGTCAGGCTGAAACCAGTTCCAATGTAAAATACAAATTCATCCCGGCACCAAATCACACGTGGCAGTCGGTCCGGCTGAAGCCAGCTCCTATGTAAAATACAAATTCACTTGTAGCACCAAATCACATGTGGCCCTCATTCAGACTGAATTCAGCTCCTATGTAAAATACAAATTCACCCCGGCACCAAATCACACGTGGCAGTCGTTCAGGCTGAAACCAGCTCCTATATAAAATACAAATTCACCGCTGGCACCAAATCACACATGACAGTCGTTCAAGCTGAAACCAGCTCCTATGTAAAATACAAATTCATCCCAGCACCAAATCACACGTGGCAGACGTTCGGGCTGAAACCAGCTTCTATGTAGAATACAAATTCACCCCTGGCACCAAATCACAGGTGGCTGTTAATCAGGCTGAAACCAGCTCCTCTGTAAAATACAAATTCACAAGTGGCACCAAATCACACGTGGCAGTCGTTCAGGCTGAATCCAGCTCCAATATAAAATGCAAATTCACTGTTAGCACCAAATCACACGTGGCAGTCGTTCAGGCTGAAACCAGCTCCTATATAGAATGCAAATTCACCCCTGACACCAAATCACAGGTGGCAGTTAGTCAGGCTTAAACCAGCTCCTATATAAAATACAAATTCACCGGTGGCACCAAATCTCACGTGGCAGTCGTTCAGGCTGAAACCAGCTCCAATATAAAATGCAAATTCACTGTTAGCACCAAATCACACGTGGCAGTCGTTCGGGCTGAAACCAGCTCCTATATAGAATATAAATTCACTCCTGACACCAAATCACAGGTGGCAGTTAGTCAGGCTTAAACCAGCTCCTATTAAAATACTAATTCACCGTTGGCACCAAATCACACGTGGCAGTTAGTCAAGCTGAAACCTGCTCCTATATAAAATACAAATTCACCGGTGGCACCAAATCTCACGTGGCAGTCGGTCAGGCTGAATAAAGCTCCTATGTAAAATACAAATTCACCGGTGACACCAAGTCACGCGTGACAGTCGTTCAGACTGAAACCAGCTCCTATGTAAATTACAAATTCATCCCGGCACCAAATCACACGTGGCAGACGTTCCAGCTGAAACCAGCTTCTATGTAGAATACAAATTCACCCCTGACACCAAATCACAGGTGGCAGTTAGTCAGGCTTAAACCAGCTCCTATTAAAATACAAATTCACCGTTGGCACCAAATCACACGTGACAGACGTTCAGGCTTAAACCAGCTCCTATTAAAATACAAATTCTCCGGTGGTAGCAAATCACATGTGGCAGTCGGTCAGGCTGAAGAAAGCTCCTATGCAAAATACAAATTCACCGTTGGCACCAAATCACACGTGGCAGTCATTCAGGCTGAAACCAGCTCCTTTTAAAATACAAATTCACCCCGGCACCAAATCACACGTGGCAGTCGTTCAGGCTGAAACCAGCTCCTATGTTAAACACAAATTCACCGGTGGCACCAAATCACAGGTTGCTGTTAGTCAGGCTGAAACCAGCTCCTAGGTAAAATACAAATTCACCGTTGGCACCAAATCACACGTGGCAGTCATTCAGACTGAATTCAGCTCCTGTGTAAAATACAAATTCACCCCGGCACCAAATCACACGTTGCAGTCGTTCAGGCTGAAACCAGCTCCTATGTTAAACACAAATTCACCGGTGGCACCAAATCGCACGTGGCAGTCTTTCAGGCTGAAACCAGCTCCTATATAAAATACAAATTCACCGCTGGCACTAAATCACACGTGGCAGTCGTTCAGGCTGAAACCAGCTCCAATGTAAAATACAAATTCACCGTTGGCACCAAATCACACGTGGCAGTCGGTCCGGCTGAAGCCAGCTTCTATCTAGAAAACAAATTCACCCCTGGCACCAAATCACAGGTGGCTGTTAGTCAGGCTGAAACCAGCTCCTAGGTATAATACAAATTCACCGGTGGCACCAAATCACACGTGGCAGTTGGTCAAGCTGAAACCTGCTCCTATATAAAATACAAATTCACCGGTGGCACCAAATCTCACGTGGCAGTCGTTCAGGCTGAAACCAGCTCCTAGGTAAAATACAAATTCACCCCTGGCACCAAATCACACATGGCAGACGTTCAGGCTGAAACCAGCTCCTACATAGAATATAAATTCACCCCTGACACCAAATCACAGGTGGCAGTTAGTCAGGCTTAAACCAGCTCCTATTAAAATACAAATCCACCGTTGGCACCAAATCATACGTGGCAGTCGGTCAGGCTGAAACCAGCTCCTATGTAAAATACAAATTCACCGCTGGCACTAAATCACACGTGGCAGACGTTCGGGCTGAAACCAGCTTCTATGTAAAATACAAATTCTCCGGTGGCAGCAAATCACACGTGGCAGTCGTTCAGTCTGAAACCAGCTCCAATATAAAATGCAAATTCACTGTTAGCACCAAATCACACGTGGCAGTCGTTCAGGCTGAAACCAGCTCCTATAAAGAATGCAAATTCACCCCTGACACCAAATCACAGGTGTCAGTTAGTCAGGCTTAAACCAGCTCCTATTAAAATACTAATTCACCGTTGGCACCAAATCACACGTGGCAGTCGGTCAGGCTGAAACCAGCTCCTATGTAAAATACAAATTCACTGCTGGCACTAAATCACACGTGGCAGACGTTCGGGCTGAAACCAGCTTCTATGTAAAATACAAATTCTCCGGTGGCAGCAAATCACACGTGGCAGTCGTTCAGGCTGAAACCAGCTCCAATATAAAATGCAAATTCACTGTTAGCACCAAATCACACGTGGCAGTCGTTCAGGCTGAAACCAGCTCCTATATAGAATGCAAATTCACCCCTGACACCAAATCACAGGTGGCAGTTAGTCAGGCTTAAACCAGCTCCTATTAAAATACTAATTCACCGTTGGCACCAAATCACACGTGGCAGTTAGTCAAGCTGAAACCTGCTCCTATATAAAATACAAATTCACCGGTGGCACCAAATCTCACGTGGCAGTCGGTCAGGCTGAAACCAGTTCCGATGTAAAATACAAATTCATCCCGGCACCAAATCACACGTGGCAGTCGGTCCGGCTGAAGCCAGCTCCTATGTAAAATACAAATTCACTGGTGGCACCAAATCACATGTGGCCCTCATTCAGACTGAATTCAGCTCCTATGTAAAATACAAATTCACCCCGGCAGCAAATCACAAGTGGCAGTCGTTCAGGCTGAAACCAGCTCCTAGGTATAATACAAATTCACCGCTGGCACCAAATCACACGTGGCAGTCGTTCAGGCTGAATCCAGCTCCAATATAAAATGCAAATTCACTGTTAGCACCAAATCACACGTGGCAGTCGTTCAGGCTGAAACCAGCTCCTATATAGAATGCAAATTCACCCCTGACACCAAATCACAGGTGGCAGTTAGTCAGGCTTAAACCAGCTCCTATATAAAATACAAATTCACCGGTGGCACCAAATCTCACGTGGCAGTCGTTCAGGCTGAAACAGCTCCAATATAAAATGCAAATTCACTGTTAGCACCAAATCACAAGTGGCAGTCGTTCGGGCTGAAACCAGCTCCTATATAGAATATAAATTCACTCCTGACACCAAATCACAGGTGGCAGTTAGTCAGGCTTAAACCAGCTCCTATTAAAATACTAATGCACCGTTGGCACCAAATCACACGTGGCAGTTAGTCAAGCTGAAACCTGCTCCTATATAAAATACAAATTCACCGGTGGCACCAAATCTCACGTGGCAGTCGGTCAGGCTGAATAAAGCTCCTATGTAAAATACAAATTCACCGGTGACACCAAGTCACGCGTGACAGTCGTTCAGACTGAAACCAGCTCCTATGTAAATTACAAATTCATCCCGGCACCAAATCACACGTGGCAGACGTTCAGGCTGAAACCAGCTTCTATGTAGAATACAAATTCACCGTTGGCACCAAATCACACGTGACAGACGTTCAGGCTTAAACCAGCTCCTATCAAAATACAAATTCTCCGGTGGCAGCAAATCACATGTGGCAGTCGGTCAGGCTGAAGAAAGCTCCTATGCAAAATACAAATTCACCGTTGGCACCAAATCACACGTGGCAGTCATTCAGGCTGAAACCAGCTCCTATGTTAAACACAAATTCACCAGTGGCACCAAATCGCACGTGGCAGTCTTTCAGGCTGAAACCAGCTCCTATATAAAATACAAATTCACCCCGGCACCAAATCACACATGGCAGACGTTCGGGCTGAAACCAGCTTCTATGTAGAATACAAATTCACCCCTGGCACCAAATCACACGTGGCAGTCGTTCAGGCTGAAACCAGCTCCTAGGTAAAATACAAATTCACCGTTGGCACCAAATCACACGTGGCAGTCATTCAGACTGAATTCAGCTCCTGTGTAAAATACAAATTCACCCCGGCACCAAATCACACGTTGCAGTCTTTCAGGCTGAAACCAGCTCCTATGTTAAACACAAATTCACCGGTGGCACCAAATCGCACGTGGCAGTCTTTCAGGCTGAAACCAGCTCCTATATAAAATACAAATTCACCGCTGGCACTAAATCACACGTGGCAGTCGTTCAGGCTGAAACCAGCTCCAATGTAAAATACAAATTCACCGTTGGCACCAAATCACACGTGGCAGTCGGTCCGGCTGAAGCCAGCTCCTATGTAAAATATAAATTCACCGCTGGCACTAAATCACACATGACAGTCGTTCAAGCTGAAACCAGCTCCTATGTAAAATACAAATTCATCCCGGCACCAAATCACACGTGGCAGACGTTCGGGCTGAAACCAGCTTCTATCTAGAATACAAATTCACCCCTGGCACCAAATCACAGGTGGCTGTTAGTCAGGCTGAAACCAGCTCCTAGGTATAATACAAATTCACCGGTGGCACCAAATCACACTTGGCAGTTAGTCAAGCTGAAACCTGCTCCTATATAAAATACAAATTCACCGGTGGCACCAAATCTCACGTTGCAGTCGTTCAGGCTGAAACCAGCTCCTAGGTAAAATACAAATTCACCCCTGGCACCAAATCACACATGGCAGACGTTCAGGCTGAAACCAGCTCCTATATAGAATATAAATTCACCCCTGACACCAAATCACAGGTGGCAGTTAGTCAGGCTTAAACCAGCTCCTATTAAAATACAAATCCACCGTTGGCACCAAATCACACGTGGCAGTCGGTCAGGCTGAAACCAGCTCCTATGTAAAATACAAATTCACCGCTGGCACTAAATCACACGTGGCAGACGTTCGGGCTGAAACCAGCTCCAATATAAAATGCAAATTCACTGTTAGCACCAAATCACACGTGGCAGTCGTTCAGGCTGAAACCAGCTCCTATATAGAATGCAAATTCACCCCTGACACCAAATCACAGGTGGCAGTTAGTCAGGCTTAAACCAGCTCCTATTAAAATACTAATTCACCGTTGGCACCAAATCACACGTGGCAGTTAGTCAAGCTGAAACCTGCTCCTATATAAAATACAAATTCACCGGTGGCACCAAATCTCACGTGGCAGTCGGTCAGGCTGAAACCAGTTCCGATGTAAAATACAAATTCATCCCGGCACCAAATCACACGTGGCAGTCGGTCCGGCTGAAGCCAGCTCCTATGTAAAATACAAATTCACTTGTGGCACCAAATCACATGTGGCCCTCATTCAGACTGAATTCAGCTCCTATGTAAAATACAAATTCACCCCGGCACCAAATCACACGTGGCAGTCATTCAGACTGAATTCAGCTCCTGTGTAAAATACAAATTCACCCCGGCACCAAATCACACGTTGCAGTCGTTCAGGCTGAAACCAGCTCCTATGTTAAACACAAATTCACCGGTGGCACCAAATCGCACGTGGCAGTCTTTCAGGCTGAAACCAGCTCCTATATAAAATACAAATTCACCGCTGGCACTAAATCACACGTGGCAGTCGTTCAGGCTGAAACCAGCTCCAATGTAAAATACAAATTCACCGTTGGCACCAAATCACACGTGGCAGTCGGTCCGGCTGAAGCCAGCTTCTATCTAGAAAACAAATTCACCCCTGGCACCAAATCACAGGTGGCTGTTAGTCAGGCTGAAACCAGCTCCTAGGTATAATACAAATTCACCGTTGGCACCAAATCACACGTGGCAGTCGGTCCGGCTGAAGCCAGCTCCTATGTAAAATATAAATTCACCGCTGGCACTAAATCACACATGACAGTCGTTCAAGCTGAAACCAGCTCCTATGTAAAATACAAATTCATCCCGGCACCAAATCACACGTGGCAGACGTTCGGGCTGAAACCAGCTTCTATCTAGAATACAAATTCACCCCTGGCACCAAATCACAGGTGGCTGTTAGTCAGGCTGAAACCAGCTCCTAGGTAAAATACAAATTCACCCCTGGCACCAAATCACACATGGCAGACGTTCAGGCTGAAACCAGCTCCTACATAGAATATAAATTCACCCCTGACACCAAATCACAGGTGGCAGTTAGTCAGGCTTAAACCAGCTCCTATTAAAATACAAATCCACCGTTGGCACCAAATCACACGTGGCAGTCGGTCAGGCTGAAACCAGCTCCTATGTAAAATACAAATTCACCGCTGGCACTAAATCACACGTGGCAGACGTTCGGGCTGAAACCAGCTTCTATGTAAAATACAAATTCTCCGGTGGCAGCAAATCACACGTGGCAGTCGTTCAGTCTGAAACCAGCTCCAATATAAAATGCAAATTCACTGTTAGCACCAAATCACACGTGGCAGTCGTTCAGGCTGAAACCAGCTCCTATAAAGAATGCAAATTCACCCCTGACACCAAATCACAGGTGTCAGTTAGTCAGGCTTAAACCAGCTCCTATTAAAATACTAATTCACCGTTGGCACCAAATCACACGTGGCAGTCGGTCAGGCTGAAACCAGCTCCTATGTAAAATACAAATTCACTGCTGGCACTAAATCACACGTGGCAGACGTTCGGGCTGAAACCAGCTTCTATGTAAAATACAAATTCTCCGGTGGCAGCAAATCACACGTGGCAGTCGTTCAGGCTGAAACCAGCTCCAATATAAAATGCAAATTCACTGTTAGCACCAAATCACACGTGGCAGTCGTTCAGGCTGAAACCAGCTCCTATATAGAATGCAAATTCACCCCTGACACCAAATCACAGGTGGCAGTTAGTCAGGCTTAAACCAGCTCCTATTAAAATACTAATTCACCGTTGGCACCAAATCACACATGGCAGTTAGTCAAGCTGAAACCTGCTCCTATATAAAATACAAATTCACCGGTGGCACCAAATCTCACGTGGCAGTCGGTCAGGCTGAAACCAGTTCCGATGTAAAATACAAATTCATCCCGGCACCAAATCACACGTGGCAGTCGGTCCGGCTGAAGCCAGCTCCTATGTAAAATACAAATTCACTGGTGGCACCAAATCACATGTGGCACTCATTCAGACTGAATTCAGCTCCTATGTAAAATACAAATTCACCCCGGCAGCAAATCACACGTGGCAGTCGTTCAGGCTGAAACCAGCTCCAATATAAAATGCAAATTCACTGTTAGCACCAAATCACACGTGGCAGTCATTCAGGCTGAAACCAGCTCCTATATAGAATGCAAATTCACCCCTGACACCAAATCACAGGTGGCAGTTAGTCAGGCTTAAACCAGCTCCTATTAAAATACTAATTCACCGTTGGCACCAAATCACACGTGGCAGTCGGTCAGGCTGAAACCAGTTCCGATGTAAAATACAAATTCATCCCGGCACCAAATCACACGTGGCAGTCGGTCCGGCTGAAGCCAGCTCCTATGTAAAATACAAATTCACTTGTGGCACCAAATCACATGTGGCCCTCATTCAGACTGAATTCAGCTCCTATGTAAAATACAAATTCACCCCGGCACCAAATCACACGTGGCAGTCGTTCAGGCTGAAACCAGCTCCTATATGAAATACAAATTCACCGCTGGCACCAAATCACACATGACAGTCGTTCAAGCTGAAACCAGCTCCTATGTAAAATACAAATTCATCCCAGCACCAAATCACACGTGGCAGACGTTCGGGCTGAAACCAGCTTCTATGTAGAATACAAATTCACCCCTGGCACCAAATCACAGGTGGCTGTTAATCAGGCTGAAACCAGCTCCTCTGTAAAATACAAATTCACAAGTGGCACCAAATCACACGTGGCAGTCGTTCAGGCTGAATCCAGCTCCAATATAAAATGCAAATTCACTGTTAGCACCAAATCACACGTGGCAGTCGTTCAGGCTGAAACCAGCTCCTATATAGAATGCAAATTCACCCCTGACACCAAATCACAGGTGGCAGTTAGTCAGGCTTAAACCAGCTCCTATATAAAATACAAATTCACCGGTGGCACCAAATCTCACGTGGCAGTCGTTCAGGCTGAAACCAGCTCCAATATAAAATGCAAATTCACTGTTAGCACCAAATCACACGTGGCAGTCGTTCGGGCTGAAACCAGCTCCTATATAGAATATAAATTCACTCCTGACACCAAATCACAGGTGGCAGTTAGTCAGGCTTAAACCAGCTCCTATTAAAATACTAATGCACCGTTGGCACCAAATCACACGTGGCAGTTAGTCAAGCTGAAACCTGCTCCTATATAAAATACAAATTCACCGGTGGCACCAAATCTCACGTGGCAGTCGGTCAGGCTGAATAAAGCTCCTATGTAAAATACAAATTCACCGGTGACACCAAGTCACGCGTGACAGTCGTTCAGACTGAAACCAGCTCCTATGTAAATTACAAATTCATCCCGGCACCAAATCACACGTGGCAGACGTTCAGGCTGAAACCAGCTTCTATGTAGAATACAAATTCACCGTTGGCACCAAATCACACGTGACAGACGTTCAGGCTTAAACCAGCTCCTATCAAAATACAAATTCTCCGGTGGCAGCAAATCACATGTGGCAGTCGGTCAGGCTGAAGAAAGCTCCTATGCAAAATACAAATTCACCGTTGGCACCAAATCACACGTGGCAGTCATTCAGGCTGAAACCAGCTCCTATGTTAAACACAAATTCACCAGTGGCACCAAATCGCACGTGGCAGTCTTTCAGGCTGAAACCAGCTCCTATATAAAATACAAATTCACCCCGGCACCAAATCACACATGGCAGACGTTCGGGCTGAAACCAGCTTCTATGTAGAATACAAATTCACCCCTGGCACCAAATCACACGTGGCAGTCGTTCAGGCTGAAACCAGCTCCTAGGTAAAATACAAATTCACCGTTGGCACCAAATCACACGTGGCAGTCATTCAGACTGAATTCAGCTCCTGTGTAAAATACAAATTCACCCCGGCACCAAATCACACGTTGCAGTCGTTCAGGCTGAAACCAGCTCCTATGTTAAACACAAATTCACCGGTGGCACCAAATCGCACGTGGCAGTCTTTCAGGCTGAAACCAGCTCCTATATAAAATACAAATTCACCGCTGGCACTAAATCACACGTGGCAGTCGTTCAGGCTGAAACCAGCTCCAATGTAAAATACAAATTCACCGTTGGCACCAAATCACACGTGGCAGTCGGTCCGGCTGAAGCCAGCTCCAATGTAAAATATAAATTCACCGCTGGCACTAAATCACACATGACAGTCGTTCAAGCTGAAACCAGCTCCTATGTAAAATACAAATTCATCCCGGCACCAAATCACACGTGGCAGACGTTCGGGCTGAAACCAGCTTCTATCTAGAATACAAATTCACCCCTGGCACCAAATCACAGGTGGCTGTTAGTCAGGCTGAAACCAGCTCCTAGGTATAATACAAATTCACCGGTGGCACCAAATCACACTTGGCAGTTAGTCAAGCTGAAACCTGCTCCTATATAAAATACAAATTCACCGGTGGCACCAAATCTCACGTGGCAGTCGTTCAGGCTGAAACCAGCTCCTAGGTAAAATACAAATTCACCCCTGGCACCAAATCACACATGGCAGACGTTCAGGCTGAAACCAGCTCCTATATAGAATATAAATTCACCCCTGACACGAAATCACAGGTGGCAGTTAGTCAGGCTTAAACCAGCTCCTATTAAAATACAAATCCACCGTTGGCACCAAATCACACGTGGCAGTCGGTCAGGCTGAAACCAGCTCCTATGTAAAATACAAATTCACCGCTGGCACTAAATCACACGTGGCAGACGTTCGGGCTGAAACCAGTTCCAATATAAAATACAAATTCATCCCGGCACCAAATCACACGTGGCAGTCGGTCCGGCTGAAGCCAGCTCCTATGTAAAATACAAATTCACTTGTGGCACCAAATCACATGTGGCCCTCATTCAGACTGAATTCAGCTCCTATGTAAAATACAAATTCATCCCGGCACCAAATCACACGTGGCAGACGTTCGGGCTGAAACCAGCTTCTATCTAGAATACAAATTCACCCCTGGCACCAAATCACAGGTGGCTGTTAGTCAGGCTGAAACCAGCTCCTAGGTAAAATACAAATTCACCCCTGGCACCAAATCACACATGGCAGACGTTCAGGCTGAAACCAGCTCCTATATAGAATATAAATTCACCCCTGACACCAAATCACAGGTGGCAGTTAGTCAGGCTTAAACCAGCTCCTATTAAAATACAAATCCACCGTTGGCACCAAATCACACGTGGCAGTCGGTCAGGCTGAAACCAGCTCCTATGTAAAATACAAATTCACCGCTGGCACTAAATCACACGTGGCAGACGTTCGGGCTGAAACCAGTTCCAATATAAAATGCAAATTCACTGTTAGCACCAAATCACACGTGGCAGTCGTTCAGGCTGAAACCAGCTCCTATATAGAATGCAAATTCACCCCTGACACCAAATCACAGGTGGCAGTTAGTCAGGCTTAAACCAGCTCCTATTAAAATACTAATTCACCGTTGGCACCAAATCACACGTGGCAGTTAGTCAAGCTGAAACCTGCTCCTATATAAAATACAAATTCACCGGTGGCACCAAATCTCACGTGGCAGTCGGTCAGGCTGAAACCAGTTCCGATGTAAAATACAAATTCATCCCGGCACCAAATCACACGTGGCAGTCGGTCCGGCTGAAGCCAGCTCCTATGTAAAATACAAATTCACTTGTGGCACCAAATCACATGTGGCCCTCATTCAGACTGAATTCAGCTCCTATGTAAAATACAAATTCACCCCGGCACCAAATCACACGTGGCAGTCGTTCAGGCTGAAACCAGCTCCTATATAAAATACAAATTCACCGCTGGCACCAAATCACACATGACAGTCGTTCAAGCTGAAACCAGCTCCTATGTAAAATACAAATTCATCCCAGCACCAAATCACACGTGGCAGACGTTCGGGCTGAAACCAGCTTCTATGTAGAATACAAATTCACCCCTGGCACCAAATCACAGGTGGCTGTTAATCAGGCTGAAACCAGCTCCTCTGTAAAATACAAATTCACAAGTGGCACCAAATCACACGTGGCAGTCGTTCAGGCTGAATCCAGCTCCAATATAAAATGCAAATTCACTGTTAGCACCAAATCACACGTGGCAGTCGTTCAGGCTGAAACCAGCTCCTATATAGAATGCAAATTCACCCCTGACACCAAATCACAGGTGGCAGTTAGTCAGGCTTAAACCAGCTCCTATATAAAATACAAATTCACCGGTGGCACCAAATCTCACGTGGCAGTCGTTCAGGCTGAAACCAGCTCCAATATAAAATGCAAATTCACTGTTAGCACCAAATCACACGTGGCAGTCGTTCGGGCTGAAACCAGCTCCTATATAGAATATAAATTCACTCCTGACACCAAATCACAGGTGGCAGTTAGTCAGGCTTAAACCAGCTCCTATTAAAATACTAATTCACCGTTGGCACCAAATCACACGTGGCAGTTAGTCAAGCTGAAACCTGCTCCTATATAAAATACAAATTCACCGGTGGCACCAAATCTCACGTGGCAGTCGGTCAGGCTGAATAAAGCTCCTATGTAAAATACAAATTCACCGGTGACACCAAGTCACGCGTGACAGTCGTTCAGACTGAAACCAGCTCCTATGTAAATTACAAATTCACCCCGGCACCAAATCACACGTGGCAGTAGTTCAGGCTGAAACCAGCTCCTATGTTAAACACAAATTCACCGGTGGCACCAAATCACAGGTTGCTGTTAGTCAGGCTGAAACCAGCTCCTAGGTAAAATACAAATTCACCGTTGGCACCAAATCACACGTGGCAGTCATTCAGACTGAATTCAGCTCCTGTGTAAAATACAAATTCACCCCGGCACCAAATCACACGTTGCAGTCGTTCAGGCTGAAACCAGCTCCTATGTTAAACACAAATTCACCGGTGGCACCAAATCGCACGTGGCAGTCTTTCAGGCTGAAACCAGCTCCTATATAAAATACAAATTCACCGCTGGCACTAAATCACACGTGGCAGTCGTTCAGGCTGAAACCAGCTCCAATGTAAAATACAAATTCACCGTTGGCACCAAATCACACGTGGCAGTCGGTCCGGCTGAAGCCAGCTTCTATCTAGAAAACAAATTCACCTTTGGCACCAAATCACAGGTGGCTGTTAGTCAGGCTGAAACCAGCTCCTAGGTATAATACAAATTCACCGGTGGCACCAAATCACACGTGGCAGTTGGTCAAGCTGAAACCTGCTCCTATATAAAATACAAATTCACCGGTGGCACCAAATCTCACGTGGCAGTCGTTCAGGCTGAAACCAGCTCCTAGGTAAAATACAAATTCACCCCTGGCACCAAATCACACATGGCAGACGTTCAGGCTGAAACCAGCTCCTACATAGAATATAAATTCACCCCTGACACCAAATCACAGGTGGCAGTTAGTCAGGCTTAAACCAGCTCCTATTAAAATACAAATCCACCGTTGGCACCAAATCACACGTGGCAGTCGGTCCGGCTGAAGCCAGCTCCTATGTAAAATACAAATTCACTGGTGGCACCAAATCACATGTGGCACTCATTCAGACTGAATTCAGCTCCTATGTAAAATACAAATTCACCCCGGCACCAAATCTCACGTGGCAGTCGGTCAGGCTGAAACCAGTTCCGATGTAAAATACAAATTCATCCCGGCACCAAATCACACGTGGCAGTCGGTCCGGCTGAAGCCAGCTCCTATGTAAAATACAAATTCACTTGTGGCACCAAATCACATGTGGCCCTCATTCAGACTGAATTCAGCTCCTATGTAAAATACAAATTCACCCCAGCACCAAATCACACGTGGCAGTCGTTCAGGCTGAAACCAGCTCCTATATAAAATACAAATTCACCGCTGGCACCAAATCACACATGACAGTCGTTCAAGCTGAAACCAGCTCCTATGTAAAATACAAATTCATCCCAGCACCAAATCACACGTGGCAGACGTTCGGGCTGAAACCAGCTTCTATGTAGAATACAAATTCACCCCTGGCACCAAATCACAGGTGGCTGTTAATCAGGCTGAAACCAGCTCCTCTGTAAAATACAAATTCACAAGTGGCACCAAATCACACGTGGCAGTCGTTCAGGCTGAATCCAGCTCCAATATAAAATGCAAATTCACTGTTAGCACCAAATCACACGTGGCAGTCGTTCAGGCTGAAACCAGCTCCTATATAGAATGCAAATTCACCCCTGACACCAAATCACAGGTGGCAGTTAGTCAGGCTTAAACCAGCTCCTATATAAAATACAAATTCACCGGTGGCACCAAATCTCACGTGGCAGTCGTTCAGGCTGAAACAGCTCCAATATAAAATGCAAATTCACTGTTAGCACCAAATCACAAGTGGCAGTCGTTCGGGCTGAAACCAGCTCCTATATAGAATATAAATTCACTCCTGACACCAAATCACAGGTGGCAGTTAGTCAGGCTTAAACCAGCTCCTATTAAAATACTAATGCACCGTTGGCACCAAATCACACGTGGCAGTTAGTCAAGCTGAAACCTGCTCCTATATAAAATACAAATTCACCGGTGGCACCAAATCTCACGTGGCAGTCGGTCAGGCTGAATAAAGCTCCTATGTAAAATACAAATTCACCGGTGACACCAAGTCACGCGTGACAGTCGTTCAGACTGAAACCAGCTCCTATGTAAATTACAAATTCATCCCGGCACCAAATCACACGTGGCAGACGTTCAGGCTGAAACCAGCTTCTATGTAGAATACAAATTCACCGTTGGCACCAAATCACAAGTGACAGACGTTCAGGCTTAAACCAGCTCCTATCAAAATACAAATTCTCCGGTGGCAGCAAATCACATGTGGCAGTCGGTCAGGCTGAAGAAAGCTCCTATGCAAAATACAAATTCACCGTTGGCACCAAATCACACGTGACAGACGTTCGGGCTGAAACCAGCTTCTATGTAGAATACAAATTCACCCCTGGCACCAAATCACACGTGGCAGTCGTTCAGGCTGAAACCAGCTCCTAGGTAAAATACAAATTCACCGTTGGCACCAAATCACACGTGGCAGTCATTCAGACTGAATTCAGCTCCTGTGTAAAATACAAATTCACCCCGGCACCAAATCACACGTTGCAGTCTTTCAGGCTGAAACCAGCTCCTATGTTAAACACAAATTCACCGGTGGCACCAAATCGCACGTGGCAGTCTTTCAGGCTGAAACCAGCTCCTATATAAAATACAAATTCACCGCTGGCACTAAATCACACGTGGCAGTCGTTCAGGCTGAAACCAGCTCCAATGTAAAATACAAATTCACCGTTGGCACCAAATCACACGTGGCAGTCGGTCCGGCTGAAGCCAGCTCCTATGTAAAATATAAATTCACCGCTGGCACTAAATCACACATGACAGTCGTTCAAGCTGAAACCAGCTCCTATGTAAAATACAAATTCATCCCGGCACCAAATCACACGTGGCAGACGTTCGGGCTGAAACCAGCTTCTATCTAGAATACAAATTCACCCCTGGCACCAAATCACAGGTGGCTGTTAGTCAGGCTGAAACCAGCTCCTAGGTATAATACAAATTCACCCCTGGCACCAAATCACACATGGCAGACGTTCAGGCTGAAACCAGCTCCTATATAGAATATAAATTCACCCCTGACACCAAATCACAGGTGGCAGTTAGTCAGGCTTAAACCAGCTCCTATTAAAATACAAATCCACCGTTGGCACCAAATCACACGTGGCAGTCGGTCAGGCTGAAACCAGCTCCTATGTAAAATACAAATTCACCGCTGGCACTAAATCACACGTGGCAGACGTTCGGGCTGAAACCAGCTCCAATATAAAATGCAAATTCACTGTTAGCACCAAATCACACGTGGCAGTCGTTCAGGCTGAAACCAGCTCCTATATAGAATGCAAATTCACCCCTGACACCAAATCACAGGTGGCAGTTAGTCAGGCTTAAACCAGCTCCTATTAAAATACTAATTCACCGTTGGCACCAAATCACACGTGGCAGTTAGTCAAGCTGAAACCTGCTCCTATATAAAATACAAATTCACCGGTGGCACCAAATCTCACGTGGCAGTCGGTCAGGCTGAAACCAGTTCCGATGTAAAATACAAATTCATCCCGGCACCAAATCACACGTGGCAGTCGGTCCGGCTGAAGCCAGCTCCTATGTAAAATACAAATTCACTTGTGGCACCAAATCACATGTGGCCCTCATTCAGACTGAATTCAGCTCCTATGTAAAATACAAATTCACCCCGGCACCAAATCACACGTGGCAGTCGTTCAGGCTGAAACCAGCTCCTATGTTAAACACAAATTCACCGGTGGCACCAAATCGCACGTGGCAGTCTTTCAGGCTGAAACCAGCTCCTATATAAAATACAAATTCACCGCTGGCACTAAATCACACGTGGCAGTCGTTCAGGCTGAAACCAGCTCCAATGTAAAATACAAATTCACCGTTGGCACCAAATCACACGTGGCAGTCGGTCCGGCTGAAGCCAGCTTCTATCTAGAAAACAAATTCACCCCTGGCACCAAATCACAGGTGGCTGTTAGTCAGGCTGAAACCAGCTCCTAGGTATAATACAAATTCACCGTTGGCACCAAATCACACGTGGCAGTCGGTCCGGCTGAAGCCAGCTCCTATGTAAAATATAAATTCACCGCTGGCACTAAATCACACATGACAGTCGTTCAAGCTGAAACCAGCTCCTATGTAAAATACAAATTCATCCCGGCACCAAATCACACGTGGCAGACGTTCGGGCTGAAACCAGCTTCTATCTAGAATACAAATTCACCCCTGGCACCAAATCACAGGTGGCTGTTAGTCAGGCTGAAACCAGCTCCTAGGTAAAATACAAATTCACCCCTGGCACCAAATCACACATGGCAGACGTTCAGGCTGAAACCAGCTCCTACATAGAATATAAATTCACCCCTGACACCAAATCACAGGTGGCAGTTAGTCAGGCTTAAACCAGCTCCTATTAAAATACAAATCCACCGTTGGCACCAAATCACACGTGGCAGTCGGTCAGGCTGAAACCAGCTCCTATGTAAAATACAAATTCACCGCTGGCACTAAATCACACGTGGCAGACGTTCGGGCTGAAACCAGCTTCTATGTAAAATACAAATTCTCCGGTGGCAGCAAATCACACGTGGCAGTCGTTCAGTCTGAAACCAGCTCCAATATAAAATGCAAATTCACTGTTAGCACCAAATCACACGTGGCAGTCGTTCAGGCTGAAACCAGCTCCTATAAAGAATGCAAATTCACCCCTGACACCAAATCACAGGTGTCAGTTAGTCAGGCTTAAACCAGCTCCTATTAAAATACTAATTCACCGTTGGCACCAAATCACACGTGGCAGTCGGTCAGGCTGAAACCAGCTCCTATGTAAAATACAAATTCACTGCTGGCACTAAATCACACGTGGCAGACGTTCGGGCTGAAACCAGCTTCTATGTAAAATACAAATTCTCCGGTGGCAGCAAATCACACGTGGCAGTCGTTCAGGCTGAAACCAGCTCCAATATAAAATGCAAATTCACTGTTAGCACCAAATCACACGTGGCAGTCGTTCAGGCTGAAACCAGCTCCTATATAGAATGCAAATTCACCCCTGACACCAAATCACAGGTGGCAGTTAGTCAGGCTTAAACCAGCTCCTATTAAAATACTAATTCACCGTTGGCACCAAATCACACATGGCAGTTAGTCAAGCTGAAACCTGCTCCTATATAAAATACAAATTCACCGGTGGCACCAAATCTCACGTGGCAGTCGGTCAGGCTGAAACCAGTTCCGATGTAAAATACAAATTCATCCCGGCACCAAATCACACGTGGCAGTCGGTCCGGCTGAAGCCAGCTCCTATGTAAAATACAAATTCACTGGTGGCACCAAATCACATGTGGCACTCATTCAGACTGAATTCAGCTCCTATGTAAAATACAAATTCACCCCGGCAGCAAATCACACGTGGCAGTCGTTCAGGCTGAAACCAGCTCCAAT
The DNA here is from genome assembly GCF_030144855.1 of Hypanus sabinus. Lineage (NCBI taxonomy): Eukaryota > Metazoa > Chordata > Chondrichthyes > Myliobatiformes > Dasyatidae > Hypanus > Hypanus sabinus. Next base: position 104,088,200 of record NC_082719.1, on the reverse strand, counting down.
ATAAAATGCAAATTCACTGTTAGCACCAAATCACACGTGGCAGTCATTCAGGCTGAAACCAGCTCCTATATAGAATGCAAATTCACCCCTGACACCAAATCACAGGTGGCAGTTAGTCAGGCTTAAACCAGCTCCTATTAAAATACTAATTCACCGTTGGCACCAAATCACACGTGGCAGTCGGTCAGGCTGAAACCAGTTCCGATGTAAAATACAAATTCATCCCGGCACCAAATCACACGTGGCAGTCGGTCCGGCTGAAGCCAGCTCCTATGTAAAATACAAATTCACTTGTGGCACCAAATCACATGTGGCCCTCATTCAGACTGAATTCAGCTCCTATGTAAAATACAAATTCACCCCGGCACCAAATCACACGTGGCAGTCGTTCAGGCTGAAACCAGCTCCTATATGAAATACAAATTCACCGCTGGCACCAAATCACACATGACAGTCGTTCAAGCTGAAACCAGCTCCTATGTAAAATACAAATTCATCCCAGCACCAAATCACACGTGGCAGACGTTCGGGCTGAAACCAGCTTCTATGTAGAATACAAATTCACCCCTGGCACCAAATCACAGGTGGCTGTTAATCAGGCTGAAACCAGCTCCTCTGTAAAATACAAATTCACAAGTGGCACCAAATCACACGTGGCAGTCGTTCAGGCTGAATCCAGCTCCAATATAAAATGCAAATTCACTGTTAGCACCAAATCACACGTGGCAGTCGTTCAGGCTGAAACCAGCTCCTATATAGAATGCAAATTCACCCCTGACACCAAATCACAGGTGGCAGTTAGTCAGGCTTAAACCAGCTCCTATATAAAATACAAATTCACCGGTGGCACCAAATCTCACGTGGCAGTCGTTCAGGCTGAAACCAGCTCCAATATAAAATGCAAATTCACTGTTAGCACCAAATCACACGTGGCAGTCGTTCGGGCTGAAACCAGCTCCTATATAGAATATAAATTCACTCCTGACACCAAATCACAGGTGGCAGTTAGTCAGGCTTAAACCAGCTCCTATTAAAATACTAATGCACCGTTGGCACCAAATCACACGTGGCAGTTAGTCAAGCTGAAACCTGCTCCTATATAAAATACAAATTCACCGGTGGCACCAAATCTCACGTGGCAGTCGGTCAGGCTGAATAAAGCTCCTATGTAAAATACAAATTCACCGGTGACACCAAGTCACGCGTGACAGTCGTTCAGACTGAAACCAGCTCCTATGTAAATTACAAATTCATCCCGGCACCAAATCACACGTGGCAGACGTTCAGGCTGAAACCAGCTTCTATGTAGAATACAAATTCACCGTTGGCACCAAATCACACGTGACAGACGTTCAGGCTTAAACCAGCTCCTATCAAAATACAAATTCTCCGGTGGCAGCAAATCACATGTGGCAGTCGGTCAGGCTGAAGAAAGCTCCTATGCAAAATACAAATTCACCGTTGGCACCAAATCACACGTGGCAGTCATTCAGGCTGAAACCAGCTCCTATGTTAAACACAAATTCACCAGTGGCACCAAATCGCACGTGGCAGTCTTTCAGGCTGAAACCAGCTCCTATATAAAATACAAATTCACCCCGGCACCAAATCACACATGGCAGACGTTCGGGCTGAAACCAGCTTCTATGTAGAATACAAATTCACCCCTGGCACCAAATCACACGTGGCAGTCGTTCAGGCTGAAACCAGCTCCTAGGTAAAATACAAATTCACCGTTGGCACCAAATCACACGTGGCAGTCATTCAGACTGAATTCAGCTCCTGTGTAAAATACAAATTCACCCCGGCACCAAATCAGACGTTGCAGTCGTTCAGGCTGAAACCAGCTCCTATGTTAAACACAAATTCACCGGTGGCACCAAATCGCACGTGGCAGTCTTTCAGGCTGAAACCAGCTCCTATATAAAATACAAATTCACCGCTGGCACTAAATCACACGTGGCAGTCGTTCAGGCTGAAACCAGCTCCAATGTAAAATACAAATTCACCGTTGGCACCAAATCACACGTGGCAGTCGGTCCGGCTGAAGCCAGCTCCAATGTAAAATATAAATTCACCGCTGGCACTAAATCACACATGACAGTCGTTCAAGCTGAAACCAGCTCCTATGTAAAATACAAATTCATCCCGGCACCAAATCACACGTGGCAGACGTTCGGGCTGAAACCAGCTTCTATCTAGAATACAAATTCACCCCTGGCACCAAATCACAGGTGGCTGTTAGTCAGGCTGAAACCAGCTCCTAGGTATAATACAAATTCACCGGTGGCACCAAATCACACTTGGCAGTTAGTCAAGCTGAAACCTGCTCCTATATAAAATACAAATTCACCGGTGGCACCAAATCTCACGTGGCAGTCGTTCAGGCTGAAACCAGCTCCTAGGTAAAATACAAATTCACCCCTGGCACCAAATCACACATGGCAGACGTTCAGGCTGAAACCAGCTCCTATATAGAATATAAATTCACCCCTGACACGAAATCACAGGTGGCAGTTAGTCAGGCTTAAACCAGCTCCTATTAAAATACAAATCCACCGTTGGCACCAAATCACACGTGGCAGTCGGTCAGGCTGAAACCAGCTCCTATGTAAAATACAAATTCACCGCTGGCACTAAATCACACGTGGCAGACGTTCGGGCTGAAACCAGTTCCAATATAAAATACAAATTCATCCCGGCACCAAATCACACGTGGCAGTCGGTCCGGCTGAAGCCAGCTCCTATGTAAAATACAAATTCACTTGTGGCACCAAATCACATGTGGCCCTCATTCAGACTGAATTCAGCTCCTATGTAAAATACAAATTCATCCCGGCACCAAATCACACGTGGCAGACGTTCGGGCTGAAACCAGCTTCTATCTAGAATACAAATTCACCCCTGGCACCAAATCACAGGTGGCTGTTAGTCAGGCTGAAACCAGCTCCTAGGTAAAATACAAATTCACCCCTGGCACCAAATCACACATGGCAGACGTTCAGGCTGAAACCAGCTCCTATATAGAATATAAATTCACCCCTGACACCAAATCACAGGTGGCAGTTAGTCAGGCTTAAACCAGCTCCTATTAAAATACAAATCCACCGTTGGCACCAAATCACACGTGGCAGTCGGTCAGGCTGAAACCAGCTCCTATGTAAAATACAAATTCACCGCTGGCACTAAATCACACGTGGCAGACGTTCGGGCTGAAACCAGTTCCAATATAAAATGCAAATTCACTGTTAGCACCAAATCACACGTGGCAGTCGTTCAGGCTGAAACCAGCTCCTATATGGAATGCAAATTCACCCCTGACACCAAATCACAGGTGGCAGTTAGTCAGGCTTAAACCAGCTCCTATTAAAATACTAATTCACCGTTGGCACCAAATCACACGTGGCAGTTAGTCAAGCTGAAACCTGCTCCTATATAAAATACAAATTCACCGGTGGCACCAAATCTCACGTGGCAGTCGGTCAGGCTGAAACCAGTTCCGATGTAAAATACAAATTCATCCCGGCACCAAATCACACGTGGCAGTCGGTCCGGCTGAAGCCAGCTCCTATGTAAAATACAAATTCACTTGCGGCACCAAATCACATGTGGCCCTCATTCAGACTGAATTCAGCTCCTATGTAAAATACAAATTCACCCCGGCACCAAATCACACGTGGCAGTCGTTCAGGCTGAAACCAGCTCCTATATAAAATACAAATTCACCGCTGGCACCAAATCACACATGACAGTCGTTCAAGCTGAAACCAGCTCCTATGTAAAATACAAATACATCCTAGCACCAAATCACACGTGGCAGACGTTCGGGCTGAAACCAGCTTCTATGTAGAATACAAATTCACCCCTGGCACCAAATCACAGGTGGCTGTTAATCAGGCTGAAACCAGCTCCTCTGTAAAATACAAATTCACAAGTGGCACCAAATCACACGTGGCAGTCGTTCAGGCTGAATCCAGCTCCAATATAAAATGCAAATTCACTGTTAGCACCAAATCACACGTGGCAGTCGTTCAGGCTGAAACCAGCTCCTATATAGAATGCAAATTCACCCCTGACACCAAATCACAGGTGGCAGTTAGTCAGGCTTAAACCAGCTCCTATATAAAATACAAATTCACCGGTGGCACCAAATCTCACGTGGCAGTCGTTCAGGCTGAAACCAGCTCCAATATAAAATGCAAATTCACTGTTAGCACCAAATCACACGTGGCAGTCGTTCGGGCTGAAACCAGCTCCTATATAGAATATAAATTCACTCCTGACACCAAATCACAGGTGGCAGTTAGTCAGGCTTAAACCAGCTCCTATTAAAATACTAATTCACCGTTGGCACCAAATCACACGTGGCAGTTAGTCAAGCTGAAACCTGCTCCTATATAAAATACAAATTCACCGGTGGCACCAAATCTCACGTGGCAGTCGGTCAGGCTGAATAAAGCTCCTATGTAAAATACAAATTCACCGGTGACACCAAGTCACGCGTGACAGTCGTTCAGACTGAAACCAGCTCCTATGTAAATTACAAATTCACCCCGGCACCAAATCACACGTGGCAGTAGTTCAGGCTGAAACCAGCTCCTATGTTAAACACAAATTTACCGGTGGCACCAAATCACAGGTTGCTGTTAGTCAGGCTGAAACCAGCTCCTAGGTAAAATACAAATTCACCGTTGGCACCAAATCACACGTGGCAGTCATTCAGACTGAATTCAGCTCCTGTGTAAAATACAAATTCACCCCGGCACCAAATCACACGTTGCAGTCGTTCAGGCTGAAACCAGCTCCTATGTTAAACACAAATTCACCGGTGGCACCAAATCGCACGTGGCAGTCTTTCAGGCTGAAACCAGCTCCTATATAAAATACAAATTCACCGCTGGCACTAAATCACACGTGGCAGTCGTTCAGGCTGAAACCAGCTCCAATGTAAAATACAAATTCACCGTTGGCACCAAATCACACGTGGCAGTCGGTCCGGCTGAAGCCAGCTTCTATCTAGAAAACAAATTCACCTCTGGCACCAAATCACAGGTGGCTGTTAGTCAGGCTGAAACCAGCTCCTAGGTATAATACAAATTCACCGGTGGCACCAAATCACACGTGGCAGTTGGTCAAGCTGAAACCTGCTCCTATATAAAATACAAATTCACCGGTGGCACCAAATCTCACGTGGCAGTCGTTCAGGCTGAAACCAGCTCCTAGGTAAAATACAAATTCACCCCTGGCACCAAATCACACATGGCAGACGTTCAGGCTGAAACCAGCTCCTACATAGAATATAAATTCACCCCTGACACCAAATCACAGGTGGCAGTTAGTCAGGCTTAAACCAGCTCCTATTAAAATACAAATCCACCGTTGGCACCAAATCACACGTGGCAGTCGGTCAGGCTGAAACCAGCTCCTATGTAAAATACAAATTCACCGCTGGCACTAAATCACACGTGGCAGACGTTCGGGCTGAAACCAGCTTCTATGTAAAATACAAATTCTCCGGTGGCAGCAAATCACACGTGGCAGTCGTTCAGTCTGAAACCAGTTCCGATGTAAAATACAAATTCATCCCGGCACCAAATCACACGTGGCAGTCGGTCCGGCTGAAGCCAGCTCCTATGTAAAATACAAATTCACTGGTGGCACCAAATCACATGTGGCCCTCATTCAGACTGAATTCAGCTCCTATGTAAAATACAAATTCACCCCGGCAGCAAATCACACGTGACAGTCGTTCAGGCTGAAACCAGCTCCAATATAAAATGCAAATTCACTGTTAGCACCAAATCACACGTGGCAGTCGTTCAGGCTGAAACCAGCTCCTATATAGAATGCAAATTCACCCCTGACACCAAATCACAGGTGGCAGTTAGTCAGGCTTAAACCAGCTCCTATTAAAATACTAATTCACCATTGGCACCAAATCACACGTGGCAGTTAGTCAAGCTGAAACCTGCTCCTATATAAAATACAAATTCACCGGTGGCACCAAATCTCACGTGGCAGTCGGTCAGGCTGAAACCAGTTCCGATGTAAAATACAAATTCATCCCGGCACCAAATCACACGTGGCAGTCGGTCCGGCTGAAGCCAGCTCCTATGTAAAATACAAATTCACTTGTGGCACCAAATCACATGTGGCCCTCATTCAGACTGAATTCAGCTCCTATGTAAAATACAAATTCACCCCGGCACCAAATCACACGTGGCAGTCGTTCAGGCTGAAACCAGCTCCTATATAAAATACAAATTCACCGCTGGCACCAAATCACACATGACAGTCGTTCAAGCTGAAACCAGCTCCTATGTAAAATACAAATTCACCCCGGCACCAAATCACACGTGGCAGACGTTCGGGCTGAAACCAGCTTCTATGTAGAATACAAATTCACCCCTGGCACCAAATCACAGGTGGCTGTTAATCAGGCTGAAACCAGCTCCTCTGTAAAATACAAATTCACAAGTGGCACCAAATCACACGTGGCAGTCGTTCAGGCTGAATCCAGCTCCAATATAAAATGCAAATTCACTGTTAGCACCAAATCACACATGGCAGTCGTTCAGGCTGAAACCAGCTCCTATATAGAATGCAAATTCACCCCTGACACCAAATCACAGGTGGCAGTTAGTCAGGCTTAAACCAGCTCCTATATAAAATACAAATTCACCGGTGGCACCAAATCTCACGTGGCAGTCGTTCAGGCTGAAACCAGCTCCAATATAAAATGCAAATTCACTGTTAGCACCAAATCACACGTGGCAGTCGTTCGGGCTGAAACCAGCTCCTATATAGAATATAAATTCACTCCTGACACCAAATCACAGGTGGCAGTTAGTCAGGCTTAAACCAGCTCCTATTAAAATACTAATGCACCGTTGGCACCAAATCACACGTGGCAGTTAGTCAAGCTGAAACCTGCTCCTATATAAAATACAAATTCACCGGTGGCACCAAATCTCACGTGGCAGTCGGTCAGGCTGAATAAAGCTCCTATGTAAAATACAAATTCACCGGTGACACCAAGTCACGCGTGACAGTCGTTCAGACTGAAACCAGCTCCTATATAAATTACAAATTCATCCCGGCACCAAATCACACGTGGCAGACGTTCAGGCTGAAACCAGCTTCTATGTAGAATACAAATTCACCCCTGACACCAAATCACAGGTGGCAGTTAGTCAGGCTTAAACCAGCTCCTATTAAAATACAAATTCACCGTAGGCACCAAATCACACGTGGCAGTCATTCAGACTGAATTCAGCTCCTGTGTAAAATACAAATTCACCCCGGCACCAAATCACACGTTGCAGTCGTTCAGGCTGAAACCAGCTCCTATGTTAAACACAAATTCACCGGTGGCACCAAATCGCACGTGGCAGTCTTTCAGGCTGAAACCAGCTCCTATATAAAATACAAATTCACCGCTGGCACTAAATCACACGTGGCAGTCGTTCAGGCTGAAACCAGCTCCAATGTAAAATACAAATTCACCGTTGGCACCAAATCACACGTGGCAGTCGGTCCGGCTGAAGCCAGCTTCTATCTAGAAAACAAATTCACCCCTGGCACCAAATCACAGGTGGCTGTTAGTCAGGCTGAAACCAGCTCCTAGGTATAATACAAATTCACCGGTGGCACCAAATCTCACGTGGCAGTCGGTCAGGCTGAAACCAGTTCCGATGTAAAATACAAATTCATCCCGGCACCAAATCACACGTGGCAGTCGGTCCGGCTGAAGCCAGCTCCTATGTAAAATACAAATTCACTTGTGGCACCAAATCACATGTGGCCCTCATTCAGACTGAATTCAGCTCCTATGTAAAATACAAATTCACCCCGGCACCAAATCACACGTGGCAGTCGTTCAGGCTGAAACCAGCTCCTACATAAAATACAAATTCACCGCTGGCACCAAATCACACATGACAGTCGTTCAAGCTGAAACCAGCTCCTATGTAAAATACAAATTCATCCCAGCACCAAATCACACGTGGCAGACGTTCGGGCTGAAACCAGCTTCTATGTAGAATACAAATTCACCCCTGGCACCAAATCACAGGTGGCTGTTAATCAGGCTGAAACCAGCTCCTCTGTAAAATACAAATTCACAAGTGGCACCAAATCACACGTGGCAGTCGTTCAGGCTGAATCCAGCTCCAATATAAAATGCAAATTCACTGTTAGCACCAAATCACACGTGGCAGTCTTTCAGGCTGAAACCAGCTCCTATATAGAATGCAAATTCACCCCTGACACCAAATCACAGGTGGCAGTTAGTCAGGCTTAAACCAGCTCCTATATAAAATACAAATTCACCGGTGGCACCAAATCTCACGTGGCAGTCGTTCAGGCTGAAACCAGCTCCAATATAAAATGCAAATTCACTGTTAGCACCAAATCACACGTGGCAGTCGTTCGGGCTGAAACCAGCTCCTATATAGAATATAAATTCACTCCTGACACCAAATCACAGGTGGCAGTTAGTCAGGCTTAAACCAGCTCCTATTAAAATACTAATTCACCGTTGGCACCAAATCACACGTGGCAGTTAGTCAAGCTGAAACCTGCTCCTATATAAAATACAAATTCACCGGTGGCACCAAATCTCACGTGGCAGTCGGTCAGGCTGAATAAAGCTCCTATGTAAAATACAAATTCACCGGTGACACCAAGTCACGCGTGACAGTCGTTCAGACTGAAACCAGCTCCTATATAAATTACAAATTCATCCCGGCACCAAATCACACGTGGCAGACGTTCAGGCTGAAACCAGCTTCTATGTAGAATACAAATTCACCCCTGACACCAAATCACAGGTGGCAGTTAGTCAGGCTTAAACCAGCTCCTATTAAAATACAAATTCACCGTAGGCACCAAATCACACGTGACAGACGTTCAGGCTTAAACCAGCTCCTATTAAAATACAAATTCTCCGGTGGCAGCAAATCACATGTGGCAGTCGGTCAGGCTGAAGAAAGCTCCTATGCAAAATACAAATTCACCGTTGGCACCAAATCACACGTGGCAGTCATTCAGGCTGAAACCAGCTCCTTTTAAAATACAAATTCACCCCGGCACCAAATCACACGTGGCAGTCGTTCAGGCTGAAACCAGCTCCTATGTTAAACACCAATTCACCGGTGGCACCAAATCGCACGTGGCAGTCTTTCAGGCTGAAACCAGCTCCTATATAAAATACAAATTCACCCCGGCACCAAATCACACATGGCAGACGTTCGGGCTGAAACCAGCTTCTATGTAGAATACAAATTCATCCCTGGCACCAAATCACAGGTTGCTGTTAGTCAGGCTGAAACCAGCTCCTAGGTAAAATACAAATTCACCGTTGGCACCAAATCACACGTGGCAGTCATTCAGACTGAATTCAGCTCCTGTGTAAAATACAAATTCACCCCGGCACCAAATCACACGTTGCAGTCGTTCAGGCTGAAACCAGCTCCTATGTTAAACACAAATTCACCGGTGGCACCAAATCGCACGTGGCAGTCTTTCAGGCTGAAACCAGCTCCTATATAAAATACAAATTCACCGCTGGCACTAAATCACACGTGGCAGTCGTTCAGGCTGAAACCAGCTCCAATGTAAAATACAAATTCACCGTTGGCACCAAATCACACGTGGCAGTCGGTCCGGCTGAAGCCAGCTTCTATCTAGAAAACAAATTCACCCCTGGCACCAAATCACAGGTGGCTGTTAGTCAGGCTGAAACCAGCTCCTAGGTATAATACAAATTCACCGGTGGCACCAAATCACACGTGGCAGTTGGTCAAGCTGAAACCTGCTCCTATATAAAATACAAATTCACCGGTGGCACCAAATCTCACGTGGCAGTCGTTCAGGCTGAAACCAGCTCCTAGGTAAAATACAAATTCACCCCTGGCACCAAATCACACATGGCAGACGTTCAGGCTGAAACCAGCTCCTATATAGAATATAAATTCACCCCTGACACCAAATCACAGGTGGCAGTTAGTCAGGCTTAAACCAGCTCCTATTAAAATACAAATCCACCGTTGGCACCAAATCACACGTGGCAGTCGGTCAGGCTGAAACCAGCTCCTATGTAAAATACAAATTCACCGCTGGCACTAAATCACACGTGGCAGACGTTCGGGCTGAAACCAGCTTCTATGTAAAATACAAATTCTCCGGTGGCAGCAAATCACACGTGGCAGTCGTTCAGGCTGAAACCAGCTCCAATATAAAATGCAAATTCACTGTTAGCACCAAATCACAAGTGGCAGTCGTTCAGGCTGAAACCAGCTCCTATATAGAATGCAAATTCACCCCTGACACCAAATCACAGGTGGCAGTTAGTCAGGCTTAAACCAGCTCCTATTAAAATACTAATTCACCGTTGGCACCAAATCACACGTGGCAGTTAGTCAAGCTGAAACCTGCTCCTATATAAAATACAAATTCACCGGTGGCACCAAATCTCACGTGGCAGTCGGTCAGGCTGAAACCAGTTCCGATGTAAAATACAAATTCATCCCGGCACCAAATCACACGTGGCAGTCGGTCCGGCTGAAGCCAGCTCCTATGTAAAATACAAATTCACTGGTGGCACCAAATCATATGTGGCCCTCATTCAGACTGAATTCAGCTCCTATGTAAAATACAAATTCACCCCGGCAGCAAATCACACGTGGCAGTTTTTCAGGCTGAAACCAGCTCCTATATAAAATACAAATTCACCGCTGGCACCAAATCACACATGACAGTCGTTCAAGCTGAAACCAGCTCCTATGTAAAATACAAATTCATCCCAGCACCAAATCACACGTGGCAGACGTTCGGGCTGAAACCAGCTTCTATGTAGAATACAAATTCACCCCTGGCACCAAATCACAGGTGGCTGTTAATCAGGCTGAAACCAGCTCCTCTGTAAAATACAAATTCACAAGTGGCGTCAAATCACACGTGGCAGTCGTTCAGGCTGAATCCAGCTCCAATATAAAATGCAAATTCACTGTTAGCACCAAATCACACGTGGCAGTCGTTCAGGCTGAAACCAGCTCCTATATAGAATGCAAATTCACCCCTGACACCAAATCACAGGTGGCAGTTAGTCAGGCTTAAACCAGCTCCTATATAAAATACTAATTCACCGTTGGCACCAAATCACACGTGGCAGTTAGTCAAGCTGAAACCTGCTCCTATATAAAATACAAATTCACCGGTGGCACCAAATCTCACGTGGCAGTCGGTCAGGCTGAATAAAGCTCCTATGTAAAATACAAATTCACCGGTGACACCAAGTCACGCATGACAGTCGTTCAGACTGAAACCAGCTCCTATGTAAATTACAAATTCATCCCGGCACCAAATCACACGTGGCAGACGTTCAGGCTGAAACCAGCTTCTATGTAGAATACAAATTCACCCCTGACACCAAATCACAGGTGGCAGTTAGTCAGGCTTAAGCCAGCTCCTATTAAAATACAAATTCACCGTTGGCACCAAATCACACGTGACAGACGTTCAGGCTTAAACCAGCTCCTATTAAAATACAAATTCTCCGGTGGCAGCAAATCACATGTGGCAGTCGGTCAGGCTGAAGAAAGCTCCTATGCAAAATACAAATTCACCGTTGGCACCAAATCACACGTGGCAGTCATTCAGGCTGAAACCAGCTCCTTTTAAAATACAAATTCACCCCGGCACCAAATCACACGTGGCAGTCGTTCAGGCTGAAACCAGCTCCTATGTTAAACACCAATTCACCGGTGGCACCAAATCGCACGTGGCAGTCTTTCAGGCTGAAACCAGCTCCTATATAAAATACAAATTCACCCCGGCACCAAATCACACATGGCAGACGTTCGGGCTGAAACCAGCTTCTATGTAGAATACAAATTCACCCCTGGCACCAAATCACAGGTTGCTGTTAGTCAGGCTGAAACCAGCTCCTAGGTAAAATACAAATTCACCGTTGGCACCAAATCACACGTGGCAGTCATTCAGACTGAATTCAGCTCCTGTGTAAAATACAAATTCACCCCGGCACCAAATCACACGTTGCAGTCGTTCAGGCTGAAACCAGCTCCTATGTTAAACACAAATTCACCGGTGGCACCAAATCGCACGTGGCAGTCTTTCAGGCTGAAACCAGCTCCTATATAAAATACAAATTCACCGCTGGCACTAAATCACACGTGGCAGTCGTTCAGGCTGAAACCAGCTCCAATGTAAAATACAAATTCACCGTTGGCACCAAATCACACGTGGCAGTCGTTCAAGCTGAAACCAGCTCCTATGTAAAATACAAATTCATCCCGGCACCAAATCACAAGTGGCAGACGTTCGGGCTGAAATCAGCTTCTATCTAGAATACAAATTCACCCCTGGCACCAAATCACAGGTGGCTGTTAGTCAGGCTGAAACCAGCTCCTAGGTATAATACAAATTCACCGGTGGCACCAAATCACACGTGGCAGTCGTTCAGGCTGAATCCAGTTCCAATATAAAATGCAAATTCACTGTTAGCACCAAATCACACGTGGCAGTCGTTCAGGCTGAAACCAGCTCCTATATAGAATGCAAATTCACCCCTGACACCAAATCACAGGTGGCAGTTAGTCAGGCTTAAACCAGCTCCTATTAAAATACAAATTCACCGTTGGCACCAAATCACATGTGGCAGACGTTCAGGCTGAAACCAGCTCCTATGTAAAATACAAATTCACCGCTGGCACTAAATCACACGTGGCAGACGTTCGGGCTGAAACCAGCTTCTATGTAAAATACAAATTCTCCGGTGGCAGCAAATCACACGTGGCAGTCGTTCAGGCTGAAACCAGCTCCAATATAAAATGCAAATTCACTGTTAGCACCAAATCACACGTGGCAGTCGTTCAGGCTGAAACCAGCTCCTATATAGAATGCAAATTCACCCCTGACACCAAATCACAGGTGGCAGTTAGTCAGGCTTAAACCAGCTCCTATTAAAATACTAATTCACCGTTGGCACCAAATCACACGTGGCAGTTAGTCAAGCTGAAACCTGCTCCTATATAAAATACAAATTCACCGGTGGCACCAAATCTCACGTGGCAGTCGGTCAGGCTGAAACCAGTTCCGATGTAAAATACAAATTCATCCCGGCACCAAATCACACGTGGCAGTCGGTCCGGCTGAAGCCAGCTCCTATGTAAAATACAAATTCACTGGTGGCACCAAATCACATGTGGCCCTCATTCAGACTGAATTCAGCTCCTATGTAAAATACAAATTCACCCCGGCACCAAATCACACGTGGCAGTCGTTCAGGCTGAAACCAGCTCCAATATAAAATGCAAATTCACTGTTAGCACCAAATCACACGTGGCAGTCGTTCAGGCTGAAACCAGCTCCTATATAGAATGCAAATTCACCCCTGACACCAAATCACAGGTGGCAGTTAGTCAGGCTTAAACCAGCTCCTATTAAAATACTAATTCACCGTTGGCACCAAATCACACGTGGCAGTTAGTCAAGCTGAAACCTGCTCCTATATAAAATACAAATTCACCGGTGGCACCAAATCTCACGTGGCAGTCGGTCAGGCTGAAACCAGTTCCGATGTAAAATACAAATTCATCCCGGCACCAAATCACACGTGGCAGTCGGTCCGGCTGAAGCCAGCTCCTATGTAAAATACAAATTCACTGGTGGCACCAAATCACATGTGGCCCTCATTCAGACTGAATTCAGCTCCTATGTAAAATACAAATTCACCCCGGCAGCAAATCACACGTGGCAGTCGTTCAGGCTGAAACCAGCTCCTATATAAAATACAAATTCACCGCTGGCACCAAATCACACATGACAGTCGTTCAGGCTGAAACCAGCTCCTAGGTAAAATACAAATTCACCCCTGGCACCAAATCACACATGGCAGACGTTCAGGCTGAAACCAGCTCCTATATAGAATATAAATTCACCCCTGACACCAAATCACAGGTGGCAGTTAGTCAGGCTTAAACCAGCTCCTATTAAAATACAAATCCACCGTTGGCACCAAATCACACGTGGCAGTCGGTCAGGCTGAAACCAGCTCCTATTTAAAATACAATTTCATCCCGGCACCAAATCACACGTGGCAGACGTTCAGGCTGAAACCAGCTCCTATGTAAAATACAAATTCACTGCTGGCACTAAATCACACGTGGCAGACGTTCGGGCTGAAACCAGCTTCTATGTAAAATACAAATTCTCTGGTGGCAGCAAATCACACGTGGCAGTCGTTCAGGCTGAAACCAGCTCCAATATAAAATGCAAATTCACTGTTAGCACCAAATCACACGTGGCAGTCGTTCAGGCTGAAACCAGCTCCTATATAGAATGCAAATTCACCCCTGACACCAAATCACAGGTGGCAGTTAGTCAGGCTTAAACCAGCTCCTATTAAAATACTAATTCACCGTTGGCACCAAATCACACGTGGCAGTTAGTCAAGCTGAATCCTGCTCCTATATAAAATACAAATTCACCGGTGGCACCAAATCTCACGTGGCAGTCGGTCAGGCTGAAACCAGTTCCGATGTAAAATACAAATTCATCCCGGCACCAAATCACACGTGGCAGTCGGTCCGGCTGAAGCCAGCTCCTATGTAAAATACAAATTCACTGGTGGCACCAAATCACATGTGGCCCTCATTCAGACTGAATTCAGCTCCTATGTAAAATACAAATTCACCCCGGCACCAAATCACACGTGGCAGTCGTTCAGGCTGAAACCAGCTCCTATATAAAATACAAATTCACCGCTGGCACCAAATCACACATGACAGTCGTTCAAGCTGAAACCAGCTCCTATGTAAAATACAAATTCATCCCAGCACCAAATCACACGTGGCAGACGTTCGGGCTGAAACCAGCTTCTATGTAGAATACAAATTCACCCCTGGCACCAAATCACAGGTGGCTGTTATTCAGGCTGAAACCAGCTCCTAGGTATAATACAAATTCACCGGTGGCACCAAATCTCACGTGGCAGTCGTTCAGGCTGAATCCAGCTCCAATATAAAATGCAAATTCACTGATAGCACCAAATCACACGTGGCAGTCGTTCAGGCTGAATCCAGCTCCAATATAAAATGCAAATTCACTGTTAGCACCAAATCACACGTGGCAGTCGTTCAGGCTGAAACCAGCTCCTATATAGAATGCAAATTCACCCCTGACACCAAATCACAGGTGGCAGTTAGTCAGGCTTAAACCAGCTCCTATATAAAATACAAATTCACCGGTGGCACCAAATCTCACGTGGCAGTCGTTCAGGCTGAAACCAGCTCCTATATAGATTATAAATTCACCCCTGACACCAAATCACACGTGGCAGTTAGTCAAGCTAAAACCTGCTCCTATATAAAATACAAATTCACCGGTGGCACCAAATCACACGTGGCAGTTGGTCAGGCTGAAACCATCTCCTATGTAAAATACAATTTCATCCCGGCACCAAATCACATGTGGCAGACGTTCAGGCTGAAACCAGCTTCTATATAAAATACAAATTCACCGCTGGCACTCAATCACACGTTACAGTTTTTCAGGCTGAAACCAGCTCTTATATAAAATACAAATTTACCGGTGGAACCAATTCACACGTGGCAGTCGTTCAGGCTGACACCAGCTCCTATGTAAAATACAAATTCACCCCTGGCACCAATTCACACGTGGCAGTCGTTCCGGCTGAAAAAAGGCATGGGGTTCAGTGGTACCACAACAGCTTTTTGTTCAACAACAGTAGAACTAAAGAATGAGATGCTGGACAAAGGCTGGACTTTTCTCGGGAGCAGCTGAGACTGTTAGAGTTTTAGAGGATTATGAAAGGCATAGGTATAGACAGACAATATCTTTTTGCCTGGATTGAAATGTCTAATACCAGAGTGCACACATTTAAGGTAATTTCAAAGGATATTTGAGGGTCAAGTTATTCACACAGAGAGTGGTGGGGGCCTGGAATCTGCTATCTGGAGCAGTGACAGAGGCTGATACATTAGAGACATTTAAGAGACATTTAGATAGGCACATGAGGTGAGGAAAATAGAAGGATGTTGACAATGTGTAGATAGAAGAGATTAATTTAGTTGGTGATTTGATGACTAATTGGCTATACTGTCCTGTACTGTACTGTCCTGTACTGTACTGTTCTGTGCTGTATTGTTCCTGTACTGTCCTGTCCTGTACTGTACTGTTCTGTGCTGTACTGTCCTGTGCTGTATTGTTCCTGAACTGTACTCTCCTGTTCTGTGCTCTATTGTTCCTGTACTGCACTGTCCTGTTCTGTGCTCTATTGTTCCTGTACTGCACTGTCCTGTTCTGTGCTGTATTGTTCCTGTACTGCACTGTCCTGTTCTGTGCTCTATTGTTCCTGTACTGCACTGTCCTGTTCTGTGCTGTATTGTTCCTGTACTGCACTGTCCTGTTCTGTGCTGTATTGTTCCTGTACTGCACTGTCCTGTTCTGTGCTCTATTGTTCCTGTACTGCACTGTCCTGTTCTGTGCTCTATTGTTCCTGTACTGCACTGTCCTGTTCTGTGCTCTATTGTTCCTGTACTGCACTGTCCTGTTCTGTGCTGTATTGTTCCTGTACTGTTCTGTCCTATCCGTCATCGGACTCATCCAGAACAGTGATGAGTCTGCATATCGACAGCAGGTGGACCAACTGGCGCTCTGGTGCAGTCGGAACAATCTGGAGCTGAACACACTCATGACAAAGGAGAAGATAGTGGATTTCAGGAGACATCCCCCCGTTATGTCCCCCCCTCACAGTCCTCGGCAGCCCTGTGTCCACCGTGGAGAACTTCAGGTTCCTGGGAACCACCATCTCTCAGGATCTGAAGTGGGAGCAGAAAATCAGCTCCATCCTGAAGAAGGCCCAGCGGCGGATGTACTTCCTGCGGCTCTTGAGGAAATACGGTCTGCCTCAGGAATTGCTGCTGCAGTTCTACACTGCAGTCACTGAGTCTGTCCTGTGCACCTCCATCACTGTGTGGTTTGGAGCCGCCACCAAGCAGGATAGAACCAGACTACAGCGCACAGTGAGGACTGCCGAGCGCATCATTGGAGCCTCCCTGCCCTCTATTGTGGACCTGCACTCTTCCAGGTTGAAGAAGAGGGCGGGGAACATCATAAAGGACTCCTTCCATCCTGCGCACAGACTGTTTGAACTGCTTCCGTCTGGTAGGCGCTTCAGATCCCTCCAGACTAAGACTAATAGGCACTGGAGAAGATTTTTCCCTACTGCGGTCACTTTGCTGAACAGTTAACTGCCGGTTAACTGTCGGCTAACTATTACTTGGATTGCACCACTTGTATGTATAATCTATATTTTCATTTATATTTATCATTATTATTGTTATGAGCAGAGAGACAACATCTGCCGGAAGTAAATTCCTTGTATGTGCACAGGTACTTGGCGATTAAAGTCTGATTCTGATTCTGATTCTGTCCTGTCCTGTGCTGTATTGTTCCTGTACTGTACTGTCATGTGCTGTATTGTTCCTGTACTGTACTGTTCTGTGCTGTACTGTCCTGTGCTGTACTGTCATGTGCTGTATTGTTCCTGTACTGTACTGTTCTGTGCTGTATTGTTCCTGTACTGTACTGTCATGTGCTGTATTGTTCCTGTACTGTACTGTTCTGTGCTGTACTGTCCTGTGCTGTACTGTACTGTACTGTACTGTACTGTTCTGTACTGTACTGTCCTGTGCTGTACTGTACTGTACTGTACTGTACTGTTCTGTACTGTACTGTCCTGTGCTGTACTGTACTGTACTGTACTGTACTGTTCTGTACTGTACTGTCCTGTGCTGTACTGTACTGTCCTGTACTGTACTGTTCTGTGCTGTACTGTCCTGTGCTGTACTGTACTGTCCTGTACTGTACTGTTCTGTGCTGTATTGTTCCTGAACTTCAGCAGCTCTAAATTCCTGGACACAGCACACAGATACAAGCACAAAGTAGGCAGGCCAGGATCTTTATTTTCTTAAGAGGTTAACATGGTTTAGCTTATCATCAAATGTTCTAACGTATGATAGTACATCTGATTGTGATTCTGTCAGTTTCCAGAATGGTTGATTCTCAGCATAAACCGGCAAAGTGACGCTGCAGAGAGTACTGGACTCTGCGACCACACGACACACCCCTCTCCACCACAGGAAACCAGCAGGCAACGCTCATCAAAATCTCACCATCAGACAGGAAGCACAGAAGCCTGAGATCCCATACCACCAGATTCAGGACAGCTCCTTTCTTCCAATCATTCATTTCTTGACCCATAATTACCACAGGTTATGAACACTGTCACCACTTATAACTCCACCATAGATGACTGTGAAAGGAGGAGGGCTGGGTGTGGGACGAGCAGCTCCATTCCCAAAGAACCAGCACGACAGAAGTTCCAAAGACCTCATTCCTGGGAGAGGAAGTATCTTCAGATGGGTTACACCTGGAGATGACTGGGGACAACAGAGGAGTCTGGTGAGCTGCTGCGGGGGCCCTAGGCCCCTCCAGAGACGCTGCCTCCAGCATTTTGTGTGTGTTTCTCTGCACCTGTTCAAACATGCACTTGTGCATCTCACAGTGCGATCAGTATACAGGAGAGAGATTGAAAATCTGCCCGAGTGGTTCCATAACTTCAATGTCAGCAAGGCCAAGGAGCTGATTATCAAGTTCAGAGATCCATGAGCCAGTTCTCATTGGAGAATCAAAGGTGGAGAGGGCCAACAACTTTAAATTCCTCTGTGCTATCATTTCAGAGGATCTGTCCCGGGCCCAGCAAGTAAGCGACATCACAGTGAAAGCTCAGTATTATCTCTGCTTCCCCAGAAGTTTGTGAAGATTCAGCATGGCATCAAAAACTTTGACAAACTTCTGTAGACGTGTGGTGCTACATATATTGACAAGCTGCATCTCGGCCTGGTTTGAAAACACCAATGCCCTGGAACAGAAAATCTACAAAGAATAGTGGATATGGGCCAGACCATCGCTGGTAAAGCTCTCCCCACAACTGAGCACGTCTACACAGAGGATTGTTGCAGGAAAGCAGCATCCATCATCAGGATCCCCACCACCCAGGACATGCTCTCTTCTCGCTGCTGTCATCAGGAAGAAGGTACAGGAGCCTCAGGACCCACACTACTGGGTTCAGGAACAGTTATTACCCCTCAAACATTAGGCTTCTGAACCAATGTGGATAACTTCACTGACCCCAACACTGAACTGTTCCCACAGCCTATGGACTCACTTTCAAGGACTCTTCATCTCATGTTCTCGATATTTATTGGTTATTTATTATAATTATTATTTCTCTTTTTTCTTTCTTTTGCGCACTGGATGTCATCCTGTTGGTGCAGTTTTTCATTGATTCCACTATGGTTATTAGACTTAATGAGTATGCCCGCCGGAAAATGAATCTCTGAATTGAACCTTGAGCCAGAGGGAATAACTTCACTCACCCCATCACTGAACTGTTCCCACAGCCTATGGACTCACTTTCAGGGACTCTTCATCTCAAGTTCTCGATATTTATTGCTTATTTATTCATTATTATTTTTTTCTTTTTCTATTTGCACAGTTTGTTGTCTTCTGCACACTGTTTTTTGCTGTTTCTATTTACTGTGAATGCCCACAAGAAAATTATCTCACTTGTATATATGATGACATACGTGTACGTTAATAGTAAATGTACTTTGAACTTCACCTAAAATGAGATTTGATTGTGACGATAGTTATGGTAAATCTCTAATTTTGACAGAGGATGGGACTTGGGACGCGATTAAATCAACTGTGAAAGTCTGAAACTTTTGCATAACCCTCTGAGTACAAAATCTGTTTTTAAAAGTGGACATAATGGACCGACTTGTTATCAGTTTATGGAGAGATAAATGTTTAATGTGGAGACGATTTTCTAATCAAATTGCTATTGTTATTCCGAGGCTGATAGGGTGATGCCAAACTGTTCGCAATGGTGAAGTAGCAGACAAGCTGGAGCCAGACAACATTAGTTTAATAGTCTCACTAACAAAATAAGGGCAAGATTCAAATCAGCGGGTGTAAAACAAACAACAGGTTACTTAGTTGGAGGAGCAACACCTCATATTCAACCTGGTTAGCCTCCAACCTGACGGCATGAACATGTATTTCTCCAGCTTCTGGTCTTTACTCCCTCCCCCTTCCCTCTTCTACATTCCCCAACTCTGGCCTATTACCTCTTCTTCCAACCTGCCCACCACCTCCCACTGGGTCCCCTCCTGCTTCCCTTTCTCCCATCGTCCACTCTCCTCTCTGATAAAATTCCTTCTTCTTCAGCCGTTAACACTTTTCACTTCCAGCTTCTAACTTCATCCTCCTCCCCCACCCACCTGGCTTCACCTTCGACCTTCGAGCTTGTCCTCCTCCCCCACCCACCTGGCTTCACCTTCGACCTTCCACCATGTCCTCCTCCCCCACCCACCTGGCTTCACCTGCCACCTTGTCCTCCTCCCCCACCCACCTGGCTTCACCTTCCACCTTGTCCTCCTCCCCCACCCACCTGGCTTCACCTTCCACCTTGTCCTCCTCCCCCACCCACCTGGCTTCACCTTCCACCTACCACCTTGTCCTCCTCCCCCACCCACCTGGCTTCACCTTCCACCTTGTCCTCCTCCCCCACCCACCTGGCTTCACCTTCCACCTACCACCTTGTCCTCCTCCCCCACCCACCTGGCTTCACCTTCCACCTACCACCTTGTCCTCCTCCCCCACCCACCTGGCTTCACCTGCCACCTTGTCCTCCTCCCCCACCCACCTGGCTTCACCTGCCACCTTGTCCTCCTCCCCCACCCACCTGGCTTCACCTTCCACCTTGTCCTCCTCCCCCACCCACCTGGCTTCACCTGCCACCTTGTCCTCCTCCCCCACCCACCTGGCTTCACCTTCCACCATGTCCTCCTCCCCCACCCACCTGGCTTCACCTGCCACCTTGTCCTCCTCCCCCACCCACCTGGCTTCACCTTCCACCTTGTCCTCCTCCCCCACCCACCTGGCTTCACCTTCCACGTCCTCCTCCCCCACCCACCTGGCTTCACCTTCCACCTACCACTTTGTCCTCCTTCCCCACCCACCTGGCTTCACCTTCCACCTACCACCTTGTCCTCCTCCCCCACCCACCTGGCTTCACCTTCCACCATGTCCTCCTCCCCCAACCACCTGGCTTCACCTTCCACCTTGTCCTCCTCCCCCACCCACCTGGCTTCACCTTCCACCTTGTCCTCCTCCCCCACCCACCTGGCTTCACCTTCCACCTTGTCCTCCTCCCCCACCCACCTGGCTTCACCTTCCACCATGTCCTCCTCCCCCACCCACCTGGCTTCACCTTCCACCTTGTCCTCCTCCCCCACCCACCTGGCTTCACCTTCCACCTTGTCCTCCTCCCCCACCCACCTGGCTTCACCTTCCACCTTGTCCTCCTCCCCCACCCACCTGGCTTCACCTTCCACCTTGTCCTCCTCCCCCACCCACCTGGCTTCACCTTCCACCTTGTCCTCCTCCCCCACCCACCTGGCTTCACCTTCCACCTTGTCCTCCTTCCCCACCCACCTGGCTTCACCTTCCACCTACCACCTTGTCCTCCTCCCCCACCCACCTGGCTTCACCTTCCACCTTGTCCTCCTCCCCCACCCACCTGGCTTCACCTTCCACCTTGTCCTCCTCCCCCACCCACCTGGCTTCACCTTCCACCTTGTCCTCCTCCCCCACCCACCTGGCTTCACCTTCCACCTTGTCCTCCTCCCCCACCCACCTGGCTTCACCTTCCACCTTGTCCTCCTCCCCCACCCACCTGGCTTCACCTTCCACCTTGTCCTCCTCCCCCACCCACCTGGCTTCACCTTCCACCTACCACCTTGTCCTTCTTCCCCTCCATCTTCTTATTCTGGCATCTTCCCTCTTCCTCTCCAGTCCTGAGGAAGGGTCTTGGCCCAAAATGTTGTCTCTTTATTTATCTCCATAATGATGCCTGACCAGCTGAGTTCCTTCAGCATTTTGAGTGTGTTGAACAGTATACGTAGTTAGATGCATTCTTTATAGTAGTAGCCTTGTTTCTTTAATGGTACAGGAAGGAGGCGCTGTGCAGATCTGATTCTGCAGGTTATTTCTGTGTAAGTCCTTGAGACACAAAAGCATGAGACAAGGAACATTGCCACAAGAAGCCACATCTATCACCAACGTCCTCCACCATCCAGGCCTTATTCTATTCAATAATGGAGACATGAAGCAGTGCCTCTACTTTCTTAGTAGCTTACATCAATTCACCATGTCACCAAAAAGCTCCAGTTAAAGAGAGATGACATGTATCACTGGTGTTCATTGTCGTTCTAAATGTCTGGTCAGCCCACACCCGGAGAACTGATCCGGTTCCGGCTGCCTCATTATTGAAAGGATGTGGAGGCTTTAGAGAGAGTGCCAAGGAGATTCACAAGGATACTGCCTGGATTAGGGAGGGTGCAGAGGAGATTCACCAGGATGCTGTCAGGATTAGAGAGGGTGCAGTGGAGATTGACCAGGATGCTGCCTGGATTAGAGAGGGTGCAGAGGAGATTCACCAGGATGCTGCCTGGATTAGAGAGGGTGCAGAGGAGATTCACCAGGATGCTGTCAGGATTAGAGTGGGTGCAGAGGAGATTCACCAGGATGCTGCCTGGATTAGAGAGGGTGCAGAGGAGATTCACCAGGATGCTGCCTGGATTAGAGTGGGTGCAGAGGAGATTCACCAGGATGCTGTCTGGATTAGAGAGGGTGCAGAGGAGATTTACAGGATGCTGTCTGGATAAGAGAGGGTGCAGAGGAGATTCACCAGGATGCTGTCTGGATTAGAGAGGGTGCAGAGGAGATTTACCAGGATGCTGTCTGGATTAGAGAGGGTGCAGAGGAGATTCACCAGGATGCTGCCTGGATTAGAGAGGGTACAGAGGAGATTTACCAGTATGCTGTCTGGATTAGAGAGGGTGCAGAGGAGATTTACCAGGATGCTGCCTGGATTAGAGAGGGTGCAGAGGAGATTCACCAGGATGCTGTCAGGATTAGAGTGGGTGCAGAGGAGATTCACCAGGATGCTGCCTGGATTAGAGAGAGTGCAGAGGAGATTCACCAGGATGCTGCCTGGATTAGAGTGGGTGCAGAGGAGATTCACCAGGATGCTGCCTGGATTAGAGTGAGTTCAGAGGAGATTTACCAGGATGCTGTCTGGATTAGAGAGGATGCAGAGGAGATTTACCAGGATGCTGTCTGGATTAGAGAGGGTGCAGAGGAGATTTACAGGATGCTGTCTGGATTAGAGAGGGTGCAGAGGAGATTCACCAGGATGCTGTCTGGATTAGAGAGGGTGCAGAGGAGATTTACCAGGATGCTGTCTGGATTAGAGAGGGTGCAGAGGAGATTTACAGGATGCTGCCTGGATTAGAGAGGGTGCAGAGGAGATTTACCAGATGCTGCCTGGATTAGAGAGGGTGCAGAGGAGATTCACCAGGATGCTGCCTGGATTAGAGAGGGTGTAGTGGAGATTTACCAGGATGCTGCCTGGATTAGAGAGGGTGCAGAGGAGATTTACCAGGATGCTGCTTGGATTAGAGAGGGTGCAGAGGAGATTTACCAGGAAGCTGCCTGGATTAGAGAGGGTGCAGAGGAGATTTACCAGGATGCTGTCTGGATTAGAGAGAGTGCAGAGGAGATTTACCAGGAAGGTGCCTGGATTAGAGAGGGTGCAGAGGAGATTTACCAGGATGCTGTCTGGATTAGAGAGAGTGCAGAGGAGATTTACCAGGAAGCTGCCTGGATTAGAGAGGGTGCAGAGGAGATTTACCAGGATGCTGTCTGGATTAGAGAGAGTGCAGAGGAGATTTACCAGGAAGCTGCCTGGATTAGAGAGGGTGCAGTGGAGATTGACCAGGATGCTGCCTGGATTAGAGAGGGTGCAGAGGAGATTCACCAGGATGCTGCCTGGATTAGAGAGGGTGCAGAGGAGATTGACCAGGATGCTGCCTGGATTAGAGAGGGTGCAGTGGAGATTTACCAGGATGCTGCCTGGATTAGAGAGGGTGCAGAGGAGATTCACCAGGAAGCTGCCTGGATTAGAGAGGGTGCAGAGGAGATTTACCAGGAAGCTGCCTGGATTAGAGAGGGTGCAGAGGAGATTTACCAGGAAGCTGCCTGGATTAGAGAGGGTGCAGAGGAGATTTACCAGGATGCTGCCTGGATTAGAGAGGGTGCAGAGGAGATTTACCAGGATGCTGCCTGGATTAGAGAGGGTGCAGAGGAGATTTACCAGGATACTGTCTGGATTAGAGAGGGTGCAGAGGAGATTTACCAGGATACTGTCTGGATTAGAGAGGGTGCAGAGGAGATTTACCAGGATGCTGCCTGGATTAGAGAGGGTGCAGAGGAGATTTACCAGGATACTGTCTGGATTAGAGAGGGTGCAGAGGAGATTTACCAGGATACTGTCTGGATTAGAGAGGGTGCAGAGGAGATTTACAGGATGCTGTCTGGATTAGAGAGGGTGCAGAGGAGATTCACCAGGATGCTGTCTGGATTAGAGAGGGTGCAGAGGAGATTTACCAGGATGCTGTCTGGATTAGAGAGGGTGCAGAGGAGATTCACCAGGATGCTGCCTGGATTAGAGAGGGTACAGAGGAGATTTACCAGGATGCTGTCTGGATTAGAGAGGGTGCAGAGGAGATTTACCAGGATGCTGCCTGGATTAGAGAGGGTGCAGAGGAGATTCACCAGGATGCTGTCAGGATTAGAGTGGGTGCAGAGGAGATTCACCAGGATGCTGCCTGGATTAGAGAGGGTGCAGAGGAGATTCACCAGGATGCTGCCTGGATTAGAGTGGGTGCAGAGGAGATTCACCAGGATGCTGCCTGGATTAGAGTGAGTTCAGAGGAGATTTACCAGGATGCTGTCTGGATTAGAGAGGATGCAGAGGAGATTTACCAGGATGCTGTCTGGATTAGAGAGGGTGCAGAGGAGATTTACAGGATGCTGTCTGGATTAGAGAGGGTGCAGAGGAGATTCACCAGGATGCTGTCTGGATTAGAGAGGGTGCAGAGGAGATTTACCAGGATGCTGTCTGGATTAGAGAGGGTGCAGAGGAGATTTACAGGATGCTGCCTGGATTAGAGAGGGTGCAGAGGAGATTTACCAGATGCTGCCTGGATTAGAGAGGGTGCAGAGGAGATTCACCAGGATGCTGCCTGGATTAGAGAGGGTGTAGTGGAGATTTACCAGGATGCTGCCTGGATTAGAGAGGGTGCAGAGGAGATTTACCAGGATGCTGCTTGGATTAGAGAGGGTGCAGAGGAGATTTACCAGGAAGCTGCCTGGATTAGAGAGGGTGCAGAGGAGATTTACCAGGATGCTGTCTGGATTAGAGAGAGTGCAGAGGAGATTTACCAGGAAGGTGCCTGGATTAGAGAGGGTGCAGAGGAGATTTACCAGGATGCTGTCTGGATTAGAGAGAGTGCAGAGGAGATTTACCAGGAAGCTGCCTGGATTAGAGAGGGTGCAGAGGAGATTTACCAGGATGCTGTCTGGATTAGAGAGAGTGCAGAGGAGATTTACCAGGATGCTGTCTGGATTAGAGAGAGTGCAGAGGAGATTTACCAGGAAGCTGCCTGGATTAGAGAGGGTGCAGTGGAGATTGACCAGGATGCTGCCTGGATTAGAGAGGGTGCAGAGGAGATTCACCAGGATGCTGCCTGGATTAGAGAGGGTGCAGAGGAGATTGACCAGGATGCTGCCTGGATTAGAGAGGGTGCAGTGGAGATTTACCAGGATGCTGCCTGGATTAGAGAGGGTGCAGAGGAGATTCACCAGGACGCTGCCTGGATTAGAGAGGGTGCAGAGGAGATTTACCAGGAAGCTGCCTGGATTAGAGAGGGTGCAGAGGAGATTTACCAGGAAGCTGCCTGGATTAGAGAGGGTGCAGAGGAGATTTACCAGGAAGCTGCCTGGATTAGAGAGGGTGCAGAGGAGATTTACCAGGAAGCTGCCTGGATTAGAGAGGGTGCAGAGGAGATTTACCAGGATGCTGCCTGGATTAGAGAGGGTGCAGAGGAGATTTACCAGGATGCTGCCTGGATTAGAGAGGGTGCAGAGGAGATTTACCAGGAAGCTGCCTGGATTAGAGAGAGTGCAGAGGAGATTTACCAGGATGCTGCCTGGATTAGAGAGGGTGCAGAGGAGATTTACCAGGATGCTGCCTGGATTAGAGAGGGTGCAGAGGAGATTTACCAGGATGCTGCCTGGATTAGAGAGGGTGCAGAGGAGATTTACCAGGATGCTGTCTGGATTAGAGAGGGTGCAGAGGAGATTTACCAGGATACTGTCTGGATTAGAGAGGGTGCAGAGGAGATTTACCAGGATACTGTCTGGATTAGAGAGGGTGCAGAGGAGATTTACCAGGATGCTGCCTGGATTAGAGAGGGTGCAGAGGAGATTTACCAGGATACTGTCTGGATTAGAGAGGGTGCAGAGGAGATTTACCAGGATACTGTCTGGATTAGAGAGGGTGCAGAGGAGATTTACAGGATGCTGCCTGGATTAGAGAGGGTGCAGAGGAGATTTACCAGGATGCTGCCTGGATTAGAGAGGGTGCAGAGGAGATTTACCAGGATTCTGTCTGGATTAGAGAGAGTGCAGAGGAGATTTACCAGGAAGCTGCCTGGATTAGAGAGGGTGCAGAGGAGATTTACCAGGAAGCTGCCTGGATTAGAGAGGGTGCAGAGGAGATTTACCAGGATGCTGTCTGGATTAGAGAGGGTGCAGAGGAGATTTACCAGGATGCTGCCTGGATTAGAGAGGGTGCAGAGGAGATTTACCAGATGCTGCCTGGATTAGAGAGGGTGCAGAGGAGATTTACCAGGAAGCTGCCTGGATTAGAGAGGGTGCAGAGGAGATTTACCAGGAAGCTGCCTGGATTAGAGAGGGTGCAGAGGAGATTTACCAGGATGCTGCCTGGATTAGAGAGGGTGCAGAGGAGATTTACCAGGATGCTGCCTGGATTAGAGAGGGTGCAGAGGAGATTTACCAGGATGCTGCCTGGATTAGAGAGGGTGCAGAGGAGATTTACCAGGATGCTGCCTGGATTAGAGAGGGTGCTGAGATTTACCAGAATGCTGCCTGGATTAACTGTTGTAACCTGGATCCTGGATTTCTTCACGTGCAGATCCCAGTCAATTCAGATTGGCAACATCTCCTCCATGGTCTCCATCAGCACAGATGCACCACAAGGCTGTGTGCTTAGTCCTCTCTGACATGACTGTGTGGCTAAGATCATGGAGGAGATGTTGCCAATCTGAATTGACTGGCGTCTGCACGTGAAGAAACCCAGGATCCATTTGCTGTGGACCTGTGGTGCCGGGGGCAAACTGGAGTGGATCCAAGACAATTCTCAGACAGGAGTTGATGTGTTTCATCACCAACCTCTCAAAACACTTCTTCACTGTGGATGTAAGTGCTACCGGATGACAGTCATTGAGTCAGATGACCATGTTCTTCGTAGGCATTGGTATAATGGAAACCTGCTTGAAGCAGGTGGGTACCTCAGACTGCCGAATGGAGAGGTGAAAGACCTCAGTGAACACTCCAGCCGGGTTTTCAGCACAGCTCTTTAGCATTTGGCCAGCTACACGTCTGGGTGACATGCTTTCATAGGTTCACCCTTCTGAGGGATGTTTCTTTCATCGGCCTCAGAGGCTGAAATCATGGGATCATCGGGGTCTGTGGGAGTTAGTGATGGTTCGCCCCGTTTTGATAGTCAAAATGAGCATAGGCATTGAGTTGATGTGGAAGTGAAGCCCTGTTGTCACACTCAAGCCCTGACACAACCGTCAGGCATCTTTCCTTGATTCAAGTTTGGTCCAGAGTTGTTACCTCACCCATGAGATAGCTTTTGAGAGATTATATCTGGACCTCTTGTAAGTTTCTTGGTCAGCAGACTGATCTGGGCCTTAGCAGATTGTCAAACACCTCCGCTCCATCTGCCAAGAGCAGAATTTCCCGATGGTCAGCCATTTTAATTCCTATTTCCATTCCCCTTCTTAAAAGAAACTGCTGAATTTGTGTAGGTGATAGGTGAAGCCAGATGATTGGGGAGGGGAAGGGAGGAAAGGGCTGAAGAGGAAGGAATTTGATAGGAAAGGAGAGGAAGGGGACCCAGGGGGAGGTGATAAGCTTCCTTCTGTGCTGTACTGCTCCAGAAGCAGGTAAGATTTACAAAGTTGGGGGAGAAGACAAACTATTTCCGCAGTCTATTACAGACACGATGCATAACTCTATAATGAGTAAAACATCAATTAAACCAATTACAACAGGGTGTATCTGGCTGTAAGAATCTGAGAACTTGCTGCAATATGATCGTGTTCTGAATGGGAGGCAGTGCGGTTGGAAGGTTTTAATGCCGCGCCTGCATTAAAGAAGTTGCTTTGTAAGTTGTACAAGAGGTAAATCTGAGGTTGCAACTTTACAGAAGGTATTTGTGGCTTTTGGCAACAAACGTTTACTTAAAAATTTGATCCTTTTCTTTACTTGTTCTTTTTTTTAATCCTTTTGTTCCTTTAGAAAAGACACCATGACAGAAATGATCTTCACAGAGACTGTTTCCGGGCTGTTTAACGTAGACGGAGTCCACAAACTTAGCAGTGGCTTAAACTTCATTTGGAGTTTGTTGAGATTCGGTATGCCATCAAAGACTCGAGCAAATTTCTACAGAGTTACAATTGTTTGCATACCAATTGGCTGCATCACCTTCTGGTTTGGAGGCGTCAATACACGGGATTGGAAAAAGCTGCTGAAGGTTGTACACTCAGCCAGCTCCATCATGGGCACTCGCCTCCCCAACATTGAAGACAGTTTCAAAAGCCAGTGCCTTCAGCAGGCGGCATCCATCAGTAATGGCCTTCACCACCCAGGACATGCCCTCTTCTCATTTCCACCATCAGGGAGGAGGTACAGGAGCCTGAAGACACACACTCAATCATTTAGGAGCAGCTTCTTCCCCTTTCTGAATGGTCTACGAATCTATGAAGACTGTCTCATATTATTTACTCAGCTCAGGATGTTGGAGTTTGCAGTTCAGTCCTGGCATTCTCCGTAGTCCTTTCCACGTGCACATGGGTTTCCCCCAGGTGCTCCGGTTTCATCCCACAGTCCAAAGATGGTAGGTTAATTGGTGATTGTAAATTGTCCCGTTATCAGGTTAGGGTTAAATCGATGGGGTTCTGGGCAGTGTAGCTCGATGCGACGATAGGGCCTATCGCAACATAAATAAATAAATAAATTGTTATGCCTGCAATGTAGTGTTGCCACAAAACAACACATTTTCACAACATGTGTCAGTGAAAATAAACCTAATTCTGATTCTCAGATACTTGAATCTCAGCAGATGCTGGAAATAACACACACAAAATGCAGGAGGAATGCAGCCGGCCAGGCAGCATCCATGGAAAAGAGAAAACTGTCGATGCTTTGAGCCAAGACCCTTCTTCAGGATTCTGATTCTGTTTTGTATTATTATATATCAAATGAATAAATTATAATTTTGGGGGGGAATCAAGAGATTGGTTGCCTTTATAAATTGGTTAAAGTGATCCCAGAAATTGAAAGCTATAACTTCATGGTTGTGATTTACTAATCTTACTTCAGCATAGATTAAATTTACATATTTCAAATTTAAATACGAGTTTAAACCTGTGATTTAGAGACATTTCCTTAACAATCATTGGAAATGTTTAGACACATTCCCTTAACAATCACTGGGAAGCAGTTTAGAGACATTCCCTTAACAATCACTGGGAATCAGTTAAATCCAGACTTCCTTTCTGGCAGTGAATACAAGATGGAGTTTGACAACTGAGAGTATTAGGTCATATTTCAAATTTCATTCAGGTAATTCCTCATATATAACTTGACACAACAACTTCAAAGTAAGAATATTCCTCATAACACTGGCAGCTTTCTGGCCCATTTTCACACCCAACTTTTCCAGGCAACTTGGAAATTAGAACAGCCGAGCACAGGAACAGGCCCCTTGGCCCACACCGGCCATATCCTTTCATTTTCCTTACATTCATCTAAACAGCTCTTAAAAGTCCCTTAAGTATTTGTCTTGTATCATTTATTTTACCTTTTGCTTTGGGAGTTGTATGCATTTTGCCATTTTACTTTCTGTTCCTCCAGGCCTCTGTTGAAGACAGTGAATATTTCTGTTTGCCTACTCAATTCATGTCATGTACATCATGTGTGACAGAACCTCGACAAACTTCCATAGATCTGAGGTGGAGAGAACACTGACTGGCTGCATCACAACCTGGTATGGAAACACCAATGCCCTTGAATGGAAAATCTGACAAAGCATAGTGGATACTGTCCAGTATATCATGGGTAAAGCTCTCCCCACCATTGAGCACATCTACATGGAGCATTGTCACAGGAAAGCAGCATCTGTCATCAGGGTCCCCCACGACCCAGAACATTCTCTCTTCTCACTGCTGCCATCAGGTACTCACACCATCGTTCAGGAACAATTATCACATCTCAACCAAGGGGAATAACTTCACTCAACTTCTCTTGACCCAACATTGAAATGTTGCCACAACCTATGGACTCACTTTCAAGGACTCTCCATCTTTTGTTTCTTTGTATTTAATGCGAATACTCAGAAGAAAATGAACCTCAGGGTTGTATATGGTGACACGTATGTGCTTTGATAATAAATTTATTTTGAGCTTTTGAACTCTGAAGGCGTGTTTGCAATCTGTTTGAATATCAAGTGCAGCACAGCCAAGTCAGATTGTGAAACATTCCTCAGCCAAAACCCTGATAACATTTAGGATTACTGAGGCAGCACAGTAGCACAGCCGTTGGCACAATCACTTTACAATGCCGGTGAGCACTGGTCAGTGCTCAATTCTGCCACTGTCCATAAGGAGCTTGTACATTCCTGCTGTGACTATGTAGGTTTTCTCCGGTTTCCACCCACATTCTAAAGTACAGGTGAAGGTTCATAACTTGGAGGCATGGCGACAGACTCTTAGTACTGCTCAGCACAATCACACTGACTTGATTTGACAAAAATGACCCATTTCACTGTATGTTCAATGCCTTGATGTACATCTTACCTCCAAACTTTGAAGCCAATTGGAGAACCCCAGTTTGAGATCAGTCAACAGCAGAAGTCAGAGTGAATCTGAGAGGTTTCTTATTGCTAATTACAACCTTACACTCAATGCCAGTAAGATCAAGAAATTGATTGTCGACTTAAGGAAGGGGAAGTTGAGGCAACACACACCAGTCCTTCCGGTTCCTGGGTATCAATATGTCTGACCATCTATCCTGGACCCAACATATTTTTCACATTTACAAAAAAGCATGACAGCGGCTATATTTCATTAGGAGTTTGAGGAGGATTGGTAAGTCACCAAGCACACACACAGATTTCTACAGATGTCTGGTGAGAACATTCTGACCGGCTGCATCACCATCTGGTATGGAGGTGGGTGGGGGGGGGGGGAGGGCTACCTCACAGGATTGGAAAAAGCTGCAGAGAGTTGTAAAGTCAGCCAGCGCCATCGTGGTACCAGCCACCTCAGGATAAAGGGCACTTTCACTAAGGACTCCCATCACCCAGGACGTGCCCTCTTCTCATTGCCACCATCAGGGAGGAGGTACAGGAGTCTGAAGACACACACTCAATGTTCCAGGAACTGCTTCTTCCCCTCTGCCGTCAGATTTCTGAATGGACAATGAACCCATGTACACTACAAGTTTTTTTTTCCTTTTTTGCACTACTTATTTAACATATTTATATTTCTTTATGTAATTTATAGTTAGTTATGATGTATTGCAATGTACTGCTGCTGCAAAGCAACAAATTTCACGTATAACTATGATATGAAACCTGATTCTGATTTGATGTGGGCAAAAGGACCTAGCACCGATGAAGAGTCTCCAGCAGGACCATACCAGTAGATACCCTAACTGGCTCAGAGCCAAGCTTTAAATCTAGGCTAGGTGGATTAAGTTTAATTTCTCCGCACAGGCTGTCTCCGTGATGCCTCCAGATTGCAGACACTCTGACTGAAAGTAATTCTCTTTGACCGCTGCTCTTTGTGCATGCTGTCAACACTTACTTTTCTTCAAAACTTGTGGATATCTGGGTCTCTGTCTTTGAGCAATGTGTCCAGTCTGTTGTTGTGTCCAAAAGTTAAAAGACAAAAACCTCAGCTTGAGGCCCTTAGTAGAAAGTAAGAATCAGAACCAGGTTTGATATCACCGGCATCGGTCATGAAATTCGTTTTGTGGCAGTTGTACATTGAAATAAGTAAGAAAAACTCTAAGTTACAATAAGAAATATATTTAAAATTTTTAAGTTAGGTAATTTGTGCAAAAAGAGAGAAAATAAATAGTGTGGAGTCTACGGGTTCATTGTCCATTCAGAAATCTGATGGCGGAGGGGAAGAAGCTGTTTCTGAATTGTTGAGTGTGTGTCTTCAGGCTCCTGTACCACCTCCCTGATGGTTGCAATGAGAAAAGGGCATGGTCTGAGTGATGGGATCCTTAATGATGGATGCCACCTCTTTGAGGCATGGCCTTTTTGAAGATGTGAGGGGGGGAGGGGGGGGAACTAGTGTCCATGATGGAGCTGGCTGAGTTTGCAACTTTTAGCAGGTTCTCAGATCTTGTGCAGTGGCCCCTGCGTACCAGTTGGTGATGCTCTCTGTGGTACATCTGTAGAAGTTTGCGAGCATCTTTGGCACCTCCTCAAGTACCCTCAAGCTCCTGATGAAGCATCCCTGCTGTCGTACCTTCTTTGTAATTGCATCGATATGTTGGGCTGAGGATTGATCTGCAGACATATTGAGATGTTGTAATGCTTGTTAACGCAGTGAGTATTAGCAGATTTGTACAATGCATTCTAACCGGCTGCATCACCTTCTGGTACAGAGGGGGGGCCACTGCACAGGACTGGAAAGAGCTGCAGAAAGTTGTGAACTTAGTCAGCTCCATCATGGACACCAGTCCCCCCCCCCCCCCACCTCACATCTTCAAAAGGCCTCCCCAGCATCAATTACATCTTCAGAGGTGATGCCTCAGAAAGGTGGTTTCTATCACCCAGGACATGCCCTCTTCTCATTTGCTACCATCAAGAGGTGGTATAGGAGCCTCAACGTTTTAGGATCAGCTTTAGGCAACAATTATATCAGTGCCCAAGAAGAGCGGCGTAAGCTGCCTCAATGACTGCCATCCAGTCGCACTCACATCTACGGTGCTGAAATGCTTCCAGAGGGTGGTCATGGCTAGAATGAACTCCTGTCTCCCAGGAGGACCTGGACCCACTGCAGTTGCCACAATAGGTTTACAGCAGACAGGGACTCAATGGCTCTGCACACAGTCCTGTATCACCCGGTCAATACAAATGTCTATGTCAGGCTGCTGTTTATCAACTAAAGGTCAGCATTTAACACCATCATTTCTACAGTCCTAATCAAAGAGCTACGGAACCTGGGCCTCTGTACCTCCCTCTACAACTGGATCCTTGACTTCCTAAGTGGAAGACCATAATCTGTGCAAATCGCTCATAACATCTTCACTTTGCTGACGATCAACACTGGCGCACTTTTGGGGTGTGTGCTTAGCCCACTGCTCTACTCTCGAGATACACATGACTGTGTGGCTAGGCATAGCTCAAATACCATCGATAAATTTGTTGATGATACTACTGTAGGCAGAATTTCAGATGGTGACAAAAGGGCATACAGGAGTGAGATATATGTACCAGTTAGTTGCATCAACAACCTGGCACTCAACATCAGTAAGATGAAAGAGTTGATTGTGGACTTCAGGAAGGGTTAGATAAGGGGACATGAACCAATCCCCATAGAGGGATCCGAAGTGGGGAGTGAGCAATTTCATTTTCCAGAGTGTGAACATCTCTGAGGATCTAACCTGGATGCAATATATCGATGCAGCTACAAAGAAAGCAAGACAGCGGCTATATTTCATTAGGAGTTTGAGGAGATTTGAGTTATCAACTAAAACACTTGAAAACTTCTACAGATGTACTGTGGAGAGCATTCTGACAGGCTGCATCACTGTCTGGTATGGGGGAGCTACTGCACAGGACCGAAAGAAGTTGCAGAGATCTGTAAAATTAGTCAGCTCCATCATGGGTACCAGCCTCCATAGCATCCAAGACATCTTCAAGGAGCAGTGGCTTAGGAAGGTGGTGTCTATCATTAAGGACGCCCACCACCCAGGACATGCCCTCTTCTCATTGCTACCATCAGGGAGGAGGTACAGAAGCCTGAAGGCACACACTCAGTGACTCAGGAACAGCTTCTTCCCCTCTGCCATCCGATTCCTAAATCGACATTGAGCCCGTGGACACCACCTCATGACTTTTTTCATTTCTGTTATTTTGCAATACTTATTTTAACTTAGTTATCTAATAAGGATATATATATATATACACATATTCTCAGAGTAGCCCAGTTTTTTTCTCTGCATTTATTGATCGTGTATTTCATTGTACTGCTGCCGTTAAGTTAACAAATTCCACGGCATGTACCAGTGATATTAAACCTGATTCTGATTCCGATTCCTCTCTGCCATCAGATGGACAATGAACGTTTCATCACTAGTTTGCATTCTGTTTTCACTACCTATTTATCTTTGTAACATTTTTATTGTATTTTTATTTAATTTTATTCAGAGATACAGTGCAGAACAGGCCCTTCTGAACCATTGAGCCTTGCCTCCTGTAACCCACCGATTTAACCCTAGCCAAATGACAGGACAGTTTACAATAATCAATTAACCCAGAGGAAACCCACATGCACTCGGAAAGAGCGTACAAACTTTCTCCAAACTCCGATTCGTTGAAAGTTGAATTTCTCCATATTGAACTCTGAACTCCAGTGCCCCAAGTTATCATAGTGTGCAAACAACTATGCCAGTAATTTTTTTTAATGTATTGCTGCAAAGCAACAGATTTCATGACATAGATCAGTGATAATAAACCTGATCTGATTGAGACAAGCAAATTGTGTTTATAGGGATGGTAATGGGAAGCTTACAGGTTCAAAGGTGAAAGTAAAATTTATTATCAGAGCACATACATATCACCACATGCAATCCTGAAATTCTTTTTCCTGCGGAAATACTGAGCAAATCTATAGAACAGTGACTGTAAACAGGATCAACGATAGATCAAGTCTCTCTTCTCTTCTTCTCTCTCTTCAGTTGTCCATCGAAATCCAGTGATGACGTCCACTCCTTTAACGGTCAGCTCTTTGATGACTATACAGTCCTATCCTGGACCCACAAGTTCTATTCCAGGTGGGACATGCATATGTGGTAGAAGTGGTGGTAGTGATGGTAATAGTGGCTGCATTTCTCCTGGCTCTCTTCTGCTGTCTTCTGGTTGTTCTTTCCATCTCCAGAATACGAACCCCGTCCCTACACAGCTGTCGCCAAGTGTTACGGTCGGCAGCAACATCCTCCAGGTCCTCAGGTCTGATCTTGCACTTCCTTAAAGCATTCCTCATCTGATCCTTATAGTGCTTCCTCGGCCCTCCACCTGAGCATCGACCGTGATGTAGCTGGCCGTATAACACTCTGCGGGGTAGCCGACATGGGGGCATCCTTATCACGTGCTCCAGCCACTGCAGCTGACGCTGGGTGATCATGGCCTCAATACTTCTGCAGTTGGTCTTTACAAGTATTTCAGTGTGAGGCACCTGCTCACGCCAGGTAATTCCCAGGATGCGCTGAAAGCAGCTTCTGTGGAAGCGCTCCAAGTAGAGCATGGAAGACAACAAACTGTGCAAATACAAATATAAATAAATAGTATGAAATAGCAGGATAAAGAGTCCTTAAAATGAGATCACTTCTTGTAGGAGCATCTCAATAGATGAGTGTAGTTATTCCCTTTTGTTCAAAAGCCTGATTGTTGAGGGTAGTAACTGTTCTTGAACCTGGTGGTGAGAGTCCTGAGGCACCTGTACCTCCTTCCTGATGGCAACAGTGAGAAGAGAGCATGGACTGGGTGGTGAGGATCTCTGATGATGAATGCTGCTTTTCTATGGCAAATGTTTTCTGTAGATATACTCAATGTTTGGGAAGGTTTTATTTGTGATGGACAATAAACTGGACTGGTCAAAGAACACCGAGGCAGTCTACAAGAAGGGTCAGAGTCGTCTCTATTTCCTGAGGAGACTGAGGTCCTTTAACATCTGCCGGACGATGCTGAGGATGTTCTACGAGTCTGTGGTGGCCAGTGCTATCACGTTTGCTGTTGTGTGCTGGGGCAGCAGGCTGAGGGTAGCAGACACCAACAGAATCAACAAACTCATTCGTAAGGCCAGTGATGTTGTGGGGGTGGAACTGGACTCTCTGACGGTGGTGTCTGAAAAGAGGATGCTGTCCAAGTTGCATGCCATCTTGGACAATGACTCCCATCCACTCCATAATGTACTGGTTAGGCACAGGAGTACATTCAGCCAGAGACTCATTCCATCGAGATGTGACACTGAGCATCATAGGAAGTCATTCCTACCTGTGGCCATCAAACTTTACAACTCCTCCCTCAGAGTGTCAGACACCCTGAGTCAATAGGCTGGTCCTGGACTTATTTCCACTTGGCATGATTAACTTATTATTATTTAATTACTTGTGGTTTTATATTGTTATATTTCTTCACTATTCTTGGTTGGTGCGGCTGTAACGAAACGCAATTTCCCTCGGGATCAATAAAGTATGTCTGTCTGTCTGTCTGTCTGTCGGTGATGTACTAGGCTGAATCCATTACCTCTTAGTCGGGTTTTCTGCTCAAGGGCATTGGTGTTCCCATAATGCAGCCAGTCTGCACACTCCCCACCACGCATCTGCAGAGGTTGCCAAAGTTTTTGATGAAATGCCGAATCACCGCAGACCCCTGGGAATGTACAGACTTCCTCATTCTGATGTGATGAATTAGTGCATTGGAATCTGAAGCTGCTGCCTATATGGAGTTTGTACGTTCTCCCTGTGACTGAGTGAGTTTCCTCCGGGTGCTCCGTTCCTTCCTACATTCCAAAAGACGTACAGGTTAGTAGGTTCAAAGGTCACATGCGTGTAATTGGGCAGCAGGGGCATCTGGAGGTGAATACATGTGGTGACAGCGAGGAGGGGTCTCCCGCGGGAAGGAGACACTCCAGGAGCAGGGTTTACAGCAGTTAAACCGGCGGCAGGTCCTGCGATGATGGGCGGCATTAACTGGCGCCTCAGGACGTTTGAGAGGTTCTCAATGAGCACACAACAAGCTGCTAAGGATTTCACACATAGAAATATTTGCTGAGGAATCTGCTGCTCAAGAATAGAATGCAAATATTTTTAGACTGCGAATATTTCCCCGTTTACAGCCTGGGTTATTTTTAATCCCTGGATGTGACGGGCAATTTCACTTGCCACAGCGGAGTGGGGTTTCACACATGTGAAAATAAACACAAGGTAATCAGTGGGTAGCCATGGAGACCATTTTCTTCCCTTGAGTGATAATACCGCATTAGTCATGAGTGACTTGTCAAAATCTTCCTTCGCAGCAGTTTTCAATTCTGGGTTTCGTCGGTCTCCCCTGCTCAGGGGAGTAGCAATGCACGTGTGGTTTAGCTGTGGGTGCGGTGGCTGGAAACAATCCAGGGAAGTGGAAAGAATTCAGTCATCCCAAAGTTCTGGTGAGGAAAATCAAGTTTAAAGTTCAAAGTAAACTTACTTTTTTTTTATTGAGATACAGTATGGAATCAGCCCTTCCATCTGCGCCACTGGCAGTGCCCCCGATTTAATCCTAGTCTAATGACAGGCTGGGTGAGTCCTGGCCTGGACATCCTGCCCAGTTAAGGAAGGTGAAACATCTTTCATAGGCTCTCCTTTCCAGGTGTAGTGATTGCCGCAGGACCACTGTTTGGCTGGCCATGCAGGAAGTCAGTCGCATACGGCCTCTCCTACACTACTGTGCCCATAGCAACGCCTTCATGGCGCGTCCCTGTCCTTACCAAGTTTGCCATGTCATGGCATGATTGGGTGTCCAGCAGTGTAACTGGTGGTACAAACAAGCTGGAAGAACTCAGCAGATCGGGCAGCATCCGTTGAAAGAAGCAGTCAACGTTTCGGGTCGAGACCCTTCGTCAGGACTAAAGAAGGAGGGGACAGGAGCCCTATAAAGAAGGTGGGGGGAGGGTGGAAAACCAGTCAGAGGAAAGATCAAGGGGTGGGAGAGGGGATAGGCAGGAGGGTAGGTTGGCCTCAGCAGCCTTGGCTGGCAGCCAGCCTAGGAGAGGGACAACTCCAATTCCAGACCCGGATACAAGGGGCTCCTTAGCCTTGCTGGGCAGTCTGTCTGGGAGAAGGAAAACTCTGATTCCAGACCTGGATAGATGGGACTGGTTAAACTTGAAAACAGTCTGTCTGGGAGAAGGAAAACTCCGATTCCAGACCCGGATAGATGAGACTCGTTAACCTTGCCAAGCAGTCTGTCTAGGAGAAGGAAAACTCTGATTCCAGACCTGGATAGATAGGACTGGTTAAACTTGAAAACAGTCTGTCTGGGAGAAGGAAAACTCCGATTCCAGACACAGGTAGATGGGACTCGTTAACCTTGCCAAGCAGTCTGTCTAGGACAGGGGTCAGCAACCTTTACCACTGAAAGAGCCACTTGGACCCGTTTCCCACAGAAAAGAAAACACTGGGAGCCGCAAAACCCGCTTGACTTTTAAAATGAAATAACACTGCATACAACGTTTTGTTTTGCCTTTATGCTATGTATAAACAAACTATAATGTGTTGCATTTATGAAATTGATGAACTCCTGCAGAGAAAATGAAATTACATTTCTGCATGCAACAAAAACATTTTGAACTCCGAAAAAAAGACGTTGGGTTGAAGGTTACTTTTAAGTAAAATACTCAACGTCTATTTGAGTCCTTCTTGTATTTATGAAAAACGCCAAACTTAAATTTGCCGCCAGCAGCAAACCAAAAATAACGTCAGCCAGCTGTCAACCTGAAAAATAAAAGGACTATTTCACTGAACAATGAAAACATATGAATATACGTAAAATAATAGGCAATTAAAATATTTATCATACTTGTTCAGGTTGACTCACACCTGACAATGCAGTCGTATTTAGTAGGGATGGATCGATGCTTAGGGGAGTGACCGGGAAGGATAATGTGTTTTTTTCCTCTCTGAACTCACAGAAGCGTTTCCCAAACGATGTTTGCATTGCGATGATTGCAGAATGTAAATACTCCGAATTTATCATGTCGTGACCTTGTTTGAACTCTCTCAAATTGGGGAAGTGAGACAATGTGCCTTTCTGTAAATCTCTGGCAAGCAACGTCAACTTGCGCTCGAATGCCAAAACATCCTCCAACATGTGCAGGGCTGTACGTCCTTACCCCGTTGAAGAGCTGTGTTCAGCGTGTTCAGGTGCGCTGTCATGTCTACCATGAAGTGTAGCTTTTCCAGCCACTCTGGCTGTTCCAGCTCAGGAAAGTTGAGCCCTTTGCTGCCCAGGAAAGTTTTCACTTCTTCCAGACACGTGACAAAGCGTTTCAGCACCTCCCCCCTGGACAACCATCAGACTTTGTTGT
Organism: Hypanus sabinus; assembly: GCF_030144855.1. Lineage (NCBI taxonomy): Eukaryota > Metazoa > Chordata > Chondrichthyes > Myliobatiformes > Dasyatidae > Hypanus > Hypanus sabinus. Next base: position 104,048,505 of record NC_082719.1, on the reverse strand, counting down.
GCAGCAGGAGATCAGAATATGCAATTTCCAGCTCATCCAGTAACAAACGGAATTGACGGTGATTTAAACTTTTTGCCATTATTTTATTGACAATCTGAATGACAACATCCATTACTTCTGTGCATTCCGGAGGAAATGTTTGAGCGCACAGTGCCTCTTGGTGCAAGATGCAGTGAAAAGTAAGCAGCTTTCTGTCCAGCGACTTCTGCAGTAAAGCCACAAATCCCTTGTGCGTTCCCGTCATATTCGGTGCCCCATCAGTAGCTACTGACACCAGATGGGTGGTCTTTATTCCTTTGGCTCTTAAACAATTCAAGACAGCCTCACAGATGTCCTCCCCCCGTGTTTGGTCTTTTAGAGGTATCAACTCAATCAGTTCTTCCTGTGGCCCGGCAGAGTTTACATACCGGCAGAACAACGCTATTTGTTCAATATCACCTTTGTCTTTAGACTCGTCACAGGCAATCGAGTAGGCCACAGCTGAATTGATGTCTTTAATTTGCTGTCTTGTGATGTCTTCTGCCATTTTTATGGTTCTGTCTTTGACAGTCTTTGCAGAGAGGGGCATATCCCTGATTTTCTGCACAATTTCACTCTTGTTTTTAAAGTCCGTGAATAGATGTTCTGAAATCTTAATGAAAGATTCTTTTATATATTCACCATCTGTAAACTGCTTCCCGTGCCTGACTATTTCCTGAGCGGCAATATAACTGGCGTATGTCGTTGATTTTCCAGACTTCATCCATTTCTGGAAATGATTTTTGCTCAGATCAACCTTCCGCATCAGTTCCGAAACGGCTTTTTTTCTCTCATCTCCATCCGGATATTTTTGAGCAAAGGCTGCGTGTTTATTCTGGAAATGCCTTGCGACATTTGACTTTTTGTTGTTTGCTAGTTTCTCATTGCATATTAAGCATACCGGTAAACCAGTCTCGTCAACAGTGAAAGCAAATGAATCTGTCCACGTATCATTAAACGTTCTGTTTTCTTCAGTCACTTTTCTTTTTTTAGAATTCTCCATAGTTGGCTTACCTTGGATCGAAAAATTAAAGAAATCGCGCACTGGCGGGTGTCAGGTATTGGCAGTGGTGACGTATATTAATAGCGATAAAAACACGTTGTAGCGGTGTGCTCACGCAGTCAGTAAACTGCAGTCGAATAACTTTATTCGAACTAAACAGCCTTGCTTTTAAGCCTCCCTCAACCCAGCCCCCATGGACGCAGATGCTGCAAAAGACGCGTACTCACAAACCCCCGTAGGCTATCTCCCTTAGCCGGAATGCTGGCTAATTGTGAGGAAATGTGTCGCCACACTTAGATTGTACAAGATCACCATAATCTTCAAATTTAGAATTACATTTCAAAAGCTAACAAACTAACATAAAATACATTTTAATTAAATACTGACCAATTATTTCCCAAAGCCACAGGGAGCCGCAGCACAGAGGTGAAAGAGCCACAAATGGCTCGGGAGCCGCAGGTTGCCGACCCCCGGTCTAGGAGAAGGAAAACTCTGATACTCATCCTACAGCCTTGCATTTGCCACAGTTGTCACAGCTCACTGTGCCATTATGGAATGTCCCCCGGCATAAAAAACAGAATTGGTCTGTACACACCAATCCTCACTATAAACCTACACAGCGCAGGAGGGAAGAAAAATCCTACAGCGATGGAGTTTTCTCTGCTGATTTTCACAAGTGAAGAGGCATCATCATCAATCACATGACCATTTACAGTGACCAATTAATTTACTAACTTTGGGCTGTGGGAGGAAAGCAGATCACACAGAGAAAACCCATGTGGTCACGGGGAGAATGTACAAACTCCCCACGGGCAATTTATTATCAAAAATATATGTCACCATACACCACCCTGAGATTCATACTCACACAAAGAAGCATAACAGTATCGATGAAAAACTACACACAGGAGCTGACAATCGATCAATGTGCTAAAGAATGCAAACTATGCGGTCAATAAAAACACACAAATAATAAATAAATATACAATCAAGTAAATAAATAATGCTGAGAACATGAGTTGTAGAGCCCTGGAAAATGAGTCCATAGGTTGTGGAATCAGTTCAGTGTTGGGGTGAGTGAAGTTATCCCCTCTGGTTCAGGAGCCTGATGTGTGGAATCAGTTCAGTGTTGGGGTGAGTGAAGTTACCCACACTGGTTCAGGAACCTGATGGTTGTGGGGTATACTGTTTCTGAGCCTGGTTGTGTGGGACCTCCTTCCTGATGGTAGTAGTGAGATAACATGCCAAATCTTCTCAAACTTCTAAGGAACATACTTCCAGTAATTTCTCTCCTCTCTCCCTTCTCTATTCCATTCTCCATTCTGGTTCCCCTTATACCCCTCTTCTTCTCCCTGCCCATCACCTCTGTCTGCTGCCCCTCCTCCTTCCCCTTTTCCCATGGTCCACTCTCCTCTCCTGTCAGATTCCTTCTCCTCCAGGCCCCGTACCTCTCTACCCCTCTCCCCAAGCCACCCACCTTCCTCCTTGCTTGGAGTCACCTGTCAACGGCCAGCTTGTCCTCCTTCCCCTTCTGCACCTTCTTACTCTCCTTTCTGCCCCTTCTTTGCCCATCATGACGAAGGGTCTTGGCCCAAAATGTTGACTGTTTCTTCCCCTCCATAGATACAACCTCACCTGCTGAGCTCCAGTATGTTGTGCCTGTTGTTCAAGATCTCCCCTCAGGAACACAATCTCAAAAAGGAGGCATTCATCATTAAGGACCATCATCATCCAGGACAAGCCCTCGTCTCATTGCTGATGTCAAAGGAGAGGTACAGGAGCCTGAAGACCCACACTCAATGTTGCAGAAATAGCTTTCTCCCCTCTGCCATCAGGGCTCAGAATGGACAATGAGCCATGAACACTACCTCACTACTTTTTGCACCCCTTACTTAATTTAATTTTATATTTTTATATTTCTTAATATAATTTATAGTTTTATTAATCATTAGGTATTGCAAAATACTGTTGTTACAAAACACCACATGCTAGTGATATTAAACCTGATTCTGATTCTAATATCAGACTGTACATTTTAACAGCTAGATTAACGACTAGATGGGTGTATATATTGGAAAAGATGTGGAAGATTGGATCAACATGTTTCAAAAGTTAAAGCACAATTCTTACGGGGATCATTTGACCATCTGAGCTGTCTGTAATCATTAAAAATACAGTTTCTTTCTGCTCTTCTCCAGTCTGCACTGTTCTGTTTTGCAACTTTCTCTTGTTTTGCATTCGGCACTGCACTTCAAGTCAACTCAAGTCTAGTCAACTTTATTGTCATTTAACTATATACATGTTTACTATCAAATGAGACAACATTGCTCCAAACCAGCGTGTAAAGCACGGTAGTACATGTAACACACATACTATACAGCACATAACTTAGGAAGGTAAGAATTAAATCTACAAATGGATTATGCATAAATAAATGAAGTAAAATGCATACATTAAGTATTGTAATGTACAGAACAAATTATCTGATGACATTTTGAATGCAGTTCGGCACGGAGTTCAGAAGCCTAATGGCCTGAGGGAAGAACATGTTTCCCATCCTGACCGTCTTGTCTAATTGCATGGGAATCTCCTGCCTGATGGTAGAAACTCAAAGAGGTTAGGACGGATGGGTGGGGTTCTTCATAATACATTTCTTATTGTGTTCATTATTGCATACCGAGAAGCTGCGGACAATGAGTAGTCAAAACTGCCCAGAGCTTCACCAGCACCAACTTACCCACCATCAAGGACGTATGATGCCAGAAAAGGGCCAGTAACATCATGAAGGATCCACCCACCCTGCCCATGAACTGTTTGTCCCACTCCCAACAGGGAGGAGGTTACGTAGCATCCACACCACGACCACCAGACTCAGAATCAGTTACATCCCCAAGCAGTAAGGCTGATCAACACCTCCACCCGCTAACCCAGCCACCACTACTTTATCATTTCCTACCTGTCACCTTATGCACAGACAATCCTGCGCCTAGCGTCACTTTATAGACATACAATCAATTTGTGTATATAAGCTATTTTACATATTCTATTTAATGTGTTCTTTATCTTATTGTGTTTTTTTTGTGTTGCATCAGATCCGGAGTAACAATTATTGTGTTCTCCTTTACACTTGTGCACTGGAAATGACATTAAACAATCCTGAATCCATGAAAACTGTTCACTCTGTGAGCTGCTCATGAGGAACTTGGTATGTTTGACAGCGAACTAATCTGAACGATATTGTTGTCACCTTCAGAATCAGGTTTAACGCTGCTGGCATTGCTCATGAAATTCATTGTTCTGTGGCAGCAGCACATTGCATAACATAATAAATGCTGTGGCTATCCCGCCCAACAACAGGTATATCACTTTGAATACCGTCGTGGGGAGGAAGGGGTTGATCTAATGAAAGAAAGTCACAGTGGTCGAGTCTCTGGCTCTGAGTCCAGCTCTGTGACTCGTAAGGGAAGGTGGGGGGAAGAAACGGCATGCTATGGTGATAGGCAGCTCATTATATAGGGGTTCTGTGGGTGAGAACGAGATTCCTGGATGGTATATTGCCCCCCGGGTGCCAGTGCCCAGAACATCCCAGATCGACTCCTCAGCATTCTGAAGTGACAAGGTTCTGCAGAGGGAATTCAGCAATTAGGTTTCTAAGCAGGACCTCCAGGGTTGTGAACTCAGGTTTGCTACCTGTGCTACGTGCCAGTGAGGCTAAAACTAGGATGTTGCCTGGATTGGGGAGCGTGCCTTATGTGAATAGGTTGAGTGAACTCGGCCTTTTCTCTTTGGAGTGATCGTGTGGATAGCCAGATGCTTTTTCCCAGGGCTGAAATACCTAACATGAGGTGGCGTAGTTTTAAGGTGCTTGGAAGTAGGTACCGAGGGAATGTCAGGAGGAAATTCTCACACAGAGAGTGGTGGGTGTGATGCACCATCAATAACTCTGAGACGTGAAGGCGAGATATCGGCTTTTATTGACTGGAAGAAGGAACAAGCAGTGAGTGACCACCATACTACATCCTGGAGACTGAGAGGCCGGGCTCAGGCCTTGATCGCCTTTATACAGGGGTCTGTGGGAGGAGCCACAGGAGCAGTCAGCAGGGGGGCGAGTCCAGACAGGTATATGTAGTTCACCACAGGGTGTGTGGAATGTACTGCCAGTGACGGTGGTGTAAGCAGATACAATAGGGTCTTTAAGCGTCCCTTAGATAGGCACATGGAGCTTAGTAAGATAGAGGGCTATGCACTAGGGAAATTCTGTGCAGTTTCTAGAGTAGGTTACATGGTTGGCACAACATTGTGGGCCGAAGGGCCTGTAATGCGCTGTAGATTTCTATTTCTACGTCTGAAGGCAGATAAGTCACCTGGACTAGACAGTGTACACCCCAGGATTCTGAAAGAGGTGACTGAAGAGATCGTTGAGGCATTAGTAATGATATTTCAAGAATCACTAGAGCCTGGAATGGTTCCGGAAGACTGGAAAATTTCAAATGTCACTTCACTCTTCAAGAAGGGAGAGAGGCAGGAGGAAGAAAACTACAGGCCAGTTAGTCTGACCTCAGTGGTTGGGAGGATGTCGGAGTCGATTACTAAGGATGAGGTCTCAGGATACTTGGGGGCCATGATTAAATAAGCCGTAGTCAGCGTGGTTTGCTCAAGGAAAAATATTGTCTGACAAATCTGTTAGAATTATTTGAAGAAATAACAAGCAAGATAGACAAAGTAGAATCAGTTGATGTTATGTACTTGGATTTTCAGAAGGCCTCTGACAAGCTGCCATACTTGAAGCTGCTTAACAAACAATGAGTCCATATTATTACAGAAAAGATTCTATCATGGATAAAGTGGGGCAGTTTAGCAGAAGGCAAAGAATGGGAGTAAAGGGAGCCTTTTCTGGTTGGCTGCCGGTGACTAGTGGTGTTCCACAGGGGTCTGTGTTAAACCCCATTCTTATTACATTATATGTCAGTGATTTGGATGATGGAATTGATGGCTTTGTTACAAAGTTGGCAGTTGATATGAAGATAGGCAGAGGGGCAGGAAGTTTTGTGGAGGTAATGAGGCTACAGAAGGACTTAGACAGACTATGAGAAAGGGCATAGAAATGGCAGATGGAATACAGAGTCAGGAAGTGTATGGTCCTGCACATTGGTAGAAGAAATAAAAGGGTTGTCTATTTTCTAAATGGAAAGCAAATCCAAAAATCTGAAGTTCAAAGGGACTTGGGAGTCCTTGTGCAGAATCCCCTGAAGGTTAATTCACAGGTTGAGTTGGTGATGAGGTCGGCAAATGCAATGTTAGCATTTATTTCAAGAGGACTAGAATATAAAAGCAAGGATGTAATAATGAGACTTTATAAAGCTCTGGTGAGGTCTCATTTGGAGTATTGTGAGCAGTTTTGGCTGCCATATCTTAGAAAGGACGTGCTGAAACTGGAGGGGGTTCAAAGGAGGTTCACGAAAATGATTCCAAGATCGAACAGCTTGTCATGTGAAGAGCGTCTGATGCCTCTGGGCCTGTTTTCACTGGAGTTCAGAAGAATGAGAAGTGACCTCATTGACAACTATCGAATGGTGGACCTTAATTGAGTGAATGTGGGGAGGATGTTCTCTGTGGTGGGAGAGTGTAAGACCAAAGGACACAGCCTCAGAATAGAGGGACGTCCTTTTAGAAAGGAGATGAGGAGGTCCCCAATGCCAATGTATCTTTTCTTAGATAATGGGCCCAAAACTCTCACAATAGTCAAAGTGCAGTTTGCCCAATGCGTTATAAAGCCTGAGGAATACATCCTTGCTTTTATATTTTATTCCTTTTGCAATGAATGCTAACATTGCATTTGCCTTCCTCACCACCTACTCAAGCTAACTTTTAGAGAATCCTGCACGAGGACTCCCAAGCCACTTGGCACCTCTGATTTTTGAATTTTCTCCTCATTTGGAAAATAGTCTGTGCCTTTATTCCTTCTTCCAAAGTGCATGACCATAGAATTCCCTATGCTACGTTCCATCTCTCAATCTGTCAAATCCTTTCTGCAGAATCCTGCTTCCTCAACACTACCGGCTCCTCCAACTGTGTATCATCTGCAGTCTTAGCCACCAACTCCTTCATCCATTGACATATAACATGCAAAGTTATATGTCTGCACTGTTATCCCAACAGTCCTTGTGGAACACCCCTAGTCACCAGCATCCAACCAACCCCCTTATTCCCACTCTTTGCCTTCTGCCAGTCAGCCAATCTTCTATCCATGCTAGTACCTTTCCTTGTGGCACCTTGTCAAACGCCTTCTGAAAATCCAAGTACACCCATACTCCTTTGTCCATCCATCATGAACACTAACATCCAGCATGAGTAGTGAAGAAGGGTCTTGACCTGAAACATTGTCTGTTTATTCCTCTCCATGAATGCTGCCTGGCCTGCTGAGTTCCTCCATCATTTTGTGTGTGTTGCTCTGGATTTCCAGCATCTGCAGATTTCCTCTGGTTTATGAACACTACCTAACTATTTTTAGCTTTTTTTGCACTACTTATTTAATTTAATTATATATATGCATATTTCTTATTGTAATTTATAGTTGTTTAAAATATTTTGGTACTGCACTGTACTCCTGCCGCAAAACAGAAATGTTTTGACCTATTCCGGAGACATTGAACCTGATTCTGAGTCTGATGTTGTGAACAGTGAAATGCTGATGCAATGTTACTGATGTGTCAAAGCACTTTTAAGAGCATCACTGTAAATCCATATTATTATACATTTTCTTCATCTCAGTCTTCATGCCTGAAGCAAGGCACCTCCTCAACTAGCACTCTCTGTGTCTGTTCTGTTGCGAGCTCAGTCGATAGTTTAACCAGAGTAAAAAGTCTGCCTCAGTTTCATCAGGATGCTGCCTGGTTTAGAGGGAAAGTGCTATCACGAGAGGCTGGATAAACTTGGGTTATTTTCTCTGGAGTTTGGAGGCTGAGGGGAGATCGGATAGAGGTTTACAAGATTATGAGAGGCATCGATTGAGTGGACAGAGAGTATCTGTTTCCCAGAGTAGAAGAGTCTAATTCCAGAGGGTGTACATTGAAGATGAGAGGGGGTAGGTTCAAGGGGGATGTGAGGGTGCCTTGATGCAATGCCTGGTGTGGTGGCAGAGGCACCGACATCAGAGGCTTTTCAGGGACGTTTGGATAGGCACGTGGATGGAAGGAAGATGGAGGGTTATGGGCACGGTGTGGGTAAGAGGGATCAGTGTCTGGGTGTGTTTGATTTGCTTTTAGCTGGTTCAGCACAACAGTGTGGGCCGAATGGCCTGTCCCTGTGCTGTGCTCTGTTATGTTCTATGCTCATGTTTATCTCCAATTCAACAAAGGGATCTGAGTAATTGAAAAGAAAAGTAAAAGGAAAATTCTGGAAATCTGATATGAAAAGAGAAAATGCTGAACAGAAAAGATTCTGCCGTTGCTAGAAATCCAGAGCTGGAGGAACTCAAAAGGTCAGGCGGCATCTACGGAAACGAGTCAACGTTTCGGGTCGAGACGCTTCATCAGGACAGGGAGCGGGAAGAAGCCGTAATATGAAGGTGGGGGGTAGGGTAGGGGAGGAGACGGAGTACAAGCTGGCAGGTGATAGGCGAGACCAGGTGAGGGTGAAAGTAGGTGGGTGGGTGATGAAGGGGGATGAAGGAGGTGATAGGTGGGAGAGATAAAGAGCTGAAGATGAAGGAATCTGATTGGAGAGGAGAGTGGACCATGGGAGAAAGGGAAGGGGAGGGGCACCAGAGGGACGTGTTGGGCAGATGAAAAAAGGCCAAATTGAAGGTGGAGGTGAATTGGCATATTGGAGGGGGACTGAAAATCTGGTTGAAAGGTGCCACAACAGCCTCTCACTCAATGTCTGCAAACTCAAAGAGCTGATTATTGGCTACTGGAAGAGTAAACCATAGGTCAGAGCCCATCCTCATTGGGGATCGGAGGTGGAGCAGGTCAGTAACTTTAAATTCTTTGGTGTTACAATATCAGATAAAATGTTCTGAAACCAGCATGTACCTCGACTTTCTTTGATGTTTGCGTAGGTGTGGAACGTCATCTAAAACTTTGACAAACTTTCATGGATACATAATGGAGAGTATCCTGACTGGTACGGAAACATCGGTGCTCAGGAACAGAAACGTCTACAAAAAGTAATGGATATAGTCTAGTCCATCGCAGTAAAAACCCTGCCTGCCTTTGAGCACATCTACATGGAGTGCCGTCACAGGAAAGCAGCATCCATCATCAGGGAGCCCCACCACCCAGGCCATATGCTCTTGTGACTGTTGTCATCGCGAACGAGGTACAGGAGCTTCAGCATACACACGACCAGGTTCAGGAACAGTTATTACCTCTCATCCAACAGGCTCTTGAACCAGAGGGAATAACTTCACTCAGCTCAACTCTGAATTGATTCCACAACCTACCGGCTCACTTTCAAAGACTTTACAGCTCATGATCTCAGTATTATTTATCTCTCTCTCTCTCTCTCTCTCGCTCTATATATATATATATATATATATCTGTGTATTTACTTATCTAGTATTTATTTGTTTCTTTGCATTATCTCTTCTTTTGCGCATTGTCAGTCCTCGTTATTGTACCGTTTTCCATAAATTCTATTGTATTTCTCTAATTTCCTGTGAATACCTGGAAAAAAATGAATTTTGAGGTTGTAGATGGTGACATATTCGTGCTTTGATAATAAATGTACTTTGACTTTGACTTTGCACTCTGTCACATTTACAACAGGCATTTTCTCAAAACGTGTGGTTCCTGACATTTCCGCAGAAATGCAAACCATTTTCCCTGTAAACATCCTACAGCATGGCTGTGGCTGTCTCTTGGTTGTGGTCGACCATGGAATTTGCAGCCGAGTTGGCTCCATTCGATATGCAGGCCAGGGCAGTTCGATATGGAGAGGCTCCCTCTTCCGAAAGAACGGCACAGACCAAAACTGTCTGGCACCAGTGGCGAGTTGCCATGGGAGTTGCCAGGCAGTTTTGAACTCAGCGTAAGTCGTCCTTGGAGACTCCAGCTCCTCGTTCTTCCCCGGGGTTTACAAGTGGGTATAGCCTTAAGGCAGCGGAGGTTTGAGATCAGAGTTTTCCTTCTCCTAGACGAGCTGCTAGCCAGGGATGATGATCCCCAGCTGCACAAAGTGACTGGTTTCAGGGCACCAGTACCCTGCCTTTGCCTTTTCTTCTGTCAGTAGAAATGGTTCTGCCGGGTTTAGTAGCTAAACTATACGTGAAAGCCAGGAGCTGGATGGTTGTCAGAGGCTATTTGAGACACACATCATTGGGATTATTTAATAGTTTGATAGGTTGTTATTTAATCGTGAAATATCACCACTATCTCCCCCCCGCCCCACCCTCCTGGGTTTGATAACTTTAAGGAACCAATAGCATGGCTTCAACTATGGAATGAACACAATAACTTCATTTTAAAACTGTGCATTCTGACTGAAGCTGACGAGGGAAGTCAGAACTCGGGCTGAGTTGTGACAGATCAAAGCTTTCCTTTAGCATTTTTGGCTCGTACACCTGTGTGCTTTTCCCAGGACGTGATCTCAGCCCCACAGAATGAGGCTCATTCATGTAACAGCATCGAACAGAGTACTTATATTGCAGGTTAAAGGTACCAGACTCACTGAGAGTCAAAGGAATTCATGCAGATGGGGACCAGAAAGTTAAAAAAGGGCACAAAGACGATGAAGTGAGTGGGCAAAACTAGACAGAAGGATTTTGTTGTGGGCGAGTGTGAAGTCATACAACTGTGGTCCAAGAACAACAAGCCTGAATATTTCCTTAATGGCGGGAAATGAGGGGCTTCGGAGGAGCAGAGTGGCTTGGGTGCCAAAATGCAGCCAGGATCAGAGACAGAATCAGGATTAATATCACTGTCAAACATGTTGTTTTGTGGCAGCAGTACATTGCAAAACATAATAATGAAAACTATCAATGACAATACAAAATATAAATTAAATAAGTAATGCAAAAAAGAGAAAAAATATTGAAGTAGTGTCCGTGGGTTTGTTGATCATCCGGATATCTGACGGTGGGGGAAGAAGTTGTTCCTGAAACGTTGAGTGTGAGCCTCCAGGCTCCTGGCTCTCCTCCTTCTGCTAGGGGTCCTTAATGATGATTGTGCTGTTTTCAGTCATCGTCATTTGAAGATGTCCTCACCAAGAAATGGTGCACATGAAAAATAATTCAATTTTAAAAACACACACAATAAACAAACTTCACATTTCCAACACATCGGTGCACAGCCTCCTCTTCTGCCACAGAGTGGATGAGCAACAATTCATATTCCATCTAGGTACCCTCCAGCATGAACTTCAATTTCTCCATCTTCTGGTATTTTCCCCCTCCCCCTTCCCTCCTTGGCCTCTTCTCCTCACCTGCCTATCACTTCCTCTGGTGAAGCTCCTCCTTTCCTTTCACCCATTGTGCACTCTCCTATCAAATTCGTTCTTCTTCAGCCCTTTACCTTTCCCACCAACCACCTTCCAGCTTCTTAATGCATTTCCCCTCCCCTATCACCTTTTCACATGTCCTCCCTCCCTTCACCCATCTTTTTATTCTAGCATCTTCCCCCCTTCTTTTCTAATCCTGATGAAGGGCTTTGACCCAAAACGTCGACTGTTTATTCCCCTCCATGGTTGTTGCCTATCCTGCCGAGTTCCTCCAGCATTTTGTGTGTGTAACTCTGAACTTCCAGTACCTGCAGAATTTCATCTGTTTAAAGTTATGCCTTGATCACATAGGCTTTAAACGGAGCTATCTAGAAGATTGAGCTCTGCTTTAGAACATAGAATGTCACAGCACAATACAGGCCTTTTTCCCATGATGTTGTGCTGGCATTTTAACATACTGATGCACCATCAATAACTCTCGGAGATGGGAGGTGAACGATAGGCTTTTATTAGCAGCAAAACGGAGCACAGCATCTCGGAGACTGAGGGGGGAGCAGTGCCTCCAATCGCCTTTATACAGGGGTCAGTGGGAGGAGCCACAGGAGCAGTCTGCAGAGGGGCGTGTCCAGACAGGTATATGTAGTTCACCACATTCACCACCCCCCCCTTTGTTTTAAAAGAGAGTCCCCACGGGGCGAATTTTCTTACAAGTATATTTACAGGTTAAGTCTATCAGCTCGAGTCTGTCGCTGCGATCTACGTAGCACCGGTGGTGATTGCACCAGTGACGGTTGTTGTGCTGGCTCTGGCCTGACTTAGGCATCAGTGATCCCTCATGCGTGTGCCCGGTATGGGAGTGTCGTGAAGAGTCTGTGTAGGGCTTGGTGTGCGCGGTGTCTCGTGGGTATACACCCCGGTGGGTACGGGGTTCAGAGTCACCATGGAGTGTTTGGGGTAGGGGTCTGGTGCTCCTGCGGTGCGCAAGGTCGCGGACGGAGACCATGTCCTCCCGCCCATCAGGTAAGACCACGTAGGCATACTGAGGGTTCGCATGTAGAAGGTGAACCCTCTCGACCAGCGGGGAGTATTTATTGCTCGTCACATGTTTCCGGAGCAGCACTGGCCCTGGGGATGTCAGCCAAGCTGGTAGGGTGGTCCCAGTGGCAGACTTCCTGGGAAAAGAAAAGAATTGCTCATGAGGGGTGGCATTGGTGGACGTACATAACAGGGAACGGATGGAGTGGAGTGCCTCGGGGAGGACCTCCTGCCATCGAGAGACTGGCGGTCCCTTTGACCTAAGGGCTAAAAGTGTGGCCTTCCACACCGTGGCATTCTTCTCTCCACCTGTCCATTACCCTGGGGATTATAGCTCATGGTCCTACTAGTAGCAATACCTCTAACCAGCAGGTACTGACGCAAGTCGTCACTCATAAACGAGGACCCTCTTGTCACTGGGGATATAGCAGGGATTTCCGAACAGAGTGAAGAGCTGGCGCAGGGCTTTTATGGCAGACATGGCAGTGGTGTCGGGGCAGGGGATGGCAAAGGGGAACCGCGAGTACTCATCAATTATGTTGAGAAAGTAGACATTGTGGTCGGTGGAGGGAAGCGGGCCCTTAAAGTCAACACTCAGTCACTCAAAGAGGCAGGTGGCCTTGACAAGTTGCGCCGTTTCAGGACGGCAGAAGTGCGGTTTGCACTCAGCGCAGACTTGGCAGTCCCTGGTCATCGTCCTGATGTCCTCCAGGGAGTACGGCAGGTTCTGGGCTTTCACGAAATGGTAAAGTCGGGTGACCCCCGGGTGGCAAAGATCTGCATGGAGGGCGTATAGCCGGTCGAGCTGCGCACTGGCACACACTCCTGACAGGAGCAGTCGGCAGAGGGGCATGTCCAGTCAGGTATACATAGTTTACCACACATACTCGAAAATCAATCTAGCCCTTCCCTCTGACATAACCCACAATCATCTAGTGCCTATCTAAGAGTCTCTTAAATGTCCCTAATGTATCTGCCTCTACCACCACCCCTGACCCATCACTCTGTGTAAAAATCTTACCCCTGACATCCCCCCATACTTTCCTCCAATCATCTTCAATTTTGCAGCTACTTATTAGCCATTTGCACCCTGGGAGAAATTATCTGACTGCCCACTTTATCTGTGCCTCTTATCATCTTGTACGCCTCTATCTGGACACTACAACACAGTAAGGTTGTGAAGTAATGTAGTTTTGTGTAATAAATATTTAGCACAGACTTAGAGCAGAGTCACAGGTAAAGTTGCTGATGAGTCCATAAGACATCAGAGCAGTGTTAGGCCATTCAGCCCATCGAGTCTGCTCCATCATTCCATCATGGCTGATCAATGATCCCTCTCAACTCCATTCTCCTTCCTTCGCCCCATAACCTTTAACATCCTTACAAGACCAATGTCCACTATCAATATCCACTTTAACTATATACAATTGCTTGGCTTCCACAGCCATCTGTGGCAATGTATTCCACAGACTCACCACCTTCTAGATAAAGAAATTCCTCCTCATCTCTGTTCTAAAGGGTGTCCTTGTGCTCTGAGACTGTGCCCTCTGATCCTAGACTTTGCCACTTATCAGTACCTCCAGTTGAACATTGTCTTTTTGTGTGTTTCCCCCTAGGTGTCAGTCTGTGGTTTTGTATTGCCATGTGCTCCTGTCCCTGCTCCTGCTCTACTCCGGCCCCCATATCACTGAGTACTCCGTCTCTCATCTGTTTCTCATTATCACCCGTGTCTCGTTGTGCTCCACCTATCATCTGCCTCTCTGTTTATTGCTCAGTGTATTTCAGTCCCGTGTTTTCACCTGTTTGTTGCCAGATTATGCCCGGGAACTTTCCCGAGCTTTTCCAGCATTCGTATCTGTACTCTGTCTGAATATTGACTCTGCCTGTTTCCCGATTCTGGTTTTTGGATTTCTCTGCATGTTTTGATCTCTGAACTTTGACGCCAATTTGTTTGCACCTCAGGATTTGTAACTCAATTAATCTCACTGTGTGCAGGGTCTGTGACTGGATCCCTGCTCCAGTGCCCTGACAGCCACTATCAGAAAGACCTTTTCCAGGTCCACTCTATCTAGGCCTTTCAGTATTTGGTGGGTTTCAATGAGATTCCCCCCCCCCCCACCACCATTCTTCTAAACTCCCGTAACTATAGGCCCACAGCCATCCTGAAACATCAACCGTTTATTCTGTGTTCCTCGAGCATTTTCCGTGTGTTGATCTTAATTAAAGTTCAAAATAAACTTATTGTCAAAGTACATACATGTCACAGCCCCTGGATGCATTTTCTTGCAGGCATACTCACCAAACCCAAAATAGAATAATACCATAATACAAGGGTGGTTGCTCCTGAAGGTAGTCATAGCCGAGTGGACTGGTGTTGTGGGGACAAGCTCCCACTACCTGTTAAATGCTCCTAATGGTGTGCAGCTCAAATAGCCTCTGACAACCAAGTTCAACTCCTGGCCATCTCCAAGTTCAACTCCAGTCCTGAACCATCTTGGCCTGAGATGTCGAATGTACTCTTTTCTGTAGGTGCTGCCTGGCCTGTTGAGTTCCTCCAGCATTTTGATTTCCAGCATCTGCAGATTTTCTCTTGTTCATGGCCCTCATCAGCAGCTTAGCTACTAAGCCCGACAGAACCACTTCTACTGACAGGAGAGGAGGCAAAGGCGGGTTACTAGCCCCTTAAAACCAATCGCTTCGGGCAGAGGGGGCTCATCAGCCATGGTTGTCAGCTCATCCAGGAGAAGAAAGATTCTGATCTCAAACCTCCACTGCCTAACAGCTATATCCACTCACGGGGAAGGTTTCAGGAGTAAGCCCCAAGGGAAAAATCCGGAGCTGGAGTCCCTAAGGCAGGGCTACCTTGAGTTCAACACTGACTGGCAACTCCTGTGACGCCGCTGGTCGGTCTCTGCCATTCCTTTGGGTTCATCAGCTGTGTGGAAAGGGGAGCTGGTTACATAGGTAACAGCGTGCTCTCCATATCGTACCGCCTGGGCATGTGCATATCGCATAGATGGGTGGTCAACACCGACTAACAGAGGGCCTCATAATCAATGAGAGATTTAGGTGTTCAACCAGTGTGCAAAAGACAGCAAACTGTGCAAATACAAAAGGGAGAAAAAAAGTAAAATAATAAAAATAAAAAAGCAATAAATATCGAGAGCCCGGCATGAAGAGTCCTTGAAAGTGAGTCCATAGGTTGTGGGAGATTTCAATGAAGTTGAGTGAAGTTATCTCCTTTGGTTCAAGAGCCTGATGTTTGAGGACTGATAACTGTTCCTGAACCTGGTACCTTGTACCTTCTTCCTGCAACAGTGAGAAGAGAGCCTGTCCTGGGTGGTGGGGGACCCTGATAATGGGTGCTGCTTTCCTGCACCAATGCTCCTGGTGGCTGTGCTCAATGTGGGGAGGGCTTTACCTGTGATGGGTGCCTCTTTGCATAAGTTTTCTTTACCTTTTCTTGAACAGAGAAATTATCTGGTTTTGATGTTCAAAACAGATAAATTCAGGTGATTCTGTTCCTTTCCTTTACATTTGATCTGCCCAGGAGGTCTCCTACTCCCCCTTTCATAAGACTCCTGCAGTCTCCTATCCTCAGGAGTGTCAATCCTGCGATTGCCCACGTGTTCACACTTCTGCCAGCACCTCTGGCTTTCCTGCTTCCACTCACAGCTTCCTTTTGAAACCTATAGGATCACATTGAAGCCTAATGAATGT
This sequence comes from Hypanus sabinus, assembly GCF_030144855.1. Lineage (NCBI taxonomy): Eukaryota > Metazoa > Chordata > Chondrichthyes > Myliobatiformes > Dasyatidae > Hypanus > Hypanus sabinus. Next base: position 104,032,292 of record NC_082719.1, on the reverse strand, counting down.
CTTTTTTACGCCATGGAACAATACCATTAAGCAAGGGGTCGGTGGATCCACCGACCCCTTGCTTAATGTTATTGTTCCATGGCGTAAAAAAGTCTGGGAACCCCTGGTGTAGATAGAGTGGGCATGGAGAGGATGTTTCTTATCGTGGGGGCGTCTATGACCTGAGATCACACTCTCAGAATATGGAGACGTCCATTTTGAAATGGGATGAGGAGGAATTTCTTTAGCCAGAGGGTGGTGAATCTGTGGAATTTGTTGTGACAGATGGCTATGGAGGCCAAGTCATTGAAGATATTTAAAGTAGAGGTTGATAGGTTCTTGGTTAGCCAGGGTGTCAAAGGTTACAGGGAGAAGGCAAAACAATGGGGTTGAGAGGGATAGTAAATCAGTCATGATTGAATGGTGGAGGATACTCAATGGGCTGAATGGCCTAATTCTGCCTCTACTTCTTATGGTCTAACTTTCTTTGCCTTCAGATTGCATCATGTGCTCATCATGACCTACCAGCTTCTGTCATTACCTCTCCCTGCCTCCCCCATGTGACCCGTCTGACCATCACCTCTGTCACCTGGATTCACAATTTGCTGAGATACCACCTGGTGAGTCAGAGTACAGGAAGGAGACAGAGAACTTAGTGACATGGAGACCTAAGAACAACCTTTCCCTCAATGTTAACAAAACAAAAGATGTGGTCATTGTCTTCAGGAAGGGAGGGGCAGTGCATATGCCTGTGGTTACGTCAATGGTGTTGAGAGCTTCAAGTTGCTGGTGTGAACATCTCCAATAGCCTGTCCTGCTCCAGCCACGTTGCTGTCACAACCCAGAGAGTTCACCAATGCTTCGACTTTGATTCTTCTACATCAAAAACTTTGACAAACCTATACACTATATTGACTGGTTGCATCACAGCCAAATATAGAAACACTAATGCTCTTAAACAGAAAAAACCTGCAAAAACTAGTGGATACGGATCAGTCCATCATGGGTAAAGCACCCCCCCCCCCACCCCACCATTGAGCACAGCTACATGAAATGCTGTCACAGGAAAGCATCATCCCTCATCAGGGACCCCACCACCCACTCTCTTCTTGCTGCTGCCATCAGGAACCTCAGGACCCACACCACAGGTTCAGGATTAGGCTACACCCTTCAACTATCAGGCTCTTGAACCAAAGGGAATAAACTTAACTCACCCCATCACTGAACTGTTCCTTCAACCTATAAACTCACGATATTTATTGATTTATTTATTATTATTATTACTTTTTTTTTGCTCGGTTTGTATTTGCACAGTGATTGTTTGTCCGTCCTGTTGGATGTGGTCTTTCATTGATTCTATTGTGTTTCTTGGACTTACTGTGAATGAGCACAAGAAAATGAATCTCAGGGTTGCATACCGAGACATAATCGTACTTTGATAATATATTTACTTCATTTCCTCAGGAGTAAATTTGACATGTCCCCTTTGAATCAGAATCAGAATCAGGTTTATTGTCACCGGCATGTGATGTGAAATTTGTTAACTTAGCAGCAGCAGTTCAATGTAATACATAGTCTAGCAGAGAGATAATAAATAAATAAATAAATTACAGTATACATATATTGAATAGATTTTTAAAAGTGCGAAAAACAGAAATACTGTATATTAAAACAAGTGAGATAGTGTCCAAGGGTTCAACGTCTATTTAGGAATCGGATGACAGAGGGGAAGAAGCTGTTCCTGAATCGCTGAGTGTGTGCCTTCAGGCTTCTGTACCTCCTACCTGATGGTAACAATGAGAAACGGGCATGTCCTGGGTGTTGGAGGTCCTTAACAGTGGACGCTGCCTTTCTGAGACACCACTCCCTGGAGATGCCCTGGGTACTTGGTAGGCTAGTACCCAAGATGGAGCTGAGTAGATTTACAACCCTCTGCAGCTTGACTTCTCCTGTTTCTATCGATGCACAATAGAAAGCATTCTGTCTGGATGCATCACAGATTGGTGCAGCAACTGCTCTGCACGTGATCCCAAACAACTGCAGAGTGTTGTAGACGCTGCTCAGCATATTATAGAGCTGGCCTCCTCTCCATGGACTCTGTCTGTACTTCTCACTGCCTCAGCATAATCAAAAACCCCACCCACCTATTCTCTCTTCTCCCCCCCTCCCAATGAGGGAAGGTACGAAAGCCTAAAAGCACACACTATCCAACTCCACGGCACTTTCCACCCCGTTATTATCAGACTGTCTCAAAGGCTGACACCAGAATACTTTTCAAGAGGGTGAAAAGAGGCTAAGGCATCAGGACCCAATCACGTACCAGGTAGGGCACTGAAATCTGTGCCATCAAGGACATGTTCAGTCTCTCACTACTGCAGTTGAAGGTTCCCACCTGCTTCAAAAGGATGTCAACATACCAGTGCCCAAGAAGTCCAGGTGAATTGCTTCAGTGATCACCACAGCTTTGAGATGTTGGTCATGGCCAGAATTAACTCTTACCTAAGCAAGGACCTGGACCCACTGCAATTTGCCTATCGCTACAACAGATCTACAGCAGACACGATCTCATTAGATCTCCACTAGGGCTTGGACCATCTGTACAACTGCAATATCTACATCAGGCTGCTGTATATTGATTATATCTCAGCGTTCAGTACAATCATACAATTAGTTCTAATCAACATGTTCCAAAACCTGGGCCTCTGTACCTGCCTCTACAAGTGGATCCTTGAATTCTTCATCGGGAGACACAGTCAGAGCAGATCATAAATAACATCGCCATGTTGCTGACAATCAGCACCGGTGCACTCAAGAATGTATGCTTAGCCCGTTGCTCTACTCTCTCTACACCCACGATTGTGTGGCTAGGCTCAGTTCAAACACCATCTATAAATTTGCTGATGACACAGCTACAGTTGGCAGAATTTCAAATGATGATGAGGAGGCGTACAGGAGTGAGATAGATTCGCTGGTTGAGTGGTGTCACAGCAACAACCTTGCACTCGATGTCAGTAAGGAATTGATTGCGGCTTTCAGGAAGCAAAAGTCGAGGGACCACACGCCAGTCCTCATTGAGTGAGCAGTTTCATGTTCCTGGGTGTCAACACCTCTGAAGATCCATCTTGGACCTGACACTTTGACACAATTACAGAGAAAGCATGACAGAGTCTAAATTTCATTAGGAGTTTGAGGAGGATTGCTATGTCACCAGAGATTCACAGATTTCTACAGATGTACCATGGAGAACATTCTGTTTGCATCATCGTTTGGTATGGATCAGGAAAACCTGTTGAGCATTGTAAATTCAGCCAGCTCCACCGAGGACATGCCCTCTTCTCATTGCTACCATCAATGAGGAAGCACAGGAGCCAGAAGACATACACTCAACATTTAAGAAACAGTTTCTTCCCCTCTGCCATCAAATTTCTGAACGGTCCATGAACCCATGAACACTACCTCAGTATTTTAAAATGCTGGTGGAATGCAGCAGGCCAGACAGCATCTATAGGGAGAAGCACTGTCGACGTTTCGGGCTGAGACCCTTTGTCAGGAGTCAGTATTTTTGCTTTCTTTTGCTTATCTCACGCTGTACTGCTGCTGCAAAACAACAAATCTCACAACATACATCAGCAATAATAAACCTGATTCTGATCATGAGATTATTGTATAGACTCTTGATCTCGCTGTGACCTTGCACCTTGTCTGTCTGCTCTGCATTATTCTGCATTCTGTTATTGTTTTACCTGGTTCTACCTCAATGCACTGTGTAATGATCTGATCGTGTGAACAGTATAGAAGACAAGCTTTTCACTGTATCTTGGCACATGTGACAATAATAAATCAATTTACTAATTTAGCCCGTTTTCCTCTTCTCCTCACCTGTTATACCGACTGTCTCTGTCCTGATGCGGGATCTTGTAACGAAATATCGAATCAACAGATGCCATTTCATTCACTGAGCTCCTCCAGCAGTTTGTTTTTAGCTGTACAAAGAGTCCTCTTCAAGTGGAATCAGTGTCCACTGGTAATTAAAAATATTTGCAGATGCAAGTAAATATAAATATTTAGTTTCAAATGTCTGTGGGCATTTTATTGGAAGTAAGTCACTCCAGACTTGGCCGACCACATCCGCACTGACCGGCAAGCGTTTATTTACAATGGTCCTTAATTCACCCCACGTTCCCACTGACGGCCCACAATTTCCACCACCACCGCACTTACAGTGGCTAATCAGAATCAAGTCTATTATCACTGGCGTACGCACTGTATCTCATCTATTTGCTCTTGACAGCAGCCCAATAAAACACACTATCAATTATACTGAGGAATACACTTATTGGCCAGTTTATTGGGTACTACCTGCTGTAGCTCATTCACTTCAAGGTTTAGTGTGTTGTGGATGCTGTTCTGCACACCACTGTTGTAACACGTGGTTATTTGAATAACCAAGCCTTCCTGTCAGCTTGAACCAGTCTGGCCATTCTCCTCTCACCTCTCTCATTAACAAGACATTTTTGCCCACAAAACTGCCGCTCACTGGATGACTTATTTTGTTTTTCACACCACTCTCTGTAAACTCTGGAGACAGTTGTCTGTAAAAACCCCAGCAGATCAGCTGTTTCTAAGATACTCAAACCACCCTGTCTGGCACCAATGATCAATCCACGGTCAAAGTCACTTAGATCACATTTCTTCCCCATTCTGATGTTTGATCTGGAAAACAACTGAACCTCTTGACCATGTCTGCATACTTTTCTGCATTGAGTTGGCTCAATGACCTGATTGGCTGATTAGACATTTGCTTTAGTGAGCAGGTGTACAGGTGTACTTAATAAAGTGGTCACTGGATGTTGATTAAAACCAGGTAAATAAGTAGAGAGGAAAAACAGTGAGGTAGTGTTGATGGTTCGTTGTCCATTCAGAAATCTGATGGTGGAGTGAATTAGGTGTTGAGTGTGGGTCTTCAGGCTTCTGTACCTTCCCCTTGATGGTAGATATGAGAAGAAGGCACATCCTGGCTGGTGAGATAATAAAGGCATCGCCTTTTGAAGATGTTAATTCATCAACCTGCAGCTCTTTGGGATTGTTGGAGAAAGCGGGATCCCTGAAGGAAACTCCAGGGACTGTACAGGGGCTTGGGAGTGACCCTTGAGTACTGGGGCCAGGAGCTACCATCCCGACCTGTTCTGATCTATGCTTGCTGGATGAATCAGACATCCAGACATTGAGGCCTGTCGCCCAGAGCCCGAGGTATGAGAATCTCTGCAAGTCAGCTGGGGTAGTCCAAGGCCTAATGTCTGTAAGTCGAAGTCCAAATGCAGGTCAGCCGAAGGTCGGGGGAGGGCTGCAAGGAACGGGGCTGGTTTGCTGTTGTTGTTTTGTTGTATTCTGTTTTATGGTGTTCTGCTGAGTGTTGTGGGTGCCAGGATGTGTGGTGACGCTTGTGAGCTGCCCCCCAGTGTGAAACCATAAGACATAGGATCAGAATTAGGCTATTTGGCCCATTGAGTTTGATCCACCATTCCATCATGGCTGATTTATTATCTCCCTCAACCCCATTCTCCTGCCTTCTCCCCGTAACCTTTGACACCCTGACTAATCAAGAACCTATCAACCTCCACTCTAATGACTTTCCCTCTACAGTCATCTGTGGCAATGAATTCCACAGATTCACCACCCTTGGGCTAATGAAACCCCTCCTCATCTCTCCTCTAATCGGAAGTCCGTCTATTCTGAGTCTGTGCTCTGGTCCTGGATTCTCCTGTTATTGGAAAGATCATCGGTTGTTAATGCAAATGGTGTATTTCACTTTATGTTTCAATGTACCTGCACTTGTGGGAAATCAATGTGCATCTCGTATCTGCCACTAAGGTTCTGTTACTGAGAGAGGCACTGCAGAATGACTCTCCTCCAGGATGTTAACCCATCGCTTTCCTGTGCTGGCAGCTTTACATCCAGTAGCAATGAGAACGTTGTCTCGTTTGGTGGTATACACGTCTCTGGTTGAATGACAATCAACTAGAAATTAAACATCTCAGAATCAGAACCTGAATCACTGACGCAAATCTGTCTTCAAATCTGTTTTTTGCAGCAGTCGCTATCCCCTCCAAACTGTGTGGGTGCACGGCCACGTAGTAACTGAAAGGCCTCCGTGCGTCTCACTTTTGTTGCAGTGCAGCTAGCATTAGACATGGCTAGAAAAAGTTTATGAAATGTGAACTATTTCCTTTGTTGTACTGTATTTCATTACACCCTTCAATTGATAAGTAAGGTCAAAAGTTTGTGACTTTTAAATTTTCATTCTAAATATTCATAGAATGCATATTATAAAACAAAACATCTGAAGTGCCGTGCAGATTTCAGGCCATGTAAAAATTTCCTACTCAGAGCGATGGTTGGTCCACACAGCCGTAAAAAAACATTAGAGGGAATGTTGGCAGCAGTGCAGTCCAATATATGTAAACAAAATTGCTACACAGTTGCTTCCTTAAGCTTGGGTGGGGCAGTGGAGACAAACTCCCAGTGATGTGTATCTCAAAAAGCCTCTGACAACCAAATCCAGCTCCTGACTTAGGTACTAAACCCAGTGAAACTGTTTTTACTCAGTCAGATAGTAATCCAGTAGAAAATTAATCCCCACTGCCTACACAATGTCCACATCCTTCCATTTTCCTCACATTCATGTGCCTATCAAAATATCTCTTAAAACCATAAATGTGCAACCACCCCAGACAGTGTATTCCAGGCACCCAGGACTCTGTGTAAAAAACTTCCCTTTCACTACTCCTTTGAAATTACCCCCTCTCTCCTTAAATACATGCCCTTTGGTATTAGACATTTCAACCCTGGAAAAATGATAGCATTTTACTCTCAAGATCTTACGAACGTCTGTCGAATCTCCTCTCAGCCTCCACTGCTCCAGAGAAAGCAAGCCAAGTTTGTCCAGCCTCTCATCATGACACACTCTCTCTAATCCGGTCAACCTCTTCTGCACTCTCTCCAAAGCCTCAACACCCTCCCTATAGTGGGGTGACCAGAACTGTATGCAATTCTCCAGATGCAGCCTAACTAGAACTTTACAAAGCTGCAACATAATTTCTGGACTCCAAAGGTTCATTTATTATCAAAGTATACAAATCTGAAGTTCTTCAATTCTCTGGGCAGCCATGAAACCAAGAACAAAAAGAATGGCAGCATGAACATCACCCCCAAAATCCTACCTCCCCACAAGAAATCGCCAACAGAAATGGAACAGGCACATTGACCTCCAAATCCCTCCACACGCACACAAAAACGAACAAAACGGATCAGGTACATTAAGCCCGAAATCCCCCTCCCCGTACAAAAAATGTACAAAATGGATCAGGCACATCGACCCCCAAATCGGGGAGGCACGAAACAAAACCTCGAAGATCAGGCGACTTTTGAATCTTACTGAATGATTTCTTCTGCAGTTCATCCCCCTCTCTGTGAAAGAGTTCCCCCTGGGGTCACTTGTGGGCTGCCCCCAGAATATTGTTGGACTATGTTGTCCATTTATGCAAGTGACGAACTTCACGATGTTTCGATATACACATGGCAAATGAAACTGTTCTTTTTGGTTGTTGCTGTATAATCTGTGCTCTGTCTCTCAACAAACTGACGCTAGCTGCTCAGTCCAGACAGAGTTTTGCTCATGTTCCCATGTTATTGGTTTGGAAAACAGATACAGGCCCTCACTGGGTTACCGACACTTGACTTATAGACACACAGAATGTGATTAAATTCAGATCATGTTATGTACATAAGTTCAATCTTACAAACAACAGAACTAATTTCCTCGCTCTCTCCACTTCCAGTAATTGTTCTTCCTTATCAGTTTGATGTGTTTTCGATGCGTTAGTGGCCATACTGTGGAGGTGCGGTTACCATATCGACTGATTTTTGAACACTTTCCAACAAAACAGATGAGGAGGTGTGAGAGAACCAAACACGTACATTAGCTGGGGCCAGCCTATATAGCAGGGACAACCGAACAGGATCATTGGTAATGATGCTTGGAGTAGAGAGGGTGTCTGATGAGGATAGGCTGAGTCAGCTCGGGCTTTTCTCTTTGGAGTGAAGGAGGATGAGAGGTGATTTGATCGAGCTGTATAAGATGATAAGAGGCATAGAGAGAGTGGACAGCCAGAGACTTTTCCCCCAGGACAGTAGTGGTTAATATGAGGGGCCATAATTTTAAGCTGATTGGAGGAAATGATAGGGTGGATGTCAGAAGTAGGTATTTTTTTACATAATGGATTGTCCTGCCTGGACTGGTAGAGGTAAATACATTATAGACATTTAAGAGACTTAGATAGGCACATGGATGGTAGAAATATGGGGAGCTATGTCGGATGGAAGTGTTGGATTGATCATAGAGTAGATTAAAAGATTGGCACACCTTCATGGGCCGAAAGACCTGTAGAGTTCTATCTGACTGTTTTACAAGGCTCTGAATACCGGAGGAGACAATTTCTCTGACTGTCTAATCTATGCTTCTTATCGTCTGGCATTAGACTTTTCAACCATTGGGAAAAGATATTGTCTGCCTACTCTATCTATTCCTCTCATACTCTTAGAAACCCTGCTGTGTGACAAACTGAGACCAAGGCTTTGGGCCTAGTCTGTCTGCTCTGGGCTCTCGGTCTTTGGTTTGGAGTGCTGTTGCTTGATTTTATTGCATGATCTGTGTTCTCTCTCTCTCTCTCTCACCCCCCCTCTCTTTCTCTCTCTCCCTCCCTCTCTCTCTCTCCCTCCCTCTCTCTCCCTCACTCTCTCTCTCCCTCTCTCTCTCTCTCCCTCCCCCTCTCTCTCCCTCTCTCTCTCTCTCTCTCTCTCTCCCTCTCTCTCCCTCTCTCTCCCTCCCTCTCCCTCCCTCTCTCTCTCCCTCCCCCCTCTCTCTCCCTCCCTCTCTCTCCCTCCCTCTCTCTCTCCACCTCTCTCCCTCCCTCCCTCTCTCTCTCTCCCTCTCCCTCCCTCCCTCCCCCCCTCTCTCTCTCTCTCTCTCTCTCTCTCTCTCTCTCTCTCTCTCTCTCTCTCTCTCTCTCTCTCTCTCTCTCTCTCTCTCTCTCTCTCTCCCTCCACATTGGGTGTTGGTCTTTCTTTTTTAAATTGGGTTCGTTCTGGTTTCCTGCTTAGTGGCTGCTTGTGAGCAGATGAATCTCAAGGTTGCATAACTTATACATTCGTTGAAAATAAACTTACTTTGAGCTCTTTAACCCTCTATCAGAACTCCTTGGATTGCAGGAGAAAGAGAGTTTATAAAATGAGGGGTTTATAAAATCATTTGGGGTGTCGATAAGGCATATGATTATCGTCTGTTCCCCAGTGTTCACTAATACATCGCCAGTGATGAGGGTTCAGTTCCTGTCACTGTCTATAAGGAGCTGATACATTATCCCCTGTGACTGTGTGGGTTTCCTCACTGTGCTTTGGTTTCCCCCAAACATGAAAGGGTTACGGTTAGTATGTTATGGTTATAAGGTTTCAGCATACATGTGATAAATAAAGCAAATCTAATCTGGCCTGTTATTACTTAAGGCTTTTGCTAGAGACTGAATGAGGGAATATCCAGCATCTTATTTACAGAAAAACAAAGTGCAGACTTTTGCTGCCATTCAGTCACTAAACTGTTAGAAAACTCTGCAAATGTTTTTATTGTGTTATGGAAGCACTGCAACTTTAAGAATGTGCTTGATTGAAAAATTCCCGCAGTGTAATCTATACAGTGAACTGGTGCCAGAAACCTTGACAATAACCTGAATGTTTCGGAAAGGAACCTAATTGGAAGACAACTTCCTCAAAGTCCAGAATAGCGTGGAAGTGGCTGTCGCCAAATTTCTGTGCAGGAGTCATGTAGGCTGCCTCAGAGTGGGGTTATCCACTGGCTCATGGGATACATACATGTCACCATGACTCCCTGCTGATATCAGCCACCCCGGAGCCATGCTCTTCTGAAAATTGGCCAAGTCTGGGCTCACTCACTTCCTACTCATATAAAATCTAGAATTAAGACAGACCGTCTGGTGTTCAGCCTTTACAGCTTGCGTAATAACTGCACACGTGCGCATGAGGGTGTATATATAGCTTTTCTTTTGAAACCAATCTAATTAGAGTTTATGTGCCAGGAAACCCCTCAGTGAGTGAAATAATGCACACAGAATGCTGGAGGAACTCAGCAGGTCAGGCAGCAGCTCTGCAAATGAATAAACAGTCAACCTTTCAGACCAAGACCCTTCTTCAGGACTGGAACGGAAGGAGGAAGAAGCCAGAAAAAGAAGGTGGGGGACAAGTTGGAAGGTGATAGGTGAGACCAGGAGAGGGGTGAGCACATGATTGAAGAGTTGGAGTGTAGTAGAGATCACAGAGGGGGAGCAGTGAGTGAGGGTCTCACTGAACTCCTGTCGAAGAGAAGATTTAACTTTCTTCAGGGTAGCCAAACCCTGTATTAGCCTTTTCGGCTCTGGGAAAGAAAGTCTCAGAGTGTCCACTCTCTCTATGCCTCATCATCTTGTACATCTCTATCAAGTCACCTCTCATCCTCCTTCACTCGAAAGAGAAAAGCCCTAGCTTGCCCATCCTATCCTCATAAGACGTGCTCTGTAATCCAGTCAGCATCCTGGTAAATTTCCTCTGTACCCTCTCTAAAGCTTCCACATTCTTCTTATAATGAGGCAACCAGAATTGAACACAATACTCCGTGTGGTCCAACCAAAGCTTTACAGATCTGCAACATTACCTCGAGGCTCTGCCCTGAGTAATGAAGACCAACATACACAATATGCTTTCTTAAACACCCTATCAACTTGCACTGCAACTTTGATGGATTTATGGATGTGAATCCCTCTGCTCCTCCACACACTGTTAATAATCGGCCATTAACCCTGTATTCTGCCTTCAAGTTCGATTTTCCAAAGAGAATCACTTCACTCTTCTCTGGATTGAACTCCATCTGCCACTTCTCAGCCCAGCTTTGTATTCTATCAATGTCCTGTTGTAACCTACATCATATGGATTTCTACAATTGTATCTGATTTCATTTATCCAACTGAATCTTAATCAGCAGCAAATTGTTTTCCTGAGTTTGTGTCCACCACCATTGCTGCAATTTGTAATTTTTACTCTGAAGAGAGTTGCCTGTTTGCTGTTAATAACCAGGGCAATTCAGCTCAAACTGCAATTTCTTTCACCTTTTATATTTGACCACATATTCATATTGAATCGGGAATGGCCAATCATCGCATTCTCAAGTTCAAGTCTAATTGTCTTTCAGTCATACATGAGTACCCATGAATACAGCCAAACAAAACAAACAAAACATACAGACCCCTTACAGGCAGCAGCAGGAACGGAACCTGGGTCACCTGTACTGTCAAGTGTAGTGTTAACCACTCTGGTACCATGCTACCCATAAAGCACTGAGCAGTTCTCAGACAAACGTATGATGCAATCCATTTCGACTTCCACCGAGTGAAAACTGGCAGGGCCAGCTCCCAATCCAAACCGTCTCCATGGAAAATATTGTCAGGGTTTGCTAATGTAGTATCCCCCAATTTACCCCCGTTCGCAGAGGGTGAACCGCAGTCACCCCACCAATAGTGCAATACTTTGGTGTAAATATGGTGTAATGCCTCCCCCCCACCCCGCCGTACAGGCTCTCAACACAAATACCAGACAATACACCAATGGCAATTAAATAATTGCAACTTTATAATGATTTAGTAGAAACCGATAACCTAAAGGCACCAATTCAGTAAGTTTATCAGTTTGTGCACGTAATATTTTAATACGTTGGAGCTCACGTCTCTGGTTCCATCCACAATGACCTTCCGAGCCCCCGGCCACCGTCCGAACCGCCAACGTCCTGGAACCGCTGTCCACTCCTCACACGTCCGTCCTCCTCGGCCACCGTCTGAACCGCCAACGTCCCGGAACCGCTGTCCACTCCTCACACGTCCGTCCTCCCCGGCCACCGTCCGAACCGCCAACGTCCTGGAACCGCTGTCCACTCCTCACACGTCCGTCCTCCTCGGCCACTGTCCGAACCGCCAACGTCCTGGAACCGCTGTCCACTCCTCACACGTCCGTCCTCCTCGGCCACCAACCGAACCGCCAACGTCTTGCATCCGCCGTCCTGGAACCGCTGTCCACTCCTCACACGTCCGTCCTCCCCGGCCACCGTCCGAACCGCCGTCCTGGAACCGCTGTCCACTCCTCACACGTCCGTCCTCCCCGGCCACCGTCCGAACCGCCAACGTCCTGGAACCGCTGTCCACTGTCCATCCTCCTCGGCCACCGTCCGAACCGCCAACGTCCTGGAATCGCTGTCCTGGAACCGCTGTCCACCCCTCACACGTCCGTCCTCCTCGGCCACCGTCCGAACCGCCAACGTCTTGCATCCGCCGTCCTGGAACCGCTGTCCACTCCTCACACGTCCGTCCTCCTCGGCCACCGTCCGAACCGCCAACGTCTTGCATCCGCCGTCCTGGAACCGCTGTCCACTCCTCACATGTCCGTCCTCCTCGGCCACCATCCGAACCGCCAACGTCCTGTATCCGCCGTCCTGGAACCGCTGTCCACTCCTCACACGTCCGTCCTCCCCGGCCACCATCCGAACCGCCATCGTCCCGGAACCGCCGTCCTGGAACCGCTGTCCACTCCTCACACGTCCGTCCTCCCCGGCCACCGTCCGAACCGCCAACGTCCTGGAACCGCTGTCCACTCCTCACACGTCCATCCTCCTCGGCCACCGTCCGAACCGCCACCGTCCGAACCGCCAATGTCCTGGAACCGCTGTCCACTCCTCACACGTCCGTCCTCCTCGGCCACCGTCCGAACCGCCAACGTCCTGGAACCGCTGTCCTGGAACCGCTGTCCACTCCTCACACGTCCACCCTCCTCACTCGCCTCCCGAAAAGGACCGCGAGCACCCACTCAGCTCACACATACAAGATAGCATAACAATTCTCCATTGGTTAGTTCCTCCCTTATCTGCAGTTATCACCCAAACATTCCAGACACAGAAACCCATTACAGCATTAAGTAACAACCCAGAAGCCATTTCATTATAACAATACAGAGAAGCCATTTTGTTAGCCTGAGCAGTTAACACCACAGTTACTGGCACTGACAGCTCTATACAAACAATGTGACCACAGAAAAAGGTCTGCCCAAGGGAAGTGAAACTTCCCCTTGCCTGAGACAATTTCCAATGTCTCATTCTCAATCTGAGCATTGTTTCTGTCTTTGCTATTTATGAACAGCACAGACAATTATATTCTCTTGACTGTCAGTCATGATACAATATATTACCATCGCAACAGGCCATTTCATTGACTCTCACAACACTGGGCAGTGAAGGTGCATACATCAGGATGCTCTTCACTGTCCAGAGCTCAGCATTCAACACTACCATCCCCTCAAAACTAATCAATAAGCTCCAAGACCTAGATTTGAATACTTCCTTGTGCAATTGGATCCTTGATTTCCTCACTGGCAGACTCCAGTCAACAAAAAACCCTACAAAAACTGGGATACAGCCTAGTCTGTCACAGGTAAAGCTGTCCCCACCATCGAGCACATTGACTTGGAACACTGTTGCAGGAAAGCAACGTCCATCAAGGACCCTCATCATCCAGGTCATGCTCTCTTCTCTCTGCTGCCATCGGGAAGGAGGTACAGGAGCCTCAGGACCCACACCACCAGGTTCAGGAATAGTTATTACCCCTCAACCATCAGCAAGAAGGTACAGGAGCCTCAGGACCCACACCACCAGGTTCAGGAACAGTTATTACCCCTCAACCATCAGCAAGAAGGTACAGGAGCCTCAGGACCCACACCACCAGGTTCAGGAATAGTTATTACCCCTCGACCATCAGGCTCATGAAACAGAGGGGATAACTTCACTCACCTCACCACCAAACTGTTGCCACACCAATGGACTCACTTTCAAGGACTCTTCGTCTCATGATCTTGATATTTATTGCTTATTTATTATTATTATTTTCTTTTTTGCATTTGCACACTGTTGCCTTTTGCACATTGGTTGTTGTCCGTCCTGTTGTGTGCATCCTTCATTGATTCTATTGTGTTTCTTTGTATTTACTGTGAATGCCCATGAACATATCGGATCTCGGGGCTGTAAATGGTGACATATATATGCATGTTGACTACTGGCCCAAATGTCTTCGGAACGTGAGAGGAAACCGGAGCAGCTGGACGAAAGCCACGTGATCACGGGAAGACAGCACTGCTTCCACTACGCCACGTGCTACCCTCACCAAGCGGAGGGAGACTCGTGTCTAAGGCTTCTATAGTCATCATTATCTTAGTCATAGAGTTGCAGAAACTACAGCACAAAAACACGCCCTTTTTTCCCGCTGGTCCAGATCCCTCTGCAAGCTTTGATATACTTCTCACTGTCCACTACATCTCCAATCTGAGTGTCATCCAAAAATTTGCTGATCCAATTAACCACATTATCATCCAGATCATTGCTACAGATGACAAACAACAACACACCCAGCACTGATCCCTGTGGCACACCACTGGTCACAGGCCTCCAGTCAGAGAGACAACCCTTCGCTATCACTACCCGGCTTCTCCCACAAAGCCAAAGTCCAATCCATGACCTAAGACACGGGAGCAGAATTAGGCCATTCAGCCCATCGAGTCTCCTCCACCATTCCATAATAGCTGACCCCAGATCCCACTCAACCCCATACACCTGCCTTCTCGCCATATCCTTTGATGCCCTGACTGATCAGGAAACGATCAACTCCCGCCTTAAATATACCCATGGACTTGGCCTCCACCACACCCTGAAGTAAGGCATTCCACAGATTCACTACTCTCTAGCTAAAAAATTCCTCCTTAACTCTGTACTAAAAGGTCACCCCCAAATTAGAAGCTGCGCCCTGTAGTCCTGGATACCCCCACCAGAGGAAACATTCTCCCCACATCCACCCTATCTAGTCCTTTCAACATTCATTAGGTTTCAATGAGATCCCCCTGCACTCTTCTAAGTTCAGTGAGTGCTGATTTTAAACCTCCGCTGCCTTGTGGCCATACCCTCCCACGGGAAAGGCTTCGGGAGTAAACCCTGAGGAAGAAATCCGGAGCCGGGGTCCCTAAGGCAGTTTGATGTTGTTTACAACTTCACTCTGGCAACCTCTGCGACGACACTGGTGCCAAGCCGTATCGGTGCTTGCCCTTCCCTCGGACTACATCAGTGACGTGGGGGGGGGGGGGGGAGCCCGCTGCATGGGCAACAGCCGGTTCTTCAAATGTTCCCACCCTGGAGAGGACAGTCCACCAGAGGAGCAAATCCATGATCTCCAGGCATTGATGGCTCAAAGATGCCAAGTGCTCCTCATATGTTAACCCCATTAGTCCTGGAATCATCCTCATGAAACTCCTCTAGACTCTCTCCAAAGAGGAATACAAAATTATGAAATGTATAGATAGGGTAGATGCAATCAGGCTTTTCCCACTGAGGTTGGGTGGGCCTGCAACCAGAGGTCATGGGTTAAGACCATAAGACAAAGGAGCAGAAGTCGGCCATTCGGCCCATCGTCTGCTCCGCCATTTCATCATGAGCTGATCCAACCTCCCCTTTAGTCCTATTCCCCCCCCCTCGCCTTCTCACCATAACCTTTGATGCCCTGACTACTCAGGTACCTATCAATCTCTGCCTTAAATATACCCAATGACTTGGCCTCCACTGCCGCCTGTGGCAACAAATTCCACAGATTCACCACCCTCTGGCTAAAAATGTTTTTGCATTTCTGTTCTGAATGGGCACCCTGCAATCCTCAAGTCATGTCCTCTCGTACTAGACTCCCCCACCATGGGAAACAACTTTGCCACAACCACTCTGTCCATGCCTTTCAACATTCGAAATGTTTCTGTGAGGTCCCCCTCGTTCTTCTAAACTCCAAGGAGTACAGTCCAAGAGCGGTCAAACGTTCCTCATATGTTAACCCTCTCATTCCCGGAATCATTCTAGTGAATCTTCTCTGAACCCTCTCCAATGTCAGCACATCCTTTCTGAAACAAGGAGCCCAAAACTGCACACAGTATTCCAAGTGAGGTCTTACCAGTGCCTTATAGAGCTTCAACATCACATCCCTGCTCCTATACTCTCTTCCTCTAGAAATGAATGCCAACGTTGCATTCGCCTTCTTCACCACTGACTCAACCTGGAGGTTAACCTTAAGGGTATCCTGCACGAGGATCCCGTTGCATCTCAGAACTTTGAATTCTCTCCCCATTTAAATAATAGTCTGTCCGTTTATTTCTTCTACCAAAGTGCATGAGTGTACACTTTCTGACATTGTAATTCATTTGCCACTTCTTTGCCCATTCCTCCAATCTATCCAAGTCTCTCTGCAGACTCTGTTTCCTCAGCACTACCGGCCCTCCACCTATCTTTGTATCATCAGCAAACTTGGCCACAAAGCCATCTGTTCCAAAATCCAAATCGTTGATATACAATGTAAAAAGAAGCGGCCCCAACACGAACCCCTGTGGAACACCACTGGTAACCGGCAGCCAACCAGAATGGGATCCTTGATTCCCACTCTCCGTTTTCTGCCAATCAGCCAAAGCTCTATCCACGTATGTAACTTTCCCATAATTCCATGGGCTCTTATCTTGGTAAGCAGCCTCATGTGCGGCACCTTGTCAAAGGCCTTCTGAAAATCCAAATACACAACATCCACTGCATCTCCCTTGTCTAGCCTACTTGTATTTTCCTCAAAAAATTGCACTAGATTTGTCAGGCAGGATTTTCCTTTAAGGAAACCATGCTGAGTTCGGCCTATCTTGTCATATGCCTCCAGGTACTCAGTAACCTCATCCTTGATAATCGACTCCAACAACTTCCCAACCACCGATGTCAAGCTAACAGGTCTATAATTTCCTTTTTGTTTTCTTGCCCCCTTCTTAAATAATGGGCAGAAAAATGGCAGATGGAATTTGAAGCAGACAAATGTGAGGTGCTGAATTTGGTAGGACCAACCAGGGTAGGACTTCTACTGTGAATGGTAGGGCACTGAGGAGTGTGGCTGAACAGAGGGATCTGAGAATACAGGGCCATAATGCATTGTAAGTGGTGTCACGGGTAGATTAAATTGTAACGAGTGCTTTTGACACACTAGCCTTCGTAAATTAATGTACCGAGTACAGGAGTTGGGATGTTATGTTGAAAATGTATAAGACAGTGGTGAGGTCCAATTTGGAGGATCATGTGCAGTTTTGGCCCCTATCTACAGGAAAGAGACCAATAAGGTTGAAATTGTACAGAGGCTCAGAGGGTGGAGGGTGAAAAGTTTAGGGGGAACATGAGTGTAAACATCACCACTCCACGGGTGGTGAGAGTGTGGAATGAGCTGCCAGCACCAGTGGTGCATGCAAGCTCGATTCCAATGTTTAAGAGAAGTTTGGATAGGTACATGGACAGGAGGGGTAAGAAAGGCTATGGTCCTGCTGCGGGTTGAAGAGAGTAGGTGGTTTAAGTGGTTTTGGCATAGACAAGATGGGCCAAGAAGCCTATTTCTGTGCTGTACATTTCTATGACTCTATAACCTGAGATGAAGAGTCCTTGAAAGTAAATCCATAGTTGGGGTGAAAGTAGTTATCCCCTCTGGTCCATGAGCCTGATGAGTGAGGGGTAATAACTGTTCCAGACCCCTGTACCTTCTTCATGATGGCAGCAGCAAGAAGAGAGCATGGCCTGGATGGTGGGGGTCCCTGATGATGGATGCTGCTTTCCAGCAACAGCTTTCTGTGTAGACGTGCTCAGTGGTGGGGAGGGCTTTACCTGTGATGTGATGGGCTGGGCCGTGTCCACTACATTTTGTGTAGCTTTCCATTCAAGGGCATTGGTTTTTCCACATCAGGCCATTAAGCAATCAGTCAATATACTCTCCACCACACACCTATAGAAGATTGTCAAAGTTTTAAATGACATGCCAAGTCTTTAACATGAGAAAGTCTACAGATACTAGAAATCCACAGCAAAACACACAAAATGCCAGAGGAACTCAGCAGGCCAGGCAGCATCTATAGAAAAGAGTCAACAGTCAATGTTTCAGGTTGAGGCCCTTCTTCAAGACTGATTGCCAAATCTTTGCAAACTTCTAAGAAAGTTGAGTCACTGCTCAGTTTTCTTTGCAAAGGCACTTCTGCATGCTGGTCCCAGGACAAGTCCTCTTAAATGAATTCACTGAGGAATTGAAAGTTGCTGACTCTCTCCACATCTGATTCTCCGAAGAGGACTGGCTCATAGCTTGGCATCACAATTGTATGTGCAAGGTCCAAAAATAATATTATGACATCAGCATGATAAAATACAAACTTTCTGCACCTTCATTTGTTATGGTTAATATGCTTAAGTAATAGATGTTCTCACACTTTAAATTTTAAAAAATTAGTAAGCTTTCAAGGATCAACTTTATTCACCATATGCATTCACGTGGATTAGGAATTTGCTGTGGTGTGTTGGTCAGGGCACCACATACAATAAAAAACACTTTCCAGGAGATGTTATTGTCACTGTAACTTCAGAATCAGATCAGATTTATTATCATTGGCATACAATATATCATAAAACATGTTGTTTTGCTGCAGCAGTACATTACAATGCATAATCATAATAACTATAAATTACAAGAAATATAAAATTAAATAAGTAGTGCGAAAAAGAGTAAAAAGAAAGAAGAAAAAATAGTGAGTTGCTGTTCATGGGTTCATTGTTCATTCGGAAATCTGATGGTGGAGGGGAATAAGTTGTTCCTGAAGTATTGAGTGTGTCTCCTCGGGCTCCTGTACCTCCTCCTTGTTGGTAGCAATGAGAAGAGGATGTGTTTAATGCTAACTTTCTGGCTCCCTAAGGAAATTCTCAAGAAATTTTGTTACAAGTCACCTCCAGTAAAATTGGTGTAGAAACTGAGGCAAATTTCAGTAGAAAGTAAGTCAGGAAATTTCATCCTGATATTTGTTTTGGCTTGGAGCCTCTTGCCTTGCCTAATCAAACCTTTCACTAGAGCAGTGGGAAGGAGACAGATCTCTGGGAATGAGGCCAAATGCAAACATATATTTCCATATTTTTCCTTGGAAATATCAGTAAGATAGTTGCTCTGATCACTGAACTAGATAATGGACAATAACTCAAATAACACACTTCTCTCTGAGTGTTATCTGTTTCTCCTCTCTGAATTTTCCGCAGAGAAACAATGCAGACTGAGCAATTATAAAATAAAGACCCATTTGAGAAAAAAAAGATATGATTGCAGTAGTTGTAGAATTTTAGAGTAGAGAACAGAAGATAGTTTAATAGTCAGAGTGCAACAGCATGTAAACAGGCCCTTCGGCCCATCTAGTCTAAACTGAACTATCATTCTGCCTAGTCCCATCAAACTGCACCTGGACCATACCCTTCCCATCCATGTACTTATCCAAACCTGCTGAAATCAAACCCGCATCCACCACTTGCACTGGCAGCTCGTTCCCCACGTTCAACTGCTTCTTTCTTGAATGTGATCCTGGATCTGTTGGAGCCTGTGTTTTGCTGTTTGGAGATTGCTTGGGTGCTTCAGCGCTCTGCACACTCCGAGAGGATTCCGGGAGGCAGAGACGGTGTGGGTGAACCTCATAGCGAGACGCCTGCATGCGAGCCAATGGTTGACCCAATTCTGCTGATTATGGCTTCCATTGTTCATAGATTAAAGTGTCGAGGGTGACTGAGGCATCAAGGTGAGTCTGGAAGTTTGGATGTGCAGTCTCCGAGAGGATTCCAGCAGGAAGAACCTCACAGCAGGCAGGCTGCAAACCGATGTTTGGCTCCATTTCACCGATTAAAGCTTCCATTGTTTGACGACTAAAGCCACGAGAACACTGGCTGCCTGTTGATCACTCTGCCACGCTCCCAGAGAGGGGAGAGTTGCCGCTGTGGAGACTGCTTCCCAGGTGGATGCGTATTTAGACTATAAATTCCAATAACTACAGACCCAGAGCCATCAAACTTTCCTCATATGACAACCCTTTCATTCCCAGTATCAACCTCCCCGAACCCTCTCCAATACCAGCACACCTTTTCTCAGATGAGGGACCCAAAACTGTTCGCAATACTCAAGGTGAGACCTCACCAGAGCCTTATAGAGCCTCAGCATCACATCCCTGCTCTTGTATTCCAGACCTCTTGAAATGATTGCTAACATTGCATTGCCCTCTTCACTACAATTCTACCTACAAGTTAACCTTCAGGGAGTTCTGCACAAGAACTGCCAAGTCCTTTTGCATCTCAGATTTTTAGGTTTTCTCACCATTAAGAAATTAGTCCGCACATTTATTTCTACTAACAACGTGCGTTACCGTGCATTTTCCAGCATAGTATTTCATTTGCCACTTTCTTGCCCAATCTCCTCATGTGTCTAGATCCGTCTTCATCCTAGCTGTTTCCTCAACACTACCTGCCCCTCCACCGGTCTTTGTATCATCTACAAACTTGACAAAAAAGCCATCAATTCCATCATCTAAATCATTGATATACAGCATAAAAAGAAGCGGTACCAACACCCACCCCTGCAGAACACCACTCATCACTGGTAGCCAACCAGAAAAAGATCCTTTTATTCCCACTTGCTGCCTCCTACCAATCAGCCAATGCTCTAACCATGTTAGTAACTTCCCCAGAATACCATGGGCTCCTATCTTGATAAGCAGCCTCATGTGTGGCACATTGTCAAGGGCCTTCTGAAAGTCCAAATATACAACATCCACTGTATCCCCTTTATCTATCCTACTTGTAATCTCCTGAAAGAATTCCAACAGGTCCATAAGGCAAGATTTTCCCTCAAGGAAACCATGCTGACTTTGTCCTAAAGGACCAAAGACACAGGAGCAGAATTAGGCCATTCAGCCCATCGAGTCTGCTCTGCCATGGTGATCCTGGATCCCACTCAACCCATACCCCTGCCTTCTTGCCATATCCTTTGATGCCCTGACCAATCAGGAACCGATCAACTTCTGCCTTAAATATACCCATGGACTTGGCCTCCACCGCAGTCTGTGGCAGAGCATCCCACAGATTCACCACTCCTTGGCTAAAAAAAAATCTTCTTTATTACTGCTCTAAAATTTTGAGACCGTGCCCTCCAGTTCTGGATACCCCCACCACAAGAAACATTCTCTTCACATCCACCTTATCCAGTCTTTTCAACATTCAGTAGGTATCAATGAGGTCCCCCACATTCTTCTAAATTCCAGTGAGTACAGGCTCTAAGCTGCCAAATGTTCCTCATATGTTAACCCCTTCATTCCCAAAATTATCCTCATGACTGTCCTCTGGACTCTCTCCAATGACAATACATCCTTTCTGAGGCAAGGGCCCAGAACTATTGAAAGTACTTCAAGTGTGGCCTAACTAGTGTCTTATAAAGGCTCAGCATTATCTCCTTGATTTTATGTTCTACTCCCTTTGAAACGAATGCCAACATTGCATTTGCTTTATCTCAGGCTCAACTTGTGAATTAACCTTCTGGGAGTCTTGCACAAGGGCTCCTAAGTCCATCTGCACATCTGACATTTTAATTTTCTCCCCATTTAGATATTAGTCTAAACTATTATTCCTTTTACCAAAATTCATTTCCCAATTTATCCAAGTGCTGCTGCAATCATGTTGTTTCCACAGCACTACCTACTCCTTCCGTATCATCTGCAAACTTTGCTATAATGCCATCAATTCCATTATCCAAATCACTGACAATGTGAAAAGTAGCAGTTCCAATACTGACCCTGAGGAACACCACTAGTCACTGGCAGACAACCAGAAAAAGCCCCTTTTATTCCCATTCTCTGCCTCCTGCCTGTCAGTCATTCCTCTATCCATGCCGGTATCTTTCCAGTAATGCCATAGGATTTTATCTTGATAAGCAGTCTCAATACACTCAAAATCTTCTATAGTTGTACCGTGGAGGGCATTCTGACAGGCTGCATCACTGTCTGGTATGGAGGGGCTACTGCACGGGACTGAAAGAAGCTGCAGAGGGTTGTAAATCTAGTCAGCTCCATCTTGGGTACTAGCCCAGGACATCCTTAGGGAACAGTGTCTCAGAAAGGCAGTGTCCATTATTACAGACCTCCAGCACCCAGGGCATGCCCTTTTCTCACTGTTACCATCAGGTAGGAGGTACAGAAGCCTGAAGGCACATATTCAGTGATTCAGGAACATTTTTGCACATTTTAGAAAATCTATTCCATGCACATAATTGATTTACTTGTTTATTTATTATTATGTTTTACTTTCCTTATTATTTTTTTCTCTCTGCTAGATTATGGATTGCTTTGAACTATTGCTGCTAAGTTAACAAATTTCAGGTCACATGCCAGTGATAATAAACCTGATTCTGATGAATCAGAATTGATGAAGGGTCTCAGCCTGAAACGTCAACAGCGCTTCTCCCTATAGATGCTGTCTAGCCTGCTGTGTTCCACCAGCATTTTGTGTGTGTTGTTGTTTGAATTTCCAGCATCTGCAGATTTCCTCGTGTTTGCTCGATATTGTTTGCTGGCTTGCTTTCATATTTCATCGTTTCCCTCCCAATGATTCTTTTAGTTGCTTTTTGTATGTTTTTAAAAGCTTCCCAGTCCTCCATCTTCCTGCTAATCTTTGTTTTGTTGTATGCCCTCTCTTTTGTTTTTACATCAGCTTTGACTTCCTTTGTCAGCCACAGTTGTACTAATTTGCCATTTGAGTATTTTTTCGTCAAACAACAATCAACCCAGCGCTGATCCCTGCGGCACTCCACTAGTCACAGGCCTCCAGAGGCAACCCTCCATTACCACTCTCTGAATAAATCACAAACATGAGGAAATTTGCAAATGCTGGAAATCCAGAGCAACACGCACAAATTGTTGGAGAAACTTAGCAGGCCAGGAAGCATCTATGGAAAAGAATAAACAGTCAATGTTTCTGGTCGGGACCCTTCATCAGGACTGGAAAAGAATAGGGAAGGAGTCAGAGTATGATGGTGGGTGGAAGTTATGCAGAAGTACACAATGGCAGGTGATAGCTGAACAAACTAGAGAAAAGGTACATATGCTGTAAATCCGAGCAACACACACAAAGTGCTGGTCAGGCAGCATCTATGGAAAAAGAGTACAGTCGACGTTTTGGGCAGAGACCATCTTGGGGACTGGCCTACAAAGTGCCCAGGACATCTTCAGGGAGCGGTGTCTCAGAAAGGCAGTGTCCATTATTAAGGACCCCCAGCACCCAGGACATGCCCTTTTCTCACCGTTACCATCAGGTAGGAGGTACAGAAGCCTGAAGGTACACACTCAGCAATTCAGGAACAGCTTCTTCCCCTCTTCCATCTGATTCCTAAATGGACATTGAAGCTTTTGGACACTACCACACTATTTTTTTAATATACAGTATTTCTGTTTTTGCACATTTTAAAAAATCTATTCAATACACGTAATTGATTTACTTGTTTATTATTGTTTTATTTTTTTTTCTCTGCTAGATTATTTATTGCATTGAACTGCTGCTGCTAAGTTAACAAATTTCACGTCACATGCCGGTGATAATAAACTTGATTCTGATTCTGATTCTGAAAATGGGAGAGGGGGAATGGGTGAAGTAAAGAGCTGAGAAGTTAATTGATGGGGGAGTAGAGGAAACGTATGTAACAACTACCAACATTGAATGGGCTTCACTTTACAGTGATGTTTTAATTATGTCTGAGTGATGATGTAATTATGTTTTTACTGCACTTTGTGTTCAGTGTTTGGAGTTCAATAAATGAGTTGTTATGGCTTACCTTAAATATAAAATGCCTCTGTCATTTTTATTTGTGAAAACCTACAAAAGAGATAAAGGGCTGGAAAAGGGGGAATCTGATATGAGAGGACAGAAGACCGTGAAAGAAAGGGAAGGGGGAGGAGCACCAAAGGGATGTGATGGGCAGGTAAGGAGAAAAGGTGAGAGATGGGGACTAGAATATGGAATATTGAAGGAAAGGAGGGGGGCAATTACCGTAAGTTTGAAAGATTGATATTCATGACATCAGGTTGGAGGTTACCCAGATGAAATACAAGGTGTTGTTCCTCCAACCTGAGTGTGGCCTCATCGCACCAGTGGAATTGGAATGTTGGAATGGGAAGTAGAATTGAAACGGGTAGCCATTGGGAAATCCTGCTTTTTGTGGCGGAGGGAGCACAGGTGCGCGATGAAGCAGTCTCCCAATCTATGTCGGGTCTCACTGATCTACAGGAGGCCACACCAGGAGCACCAGACACAGCAGATGATTCCAACAGACTCACAGGTGAAGTGTCGCCTCACCGGGAAGGACTGTTTGGGGCCCTGAATGGTAGTGAGGGAGGGGGTGCTGTATCACTTGTTCCGCTTGCACGGATAAGTACCAGGAGGGAGATCAGTGGGGATAGACAAACAGAAAAGGGAGCCGCATAGGGAGTGATCCCTGCGGAAAGCAGAAAGTGGGAGGGAGGAAAAGAAGTGCTTAGTGGTAGGAGCCTGTTGAAGGTGGCAGAAGTTATAGAGAATTATGTGCTGGACACAGAGGCTGGTGGGGTGGTAGGTGAGGACAAGAGGAACCCTATCCCTAGTACTGGTGGCGGGAGGATCGGGTGAGGGCAGTGTTGATGGTGGAGGAAGGGAAGCCCCTTTATTTGAAGAAGGAGGACATCTCCTTTGTTCTGGAATGAAAAGCCTCATCCTGAGAGCAGATGCAGAGGAGATGGAGGAACTGAGAGAAGAGAATGCCATTTTTACCAGTGACAGGGTAGGAAGAGGAATAGTCAGGTAGCTGCGAGAAATAGTGGGTTTATAAAAGATATCAGTACATAAACTGTCTCCAGAGATAGAGACAGAGAGATCAAGAAATGGGAGAGAGGTGCTGGAAATGGAAGTTGGAGGAAAAGTAGATGAAGTTGACAAGCTCAGCATGGGGAATGGTTGATGTGGTGTAGGAAGATTTGGGGAGCCATGTAGGTGTAGGTTTGGAACATAGGCTGCTGTATGTAGCTGACAAAATGACAGGCATGGCTGGGACTCATGCGAGTGGCCGTGGCTACACCCTGGGTTTGAAGTAAGTGGGCAAAGCTGAAGGAGAGATTATTGAAGGTGAGAACCTCAGACGGAGAAGAGTGGTGGCGGAGGGGAACTGGTTGGGTCTGTTGTCCGGAAAGAAGTGGAGGCCCTTAAGGTCCTCCTGATGAGGGTAGAAGTGTTTAGGGTCTGGACATCCAGGGTGAAAAGGAGATGATCCGGGCCAGGGAACTTCAAGTCATTGAAGAGATTGGGAGTGTGTGAAGTATCACGGATGTAGGTAGGAAGAGGGATAAAACAGAGTCGAGGTGTGTGGGCACAAGTTGAGTGGGGTGGGAGCAGGCAGAAACAATTGGTAATCAAATGGGGGAGCAGGGTAATGTTTCATGTAGCACCACGGTCCTGAAAAACATTCTCGTTTTTACTGTGTACTGTACCAGCAGTTATGGTCGAAATGACAATAAAAAGTGACTTGACTAATGTTGAGCTCGTTGAATAAATATCTTGAACTGAAATTGGAACTTGTACTTATTTCACAGATCTAATGTGTAAAACATAATATAAACTATTGAAGATAAAAACTTACAGCAGAGTACAGGACCTTTGACTCACAGTAGTTGCTGATCTTTTAACCAGCTCTAAGATCAATCTAACCCTTCCCTCCCACATAGCCGCCCTCTTTTCCATTCATGTCCCCAGTTTCCTAAACGCTGTGAATGTATCTACCTCTACCTCCACCCACAGTAGGGTGATCCATGCACCCACTGCTCTCTGTTTAAAAAAAAACTACCCCTGCAACCCCACTATACTTTCCTCTACACACAAACAGAGTAACAGGCAATAGAGCTTAAACCACAACATTATTTCCAGAAATAGAGAGGAAGAGGGAGGAGAGGGTTAGGGAGTAGGAAAGGGGGAAAGGGAGAGGAAGGGAGGGAGGGAAAGGGAGAGGGAGAGAGAGAAAGAAGAGAATGTATGATGCATGGATGTAAGCATTTATATATATATATGCATTACCTATGAGTTATACAACAGCTGAGCTGACAAGACATATGAAAAATAGATAGATCATGTAGTTCTATGAAGTGGTTTCTCAGTCTCCACCCGCGGACCGTTTACAGCAGAAACACGATGCGAAACGCTCAGATGTGAGGTAGTACGTGCTGAGTGAACCATCAAAGGTGAAAGTGCAGGATGTACACAATATCCAGGATAAAATCTGTAAGATGAGAGAACAATGACTGATGACATTGAAAGGTCACTTACAAAAAGCACGAGGACGTGCATGAACCCACAAATACTTTTGAACCTTGAATTTTGAAGAGCTAGCAGCTTCTTGACTTCTGACTTTTGATGACTGGAATTTAACTACCATAGCTTCATACTTTTAACACCCTTAACTGACAAAAATTCTTCAATTAAACATTTCAATTGACCTAATAAAATACTGCCGATATCTACTGTACTAAAAAGCTTAGGAAGGAAAAGCCAGAGACTTTTCTCCCAGGGTGGAAATGACTAATACAAGGGGCATAATTTTAAGGTGATTGGAGGAATGTATAAGTATGTATGGTACTGAACTGCCTGGGAAGTTGAAGAGGCAGATACATTAGAGGCTTTAAAGAGATATTTAGATACACACATGAATGTGAGGTAAATGGAGAGATGTGGACTTGTGTAGGCAGAAGAGATTAGTTTAGTTGGCCATTTGATTACTAATTTAATTGGTTTGGTACACCATGGAGGGCAGAAGGGACTGTTCTTGTGATGAACTGTTCTATGTTCTACGTGATTTGCTATGTCAAAGGTAAGCTTTTTGTACAGAGAACGATGGCTGCATGGCACACACTGCCAGGGGAGGTGGCAACAGCAGATACTTTAGGGATTTTAGATAAACACATCAATGATAGAAAGATCAAGGACTGTGCAGGAGGGAAGAATTACATTGATCTTAGGTTAAAAGGTTGTATGAAGGGCCTATAGTGTACTGCATTCTATGCTTTTAGAACATTTAATTTGACGCAATGAAATACTACAGACTTCTACTATACTGAAAAGCTTGAGACAAGGTGTATGAAATCAAGTGAGGACAATGGTGAAGAAAGCCAACACAATGGAGTCTAGTCTAGTGAGAATCTGAACAAAGCCCAGACTGCTCACGTTTGGCCACACTTGAAATACAACATCCAGACACAGAAGAGGCATTTAATCTCGAATACCCTGGTAGCAAAGAGAATCAAAATGAATTCCAGCTGTCAAAGGTCAAAAATACGAAAGAACAGACTCTCCAGAAATTCTTTTATGAAGAGTTTTGGAGTGTTGTGCTCAGTTCTGGTCGCCTCATTATAGGAAAGATGTGGCAGACTTTGAGAGGGTGCTGAGGAGATTTACCAGGATGCTGCCTGGATTAGAGAGGGTGCAGAGCAGATTTACCAGGATGCTGCCTGGATTAGAGAGGGTGCAGAGGAGATTTACCAGGATGCTGCCTGGATTAGAGAGGGTGCAGAGGAGATTTACCAGGATGCTGCCTGGATTAGAGAGGGTGCAGAGGAGATTCACCAGGATGCTGCCTGGATTAGAGAGGGTGCAGAGGAGATTCACCAGGATGCTGCCTGGATTAGAGAGGGTGCAGAGGAGATTCACCAGGATGCTGCCTGGATTTGAGAGGGTGCAGAGGAGATTTACCAGGATGCTGCCTGGATTAGAGAGGGTGCAGAGCAGATTTACCAGGATGCTGCCTGGATTTGAGAGGGTGCAGAGGAGATTTACCTGGATGCTGCCTGGATTAGAAAGGGTGCAGAGGAGATTTACCTGGATGCTGCCTGGATTAGAGAGGATGCAGAGGAGATTTACCAGGATGCTGCCTGGATTAGAGAGGGTGCAGAGGAGATTCACCAAGATGCTGCCTGGATTAGAGAGGGTGCAGAGGAGATTTACTAGGATGCTGCCTGGATTAGACAGCTTGTCTTAACTAGTTCAAAGTAAATTGATTATCAAAGTACATATCTCACCATACACTACCCTGAGATTTTCTTATGGGCATTCACAGTAAATACAAAGAAACACATTAGAATCAATGAAATAAAACTGCACACAAGATGGACATTCAGTGTACAAGGGAACAGACTGTGTAAATACAATAAAAACCATAATAATAAACAAGCAATAAATATCAAGAACATGAGATAATGAATCCTTGAAAGTGAGTCCATAGGCTGTCGGACCAGTTCAGCGTTAGGTGAGTGAAGTTAACCCCTCTGGTCCAAGAGCCTGATGGTTGAGGGGTAGTAACTGCTCCTGAACCTGGTGCTGTGGATCCTGATGCTGCTTTGCCTCCTTCCTGATGGCAGGAACGAGAAGAGAACATGGCCTGGATGGGGGGAGTCCTTTTGAGGAAAAGTTGAGAGAACTGTGGCTTTTCTCTTTGGAGTGAGGGACGATAAGAGGTGACTTATTCAAGGTGTATAGAAGGATAAGAGGCATTGACCAAGTGGACAGCCAGTGCCCTTTACCCAGGTTGGAAATGACTAATACCAGGCACATAATTTTAAGGTGATTGGAGGAAAGTATAAGGAGGATGTCAGAATTAGGTCTTTTAGGGAGCGGTGTCTCAGAAAGGCAGCGTCCATTATTAAGGACCTCCAGCACCCAGGGCATGCTCTTTTCTCACTGTTACCATCAGGTAGGAGGTACAGAAGCCTGAAGGCACACACTCAGCGATTCAGGAACAGCTTCATCTCCTCTGTCATCCAATTCCTAAATGGACTTTGAACCCCTGGACACCACCTCACTTTTTTAATATACAGTATTTCTGTTTTTGTACATTTTTTAATCTATTCAATATACATAATTGATTTATGTATTGCAAATTACAAATTGCAATCAGCATCCTGGTGATTGCAAATTATCCTGTGATTAGGCTACAGTTAAATCGGTGGGTTGCTGGGTGGCGCAGCTTGTGGGCCAGAAGGCCCTGTATCTCTAAATAAAATAAGATTTAAATAAAAAGAATTAATGTAAGGATCTGGGCTAATGCAAGAATGCCAGCTGAAACAATGAAAAGATAAGTTCCTGACCAACAAATCCCATACAGAAAGGACTGGCAGTGACACCTCCGCCACGATTAACCCACAAGAGGCCCACAAGGCCGCACCCTTAGCCTCCCTGCTCTACTCCCTGTGAACACATGACTGTGTGGCCAGATTCTGCTCGAGCTTCAGAATCAGGTTAGCAAGTGACCTGATCTCTATGATGAGATGTAGTACAGGAAGGAGATGGTGCTAAGACAAGAACCCCGCCCACAGTGTAAGCAAAACAAAGAAGCTGATCACTGACTTCAGGAAGCGGATAGAACGCATGGCCCTGGATTTATCAGTGGTGATAAATTGGAGATGGTTGAGAACTTCAAGTTCCCAGGTGTAAGTATCACCAACCAGCTTGTGGTGGTCCATGGACACCATGGCCAAGAAAGCAGATTGGTGCCTTTACTTCCTCAGATGGCTAAGGGAATTTGGCATGTCACCAATGACTCTTACCTACCTTTATGCATGCACCAAGGAAAGCATCCTAACTTGGCATGGCAAGTGTCTGCAAGAAGTTACAGAGTTGTAAACGTAACGCGGTCTATCGTGCAGACCATCCTCCCTTGATTTACTCTCTCAAAACTTCCCAGTGCCTTGGAAAAGGAGCTAATCAAATCAAAGACCCCATCCACTCTCATCATTCTCTCTTCCCGTTTCTCATTGGGTAGAAGATACAAGCGGTTGAGAACATGTGCCACCAGGATCAAGAATGGCTTCTATATTGCTGCTATATGAATCTTCAACTGACCTCATAAAAAGGATCTCTTTCTTTGTCAGTGATACCATACTCTTGCATTTATTTGTCTTTCTGCACTGCACTCACTCTGTAACTGGAATACTATATTCTGTATTATTCTCTGGCATCTTCCCCCGCCCTTTCCAGTCCCGATGAAGAGTCTCAACACAAAATGTCCGACCTTTATTCCTTTCCATTGATGTTGTCTGACCTGCTGAGTTTCTCCAACATTTTGTGTGTGTTGGAAGGTGTAGCATCTCTGGAAAAAGGGCTTGTGGTGTCCATTCTGGGGTAACTCATTCACCTTTTGGCCCCACTGGACACTCACCTGTCACCTGTAGCTCCAAGTAGCTGTTTGCATGTGACAGCCGCCACACCCTGGTGCACCACTTCGACAGGCAGGTGCGGGTAGCCAGTGGGCCTCATACCCTGGAGAGATAGGCAGACGTCTGTCGTAGCATGTGAAGTCAGCTCCGGCCGACTGGGCAGGTGAGGTCAACAGTGAGATCCAACTTCTCCACTTTCTTTCCAGTCCTGATGAAGGGTCCCTGTTGACTCTTTTCCAGAGATGCTGCCTGGCCTGCTAAGTTTCTCTAGCATCTTGCATGTGTTGCTTTGGATTTCCAGTGTTTATGAGATCTAACACCCAGGAAGGTGGTTCTATAATGCTCTGTGGAGAGCAAAGGGCATGACAAGGCACAAAGGAAGTCATGGTCATCCACTGCGACCAAGGAAGACCCCAGCTTGTATCACTGGACCCAGACTACCAAGGTCAAGAGAGTGGAACTGCCCAAGTGCAATGGCTTTTGCACTCTAAAAATTGTCCCACAAAGGTCTCCTGTCATTGCTAGATACAACGGACAACCAACTGTTACTCTTGTACTACCTCGATCTACATTTATATGGAATGATCTCTTTGGATGGCATGCCAACAAAAGCTTTTCATTATTTTTCAGTATTTGTGACACATATGGTGGTGGATTCAGCCCAGTGCATTGCAGGTAAAGCCCTCTCGACCATTGAGCACAACTATTCGAAGTCTTGTCCCAGGAAAGCAGCATCCATCAGCAGGGACCCCCACCACCCAGGTCATGTTCTCTTCTCGCTCCTGCCATCAGGAAGGAGGTTAAAGAACCTCAGGACCCACACCTCCAGGTTCAGGAACAATTATTACCCCTCAACCATCAGGCTTCTGAACCAAAGGCAATGACGTCATTCAATTTCACTTGTTCCATCACTGAATTGTTTCCACAGCCAGTGATCTCATTTTCAAGAACTCTTCATCTCATGTTCTTGACATTTATTGCTTATTTATTATTACTTATTTCTTTTTGTACTTGTAGTTTGTTGTTTTGTACACTGGTTGTGTGCCTTGTTGGTACGAGCTCTCATTGATTCTATTACAGTTATTCTTCTTCACACTTATTGAGTATGCCCACAAGAAAATGAATCTCAGGGTTGTATATGGTAACATATATGTACTTTGATAACGAATTTACTTTGAAGTTTAATAAACTAATTACTAATTAGTAGAAAAAAGGCAAAAATCTTGACAAATTATTTGATATATTTGAGATGAATTTAATTCAGAGAAAATGTTGTGACATAAATAAATTGTACAACAAAAAACAGGAAATAAAATTACACAAATGTGAAGACAGTTTATAGAAACTTGTTCCAATTCAATTGTTCTGCACAAAGCTTTAAGTCCAGGATATGATCATCTTTCCATTGAGAAATAGAATCTCAATGGAAACTTCAATGGAGTTTCTCAAAATTTTATTGAACTCTTGATCACATCCTAAACTTGGTAATGGAAGCTTAGCAACATGTTTGCTGCAGGTCACGTCCACAGTGCACACATGCAGATGTACCTGGGGTCATAGGGATGTCTAGAAGTGTAACTAAAATTCAAGACACAAAATAGCACATCTATGTTGACATTAATCAACCAAAAAATAGATGAAATGGCAACTGAAATTATCAAAAATTATCAAACAAGCATCTTAAATTCACATACATTAATTATGCATTTATATTTATTGTGCTTTTTATAATTGTGTTATCTTATTGTATTTTTTTTGCTGCATTGGATCCAGACAACGATTAATTCGTTCTCTGTAACACTTGTATACTAGAAATAACATTAAACAATCTTGGATCTTGAATATTTATAACTAGCCATTGATATGATGTCAATTACTGCAGCTATTTTATTTTTTATTTTATTTTGAGATCCAGAATCCCAAACTGTCCTAACTAGTCACATCGCCCAGCAACCCAGCTATTAACCCTAACCTAATCACAGGACAAATACAATGACCAATTAACCTATGACCAATTAACCAATGACCAATTAACCTCTATGTTTTGGACTGCGGGAGGAAGCCCACACAAGCCATGGGGAGGACAAACAAATGCCTTATAATTGATGTTGGTATTGAACTCTGATGCCCCTGAGCTGTAATAGCATTGCACTAACCACTACACAACCCTTGCGCCCAGAAATGGCCTACTGAATATTGAAAGGCCTAAGCAGAGGTAACAGGTATGATTCTGGCCTGGGTATGGGAAAGAAAACATATCATTGGAGAGGATCCAGAGGAGGTTCATGAGGATGATTCCAAGAATGAAAGGGCTAGCGTATGAGAAGTGTTTGATAACTTGGGCCTGTCTTGCTGTAGTTTAGAAGAACGAGGGTGGGGGGGGGGGGGGGGGTCTCATTGAAACCTATGGAATATTGAAAGGCTTAGATGGAGTGGTTTGTGGAGAGGGTTTTTCTCCCTTAGTGCCCCTCCTCGTTCCCTTTCTCCCATGGCCCACTCTCCTCTCCTATCAGATCCCTTCTTCTCCAGCCCTTTGCCTTTTTCACCTATCACCTCCCAGATGCTCACTTCATCTGCTCTCCACCTACCCTGTCCCCCCACATGGCTGCACTTATCATCTTCTTGCTATCCTCTTTCCCCTCCCCCCACCTTCTTGCTATCCTCTTTCCCCTCCCCCCACCTTCTTGCTATCCTCTTTCCCCTCCCCCCACCTTCTTGCTATCCTCTTTCCCCTCCCCCCACCTTCTTGCTATCCTCCTTCCCCTCCCCCCACCTTCTTGTCCTGGCTTCTTCCCCCTTCCTTTCCAGTCCTGACTAAGAGTCTCAGCCTGAAACGTTGACTGTTTATTCATTTCCATGGATATTACCTGACCTGCTGAGTTCCACCAACATTTTGTGTGTGTTGGTTTAGATTTCCAGCATCTGAAGAATCTCTTGCATTTACAGAATATGGCCATTGCTGTAAAGCTCATGTTTTCTTGTTGCATCCCTCAATTCCCTGGTGGTGAGATCGCTTCCTGAAGCCATTCCCAGTGATTGCCAGGGTCTGTTTCCAACAACACTGGAGGGGCAGGGAACTGTTTTCGAGTCAGTATGGTGTGTGCATCACCTACAGGTGGTCAGATTCGGCTAATTCTGGAATACCGCAGAATTTTGGACTGTTGTGAAAAGCTCTCAGGGATCATTAATACTTTAAAAAGGAAGGAACTCCTGTTCTTCTCAGATCCTCCCTGCGACTCCTGACCAACAGCAAAGTAAATGATTTCTAAAATGCTCATAAAAGGAAGCTGTGGAAGCTGGATTTTCAGCAATGTCGACAAACAATGGAAGAACAAAAACAGAAGATCCACATGTGAGAAGGAATTTCTTTAGTTAGAGGATGGTGAATCTGCTGAGCTCGTTGCCACAGATGGCTTTGGAAGCCAAGTCATAGGGGATATTTAAGGTGGTTGATAGGTTCTTGAAAAATTACGGTGTCAAAGGTTACAGGGAGTATGGTTATGAGGCAGAACAGATCAGCTATGATAAAATGGTGGAGCAGACTTGCCATTGTGAAAAGGAATTCTTGATATTGGGACTAAATACAGGAGGCCAAGAATTCAGCAAAACAGGCCTTGTACAGTGCTAAGGTTTTGGTTTGTATGCTCCTTCCCACATGCACATTGCTTTCCTCCCACTGTCCAAAGACATACTGGTTAGTAGGTTAATTAGTCATTGAAAATTGTCCTGTGATTAGGCTGGAGCTAAGTTGGTGGGTTGTTGGGTGGCTCAGCTCATTGGGCTGAAAGACCATTTTGCACTGTACCTCAATAAATAAATTACAGATCTATTGTAATATAAAACCAGTTTTACCTTGGGTTACTCAGATGCCTTATCATTCTACATCTACACGGAGTTAGAAACAGCATTTTTCTGAGTGCACACATCCAATGTGGAGTCAAGACCTTATGTCATGACCCCATACACGCTTGGTGAACCGCTGTCGGAACAACCTAGCTGCTGTATGTTGCTGGAGATGGACATAACGGGACGTGAAGCAGATCCAAGTGTTATAAAATCTGGGAGAATTTGACACCTTCACTAGATATGATGATGACAAACCAATATGTACTTTATTTCAGATGCAAAGTCTTCTGCTGAAGAGGACATTATTGTTCTTAACAGGCAAAATCTTAAGGTTCTTCTCTTTGGAGTGAAGGAGGATGAAAGGTGACTTGACAGAGGTGTAGAAGATGATAAGAGGCAAAGATCAAGATAAGCCAGAGTCATTTTCAAATTTTGAGTAATTGGAAGAAATTATGGGGTGGGGGATGTCAGAGGTAGGATTTTTTCACAAAGAGTGGTGGGTGAATAGAATCTACTGCCGGGGGGGGAGGTAGAGGTAGATACATTAGGCAAGGGGTAGGGGGATTCTGCAGAGAGGGGTACGGGGATCCTGTGGAGAGGGTATGGAGATTCTGTGAAAAGGGTACAGAGATTCTGTGGAGAGGGGTACGGGGATCCTGTGGAGAGGGGTACGGGGATTCTGCGGAGCGGGGTAGGGGGATTCTGCGGAGAGTGGTACGGGGATTCTGTGGAGAGGGGTACGGGGATTCTGTGGAGAGGGGTACGGGGATCCTGTGGAGAGGGGTACGGGGATTCTGTGGAGAGGGGTACGGAGATTCTGTGGAGAGGGGTACGGGGATTCTGCGGAGAGGGGTACGGGGATTCTGCGGAGATTGATACGGGGATTCTGGGGAGAGGGGTACGGGGATTCTGTGGAAAGGGGTACGGAGATTCTGCGGAGAGGGGTACGGGGATCCTGCGGAGAGGGGTATGGAGATTCTGTGGAGAGGGGTACGGGGATTCTGTGGAGAGGGGTATGGAGATTCTGTGGAGAGCGGTACGGGGATTCTGTGGAGAGGGGTACGGGGATTCTGTGGAGAGGGGTACGGGGATCCTGTGGAGAGGGGTACGGGGATCCTGTGGAGAGGGGTACGGGGATTCTGTGGAGAGGGGTACGGAGATTCTGTGGAGAGGGGTACGGGGATTCTGCGGAGAGGGGTACGGGGATTCTGCGGAGATTGATACGGGGATTCTGGGGAGAGGGGTACGGGGATTCTGTGGAAAGGGGTACGGAGATTCTGCGGAGAGGGGTACGGGGATTTTGCGGAGAGGGGTACGGGGATTCTGCGGGGAGGGGTACGGGGATTCTGTGGACAGGGGTACGGAGATCCTGTGGAAAGGGGTACGGAGATCCTGCGGAAAGGGGTACAGAGATTCTGCGGAGAGGGGTACGGGGATTTTGCAGAGAGGGGTACGGGGATTCTGCGGGGAGGGGTACGGGGATTCTGTGGACAGGGGTATGGGGATTCTGCGGAGATGGGTATGGGGATTCTGCGGGGAGTGGTACGGGGATTCTGTGGACAGGGGTATGGGGATTCTGCGGAGAGGGGTACGGGGATTCTGCGGAGAGGGGTAGGGGGATTCTGCGGAGAGTGGTATGGAGATCCTGCGGAAAGGGGTACGGGGATCCTGCGGAGAGGGGTACGGAGATCCTGCGGAGAGGGGTAGGGGGATTCTGCGGAGAGGGGTAGGGGGATTCTGCGGAGAGGGGTACAGAGGTACAGTTTTAGGCTAAAGTGATTCTGGCATTGTCTGAGCAAACACAAGGAAATCTGCAGATGCTGGAAATTCAAGCAACAACACACACAAAATGCTGGTGGAACACAGCAGGCCAGGCAGCATCTATAGGAGAGTCCTGACGAAGGGTCTCGGCCCGAAACGTCAACAGTGCTTCTCCTATAGATGCTGCCTGGCCTGCTGCGATCCACCAGCATTTTGTGTGTGTTGTTGTCTGGCATCGTCTGTTGTGTTTGTAAAGTTTTATTGCTCCGGCTGGTCAAGAAACAATTGTACACAGAAAGATGACCCCCATACAGTGGTTGCTTATTTAATTTGTACTGGATTATTATTTTTTTTATTCAGAGGTACAGAGGCTCTTCTGATACACTGAGCTGCACCACCCAGCAACCCACCAATTTAACCCTAATCATTTTAAACTAACCACCTAATCGGTACATCTTTGGTCTGAGGGAGGAAACCCACATGCTCAGAGACGGGAATGTAAAAAATTTGCTTACAGACTGTGCCAGAATTGAACTCCGAATTCCGATGCCTCGAGTTATAATAGCATCGTGCTGACCAGTACACCACCTTGGCATGCGATTAGAATTGTAGGGAAAACTACCTGAAATTCTTCATAGATTTATCTTAATAGGCAAGAAGATCATGTCCAGGACCAAGTTTCACAATGTTTTTGTTTAAAACAAACTTTGACTGAATTATTTCTGCAGAGGAGTTAGAGGTATTCCTCTCTGGCTCTAAATGACCTGCATTCTGGAGAAGTCAGTGTTCCGCTCTGCCATGTATCACCAGCCACTGGATTCAGAGTTTGAGGAGAATTGGTATGTCACCAAAGACACTCGCAAATTTGTTCAGATGTATTGTGGAGAGCATTCTAACTAGATGTATACTGTCTGGTATGGAGCGGCCACCACACAGCATTGGAAAAAGCTGCAGAAAGTTGTAAACTCAGTCAGCTCCATCATGGGCACTCGCCTCTACATCTTCAACAGGTGGTGGCTCAAAAAGACAGCATCCATCATTAAGAAACCCCATCACCCAGGATGTGTTACCATCAACGAGGAGGTACCAGAGCTTGAAGACACACACTCAATATTTGAGGAACTGTTTCCTCCCCTCTGCCATCAGATTTCTGAATAGACACTGAATCCATGAGCACCACCTTAATATTTTTTCCTTCTCTCTTTGCACTACTTATTTAACTTAATTTTATATGTACTTCTTACGGTAATTTATAGTTTTATTATTTTGTATTGCAATGTACTGCAATTTCACAACATACTGTATGCCAGTGATATTAAACCTGATTCTGATTCTGAGAGCCACTGTCATTATTGATATTACTAGTTACTTTGAAGGAAGCATTTGGTAAGTATATAGTTACTGGTTAACCCTTCTGTGAATATGTCCAGACTTGTGTCTTTCCCTTTGCAGAGGGTACAGAACAGCGTACCAGGATGCTGTCTGGATTAGAGGGCAGGTTGGATTTCCAGGATCTCAGAATCTCTTGTTCTGTGCCCTTCCCTTCCTGCTTTATTTAACTATATAACAACATTTGTCCAGGAAGTAGTCAAATTATGTCTGCCCTGTGCATGTGGTCTTACATTGATTCCCTAGCCTGAACACAGGACAAGTTACAATAACCAATTAACCTACTAACCGGTATGTGTTTAGTCTAGGGGAAAAAACTGGAGCACTCAGAGGAGACTCATGTGGTCACGGGAAGGAACGTCCAAACTCCTTACAGAGGATGACAGAAATGAACTCCAAACTCTGACGCTCTGAGCCGTAACAGCATGGCGCTAACCGTGGCACCCCAATTATGTATATCAACCAGGAAGCAAAACTGGTTCAGTAAGTAGTCAAATTACATCACAGATTTATTATAATCTAAATTCTTCTTTTGAAAATACATATCTACTGGGATTTGTTTATTAAACAACATTTTGATTTTAAGCTTTGCTCATCATTGTGCACATAAGCATTTCAACATGCAGTTTAGAAGTGTTCACTGACATTATCATTGCTTGCTTGATCATCAGGATAAGTGCCAGGCAGTCCCTGCATTAAACATCATCTGTCCAGAGCCTGTATCACCTGAGTACAGAAACTAATTTCTTAAAGCTTTTATTATAACTTAAATAAAACAATGCCTTATTCTGTCTCAGTTTATTTTTTATCTACAAACAACTTTGGATCAGGAAGACCGCAATTCTAAAACAGTTTAATTGAACATTATTATGAGCAATAAATAATATTGGTGTTCAGAATATAATCAGGAAAATTGAACGTTGCACTTATGGGATATTTTGTTAACCTCCTTCCCCGTATTTACTATTTGGATGGGAACATCACCTTTTGCCCTGGATTGGCAAAACGATTCATTCTCATACTACTATTCAAGAAATTGAGCCATGAGCAATTACAATTAATTGCTCCATCCATCTGAAGCAGCACCCTGATACGTGAGTGAGTACTTATGGTATGTCCTCAGTTCTCCTTTTCTTGCTTGGGTTATGAATATCTGATTGAAGGTGCAGAGCACATGAAATTTGGATGAAAGTTTCTTGTTTCTTGTTTCTCTTATTCAATTGTTCTGATACCATTACACCCCCCACCTCCCCACTACCAATCACATGAGAAGTAGGTCATCAGCCAGAATCCATGGTAAATAGTTGGACTTGCTGTGGGTCCCAATACAACTCAGCTGTGGAGTTATAAGCCAGTGACCAGATGTATGGAACAAAGAACTCCTCTGGCTGCTCCTCTTCAACATACTTGAACTTCAGCTCTGGGAACTTCTGTGGGGACAAAAAGACACATAAAATGATTAATTCCATGTAAGACAATCTGTCAAGCCCTTCCAGTTACTGGCCATCTTGAAGAAGATACTCTGAAGAGTCAGTTGGACTCTGTATTATCTAATAACACCACAAAACAGACCAAGGATGTTGCCAGAACAATTGAATAAGAGAAACAAGAAACTTTCATCTCTGCACCTTCAATCAGAAGTTGAGGACCTGAGTTTTAGGAAAGGTTGAATAGGTTAGGACTTCATTCCCTAGAGTGTAGGAGAATGAGGGATGATTTGATAAAGACATACAAAATTAAGAGGGATATAGATAGGGTAAATGCAAGCCTTTCAATATCACTGTGATCCAGGTTTATGCTCCAACCACAGATGCCAAAAAGGATGAAACTATCCATTTTTATGAAGAACTGCAGCACCTCCTGGATGTTACACCAAAAAAGGATGTTACTTTTATCACTGGAGACTGGAATGCCGAAGCTGGAAATCACAGAACACCTGGAATAACAGGCAATTTTGGCCTTGAAGTATGGAATGAAGCAGGACATCAACTGGTAGAATTTTGCCAAATTAACTTTCTGGTTATAGTAACTACCCTCTTTCAACAGTCTAAGAGGCGGCCCTATACATGAACATCACCAGTCAACACTGAAACCAGATTGACCAGACTTTGCAATCAGAGATAAGAGCTCTATACAGTCAGCTAAAACAAGACCAGGAGCAGATTGTGGCTCAGACCACGAGCTGCTTGTTGTAACATGCAGAATGAAACCGCAGAACATCAGGAAAACCAATGTACCAGCAAAGATTGATGTTGAGAGCATCCCTCAAGAATATACCGTGGAGGTGAAGAACAGATTCAATGGATTAAGCCTGGTAGAGAGAAAGCCAGAAGAACTACAGATAGATGAAGGAGAATTATACAAGAGGTGGTAACAAAAATTATTGCAAACAAAAAGAAGACTAGGAAAGCAGTATGGCTTTTTGCGGAGGCTCTACAGATGGCTGAGCAGTGAAAAGAAGTGAAGGCCAATGGAGATTGGAACAAATACATTCAACTGAACGCAAAGTTCAAGAAGATAGCAAGGAAAGATAAGGATACTTAAAGGAGCAATGCAAAGAAGACAAGAGAATTGGAAAAACAAGAGATCTATTCAAGAAAATTAGAGAAATCAAAGGAACATTTCATACAAAAATGAGTATAGTAAAAAGCAAAGAAGGGAAGGACCTTACAGAAGCAGAAGACATCAATAAAGAGATGTCAGGAATGCAGAGGAGAATTGTACAGGAAAGATCCCAACAGTGAAGACACCTGCAATGACTCCCTCATCGATCAAGAGCCGGACATTCTGGAAAGTGAAGTGGAATGGGCAATAGAAAACATTGCCGATAATAAGGCTGCAGGATGTGACAGGATACCAATTGAATTGTTTAAAACTTTGAAAGGTGGTTCTGTAAAAGTGTTGCATGAAATTTGCCAGCAGATCTTGAAAACCAAACAATGGCCTTTAGACTGGAAAAGATCAGTTTATATCCCAACACCCAAGAAGGGAAATGTAAAGGAATGTTCAAATTACTGAACAATTTCACTAATTTCACATGCTAGCAAGGTAATGCCAAAGATCATGCAAACAAGACTCCAGCAATGTATGGAATGAGAACTGTCAGATGTACAAGCTGGCTTTAAAAGAGGCAGAGGCACCAGAGACCAAATTGCTAACCTAAGCTGGATAGAGAAATCAAGGGAATTCCAGAAAAGTATTTATCGTCTTATTGTCTACTCTAAAGCTTTCAACAGTGTGGACCATAATAAACTATGGCAAATCCTTAAAGAAATGGGGATACCTGGACATCTGATCTGCCTATGAGAAACTTGAATGAAGATCAAGAAGCAACAGTTCGAACTGAACATGGAACAACAAACTGGTTCAAGATTGGGAGAGCAGCATGACAAGGCTGTATACTGCCACCCTACTTATTTAATCTATATGCTGAACACATCATGAGGAGTGCTGGTCTAGAGAACTCAAATGTTTTAAGCAAAATTGCCAGACATATTAACAACCTCAGATATGCAGATGATACTACTCTAATGGCTGGAATTGAGGAGAGTCTGAGGAAGCTTCTAATCAAAGTGGAAAAAGAAAGTGTTAAAGCTGGCTTGTTGCTCAATTTTAAGAAAACCGCAATTATGTTGACCGGCCATATTAACTCTGTGGTAATAAATGGAAAGGAAGTGTAAGCAGTGAGAGATTTTATCTTCCTCTGTTCAAAGGTTTCTACAAAATCAACCAGTGCTTACTGCTGGGGATGGCATCAATGGAAAATTTGGATAAAATACTGAAGAGTAGAGACATAACATTGTCTACAAAGATCTGTATAGTCAAGTCTATGGTAGTTCCAGTTGTGATGTATGGCTGTGAGAGCTGGACTATTAGTAAGGTTGAAAACAAAAGAATTGATGCCTTTGAACTTGGATGCTGGAGGAAAGCGTTAAGAGTTCGTTGGACAGCAAGAAGATCCAACAAGCCAATACTTGAATTAGTACAGATTGCTCACTAGGAGCTCAAATATTTTGGCCACATCATGAGGAGACAGAATTCTTTGTGTTAGGTAAAACAGAAGGTAAAAGAAGAGGACAGTGGCTACGATGGATAGATAATATTATTCAGACAGTATGTATTACCTTGGGGGATCTTGGAGAAGCAGTTTACAACAAGAAGGCTTGGTGTGCAGGTGTTCATGAGGTCACAAAGAGTCAGACTCGACAACAACAAAATCCAGGCAGGCCTTTTCTACTGAAGTTGGGTGAGATTAGAACTAGAGATTACAGTTGTAGGGTGAAAAGGAAACCTGAAGGGGAACATTTTCTCTCATAAGTACTCTCATTTTCAGTTCAGTACCTAGATAGGAGGGGTATGGAGGGCTATGGTTTTGGTGTAGGTCGACAGTTTGGCATGGACTAGATGGCTCAAAAGGGCAGTGCTGTAGTTGTCTATGACTCTATGACTATACTTTCTACAAGCTTATGCCCAAATCAGATATTTTAATTACAATCAGAATCAGAATCAGGTTTAATATCACTGGCATTTGTTGTTTTGCAGCAGCAGTACAGTGCAATACATAATAATAAAAAATGATAAATTACAAAAAAGAAACATATACATAAATTAAATAAGTAGTGCAAAAAGAGAGCAAATAAAAATGAAACATAGTGAGGGTAGTGTTCATGGGTTCATTGTTCATTCAGAAATCTGATGGCAGAGGGGAAGAAGCTGTTCCTGAAACGTTGAGTGTGTGTCTTCAGGCTCCCATATGTCCTCTAATTTAAAATAGTCTAATGGCAGTTGAATTTGACTTTACAAAAGGACATGGGTAAGATGAGGGGCAGATTGTTGGCCCAACACAAGGGAAACATTGACATTACAAACTACTGAGAGATGATCCTACACTACTACATTATTAATGGACATTGTCCCCCCCACTACCTTTGTTATCAACGTTCTGACCTGATAGTTTGTCCATGACAGTAACTTCATCCTAATGAATATTGAAGGGGGCCACATTTCACATCTCCATACAATCCACAGTTCTATGCAACTTTATCTAATTATTCTGCCAGTCTGCCAACTGCAAGCTGCAGTTAAAGGCAGCGAAACTGATCTCTACATTCACTTGTATAGAAGAATTAGATGTTAATTAGCAAAAAGAAATAAAAACTCATTTTCAGACCAAGTGATCATGTAACTGGTGTTAGCTGATACAACACTATTTTATCATTTCCTGTCAGTCAGACACTCCTTATGTACAGACACTCCTGTGCCTAGCATCACTTTATGGACCTACAATCAATTTATTTATATAAGCTAACTTGTGTATTCATATTTATTGTGTTTTTTATTTATTGTATTCTTTATCTTACTCTGATTTTTTTGTGCTGCATCAGATCTAAAGTAACAATTATTTTGTTCTCCTTTGTACTTGTGTACTGGAAATGACATTAAACAATCTTGGGTATTTAGTAACAAGAACAGAAGCACAATGGCAATTCATAATAGATTCCCACTGTATCCAAATCTGTAATTTATGTGACAGAAGGCACTTTGTAAACACACTCCTGACACACTCTTTCATTCACTCACACTGTCACTGCAGTGAGTGCAGGCACTTCAATATCTTCCCTGCTATATTCTCATAATTAACCCACTGGTTTCCCTGAACATCGCTGTAGACATCCAGAGTCAGGCACCAATGTTTAGCTTAATTTTATTCTTTATTTGTACTAGATGTAAGTGTGTGATTGTGTTGAGCATTCTGCCTTTTCCTGGCAGTCACTTGCGGTCTGCTGGGTCCTAAACCAATCTGATGTACTTGAGTTGGCTTTAAGGTGCCTCTCCCACCATACATGGCAAAGGATTCCATTTCTTTAGTCATGGGGGATGCGTGAATGTGCATAGGGTGTTTGTATACTGTATTTAAGGTAAATACTTCTGTTTATTGTGTAATATAATTATAATTACATTGTGGGTCATATATTCTAATTGATGTGTAGTCTTAAGTAAGAGAGAAAGAGAAAGAGAGAGGAGAGAGAAGGTGAGAGAGAGGGAGGGAGAGAGGGAGAGAGAGGGAGGGGGAGAGAGAGAGGGAGAGGGAGGGGGGGAGAGAGAGAGAGAGAGAGAGAGAGAGAGAGAGAGAGAGAGAGAGAGAGAGAGAGAGAGAGAGAGAGAGAGAGAGAGACTGACTGACTAATGGATAGGAGTTCACAATGAACAAGAATAAGACAGACAGACATATTTTATCGATCCCGAAGGAAATTGGGTTTCGTTATAGCTGCACCAACCAAGAATAGTGAAAAAATATAGCAATATAAAACCATAAATAATTAAATAATAATAAGTTAATCATGCCAAGTGGAAATGTCCAGGACCAGCCTATTGGCTCAGGGTGTCTGACATTCTGAGGGAGGAGTTGTAAAGTTTGATGGCCACAGGCAGGAATGACTTCCTATGACGCTCAGTGTTACATCTCGGTGGAATGAGTCTCTGGCTGAATGTACTGCTGTGCCTAACCAGTACATTATGGAGTGGATGGGAGTCATTGTCCAAGATGGCATGCAACTTGGACAGCATCCTCTTTTCAGACACCACCGTCAGAGAGTCCAGTTCCACCTCCACAACATCACTGGCCTTACGAACAAGTTTGTTGATTCTGTTGGTGTCTGCTACCCTCAGCCTGCTGCCCTAGCACACAACAGCAAACATGATAGCACTGGCCACCACAGACTCATAGAACATCCTCAGCATCGTCCAGCAGATGTTAAAGGACCTCAGTCTCCTCAGGAAGTAGAGACGGCTCTGACCCTTCTTGTAGACAGCCTCAGTGTTCTGAGTTCAGAGTTCAGAGATGTTATTATGTTTCCTTGTAGATATCTTTTGTAAATATTGGTAGTTTTATCACTAAATTTGATTTTAATGCACCCAATAAACCCCCTCTGCACTAAAGTGCTATGTGACTCCAGCCATTTTTTCTTTGGTCACAACCCATGTTTCTAACAATTTTAAAATGCAGTAATTCGCAAAGGCTATCACTACATTTCAATTAAAGTACAATTACATTTACTGGTAATGAAGTGAGCTTGTATTTAAGTTGTTTTTATACATTGACTGCAATCTATTTCCATCTCTCTGATATATTCTGAAAACAGTGACGTCCAGGCACATCACCAAAGTGTGAGATTGGACACAGTACCTTGTCAGAAATTCTCAAATACGTCAATTTTAGACCATAAGACACAGGAGAACAATTAGGCCATTTGGCCCATTGAGTACACCCTGGCACTCCATCATGGTTGATTTAATATCCCTTTCAGCCCTATTCTCCTGCCTTCTCCACGTATCCTTTACCATCCAGACTAATCTAGAACTGGTCAACCTCCACTTTAAACCTATCCAATAACCTGGTCTCCACAGCTGTCTGTGCCAATAAATTCAACAGATTCACTACCCCGGTAAAGAAATTCTTCCTCATCTCTGATTTAAAGTGTCAATTCTGAGG
Organism: Hypanus sabinus; assembly: GCF_030144855.1. Lineage (NCBI taxonomy): Eukaryota > Metazoa > Chordata > Chondrichthyes > Myliobatiformes > Dasyatidae > Hypanus > Hypanus sabinus. The sequence continues at coordinate 103,987,588 of NC_082719.1, read as the reverse complement.
CTGTGGTCTCAGGTCTTAGACTCCCCCGCTATATATCAAGGACATTTAAAAAAAACACTTAAGTAAGTAGGTTTCCTCCCACTATCCAAGACAGTAGGTTAATTGGTCATTGGTAATTGTCCTGTGAATAGGCAAGGATTAAATCAGGAGCTGCTTTGCAGTGCAGCTCAGTGGGGTGGGAGAGCCTGTTCCATCTGTATCTCTAAATCAGGGGTTTTCAACGTTTTTTAAGTCATGAACCCCGCCATTAACTGAGGGGTCTGTGGACCCCAGCTTGTGAACTTGGGCTCTAAATTCAATTCAATCAAGGGTTTAACTGCCATTTAACCATACATGAATACAGCCAAACAAAACAGTGTTACTAAGGGTCAAAGTGCAAAGAGACATTATCAACAGTCACACACTGTAATACAATCAGGTTATAAGAATCCTGAGACCCACCTCCCCAACACTACGGCTTAATGCATACAAGTCAACAAAACCCATATAGCACATCAGTAAAAATACGACGACACAGAATATGCATATATATATATATAGTTCAGAACCCACAGCCCATGGTTATCATCTGTTGACTGGCCTCCAAAAGCCTGCCAGGTGACACTGTGGCTTTGAGGGCCAGTCTTCCAATGTACAAGCACAGATAGAACATTAGTAAAAACACACCCAGACAAATATATATATGTATATAGTCCAGACCCCTCAGTCCATTTTAAATCTTCAGTCGCACCCCCACCCCCCCCCCCACAGTAGAGTACAGTGGCTCAAACACCCACCTCTCCTGTGGCGGCTGGAAAGAAAGCAGACCCACAGCTTGAGTGCTGTTAAACATCTGCAGTCGGCCACAAAGGAGCTAGTCTGCTGAGTGAAACCTGGGAGGGCAGCTCCAACTCCGTTCTGGACACAGCCCCCGGTGAAGTCCCCTCACTCCCCGTGACTACAAACAAGCGACACTGTGGCATCAGACTTGGCCCTCACTCTGACCGAGGACTCGGCCCCCTCCATCTGCCCCTGCTCGCATCCAATAACTCAGTGAATCAAATTTGCGGAGTACCAGATTACCAACACCCAAAGGGACCTTGCAATCACAAGAAAAGTGACCGTGCTGGTGCTCGTTATTGGACTGTAAGCCTCCACTGACTCTGCCAGCAGCACGTTGGGCAGATCCTTCATTATCTCCACCAAAGGGCAACTTGCTGATGGTGTAGACCTGCAGTCCTTTGAGTTCCTGATGTATGGCAGGATCTTGCGATCATTAGACGAATGTTTAAGTAGAATGGTAGCACCTTTGGTTGACCCTGTAGAAGTCATTGCAACTAGTCATGCCACCATCTTGCCAAAATTAGATAAATAAAAATAAAATTAAAATTTCCTCGTGAAAAGAGTAATTTATTTGTTGTAAGGAACGGAGCTACATTTTCAATACCTTCTACAGGAATTACTTCCAATATTTCTGTAATATTGCTCATCTCACTATGTCTGACTCCATCTCCCATGATTTATTATGTGATGAAAAGTGAACTGATTTGGGGAAGTGATTCAGTGGAAAAGAATGGCAAGGAATAGAAATATAGTCACAATGATTCTCCACATGGACAAATTTATTGGGAATGTTGTGAGGATTGATGACCTCAATGGTGATGAAATGAGGTCACTCACTGGCCAGAGTTCCTGGTAATTTAATAATTGAACACATAATATTTGGGCAAGATACCAAATGGCAAACAGTAGCCATGTTACAAAAGCATGTCTTGAAGAAACCATGTAGATAGAGACACGATTCAAGATTAAAAATTATTTAATGTCATTTCCAGTACACAAGTGTAAAGGAGAACAAAATCACAGCTGCTTCCAAGGTCTGTACAGTTAATAAAAATGTCTTAATGTAATTGAATAAACTCTCACTGCTTCACACCAATGGAAACAATGCCAATTGTGGTTGTACTTCTCACTGGATTCCTTGCATGCTTTGCTTCGAGGAATCCTGGTTAACCCCTTCGTACTGGATTCAGATTGACAGGTTCACCGTATACCGTCAGGACAGGACTGTTGAGTCTCTCAAAAGCACAGGTGGAGGTGTATGCCTTATGATCAACTCCTCTTGGTGTACAAACATATCAGTAATGTCCTAATGCTGCTCACCAGACCTGGAATATCTCGAGTTAAGTGCCGTCTATTTTATCCGCTGCGAGAGATTTCCGCGATCATTTGGTAACGGTGTACATTCCACCTCAGGCCAATGTCAAACAGGCTTTAGATGAAACGAACAATGGGATTCACATGTATGAAACAGCACACCCCAATGCCTTCACCATCATTTTGGGGGGTTTTAACCAGGGCAGCTTGAAGAAGTCTCTAATTATCGTCAACAAATCACTTGCGGTACCAGGGGAAACAACACAATGGACCATTACTACACCACCATCAAGAATGCCTACTGTGCTCTCCTATGCCCTCACTTCGGGAAGTCTGATCACCTGGCTGTACTTCACTGAGTATAGGCAGAGACTGGAGACTGTAGCAGCAACAGTGAGGACCAAGAAGGTATGGACAAGGGAAGTACAGGAGTGCCTACCGGACTGCACTGTATTCAGGGATTCATCTTATGAACACATAGTTGTTAATGACTTCATTAAAGCCTGTGTGGATGAGTGTGTACCTACTAAAACCTGCCGTGCATTCCTAAACCAAAAGCTGCAAATGAACTGGGAGGTTTGTCATCTGCTGAGGTCTAGATCTGTGGCATTTAAGTCTGGTGACCCAGGTCTGTACAAGAAAAACAAGTATGATTTGTGGATGGCTACTTCAAGAGTGAAGAGACAAAGTAGGAAGATGACATCAGAGGCACGACAACTCTGGCAGGGTTTGTAAAATGTTACTTCCTACAAAGCAAAACCCAATAGCATGAATGGGAGCGATGTTTCACTACCAGATGCTCTCTATGCCTTCTATGCCCATGTTGTAAGGGAGAATATAACCTCTGCTGTGAAGATCCCTGCTGCACCCTGTGATCTCCATCTCGGAGCTCTATGTTAGACTGTCTTTAAGGAGGATGAACCCTTGCAAGGTGGCAGGACCCGATGGAGTAGCTGGTAAGACCATTAGACATAGAAGCAGAATTAGGCCATTCAACCCATTGAGTGCGCTTCACCATGTCATCATGGCTGATTCCAGATCTCATTCAACCCCATCAACAACACACACAAAATGCTGGTGGAACACAGCAGGCCAGGCAGCATCTTTAGGGAGAAGCACTGTCGACGTTTCGGGCCGAGACCCTTCGTTAGGCTGTACTTCTACTCCCTGAGTAAAGGCAGAGACTGGAGACTGTAGCAGCAGCAGTGAGGACCAAGAAGGTATGGACAAGGGAAGTACAGGAGTGCCTACCGGACTGCACTGATCCTGACGAAGGGTCTCGGCCCAAAACGTCGACAGTGCTTCTCCCTATAGATGCTGCCTGGCCTGCTGTGTTCCACCAGCATTTTGTGTGTGTTGTTTGAATTTCCAGCATCTGCAGATTTCCACGTGTTTGCTCATTCAACCCCATACTAGTTTCTGGGGCTCTGAACACTTGTGCCAACCAACTGGTGGGACCATTCAGGGACATTTTCAACTTCTCACTGCTACATTCACATGTTCCTACATGCTTCAAAAGGCAACAATTATACCAGTGCCTAAGATGAGTAGTGTGAGCTGCCTTAACGACTATCACCCGGTAGCACTCACATCTACAGGGATGAAATGCTTTGACAGGATGACCATGACTAGAATGAACTCCTGCCTCAGCAAGGACCTGGATCCATTGTAATTTGCCTATCACCACAAGAGGTCTACAGCAGACACAACCTCACTGGCTCTTTACATGGCCTTAGATCACCTAGACGATATAAACACCTATGTCAGGATACTGTTTATTGACTATAGCTCAGAGATTAACACCATCATTTCCATAGTCCTGATCAATAAGTTACAGAACCTGGGCCTCTGTTCCTCTTTTTGCAATTGGATCCTTGACTTCCTAACCGGAAGACCACAATCTGTATGGATTGGTGATAATATTTCCTCCTCGCTGACAATCAACATTAGTGCACCTCAAGAGTGTGTGTTTAGCCCACTGCTCTACTTCCTCTATACTCATAACTGTGTGACTAGGCACAGCTCAAATACCATCTATAAATTTGTTGATGATACAACCAATGTTGGCAGAATCTCAGATGGTGATGAGAGGGTGTACAGGAGTGAGATATACCAGTTAGTTGAGTGGTGTTGCAACACCCTTGCACTCAGTGTCAGTAAGACGAAAGAGCTGATTGTGGACTTCAGGAAGGGTAGGACGAGGGAACATGAACCAATCCTCATAGAGGGATCCGAAGTGGAGAGAGTGAGCAATTTCAAGCTCTTGGGTGTCAAGACCTCTGAGGATCTAACCTGGTCCAAATATACTTATGCAGCTATAAAGAAGGCAAGATAACAGCAAACTCATTAGGAGTTTGAAAAGGCTTGGTTTGTCAACTAAAACATTCAGAAACTTTTGGAGAGCATTCTGACAGGCTGCATCACTGTCTGGTTTGGGGGCGCTACTGCGCAGGATCAAAAGAAGCTACAGAAAGCTGTAAAATTAGTCAGTTCCATCTTGGGTACTAGCCTCCATATTATCCAAGCCATTTTCAGGAAGAGGTGGTCCAAAAAGGTGATATCCATTATTAAGGACCCCTCACCCAGGACATGCCCTCTTCTCATTGTTACCATCAGGTGGGAGGTACAGAAGCCTGAAGGCACACACTCAGCGATTCAGGAACAACTTCTTCCCCTCTGCCATCCGATTCCTAAATGGACATTGAACCCATGAACACGATCTCATTTTTTTTTTACTATGTATTATTTCTGTTTTTGCACTATTTTTAATGTATTCAATATATATATACACACACTTACTGCAATTTATTTATTTATTTTCTTGTTTAAATTATTATGTATTGCATTGTACTGCTGCTGCTAAGTTAACAAATTTCATGACATATTCTGGTAACAATAAACCTGATTCTGTTCGTATGTCCATAAAGTGACATGAGGCACAGGAGTGTCTGTGAATAAGGTGACTGACAGGAAATGATAAGGTGGTGGTAGTTGGGTGTGGAGGGGTGGGTCAGTGGGTGGAGGTGTTGATCAGCCTCACTGCTTGAGGAAAGTAACTGATTTTTAATCTGGTGGTCCTGGTGGGAGTGGAACAAACAGGAGAAGGCAGGAGAATGGGATTGAGAGAGATAGTGAATCATACATGGAGCAGTCGCAGTGGGCTGAAAAGCCTAATTCTGCTCCTATGTCTTATGTTTCCAGCATTTTCTGTTTTATATGTTACAAATGTACTTGTGCATTCTGCACTTTTCATATTGATATCTCTGTATATTTTACAGGAAAGTCTTTGAGAGTCTAGGAGGGGCTTTAAATATTACACTGATCAACAGAAATCTCAACCACAATTTTGACAAGAATCATGATATTCATCTGTGTTTTTGATCTTGGTACTGCGCTCAAGTTAAACAAAAACAAGCAGTAAATTATGAGCAGAAAGAAAGGCTATTAAGTTCATCCTGTCTAGGCACGTTTGTAAAACAACTATCCGGTTCATACCTCTCTTTCCCCTCTGACATTCAGATTTATTGAACACTCTTTTGAAAATGATTATTAAATTCACTTCTATGAACCATAGCAGCAGTAGATCCAGATCCTAACAACTGACTTTTTAAAGTTCGTTCAAAGTAAATTTATTGTCAAAGAATGTATATTGTATGCCATTATATTCAAGCCTGAGATTCATTTTCTTGCAGGCATTCACAGTAGATTCAAAGAAATATCAAAAGAACATGAGATGAAGAGTCCTTGAGTGACTCCATAGGTTGTAGGGACATTTCAGTGATGGAATGAGTGAAATTATTCCCTCTGGTTCAAGAGCCTGATGGTTGAGGGGTAATAACTATTCCTGAACCTGGTGGTGTGGGTCCTGAGGCTCCTGTACCTCCTTCCCGATAGCAGCAGCAAGAAAAGAGCATGTCCTGTCTGTTACTGGTTACCTATTAGCACTTTTAGCTAAGGAAGGCCCTCGGCCCAAAACATCAACTGTTTACTCCTCTCCATCAACGCTGCTTGGCCTGTCAAGTTCCGCCAGCATTTTGTGTGGTTGCTCTGGATTTCCAGCATCTGCAGAATCTCTAGTACTAGCACCTTTAATTAATTTATTTTTGTTAGTGCTCTCCTAACCATCCCTTTCTCACTGACGGGGGTGTCCTCTTTACTTGATTCTGCTGCAGCTGTGATCGTCTGAATTTTAACGATGGATTGCCAAGCTCAGTTTTGACGCAGTTTAAAATGTTTTTCAAGTTTATTGTCATCTGACTGTATCTAGATACAACCAAATGAAACAACGTTCCTCCAGACCACAGTACACACACAAAACACATCACACACAGCACATAAAACAAAATATTACCATAAATAAGTTAATAAAATATAATTCAAAATGCATGCAGTGTGTAGCACAGGTAAATAGTAAACAGCTCACTGACCTAACAACAACACCTCAGTGCTGGCAGGGTAATCATTAGTCTCACAGTCTGAGGGAAGAAGCTGTTACCCAGATTCTAGTCCTGAAGCTCCTGCACCTCCTTCCTGACAGGAGTGGGTCAGAGGGATTGTGGGATGGGTGGTGGGGATCCTCAACAATGCTTTGAGCCCTTTGTCTATAATGTGATCCTCTCACTGATTTTGACCATCCTCTGTAGGGTCTGCATCCGATATCTTGCAGCTTCCGTACCACACAATGATGCAGACGGACAGGACACTCAATGGTGCTCCTGTAGAAAGTGTTAGAGTGGGGGTGGGAAGCCTTGCATGCTACAATGTCCTTGGAAAGTATAGGCACAACTGTGCCTTCTTGACTAATGAGGAGGTGTTGTGGGTCCAGATTAGATCCTCTGTTATGTTCAAACCAAGTCACTCTCTCCAAGGAAGAGCCACTGATCGGTTAACCTGTGCCTTCTTAAGAACCACAATCATCTCTTTTACCTTTTCCACTTTGAGACCCAGGTGTTGCTTACACCACTTGACAAGCCTCTGTTAATGCCAGCTCATCATTGATGCTGATGAAGCCAACCACTGTCATATCATCAGCAAACTTGATATTGGGGTTTGAGCTGAATCTGGCAGTGCCGCTGTGGGTCAGCAGCGGGCTGAGCGCACACCCGTGGGGGGAGGGAGAACCAGTGCTCAGCGGGATGGAGCTTGAGATGTTCCTGCAGCACCAAGATGGGTTCCATCCAGTTACAGGGAGGGGTGTTAAGTCCCACTGAGGACAATTTACCCACCAACCTCTGAGGAATGATTGTGTTAAGCTGAAGTCGATGAACGGACTCTTGGTGTATGAGGCATCGTTTTCGAGGTGGGTCAGGACGGAGCAGAGGGCTGAGACTAATTTATCATCAATAGACCAGTTTGATTGCTAGATGAACTGGAAAGATTTTTGTGTTTGTTCATTAGAGGGAAAGATGTCATTGCTGGTATTTTTCTTTTTTTCAAAGTAATACAATGGATTCTGGGGAATTGGGCCACTGATTAATCAGGGCTGCCACTTGGTTGGGACAACTCTTAAAGAACAAAAACTAATTGAGAAAATAGCCGGGACTCCCTTTGTTTATTTGGGACACTATGGGACAGGAGATTGCTGACAACTTCTAACCAACGTCAGACTCATGTACTTGAGTGGCTGTTAGACATTACACCGTTCTTACAGCAAGCACTTAAATAGCATCAGTTGCGTGCGTCTGTGTACAAAAAGCAGTGATCCTGGTCACTGATAGTTGGTGAGAATTAAACAGTAAGACATTTCAGACCTGCTTTGCTCACTGTCATTTCAGGCATTCAGGCTTGGAGAAGCCAGAAACAGCCGAGAGTAAAAATGAAACAATTTTACTACTTCAACAAGTTAGGATTTGCAAAGAACTTGAAGGTATTGACAATCACCTTGCATTACTTACACTAGGTATCTGCACTGATTTTGCTCATTTAGTCAATCAGATGAACACAGCAGCGTATACTGGATAAATTCCCCTGTCGATAACTATTAGGAACTAATACACAGTTTTATAATACTGTAGTAGTTTTGATAGTGTTCTAATTTGTTCTGTATTTCATTTATATACATAAATTGTTACTCAGTTAAATGGTACTTTTTTTATATATACCTTTTTAACTATTTCCCTAAAACTTTGGCTAATATGAACAGACTCTTAAATGGGCCAAAATGTACTGGTCCCAGTGTGTCCTATTTAACCGGAATCCCAAATCAAGACTATATTAACACAAATCCTTTAAAGATTCAGAATCAGAATCAGGTTTAATATCACTGGCATGTGACATGAAATTTGTTAACTTAGCAGCAGCAGTTCAATGCAAAACGTAATTTAGAAAAAAAAACAATAAAATAATAATAATAATAATAATAAATAAGTAAATCATTTACGTATACATATACATATATTGGATGGATTAAAAATCATGCAAAAAAAAACAGAATATATATTAAAAAAGTGAGGTAGTGTTCAAGGATTTAATGCCCATTTAGGAATCAGATGGCAGAGGGGAAGAAGCTGTTCCTGAATCGCTGAATGTGTGCCTTCAGGCTTCTGTACCTCCTACCTGATGGTAACAGTGAGAAAACAGCATGCCCTGGGTGCTTGAGGTCCTTAAAAATGGAAGCTGCCTTCCTGAGACACCGTTCACTGAAGATATCCTGAGTATTTTGTAGACTAGATTTCTGAATACATTGAAGAATTATTTCAAAAGTAAAAAAAATTGAAGAATTTTAAAATCAGAAAAGTTGAAGAGAAAGATAGAAACAGCCAGCACTCATTATAAGCAATGGGAATATAATTAAAAATGACTGTGGTTCTCCATCTGAATCTGTGTTTAGAATCTTTATTGACACTGGAAATTTGGTAGCCATGTCCAATATAGCTTGGTGCAGGGAATTTTAGTAAACTTGGCCTTGCTGTTAACCTCCATGTGTGACAGAGCAAAGTGGAAGTTTAGCATGGATTTTTCCATTTTCTACATCAGAAACCCTAATAGTTTCTTAGACAAGCTGTCAATGCAGTTCTGGACTGTAGTGCTGAAGATCTGTGCTGTGTTTATCTGATACCATGTCACATGTGACTGTGGGCAGATGGGGCTTGTCAGCCATGGTTGGCACTCACCTAGGAGTAGAAAATCTTGCAATCCCCACTCACGGGGAAAACTTCAGGAGTTAGCCTTGAGGAAAAATCTGCAGCTGGAGTCCCTAAGCAAGTCCTACATTGAGTGCAACGTTGCCTGGCAACTCCTGCAACACCACTGGTATCAAATTATACCACTCTCTGCCATTCCTTTGAATTCATTAGCTGAGTGGAGAGGAGGAGCCTGCTCTCCATATTGTACTGCCCTGGCTTGCATATACGTAGACAGCTGGGACACAACATCTGACCAACAGAGGCCTCACCTCACATGAGGTATCTTTACATTGGGCAGAATTAAAGAATCCTTTTTGATTGAAAGGCCACTGAATTATTGATGCAATTATTATCGAGATTCAAGATGTTTAATGTCCGTTCCAATTCACAAGTGTAAAGGAGAACAATGTAATTGTTACTCCAGATCCGATACAGCACAAAAAAAACACTAAGTATAGCTTATATACTGTACTTAGATTGACTGTATGTCCATAAACTATCGCTAGGAACAGGAGTGCGACTCTGACAAGAAATGGTGTTTGGGGTGTGGAGGGGTGGGTTAGTGGGTGGAGGTGCTGATCAGCTTTACTGCTTGAGAAAAGTAACTGCTTTGAGTCTAGTGGTCCCGGTGTGTATGTTATGTAGCCCCCTCCCTAATGGGAGTGGGACAAACATTCCATGAGCAGGGTTGGTGGGATCCTTCATGATGTTACTGGCCCTTTTCTAGCACCTTTCTGGAAATATGTCCTTGATGGTGGATAGGCTGATGCTGGCGATGTATTGGACAGTTTTGACTCCCCGTTGTAGAGCCTTTTGTACTTAATCAAGTAGAGAGATCAATCATGTGGTGAAAGAAGCAGACAGGTCAAAAAATAGTTCCCTCTAAATATGAGATTTGAGAAATTGCTACCCAGCATAGATGGGGCTGAGGGAAGGCCTGATACCTCAAGCTGTGATCTGCTAATGAATAATTTGAGGAAACAGACACAAAAATGTGGTCTGCTGCAAAGAAAATGCCTGAGCTTGAGATAACATCTCCAGAGCAAGCTTAGTCTACATACAAATATGCTGATGTGAGATGTGAAGCAATCGCTTTTCCCTTTGCAAGTTATCATCCAGCCATGATACATATCAGAGAGGCAGCCAACCCAGAGGCAGACAGGCATAGACTTGAAAGCACAAAGAGTAAACAAAATGATTAACAAAGGAAAAAAATGAATTTACAAAAATAAAAATCATGGATAGCTGTACTGAAAAATAACACCAGCTTTCTCCATTTCTATAAATGAGTGTGGTAACTTCTATTAGCGTCATAGACGGAAATAACTAACACCATAACAATAAACAGAGCAACAGACACAGACATACTGTCACCATCCAATACTTCCCCAATCTGATTGGCTCAGACACTTCTCTTATCTAATATAACTGGGACATGTTGTCTGATATCCCCACCACAGTGAAATGGGAATAATTACTTGATTCAGCCTTCACTTTAACTCTTTAAACTGTGCGACCAACTCTAATCTGCAATTAGAGTCTCTGTGGTAGCAATGAGTTTTCTCTGATTTATTTAGAGAAGGAGTGCGGAACAGGCTCCTCTGGCCTTTTGAGATGTGTTGCCCACCTGCCCACCAATTAATCCTACCCTAAACACAAGACAATTTACAACCATAATTTAACCTACTAACTGGTACATCTTTAGAATGCTGGAGGAAACCCACGTGTGCACGGGAAGGAACGTACAAACTTGCTTACAGAGGATGCTGGAACTGAACTCCGAACTCCGGCACCTGAGTTGTAATAGAGTTACATTAATGGTGGTGCCAATGCAATGGCTGGATTATCAACACAGCTTTGGTTTATATGTCACCATATACACTATGACCCTGAGATTCATTTTCTTACAGAAATTTACTGGAAAATACAGCGGAATTTCTAAATAGAAATAGGACCACCATTACAAACCCATTACCTGCTGTCACTTTAAATACATACAATCAGTCTTCATGTATAACAGTTATTTGTACACTCTTTTTTATAGGATTGCTATTTTTTGTGCTGCATCGGATTCACAGTAACAATCAATTTGTTCTCCTTTATACTTGTGTACTGAAGAATGACAATAAACTATCTTGAATCTTGAATTTATGAAAAACTATAAGTAACAAAATCTGACAACCAATGCGCAAAATAGAACAAATCCTGCAAATAGTAAAAAAGTTGTAGAATCCTTGAAAGTAAGTCTACAGATAATTATAAAATAATTTATTAGTTTTGTCTGTTGCAGTGGGCTAATCAAAGAAGTCAAGCTCTTCTGAGGTCCATTTAGTGATTTCTACAGATTGCTCCCTCGGATGCTGTGCTTCAGATGTTTTGCAATGATGGGAACTTTCAGCCAACATCTTCACTTGTTTGATAGAATTACTAAAACCTCACGATGCTTCAAGATTGTGGAGTCAGTTCAGCACTGAGCTGAGTGAAGTTATTCACGCTGATGAAAATAATGTAAAGCTCAACTATCACTTATGCTTCTTCTTCACTGTCCTGGCTCACGTCTGAAAGAATGGACATTCTGGAAGAGTATCAAGGGATCTAACCTGTCAAGACACAACAGATTCTGCATATGCTGGAAATCCAAAGTAACACACACAAAATGTTGGGAGGAATCTATGGAGGGAAATAAACAGTCGACATTTCAGCTGAGACACTTCATCAGGATTACTCTTTCTATCATAATGAAGGCAAAGAATTATTTATGTGAAATGGGTTAACAGCTCCACTAAAATGACAGGAAGTCATTGTCAGCTAAGAAAGGGCAGGAGTTTGGGATTAAAAATTCTGGCACAGCCGTCAAATTGGCAAAGATAGCTAGACAGTCCATCTGTGAGGGCCAGTTGAATCCTGAAGGATTTGATGAACTTGACTGTCAAGAGTGCAGGTACGTCTAGACTGTTATTGCTGGGGACAGACGTTGTGTTGAGGCTCGAGAGCAGAAAACGAAGCAGGCCTTGAGAGTGGAAAATGCACCAGTGTTCAGCGATGCCTGCTCAAGTGGGAGGTGCAGGAGTCTTGGGCCCCACACCACCAGGTATGGGAGCAGTTGTTACCCTGAGGCCATTGGGCTCATGAAGCAGCTTCACTCACCTTAGCGCCGAACTGGTTCCACGACTGTGCATTCACTTTCAGGACCCTGCAGCTCATTTTCTAATATCATCAGAATTGTGTCAATCTAACCATCCCTATCATCTTCTTTGTCAACTCTGAAAGTGAAAGTACTGTTGAAGGAAACAACCTCAAATTTGTTGTCTCCCAATCGATCTATGTGTTATTTTATTTACATTTTCTTACTATTAGCACAATTTGTCCTCTTTAACTCATTGGGTGTTTGATGGTCTTTGTTGTGTAGAGATTTTCATTGCTTCTATTGTGTTTCTTTTTTGTGGCTGCCTGCCAAAAAGATGAATCTCAAGGTTGTTTATGGTATACACACTTCGATAATAAATTTGAACTTGAACTTTGAAGTTTGAATTGTGAAAGATTTATTAAGGTAATTGAACTAATGGTGTGCCATGGTAGCATTGTGATTAGCGACCTATTACAGTTCAGGGTGTTAGAGTTGAAAATTCAATCCTGGCACCCTCTGTAAGGAGTTTGTACGTCCTCCCCTGAAATGCCCGTGTTTCCTCTGGGTCCTGCGGTTTCCTCCCACAGTTCAAACACATACTGAGTAGGTTAATTGGTCACTGTAAATTGTCCCATGATTTGATTAGGGTTAAATTGGGGTTGTTGGGGTTGCTGGGTGGTGCAGCTTGAAGGTCTGGAAGGGCCTATTCCATGCATTATCTCTAAATAAATAAATAAAACATTCCTTAAAAGAAACATTTTACAGTTCTTCATTTTGTCCACATCACAGCAGTTGTTAGATACAAAAGCAGCTGATGAAGGGCCTTGGCCCAAGATGTTGACCGTTTATTCCCCTCCACAGATACTGCCTGATCTGCTGAGTTCCTCCTCTGCAATTACTGATTGTTTAACTACATTATATAAATAGTACAACACAAGAGGAAGCTATTTGACCTATACTATCTGTGCTGACGAACAAAAATAAATGTGAATACATCCAAGTATTATTTTAAAGTACGCCAAATTACTTCTGTCAAATCTCAGGGTTCTATAATGCAAATGTACTTTAATAATAAATGTAACTTCAATGTATTTTGAATTTTCAGGTAGTGATATCTACCAACCTTTAGGTCAGCAGTTCCCAACCTGGGCTCCATGGACCCCTTGTTTAATGGTATTGCTCCATGGACCCCTTGCTTAATGGTATTGCTCCATGGACCCCTTGCTTAATGATATTGCTCCGTCGACCCCTTGCTTAATGGTATTGCTCCGTCGACCCCTTGCTTAATGGTATTGCTCCATGGACCCCTTGCTTAATGGTATTGCTCCATGGACCCCTTGCTTAATGGTATTGCTCCATGGACCCCTTGTTTAATGGTATTGCTCCATGGACCCCTTGCTTAATGGTATTGCTCCGTCGACCCCTTGCTTAATGGTATTGCTCCGTCGACCCCTTGCTTAATGGTATTGCTCCATGGACCCCTTGCTTAATGGTATTGCTCCATGGACCCCTTGCTTAATGGTATTGCTCCGTCGACCCCTTGCTTAATGGTATTGCTCCGTCGACCCCTTGCTTAATGGTATTGCTCCGTCGACCCCTTGCTTAATGGTATTGCTCCATGGACCCCTTGCTTAATGGTATTGCTCCATGGACCCCTTGCTTAATGGTAATGCTCCATGGCATACAAAAGGTTGGGAGTCCCTACTCTAGGTGAAAACATTTTTCCTCTGATCTATCATCTAATTACTTCAAATCCCTGTATCCTGTACTTCAAGCCCTCTGCTAAGGGACATAGGTTCTTCCTATTGACTTCTTAAAACAAATCACTTCTCACCATCATTATCAGCTATGGTTGGCAGTTCACCTAAGAGAAGGAAAACTCTGATGTCAAACCTCCACTGTTTTGTGGCTATACTCATGGGGAAGGCTTTGGGAGAAAACCCTGAGGAAAAACCTGGAGCTGGAGACCCTAAGGCAGTCCTATTTTGAGTTCAACGCTGACTGGCAGCTCCAGCATTGTCGCTGGCGCCGAACTGTATCGGTCTCTGCCATTCCCTTGGATTCATCAGCTGCATGGAGAGGGGAGCTTACAGCTTGCTCTCCATATTGTACTACTTTGGTTTGCATATCAACTGAAACATAGACAGCTAGGACGTAACATCTATTGTCAACCCCGATCAACAGAGTGCCTCACAACCTGACCTGCCATTTCAAAGAATCATCGATGAATGGTATAGCCACAGAAACAAGTCCTTGCAGAGAACCTCCTCCATCCCAACTGTGATGCCTATCTAGTTCAAGTCAAAGTGCAATTTATGATTGAAATATATAGTTGAAGTCAGACCCCAGCATACCTCCAAAGTTGTGGCAAAATTGCTGAAGGACAACAAAGTCACGGTATTGGACTGGCCATCACAAAGCCCTGACCTCAATCCGATAGAAAATTGGTGGGCAGAACTGAAAAAGCGTGTGTGAGTAAGGAGGCCTACAAACCTGACTCAGTTACACCAGTTCTGTCTGGAGGAATGGAACAAAATTCCAGCAACTTATTGTGAGAAGTTTGTGGAAGGCTACCCAGAACATTTGACCCTAGTTAAACAATTTAAAGGCAATGCTACCAAATACTAACAAAGTCTATGTAAACTTCTGACCCACTAGGAAAGTGATGAAAGTAATAAAAGCTGAAATAAATCATTTTCTCTACTATTATTCTGTCAATTCACATTCTTAAAATAAAGTAGTGATCCTAACTGACCCAAGGCAGGGAATGTTTTCTAGGATTAAATTAAAGAAATTGATGAGGGTAGGGCAGTGGATGTGGTCCACATGGGCTTTAGCAAAGCATTTGACAAGGTTCCTCATGAGAGACTCATCCAGAAAGTCATAAGGCATGGGATCAGTGGAACCTTGGCTGTTTGGATAAAAAATTGGCTTAAAGGAAGAAAGCAGAGGGTAGTTGTGGAAAGAAAGTATTCAGCCTGGAGATCGGTGACTAGTGGAGTGCCGCAGGGATCTGTCCTGGGACCCCTGCTATTTGTGATTTTTATAAATGACCTGGATGTAGAGGTGGAAGGATGGGTAAGTTCACGGATGACACGAAGATTGGAGGAGTTGTGGATGGAGCTGTAGGTTGTCGAAGGTTACAAGAGGATATAGACAGGCTGCAGAGTTGGGCAGAAAAATGGCAGATGGAGCTCAATCCGGACAAGTGTGAGGTGATGCATTTTGGAAGGATAAACCAGAAGATTGAGTACAGGATTAATGGTCAGTTACTTAAGAGTGTGGATGAACAAAGGGACCTTGGGGTTCAAATCCATACATCCCTCAAGGTTGCTGCATAGGTTGGTAGGGTGGGTAAGAAGGCCTATGGGATGCTAGGCTTCATTAACAGGGGGATTGGGTTCAAGAGATCATGTTGCAACTCTACAAATCTCTGGTGAGACCGCACTTAGAGTATTGTGTTCAATTCTGGTCACCTCATTATAGGAAGGATATGGAAGCAATGGAGAGGGTGCAGAGGAGATTTACCAGGATGTTGCCCGATTTGGAGAACAAGTCATATGAAGCAAGGTTAGCAGAGCTGCGACTTTTCTCTTTGGAGCATAGAAGAATGAGGGGGGACTTGATAGAGGTCTACAAGATTATGAGAGGCATAGATAGGGTGGATAGTCAGTACCTGTTTCCCAGGGCACCAACAGCAAACACCAGAGGACATATGTACAAAATTAAGGGAGGGGTTTAGTGGAGACATCAGGGGTAAGTTTTTTACACAGAAGGTTGTGAGTGCCTGGAATGACTTGCCAGGGATGGTGGTGGAGGCTAAAACATTAAGGGTATTTAAGAGCCTCTTGGACAGGCACAAGGATGAAAGAAAAACGGAGAGTTATGGGGTAGTGTGGGTTTAGTACTTTTTTTTAAGGATTATATGGGTCAGCACAACATAGAGGGCTGAAGGGCCTGTACTGTGCTGTAGTGTTCTATGGTTCTATGGTCAGGAATTGTGAAAAACGGAGTTTAAATGTATTTGGCTAAGGTATGCGTAAACTTCTGACTTCAAGTGTATATATGTTACTATATACTACCTTGAGATTCATTTTTAATTTGATCTCTTGGGATTCACAGGAAAATAAATACAGTGCATTCCGGTTAATCAGGACCAATACATTCTGGCCTAATTAAGTGGCTGCCCCAGTAAGTTGAGGTTTTATGGAAATAATTTAAAAGGTATAAAAAAAGACAAACTAGTATTTAACTGAGTAACAAGTTACATATTTAAATGAAATACAAAATAAATTAGAATATTACCAATAATATTCCAGTACTATGAAACTATATTAGTTCCTAGTTGTTGCCAACAGAGGAATTTGTTCAGTGTACATTGGTGTGTTCTTTTGAATGACTGTAAATTAACTAAATCAGCATAGTCACCTAGTGCAGATAATGGACTACCTTCATACAGTGCTTTAGATAATTGCATTCTCCAAATCTTCATTTTCATTGTAACACTCAAGATGACTGTCGATACTTTTAAATTCTTCATAGTTCTTAACTTGTTGAAGCTGTGAAATCATTTCATTTTTACTCCTGGCTGTTTCTGACATCTTCAAGTCTGTATGCTTGAAACCAAAGTGAGCAAAACGGTTCTGAATTGTCTTCCTGTTTATTACTTACAAAAATCAGTGCTTTTTGATCACAAACACATGCAATTGATTATTCAAAAACTATTTGCTCTAAGCGCCGTGTAGTAATCTAATGGACACACATGAGCACATGACTGACACTGGTTCAAAACTTTTTGACAATGGTCTCTTATCGCAATTAAGTGGCGCAGTGTCCCAAAGAAACAAAGGAAATCCCAGCTATTTTTTCTTTAAGAGTTCTCCCAAATAAGTGGCTGCACCAATTAACCAATGGCCCGATTAACTGGAATTCACTGTACAAAAGAATTTATGAAAAACTATAAACAAACAAAGGCTGACAACCAATGTGCAAAAGAAGACAAATTGTGCAAACAAAAAGTATATGGGGGATATAAGAAGTAAGTTCTTTACACAAAGAGTGATGGATGTGTGGAATGCCCTGCCAGTGTGGCAACACTTGTGGGCTGCCCAACATAATCCTCGCGGGACGGTACAGACAGGTACAGTACACTAGGGGCATTTAAGACACTTTTAGATAAGCAGATGGATGATAGAAAAATGGAAGGCTACGTAGAAGGGGTGAGTTAGATTGATCTTAGAGCAAGTTGAATGCATTAGGGTTAGGGTTAAGGGCCGAAGGGCTAGTACTGTGCTGTAATGTTTTATATTGTAAATAAGTACTGACAATATGAGTTGTAAAAATAATCCCATTTATTCCCATGAAAATGAAAACTTCCAAGGGGGTAAATACTTTTTGTAGGCACTGTAGCAACAATACCATGGACTGCATAGTATCGTAGTAGTTAGTTCACCGGGGAATCATCCGACCCATGATTGCCTGGGTTCCTCTAGGTGCTCTGGTTTCCTCCCACATTCCAAAGGTGCATGGTTTAATGTTAGTGAGTTGTGGGCATGCTTCACTGGTGTCAGAAGCATGACGACACTTGCAGGATGCCAACACTATCCTAACTGATTTCACCAATGTTTCAATTTACATTTGACAAATAAAGCTCATTACTGATCAATATGACAAGACTTGACAGAGGCTGGAGTGTAACAGATGGAATTAGATGGGATTAGAGGGGATTACGGTCTGAAAGAACCAAGGCAGGAGGTGGAAGAGGTGAACAAAAGGAGAAGAAAATCTAGGTGCATTCAAGATTCAAGATTATTTAATGCCATTTTCAATACAGAAGTGTAAAGGAAAATGAAAATGTTACCCTGAATCAGACACAGCACAAAAGAAAACAGTAAGATAAAGAACACAATGATAATAAAAAACAAATATAAATACATAAGATAGCTTAGATTGATTGCATGCCCATAAGGTGACACTAGGCACAGGAGTGTCTGTACATAAGGTGACAGACAGGAAATGATAAAGTAGTGGTGGCTGGGGGTGGATTAGTGGTTGATCAGCCTTACTGTTGAGGGAAAGTAACTACTTTTGACTCTGGTGGTGTGCCACTCTTCACACAGACATTTTGCAGTATTTTCTTTATTTTACGAGGTTGAGTTGCGAGCTCAGCACTCAACCTGGTGCCGATGGAAAGCGTACTCAGGAACGGCCAGACTGGATCTGAATCTGGGAACCTCTGTTCCGGAGTCCTGCAACGCCAGCCCGATGGGAGCGGGACAAAGTGTGTGTGGGAGAAGAGCACTGTGGCTCTGAAAGTGGGATCTTCAATGTCATTCAGTTGCAAGCTACCCATTCATTTCATTGGGCTGTACACTATCCAAGTGGCATGAACATTGAATTTTCCACCCCCCACACTCATTCAACAATCCACCTAGTTTTCTTCTCCCTCTGATCACCTCATTACTTTGCTCAGAGCCCTTTCCCGGGCTCTGTCACCGTCTCTATCTGGTTACATCAAAAAGCCCCTAACCTTCCCAGTCCCATCCTATTACTAAATGTGGGCAACCTTTCCTCTCCTTTCTTAGTCCCAATGCAGGATCTCAACCCAGAGCATCAGCTTACACCTTTTGTCTCTACTGATAGTGCATGACCAACTAAGTTCTTCCAGAGTGGTTTATTTTCATTGTACTTAATTGCCAACATGGTAGCAAACTGGCTGGTATAATGCTTTACAGCTCTAGCAATTGGGATTCAATTTTCACTGTTGCCTGTAAGCAGTTTGTACATTCTACAATGACCACATGGGTTTCCTCCAGGTGCTCCAGTTTCCTCCCACATTCCAAAGATGCACAGGTTGGAGATAGTGAGTTGTGAGCATGTTGTGTAGGCACCAGAAACATGGTGACACTTGTGGGCAGCTTCCAGCAGATCTTTGGAGTGTGTTGGTTGTTGAGACAAACGCCCATTTCACTGAATGTTTCAACATACATGTGATAGATAAAGTTAACCTCTCAAGATATCTTTATCAAAAACAGTATTAGAATCATGTGCACTGTCACTAACATACAGCACCTATAAAAAGTATTCACCCCCCCCCCTCCCTTGGAAGTTTTCATATTGTATAGTTTTACAACATTGAATCACTGGATTTAATTTGGCTTTTTTGACACTGATGTAATGAAAACAAATTTCTACAAATAGGTCCAAATTTATTACAATGATTAAACACAAAATAATTGATTGCATAATTACCTACACCCTTCAAGTCAGTATTTAGTAGATGCACCTTTGGCAGCAATTACAGCCTTGAGTTTCTGTGGATTGGCCTCTATCAGCTTTGCACATCTGGACACTGCAATTTTTCCACATTCTTCTTTACAAGTCCAGCCACAAATTCTCAACTGGATTGAGGTCTGGACTCTGACTTGGCCACTCCAGGATATTAATGTTGTTATTTTTAAGCCATTCCTGGGTCACTTTGGCTTTATGCTTGGGGTCTTTGTCTTGCTGGAAAACAGATCTTCTCCCAAGTCGCAGTTCTCTTACAGACTGCATCAGGTTTCCTCCAGGATTTCCCTGTGTTTTGCTGCATTCATTTTACCCTCTACCTTCACCAGCCTTGCAGGGCCTGCTGCAGTGAAGCATCTCCACAGCATGGTGCAGTCTTCACAATGCTTCATGGTAGGGATGGCGTGTTTTTGATGACGTGCAGTGTCTGGCTTATGCCAAGCATAGCGTTTAGTCTCAAACAAGAGAAAATCTGCAGATGCTGAAAACCCAAATAACACACACAAAACGCTGGAGGAACTCAGCAAGCCAGGCAATATCAATGGAAAAAAAGCACAGTTGATGATTCAGATCGAGACCCTTTGGCAGGAATCAGCAGTCCTGCTGAAGGGTCTCAGCCTGAAACGTCGACTGTAATTTTTTTCCCATTGATGCTGCCTGGCCAGCTGAGTTCCTCCAGCATTTTGAATGTGTTAATAGCAATTAGTCTGATGGCCAAAAAGCTCAATTTTGGTTTCAGCAGACCATAGAACCTTCTTCCAGCTGACTTCAGAGTCTCCTACATGCCTTCTGGCAAACTCTAGCCAAGATTTCATGTGAGTTTTTTTTCAACCATGGCCTTCTCTTTGCTACTTTCCCATAATGCTGTGAGTGGTGAAGCACCCAGGCAACAATTGTTACATGCAGTTTCTCCCATTTCAGCCACTGAAACTTGTAACTCCCACAGCGCTGTCAAAGGTCTTTTGCTGGCCACCCTCACCTGTCCCCTTCTTGCATGGACATTCAATTTTTAAGAACAGATCAATTCTAGGCACATTTACATTTGCACTGTATTGTTTCCATTTCTTGATGACTGACTTAACTGAACTCCAAGGGATATTCAGTGACTTGGAAATTTTCTTGTATCCTTCTCCTGACTGGTGCTTTTCAATAACCTTTTCACACAGTTGCTTGGAGTGTTCTTTTGCCTTCATGGTGTAGTTTTTGCCAGGATACTGACTCACCAGCAGTTGGACCTTCCAGATACAGATGTATTTTTACTAAAATTAATTGAAACACCTTGATTTGCCACGAGGTGACCTCCACTTAACTAATTAAGTGACTTCTAAAACCAATTGGCTGCACCAGTAATGATTTGGTGTGCCATATTAAAGGGGGTGAATACTTACACGACCAATTATTTTCTGTTTTATATTTGTAATTAACTTAGGTCATTTTGTAGAGATCTGTTTTCACTTTGACGCGAAAGAGTCTTACTCTGTTGATCAGTGTCAAAAAAAGACAAAAAAATCCACTGAATTCAACATTGTAAAACAATAAAACAAGAAAACTTCTGGGGGGTGGGGGTGGGGTGAATAATTTTTATAGGCTTTGTATGTCATGAAATTTTTTTGCTTTATCTTACAATGAGATTATATATATAAAATTAAATAAGTTGTGCAAATAGTGAAAATGGTGAGGTAGTGTCCATGGGTTCAGAAATCTAATGGTGGAGCGGAAGAAGCTAAATATTCAAAGATTCAAAGTATATTTATGATCAAAGTATGTATAAATTATAGAACCTTGAGATTTGTCTGCTTACAGGATGCCACAAAGCAAGAAACCTGAAAGAACCTAATTAAAAAAGAAAGACCAACACCCAATATGCAGAGAAAGATTTTAAAAAACACAAATCATGTAAACATTAGAAGTAAGCAACAGCATTCTGGACCAAAGTGAGTCCACGGTCCCTGAATCCTCAGAGCAGGCCCAAAGCCTCACTCTCAGTTCATCATATAGTGGGGCAAATCGCTGAGAAGTTCACAGACACAAAGTGTGTAACAGCAGGAGCAGTTTCACAGCCTCAGTGCAGCGGAGAGAAGAGTGAACATCGCAGTAGAGGGTGAATGAAAACAGCCCAACCCTCGCCTCCAGTCCTGATACCCTTTCTTTCCAGTCAATCTGGGCTGGCATTTGAATTGTCCAAACACTGAATCATGCCTTGCATTAGGACTAACTCCTCACTGCAGCAAAATGCTGCAGGCCTAGACCTCGTCACGCAGTGATTTGCTCTGGGCCTAGACCTCGCTGCCCAGAGATTTGCTTTGGGCCCAGACTTCGCCGCACAGCGATTTACTGTGGGTCTAGACCTCATCATGTAGTGACTTGCTCTGGGTCTAGACCTCGCCAACAAGCCTGAAGCCATTCTTGAACTCTCCAAATTGGCTTTGCGCTTAGAGCAATGCAACCTCATACCCGGATTAGGTGGATGGGCACAGAAACTCTTCCGCCTCGACTCCTCTCTGAATTGCTTATTCCAACTTCATCTCTGACAGTGGTACCATCTCTGTCTCTGAAACTGCTTCAAACACATTGAGCCCTGATTTTGCAACCCACCAGCCCGGCTCACCCCTCGGGTCAGTTTCGCCTCCGCTAGCCTCTTCATTGTTTGCAGTGATAAGTCTGCCACAAATTACCTCATGAGTATTATTAATGATGTTTTTAGTCGTATTTCTTGCCTTTTGAACTACCAGTAAGCTGTCACACAACTTCAGTAATGCCATCTTAAACTGAAAACAGTTCCCAAACCACTGAGTGTGTGTCTTCAGCTCCTGTACCTCCTCATGATGGATGCCACCTTTTTGAGGCATCACTCTGAAGATGTCCTCAGTGTGGAGAGACTAGTGCCGGTGATGGAGCTGGCTGCAGCTTTTTCCGATCCTGTGGAGTGGCCCTTCCATGCATTTTTGCTTCATTTAGTTATTACAATTTCCTGATTTGCTGGTTGAGTCTTCTTTACAATGCACTGCCTAAAATGATTTCAGTATGATTCATTGTGGTTACAGTTTACAGAACTTCAGATCTTGACAACAACCATATAGAGAGCAGACATTCAGAGCAGACATCTGTGTGGTGAGGACAGTTTACCACAGATTACCCATTTGAATAAAGCTGAGACATTACCTAGAAGTAGGACAAGAATGGAGATGTGTATGCTTGCACGTAACATAGTATAGACAGGTCAGTATAGATTGCGGACAATGTAGATTACAATGGGACATTGACAGGATGCAGAATTGGGCTGAGAAGTGGCAGATGAAGTTCAATCCAGAAAAATGAGAAGTAATTCACTTCCGAAGGTTGAATTTAAGGTAGAATACAGGATTAATGGCAGGATTCATAGCAGTGGGGAAGAACAAAGGGATCTTGGGATCCATGTCTGTTGATCCCTTAAAATTGTAGTGCAAGTTGATAGGGTGGTTAAGAAGGCGTATACTGTGTTTGTCTTCATTAATCAGAAGACAGAGCTCAAGATCCATGAGTTAATGTTGCAGATCTATAAAATCTTGGTTAGACCACACTTGAAGTATTGTGTTCAGTTCTGGTTGCCTGCTTATAGGAAGGATGTGAAAGCTTTTGAGAGGAGCAGAGGAGATTTAACAGGGTGCTACCTGGTTTAGAGAGCATGTCTTCTGAGGATAGGTTGAGTTAGCTTGGAAATTTTTCTTTGGGATGAAGGAGGATGCCAGGTGTCTTGATAGAAGTGTACAAGATGATAAGAGGCATAAATCGTGGATAGAGTGGACAGCCAGAGACATTTTCCTGAGGGTGGAAATGTCTTACACAAGGCGGCAGAATTGTAACATGATGGGAGGAAAGTATAAGGGTATACTTGTCAGAGGTAAACTTTTTATATAGAGATTGCTGGGTGCATGGAACGCACTATTTGGGGTGGTGGTAGAGGCAGATACAATAGGGAAGGGTTAGATTGATAATGGAATAGGTTAAAGGGTTAGCACAACATCATGGACTGAATGGCCAGTACTGTGCTATACAGAATGCTTTACCCTCTATATATCTAAGTTACCTTGCTGAATGTATCCAGTTATTAAGTTAATAAATTCAAGATGGCACCAAGCAGTAGTCTCCGTCAAGGTCATGGTTCAGATGTGGTTAGCTTTTAGGATATTTTTTAGGTTCATAAGGTTGCATGGGGCTTTGGCAGAGAAAAGGAGCTTCGTTCATGATGCTGCTTGGCAGGTTGTGTTTTATTGTGTTCAGTGTTGTTTTGCTGAGTACGGTGGGCGTGCTATGTTAGCACCAGAATGTATGGCAGCACTTGCAGGCTGCCCCAAGAACATCCTTGGGTATGCTGGTCCTTAACACAAAAGACACATCTCACTGCATGTTTTGATGTACCTGTACATGTGATAAATAAATCTTAATCTAATATCAAGACTGAGAAAAGGACAATCTAGACTCCAATTCCCACATTGTGCTGAGTTAACTGATTCCTGCAGCGCCACCAGAATGTACCTTGGTCTCTCCAGGTAAGGAAAGAAGTTGCGCAGACTAACTGTCCTTCGCTATAATTCCCCAGTCCACACAGAAAATAAGCAAGTTCAGAGAATGTAAGATCATAAGACCATAAGATACAAAAGCAGAAGCAGGCTATTTGGCCCATCGAGTCTGTTCCACCATTCAATCATGGGCTGATCCAATTTTTCCAGTCATCCACACTCCGCTACCTTCACTGGGTATATTCACTGATGAAGACAGGTTATCCGACTGACACTGACACTCTCAGCTTTCAAATATTACTTTTTGGGATGTGAGTTTTAATGAAAAGTGCAGCATGTATGGAAAGGAATAAACCGGCGACACTTCAGGCCAAGACTCTTCATCAGGACTTGTCAATTTACAATATGTATGATGGAAAGGAGTTTTTCATAATGCAAGCAGCTGGTGCTCTGTAAGGAGATCCTCACCATGTGGGAAAACTGTAAAAGTCATCTGAAAGTTCAGAAGACTACAAATGGTCTGGATGGAGTTGTCGGTAGAAAATATTTTCCTTTCAGTTAAATCAACAACCAAGGGCATACATTTACAAGCAGTACGTGACTCTGTATTTTTTCTCTCAATGGAAATATGGTAAAGATCAAGGATTTATCTGTCAGATGTACATTGATTGATACAGTGAAATATATTGTTTGTGTCAATGAACAACACAGTCCACGTATCGTGCTGTGGGCTCCCTGCAAGTGTCATCATGCTTCTGACACCAACAAAACATGCCATAAGACCACAAGATACAGGACCAGAATTAGGCCATTCAGCCCAAGGAGTCTACTCCACCATTCCATCATATCTGATTTATTACCCCTCTCAACTCCATTCCTTTCCTTTTCCCTGTAACCTTTGCCACATGACTAATCAAGAAGATATCAACCTCCGCATTAATTATGAGGGTGCGGTGAACGGTGAGAAAGGCTATCACAGTGTGCAGAGAGGGATCTGTGTCAGCTGGAAAAATGAGCTGAAAATTAATGCAGCCAAGTGTGAGGTTTTGCACTTTAGTGGGACCAACCAGGGTAGGCCTAACACAGTGAACAGTAGGGTACTGAGGAGTGTGGGAGAACAAAGGGATTTGGAAATACAGGTCCATAATTTGTTGAAAGTGGCGTCACAGGTAGATAGGATTGTAAAGAAAGCTTTCGGCACATTGTCCTTCATAAATCAATATACTGAGTACTGGAGATGGGATGTTATGTTGAGGTTGTATAAGATTTAGCTGAGGCCTTAGTTGGAGTATTGTGTGCAGTTTTGGTCATCTACACACAGAAAAGATGTAAACAAGGTTGAAAGAGTGCAGAGAAAATTTACAAGGATGTTGGTGGGTCTGGAGGAGATTGAACAGGTTAGCACTGTATTCTTTAGAATGTAGAAGATTGAGAGGAGGTTTGATAGTGGTAGACAAAATTATGAGGGGTATAGATAGGGTAAATGTAAGCAGGCTTTTTCCAATGGGTTGGATGGAACTACAACCAGAGGGCATGGATTAAGGGAGACAGGTGAAAATTTGAGGGCAACATGAGGGGAAACTCCTTTAGTCAGAGGGTTGTGAGAGTGTGGAATGAGCTGCTAGCACAACTGGTTCTTGAGAGCTCAATTTCAATTTTTAAGAGAAGTTTGGGTAGGTACATGGATAGTAGGGATATGGAGGGCTATGGTCCAGGTGCAGGTCACTGGGAGAAGGTTAAATGGTTTCGGCATGGACTCGATGGGATGGAGAGCCTGTTTCTGTGCTGTACTTCTCTATTACTTTATGACTTTGTCAAAACCCTTCTGAAAATCCAAGTACATAATATCTGCTGATTCTCTTTTATCTATCCTGATTGTTACTTCTTCAAAGAATTCCAATAGATTTGTCAGGTAAGATGAGGAACCATGCTGTTTTATCACGTGCCTCCTAGTACCCTGAAAACACATCTTTAGCAACTGACTTCAACATCTTCCTAACTACTGAGGTCAGATTAATTGGCTTATAATTTCTTTTCTTCTGCCTCTCTCCCTTCTTGAAGAGTGGAGTGACATTTGCAATTTTCCAGTCTTCTGGAACCATCCCAGAGACTAGTGATTCTTCTATTATCTTTACTAATGTGTCCACTATCTCTTCAGCCACCCCTTTCAGAACCCTGAGGTGTACACCATCTGGTCCAGGTGACTTATCTACCTTCAGACCTTTCAATTTCCCAAGAACCTTCTCCCTAGTTATGGCAACTTTACACAGTTCTGACCTGAGACTCTGGAAGTTCCAGCATACTGCTAGTGTCTTCCACAGTGAAGACTGATACAAAATGCTTATTCAGTTCATCCACCATTTCCTTGTCCCCCACTACTATCTCTCCAGCATCGTTTCCCAGTGGTCCGATATCCACTCTTGCCTATCTTTTACACTTTATGTATCTGAAGAAACTTTTAGTTCCTATTTAATATTATTGATTAGCTTACTTTTCTATTCTATCTTTACCTTCTTAATGACCTTTTTAGTTACCTTTTGTTGGTTTTTATAAGCTTCCCAACCCTCTGACTTCCCACTAATTTTTACTGTCTTATATGCCCTTCTTCTAGCTTTTATGTTGGCTTTGACTTCTCCTGTTAGCCACGGTTGTGTCATCTTGCCTTTAGAATACTTCTTCCTCTTTGGGATGTATATATCCTGTGCCTTCCGAATTGCTTCCAGAAATTCCAGCCATTGCTGCTCTGTCATCACCCTGCCGGTGTTCTTTTCCCAACAGTTCTGGCCAACTTCTCTTTCATTGCTCTCTCTCTCTCCTTTTACTCCACTGTAATACTGATACATCTGACTATAGCTTCTTGTTCTCAAATTTTAGGGTGAATTTGATCATATTATGATCACTTTCCCCTAACGGTTCTTTTACCTTAAGCTCTCTTTTAATTATACTATGTCAGTGCCTTAAGTTTGGTGGTAGTTATGGGCTACCCAGCACAATTCTCGCTTATTTGATTTAACACAAACAACATGTTTCAATGTTGACGTGAGAAATAAAGCTAACCTTTCCTAAAACTAAATCTCTGTGATTCCTGTCTGACAACTGGGTCCCTCTAGATATCAACATCTTTCAACCTTCACACGTGGATGCTTCTTTTGACCGAAGTTAATAACCTCATATTTTTCCACACCACATTTTACATCACAGTCCGTTCAATTTTTCAGACAGTTGGGGCTTGTCATCCATGGTTGGCCACTTATCTAGCAGAAGGAAAGGTCTGATCTCAAGCCTCCACCGCCCTGCTTCTAAACCCATAGTCCCTAAGGCAGTCTCATATTGAGTTCACCACTGACTGGCAACTACTGCAAAGCCGCTGATACCATACAGTTTCAATCTCTGCTGTTGTTTCGGACTCATCAGCTGCACGAAGAGGGGAACAGCCACAGCCTATTCTCCATATTGTACCGTCCTGGTTTGTGCACCAGTGGTGCTACACCATCAATGCAGAATGCCAGGATGCAACATACATGGTCAAGCCTAACCATCTGAGGGCTTCTGTTTGCCTGTTTATGTTAAGTAAATTCCCTCTGCTTCTGCTTCACAGCCCAGTTTCTTATCAGTCCTGATACACTGCACTTGCATGCAGCAGTGAACATGGAAGTCCTTACATCACAGTCCACCGTTCATAGCTATTATCCTAACTGCGCTCAGATGATTCCCCAACACTTACACTGGGAATTTAAACAAGTCACTTGTGCCAAGTCAAACTTGGCAAAGGAAAAGCATATTCATTCATTCTGATGAGCAGGAGCAGTTGCAAGTTAGTGGTCATAAATTTGAATCTTTTTTTAATTGTTTGAATGCATTAAAATAACTTTAATTAGGTTAAGCTGTATTTATTTAAGTAAATTACATTTAAAATATTAACTGTTAAGGGTAGGTTTCTTATACAGAGTGATGAATGGGTGGAATGCCCTGCTTTGGGGGGGGGGGGGGTGTTATAAATGAAGATACATTACGGGCATTTAAGAGACTCTTAGATACGCACATAAAACGTCAAGTAGTACGGCACAGCACATGCCCTTTGCCCACAAGGCTGCGCCAACCTTTTAATCCAATCTAATATCAATCTAACCCTCCATTTTCAATCATTCATATGCCTATTTAAGAGTTTCTATAAAGGCCCTAATGTATCTGCCTATACCCTCACCCCTGCAGCACATTCAACGCATCCACCACTCTCTGACATCCTCCCCTGACGCTTTCTTCCAATCACCTTAAAATTATGCCCCCTCAGATTAGCCATTTCCATCCTGGGAAGAGTCTCTAGCTGTCCACTCTATCTAAGCCTCTTATTATCTTGAACACCTCTATCAAGTCACTTCTCATCTTCCTTTGCTCGAGAGAGAAAAGCCCAGCTCACTCAACCTATCCTCATGACATACTCTATTGCTGGGCTGCACAGCTTGAACGGCTCGACGGACACTGTAATCCCGTTATACCGACCGGTATACGGTAACGGGGAGAACGTACGCACTCCTCACAGACAGTGACGGGAATTGAACCCGGGTCACTGACACTGTAATCCCGTTATACCGACCGGTATACGGTAACGGGGAGAACGTACGCACTCCTCACAGACAGTGACGGGAATTGAACCCGGGTCACTGACACTGTAATCCCGTTATACTGACCGGTACACAATAACGGGGAGAACGTACACACTCCTCACACACAGTGACGGGAATTGAACCCGGGTCACTGACACTGTAATCCCGTTATACTAACCGGTACACAGTAACGGGGAGAACGTACACACTCCTCACAGACAGTGACGGGAATTGAACCCGGGTCACTGACACTGTAATCCCGTTATACTGACCGGTACACAGTAATGGGGAGAACGTACACACTCCTCACAGACAGTGACAGGAATTGAACCCGTGTCATTGGCACTGTAATACTGTTATGCTGACCGCTATGCAGTAATGGGATAATGTTAGAGGAAATGTTTGTGGAAACCTTAAAGAATTGTATTGAAACAAGAGATTCAGTGTTTATGGAATTAACTGCATGAGATATGATAGAAATAGAGTCAGTGGAGATTGATAGCATCTGGATTAGTCAGGGTGTCAAAGGTTATGGGGATAAGGCAGAATGGGTTTGAGAGCCATGATGGAATAGTGGTGTTACTTAATGGACCAAATGGCCTAATTCTCCTCCTGTGACTTATGGTCTGTAAAATAAAAACTTAGCTAAATATTAGAGTAATGGGTTGGAAATACATCTCTATCAAAGGAAGTATAAGGACAATCATGGTCAGGAACCATGATCACCTATGTTATACAACACGAAAATGATGATGATGACTTGAAACTCACAAAATACAGATCTAAAGGAAAAAAGAACATTGAAATTTACAACGCATTTCAGCTCCTTTGGCCCACAATACCTTTAACCTACTCTAAGATCAATCCAACCCTACCCTTCTACATAGCCCTACAGTTTTCTATCATCTATGTGTTATCTAAGAGTTGCTTAAATATCCCTAGT
Organism: Hypanus sabinus; assembly: GCF_030144855.1. Taxonomy (NCBI): domain Eukaryota; kingdom Metazoa; phylum Chordata; class Chondrichthyes; order Myliobatiformes; family Dasyatidae; genus Hypanus; species Hypanus sabinus. The sequence goes on along the minus strand of NC_082719.1, from coordinate 103,957,868 downwards.
GAATCTATGTAATGTACAAGTGAGGGATTAGAACAAAATCAACTCAACTCCTGCCTGAGAAACAACTTGGATCTGCTCCAATTTGCACAGCAGATGCTATTTCGTTGACTCTTCACTCAACCATGGAACATCTGGGCAGTAAAGATGCATACATCAGGATGCTCTTTATCAACTACAGCTTGTCATTCAATAATATCATTCTCTCAAAACTAATCAAGAAGACCCATAGACCATAAGATATAGGAGCAGAATGAGGCTATTTGACCGATCAAGTCTGCTCCGCCATTACATCATGGCTGATCCAATTTTCCCCTCTGCCTCAATCTTCCGCCTTCTCCCTATATCCCTTCATAGAAACATAGAAAACCTACAGCACAATACATGCCCTTTGGCCGACAATACTGTGCCGAACATGTATTTACTTTAGAAATTACCTAAGGTTACCCATAGCCCTCTATATTTCTAAGTTCCATGTACCTATCCTGGAGCCTCTTAAAAGACCCTATTGTAGCCAACTCCATCACAGTCACCTGCAGACCATTCCACGCACTCAGCACTCTCTGCATAAAATCTTACTCCTGACATCTCTTCTGTACGTACTTTCAAGCACCTTAAAACTGTGCCCATTCATGTTAGTCATTTCAGCCCTGGCAAAAAGCCTCTGACTATTTACACGATCATGCCCTGACCAATCAAGAATCTATCAACTACTGCCTTAAATATACATAAAGACTTGGCCTCCACAGCTGCCCGTGCCAACAAATTCCACCACTCACTGGAGAAAGAAATTCCTCCTCATCTCTGTTCTAAAACGACACCCCTCTATTCTGAGGCTGAGTCCTCTGGTCTTGGACTCTCCTACCATAGGAAACACCCTCGCTAGTATCCATTCTATCGAAGCCTTTCAACATTCAATAGGTGTCATTAGGTTACCCCTCATTCTTTTGAATTCTAGTGAATATAAATCCACAGCCATCAAACGCTCTTCATATGACAAGCCATTCAATCCTAGAAGCATTTCTGTGAACCTCCTTTGAACTCTCTCCAGTTTCAGCACATCCTTCCTAAGATAGGGGCCCAAAACTGCTCACAATATTCCAAGAGGCCTCACCAGCGCTTTTATAAAATCTCAACATTACATTCTTCCTTTTATATTCCAGTTCTCTTGAAATGAATGCTGACCACATTTGCCTTCCTCACCGCAGACTCAATCTGCAAATTAACTTTAAGGGAATCTTGAATAAGGACTCCCAAGTCCCTTTGAGCCTCATTTTTTTATTTGCATTTTTTCTCCATTTAGAAAATAGTCAAGCCTTTCATTTCTTCTACCAAAGTGCATGGCCATACACTTCCTGACACTGTATTCCATCTGCCACTTCTTTGCCCATTCTCCTAATCTGTGTAAGTCCTTCTGTAACCTCTCTACTTTTTCAAAACTGCTGCCCCTCCACCTACCTTCGTATCATCTGCAAACATTACAATAAAGCTATCAATTCCATCATCCAGATCATTGGCATATAATATAAAAAGAATCGGTCCCAATACAGACTCCCATGGAACACCACTAGTCACTGGAGGCCAGTCAGTAAAGGTTCTCTTTATTCCCACGCTTTGCCTCCTGCCAATCAGACACTGTTTTATCTATGCTAGAATCTTTCCTGAGTTTGTAGCTTGTTAAGCAGCCTCATGTGTGGCACCTTTTCAAAGGCCTTCTGAAAATCCGAGTGCACAACATCCAACAATTCTCCTTTGTTTATGCTGCTTGCTAATTGTTCAAAGAATTCCAGCAGACCTGTCAGGTAAGATTTTGCCTTGAGGAAACCATGCTGACTATGGCCTATTTTATCATGTGTCTCCAAGTGCCCTGAGATCTGACTCCAATATCTTCCCAGCCACTAAGGTCAGACTAACTGGCCTGTAGTTTCTGCTTCTCCGTCTCTCTTCCTTCTTGAAGAGTGGAGTGATATTTGCAATTTTCTATTCCTCCAGAACCCAGTGATTCTAATGCTCCACAATCTCCTCAGCCACCTCTTTCAGAACCCTGGGGTATACACTATCTGGATCTTTAATAATAATTATGTAGAAAGCATGGTAGCACCTCTTCTTCCTTAGGAGTTTGTGACAATTCAGCATGACATCTATTGACCATAAGACTGTAAGACATAAGAGCAGAATTAGACCATTTGGCCTATTGAGTCTGCTCCTCCATTTAATCATGGCTGATCCTTTTTTCTCCCCTCCCCAGCCCCACTCCCCCATTTTCTTCCTGTAACTTTTGATGCCGTGGCGAATCAAGAACCTATCAATCTCTGCCTTAAGTACACTCAACGACCTGGCCTCCACAGCTGTCTGTGATAATAAATACCACAAATTCACTACCCTCTGGCTCAAGAAATTTTTCCACATCTCTGTTTTAAATGGATGTCCTTCTATCCCGAGTTTGTGCCCTCTTGTCCTAGACTCTCCCACCATGGGAAACATCTTTTCCACATCTACTCTGCCTCGGCCTTTCAACATTCAAAAGGTTTCAATGAGATCCCCCTTCATCCTTCTAAAATCCAGTGAGTACAGGCCCAGAGCTATCAAACGTTCTTCATATGATAAAACCCTTTCATTCCCAGAATCATCCTTGTGAACTGCTTCTAAACCCTCTCCAACGCCAGCACATCTTTTCTTAGATGAGGAGCCAAAAACTGCTCATGATACTGAAGGTGAGGCCTCACCAGTGCCTTATAAAGCCTCAGCATCACATCCTTGCTCTTGTATTCTGGACCTCTTGAAATGGATGCTCACATTGCATTTGCCTTCCTCACCCCACCAACTTTACCTTCACGTTAACCTTCAGGATGTTCTGCACAAGGACTCCCAAGTCCCTCTGCACCTCAAATTTTTGGATTTTCTTCCCATTAGGAAAATAGTCTGCATGTTTATTTCTACTAGCAAAGTTCATTTTATTTCGTTTGTCACTTTCTTGCTCATTCTCCTTCCAAGTCCTTCTGCAGTCTACCTGTTTACTCAACACTACCTGCCCCTCCACTAATCTTCATATCATCTTCAAACCTGACAACAAGGTTATCTATTCCTTCATCTAAGTCATTGATATACAGCATAAAAAGAAAGGTCCCAACTCTGACGCCTGGAAAATACCAATAGCAGCCAACCAGAAAAGAATAATTTTATTCAAATTCACAGCCTCCTGCCCATCAGCCAGTGCTCCAACCATGCCAGTAACATTCCTGTAATAGCATGGACTCCTAACTTGGTAAGCATCCTCATGTGTGGCTCTTTGTCAAAGGCTTTCTGAAAATCCAAATGTACAACATCTACTGCATCCCCTTTATCTATCCTACTTGTAATCTCAATTGTTTCCAATTAGTTTGTCAGGCAAGATTTTTCCTTACAGAAACCATGCTGACTTTATCCTATCTTGTTCTGGGGCACCAATTACTCCAGAACCTCATTCTGAATAATTGACTCTACCATCTTCCCAAACACTGGGGTCTGGATAACAAGTCTATCATTTCCTTTCTGCTGCCTCCCTCCTTTCTTAAAGAATGGAGTGACATTTGCAATTTTCCAATCCTCCAGAACTATGCCAGAGTCCAATGATTCTTGAAAGATCATTACTAATGCTTCCAGAACCTTGACTGCTACCTTTTTCAAAACCTTAGGTTGCAGTTCATCTGGTCCGGGTGACTTATGTACCTTTAGGTCTTTCAGCTTTTTGAGCACCTTCTTCCTTGTAATAGTGATTGCACTCACTTCTCTTCCCTCACATCCTTCAACACCTGGTACACACTGGTGAAGACTGATGCAAAATACTCATTTAGTTCAGCTGGCATCTCCTTGTCTCCTGTTATTATTTCCATGGCCTCATTTTCTAGCAATCCTATATCCACCCTCATCATTCTTTTTTTTATATATACTCCAAAAAGTTTTTTCTACCCACCTTGATATTGCTTGCTAACTCATATTTCCTCTTTTCCCTCTGAATGATTCTTTTAGTTGCTTTCTGTGGGTTTTTAAAAGCTTCCCAATCTTTCTGCTATTTTTTGCTTTGTTGTATGTCCCCTCATTTGCTTTTACATTTGCTTTGACTTCCCTTGTCAGCAATGGTTGCACTATATTGGCATTTGTGTATTTCTTTGTTTTTGGAATACTGTACATCTATCCTGCACCTTTCTCATTTTTCCTAGAAACCCAAACAATCGCCACATCCCTGCTAGCATCTCCTTCCAATTTACTTTAGCCAACTCCTCTCTCACACCACTGTAATTTCCCTCACTCCACTGAAATACTGCTACATCAGACTTTACTTTCTTCCTATCAAATTTCAAGTTGAACTCAATCATATTGTGATCACTGGCTCCTAAGGGTTCTTTTACCTTAATTTGCCTCATCACCTCTGGTTCATTAGGTAACACCCGATCCAGTATAACCAATCCCTTAGTAGGCTCAATGTCAAACTGCTCTAAAAAGCCATCTCATAGGCACTAAACTAACTCACTCTCTTGAGATCCATTACCAACCTGATTTTTCCAATCTAGCTGCATGTTGAAATCTCCCATAACTATCATAACATTGCCCTTTTAACACACCTTTTCTATTTCCCAAGTAATCTATAGTCCATAAGCCAGCTACTGTTGGGAGGCCTGTACATAACTGCCATCCGAGTCCTTTTATCTCACAGTTTCTTAACTCAACCCACAAGCATTCAACATCTTCCAATCCTACGTCACATCTTTCCAATGATTTGATGCCATTCTTTACCAGCAGAGCTACACCACTCCTCTGTCTACCTTCCTACCCCTCCCAACTTTAACCATCCTTCAGCCACGATTCAGTGATGGCCACGACATCAGACCCAATGATCTGTAAAAGTGCACCAAATCATCCACTTTATTTCTTATACTCTGTGCATTGAGACATGTTATGTTTTTACTATCATTTTTGATTCTGCACCCCTAATGCACTGATACTCACCTTGCTGGGTGCAATTTTGTCCTATCATCTACCTGCCCTTCCAGGCAGTCTGACTGCACGCTATTTTTGCCTTTTTACCATCCATCCTATCCTGAGTCCCTTCACTCTGGTTCCCACTCCCCTGCCAAATTAATTTAAACCCTCTCCAACAACTCTAACAAACCTGCTCATGGTAGTTTTGACCGAAACTGTATGTACATATGGTGGAGAGTATATTGACTGGTACAGAAACACCATTGGCCTTAAATGGAATATCCTGCAACAAGTAGTGGAATCAATGGAATCAACCCAGCCTATCACGAGTAAAGTCCTCCCGACCATGCAGTGTTGTCACAGGAAAGCAGCATCCATCATCAGGGACGCCCACAACCCAGGTCATGCTTTCTTCTTGCTGATGCCATCAGAAACAAAGTACAGAAGCCTCAGGACTCACACCACCAGATTCAGGAACAGTTATTACCCCTCAACCATCAACTTTCTGAACCAGAGGGGATAACTTCACTCAACTTCACTTGCCCCATCACTGAATTGTTCCCACAACCCATGGACTAACTTTCAGGAACACTTCATTTCATGTCTTTGATATTTATTGCTTATTTTTTTTTCTTTCTTTTAGTATTTGCCAAGTTTGTTGTCCTTTGAACACCGGTTGTCTGCTCTTTTGGTATAATCTTTCATTGATTCTACTACAGTTATTGGATTATTGAGTATGCCTGCAAGAAAATTAATTTCAGGGTTGTACGTGGTGACATATACAGTATGGACTTCAATAATAGATTTACTTTGAACTTTGAACTGGATAACTGGATGAGCTCTTTTATTTCAAATGGTTGCGACAAGCCCAACTGCAGCCTTCCAATAAGAGTCATTCTTTGCTTCTCAGTGGCTAGGCTGCTGGAATCCCAGCATAATTAGTTCAGTAAACAGTAGGGAGAGAAAGATAGCTTCTCACTATATTATTATGAGCACCAAAAATATATAAGACCATAAGACAAAGGAGCACAATCAAGCCATTCGGTCCATCGAGCCTGCTCCATCATTCCATCATGACTGATTTATTATTCCTCTCAACCCCCATTTTCCTGTCTTCTTCCTGTAACTTTTGATGGTCTAACTAACCAAGAGCCTATCGACCTCTGCTTTAAATATGCCCAATGACTTGGTTTCCACAGCCGTTTGCGACAAAGAATTCCACAGATTCACTATCCTCTGTCTGGGGAAATCCCTCCTCATCTCTTTTCTAAAGGGATGTTCTTCGATTCTGAGGCAATGCCCTCTGGACTCCCCCTCCCACTATAGGAAACTTCCTCTCCGTATACACTCTAGCTAGGCCTTTCAATATTTGATAGGTTTCAATGAGATCCCCCCATCATTCTTCTAAACTCTAGCAAGTACAGGCCCAGAGGCACCATGAGCTGTCTCACTATATTACCCTCCATCTACATTCCCAATCTTCTAGAAACCATGAAGGATGCTGGGTGTACTGGAATGTAAAGACACAACAATAAAACTACGTCAGAAATTCCAGCCCATTCCATTTTGTGATAAACTACTGGTCAGATAAAAGTCAGCAGGAAGCTTGAGAATAAGGCTGCTGGTTGAGTCACTTCAGCCAGGAGCCAGGCAGTCTCCTTCTTATCACATTAAAGGAAAACACTGCCAATAGCTCTTGGTAGCCTGACTCTCTAGTTGCATCACCATGTTGTGTGAGGGGCCACTGCACAGGATCAGAAAAAGCTGCAGAAAGTTGTAAACTCAGCCAGCTCCATCATGGGAACGAGCTTCCCCAGCCTCCAGAACATCTTCAAAAGGCGATGCCCCAAAAAGGTGGCATCCATCATTCAGGACCCCATCACCCAGGACACATCCTCTTCTCATCGCTCCCATAAGGGAGGAGGTACAGGAAGAGCCTGAAGACACCAACTCAACTTTTCAGGAACAGCTTCTTCCCTTCCACCGTCAGATTTCTAAATGGACAATGAACCTATGAGATATTTTTCCCTCTCCTTATGTACATTTTTTTAAGTTGCAAGAAAACATTTGTAAACCCTTTGAATTACCTGGTTTCCTGCATAAATTACTCATAAAATTTGGTCTGATCTTAACCTAAGTCACAATAATAGACAAACGCAATCTACCTTAGCTAATAACACACAAACAATTGTACTTCTTCTCGTCAATACTGAATACACCATTTAAACAATCACAGTCTAGGTTCAAAAAAGTACATGAACTTCTGGGGTAATGCCTTCTACAGACGCTATTTAGAGTCAGGTGTTCCAATCAATGAGATGAGATTGGAGGTGTGGGTTGTAGAGGTGCCCTGCCCTATAAAGAAGACACACAAAGTTACTGACAGAGCCTGCTCTTCTCAAGAAAGATCTGTTTATATGCACCATGCCTCGATCAAAACAACTTTCAGAGGACCTTAGAAGAAGAATTGTAGAGACACTTGAAGCTGGATAAGGCTACTAAAGACCTGGACGTTGATTAATCAACAGTAAGAAAAACTGTCTAGCAATGGAGGAAATTCAGTACTGTTGTTACTCTCTATAGTAGAGTGGGTGTCCTGCATAGATCACAGTAAGAACACAACATGCAATGCTGAAAGAGGTGAAAAATAACCCAATGGTAACAGCAAAAGACCTGCAGAAATCTCTAGAATTTGCTAAAGTTCTCTGTTTATGTGTAAAACATTGAACAAGAATGGTGTTTATGGAAAGACACCATGGATGTAACCAGTGCTCTCCAAAAACAAAACATTGCTGCGCGTCTTAAGTTTGCAAAAGACCATCTGGATGTTTTATAACCTTTCTGGGACAATGCTTTGTGGACAGATGAAACAAAAGTTGAACTTTTGAAAAGGGAATGTTTGGAGGGAAAAAGGGCACTGCATTGCGACACCAAAACCTCATCCCAACTACGAAGCATGGTGGAAGAAGCATCATGGTTCGGGGCTGCTTTGCTTCCTCAAGTCCTGGATAGCTTGTAATCATGGAGGGAACAATGAATTCAAAATTTTATCAAGACAATTTACAGCAGAATGTTAGGGCAGCGGTCTGTCACCTGAAGTTTAATAGAAGTTGGATGATGAAACACGAGTAAATCAACAACAGAATGGATTAAAAAGATGAAAATTCATGCTTTGGAATGGCCTTGTCAGAGTCCAGAGCTTAACCCAATTGAGAAATATTGATGAACTGAATGGAGGAATGGTCTAAAATTCCTCCTTGCCATTGTGCAAGTCTGATCAGCAGCTACAGGAAATGTTTGGTGGAGCTAAAAGAGGTTCTACCAGTTATTAAATAGAAGGCTTCATACACATTTTCCAGCCTGGACTATGAATCATTAAACAATATGTTCAATAAAAACATGGAAAGTAAAACTGTCATTAGCTCAGGGAGAATGTGTTTGTCTATTATTGTGACTTAGATGAAGATCAATCCACACTTTTTGAGTAATTAATCCAGAAAGTCAGGTAATTGCAAAGTGTTCACAAACTGTTTCTTACAACTGTACATACTTATCGTAATCTGTAGTATTTATTATTCTGTATTGTGCTGTATTGCTCCTGCAAAACAATATATTTTACAACATATGCCAGCGATATTAAACCTGATTCTGATTCTCTGCCTAATTATCCACTGACCAGATTGAGGAAGAAAGCTCAAAGGGAAAAAGCTAATGAAGACAGTCTTATTGCAAAATGGGCAACACAGTAGCATAAACCTTTAGAGTGCTAGTGACTGGGGTTCAATTCCTGCTGTTGTCTGTTAAGGAGTCTGTATATTCTCCCTTTAACCACACGGGTTTCCTCCAGGCGCTCCTGTATTCTCCATGGCTCAATGAACAGAGTTGAGATGAGTGAAGTTATCCATGCTGGTTCAGGAGCCTGATGGTTGAAGGATAATTACTGTTCCTGAACCTTGCAGGGTGGGATATAAGGCACTAGTTCCTCCTTCCCGATTGCAGCAGTGAGAAAAGTGTGATTTTGTGTGTGTTGCACAAAATTTCCAGTGTTGGTCAGAAAGATCTACAGTCTGCAAATCAGTGAATTTGAATGAATTAAGGACAGTGGAAACAGATGGACCAATTGCCTTTATTCTTGCCATGAGGGAGGAAATGCAGGCTGCCATTTTATGAAGAGATTGTGTTCTCCATTTTGTGTGCTAATCACTTGGCTTAATTAGTGTTTCAAAGACGACACAATAATGCCTTAGATAATCTACTGAACTAGGGATCATTTCCAAATAAGAAGTTATTTGTGAGGTGTTCTTTGGTTGGATGTAACATGCATGTTTGTGAATGCTGGTCTGTGTGATTCAAGCTGATTGAGAACAAAGAGCCATAAGTTACCAATTGTCACTTCCTGGAAAGATGGCAATAAATGGATGCTGGCCTGGAGCAGAGCCAATAAAAATGTTAAAGGTCAGGCACATGATCTACAGCCAATGACACTGGAATATTTGAATCAGTAAGAAATGAATATAAAAGCAGATGCTTCAAGTGTGCTGCTGGTGGTAACTCTGCATGAGAACAACTATCGCGGATCTGAGGTGCCCCACTGACACATGGAGGTTCGAAACAGGACTATGAGGAACATGTGACCAGCAGCAGAAACTACTTTTAACTGGTAATATTTTTCCTGTTCTTTGACTGTTCATGGAAGGTCAGGAAAACCTTGTGTTAGTTCACGTGTTCTTCCATTGAGACAGTAAAAGTACAGCCTCCCCCGGAACTGCGTTCTAGCCAGCATTGCTTAACCACGTGCATCTGTGCATTGAGCATCTGTGTTTTATTTTGATTTATTTTGTGCATCCGTTAACAAGCTGAGTTCTAAGGTATTGGAAAAGCCTAAAAGAGCTCGTAAGGGTGTTACACTTAGCGTAAAAATAGACATAATTAAGCATTTCGATAATGGTGAACAAAGTAAGGACGTAATGAGTTTGGCTAATGGAAGCTGACGAAGATGATGTTGAAGAGGTGTTGGCATCCCATGACCAAGAACTGACAGATGAAGAGCTGATGCAATTGCAAAAGGAAAGGATGACAATCGAAACCGAACACAGTAGCGAACGGCCTGAAAGTGAAGTCATCCAGGAACTGATCGTGAAGCAATTGCGTGAGATTTTCGCTGTGATTGCCAATGCTGCAATGATTGTAGAAAAGTATGACTTTAATTTTAAAAGGGTACGTAGGTTTAGGGCATATTTGTAGGATGGTTTGAGTGCTTACAAAGAACTGTGTGATTGAAATATGCGTGAGGCTAAGCAGTCAAGCATACTGTCATTTTTCAAGCCTTCCACATCAGCCACAGCAGACAACGAACCTCGAACTTCGACATCAAGGCAGGCAGACATAGAAGACGTTACTGACCTGCCTGCCCTGATGGAAACAGACGACGATGAGATGACACCCCAGTCTCCCACCACCCCAACCTCCGATGACTCAGCCGATCACACCATCATCAGTGTGCTCGCTGTCTTCCCGAGTCCAGTAAGTGATACTACACTGGACGTACATTATTCCTACTTTATATAAGCTGTGTATTTTTATGTGTTAATTGGTATGATTTGGCAGGTTCATAGCTTAAAGGTTACTGGAGAGAGTGCTTCTGCTGAGAGTGCTTGTACCGTGCGTTTCTGCCGAGAGCGCTTGCACCGAGTGCTTCTGCTGAGAGCACTTGTGTGAGATTTTTGGTACAGTGGACAGTGCTGCAATGATTGCAGAAAAGTATTTCTACTTTATATAGGCTATTTATCATATCACTCCTGCTTTTACTCTATGTTACTGTTATTTTAGATTTTATGTGTTATTTGGCATGATTTGGCAGGTTTTTTTTGGGTCTGTGAACGCTCACAAATTTTTCCCATATAAATAAGTGGTAATTGCTTCTTCACTTTACGACATTCCGGCTTACGAACTGTTTCATAGGAACGCTCTACCTTCGAATGACGGAGGAAACCTGTACTTGTCAGTAAATACAGATCTCTCTACGCCTCTCTGATCATTATTATAAAGTGTGCTTCTTGTTAACACCAGCATCTACAGAATCCCTTGTATTTTTGACACCTGTACAGTCTGCTTGAATCTTAATAATGCTGTGTGCCTTGGAGGCCCTATTACAATGGCTCCAGTCAATGTGAGACCACATTGTCTAATATTTTGGGGAGGTGAATAGAGGAAACCTGCAAAGAAAATCAACTGCTTTTTACAACAATTATACATGCAGTCAGTGGCCACTTTAATAGTTACCTCCTGTATCTTATAAACCGGAAACTGAGGTACATTTGTGGTTTCCTGCTGCTTTAGCCCATTAACTTCCTGTTCAATGTGTGGTGCATTTAGGTCTGCTCTTCTGCACACCTCTGTTGTAATACGTGGAGATTTGAGTTACTACCGCCTTCCTGCCAGCTTGAACAACTCTGGCCAATCTCCTCTAACCTCTCTCGTTAACAAGGCGTTTTCACCAACAGAACAGTGGATTTTAAAAAAAACTCACACCATTTTCTATAAACTCTCAAGAATGTTGTGTATGAAAATTCCCAGAGATCAGCAATTTCTGAGATAATCAAACCACCCTGTCTGACACCAACAACCACTCCATGGTCAAGATCACATAAATCACATTTCTTCCCCAATCTGATGTTTGATCTGAACAAGTGAAACTCCTGCACATGTCTGCATGCTTTTGTGCACTGAGTGGCTGATTAGAAATTTGCATTAATGAGCAGGTGTACAGGTGTACCTAATAAGGTGGCCACTGAATGTATACTTAAAAATCCATTTTTTTCCAGAAAGGAAATGCATTAATAACTACCTCCAGATCAGCTTATTACTCTCTGGAAAGCCAGCTGGGAACCATTCATACTCACATGCCTGTTTCTATTTCTGCCCCAGTCATGATGACACCATTTCCCACCAATATTCCTTTTCAGACACTGAGGGGAAATTAACCAGAGGGTGGTGAATCAGCAGAATTTCTTGCTAAAGACAGCCGTGGAGGCCAAGTCACTGGGTATATTTGAAGTGCAAGTTGAAAGGTTCTTGATTAGTCAGAGCATCAAAGGTTATGGGGAGAAGACAGGAGAATGTGGCTTGAGAGGGATAATAAATCGGATAATAAATCCGTCATGTTGGAATGACGGAGCAGGCTCAATGGGTTGAATGGCCTAATTCTTCTCCTGTCTCTTATGGTCTTATAATCAGATCAAACTGTCCTGGCAGTGACCAACATTGAGTATTCCTGGGAATATTACATCCTCTAAGTGTAGCATTGGATGGAGGCTTCTGTAAAGAAAATCTAATTTAGGCTATTGGTTACTTGGGATTGGTTAATCAGGGCATCCGGGTACTTGGGGCAACTATTAAAAAATGAAAACTCATCAACAAAATAGCCAATATTCACTTTGTTTATTTGGGATGCTCATTATCATCATCATCATTATTATTATTATACGTCATGTTGTATGATGTGGACGATCATGGTACTTCTACGACCATGATTGTTTTTGGCATTTTTTCTACAGAAGTATTTTGCCATGGCCTTCTTCTGGGCCGTGTCTTTACAAGACAGGTGATCCCAGCCACTGTCAATACTCTTCACAGATAGTCTGCCAAGTGTCAGTGGTCGCATCACCAGGACATGTGATATGCACCAGCTGCTCATGTAACCATCCACCACCTGCTCCCCCGGCTTCATGCTATCCTGATCAGGGGGCTAAGCAGGTGCTACACCTTGCCCAAGGGTGACCTGCAGGCTAACAGAGGGAAGGAGTGCCTTACATCTCCTTTGGTAGATATGTATCTCCACCTGCCACCCACTATATGGGTCATAGTGCTGCTTAATTGGGATAGAAGGCTGTTGCCGAACTGCTTCTAAAAATGTTAGTGCTGTGGCATTTGTATTGCCATTAGATACTGCACCATGCCTAGAGCAAACAGTTTTTAAATGTAGATTCAGTTGTGTGTGCTTGTGTTAAGTTATCCATTTGGACCAATGGATGCCGATTCAAGAAGCAGTGATTTTATATAGGAAGGCAATGAAGACAATCCATTATCTGCTCTTGGCGTCTGTGCTGATTTACAGTCAATCATAAGAACATGGCAGTGTACACTGAATGAATTCCTTTGCTAATAACTATAGGGAACTAATACAGATTCATAGTACAGCTGTGGTATCGGTAGTGCTATAATTTGTTCTGTGGTTTATTTATATGCATAATTTTTTAATCGGTTAAATGTAGTTTGTCTTTTTTATACCTTTTAACTATTTCCATGATATTTTGGCTAATTGGGGCAGCTGCTTAACTGAGCCAAAATATACTGGTCCAGATGTGTCCCAATTAACCAGAATCATGTTTAGTGTTACAGCTGGAAGTAAAAAATAAAGTACATGGGCCTATAAGAGGAAGATCAAGTGTTCACTGCTTAGCATATGAGAGGTCCATTCATGAGTCTGATAACAACTTACGTGACATCCAGTGACTGCCCTGACTTTGCCAATAATCTTCACCTCAATAAATTCACCTTACTGCAACGATATGTCAGCTTAGAATTCTACACATTGAGTCTCTGGAGCAGGCTACTTCTGATACAGAGGTGAGATTCATCCAAAACAGGCCAGGACAGGCCTTTTAGCAATGACCTTCCTAAGACTCACCTTCAGTTTATCTTTCGGCAGTGCTACAGCACCTTGTTTGATGACCTCCAGAACGCGTTCCACAGATAGGTCTGTTCCTGCTTGCTCCAGGCGAAGGCTGAAGAAGCTGATTACCTACAGGGTAAAAAATGAACAACAGTCAGACCTCAGAACATGGATCAACCTGGCCTCAAGTGCACTAGCATGAAGAAGAACGAGAATCAGGTTACTATCACAAACAAGGGAAAATCTGCAGATGCTGGAAATCCAAGCAACACACACAAAATGCTGGAGAAACTCAGTCCTGATGAAGGGTCTCGGCCTGAAACATCGACTGTACTCTTTTCCTAGATGCTGCCTGGCCTGCTGAGTTCCTCCAGCATTTTGTGTGTGTTGATCAGGTTTATTATCACTGAATTAGCTCATGCAATGTTATTTTGCAGCAGCGGTACAGCGTAATACATTAAAAATACTACAATTGACAATAGGAATATATAAAACAAAGTGGTGCAAAATGAGAGCAAAATAGTGAGGTAGTGTACATGGGTTCATGGACTGCTCAGAAATCTGATGGCAGAGGGGAAATAGCTGCTCCTAAAATGTTGGGTGTGTGCCTTCAGGGTCCTGTACCTTTTCACTGATAGTAATAATGAGAAGACGGTATGTCCTAGATGGTGTGGAGGACAGTGCCCATGATGGAAATGGGTGAGTTTATAACCCTCTGCATTGTTTTCCGAACCTGTGCATTGGCGCCGCCATACCAGACGGTCAGCAACCAGTTAGGATTCTCTCAACAGAACATCTGTTGAAATTTGTTAGAGTCTTTGGTGACAGACCAAATCAAACAAAGAAGGCCTTTTCATCTTTGCACAGTTCCTTGGGTCGTGGATGACTTATCTCCACTCTTGGCATGTGTGATCTGAGATGGCCAATGAGGCTAGTGTGAACCTGCAGTCTGCACTACCAGATTGAAGATTGTTTAATGTCATTTCCAGTACACAAGTGTGAAGAGAATGAAATAATTGTTACTCTGGATCTGATTCAGCACAAAAAAAACACAAAAGATGGGGAACACAATAATAATTTAAAAAATACACAATAAATATAATTACATCAGACAGCTTATAGACTCTATGTGGATTGATTGTATGTCCATAAGTGATGCTGGGCTGTACATAAGGTGACTGATAGGAAATAAAAATGCAGTGGTGGGTTAGTGGGTGGAGATGTTGATCAGCCTTACTGCTTGGGAAAAGTAACTGTCTTTGAGTCTGGTGGTCCTGGTGTAGATGCTACGTTGCTCCTCCCTGATGGGAGTGGGATAAATTGCCCATGAGCAGGGTGGGTAGGATCCTTCATGACGCTACCGGCCATTTTCCGGCACCTTTCTGTATCTATGTCCTCAGCAGTGGGTAGGCTGGTGCCAGTGATGTTTCGGGAAGTGTTAACTCTCCGTTGTCGAGCCTTCCTGTCTGCTGCAGTGCAGTTTCCATTCTAAGTAGTGATGCAGGTAGAGCAGGTGGGGGTGAAGGGGAGCACATTCAGATGAGACCCTATTCCTTCAACATTATACTTGTTCCAATTGAACTGATACGGGATTCTCAGTGCCATTTTCTGCATTTGGTATGGTCATGTACCAGGGATTTAGTAAGATGTTACACATACTGGAGAGCCTTCATAAGTTTCCTCTGTTTACTTCAGGGGTTTCCAACCTTTTTTATACCATGGACTAATACCATTAAGCAAGGAGTCCATATACCACAGGTTGATAACCCCTTGTCTACCTGGTAATTTTTTTGGATGATGTGTTACGTACCCCGTAACTGGGTCACTTACCGGCAAAGACAGAGAGGTCCGTTGAAGTCTGAGGGTACTATTTTTAACAGTATTTATTGATAAAAATACACAAAAATAATATCAATGCAAACATACAGATAATAAATGTCGTCAATGCTAAATCTAAAAGTGCAGGTATAATAATAATCGATAAGGAATAGCTCTATCATTGTCTAGGGGATAATGTATTGTCCAATGGAAATATAAAAGTCACTTTAGTTCATTCCAGCTGCAGCTTTTTGGTTGGAGAGAAAGACGGGTTAAAACTTGCCCATTCCTTTTATGATGTCAATCCTTCTGATTTCCCTGTTGTTAGCTAAAAACCGTTCTTCTGTGGTAAAGGCCCACCAATTCCAGGGCAAATGGAAATGGACGCACGTGGCCTTCCCACCGGCTTTCGCTATTACGGGATCGCTAGCGTGTCTTCTGGTGCGTCTGAGGGGCTGTGCCCACAGACCCTCTTTTATCCTGACTCACAGAGTCTCAGATGTCAATCAGGATGGGATGATGCAATCCCTCCACCAACCCCCCCTCGGTTCATTGCCTGGGGGCTTCGATGCATCGTACAGTATTCAATACACAATTCCATCTCCAAGAGACAATGGCTGTTATCAATGGTTCCGCCTTTCGGCGGCTAGGACACATTCCAAACTCTTTGTGGATTCTGCATGTCTTTCTCTCATTTCCTGGGTCTCCTGAACTGACTTAATAGTGATCTTGCGATTCTTAAAAAGGAGGGGGCCACGGACGTAACAGATGGAATTAGAAGAATGCTTTGGGACAATGGTGTCAAGCATGAGAACAACAGTGCCAGTCCACTGCAGATAACTGATCATAAACAGATCCTTCAAGCTGTAAGAGGATTTTGCTGCTTATTTCCTTATCCTGTTTGTTTGTTAGTTATTTAAGCTCATCACCCCTACTGGGGCATAGGGTGCCAACAGCTCACCATAGTCCTCTGTCCTGGGGCAATCTTTCATGTTGTCTCCAGGTGTAACCCATCTTCTTTATCCTTCCTCTCCCAAGATGAGGTCATTGAAGCTTCTGCTGACATTTCTTTAGCTCTGGGTTTTTAATGGGATGGGTTGCTAGCCTCATGCCCAACCCTCCTTCTTTTGCAGTCGGGTTTGGGACCGTGCATGGTGGAGATTATCCAGCTAGAGGCTGGATCATTAAAAAAAACTTCTTTTGATTAAATGCTCAAGAACTGTGCTGAAACACTGAGTCATGATCGATATTTGCTAGCATTGCAAACTGACTCTTGAGAGACATGAAAAGCAGTCCATATCTGCCAGTGTCCTCTTCTGAACTTTCATTGCCTAGGAGTGATGTTGTGCAGTACATACTTGATAGAGAACCTCTCTTTGGTCAACATTTAGCGTTGCTGGGTAAGGATGTAAATTCTTCTCCTTATTATTATTACTATTATCCTACTATTTCTTCTGGACATTAATCCTGAAATCTGAGCACACCTACTGATCAAGCTCATGACTGCCAGCCCTCTTTCATTTCAGTTCCAACCTTTCAGTTAACAAACTTATTATAAATCACCATAAATTGCACATTTAGATGGAGACATAATGTAAAGATTTTTACTCCTCATGTTTATGAAGGATGTAAGTAATAAAGTCAATTCAATTCAGTTCAAAGTGTAACAACCAATCAATGTCACTTGTGGCCTTGAACGTGACGTTTGTAGCTCAAGGCCCACAATCAAAATGTACACACAAGAGATCCTACAGATGCTGGAAATCCAGAGTAACACACACAAAGTGCTGGAGGATCTCAGCATGTCAGGCAGCATCTATGGAAAAGAATAAACAATTGACGTTTTGAGCCGAGACCCTTTCCAATCCTGATGAAGCTTCTCAGCCCAAAAGATCGCCTGTTTATTCCTTTTCATAGATGCTGCTTGGGCTGAAGAGTTCCTCCAGCATTTTGTGCCTGTTACCAACCTATCAGAAGCAGTTTCCTTTACATGACATAATGTTATTTTGTTTTTGTTTTATACTGGTTTAATTGTGGTCAACGTGTCAACAACATTTTTTCAACAAAAAATTCTTCATTGGCTATCTACAGACAAACTCAATTATTGCAGCTAAAACGTAGGCAAGGTTTAATAAATGGAATATTCACTAAATTAACTCCTTACCAAGTCAAGATTTTGCATCACATCCTGGAAGGAAGGGTGTGTGCGAAACTGTTCAAAGAGATCCCGTTTGTATAAGAGTGCATAAACCAGGTTGGGATTGTGGTGGAGACAAGAGGAAAAACAGGAATTTATGATCTCCAACATCATTCGAATTACTTCCTCTATCACGTTGACATCCTGAGCCTGTGTAGGAGAAAGTGCAAAGAGTAAGTTCCATCTCATAAGGAACCGTGGACAGAAGCTCAGTCCCATTGACTGATTAGAATCAAAATCATTATCAGGTTTATTGTCACTAACACATGTGATGAAATTTGTTGTTTCATGGCAGCAGTACATTATAATACATTAAAAAGTTACAGTTAGAAACGTAGTGCAAAAAGAAAGCAAAACAGTGAGTTAGTAACAAACAAGACAATCTGCAGATATTGAAAGTCCAAGCAGCACAAGCACAATGCTGGAGGACCTCAACAGGTTCCCCTCCAGCACCTGTGTTTCTTCCTCTCCTCCCCTACCTTCTTACTCAGACTCATCAACCTTTTTCCATAGATGCTGCTTGACCTGCTGAGTTCCTCCAGCATTGGGTGTGAGATAGTATTCATGGGCCTTTTAGAAATCTAACGGCAGAGGGAAAGAAGCTGTTCCTAAATTGCTGAGTGTGTACCTTCTCCTTGGTGGTAGGAACAACAGGGAGGAAGTATTGTATATATAACAGAAGTTAAAAAGCTGAAGTTCCAGAAGTCCAAAAGTATGGTTTTTATCATTTCAAAAAGATGACTTTTTATATTTATTGGATTACAGTCCCGCTTTATGCTGTCCTTCCACAATATTTAATTAAAATGAGTATAAGACTGCAAAAAGCTAGTATGCTCTTCCACATTTTGATCAAACTAACAATTTCTCAGGGTTTAAAAAGTATTTTCAAACGTTATAGAGTACAGCAATCACTAGCCAGGCCACAACTGGAGTACGATCACCAGTTTTAGACCATAAGATCATAAAACATAGGAGCAGAATTACCCCATTCAGCCCATCGAGTCTGCTCTGCCATTCCATTATGGCTGATCCTGGATCCCAATCAATCCTATTCACCTACCTTCTTGCAATATCATTTGATGCCCTGACCAATCAGGAAATGATCAACTTCCACCATAAATATACTTACGGACATGGCTTCCACTGCTGTCTGTGGCAGAGCATTCCACAGGTTCACTACTCTCTGGCAAAAAAACCTCCTTACCTCTGTCTTAAAGGTCGCTCCTCAATTTTAAGATAGTGCCCTCTATTTCTGGATGTCCCCACCATAGGAAATGTCCTTTCCACATCCACCTTATAAGACCATAAGGCATAGGAGCAGTATTAGGCCAGTTGGCCCATCGAGTCTGCTCTGTCATTTAATTATGGCTATCCTTTTGTCCTCTCCTCAACCCGACTCGTCAAGTCAAGTCAAGGCAAGTCACTTTTTATTGTCATTTCGACCATAACTGCTGGTACACAGTACACAGTAAAAACGAGACAATGCTTTACAAGGACCATGGTGCTACATGAAACAGTACAAAAACTACAGTGAACTACATAAAAACAACACAGAAAAAAAAGAAAATAAAACTACACTAGACTACAGACTTACCTAGGACTGCATAAAGTGCACAAAACAGTGCAGGTATTACAATAAATAACAAACAAGACAACAGGCACAGTAGAGGGCAATAAGTTGGTGTCAGTCCAGGCTCTGGGTATTGAGGAGTTTGATGGCTTGGGGGAAGAAGCTGTTACACAGTTTGGTTGTGAGAGCCTGAATGCTTTGGTGCCTTTTCCCAGATGGTAGTAGGGAGAAGAGTTTCAATGAGGGGTGTGTAGGGTCCTTCATTATGCTGTTTGCAGCTTGTAGTATAAATGTCCATGATGGCGGGAAGAGAGACCCCGATGATCTTCTCAGCTGACCTCACTATCTACTGCAGGGTCTTGCGATCCGAGATGGTGCAATTTCCGAACCAGGCAGTGATGCAGCTGCTCAGGATGCTCTCAATACAACCCCTGTAGAATGTGATGAGGATGGGGGGTGGGAGATGGACTTTCCTCAGCCTTCGCAGAAAGTAGAGACGCTACTGGGCTTTCTTTGCTATAGAGCGGGTGTTGAGGGACCAGGTGAGATTCTCTGCCAGGTGACACCAAGAAATTTGGTGCTCTTAACGATCTCTACCGAGGAGCCGTCGATGTTCAGCAGAGAGCGGTCGCTCTGTGCCCTCCTGAAGTCAACAACCATCTCTTTTGTTTTGTTCACATTCAGAGACTGGTTGTTGGCTCTGCACCAGTCCATTAGCTGCTGCACCTCCTCTCTGTATGCTGACTGGTCGTTCTTGCTGATGAGACCCACCACGGTCGTGGGTCAGCAGAGTGAACAGCAGTGGCTCCCTGGCTTTTTTCTCATAACTTTTCATGCAGTGTCCAATCAAAAACCTATCAATCTTTACCTTAAATACACCCGATGACCTGGCTTCCACAGCTGTCTGTGGTAATAAATTCCACAAATTCACCTCCCTTCTCTATCCTGAGGATGTGCCCTCTTGCCTTAGATTCACCACCATGGGAGACATCCTTTCCACATCTACTCTTTCTTTTTTTTTCCTACTCTTTCTAGGCTTTTCAACATTTGAAAGGTTTCATTGAGATCTTCCTTCATCCTTCTAAATTCCAGTAACTACAGATCCAGAGCCATCAAACATTCCTTGTATGATAACCCTTTCGTTCCTGGAATCAGTCTTGTGATCCTCTTCTGGACTCTCTCCAGTGCCAGCACATCTTTTATTAGAAGAGGAGCCAAAACTGTTTGCAATACTCAAGGTGAGGCCTTACCTGTGCCTTATAAAGCCTCAGCATCATGTCCCTGCTCTTGTATTCAAGACCTCCTGAAAAGAATGCTAACATTGCCTTTACATTCCTCACTACTGACTCTACCTGCAAGTTAACCTTTAGGGTGTTCTGCACAAGGACTCCCAAATCCCTCTGAATCTCAGATTTTTGGATTTTCTCCCCATTTAGAAAATAGTCTGCACATTTATTTCTCCTACCAAAGTGCATGACTTTGCATTTTCCAACATTGTATTTCATTTGCCACCTTCTTGCCCATTCTTCAAATCTAAGTCCTTCTGCAACATTACCTGCCGCTCCACCAATCTTCATATCATCTACAAACTTGGAAAGAAAGCCATCCATTCCATCATCAAAACCATTGATATACAGTATAAAAAGAAGTGTTCCTAACACCGACCCCTGTGAAACACCACTAGTCTCTGGCAATAAACCAGAAAAGGGTCCTTTTATTCCTGCTCACTACATCCCACCAATCAGCCAATGCTCTAAACACGATGGTAACTTTCCTGTAATACCATGGGCTCTTAACTTGGTAAGCAGCCTCACGTGTGGCCCCTTATCAAAGGCCTTTTCTAAGTCCAAATATACAAATCCACTCTTTATCTATCCTATGTGTAATCTCCTCAAATAATTCCAACAAGTTCATCAGGTAAGGTTTTCCCTTAAGGAAACCACGTTGACTTTGTCCTATCTTGGCCTGTGTCACCAAGTATCCCAAAACCTCATCCTTAACAAATGACACCAACATTTTTCCAAACAATAATCTATAATTTCCTTTCTGCTACCTTCCTTGCTTCTTAATTTTGCAATTTTCCAGTCCTTTGGCACCATGCCAGAGTCCAACAATTTTCAAAGATAATTACTAATGCCTCCATAATCTCTACCACTACCTCATTCAGAACCCTAGGGTGCAGTTCATCTGGTCCAGGTGGTATGTACCTTTAGGTCCTTCAGCTTTTTGAGCACCTTCTCCCTTGTAATAGTAACTTCACTCACTTCTCTTCCCTCACACCCTCAACATCTGGTTGTTATTATTTCTCCGGCCTCATTTTCTAGTGGTCCTATATCCACTCTCATCTCTCCTTTATTTTTTTCATATTTGAAAAAGCCTTTACTATCCACTTTGATATTGTTTGCTAGGATGTTGTCTGGATTAGAGAGCATGTCTTATGATGCTAGGGCTTTTCTCTTTGGAGTGAAGGAGCATGAGAGGTCACGATAAAGGAGTCTAAGATGACAAGAGGGTGGACAGCCAGAGACTTTTTCCCAGGGTGGAAACAGTTAATATGAGAGGACACAAGTTTAAGGTGATTGGAGTAAAGTATAGGGAAGAGGGAAGTCAGAGGTAGGTTTTTTTATGCTGAGAGAGTGAGAGGTGGGTGTGTGATGTGACCTGTCAGGAGTGATAGCAGAGGCAGATACATTAGGGACATTTAAGAAACTCTTGGAAGGCACATAAACGAAAGAAAAATTGAGGACAATGCAGGAGGGATGGCTAGATTGATTTTGGAGGTTAAAATGTTTTGGGCCGAAGGGCCTGCACTGAGCTGTAATAATTTATGTTCTATGTTCTACTTCATTTTCAACCATCTGCCAGTTGCCTTCTCATGGAGGGTCACACCACCAGATTCAGGAACAGTTATTCCCCCTCAACCATCAGACTCTTGAACCAGAGGGGATAACTTCACTCACCCCAACACTGAACTGTTCCCACAACCTACGGCCTCACTTTCAAGGACTCCTCATTTCATGTTTTTGATATTTATTGCTTATTTATGATTATTACTTCTTTCTTTTTGTATTTACACATTTTGTTGCCTTTTACACACCAGTTGAATGCTCAAATTTGGTGCGGTCTTTCATTGATTCTATAATGTTTTTCTTCAGAATGCCTGCAAGAAAATTAATCATAGGGTTGTCTACATTGATATATATGTACTTAGTTTAATAAATTTAGTTTGAACTTTGAAGTAGATCTCTTGATGCTACCTACACCTTTTCCTTGCCCAAATGTGGGCCTAGACTGAGTGTTGGCAAACAGTTTAAATGTACAGATTTGGCCTGACTGACTCATTGCCATAACAGGTTGTGCAATAACGACAATGGAGAAAGCAAAGAGGAAACCAAAGGGAGGATGCTACCAAGACAACACAATAACACAGAGTGAAGTAAATGCAGAAGAAGTGGCAGTGGCAGTAAATGCAATGGCAGTTTTGAGTTTTAAAGAGGTAAAAATAAGTCGCTTTTCTAGAACGAAATGAGTTCAGCCAGGAAACTGCACTGAATTTTGACTCAATACAGAGAGGACACAGGGACAGGATGTAGATTCCTTAACACCCTGCTGCCAACAAGCACACGTGCAGACCGTTTGAGTGTTCTGCCACCCGCTACCAACTCAACTCACAGGAATAACTCCGAGTTCTAATCAACAAGTTCCAAAATCTAAGCCTCTTGTACCTCGACTTCAATTCCCGCTGCTGTCTGTGAGGAGTTTGTAACTCTATCTGTGACTGCGTGGGTTTCCTCCAGGTGCTCCAGTTTCCTCCCACATTCTGAAGATGTACAAGGTTAGGGTTAGTAAGTTGCGGGCATGCTATGTTGGTGCCAGAAGAACAGCGGCACTGCTGGCTGCCCACTGCACATCCTCAGAATGTGTTGGTTGTTAACACAAACAATGCATTTCACTGTACGTGTTGATTATTTGGGGAACATGTGACAAATAAAGCATTACTTTACGAAAGAGAGAGAAACTAAATAGCTGCGGTTGGAGTTGACACAATGGCAGGCTGTGAATTAACAAATCGATCAATTCTCCATAGAAATCATCCCAGTCAATACTATTTTGCACATTGGTTGTGTGTCAGTTTTTGTTTGTGCATTGTTTTTCACTGATTATATCGTGTTTAGTGTGAATACCTGCATGAAAATGAATCTCAAAAGTAGTATATGTTAATATTTACAGTACACAATTTAATAATATTTATTTTACTTAGTGATGCAGTGCAAATTTGGGTGCGATGCCCACCCAAATAAAAACCAACATACCCAATTAACCCCAACCTAATAAATTTAGACCAATTTGTACAGATTTGTTTTCACTTTGACATGAAAGTCTTTTTTTGTTGATCATGTTAAAAAAGGAAAATTAAAGCCACTGTGATTCAATGTTGTAAAACAATAAAACATGAAACCTTGAGGGGTAAGGATGAATACTTTTTATAGGCTCTGTATGTGTCCCACAATTCAAAATAAGCAAGATCCATTTTCAATTGTGTTGGCTGTGCCAGAAAGGAACAGTTTTCCTTCAGACCTTTAGAGCCTACCTCCAGAAAAAGAGAATACAGAGATTTCTATCATTGACCCAGCAATCTCCATTGTTGCCTCTCAATAACGTAGGGTAGATTCCATCGGGCCATGGGAACGTTCTTCAAACCATCTGATTCAATATTAATTTGAAATGTTGATTTCACTGTGGACTAATATCTCAAATGGGTTACCCTCAGCTCTTCATTTACTGGCTTCTTATCAAAAAGAGAGTTAAATGACATAACGAGCAAGAGGTGGATAAACTTGGGTTGTTTTCTCTGAAGTGGCAGAGGCTGAGTGATTTATATGATTACGAGAGGCATAGATAGAGTAGACAGAGAACATCCTTTTCCAAGGGATGAAATGTCTAATATCAGAAGGCATGCATTTAAGGTGAGGGGGCTAACTTCAAAGGGGGTGGGAACCGAACTGAAGTGACAGAAGAAAAGGAGGTTGGCTCACAAATAGAGAAAGCTTGGAGACAGTACGAAGGGGAGGATAGGCAGGTGATAGAGAAGGGACGTACTCAGACCGATGGCTTGAGATGTTTCTATTTTAATGCGGGGAGTATTATGAATAAAGTGGATGAACTTAGAGCGTGGATCAGCACTTTGAGCTATGAAGTTGTGGCCATTACAGAGACTTGGATGGTGCAGAGGCAGGAATATACTTCAAGTGCCAGGCTTTAGATGTTTCAGAAAGGACAGGGAGGGAGGCAAAAGAGGTGGGGGCATGGCACTGTTGATCAGAGATAGTGTCATGGCTGCAGAAAAGGAGGGCTGTCTACTGAGTCTCTGTGGATGAAAGTTAGGAATAGGAAGGGGTTAATAACTTTAATGTGAAGGAGAGGTTCTGGCGGACGGGGCGGAGGTGCTCAACGAAGCGGTCCCCCAATCTGCATCGGGTCTCGCCGATGTAGAGGAGGCTGCACTGGGAGCACCGGATGCAATAGATTACCCCAACAGACTCACAAGTGAAGTGCCTCACCTGGAAGGACTGTTTGGGGCCCTGAATGGTGTTAAGAGATGAGGTGTAGGGGCAGGTGTAGCACTTATCCTTGCAGGGATAAGTGCCAGGTGGGAGATCTGTGGGGAGGGACATGTGGACCAGGCAGTCGTGGAGGGAATGATCCCTGTGAAAAGCAGAGAGGGGTAGAGAGGGAAAGATGTCCTTAGTGGTGGGGTCCTGTTGAAGGTGGCAGAAGTTGCGGAGGATAATATGCTGGATCTGGAGGCTGGTGGGGTGATAGGTGAGAACAAGGGGGACACGGTCCCTGTTGTGGTGACAGGAGGATGGGGTGAGGGCCGAAGTGTGGGAAATGGAAGAGATGCGGGTGAGGGCATCGTTGAGGACATTTGGAATGTGTTGCCTGGAGGGGGAGGCAGATACATCAGAGACTTCTAAGAGACATTTAGAAATACAATCCTCCAAGAGGTCCAGAACCTTGTTGTAGCTTGGAGGCTTGTGTGCCTCAATGACCTGGAGAGCTATGCTGGCTGGAGTCAGGACTTTATACTTTGGCTCTTGGTAGGATCACCCATTCCAAACAGGTGGAAGGGTAGAAGCCAGATTAAAAATGGTTCACCAGTCCTCCAGGTTCTGGGGCTTCAAATCAAGGCTAACAACCCTGACTGGAGAAGCAAAACTGTTACAGACACAGCAACGAAAAATCTGTATGTGATCATATTCCTGAGTCTTCACTTGGCAAAATGGATGACTGACAATTGCGAAAACCAAACTTCTGGCATGATGAAGGAAGCCCTGAACACCTCCAGAGGTAGAGGACCTTCATTTTTGCCCCAAACACCAAAGGCATAATGGGCAATAACTAAGTCAGATAGGCAATGAATGTGAGGAAAATGGAAGGATATGGAAATTTAATTGGTTCAGTGTAACACTGTGGCCGAAGGACCTAATGTGCTGTAATGTTCGATGTTCTAACAAAATGTTTCATTGTAAAGTAGGTTTGAGAGTTTAGGAAGACAGAAAGATTTTCATTTGAGAAGGCACCCATCCTTACCCCTCACATCTTCTTTGAAGTTACCCCGCTCACCTTAAATGCATGCCTTCTGATATTAGACATTTCAACCTAGGAAAAAGGATGTTGTCTGTCTACTCTATCTATGCCTCTCGTAATCTTATAAATCTCTCAGCCTCTGCCACTTCACAGAAAACAACCCAAGTTTATCCATCCTCTTACTTGTTACCTCATTTAACCCTGTTGAAACTGATGAGCTGAATGCACCTCCCCCATGTCACAGTAAGCCAACTTCTTCCACAAAGTTAGCGTGTCAGACTCAGTGTCACCAGTACAACATACCCAATGTGAAACCTGCCAACTTCCTAATTCATTCACATCTTTCCCCATTTCTCTATTTACCCATTCTGTGGTTAAAACACAATTTACACCATGAAGGACATAATATTGAAATTACCACATCGCAGCAAAACCCCATCTTGATTATCATAATGTCCATGATATTCGCCAAGCAGAAGGTCAAGAAAATAGTGAAATAGTGTGCCGATAGATGAGGGAATGCTGAAGAAGGAGGAAGTGCTGGGTACTTTGAAGAACATTAATTCTCCTTGGTCTAATGAAATCTACCTTGGATTGTTGACAGAGTCAAGAGAAATGGAGATCTTTCGTATCTAGTTTAGCCACAGACAAGATCCCAGAGTCCAAGTCCAAGGGACACAGCCTAAGAATAGAGGGAAGTCCATTTAGAACAGAGATGAGGAGTAATTTCTTTACTCAAAGGGTGGTGAATCTGTGGTATTCATTGCCAAGGATGGCTGTGAAAGCCAAGTCATTGAATATATTTAAAGCGGAGGTTAATAGGCTCTCGATTAGGTTATGGGGAGAAGGCAGGAGAATGAAGTTGAGAGGTATAATAAGTCAGCCATGTTGGAATGGTGCAGCAGACTTGATGGGTCAAATGGCTTAATTTTCTCCTACGTCTTACGGTTGTATAGTCCTAAGATAGTGAGATCAGTGTACAGATAGATGAGAGATGCTGAAATGATGGAGGTGCTGGGTATTTTGAAGAACATTAAGCCCCCTGGGTCTGATGGAATCTAGCCCAGATTATTGAGAGAGGCAAGAAAGATGGAGATCTTTAGCTATATACGAGATTCCAGAGGACTGGAGAAAAGTCAATGTTGTTCATTTATTTAGGAAGGACGGGAGGGGCAAACCAGGAAAATTATAGGCTGGTGAGCCACACATCAATGGTAGGGGGATTACTGGAGTAGATTCTATGCAATATAATTTATACATGGCCAAAAATATATGAGCATCAGGAATAGTGTTGTGTGAGAGAGATCATGTCTTATAATCTTGATTGAGCTTATTGAGGAGGTAATGAAGATGACTGATGAAGGTAAAGGTCCCTTGGTCATCTGGACTCGAACTGGCTTGGCCACAGACTGAAGAGGATAGTGATGGAGAGGTGTTACTCTGACTGGAATTCTGTGACTAGAACTGATCTGCAGAGATCACCACTGGGACACTTGTTTATGTAATCAATAACTTGGATGAAAATGTAGCTCCGGGTGACCAGCTATCTTATAGGCAAACAATCAACCTATGTTTATGTTATCTTGTGTATTTATTATTATTATATATATTTCTTATTATTATTGTGTTCTTTATCTTATTGTGTGTTTTTTTGTGCTGCATCAGATCCGGAGTAACAATTATTTTGCTCTCCTTTATACTTGTGTACTGAAAATAACAATAAACAATGTTGAATGCAGGCTCCCAACAACTCATACTGACTTGGAAATATATCATTGCTTCATTGGTGCTGGATCTAAATCCCCGATAACTCCTCACACATCTGCACTCAGTGGTAACTCGGTGTGCAAGATTTCAGTGATTCGCAAAACCTCCACTTGAGAAGCAGTTTATAGCCTTAAGAATGAATAAATGAAGCGATGACTGTTGGAGTTCATAGGTGTCTAATTACGACATTCACGCAACATGGCTTCTTGGGTCAGGTTTTGATGGATCAGATGGCTTTTCCACATGATCATTAATCTCAGCTTGGTGGGGAGGTTCAGCGAGACCAGATAGCCTACTTCTGTCTCTCATGTTCTTAATGTCAAATGCAAAGAGACAGTACACTGCTATGCTGATGAGCAGTCCAAGTTCATAGCTCCCTGAAAGTGGCTACACAGGTTGATAGGTTGAAGACATATGGATGCTTGCCTTTATTAGTCAAGGAATTGAGTTCAAAACTCCAGGAAGTTTTGTAGCAGCTTTATAAGACCATAGTTAAGGCCACATCTGCAGTACTGCATACAGTTCTGGTGGCCCCATTATAAGAAGGATATTCACTTGGATGCTGTTGAATTAGAGGGTATGTGCTAGAATGAGAAGTTGGACAAACTTGAGTTATTTTCTCTGTAGTGACAAGGCTGAAGGGAGATCTGATAGAGGTTTACAAGATTATGAGAGGCATCGATTGAGTGGACGGACAATTTTTCCCATGGTTGAAATATCTAATACCAGAGGGCATGTGTTGAAAGTGAGAGGGGATAGGTTCAAAAGGGATGTGAGGGTTACGTTTTTCACTCAGAGAGTGGTTGGATGCCTGGAATGCACTGCCTGGTATGGTGGTAGAGGTAGAAACATTAGACATTTCAAAAGACATTTAGATAGGCACATGAATGTGAGGAAAATGGAAAGGAAATTACATTGTGTAGGCAAAAGAGATTAGTTTAATTAATATTTAATTACTAATTAAATCGGATCAACACAACTTTATGGGCTGAAGGTCCTATTCCGGTGCTGTATTGTTCTGTGTTCTATGTTAATTCACCAAGAACTTGATCAATCATTCTTGAACTTGATCTGAACAACCAGTCTAGTTAGCCCCTCTCACCCCTCTCTATCTATTATCCCCGTCAATGCACTGCACTGTAAACACTTTAAATCACTTTTTGTAATGCAGTTTACATTGTAAATACATGCTGGTATTGATGTATTTATGCACATTTTATTCCATATCCTTTCTTTAACCTCTAGCTTTATTTTTTATAATTGTTGAATGTCATTGTTTGTTGCATGTGACGGCCTGATCAACACTCCACAGCAAATTCCTTATATATCCTTATTATTTATTTAGGGATACAGTGCAGGACCGAGCTTTCTGGCCCAACAAACCGTGCTGCCCAGCAATCCACTGATTTAACCCAACCTTAATCACAGGACAATTTACAATGACCAAATAACCTACTAACTGGAATGTCTTTGGACTGGGAGGAAACTGGAGCACCCAGAGGAAACCCATGCACACGCAGGAAGGATATACAAACTTTCTTAGAGGATGTCAGAATCGAACTATGAACTCTGACACCCCGAGCTGTAATAGTTTTGCACTCACTGTTACACTAATGTGGCGTCCGAATGATCCTTTATCCTTGACTTGCAGGAGAAAAGAAAACTGAAGATAATTCTCATCCCTAAATACTAACATAAGATAAAGGAGCAGGGAAAGAACATTAACTTGTGTCGGCTCTCTCTTCATCACATCAGTGAAGTCATGCACATTTTCCTGTCTCGACTGAACCCTCCACAGTCATTCCATATTTCGTCATTCTTAGTACCAACATACAGCAATCTATGTTTGAATATCCTGTAATGCCATTCACTCGTGACTCACTGACAGAATTCCAAAGGTTTATAAGCTTGTGGTGAAGTTGTTGTTTCTCATCTTGGTCAAAAAATGCTGACCTCCAAGCTTTAGATACCTGACCCAGAAACACAGACCCCTTACGATCATGTTATCAAGCACACTAACAAATGTTGTATTGTCTGTCATTCTTTTTGAACTCTTGGAATTATAGGACTAGTTTACTCCATCTATTTATTCGAGGAGTCAGGTCAGTAATCATTCATCTCACACGAAGGCAAATATACCCTTCCACATCATGGACACCTAAGTCATACAGAAGACCATAAAACCATGAGACATAGGAGCAGAATCTACTGATTTTCCATTCTCTGCTTAAAGAAAGTCCTCCACATTTCTGTTCCAAGTGGACATTCTGAGTCTGTGCCCTCTTGTCCCAGACTCACCCACTATAGAAAACATTCTCTCCACATCATTCAATATTGAATAGGTTTCAATACATGGTGTCACCATCACCTTATACAGTTACAGTAAGACTTCTTTACTCCTATAAGTTATGATACAATTTCCATTCTTAATTGCTTATTATAACCACAAGTTAACGCTATGATTCAGAATCAGAATCAAACTTTTTATCACTGACACCAGTTGTGAATTTGTTGTTTTGCAGCTGCAGTACAGTGCAATACATAAATAAATTGCTGTTACAAAAAGAAATATATATAAAAACTAAGTAAAGAGTGCAAAAAGAGAGCAAAATAGTGGGGTAGTGTACATGACCATTCAGATCTCTGATGGGTGAATGTGTGCCTTCAGGCTTCGATAACCCCTCTCTGATGGCAGCAATGAGAAGAGGGCATGTTGTGGACAGTGAGTGTCCTTCATGATGGATGTCACTTCCTCATGAAGATGCCCTTGATGGTGGGGATACTAGTGTCCACGATGGAGCTGGCAAAGTCTAAACCCTCTGCAGCTTCTTTTGATCCCTGGCATCTGCATACCAGACAGTGATGGAATCAGTCAGAATGCTCTCCATGGCACATCGTAAAAACTTGACCTAGCAAATCTCCTCAAACTCCTAATGAAGAAGAACTGCCTCACACCCAAGTGCACCAGACCCCTTGGATTACTCAGATTTACCACTCCCATTTAGAAAAATATACTCTTCTATTTTTTTCTTCAAAATAGATAACTTCACATCCGCATTTTTTATATTACCAATGAGTTTAAACTAAATTTTACTCTTCACAGATTCTGCCTGATCTGCTGAATTCTTATACCACTTCCTGTTATTTGCAGTGTCTGTTTTTTTCTTGCTTCTTAACCCTTTATGGGTTTGTACCAAAACTGTGGCTACAAACACTGGTAGGCCTACAATTGCTGGAATCTACAAACTGCACGCAAGCAAGGATTAGAACGGGTGGGAGAGAAATGGAAAGAGATCAGATTATTCTTATTTCCCAAATTTGCATTTAGCATTAGGTGCAGTATGGTAATATAGTGGTTAGCACAATGCTTTATAATGGCAGATGGAAGATTGGGATTTGATTCCTACCACTGTCTGTAAGTTTCTCCCTGTGACCATATGCTCCAGTTTCCTCCTACATTCTAAAAGGCAAATTGTTAGAATTAGTGAGCATGTATGATGGTGCCAGAAGAGACGGGACACTTGTGATTGCAAGTAAAATCCCCTCCGATTTTATTTGATGTAAACGTGGCATTTCACTGCATGTTTTGATGTATATGCGACAAATAAAGTTAATCTTATCTTGAAGATGGATGACTAAGAAAACCTGAGATTATTGTTGATACAAAACAGAGGTGCATAAGGTGAATAACCTTGCAAGAAAGTATTAGCTAATTTCATCAAGGCATTTAATGTTGGTAATCTGTCATCTGGACAAAAAAGAACCATATGTTCAGATGCTGTTCATAGTCTTCAGTTCAGCATTCAGCACAATCATCCCTCAGAAACTGATTGGAAAGCTGAGCCTACTGGGCCTGAACACCTCCCTCTGCAACTGGATCCTAGACTTCCTGACTGGGAGACCTCAGTCAGTCTGGATCAGGAGCAGCATCTCCAACACCATCACACTGAGCACGGGGGCCCCCCAGGGCTGTGTGCTCAGTCCACTGCTGTTCACTCTGCTGACCCACGACTGTGCTGCAACACACAGGTCGAACCACATCATCAAGTTCGCCGATGACACGACCAAGGTGGGTCTCATCAGCAAGAATGATGAGTCAGCTTACAGAGAGGAGGTGCAGCGGCTAACGGACTGGTGCAGAGCCAACAACCTGTCTCTGAATGTGAACAAAACAAAAGAGATGGTTGTTGACTTCAGGAGGGCACAGAATGACCACTCCCCATTGAACATCGACGGCTCCTCGGTAGAGATCGTAAGGAGCACCAAATTTCTTGGTGTTCACCTGGCGGAGAATCTCACCTGGTCCCTCAACACCCGCTCCATAGCAAAGAAAGCCCAGCAGCATCTCTACTTACTGCGAAGGCTGAGGAAAGTCCGTATCCCAACCCCTACCCTCATCACATTCTACAGGGGTTGTATTGAGAGCATCCTGAGCAGCTGCATCACTGCCTGGTTCAGAAATTGCACCATCTCGGATCGCAAGACCCTGCAGTAGATAGTGAAGTCAGCTGAGAAGATCATCGGGGTCTCTCTTCCCCCCATCATGGACATTTACACTACACGCTGCATTCGCAAAGCAAACAGCATTATGAAGGACCCCACACACCCCTCATACAATCTCTTCTCTCTCCTGCCATCTGGGAAAAGGCACCGAAGCATTCGGGCTCTCATGACCAGACTATGTAACAGTTTCTTCCCCCAAGCTATCAGACTCCTCAATATCCAGAGCCTGGACTGACACCTTACTGCCTTATTGTCCTGTTTATTATTTATTGTATTTCCTGCACTGTTTTGTGCACTTTATGCAGTCCTGGGTAGGTCTGTAGTCTAGTGTAGTTGTTGTGTATAGTTCAGTCTAGTTTTTGTACAGTGTCATTTAACACTATGGTCCTGAAAAATGTTGTCTCATTTTTACTATGTACTGTACCAGCAGTTATGGTTGAAATGACAATGAAAATGACTTGGCTTGACTTGAATAATCTTAATGTTTAACATAAACATATACAAAGTTCAAAGTAAATTCATTATCCAAGTACATACATGTCACCAAATAAAAGCCTGAGATTAATTTTCTCCAATATATCCATAGAATAATAACCATAATAGAATCAGTGAAAGACCCAACCAACTTGGACATTCAACTTAGTCATTATACACTGTCCCATGATTAGGCTGGATAAATCGGGCGCTGCTGTTAATGGCTATCAACCATAAGGAGAAATGTGCACTCACCACTCTTCTATCGTTAGGGATTTAAAAGGAACTAGAACTTTCTGTGCTACAACCTCCAGACATGAGACTATCACCTCACATTACTGCTGCCTCATTTCCTCACACTCACAGTCTGCACAGGATCCTCAGGTTTGTGTGGTAGGAAATGAAATCACAACAATACAAATTATAGCAACAATTTCATGTTCAATATGTCATCACACTGTGGTTATGTGTCACCATGTCTGGCAGTACAAATGAACACTGCAAATGTGGTCTACAGTGACAAAAACTCACGGGATGCACATTTCCGCCAAACTCCAAATCTTATGACTCCTCAGACAGCTTTGTTTTTTTTTAAAGATTCTGACAAATACTCTGATGCAAGAACTCAATGCTCTGAGCTATAATAGCGTCGCACTAACTGCTAGACTACCATGGGGTGAATGAGTATCACGGAAGGATAGCACTTTTGGTGTGAAAACCTACCATACTTCCCAAGGTAGGTCCTCCACCTTTGATCCTCAACTGACACTCAGCTCTCACCTGTAGCTCCAAGTAAGCTGTTTGCATTTGACAGTGGCCATACCCCAGGCAATGGATTGGACAGGCCAGCCAAACCAAATAAGAGTAGCCATCAGGGTTTTTTTAGAACCCTCGGTGACTTCGGGCTTGTCTACCCAAAGCACGTGAAGACTGGATTTGATGGACTGTGCAGAGGAAACCATAACTGGTTCAATGGGCAGGAAGCTGCTTCCCAGCACACATTGTGGAGAGCGAAGAGCATGTCACTGGTCCTCCACTGCACAATAATCTATCTCCAGTTGTCTTGACTCTTGTCTTGCCACTGGATCAAGACAGACTCAGACAAGAGGGTGAGGTTGACGACCAGTGCAAACTCTCCCTCATTTTAATCAAACTCACACTCAAGTCACGACTGTGGCTCTGAAATTTTTATGATTTTAAAATACAAGCTCATAAATAGTACTTCTTTCAGAGATATGATCTTTTTCACCATCCGAGACATAACCTCTTTGTGTTACAACATTCAGGGAGGAGGTACAGGAGCCTGAAGTCCCATGCTCAATGCTTTAAGAACAAACTGATGATAATAAAACAGAGAGCTATGTAGTAGAGCAGGGTTAGATTGATCTTAGAGTTAAAGATCAAGGGTCTGTACTGTCCTGTAATGTTCTATGTTAAGTATTTAGCCTCCATCAGAATTCAGAACAATTCATGAACTCATGAACAACACGTTATCTGTCTTTCCTACTATTATATACTTATTTTTGCAACTTATGACAATTCTTATGTCTTGCAATGTAGTACTGCTGTAAAACTGTAAAGAGATGTTTATTGACCACAAGGGGAGGGAACCAGAGGTCCATGAATCAGTCATCATCTGAATGATAATGTGGTATACTAGATCAGTAAATTCGTGAATGACACCAAGATATTAGGTGTATTGGACAGTGATAATGACAATCAAAGTTTACAACAGGACAGGACCGACTGAAAAACGGCAGGTGTAATATGCAGACAAGTGTGAGGTGTTGCACTTTGAGAGGACCGACCAGGATAGGTCTTACACAGTGAGTGGTAGGGCACTGAGGAGTGCGGTAGAACAAAGGGATCTGGGAACACAGATCCATAATTCATTGAAAGTGATGTCACAGGTAGGTAGGGTCATAAAGAAAGCTTTTGGCACATCGTCCTTCATCAATCAAAACAGTGAGGACAGGAGTACAGGAGGTGGGATGCTACGTTGAAGTTGAATAAGACCTTGGTGAGGCCTAATTTGGAGCATTGTGTGCAGTTTAGCTCACCTACCTAAAGGAAAGATATAAATAAAGTTGAAAGAGTGCAGAGAAAATTTACAAGAATGTTGCCAAGTCTAGAGGACCTGAGTTATAAGGGAAGACTGAATAGGCTAGGATTGCATCCTTTTGAATGAAGAAGATTGAGAGGAGATTTGATAGAATTATATAAAATTACGAATGGTACAGAGTGTAAATGCAAGCAAGCTTTTTCCACTGAGGTTGGATGAGACAACTAGAGATCACTGATTAAGGGTGAAAGGTGAAATGTTTAAGGGGAACATGAGGGGAAACTTCTTCACTCAAAGGGTGGTGAGAGTGTGGAACAAGCTGCCAGTGCAAGTGATGGATGTGATTTCGATTTCAACACTCAAGAGAAGTTTAGCTAGGTATATGGATGGAAGGGGTATGGAGAGCTATGGACTAGGTGCAGAACAATGGAACTAAACAGCTTAAATGATATGGCACAGACTGGATGGGCAAAATGCCTGTTTCAGTACAGTCATTTTCTATGACTTCATGACTCTACCTGTCACACCACTTTCAATGAATTATGGACCTTTGTTCCCAGATCATTTTGTTCTATTAAACTCTTCAGAGCCCTACCGCTACACTGGTTGGTCCTCTCAAAGTTCAACGCCTCACATTTGTCTGCATTAAATTCCATCTGCCATTTCTCAGCCCATTTCTCCAGCGGGTCCAGATCCTGCTGCAAGCTTTGATAGTCTTCCTTGCTGTTCACTACACCCCAATCTTGGTGTTGTGCCCAAATTTGCTGATCCAGTTAACCACATTGTCATCCAGATTGTTAGTATAGATACAAACAACAATGGACCCAGCACTGACCCTGCGGCACACCGCTAGTCATCTAGTCAGAGAGGCAATCATCTACAAGCATTCTCTGGCTTCTCGTGCAAACCAAATATCTGATCCAATTTACTACCTCATCTTGAGTGCCAAGTGACTGAACCTTCTTGACCAACCTCCCATGCAGGACCTTGTCAAATGCCATGCTAAAGTCCATGTAGACAATATGACAATATGACAATATGTCTTACTTCATCAACTGTCCTGTTAACATCCTCAAAATTCTATAATATTGGTTAGACATGACCTACCACACAAAAAGCCATGCTGACTATCCTTAATCAATCTCTGGCTAACCAAAATAAGCATAGCCATTCTCTTAGAATACCTTACAATAACTTCCCAGTACTAATGTCAAGTTCATTTGCCTATAATTTCTTGGTTCTTAGAGCTTTCCTTTAACAGCAGAACAAAATGAGCTAGCCTCCAATCCTCCTGTACCTCAGCTGTCACTAAGGGTGATTTAATTATCTCTGCTACAACCCCTGCTATTTTTGCACTTGCTTTCCTTTGGGTCTGAGGGAACACTTTGTCAGGCCCTGGGGATTTGTCCACCCTGATTTGCCTCAAGACAGCTAACACCTCCTACTCTGTAACCTGTTTAGGGTCCATTGCCTCACTTCTATAGACTTTGTCCTTCTCCTGAGTAAATAAAGATGCAAAAAATCCATTTAAGATCTCCCCAGTTTCTTTTGGCTCCATGCATTGATTACGATTCTGAACTTTCAGAGGACTAACTTTGTCTAACACTTCCAGGACAGTGGCAACACACGGCACATGTGGAAGGGCATCCAGGGCATCACCAATTACAGGACAACTTCAGCTGACTGTGCCAGTGATGCCTCCCTTCCAGATGTGCTGAATAACTTCTATGCCCATTTTGAGGCGGAAAATGTCATGGCGGCGAGGAAGTCCACCCCTCCTACAAATGACCAGGTGCTGTGTCTCACCGTGGCTGATGTGAGAAGAACCCTGTGGAGGGTCAACCTTTGGAAGGCTGCTGGACCAGACAACATCCCTGGTAGAGTGCTCAGAGGGTGTGCAGACCAGCTAGCAGATGTTCTCACTGACATCTTCAACATCTCCCTGAGCAGTGCCAACGTTCCAATGTGCTTCAAGGCCGCCACCATCGTCCCCTGCCGAAGAAGTCTTCAGTGTCCTGCCTAAACGTTTACTGTCCCATTGCACTCACATCCATCATCATGAAGTGCTTCAAGAGGCTTGCCTTGAGGTATATCACGACCATGCTGCCCCCCTCACCGGACCCCCTGAAGTTTGGTACCATCCCAATCGCTCAACAGATGACGCCATTGCCATCACCCTCCACCTGGCCCTGACCCACCCAGACAAAAAAGACACATATGTTCGGATGCTGTTCATAAACTTCAGTTCAGCATTCAACACAATCATCCCTCAGAAACTGACTGGAAAGCTGAGCCTACCGGGCCTGAACACCTCCCTCTGCAACTAGATCCTAGACTTCTTGACTGGGAGACCTCAGTCAGTCCGGATCGGGAGCAGCATCTTCAACACCATCACACTGAGCACGGGGGCTCCCCAGGGCTGTGTGCTCAGTCCACTGCTGTTCACTCTGCTGACCCACGACTGTGCTGCAACACACAGCTCAAATCATACCATCGGCGATGGCACGACCGTGGTGGGTCTCATCAGAAAGAACGACGAGTCAGCTTACAGAGGAGGTGCAGCAGCTAACGGACTGGTGCAGAGCCAACAACCTGTCTCTGAATGTGAACAAAACAAAAGAGATGGTTGTTGACTTCAGGAGGCCACAGAGCAACCACTCCCCGCTGAACATCGACAGCTCCTCAGTAGAGATCATTAAGAGCACCAAATTTCTTGGTGTTCACCTGGCAGAGAATCTCACCTGGTCCCTCGACACCAGCTCCATAGCAAAGGAAGCCCAGCAGCGTCTCTACTTTCTGCAAAGGCTGAGGAAAGTCCATCTCCCACCCCCCATCCTCATCACATTCTACAGGGGTTGTATTGAGAGCATCCTGATCAGCTGCATCATTGCCTGTTTCGGAAATTGCACCATCTCAGATGCAAGACCCTGCAGTAGATAGTGAGGTCAACTGAGAAGATCATCGGGGTCTCTCTTCCCGCCATCACGGACATTTACACTTCACGCTGCATCCGCAAAGCAAACAGCATTATGAAGGATCCCATGCACCCATCATACAATTTCTTCTCCCTCCTGCCGTCTGGGAAAAGGCACTGAAGCATTCGGGCTCTCACGACCAGACTATGTAACAGTTTCTTCCCCCAAGCTATCAGACTCCTCAATACCCAGTGCCTGGCCCTATTGTCGTGTCTATTATTTATTGTAATGCCTGCACTGTTTTGTGCACTTTATGCAGTCCTGGATTGGTCTGTAGTCTAGTGTAGTGTGTTTTTTTTTTCTCTGTATTGTTTTTTACGTAGTTCAGTCTAATTTTTGTAATGTGTCATGTAACACCATAGTCCTGAAAAACGTTGTCTCATTTTTACTATGTACTGCACCGGCAGTTATGGTCAAAATGACAATAAAAGTGACTTGACTTGACGTCACTTACAATCCTTTCACTCTTAACCTAATCCTTTCACTCTTAACCTATCTGTAGACTCCCTCAGGATTCTCCTTCACTTTGTCTGGTAGAGAAACCTCATTTTAGCCCTCCTGATTTCTTTCTGAACTGTTCTCTTGCTTTTCTTATACTCCACAAGTACCTTAATATGTTACTCCTCTGCACTTGCCCATTTTTTAACTCTCAATATCTCTGAAAAACATGGTTCCCTCAACTTACCTTAAACTCTTTACCTTTTGTTCTGACAGGCACATACAAGTTGTGTACATACATTCTAAATTTAATTTTTGAAGGCCTTCCACTTACTAAGTTGAACTTTGCCAGAAAACAGCCTGTCCCAAATCCACATTTACCAGATCCCTTCTGATACCATCAAAATTGGCCTTTCTCCATGTTAGAATCTCAACCCCAGATTCAGACATATCCTTTTCCATAATTACCTTTAAACTACTGATCACTAGATGTAAAGTGTTCCCCCTACACAAACTTCCGTCACCAACCCTGTCCCATACCCTAACTGCAGATCATGTATTGCACACTCTCTCGCTGTACTGACTTTCCTCAACACATTTGACAACCTCTACTCCCAAGTCCTTTTACAGTATGGGAGTCTCAGTCAATATCCCCTACTATAACAACATTATGTTTCTTATAACAGTCTGCAATTTCTCTACAAATTTGTTTCTCTAAATCCTACGGACCATTAGATAATCACATTATCTTGGTCATACTTTTCTTATTCCTCAGTTTCACCCATAAAGCCTCAAGTGTTCCAGGATGTGCTGACTGAGCACTATCGTAACATTTTCCATGACTAGTAATGCTACCCCCCTTTAATCCCTCCCGCTCTATCACGTCCAAAATAACGGAACCCCAGAATATTGACCTTCTAGTCCTGCACCTCCTGCAGTCAACTCTCACTAATGGCTACAATACATAATTCCAGGTGTTGAACCATCCCCTGTGCTCATCTGCCTTTTCCACAAAACATCTTGTACTGAAATATACGCAACTCAGAATATTAGTCCCACCACACTTAACCTTTTGCTTCCTGATTTTGTCTCAGGTCTCAACAGCACCTGTCTCCACAAGCTCTCCACTATCTGTTCTGGCACTCTGGTTTCCATCTCCCTGCAACTCTAGTTTAAAACCCCCACCCCCCTGTAGCACTAGCAAACCTTTCTGCTAGGATATTAGTCCCCCTCCAGTTTAGGTGTAAACCATCTCTTCTGTACAAGTCCCAACTTCTCTGGAGGAGAGCCCAATGATTTAAAAACCTGAAGCCCTCCCTCCTACACCAACTCCTTAGCCACATGTTAAACTGAATGATGTTCCTTTTTCTGGCCTCTGTAGCACTTGGCACATGATACTATATTTTTGTTCAAGAAGAATGATCATTTAAGAAAAACCTCTCTATACCTTACTTG
This sequence comes from Hypanus sabinus, assembly GCF_030144855.1. Lineage (NCBI taxonomy): Eukaryota > Metazoa > Chordata > Chondrichthyes > Myliobatiformes > Dasyatidae > Hypanus > Hypanus sabinus. The sequence continues at coordinate 103,918,388 of NC_082719.1, read as the reverse complement.
TATTTTATAAGTTGTTGAAAGAAATGTTATTAATCACGGACCCAATCAGTTGCTGGTAAAGAAAGACAGACAACAGACCAGGCAGCATGGCAAATAATAGTTATACCTCAGAATGTGGGCAAAAGTTTCACTCCCTCTTGCAGTGAATACAGTAGGCCCACACAACTTCAAACCCAAAGAAATGTAGACAACAATTACAACAATTGCAAATATGCTAATAGAATTGACTTCTGTGAAAGAATACAGGAAATGGGAGTAAGAATAATAATAATAACTTATTTATAGAGAACTTTCTGTACAAATGATGTAGTTCAAAGTACTTTACAATAGGATAAAATGCAAACAAAAATAAAAGACAAAAATATGTTAGTATAAAGCAAAGTTAAATAAACAGTTTTTGAGCTGGTGTTTAAAAGTGTCAGCTCAGCCTGCATTCCTTATAGTTTTAGGTATTCAATTCCACAGTTTAGGAGCATAGTTAAAAAAGCTAACCTGCCAATTTTCTTTCAGGGAAATTGTTTAAATTTAAGATACCGGGGGGTGAAGACCGGAATGCTTGAGCAGGATTACAAACCGAATGATTCTATGATATACTCTGGTCCCAGACCATTGAGAGCTTTAAAAACAAGTAAGAGAGCTTTAAAATGAATTCTAAAAGATACAGGAAGCCAGTGCAGAGTAGCTAGGATGGGTGTGATATGTTTTCTCATACTAGTTTTCATGAAAGGTCTAGCCACAGTGTTCTGAATAAGCTGAATTTATCAATAGTGCTCCTTGACACTGAATAGAATGGTTCCTCAAGATTGCTTTGCCTTTCAAGAACCAGTAGATCAGAATGTTCACTTTTCCATAACAAATTTTCATGAAAAAGCTTTTCTTTTTGTGGCCAGTATTGCTGGTGTTCTTTTTTCCACAAAGGGAAGGTGTCCATTGGCTTGGGTAGACAATGGATGTTGTGTCCTAGCGGTCTACAGTGTTGGTGCAGTGCTGTCAATTAAATGCAAGCCAGGCCAGTACAATATGGAGAGCAAGCTGTTCCCCATACAGCAGCTTCCGCTTCTCCACACAGCTGATGAATCCAAAAGTACAGCAGAGACAGATACAGTTTGGCAGCAGCAGCATCGCAGGAATTGCCAGTCAGTGTTGAGCTCAACATGGACTGCTGTAGCTCTGGATTTTCCTCAGGGGTTACTCCCAAAGCCTTCCTTGTAAGTGCATATAGCTATAAGGCAGCAGAAATTTGAGATCAGAATTTTTCTTCACCTAGATGAGCTGCCAGCACTGCTGACAAGCTGCATCTGCCCACTGCGACTGTTATTAAGGTGCGAGTAATCTTTTGTCAGTAGAAGTGGTTCTGCCAGGCTTAGTGGCTAAGCCACACGCAAAGGGCAGGAGCTGGACTATTTGAGAGGCTATTTGAGACGTACACCAGCGGGAGTATTCAGTAGGTACAGGGAACCTATCTCCACTACCTCCCCCAGCTATAACAAGCTGAAAGAAACTGTTTTCCACAATGCGGTTTGTATTTATGGGTTTTAAACTTCTGGACATTCAAGTTCAAGTTCAGTTTATTATCATTCAACTGTTCTCCTGTATACTGCCAAACAAAACAATGTTCCTCCAGACCAAGGTGCACAACACAGCAGATATAACTCACACACATAACCACAAGTAACATTACCACAAATAAATTAACAAATAACAGAGTGCATTTTTAAAAAAGTAAACAGTAACTGCTACTGGCACTCATAAGTGATGACACCTGGGTGTTGACAGGAAGTTCAGTAGTCTCACAGGCTTGGGGAAGGGGCTGTTTCTCATCCTAATAGTTCTTGTCCTAATGCTGTGGTACCACCTGCCTGATGGTGGGGAGCAAAGTGATTGGTGGACGGATGGGAGGGATCATCGACAATGCCAAGGGCCCTGCATTTGCAGCACTCATGTTAAGCTGTGGATGGAAGAGAGATCCCAATGATCCTCTCAGCAGTCCTGGCAATCCATTGTGGGGACTTGCGGAAAGAGGCCTTGAAATTTGCATTCCAAATAGTGATGTATGGTCAGTTTGCTCTCAATGGTTTTCCTGTAAAAATCGGTTAGAATTGGGGGGGGGGGGGGGCAGAAGAGCCTCACTTACTTCAATCTAAATCAGAGATAGAAAGGTTTTGATTGTGTTAGTCTTTGTTTAATTGAAGATTTTTCTAAATTATACTGTAATTATTTTTTTCAGTAAATGCTTGGAAGTAAATGAATCTTATAGTAGCATATGATAACATATACATACTTAGATAATAAATTTATTTTGAAGAACAGCATACTAAGGCAAAAGTGAATTGAGTGTGTAGGGAGCCCAAACAGGATGATCTTTGAACTATCCAGGAAGAATTAGCCAGCTCATGAAACATCCCAAATAAATAACGCTTTCATGGAAATCTTGCTCTGAGCAGCCAAATACAAACAGGAAGAGAATCAGAGACAGGCAGCTGGAAGCCGACAGACTGTATACACAACACATCCCTTGCCACAACCAAACCAAAGGGGAAATATGATGAACAACTCATTTGGAGATAACTTTATTTTTCTAACCAACGATGCTCAGTGAAAGACAGGAAGAGGAAAAACAGTACTTAGTTTTGTTTCCAAAACTACTTAAAATATAAACACAGGGAACCTGCAGATGCTGGAAATCCAGAGCGACACACACAAAATGCTGGAGAAACTCAGCAGGTCAGACAGCATCTATAGGACTAAATAGTCAACATTTCGGTCCAAGGCCCATCATCAGGACTGGAAATGAAGGGGGCAGATGCTGGAATAAGAAGGTGGGGGGAGGGGAAGTAGTTCAAGCTAGAAGGTGATAAGTGAAGCCAGATAGATGGGGGAGGAAGGATGAAGAAAGAATCTGGGAGCTGATAAGTAGAAATGGTAAGGGCCTGGAGAATATTCTCACTGGAGAGAACAGTTGACCATGGGAGATAGGGAAGGAGGGGTAGCACCAGAGGGAGAGACATACAGGTGAGGAGGAGAAGTGTAAGAGGCCAGAGGGGGAATTAAGGAAGAGGAAAAGGGGAGGGGGGGGAGTTGGAGAATTTGAACCTGACAGAAAAGGAGCTCATGGACTAGAATGTCAGAATGAGAATGGAGATTGGAATTGAAATGGTTCGCCAGTAGGAAATCCTGGTTTTTGCAGATGGAATGAAAGTGACTGACAAAATAGTCTACTTAAGGTACATTCATTTTCTTGAATTTCTAAGATGACTGGATCATTATGTAAAGTGGCATGTATTAACCATTCAACAAATGGATGCAGCCAGCAATTTTAAATAAATTATTCAAGTATTTCTATTGAAAATACAGTTCAATTTGAAACATCAAAAGTGTCACAATTTTAATTATATTAGATTAAAATAATGCATTATCTATAGTTTCTTGGAATAAAATTAATTTTAAAGGACAGGAAATTTAAAATTAAATTTTAATTTCTAAGTGTACATAGGTTCATAAGAAATTGTTATGGACAGCTGTGCAAATAGGTCATTTGGTTTCTTCAGTCTTTCATAATTCATATATTGCTAAACCTATATCTCAACATCTTGTCAGTACAGTACAGGCTATTCAGCCCATAATGTTGTACTGACCTTTTAACCTAATACAAAATCAATCTAACCCTTCCTTCTTGCATAGGCCTCCATTTTCTATCACCCATATGCCAAATTATTCATTCACTGAAATTCTAACTTTTATTGTAGAGACATACAGTCATACAACACTACAGCACTGAATCAGGCCCTTTAGTCCATCTAGTCCATTATCTAGTCCATTCTGAACAATTAATCTGTCTAGTCCCATCGAACAGCATCTGGAACATTGCCCTCCATACCCCTCCCATCCGTGTACCTATCCAAATTTCTCTTAAATGTTGAAATCAAACCCGAATCCATCACTTGTGCTGGCAGCTCTTTCCACGCTCTCCACCCTCTGTATGAAGAAGTCCCACTCATGCGCCCTAACCTTTCACCCTTAACCCATTACCTCTAGTTCTCATCTCACCCAGCCTCCATGGAAAAAGCCAGCTTGCATTTACCCTATTTATACCCCTCAAAATTTTGTATACGAAATTTCATACTGCCTCCCCTGAGTTGGTCTTAAACTGCGGAGATAGCTGACAGTCAACCATTTATTAATTTATTTAGTTACTCATTTTATTTAGAGATACAGTGTGGAACTGGGGACCCACAGCCTCGTCACAGGCCAATTTACTATAACCAATTAACATACAAGCTGATATATCTCGGGAATGTGTTTGGAAACTGGCGTGTCAGAGGAATCCCATGTGCACATGGGAAGAGGACATACAGACTTCCCACCGATCTCCCTTCTGGCACTTATCCTTGTAAACAGAACAAGTGCTACACCTGCCCTTACACTTCCTCCCTCACCACCATTCAGGGCCCCAGACAGTCCTTCCAGGTGAGGCGACACTTCACCTGTGAGTCGGCTGGTGTGGTATACTGCATCTGGTGCTCCCAGTGTGGCCTTTTATATATTGGTGAGACCTGACGCAGACTGGAAGACCGTTTCGCTGAACACCTACGCTCAGTCCGCCAGAGAAAGCAGGATCTCCCAGTGGCCACACATTTTAATTCCACGTCCCATTCCCATTCTGATATGTCTATCCATGGCCTCCTCTACAGTCAAGATGAATCCACGCTCTTGGAGGAACAACACCTTATATACCAGCTGGGTAGCCTCCAACCTGATGGCATTAACATTGACTTCTCTAACTTCCGTTAATGCCCCTCCTCCCCTTCTTATCCCATCCCTGACATATTTAGTTGTTTGTTTTTTTCTCTCTCTCTCTCTCTGCCCATCACTCTGCCTGTTCTCCATCTCCCTCTGGTGCTCCCCTCCTCCTTTCTTTCTCCCTAGGCCTCCTGTCCCATGATTCTTTCCCTTCTCCAGCTCTGTATCACTTTTGCCAATCACCTTTCCAGCTCTTAGCTTCATCCCCCCCCCCTCCAGTCTTCTCCTATCATTTCGCATTTCCCCCTCCCCCTTCTACTTTCAAATCTCTTACTATCTTTCCTTTCAGTTAGTCCCGATGAAGGGTCCTGGCCCGAAACGTCGACAACGCTTCTCCCTATAGATGCTGCCTGGCCTGCTGTGTTCCACCAGCATTTCGTGTGTGTTGTTAGACTTTTCTTACAGTGGTCGCCAGAATTGAATTCAGAATGTTAATACCCCGAGGTGTAAAAGCGTTGTGGTAACTGCTACGCTACCAAACCATCCCCATCGGTGGATCAACACGTGCAATCATGGCATGAGATCACAGTTGGACAGATGCCCTTTCCAGAAAGACATTAGTGAACATCATTACAACATCTTAGCTCAGCGGCAGGGTAGAATAATGGTTAGTGCATCGGTTTACAGTGAAGTTCAGCTGCTGTATGTAAGCAGTTTGTACATGATCATGTGGATTTCCTCTAGGTCCTCTAGATTCCCTCACATTCCAGACAGGTTAGGGTTAGTAAGTAGTGGGCATGCTATGTTGGCGCTGGAGATACAAAGGCACTTGCGGGCTGCTTCCAACACAATCCTCCCTGATCTGATTTGACGCAAATGACACATTTATTAATTATTAGCTTCTTTATTTTCTGTTTTTGCACATTGCTTGTCAGTTTTTGTCTATGGATTGTTTTTTCATAACTTCTGTTGAATTCCTTCATATTCCAGTATATGCTGGCAAGAAAATGAATCTCAAAGATAGTATATGGTGACATATACAGTGCCTATAAAAGGTATTTCACCCCCCTTACAAATTCTGTTGATCAGTGTAAAAAAGCCAAATTAAATCCACTGTGACTTAAGGTTGTAAAACAATAAAACATGAAAATTTCCTGGGGAGGGGGTTAAATATTGCACTGTACATATTTTGATAATAAGTTTACTTTGAACATTGATTACTGTGCTCTTGTACCATCTTGCCTTTTTCTTTATAACAAGGCCCAACCGATGCCTCAGGTCATGATTACAGACATCTCACCCTGCAAAAACTCATTTCAGGGAGGTAGCACCCCCCCCCCCCACCCCCCGGTCGACCTCCGAGGGTGTATGTAATACTTAGTTCAGTGATTTTGTCTAATCTGTAAACCAAGTTGGGTATATGCAGAAAATGTGACATTAAAATATGTACTTATATTAGATTATATTATCATGGAGTTATTTTTTTTATTCAATTACAACTTTAAGCAAGTCTACAGGGAGTCTGGCCTCATCACATAGGACATCAATAGAGTAGCTCCTTAGCAGCTGGCCAGCTAATTTAAATAACTATGCTAATGAACAAATGACAACTGTTAAACTTACCTCAACATGTCTTTTACATTTTAACCCACCGCGGGCAATAGAAAAGTCACTGTTGCAAACAGTGCAGCGAGCAGCACTGTCATTATTTTTGAGGTCGACTGTAAAGTCCCGCTCACAGAGAAAACTGATAGGTCTACTTAGCACGAAGAGAGACCAATCAGGATGTTCTCTCTCACTCTCACACTACCTCTCCCTCTCAAAAATATCGATTTCCAGAATATTGTATATAATTTGCAGGCGTCAGGGAGCCGCTAACAATATGCGGGAGACTCCCGGAACTTCCAGGAGAGGTGGGATGTCTGTGATTAGGAATGGATGAATTTTCACCATTTGTTCCATTTCTACTTTTGGAGTGTTTGCCTATAGACACATTAAGATAGCAGGAGATGTTTATCAGGCAGTTAAAAACATGTGGGATGCTTTTCTTTATTAGGCAGGATATAAATACAGGAATGTTATACCAGAATTGTGTACAACATTAGGCTGACCACAGCTTTATTGCTTACAGTTCTTGCTGCTGCCTTCAGGAAGGAGGTACAGGGGCCTCAGGACTCACACCACCAGTTTCAGGAACAGTTATTATACTTCAACCATCAGGCTCTTGAACCAGGGAGAATAACTTTACTCAACTTCACTTGCCCCATCACTGAACTGTCCCCACAACCTACACACTTTCAAGGACTCTTCATCTCATGTTCTCGATATTTATTGCTGATTTATTCATCATCACCACTTTGCTTGCTTTTTTGTTGTTTATTTGTATTTACTGTGAATGCCTATTGAAAATTAATCTCAGGGTGACATATATGTACTTTGATAATGAAATTACTTCGAACTTTGGACTTTGGTCACCACGTTATGAGAAGAAAGGACACCAGGGAGGTGACAAAGAGGATTTATGAGGATAAAGCCAGAACTGGAAAACTGAAGCAATGGAAAAGCTAAAGTTGTTTGCTTTTGGGAGGAGCCAGAGGGGAGGCTTTAATTGAGATGTATATAATAATAAAACCCTAGACAGAGAACATGGGATCCATTCCTTAGAGAGGTTTCCAAAATGTGAAGGAATTGATTAAAGTAATTGGCATGAAGATTAGAGGAGAGATAATAAAACTTATTGTAGATAGTCCCCTCCCGCCTTCCTCTATCTATTACTCCTGTTAAGAAACTGTAAACACTTTAAACCAGTTTTGATAATGCTGTTTACATTTTAAATTCATGCCGGTATTTATGCACATTTTATTCCATATTCATACTTCAACCTCTAATTTTATTTTTATTCTTTATAAGTTCATGTTTAATTATCATTCAACCATACATGAATACAGACAAATGAAACAGCAAAACACAATACCAACAGTCATACACATATAGAAACACAGAAACATAGAAAATAGGTGCAGGAGTAGGCCATTCGGCCCTTCGAGCCTGCACCGCCATTCAGTATGATCATGGCTGATCATCCAACTCAGAACCCTATATCTGCTTTCTCTCCATACCCTTTAGCCACAAGGGCCATATCCAACTTCCTCTTAAATACAGCCAATGAACCAGCCTCAACTGTTTCCTGTGGCAGAGAATTCCACAGATTCACCACTCTCTGTGTGAAGAAGTTTTTCCTCATCTCAGTCCTAAAAGGCTTCCCCTTTATCCTCAAATTGTGACCCTTCATTCTGGACTTCCCCAACATTGGAAACAATCTTCCTGCATCTAGCCTGTCCAATCCCTTCAGAATTTTATACGTTTCAATAAGATCCCCCCTCAATCTTCTAAATTCCAGTGAGTATAAGCTTAGACGATCCAGTCTTTCTTCATATGAAAGTCCTGCCATCCCAGGAATCAATCTGGTGAACCTTCTCTGTACTCCCTCTATGGCAAGAATGTCTTTCTTCAGATTAGGGGACCAAAACTGCACACAATATTCTAGGTGCGGTCTCACCAAGGCCTTGTACAACTGCAGTAGAACCTCCCTGCTCCTGTACTCAAATCCTTTTGCTATGAATGCCAACATACCATTTGCCTTTTTCACCGCCTGCTGTACCTGCATGCCCACCTTCAATGACTGGTGTACAATGACACCCAGGTCTCGTTGCACCTCCCCTTTTCCTAATCGGCCACCATTCAGATAATAATCTGTTTTCCTGTTCTTGCAACCAAAGTGGATAACCTCACATTTATCCACATTATGTGTATAGGATAGCAGTAAACATACAGTCTCAAAAAAAATCCTTGTTTCTTGTTTTTCATTTTAGAGATGGTAGGAGGCTGTGGACTCAGTCCCTGTGTTTGAGCTTGAAACCATTATAAGGTTTAAAACCTACATGAAGAGCTGGGATACGCAAAGAAAAGTATGCAATGCCAGATGGCCAAGTGGCTCTTATGTGACAGAATTAACTGAAGTAACTGCCTTTGACAACAAGGAATCTGTTTGATAATACAGGGGTGGCATACTAGTATAGCAGGTAGTGTAATATTTTATAGCGCTAGCAATTGGGTTCAATTCCCACCGCTGGCTGTAAGGAGTTTGTATGTTCACCCCGTGACCGTATGGGTTTCCTCTGGGTGCTCCAGTTTCCTCCCACATGCCAAAGATGCATGGGTTAGTAGTTTAATCACAAATAAGAGAAAATTCATTGACTAATTTTACAACTTTCCGTAGTTTCTTTTGGTCCTGTGCAGTAGTCACACCCCACCTCCCTCCCCACCATACCAGAAAGTGATGCAGTACACCTATCAAAGTATTCAAGTAAGTTAGGTGACAAACCAAATCTTCTCATACTCTTAACACAATATAGCTGCTGTCTTTCCTTCTTTATAGCTGCATCAATATGACGAGGTTAGATCCTCAAAGATCTAGACACCCAGGCTCTTGAAATTGCTCACTCTCTCCACTTCTGATCCCTCAGTGAGAATTGGTTCATCTTCCCTCATCTTACCTTTCCTGAAGTCCACAATCAGCTCTTTTGTCTTACTGACATTGAGTGCAAGGATGTTGCCGTGCTGCCACTACCCTAGTTGATATTTCTCACTCCCGTACGCCCTCTCATCTTCATCTGAAATCCTACCAACAATGGTTGTATCATCAGCAAATTTATAGATGGTATTTGAGCTATGCCTAGCCACACAGTCATGGGTATAGAGTGGGTAGAGCAGTGGGCTAAGCACACACCCCTGAGGTTCGTCAGTGCTGACTTCCAGGAAAGTGGAGATATTATCTCCAGTCTGTACAGATTGTGATCTTCCAGTTAGGAAGTCATTGATCCAAGTACAGAGGGAGGTACAGAGGCCTAGATTCTGTAGCTTATCAATCACGTCTGTGGGAATGATGGTGTTAAACACTGATCTCAGTGAACAGCATCCTGATATATGTGTTTGAATTGTCCAGGTGATCTAAAGCCATGTGATAAGCCATTGAGATTGCGTCTGCCGTAGACCTATTGTAGGCAAATTGCTGTGGGTCCAGGTCCTTGCTGAGACAAAAGTTCATTCTAGCCATGACTAACCTGTCAAAGCATTTCATCACTGTAGATGTGAGTGCTACTGGGTGATAGATATTAAAGCAGCTCACACTTAGGCAGTGATATAATTATTGCCTTTTTGAAGCAGGTGAGAACTTCCAACCGTAGCAGTGAGAGGCTGAAAATGTCCTTGAATACTCTCACCAGTTGGTTGGCACAAGTCTTCACAGCCTTACCAGGTACTCCATTGGGATCTTCCGCCTTGCGAGGGTTCACCCTCCTTAAAGACAGCCTAACATTGGCCTCCAAGACAGAGATCACAGGATCACCAGGTGCAGCAGGGATCTTCACAGCCGTGGTTATATTCTCCCTTTCAAACCAGGGATTAAAGACATTCAGCTCATCTTGGTAGTGAAACATCACTGTCATTCATGCTATTGCGTTTCGTTTTGTAGGAAGTAATGTCTTGCTTTTGGAACGTACAGCAAGTTTTGGAAGGCACATACACATCCACACAGATTTTAATGAAGTCGGTAACAACTACAGGATACTCATCCAGATTCAAAGTTGAATCCCTGAATACAGTCCAGTCCACCGATTCAAAACAGTCCTGTCGACACTCCTGTGCTTCCCTTTTCCATGCCTTCTTGGTCCTCACCGCTGGTGCTGCAGTCTTCAGTCTCTGCCTATACTCAGGAAGTAGGAGTACAGCCAGATGATCAGATTTTTTGAAGTATAGGTGTGGAATAGCCCTGTAGGCATTTTTGATGATGGTGTAACAGTGGTCCTGTGTGTTTCCTTTCGTACTACAAGTGATTTGTTGAAGGTAGTTATTTAGAGACTTCTTCAAGCTGGTTTGGTTAAAATCCCCCAAAATGATAGTGGTGTGGAAACGTCAGGGTGTGCTGTTTCACGTACGTTGATCATGTAATCTAGAGCAAGGCTTCTCAACCGAGGTTCTGTGGAATCCTAGGGTTCTGTGATAGGTTGCTAGGGAATCTGCAAGAGATTGTGATTAAAAAATATAAACGTTGTCTTTTGAATTTTGCACTCACAGTGGCGGGTAGTGACCAAGAAGCCACGTTAGCAATCTCATCAGAAGCCTCTCAGCACAGTACAGCAGTGCGCAGTAGGACCGTGTTCATTTGAGTCCATTCTAAGTTTTAGATGCAAGATGGGAGAGGCCGTTGATAATTGGTGAGTGCTGTATTGCACAAAGGGGAGGACAGTAGGCTGATTCAGATAGCATTAAGTACATTTTCCAAGCATTCAATGGCCTCACCCAACTTGGGCTATGATATCAGCCTCTCCCTCCCGAATTACCTCCCACAACTTCCCCTGATGCGCTACTGACTGATTTATAGGAGCAATCAAACTCTACCAGTGTAGTAGAAAATTGTAGGGAAATTTTAATTCTAAAGACAGTCCAGTGTGGGGGATTCTAGGCCGGGCCTACAGACAATTTTGATCAGGTTAATAATGAAGAATTACAATCTTCTGAGTCATTTCACTGAAATAGTGCAACAATGGACACAAAAAAGTCCACCTTTACAATGAAAGCTACTTATCAATGGGTTTTACAGGAAGCAAGTTATTTAGTAGCAGAACTTATAACCCAAAAAAAGGTAATGAGTTGGTGAGAACCTAATAACTCCAGCATGTAAAATTAAAGTGGGTAAAATACTAGGACAAGATGCAGTACGAGAAATTGAAAAAGTTTCACTCTCAAACAGCACGATAAGTCGATGTATTGATGACATGTCAAATGATGCTGAAGAGATTTTGTGTGATAAACTGAAAAAGAATGGCTTCTCTATTCAGCTTAATGAGTCAACAGATTTCAGAATCAGAATCAGAATCAGGTTTATTATCACCAGCATGTGATGTGAAATTTGTTAAATTAGCAGCAGCGGTTCAACGCAATACATAATCTAGCAGAGAGAAAAAAAAATAAACAAGTAAATCAATTACATATAATGAATAGATTAAAAATGTGCAAAAACAGGAACACTGTACTGTATATTAAAAAGAAAAGTCAGGTAGTGTCCACAGATTCAATGTCCATTTAGGAATCGGATGGCAGAGGGGAAGAAGCTGTCCCTGAATCGCTGAGTGTGTGCCTTCAGGCTTCTGTACCTCCTACCTGATGGTAACAGTGAGAAAAGGGCATGCCCTGGATGCTGGAAGTCCTTAATAATGGATGCTGCCTTTCTGAGACACCACTCCTTAAAGATGTCCTGGGTACTTTGTAGGCTAGTACCCAAAATAGAGCTGACTAGATTTATAATCTTCTGCAGCTTCTTTCAGTCCTGTGCAGTAGCCCTTCCATACCAGACAGTGATGCAGCCTGTCAGAATGCTCTCCACAGTACAACTACAGAAGTTTTTGAGTGTATTTGTTGACATGCCGAATCTCTTCAAACTCCGAATAAAGTATAGCCACTGTCTTGCCTTTATTGCTACATCGATATGTTAGATCCTCAGAGATCTATATATGTCACCAATAAGTGTCATGCTGTAGCATTTGTAAGATTTGTAAATGATGGTGGAATTCAAGAAAACTTTTTTTGTTGTGAAGAGCTGCCTGAAATAAGCAAAGACCAAGGTATATTTAATTTTTTTGTCTTCATATCTGGAAGAAAAAGGTCTGTCTTGGAGGAACTGTTTAGACAACAATGGTTAGCTCCATGAGAGATTTTCTCTTGTAAATAAGAAAATCCTGATGTGGTCACAATACACAGAGGTGCTGATGTCAAAAACTCTTGGAGATTAAATGAGAAAAGTTTTGGATGATGCTACAAAATGATTACTTTATTAAACAAAACCCAGTTCCCTCGAGGATGTTTTAAAATCTGTGTGAAAACCTGGAGAAAGAGCACACTAGTCTCCTGCTACAGACAGAAATCCGGAGGCTTAGCAGAGGAAGTGTTCTCAACAGGGCGTTTGAGCTGAAAGTTGAATTGCAGGAGTACTTCAAGAAAATAGTAGGTCAGATTTTGCAGAGTGCTTTGAAGATGAAGAACGGCTGCAGATACTAGCCTACCTAACAGTCATTTTTCATCATATGAACCAGTTGAACAAGTCTCCGCAAGGCCCTGGAGAAAATGTTTTAACTTCAAGTGACAAGATTCTTGGATTTAAAAGGAAACTGAATCTTTGGAAAAATCATGTTGCAAAAGGAAATCTTGATGTACTTCCACTGCCGTTTGGGCTTGAGAGTGGGGAAGGATATCAGAAAGTCTCGAGTCTTATTGAAAACCACCTGGAAGAACTGCAGAACAAAATTGAACAGTATTTTCCTCCCTTTCAACACAAGTGTATGACTGGGTGAAGGACCCTTTCTCTGAATCTTCTGCTCACCCTGAGAACTTAACTTTGAGAGAAGAGGAAGAACTGAGCTACACTCTGATCATGCACTCAAGATGAGATTTACTGACCTGCCCCTGGACAAGTTCTGGATTTCTCTGAAAGAAGAGTATCCTGCCATTCATAGGAAAGAAATGAAGATATTCTGCAGATATCAACTTCTAACATGCGTGAGCAAGCTTTTTCTTGTTTAACAAGCATCAAGAGCAAGAATGGGGATTGGTTGAATATGAAATCCATGAGCTTATCTCAAGTTCGACCCAGAATTGAGTATTTCTGCAGCAAAAAACAAGCACAAGTTTCACATGTCTAGGCCTATATTTGAGCTGATCACATCACTTAGTAAGAAAATGTCTTTTCAAAGTCTTGTAGAAAATTGTGCCTTAGGTTATATCTTTATTCATATTGCTTTGGGTTATGGTTTTCAGTAACTTTGCTATTCAACATTGTCAATAAATTTTCATGTTGTAAATAGCATGAATTAAAGTCAATTTACAGCATTTATTTAAATTAAATCTACTAAGCCTACCTTTAGAAAAATTAAATCCCATTTTGGGTTAAGACAGTCATTTAACATAAATTTATTAAGAGTTTTTAAAATTTATGAAAGGGAAAGAAAGATTAATTTCAAGAAAGGTAAGCTAAGCTTAAATACCTGTTTTATTTTTCTAGAAAGTTTGGCTAAAAGTTAATTCTCTACTCAAAAGAGCATTAACAATTATTTTTGGATTATTATATCTACAATCTTCTATCATACTAATGTACTATGAGCTGTAGATTTAATGATTTTTATGTAGCAGTTCCCTGAGCCCCTAAGATTATTTCAAGGGCTCCTCCGGGGAAAAAAGATGGAGAAAGGCTGATCTAGAGCCTATTTGATGTTGGCCTGAGGTGGAATGCACGCCATTACCAAAATGATCACTGAAATCTTCCATGGCAGGTAAAATGGATGACACTTAATTGCGAGATATTCCCGGGCTGGTAAGCAGAATTGGAACATCACTGATACATAAGTGCACCAAGACAAGGTGATCATGAGGCATACACTTCCACTGCTGCTCTTGAGGGACTCGATAGTCCTACCCTGACGGTGTATAGTGAACCCGTTGATCTGAATTGCTGCATCTGGTACAGAAGGGGTTAACCAGGGCTCTGTGAAACAAAGGACGCAAGTGGTCCTAATGTCCCTCTAATACAGCATCCTAGCTCTGAGATCATTGATTTTATTTACTAGAGACTGCACGTTTGCCAGCAAGATAGTTGGTATTGGAAGTCTAAAAACCCTCTTTTCCTAAATGCATCTGTATCCCTGACTTGCAGCCATGTTTCCTACAAGGAGTCCACAGAGAAGTACAGCCCCGATCAGCTTGTTTCCGTTGGTTTTTAAGCAACAATAGATTCAATCTCATTAAGACATCTTTATTAATTGTACAGATTTTGGAAGCAGTTGTGATTTTCAGCTGTATCAGGCTGGAACAGGAATATTTAAGCGGATCCATCAAACTGTGCTGGATGAAATCGTAGTCTCAGGGTGGCCCAGATGTGAACAAAATGAGAAACAAGAAAAGCTAATATGAAACTGCTGAAGTTAGTGTTGAGTACAGGGGCTGCTCTGAGTATTGATAGAAATACAACATAGAACAATACATGACAATACAGACCTTTTGGAGAAGCAGCACCTCAATATTCCATCTAGGCAGCATCCAACCTGATAGCATTAACATCAATTTCTCCAACTTCTGGTAACTTTTTTCTCTTCTCCCTTGAGTTTTCTATTGTCCACTCTGGCCTGTTATCTCTTCTCCTCATCTATCTATCTATCATCTCCCCAGTGCCCCTCTTCCTTACTTTTCTCCCATGCCCCACTCTCCTCTCCTATCAGATTTTTTCATCTACAGCCCTTTACCGTTTCCACCTGCTTCTTACTTTATTATCCCATCCTTGACTCACCTACCACCTTCTAGCTTGTACTCCTTCCCCTCCCACCACCTTCTTATTCTGGCATTTTGCCCCTCCTTTTCCCATCCTGATCAAGGGTTTCGAACAAAACATCAACTATTTATTCATTTCTACAGATTGTGCAGATGCTGGAAATCTTGAGCAACATACCCAAAATGCTGGAGGAGCACAGCAAGTCAGGCAGCATCCATGAAAGGGAATAAACAATCAATGTTTCAGGATTGACGAAGGGTTTGGACCTGAAATGTTGATTGTCACAACAAATGGGTGTGGTTTGCTGTTTCAGGGATTAGTGTCGTTGAAGCACAAGTGCCAAATAAATGGATAGTGACTTCTGTTGATATAGATACACCATTGACTTTAACAGGATCAGTTAAAGCCTTCATGATATCAAGATAGAATGCAAAAGAAATGCAGTGGATTCTAATTAATTGTGACACATTGGGACCAGTACATTTTGCCCAAATTGAGCAGTTGCTCTAATTAGCTGAAGTTTCATGGAAATAGTTAAAAAGGTATAAAAATACAAAATACCATTTAATTGAGTAACAAAGTATGTATTTAAATGAAATACACAATAAATTAGAACACTACCAATACACTACAGTACTATAAAACTGTGAACTAGTTCCTAATAGTTATTGATGGAAGCACTCATCCAGTGTACACAGCTGTGTTCTTTTGATTGACTGTAAATGAAGAAAATCTGCACAGATACATAGCGTAGATAATGGACTACGTTCATATAATGCTTTCAACAACTGTATTCTCCAAATCTTCATTTTCATTGGAACATTCAAAATGATTGTTGATACCTTCAAATTCTTTGTAATTCCTAACTTGTTGAAGTAGTGAAATCATTTCATTTTCATTGCCAGCTATTTCTGGCACTTCCAAGCCTGAATGCTTGAAACTGCAGTGAACAAAACAGTTCTGAATTGCCTTACTGCTCAGTTCTCACAAACTATCAGTGACAAAAAAATCACTGCTTTTTGAACACAAACACACACAACTGATGCTATATAAAAACTGTTCGCTCTAAAGTGTCTAATGGCCATATGGCATGCCTGTGACTGGCGCTAGTTAGAAAATATTTGGCAGTCTCCTGCCCTAATGAAGTGTAAGTGTTCTAATAAACGATGGGAGTTCTGGCTATTTTCTCAACCAGTTTTTGTTCTTTGAGTTGTCCCAAATAAGTGGCTGTCCCAGTTAACTGATGGCCCAATGAATTGGATTCCACTGCATATGTATTTGAAAAAGTCAAATTAATTAAGTAGTGCAAAAAGAGAGCAAACATACAGAGGTAGTGTGCACAGTGGTCAAAAGTTGTAGAGGTTAACATCTGTAAAAGACAATGTCAGACTAGATAAGCAGGCTGATACTTGCTTTAGAACACGCACAAAATGCTGAAGGAACTCAGCAGACCAGACAACATTTATGGAAAAGAGTGCAGTCAATATTTTGGGCCGAGACCCTTGACCAGTCCTGAAGAAGGGTGTCAGCCTAAAACATTGACTGTTTACTCTTTTCTACAGATGTTGCCTAGACTGCCGCGTTCCTCCAACATTTTGTGTGTGTTGCTTGAATTTCCAGTATCTGCAGTGTTTCTCTTATTTGTGGCACTTGCTTATATGTTGTTCCAGATCCTCTATCTTATCAGGCTGAAAACCTTCACACAGAAATTATTAACATACTGAACAATGCCCACAAAAGGGTGGAAGAATTCAAAAAGTTAGGCAGCACCTATGGAGAGGAGTAAATAGTCGATTTTTCAAGCCAAGACTCTTCATCAGTCTCAGCCAAAAGCATTTTCAGTTTTTTCCTGTCTATAGCTGCTATCCAACTTGCTGAGAATCTCCTGTGTTTGGTGTGTCTTGTTGAAAATTTACAAAATCTGCAGAATCTCTTGTGTCTTGCAAAAGTACTGCTCTCCTTGTCTATGTCCTGCTCCGCTGCGTATCAGAGTTGGTCTTCCAAATAATAGTGCCTGTACTTGGGAGTAGTGTGTGCAGTTCTGGTCACACAACCATAAGATGTCATTAAGCTGGAAAGAGTGCAGAAGAGATTCACAAAGATGTGAAACACAACAAATTCTGCAAATGCTGGAAATCCAGAGTAACATACACAAAATGCTGGAGGAACTCAGCTCATGAGGCTGCATCGATGGAGGAGAATAAAGAGTCAACATTTCAGGCCAAAACTCTTCATCCTGAAAATTCAGCATTCATTCCCCTCCACAGATGCTGCCTGACCTGCTGAGTTCCTCCAGCATGTTGTGAACTCTGAATTTCCAGCATTTGAAGAATTTCTTGCGTTTATTAAAATTCTGAAACTCATTCAGTAACAAGTAGTAAATCTTGGTAACACTTAGTGAAGGAATAACATTGACTAAAACCACTGGAAACTATTTGACTTTAGAATTCACAAGTTAATTTGTGACTCTGTTTCTTTTAAATTCCTATAATTTTAAATACTTAAGTATATAGGTTTCTCCATTCTGGAGACATTTTGCTAAGCCACAAGTATAAGTCTAGGCCAGTGAAAGGAATAATATATGTTATTTAAGACCAGAACTCTAGCAGAAAATAGTATAACTTAACGCCTTTTAATACGATAGTTTGCAATATTCAATTTAAATTTCAATTCTATGTTATATACAGAAAACAGAAGTTAGAAATTCATTGCTAACTGAAACCAGACATCTTGGGTTTGAGTGGGAGTACACTGGCAGAGGAAGACATTGGCATCCTTTAATTTCTTTGTATCGTTCTTCTGCATTGAAGGCTTTGAAGTCTGCCTTTCCTAACAGTTAATTACTGAAACTGTCAAATAAGTAATTCATCAAAAGAAGTCTATGAAATATTGCATTATGAATACTATTTATTTTAGGGAACACTAAAGGGCTTAGAGAAAACACATAAATTTGGAGGAATGTAGATAGCATCTATGAAGGGGAACATACAGTTGACGTTTCAAGCCGAGACCCTTCATCAGGGCTTAGCGAAACAGCCTACAGAGTGTATATTTTACAATGACGCCAAGTATAAACTGCTAGATTTTCAAAGATTATTCTTCAGTTTTACCTTCATAGATGCTGTGCTCACATTCTTTCTTGATCTGAAATCTCTTCACATTTACCACTGTCAAGCTCAAAGACCAGCCTCTTCCACCGTGAAGAATGGAACTCAGTGGAGTGAACCACTGGTCTTTTTGTTCCTCAGAGTCTAGGTGATGTTCTCAATCCCATAACTACTTATCTATTCAGAGATCCCAGATTTCAACTACCCTCCAGGTAAAGATATAATCTTCCTCAGAACCCCTCTAAGTTCCTTACACATAAACCTATGTCATCTGGTCATAGAAATCTGCTCTGAAATGAAGAAGTTTTCTAATCTTCTATCTTTTGAAGCATGCGGTGTCCAGGGAGGGGTAGCATCTCCAGTGAAGGGACATGTCATGTTCAATCTGAGGCAGCTCACTCACTTTTACTCCCTACCTGTGGCTCCAAGTTTGCATGGGACAACCTTGACTCCTTCCCACTCTCAGTCCACAATACAGACCATATTAAAATCAGGTTTATCATCACTCACATACGTCATGATATTTTTTTTATTCTGTGGCATCGGCTTTGGAAGGTGGCTAGTGTTCATGAAGGTTTGCCAAGAAGGTTGTGAAAGTGATGTAGTGGTCTTTATATCGGCACATTCTGAACAGATACAACCCACAGCTCTGTCCTTTTAAGGGTGTTCCTAGAAATGCATATGGATACAGACACTGATTGATATTGTAAGAGTGAATAGGGAGTGATTTAAACTGATATGGCAGGGGGGGGGATGGGAACCAGCACGATAGAGCTGAGGATGAGCCAGCAGGTTTACAAGTAGATGATGGATGTAACATGAATGTAAGTCAATGATTGGGGACAAATACAGACAGTGCACGACAGACAGACAGACATACTTTATTGATCCCAAGGGAAATTGGGTTTCGTTACAGCCGCACCAACCAAGAATAGTGTAGAAATATAGCAATAAAACCATAAATAATTAAATACTAATAAATTAATCATGCCAAGTGGAAATAAGTCCAGGATCTGCCTATTGGCTCAGGGTGCCTGACACTCCGAGGGAGGAGTTGTAAAGTTTGATGGACTTTAACAAGGAGTTAAATTGTACCACACAGGCAAAATTCAAAAGGGCAAAGAATGCAGGACTGAAGGTGCTGTATTGAAATGCATGTAGCAATTGGAATAAGGTGGACCAACTTGTGGTGCAATTAAATTGGTCAGTATGATATAGTGGGCATCACTGAGTTGTGGCTGAATGAAGGCCATAGTTAGGAGCTTAACATCATAGGATATACTTTGTATCGAAAGGTCAGGCAGGAAGGCATAGACGGTGGTGTGGCTCTGTTAGTAACAGATGGAATTATATCTTTAGAAAGAGATGACATAGGGTCAGAGAATGTGGGTGGAGTTAAGAAACTGCAAGGATAAAAAAACATTATGGGAATCATATATAGGCTTCCAAATAGTAGCCAAGATGTGGGGTTGAGATTGCAAAGAGAGCTGGAAAAGGCAATGTAATGTCACAATTGTGATGGGGGATTTCAATATGCAAGGGATTGGGAAAATCAGGTTGGTGTCAGATCACAAGAGAGGGTATTTGTTGAATGCCTATGAGATAGCTTTTTAGTGCTTGAGTCTAAAAAGTGTTTTAGTGCTTGAAAGGCTATTTTAGGTTGGATGTTGAGTAATAACCCAGATCTTATTAGGGAGCTTAACATAAAGGAGCCCTTAGGAGGCAGTAATCATAATATGATTAAATTCATACTGCAATTTGAGAGGGAGAAGCAGAAGTCAGAATTACAGAGGCATGAGCTTGCCTGGGTGGATTGGAGGAGGATACTGGAGGGGATGATGGCAGAGCAGAGATGGCTGAAGTTTCTGGGAATAGTTCACAAGACACAGAATAGATATGTCCCACAGAAAAATAAGTTCTCAATGGGCACGGATAGGCAACCATGGTTGACAATGGAAGTTAAGGACTGCATAAAAGCCAAAGAAAGGGCATATAAGGTAGCAAAAGTGAGTGGGAAGTTGGATGATTGGGAAGCTTTTAAAATCCAACAAAAGGCAACTAAGAAAGCTAAAAGAAGGGAAAAGAAGAAATATGAGGGCAAACTAGCCAATAATATAAATCAGGATACTACAAGTTTTTTTCAGTTTTATGAAGAGTATAGGGGAGTTGTGAGTTGACATTGGACCACTGGAAAATGATGCTGGTGAGTTGTAATGGGGGAAAACGAAAGGGGCAGATGAACCCAATGGGTACTTTGCATCTGCTTTTACTGCAATAGACACTAGTCGTGTTCCTGAGGTCCACAGGGAGCAGGAGTGAGTGCCTTTGCTACTACAAAGAAACATGTGCTAGGCAAACTCAAGGGTCTTAAGGTGGATAATTCATCTGGACAGGATGGACTACATCCCAGAGTCCTGAGAAAAGCTGCTGAAGAGATAACAGATACATTGGTCATGATCTTTCAAGAATCACTTGATTCTGGCATGGTCCTGGAGGACTGGAATAAATGTGACTCCACTCTTTAAGGGTTGGAGGCAAAAGAAAAGATATTATAGGCCAGTTAGCCTAACCTCAGTGGTTGGGGAAGTGTTGGAGTCCATTATTAAGGACAAGGTTACAGGGTACTTGGAGACTAATGATAAATCAAAGTCAGCACGGTTTCTGTAAAGGGAAATATTGCCTGACAAATTTGTCAGGGTTCTTCGAGGAAGTAACAAGCAGGGTGGTCAAAGGAGAGGTAGTGGATGTCATTTACTTGGATTTTCAGAAGGTATTTGATAACGTGCCTCACATGAGGCTGCTTAACAAGATAAAATCCTATGGCATTACAGGAACGAAACTGGCATGGATAGAGGAATGGCTGACAGACAGGAGGCAGTGAGTGGGAATAAAGGGGGCCTTTTCTGGTTGGCTACCAGTGACCAGAGGTGTTCCTCAGGAGTCAGTATTGGAACTGCTACTTTTCACATTGCTTGTCAATGATTTGGATAATTGATGACTTTGTGGCAAAGTTTGCAGCAGGTTTTAGACAAATTGGTAGAATGGGAAAAAATGTGGCAGATGGAATACAGTGTTGGGAAATGTATAATAATGTGTTTTGGTAAAATGAACAAAAGTGCTGAGTATTATCTAAATGGGGAGAAGTTTCAAACATCAGAGGTGCAGAGGGACTTAGCGGTCCTCGAACAAGTCTCCCAGAAGGTCAATTTATAGGTTGAGTCTGTGGTAAAGAAGGCAAATACAATGTTGCTATTTATTTCAAAGGGAATAGACTATAAAAGCAAGGAGATAATGCTGAGCCCCTAGTCTGGCCGCACATGGAGTACTGTCAACAGTTTTGGGCCCCTCAGAAAGGATGTGTTGTCATTGGAGAATGTCCAGAGGAGGTTCACAAGGATGATTCTGCAAATGAAGGGGTTAACATATGAGGAGCATTTGGCAGCTTTGGGCTTTACTTACTGGAATTTAGAAGAATGTGGGGGGATCTCATTGAAATCTACCAAATGTTGAAAGGACTAGATACGGTGGATGTGGGGAGGATGTTTCCAGAACTAGAGGGCACAGCCACACATTGAGGGGTGACCTTTTAGAACAGAAGTAAGAAAGAATTTTATTCGCCAGAGAGTAGTGATTCTATGAAATGCTCTGCCATAGACTGCGGTGGAGGCCAGGCCCATGGGTATATTTAAAGCAGAAGTTGATAGTTTCCTGATCGGTCAGGGCTCAAAGAATATGGCAAGAAGGCACGTGTACGGGGTTGAGTGGGATTCGGATCAGCCATGATGGAATTGCGAAGCAAACTTGATGGGCTGAATGGTCTAATTCTGCTCCTATGTCTATAGTTTATGGACTATCAGGATCCTCCCACCACTGGACATTAAGGGACTGGGTACAGTAAAAACATCTCTCAAACTTATCACTAAAGGAAGATCTGACACTGAAAATCTGATGCCATGATCATATAACATAAAGGGGTGTGAAGCTAGGTATATTAAAAATTATAATGTCTCCATATTGTATGACTATAAATTGCACAGTATATTTTTGGTGGAAATGAGTGTTTTGGACATACTGTCCCTCTTTCTTTTCTGTTTCTTTAATCACTCAATTTTTTTAAGCTGAATAAAATAAGCATTAAATGAAGAGTGGCTTAACCTGAACTATCAAACTATTTCTTTGGTTAAAATCCAATTCTTTTCCATAAATCCATAGAATCTTTCTCTGAAATTACCAGAAAAATAACAGTACCTCACTTCAGTGGGAGTCTTTCTCAAGTATCCACTCCATACTAATTTTTTTTGGTCAAATCTCTGTGAATTATTATTATGTGAATGCCTGTGAGATGGAATTTGCAAATGGCAAATTATAGTAATCATGGCTTGGAAATGTATAATTATCATATTTTACTTGTTTTGTCAAAAGTTTGATCTTAGAACTCGATGGGAAGAGGTGATGAATTGGAGGAGGTCTGTACAGAGAATAAAAATGAGCATAGACAAATTGGATCCAACAGGCAGCTTTTAATGCTGTAATCGGATTTAAACTATCTTGAAATTCCTTCCAATGTTCATCTTGTTCACCTTACAAATATATTGTCGATATTCTGTGATCTTTTCTGTGATTGTGTTCAGTGCTGGTCACCTCATTATCAGAAAGATGTGGAAGGTTTAGAGAGGGTACGAAGGAGATTTACCAGGAGGCTGCCTAGATTAGAGAGCATTTCTTACAAGGATAGGTTGAGTGAGCAAGGGCTTTTCTCCATGCAGTGAAGGAGGATGATAGGTCACTTCAAAGATGATAAGAGGTATAGATAGCCTGAGACTTTTTTTCCCCCAGGGAGGAAATGGTTAATGCAAGGAGCATAATTTTAAGGTGATTGCAGGAAAGTATAGAGGGGATATCAGATGTAAATAATAAATAAACAACTAAATAAATAAAGTGGATTAGAATCAGCAATTCATTTACATTATAGAACTATTTTCTGGTAAATGCAAATGTGTCATAAAGACTACATCTCTGAAAATAAAAACAGCAACCTTTAAATTGGCCTTCAGTAATCAAAACTATTAAGTACAGGAGTTGGGATGTTATGCTGTAGTTGTAAAGATTTTGGTGAAGCCTAATTTGTAGCATTGTGTGCAGTTTTAGTCACCTACCTACCAAAAGAAGAAAATAAGGTTGAAAGAATACAGAGAAAATTTACAATGATTTTGCAGGGACTGCAGGAACTGTGTTATAAGGAAAGATTGAATAGGTTAGGATTTTATACCTTGGAACACAGAAGATTGAGGGGATATATGATAGAGATATACAACATTATGAGAGGTATAGATAGGATTAATGCAAGCAAGCTTTATCTACTGAAGTAGTGTGGGACTACAACTACAGGTCATGGGATAAGGGTGAACGGTGAAATGTTTAAGAACATGGGGGTAACTTCTTCACTCAGAGAGCAGTGAGAGTGTGGAATAAGCTGCCAGTATAAGTGGTGGATTCAGGTTCATATTCAATATTTAAGAGAAATTTGGATAGGCACATGGATGGGAAGTGTATGGAGGGCTATGGTCCAGGTGTAGGTCGATGGAACAAATCAGATTTATAGTTCGGCTTGGACTAAATGGCCAAAGAGGCTGTTTCTGTGCTGTTGAGTCCTATGACTCTATGAGCCTGTGAATAGTATCTTTAAATGAAACATCTAAAAGATCTAATGCTACTTACTTAAAACTATCTCATAATTCCTCTGCATTTATAATATAAAGAGAACATAATGTTCACCTAGATTAATTAGGAGTCAGGCAGGTAATAACAGCAGGAGGTCAAGCTGGTTGAACCTTAGCACAATTCAGACAGACAGCAGCACACCCATTCTGGAGCCACAGATTGGCAGTAAATAGTCATTTAGTTCCAAATGTTTTTTCAAACAGACAAACAGCAGATAATGTTGAGACTGACCATGAAGGGGTAGAGTTAATGGATTTTCATAACAATTGAATCATGCGAAAGTGATAAGCCAGACAAGTATATTTGTGCCAAACTGTTTTCTCTAACAATGGAATTTTATCAAGCATCAAAAGCTAATTTGGATTTTGAAGGAACTATTAAAACAAAACAAAGTGATAAAAGGGTTTGAAAGTACTTCAAATGAGGTCTGTTTAAAAGAATTAAAACAATAGGCAGTAATTTAAAATGATTACGTTATGAAATGTAATTTAAACAGGATTTAAAATGGAATTTTTAAAATATGAACTACAACAACCCTCCCCCACTTTTTATTCCTCAACATATTCCTCTGCTGAATGAATATCTCTCTTCACCCTCTTCTGGGGTGTAAATCCCTACAAAACCTTCTATCCAGGATGAGCAATGAGCCAAGGAAGGTGAGCAAGTGTGTCGGTTGCAGTAGAGCAGAAAAGAGGAGCAAGAAATGTGGAGAAGAAGGTATAGAAAGAAAGGAAGAAGAGCAAAAAAGGAAAGGAAGTAGAGTCCTGATGTAAGGTCTCAACTCGAAAAGTTGACTATTTATTCCCCTCCACAGATGCCGCCTGATTTGCTGAGTTCCTCCACCATTTTTATGTTTTGCTAATGAAGTTGAAGCAGAAGGAAGATGTTGGAGAAGAGGAAGAATTGGGTGGGGCATAAATTTAGAAAAGGAATAGGGGGTGTAGGTAAGAATGAGGAAGGGGAAGAGGAAGGAGAAGGGGGTGGAGAAGAAGTAAAGATAGGTGAGAGAAAGTGGGAACAAGAGAGATCTCAGAATGAAGAAGTGGAAGAGGAAGTAGAAAAAGGAAAAGAGAGTCAAAAGGAAGGATGCAAGATTGAAGATTGTTTAATGTCATTTCCAGAACATAAGTGTGAAGGAGAACAAAAAGAAACCCAGTAAGATATAGAACACAATAATAAAAAAACACAATAAATACATAAGATAGCTTATATACATTGATTGTATGTCCATAAGGTGATGCTAGGCACAAGACTGTCTGTACATAAGGTGACTGACAGGAATTGATAAAGTAATGGTGATTGGGGGTGTGGAGGAGTGGGTTAGTGGGTGGAGGTGCTGATCGACCTTACTGCTTGGGGAAAGTAACTGTTTTAGAGTCTGTTGTTCTTAGCATGGATTCTATGTAGCCTCCTCCCTGATGGGAGTGGGACAAACAGTCCATGAGCAGGGTGGGTGGGATCCTTCATGATATTGCTAGCCCTTCCCCAGCATCTTTCTGTATATACATCCTTGATGATATGATGGGTCATTGGACCCGTACCTCACTGTACTTGTGCACATGAACACCCTATCTTATTTATACGCTATCACTTCAGATGATCTGTTTCATAGATATGCTAGTACGGGAGGGATTACACATCAAACAGTGCCATGTGCCTTTCTGAAAAATGTATTCCTTTTTTTAGCAGTCCCAATCATAAGGCTGTTTTCTATTAGTGCATAGAAAATTCTGTGGTTAAAGGTCCATAGTTCAAGATAGAATTGTAGATTCATTAACAGGGCTAAGCATGTAGCGATGATAGCCAATCGCTACTTATTGTTATGCTGGAATGCTCCTAATGTATCTGGGTCTACCACCATTCCTGACATGGTATTCCACACACCCACCACATGCTGTATAAAGATCTTACCTCAGGCATCCCCCTAAACTTTCACCCCAATCACCTTAAAATTATGCTCCCTCATATTAACCATTTCTGCTAAACCGGCATCGAGCTAGGCCGGGGTCGGCAACGCTTACCAGTGAAAGAGCCAATATGGACCCATTTCCCACAGAAAAGAAAACACTGGGAGCCACAAAACCCGTTTGACATTTAAAATGAAATAACACTGCATACGACTGTTTTTTTTGCCTTTATGCTTTGTATAAACAAACTATAACGTGTTGCATTTATGAACTTGATGAACTCCTGCAGAGAAAACGAAATTACATTTCTGCATGCAACAAAAACATTTTGAACTCCGAAGAAAAGACGTTGGGTTGAAGGTTACTCCATAGTTAGCCTACCTTGGATCGAAGAATTAAAAGAAAGCACGCACTGGCGGGTGTCAGGCATTGGCAGTGGTGATGTATATTAATAGCGATAAAAAAACACTTTGTAGCGGTGTGCTACACGCAGCGCTAAAATAACGACACTGCAGTCAAAGATAACTTTATTCGAACTAAACAGCCTTGCTTTAAAGCCTCCCTCAACCCGCCCCCCCGTGGGCGCGGATGCTCCAAAAGACACGTACTCACAAACCCCCATAGGCTATCTCCCTTAGCCGGAACGGTGGCTAATTGTGAGCCGGTTCGGATGTGCCAGGAAATGGGGTCTCCACAACGTTTTATTTAGATTGTACAAGATCACCATAATCTTCAAATTTTGAATTACATTTCAAAAACTAACAAACCACGGGGAGCCGCAGCACAGAGATGAAAGAGTCGCGGGTTGCCGACCCCTGACCTAGACAATGGAAACGACAATGGCAAAGCCAGCTCTGTTGACCCTGCAAAGTCCTCCTTACTAACATCTGGGGACTTGTTCCAAAGCTGGGAGAGCTGTCTCACAGACTAGTCAAGCAACAGCTTGACATAGTTGTTACGAAAGTATCAGACCTTCCAGTTAACATCCCGGACTCCACCATCACAATTCCTGGATATGTACTGTCTCACCGGCAGGACAGACTGAGCAGAGGTGGAGATACAGTGATAGAAAGTACAGAGGCAGTTGCCCTGGTAACTCTCAACATCAACTCTGGACTCCATGAAGTCTCATGGCACCAGGTTAAACATGGACAAGGAAACCTCCCGCTGATGGTGGACAATCAAACAACTCACTGGAGGAGGAGACACCACAAATATCCCCATCCTCAATAATAGATGAGCTCAGCACACCTGTGCAAAAGACAAGGCTGGTGCATTTGTAACAATCTTCAGTCAGAAGTGTTGAGTAGATGATCCAGCTCGGCCTCCTCTCCAGAAAACCCCAGCATCCCAGATGTCAGTATGTAGCCAATCTGACTCACTCCATGTAATATCAAGAAATGGCTGAAAGCACTGGATACTGCAAAGGCTATGAGCCCAGACAAAATCCCAGAAATAATCCTGAAGACTTGTGCTCCAGAACTTGCCACGCCACTAGTCAAGCTGCTGCATTACAGCAACATCACTAGCATCTATCCGGCAATGTGGAAAATTGCCCACATATGTCCTGTACACAAGAAACAGGACAAGGCCAACCCAGCCAACTTCCATCCTATCAGCTTAATCATCAGCAAAGTAATGGAAGGGGTCATCAACAGTGCTATCATGCAGCACCTACTCAGCAATAACCTGCTTACGGATGTCCAGTTTGGGTTCTGTCAAGGCCACTCAACTCTTGACCTCATCACTTCCTTGGTCCAAACATGGACCAAAGAGCTAAGTACCAGAGGTGAGGTGAGAATGCTAGCCCTCAACATCTAGGCAGCATTTGACTGAGTATGACATCAAGGTGCCCTAACTAAAATGGAGTCAATGAGAATTAAGGGGAAAATCCTCTGCAGGTTGGAATCATACCTGACACAAAGGAAGATGGTTGTGGTGGTTAGGGGGTCAATCATCTCATCCTCAGGATATCACTGCAGGAGTTCCTCAGGGAAGTGTCTTAGGACCAACCATTTTCAGCTGCTTCATCAATATAGATAAAGCCTGCTTGCATTAAGCCTATCTATACCCCTCATAATTTTGTATACCTCTATCAAATCTCCTCTCAATCTTCTATGTTCTAAGGATTAATTAGGAGTCAGGCACTACTTACTTTTGAAGTGTTTGGTGAAGATAACTTGAATACTTACAATATCATTGCAATGCCTTTGAGATCAAAGCTAAATCAAACCTTCATAAAAAAACATTATAATCAATAATGCTACCTGGAACAGTGGGAAACCACAGCAAAAAATTGCACAAATGGCATAAACACCAATGAGTTATTGCCTGCAAAGATATTTCAACACATTGTAACACTGTTTAAAGACAGCTTCCCAATGTCACTGCCAGCCATCAAACACCCCCACCTCATAGAGCGAAACAGGTTGACAACTGGAAGATTTTTCACTAGAGGTCAGTCGACGGTAAAATTGTTAAAACACAGAAAGAGGAAATTATAACTTTGATAGAAATCTGCTGCATTGTCAGCAACTTCTGAAAACACAAACTATGGCTGGTTAGGTGCTATGGTAACTAAATTAATGTTCGAAGTTCAAAGTTCTAAGTATATTTACAACCATACACAACACTGAGATTCAACTTACAGGCAGCCATAAAACAAAAAAAATGGAATTCAGGAAACATTCCCCCACCCACCCCCCCCCAAAGATGATCAAACATCCAACGTTCAAAAAAGAACAAATTGTGCAATCAATAAAAAATTGTAAACAAATAACACACAAACCATGAACAGCAGAGTTCCCGAAAGTGTCAGTGCTGAGGAGAGAGCTGATGGCTGGAGGCTACAGGTGCAGAGTTAGTTCAGAACTGAGGCTAATAATGGAGTAGTGTGTTGAATATGGTTTGTCCTTCACTCTTGGCCTTGGTGCCTTAACCTTTCTGATCTGCCTCAGTGCTTAAATTGGCTAAAAATCAGTTTGTCTTTCACTGTCAAGCCCAGGTCTTGCTGCTTCAATCTGTCCCAAAGTTCACTCTAGAAATGGCCACCACGCCCATACCTGCATTCCTGAGAGCCCAGTTCACTGAAACTTTCAGAATACCACAAAAATGGCAAATAGTACAAAAATTCACCTCCCAAAGGGAAATGTTAGTAACACCAGATACAACCCTGGCATTACTAAACCGTGCATTAAGAGCCCAGTGTACTGCATCTAAGTATGAAGCTCCGACAATGAAAGATATCGGTACCAGATGATTACAAGGTTAACAGGAACACAAAAGTTTTTGCAGATGCTGGAAATCCTGAGCAATACACATAAAATGCTGGAAGAACTCAGCAGGTCAGGCAGCATCTGTGAAGAGGAAGTTTTGGGCCGAAACCCTTCATTAGGACTGGAAAGTAAGGAGGAGTACAAGTTGGAAGTGATAGGTGAGACCAGGTGAGGGGAAAAGTGGGTGGGTAGGAAGGGAGGCTGAAGTAAGAAGCCTCGAGGCTGGAGGTAGAAGAGATAAAGGGCTCATGCACTCAAATTCAGCAAGACCAAAGAGCTAATTATTGACATCAGGAGGAGGAAACCAGAGGTGCATGAGCCAGTCCTCATCGGGGGATCAAATGTGGTGAGGGTTAGCAACTTTAAATTCCTCAATGTTATCATTTCAGAGGATTTGTCCTCGATCCAACACATACTGCCATTACAAAAAAAGCACAGCAGTGTCTCTACTTACTTAGAAGTTTGAGAAGATACAGCATGTCATCTAAAACTTTCATAGATGTGCAGTAGAGAGAAAATTGGTTGCATCAAAGCCTGGTATGTAAATATCAATGCCTTGAATGGAAAATCCTACAAAAAGTAGTGGATATGGCCCAGTCCATCATGGGTAAAGCCTTCCTTATCACTGAATACAATTAAGCAGAGCACCGTCACAGGAAAGCAGTATCCATCATTATGGACTCCAACAATTCTGCTACCATCAAGAAGAAGGTACAGAAGCCTCAAGACTCACATTGTCAGGTTCAGAATCAGAATCAGGTGTAATATCACTGGCACGTCGTGAAATTTGTTAACTTAGTGGCAGCAGTACAATAAGACCATGACCATATGACATAGGTGCAGAATTAGGTCATTAGGCCCATCAAGTTCGCTCTGCCATTCAATCATAGCTATTCTTTTTTCCCCTCCTCAGCCCCACTCCCTGGCCTTCTCCCTGTAACCTCCGATCCCATTTCCAATCAAGAACCCATCAATCTCTGCCTCAAATACACCCAATGACCTGGCCTCCACCTGCCTGTGGTAACAAATTCCACAAACTCACTACCCTCTGGCTAAAGAAATCTCTTTACATCTCTCTTTCAAATGGATGCCCCTCTATCCTGAGGGTGTGCTCAGCATGGGAAACATCCTTTCCACATCCACCCTGTCTAGGCCTGTCAACATTCAAAATGTTTCAATGAGATTCCCTCCTCATTCTTCTAAATTGCTGCGAGTACAGATGCAGAGCCATCAAACGTTCCTCGTACAATAACCCTTTCATTCTCGGTATCATCCTTGTGAACCTCCTCTGAACCCTCTCCAATGCCAGCACATCTTTTCTTAGATGAGGAGCCAAAAACTGTTCACAATACTCAAGGTGAGGCCATAACAATGGTCATAAAGCCTCAGCATCTCATTCCTGCTCCTGTATCCTAGACTTCTTGAAATGAACGCTAACATTGCATTTGACTTCCTCACCACTGACTCTACCTGCAAGTTAACCTTTAGAATATTCTACACAGGAACTCACAAGACCATTTTCATCCCAGATTGTTGGATTTTCTCCCCATTTGGAAAATAGTCCGCACATTTATTTTTACTACCAAAGTGCACGATCCTACTTTTTCCAACATTGTATTTCATTTGCCACTTTCTTGCCCAATTTCCTAATCTGCCTGTCCTTCTGCAGCCTACCTGTCTTCTCAACACTACCTACCCCTCCATCAATTTTCATATAATCATTTATATACAGTATTATAAGAAGCAGTCCCAACACTGTGCCCTTTACAACACCACTAATCACTGGCAGCCAACCAGGAACGGATCCTTTTGTTCGCAATCGACCTGCATGTTAAAATCCCCCATGACTATCAATAACATTGCCCGTTTGACACACCTTTTCAATTTCCATTGTAATCTGTAGTCCACATTCCAGCTGTTGGGAGGCCTGTGTACAACTGCCATCGAAGACCTTTTACCCTGGCTGTCTCTTAACTCAACCCACAATGATTCAACATCTTCCAACGCTATGTCACATCATACTGATTTGATGCCATTCTTTATCAGCAGAGCCATGCCACGCCCTCTGCTTACCTTCCTATCCCTCCGATACAATGTGTACCCTTGGACATTCAGCACCCAACTACAACCATCCTTCAGCCACGATTCAGTGATGGCCACAAGATCATACCTGACAATCTGTAAAAGTGCAACCTTATTTCTTATACCCTGTGCATTGAGATATAGTACTTTGAGTGCCGTATTTGCTATCCTTTTTGATTGTGCATCCCTAATGCACTGGTACTCACCCTGCTGGCTGCTATTTTGTCTTATCATATGCCTGCACTCCTTGACAGTCTGACTGCAAACTATCTTTGCTTTTTTTTTACCATCTGTCCTATCCTGAGTCCCTTCATTCCAGTTCCCACCCCCCGCCAGATTAGTTCAAGTCCTCCCCAACAGCTCTAACATGCCTGCGAGAATATTGCTCCCCCTCAAGTTCAGGAGCAACCTGTTATTTTTGTATAGGTCATACCTCCGCCAGAAGAGATCCCAATGATCCAAGAACCTGAAGCCCTGCCCCCTGTACCAGCTTCTCAGACACACATGAATTTATCAAATCATTCTGTTCGCTTGGCACAGGCAGCAACCCAGAAATTACTACCTTGGAAGACCTGCTTCTCAGTGTAACACTTACCCAAAAGGCTGGTATATGTCTAGGGGAAACGGAGATCCAGCCACACACCAACCCACCTCCAGTATGAGCAGGTGCTGTGAGAATCGAGTTTATGCCTCGCGCCCGCCAACAGTATCAAACCCACAACAAATACCGTTATGAAATACACTTTAAAGAGTTTACTAAAATTAAAAGAGTATTATACAATATATATATATAAGGAAAAAAACAAAAGGCGCCAACTTATCAAAGTTCAGTCTGTTTAGTGCACATCGTTGGAGCTCAACCATCGAACCATTCGACCCTTCGTCGTTTGCCTAAGACTTCCACGTCTTCCACCCCGGACTCCCCGGTGGTCTCCCGAGTGCACGTCCACCTCCCTCGGCGTCTTTCTCCCGACACCCCTCCCCCAAGTTCCCAGCCTCACAAGACACAATAACATTCCCCATTGATTAACAAATGAATACAATTACCATATCAGCCATTCTAAAGCGAAACAACGGTGAAACACTTATCCGACAAAGAAGCATTCCTACTCGTAACAAACCAAAGAAGCCATTTTGAGTAACATACACAGGACATTGTACATCAGCTTTCTGCCTGGCTCTCTAAATTCCCTTTCAGTACCTCTTTGCTTTTTCTTCCTATGTCATTGGTATCAATATGTGCTCTCCCTCTTCCTTTAAAATGCTGTGGATACAATCCCAGATGTCCATGACCCTGGCACTTGGGAGACAACTTGGAGGCAACTTATCATCTGGGTCTCCCATTCAATCCACAGAATTTCCTGTCTGCTCCTCTAACACTACCACTCCCTCTGTCCCTCCTACACACGGACCCATGCTCAGTGCCTGTAACCCGGTTGGTGTGACATTCCCCGGGAAGTCATCCCCCACAACTGTATCCAAAATGGTGTACTTATTATTGAGTACTCTGTTCTGACTGCCTATTTACATTCCCATTTCTCCTGACAGTCACCCAGCTACTTGCCTCCTGCAACTCAGGAGTGACTACTTCCCTTTAACTCTGATCCATTATCTCCTATTTCTCCCATTCAAGCTGAATACATGATAATCTAGCCGTTCAATACATGATAATAATAAATAAGTAAATTAATTACAGTAAATATATATGTATATTAAAATGCTACATTAAAAATAGTGTGAAAACAGAAATAATATAATAAAAAGTGAGGTAGTGTTCATGGGTTCAATGTCCATTTAGGAATCAGATGGCAGAGGGGAAGAAACTGTTCTTGAATCGCTGAGTGTGTGCCTTCAGGCTTCTGTACCTCCTACATGATGGTAACAGTGAGAAAGAGGGCATGCCCTGGGTGATGGGGTCCTTAATAATGGACGCTGCCTTTCTGAGGACTGCTCCTTGAAGATGTCTTAGATACTACTGAGACTAGTACCCAAGATTGGCCTGACTAATTTTACAATTTTCATAGCTTCAGGAACAGTTATTACCCCTCAACCATCAGGCTCTTGAACCAGAGGGGATTACTTCGTTCAACTTCACTCATCCAACACTGTACAGTTCCCATAACCTATGAACTAAATTTCAAGAATTTACATTCTGGATATTTATTGCTGCTTGCTTGCTTGTTTGTTTATTGTTATTTCTTTTTTTTAATCTTTATTTTTGTATTTACACAGTCTGATGACTTTTGCACATTGATTGTTTGTCCATTCTGTTGGGTGTGGTCTTCCATTGATTTTATTGTATTCCTTGGAATTACTGTGAATGCTCACAAGAAAATGAATCTCACTGCATATGGTGACACATATAAACTTTAATAATAAATTTACAGGCAGTCCCCGAGTTACGAACGTCCGACTTATGAACAACTCGTACTTAAGAAGAGGGAGGAGAATGCCGTCCGCCATTTTAAGTCAGACCACGACGCCATCCGCCATCTTAAGTCATTGTCGTTGTCGTTAACACTGTGTTGAGTGTGTAACTTTGTATTTGGCTTAAATATTTCTTAGCAAGATTCATCCTGACCCCCCCCCCCTTTTCCAGTCACCACCGCCCCCACTTATCCCATTTAACCTGGCTCAGTGTGGGTGGACTTTAGGACCTGGGGAAGCAGAGGACCTGCCGCCTGCGGCTGCTGCTGAATCTGCAGCTTTCTGTTCTGTCGACAGAAAATGATCGCGATTGAAAATAAAGTGGAAATAATAAAGCGATCGGAAAGAGATGAAAACACCATCAGCCATTGGAAAAGTGTTCGGCTACTGTTGGTCAACGATCGGAACAATTTTAAAGGATACAGGTAAAGGATAAAATGAGAATAATGGAGCATGTGAAAGGCCCTGCCCCGATGAAAGCACAATTATTACTAAGCAACACAGTGGTTTAATTATTGAAATACATATGTTTCTTAAGTGTTTATATGCATAGAAAGGTAAAATATATACTATATACTAAGACAGACGTTTGACTAACTGACGCTAAATAATACCGGATGTACCCGTTCCAACTTACATACAAATCCGACTTAAAGACGAACTCAGGAACGGAACTTGTTCGTAACCCAGGGGCTGCCTGTACTTTGAAATTAGACTTCATAGTGATTGCTTACAAGGTGCTCAGGGTAGTCGGCAGTGTCATTTTAGAAGCATTAAGAGTTGTAAGTGGCCTGGTGCTCTCAACTATCAATGATCATTTAGAATTTAAACCACTATTTTAAAATGTTACTATTTTGGTGGCAAATGACACTTAGCCAACTTGTTCAGTATTTTCTCAGATAGCGTGGTGATTCAGCGTAATGCTGTTACAGAGTCAACTATCACTGATTGGGGTACAATAATCCCCACCACTGGATTTGTACTTTCTCCCTGTGACCATGTCTGTCCTCCAGATGCTCTGGTTTCCAGAAAGAGGTGATGGGCAGTTGAGATGAAGGGAAGGGGTAAGAGAGAATAGAAAAAGGGAGAATGGGGAGGGTTGAGATATTACTCCAAGCTATAAAAATTGGCGTTTATGCCATTGGGTTGGATGCCACCCGGACTGACTTGCTGAGTTCCTCTAATATTTTCTGTATGTTGATCAAGATTTCCAGCACATGTACAACCTATTATGTTTACATTTGGAGAAGATATTGGAAGATTTCGGATTCAAAGGATTTTATCAGTTCTGGTTGCTTCACTATAGGAAGGATGTGAAAGCTTTAGAGAGGGTACAAAGGAGACTTACCAGGATACTGCCTGGATTAGAGAGCATGTCTTATGAGGATAGGTTGAGCATTGAGCGAGCTAGGGTTTTTCTCTTTGGAGCAAAGGAGGATGAGAGGTGTACAAAATAATAAGAGGCATAGATCAAGTGAACAGCCAGAGACTTTTTCACAGGAGAAAATAGCTAATATAAAGAACATAATTTTAGGGTGATTGGAGGAAAGTAGGGGGCTAAGTATGAGCTTTTATACAGAGAGTAGTGGGTACGTCAAACATACTGTTGGAGATGGTGGTAGAGGCAGGAACATTAGGGACTTTTAAGAGACTTTCAGATTAGCACAAAGCTGAAAGAAAATGGTGGGTTATGTGGGAGGGATCTTAAAGTAGATTAAAAGCTCAACACAACATCGTGGGGCAAAGGGCCCACATTGTGCGGTACAATTCTAAACCCCAGCATTATAATATATTCAACAGAGGAGAGAATCAAAAATTCCAGGTAAATTCTCTCAGTAAAAGATCTCAGCAGACCCTAACTGGTGTGCAGAAATTTAACACTCTATTTGAGTTAGATGAAAAACTAATCTTCTTTATGTATTGGTAATAGGTAAATTAAATTGAGCTCATATCAGCACAATGTGAAGAGAACTGGATGCACAATCACCTTTCTTTCTCTGGTGAAAAATGATTTCCTTTAATATTGCCTCAGCAGGTAAAAGAGCAAAGCTTATTAATCACCTCAAGATTCAAGATTCAGATTTAAATGGACATGTGAAATGCGTGGTTTGCACCAATGATCAATACACCCAAGGATGTGTTGGTGACATCCCACGAGTATCACCATATATTCTGGTACCAACATAGTATGCCCTCTTCTCATTGCTATCATCAGGGAGGAGGTACACTCAACATTTTAGGAACAGCTTCTTCCCCTCTGCCATCAGATTTCTGAATGGACAATAAATCTATACAACATCATTTATACAACATACATACAGGAACTATACAACTATACAACAACATACGGGAATCAATTTGAGGAAACTATGGGAGGGGAGGTTAGTTCACCAGTAGAGCAAGTAAATAGACAGTGTGTGAGGGAGGAAAGGCAGGTGATGGAGAAGGGATGCGCTCAGCCCGAAGATGTAGGGGAGAAGAAAGAAAAGGATAATAAATTTGAATGCATTGTTAGGGATGAAAAGAGAGGAGGAGGTGGAGAGTATCTTAAATGTATCTATTTTAATGCTAGGAGCATTGTAAGAAAGGTGGATGAGCTTAAAACGTGGATTGATACCTGGAATTATGATGTTGTAGCTATTAGTGAAACATGGTTGCAGGAAGGGTGTGATTGGCAACTAAAAATTCCTGGATTTAGTTGCTTCAGGTGTGATAGAGTAGGAGGGGCCAGAGGAGGAGGTGTTGCATTGCTTGTCCGTGAAAATCTTATGGCGGTGCTTTGGAAGGATAGATTAGAGAGCTCCTCTAGGGAGACTATTTGGG
The DNA here is from genome assembly GCF_030144855.1 of Hypanus sabinus. Taxonomy (NCBI): domain Eukaryota; kingdom Metazoa; phylum Chordata; class Chondrichthyes; order Myliobatiformes; family Dasyatidae; genus Hypanus; species Hypanus sabinus. The sequence continues at coordinate 103,881,931 of NC_082719.1, read as the reverse complement.
TGGAATTGAGGAATGGGAAAGGTGTAGTAACACTGATAGGAGTGTATTATAGGCCACCTAATGGGGAGCGTGAGTTGGAAGAGCAAATGTGTAAGGAGATAGCAGATATTTGTAGTAAACACAAGGTGGTGATTGTGGGAGATTTTAATTTTCCACACGTAGACTGGGAAGCTCATTCTGTAAAAGGGTTGGATGGTTTAGAGTTTGTGAAATGTGTGCAGGATAGTTTTTTGCAACAATACATAGAAGTACCATCTAGAGATGGGGCAGTGTTGGATCTCCTGTTAGGGAATGTGATAGGTCAGCTGACAGATGTATGTGTTGGGGAGCACTTCAGCATAGTTTTTTGCAACAATACATAGAAGTACCATCTAGAGATGGGGCAGTGTTGGATCTCCTGTTAGGGAATGTGATAGGTCAGCTGACAGATGTATGTGTTGGGGAGCACTTCGGGTCCAGTGATCACAATAGCATTAGCTTCAATATAATTATGGAGAAGGACAGGACAGGACCTAGAGTTGAGATTTTTGATTGGAGAAAGGCTAACTTTGAGGAGATGCGAAGAGATTTAGAGAGAGTGGATTGGATCAAGTTGTTTTATGGGAAGGATGTAACAGAGAAATGGAGGTCATTTAAGGGTGAAATTATGAGGGTACAGAATCTTTATGTTCCTGTTAGGTTGAAAGGAAAGGTTAAAGGTTTGAAAGCACCATGGTTTTCAAGGGATATTAGAAATTTGGTTCGGAAAAAGAGGGATGTCTACAATAGATATAGGCAGCATGGAGTAAAGGAATTGCTCGAGGAATATAAAGAAAGTAAAAGGAATCTTAAGAAAGAGATTAGAAAAGCTAAAAGAAGATACGAGGTTGGTTTGGCAAATAAGGTGAAAGTAAATCCGAAAGGATTCTACAGTTATATTAAAAGCAAGAGGATAGTGAGGGATAAAATTGGCCCCTTAGAGAATCAGAGTGGTCAGCTATGTGTGGAGCTGAGGGAGATGGGAGAGATTTTGAACGTTTTCTTCTCTTCGGAGAAGGATATTGAATTGTGTAAGGTGTGGGAAACAAGTAAGGAAGTTATGGAACCTATGACAATTAAAGAGGTGGAAGTACTGGCGCTTTTAAGAAATTTAAAAGTGGATAAATCTCCAGGTCCTGATAAGATATTCCCCAGGACCTTGAGGGAAGTTTGTGTAGAGATAGCAGGAGCTCTGACGGAGATCTTTAAAATGTCATTAGAAACGGGGATTGTGCCGGAGGATTGGCGTATTGCTCATGTGGTTCCATTGTTTAAAAAGGGTTCTAGAAATAAGCCTAGCAATTATAGACCTGTCAGTTTGACATCAGTGGTGGGTAAATTAATGGAAAGTATTCTTAGAGATAGTATTTATAATTATCTGGAGAGGCAGGATCTGATTAGGAGTAGCCAGCATTGATTTGTGCGTGGAAGGTCATGTTTGACAAACCTTATTGAATTTTTTGAAGAAGTTACGAGGAATGCTGACGAGGGTAAGGCAGTGGATGTAGTCTATATGGACTTCAGCAAAGCCTTTAAAATGGATTCAACAGTGGCTAGATGGGAGATGCCAGAGAGTAGTGGTGGATAATTGTTTATCGGGATGGAGGCAGGTGACCAGCGGGGTGCCTCAGGGATCTGTTTTGGGCCCAATGTTGTTTGTAATATACATAAATGATCTGGATGATGGGGTGGTAAATTGGATTAGTAAGTATGCCGATGATACTAAGGTAGGAGGTGTTGTGGATAATGAGGTGGATTTTCAAAGCTTGCAGGGAGATTTATGCCGGTTAGAAGAATGGGCTGAATGTTGGCAGATGGAGTTTAATGCTGAGAAGTGCTAGGTTCTACATTTTGGCAGGAATAATCCAAATAGAACATACAGGGTAACTGGTAGGGCATTGAGGAATGCAGAGGAACAGAGAGATCTAGGAATAACAGCGCATAGTTCCCTGAAGGTGGAGTCTCATGTAGATAGGGTGGTGAAGAAGGCTTTTGGAACGCTGGCCTTTATAAATCAGAGCATTGAGTACAGAAGTTGGGATGTAATGTTAAAATTGTACAAGGCATTGGTAAGGCCAAATTTGGAATAATGTGTACAGTTCTGGTCACCGAATTATAGGAAAGATATCAATAAATTAGAGAGAGTGCAGAGACGATTTACTAAGATGTTACCTGGGTTTCAGCATTTAAGTTACAGAGAAAGGTTGAACAAGTTAGGTCTCTATTCATTGGAGCGTAGAAGGTTGAGGGGATTTGATCGAGGTATTTAAAATTTTGAGAGGGATAGATAGAGTTGACGTGAATAGGCTGTTTCCATTGAGAGTAGGGGAGATTCAAACGAGAGGACATGATTTGAGAGTTAGGGGGCAAAAGTTTAAGGGAAACACGAGGGGGTATTTCTTTACTCAGACAGTAATAGCTGTGTGGAATGAGCTTCCTGTAGAAGTAGTAGAGGCCAGTTCAGTTGTGTCACTTAAGGTAAAATTGGATAGGTATATGGACAGGAAAGGAGTGGAGGGTTATGGGCTGAGTGCGGGTAGGTGGGACTAGGTGAGATTAAGAGTTCGGCACGGACTAGGAGGGCCGAGATGGCCTGTTTCCATGCTGTGATTGTTACATATGGTTATATATCATTATTTTTTCCCTTTTTTGTTGTCTTTTTGCACTACTAATTTTATTTAATTTTAAAATATATTTCTTACTTTAATTTATTCTTTTTTAATATTATTATGCAGCATAATAACTAAGGACCCCCACCACCCAGGCCATGCTCTCTTCTCACTGCTGCTATCAGGATGAAGGTATCAGGACCCACACTACCAGCTTCAGGAACAGTTATTACTCTGCTCTTGAACCAGAGGGGATAACTTCACTCAACTTCATTTGCCCCATCACTGAAATGTTTCCACAACTTGTGGGCTCACTTCCAGGACTCTTTGTCTCAGTTCTCACTACTTACTGCTTATTCCTTTACTTTTTGCATTTGCAGTTTGGTGTCTTTTGCACACTGGTTGAACACCTATTTTAGTGCTGTCTTTCATTGATTATATTATGGTTATTATTCTATTATGGCTTTATTGAGCATGACCGCAAGAAAATGAATCTCATTTTTGCACCTATGGTGACATATACATACCTAGATAATGAATTAACTTTGGAATTTATTGCATTGTACTGCTGCCACAACGCAACAAATTTCATGACAATGCCAGTGATATTAAACCTGACTCTGATTCTGATGTCCATGATGCTCAGAACAACACAAACTCTTACAAAACAGAACTTCGTGTCTTTCATTTTAAAATAACAATAACCCAATTTCAGTAAGTAGTGCACAATGGCCTCAAAAGGACACTACAAGAGTGGCTGTTACATCAACATGGTTGTTCATATTCCAGATTCAAGATTGTTTCATGTTATTTCCTGTGCACAAGTGTAAAGGAGAACAAAATAATTGTTACTCCAGATCCAATGCAGATAAAGAACACAATAATAATCAAAAACACAATAAATATAAATAGATAAAATAGCTGATACAATAGATTGTATGTCCATAAAGTGACACTAAGCACTGATGTGTCTGTACATAACAGGAAAAGATAAAGTAGTGATGGTTGGGGATGTGGAGGGGTGGATTAGTGGGTGGAGTTATTGATTAGCCTTACTGCTTGGAGAGAAGAAATGTTTTTGAGTCTGATGCTTGGTGGAAGAGGAATGAAGGAAAATGAATCAGGGATACACTCTCGATTGTTGGTCCTGAGTAAACCTCAACAGTAAGTTCGGTGCTAATGAGCCTGATTTAATTTCTACCCAATATCCACATGCGAGGGTTATTTGTTTCTAATCATAACGGAGAGATCCTCGCTCATCTTTCCACTCTTTGGTCCAAGAATTTTGTAACCAACTGCACAAGTTATGCTGCTGTGACTTAATACTTGCCAGTTAACATAGCTGAAACCTTCTGCTTCCAGTAATTCCCACAATTGTGAAAATATTAACTCACAAAGCTGGAGACAATATCCATTCGGTGTGTGTTACATCTTCCAACACTTGTATTTTTCCAATTATTTAATTCAATGACAAGAACAAGAGAAGCCTAGAGGTGAGGCTCCACCATGCCAATGATAATTAATAGCTTCAAGGGTTGTTCTTCTAAAATTCATAATATCTTACACAAAGTTCAAATGAATTTATTATCGAAGTATGTATTTGTCATCATATACAACCCAGAGATTCATTTTCTTGCAGACATTGTAAGTACAAGAAACACACCAGATCAGTGAAAGACTATCCCAAACAGATTGGGTGTATCAAGCTGGTTGAGGCAGTCTTGAGGAGGATTTCATAGAATACATCTGTGATGGCTTTCTCGAACAGCATGTTAATAAACCTACAAGGGAATGTGCTATCTTTACCTGTGCAATGAGACAGGTAAAATTAGCATTCTTGTAATGAGGGATTGTCTTGGAAAAAGTGATCAGAGTATGATTGAGGGTGCAATAGTTCAATTGAAAACCAGTGTATTATGTCTAAACAATGAAGACTACAATGGGATGAGGGGGGGATTTAGCTAGTATAGACTGGGAACACAGGCTATGCGGTGGGACAGTTGAGGAACAGTGATAGACTTTCAAAGAGATCTTTCACTGTATTCAACAAAAGTTTATTCAAGTTAAAAGCAAGGACAGTAAGGATGGGAAGAGCCAGCCTTGGATAACTAAGGAAATGAAAGAAGGCATCAAACTAAAAGCTCGTGCGTACAATGTTACCAAGAGTAGTGGGAAACTGGAAGATTGGAAAAACTTTAAAAAGCAACAAAAAAACTAAGTGAGTAATAAAGAAAGGAAAGCTAGATTATGAAAATAAACTAATACAAAATATAAAAGCAGATAGTAAAAGTTTTTATAATTATATAAAGTGGAAAAGCGTGGCTAAAGTGAATGTAGGTAGTTTGGAGGATGAGAAGGGAGAATTGATATTGGGTAATGAGGAAATGGCAGAGGCTTTGAATTACTATTTTGTGTTGGTCTTCATGGTGGAGAACACGTCTAACTTGCCAAATAGAGATGTTATGGATGTGATGGGAGGTGAAGACGTCAATACAAAAGTTATCACTAAAGAGGTGGTGTTGAGCAATTTGTGGGCTTGATGATAGATAAGTCCCCTGGTCCTGATGGGATGCATCCCAGGATATTGAAAGAAATGGCATAAGTTATAGTAGAGACTTTGTTGATAATTTATCAAATTTCTCTGGATTCTGGGCAGGTACCGGAGGATTGGAAGATGGTGAACGTCACGCCACTGTTCCAAAACTGATGTAGGCAAAAGGAAGGTAACTATAGGCCAATTAGTTTAATATCTGTAGTTGGGAAAATACTTGAAGCTATCATTAAAGAAGAAATAGCAAGGCATCTGGAAAGAAATGGATCTATCAAGCAGATGCATCATGGATTCAGCAAAGGCAGGCCCTGTTTGACAAACTTACTGGAGTTCTTTGAGGATATAATGAGTGCAGTGAATAGAAGGGAACAGACCAACGTTATTTACTTGAATTTCCAGAAGGCGTTTGATAAGGTGCCACATAAAAGACTTATCCATAAGATAAGGATGCACAGAGATGGGGGTAATGTATTAGCATGGTTAGAGGATTGATTAACGAATAGAAAGCAGAGAGTTGGTATACATGGTGTTAGGATTGGCAATCAGTGGTGAGTGATGTGCCACAGGGGTTAGTGCTGGGCCCGCAACTGTTCATGATGTTCATTAACGAACTGAAAGAAGGGACTTCTACTTCTAGTCAAACTCAACCTCAGTGGAAAAAGCCTACTTGTATTTACCCTATCTATAACCCTCATAATTTTGTACACCTCTGTCAAATCTCTCATTGTCCTCCTGCACTCCAGGGAATAGAGTCCTAACTAATTCAACCGTTCCCTATAACTCAAGTCCTGACAACATAAAAAGCACACAACTCAGAAGCATTGTAAAAGGGCTAAGCTGCAGGTGAGACTGAAACAGCGCAGGTTCAAGACCCCCTCCCCAGTACGCAAACAGCTAATATCAAGGCTACTGAGAATAAAATTGTTGAACTAAAAGTTCTAACCTTAAGACCGTAACACATAGGAGCAGAATTTAAATATACCCAATGACTTGGCCTCCACAGCCATCTCTGGCAATGAATTCCACTGATTCACCATCCTCTGGCTAAAGAAATTCCTCCTCATCTGTTTCAAATGGACGTCCCTCTATTCTGAGGCTGCTCTCTGGTTCTATACGAAACATCTCTTCCACATATAGGCTTTTCAATATTCAATAGATTAAGTACAGGCTCAAGGCCATTAAATGCTCCTCATATGTTAACCCTTTTTGTCCCGGGATTTTAAGTGATGGAACAAAAACACTTTTAGGTAGCTAACAAAGTCTTCTTTCATTTTATACCAACTAGTGACTGTAACTAAAAGGCCTAAGAATGAAAAATAATAATTTTCTGAACAAAGCATTAACAGATTTGCCCTTCATGTAGAGAAATAAACAGTTATTATTCTCCCCTGTTATTTGAATTATGAGAAATGACGCAATCCTCTTAACGAAAATCTGGAGACTGGTCTAGACGCACATTGAACAACATTTAGCTCATTCCTGGCTCAGTGGATAAATGTGCGTGTTAGTAATTATGTAAACCTCAAAATATTCTCTTTCTTTGAGTGAGAGCAGAAATTGACATCTGAATTAGCCTAGAAGTTCTAGGGTAAGGAATTATTAGAATTACTCAAGGACTTCCAAATGCAATGACTGAATTCCTACTTGTTGTAGCACAAATCTGGGAACAAACACATGAATTCTATGAGCAACACAAACTGGGAGCTAAGGTAGTGAGGCAGTTAGCACAGCACTGTTGAGGTTCAGGGTGTAGGAGTTCAGTGTTCAGTTCTGGAATTCTCTGTAAGCAGATTTGTACGTCCCTTCCCGTGTGCACAGGGATTCTCCCAGATATTCCAGTTTCCCCCCACACTCCAAAGATGTACCAATTAGTAGGTTAATTGGTCATTGTAAATTGTCCCGCGATTAGGCTGGGGTTAAATCAGTAGGTTGCTGGGCAGTGCAGCTCGGAAGGCTGGATGGGCCTGTTCCATATGTATTTCTAAATAAAATAAGTAAGATGTTGGCAGATTTCAGTAGGTCAGTCAGCATCTATGCAGGGGAATAAACAGTCAATGTTTCCGGCTGAGACCTTCATCAGGATTGGAAAGGAAGGGGACAGAAGCAAGCATAAGGCAGGATGAGCACGAGATGATTGGTGAAATAGAGGGAGAGGGGGATGATGAGAGAAGCAAGGAGGGTATAGGTGGAATAGGAAAAGGCTGAAGAAGAAGGGATGTGACAGGGGGGACTGGAGCAAAGGGAAGGAAGAAGAGTATCAGAGAGAGATGATGAGGGTGGGGAGGAGTAGGGCTAAGAGGGCTCTATGGCTGTGATTCTCTCCACAGCAGATAAACACACTGTCAGTACATGAACACTAAGAAAAGCTTATTACCATTTTTTTCTTGGGTAGGTATGTAGTTACAAAATTATGAAGTAAGACTCCACTGCCATCCCATACAGATAAGCAGAAAACCTACTGGCAGTAGTTTGAAAATATTTACTGTGTCTGATATTACACAAGACATGAAAGGAAGTTGTTTAAGATGTAGGTGAGGCTAATTTGCAGTATTGTGTGCAGTTTTGGTCACCTATCTACAGGAAAGATATCAATAAGATTGAAAAAGTTACAAGGATATCACCAGGATTTGGGAACCTGAGACATAGGGAAAGGTTGAATGGGTTATGAATTTATTTCCTGGAATGTAGGAGAATGAGAGGAGATTTCATAGATGTATATAAAATTTTGAGGGGTATAGATAGGGTAAATGCAAGCAGGTTTTTCCACTGAGGTTGAGTGAGACTAGAACTAGTGGTCAAGGGTTAAAAGTGAAAGGTGAAATTTTTAAGGGGAACATGAGGGAAAACTTCCCTCAGAAGGTGACGAGAGTGTGGAATGAGCTACCAGTGGAATTGGAGAATGTGGGGTTGATTTCAACACTTAAGAGAAATTTGGATAAGTATATGGATGGGAGGACTATGGAAAGCTATGATCCGGTACAAAACCATGCGGAGCCTTGTAAAATGCCTTGCTGAAGCAATGCAAACCACATCTACTGCCTTGCCTTTATCAATTTTCCTGGTAACATCCTCAAAAAATCTATAAGATTGGTTAAACACAACCTACCACACACAAACCCATGCTGAATATCCCGAATCAATCCCTGTTCGGATGATCTCAGGATAAATGGAGAGCCAATGAGATTGCATCCACTGTAGACCTATCCTGGTGATAGGCAATTTGCAGCAAGTCCAGATCCTTGCTTAGGCAAGAGTTGATTCTAGCCATGACCAACCTCTCAAAGCAGTTCATCACACTAGATGTGAGCGCAACTGGGCAACAGTCATTGAGGCAGCTCACTCTACTCTTCCTAGGCATTGGTATGATTGTTAACTTTTTAAAGTAGGTGGGAACCTCCAACTGCAGGAAGGAGAGATTGAAGATGTCACTGAACATTCCTGCCAGTCAGTTGGCACAGGCATTCAGAGCTCTACCAGGTACACCACCAGGGCCTGACGCATTGCAAGGTTCACCTCTTGAAAGATATTCTGTTGTCAACCTCTGAGAGGAAGATGCCAGGGTCACCAGATGCTGCAGGGATTTGCACAGATGTGGATTTATTCTCCCTTTCGAAACATGCATAAAAGCAAAAGTACAAAACGTAAACTGGGAATCGTTTTGTCAAGCACCTCTGCTCCATCCACCAGAAGTGGCATTTCCTGGTGGTCAATCTTTTTAATTCCTATCCCCATTTCTGTTCCAACATGCTGGTCCATGGCCTCCTCTTTTGGCATGATGAGGTCACTCTCAGAATGGAGGAGCAACATCTCGTACATCATTTAATTAGCAACCAACCTGAAGGCATGAACATTGATTTCCCCTTCTAGTAATATTTTTCATCCCCCTTCCCTCTTCTTCTAATTCCCACTCTGGCCACTTACCTCTTCTCCTTACCCGCCTATCACCTCCCCTTGGTACCCCTTATTCTTCCCTTTCTCCCATAGTCCACTCTTCTTTCTGATCAGATTCCTTCTTTTCCAACTCTTTACCTCTCTCACCCACTTGGCCTCACCTATCATCTTCTCACTTGTCCTTACTCTCCCCCCACCTTTTTAGTCTGGTTTCTTCCCCCTTTCTTTCCAGTCCTGAAGAAGGGTCTTGGCCCGAAACATTAACTGTTTATTCATTTCTATAGATTCTGCCTGATTTGCTGAATTCTTCCAGCATTTTCTGTGTGTTGCTCTAGATTTCCAGCATCTGCAGAATCTTTTATGTGCATAAACACATAAAAGGTTTGACCTCATCTGGGAGTGCAGCATTACAGACAATCATGATATTTGACATGAACAGCCAACTAAGTTAATCTCTTCTGCCTACATGGTGTTCTTATCGTCCCATTCTTCTCACATTCATATGTATATCTTCATGCAGCCTCTTAAAATTCTCTAATACATCTGCTTCTACCACCACCCCAGGCCGTGTATTCCAGGCACCCATCAGTCAACCCTGGGAAAAAAGATACCGTCTGTCTACTCTAGCTGTGTCTCTCACAATCTTATAAACTTCTGTCGATTCTCCCCCTCAGCCTCCACCGCTCCAGAGAACCAAATTTATCCAACCTCTGGAGCACTGTCCCTCTAATCCAGGCAGCATCCTTCCTATAATGGGGCAAACAGAACAGTATGCAATACTCCAGATGTGGCCTAACTAAAGTTTTATAAATACGCAACATAACCTCCTGATTTTAGAACTCAGCGCCTCAACTAATAAAGATTAACATGTCATATGCTTTCTTAACCACCCTATTAACCTGCGTAGACACTTTCAGGGAACTATGAACTTTGACTCCCTCTGCTCATCAACACAATAAAGGATCTTGCTCTTAACAGTTGACATACCAAGATGGAACACTTCACATTTGTCCAAGTTAAACCTCATCTGCCATTTCTCTGCCCATATCTGCAACTGATCTATATCCCACTGTTTGCTTTGCTGGTCTCCTATGCTATCCACACCACCTATTTTTGTATCATCTGTAAACTTACTAACCCACCCATCTACAATTTTATCCAGGTGATTTATATACATCACAAACAGCAGAGGACCAATCTACAGAACACTACTAATCCCAGACCTCCAACTAGAGTAAGTCCCTCCAAGCACTACCCTCTGCCTTCTCTGGGCAAGCCAGTTCTGAATCTAAACCTGCTAATTCGCCACAAATTCCATGCAGTTTAATCTTCCAGATGAATTCTATTCACAACTCCTCCAGAAATGAAACCAAACATGGCTAGATGTAACTGAGAATTAGAATCATTCAAGTATGGGACACTACGTGGAAAGTAACAGATACATTCGCATTGACTCTCCACTTGGCCTTGGACCACCTGGGCAACAGCAATACCTATATCAGGCTTCTGCTTATTGATTACAGTTCAGCATTCAACACCATCATCCCCTCACCGTGAATCAACAAGCCTGGGACTCTGCACGTCCTTTTGCAACTAAGTCCTTGACTTTCACATTGGGAAATTGGTCAATGTAGATTTGAAATAACATCCCTTCCTTGTTGACAATCAACATAAGCACAGCTCAAGGATGTGTGCACAGCCCACTGCTCTGCTCTCTCTACATTAATAGCTGTGCGGTTAGGCACAGCTCAAATGTCATCTATAAGTCTGTCGATGACACAACTGTTATTGGTAGAATCTCAGCTGGTGATGAGGAGGCGCATAGGAGTGAGACTGATTGTTTTCAGTGGTTGTCTGTCAGTCCTGATGAAGGGCCTTGGCCCGAAACGTTGACTGCTCGTTTCCACGGATGCTGTCCGACCTGCTGAGTTCCTCCAGCGTGTTGTACGTGTTGATAAGAGTGAGATTGATTGTCTGTTTGAGCGGTGTCACAATAGCCTTGTTTTCAATGTCACTAAGAGGAAGGAACTGATTGTGGACTCCAGGAAGGGAAGTCAGGAGAATCCACATCAGTCCTCATCAAGGGGTTAGCAGTGGAAAGGATGAGCAGCTTCAAGTTCCTGGGTGTCAATACCTCTGAGGATTTATCTTGGGCCCAAAATATTGATGCAATTACAAAGAAGGCATGATAGCAGCTGTACTTCATTAGGGGTTTGAGGAGATTTGGAATGTCACCAAGAACTCTAGCAAACTTCTGACTAGATGTATCACCACCTAGTATGGAGATGCCAATGCACAGGGTCAGAAAAGGCTGCAGAGGCTTATAGACTCATCCAGCTCCATCATGGACATTAGCTTCCCCACCACTCAAAACATCTTCAAAAGTTGATGCCTTAAGAAGTCACCATCTATCATGAAGGACTCCAACCTTGCCCTCTTCTCATTACTTCTGTCACTGAGAGTTTAAAAGAAGAAAGTGAGATCAGTCTGTTCATTTTGCTTGCCTCAGTTCCCGAGGAGACATCAGACTGTACAGAGAGAGTGAGAGTTTAAAAGAAGCAAGCCGGGGCAACCGGCACATTTTGCGTGTCAGTTCCCGAAAAGACATTGGAATTGCACATAATTAGGCACCTGGCAAGATCCAATAACAAGAAGTTAGATTTAAGAAGAGCTGCCACTGTGGGGAGCTGAGGCTCAGACTCATTGAGGATTTGATGAAGAGAGACATAGATCCTAAGTAGATTTATTTGTTATTTTTTCTTTTGTATTACACATTTAGAGAAGTAGGGATGCCAGACAGGATAGTGGAATGCTCCTCTTGTGGGATTTCAGAAGGCAGGGAGACTTCATGAGTCCCTGATGACTATATCTGCAAGAAGTGCATCCAGCTGCACCTTCCAAAAGACCATGTTAAGGACTTGAAGCTGGAACTAGATGAACTCTGGATCATTCAGGAGGCTGAGATGTTGATAGACAGGACATACAGGGAGGTAGTTACACTTAAGGTGCAGAACAGAGGTAACTGGGTGACAGCCAGGAGAGGTAAGGCAGCCAGAGCAGAGTACCCCTGTGGCTGTTCCCCACAACAACAAGTATATCACTTTAGATACTGTTGGGGGAAATGACCTAGCAGAAGAAAGCCAAAGCGGTCAGGTGTCTGGCATAGAATCTGGCTCTGTGACTCAGAAGGGAAAGGGGATAAAAGGCATTTTGTGGTGATAGGGGATTAGTGGCTTAAGGGGACAAAAAGAAGATACTGAAGACAAGAATGAGGTTCCCAGATGGTATGTTGCCTCCTAGGTGCCAGGGTCAGAGATGTCTCAGATCAAGCAGTAGAGGTTGTGGTCCATATCAGTACCAATGACATGTGTAAGAGGGGGTGACAAGGTCCTGCAAAGTGAGTTCTGGGAGTTAGGCTAAATTAAAGGACAGGACCTCCAGGGTTGTAATCTCAGGATTACTACCTGTGCCATGTGCCAGTGAGGCTAAAACTAGGAAGATTATACAGTTTAACACATGGCTAAGGAGTTGGTGTAGGAGGGAGGGCTTCAGATGTTTGGATCATTGAGTTCTCCTCCAGGGAAGGTGGAACTTGTACAGAAGTGACAGCTTGCACCTGAACCGGAGGGGCACTAATATCCTACTGGGAAGGTTTGCTACTGCTGCACTGGGTGGAAGGTTTAAGCTATAGTTGCAGAGGGATGGGAACCAGAATACCACAACAGATAGTGGAGCAGTTGTGGAGAAAGATGTTGTTAAGCCCAATACAATGTCAGGAATAAAAAGGTCGAGCCTGTGGGACTAATATCTAAGCTGCATATATTTCAATGCAAGGAGTATTGTAAGAAAAGCGGGTGAGCTTAGGGCATGGACCAGCACATGGAATTATGATATAGTGGCCATTAGTGAAGCTTGGTTACAGAAGGGGCATGACTAGCAGCTCAGTGTTCTGGAGTTACATTGTTTTAGACGTGACAGAGCAGAAAGGATTAAAGGAGAAGGAGTGGTGTTACTAGGGAAAATGTAACAGCAGTGCTCAGTCAGGGCAGATTGGAGAGCACATCTAATGAGACTTCACGGGTAGAACTGAGGAATAAGAAAGATTATCCTACATTAATGGGATAACATTATAGACCACCCCACAGTCTGTGGGATTTAAAGAAGCAAATTTGTAGAGAGATCACAGACTACTGCAAGAAACATAAGGCTGTGACAATAGGTGATTTTAACTTTCCAAATATTGGCAGGGACTCCCATACTGTAACAGGGTTGGATGGGAAAGAGTCCATCTAGTGGGTTGAAGAGAGTTTCTTTAACTAGTTCATTTAAGTCCCGAATAGAGAGTGCAGTACTAGATCTCCTATTATAGAATGAGACAAGGCAAGTGGCAGAAATTTGTGCAGGGGAACACTTTGCATCTAGTTATCATAATCCCATTAGTTTCAAGTTAATTATGGAAAACGATAGGTCCTCAGGTTAAGAATGTACATGAGAGAAAGGCCAACTTTGATGAAATGAGAAAGGATCTGGCAAGTGTGGATTGGGACAGGTTGTTTTCTGGCAAAGGTGTACTTGGTAATTGGGAGACGTTCAAAAGTGAAATTTTGAGAGTACAGAGTTTTGTATGTTCCTGTCAGAATAAAAGGCAAGGATAACAAGTTTAGGAAATCTTGGTGTTCAAGATATATTGAGGCTCTAGTTAAGAAAATGAAGGAGGTACATAGTATATAAGCAGATAGGAACAGATAAGATACTTGACAGTAAGAAGTGCAAGAGAACACTTAAGAAAGAAATTGCGAGTGCTAAAAGGCATGAGGTTGCTCTAGCAGACAGGGTGAAGGAGAATCCTAAGGGCTTCACCAGATACAGTAAGAGCAAAAGGATAGCACAGGACAAAACTAGTCCCCTGGAGAATCACAGTGCTAATATCTGTGTGGCACTGAAAGAGATGGGGGAGATCTGCATCTGTATTTACTCAGGAGATGGACACAGCGTCTATAGATTGTGGCACTGCAGCAGTCAGGTCATGGACCCCATACAGACTACACAGGTGGAGTTGTTTGCTGCCTTGAGGAAAATGAGAGTGGATAAATCCCCAGGGCTTGGCAGCGTGCTCCCTCAGACCCTTTGGGAGGCAAGTGCAGAAATTGCAGGGGCCCTAGCAGAGATACTTAAGTCATCCTTAGTGACAGGCGAGGTGGCAGAGGATTGGAGGGGAGCTAATGTTGTTCCATTGTTTAAGAAAGGCTCTAAAATTAAGCCAGGAAATTACAGGCTGGTGAGCCTGACATCAGTATTGGGAAAATTATTGGAAGGCATTCTAAAGGACCAGATATATAAGTACAGTCGGCCCCCTGTATCCAAGGGTTCCGCATCTGCAGATTCAACCAACCGCAGATAGAAAATATTAGAAAAAAAATTCCAGCAAGTTCCAAAAAGCAAAACTTGAATTGCCGTGCACCAAGCTCTAATTCGCTCAACCCACACGAATGAAGTGATGTGAAGGCATACCCTGCTGTAGCCTCCCGCCATCTCACAGATCCTGAGTCTCTCTCCAGCACTCGCTGTTTGAGCATTGTTTGCTTCGCGTCTTGTTGGTTTGCTACTTGTGGTGAGAGCAAGAGGAAGGAGTTTAAGGCTAGTAAGGGATGGCTGACTAGCTATGTAAAGCGCTACAGCCTCAAGAACTTAAAGATCACGGGAGAATCGGCATCGGCTGATGCCGAGGCAGCATCAGCGTTCCCAGAAGAGCTACGATAGCTGCGTCTGTACTGAACATGTACAGACTTTTGTTTCTTGTCATTATTCCCTAAACAATGCAGTATAACAACTAATTACATAGCATTTACATTGTATTAGGTATTATAAGTAATCTAGATGATTTTAAGTATGGGAGGATGTGCGTAGGTTTTATGCAAATACTACACCATTTTATATAAGGGACTTGAGCATCCGTGGATTTTGGTATCCGTGGGGGGGGGGGGAGAGGGGGGTCCCGGAACCAATCCCCCGTGGATACTGAGGGACAACTGTATTTAGTGAGACAGGGACTGATTGGGGATAGTCAACATGGTTTTGTGCATGGTAAGTCATAACTAACCAATCTTCAAGGAAGTTACAGACAGGGCAGTGGAGATTGTTTACCTAGATGTTAGCAAAGCCTTTGAGAAGGTCCCACATGGAAGATTGGTCAAGAAGGTTCAGTCATCTGGCATTCAAGATGAGGTAGTTAATTGCATTAGATATTCGTTTCACAGGAGAAGCCGAAGTGGTAGCAGATGGTTGCCTCTCTGACTGGAGGCCTGTGATTAGTGGTGTGCTACAGGGATCAGTGCTGGGACTATTGTTGTTTGTTATCTATATCCACAATCTTGATAATGTGGTAACTGAGAAGTGCTGATAGAACAGAGGGATTTGGGAATAGATCCATACTTTCTTGAAGGTGGCATCACAGGTAGATTGGGTCATAATGAAAGCTTTTGGCACACTTTCGCCTTCATAAATCAATGTACTGAGTACAGGAATTGGGATGTTATGTTGAAAATGTGTAAGACATTAGTGAGGCCTAATTTAACATATAACATATAACAATCACAGCACGGAAACAGGCCATCTCGGCCCTCCTAGTCCGTGCCGAACTCTTAATCTCACCTAGTCCCACCTACCCGCACTCAGCCCATAACCCTCCACTCCATTCCTGTCCATATACCTATCCAATTTTACCTTAAATGACACAACTGAACTGGCCTCTACTACTTCTACAGGAAGCTCATTCTACACAGCTATCACTCTCTGAGTAAAGAAATACCTCCTTGTGTTTCCTTTAAACTTCTGCCCCCTAACTCTCAAATCATGTCCTCTCGTTTGAATCTCCCCTACTCTCAATGGAAACAGCCTATTCACGTCAACTCTATCTATCCCTCTCAAAATTTTAAATACCTCGATCAAATCCCCCCTCAACCTTCTACGCTCCAATGAATAGAGACCTAACTTGTTCAACCTTTCTCTGTAACTTAAGTGCTGAAACCCAGGTAACATTCTAGTAAATCATCTCTGCACTCTCTCTAATTTATTGATATCTTTCCTATAATTCGGTGACCAGAACTGCACACAATATTCCAAATTTGGCCTTACCAATGCCTTATACAATTTTAACATTACATCCCAACTTCTGTACTCAATGCTTTGATTTATAAAGGCCAGCGTTCCAAAAGCCTTCTTCACCTCCCTATCTACATGAGACTCCACCTTCAGGGAACTATGCACTGTTATTCCTAGATCTCTCTGTTCCTCTGCATTCCTCAATGTCCTACCATTTACCCTGTATGTTCTATTTGGATTATTCCTGCCAAAATGTAGAACCTAGCACTTCTCAGCATTAAACTCCATCTGCCAACGTTCAGCCCATTCTTCTAACCGGCATAAATCTCCCTGCAAGCTTTGAAATCCCACATTATCCACAACACCTCCTACCTTAGTATGATTTGGAGTATTATGTTCAGTTTTGAAAGATGTAAACAAGGTTGAAAAAATTTACAGAAAATTTACAAAGACTTGAGGATTTGAGCTATAGGAAAGGTTGAATAGGTTAGGACTTCACTCCCCAGAATAAAGGTTAAGAGGAGATTTGATAGAGGTATACAAAATTATGAGTGGTATAGATGGGGTATTACAAGCAGGCTTTTTCCAGTACAGTTGGGTGAGAGTACAACTGAAGGTCATGGATTAAGGATGAAAGGTGAAATGTTTAAGGGAAGCATGAGGGAGAACTTCTTCACTCAAAGGGTGGTGAAGAAAGCTTTTGGTATGTTGGCCTTTATATATCAGAGCATTGAGTATAGGAGTTGGAATGTAATGTTAAAGTTGTACAAGGCATTGTAAGGCCGAATTTGGAGTATTGTGTACAGTTCTGGTCACCGAATTATAGGAAAGATGTCAACAAAATAGAGAAAGTACAGAGAAGATTTACTAGAATGTTACCTGGGTTTCAGCACCTAAGTTACAGGGAAAGGTTGAACAAGTTAGGTCTTTATTCTTTGGAGCGTAGAAGGTTGACGGGGGGCTTGATAGAGGCATTTAAAATTATGAGGGGGATAGATAGAGTTGATGTGGATAGGCTTTTTCCATTGAGAGTAGGGGAGATTCAAACAAGAGGACATGAGTTGAGAGTTAGGGGACAAAAGTTTAAAGGTAACATGAGGGGGAATTTCTTTACTCAGAGAATGGTAGCTGTGTGGGACAAGTTTCCAGTAGAAGTGGTAGAGGCAGGTTCGGTATTGTCATTTAAAGTAAAATTGGATAGGTATAAGGACAGGAAAGGAATGGAGGGTTATGGACTGAGTGCGGGTCACTGGGACTAGGTGAGAGTAAGCGTTCAGCATGGACTAGAAGGGCCGAGATGGCCTGTTTCCGTGCTGTAATGGTTATATGGTTATATGAGAGTGTAGAACGAGCTGCCAGCGCAAATGGTGGATGTGGTGTTGATTTGAACATTTAAGAGAAATTTGGATAGGAACATGGATGAGAGGAGTGTGGAGGACTATGGTCCAATTGCAATTTGATGCATCTAGGCAGATTAATGGTTTGGCATGGACTAGATGGGCTGAAGGGCCTGTTTCTGGTTACAGTTTCCTATGACTCTATTATCCTCAAAGTAGTATATGGTGATGCACAGTTTTTTTTTATTATTCATTGAGAAATATAGCACAGAACAGGCCCCTCTGGCCCACCGAGTCGTGCCACCCAGCAACCCACCTATTTCACCCAAGCCTAGTCACAGGACAATACAATGACCAACTAATCTACTAACCGTTATGCCTTTGGACCGAGGGAAGAAACTGAAGCACCCGGAAGAAACCCACGCATAGACTGGAAGAACATACAAACTTTCATACAGAGGACATTGGAATTGAACTCCAAACTTCAACACCCCAAGCTGTACAAACATCACGCTAACTGCTTCGCTACTGTGGTGCCAACAATAGTATATATACTTCGGTAATAAATTTTCTTTGATGTTCAATATTTGATAAGATTTCTGTATATAAAATAACACATATAGTCTTGCTGCTTCTCTTTTGTCCAAGTAAGGTCAATATTATTCCATGCATGGCAAGTTTATTTTATGAAGTTCAATTGTAAAGACTTACGTGATCAGGCATTGGAGAATTCTCCTCTGTGCTGATTGAACTGCTTAATGACTGTGTAGCCTGTTCTAAAACTTTGTTGTGCTTCTTCGAAAGTAAAGCAAACAGGCTAAAGAAAAGACAAAAAATGAGGGAAAAAGTAGAGCAATAATTTTTTTAAAAACATCCACTACATAAAATATATGGCTATGCATCTTATTTTTATTTCAGACTATTATTACCAATGTTCACTATTCAATAAACCACATTTGTAATGAGAACATTTTAAATGTAAGCTTTCCCCTTCATAGCTGTTTGCTAAGCTTACCATTTAAAAATTAAGGCAGCTTTTCAAAAAAAATTGGAAAGACATTTAAGAAGTAAAATTTGTACAAGTGCTTAGAGAAAATATGTACTTCCAGTAACCCAAGTGAAGCCAACCTCAAGCTTAAGGAACACTAAAATTAGTTCCTTCTAAAGCTACATTATGCCTTTGCTTAGGAATTAGACAGCCTTTTTTGAATCTATAAAAAGTCAACTGACATGTAATTATTTCCTTCAGATCCTAATTTTTCACCTTAAGTTATTTTCATTTTACCACACACAGAGGCCCATGGAATAGATAGCTCTTTTCATTTCATGTTTACTTACTTGCCACCCAGGAGTTCTTTCCATTTCCAGTCACAACTGCCTTCTCTGTTTTAATTCCCAAACATAATGTAGCATAAATTAGATAGCATGTCTTATCAGGATAGATTGAGTGAGCAAGAGATGTACTAAATGATAAGAATAGATTGAGTGGACAGCCATAACTTTAAGGTGTTGGGTGGAAAGTATTGGGAGAATGACAGAGGTAAGTTTTCTACAGAGAATGGTAGGTGCATGGAATGCCCTGCCAGGGTGGTGGTGGAAGCAGATACATTAAAGCCCTTAAATAGGTACACGAAAGATAGAAAGATAGAGGGCTATGTGGGAGGGAAAGGTTAGATTGATCTCAGTGTAGAGTAAAGCGTCAGCATAACATTGTCAGCCAAAGGGCCTGTGCTGTGCTGTTATGTTCTATCTATAAAGCAGGTAACAAACATGATATTTTGATTGCTTACTAGATAAACATTTTCCACGCAAAGTATCTACCCATTTAGACCAAGACTGTTTGAGGTTCAGCTGTTGTACTTCAAGTTCAAGATGATCATTTGTACCACAACTGCTATTTCAGTCATGGCAATAATGTGATTATTACAAATGGGCTTCCTTTCATGCTGCTGCAAGAATATACAAACATAGAAAACCTACAGCACAATACAGGCCCTTCGGCTTACAACGCTGTGCCAAACATGTACTTACTTTAGAAATTACCGAGGTTACCCAAAGCCCTCTATTTTTCTAAGCTCCATGTACCTATCCTGGAGTCTGTTAAAAGACTCCACTGATTCCACCTCCACCACAGTTGCCAGCAGCTGATTCCATGCACTCACCCCTCTCTGCGTAAAATTCTTAGACCTGACATCTCCTCTGTACCTACTTCCAAGCACTTTAAAAATGTGCCCTCTCGTGTTTGCCACGAGAGGAGGTACAATTCAGTCTTATCCATTTGCCTCAAGCCCCTGTAGTTCTAGGATACCCATGGCTGAACCACCACAATCCCCACATTAACTGGTCTACCAGAAATAGCTAATTGGAGCCTGTTTTGCCACGCTAACTGTCTGTGGTGGGTCCCATCTCCCAGGGAGACTACTGCGACCCCGCCTGTCTTGAAACCCCTTGACTTGACCAGAGTCCCCACAGATTACCATGACCCGGGACCGGTATTCAGTAAACAAAGGGCTCTTTCCCTGCCTCCGCAACACCTGTATGATTGTGCCTTCGATCTTCTCTCCAGGGCCTCACTACCCACCAGTTGTCTTTATAACCTATACCGACCGGAGAGAGAGGCCATGGAGAAATACATTAGCGAGTCTCTTGTGGTGGGCATTATTAGACCATCATCCTCCCCAGTAGGTGCCAGTTTCTTCTTTGTAGAAAAGAAGGATGGGTCGCTTCGTCCTTGTATTGATCACCGAGGCCTAAACAATATAACAGTTAAAAATAAGTACCCACTACCCCTCATTAATTCGGCATTTCAAACACTTCACGGAGCCACCATCTTCTTGAAGTTGGACCTTCGTAATGTATACCATCTAGTCAGGATGAGGGAGGGGGACAAGTGGAAGATGGCCTTTAATACACCTCTGCACCACTTCGAATACTTGGTCAAGCCTCACCAAAGCTCCTGTCATTTTTCAAGCCCCAATCAATGATGTGCTCAGGGAATTTATTAATTGTTTCATATTCATTTACCTCGATGATATCTTAACTTTTTCTAGCAGCCCCTAGGAATACATTCACCATGTCTGTCTAGTCCTCCAGAGACTGTGGGAAAACCAGTTATTTGTGAAGGTGGAAAAAATGGGAGTTCCACATTCCTTCGGTCAGCTTCCTGGGCTATATCACTGAGAGCAGGCAGGTGCGAGCAGACCCCGAGAAGATCCGGGTGGTGGAAGAATGGCCGAGGCCCATGACCTGCAAGCAACTTCAGTGGTTCCTGGGGTTGCGAACTTCTACCGCCAACTTATCAGGGACTACAGTTGAGTGGTGGCCCCCACCCCATTACCCGGCTTACCTCGCCTACCACACCTTTTTGTTGGGACTCCGAAGCTGACTCAGCGTTCACTGGCCTGAGGAGGCATTTCACAACCGCTCCATCCTAGTCCATCTTGACCCTTCCCGCCAATTCATCGTTGAGGTGGACGCTGCTGACTCCAGGATAGAAGCAATCCTGTCTCAACGATCAAGTTCAGCTGAAAAGCTTCGCCCCGTGCCTTCTTTACCCGCTGACTGTCCCGCGCTGAGCGGAATTACGACGTGGGGAATCGGGAACTACTGGCGGTCAAACTAGCACTGGAAGAATGGAGGCAATGGCTGGAGGGGGTGGAACACCCATTTGTTGTGTGGACTAATCGTAAGAACTGCCAAACGTTTGAACTCCCGCCAGGCCCGTTGGGCATTATTTTTTGGACAGTTCAAGTTTTCCCTCACATACTGTCCAGGATCCAAGAATGGGACGCCAGAAGTGCTCTCCCACCAATATAACTCCAAGGAGGACACTTCCAGCCCAGGGACTATCCTCCCACCATCCTGCGTGGTTGCCACCCTCACTTGGGAGATCGAGTCCAAAGTAAAGGAAGCCCAACGGGACGACCCTGACCCCGGGAATCGCCTGTATGTGCCCGATTCTGTCAGATCTCAGGTTCTCCAGTGGGTGCACGCATCTCGGTTTGCCTGCCACCCCAGGAGTGATCAGACCCTGGCTCTCCTGAAAAGACACCGTTGGTGGCCGTCCATGGAGCCAGATACCCGTTCCTATGTCTCGGCATGTTCCATCTGTGCCTGTGGAAAAGCCTCTCATCGGCCACCTGTGGGATTACTTCGTCCTCCACCTGTCCCTGGTCGCAAATTGCCCTAGACTTGATCACCGGTCTACCCCCTTCCTGTGGAAACACCACTGTCCTCACCGTGGTAGACCGGTTCTCCAAGATGGTGCACTTTGTAGCCCTCCCAAAATTCCTTTCTGCTCAGGAAACAGCAGACTTTCTCGTCCGCCACATCTTCAGCCTCCATGGAATCCCCACAGACATCATCTCCGATCGAGGTCCCCAATTCATCTTGCAGGTATGGAAGGTCTTCTGTCAAGCCTTAGGTGCATCGGTCAGCCTGTCATCCAGCTTCCACCCCCAGATGAACAGGCAAACGGAATGGGTCAATCAGGACTTGGAGGCAACGCTACGTTATGTAACAGCAAGCAACCCGTCGACCTGGAGCAACCACCTCCCATAGGTTGAGTACGCCCACAACTCTCTGGTGAGATCTGCCATTGGGAGGCCTCCCTTCGAGTGCTCCCTTCGGTACCAACCCCCATTGTTCCCCGCACAAGAAGAGGAGATTGCAGTGCCGTCTGTTCAGGAACATATTGGGGACCGTATCGATCAGTGCCTTAAGGTTTGGGAGGAGACATGCACGGCCTTACTCAGATCAGCAAATCACAATAAGAAGATTGCTGACTGACACCGGACTCCGGCGCCTGAGTACCGACCTGGGCAGATCGTGTGGCTTTCATCCAAGGGCATCCCGCTCAAAAACAAGCCTAGGAAACTTGCCCCTTGCTTCCTGGGACCTTTCAAGGTTGAAAGTGTCATCAATCCCACAGCAGTCCAAATTAAACTGCCAAGATCTATGCACATCCACCCTACGTTTCACGTTTCCCAATTAAAGCCGGTTTCCGTCAGCCCCTTGTGTCCTCCAACTGAAACTCCCCCACCTGCCCGTATCATCAACAACCATCCGGCATACACCATCTGATGACTACTGCAATACCTGGTAGACTGGGAAGGGTACAGTCCAGAAGAGTCTTTCTGGGTTCCCCGCTCCTTCATCCTGGATCCTTCCCTCATCCAGGGCTTTCATTGGGACCATCCAGACAAGCCTGAAGAAGTGCCTGGAGGCTCCTGTTGGGGGGGCATATTATCATGGTCTTGTCAGGCAATTCCCCACCCTGCTATTACCTCAGTAATTGGGCCTCAATTCTCTCGTCTAATTTCTAATCATTCCCAGTTCCACTAATTACCCGCACCTGCTTTCCATCAGCAAATGCAGGATAAAAACCTTGGAATCACAACAAGGAGATGCCAGTTCGTTGGTCGACTCCTGTATGAGTAACCTTGTTTCATGGTTCTTTCGGACTGTCAGTTCTAAGTTCCGCATCATTTCCTGGATTCTCCATGTGAACCTGATCTCCCTGTAAAGACACTCCTGGATACCTATTCCATGCTCGCTACAGTGCTAACACCTCCCGACTCTGCCTCTGTGCCTGTGTCCTGCACTTGGGTTCGTCCCCAGCCACATCCTTGCAACATTTACAAAGAACGTGAAAAATATCAACAAGTCTATTTCAGCCCTTCATCAAATTCAAAGGATGGAAGGTTGGAGGAACAGTTGGTTTAATGTAAAAAAAACAAATTCATGCAATTCACTGACTGTCCCACCAAAGAAGGTGAAAGACAACTTCCTTGTTTCCTGGTTCTAGATCTGTAACCTTGTAGGTTATACCAGATCGAGTGATACAGAAATAGATGACTCCAACAATGGAACAGGCCTTTCAGCCCATTTCAGCCCATTTAGAACTATACTGCTTGGTCCCATTGATACATGCCTGGATGAGTGCCCCCCATTCCCCTCACATCCAAGCTCATCTTAAATGTCAAAATCTAACCTGCATCCTTCACTTCTGCTGGCAGCTTGTTCTCCACTCACACCACCTCCTGAATGAAGAAGTTCCCCCTCAGGTACCCTTTAATTATAACTCATGACCTCTAGTTCTAATCTCACCCAGCTTCAGTGGAAAAAGCCTGTTTGCATTTACCCATCCATACACCTCACAATTTTGTATACCTCTATCAAATCTCCTCTCATTCTCCTATGCTCCAGGGAACTTATTCAACCTTTCCCTGTATCTTAGGTCCTCAAGACCCAGCAAGATCCTTGTAAGTTTCTTCTGTACTCGTTCAAATCTTATTGACATCTTTCCTGTAGCTAGGTGACCAGAAATGCACACAATACAGGTATCCCCTGCTTTTCGAAAGTTCGCTTTATGCCACTTTGTTTTACAAAAGACCTACGTTAGTACCTACATAAATGGTACGATTTATTTCGTTAACTGAAATAAATCCAAAGAGGATTTTCGTTTTTACTAAGTGAAAAGCGGAAATATTGTTCAGCGTTTGTTTTGCAGCGAGCCGTTATAGAGACAGCGCGCACCCCGAGCAGCGAGAGTGGCGCCACCAAGCGCCTTCCCTGGGAACTACACTCGGCATCAAGCCACCATAGCTTTGAACTGAGTCTGTGAGCATCTGTGCTTTATCTCAATTTATTTTGTGCATCTGTTAGCAACATGTGTCCTAAGGTATCAGAAAAGCCTAACAGAGTTCGTAAGGGTGTTACACTCAGTGTAAAACTGGATGTAATTAAGCATTTCGATTGTGGTGAACAAAATAAAGACATTGTGCATGCGTTGAACTCCCTGTGTAAGTGAAACTACACTGTACATACATTATTTCTACTTCATATAGGCTGTGTATTTATCATATCATTCCTGCTTTTATTATATATTAGTGTTATTTTAGGTCTTATGTGTTATTTGGTTTGATTTGGTAGGTTATTTTTGGGTCTGGGAACGCTCAAAAATTTTTCCCATATAAATTAATGGTAATTGCTTCTTCGCTTTACGCCATTTTGGCTTTCAAAAGGTTTCATGGAACGCTCTACTTTCAAATAGCAGGGGGTACCTGCATTCCAAATTTGGTCTCGCCAGTGTCTTATACAACTTCAACATAACATCCCAACTCCTGTACTCAGTACACTGTTTCCTGAAGACCAGTGTGCCGAAAGTTTTCTTTAGGACCCTATCTACCTGTGATGCTATACTCCCATATCCCTTAGTTCAGTCACACACGTCAAAGCCATACCATTCACTAAGTAATATTTACTGCATGTTTAAACAAACGCCCATCTGTGCAGCATCATTTAGTTCATATTATTATTATATTTTTGTTATTATTATAATTATTATTCTTATAGAGATACAGCATAGTAACAGGCCCATCTGACGCAACAAGCCCATGCCACCAAATTACACCCATGTGACCAATTAACCTACTAACTGGTATGTCTTTAGGGATGAATTGGACACAGTCACAGGGAAAGTGTATCAACACCTTATAGACAGTGGTGAGAATTAAACAAGTGCTGTAATAGCCTTTTGCTAACCACTACACTACCATGCTGTCACGCCAACCCTGATCTATGAATGCCAGTGTGCCAAAAGCTCTCCTTATGACCATATCTACATGTGACACCACTTTCAAGAGGTTATGCATCTGTACTGCCATATCCTTTTATTCTACCAAACAATTCAGTGCTCAACCATTGATTTACTAGTAGTTATTAAATGTTCAAGACACTCATTAGCACATCTGTTTAGCATCATTTATGTGGTTCATATGTTGAGTAACTCACATAAAATGCTGGAGGAACCCAGTAGGTCAGGCAACATCAATGGAAAGGGATGAAGAGTCGACACTTCGAGCCGAGATCCTTCATCAGGATGCCTGGATGACTTCCTCTAGCATTTTGTGTGTGGTTCGTGTTCATATATTGTGTTTACAATTGGAATTGACTGTACATTTGCCTATATTTCATTCACATATCTGGTGGTGAAACAGTTTCAGACATCCAAGAGTTTGAGGACATGGAAAACACAAAGCAACCTGAAATTATCAAATGTTCTCATAAGCAAAGTAACTCAATGTTCAAGGAGCAGCCTCTTCCATGGTGACTTCTCATTGAGGAGTTGAGAATTAACAAACTCTGGCATTGTTTCAACCTGATTACCAATCATCTATAATTTTTAAAAAGTGATTCTGTTACACACACAAAATACTGGATGAACTCAGCAGGTCAAGCAGCATCTATGGAGGGAAATAAACAGTCAACGTTTTGGGCGGAGTTCATCTGAACTGGAAAAGAAGGGGGAAGAAGCCCTTTTTAATTAAGTAGAAATGAGCAATGGTGTCTGATTGCAGAGTTCCTTCAGTTTGTGTGTGTTGCTCTGGATTTCCAGTATCTACAGAACCAATTGTGTTTGTGATTCTATTGCTTTAAGTTTGCAAGAAGAATGAACATTTTTAGCACTGAATCAGTAAGTGATACAGAAAATGACAGCTCCAACACTCTTCTGTGGATGAACTGAGCAACAAGTTCCTATTTGAAGTCCCTTAAAATTTCTGACTGTACCTTACTTTTCTTCCTGTTGCAAACCTCTTCAGAAGGAACACTTGACAAATAATTCTGTCAATGGAATGATTTTGATGATGAAAGACACTGCTTTCCAAAAAAAATAGATATTTTTGTAACAACGTAAGAGAAACTTCTGTGTTATTTAGGGTTGCCTAGAGATGATCCTTCTAGTTACTTCTGAAAACTCTGCCCTCAGTATATTTCCAGGACACTGGGATAATTGACAATGCGGAGCATTTGATGCCTCTTGGCCTGTACTTGCTGAAGTTTAGGAAAATGATGGGGATCTCACTGAAAGCTTATGAGTATTGAAAGATCTAGGTAGAGTGAATGTGGAGAGGACGTTTCCTTTAGTGGGGGAGTATCCAACCAGAGGATACAGCCTCAGAATAGGGGGACCTCCTGTTAGAACAGAGATGAGGAAAAAAATCTTTAGACGGAGAGTGATGAATCTGTGATATTCATCGCCATGGACAGCTGAGAAGGCTAAATTATTGAGTATATTTAAAGTATTAGTCAGGGTGTCAAAGGTTACAGGCTGAGAATGAGTTTAAGAGGGAAAATAAGTCTGTCATTATGGAATGGCGGAGTAGACTCAATGGGCCGAGTGTTCTAATTCAGCTCTTATGTCTTAGAGTCTTATGGTTTAATATTTGTAAACCTATCATCCTTTCTGGATCACATGTCAGAGATGTAGTGCCTCAGTTCAAAATGCCAAACAAAAAGAGAGTACTTTTGCATTTCTCAATTTCACAGATCTATCTAGCATGGAGTAATAACCTTCCAATTCTGCAGCCTGAATGTATCTGTTGAATAAATTGACAGGGAAGGGATTATTTCCTAGTGAAGGAATTTTTCCATAGTAGCTGGCAATCTTCCCAGGTAGCTCAAATGTTCTCAAATTGTAGGCAGCAGATGTTTTTCATAGTCATAGAGCACTAAAGCATAGAAACAAGCCCTTTGGCCCATCTAGTTGGTGTCCAACTATTATTCTACCGGTCCTATGAACCCACATCTGGACATAGCACTCCATACCCCTGCCATTCATGTACTTAACTAAATTTCTCTTAAATGTTAAATTGAGTCCACGTTCTACACTCTCACCACCCTCTGAATGAAGAAGTTCCCCCTAAACATTTCATCTTTCACCCTTAACCCATGACCTCTAGCTCTAGTCCCGCCCAACCTCAGTGGGAAAAGCCAGTTAGCGTTTACCCTATCTATACCCCTCATAATTTTGTATACATCTATCAAATCTCCCCCTCATTCACCTGCACTCCAGGAAATAAAGCCATCGCCTATTCACCCTTTCCCTATAATTCAGAACATCAAGTCCTGGCATCATCCTTGTATATGTCCTCTGTACTCCTTCAATCTTAATTTATATCTTTCCTGTTAGTAAGTGACCAAAACTGGAGATAATACTGCAAATTAGACCTCACCAACATACTTGAAAGAAAATAATTTTTAAGGTTACATGTAGTTCTACTGAGATCTATCACAGACCTGGTGGGGTTGAATGGTTTCCTTCTATCCTAATGCAGTTTCACTATAACCCATAGCTGATCAATCCTTTTTCTGAATTTCTAACATCGTTCACCCAATAGCTAATTAGTTAAGAATTGACTAGTTAATCTACTTTTTCATGACTTTGGACCACACTCAATGGTGGACAACACTCCAAGAATAACCTTGTTCTTCTTGAATTGCATGGAATCTTGTATGTATATTTCATCAAGTACGATTTTGGTTTATTGTCTTTTTTTTCTTTAAGCCCATCACCCCTACTGCGGCATAGGCATAGACAGCAGTTTGCCAAGTCCTCTGGCCTGCCCAGTCTTGCAAGTTGTCCCCACGTGTAGCCCATCTTCTTGGTGTATCCTTTCTCTTCCAGGGATAAGGTCTTTGGAGCTTCTGTTGGCATTTCTGTAGCTCTGGGTTTTTACAGGATTGGGATGCTAGTCCAATGTCCAACCCTCCTCCTTTCACAGCTGGCTGGGCTTGGGACATCCATGGTGGGGTTTGGTTTATTGTCACACTGATAAAATAGTATCCTCAGCCAGAGCTCAAAGAAAGATTAGCTTTATTTGTCACATGTACATCGGCACATTAAAACTAACAGTTATTTTGCATCAACAACCAACACAGTCTGAGGATGTACTGGGGGCAGCCCACAAGTGTCACCATGATTCTGGCACCAACTTAGCATGCCCACAACTCACTAACCCTAACCTGTACATCTTCAGAATATGGAAGAAAACTAGAGAACCTGGAGAAAAGCTGCACAGTTACAGGAAGAATGAATAAACTCCTTTCAGACAGTGGCAGAACTGAACCTGGGTCACTGATGCTGTCATAGCTTATGCTAACTGCTACATTGCTGCCCTAATTACAACTTGGTTGTCATAATCAACAGTGGAATCACTAAAGGATCATTGCACCAGTTGCTTGATAAGCACATCCCACCTATCTTAAGAGATGTTTTCAAAAGTAACTACAGTTCTTTTCTGGAGAGAATAAAATTAACATATACTCAGTGGCCGCTTTATTAAATACACCTGTACACATACTCTTAATGCAAATATATAATCAGCCAATCATGTGGCAGCAACTCAATACATAAAAGCATGCAGATGTGATCAAGAGGTTCAGCTGTTGTTCAGACCAAATATCAGAACGGGGAAGAAATATGATCTAAGTGACTAAGTAACTAATCAAGTGGCCACTGAGTACACGTCAATGAAATTAAACCGGATTCTGATTCTCTAAAAAAGACAAAAGGATGATGTGTTATAGTTATGTAAAGGGCTGACAGGGTTAATCCTGACAATTTGTTTTCAATTGAGCTAAGGACAATCATTAATTAATCTAATCAGGAGAATCTGGAGGAACTCTTACTTACATAGAAAGTGGTTAGCACTCACAATTCTCTATCATAAGAATCATTTCAAGGAGAAGACGAAGATAAATTTTAGCTGAAGTACCTAAATGAGAATGGAATGGAGAGATAATTTTATTTATTCATTTGGTGATCTAACAGGGAATAGGCTCTTGTGGCCTATGAGCCACACCGCCCCAAAAATCCCAACATTCTTCATTAATCCTAACCTAATCTCAGGAGAATTTACAATAACGAATTAACCTATCTGGTACGTCTTTGGACTGTGGGAGGAAACAAGAACACATGGAGAAAACCCATGCATTCTACGAGGAGGACATACAGAGAGCTTGAACTCCAAATTACAAAACCCCAAGCTGTAATAGCATTGCGCTAACCGCTGTGCTACTGTGGTGATATATGTAATGAATGAAAGAACATGGATTATGTATAGGCAAAGGGGATTTGCTATCATTCAGTATTGCCTTCAGTACAGACATTATCAGTTGAAAGGACTGGTCCTGTGCTCTGCAGAAGCAGGACACAATAGGGTAACGGCTAGTGCAGTGCTTTACAGCACAGACTATAAAACCGGAGAACTCAGAGAAAACCCATGTATTCCATGGGGTACAGAGACACCTTACAAAACAGAGTAGCGCCAGAATTGAACTCCAAACTCTGGAACATCCCAAGCTGAAATAACGTCTCCCTGCTACGCTACCATGTCACTATGGCTGACTTATATTGAAGGAGCTGTTAGACAAAGAAGCTTAGGAGAAGAGACAATGGTAAGTGCTTGTTGTTAGATCCAGCCTGGATTTCTGAGTTATAATAACTTAACAAGTCTGAGCTGACCAGATTTACTACACCACTAGGATTTCTGCATTCAATCAATTCATTTTAAATTGTAAAAAGATCTCTATGCTGCAAGGAAATTTTCTTTTGAAAAATGTTCATTTTTTCTTGAATTCAATATCCCTAATAAGGAAACAGTTTTTTTGTGTGCTTTTGGTAAATTCTGCAAATTTTCAAATTGCAAACATTTAATTGGTATTAAAGACATGTTTTCACATTTCCATTTTAAATATTCAATTGTACCAAGACGGGATTATAAATGTCATTGATTTTCTTTTCTGCTGTTACTGGGAATCTAGCCAGATCTCTTTTCAAAAATTACCCACAACCAGAGGAAATTTATCTTGTTTTAGGAGTATGATCACAATATATGTAATTAAGTATGATTGGTGACATACCAAAGAAATATGGAAAGACTATTCAAAAGATGTTCTCAATCAAAACAAAGGCTTAGGAAGATCAATGCATTGTCTACAACAGAGTATATAACGACAGCCACATGAATTACAAGGCTGCATAATTCATTTATGCTATCATATAACAGGATGTTCACTTAACAGTTTTTAAGCCTACCAGTTTCTTTATTTTTATAACTAGTTCCTTAAAGTTGTGATACCCACAGGGTGGTAGTGGTACCTATTAAATGTTCCCAAAGGCATGCGTCTCAAATACCCTCTGACAACCAAGTTCACCTCCAGGCCTTTACAATTGGCTTAACTACTAAGCCCAGCAGAACCGTTTCTACTAGCGGAGAAAGGGCAATGGGGGTTACTGACTCCTTAAAACCAGTTGCTTCAGGCAGATGGGGCTCATCAGCCGTGGTGGAAGCTCATCTAGAAGGAAAACTCTGATCTCAAACCTCCACTGCCTTGCGGCTATACTGACTCACAGGGAAGGCTTCAGGAGTACAACCTATATTGAGTGCAATGCTGACTGGGAACTCCTGCAATGCCGCCGGTGCCAAACTGTATTAGTCTCTGCTGTTCCTTTGGATTAATCAGCCATGTGGAGAGTGGGAGCCTGCTACAAGGGCAACAGCTTGCTCCCTAATCGTACTGCCCTGGCTTTGTGTATCCGGACAGCTAGGATGCAACATCTATGATCAACCCGAAAAACGGAGGGTCCCATAACTGAGAACTAACCTGCAAGTTTTACTAATAGTTCACTGTAAAATCAGTTAGAGTGAACATGTAACAGTAATAAAAAAGTCAGATGAATAGGATGAGTGGAGTGAAGTCTGGTTTGCCTGCCATATATATTCTTAGTTAATAGCTATAGAGAGGTTCAGGATGCTTTTGGAAACTTTTCCAGTTACCTCTGTACATAATTATCAGTTTAGAGCACCTAAACTGTTTGGAATTGCATGTCTCTTTTCTTCAAATTAATGAACAATCAGGTATGACAGCCTGGGTCTGTACACCAGAAATATACTCAGTATTTGTGCCATTTGTATTTTAGTGATTCAAAAGAAGGGTTAGTTTTATTAGACATACATACATCAAGACATAAAATGAAATGCACTGTTTGCGTCAAATCAAATCAGTGAGGGTTGTGCTGAACAGCTAAGTGCCTCCACGCTTCCAGCACCAAAACAGCATGCCCACAAATTATTAACCCTAACCCGTATGCAAAAGTCATAGACACGAACGTCTTACCTAGGCTGCCTCCGACTTTTGCACTGTACTGTAATAATTTTGTGTATCACACTGTACTGCTGCCACAAAAGAAAACAAATTTTATGATGCATGTGACTGATGATAAACCTGATTCTGATATGGGTCTCTATTGTGGACTGAGAGAGGGAAGGGGACAGGGAGAGGGGAGTTATGGTTGGGAATGGGGGAAAGGAGGGGGGGAGCAGGAAGCACCAGACAGACGTTCTGTAATGATGAATAAACCAATTGCTTGAAATCAAATAACCTTGCCTGGTGTCTCAGGACTGGGTGTGTCTGCACCCATACCATCCCCCCATCATCACTTCTTCTCCGTCAACTATCCTACACCCCTCCCACTGTGCTCCACCCTTATCAATTCCAACATCCCTTGCTCCTGCCAGAATTACAAACTCATTCTCTGTTCCACGTTAACAAATACAATACAGTGCAAGTCTTAGGCATCCAAGCTATATTTATGTACCCAAGACTTTTGCACAGTACTGTATGGTCTTTGGAATGTGGTAGGAAACCAGAGCACCCAGAGAAAGCACGTGGTTACAGGGAGAACGCACAAACTCTAGTGGGGGGAATTGAACCTTGATCGGTGATAGCATGACGCTAACCACAACACTATCTGAGAAAATATTAAAAAGTTGGCTAAATAGCAAATGGCACCAAATTAGTATAGTTTTGAACTAGTGTTGTAAATTCTAAATGATCATTGATATTTGAGAACATCAAGCCACTTACAACTCTTAATGCTTCAAAAGAGGCACAGCAAACCACACTGATCACTATGAAGCTTCAGTTCATAGTACATTTATTATTAAAGTACATACAACCCTGAGATTCATCCTCTTGCAGGCATTCACAATAAATGCAAGAAACACAATGGAACCAATCAAAGACCGCACCCAACGGGATGGACAAACAATCAATGTACAAAAGACAATAAACTATGCAAATACAAAACAAAAGAAAAAAAGAAATAGTGACAATAATAAATAAATAGGCAATAAATATCAAGAACATGATATTAAGAGTCCTTGAAAGTAAGTCTATAAGTTGTGGCAACAGTTCAGTGGTGGTGTGAGGGTAGTTGAGTGAAGTTATCCCCTCTGGTTCAAGAGCTTGATGGTTGAGTGCTAATAACTGTTCTTGAACCTTGTGGTGTGAGTCCTGAGGCTCCTGTACTTCCTTCTCAATGGCAGCAGTGAGAAGAGAGCATGATCTGGGCAGTGGGGATCCTTGATGATGAATGCTACTTTCCTGCAACAGTGCTGCATGTAGATGGTGAGGAGGACTTTACCCATAATGGGTGTATCCACTACTCTTCGTAGCCTTTTCCATTCAATGATATTGGTGTTTCCGTACCAAGTTGAGATGCAATCAGTCATTATACAGTACTCTTCACAGCACATCTATAGAAGTTCGTCAAAGTTTTAGGTGACATGCCAAATCTTCATAAACTTGGAAGAAAATAGAGGCACTGCCTTGCTTTCTTCATAATAGATCTTACATGCTGGTCCCAGGACAGATCTTCTGAAATGATAAACCAACGAATTTAAAGTTGCAGACTCTCTTCCACCTCTGATCCCCCAATGAGGACTGGAACATGAACCTCTGGTTTCCTCCTTCTGAAGTCAACAGTCAGCTCCTTGGTCATGCTGATATTGGTTGTTGTTGTGACAGCCAGCAATGAGAAAATGAGGTAGATGTAAAAAAGGATAAAGAATCTCAGCCCAATCAATCAAGACAATCTCATATGACCAGTACTCTTTGTTCTATGATCACCACTTGCCTCCATTCTCTAGACCACCAGCCCAACTGTACTTAGTTGGGTAAGAGTACTTGATAACAATTAAACTATCTTAGCTTTAATTTCAACAAGAAACTAACTGTATTTTGAACAACAGCTTGAAGATAAGAAAGGAATACAATTATTTTTGTTACAATACTGTGTCAAAACTGAGAAAATGATTTGCAGACTTCTGAAAAAACTCTGATTATAGAATGCAAGGCTTTTTTTTCTGGCAACAAAACATCCTATATGAAGAAACCAAATAAAAAATCCACCATCCAATTAAAGGATAGGTATTAGATATTTCTCATCTAGACACTTTG
Organism: Hypanus sabinus; assembly: GCF_030144855.1. Classification (NCBI taxonomy): domain Eukaryota; kingdom Metazoa; phylum Chordata; class Chondrichthyes; order Myliobatiformes; family Dasyatidae; genus Hypanus; species Hypanus sabinus. The sequence continues at coordinate 103,848,338 of NC_082719.1, read as the reverse complement.
TTTTTCTCACTTCCCCCCTTCAACCCCAATTTCCTGTCTGTGGTAAGAAACGTATGTAATAATAACAAGTTTATAGAACACTTTTCACACAGGCAATGTAGTTCAAAGTGCTTTACAATTAAATAAAAGTAGAAACATGAAAATAAAATACGAAAATAAAACTAAACATGAAACTAAAAAATAAAATCATTATCATTAAAAGCAAGGTTAAATAAATAGGTTTTGAGCTGGTGTTTAAAAGTGTCAACTGAGTTTGCATGCCTTATAGTTTTAGGTATTGAATTCCACAGTTTAGGAGCATAGTTCAAAAAAGCTGACCTGACAATTAGCTTTTGAGGGAAATTGTTTAAATTTAAGAGACCAGCAAAAGAAGACCTGTAAGCTCAAGCAGGCTTATAAAATGAAAGTGGTCCTGTGATATACTCCAGTCCCAGACCATTAAGAGCTTTAAAAACAAGTACAGAACTTTCAAGTCAATTCTAAAAGATACAGGAAGCCAATGCAGAGTAACGAGGTCAGGACTGATGGAACATCCTGGTTTTGGTTAAAAGTCCAGCAGGAGCATTTTGAATGAGTTGACGTTTATCAATAGATTACTCTAGAAGGCCAGTAAAAGTGCATTGCAGTAATCTAGTCTATTTGCTTATAAAAGCACGAAATAGTTTTCAACATTTTACCATGAAGAAATAGATGTAGATGAACAAGAAAGGTCTCAGCCTGAAACATTGATTGTTTATTTATTTGCATGGATGCTGCTGACCTGCTGAGTTCCTCCACTATTTTGTATGTGTTGCTATAGATTTTCAGCACCTGCAGAATCCTTTGTGTTTATGTAGGTGAGAAAAACTGTATTTAGTACTATACACAAGTTATGGAAAGCAAGCAGACCACAGGAAGACTAAACCACATTTTACCTCAAATATATCCTACTTGTTTCTGTTCACCCAAAACCTTTAAAAAGTGACAATAATTTAAAACAGAAAAGTATCTGATATACTACTTGGACAAAATAATTTACTGGTAAAGAATAATAAATATGTAAACTACTAAAAGAGTGAAATTGCATAATATGGGTGACCACACACAACATCTCCTCCACAACGTCTAACAGTATAAGTGTGCCACAACATCTCCTCTATAACAGCAGTCCCCAACCCCGCTGGTACTGGGCCACAAGGCATTTGCTACCAGGCCACGAGGAAATGATATGATTTGGTGATATGAAACAATATTAGTCAGCTGCACCTTTCCTCATTCCCTGCCACGCCCACTGTTGAACTTGAACGCACGTGAGGTCATCAGTCACCTAAACACAGTCATACCCTCGTGCCAGGGATCACTGACTGGCTTTGGGTAACCGGCTGCCTCACATGGCCATCGAGAAGTACCGTTGCTACTGACCTGCAGTGAGGACAGACGGGCTCCGCCTCCTAACCTATTTAGCACACTGAATGTTTGTGGGGAACCTGGCGCTAAAGTATTCACAGACGACCTAATCCAGGCTCAGGGTTTTGTAAGTAGCAGAGCAGCTACCTCGCTGCGATCTACTGAAAGCCATCCCTCGAGCCAAACTTTTGTCAACCGATAGATCCTACCTACCTATAAGGGGGGGCGGTCACGCGCCCTGTCGCACTCCTTGCTCGGTTGGTTGCTCTCACCGGACTGCGACTGCTGCGGCCCCGATACGGGGATCTCAGGCCCTTACCTTGTCCTCTCACTGGTGTGTTGCAATGATTTTATATGTTCATATGAGGAAAATATGCGCTGTGTGTTTAATATCCAAACGTTACTTAAAATGTTATGATGCTATTGACTTATAAGTGAGTTATAATTGACTTATCACTATATTCATGTGAGGAAAATATGCGCTGTGTGTTTAATATAAAATTTGTCAGAATAACCCTTTTAGAAACAAAATTGAGTGTATTATCCACTTCTAAGTGACTTATGGTTGACTTATCACCTATATTCTGGTCGTGATTAACACCCCCACCGCCCCCCCCCCCCCCGTCGACCGGTCAGCAAGAATATTGTCAATATTAAACCAGTCCACGGCACAAAAAAGATTGGTGACCCCTGCTCTACAATATCCCTTCACGCCCACTATCAGCACAGGTGCACCACAACATCTCCTCCACATCTCCTCTACAATATCCCTTCACGCCCACTATCAGCACAGGTGCACCACAACATCTCCTCCACATCTCCTCTATAATATCTCTACCACAATTCCACCAGCCAGGTGCACCACAACATCTCCTCCACATCTCCTCTACAATATCTCTACCACAATTCCACCAGCCAGATGCACCACAACATCTCCTCCACAATTCCATCAGCACGGGTGAACCACAACATCTCCTCCACAATTCCTCTACAACATTTCCTCCACAATCCCCAACAGCACAAGTGCGCCATAACATCTCTTCTACACAGCTCTGCAGTCTCACCATCAGCACAGGTGTGCCACAAGTCTGCTCTCTCTTCATATCTATGCTTGGCTAAGTATGGCTCCAATGGCATATTTTCATTTGTTGGCGACACCATATTGTTGTTGTGTTAAGGAACAGAGATAGAGTGAACAATCAAGAGACTTTTTTCCCAAGAGACATGATTGTAAGGGGGTAGGGGAATCTACACTTCCTGCTGCCTTAGTAAAGCAGACAACTTAAGCAAAGACCACATGCACCAATGACTTTCTCTCTTCTTCCATCTCCATCAGAATTAAGATACAAAAGCCTGAAAGTTCTAGTTCTAGTTCTAGTTCATAGGCAGCTTCTATTTCACTGTTTTAATACTATTGAATCCTTCCCTAGTACAATAAAATAGACTTTTGACCTCATAATCTATCTCATTATGGCATTGCACTTATTGTCTACCTGGAATTTTTTTATGATTGTAGCACTTTATTCTGCATTAAGATTGTAACACTTGGTTTATTATTATCTTATGTACCAGGAAAAAGTTTGCTTGCATCATTTTCCTTTGAACGACCTCAATATACTGTTGTAATGAAATGATCTGTATGGATGACATGCAAAACAGTACTTCCATCTAAACGCCACAGCCTACCTCAGTATTGTTGCAGACCACATACATCCATCCCATTCCGGCCACAGCCTACTCATCTCCTTAAGGCTACTTCCAGCAGGATAATGTGCCATGTCACAAAGCACACAGCATCTCAAACTGGTTCCATGTACATGCTAGAGTTCAGTGTACTCCAATAAGAACATACGAATACAAGAAATTGGAGCAGGAGTAAGCCATCTGGCCCGTTGAGCCTGCTCCGCCAATCAGTAAGATTATGGCTGATCTGGCCATGGACTCATCTCCACCTACCTGCCTTTTCCCCAAAACCCTTAATTCCCCTACTATGCAAAAACCTACACAACCTTGTCTTAAATATATTTATTGAGGTAGCCTCCACTGCTTCATTGGCAGAGAATTCCACAGATTCACCAGTCTCTGGGAAAAGCAGTTCCTCCACATCTCCATCTTAAATCTCCTCCTTTGAATCTTGAGGTTATGTCCCCTAATTCTAGTCTCACCTACTCACCTACCAGTGGAAACAACTTTCCTGCCTCTGTGTTATCTATCCCTTTCATAATTCTATATGTTTTTTATAAAATCTCCTCATTCTTCTGAATTCCAGTGAGTACAGTCCCAGGCGACTTAAATCTCTCCTTATAGTCTAAACCCCTCATCTCTGGAATCAACATGGTGAACCTCCTCTGCTTCGCCTCCAAAGCCAGTATATCCCTCCTCAAGTAAGACCAGAACTGCATGCAATACTCCAGGTGAGGCCTCACCAGTACCCTGTATAGTTGCAGCATAACCTCACTGCTCTTTAATTCAATTCCTCTAGCAATGAAGGCCAACATTCCATTTGCCTTCTTGACAGCCTGCTGCAACTGCAAACCAACCTTTTGAGATTCATGCACAATCACCTCAAGTCCCTTTGCACAGCAGCATGCTGCAGCTTTTTTACCATTTAATTAATAGTCTGAGCTTTCATTTTTTCTTCCAAAGTGGATGACTTCACATTTACCAACATTGTACTCCATCTGCCAGACCCGTGCCCACCTCCAAAGTCACCAGATTTCAGTTCAATAGAGCACTTTTAGGATGTGGTGGAACAGGAGATTAGCAGCCTGAATCTGCAGCCAAAAAATCTACAACTACATGATGCTATCATGTCAACATGGGCCAGAATCTCTAAGGAATGTTTCCAGCATCTTGTTAAATACATACCTTGAAGAATTCAGGCTGTTCTGGGGCTAATGAGGGGTCCCATCCAGTACTAGAAAGGCGTACTAATAAAGTAGCCACAGAGTGCATGTGACAATAATGAATCAATTTACCCAACGTACTACAAACCATCTCCCCCACTGGAACTCTGAGTTGGTTCATCACTCTCCCTGCCTAGTGCTATGAACCAGGCTATCACTCTCACAAATAAGTAAAACATATCTTCTTTATATTTCAACAAATACCAATGATTTATATGATTCATTATTTATTTATATAATGAACTATTCATTCTTGAGTTAAAGCCCTAAAGACAAGTTAATATGTTGCTTGTTTTCTTTTGTACTTTTTCTTGCATTTATTAGCTGCTCTGGGGTAAAACTGCACTTCTAAGAAAAAGAATGTACTCATTAAATATTGCGCTTTTTAGTATTGTATTGAAATGCTATAATGATATTGCTTTGCGCTACTTATTTTAACTATTTAAGATATATATGTGATAACTGCAATTGAGCTTTATTTCTATATTTACTATGTATTGCATTGTACTGCTGCCACAAAGTTAACAAATTTCATGACGTATGCCAGTGACATTAAACCTGATTCTGCATTTTCCTCAAGTAGCACTATTGTTGTTATGCTATATTTTATTGGGTACGTTAAGTATAATTTATGCTAATTTTAAGTTTTCGTAATCTGTATTTTGTTCTGATGGTAATAAGCTGTGCTGCTTCCGCAATAAGCTAATTTTCATGGCTTTGATGATCTTTGCATTATCAATAGCGACAGGAGAAGTACCAGAGTTTTGGAGGGTTGCAAATGTGATTCCCTTGTTCAAGAAAGGGAGTAGAAATAACCCAAGAAATTATAGACCAGTGAGTCTTACATGAGTAGTGAGCAAGTTATTGGAGAAGATCCTGAGAGGCAGGACTAATGAGCGTTTAGAGAGACATAATCTGTTTAGGGATAGTCAGCATGGCTTTGTCAAGGGCAGGTCGTGCCTTATCAACCTGATAGAATTCTTTGAGGATGTAGCAGAACATATTGATGACGGTAGAGCAGCGGATGTAGGATATATTGATTTCAGTAAGGCAGTTGATAGGTTCCCTATGCAAGGCTTATTCAGAAAGTAAAGAGGCATGGAATCCAAGGAGACCTTGCTTTGTGGATCCAGAATTGACTTGCCCACAGAAGGCAAAGGGTGGTTGTTGATGGTTTGTATTCTGCATGGAGGTCAGTGACCAGTGGTGTTCTGCAGGGATCTGTTCTGGGACCCCTCCTCTTTGTGATTTTTATAAACGACCTGGGTGAGGAAGTAGAAGGGTGTGTTAGTAAGTTTGCTGATGACATAAAGTTTGGGTGTGGTGTGAATAATGTGGATGGTTGTCAGAGGTTACAGGGGGACATTGATAAAATGCAGAATTAGGCTGAGAAGTGGCAGATGGAGTTCAACCCAGGTAAGTGTGAAGTGGTTGATTTTGGTAGGTCAAATGTGAAGACAGAATATAATATTAATGGTAAGACTCTTAGCAGTGTGGATGATCTTGGGGTGATGTCCATAGGACAGTCAAGGCTGCTGTGCAGGTTGACAGCGTTGTTCAGAAGATGTATGGCCTTCATCAACCGTGGGACTGAGTTCAAGAGCAATGAGGCAATGTCACAGCTACATAAGACCTTAGTTAGACTCCATTTGGAGTACTGCGTTCAATTCATATCACCTCATTACAGAAAGGATGAGGATACTATGAAGAGAGGGCAGAAGAGAGTTACAAGGATGTTGCCTGGATTGGAGAGAGTCCCTTATGAGAATAGGTTGAGTGAACTTGGCCTTTCCTTCTTGGAGTGACGGAGGATAAGAGATTGAGGGGGTATGTCAGAGGTAAGTTTTTCACACAGAGAGTGGTGGGTGCATGAAATGCATTGCCAGCAAAGATGGTAGAGGCGGATACAATAGGGTCTTTTAAGAGACTCCTAGATAGGTACGTGGAGCTTGGAAAAATAGAGGGCTATGTGGTAGGGATATTCTAGGCAGTTTCTAGTCACATGGTCAGCACAACATTGTGGGCCGAAGGGCCTGTAATTTCTATATTCTACATTTACATTCTATAATTTCCTGGGTATCTACCCACTCCTCCAAGAATTGTCACGTTGTCGTGGTGGAGAGGTTTGTGAGTTCCTGAGATCCTGAGAGCAAGGCTGTCTGGAACTTGGCCACCTGGCACTTAGCGCCTGGAAGAGTCACCTATGGTTAAGGAGGAGGATCGAGACAAAGAGCGGTCGAACCAAGTCATCTACAGTGGAGCTGACAAAAGATGATGACAGGTCACAACAGCAGTCAAGATGGAGGAAAGTTGCAGCAGTGAAGAGTCCCTGGTCATCTTGCATTCCTTACCACTGGACCTGAACCCCAATCTGTTAAGGACCGTGTGGTGGCTGAATCAAGATCAGGTTTACTATCACTGGTAATTGTCGTTAAATTTGCTGTACATAATTGCAATACATAATAATAATAACTATAAATTACATATAGAGAGGAAAACAAAATACTGAGGTAGTGTTCTTGGGTTCATTGTCCATTCAGAAATCTGATGGTGAAAGGGAAGAAGCTGTTCCTGAAATGCTGTGTGTGTCTTCAGGCTCCTGTACCTCATTCTTGATGGTAGCTAGAGAAGACAGCATGTATGTCTTGGGTGACATGCTTCCTCACGTTAATCCGTCACTCACAGGCCTTCTCCATTAAAGGAATAAACTCTCAGAAAAACATCGTATTCGACTCGAGTAATTGCACTAATACTACTCTGTATAACTGTTGCATTAAACTTGAATTTGGCTCCAAAGGTAGTCATAGCCGACGGGGTGGTAGTGGGGATGAGCTCTCCACTCTCCAGTGACTACCAGAGGCGCAGTACCCATGATCGACAACGACTGATGGAGACCACAGAAATTTGAATTTAATGTTAGTGGACCATCAATGATTTATGACACTTGACTCTGCTTCCTCAACACTACTTGCCCGTGCACCCACCTTCATTATCATCCATAAACCTGGTCACCAAGCCATCAATTCTATCACCCAGAATCATTGACATATAATGTGAAAAGATGCAGTCCCAATACCGACCCTGAAGAACACCACAAGTCACCAGCAGCCAACCAGAAGAAGCCCCTTTTACTCCAACTCAGCCTCCTGCTAGTCAGGCAATGCTAGTACCTTTCCTGTAATGCAATGGGATCTTATACTGTTAAGCAGCCTCATGTGCAGCACCCTGTCAAAGACCTTCTGAAAATTCAAGTACACAACAGCCACTGACTCACTTTTGTCTATCCTGCTTGCTATTTCTTCAAACAATTCCAACAGATTTGTTAGGCAAGACTGCCCCGTAAGAAAACAATGCTGACTTTCGCTTAATTTATGTGTCTCCAAGTACCCTGAAACCTCATCCATAATAATGAAATCTAATATCTTCCGAACCACTGAAGTTAGGCTAACTGGCCTACAGGCCCTCAACACAGGAGCCCCTCAGGGCTGTGTCCTAAACTCCCTCCTTTACTCTCTGTATACCAATGACTCTGTTGCCAACCACAGCTCTGATATGCTAATTAAATTTGCTGATGATATTACATTGATTGGCCTTATCTCAAATAATAACGAGGCAGCCTACCCTGACACAGTGGTGTCAAGCAAACAACCTTTGAGGAACAGAGACAGCCACACCTATATTGACATCAACGGATGTGGGGTTGAAAGGGTGAACAGCCTTAAGTTCCTCGGTATACACATCACCAAGGATCTCATGTGGTCTGTACACACTGACTGTGTGGTGAAAAAAGTACAACTGCTCCTCTTTCACCTCAGACGGCTGAAGAAGTTTGGCATGAGTCCCCAAATTCTAAGGACTTTCTACTGGGCACAATTGAGAGCATCCTGACTGGCTGCATCACTGGCTGGTAAGGGAACTGTACTTCCCTCAATTGCACAACTCTGCAGAAAGTGATACAGACAGCCCAGTTCATCTGTAGATGTGAACTCTCCACTATTCAGGACATTTACAAAGACAGGTGTGTAAAAAGGGCCCGAAGATCATTGGGGACCCGAGTCCCCCCAACCACAAACTGTTCCATCTGTTACCATCCAGGAGACGGTACCGCAGCATTAAAGCCAGGACCAACAGGCTACGGGACAGCTTGTTCCACCAGGCCATCAGACTCATTAACTCACGCTAATACAATTGTATTTCTATGCTATATTGACTGTTCTGCTGTACACACTACTTATTACGAATGACTAAATTGCACATTCAGGCAGAGACGTAATGTAAAGATTTTTATGTGAAGGATGTAAGAAATAAAATCAATTCATTCATTCAATTTCCATCTCTTCTACTTCCCTCCCTTCTTAAAGAGTAGAATTTTCCAAACCTCTGGAACCACTCCAGAAGTGAATTTTGCAAGATCATTACTAATGCCTCCTTAGTTACCCTCTTTCACAACCCTGGGGTGTAGTCCATCTGGCCCAGGTGACTTATCTACCTTCAGATCTTTCCGTTTCCCAAGCATCTTCTTCTTTGTAATAGCGACTGCACTCACTTCTGCCCCCTGACACTCTCGAACTTCCAGCATACTGTTAGTGTTACAGTGAAGACTGATGTTTGTTCAGTTCTTCCCCATTTTTTGTCCCCAGAATCATTTTCTAGTAGTCCAAAATGCACCCACCCCTCTCCTTTGCTCTTTATATATCTGAAAAATCTTTTGGTATCCACTTTCATATTATTGGCTAGCTTAACTTCATACTTCACCTATGTTATGGACTTCTAGTCCTAAACAAATGGGGACTGGTGCTGTGATCTTTCTTGCTTGTAATATATGAAAATGATTCAAGAGGACCACAATCATGTCATGGTTTAGAGGCTTGTATGCCTCAATGACCTGGAGAGCCATGCTGGCTGGAGTCAGGGCTTTATGCTTTAGCCCTTGGTAGGGTAACCCTTACCAAACAGGTCAAAGGGTAGCGGCCAGATTAATAGTGGTCCACTGGTCCTCCAGATTCAGGGATTCAGCTCAGGGCTAACACCCTGAATGGCCAAACAAAACTGTTACAGAAACAGCAATGAAGAATCTTTCTACCTCTGTTTATGACAGTCCTTGTGAGTCTCCACCCAGGATCTGCTTGGCTGATAGTAATGAAAACTGAAAGGAAGTTACCGACATGATGAAGGAAGCACTGAGCACCAACAGAGATAGACATTCAATGCTGCCTAAACACCAGCAGCATAATGGGCAGGACGTAAGTAAGAAAAGGAGGTAGATGCCTAATTGGTACCTTTGCAGATGTCATGTAGTAAGTAGCAAAGAAGGTTGTCTAAGGGTTCGGCGAGACACAGATTAGCTGGAAAGTTGGATGGGGTTGTGGCAGATCAGATTTAATCCAGACCATTTTGGGGTAATGCACATTGGGAAGTCAAATTCTGCAGAGGTTATGTGTACCGTAAATTCCGGACTATAAGCCGCTACTTTTTTCCCACGCTTTGAACACTGTGGCAACACTGCGGCCTATGCTACGGTGCGGCTAATGCATGTTTTTTTTCATGCCGCCAAAAACATTTTGCCTCGTAACAGCAGACCAATAAAATTGATGAGTAGTTCACAGAGGTCCAATGAAATTGTACGATAAATCAAGCGCACTTTCACAATTAAATTATTGTAAATCAGTCATTTGTACTCACCCTCATCAACATGGAAAACACTCGAAGAAAAGCATATGATGCAGCTTTTAAGTTAAAGGCGATCAATCTGGCGGTTGAAGAAGGAAATCGAGCTGCTGCACATAATCTTGGCATAAATGAATCGATGTTGAGACAGTGGAGACGCCAGCGTGAAGAACTGAGTCAATGCAAAAAGACGACAAAAGCTTTCAGAGGTAATCATAGCAGATGGCCTGAACTTGAAAACTTTCTTGAAGACTGGGTTAACACACAGAGAGCAGGTGGCCGCGGTGTTTCCACCGTGCAGATCAGACTGAAGGCTAAAGCAATCGCCACCAAAATGAAAATCGAAGATTTTAGAGGTGGGCCATCGTGGTGTTTTAGATTTATGAGACGAAAAGGCCTGTCCGTCAGGGTACGCACGACTCTGTGTCAGCAGCTCCCTCCCGACCACGAGGAAAAGCTTGCTAACTTCCGCACATTTACTCAAACAAAGATAGCGGAGAATTCCATCGGGCCAGATGATATCATAAATATGGATGAAGTACCTTTGACGTTTGGCCTGCCTCTCACTCAGACTGTTAATAAAAAAGGTGACTCGTCCATCACACTGAAAACAAGTGGCCATGAGAGAACGCATTTTACTTGTGTACTGAGCTGCACAGCATCCGGACTAAAGCTTCCACCGATGGTGATTTTTTAAGCGGCTGACAATGAAAGTTCAGTGAAAGCTGCCATCAAGAGTACAAACTCAATTCCAGCTGTGATTCCTGGGGGCACCACAAAGTATTTGCAGCCACTGGACATCAGCGTGAACCGGGCATTTAAAGTGGCGCTGCGCGTTGAGTGGGAGGCTTGGATGACGAGCGGCGAGAAATCCTTTACCAAAACAGGCCGCATGCGAAGAGCATCTTTAACTCAAGTCTGCCAGTGGATCCTAAATGCGTGGAGCGGTGTCACAACTTCCACCATCACCAGCGGGTTTCGAAAGGCTGGACTGCTGCGTGATGAAGAGGACCGCGTGCGCTCAAGTGAGAGCGACAACGAAGAGACTGAAGTGAGTGACGAGATCCTGAGGTTGTTCAATTCGGACACTGAAGAAGAGGACTTTGATGGTTTTCGTGCGCAGGAGGAAGATGAAGAAGGCGATCAATAACTTTTCCTGGTAGGCTGCAGTATATATATATTTTTTTACCAGTCGTTAGGAGATATTGGAATGTTGTTCGTGCACTGTTCAGTAAAAAAGTATACGCAACATAATTTGTGTGTTACCGATACGTATGTATATTTAAAAGTAGCTGTGTTACAGGCACTGTTCGAAAAAAAGCATTTGCAATATATATTTGTTTATGTTACCATACGGATTTAATTAAAAGTTAAAAAATCCTCATGTGTAATATCTTTCCGTGTAAATATCTCATATTACAACGTGGGACACCTGCGGCTTAAAATCCGGTGCGGCTTGTACCAGTACAAAATTGATTTTCTTTCTAAAATTAGAGCGTGCGGCTTTTAATCAGGTGCACTCTGTAGTCCGGAATCTACGATAATTACAACTACTCGAAACCATGCAGAATTCATGAAAACTGCATGCTTAAGTAGAATAATTCCTAAAACTTGGTTCCAGCAGCTGCAGATTTTCTCTTGTCTGACATTTTTGTTGTTCAGTTTCAGTAAAATTATTGCAAGTTTATTGATAATGTTTTAATTTGTTCTGTATTTCATTTAAGTACGTAATTTGTTGTTCAGTTAAATGGTAGTGTGTCTTTTTTATACCTTTTTAACTATTTCCAAGAAACTTTAGCTAATTGAGCAGCCACTTAGTAAGACTAAAATGTACTGTTTCCCCATGTGTCTCAATTAATCAGAATGCACTGTACTTTGTAGGGGTAAATAGAGAAGATTAAAGGAAGAAAGACAGCTTCAACACAGACAATTTCACACTCCAGAGGCATGCACGAGCAGGCAAAGGGAATTGTTGCATGCAACACAGGACATAGAAGAGCAAGTGTTCATAACCTGGAAGCATAGGACTTGAGAACATGCGAGCACGTAAAGTATAGTAAGTCCTCTCCTGTGTCACTGCAAGCTGAAAACCACTTTTGCAATGTGGCACTGTGGGAGCAGGGGAAATATATTTTGTCGAATGCGTACAGGTATCTCCGCAAGAGGCGGCAAGTATAACTGAAAAACAAAGTTAAGGGAGAAAGGGAGTTAAGGGTAGAATATGATTTCTCTTCATAATAAGGATTTCTGCAATTTAAAAAAAATCTATTTGCTATCACAATAAATGCAGAAAAAAAGTGATGCAACTGACTGGTAACAACATTATTACAATATACTTATATTTCAAAATGACAAAAAAAATTGGTGGGAAAATAAGTCTTGAAGAAGAAAGCTCTGTTCTTTAATTATTTACACTTAATCACATTTATTAGATAGATTAAAGTAGTTGATATAACAAGGAGCCAGAATACACAACATGACCTCTCAGCATTACAGGACAGATACTGGCAAGTATAGAGGAATGGCTGAGAGGCAGGAACAGCGAATGGGAAGAAAAGGGGCCCTTTCTGGCTGGCTGCCAGTGACTAGAGGTAGTCCTCAGGGGTTAGCATTAGGACCGCTGCTTTTCACATTGTTTGTCAATTATTTAGATAATGGAATTGATGGCTCTGTGGCAAAGTTTGCAGATGATACAAAGATAGGTGGAGGGGTAGGTAGTGCTGAGGAAGCAATGCAATTGCAGAAGGACTTTGACAAATTGGAAGAATGGGCAAAAAAAATGGCAGATGGAACTGTGTTGGGAAATGTACAATGATCCATTTTGGTAAATAGTATGGACTATTATCTAAATGGGGAGAACGTTCAAACATCAGAGGTGCAGAGGGAATTAGGAATCCCTGTGCAAGATTCCCAGAAGGTGAATTTACAGGCTGAGTCTATGGCAAAGAAGCCAAATGAAATGTTGACATCTATTTCAAAGGGAATAGAATATAAAAACAAGAAGATAATGCTGAGCCTTTATAAGACACTAGTCAGGCCTCACTTGGGAGTATTGTCAACAGTTTTTGGCCCCATATCTCAGGAAGAATGTTGTGTCATTGGAGAGGCTTCAGAGGGGGTTCACAAGGATAATTTCAAGAACTAAGGGGTTAACATACAAGGTGCATTTGGCAACTCTGGGCCTGTACTCATTGGAATTTAGAAGAGTGTAGGGAGGGGATCTCACTGAAAGGACCAGACAGGATGGACATGGAGAGGATGTTTCCTCTGGTTGGGATATCCAGAACCAGAGGGCACAGCCCCAGAATTGAGGAGCGACCTTTTAAAACAGAGGTAAAGAGGATTTTTTTTTAGCCAGAGAGTAGTGAATCTGTGAAATGCTCAAGAACAGACTGCAGTGGAGGCCAAGACCGTGAGTATATTTAAGGCGAAGTTGTTCGTTTCCTGTTCGGTCAGGGCATCAAAAGATATGGCGAGAAGGCAAGTGTATGGGGTTTAAGTGGGATTCAGGATAAGCCATGGTGAAATGGTGGAAAAGGCTTGATGGTCTGAATGGCCTAATTCTGCTCCTATGTCTTATGGTCTTTTGGCCTGTCACCAGTGGTGTTCTGCAGGGATCTGTTCTGGGACCTCTGCTCTTTGTGATCTTTACAAACGACTTGAATGAGAAAATGGAAGGGTGTGTTAGTAAGCTTGCAGCTGATACAAAGGCTGGTGGTGCTGTGTATTGTGTAGAATGTTGTTGTAGGTTGCAACAAGACAGTGACAGGATACAGAGCTGGGATGAAAAGTGACAGATAGAGTTCAACCTCAAAGAGTGTGAAGTAATTCATTTTAGAAGATCACATTTGAAGAGAGAGTACAGGATTAATGGCAGGATTCTTAGCATGTAGAGGAACAAATGGATCTTAGGGTCCACTTCAATAGATTCCCCCAAAGTTGCTGTGCAAGTTGATAGGATTGTTAAAAAGTCTTATTGAGTGTTGGCCTTCATTAGTCAAGGGATTCAGTTCAAGAGCCAGAAGGTAATGTTGCTGCTCTATGAAACCCTGGTTAGACCACACTTGGAATATTGTTCTCAGTTCTAGTCATCTCATTATAGGAAGAGCTAGAGAGGGTGCAGAGGAGATTTACCTGATGCTACCTGGATTAGAGAGCATGTCATATGAAAAAAGGTTGAGCAAGCTAGACCTTTTCTCTTTTGAGTGAAGAAGGGTGAGTGATCACTTGATAGACAATAAGATGCACGGATCGAGTGGACAGTCAGTACCTTTTCTCCCCAAGGTGGAAATGGCAAATACAAGAGGGCACAATTTTAAAATGATTTTACAAAAGTATAGGAGAGATGACATAGGTAAAATTTTTTACACAGAGAGTGGGGGGGGGGGGGGGGGGGTGCACAGAACATGCTGCCGGAGCAGTACATTAGAGGCATTTAAGAGACTCTTAGACAGGTACATGGATGATAGAAAAATAGAGAACTAAGGGGGAGGGAAGGGTTAGATTGATCTTAGAGAAGGTTAGAAGGTCAGAACAACATTTTGGGTCGAAAAGCCCATATTATGTTGAACTATTCTGTATTCTATGACATATTATTAAATGTATTCCAGAAATCTAAATGTATAACATGTGCTGGATACCCTACTTGTTTCAGTTTCAAAGAATTAATAAATTTGTCAAACATAAATCTTCTTTCATAAAACTGTGCTAATTCTGCTTGATCATGTTATAACTTCCCATATGTCCAACTACTACTACTGCTTTAGTAATAGGTTAGCAGCATTTTCCGATTGACAGATGTCAGACTTTCTATTACTCTCATATTATGACCCGGGGCATTGCATTTGTCATTTTCCAGCCTGCTGGGATCTTTTGAGAGAATCAAAAAATTGGGCTGTTAAATAAATCTGCTTCAAAATAAAAGGCTGCCCATTTAAAACAGATGATGCTATTTTGTTTCCTCAGGATTATTAGCTACGCTTTCTTCCTGTGGCAAATAGGTTGAAGTGCGTCCTGTTGTATGCGGTCTTTTATTGAATCTACTGTGTTTCTTGTATTTACTGTGAATGCCAGCAAGAAAATGAATCTCAGGGTTGTATATGGTGACATAAATGTACTTTGATAATAAATTTACTTCAAACTTTGAAATTTTGAACTTTTAAAAGCAGAACCTTAGAAATATCTTTTTAAAGCAGATATAAATTATTCTTGATAAAAGCTTGGGAAGGTACTATAGATAAACTGCTATTAGTTAGATTAGTTGTGAAGTTAGCACGTAGTGGAGCAGGTTCAGGAGGCCAAGTAGCCTGATCACGCTTCCAATCTGTATCTTCATGTTTGAAAGCTAGGAAACTTTAGAAGATCACAATTGAAGTGTCGACCACTGGGCCAAAGGGCCTGATGTTGAGCCATGGTGCTCAATGTTTGATGTTTCTATAATTGCTGTGGTTACTTGCTATATCACACTGAAGTTGTATGCAGATTCTGAGGGCAAGTCAGCCTATAGACCATAAGATCATAAGACATAGGAGCAAAGTTAGGCTATTCAGCCTATTGAATCTGCTCCGCCATTCCAACGTGGCTGATTTACTATCCATCTCAACTCCACTCTCCTGCCTTCTCCCCATAACTTTTGACATCCTTACTAATCAAAAACCTATCAACCTCTGCTTTAAAAATACCCAACGACTTGGCCTCCACAGCTGTCTCAGTCCCAGTCTACCTAGTAGCGTTGATCTTCAGATTGTGACTACTAGTTTCTTGCTTTCTTATGACCTCCAATTCCATATTGTTATTGAGATGATTTCAATGTCTTCTAATGTGAAAGCACTAACAAACTCGACCTTGCCATGCTGACTATTCGTGCATCGTAGCCAGCCACTTCTCTCCTCAACTGTTCCAGTAAGTGACAACAGTGCCACTTGCCTACAAAGTGGGATTTGCCCTGTCCACAAAAAGGATGAGAAACGTCAAAGCTGAATAATAATTAGATTACCTTAATTAACAACCACATATTGAAAGAATTGTCTACGCCATTAACCAGCAAAATATACCAAGTATTAACAAACACAAGAAAATCTGCAGAAAAATGCTGGAGAAACTCAGCAGGTCAGGTAGCATTTATGGAAAATAGTATATAGTCGACATTTCGGGCTGAGACCCTTCATCAGATCTGTAGAGGCAGGTGTGGCACTTGTCCCGCTGTAGGTTGCCAAGTGCCACGCATGTCCCTACACCTCCTCCTTCACTATCACTCAGGGGCCCAAACAGTCCTTCCAGGTAAAGTGATATTTCACATGTGAGTTGGGGTCATCAATTGCATCTGGTGTTCCCAGTATAGCCTCCTGTATATTGGCAAGACCCGACATAGATTGGGAGATCGCTTCATTGAGCACCTGCACTCTGTCCGCCACAAAATACAGGATTTCCCAGTGGCCACCAATTCCCATTCCCATTCCAACATGTCAGCCCATGGCCTCCTCTACTGCCATGATGAGTCCACATTCAATTTGGAGGAGCAACAACCTTATATTCCACCTGGGTAGCCTCCAACCCGATGACATGAACATCAATGTCTCAAGGTTCTGAACTTCCGGTAATTGCCCCTCCCACTTCACTATTCCCCAATCCTGTTTCCCTCTCACACCTTCTCTTCTTACGTGCCTCACTTCCCTCTGGTGCTCCACCTCTTCCTCTTTCTTCCATGGTCTTCTGTCCTCTCCTATCAGATTCCCCCTTCTCCAGCCCTTTATCTCTTTCACTAATCTATTTCCCAGCTCTTTACTTCACCCCTCCCACTCTCCCAGTTTCACCTATCATCTGCCACCCTGTACGTCTTCCTCCCCTCCTTCCACCTTCTTATTCTGACCGCCCCCTTCCTTACCAGTCATGGGGAAGGGTCTGAGTCTGAAATGTCGACTGTTTACTCTTTTCCACTGTTGCTGCCTGGCCTGCTGAATTCCTCCAGGATTTTAAGTGTGACTCCAAGTATTAAACTGTTTACTTACTAATGCTTGGTTCTGCATCATTGTAGAAAAGCACCTTGGTGCACTACAGTACAGAAACAGACCCTATCTAGTCCATACTGAACTATTAATCTGCCTGGTCCCACCAACCTGCACCAAGACCACAGCTCTCTGTATCCTTCCCTTTAAGCTTCTCTTAAAGGCTGCAATCAAACCCACATTCACCAGTTCCCCTTAAACATTTCACCTCTCAACCTTAACCCATGACCTCTAGTTGTAGTCTCATCCAACCTCCATGCAAAAAGCCTGCCTGTATTTATCCTCATAATTTTGTACACCTCTATCAAATCTCCCCTCATTCTCCTATGTTCTAGGAAATAAAGTTCTAGCCTATTCAACCCTACCCTGTAACTCAGGTCCCTGTAAGTTTTCTCTGCAATCTGTCAATCTTATTGACAGTTTTCCTGCAGGTAGATGACCAAAACTGAAAATAGTCCTCACCAACAGCTTATACAATTTCAAAATAACATCCCAATTCCTGAACTCAATACTCTGATTTATGAAGGCAGATAATAATTCACACCCAAGTATGAACACAACACTCACTACCACAGGCTTTTCTTTTTCTTTCTTTTTAAGGTAAACAAGTCAATATATCATTATGTACAATGAAGAATTAATTAACAAATAACTGATTAACAAAGCTAAGCAATATATCAATAATAAGAAAAAATAAAGTATTAAGAATTTTTTTTTAGAAAGAAAGAAAAAAAGAACCTCTACTAACTAAAAAAAACAGGAAAAAACCCATTGGGAGCACAACCCCAGAGCTATACCACAGGCTACGTCAGACAAAGAGTGACAGCAGAGGATTGCAAATTCAGCCAGCTCCATCATAGGCATTAGCCTCCCCACCATGGAGGACACCTTCAAAAGGTGATGTCTCAAAAAGGCAGCATACATCATTAAGAGACTCCATCACCCAGCACATACCCTCTTCTTATAATTAACATCAGAGAGAAGGTACAGGAGCTTGAAGACCCGCACTCAAAGTTTTCTCAACAGCTTTCTCCCCTCTGCCATCAGACCCACCCCCATTATCAATCCCTCCCTATTTTAACTACTGGTCAGTTCAACCATGGATGTTGCATCCTAGCTCTCTACAGTGAAGTCGACTCACAAGCCAGTATGATTTGGAGAATGAGCTGTTGCCCATGCAGCTCAAAGCAACGGCAGAGACCGATACAGTTTGACACCAGCAGCATCACAAAGTGTTATCAGACAGCATTGAACTCTACACAGGACTGCCTTAGGGCCTCCAGATCCAGATTTTTTCTCTGAGTTTATTCTTGAAGCCTTCCCCAAGGCAGCGGAGGTTTGAGATCAGAGTTTTCCTTCTCCTAGAAGAGCTGCCAACCATGGTTAACAAGCCCCATCTCCCCAAAGTGACTGGTTTTAAGGCAAAAGTAACCTGCCTTTGCCCCTCTCTTCTCAGTAGAAACAATCCTGCCGAGCTTAGCAGCTAAGACACCTGTGAAGGCCAGGAACTAGACTTGATCTTCAGAGGCCATTTCAGATGCATGCCATTGGGAGCATTTAAGAGGCTCTCTGTTAATATTGTGTCTCTCTCATAAATCAGTACTCCTCTTGGAAAATCCACCGAGTAGCTAGAACACAGAGCATTTAATTTCAGACAAGGCTGACAGAAACCTCAAGCTGGCGTCTGGGCCACTGCAAGGGATTTTGTCTCGGCTGGCCCTGTAGAGGTAATGCTGTTGAATGCCACAAGTAATATGATGTGTAGTCAAGTTGTTGGAACTCATGTAATGTGAAGACAGGGAACTCCAGTTCAGCATCTTCACAGGAATGCCTAAGGCTCGAATAACTGGCTTCCAACAAAAGTAACCCATTTCCTTCATGCTAGGTGTGATTGCATTCACTGGAAAGGCTCTTCTAGAACCTTACTGACCTCATTTTAATTCATGACTCTACACTTTGCTACTTTCCTGCACTAACAAGGATAAACAAGCTACAATAGTAACAAGCATAAACACAAGAGATTCTGCGGATGCTGAAAATCCTGAGAACCACAAACAAAATTCTGGAGCAGCAAGGCAGATCAGGCAACATCTATAGAAAGGAATAAACAGTTGATGTTTCAGAGCAAGATCCTTCATCAGGATTAGAAATGAAGGGGGCAGAAGCCACAATAAAATGGGAGGAGGGGAAGGTGAAGCCAGGTGAATGGGGAGGGGGAATGAAGTGAGAAGTAGGGAAGTGATAAGTGGAAAAGGTAAAGAGCTGAAGGAGGATTCTGATAGGAAAGGACAATGGACCATGGAAAAAAAGGGAAAGAGGACAGGCACCAGTGGGAGGTAATGGGCAGGTGAGGAGAAGAGAAAGGATCAGAGGGGAACCAGAATGGGGAACAGAAAAAGAGAGGCAGTGTAGAGAAATCGATGCTCATGTCTTCAGGTTGGAGGCTATCCAGATGGAATATATAATAATAAGCCCATTCACTCTCATCTTGTATATACAATTCAGTCCTTGTTTCTGAAGTTTGAACCAAGGTTGAAATGAGTTCAGAAGAAATTGAAACCATTGATATCAACAGCTTTCCAGCCACCCACACCCCCGCATCCTGTTTGTTGTTTTAAGAGTAAGTTCTGATGGGGCCATGACTGTGTGATCAAGAGTTGTAGTTGTACTGGAGGAACTTGCTGTAGGTAGTTTTAGATAGATGTGTGCTTTCTGCATCTGCTTTGCTTTGTGCTATCAAGTGGATTGAAATGGCTACTGTGATGGTCAGAAGCTCAGGAGCAGGCTGAGCTGAATTGTTGACTCAGTACTTCAAGTCAAACTCAATTACAAACCCTGCATCTTTACACACTCGGGAACAATGTTCTATCATTACTGAAACTGAACAAGGACAATTTACCATAAATCTACAGTTATGGCACACAAGGATCTGGGCTATATTATTTTCTTTCCTTGTGACTGTATGTTTTTCTGAAATTGTGACCATACGTGCTATTTGTGCAATGTACTGTGAGCTGCCGGTAATGTGTTTTGCACCTTGGCCCCGGAAAACTGCTGTTTCATTTGGCTATATTCATATATGGTTGAAACTTGAACTTGCTATCCATGAAAAAAGGGCTTTCTTGTCTGTCAAGCCAACCAACATTCTAAACATTTACTTGATCCATTTAACAACAAATATACCAGGGTCACAATGAGTACAATTATAAAGGACATTGTAATAAGTGGTCAAGATTACAGGAACGTGTCAAGATTAGTCCAACAGAATTGGAGAACGTTTAAAGAGACAACCAAGTACATTGATCAGGGTTATGCAGTTGAGGTCATCTACATGAACTTTAATCAAGTTTCTACATGAGCCAATCCACATAGGATCTGCACAATTTGGATCTGAAATTGCTTGGTCTTCATCATATTAATTAGTAGTACAAGATTGAGAGCGATGATCAAAATAATACAAACAGAAAGTGCTGGAAATATATCAGCAACAAGCAAATATATGTTCTGGTCATCTACCTACAAGAAAGACATCAATAAGATTGAAAGCGTACAGAGAAAATTTACAAGAAAATTGAAAATTGCAGGAAAGGTTGAATTTAGGAGATTTGATGGGAGTGGGACAAACAGTCCACGAGCTGGGTGGGTGGGATCCTTCATGATGTTACTGACCCTTTTTGCGCGTTTCTGTATGTACGTCCTTGATGGGAAATCGTCAGACTGGTTCAAGCTGACAGGAAGGAGCCAGTAACTCAAATACCCACACATTACAACAGTTGTGTATAGAAGAGCATCTCTGATCACCATGTTGAACCTTGAAGTGGGTGGGCTACAACAACAGCAGAAGACCCTGAACATACACTCAGCAGCCACTTTATTGGGGAGGGTGTGTGTGTGCGTGCGCGCAGGGTGTGTGTGTGCATGCGCGCACATGCCCTTAACTCCCATCGGGGTGCGGTCATGACAAGCTTTTTGCACCAATTTTTTGATGATAGGTCATCGTACAGCGTGTCTTGAGCATCTGAAAATGGATGGAGCCCATCCCTCTCCAGGTGTTTTTTTTTACAAGGTCGAGTTGCTAGCTTGACACTCAACCCAGGCATGGATGGAGAGCATGCAAGGCAGTCGGTCGGATTCGAACATGGGACCTCTCACCCCAAAGTCCAGCACTGATGCCACTACACCACAGGCCGGCAAGTATTATTAGGTATACAGTGGCATGCAAAAGTTTGGGCACCCCAGTCAAAATTTCTGTTACTGTGAGTAGAAGATGAACTGATCTCCAAAAGTCATAAAGTTAAAGATGAAACATTCTTTTCAACATTTTAAGCAAGATTAGCGTGGTATTCTTGTTTTGTACAATTTTAGAGTGAGAAAAAGGAAAGGAGGACCATGCAAAAGTTTGGGCACCTCAAGAGATTTGAGCTTTCAGATAGCTTTTACCAAGGTCTCAGACCTTAATTACCTTATTAGGGCTGTGGCTTGTTCACAGGAAAGGCCAGGTGATGCAAATTTCAAAGCTTTATAAATTCCCTGACTCCTCAAACCTCGTACCAACAATCAGCAACCATGGACTCCTCTAAGCAGCCTCCTAGCACTCTGAAAATTAAAATAAATGATGCCCACAAAGCAGGAGAAGGCTATAGGACATGACAAAGCATTTTCAGGTAGCCGTTTCCTCAGTTCATAATGTAATTAAAAAATAGCAGTTAATAGGAACAGTGGCAGTCAAGTTGAGGTCCAGAAGACCAAGAAAAGTTTCCGAAAGAACTGCTTGTAGAATTGCTAGAAAAGCAAATCAAAACCTGTGTTTGACTTCGAAAGACCATCAGAAAGATTTATTAGACTCTGGAGTGGTGGTGCACTACCTCCATGGAAGAGTCATCAGAAGAAAACCTTTCCTGTGTCCTCACCACAAAATTCAGCTTCAGAAGTTTGCAAAGGAACATCTAAACAAGTCTGCTGCATTTTGGAAACAAGTCCTGTGGACTGATGGAAGTTAAAATAGAACTTTTGGCCATAATGAGCAAAGGTATGTTTGGAGAAAATGGGGTGCTGAATTTCATGAAAAGAACTCCTCTCCAACTGTTAAGCGGGGGGGGGGGGGGGGGGTGGATCGATCGTGCTTTGGGCTTGTGTTGCAGCCAGTGGCACGGGGAACATTTCACTGGTAGAGGGAAGAATGAATTCAATTAAATACCAGCAAATTCTGGAAGCAAACATCACACCGTCTGTAAAAAAGCTGGATATGAAAAGAGGATGGCTTCTACAACAGGATAATGATCCTAAACATACCTCAAAATCCACAATGGACTACCTCAAGAGGTGCAAGCTGAAGATCTTGCCATGGCCCTCACAGTCCCCTGACCAACATATCATTGAAAATCTGTAGATAGACCTCAAAAGAGCAATGCATGCAAGAGGGCCCAAGAATCTCACAGAACTAGAAGCCTTTTGCAAGGAAGAATAGGCGAAAATCCCCCAAACAAAAATTGAAAGACTCTTAGATGGCTACAGAAAGCGCTTACAAGCTGTGATACTTGCCAAAGGGGGCATTACTAACTACCGATGTGCAGGGTGCCCAAACTTTTGCTTCAGGCCCTTTTCCTTTTTTGTTATTTTGAAACTGCAAAGGGTGGAATTAAAAAAGTAATCTTGCTTAAAATATTAAAGAGATGTGTCATCTTTAACTTTATGCCTTTTGGAAATCAGGTCATCTTTTATTCGCTTAGCTATTCATAGTAACAGAAACTTTGACCAGGGGTGCCCAAACTTTTGCATGCCACTGTAGGGGGTGCATAATAAAGAGGCCACTGAGTGTAAATTGTAAAGTTCATATTCTCAGAATCTAAATCCTATAAGCTTTCTAGAAATTAGTATTGAAAAAATATCTCTACTAGGAAAAGTGCAGTCATTCAGGAGAAGAGCTGACTACGGCTTCTCAAAGGCAATAAGAGCAACCCTTATCAGTGAAAGCCCTTCTCCTAAGTGAACGTTAAATAAGAATCATCAATATATTTAGTGCTGCCATGGCATGGTCTGTAGCAAAACAAGATTACGAGAGTTTGGAGTGCTTTTGTAAAATAAAGAAAATGCAATAATAAAGCTGGTTTTATTAAATTCCCATCATGAATATGTATTACCTCAAAAGAACTATTTCCTTAAAACCTGATTCTAATCATAAATTTTACCAAAATAAGCTTGAGAAGGTGGAGCTCTAAGAGTTACTGCAAAAGGGGAAAAAATGCCACCGATCTCAAGAACATTGAAAGGACTGGATAGAGAGGATGTGAAGAGAATGTTTCCAATAGTGTAGAAGTCCAGGGCTAGAGAGTAAAGCCTTAGAAATGAGGGGCATCCATTTAGAACAGAGATGAGGAAGAATTTCTTTAGTCAGAGGTGAATCTATGGAATTCATTGCCACAGATGGTTGTGGAGGCCAAGTCATTGAGAACCTATATTTAAAGCTGAGATTGAAAGGTTCTTGATTAGTTGAGGTGTCAAAGGTTACAGGGAGAAGGCAGGGTAAAGGAGTTGAGTTGTTTAATAAATCTTTATGGGTACTTTGCTGCATGATTGAATGCTTGGTAGGAGGTGACGATGCTTTTTTGCTGGTGGGGGACGGGGATTGTTGCATTGCTGCTGGTTATGTGTGGGACAGGGGATTTAACTGTCACTCATTCTTTGGGACACTCCTCTTTTAGTGGATGTTTGCGAAGAAAAAGAATTTCAGGATGTACATTGTATATATTTCTCTGACATTAAATGTACCTATTGAAACCTATTGATACGTTTTGTGGGTGCACCGTGGTCTGGAGGAATGTTGTTTCATTTGGTAATGTACAGGTGTCCCCCACTTTACAGATGTTCGCTTTACGCCACTTACCTTTTACAAAAGACCTACATTAGTAACCTGTTCTCGCATTACAAAGAGGATTTTCGCCTTTATGAAAAATTTTCCCAAATAAATTAATGGTTCTTTGCTTTATGCCATTTCAGCTTAAGTTTATAAAGGGGGAAACACCTGTATATGTACGGTCAGATGATAATAAACTCGAACTTCAAAACCACAAATGCAGATGAATACACCAATAAAAAATCACTTATTTTGATCCTTTAATGTAGCAACATTCTGTAAGATTTAACACTTGCATGGAATCCATTGCAGACCCTAACAGAGCACGTCTACAACTGAAGAAGAACTGGAGGATAGTTCAAATGGCAGCAAGGAAGAATGTCACGAAGTTTACATAATTGTCCCTTTGGAAGGGAAAGTATGCTGAGCAGCATATTCTGCCTTTAGTCTGAAAATAAAGGGAGCTATAGTAGTGTTGTGTTCACAATACTATTACAGATAGGGGCATTGGAGTTCAGAGTTCAATCCCAGTATTCTCTGTAAGAAGTCTGTACATCCTCCCTGTGGAAGGCATGGGTTTCTGCTGGGTGCTCCAGTTTTCTCCCACAAGCCGAAGACATACTGGGTAAGTTAAGTATTTATTGTAAAATTGTCCCTTCATTAGGTAAGCGTTAATTAGGCCTGATTATAACAAATACATTGTTTCAACAGAAAGCCAGGTTCAAGACAACCTAGAGACACCCCTGATCCAAACACTGGCACTCTGGACTACAGTCTGGTACACCCTATCTTCGCTATATGCGTCTTCAGACAATGCGGATTCACAGTTATGCGTCGAACTTATTTCTACCAACTTCTCCTTATATGCATCCAAAACTCACAGTTATGCAAGGCTGTTGGACAAGAAGTACCGCTTTCCCACCAATACAAGTCACGTGCGCATGCCTCACAGTATCACTCCCCCCAGTCTCGCATTGGTTTTGGCAGTGTGCAGATGTGCGATCTTGCGCTCTTAATCTTTTGTTGTTATTACCTACAGTGCACTGAAATATTTAACTATGCCTCTTAAGCGTCCTAGGTCAAGTCCTGGGCCATCAGCCAACCGGCAGAGAAGCACTTTAACATTTGAAAAAATGTTGGAAATGATAAACAAGGCCGCAACAGGTGTAAAGGTAACACAGCTTTGGAAATTTATGGTTGCCTTTGTTCAGAGGCTAGTGAAGAAGTGTCAAGTGATATTGTTAGCTTTAATGCAAGTAGGGGATGGTATTCTAAGTTTGTTAATCGTCACAGGCTTCACAACTTAGCTGTGCATAGTGAGCAAGCTAGTGCTGACCACAAAGCTGCTGAATGCTACCTTTTGCAGTTGTGGGCTATGATAGCTGAGTTAGGCATCACACCAAAGCAGGTGTTTAATGCAGACGAGACTGGGCTTTATTAGAAGCGTATGCCAAAACACACTTACATAAGTAAGGATGAAAAGACTGCGTCAGGTTTCAAGGCAGCAAAGGACAGGTTGACTCTGCTTATGCGTTCCAATGCCGAAGGAAACTGTAAGATGAAGCCTCTCTAAGTTTACCATTCACTAAACCCCCGTGCTGAAAAACAAAATGCTGCTAAGCAAACAACCCTCACCACTTTCTTCAAATGGGTGTCATCTCCTGCTGCCAGCAGTTCAGAAAGTTCTGTGAGTCTTCCTTCCCCCTTGCCGTCCTTGATGATCCTGATGACCCACAATCATCCACCTCATCCATGGAACTGCCAGACACCACTGCAGAACCACTCATCTCCTGGAGCCAACACACCTGCCGCTGTTGTTGAGTAGTGTACACCCAGTATGTTAACTTTCCATGATTAAGTTAAATACTACGTTAAATAGATGAAATATAATATGAATGTTGCCTTGTGGTACTGCTTTTGTGTCGTATTGGTATGAAAACATGAATAAATTACAAATAAAACATATTTTATAGAATAAAACTCATTCGTAAGGCCAGTGATGTTGTGGGGGTGGAACTGGACTCTCTGACGGTGGTGTCTGAAAAGAGGATGCTGTCCAAGTTGCTTGCCATTTTGGACAATGACTCCCATCCACTCCATAATGTACTGGTCAGGCACAGCAGTACGTTCAGCCAGAAACTCATTCCACCGAGATGTAACACTGAGCATCATAGGAAGTCATTCTTGCCTGTGGCCATCAAACTTTACAACTCCTCCCTCGGAGTGTCAGACACCCTGGGCCAATAGGCTGGTCCTGGACATTTCCACTTGGCATAATTTACTGATTATTATTTAATTATTTATGGTTTTATATTGCTATATTTCTACACTATTCTTGGTTGGTGCGACTGTGTCGAAACCCTATTTCCCTCGGGATCAATAAAGTATGTCTGTCTGTCTGTCTATTTAGGAAGCCCTCCAAAACACATCCCTATTTTCTCTATTTAAATAATTATTGACATTATACGTTTTCCATACTATGCGTCGACAGCGAGGAACGTATCCCCTGCATATAAGGAGGATAGGGTGTACACCAAAAGGATGTGTCAGGAGTTCTACACACCAGGGTCATGCCGAGCACAGGTGGTTAGACAGATCAGAGAGCGGTCAGGGCAAAAGCCATACAAACTATCAAGCCAGCAATAAGGAATGGTTGAAGAGACTCCAGATGGATAAGCACTTTGACCTTCGAGAAGTATTGCAGACCAAGCTAAGGGAGAAACTAGATAGCAAAGGCACCCCAAGTGCAGACTCTGACACAGGACAGAAATGGGAGCACCTGAAGGCTGCCTTCCAAAATGCGGTGTCGAGGTAGTTGAGTACTCCTCAAAAAGAAACAAGGACGAGTTTGATGAAAATGACATTGGAATGCGAAACCTGCTCCTCCCATCAAGTGGTGCTGTCCGGTCCCAATGACCAAGCGGCCAAAGGAGAACACAGAGCTGCACGCAGCACTCTCTGTTAGGGTTAGGGTTAGGTGAACTGCCCTAGCAGAATGAATACAGAATGATGCAGGCATGGTGAGAGACCGCCTCGGAGAGCATCTACATTTGGCTCCACACTGATGGAATTTTTTCGACCTCCACCGCCTCCTCACCCAAACAAAACCATCCAACAGTCCACTCTCAAGCTACCATATGCAAATGTCTGCACTCTTCTCACGCACACAGAAGGTGCACTACAGGCTACAGTCACTCAGTTTGCCAAGGCTGCAAGGGCTTTTGGGTTAATGCTCAGTCTGAAGAAAACAATGATCCTCCATTAGAAGCCCCCTTGTGGCGTTTACAACCCATCTCAGATAACCACTGTATAATCAATGTTTTGGGCCAAAACTCTTCATCAGGATTAATTCATAGGTGAATGAGCAGCACTCCAGCCAGGGTCTCAGCCCGAAACATTGACTGTACTCTTTTCCATTGATGCTGCCTGACCTTCTGATTTCCTCCAGCATTTTGTGTGTGTTGCCTCCACTCCATCATGGGTATCAGTTGGCAGGATCGTGTCCCCAACAATGAGGTCCTGGAGAAGGCTCAACTTCCCAGCATCGAAACCTCTCTGCCGCTCAGGCCACATCTCACATGGACAACTCCAGGTTACCGAAAGCAGTACTCTACAGAGAACTCTCTCGGGGGAGAGCAAGGTGCCCCATGCAAGAGGTATAAAGACCAACTTAAGCAGCAGCTCTTTCAGGCAAATATTGAGGTCAACGAGCGGCAGCAGCTGACTTGTGACAGAGACCGCTGGAGAACGTTGATTCATGGAGCAGCCAAGAATTAAGAAGAATCCAGAAGAGCGACTGCTGAAGAGAAGAGATGCAGGAAGCACCAACATCCCAGCTGTTCCCATGTCCCTAATGCTCCAGAGTCTGCAGATCCAGAATTGGCCTCTACAGTCACCAACGATTTGTGCTGTCATCCCTAAGGACTCTTCTTCCCACCAGATCTTCGCAAGTGAAGAACCAGGCATCATCAACTTGAGGGTTGCTGGCTGGCACGGTTTGAAGGACCGGAAGGGCCTATTCCATGCTGCATCTCAGTCAATCAATAAATAAATCCTGTACAGGAGGATCTGGAAATAAAGATGTACAAAAGCTATATAGATGCTCAATGTTGGAGGCTGTATCTAATGCTACTTTTTAAATCAGCCAAGTTCTACTATCTTCAATTAAGTACGTATGTATGTATGTGTGTATTAGTTTATTTAATTTTTCTGTCTGTCTGTCTGTTTGTTTGTTTGTTTATTTATTTGAAGATACAGTGCAGAACCCCCTGATTTAACTCTAGCCTAATCACAGGACAGGACACAGTGATCCATTAATCTACCATCTTTGGACTGAGAGAGGAAATCGGAACAACTCACACAATCACAGGGAGATCGTACAAACGCCTTACAGGCAGTGGCGGGAATTGAACCCGGGTCGCTGGTACTGTAAAGCATTGTGCAAACCACTACACTACCATGAAAAAATTCAAATCAAATTCTCTCTCATAAGCCATAAAAAATGGAAAGGGGCATTTTTAAAATAAAAGACAATATAAGTATTTACCTAGTAATGATCAAAGATTGCGTAAGAATATCAGGAAACTCTTACCTTATAATTCTCTGAGCTGCATACTGATGCAATGAACGAAACTGAGAGGACATATTGGCCAATGCCGCCAGACAATTAGTGTGAAGGTATTTGTCCTGACAGAAAAGAAGTGAATAAAAAGAGGTAAAAAGTATGTACAGCAAGGAATAAAATTAGTCAATATAAAATATTAACATCAGAAGGGCAGCAGCATAGCAGTTACCACAACCACTTTACAACACCAGCCAAAAGGAGTTTGTACACTCTCCCCATGACTGTGTAGGTCTCTTTTGGGTAATCTGTTTTTTTACCCACATGGGTTAGGTTAGTAAGTTGTGGGCGTGTTATGTTAGTGCCAGAAACTTGGCAATCCTTGTGGGCTGCCCCCAGCACATCCTTGGTCCGTGCTGGTTGTCAACTCAAACAACACATTTCACTGTCTGTTTTGAATAAAGCCAATCTTTAATAATTTAAAAACCTCAAGATGTTTTACAGAAACCACTGGATACAAATGGAGACGAAGATAAAGGATATGAGAGCAAATGACAGCTTGGTCAAAGAGGTGAATTTGAATAAAGACCGTAAAGGAGAGCAACAAAAGTTATGGAACGAATGTTAGAATTTGAGGGTCTCATAGCAAAGTATGACAATCTATTCTGAAAAAGCAGAGATAGAGAGAGCAGCTAAACACAGAACAGAGAGCAGCACAGCACACTACAGGCCCTTCAGCTCATGATGTTGTGCTGACCCTTTGACCTACTCTAAGATCAATCCATCCTTACCCTCCCACACAACTTTCCATCCCTCCATAGTCTATGTGACTATCTAAGAGTTTCTTAAAAGTCCACAATGTACCTGCCTCTACCACCATCCCACGCACCAAAACTATCTGTTTAAAAGTCTCTGCCATGCCCCTTATACTTTCCTTCAATTACCTCAAAATCATGCCCCATCATATTAGCCATTTCCAGCCATTTCCAGGAAAATGGCTCTGCCTGTCCACTCAAACTATACCTCTTATCATCTTGCACGTCTATCAAGTTACCTCTCAAAGAGAAAAGCTCTAGCTCCCTCAAAACTAAAGATTCAAGATTGTTTAATTTCATTTCCAGTACACAAGAGTAAAGAAGAACAAAATAATTGTTACTTCTACATATCTACAGAAGGTTGTCAAAGTTTTTGATGTCATGCCAAATCTCCGCAGACTCCTAAGGAAGTGGAGGTGCTGCTCTGCTTTCTTTGCAATTGCATTTACATGCTGGGTCCAGGACAGGTCCTCTGAAATAGTAACACCATGGAATTCAAAGTTGCTAACCCTCTCCACCTCTAATTCCCCAATGAGGACAGGCTCATGGACCTCTGATTTCCTCCTCCTGAAGTCTACAATCAGTTCCTTGGTCTTGTGGACATTGACTGAGAGGTTGTTGTTAAGACACCACTCAGCCAACTTATCAATCTGTGTTCTGTATTCATCACCAGCTTTGATATGGCCCACTACAGATGCGTCATCAGCAAACTTGAAGGTGGTGTTGGAGTTTTACTTAGCCACAGAGTCATAGAAGTACAGTGAGTAGGGCAGGGGGCTAAGCACACAGCCCAGTGGTGCATCTGTGCTGATGGAGATCATGGAGATGTTTTTGCCAATCTGACTGATGGGGGTTTACAAGTGAGAAAATCCAGGATCCAATTGTACAAGGAGGTACTGATGCCAAGGTCTTGGAGCTTATTCATTAGTTTTGAGGGGAAGGTGGTATTAAATGCTGAGCTGTAGTCGATAAAGAACATCCTGATGCATGCAGCTTTGATGTCCAGATGTTCCAGGGTTGTGTGAGGAGCTGATGAGATGACATCTGCTGTAGACATGTTGCTATGATAGACAGATTAGAGCAGATCTAAGTAGCCTCTCAGACAGGAGTTGATATGTTTCATCACCAACCTCTCAAACACTTATCACTCTCCCATTCTCCTGACGAGGATATCCACATTATGACAAGTGATATCGTGATAAATAACAATGTGAACTTGATGGGCCAAACTTCCATGTCTTAAAACTGTTGGATTGCCAATAACCTAATTTATTAATCCTCTATAATCTTCATCAATCTGGCCTCAAAACATGGTGTCAACCAGACAACTGACATTAGAAAATTAATGTGGACAATCTTATTAGAGATTCAATATGGTAACATGGCTTTCCAGCCCAATGAGCCTATTCTGTACAATTACACTATATGACCAATTAACCTGTTGACCCTTACATTTTCGGAATGTGTGAGGAAACCAGAACACCCAGAGAAAACTCACAAAGTCATGGGGAGAACGTACAAACTCTTTACAGACAGTGGCAGGAGTAGGAACCTTGACACTGGTGCTGCAATAACATTATGATACCTACTATGCTATGGTGCAACCCCAAAGAAATCCACCGAGACAGGTCTTCTCAGATAGCCCAGCACAAAACACCCAACCCCGCCTCCCCAATTAATGGGAGTCACAGAATGCCCTGAAATATACCATATTTATATGTTAAGACATAGGAGCAGAATTAGGCCATTCGGTCCATCCAGCCTGATCTAACATTCCATTATGGCTGATTTATTATCCCTCTCAACCTGATTCTCCTGCCTTCAGCCATAACCTTTGGCACCTTCGCTAATCAACAATCTATCAACTTCTGTTTTAAATATACCCAATGATTTGGCCTCCACAGCCATCAGTGGCAATGAACTTGAAAAATTCAGCATCCTCTGGCAAAAGAAATTCCTTCTCACTTCTGATCTAAATGGACTATCCTCTATTCTGAGGCTGTGCCCTCTGGCCCTAGACTTCCCCACAATAGGAAACATCCTCTCTGTGACCACTCTATCTAGGCCTTTCAATATTCAATAGATTTCAATCCTCTAAAGGCCTGCAAGTACAAGTTCAGAGCCATCAAACATGCTACATATGTTAGCTCTTTCATACCCGGTATCATTCTCATCAATCACATCTGAATCTTCTCCAATGCTTGCATATACTTTTTTAGATAAAGGAGCCAAAGCAATGCTCCAAGTGCAGAGCAACAGCACATCCTTGCTTTTATATTCAGTTCCCTTGAAATGAATGCTAACATTGTAACGCTGTTGGCATCTGTGAAGATACTTCTGGATCCTTTACCATAAAATCTTACTACTGATCTGATGAAAAAGATGAGGCAATTTATTTATCTTTTCTTTTATTCTAACAGTCCAATTAGCGGCAGGAGCAGGCCACATTGTTGAGGTTTCTCGCAGTTCGGCGACGCTTGTTTAAAAGGAGAGCTTCGTGAGCATTCAGGCTAATTCCGACAGCCCAATCAGCAGTAGGAGCAGGCCACATTGACAAGGTTTCTCACAGGTCGGCGACGCTTGTTTAAAAGGAGAGCTTCTGTTAAGATTCCCTTTTTTCCCTTCTTTTTGTACCTAGGGTAGTAAATGGCTGTTGTGTGTTCTTCATGCCAGATGTTGGAGTTCTGGAAGACCCAGAGTCTCCCAGGGAGCTACAAATGCATGAAGTGCACTCAGCTACAGCTCCTTGAAGACCATGTTAGAGATCTGGAGCAGTAGCTGGATGACCTTCGTCTTGTACAGGAGAGTGTGGAGATAATTGATCAGAGTTACAAGGAAGTAGTCACCCCAGAGTTGCAGGAAACAAGTAGCTGGGTGACTAGAAAGAGAAATGGGGATGTGAGTAGGCACTTAGCATGAGCACCCCTGTCACCATTCCCCTCAATAGTAAGTATACCATTGTGGGGGATGACCTTCCAAGGGAATGCCATGGAGACCATGATACTGGCACTGAGCATGGGTACATGCTGCAAAATGAAAAGAGGGAGAAGAAGGCAGTAGCAGTGTTAGGGGACTCAACAATCAGGGGAACAGACAGGAGATCCTGTGAAAGTGACCTAGACACCCGATGTTGCCTCCCAGATGCCAAGGTCAGGGATGTCTTGGAGCACGTCTACAGCAGGTTGGAGGGGGAGGGATGAGCAGCAAGATGTCCTGGTATATATTGGTACCAATGACATAGGAAGGAAAAGCAAAGAGGTCCTGAAAAGACAATTCAGAGAAATAGTTAGAAAGCTAAGAAGCAGGACCTCCTGGGTAGTAATTTCTGGATTGCAGGAGAGTTCTAATTTGGCAGGAGAGTGGGGACTGGAGTGATTTGACTCAAGATAGGTAAAAAAGCAAAGATAGCATGCAGTCAGCTGTCAGGAAGGGCAGGCAGACAATAGGACAAAATTGCAGCCAGCATGATGAATATCATTGCACTAGGGATACAGAATCAAAAAAAGGTAGCAAATGCAGCATTCAAAATGTTACACCTCAATGCACAGAGTATATGATATAAGGTGGATGATCTTGTTGCGTTATTATGGATTATCAGGTATGATGTTGTGGCCATCACTGAATTGTAGCTGAAGGATGGTTGTAGTTGAAAGCTGAATGTCCCAGGTTACATGTTGTATTGGAGGGATGGGAAGGTAGGCAGAGGGGTTGGTGTGGCTCTGCTGGTAAAAAATGGCATCAAATCAGTGGAAAGATGTGACACAGGATCAGAAGATGTTGGATCCTTGTGGGTTGAGTTAAGAAACTACCATACTGGTCAGTTAATTTGATCAGAATCAGAATCAGGTTTAATATCACTGGCCAATGTAATAGAATTTGGTGTTTTATGGCAGCAGTACAATGCAATACATAATTAAAAAAAAACTATAAATTACAATAAGTATATATAAAAATCAAATTAAATAAGTAGATCAAAAAGAGAAGGGAAAATAAGCAGTGAAGTAGTGTTAATGGGTTCATTGCCCATTCAGGGATCTGACAGCAGAGGGGAAGAAGCTGTTCCTGAAATATTGATATCAACAGTTGGAAAATTGCTGGAATCCATTCTTAAGGAAGTGGAAAATAACAATAGGTCTTGGCAGAGTCAATGTGGATGTTCACAGGACAAGTTATATATTAGAATTCAGCAAACAATGAGCAGGAAATTAATAAAAATAGGAAAGAAGAGCAAACAAAAGAGAAACAGGATTCAAGATTGTTTAATGTCATTTCCAGTACACAAATGTAAAGGAGAATGAAATAATTGTTACTCCAGACCCGATGCAACACAAAATAAACACAATTAGATAATGAACATAATAATAATAAAATCACAATAAATATAATACGTAGAATAGCTTATATACATAGATCGATTGCATGTCCATAAGGGGAAGCTAGGCACAGGAGTGTCTGTGCATAAGGTGACAGACAGGAAATGATAAAGTAGTGGTGGTTGGGTTAGTGGGTGGAGGTGTTGATCAGCCTTACTGCTTAGTAACAGGGGTAGGGGAAGTGAGAGGCCGAGGGTAGGAGCCGATGGTTGGAATCCAGGTCAGAGCACTGCCTGAAGGCCAGTGATCCTCGAGGAACTAAACACAATACTCCAAATGTGGTCTACATGAGAATCCAAAATTTGGCAGTTTGGCTCTTGCCCCGAAATTGTTTTGGGCTGCAGATTTTTGTAGTTATTCTTTACTCAAGATTGTTTAAACTTATTTCCAGTACACAAGTATAAAGAAAAATGAAATAATTGTTACTCCAGATCCAATTCAGCAAATAAAACTCATAAAGAACACAGTAATACAATAAATATAAATACATAAGACAGCTTCTCTCTCTCTCTCTCTCTCTCTCTTTTATATATATATAGAGAGAGAGAGAGAGAGAGATTGATTGTATGTTCATAAAGTGACTAAGCACAGTAGTGTCTGTACATGAAGCTGATTTTTGAGACTAGAGAAAACCTGGGCCATTTATAGATAACAAGAGAATTTATACCAGGGAATAAGTAATGGCTGAAGAAACCTCCAAGAAAACCACAACTTTGTCATGGTTTGAAGGCTTGCATGCCTCAATGACCCAGTGAGTTATGTAGGCTAGAGTCAGGGCTTTATGCTTTATCTCGTGACAGGGTCAGTCAAAGGGTTGAGGCCGGACTAAGTAATCCACAGGTCCTCAAGGATCAGAGGTACAGCTCAGGGCTAACAACCCTGACTGTTAAAGCAAAGCCATGATGGAAACAGCAATGTAGAATCCTTCTACATCTGAGCACAATGGTATTCCTAACTTGCGTGACTGACAATAGTGTAAGCCACTGACACCGCCAGAGATGGAGGGCCTTCATTTCTGCATAAGCCAGCGGTATAACAGGCAGTAAGAAAGTAAGAAGAATTAGGCAAATACTTAGAGTCTGCCTTTTCAGAAGAGACAAAAAATCTCTCAGAAAGCATGGATAGCTGGAGGTCAGTACAAATGAGAAAATAAGGAAATTAGTATAGGTAAAATAAACATAGTGCTGGAAAATGTTTGAAAGAGTTGGCCACAGAGATACTGGATACTCTGGACATGATCCAAAATCCTGCATAATGTGGAATGGCTCCTGTAGATAGAAGATTAACAAATTTGATCCCATTATGTGGGTTACCATGAGGCTACTACAGCTCAAAGTGTCGGACTTCAATCCCAGCATACTCTGTAAGATGCTTGTACATCACTTCTCTTGTTTTCGTGAGTTTCCTCTGGGTGCTCTGGTTTCATTCCACAGTTAATTAGTCATTGCAAATTATTCCATAATTAGGCTTGTGTTAAATCAGGTGTTGCTGGGAGGTGTGGCACAAAGGGCCACCAAGGCCTATTCTGTGCTGTATCTCAAAATAAATGTTTCTTTAATGAAATAACTTGACATATAAGGCAGAGAAAAAAATTGGGAGCTACTCACCTGTTACTCTAATACTGGCCACAAGGAAAATGCTGCATAAAGATACTTAAAAACAAGGCTAAGCAGAGGCAACTTAGTTTGATGAATGGAAAATCATCTTTGATTCACTTTATTGGAAGTCTAGTGGAAGAGGACGAGCCAGTGGATGTAACACATTTCAGAAAAAAACATAGGACGTAGATCATTAGAGCAGAGTACAGTCCCTTCAACCCACAATGCTATGCAGACCTTTTAACCTAGTCTAAGATCAGCTCATCTTAGCACCACTGGCACCAGTATACCTGCCATCAAGAACATGTACACAGAAAGCTGCTGGAAAAGGGCCAGTACCATCATGAAGGATCCTACCCACCCTGCTTATGGACTGGATGTCCTAATCCCATCAGGGAGGAGGTGACGTACCATCCACGCCAGGACCACCAACTCAAAAAGTTACTTTTCCCATGCAGTAAGACTGATCAATACCTCCACCCACTAACCCACCTCTTCACACCCTCAACGACCACTACTTTATCATTTCCTGTCAGTCACCTTAGGTACAGACACACCTGTGCCTAGTGTCACTTCACAATCAATCTATGTATGTAAGCATCTTATGTATTTATAATTATTGTGTTTCTTTTTAATATTATTGAGTTCTTTATTTTTTTTTGTGCTGCATGGGATCTGGAGTAACAATTATTTTGTCCTCCATTACACTTGTGTACTGGAAATAACATTAAATCACCCTGAATCAATCGAACCCTCCCCTCCCACTTAGCTTTCCACTATCTACCACCAAAGCGCTCAATAAGTTCCATTCAGGTCAAAAGGATTGGTGCACAGGGTAATATCCCAATGAAGGTTGAGATTATGGATCGGTTTTACATTTGTTTGGGCTACAATTTATGGGACACCTTTGGTCACTTTTTTCCATGTTAAGGTTGCTTTATAATTAAAAATTGACAATTACCTTTATCTTTGAACTAAACTTGAACACAATTTCTTGACAAGGAATAGAGAATGTCACTACCCAAATCTCATATAACATATGAGAAAAGTTTGATGGCTCTGGGCCTGTACTTGCTGGAGTTTAGAAGAATGAGGGGGATCTCATTGAAGCCTATTGAATATTGAAAAGCCTAGATAGAGTGGATGTAGAGAAGATGCTTCCTATAGTGGGGAAGTCTAGGACTAGAAGGCACAGCCTCAGAATAGAGAGATATCAATTTAGAACAAAGATGAGGAGTAATTTCTTTAGCCAGAGGGTGGAGAATCTGTGGAAATCATTGGCACAGACGGCAGTAGAGGCCAAGTTATTCAGTATATATAAAGGAAAAGTTGATAAGTTCTTGATTAATCAGGATGTCAAAGATTGCAAGGACAAGGCAGGAGAATGCAGTTGAGAAGGATAATAAATTGGCCATGATGGAATGGTGGAGTAGCCTCAATGGGCCAAATGGCCTGATTCTGGTCCTATGTCCTATGGTGTCAACACGTATGAAGCACCAGTAGTGTTATACTGAATATATTTTAATTCATGCTGTAAATTCATGCATTTTATTATTTATTAATCTATTTGTGGTAATTTACTTCATGTGTTGGGTGTGAATTATATGCACTGTGTTGTGCACCTTGGTCCACAGGAATGTTGTTGAAATAACAATAAACAATTTTGAGAAAGTCAAAATGAGGACAGAAATAAAATTTTAGTTTTTATGTATTAAACCCATTAATTACAGTTTTATTACATTCAAAAGTACAATACTTAATTCAGTTGTAAGAATTATATTTCTATGAATTATAGGACAGTACAGGAACAGGCCCTTCAGGCCTCAATGTTGTGCTGAACCAATTAAATTAGTAATCAGATGGCTAACTAAACTAATCTCCTTCTCCTACACAATGTCCATATCCTTCCAATTTTCTCACTCTCTGATGTTTCATTCTCTATAGATACAAATTTTGTTTCATTCAATTCACTTATTAAACTACAACCCAAATACAATTGATTTTGCAGTGCTTTCAATAGTTCACATTCTTTACACCAGGTATAAGAGAGAGGAGGATGAGCAAGAGAGAGGAGAGATGGGGAAACTATGACTGAGGGGAAGAGGGAGATGTTGGATTCTGATGTTTTTAATCCATGGATTTTTAGGGAATCAGGAAAGAGGCACAAAATGTGTTGCTTCACTATCATTTTATTCAGTGTTCATAGAAATCTAGAACAGAGAGAAAGAAGGGCAGAGGCTGCATTGTGTTTGACTGCAGATTGCTGCAATATTCATTGACCTGGATTATATATTTTGTGTGACTGTATTTTCTGCTATCTTATGTGTTATATGTGCCTTGTGCTGTGTACCACTGTTGGTACTGTATTTTGCACTTTGGCCCCGAAGGAATGCTGCTTCCATTTTTGCTATATTCATGGGTATTCGGTATGGTTGAAGGACAATTAAACTTGAACTTGAACTTAAGGCTAGTGAGGGAGAAGCAAAAAAATGAGAGAGGAAAGGAAAGGCACCACCACATAGTCAGCTCTCTTTGTACCTCAACTGTTAAGAAACATTCCATTCAAGTTTGCAGTTAATAGTCAGCCAATCAGAGAGCCCCTATTCAAATAATGCAGCACCAGAGAAGCTTCTGTAGCTTTCCAGAATGATACAAAATGTCACCAAATTGCATATACATACTGTGAGCACTAAGGAACATACTAAACAGTTACACGTATGTAAGTAGTTATAAATTACAAACAGATAACTGTTAAACTGCAGAAAAATAACAATTAAACAGTCTATCTAACAGGGGGAAGGTAAAATTTGGGTTCAGAAATTTAAAACATTCTTTAAAAGATCTTACCCTGGTTCTGGTCATGTTATACTGCACTGTTCTTATCACCACCAGGATGAGGAGACTTCCCAAGGAGATTTCTGTCAGGGGACGTTCAGCATACCAGGTAATATTTTTCAGTATCTGTGAGAGAAGAAGTAGGAAAATGTTTTAATGCCCAATTGTTTAAATACAGCTTGCAATCTTTCAACATTGCCTATAAAACCATAAACTCAAGTTCTTCTCAGCTGATTTTTCCAAATCAAGTTTTCAGAGGCATGTCAAATATGCCAGCAACACACACATTAAATGTAAGTTTTCATATTAACACCTATCAATAAAACCCCAGCTCACATAATGATCTGATGCAACGCCAGAAGTATGAATGAAAGTGATCGTTGAGTGCAAACTCACAAGCATACGAGTCTGGTGATGGTTTTAATTTTCATTATTAAACCAGATAATAATCTAGGCATACCAAGTTTGCTTCTTAGGCCCAGAAAAAGTAAAGGTGTATATAGTTTAGTATCCTATTTGCTTTGTTAATTGCTGCATTGGGGTGGCACGGTAGTGTAACACTATTACAGCGTCAGTGACCCGGGATCAGTCAGTGACCTCTGTGTGGATAGGTTTCTATCAGCTTTGCACATCTGGACACTGCAATTTTTCCACATTCTTCTTTACAAAACTGCTCAAGCTCTGTCAGATTGCGTGGGGATCATGAACGAACAGCCCTTTTCAAGTCCAGCCACAAATCCTCAATTAGACTGAGCTCTGATGTAGTCACCACCATGCTTCATTGTAGGGATAGTGTGTTTTTGATGCTGTGCAGTGTTTTGGCTTGTGCCAAACATAGCATTTAGTCTAATGGCCAAAAAACTCAATTTTTATTTCATCAGACCATAGAACCTTCTTCCAGATGACTTCAGAGTCTCCTACATGCCTTCTGGCAAACTCTAGCAGAGATTTCATTTGAGTGTATTTCAACACTGGCTTTCTCTTTGCCACTCTCATATAGAGTTGTGACTGGTGAAGCACCTGAGTAACAGTTGTATGCACTGTCTCCCCCATCTCAGCCACTGAAGCTAGTAACTCCTCCAGAATGTCATACGTGTCTTGGTGGCCTCCCTCACTAGTCCCCTTCTTGTACTGTCGCTCAGTTTTTGAGGACAGTCTCTCAAGGCAGACTTACAGCTGTGTCATATTCTTTCCATTTCCTGATGATTGAGTTAACTGTACTCCAAGGGATATTCAGTGACTTAGAAATTTTCTTGTATCCATCTCCTGATTTGTGCTTTTCAGTATCCTTTTCGTGATGTCACTTGGAGTGTTCTTTTGTCTTCATGGTGCAGTTTTTGCCAGGATACAGACTTACCAGCAATTGGATCTTTCAGATACAGGTGTATCTTTGTTACAATCTGGTGAAACACCTTGACTGAAAACGGTGATGTCCATTTAACTAATTACATAACTTCTAAAACCAATTGGCAGCACCAGTGATGATTTAGTGTGTCATATTAAATACTTCCACCATCAACTCTTTAGTGTTTTAAATTTGTAATTAATTTAGATCACTTGGTAAAGATCTGTTTTCACTTTGACATGAAAAAGTCTTTTTCTGTTCATCACTGTCAAAAAAGCCAAATTAAATCTACTATGATTCAATGTTGTAAACAATAAAACATGAAAACTTTCAAGAGGGGGGATGAATAATTTTTATAAACACTGTAAACTCCAATTATTTCCTTATTAAAAGTACCCATCTTGATAAGGCCAACCATCATGTTCTCTAACAGGTAAACATTAAAGTCATTAAGGCAATTTGTTAGATCATAACTTTCCAATATACAAATTACTTAAGTTATATTTCTACCCTGCTGGGTCAACTTGTTCCAGGTGAACGTTTAATGGTTTCATAAATTCATAAATGACAAGATTAAATCAATTGAAAAGGGGTGTTTCTCATTATGTAGTGCTTTACACCTAATGATAACATTTTTTCTTTCCTTTTTTCCACTGAAATCATACACACCAAAGTGCTGCTCCAGAGCCTGGCTCCAAACCAATCTATTGCTCAAGCAAAGAGATTCTGCAATTGCTGAAAATTCAAAATAACATTCACAAAATGCTGGAGGAACTCAGCAGGTAAGACAGCATATAAAGAGAGGAATAAACAGTCGATGATCCATCATCACATCCTGATGTTTAACTGGTGTAATCACCAAGTCAGATTAAAACGATCAAGACGTCGAGGCCGAGAGTGAAGGA
This sequence comes from Hypanus sabinus, assembly GCF_030144855.1. Taxonomy (NCBI): domain Eukaryota; kingdom Metazoa; phylum Chordata; class Chondrichthyes; order Myliobatiformes; family Dasyatidae; genus Hypanus; species Hypanus sabinus. The sequence goes on along the minus strand of NC_082719.1, from coordinate 103,808,090 downwards.
CGATCCACTGTTCAGCTCACTGCTCTGTGAGACTTTACTTATCTCAGCGTTGAACTGACTCTGCAACCTCAGCACTGAGCCTGGCTCCATAACCGTGGCTTGCAGCATTGGGCTCCTGGATCAGCTGCAGCTCTGAACTGTCTCCATGACTGTTGACTGTGGACTCAATTCAGGGACACTGCAGCTCATGTTCTGTGTGCTTTGTTTACTTCTTATTGTTTGCACGTTTTATACTTTTTCACACACATAGTCTTTGTTGTGTGGGTTTTTTTCATGGATATGTTTTGTGGCTGCCTGCAAGTTGTATATAGTATACATACTTTGATAATAAAAGTACTTTTAACTTTGATGAAGGGTCTAAGCTCGAAATGTCAACTGTTTATTCCTCTCCATAGCTGCTGCCAGACCTGTTGAATTCCTTAGTAACACGTACAACATGCTGGAGGAACTCAGCAGGTCGGGCAGCATCCGTGGAAACGAGCAGTCAACGTTTCGGACCGAGACCCTTTGTCCCTGACAGTGCAATAATAATAGGGCTGTTGTGGTGGGAAATTTTAACTTACCTAATACTGACTGGTATCTCCTTACAGCAAGACGTTTAGATGGGGTGGAGCTTGTTAGGTGTGTTCAGTAAGGTTTCCTGATGCAATATGTAGATAAGCAGAAGAGGCTGTACTTGATCTGATATTGGGAAATTAAGCTAATCAGGTGTCAGATCTCTCGGAGGGAGAGCATTTTGGAGGTAGTGATCATAAGTGTGAGGTTATCCACTTTGGGAGTAAGAACAGGAAGGCAGATTATTATCCAAACGGTGTAGAGTTAGGTAAGGGAGCAATACAAAGAGATCTCGGAGTCCTTGTTCATCAGTCACTGAAGGTGAATGAGCAAGTGCAGCAGGCAGTGAAGAAGGCTAATGGAATGGCCTTTATTACAAAGGGAATTGAGTACAAGAGCAAGGAAATCCTCTTGCATTTGTACAGAGCCCTGGTGAGACCACACCTGGAGTATTGTGTACAGTTTTGGTCTCCAGGGTTAAGGAAGGACATCCTGGCTGTAGAGGAAGTGCAGCGTAGATTCACGAGGTTAATTCCTGGGATGTCCGGACTGTCTTACGCAGAGAGGTTAGAGAGTCTGGGCTTGTACACGCTGGAATTAAGGAGATTGAGAGGGGATCTGATTGAAACATATAAGATTATTAAGGGATTGAACAAGATAGAGGCAGGAAATATGTTCCAGATGCTGGGACAGTCCAGTACCAGAGGGCATGGTTTGAGAATAAGGGGTAGGTCATTTAGGACAGAGTTAAGGAAAAACTTCTTCTCCCAGAGAGTTGTGGGGGTCTGGAATGCACTGCCTCGGAAGGCAGTGGAGGCCAACTCTCTGGGTGCTTTCAAGAAGGAGCTAGATAGGTAACTTATGGATAGGGGAATCAAGGGATATGGGGACAAGGCAGGAACCGGGTATTGATAGTAGATGATCAGCCATGATCTCAAAATGGCGGTGCAGGCTCGGAGGGCTGAATGGTCTACCTCTGCACCTACTGACTATTGTCTATTAACTCTATCTCCTTTACCATAACTCTGGAGAGGGATAGGAGCAGACAATAGGAAAACATTTAATTGGGGTAGGGGGAAAATTTGGTGCTATTAGGCAGGAATTCCACACATTTATCTGCCACCTCATTCTATTCCTATCCTCACTGTCTCGTGGCACAGGCTGCAATCCTGAGATTACTATCCTTGAGGTCCTGCTTCTGAACTTCCTTCCAAACTCCATTTATTCTGTTTTCAGGACCTCCTCCCTTTTTCTTCCTATGTTGTTGGTACCAAAATGTACCACGACTTCTAGCTGCTCTCCCTCCCTTTTCAGGATATTGTAAACACATTCAGAAACATCACGGACCTTGGCATCTGGAAGGCAAACTGCCATCTGGGTATCTTGTTCACATCCACAGAATTGTCTGTCTGTCCTCCTGACTATAGAAGTCTTTATTATTGCTGCCATCCTCCTCAGTTCAGTGCTCAGTTCCTCTGAGCACGACTGCTGTTGCTTCCCTCAGGTAATGCCCCCACACCCCAACAGTACTCAAAATGGAGTACATTGTTGAGGGAGGTAACCAAATGGGTACTCTCCACTGTCTGACATTCCCTATTCCCCCTCCTGACAGTCATCTTTTTATCTGTCTCTTGTAACCTTGGGGTGACTACCTTCTTGCAGCTTCTGTCTATCACCTCATCACTTACCCTAACAAACCTAAGGCCGCCGAGCTGCAGCTTCACTTCCTTAACACTGTCTCTAAGGAGCAGCATCTCGATGCACCTGGTGCAAATATGCCCATCAGGGAGGCTAGCTGTGTCCCCGAAATCTCACATCTGACACCCAGAACAGAAAACTGGCCCTGTAGACATACCCCCTATTCTCTCAAAAGTTAAATAAGAAAAAAGAAATAATGAACTTAACTATTTACCTTGTCTTTGCCTGTTCTCACCAAAGCCCTGTTGAGCCAAAGCCTTAACACTCCACGATGACTGCTCCCATATGACCACTCCAATAGATGGTACCCCTCTTTTATGGAGACTGGTTTTTTAAAGCTCTTCACCTGACTTGTGTGGGAACATTTATACTGCGTCTGCGCAGTACTCTAATCAAAGACTCCCACCAACATCCTGCTTTTTAAAGCTCTTCACCTGACTTGTGTGGGAACATTTATACTGCGTCTGCGCAGTACTCTAATCAAAGACTCCCACCAACATCCTGCTTTTTAAAGCTCTTCACCTGACTTGCACAGGAACACTTCTACTGTGTGTGTGTTGGAGTACTCCAATCAAACACTCCTGTCAGATTCATCATACGTACTGTCACTCCTGTGCCTGGCGTCACTTTATGGACATACAATCAGTCTGTCTTGTGTAACTGCTAAGCTATGTGGTTCTTAAGGACACATGAGGCTAACTGCAATATTTCTTTTTCATTGCAGCTGACAGAGATCAACTGACATGTCACCAAGTGTAAATGATGCCTGAAGTTCAGTCAACATACTACAGATTCACAGTAGCAGCTTCTGTTCTGTGAAATCGGGTTTGCAGGTTTGGTGAGTGGGGACAGAAGACACTCAGTACCAGTAAGTAAGTATTTTATTTACAGACCCTAAACATTCAAGTTACACCTGAAACCCTTCAGGTTACACTCAGTTACTGAAACTCATTTAAAATGAGCACTCATAGTGGTGGGATAAGACAGACATTAACCCATTCAGTAACCCATTCAAGTTGCACACAGTGGCAAATACTTATCTAAAGTGTGTGCCTGGGCCCTCTTCACTGCACCACCATACTTACTGTTTCCACAGTACTGTGACCCCACCCCCCAGCCTAACAGGACTCAGAGTGAAATGAGACAGGTTGCTTTCAGCACACTAGATTTAAACTCTACTGGCGCCATGATGTCATCAACTAGTGGGAAGGGCTGCAATGTTCCTTAAGCAGGCTCATTCCTAGCTAGCAGTAGAGAGCAGCTTTCAATGAACCAATAATATGGGCTTACTATAAGACTTCCACAACTGAGCAATCAGCATCATAGAGTAAGAATTTTATTTCTAACAAACTTGTTTAAAATACATATACCACGAAAAATTGGCAAAAAATGTTTTGAATGTATTACCATTTTAGTCTTACTAATTCCACATCTTCATTGTATTCCAGTTATGAAATAAAACGTATAATCATAAGTAAACCCATCAATAGAGTGATTAGTACCAAAAGGGTCATGAAGAAATTCAAAGCAAACAACTCACCACTTCATGAACAGAACGATTGAATGAATCTTCCTCAGTTAGGATTAGCAAAATAATAAGTGCCATGTAGACATGGTGGGAATTTCGTTTTTCCACATGATATAAAATTTCAAGAATTGGAAGAACCTACAAATGGAAAAGAAAATGAAGGGTCAAGGATATTTCATCCCATTTACAACCCATCTCACTTTAATTGAACCATTAATTTCAATTGTCTTAAAATAAATGAAAAATCTGCAGTCAAGATACTCAGTAATTAACCTGTACAAGTTCATCCCTCCACTATCAATTCCTCATTTCAAGGTAAAAATAAATTCATCATCTAACTACCTTGAGGTACTACCTTCAGTTTAATTTTCTTGCCGGCATTTACAAGAAAATAAAGAGGTACAACAGAATTTATGAAAAACGTATACATAAACAAAGACTGACAAACAGTTAATATGAAAACAACAAAAAGTACAAACAAATACAAATAAATAATATACGCACAAGATGTACAGCAGATGCTGGAAATCTACAGCAATACACACCATGTGCTGGAGGAGCTCAATAGGCCAGGCAGCAGCTATGGACGGGAAAAAACAGTTGAAGTTTTGGGCTGAGACCCTTCATCAGGACAAATAAGTCAATAATGCTGAGAACATTGTAGAGGCTTTGAAATTGCGACTGTAGGTTGTGGAATCAGTTCAGTGCTGAGGTGGTTTAGTAGGCCTCGGTTAGTCTTGATAGATCATGGATTTGCACCTTTGGAAAGTTTCCAGGGCACAAACCTGGGCAAGGTTTTTTTTATGGAAGACTGACAGTTGCCCAAGCTGCAAGTCTCTCCTCTCCACGCCACCGATATTGTCCAAGGGAAGGGCATCAGATAGTTAAGGGGTAATAACTCTTCCTGAATCTGGCAGTGTGGGACCTTGTACCTCCTTCCCCATGACATCAGCCAGAAGAGGCCTTGTTGACAGATGCTTCCCTCTGACAGTGCTCTTTAAAGGTGTGCTCAATGGGGCAGTGGGGGGAGGCAGGGGGAGGGCTTTGCTGTGAAGGACCGGGCTGTATCCACCACTTTTTGTAGATTTTTCTGTTCCTGGGTATCGGTATTTCCATAGGAGGCAGTCAGGATACTCTCCATTATGCTTTCTTTAAAGCAGAATCCTGAGCTGCAGCACAATCACTGGTCCTGGGTGCCACTTCTCCAGAGGAGGCACAGGATACATCCGTGTTCACATCCTTTAAAACTAGGCTCAATGATATTACTCTCTGGCTGAAGTTGGATCCCAACGGCAATTTGATCAACCTCGAATCAAAGTCGACCTGCTGTTGTGGCCACCGAGGAGGAAGATACTGTAGCCAGCTGTGTGCCACTGGATGGAGGCTGTGGCCATTCCATCTGGGTTTGCTCTCCAGTTTTCACTAGCTGGGAGTGCATTCATCCACAGCTACACCGTGTGATATAAGGATCTGCTGCAGGCTTATGCTCGCAGAAACATGGCTGCAGGAATATATCCATGCACCATCAATCTACAGGCCATGACACTCAGGGACCTGGGCTATATTATTATTTTTAAAATAGTATTTGTGACAGTATGTTTTTCTGCTATTGTAATTATACGTACTACACGTGCTGCATGCTGAGTGTGAGTGTTGGTCTGTGTTTTGCACCTTGGCCCCAGAGGAATACTGTTTTGTTTGGCTGTATTCATGTGGATGGTTGAATGACAATTAAACTTGAACGTGAAACTTGAACAAAGCTCATGAAGAGGTAAGGAAGAAAAACAACTCACTGTAACACAAGAGCAAATAATATCAGAGATCAGTGACAGACCAGTGAATGGTAGAGCAGAATAGAGTAGCACAACGGATGATCCACAAGCAAGGATCAATGATTGAAGGAAAGGCCTGTGCTATGTCACTATATAAAATAATAAAAAGATGCAAATACAGTTCCCATAAAACAGATGAAAGATTTCAGATTAACTCAATAAATAACTTGGAAAAAAAAGCTAAACTCAGTAATGGTTAAAACAGAGTTCAAAGTAGATTTATTATCAAAATACACACAGTATATGTCACCATATACAAGCTTGAGATTCATTTATAAGCAGCATGCAACATGTCACTGTTGTTCACCAGCACCATCTTGGGTATAAAGTCAAAACGTGCAATTAACTGGAGTCAAAGAGTCTAAGAGAAAACAGCTCAGAAACTGGCCTTTAAACCCACCGACCAGGCCAAAAATTTACACTAGTTCCAAGTCTCCACATCCCTAGCTTCTATTAGATCCTGCCATTCATCTACAGACTAGGTGAAATTTATAGTGGCTAATTAACATATCAGGGTTTAATCCCCACTACTGTCTGTAAGGAGTTTGTATGTTCTCCCCTTGACCAGGTGCTCTGGTTTCCTCCCACATTCCAAAGATGTACAAGTTAGGGTTAGGGTTAGTGAGCTGTAAGCATGACATGTTGGCACCAGAAGCATTCTTGTAGGCCGCCCCCCGCACAACTTTCGCTGATTTGATTTGACTTGATACAAACAACGAATTTCACCATATGTCTCCACGTTTGATGTATATGTAGCAAATAAAGCTAATCTTTAAAAATCTTTATCAAGCCACACATTTTTGAGAAAAGGAAAAAAGCTGGAGAACCCAGAGGAAACTTCATGAACACAGGGAGAGCAAACAAACTCCAGAGAGGCAGCACTGGAGGTCTGGACTGAACCCAGGTTGATGAAGCTGTAAGAAACTCTGTTAGAGCTATATTGTTCCAAGGTAATTGCATTATCAAAGTACATTTAAGTCACCATATACTACTCTGAGACTCATTTTATTGCAGGCATTCACAGTAAATACAAAGAAACAAAAAAAAATAAGCAATAAATATTGAGAACATGAGATGAAGAGCCCTTAAAAGTCAATCCATAGCTTGTGGGAGCAGTTCAGTGTTGGGATGAGCAAAGTTATCCCCTCTGGCTGTGGAGCCTGATGGTTGAAGGGTAATAATTGTTCCTGTGGGTTCTGAGGCCTCTGTATCTTCTTCCTGATGGCAGTAATGAGAAGAGAGCACAGCCCAGATATTGGGGGGCCTGGATGATAGATGCTGCTTTTAGAGTTCAGAGATCTCTTTGATCCCTGATACAGGATTTTGGTCTAAGATGTTCACCATCCCTTTGCGACCGCAGATGCTGCTGGACCCACTATGGAGGCAGATCCACACTACAGCATAGAAACAGGCCCTTCAGCCCATCTAGTTCATGCCAACCTGTTGCTCAACTTAGTCCCATTAACCCTCACCTGGACCACAGCCCTTCATACCCTTCCTATCTGTGCACCTAGCCAAACTTCTCTGAAATGTTGCAGTCAAATCCACACTCACACCATTCTTGAGTGAAGAAGTTCTCCCTCATATTCCCCTTAAATATTTCACCCTTAACCTATGACCCACCCAATCTCAGTGTGCATTTACCCTACTAATCCTTCATAATTTTGTATTCCTCCCTTCATTCTCTTACGCTCCAGGGAAAGAAGTCCAAACCAATTCAACTTTTCCCTATAGCTCAGATCCTCAATTCCTGACAACATCCTTGAAAATTTTCTCTGCACTCTTATCAATCTTCTTGATATCCTTCCTGTAAATAGGAGACCAGAACTGTTCAAAATAGGCCTCACCAAAGCCTTATACAATTTTATCATAAATTCCCAACTCTTATTGTGCAATACTCCAATTAACAAAGGTGAGTTGTGAAAAATAACTTGTTTTCATACACCACCTTCTCAAGTGTAATGAAGTACAAAGTAATTGTTACTCCAGATCTAATGCAACACAAGAAACACAATTAAGACCACAATAATAAAGCATAAATACGTAACATAGCTTATATACATTGATTGATTATATGTCCATAAAATGATTATAGGCACTGGAGTGTCTGTACATAAGGTGACTGACAGGAAATGATAGTGGTGGTTGGGGGTATGGAGGGGTGGACTAGTGGGTGGAGGTGTTGATCAGCCTGGGGAAAGTAACTGTTTTTGAGCCTAGTGGGCAATTAAGGACTGGAACAAGACACTACACCAAATACTGACATGATTTTGAATTTTTTAAATTATCTTTTTCAGAAGGTTTGGTATGTTCCTCTGAACCATCGGTTGCCTTACTACCCACATCCAGTGGTTCACAAACCACAGCAGTGAGCAAAGTGACCCAGTATATGTCTTGCTTCTGTGACTCCAGATTTTCTCACTCACTGAGCATTTATAGGTGGTGCCAGAAACTTTCTGTCACCCATGTGAAGCACTACAGTCTACAGAGAAGAGAGTAGACTTAAGACGCACCACTAGATTCAGGAAGTAATTACCCCATGACCATCAGGCTCCTGAACTAACACGGATAACTTCACTCACTAAACACTGAACTAATTCCACACCCTACAAACTCACTTTCAAGGACTATATAAATCATGCTCTCGATATTAATTAATTAATCTATTATTAATTATTTATTGGTTATTAAATATTATTTGCTTATTTATTTGTAATTTTACAGCTTGCTGCTTTTGCACATTGTTGTCTGTCTTTGTAGCTTTTTAATGATTATATTGTGTTTCTTTGTATTTACTCTGTACACCTGCAGGAAAATGTATCTCAAGGTAATATGATGGTAGATAAGCCCCTGGTCCTGGTGGGATGCATCCTAGGGTGCTGAGGGAATTGGCGGAGGTTATAGTAGATGTATTGGTAATCATTTACCAAAATTCCCTAGACTATGGGCAGCTCCCAGCGGATTGGAAGACAGCACATGTCACGCCACTTTTTAAGAAAGGATGTAGGCAAAAGATGACCAGTTAGCTTAACATTGGTTCTTGAGGGATATTGGAACTCTGATAAAGAAGATAGAGATGTATAAAATGTATAGGCAACAGGGAGGAAATAAGATACTTGAGGAGTATAAAAAGTGTAAGAAAATACTTAAGAAAGAAATCTGGAGGGCTAAAAGAAGACATGAGGTTTCTTTGGCAGTCAGGGTGAAGGATAATCCTAAGAGCTTCTACAGGTATGTTAAGAGCAAAAGGATAGTAAGGGATAAAATTGGTCCTCTTGAAGATCAGAGTGGTTGGCTATGTATGGAACCAAAAGAAATGGGAGTGATATTAAATGGGTTTTTTGCATCTGTATTTACTAAGGAAACTGGAATGGAGTCTATGGAAGCAAGGCAAACAAGTAGGGAGGTCATGGAACTTATACAGATTAAAGAGGAGGAGGTGCTTGCTGCCTTGAGGCAAATCAGAGTAGATAAATCCCCAGGGCCTGACAAGGTATTCCCTCGGACCTTGAAGGAGACTAGTGTTGAAATTGCAGGGCCCTGGCAGAAATATTTAAAATGTCGATATCCACGGGTCAGGTGCCAGAGGACTGGAGGATTGCTCATGTAGTTCCATTGTTTAAAAAAGGCTCAAAAAGTAAGCCGGGAAATGACAGGCCGGTAAGTTTGACATCGGTAGTAGATAAATTATTGGAAGGAATACTAAGAGATAGGATCTACAAGTATTTGGATAGACAGGGACTTATTAGAAAAAGTCAACATGGCTTGGTGCATGGTAGGTCATGTTTAACCGATTTTTCAAGGAAGTTACCAGGAAAGTGGATGAAGGGAAGGCATGAACTTCAGTAAGGCCTTTGACAAGGTCCCGCATAGGAGGTTAGTTAGGAAGATTCAGTCGCTAGGTATACATGGAGAGGTAGTAAATTGGATTAGACATTGGCTCAATGGAAGAAGCCAGAGAGTGGTAGTGGAGGATTGTTACTCTGAGTGGAGGCCTGTGACTAGTGGTGTGCCACAGGGATCAGTGCTGGGTCCATTGTTATTTGTCATCTATATCAATGATCTGGATGATAATGTGGCAAATTGGATCAGCAGATTTGCTGATGATACAAAGATTGGAGGTGTAGTGGACAGTGAGGAAGGTTTTTAAAGCTTGCAGAAGGATTTGGACCAATTGGAGGAATGGGCTGAAAAATGGCAGATGGAGTTTAATGCGGACAAGTGTGAGGTATTGCACTTCAGAAGGTCAAACCAAGGTAGAACATACAAGGTAAATGGTAGGACACTGAGGAGTGCAGTAGAACAGAGGGATCTGGGAGTACAGACACATAATTCCCAAAAAGTGGTGTCACAAGGGTTGTAAAGAGAGCTTTTGGTACATTGGCCTTTATAAATCAAAGTATTGAGTATAAGAGTTGGAATGTAATGGTGAGGTTGTATAAGACACTAGTGAGACCGAATTTGGAGTATTGTGACTGCTTTGCCGCTGCCTCCTGCACGCATGCTGAGCTCGTCAACTTCATTAACCTTGCCTCCAACTTTCACCCTGCCCTCAAATTTACCTGGTCCATTTCCGACACCTCCCTCCCCTTTCTTGATCTTTCTGTCTCCATCTCTGGAGACGGCTTATCTACAGATATCTACTATAAGCCTACAGACTCTCACAGCTACTTGGACTATTCCTCTTCCCACCCTGTCTCTTACAAAAATGCTATCCCCTTCACACAATTCCTCCATCTCCGCCGTATCTGCTCTCTGGATGAGGCTTTTCATTCCAGGACGAAGGAGATGACTTCCTTTTTTAAACAAAGGGGATTCCCTTCTTCCACCATCAACTCTGCTCTCAAGCGCATCTCTCCCATTTCCCGCACATCTGCCCTCACCCCATCCACCCATCACCCCACTCGGGATAGGGTTCCCCTTGTCCTCACCTACCACCCCACCAGCCTCCAGGTCCAACATATAATTCTCCGTAACTTCCGCCACCTCCAACGGGATCCCACTACCAAGCACATCTTTCCCTCCCTTCCCCCTTTCTGCTTTCCGCAAGGATCGCTCCTTACGTGACTCCCTTGTCCACTCGTCCCCCCCCATCCCTTCCCACCGATCTCCCTACTGGCACTTATCCTTGTAAGCGGAACAAGTGCTACACCTGCCCTTACACTTCCTCCTTCACCACCATTCAGGGCCCCAGACAGTCCTTCCAGGTAAGGCGACACTTCACCTGTGAGTCGGCTGGTGTGGTATACTGTGTCCAGTGCTCCTGGTGTAGCCTTTTATATATTGGTGAGACCCGACGCAGACTGGGATACCATTTTGCTGAACACCTATGCTCTGTCCACCAGATAAAGCAGGATCTCCCAGTGGCCACACATTTTAATTCCATGTCCCATTCCCATTCTGATATGTCTATCCATGGCCTCCTCTACTGTCAAAATGAATCCAAACTCAGGTTGGAGGAACAACACCTTATATACCGGCTGGGTAACCTCCAACCTGATGGCATGAACATTGACTTCTCTAACTTTTGTTAATGCCCCTCCTCCCCTTCTTACCCCATCCCTGACATATTTAGTTGTTTGCCTGTTCTCCATCTCTCTCTGGTGCTCCCCCCCTTTCTTTCTCCTGAGGCCTCCCGTCCCATGATCCTTTCCCTTCTCCAGCTCGGTATCACTTTCGCCAATCACCTTTCCTGCTCTTAGCTTCATCTCACCCCCTCCGGTCTTCTCCTATCATTTTGCATTTCCCCCTCCCCCCACTACTTTCAAATCTCTTACTATCTTTCCCTTCGTTTAGTCCTGACGAAGGGTCTCCGCCCAAAACGTCAATAGACAATAGACAATAGGTGCAGAAGTAGACCATTCGGCCCCTCGAGTCTGCACCGCCATTCTGAGATCATGGCTGATCATTCACTATCAATACCCAGTCCCTGCCTTGTCCCCATATCCCTTGATTCCCCTATCCATCAGATATCTATCTAGCTCCTTCTTGAAAGCATCCAGAGAATTGGCCTCCACTGTCTTCCGAGGCAGTGCATTCCACACCTCCACAACTCTCTGGGAGAAGAAGCTCGTCCTCAACTCTGTTTTAAATAACTGACCTCTTATTCTCAATCCATGCCCTCTGGTACTGGACTCTCCCAACATCTGGAACATATTTCCTGCCTCAATCCTATCAAATCCTTTAATTATCTTAAACGTTTCAATCAGATCCCCTCTCAATCTCCTCAATTCCAGCGTGTACAAGCCCAATCTCTCCAATCTCTCTGCGTAAGACAGCCCTGCCATCCCAGGAATCAACCTAGTGAATCTACGCTGCACATACTCAATTGCCAGAATGTCCTTCCTTAAACCTGGAGACCAAAACTGTACACAATATTCCAGGTGTGGTCTCACCAGGGCCCTGTACAAATGCAAAAGAACATCCTTGCTCTTGTATTCAATTCCCCTTGTAACAAAGGCCAACATTCCATTTGCCCTCTTCACTGCCTGTTGCACTTGCTCATTCACCTTCATTGACTGGTGAACTAGGACTCCTAGGTCTCTTTGCATTTCTCCCTTACCTAACTACACCGTTCAGACAATACTCTGCCCTCTTGTTCCTGCTTCCAAAGTGGATAACTTCACATTTATTCACATTGAATGACATCTGCCAAGTATCTGCCCACTCACTCAGCCTATCCAAGTCTCCCTGTATGCTCCTAACGTCCTCTTCGCATGTCACACTGCCACCCAGTTTAGTATCATCAGCAAACTTGCTGATATAGTTTTCAATGCCCTCATCTAAATCATTGACATAAATCGTAAAGAGCTGTGGTCCCAATACAGAGCCCTGTGGTACCCCACTAGTCACCTCCAGCCAGTCTGAGAAATACCCATTCACTGCTACCCTTTGCTTTCTATCTGCCAACCAGTTTTCTATCCATGTTGAAACCCTGCCCCCAATGCCATGAGCTCTGATTTTACTCACCAATCTCCTATGTGGCACCTTATCGAATGCCTTCTGAAAATCTAGGTACACAACATCTACTGGCTTACCTTCGTCTAACATCCTTGTTACACCCTCAAAAAACTCCAACAGATTAGTCAAGCATGATTTGCCCTTGGTAAATCCATGCTGGCTCGGCCTAATCCTATTTCTGCCATCTAGATGTGCCACTATTTCGTCCTTAATAATGGACTCAAGCATCTTCCCCACGACTGACGTTAGGCTAACAGGGCAATAGTTCTCCGTTTTCTCCTTCCCTCCCTTCTTGAAAAGTGGGACAACATTAGCCATTCTCCAATCTTCAGGAACTGATCCTGAATCTAAGGAACATTGGAAAATGATTACCAATGCATCCGCAATTTCCTGAGCCACCTCTTTTAGAACCCTCGGATGCAGACCATCTGGACCCGGGGATTTATTAGCCTTCAGTCCTACCAGTCTACTCATCACAGTTTCTTTCCTAATGTCAATCTGTCTCAATTCCTCTGATATCTTATGACCCTGGCCCATCCATACATCTGGGAGATTGCTTGTGTCCTCCCTGGTGAAGACAGATCTAAAGTATGCATTAAATTCTGTTGCCATTTCCCTGTTTCCCATAACAATTTCTCCCAATTCATTCTTCAAGGGGCCAACATTGTTCTTAACTATCTTCTTTCTCTTCACATACCTAAAAAAGCTTTTGCTATCCCCTTTTATATTCCTGGCTAGACTGAGCTCATACCTGATTTTTTCTCTCCGTATTGCTTTTTTAGTTAAGATCTGCTGTTCCTTAAAACTTTCCCAATCATCTGTATTCCCACTCATCTTAGCCCTGTCATACTTCTTTTTCTTTAATGCTATACAATCTCTGACTTCCTTTGTCAACCACTGTGGCCCCTTCCCCCTCTTTGAATCCTTCCTTCTCATTGGAATGAACTGCATTTGCATCTTTTGTATTATGCCCAAGAATATCTGCCACTGCTGATCCACTGTCTTTCCTGCCAGGGCATCCGCCCATTTAACTTTGGCCAGCTCATCCCTCATGGCTCCGTAGTCTCCTTTATTTAATTGCAACACTGACACCTCTGATCTGCCCTTATCCCTCTCAAATTGTAGATAAAAACTTATCATGTTATGATCACTACTTCCTAATGGCTCCTTTACTTCAAGATCACTTATCAATTCCACAGTGCTTCTCCTATAGATGCTGCCTGGCCTGCTGTATTCCACCAGCATTTTTTGTGTGTTGTTTGAATTTCCAGCATCTGCAGATTTCCTTGTGTTTGGAGTACTGTGTGCAGTTTTGGTCACCTAATTACAGGAAGGATATTAATAAGGCTGAAAGAGTGCAGAGAAGGTTTACAAGGACGTTACCGGGACTTGAGAAACTGAGATACAGAGAAAAGCTGAATAGGTTAGGCCTTTATTCCCTGCAGCGTAGGAGAATGAGGGGTGATTTGACAAAGGTGTATAAAATTATGATGGGTATAGATAGAGTGAATGCAAGCAGGCTTTTTCCACTGAGGCTAGAGGAGAAAAAACCCAGAGGTCATAGGTTAAGTGTGAATGGGGAAAGGTTTAAAGGGAACTTTGGGGGGGGGGGCTTCTTCACGCAGAGAGTGTGGAATGATCTGCCAGATGAAGTGGTGAATGCGGGCTCACTTTTGACATTTAAGAAAAACTTGGACAGGTATATGAATGAGAGGGGTTTGGAGGGATATGACCCACGTGCAGGTCAGTGGGACTAGGCAGAAAAATGGTTCGGCCAAAAGGGCCAAAAGGTCTGTTTCTGTGCTGTAATGTTCTATGGTTCTATGGTTATATCTGTAGTTGGGAAAATGCTTGAAGCTGTCATTAGGGAATAAATAGCAAAACATTTAGAAAGGAGGGGTTCCATTAGACAGACGTTGCATGGATTCAGAATGGACAGGTCTTGTTTGATAAACTTACTGGAATTCTTTGAGAACATAATGAGCGCAGTGGATAGAGGGGAACAGGTGGTATATTTGGATTTCCAGAAGGCGTACGATAAAGTGCTGCACAAGAGACTTATAAATAAGATATGGATGCATGGAGTCGGAGAAAGTGTATTGGCATGGATAGTGGATTGGTTAGCCAATAGAAGGCAGAGAGTTGGTATAAATGGGTGTTTCTCCGGTTGGCAGTCAGTGGTGAGTGGGGTGCTGCAGAGGTCAGTGCTGGGCCCGCAGCTGTTTACCATTTACATTGATGATTTGGAAGAGGGGACTGAGTGTAGTGTAGCAAAATCTGCTGATGACACTGAGTGGAAAAGCAAACTGTACAGAGGATGTGGAGAGTCGAGGGATATAGATAGGTTAAGTAACTCAGCCAAGGTCTGGCAGATGGAATATAACATTAGTAAATGCGGGATCATCCACTTTGGAAGGAATAATGGAAAAAGCAGATAGTTATTTAAATGGTGAAAGATTGCAGCATGCTGTTGTGCAGGGGGACTTCGGAGTGTTTGCGCATGAGTCACAATAAGTTTGCTTGCAGGTACAGCAGGTTATTAACAAGGCAAACAGAATGTTGGCCTTCATTGCTAGAGGGATTGAATTCAAGAGTGGGGAGGTCATGCTGCAACTATACAGGGTACTGGTGAGGCCACACCTGGAGTACTGTGTGCAGTTCTGGTCTCCTTACTTGGGGAAGGAAATACTGGCTTTAGAGGCAGTGCAGAGGAGGTTCACCGGTCTGATTCCAGAGAAGAAGGGGTTAACCTATAAGGAGCAATTGAGTCACCCAGGATTATACTCTCTGGAATTCAGAAGAATGAAAGGGAATCATATAGAAATATACAAAATTTTGAAAGGGATAGATAAGATGGTAGGAAAGTTGTTTCCATTGGTAAGTGAGACATTGCCTCAAGATTCAGGGGAGAAGATTTAGGACGGAGATGAGGAGAAACTGTTTTTCCCAGAGAGTGGTGAATCTGTGGAATTCTCTGCCCAGGGAAGCAGTTGAGGCTGCATCACTAAATATATTTAAGATACAGTGAGATAGATTTTTACACAGTAGGGGAATTAAGGGTTATGGGGAAAAGGCAGGTAGATGGAGCTGAGTTTATGGACACATCAGCCATGATCTTATTGAATGGCAGGGCAGGCTCAATGGGCTGGATGGCTTATTCCTGCTCTTATTTCTTATGTTCTTATATGATGACACAGACATACATACTTTGATTATAAATTTACTTCATACTTTTAAACATTTGACTGTGGGAGAGAAGTCCCAACCACTGTTAAGCATGAAATATGCAAACAGAATAATGGATGGCAAGGGTATGAAAGGTGATGAAAATCAGAAAAGTCGGAGTCCCTAGAAATCCGGAATAAAAATAACATGTCAGCATCTGTAGAAAGTGAAACAAAGAAATCATTCCAGATGCGAAAGCCTCCATGAAGATAATTTGTGAGATGAAGAATGAACATGATTAATTAAACAGGAGCACAGGATCAACTATGGATTTGAACAGCCTGGTCCTGTTCCTACGCATTGGCCAATTGGATAGAATATAAGAATCAAGTTCAAGTTTATATATACACCGGACAAAACAATGTTTCTCCAGACCATGGTATACAAAAAACATTATTACACACAGTACATAAACCAACATATTACCATAATTAAGTGAATAAGATATAAAGTGCATGTAGTGCATAGCGTAAGTAAACAGTAAACAGCTCGCTGTCCAAGTGATGAGACCTCAGTGGTGGCAAGGCATTCGTAAGTCTCACATCCTGAGGGAAGAAGCTGTTACCCAGTTTGACAGTCCTAGTACTGATGCTCCTGTACCTCCTTCCTGATAGTAGTGGGTCAGAGAGATTGTGGGATTGATGGTAAGGTTCCTTAACAATGCTTCGGGTCCTTCGTCTACAATGCTCATAGTAAGTATCACAATTAGGGATGTGGGAGACACTGGCGATCCTGTTGGTAGTTTTGACTCTCCTCTGTAGGGTCTTGTGGTCCGACGCCTTGCAGCTTCCGTATTACACAATGATACAGACAGACAGGACACTCTCAATGGTGCTTCTGTAGAAACTTGTTAAAATGGGGGCAGGGAGCCTCACATGCCTGTGAAAGATAGTAATGCTGTGACCAATCTACACTTTGAAGAATGCATCCAGTTCTAAATCATCATGAAATGGAACCAACCGAGAGCTAAAGCAAATGCTTCCAGAAGGAAAAATGCAGCCATGTGACTCAGGTTTGCATTTTTGATCTCAATCTTTCCACCGTCCCATTGAGACCAACTCTCACCCAAAGTACAGTCTCCAAAATTTATTGTGGTTAAAGTACATCAATGTTCCTGAATATTTTCAAAACATGAACTCCTAAATCCATCCAACTTAAATGTCAAAACTGAAATTATTCTCTTCCCTTGACTTATTCCATTCTGTTCTGTCATGCATAAAAGAGATAATACAAAACAAAGAGCTTAGATTCAACTTAAGCCATCAATCACTTTGGAAGGATTTAGTCAAAATTAATCATAGGTCATCATTTCAGTATAACATCAGTCATTAAGAACTTGAATTAAGCTACCATAATAGGGTAAAGAACATGAATAGTGAAAGATGACTGTGGACAGAAGTAAGTTTATCTGAATACAATTAGTATGCTCAACAGACAACCATCATGTAGGAGTGTATGGGTGTCCAGGGAGGGGTAGCACCTCTGATGAAGTCGCTTGTCATATCCATTCTGGGGCAGCTCACTCACCGAACAATCAACTCTCACATGTGGTTCCGGGTATCTGTTTGCACGTGACAGTGGCCACACCCAGTACATGCACTTCAACAGCTGGACTAAACAAGATGAGGGGAGCCAGTGGGCCTCATACCCCAGTGAGGTGCGGACATGACCATCCTAGCATGTGAAGTCTGGGCCGATGAGATCAACAGTGAGGTCCAATGGCCAGGAAGGCGGGTCTGTTGTGCCTCAAGAGCAAAGGGCATGACAAGGCACAGAAGAAATCATGGTCATCCACGGCAACCAAGGAAGTCACGGTCATCCGCTGCAACCAAGGAAGACTCCAGTTGTGATGACCAGTCATACCACTGGATCTGGTCAAGGGAGTGAAAATGCTCCCTTTAAAGTGCTTTTCCACTTCAAGAACTTCCCTGCACAGGTTTCTTGTCGTCGATGTATAGTACGGACAACCACCAGCTGTTATGCTCAATCCATGTTCCATAAATGAGAGCAAATTTATGGCCTGGTGGAACCTTCCTATGTTTTTCTACGTTTGCTATCGTCTTCAGTCCAAGGAGATCACAGAAAAAAGGAATTCCATTTGGTAAAATGAGAAGAAAAACAAAATAATAACCGCTAAATCAAATTCCAAACTTTCTAGTATTGAAATCTAACCCCAGCAGATTTGAACCACAGCCTGCTAATATCAGAAACACACTTTTGAAGTGTGGCAAATTTATGTTCTCTATTTGGGATGAAATAAGCCCCCATGCCTTAGCAAATAAAAGCATCGCCACTGTGGTTCTTGGCCACAATGATCAAAAGGTAATAAATTCAATTTCTCATCACTGCCGACTGCAATTCATCTGCTCCTGCCAAGAAGTTCAAAGACACACTCACCAGATTCTCCACGTCAGTACGGGCCAAAACATACGTTCTCACATTGGGGTTCTGGTGCAACAAGGTATAGAGCAGGAGAGTAGCCTGGTCAGATTTCTGTTGTTCATACAATGCCGTGTACAGACTGTTAAAGTTTATCTGGAACGCATGAGGATTTGGTGACTGAATGGCAGTATTGTCTGAAATAAAGGAATAATCAGAATCAGCACTGGAATCAGGACCAGGTTTAATATTACTGGTATATGTTGTGAAATTTATTGCTTTGCGGCAGCAGTACATTGCAATACATAATAAAAACTATAAATGACAATAAGTACAGATAAAAAATAAATTAAATAAGTAATGCAAAAAAAGGAGGAAAAAATAGTGAGGTAGTGTACATGGGTTCATTATCCACTCAGAAATCTGATGGTGGAGGGCAAGAAGCTGTTCCTTATACATTGAGTGTGTGCCTTCAAGCTCCTGTACCTCCCCCTTGATGGTAGGCATGAGAAGAGGGCACGTCCTGGGTGATGGGGTCCTTAATCATGGATGCTGCCTTTCTGAGGCATCATCTTTTCAAGATGCCCTCAATGCTGTGCCCATGTAAGTGCTCATGATGGAGTTGGCTGAGTTTACAACTTTCTGGAGCTTTTTACAATCAAAATTATCCTCAATAACAAAACTTGAAAATTGTTCTCCATTTGCCAATGTATAATTTTCAACGATTCTGTAAAAATTCTAAAACACTTACAGGGTTTCTCATTTTTTTTTAAAACAGTTACACCACAGTAACAGCTCCTAGCACAATGAGCCTGTGCTATCCAATTACATCCTTAAGACCATAAGACGATAAGACACTGGAACATAATTAAGCCATTCAGCCCATTGAATCTGCACTGCCATTCCATCATGGCTGATTTATATTCCCATTCTTTTGCCTTCTCCGTGTTAACTTTAATGCCCTGTCTAATCAACCTCTGCTTTAAATACACTCAATGTCTTGGCCACCACAGTCGTTTGTGGCAACGAATTCCACAGATTCACTAACCTCTGGCTAAAGAAATACCTCCTCATATTGTTCTAAATGGATGTCTTTTTATGCTGAGGCTGTGCCCTCTGCTCTTAGATTACTCCACTACAGGAAACATCCTCTCCATATCTAGTCTACCTAGGCCTTTCAATATTCAATAGTTTTCAATGAGAACCCCTCTCATTCTTCTAAGCTCCAGTGAGTTTAGGCCCAGAGCCATCAAATAGTGACCAATTAATCAGTCCTACCTTCACTCCTGTCATCATTTTGTTCTTCACATAATTGAAGAATGCCTTGGGGTTTTCCATTACCCTACACGCCAAGGCCTTCTCATGCCCCCTTCTTGCTCTCCTCAGTCCCTTCTTAAGCTCCTTTCTTGCCACCCTATATTCCTCAACAGACCCATTTGATCCTTGTTAATTGTAATATGGCCAACTGAATTTGGAATGCTACCAAATAGTAATATATGGAGGCAAAGGGAGCAGGGAACATCTGGACAGGTGATGCAGAGATACAACTTTGAAAGCCAGTCTGACAGCTGAGAGATAGGAATTTTAAATGCATTCACAGTTTGCGAAAAAAG
The DNA here is from genome assembly GCF_030144855.1 of Hypanus sabinus. Taxonomy (NCBI): domain Eukaryota; kingdom Metazoa; phylum Chordata; class Chondrichthyes; order Myliobatiformes; family Dasyatidae; genus Hypanus; species Hypanus sabinus. The sequence continues at coordinate 103,788,300 of NC_082719.1, read as the reverse complement.
TTAGCATCAGTAATGGCTAATTGAGCTTATCTACAAAAAGCGATGTCATAGGGAAAGCAGCATCCATCATCAAATGCTCTCAGTGCTGCCATCAGGCAGGAGGTATGAGAGTCTCAGGTCCCACACCACCAGGTTCAGGAACAGTTACCTCTCGACCATCAGGCTGTTGAACCAAAGGGGATAACAACACCCACCCCAACAGTGAACTGTTTGCACAACCTATCCACTTTCAAGGACTGTTCATCTCACGTTCTCAATATTTAATGTTTACTTAATTTCTTCTTATTATTACTTTGTTTTTTTTCTTTATGTACTGTTTCGTCTTCTTGTGTGTGGCTTTTCATTGAATCTACTGCATTTCTTTATACTCACTGCCCACAAGAAAATGTATCTCAGGTTTGTATATGGTAAAACATATGTACTTTGATAATAAATTTACTTTGAACTTCATGATTTTTGCACTACTTAATTTATATATTTCTTTTTGTAACATATAAATTTTTATGCATTGCACTGTACTGCTACTGCAAAACAACAAACTTCATGACATACTGTATGTCAGTAATAATAAACCTAATACTGGCAACTATGGCCATTAAATAACTGTATTGCCAATTTGCTGTAGTGAAGACAATTTGCTACCCTACCCAGTCCAGACCGTGTAAAGTGTGAATCCACACCAACTATTATGAATGATTCTTATTTGTCTCCACAGCAGCATTTATCTCAGACTGCTAATTATGACATGTCTGCTAAGAAACATTGATCAATAAGTCAGCAGAGACCTTTTCCCAGAGCAGAAATGGCTAATGCAAGGGTGTATAATTTTAACGTAAACACAAAGTACACTGCAGACGCTGTGGTCAAAGCAACACATACAACAAGCTAGAGGAACTCAGCAGGTCAGACAGCATCCGTGGATATTTCAGGCCGAGACCCTTTGTCAGGACTGAAGAGGGAGGGGGCAGGGGCCCTATAAAGAAGGTGGGGGGAGGGTGGGAAGGAGAAGGCTGGTAGCTGCCAGGTGAAAAACCAGTAAGGGGAAAGATCAAGGGGTGGGGGAGGGGAAGCACCAATGTAGTCATCAATGTAGCTAAGGAAGCATTGGGGAGCAGTACCAGTATAGATTTGGAGCATTGACTGTTCCACATAACCAACAAAGAGGCAGGCATAGCTGGGGCCCTCTTTCTTTAAGGATCATGATTTCCCTTCTGCCGTCATCAATGATGCCCTCACCCGCATCTCCTCCATTTCCCACACTTTGGCCCTCATCCCATCCTCCCGTCACAACAACAGGGACTTAGTTCCCCTTCTCCTCACCTACCACCCCACCAGCCTCCGGATTCAGCATATTATCCTCCGCAACTTCGGCCATCTTCAACAGGACCCCACCACTAAGCACATCTTTCCTTCTCTACCCCTCTCCGCTTTTCGCAGAGATCATTCCCTCCGTAACTGCCTGGTCCGCACATCCCTCCCCACAGATCTCCCACCTGGCACTTATCCCTGCAAGCATAAGTGCTACACCTGTCCCTACACCTCATCTCTTACCACCATTCAGGGCCCCAAACAGTCCTTTCAGGTGAGGCAACACTTCACTTGTGAGTCTGTTGGGACCATCTACTGCATCTGGTGCTGCGGCCTCCTCTACATCAGCGAGACCCGATGCAGATTGGGGGACCACCTCGTCAAGCACCTCCACTCCATCTGCCACAACAGACAGGATCTCCCAGTTGCCACCCATTTCAACTCTACTTCACATTCCCATTCGGATATGTCCACACATTGCCTCCTCTACTGCCACGATGAGGCCAAACTGAGGTTGGAGGAGCAACACTTCATATACTGTCTGGGTAGTCTCCAGCCCCTTGGCATGAACATTGAATTCTCCAGCTTCTGGTAATTCCCTCCTCTCCCTTCCCCTATCCCAATTCCCAATGTTAAAATTGTACAAGGCATTGGTAAGGCCAAGTTTGGAATATTGTGTACAGTTCTGGTCACCGAATTATAGGAAAGATATCAATAAATTAGAGAGAGTGCAGAGACGATTTACTAGGATGTTACCTGGGTTTCAGCACTTAAGTTACAGAGAAAGGTTGAACAAGTTAGGTCTCTATTCATTGGAGCGTAGAAGGTTGAGGGGGGATTTGATCGAGGTATTTAAAGTTTTGAGAGGGATAGATAGAGTTGACGTGAATAGGCTGTTTCCATTGAGAGTAGGGGAGATTCAAACAAGAGGACGTGATTTGTGAGTTAGGGGGCAAAAGTTTAAGGGAAACACGAGGGGGTATTTCTTTACTCAGAGAGTGATAGCTGTGTGGAATGAGCTTCCTGTAGAAGTAGTAGAGGCCAGTTCAGTTGTGCCATTTAAGGTAAAATTGGATAGGTATATGGACAGGAAAGGAGTGGAGGGTTATGGGCTGAGTGCGGGTAGGTGGGACTAGGTGAGATTAAGAGTTCGGCACGGACTAGGAGGGCCGAGATGGCCTGTTTCCGTGCTGTGATTGTTATATGGTTATATATGGTTATCTTAGTTTCACTCTACCTCCTCCTCCAGCTGCCTATCACCTCTCTCATGATTCTGCCTTCTTCTACAACCCATAGTGCTTTCCCCTTACATTCCTTCTTCACCTTTCCTGCCTATCCCCTCCCAGCTAGGGAATTCATTGGCACAGATGGCTATGGAGGCCAAGTCATTGGGTATATTTAAAGTAGAGGTTTATGGGTTATTGGTTAGTCAAGGTGTCAAACGTTGTGGAAAGAAGGCAAGAGAATGAAGTTGAGAAAGAAAATAAATCCGCTATGATGGAATAGTGGAGCAGACTCAATGGGCCGAATAGCCCATTAGTTTTATGGAATAGTGTCCTTTTTCAAGTGATCCAATTTTTAGGTCAAACGGGCAAAATGTAGTTAATTCAATGAGAACAGTTTAGTTAGCAGACTTACAGTAAACAAAGGCATTTCATTTTTACATTCATCACCTGAATGGGGGGGACCACAGTAACATCACTAGCGAGACGCTACTACAAGCTGGGACGTCAGGGTTCAGAGTTCAAATCTGACGTCCTTAGTAAGCAAGTTCATACATTCCTACCCATGTGCATGTGGGTTTCTTTCAGGTGCTCTGATTTCCTCAGACAGTCCAAAGACATATGGGTTAAATGTTTAATTGAGTCATTGTAAGCTGTCCTGTGATTAGGCTAGTGTTAAAACGTTGGGTTGCTGGGCGACGCAGCTCAAAAACCAAGAAGGGCCTGTTCTGTGCTGTATCTCTAAATAAATAAAATGAAATAAACCTTTTTACAAACCTTGTGTGTTTTTGAAGGACATTATTGACTGTCGGTATGGATTTGGTCTGTCAGACATGTTACTGAGATTTGATAGAACGAGTAGCAGTAATAGACTCCGATTAGCCAGAGGGGACGAAGGCTCCTCTTGCTGGGCTGGCTTACTCCCAACACCCCCCAACGTCAGGACTGTCCACAGGCCGGCTGTGTTAAAGAAAAAGAAATGTCAGAAGGAAAGACAATTAAACATGAGGACTTTATATTGATAATAATTTTATGTCTTTGTAGTTACTTCTGCCACAAAATAACTAATTTCATAACATCTAAATCAGTGATAATACATCTGATTTTGAGAAATCATGTCTAAGAAATTATCAAGAAGTAACCAAGAAGACGGCTGAGTGTGGGATAGTAGACAGTATCTACATGGATTTTAGAAAGGCCTTTTACAACATCCACACGGTCTGAAAGGTCATATAGAATCCAGGGAGAGCGAGCCAAATGGACACAAATTGGCTTGGTGGAAGGAGTCAGCTGGTTAAGGCTTTCCAGAGTGAAAATCTGTAACCAACAGTGTCATTTTGACATCTCCATCTGGGTCCTTCTCTTGACAAATTGCGTGCACTATGCTCTCATTGTAATGGATTACCTATTTCCATCAAAAGGAAAAGCCCAAGGTCTTATAGCTGACACCTGTGAGATTATGCCATCTTGCGAACAAAGGACTGTGAAAATGTCCATCTCAACTAAAAACAGCATTAATGGCACTAAGCATGGGACCGTGGTGCAGAAGGGAAAGAGGGAGAACAGGGGAGCAGTAATGATAGAGGACTAATTAGGCCAGGGAACAGAAAGGAGATGTTGTGGACATGAACAGGCCACCCAAATAGCAAGGAGCAAATAGCAAGTCTTCCTGTGGCTGACAAGGAAGTTAACGACTGCATAAAAGCCAAGGAAAGGCCATATAAGGCAGCAAAAGTGAGTGGAAAGTTGGATGATTGGGAAGCTTTTAAAATCCAACAAATGGCAACTAAAAAGCTATACAAAGGGAAAAGATCCGAGTCCTATGTCTAATGGTCTTAAAAGGATCACTCACCTCAACTCTAAATTGATTCTACAACCTACAGACTCAAGCACTCTACAATTCAGGTTCTCAAAAAATTAACTTTCTTTTTGCACAATTTGTCTTTTTCTGCACAAGATGACTGGCTATTTGTCAGAAACAAGAGGAAGTCTGCAGATGCTGGAAATCTAAGCGACACACACAAAATGCTGGAAGAACTCAACAGGCCAGGCAGGAAGTATAGGAAAAAGTACGGTCGCCTTTTCATGGCTATTTGTCAGAAACAAGAGAAAATCTGCAGATGCTGGAAATTTGTGCTCCCCCCCTCTTTTTTTCTTTCTTCCATGGCCTTCTGTCTCTTTCACCAATCAACTTCCTAGCTCTTTGCTTCATCCATCCTCCTCCAAATTTCACCCATCGCCTGGTGTTCCTCTCTCCCCTCTCCCCACCTTTCAAATCTACTCCTTAGCTTTTTCTCTCCAGTCCTGCCAAAGGTTTTCGGCCTGAAACGCCAACTGTATTTTTTTCCATGGATGCTGCATGAGCTGCTGAGTTCCTCCAGCGTTTTGTGTGTGTGGCTGTTTGTCAGCCTTTATTTGTGTTTTTTTTTTGTAAATTCAATTTTATTTCTTTATTTTTCTGTAAATGCCTGCAAGGAAAAAACCTCAGGGTAGAATTGTACATGGTGTCAGATGCGTACTTCAATAATAAAGGATTATGAAGGATCCCACCCACCCTGCTCATGGACTGTTTGTCCCACTCCCATCAGGGACAAGGCTACTGATCCACACCAGAAACAGTTACTTTCCCCAAGCAGTGAGGCTGATCAACACCTCCACCCACTGACCCATCCCTCCACAACCCCAACCATCACTACTTTATCATTTCCTGTCAGTCACCTTATGTACAGACACTCCTGTGCCTAGCATCACTTTATGGACATACAATCAATCTACGTATATCAGCTAACTTATGTTTTTATATTTATTGAGGTTTTTAAAAAATTATTATTGTGTTATTTCTTTTATCATGTTTTTTGTGCCACATCAGATCCAGAATAACAATTATCTTATTCTCCTTTACACTTGTGTTCTGGAAATGACATTAAACAATTTGAATATTGAATCTTAAACTGTTACTTTGACTTTGACTTGACTTCTTCAACAACAGAACAGACAAAGCGATACCATGGCACCAAAGCTCCTGAGTTCACAGAGTATTTCAGATAAAACCTGACATTCTTTTGCATTCTTCTAGCAAGATAAACAGAACCGGCTGACTGTCTGTCTGCAGTAGAGATTACCGCCCAGCCTGAAAGCAGATAGTGGCTTGCCAGAGCTCACAGAAGGAGGGAAGGAGAGAGATTGTTAAGTGCTGAAAAACAGAACCAAATGTTTTAGGAATTTTGGAATCCAGTCACAGAACATAGAACTGTGAGCATAGAAACCAGCCCTTCAGCCCAAAATATTGTGCTGAACCAATTAAATTGGTAATCAAATGGCTAAATGGTCTTTGCCGCTTTCCTTGTTCAGTGAATAATTATTGAGTCTGTTCACATTTAATTATGATTACTGACATTTGTGCATTTAACCGTTCTGCTAACTGCTGATTGCTCATGGCACTACTATCTTGTAATCTGTTGGTTGCTACTGTGTTGTCTGTTATGGTGTTGTCCTGTGTCTTATGCTTTGCACTGAACCTCAATCAATTTTGGTTTGTTTCACATACCGGCAACAAAGAGATTCTGATTTGGAATTAATCCATTCTGCCTACAAAATGTCCATACCCTTCTCATTTTCCTCACATTCATGTGCCTGTCTAAAAATCTCTTAAAAGTCCCTAATGTTTCTGCCTCTATCACCACCCCAGGCAGTACATTCCAGTCACCCACCATTCTCTGTGAAAAAAACTCGTCCCTCACATCTTCCTTGAAATTATAAACAAGGGGAAATCTGCCGATGCTGAAAATCCAAGCACAATACAAACTGCTGGAGGAACTCGGCAGTATAGTTGACGGTTTGGGCCAAATTATCAACTATACGCTTTTCCATAGATGCTTCCTGGCCTGCTGAGTTCCTCCAGCATCCTGTGTGTGTCTTCCTTTGAAATTATCCCAATTTACCTTGAATACATGCCCTCTGGTAATAGATATTTCAAGACTGGAAAAAGATATTCTGTGTCAACTCTATCTATGTATCTTACAACCTTATCAACCACTATCAGATCTCCCTTCAGCTTCTGCCAGTCCAGAGAAAACAACCAAAGTTTGTCCAACCTCTCATTATAGCACCTTCCCTTTAATCCAGGAAACATCCTGGCAAACCTCTTCTGCACCCTCTCCATTCCCTCAATATCCTTCCTAAAGTGAGGCAACCAGTCATTAAGGAACGTCTGATACAGGAGCTTTGACCCAGCTTTTCTGCTTTTATTGAATATAATGCGTTTATTGCACAACTGCGCTAATACTTTGCATTAGTTCAACTAAGCTAAAAATATTTTGCTGATCATTTTCATTTGTACTCTGTGTCTGAAGCTTCTTGCTCAAATGATCAACAATTATCAGCCAACATTGATGGATTTCAGTTCCCTGATACCGTTCCTCCATGACGGCAATGTCCTGTTGAAACCTTTCACCATGCTCATCACTGACAGCGCCAACATTTTCAGGGAAGAAGCTTAAACGGGAATGCAGAAAACAAATCTTTGTGGACATTTTACACTTCATGGCTTTGTACGCTTGAAGCACGTTTCCAACCAAAGTTAACAAATTTCATGACATATGCTGGTGATATTAAACCTGTTTCTAATTCTGATGTGACGCTAGGTTCATAAGTGTCTGTACATAAAGTGACAGGCTGCATTCTGATAAATCTCCTTTGTACTCTCCCTTGAAAGCTTCCACATCCTTCCAAAAGGAGGTGACCAAAATTGAGCGCAATATTCCAAGTGTGGTCTGTATGAGAATTCCAAAATCTAGCAAACTGGCTGGTGCTCCAAAGTACGTTAGGACGGCATATCTTTGGAGTCATTCTCCATTCAACTAATCATCTGGTTTTTCACTTCTTCCTCAAGAGAACTTCACATTTCCCACGTTATACTTTTTGTTAACTTTCTTCCACTCATTTAAACAATTAATATTTCTCTGCAAATTATGCAATCTCCCCACCTACGAACTTCTCTATCATCTACAAATGTGATTACAGTAAATAACCTCTCCACTGTAAACTGCAAACAGCTGTGACCTGTGTCAAACTGAAAATAAACCTGTTGTCCTACCTACCGCTTACTACCAGTTAGCTCAGCCTCTATATATGAGAATATATTACCTTGCACCTCACGAACTCTTAACCATGTACAGTACAAATATGCACTCAGAAGCCACTTAATAGGCACAGGAGTGGAATCCAGTGTAGATTTCTGCTGCTGTAGCCATTCCACTTCAAGGCTTGATGCACTGTGTTGAACCAATCTGGACATTCTCCTCTGACCTTTCCCATTAAGAAGGCATCTTCACCCACAGAACTGCCACTCACTGGAGTTCTCTGTAAACTCTAGAGTCTGTCATGTGTGAAAATCCCAGGAGATCAGCAATTTCTATCACAGATTCACCACCCCATCTGGCACCAACAATCATTCCACAGTCAAAGTCACTTTTATCACCTTTCTTCCCCCATTCTGATGTTTGGTCTGAACAACAACTGAACCTCTTGGCCATGTCTGCATGCTTTTACGCATTGAGTTGCTGCCGCATGTTTGTCTGATTAGGTATTTGCATTAACGAACAGGTGTACCTAATAAAGTGGCCACTGAATTTAATCCAATTCTCCAGTTAACAAATTGTCCAATGCTTCCTCAACACAATCTCAGCCTGTCAGATGCAATTTCCTCCTCATGATGGTGTGCTGCTTCTGCTTTGTCACATTATCATTTCCCAAATGGATTAATGAAAAATGGAGTGCTGAGTGGGAGGGAGGGGTTAGATTGATTATAGAGTAGGTTAAAAGGTCAAGACACATGATAGGACAAAAGGCCTGCAGTGTCCTGATGAAGGGTCTTGGCCTGAAGACCGTTCAACCGTTTATTCATTTCCATAGATGCTGTCTGAGTTCCTCCAGCATTTTATGTTTGTTGCTCTGTCCTGTAATGTTCTATGTTGAAATGTTCTTCAACCTACTCAATTAATAATAGACTAACATAATTATTCAATAATTGCTATTAAATCACTGATTGTCCGCTTTTTGTCTCTACTTTTCTCACTTAGGGCATTACATGGGCAGGCTTCCAGATTCCTGGTACTTCTCAAGAACTTTGAAAGGTTATAACTGCTGCATCAACTATCTCCATAGCCACTTACTCTTACAGTCCCGCATGCAAACTATCAGGTCCTGCAGACTTGGCATCCTTTAGCCTCATTAATTTGCCTGATACAAATTTTCAAGTGATGGTATTTAATTTCTGTCTTGTAAATATTTTCAAATTATTGGAATGTTTACATCCTGCTATAAAGAATGATGTGAAGTATCTGTTTCCTCCTCTGTCGCTTCCTAGTCCCCATAACTCACCCTCATTCTCTCATCGGGAACCTATGTTCATTTAAATCGCTCTTTTCCTTTGTACAACTTAAAGACATTCACTGTCAGTTTTTACAGATTCAAGATTCAAGACTGTTTAATGTCATTTCTAGTACACAAGTGTAAAGCAGAAAGAAATGATTGTTACTCTGGATCTAATACAGCACAAAATGTCAGCATGGCTTTGTCAAGGGCAGGTCGTGCCTTACGAAACCGATTGAATTTTTTGAGGATGTGACTAAACACATTGATGAAGGAAGAGCAGTAGACGTAGTGTATATGGATTTTAGCCAGGCATTTGATAAGGTACCCCATGCAAGGCTTATTGAGAAAGTAAGGAGGCATGGGATCCAGAAGGACACTGCTTTGTGGATCCAGAACTGTCTTGCCCACAGAAGGCAAAGACTGGTGGTAGACGGGTCATATTCTGCATGGAGGTCAGTGACCAGTGGTGTGCCTCAGGGATCTTTTGGGACCCTTTTGGTGTTTTGGGACCCTTACTCTTCGTGATTTTTATAAATGACTTGGATGAGGAAGTGGAGGGATGGGTGAGTAAGTTTGCTGATGACACAAAGGTTGGAGGTGTTGTGGATAGTATGGAGGGCTGTCAGAGGTTACAAGGGGACATTGATAGGATGCAAAACTGGGCTGAGTAGTGGCAGATGGAGTTCAACCCAGGTAGTGTGAAGTGGTTCATTTTGGCAGGTCAAATATGATGGCAGAATATAGTATTAATGGTAAGACTCTTGGCAGTGTGGAGGATCAGAGGGATCTTGGGGTCCGAGTCCATAGGACACTCTAAGTTCTTACACAGGTTGACTCTGTGGTTAAGAAGGCATACGGTGCATTGGCCTTCATCAATCGTGGGATTGAATTTAGGAGCCAAGAGATAATGTTGCAGCTATACAATAGTTTACAATATACATTAATGATTTAGATGAAGGGATTAAAAGTAACATTAGCAAATTTGCTGATGACACAAAGCTGGGTGGCAGTGTAAAATGTCAGGAGGATGTTATGAGAATGCAGGGTGACTTGGACAGGTTAGGTGAGTGGGCAAATGTATGGCAGATGCAGTTTAATGTGGATAAATGTGAGGTTATCCACTTTGGTGGCAAGAACAGGAAGGCAGATTACTATCTAAATGGAGTCAAGTTAGGAAAAGGGGAAGTACAACGAGATCTAGGTGTTCTTGTACATCAGTCAATGAAAGCAAGCATGCAGGTACAGCAGGCAGTGAAGAAAGCTAATGGCAAGCTGGCTTTTATAACAAGAGGAATTGAGTATAGGAGTAAAGAGGTCCTTCTGCAGCTGTACAGGGCCCTGGCGAGATCCCACCTGCAGTATTGTGTGCAGTTTTGGTCTCCAAATTTGAGGAAGGACATTCTTGCCATTGAGGGAGTGCAGCGCAGGTTCACAAGGTTAATTCCCGGAATGGCGGGACTGTCATATATTGAAAGATTGGAGCGACTGGGCTTGTATACACTGGAATTTAGAAGGATGAGAGGGGATCTGATTGAAAGATATAAGATTATTAAGATATTGGACACACTGGAGGCATGAAGCATGTTCCCGCTGATGGCTGAGTCCAGAACTAGAGGCCACAGTTTAAGAATAAGGGGTAGGCCATTTAGAACAGAGATGCGGAAAAACTTTTTCACCCAGAGAGTGGTGGATATGTGGAATGCTCTGCCCCAGAAGGCAGTGGAGGCCAAGTCTCTGGATGCATTCAAGAGAGAGTTAGATAGAGCTCTTATAGATAGCGGGGTCAAGGGATATGGGGAGAGGGCAGGAACGGGATACTGATTGTGTATGATCAGCCATGATCACAGTGAATGGCGGTGCTGGCTAGGAGGGCCGAATGGTCTACTCCTGCACCTACTGTCTATTGTCTATATAGGACCCTGGTCAGACCCCACTTGGAGCACTGTGCTCAATTCTGGTCGCCTCACTACAGGAAGGATGTGGAAACCATAGAAAAAGTGCAAAGGAGATTTACAAGTATGTTGCCTTTTCTCCTTGGAGTGACAGAGGATGAGAGGTGACCTGATAGAGGTGTACAAGATGATGAGAGGCATTGATCGTGTGGATAGTCAGAGGCTTTTTCCCAGGGCTGAAATGGCTGCCACAAGAGGGCACAGGTTTAAGGTGCTGAGGAGTAGGTACAGAAGAGATGTCAGGGGTAAGTTTCTTGTGCAGAGAGTGGTGAGTGTGTGGAATGGGCTGCCGGCAACGGTGGTGGAGGCAGATACAATAGGGTCTTTTAAGAGACTTTTGAATAGGTACATGGAGCTTAGAAAAATAGAGGGCTGTGCGTAACCCTGGTAATTTCTAAGGTAGGGACATGTTCGGCACAACTTTGTGGGTGAAGAGCCTGTATTGTGCTGTAGGTTTTCTATGTTTCTATGTAAAATTACAAAATAAGATAACGAACACAATAATAACAATAAAAAAGCACAATAAATATAAATATATAAGACAACTTGTATACATAGATTGATTGTATATCCATAAAGTGATACTAGGCACAGGAGTGTCGATACATAAGATGACTCTGACAGGAAATGATAAAGTAGTGGTGGCTGGGACTGTGGAGGAGTGGATCAGTGGGTGGAGGTGTTGATCAGCCTTACTGCTTGGGGAAAGGAACTGTTTTTGAGTCTGGTGGTCCTGGCATGGATGCAAAATAGCCTCTTCCCAGATTAGAATAGGATAAATGAGCAGGGCGGGTGGGTTCCTTCATGATGTTACTAGCTCTTTCCTGGCACCTTTCAGTATATAAGAAATGGCATGGGAAAAAGGACAGGGTAACTACAGGCAGGGTAGACAAAGGAGATGCAGTGGATGTGATGTACCTGGTTTTTCAGAAGGCCTTTTACAAGGTGCCACACAGGAGGCTGCTTAGCAAGATAAGAGCCCGTGGAATTATAGAGAAGTTACTAGCATGAGTGGGGCATCGGTTGATCGGCAGAAAGTAAAGAGTGGGAATAAAGGGATCCTATTCTGGCTGGTTGCCGGTTGCCAGTGGAGTTCCACAGGGGCCAGTGCTGGGACCAATGCTTTTTACAATGTATGTCAATGATTTGGACTATGGTATTGATGGATTTGTGGCTAAATTTGCCGATGATACAAAGATAGGTGGAGGAGTGAGTAGTATTGAGGAAACAAGAGAGCCTGCAAAGAGATTTGCAGGGACTGTCATATGTTGAAAGAGTGGAGCGACTGGGCTTGTATACACTGGAATTTAGAAGGATGAGAGGGGATCTGATTGAAACATATAAGATTATTAAGGGATTGGACACACTGGAGGCAGGAAGCATGTTCCCGCCAATGGGTGAGTCCAGAACTAGAGGCCACAGTTTAAGAATAAGGGGTAGGCCATTTAGAACAGAGATGTGGAAAAACTTTTTCACCCAGAGAGTGGTAGATATGTGGAATGCTCTGCCCCAGAAGGCAGTGGAGGCCAAGTCTCTGGATGCATTCAAGAGAGAGTTAGATAGAGCTTTTATAGATAGCGGGGTCAAGGGATATGGGGAGAGGGCAGGAACGGGGTACTGATTGTGTATGATCAGCCACGATCACAGTGAATGGCGGTGCTGGCTAGAAGGGCCAAATGGCCTACTCCTGCACCTATTGTCTATATTGTCTATTTAGATAGTTGAGGGGAACGGGCAAAGAAGTGGCAAATGAAATACAATGTTGGAAAATGTAAGGTCATGCACCTTGGTGGAAGAAGTAAACCCACTTATTTAACACCAGCTTAATGTCAGGACAATTTAAAATGAGCAATTAACCTACCAACTGGTACTTCTTTGAACTGTGGGAGGAAACCCACACAGTCACGTGAAGAACAAATACACTCCTTACAAACGCGCTGAAATGGAACTCTGAACTCCAAAACACCCTGAGCTGTAATAGTGCCATGCTTTTTTGCATGTTACTCAGTGTATCAAGTGGTTAGAAGGACTTGGCATTCCTAATGCTGAGTATCAACTGAGGAGCAAAAGAAATTCAACAGGTAATTTAATCCCTATAATAAAACATACTATACTTACATGCTACACCAGATGCTAATCCATACAGCAATCCATTTCCCACAGAGTTCTGCTCAAAGATCTGTGTTCCTTGAGGTGGACATTTCTCTTGCCTGATGAAATTGTAAAGTAATGTTTTGACAACCCTGCTTGTGTCCTGGAGGCTGTGAAAAGAGGTAGGGTGAGCAGGGACAGAAAGGAAGGAGGCAAAATAAAAGGGAAAATTAATACACTAAAAATGACTTGGTTACACTGCCCAATCTGCCAACAAACAGATAAACTATCATGAAAGAACTAGGATTAGCAAATGTAAATCAGATCCATCCCTAAATTAGAGTTTCTGCAATTAATTCCATAAGGTTAAAGAGCATCATGCAGAAAAGAAATTGTATCCACAAGATCTCAGAACAAATAAATCACCACAGCGAGTTTTCATCAACTCTGCCCACTTCAGTCTTTTGAGGCTCTTAAAATTGATCTTCATCGTTTCTTAAGAGCTCTAACATTCACCAGTTAAAAGCTTTAAAACATTTAATCACTGATATTTATTAACCAAGGAATGGTTTTATTTATTTCTCAAAAATATAATTGTCTTTACAATGTTCTAGGTGAGAAAAATATCCTGGGTAATAAGCAAAAGAAGATGCTGGAGGAACTCAGTGGGTTAGACAGCATCCAAGGTGAAAAATGGACAGACAACTTTTCTGGTCAAGACCATTCATGAAGGGTGTAAAGTTGAAATGTCAACTGTCCATTTCCCCCTACAGATAATAACTTTCCTGCTGAGTTCTATGTTCTATGTTCCTCCAGCATCTATTACTCAAGATTTCAGCATGTGCTGCCTCCGTGGTTGCAGGTGAATAATTCCTTAGTTCTTGTGATAAGCACACTTTCTGTTGGATTAACAATCCATTACCTTATAAACTTATCAAGTAACATATCCTAACGTCTTTCATTCTTTTAGTTACATTCTAAAAGTGGCCAATTATTTTCATTCATTAGACCAGGCCCAAAATTAGGCCATTCAGCCCATTGAATCTGCTGCATTATTCCATTATGACTGATTTATTATCCCTCTCAAGCCCATTCTCCTGCCTTCTTCCCATAACCTTTGACACCCTGACTAATCAAGACCCTATCAATCTCCACTTTAAGTATACTCAATGACTTGGTCCCCACAGCCATCTGTGGCAATGAATTCCATATATTCAACACCCTCTGGTTAAAGAAGTTTTCCTCATCTCTGTTCTAATGGACCATCCTTCTCTTTTGAGGCTGTACCCTTTGGTCCTAGATTCCTCACTATTGAAAACATCCTCTATTCATCAATGTTATTTTGGCCTTTCAATATTCAATAGATTTCAATGAGATCCCCCTTATTCTTCTAAACTCCAGTTAGTACAGGTCCAGAACCATTAAACTCTCTTCAACATTAACCCTTTCGTTCCCAGAATCATCTCGTGAACTCCTCTGGACCTGCTCCTACGCCAGCACATCTTGTCTTACAGTTGGGCCCTTATATGGAAATGAGCTCATTGTAAATATAATAAAATAACCTCTATGCAAATTACCAACTGTGTTCAAAGCAAGAACTCCTGGCCGTCATACTTGACGTTACTCAGATATCACACAATTTGTAAATACACAAGCGATAATTCAACTTATATGTGTGCAACTTCTTAATGATGTTTTTCTAAAGGTATCCATTGTTCTGATTTGAAATATGACTTATGACCCTTCCAGATGTATTTCAAGAACACAAAACAATTCTACCTTGTAGCATAAAGCCACATATTAACAATATTCAATATTACCATTCCTGAAATGTTCCCACAATCTATGGACTTCATCTCATGTCCTCAATGGTTTTTTATTTATTTATTTTTATTATTATTATTATTATTATTATTATTATTATTATTATTATTATTTCTTTCCTTTTGTATTTGCACAGTTTTCGTCTAAGAAGGACTTAGACAGATTTGGAGAATGGGCAAAGAAATGACAGGTGGAATACAGAGTCAGAAAGTATATGGTCATGCACTTTGACAGAAGAAATGAAAGGGATGACTATTTTCTAAATGGAGAGAAAATACAAAAATCTGACATGAAAAGGACTTGGGAGTCCTTGTGCAGGACTCCCAAGGTTAATTTGCAGGTTGAGTCTGTGGTGAGGAATGCAAATGCAATGTTCTCATATGTTTCAAGAGGACTAAAATATAAAAGCACTGGTGAGGCCTCATTTGGAGTATTGTGAGCAATTTTGAGTCCCTTATTTGAGAAAGGATGTGCTGAAACTGGAGAGGGTTCAAAAGAGGTTCACAAAAAGGATTTCAAGGTTTGAATGGCTGGTCACATGAAGAAAGTTTGATGGCTCTGGGCCTATATTCACAGAAAAGATTGGAGCTGAGAGGAAAAATGGATCAGCAATCATGAAATGGTGGAGCAGGCTTGATGGGCCAAATGGCCTAATGCTGCTCCTATATCTTATGGTCCCACGGCCTTTTGGACAGTGGTTGAATAGTGTGGATTTACTATTATAAATTTACTGTGAAAGCCTACAAAAAAAATTAATCTCCGGGTAGTATATAGTGACATATATGTACACTGATAATAAATTTACTTCAAACTTGTAAAACAAAATATTCTCTTTTTTATTTTTTTTAGAGATGCAACATGAAACAGGCCTTTCCAGCCCAACAAGCTGTACTGCCTAGCAACCAACCAATTTAATCATCAGCCTAATCACAAGACAATTTACAATGACCATTTAACCTACTAACTGCTACATCTTTGGACTATGAGAGGAAATGGGAGAACCAAAAGGAAACCCATAAAGTCAATGGGAGAACGTAAAAATCTCCTTACAGAAGCAGCAGAATTGAACTCCAAACCCAAGCTAACCACTACCTTGGTTAGTTACATAACGTTCATTTTTGAATAGTATAAATGAAATTATACTGAAGAAGAGTCCCAAAGAAGGGTCTTGGCCTGAAATGTCAAAAATGTCAAATGTCATAGATGCTGCCTGACCTGCTGAGTTCTTCCAGCATTTTGTGTGTGTTGCTTTGGATTTCCAGTATCTGCAGATTTTCTCATATAAAATGAAACTAATTTTCTTTTAATGGCACCACAGGCTGAACAACATTTTTGAGCATCTTCCTTTTAGGAGGGTTGGCAAAGTTTATTACATGCCATCTGGTAAACCTAGCAACAGTTGGTTAGTATCCAAAATATTAATGTTTTTTGATCAAGGTTGTTCTCATTCTCTTTTCCATGGGAAAGGGGTTTGGAGTTTTTATCCTCTCTCAAACTGCATTGGCTGTCTCTTACTGCTTGGATTTTTTCACACATTCCCAAGTTATCTTAGCAGGTTGGTGGTGTTGAGGGCAGTGCAGAAGGTTGCAGTAGGTTACAAAAGGATGCAGGATACAGAGCTGATCTGAGTTCAATGCAGAAAAGTCTGGAAGGTCAAACTCGAAGGCAGAGTACAGGGTTAATGGCAGCATTCTCAGCAGTGTGGAGGAACAGAGCGATCTTGGGGTCCACATACATGTATTGCTCAAAGTTGCTGCACAAGTTGATGGGGTTATTACCCAGGCAAAGCATGTGCTGGCCTTCATTAGTCAAGGGATTAGGTTCAAGAGCCATCTTCCAAGCAAACCTGTTTTCAATCAACATGACTTCACTTGTTAATTTATTTGTGGTAATATTACTCTATGTGCTTTGTGTGTACGTTATATGTATTGTGCTGTTCACCTTGGTCAGAGAAATATTGTTTCGTTTGGTGGTATACGTTTACAGTTGAATGACAATAAACTGAACGAACTTCATTTGTTGAAATATAAGCTTTAGAATTTTCTTCCATTACATGTTCTCCCCCTTTAAACTAAAAACTCTTTGTCCCATCTTTTGATCATCCACCTTTTTTCTCTGTAGCTTTTCAGTCAAAATTTAATACTAACAGGCCTTGGGCCATGTGACAGTGTTAAAAATGGAATATAAATACAAGTTGTTACTGTTAGAGAGCAGATGTGGCGTGCAAGAATTAGTGGTGGGAGAAGCTAACAGGAAATTAATCCAACAGTCTGGAATAGCCATTCCTTCAAACTTTTAATGGCCTCATTTAGAGAGCTGAAGGTTGTTAGTCAAGTTGTTGTGTAAAGAAAAGGAGTGAGCAAGTGGTGAAAATATCTATCATTTGAAAATTAATTTAAGAAAGGTTATATCAAAAATATTTCACCCAAATTGGAGGAGTTTATTTTAGCCCCTTTTCAAATGAAAAGCAATGCCACGAGAAAGCTCATCAAAGACCCTCATCATGCCCTCTTCTCATTATAACTATCGGGAAGATGGCACAGAAGCCTTTAGTCCCACACCACCAGGTTCAGCAACAATTAACACCCTGCAACCATCAGGCTCCTGAGCCAGAGTGCAAAATTCACAGGCCTCAATTCTGAACTGATTCACTTTCAAGGACTCCACAACATGTTTTCTGTATTATTTATTTTTTACATGCACTATTAGTCTTCTTTTGCACATTGGTTGTCAGTCTTTGTTTATGTATATATTTTTTCATAAATATATTGGATTTCTTTATTTTCATATAAATGTCTGCAAGAAAATGAATCAGGGTAATATGGTGAAATATGGACTCAGTGGCCACTTTATTAGGTACACCTGCTCGTTAATACAAATATCTAATCAGCCAATCATGTGGCAGCAACTTAATGCAAAAAGCACGGTCAAGGGGTTCAGTGGTTATTCAGACCAAACATCAGAATCAGGAATAAATATAATCTAAGTGACTTTGACAATGGAATGACCATTAGTGCTAGACGGGATGGTTTGAATGTCTCAGAAACTGCTGATCTCCTAGGATTTTCATGGACATCCGTCTTCAAAGTTTACAGAAAATGGTGCAAAAAAACAAAAATTATCTAGTGAGCAGCAGTACTGTAGGTGAAAAAACCTGGATAATGAGAGAGATCAGAGGAGAATGGCCGGACTGGTTCAACACACAACACTGAGCCTTGAAGTGGATGGGTTACAGCTGACAGGAAGGCAATAACTCAAATAATCACACATTACAACAGTGGTGCGAGGAAGAGCATCACCGAATGCACCACATGTAGAACCTTGAAGTGGATGGGCTACTGCAGCAGAAGACCACAGACATACACTCATGGCCTCTTTATTAAGTGCCTAATAAAGTGGCATGGGGTGGCAGAGTGGAGCTACGTCTCTACCAAAGGAGGTGTAACTCTTTACCTTTGCTAGCCTGCAGGTCACCCTTGGGCAAGGTGTAGCACCTGCACAGACCTCCCCACCACCCCACAGTCTAAGTCACATGAAGCCATGGGAGAAGGTGGTGGATGGTCATACAAGCAGATGGTGCATATCATGAGACCTGGTTATGCAATCACTGATGCCAGGCAGACAATCTCTGAAGAGTATTGATAATGGCTGGGATCACCTGTCTTGTAAAGACACTGCCCAGAAGAAGACAATGGAAAACCACTTCTACAGAAAAATATACCAAGAACAACCATGGTCGTGGACCACAATCACCAACGTCGTACGACATGACACATAATAAATTAATAAATAAAGTGGCCACTGAGTGTACGTACTTCAATAATAAATCTACTTTGACTTTGAATTGAACGTTTTTGGGAATTATTGAGAATAGAGAATTCTTAACGTATTATCCAGCAAATGCAACTATTGAAAACTCATCTTAAAAGAAAAAAGTGGTTTAACTCACATGTGAAACATCACATTACACATCTGTAAATACCTATATGGTGACCATTTTCTGTTGCCATGGCAAACAATGCTAAACATAAGGAGGATATTGAATCATGCTTCAAGTTCATTCTGCCCATCCATCAACTGTGGAAATTCCATTGCTGGAAGTATCTACATTTCAGAATGATCAGTCCTAAAAAAACATTTCAGTAATAGCTCATGACTTTTGTTTGGAGAAGTTAGGGTAGAAAGTTACATATTTTCTCAGTTGTAAAGCTGTTGATGTAGTTCCCTTCCTTTTCTATGAATTAATTCCACATGAGTGACACAGTTAGAAACAAGACAATGCCAAGAGCCTTCACTCTGAACTGCATCGATCCACTGCAGCTTGAGCTGATGATCAGCACTGGAGTCACTAACGAGCTTTCCAGATGCTTCCATTACATTGGTTAAATGTTACCAAAGATGGCCCGTACAACCAGTGACAATAATGCCAGGCGAGTAAAAGAGTAAAAACCAATGTACTAAGAAAAGCCTAAGAAGCTTTTCAAGAGGGTATAGAAGAAATTTACCAGGATACTGCCTGGTTGAGAGGACATTTGCTATAACACAAGATTGGACAAAGTGGTGAATCTGGAATTCTCTGCCACAGGAAACAGTTGAGGCTGGTTCATTGGCTATATTTAAGAGGAAGTTAGATATGGCCCTTGTGGCTAAAGGGATCGGGGGTATGGAGAGAAAGCAGGTACAGGGTTCTGAGCTGGATGATCAGCCATGATCATACTGAATGGTGGTGCAGGCTCGAAGGGCCGAATTGCCTACTCCTGCACCTATTTTCTATGTTTCTAAACTTGGGTTGTTTTCGCTGCAGCAGTGGAGGCTGAGGGGAGATGTCATAGAGGTTTATAAGATTATGAGAAACATAGATGGAGTGAGTACACTAACAGTACCTTTTTCCCAGGGTTTAAATGTCTAATACCAGAGGACATGTATTTAAGGTGAGAGGGAGTAATTTCAAAGGAGGTGTGAAGGGCTGTTTTATTTTTACACAGAGAGTGGTGGGGGCCTGGAATGTGCTGTCTGGGGTGGTGATAGAGGCAGATACATTAGAGACATTTAGATAGGCACATGAATGTAAGGAAAATGCAAGGATATGAACATTGTGTAGGCAGAGGGATTTATTTAGTTGGCTATTTGATTAGAAATTTAACAAGCTCTGTACAGCATTGAGGGTTGAAGGGCTTATTCCTATGCTTTACTGCTCTATGTTACATATAATAAACAAGCACTAATTGTTAGTTATATTGTGGAATGTGTTGTGTGTTGTTAATTAGGACAGAGACAATACAACCCTTTGGCTGACAATGTTCTGTCAAACTTTTAACCCAATCAATCTAACATAATCTTAACTGATTCAGCAAAGTTGATTACTTTAAGTGTACATTTGTTATAAAATGAGCTACAACCAAATTGGTATTATAAAGGCACCTGGTGCAAAACAATACTTGAAGCTTGCGGGTTAAAAAAGAAAGTTACCATAATACATAGGAGCAGAATTTGGCCATTTAGCCCCTTAACGCTGCACTGTCATTCCATCATGGCAGCCTTGTTATCCCTCTCAATCCCAATCTCCTGCCTTCTCCCCATAAATTTTGATGCTCTTACTAATTAAGAATCCATCAAGATCGACTTTAAATGTAAGACCACAAGCCCATAAGACATAAGAGAAGAATTAGGCCATCTGGCCCATTGAGTCTGCTCCGCCATTCAATCATGGCTGATCCTTTTTTTTCTCCCCTTCAACCCCAATTTCCGGCCTTCTCCCCATAACCTTTGATGCCATGTCCAATCAACAACCTAGCAATCTCTGCCTTAAGTACACCCAACAACCTGGCCTCCATCGCTGCATGTGGCAACAAATTCCACAAATTCACTGCCCTCTGGCTAAATAAATTTCTCTGCATCTCTGTATTAAATGGCACTTCTCTATCCTGACACTCTGTCCTCTTGTCCTAGACCTCCTCATCTTGGGAAACATTCTTTCCACATCTACTCTGTCTAGTCCTTTCAATGAGATCTGCTCTCATCCTTCTAAATTCCAGTGTGTACAGACCCAGAGCCATCAAACATTCCTTGTATGATAATCCTTTCATTCCTGGAATCATTCTTCTGAACCTCCCCTGGACCCTCTCCAATGCCAGCACATCTCTTCTAAGAAGAGGGGCCCAAAACTGTTCACGATACTCAAGGTGAGGCCTCACCAGTGCCTTATAAAGCTTCAGCATCACATCCCTGCTCTTGTACTCTAGACCTCCTCAAATGAATGCTAATATTGCATTTGCTTTCCTCACCACTGACCCATCCTGCAAGTTAACTTTCAGGGTGTTCTGCACAAGGACGCCCAAGTCCCTTTGCAACTCAGATTTTTGGATTTTCTCCCTGGTTAGAAAATAGTATGCACATTTATTTCTCTACCAAAGTGCATGACAGTGAATTTTCCAACATTATATTTCATTTGCCACTTTCTTGCCCATTTCCTAATCTGTTTAAGTCCTTTTGCACCCTACTTGTTTCCTCAACACTACCTGCAGCCAACCAGAAAAGGATAATTTTATTCCCACTCGCTGCCTCCTACCAATCAGCCAATGCTCTAACCATGTTAGTAACTTGCCTGTAAATCCATGGGCTCTTAACTTGGTAAGCAGTCTCATGTCTCCTCATAGAATTCCACCAGGTTCGTCAGGCAGATTTTCCATGAAGGAAACCATGCTGACTTTGTACTATCTTGTCCTGTGCCACCAAGTACTCCATCAGCTCATCCTTAACAAATGACTCCAACAACTTCCCAACCACTGAGGTCACACTTACTGGTCTACAATTTCCTTTCTGCTGTCTTCCTCCTTTCTTAAAGAGCAGAGTGACATTTGCAATTTTCCAGTCCTCTGGTACCATGCCGGAGTCCAATGATTTTTAAAAGGTCATTTCTAATGCCACCACAATCTCTAACGCTACCTTTTTCAGAACCCTAGGGTGCAGTTCATCTGGTCTGGGTGACTTGTGCACCTTTAGATCTTTCAGCTTTTTGAGCACCTTCTCCCTTGTAAAAGTAACTGAACTCACTTCTCTTCCCTTCACACACTGCAATATCTGGCACACTGCTAGTGCTTTCCACAGTGAAGACTGATACAAAATACTCAATTAGTTCATCTGCCATCTCCTTGTCCCCCATTATTATTTCTCCTGTCTCATCTTCTAGTGGTCCTATATCCACTCTCATCTCTCTTTTATTTTTTACATACTTGAAAAAGCTTTTACTATCCACTTTGATATTATTTGCTAGCTTGTTTTCATATTTCATTTTATCCCTTCTAATGATTCTTTTAGCTTCACATTAATTTTTGCTTTGTTGTATGCCCTCTCTTATGTTTTCATATTTAAATATTTAAGTTCGCCAAGTCCTTCAAAAGGCCCTAAAGTCTCTACAACTCATCTTTTCAACATTTATTACTTATACATTTCCAAGTAACACAAGAAGCCAGGGAGCATCTATGAAAAAAGAATACAGTTGACTTTTCAGGCCAAGACCCTTCATAGGATTAATTAGTAGGAGTAAATTAAAGGAAGGCAGGGGCAAGCTCGTCGTCTGAGTGGACGTAGTCTGAGCTATGATCTTACGACTTCAGCAAAGAGAGGTTTCACTCAGAGAAAGCTTCCTTCTATCTGCTCAGCTAGGACAATAGAGATAGTGCAATGCTCCTCTTGCAGGATGTGGGAAGGCAGGGAGACCACCAGTATCCCTGACGCTACAATTGCAAGAAGAGTATCCAACTGCAGCTTCTAACAAACCGTGTTAAGGAGCTGGAGCTGAAACTGGATGAACTCTGGATCATTTGGGAGGCTGAAGGGGTAATAGATAGGACACAGAGAGAGAGGTAGTTACACCCAAGTTGCAGAATACAGGAAACTGGGTAACAGTCAGAAAGGAGAAAGCAGTTTAGGAGCCAGTGCAGAGTACCCCTGTGGCCATTCCCCTCAACATCAGGTATATCACTTTGGATACTGTTGGGTGGGGAGGAATGGCCTAGCTGAGGAGAGTTACCATGCCCAGCTCTGTGACTCAGAAGAAGAAAGGTGAGAAGAGTACGCTGTGGTGATAGGGGATTTATTAATTAGGGGAACAGAAAGGAGGTTCTGTGGGTGAGAACAAGATTCCCAGATAGTAGGTTGCCTCCCGGGTGCCAGAGTCCGGGATATCTCGTATCGAGTTCTCAGCATTCTTAAATGAGTAAGTGCACAGCCAGAAGTTGTGGTCCATGTACTGAGATGGGTAGGATCAGTGACGAGGTAATGCATAGGGAGTTCAGGGATTTGGTGCTAAGTCAAAGGGCAGAGCCTGCAGGATTATGATCTCAGGATTGCTACCCATGCCAAGTGCTAGTGAGGCTAGAACTAGGAAGGTTATGCAGTTTAACACGTGGCTAAGAAGCTGGTGTAGGATGGACAGCATAACATTTTTGGATCATTGAGCTCTCTTCCAGGGAAGGTGTGCCCTCTACAGAAGGGACGGTTTGCACCTGAACTAGAGGGGGACTAATATCCTAGTGGGAAGGTTTGCTAATGCGACATGGTAGGGTTTAAACAAGACTTGCAGGGTGATGGGAACAAGAGTGCCAGAATAGTTAGTGGAGAGATGTAGAGAAAGTTGTTGGTAAGTGTCAGATCTCTCAGTGGGAGAGAATTTTGGAGATAGTGATCATAATTCTGTCTCCTTTACAATAGCAGTGGAAAGAGAGATAGGAACAGACAAATTAGAAAAGCGTTTAATTGGAGTTAGGGGAATTATGAGACTACCAGGCAGGAAATTGGAGGCTTAAATTAGAAACAGATTTTCTCAGGGAAAATACGAAAGAAATATGGCAAATATTCAGGGGATATTTGTGTGGAGTTCTGCATAGGTACATTCCAATGAGAGCAAGAGGATAAGACGTGAAAGAATAGGACCTATCAAGTGTGACAGTGGGAAAGTGTGTATGGAATTGGAGGAAATATCAGAGGTACTTAATGAATACTTTACTTCAGTATTCATTATGGAAAAGGATCTTGGTGATTGTAGTGATGACTTGCAGCAGACTGAAAAGCTTAAGCATGTAGATATTAAGAAAGAGGATGTGCTGGAGCTTTTGGAAAGCATCAAGTTGGATAAGTCACCGAGACCAGATGAGATGTACCCCAGGGTTCTGTAGGAGGCGAGGAAGGAGATTGCTGAGCCTCTGGCGATGATCTTTGCATCATCAATGGAGACGGGAGAGGTTCCGGAGGATTGGAGGGTTGCAGATGTTGTTCCTTTATTCAAGAGAGGGAATAGAGATAGCCCAGGAAATTATAGACCAGTGAGGCTTTCTTCAGAGGTTGGTAAATTGATGGAGAAGATACTGAGAGGCAGGATTTATGAACATTTGGAGAGGTATAATATGATTAAAAGTAGTCAGCATGGCTTTGTCAAGGACAGGTCGTGCCTTATGAGCACGATTGAATTTTTTGAGGACGTGACTAAACACATTGATGAAGGAAGAGCAGTAGATGTAGTGTATATGGATTTCAGCCAGGCATTTGATAAGGTACCCCATGCAAGGCTTATTGAGAAAATAAGGAGGCATGGGATCCAAGGGGACATTGCTTTCTGGATCCAGAACTGGCTTGCCCACAGAAGGCATAGAGTGGTTGTAGACAGGTATATTCTGCATGAAGGTCGGTCACCAGTGGGGTGTCTCAGGGATCTGTTCTCGGACCCTTACCCTTTCTGATTTTTATAAATGACCTGGTTGAGGAAGTGGAGGGATAGATTAGTAAGTTTGCTGATTACACAAAGGTTGGAGGTGTTGTGGATAGTATGGAGGGCTGTCAGAGGTTACAGTAGGACATTGATAGGATGCTAAACTGGGCTGAGGAGTGGCAGATGGAGTTCAACCCAGGTAAGTGTGAAGTGGTCCATTTTGGTAGGTCAAATAAGATGGCAGAATATAGTATTAAGGGTAAGACTCTTGGCAGTGTGGAGGATCAGAGGGATCTTGGGGTCCGAGTCCATAGGACACTCAAATCAGCTGCGCAGGTTGACTCTGTGGTTAAGAAAGTGCACAGTGCATTGGCCTTCATCAATTGTGGAATTGAATTTAGGAGCCGAGAGATAATGTTGCAGCTATATAAGACCCTGGTCAGACCCCACTTGGAGTACTGTGCTCAGTTCTGGTCATCTCACTACAGGAAGGATGTGGAAGCCATAGAAAGGGTGCGGAGGAGACTTACAAGGATGTTGCCTGGATTGGGGAGCATGCCTTATGAGAATAGGTTGAGTGAACTCAGGATGGAGTTGATGGAGGATGAGGGGTGACCTGATAGAGGTGTATAAGATGATGAGAGGCATTGACCGTGTGGATAGTCAGAGGCTTTTTCCCAGAGCTGAAATGGTTGCGATAAGAGGACACAGGTTTAAGGTGCTGGGGAGTAGGTACAGAGGAGATGTCAGGGGTAAGATTTTATGCAGGAAGTGGTGAGTGCGTGGAATGGGCTGTCGGCAACGGTGGTGGAGGTGGATACGATAGGTCTTTTAAGAGACTTTTGGATAGGCACATGGAGCTTAGAAAAATAGAGGGCTATGGGTAAGCCTACTAATTTCTAAGGTAGGGACATGTTCGGCACAACTTTGTGGGCCGAAGGGCCTGTATTGTGCTGCAGGTTTTGTATGTTTCTATGAAAGTTATTTGAAGGCATTCAAAGGGACCGGATATCTAAGTATTTTGATAGACATGGACTGAATAAGGATAGCAAACATGGCTTTGTGTGTGGAAGGTCATATCTATCCAATCTCAGAGTTTTTCGGGGAAATTAGATGGAGGCAAAAGAGTGGAGAAGGTTCAGTCGCTTGGCATTCAGGATGAAGTTGTAAATTGGATTAGACATTGGCTTTGTGGGAGAAGCCAGAGTGTGGTAGTAGATGGTTGCCCCTCTAGCTGGAGGCCTGTGGCTAGTGGTGTACTGGATCAGCAAATTTGCGGATGGCACTAAAATTGGGGGTGTAGTGGACAGCAGGGAAGGCTATCATTGTTTCCAGAGGGATCTGCATCAGCTGGAAAAATGAGCTGAAAAATGGCAGATGGAATTTAATGCAGTCTATTGCGAGTTTTTGCACTTCAGTAAGACCAACTAGAGTGGGTCTTATACAGTGATGGTAGGGCACTGAGGAGTGTGGTAGAACAAAAGGATCTGGATATACAGGTCCATAATTTGTTGAAAATGGCATCACAAGTAGATAGGTTTGTAAAGAAAGCTACTGGTGGCACATTGGCCTTCATAAATCAATGTACTGAGTACAGGAATTGGAATGTTAAATTGAAGTTGTGTAAGATGTTGGTGAGGCCTAATTTGGAGTATTGTGTGCAGTTTTGGTCACCTACCTACAGGAAAAATGTAAACAAGGCTGAAAGAGCGCAGAGAAAATTTACAAGGATGTTGGTGGGTCTGGAGGACCTGAGTTATAAGGAAAGATTGAATAGGTTAGGACTGTATTTCTTAGAATGTAGAAGAGTGAAAGAAAATTTTACAGAGGTATTCAAAATTATGAAGGGTACAAATAGGGTAAATGCAAGCAGGCTTTTTCAACTGAAGTTGGGTGGAACTACTACCAGAGATCATGGGTTAAGGGTGAAAGGTGAAAAGTTTAAGGGGAATGTGAGGGGAATCTTCTTCATTCAAAAGGTTGTGAGAGTGTGAAATAAGCTGCCAGCACAAGAGGTACATGTGAGCTTAATTCCAACCTTTAAGAGAAGTTTGGATAGGTACATGGATAGCAGGGGTATGGAGAGTTTTGGTTCCGGTGCAGATCGATGGACGTAGGCAGATTAAATGGACTAGATGAACCAAGGGACCTGTTTCTGTGCTGTGCTTCTCTATGACAATGACTGCAGTACCTCCTCTCTTATGGTAGCAACGAGGGCATCTCAATCTTCAGTGGTATATTATCCCGTGCACCAATCTTTTTGATGTAAATGGACCTTATCGAAAATGTTGAGTGTGTGTCTTCACACTCCTATACCTCCTCTTGGGTACTGCTGACCCCTCAATGAGGACCCTCAATTATTCCTTCCTGAAATCTATAATCACTTCCTTCGTACAAACAGTGTACAGAATCACAGCAGAACTCAATCTTAAACACAAACAGAAGCTGGCAGGTGTAAATAGTATCAGCAAAGAATAGAGTTTAATTTTCATGCCATTTCCATCAGCATTAATACTAATTGTGATGCTTCAGTCACTGTGTTGACTTAGTTATTGTAGATTAATGTCAAGGGATCATCACATACCACAATAATACAGAAATATTATAATATTGTTATACTAATGTTATATTATAAACTCCCAGCTTCTTACTTCATCCCCACCTCCAGCGCCCGCCTGGCTTCACCTATCACCTTCCTCTCACCCCCACTTCTTATTCTTGCTTCCCTTCTCCCCTTCCTCTCGAGTGCTGATGAAAGGTCTCAACCTGAAATAACAACTGTTTATTACTCTGTATAGAAGCTACTTAATCTGCTGAGTTCCTCCATCATTTTGTGTGTGACGCTCTGGATTTTCAGCATCTGCAGAATCTTTTGAATTTATAATATTCTCAAATACTTTTAGCAGCAGAAAGAAGTCTATCGATTGGGGAATTGCTGAGATATTTTATTGCAGAATCCTGTAAGTAATCCTAAATTTTGTTAAAAGATTAAATAATATTGACTCTTTCCATTCCATTTGCATTTCATTCATTTTAGTTACAGATTTATGATTACCTTCACCTGTTAACACCACTGCTTGTGGGATCTTGCATAAAGTAGACAATGAAAACAAATACAGGCTCATTTTACTTAAAACCTTCAGAACCTTTGTCAAAGAATGTTGATGTTATTATGCTTACATAAGACACAGGAGCAGATTAGGCTATTTGGCCTATCAAGTCTGCTCTGCCATTCTATCACTGCTGATTTATTGTCCCTCTCAACCCCATTCTTCTGTATTCTCCCCCAACCTTTAACGCCTTTACTAATCAAGAGCCAATGACTTGGCCTCCACAGCAGTCTGTAGCAATGAATTCCACAGATTCACCACACTCTGGCTAAAGAAATTCCTCCACATCTCTGTTCTAAATGGAAGTTCCTCTTTTCTAAGGCTCAGCCTTCTGATCCTAGACTCCCTCCCCCCCCACCTCCGCCACTGTAAGAACACCCTCTCCATATCCACTCTATCTGGGCCTTTCAATATTCGATAGGTTACAATGAGATTGTCCCTCATTCTTCTGAACTCCAGCAAGTACAGGCTCAGAGCCCTCAAATGTTCATGTGTTAACCCTTTCATTCGTGGAATCATTCTCATAAATCTCATCCGGACCCTCTCCAATGCCAGTATCATCTTTTTGACAAGAGGCCCAAAACTGCTTGGATTCATCTGTCATCACCACTGCTCGTGGGATCTTGCATAAAGCAGACAATGAAAATAAATAAATAAACACTTCAGGAATTTTATCACAAGTAGCAAAAAAAAATCAAAGTTCAAATAAGATTTATTATCATAGAAAACATAGAAAACCTACAGCACAATACAAGCCCTTCAGCCCAGAAAGCTGTGCTGAATATGTCCTTACCTTAGAAATAACCCCATTTCACGGACTCACCACTCTCTGCATAAAAAAACTTACCCGACATCTCCTCTGTACCTACTTCCAAGCACCCTAAAACTGTGCCCTCTCATGCTAGCCATTTAAGCCCTGGGAAAAATCCTCTATCCACACAATCAATGCCTCTCATCATCTTACACACCTCTATCAAGTCACCTCTCATCCTCCATCACTCCAAGGAGAAAAGGCCGAGTTCACTCAACCTATTCTCATAAGGAATGCTCCCCAATCCAGGCAACATCCTTGTAAATCTCCTCTGCACCCTTTCTGTAGTGAGGTGACCAGAAGTGAGCACAGTACTCCACGTGGGGCCTGACCAGGGTCCTATATAGCTTTTATTATCATTTCTTTCTTTTGTTTCTGCTCAGTCTGCTGTCTTTTGCACACTGGTAGTCCGCTAGTTAGTGCAGTCTGTCACTGATTCTACTAAGGTTATTAGATTTATTGTGAATGCCTACAACAAAATGAATCTCAGGGTTGTGTATGGTGACATATGTATACTTTGATAATAAGTTTACTTTGAATTTTACTTGAAAAAATATTCTGCAATTTGTGATCAAAGATTAAGTGCATGAAAAAAATGCACTGCCTTCAGAAAAAAATTGCCAAGTTTCACAAATATTGTTTGTTGCTTAAATATTTATCCACTTCTCTCCAAAATGCTCAAGTTCAGCGATTTGGTGATGTATTTAATATTTAGATTCTTGGCAATTTTTTTTTCTCTAGTCTCCCTTAATGCTTTTACAAGTAACCATGAGGTCAAAGCCCTTGTTATCAAGTCAATGGGCAGACCAAGTGGTGTTTCATGGAACATTACAGTACAGGGCCAAGGGCCAGCCTGTTCCATTGAAATAGTACCTCTGAATGTTTTAAAAGCCTGATATCTTAAACCAGTCTCCTTCTCCAGACACTGCCTGATCTACTAAGTATTTTCCTGACTTTGACTTTATGTCTGTTTTCCAGTTCCTTTGCTTTCTATTTATTGCCTCTGACTTAGTGAGCACAATTTGAATTTTACAAGACCTACCAGAACACTATTAGTTCAACTCTTAAACACAAGAGATTCTGGAAATCCAGAGCAACATACACAAAATGCTGGAGGAACTCTGCAGGTCTGGCAGTGTCTATGGAATGAATTAACAGTCAAGTCGTCAAGTTTATTGTCATTTCGACCATAGACTGCTGGTACAGTACAAACAAAACAACGTTCCTCCAGGACCCTGATGCTACATGAAACAACATAAAACTACACTACACTATGTGAGACAGCATAAGGCTACACTAGACTACGTAAAACAACATTAGAACTGCACTAGACTGCAAACCTGCACAGGACTACATAAAGTGCAGAAAACAGTGCAGGGCAGTTGCACAGTCTGATCGTGAGAGCTTCGGTACCTTTTGCCAGATGGCAGGAGGGAGAAGAGTTTGTGTGAGGGGTGTGTGGGGTCCTTCACAATACTGTTAGTTTTGTGGGTGCAGCATGTGGTGTAAATGTCTGTAAAGGCGGGAAGAGAGACCCCAATGATCTTCTCGGCTGACCTCACTATTCGCTGCAGAGTCTTGCGATCCGAGATAGTGCAATTCCCGAACCAAGCAGTGATGCAGCTGCTCAGGATGCTCTTGATACCTCCTCTGTAGAATGTGGTGAGGATGGGGGGTGGGAGATGGACTTTTCTCAGCCTTCGCAGAAAGTAGAGACACTGCTGGGCTTTCTTGGCTATGGAGCTGGTGTTGAGGGACCAGGTGAGATTCTCCACCAAGTGAACATCAAGAAATTTGGTGCTCTTAATGATCTCAACGAAGGAGCCATCAATGTTCAGCACAGAGTGGTCGATCCATGCTCTCCTGAAGTCAACAACTATCTCTTTTGTTTTGTTCACATTCAGAAACAGGTTGTTGACTCTGCACCAGTCCGTTAGCCGCTGCACCTCCTCTCTGTATGCTGACTCATCATTCTTGCTGATGAGACCCACCACAGTTGTGTCATTGGCGAACTTGCTGTGATTCAAGCTGTGTATTGCTGCAGAGTCGTGGGTCAGCAGAGTGAACAGCAGTGGACTGAGCACACAGCCCACAGCCCTGTGCTCAGTGTGATGGTGTTGGAGATGGTGCTCCCAATCCGGACTGACTGAGGTATTCCAGTCAGGAAGTCTAGGATCCAGTTGCAGAGGGAGGTGTTCAGGCCCAGCAGTTTCAGTTTTCTAATCAGGTGCTAAGAAATTATTGTGTTGAATGCTAAACTGAAGTCAATGAACAGCATTCAAATGTATGAGTCTTTTTTGTCCAGGTGGGTGAGGGCCAGGTGGAGGGTGATGGTGATGGCATCGTCTGTTGAGCGGTTGGGACGATACGCGAACTGCAGGGGGTCCAGTGTTACATTTCAAGCTGACACCCTTCCTCAGGACTGGAAAGGAAGGGGGAAGAAACCAGAATAAGAAGGTGGGGGAGAGGAAGGAACAGAAGCTAGAAGATGATAGATGAAGCCAGGTGGGTAGGGGGATAAAGTAAGAAGCTGGAAGATGATAGGTGGGAAAGGTAAAGGGCTGAAAAAGAAAGAGTCTGATAGGAGTGGAGAGAGGACCATGAGAGAAAGGGAAGGAGGAGAGGCACCATGGAGAGGTTATAGGCAGGTGAGGAGAAAGGTAAGTGGCCAAAGTGGGAAAACAAAGAAGAGGGAAGGAAGGGGGGAAAACGTTGGAAAAATCTTAATTCCTATCACTGCTTTTCCTGATTATTTCAATCATTTTAAGCAAATAAACTGAGCCCAGCCATAGTCAATTGATCCATAGGCATATCCTAAGTTTAGAATTTGAATTTCTGAAACATAGGAAATGTTTTTAACTTTTCTATTTGCAATTCTGATCATTTCTATATTTCTCATTCAATTGGCACCAAAAGGAAATGGATATCTATCTTCTCAGAAAACATGCATAGTGATTCTGCTCTGATCTCCTCCAAGATTAACAGAGGTTTCAAAGTCAGGATTGAGAACTTATTATTCACACTTACATATTTCTCTTAAATTAAATCATGCAAAGTCGAATAAAGTCGTCATACCATTGTCCTTGCATCAAGTACTTGTATATTGTACTTTCTCGAATTATCTCTTTCTGGAATAGCTGGCAAGACAGTAGAACCAAAAGGGTGGTCACAGACTCGAGAAGAATGCTATATGTAATATCTCTGCAAGCAAACATCAAAATAGTTTAAATCAACATGCCATCTTGCAATAACTCGCTGTAAGTGAATTTATACAACATAAAGCACCAAAACATAAGACAGGTAAAACAGATAGTTTTTAATGGTCCATTTAAATAAAGCACTCATTATATTAGTCACAAAATATATTTATATTCTATATGACCATAAGACATAGGAGCGGAACATAGGCCATTCAGCCCATCAAGTCTGCTTTGCCAATCTATCATGGCTGATTTATTATCCCTCTCAATCTCATTCCCCTGCTTTCTCCCTGTAACCTAATCAAGAATTTATCAACCTCCACTTTAAATAAACCCAATAACTTGGGTTCATTGCCGTCTGTAGCAATGAAATCCACAGATACAGCATCAGATTTGCTGAATATTCTGTGCAATATTCGGCAAATCTAACAGCAAGAGAAATGTAAACCCAAGGAAAATTAGACAAAAATTGTAATACAGATTACTTAAGTATTTATCCCTAGAAAAACTTATGTAGATGTCAAATTTGCTGTGCAGATTCATTATCTCTGCTTGTGTGGCATGCCATAAAGAGACCACCTTACCTTTCTCTGCTTAATTAAAAACAGAATGTTACTTTAATCCATATCATTTATCTAATTCTGAACCAATTCAGGATTACTTCTTCAATGCTTGTTTATGTGTGTATTTATTTCTTCATTTAGAATTACAGCATAGAACAGGCCCTTCTAGCCCAATGAGCTTCACCACCCAGCAATTTATGATGACCAAATTAACCTACTTACCAGTATGTTTTTGGAACATGGGAGGAAACCAGGGCACCCGGAGGAAATCCATGCAGTCACAGGCAGGATATACAAAAACCTTACAGAATGCGTCAGAACTGAACTCCAGACTCCAACGCCGAGCTCTAATATCGTTGTACTAACCACTAGACTACAGTGACAACTCAAAATATTCTTACTTCTAATTTCTTTTTAATGCCATATTTTTATCTTCCACAAATCACCTGATCATGTCCTTAACCTCTTAATTTTAGCTTTGGCTTTCCAGTAAACATCATAACACCAATCAACTTTAATTGAAAGTTGCATATAGTGGGAGAGTCTAGGTCCAGAGAACGTAGCCTCACAACAGAGGGATGACCTTTTAGAATAGAGATGAGGAGGAATTTCTTTAGCCAGGGAATGGTGAATCTTTGGAATTCTTTGCCACAGGCACCTGTAGAGGCCAAGTCTTTCTGTATCTTTAAGGCAGAGATTGATAGGTTCTTGATTGGTCAGAGCATGAGGGGTTACAGGGAGAAGGCAGGAGAATGGGTCTTAGAGGAAAATTGGATCAGCCATGATGAAATGACAGAGCAGACTCAAAGGGCCAAATGGCCTAATTGTGCTCCTAAATCTTATGGTTTTTTTGGTCTTAATGATTTTCTAGCTACCTTATTTATGTGTGATATTCAATAATTAGTAACAATTTCTTTTTATAGTGGAATATACAGAGCTTTGAAAAAGTATTCAGCCCCCAACCTTTTTTTTCATATAAGAGAGTATTACAACCAGAGATTTTAGATCATAGGACCATAAGACAAAGGAGCAAAAGACTGCCAATCGGCCCATCACATCTGCTCCACCATTTTATCATGAGCTGATCCATTCTTCCATTTAGTCCCACTCCCCCGCCTTCTCACCATAACCTTTGATGCCCTGGCTACTCAGATACCTATCAATCTCTGCCTTAAATACACCCAGTGACTTGACCTCCACTGCCACCCGTGGCAACGAATTCCACAGATTCACCACCCTTTAGCTAAAAAAAAGTTTCTTCGCATCTCTGTTCTGAATCTTTAAGTCCTTGAATCTTTAAGTCATGCCCTCTCGTACTAGACTCCCTCACCATGGGAAACAACTTTGTCACATCCACTCTGTCCATGCTTTTCAACATTCAAAATGTTTCTATGAGGTCCCCCCTCATTCTTCTATTTTTATCAATTTAACTGAGAATTATTATTTGTGAAACAGGTGCTCCTTTTTTTCCCCCACAGTAGAGCCCAAAAATCTGGGAAAATTGTAAACCATGAAAAACTAAAAACTCAAAAACTCAAATGACAGCAATTCGAAAGTATTCATTCCCCCTTTCTCAATAATTAGTTGAACCACCCCTTGCAACTATTACAACCATTAGTCTCTATTACCTTGCATAATGTGATAGAGCAAGATTTGCCCACACTTCCTTGCAAAATTGTTCAAGTGCCTGGTTACTTGGGGGATGAAGGTAGGCAGCAATCCTGAGGTTTTGCCAGAGATGTGCGATCAAGTTAAGATGAGGCAGGTTAAGGCAACTCAAGAATATCAATTGTCTTCATTTGAAGCTACTCCATGGTTGCTCTGGCTGTGTGCTTTAGGTCATTGTCCTGCTGAAAGACAAACTTCCTTCCTAGCTTAAGCTATCTGGCAGAGACTAGCAGGTTTTTATCCAGGATCTATCTGTGTTTAGCACATTCATCTTCCTTTCAAACCTGATCAGATTTCCAGTCCCTCCTGCTTAAGAGGATCCCCATTGCATGAACCTACCTCCACCATATTTTACAGTAGGGATGATGTTACCAGGCTGATATGAAGTATTAGATTTTGCCACAGGTACTGCTTAGTGTCCACTTTAGTCTCATCCAACTACATCAATACTCTCTTCCACATCAGTACAGATCTTCTAGGTGATGCTTTGCCAAGTCTTTATGGGTAAGGATATACATTTTTTTAGTGGTACATACGGCATAAATCTTGCGTGCATCAACAAGAAAATCCCATTCCCTTCTGTAAAGTATGGTGGAGGTAGCATCACGCAATGGGACTGGAAATCTGGTTAGTTGATGGGAAGATTAATGCTGTGAAATACTGTGAGATCCTGGATAAAACCCTCCTAGCCTTTGCCAGAAGCTTGAACTGGTGAAGAATGTTCATCTTTCAGCAGGACAACAACATAAAGCACACTAGCAGATTAACCATGGAGTGGCTTCAAATGAAGAAAATTAATGTCCTTGAGTGACACAGACAGTCCTGACCTTGACCCAATCGAACATCTCTGGAAAAGTCTCGATTGCTGTCCACCACCTCTCCCAAACTAACTTGGCACAGCTTGAGCAATTTTGCAAAGAGAAATGGGCAAATCTTGCACCATCACTTTGTGCAAAGCTATTAGAGATATATCCAAAATAACTACTGGCTGTAATAGCTGCAAGAGGTGGTTCAACTAAAAATTGAGCAAAGGGGATAAATACTTCTGAACTGCTGACATTTCAGTTTTCGAATTTTAAGTTTTCATGCTTTACTATTTTCCCTGTTTTTTGGGTCTACTGTGAAAATAGGAACATGTGATTCACAAATAAAAATTCTCAGTTAAATTGATCAAAATCTCTGGTTGTAGTACTCATTTTTGTGAACAAAGGATTGGGGCTGAATACTTCTTCAAGGCACTGTATTTGTACATCAGTTTCTGAAAAGAGAATGAAATACTAACACCACTAATGTAAAAGGGAAAAATAGCGAAACTTCAGGGAGTTAAAGAGAAACAGCTTTGACATGGTTGGTACAGAATATGCATGACAACAGCTATATTTTATTAGGAATTTGAGCAGAATTGTTAAGTTACCAAAGACACTCACAAATTTCTATAACTGTGCTGTGAAAAGCATTCTAAGCACCTGCATCACTGTCTGGTATGAAGGAACCACTGCACAGGATTGGAAAAGAGCTGCAGAAGTTTGTAAACTCAGCCAATTCCTTCATTGGCTCTAGCCTTCCCAGCATTCAGGACATCTTCAAAAGGCAATGCCTCAAAAAGGTGGCATCCATCATTAAAGACCACATCACCCATGAGGAAGTATAGAAACCTGAAGCCACATACTCAATGTTTCAGGAACAGCTTCTTCTCCTCTGCCATTAGATTTCTGAATGGACAATGAACACCTCAGTACTTTTTCCTTATCTCTTGCATTACTTATTTAAATCTCTGTTTTTATATGCACTTCTTATATTTTGTAGTTTTTATTATTAAGTATTTCAATGTATTGCTGTCCTAAACCAACACATTTCATGAAATATGCTAGGGCCATTAAACTTGATTCTGATTCTGAATATCAAAACCAACCAATCAAGCAGATATACACATAATTAAACTCTTTTAAATTGTTTTTCAGCTACGTTATTGCTTAGTTACCACAATTGAATCAAGAGAGATAAATCAGTGGCATCAAGACCATAAAACATAAGAGAAGAATTAGGTCATCTGGCCCATCAGGTCTGCTCTGCCATTCAACCATGGTGATCCTTTTTCTCTCTCCTCCTCAACTCCCGTTCCCAGCCATCTCCCCTTGATGCTATGTCTAATCAAGAACCTATCAATCTCTGCCTTAAATACACTCAACAATCTGACCTCCACAGCTGCATGTGGCAACAAATTCACCACCCTTTTGCTAAAGAAATTCCTCCACATCTCTGTTTTGAAAGGGCGCCCCTCTATCCTGAGTCTGTGCCCTCTTGTCCTAGACTCTCCCACCATGGGAGACATCCCTTCCACATCTATTCTGTCTAGGCCTTTCAACATTCAAAAGGTTTCAATGAGATCTGCCCTCAACCTTCTGAATTCCAGTAAGTACTGACACAGAGCCATCAAACGTCCCTTGTATGATAACCCTTTCATTCCTGGAATCATTCATGTGAACCTCCTCTAGACTCTCTCCAATGCCAATCCAATCTTTTCTAAGAAGAGGGGCCCAAAACTGTTCACAATACTCAAGACGAGGCCCCACCAGAGCCTTATAAAGCCTCAGCATCATTCTTTGCTTTTGTATTCTAGACTTCTTGAAATGAATGCTAACCTGGCATTTGCCTTCCTCACCATTGACTCAACCTGCAAATTAACCTTCAGGGTGTTCTGCGCAAGGACTCCCAAGTCCCTTTGCATCTCAGATTCCTGGATTTTCTCCCTGTTTAGAAAATAGTCTACACATTTATTTCTTCTACCAAAGCGCCTGACCATACATTTTCCAACATGGTATTTCATTTGCCACTTGCTTTCCCATTCTCTTATTCTGTCTTAGTCTTTTTGCAACCTTCCTGTTTCCTTAACACTACCTACCCATCCACCAATCTTCATATCATCTGCAAACTTGGCAACAAAGCCATCTATTCCATTATCTAAATCATTGATATACAGCATAAAAAGAAGTGGTCCCAACACCAACTCCTGCGGAACACCACTAGTCACCATCCAGAAAAAGATCCTTTTATTCCCTCTCACTGCCTCCCACCATTCAGCCAATGCTCTAACCATGGTAATACCATGGGCTCTTAACTTGGTAGGCAGCCTCACATGTGGCACCTTGTCAAAGGCTTCTGTAAGTCCAAATATACAACATCCACTACATCTCTTTTATCTATCCTACTTACAGTGGCATGCAAAAGTTTAGGCACCCCGGTCAAAATTTCTGTTACTGTGAATAGCTAAACGAGTAAAAGATTACCTGATTTCCAAAAGGCCTAAAGTTAAAGAAAACACATTTCTGAAATATTTTAAGTAAGATTACGTTTTTTTTCCCCATCTTTTACAGTTTTAAAACAACAAAAAAAGGAAAAGGGCCCAAAGCAAAAGTTTGGACACCCTGCATGGTCAGTACTTAGTAACACCCTCTTTGGCAAGTATCACAGCTTATAAGTGCTTTCTGTAGCCATCTAAGAGTCTTTCAATTCTTGTTTGGGGATTTTCACTCATTCTTCCTTGCAAAAGGCTTCTAGCTCTATGAGATTCTTGGGCCGTCTTGAATGCACTGCTCTTTTGAGGTCTATCCACAGATTTTCAATGAAGTTTAGATCGGGGCACTATGAGGGCCATGGCAAAACCTTCAGCTTACGCCTCTTGAAGTAGTCCATTGTAGATTTTGAGGTGTGTTTAGGATCAGTATCCTGTTATAGAAGCCATCCACTTTTCATATTCAGCTTTTTTACAGACGGTGTGATGTTTGCTTCCAGAATTTGCTGGTATTTAATTGAATTCATTCTTCTACCAGTGAAATGTTCCCCGTACCACTGGCTGCAACACAAGCCCAAAGCATGATCGATCCACCCCTGCGCTTAACAGTTGAAGAGGTGTTCTTTTCATGAAATTCTGCACCCTTTTTTCTCCAAATATACCTTTGCTCATTCTGGCCAATAAGTTCTATTTTAACTTCATCAGTCCACAGAACTCACTTACAAAATGCATCAGGCTTGTTTAGATGTTTCTTTATAAACTGAATTTTGTGGTGAGGACGCAGGAAAAGTTTTCTTCTGATGACTCTTCCATGAAGGTCATATTTGATCAGGTATCGCTGCACAGTAGAACAGTGCACCTCCACTCCACAGTCTGCTAAATCTTCCTGAAGGTCTTTTGCAGTCAAACGGGGGGTTTGATTTGCCTTTCTAGCAATCCTACGAGCAGTTCTCCCGGAAAGTTTTCTTGGTCTTCCAGACCTCAACTTGACCTCCACCATTTTTGTTAACTGCCATTTCTTATTTGCATTACCAACTGAGGAAACGGCTACCTCATACGCTTTGCTATCTTCTTATAGCCTTCTCCTGCTTTGTGGGCATCATTTATTTTAATTTTCAGAGTGCTAGGCAGCTGCTTAGAGGAGCCTATAGTTGCTGATTGTTGGGACAAGGTTTCAGGAGTCAGGGTACAGGTGTGTCTTCCCCCCCCCCCTTTACAAAGGTAGAGCTTTCTTAAGCCAAAACGGTGTAAGGCAGAGAGCCATTAATTTATATGGGAAAAATTTTTGTCAAAGCGAAAATCCTCTTTGTAATGCAAAAACAGAATCCTAATGTAGGTCTTTTGTAAAAGCGAAGTGGCGTAATGCAAACATTCGTAAAGCGGGGGATACCTGTATTTATAAAGCTTTGAAATTTGCATCAACTGGCCTTTCCTAATGATGACTGTGAACAAGCCACAGCCCTAACAAGCTAATTAAGGTCTGAGACCTTGGTAAAAGTTATCTCAGAGCTCAAATCTCTTCAGGTGCCCAAATTTTTGCATGGTGCTCCTTTCCTTTTTTTCCACTGTAAAATTGTACAAAATAAAAATAATATACTAATCTTGCTTAAAATGTTGAAAAGAATGTTTCACCTTTAACTTTATGACTTTTGGAGATCAGTTCATCTTCTACTCAATTAACTATTCACAGTAACAGAAATTTTGACCAGGGGTGCCCAAACTTTTGAATGCCACTGTGTAATCTCCTCAAAAGATTCCATCAGGTTCGTTAGTCAGGAATTTCCCTGAAGAAAACCAAGCTGACTTTGTACTACCTTGTCTTGTGCCACCAAATACTGCATCACCTCATCATTAACAATTGACTCCAACATCTTCCCAACCACTGAGGTCAGGCTAACAGGTTTATAATTTCCTTTCTGCTGCCTTCCTCCTTTCTCAAAGAGTGGAGTGCCATTTGCAATTTTCTAGTCCTCTGGCACCGTGCCAGAGTTCAATGATTTCTGAAAGATAATTTCTAATGCCACCACAATCTCTAATGCTTCCTCTTTCAGAACCCTAGGGTGCAGTTCATCTGGTCCAGGTGACTTATGTACCTTTAGGTCTTTCAGTTTTTTGAGCTCCTTCTACCTTGTAATAATAACTGCACCCACTTCTCTTCCCTCACACACTACAGGCACACTGCTAGTGTCTTCTACAGTGAAGACTGATGCAAGATACTCATTTGCTTCATTAGCCATTTCCTTGTCTCCTATTATTATTTCTCCTGCCTCATTTTCTAGCAGTCCTATATCCACTCTCATTTCTTTTATTTTAACATATTTGAAAAAACTTTTACTATCCACTTTGATATTATTTGCCAGCTTACATTCACATTTCACCTTTCCCTTCTAATGACTTTTTAGTTGCTCTCTGTAGGATTTTAAAAACATCCCAATCCTCTGTCGTCCCACTAATCTTTGCTTTGTTGTATGCCCTTTCCTCAGCTTTTACAATGGCTTTGACTTCCCTTGTCAGCAATGGTTGTACTATTTTACCATTTCAGTATTTCTTTGTTTTTGGAATACGTATGTCCTGCACCTTCCTCATTTTTCCCAGAAACACATGCCATTGCTGCTCTGCTGACATCCCTGCCAGCAGTTCCTTCCAATTTCCTTTGGCCAACTCCTCTCTCATACACTGTAATTTTCCTTACTCCACTGAAATACTGCTACATCAGACTTTACATTCACCCTATCAAATTTCAAGTTGAACTTAATCAATTTGTGATCACTGGTTCCGAAGGGTACTTTTACCTTAAGCTCCCTAATCGCCTCAAGTTTATTACATAACACCCAATCCAGTATAGCTGATCCTCTGGTAGGCTCCATGACAACTGCTCTAAAAAGCCATCTCTTAAGCATTCAACAAACTCACTCTCTTAAGATCCATTACTAATTTGATTTTCCCAATCGACCTGTATGTTAAAATCTCCCGTGACTACCATAACATTGCCCTTTTGGCTCGCCTTTTCTATTTCCTGTTGTAATCTGTGGTCCACCTCCCAGCCACTGTTGGGAGGCCTGTATATAACTGCCATCAATGTCCTTGTTTACCCTTGCAGTTTCTTAACTCAACCCACAAGGATTCAACAACTTCCGATCCCATGTCACATCTTTCTACGGATTTGATGCAATTCTTTATCCGCACAGCCACACTACCCCTTCTGCCTCCCTTCCTCTCCCTCCAATACAACATATAACTTTGAACATTCAGTCCCCACTACAACTATCCTTCAGCCACGATTCAGTGATGGCCACCATATCATGATTGCAACAAGATCATCCGCCTTATTTCTTATACTACGCGCATTTAGATACAACACTCTGAGTACTGTATTTGCTATCCTTTCTGATTCTGCATCCCTAATAATTTGATACTCAGTCTGTTGGCTGCAACTAAGTCCCATCACCTGATTTCCCTTCCTGACAGTCTGACTGCACGTTATCTTTACTTTTTTTTAACCATCTGTCCTTTCCTGAGTCCCTTCACACCAATTCCCAACCCCCTGCCAAATTAGTTTAAACCCTCCCCAACAGCTCTAACAAACCTGCCCACAAACATATTGGTTCCCCTCGGGTTCAGCTACAACCCGTCCCTTTTGAACAGGTCATACCTCCCCAGAAGAGATCCCAATGATCCAAGAACCTGAAGCCCTGCCCCCTGCACCAGCTTTTCAGCCACGCATTTATCTGCCAAATCATCCTGTTTCTACACTTACTGGCGCCTAGCACAAGCAGCAATCCAGAAATTACTATCCTGAGGTCCTGCTTCTCAGCATTCTACCCAGTTCTCAACTGATCAAGGTCTTGTGTGAAGAACCACTGAAATCAAGACAGTACAAAACTAACACAAATTGAGTTTTAATCTGGAGGCCCTACACTGTTTTCACCTTGCTTTAATAGAGCAAATTGAAACACAGTCATAATTCTAATTAAATGTTTTTAAATGGTGGATAATCTTAGAGCCATAATCACCTCCCAGAATGCACTTTTACCCTCTCCCCACCTTCTTATTCTGCCTTCAGCTCCCATCCTTTCCAGAACTGATGAAGGGTCTCAGCCAAAAGCTTATTTCCCTCCATAGATGCTGTCTGACCTGCTGAGATCCTTCAGTGTTTTTTTTCCACCATCTGCAGAATCACCTATGCTTGCAACTGTCAAAGGTTCAAGATTCAAGATTGTTTAATATCATTTCCAGTACACAAGTGCAAAGGAGAATGAATTAGCTGTTATTAACAATTGTTATTTGATAGGTGGTTTCAATGAGATCTTCCCTCATTGCACTGGTATTAGAGAGATAAAAGGCAGGTAAAATATCTGGTACCCTGGACTTCTGATGTAAGTTTCCGCCCCAGAATATTTACCCTTTTATCTGTTTTTCTCTGCGCAGAACATTTAGCCTTTTATTTCTGTTTCTCTGTGACAATGGATGCCCTGAAGTACAATTCCTGTTTTTAGAGACATATGGTATGGAAAAAGGCCCCTCAGCCCACAAGTCCATACAGTTCACCACACACCCATCCTTTGTAACCCACTTCATTCTCCCCACAGTCCCTTTAATTCTCACCAGGATCTACAACTCAGCTATGTTCACTGACCATGGTCAACTAGCTGAACGACCTGCACATGTTTGAGATGTGAAATAAGATCACAACACACAGAAGCCTAGAAGTTCACAGAAGAATGAGTAGATTCGTACAAACAGTACCCGAGGGCAGGACTGAACCTGAATTACTGGAGCTATGAGGTAGCATCTCTACTAACTGTGCCACTTTGTTTCCCATTTCAGCGATTTCCACATTGAATCTTTTCTATCAACTGTACAACAGATGTCAGACAAAAGGCACTTAGAACTGCATGTGAACCACATATTGGTTGAGGAAAGGATCAGATTCATATCAGATTCTTGTTCTGTGATGCAAAGCATCCCCACCCTTTTGCTCAAGATTCAGGATTCATTTCCTGCACACAAGAGTAAAGGAGACAAAATAATTGTTACTCCGGATTCGGTGCAGTTAAAAAAACTAAAATAGTTTATATACATGGATTGACTGTGTGCCCATAAAGTGACGCTAGACACAGAAGCGTCTGTACATAAGGTGACTCTGACAGGAAACGATAAAGTAGCGGTGGTTGGTGGTGTGGAGGAGTGGACATGTTGATCAGCCTCTCTGATTGGGGAAAGTAACTGTTTTTGAATCTGGTGGTCCTGACGTGGATGTTACATAGCCTCCTCCCTAATAAGAGTGGGACAAACAGCCCATCGGCAGGGTGGGTGGGATCCTTCACGATATTAATTGGCCTTTTTCTAACTCTGTAGTCAACACCTCACTATCACCAATACATCAAGCACTTCCCAGATCAGAGCCCTCATTGTTTCCACTTTTAAAGGTTAACCTGAAGAACCATTTATTTAATTGCAGAATGTTGCCAAAGGAGTAATTCTAAATAAATAAATTCAAAAATCACACAGGAACCAGGCTTTATGATTATCCTTCCTGAAAGCCAATTACTAGACTAAAAGATTAACTACAAATTGAAGCAAGGGATTCAGTAGTCTCCAAGTGCTTAACATCAAATAATAATTGATAAGAGACAGGAAATAATGCCTGTTTAGAGAGGGAAGCCTTGGTACTTCATATTAGCCTACGTTACCATAGTGACTGAGCCAACAACACTCAGAATGAGTCAACTAATAGAACTGATTCAGCAACCTACAGATTCACTGTCAAGGATTCCACAACTCAAGTTCTCAGTATTATTTATTTTACTTGTTTATTTACTATATCCTTTTATTTGCACAGTTGGTCTTCTTTAACACATTGGTTGCTTGTCAGTGATTCCTTGAGTGTAGTTTTTCATTGATTCTATGGAAAGGAATAAAGGGGAGATGCTTCAGGCAAGGTCCTTCATCAGGCCTGAAACGCCGACACATTATTCGTTTCCACTGATGCTACCCAACCTGCTGAATTCCTCCAGCATTTTGTATACGTTGCTCTGGATTACCAATACCCACAGAATCACTTGTTTTTTTTTCCATTGATTCTATTGTATTTCTTTATTCTACAATGAATGCCGGCAAGAAAATGAATCTTAGGGCAGTATACGGTGACATATACGTACTTAGATAATAAATTTACTTTGATCATTAACTATTTTGAAAAGATACAGTAATTTAACAATGGGATTAAGCATGCACTGACAAACTATTAAATTGGTCCAGGTCTATTTACTTAAGCACTTAGCTAGGGTGCCTAAGAATTTTGCACTGCATTAATTTTATGTATTGCACTGTACTGCTGCTAAAAAACAATTCATGACATTGTGAGTGATGATAAACCTGATTCTGATATGGGTCATCATTGAGGACTGAGAGTGGGAAGTGGGAGTGAGAGGGGAATCATAGAACATAGAAAGTAGAACATAGAATAGTACAACACATTACAGGCCCTTCGACCCACAATGTTGTGCCGACCCTCAAACCCTGCTTCCCATATAACCCCTCACCTTAAATTCCTCCATATACCTGTCCAGTAGTCTCTTAAACTTCACTAGTGTATCTGCCTCCACCACTGACTCAGGCAGTGCATTCCATGCACCAACCACTCCCTGAGTGAAAAACCTTCCTCTAATATCCCCCTTGAACTTCCCTCCCCTTACCTTAAAGCCATGTACTGAGCAGTGGTGCCCTGGGGAAGAGGCGCTGGCTGTCCACTCTGTCTATTCCTCTTAATATCTTGTACACCTCTATCATGTCTCCTCTCATCCTCCTTCTCTCCAAAGAGTAAAGCCCTAGCTCCCTTAATCTCTGATCATAATCCATACTCTCTAAACCAGGCAGCATCCTGGTAAATCTCCTCTGTACCCTTTCCAATGCTTCCACATCCTTCCTATAGTGAGGCAACCAGAACTGGACACAGTACTCCAAGTGTGGCCTAACTAGAGTTTCATAGAGCTGTAATTATCATTACATCGCGTCTCTTAAACTCTATCCCTCGACTTATGAAAGCTAACACACCATAAGCTTTCTTAACTACCCTATCTACCTGTGAGGCAACGTTCAGGGATCTGTGGACATGTACCCTCAGATCCCTCTGCTCCTCCACACTACCAAGTATCCTGCCATTTAATTGTACTCTGCCTTGGAGTTTGTCCTTCCAAAGTGTACCACCTCACACTTCTCTGGGTTGAACTCCATCTGCCACTTCTCAGCCCACTTCTGCATCCTATCAATGTCTCTCTGCAATCTTTGACAATCCTCTACACTATCTACACCACCACCAACCTTTGTGTCATCTGCAAACTTGCCAACCCACCCTTCTACC
Source organism: Hypanus sabinus (assembly GCF_030144855.1). Lineage (NCBI taxonomy): Eukaryota > Metazoa > Chordata > Chondrichthyes > Myliobatiformes > Dasyatidae > Hypanus > Hypanus sabinus. The sequence goes on along the minus strand of NC_082719.1, from coordinate 103,743,814 downwards.
CCACATCCAGGTCATTAATAAAAATCTCAAAAAGCAGAGGTCCCAGAACAGATCCTTGTGGGACACCACTAGTCACCAACCTCCAATCCGAATGTACTCCCTTCACCACGACCCTTTGCTTTCTGCAGGCAAACTAATTCTGAATCCACCTGGCCAAACTTCCCTGGATCCCATGCCTTCTGACTTGTTGAATAAGCCTACCGTGTGGAACCTTGTCAAATGCCTTACTAAAATCCATGTAGATCACATCCACTGCACTAACCTCATCTATATGCCTGTTCACCTCCTCAAAGAACTGTGTTAGGCATGATCTGCCCTTCACAAAGCCATGCTGACAGACCCTGATCAGACCATGATTCTCTAAATGCCTACAGATTCTATCTCTAAGAATGTTTTCCAACAGCTTTCCCACCACTGACGTAAGGCTCACTGGTCTATAATTACCTGGACTATCCCTACTATCTTTTTTGAACAAGGGGACAACATTCGCCTCCCTCCAATCCTCCGGTACCATTCCCGTGGACAACGAGGACATAAAGATCCTAGCCAGAGATTCAGCAATCTCTTCCCTTGCCTCATGGAGCAGCCTGGGGAATATGGTTTGGAAAAGGGGAAGGGAGAGGGGAGGGAGTGGGAAGCAACAGATTCTGTAATAATCAATAAACCAATTGCTTAGAATCAGATGACCTTACCTGATGCCTCAGGGCTGGGTGCATCTGCACCAACCCCGCCCCCCCACCTCTGACACTCCTTCCCTGCTATCTGTCCCACACCACTCCCGCAGCACTCCACCCTCAGCATTTCCAGCATCCTTTGCTCCTGCCAGGCTTACAAACTCACTCCCTGCATAACGTTGACAAATTCAGTACTGTGCAAGTCTCAAGCACCCAAGATATATATATATGTGCCTAAAACTTTTGCACAGTACTGAACACTAAAATTTATATTAACGTTTCTTTGAGGAGTGATTTGGTATCAGTACCTATTGAGTGGGATCAAACCTGTTAAACATTAATCCATGGCACAAGGTATCATTAGGCTAATACAAATAACCTCAATACCAGAATCAGGTTTATTATCACAGATGTATCATGAAATTTGTTGTTCTGCTGCAGCAGTACATTGCAATACATTAAAAATAACCATGTGTTACAAAAAGAAAATTTAATCTAATTACTGCTAGCATAAGGGAGAACATACAGGAGCCTGAAGACACACAATCAATGTTTTAAGAACAGCTTCCTCTTCTGAGATATTAGCTTTGCGAACAATAAACCACTCCCTGAACACTACCTCACTATTTTTGCTCTTTTTGCACTACTCATTTGAGTGTGTCTGTGTGTATTATTGTAATTTATAGTATTTTATGTATTCATGACATATGTCAGTGATATTAAACCCAATTATGATTCGGAAGTAAGTCGTGCAAAAAGAGAACAATTAGCTGTCCATTCAGATATCTTCCTTAGGCCCAAACAATAATCTGCAAAGTCAAGTGAGAATAGCACCGAGAAATATTCTAGTATAGTCTATAGTCAAATAAACTACTAGCATTCTCTGTCTGAACTCCTAGATAAAGGATCTGTGGTGGAAAGTGAAGAACTGGAGACATGCACAGAGTGACAGGGATATTCATGTACCACTCAAAAGATATTTCATTTCTGGACTGGATCTAGCTGGTTTTCACCACTAAAACTTCCAAGTCTTGGATTTAAAGTCAGAGTGATATAAAGGAGAGAAATTGAACTTCAAGCCTAAGAAGTCCATACCAAACATTCATTACCCATCTATACCATCCAGGATCTCTTCTCACTTCTAACAGGAAGTAAAGGAGCCTTAGGTCCCACACCACCATAGTATCATAATATGTTTTTTCCTCCAGTTGTCTGCAACTTCATTTAAATACCCCTGCCAAACTTAAGTTAACTCACCTTATCACTGAATTGTTCCCACAACCTATGGATTCATTTTCAAGGACTCATCTTATGTTCACAATATCTATTGCGTCTTTATTACTACTGTTTTTGCATAGTTCCCTGAAGGTGGAATCTCATGTGGATAGGGTGGTGAAGAAAGCTTTTGGTATGCTGGCGTTTATGAATCAGAGCATTGAGTATAGGAGTTGGGATGTAATGTTAAGATGTAATGTTAATGTCATGTTAAAATTGTACAAGGTATTGGTGAGGCCAAATTTGGAGTATTGTGTACAGTTCTGGTCACCGAATTATAGGAACGATGTCAACAAAATAGAGAGAGTACAGAGGAGATTTACTAGAATGTTACCTGGGTTTCAGCATCTAAGTTACAGAGAAAGGTTGAACAAGTTAGGTCTTTATTCTTTGGAGTGTAAAAGGTTGAGGGGGGACTTGATAGAGGTATTTAAAATTATGAGGGGGATAGATAGAGTTGACGTGGATAGGCTTTTTCCATTGAGAGTAAGGGAGATTCAAACAAGAGGACATGAGTTGAGAGTTAAGAGGCAAAAGTTTAGGGGTAACACAAGGAGGAACTTCTTTACTCAGGGAGAGGTAGCTGTGTGGAACGAGCCTCCAGTAGAAGCGGTAGAGGCAGGTTCGATTTTGTCATTTAAAACAAAATTGGACAGGTATATGGACAGGAAAGGAATGGAGGGTTATGGGCTGAGTGCAGGTAGGTGAGAGTAAGCGTTCGGCACAAACTAGAAGGGCCAAGATGGCCTGTTTCCATGCTGTAATTGTTATATGGTTATATGTTTTCTCTTTTTGTATTTGCACAATTTGTTGACTTTTGGATATTGATGATTATCCGACTTATTAGGTGCAGTCATTCATTGATTCTATTATATTTTTGTATTTACCATGAATGCCCACAGGAAAATGAATCTCAGGGTCGTGTTTACCAGAAAGAATTACTGTCTGTAAATCAGTGAATTTGAGTAAATCAAGGACAATGGAAGCAGACAGACCAATTGTCATTGTTCCTGCCATGAGGTTCAAGGAATAGAGGCTGCCATTTAGTGAAACTGCTGTGTATCCTCCATGATATAACATGCAGGCTTGCGAATGGTGCCCTGAGTGATTCAAACCAATTACTGGTTTGGTAACTGATTTAGAACAAAGAGCTTGTTATGTAACCCTAGGGGTTCATTTTTTCTGTGGACTGTCACTTTAAAATGCCAGGAGAATGAGACTGACTTTAGGACACTTGGATTTCTGCTGACTGCAAGCCAATAAGAAGGTGACATAGGTCAGTCAAATAACCTACAGCCAAAGAGACTGAAATGTGACATTTAAACTGGGAAGGAAAGAGTATAAAAGCAGAGGTTTCAAGAGAACCACATGGACACATGGAGATTGGACTGGGACAACAAGTAGACTCTTTTCCCGAGTATTACCTTTTCTACTCTTTGACTATTCATGGAGGGTCAGGGAAACCTAGTAGGTGTGCACACAAGTATTCGGTTGTGTAAATTCATGTGTTCTTCCATTGAGACAATAAAGATACTTGTCTGTAAATGCAGATTTTCTCTGTGCCTATCTGATCAGAATTACTAAGGAGGGAACCATGGAACAGTTGTATCTGGTGACATATAAGTTTACTTTGAACGCCAAACATCCCCCCCCCCCCCCCCGATTTCTTCTTTTATCTTCCAAAGCAGTCGACAGAACCAATCAGGCCTAGGGGATTTATTCACCTTTTAGTCTGCTAAGAATCTTATGCCTCTTCTATTTTAATAGTTATATTGTCAAATTTCACAGTTCCACTTGGTAAATTTTCCAACCATAGCATTGTTCTATTTATTGAATATAGATGTGAAATATTTATTTAAGCCATCACTTACATTCTTTGGTTCCACAAAAATATTGCCCCTTTGGTCTCAAATGAACTTATGCTTTTCTGATCCTTTGCTTGCCTTTAATATAAAGCTCTTTCAAATGTTCTTGTCCTCCAGTGCTAATTTGTCCCTCCTCTTTAACCTCTTTATGTTATGTTGCCCCTGGTCTTTTTAGTAGGGTTGCAGGGTGGAGATGTGTCTCTACCAAAGGAGGTATAAGGCACTCCTTCCCTCCACGAACCTGCAAGTCACCCTTGAGTAAGGTGTAGCACCTACTTAGCACTCCGATCAGGGTCACATGAAGCCATTTGCGCAAATGGTGGATGGTCGTATAAGTAGCTGGTGCGCATCACAAGTCCTGGTTCTGTGACCTCTGATACCAGGCAGACAATCTCTGAAGAGTACCGATAATCATTGGAGTTACTTGTCTTCTAAAGACACTGCCCAGAAGATGGCAAGCCATCTGCAGAAAAATTTGCCAAAAACAATCATAATGATGGATAGAGCAGAAAAGACCATGATTGTGCACGTCATACGATGCAGCACATAATGATGGTGACTCTTTCATTACTCCTGTCAAGCTTCCTCCATTTTCAGTTCTCCTACCTTCCAAATTCCTGTCAATTTTCCTCAATATTGCTTGAAAATGTTGTTCAGGAACACATTAGACCTCAACTATCAGTAATAAAGTTTTAAATGACTCTCATTTGTAAACTTACATTCAGTGACCATTTTATTACGCACACCTGTGTACCTCCTTGTTAATGCCAATATCTAATTAGCCAATCATGTGGAAGCAACTCAATGCATTAAAGCATGCAGAACTGGTCAAGAAATTCAGCTGTTGTTCAGAACAAACAGCAAAGTGAAGAAGGAATGTGATCCAAGTAACTTTAACCATGGAATGATTGTTGGTTCCAGACAGGGTGGTTTGAGTATCTCAGAAACTGCTGATCTCCTGGGATTTTCACACACAACAGTCTCTAGAGTTTACAGAGAATGGTGCAAGAAACAAAAAACATCCAGTGAGTGGCAGTGCTTTGGGCAAAAATGCCTTATTAATGAGAGAGGTCAATGCAACATTGCCAGCGTGATTGAAGCTGACAGAAAGGTGACAGGAACTAAAATAACTATGTGTTACAACAGTGCTATGCAGAACATCAGTAAAAAACTAAATAACAAGTTCAGTTTTAGGATGAGTGAAGTTATCCCCTCTGGTTCAAGAGCCTGTGGTTGACAGATGTGAACTGTTCCTGAACCTGGAGGTGTGGGTCTATGGACTCCAGTACCTTTCCCAATGGCAGCAGCAAGAAGAGAACATAGCCTGGATGGTGGCAGTCCTTGATGATGGATGCTGCTTTCTTGTGACAACACTCCTTGTGGATGTCCTCAATGGTACGGAAGGCTTTACTTGTGATAGACTGGTACTTTTCTTAAATCTGCGCAATTTGTTTTCTTTTGCACAGTTTATTGGTCAGTCTTCGTGTATACTTTCATATATTCTATTATTTTTTTTATTTTCTTGTAAATGCCTGCAAGAAAATGAATCTCAAGGTAGCCTATGGTGGCATATATGTTCTTTGATACTAAATACTTTGATACTTTGATACTAAATTTACTTTGATTTTGAATATTTCCGGTATTTTCTACTTTTGTTTTTATTTCTTTTGGTGATATTGACAGGAACAGATAGTATTCTGCAGACTAGGAATCACACATAGTTTAGACAGGCTTATTGCCACTCAGACTTGGCCAGTGTGAGTGTCTGCTTAGACACTTCCACTTGCTGAGTCATGGCAGCAGAATATTCAAACATATGCAGGACACTTAGCGTTGTCAAGTACCCCCACATCCATCCCACAATTTCTTTGACCCTCTACCATCAGGCAGGAGAACCAGGATTGTTAGGATGGGCAACAGCTTCTTCTCCCAGGCCATGAGACTACTGAACTCCCTACCACCACCCAGGTCTCATCACATATGAAGTGACAGTAACATTATACTGTTTACTTTTTAACTTGTATCGTAAATGCACCTTAAACTAAATATCAATCTTGTGGAATATAATTTATTAATGAGGGGGTGGAGGATGGATTAGTAAATTTGCTGAGGACACAAAAGTTGGGGGTGTTGTGAATAGTGTGGAGGGCTGTCCAAGGTTACAGCGGGATATTGATAGGATGCAAAACTGGGCTGAGAAGTGGCAGATGGAGTTCAACCCAGATAAGTGTGAAGTGGTTCACTTTGGTAGGTCAAATATTTCTATCTGTTTCTATACTTCCACCACTGCAATCAGTAAATCGTTTTAGGAATGGAGAAAAAAAGATAAAATCAACATTTCTACAATTTATGAATGTTACTACATATCAAGCACAAAAGAAATTCTACAGATGGTGGAAATTCAGAGCAACACACACAAAATGCTGGAGGAACTCAGCAGGTCAGGCAGCATCTATGGAAATGAATAAACAAAGTTTCGGGCTGAGATCCTTCATTAGGACCGGAAAGGAAGGGGGAGGAAAGCAGAACAACAGGTGGGGATGGGGGGACCTGCCCAATCACCTCCCTCCAGTTCCTCTTCTCCTTCCTTTTCTCAGAGAGTCCATTGTCCATTCCCACCAGATTTCTTCTTCAACTCTTTACCTCCTCCACCTATCTCTCCCAACTTCTTACTTCTTCCTCCTCTTCCCCACCCACTCACCTGGTCTCAGCTATCACCTTATCGCTTGTACTCCTTCCTCTCGCCCCATTTTCTTATTCTGGCTTCTTTCTCCTTCCTTTCCAGTCCTGATGAAGGGTCTCAGCCTGAAATATTAACCATTTACTCCTCTCCATAGATGCTGCCTAACCTCCTCAACCATTTTATATGTATGACCCTAAATATCATGTATAAGTTAAACAAAATGACAAAGTTTGAGCTAAAGGTCACATAAGCAACAAAACTTACAACAATGGCAATTCAATAATGAGATGTACTAAGGTGCATATCAATCCCTCCAGGAGACCTTCTGGCTCAGCCCCTTTAAAAAAACAGATTTAAATACATGAATGTTAGAATGACGATAAAATTATATTTACCTAGTGATATATACTATTAAATTATTAAATTTGGGCTAAAATACCTAATTTTGCTCTGGTCTTATGGTCTTTGCAACATCCTCCTGCATAGGCACTCAGAATGCACTTATCAGTTCTCAGCACATGGACACAATTCAGCAGGGCAGTTTCACAACTCTCTGTACACATTAGTGAGGCCAAATTAGGAATATTGTGTGTAATTCTGATCACCTACCTACAGGTAAGATATCAATAAGAATGAAAGACAGCAGAAAAAAATTACAAGTATATTGCCAGACTTGAGGGCCTGAATTATATAGAAAGGTTGAATAGGTTAGGACTTCATTCCCCGGAGCGTAGGAGAATGAGGGGAGATTTGATAGGGATATACAAAATTATGAGGGGTATAGACAGGGTAAATGCAAACAGGCTTTTTCCACTGAGATTAGATGAAACTAGAACTGGGTGCAAGGGTTAAGGGTGAAAGGTTAAATACTGAAGGAGCAACTTCTTCACTCCGAGGATGGTGAGAGAGTGGAACAAGTTGGCAGTGGAAATGGTGGATGTGGATTCAATTAGGACCAGAAACATTTAAAAGAAATTTTAATAGGTACATGGATAGGAAGGGTGGGAAGGGCTATGATCAGGCTGCATGTCAGTAAGACTAGGCAGATTAATAGTTCAGCACTGACTAGATGGGCCAAATAGCCTGTCTGTGCTGCAATGTTCTATTAATCTATAACTGCTGGGATAAGTGCATGGATTGCTGGGATATGGAGGGTTATGATCCAGATGCAGGTCCACAGGACTAGGCAGAATAACTACTTGGTACAGACTCGATGCACCGAATGGCCTGTTGCTGCGCTCTAGTGCTCTATGACTGTGGTGCTCCTAGACTCTATGACAACAGTCCTTCTACCAACTCTTCTAGGTACTATTTTTTTCACAATTCATGGCCCTCAACCATTTGGCTCTTAAACCAAAGGGGAAATCTTCACGCACCCAAACACTGAGCTATTCCCACAAGCTATGGACTCACTTTCAAGAACTCTTCATCTCATGTTCCTGATATTTATTGTTTCCTTTTCCCTTAATATTTGCACAGTTTGCTGTCTTTTGCACAGAATTTTTGTCTGCCTTTGTTGTGTGTGGTTTCTCACTTATTATATTGTGTCTCTTTGTATTTACTGTAAATGCCTGCAAAAATGAGTCTCAGGACAATATATGATAACATACACGTACTTAGATAATAAATTTACTTTAAACTCTCAACTTTGAGTAACTTATAGTGGCAAGTACAACCCCAAACAATATACACCAAGAGTATGTCATGTTTGATTGCCAAGGATATTTAGTTGAAGAGAAATTGACCAGCAATCTTGCCAATTTACAATACTGCAATCACTACCAGAAGGTTTATGTATGCCTGTTGTCAGGAATGAAAACATTGGGCTTCTTTGTTGCACCCTTCATAGTCTGAAGCCTCTGTTAGTCAGGGTCGACCATGGGTGTTGCTTCCCAGCTGTATTCAATACGCAAGCCAGGGCAGTATGATATGGAAAGCAGCCCATGCAGCAGGCTCCACCTCTCCATGCAACTGATGAACCCAAAGGATTGGCAAAGATTGACACAGTTTGGTATCAGCAGCTTCACAGGAGTTGCCAACTAAGGACTGCCTTAGGGACTCCAGCTCCGGATTTTTTCCTCAGGGTTTACTGCTGAAGCCTTCCTATATACAGAGGCATGAAAAAGTCTGGGCACCCCAGTCAAAATTTCTGTTACTGTGAACAGCTAAGCGAGTAAAAGATGACCCGATTTCCAAAAGGCATGAAGTTAAAGATGACACATATTTTAAGCAAGATTACTTTTATTTCCATCTTTTACAGTTTCAATATAACAAAAAAGGAAAATGGCCCATAGCCAAAGTTTGGACACCATGCATGGTCAGTACTTAGTAACAACCCCTTTGGCAAGTATCACAGCTTGTAAACGCTTTCTCTAGCCAGCTACGAGTCTTTCAATTCTTGTTTGGAGGATTTTCACCCATTCTTTCTTGCAAAAGGCTTCTAGTTCTGTGAGATACTTGGGCCGTCTTGCATGCACTGCTCTTTTGAGGTCTATCCACAGATTTTCAATGATGTTTAGATCGGAGGACTATGAGGTCCATGGCAAAACCTTCAGCTTACGCCTCTTGAGGTAGTCCATTGTGGATTTTGAGGTGTGTTTAGGATCAGTATCCTGTTGTAGAAGCCATCCTCTTTTTATCTTCATAAAAACACAAAATGCTGGCAGAACTCAGCAGGCCAGACAGCATCAATGGGAGGAGGTTTCGGCCTGAAACGTCGTCACTACCTCCTCCCATAGATGTTGTCTGGCCTGCTGAGTTAAATAGAACCATAGAACACTACAGCACAGTACAGGCCCTTCAGCCCTCCATGTTGTGCCGACCCAAATAATCCTTTCAAAAAGTACTGTGTATTTATTTATTTATTTAGTGTTTTTATTTATTTCCAGCATCTGCAGATTCACTCGTGTTGCCTCTTTTCATCTTCAGCTTTTTTACAGACAGTGTGATCTTTGCTTCCAGAATTTGCTGGTATTTAATTGAATTCGTTCCTCCCTCTACCAGTGAAATGTTCCCCGTGCCACTGGCTGCAACACAAGCCCAAAGCATGATCGATCCACCCCTGCGCTTAACAGTTGGAGAGGTGTTCTTTTCACGAAATTCTGCACCACTTTTTCTCCAAACATATCTTTGCCCATTGCAAACAAAAAGTTCTATTTTAACTTCATCAGTCCACAGGACTTGTTTCCAAAATGCATCAGGCTTGTTTAGATGCTCCTATGCAAACCTCTGAAAATGAATTTTGTGGTGAGGATGCAGGAAAGGTTTTCTTCTGATGACTCTTCCATGAGGATCATATTTGTGCAGGTGTCGCTGCACAGTAGAACAGTGCACCACCACTCCAGAGTCTGCTAAATCTTCCTGAAGGTCTTTTGCAAATGGGCGGGGGGGGGGGGTTTGATTTGCCTTTCTAGCAATCCTACGAGCAGTTCTCTTGGAAAGTTTTCTTGGTCTTCCAAGAAAAACTTGACCTCCACCATTCCTGTTAACTGCCATTTCTTAATTGCATTACCAACTGAGGAAACGGCTACCTGAAACGCTTTGCTATCTTCTTACAGCCTTCTCCTGCTTTGTGGGCATCATTTATTTTAATTTTCAGAGTGCTAGGCAGCTGCTCAGAGGAGCCCATGGCTGCTGATTGTTGGGACAAGGTTTGAGGAGTCAGGGAATTTATAAAGCTTTGAAATTTGCATCGCCTGGCCTTCCTTAATAATGACTGTGAACAAGCCATAGCCCTAACAAGCTAGTTAAGGTCTGAGACCTTGGTAAAAGTTATCTGAGAGCTCAAATCTCTTGGGGTGCCCAAACTTTTGCACGGTGCTCCTTTCCATTTCTTCACTCTAAAATTGTACAAAACAAAAATAATACACTAATCTTACTTAAAATGTTGAAAAGAATGTTTCATTTTTAACTTTATGACTTCTGGAGATCAGTTCATCTTCTACTCACACTGACAGAAATTTTGACCGGGGTGCTCAAACGTTTGCATGCCTCTGTATATGGCCCCAAGACAACAGAGGTTTGAGATCAGAATTTTACTTCTCCTAAATGAGCTGCCAGCTGTGAATAATGAGCCCCATCTTCCCAGAGCAACTGCTTTCAAGGCACCCATCTTTGCCTTTCTCCCATTAGTAGAAATGGTTCCATCGGGCTTAGAAGCTAATCCACACATGACGGCCAGTAGCTGGACTTGGTTGTCATAGACTACCTAAGATACATGCCATTAGGAGCATTTAATGGAATTTATCCCCACTAACCCTGGGTATAACAACCTTAAGAAACCTCAAACAACATACCAACATTAAAGTAAATACTTACCCCAACAGAGACTATGTTAATGATTGTTGCTATTTAGGGCACAGCCTCCCATAACCTAGAATCCCCAAGGTCTTAATGCCATTGGAATTGTCAGCTCCATTAGTCTACAGCCTTCCTACCATATTACATTTATTATTGTCTATGAATAAAGCAAATTACAATAAAAACAAAGAAATTCACTAAATGCATCATAAAAGCATTGTGAACCTTTACATATGCAATAAAACCAAGGAAAATGCATGTTCATTCAAATCACAAAAGAAATCACACTGCAATCCCAGAATATAAATTGTTCCTCTGTAATTTCAAACACCCAGAGTTTGTGACTATTTCCTTGTATTTAAGTACCATTATGCAATTTACAGAAATATTGCTATTTTACCTATTTTCTGCATCATAGCCAAGGTTAGTGGTGTTGGCCATGGCTCAGTTGATAGCACTCTTGCCGCGTAGCTGCACCAAGGTGGCCAAGAAGGCTCTACAACAGGTAGTTACCCAGACTACCAGTCATCAAGGATATATAACCACTCCTCTACACTCCCAACCACCATTACTTTATAACTTCCTGTCAGAGTCACCTATCTACAGACACCCCTGTGCCTAGCTTTACTTTATGGACATACAATAAATCTACATATATATGCTATCTTATGTATTTATATTTATTGTCTTTTTTTAAATTATTGGGCTCTTTATCTTATTGTTTTGTTTTTGCGCTGCATCAGACCTGGAGTAACAATTATTTCATTGTCCTTTACACGTCTACTGGAAATGATATTACACAACCTTGACAATCTTGAAAGATATATCACAAAGACATATATAATGCAAAGTAAACAGTAACTTAAGTTTAAAGACCAAAGTAATACTAAGAAATATGACTCAAGATAAATGTGCCATAAAATAGATAAATATAAATCTTCAGTTAATCAACTTTCCTTTCAGCTTTACTCACCGTAAGTCAATGGTGCCCTCTCTTGGTATGTAAAATTAAGCAGAAGCTCCTCCTCGGGCATGTGGCTAACGAAGATTTTCAGTAAACATCGTATGATGAACAAGGCATTATGAGCCTGCCAAATAAACAGCTGGCTGATGAGAGAAACACAAGAAGAATGGTGAATTTGCATGTTATAAATGGATTGCATCGTATTTTTTAGAGATTATCTTTATTTGCCACATGTACATCAAACATTGAAACATACAGTGAAATGTGCTGTTTGCATCAACGACCAACAACATCCAAGGAGTGCTGAGGGCAGCCCGCAAGTGTCTGGTGCCAACACAGCATGCCCAAAAATTACTAACCCTAACCTGCACATTCTTAAAATGTAAACAGGAAACAGGGTCAAAAACACACACATTCATGGGGCAAATGTACAAACTCCTTTTAGGCAGTGATGGAAAATGAATCCTGGCTGCTGGCACTGAAAAGCATTTCAGTAACCATTACATTACCATGCCACTCTAACCACATTATAAGTTATAGTCAATTGCTTTGTAAAATGAGTTTACATTACTGATTATTCAAAAATTATAAAATTCATTAACACAAACAAGAATAAGGTATTCTAAAATTATGTCTTTAATAAAGTGGAGCACCAATAGGTCACTATATAAATCAGGAAGAAACATTAGAAGAAATATGAATCATTTGGGTGGCCCAGTCAATCACGAAAAGCACTCTCGCCTCCACAGACACCGCCTACAAATCTCAGAGTCAGGAAAGTAACCAGCATAATCAAAGACCCTCCACTCTGGTGATTCTCTCTTTCCCCCCTCCCAATTGGCAGAAGATGCAAAAGGCTGAGAGCAGGTAACACCAGGTCCACCGAATAGTTTCCATCGTGCTGTTATAAGACTCTTAAAAGGATCTCATATACGATGAAGATGAAATCCTAATCTCTTATTCTACCTCATCATGGCCAATGCACTTTATTTCTCTACCTGCACTGCACTTTCTCTGTAACAGTTACACTATATTCTGCATTCTGTGTTTTTCAGTTTTGTACTACCACAATTATCTGTGATGTATTTCTGTACAGAATGATCTGTCTGAGTAGCATGCAAACAGCGCCATGGTGGCACTGCAGCTAGTTCATTGCTATTACAGCTCAGGGCATCAATGTCCCGAGTTCAAATCCGGCGCCCTCTGTAAGCAAGTTTCTACGTTGTTTTCCGTGTATGCATGGGTTTCCTCCGGGTGCTCCAGTTTCTTCACACGGTCCAAAGACATACCAGTTAGTAGGTTAATTGGCCACTGCAAATTGTCTTGTGATTAAGATAATGTTAAATTTTAAGTTGTTTGCTGGGCAGTGCAGCTCGAAGAACCGGGAGGGTTTTCTGTATCTCTTAATAAATAAATAAATAACAGCATTTTGCTGCATCTCATACAGCCAAGTTATTGGGTATATTTAAAGCAGAGGTTGGTGGGTTCTTAATTAGTCAGTGTCAAAGGTTATTGGGAAGAGGCTGGAGAATGGGGTTGAGAGGGCAGCACCATAGTGTAGTGGTTGTAGCTAACACAACACTTTACAATGCTAGCTACCCAGGTTCAATTCCCACTGCTAAATGTAACCACGTGAGTTTCCTCTGGGTACTCCAGTTTCCTTCCACAGTCCAAAGACTGGTAGGTTAATTGGTCATTGTAAATTATCCCTTGGTTAGGGTAGGATGATATCAAGAGATTACTGGGCAGTGTGGCTCGAAGGGCTAGAAGGACCTATCCACACTATATCTCAATAATTTTTTTTAAAAAGCTGTGATGGAATGATGGAGCAGACTCAATGGCCTTAGTGGCCTAATTCTGCTCCTATGTCTTAAGGTCTTATGTGATAACAATAAACAAATTGACAATTGAAAAGTTTACAATTATAAATGGAAAAGAGGTGTCGTAATCTATTTGGGCTACTGAAATGGATATTGTTGCAAAAGATACCAACTGGGAGATATGCTGAATAATTACTTTGCATCTGTATGAATCGCCCCCCCTCCCTTTCAATGGGCGTCTCTGGAAATGCGGCACATCGGCCCTCGCTAACAGCCACTGGATTCAATGGCGAGAACCTACCATTCTCTGCCTTCAGGGAGTCTAGGGAGTACATGACTTTGGGCTCACCAAATCCATGGGTTTGGGATGTCTCACTCACCCAAACCCTAGTTTGTGTGAATTACTGCCTCTGCAATAGCCCGTCAGAATGAAATAACAGATCATACACTGCATACAATTATAAAGAAGTATATTTATGAATGTTAACTTATCCAAAGAGTTAGTAAAGAAAAAAAAAATCAAGTGCCCATTATAATTAGATAGTCGAATGTGCACTGGTTGGAGCTCAAATCTTCCAAAAGCCACATTCACCATTCATTAGTAGACCTCCGTGTCTTGCCTCCATCATCTGGCATTTCCCCACCAGATCAAATCCTATGACCGGTTCTCTCCAGTGTCTTCTCTCTTCATCACCCGCCAACCAAACCCACACCATGTCAGCCAAAAGCCTGCTCTAGAACCACTCTCCAAATTGGATGGCCCACCTTCTGAAGTATTCTTTATCTCTAACAGTAACCCAAACACTGTTTCTGCAGAAAGACCATTATATGAAATACCCTACAAAATTAGCAGTATAATCTTTACCAGGGCATTACACTCTTCCCCCACCAAAAACAGTCATTTCCTTATGACTGAAATTTATCAATCCCCCATTAATAACACAGTTTTCAAAGGAATTTCATGATGTCAGACCCTCCAATCCATTTGTAAATGACAGTGACATATCTCACTAGGGGAAAGGCACAACTCTCTGATCTCTGGTGCAACAGAGGCCAGCCTATCTGGGAGTTTCCTGATTCTTTGAGAACTACTTATCCCATTCTCTACTTCTTCAGCTTAAGACACTCCCAGGGATTTTTCCTGTCTACCTAGAGAGGTCTCCCCTGTCCATTACACGTGCCTTACGACAACTCCTGACGAAGGGTCTCGGCCTGAAACGTCGACAGTGCTTCGCCTTATAGATGCTGCCTGGCCTGCTGTGTTCCACCAGCATTTTGTGTGTGTTGTTTCCAGCATCTGCAGATTTCCTCGTGTTTACCCATGTCACGTGGCTGAGCTCATCTTCGTTCGCAGTTACTTTAGAGCTCAGTCTCTCATCATTGTCCAGCTGCAAGCCTGCCCATCCATTGCTAGACCACCCCCCAATTTCATCCACATCCACTTGGGGAGGTTTGAAAATCTCTTAGTCAATTATTGAGGAGTTTGCATAAGGTAGTGTGAACCATACCCCCACTTCCTCATCCTCTGCATCCATACCATATTCAGTGATTAAATCCCTTCCAAACCTTTCCACTACTTTCCTTTTGTCCTCCCACGTTGCCACAGAAACCTCTTATTAGGTGTAGGGTCCAGGTCAAGCGATGGGTCAACACATGCCTCTTGTCCCAGAGGTAGAAGATGGTTCCCAGGGAGAATCCTGACAGGGCCATTCTTATCCTCTGGTTTCACCCAGAAAACTGGTACGTTTGGCATCTGACTCTCCACCATGTAAGGCGTAGCCACCCAGGAGTCAGCCTGCTTCCCTGGTAGCCCCAGGCTCTTTATGAGAACTCTGTCCTCAGGCATCAGTTAGGAGAACTTAATCTTCTGATACCTCCTCTTATTTCCTTGATTCTGCTTTGTAGCAGAGACCTCTGCTAGTTCATAAGCATTTTGCAATTCCCTCCTCATGTCAGGCACATACTTCAGATACGTCTTCTGTGGCAAATCTTCCCCACCAGTCCCAAAGCACAGGTCAAAAGGCAACCTTGCTTCGCACCCAAATATTAAATAATATGGCAAGTATCCAGTAGCTTCATTCTGTGTAAAGTTTTAGCAGTGGACCAGATGCTCAATATGCTGACTCCATTTGTTCTTCTTGCCGACCTCCGAACTGATCAGTAATAGAACCATAGAACACTACAGCACAATACAGGCCCTTCAGCCCTCAATGTTGTGCCGACCCATATAATCGTTAAAAAAAAGTACTAAACCCACACTACCCTATAACCTTCCATTTTGCTTTCATCCATGTGCCTGTCCAAGAGGCTCTTAAATACCCCTAATGTTTTAGCCTCCACCACCATCCCTGGCAAGTCATTCCAGGCACTCACAACCCTCTGTGTAAAAAAACTTACCCCTGATGTCTCCCCTAAACTTCCCTCCCTTAATTTTGTACATATGCCCTGGAAAACAGGTACTGACTATCCACCCTATCTATGCCTCTCATAATAATAAACCTCTATCAAGTCCCCTCTCATTCTTCTCCGCTCCAAAGAGAAAAGTCCCAGCTCTGCTAACCTTGCCTCATATGACTTGTTCTCCAATTCAGGCAACATCCTGGTAAGTCTCCTCTGCACCCTCTCCATAGCTTCCACATCCTTCCTATAAGGAGGTGACCAGAATTGAACACAATACTCTTTGTCAGTCTCACCAGAGATTTGCAGAGTTGCAACATGACCTCTCTACTCTTGAACTCAATCCCCCTGTTAATGAAGCCTAGCATCCCATAGGCCTTCTTAACTACCCTATCAACCTGTGCAGCAACCTTGAGGGATGTATGGACTTGAACCCCAAGGTCCCTTTGTTCATCCACACTCTTAAGTAACTGACCATTAATCCTGTACTCAGTCTTCTGGTTTGTCCTTCCAAAATGCATCACCTCACACTTGTCCAGATTGAACTCCATCTGCCATTTTTCTGCCCAACTCTGCAGCCTGTCTATATCCTCTTGTAACCTTCAACCACCTACAGCTCCATCCACAACTCCTCCAATCTTCGTGTCATCCGCAAACTTACTCACTCATCCTTCCAACTCTACATCCAGGTCATTTATAAAAAATCACAAATAGCGGGGTCCCAGGACAGATCCCTGTGGCACTCCACTAGTCACCGATCTCCAGGCAGAATACTTCCCTTCCACAACTACCCTCTGCTTTCTGCCTTTAAGTCAATTTTTTATCCAAACAGCCAAGGTTCCACTTATCCCATGCCTCAACTTTCTGGATGAGTCTCTCATGAGGGACCTTGTCAAATGCTTTGCTAAAGTCTATGTAGACCACATCCACTACCCTACTCTCATCAATTTCTTTTGTTACCTCTTCAAAAAACTCAATCAGGCTCGTGAGGCATGATCTTCCCTTCACAAAGCCATGTTGACTATCCATGAGTAGACTGTACTTCTCCAAATGCTCGTAGATCCTATCCTTAAGAATCCTTTCCAATAGTTTGCAGACCACCGACGTAAGATTCATCGGTCTATAGTTCCCAGGTTTCTCCCTATTACCTTTTTTAAACAAGGGAACCACATTTGCCATTCTTCAGTCCTCCAGCACTGCCCCTGTAGCCAAAGAGGATTCAAAGATCATGGCCAATGCTCCTGCGATCTCTTCTCTCAATTCCCACAACAACCTTAGGTGTATCATATCCGGCCCTGGGGATTTAGCAATCTTGATGTTTTTAAGAAGATCCAGCACTTCTTCTTCCTTAATCTCCACATTGTCCAACACACAGGCCCGCTCTACTTCGACTTCATCCTGATCAAGATCCTTTTCACTTGTGAATACTAAAGCAAAGTATTCATTTAAGACCTCCCCAACCTACTCCGCCTCCAGGCACATGTTGCCCTCTTTATCCTTTAGCGGTCCCACATTCATTCTCGTCATCCTCCTTCACATACACATAGAATGCCTTAGGGTTCTCCTTAATCCTACATGCCAAGGCCTTCTCATGCCCCCTTCGAGCTCTGCAAAGTCCTTTCTTTAGCTCCTTCCTGGCTACCCTATATTTCTCATAAGCCCCTCCTACTTCCTGCTTCTTATATCTAACATATGCTTCCTTTTTCCTCTTGGAGAGTTGCCTCTCATGTTTCGTCAGCCACAGTTCCCTTTTCCTACCATTTTTTCCTTGCCTCAGTGGGATAAACCTATCCTGAACCCAGCTCAAGTGGTCCCTAAACTTCTCCCACATTACTTCTGTGCTTTCCCCTTTGAACATCTGTTTCCAATTTACTCTCGCTAGTTCCTGACTCATCCCTTCAAAGTTAGCCCTTCCCCAGTTAAGCACTTTACCATTTCATCTGATTTTATCCCTTTCCATAGCTATGCTGAAGCTAAGGGAGTTGTGGTCACTCTCACCAAAATGCTCCCCCACCAAGAGGTCTGTCACCTGACCAGGTTCATTACCCAGAACTAGATCTACTATAGCCTCTCCTCTCGTCGGCTGGTCCACATACTGTCAGGAATCCTTCTTGAACACACCTGACAAATTCAGCCCCATCTATCCCCCTTGCACTCAGGAGATTGCCAGTCAATATGATGGAAGTTGAAATCACCCATAACTATTATCCTGTATTTCCTGCACCAATTCTAAAATCTGCCTGTTTATCTGCTCCTCGGTGTCCCGAGGGCTATTTGGAGGCCTATAGACTACTCCCAGCACAGTGATTGATCCCTTTCTATTTCTGACTTCCACCCAGACTGACTCCATGGACACTCCCTCTGCAGCGTCCTCCCTTTCTATAGCTGTGATACTATCCCTGACCAGCAATGCCACTATCCCCCTTTTTCTACCTCCCATCCTAATAACCAAGACATTCACCGTATTTCTGGAATCAGGCTCTAAGGAGAGGAAATCCATACATACCAGAACAAATGGCCCCGCACTCTTCAGGTGGGACAATGGAGTGGGCCCTCGAAGGTAGTGTCTTCCTCCAAATATGTCGATTGCACAACTTACAGTACTCTTCAACTTCAGGATTCATTCGGGGCCAGTGGAGCTGATCTCTGACCACAATTCATAGGTCTTGTCGAACTCCAAATGACCTGAATCATCGTGAAATGGCTTTAACGCAATCCTCCAATATTTCTCGGGCAGAACCAAATGGGAACGGTGAGGCCTGTCTAGAGGAGTTGTGACTTGGAATAAAATCTGGTTCCTCAACTACAGGTTGTTCCATTCTCTCAACAGTAGAGATACAGGAGGGTGTTTCATCTTTTCAGCTTGGGCCATATCCCCTTCTGCAACAGCTGACCAAACGGTACCTTTACATGGGTCATCTCGCTGAGCGGCAGCCGCTTCCCCTGGATTCAACTCAGGCAACTGCTCTGTATTCAGAGCAGTTAGGCTGCAATAAGCTTGTGGAATGGTACAACCAGAAGCTCCCAAATGATCCACCACTCCATCCTGCCGTTGCCTCGCCTCTGATTTCCCCATGTCTGAAAACTGGCACACTGCTTTAACTCCAGGTGCAGGAATGCTCTTTCAATCTCCGTCCATTTCCAGCTCTTCAGGCATATATCAGGATAACGCATCTGCACCAATATTTCAGCTCCCCGGCCTGTACTTCAGGCTGAAATCATAGGCAAACAGCGCAGCCAACCAACGAGGGCCCGTGACATCCAATTTTGCAAAGGTCCTGATATAAATTAATGGATTGTTGACCATCCTCACCTCAAACTTGGCACCATATCGATAAGCACTTAACTTATCCACCACATCCCATTGTAATGCCAGAAACTCCAATGTGTATTTGGGGTAGTTTCACTGGGAGGGTGACAGACTCCAGAGACAGATCTCAATCCTGTGCCCCGATCCTGATACAGAACGCCCCTAAGCCCACTTGGCTGGTGTCTGTATGCAACATATATGGCATTGGGGATTTGCAAAAACCAACACAGGCACTTTCGTCAGCAGCTCCTTCGACAACTGAAAGACCTCTGCACATTTTACACCTCAGCTCCAAAGCCTTGCTCCAAAAGGCTTTGAAGGGCTAAGATAATCTTTACCATCTTCTCCTTTCGCCCTGCTCCAGTTCTTCCCCAAGGGAGAGTAACTGCACAGAAGCTGATTCAAAGGGTGACTCACTTTAGAGTAGTCTTTCACAAGCCCCCAAGAGTACCCACAGAATCCAAGGAATGAGCATAGAGCACTCACATTCTTGCACCTTGGCCATGTGGTCACCAGCTCTATCTTTGAGGATCTGTAGCTACTCTGTCCAATGAGACTATAAGCCCAGCGTAGCTGAAAGATGTCTTGCAGAGCTGGCACTTCTCCATTGACTGTTTTAACCCCTCAGCTTTCAAGCAGCCTTACACCTTCAGTAGCCTCTTCCAGGGGGGACCGGAACATTTTGAGATCACTCAGGTACACCAGCCCCTCAAGCAAGTTCATATCGCCAGCAATTTTCTCCATGGCAAACTGCAAGGTAGCTGGTTCTCCTGATATGCCCTGGGGCATCTGCTTAGACTGAAAGAATCCAAGTGGACATATGAATGCCATTTTCTCCTTGCCAGCCTTACTTATGGTACCTGATAATCCCACTCCTTACGTCCAGCACACTGAACCACATCACTGCACTCAGGCAGAACAGGTCAGAACAGAACCAACCTTAGAACAGGCTGGGAAGTATGCGTCGGTTCAGAGTCTGATAGTCCACACACACTTGTACCTTCCCATTCTTCTTCCTCACCATCACTATGGCACTCAAACTCAATAATGATCACAGCTTCCTTCCGCTTCCACAGATGCTGTCAAATGTCCTCCACTTTAGCGGGTGCCTGTCGCTGAGACCTTCCTCTGAAAGGGGTGTCTTCCATAACTCGGATGGTGTGGTGAGAACTCTTGGAACAACCTACATCAAACTCCTCTGTAGAAAAGATCTTCGAACTTCAACATCTCCTCTGACAATCTCCTCTTCCAACCTTCAGGTACCAGGGAGTCACCAAATTTGAATACCTTGGCTGTCAGCTTTCCCTTTCCTGGTGATGATTTCTCTCCTGCTTGCCTCACAGAAAAACTAGACATTAGTCACCAGAAAAAGGTGTGCCATTCACATTCCCCACCTGAGGGTGACCTCCCTTTCCAAAGTGTTCCCGATAATCACTGTCATCCTGTTTAACCTGTACAATCCATGGCTTCTGCATTTTGGGCCTCACTAGTACCCTAGCAGATAACCGTGACTCCTCTCCATGGTCTTCCAGAGCATCCACCAGAAGGGCCTTGGCATTCCAGGAAATTTGGGGTTTCCCGTCACTTGAGCTACTTCCCCAGGCCCTAACACAACAGTCCCTTGTTTGTGCTCATCATCCAGCCTAGGATGGGCAAGCATTTCTTCAAAAGCAGCTCTGAACACAAGATGAATAGACAAGGTTTTCAAAAAGCTCTCCCCAACACTCTTCACTCAGGCTCCCACTAGCCTCCTCACAATAGGAGTATTTGTTCCCACAAGAATTGAAGCTTCACTCTTCTTGACCAGGTCCAAACAAACCAATATTAACATATCAAGGACCTCAGCTACTCCCACATCTGTGTCCAAAACCTCCAGCTTCAAAGGCAAGTAACCATCATACGGGTAGTCAAATGTACTAAGGCCCCAGAGCTCTAGGGCACTTAATGGTGTCAGTGTTAAATGCGTGTCAAATACCAGTTGTAGAAGGATCTACACAACAGAGCAACCTGAGAACCTATGTCAAGAATGGCTTGAGCATAAATACTCTCGATCTATGGGATACTCTGGAGCTTGGCTCCACCAAGACTTCAAAAATAGGGTTTTTCACTTTGGTGTCTTCCTTGATACATTGACTAAAATGTGTTCCCCTAGACATCAGACTGTTCCCTCACTGGGTCTCTCTGAAGTTTCTCAACTTCCCTTTCTGCTTAATTCACTGTGGGCTCACTTTCCAAAGGTTTTCCTGTCCTTCACACTCTGCCTGAAGCATCTGTCCTCACCACAGTTGTAACAGACTGTACTGGTCGTTCACCTTTTCAAGGGACCCCATTCAATAGCAGCTCTCTGCCTAGTACATCCCATCAATGGGTCAGGCTCCCTATCGGCTTTGTTTTGCCTGGCAGCAGCACCCGCCAATAACAACTGGGATACCCCAGCTCTAAAATCTGCCATGGACTCTTGTAACCCCCTCATTTGTGGGGCATCAGGGGTCACTTCAGCAACAGAGGCTGCTACCAAGAACTGGACCCAGCTGACAGAGGCCTCCCTCTCCTCTGTCACAGTTTCCTCATCTTTTACTTCTCTGATCAGCTCAACAAACATGGGGGGTGGGGGAGAAGCATGCATTTCACAAGGCATTCAGAAGCTAAAGTGATCATGTTCTGTGACTGTGCACCCTTTGCCACTTGGTCCATCCTTAATTGATTTACCTCAGCCACTTGGATGACCCCTCTACGCCGCAAACAATGCAGCAGTCTCACTAGCTGAAAAACGTAGGCAGAAAGTTTCTCCCCCTTCTCCTGAAACATGCTCTGAAACCATTATAAGCTCCACTGGGCTTCCTGTTGTGCCAAAAACGTTTTCTAGTGCTTGCACGTAACAGTAGAAGTAGCTAAGGAGTTCTCTGCCTTTAAAGACCTCATGACTTCAACAGCCGGACCCTTTAGACTCTCTACCAGTCACTGTCTTTTCACATTATCAGAGCACTACCACTCATCCAGCATCTGAGAGGTCTGTTCCACCCAAGTCTCATACTCCTCCTCCTCCCTGAGGGTAGGCTGCACTCCTGAGAACATCCTCGGCCAATGGTAACTTTGACTCTCCGCCGGTGCCCTTTGCCATTTATCTGCTGGATGTAAGGGCCATACCAACTCAGGATTCTGACCCCTCACTGTGGGACTCATTAGACCTTCCACATCAGCTAACTCCTCCCCTCACTCCTCAGAAACAAGAGCAACTTTAAAGTCTCCGCCTTCAGTTACAGGAAACTCCGCTTCCTACAGCACTCTCGCCAATGCTCTCCTCTTCTCAGAAAGTATGGACGGCCCAAGACCCTGCCTCTCCGAGCATTCCAATGGTACCAGGCAGATCCACTCCTGTTATGTCAGTGCTAGTCTGAAATAAAACAAAATCTTTGCCCGCCATTTGGTCAAACTGCCGCTCCACGATTGTAACGTTCCCTGGTGTTTTAACAGTGCTTAAGACCCTTATCAACAATTCACCTAGGCTGCAGATATCTACCCCACTCAGAACAAGCATTAACTACAGGTCATCTCTTTAAATTGCACCAATACTTAACCCCTGCAGCGTCCATAACCACATATCTTAATCTCTTTCCCGGACAATAGCTCAACACAGGCTTAAACACAAATTCACTTTATCAATGCCTAGGGCAATTACATAGCTTCCAATGAACTCAATCCAGGCAAAATCCCCACAATGAAACCACCCTCCCCCTTTCTGGGCATCTCTAGAAATGGCTTGTTAGTCCCTCGCTAAGAAGCCACTGGACTCAGCGCCAAGAAAAACCCACCTTTCTTCAGCTTCATGCATCAGGGCTAGAAGCAACTTTGGTCCCGCCAATTCCATGAGATTGGGATGTCCTGCCCACCCAAGCCCCAGTTTATGTGAATGCTGTGGGTTTACTGTCCTGCTATAGCCTGCAGCATAAAATAACAAATCACACACTGCATACAATTATAAAGAAGTATAATTGTGAATATTAACAAAGAGTTGGTAGAGAAAAGACAGGGAAAAAACAAAGTAGCCCATAATAATTAAACAGTAGTCCTCTGTGCCTTGGCTCCACTGAATCGCGTTTCTCCACTGGACCAGTTCTCTCCAGCGGCTTCTTTCTTCATCTCTCGCCAAACAAGGACAAAGCCAGCTTTCTCTAGAACCTTCTCCCCATTCCACTCCCCTGACTGGATGGCCCACATTCCTAAGAATCCCTTATCTCTAACAGCAACCCAAACATTGCTTCTACAGAAAGATCATTACATGAAATACCCTGCAACATTAGCAGTAAAACCTTTACCGGATGTTACGCCTTTTTACAGCAGCTTTTGCTTGAGCCTACTCTGGGAAAGGCTGTCTTAGATTGGGTGTTGAGTAATAATCCAGATCTTATTAGGGAGCCTAATGTACAGGAACCCTTAGGAGCCAGTGATCCTAACATGATTGAACTCGTACTGCAATTTGAGAGGGAGAAGCACAGCTCACATGTATAAATATCAGAATGGAATTAAGGGAATTACAGAGTCTTGAGAGAGGAGCTTTCCCAGGTGAGGATAACAGCACAGCAGAGATGGCTGAAGTTTCTGGGAATAGTTCATAAGGCACAGGATAGCTATGTCCCACAAAAGTTGTTCTCAAATGGCAGGGGTAGGCAACGATGGCTGACAAGAAAAGTTAAGAACTGTATAAAAGTCAAGGAAGGGACATATAACATAGCAATAGTGAGTGGTAAGTTGGATGATAGAGAAGTTTTTAAAATCCAACACAAGAACAAAAAAAAGCCATAAGCAGCGAAAAGATGAAATATGAGGGCAAACTAGCCAATAATATAAAGCTGGATACCAAAAGTTTTTTCCGTTATATAAATAGTAAAGGGGAGGTGAAAGTTGATATTGGACCACTGGAAAATGAAGCTGGTGAGGTAGTAATGGGGGACAATGAAATGGAGGATGAACTGCATAAATATTTTGCACCATTCTTCTCTGCGGAAAATGCTAGCAGTGTGCCAGAGGTCCATGAGTGGCAGGGAGCAGGAGTAAGTGTCATTATTATTACAAAGGAAAAGGTGCCAGGCAAACTGAAAGGTCTTAAGGACCAGATGGACTACATTCCAGAGTTTTGAAAGAGTTTGCAGAAGAGACAGCAGATGCATTGGTCATGATCTTTCCAGAATCACTTGACTCTGGCATGGTTTTGGAGGACTGGAAAATTGCAAATGTCATTCCACTCTTTAAGAAGGGAGGGAAGCAAAATAAAGAAAATTATAGACCAGTTAGCCTAATCTCAATGGCTGGGGAAATGTTGGAGTGCATTATTAAGGATGAGGTTTCAGGGTACTTGGAGACTAATGATAAAATAGGTCAAAGGCAGCATGGTTTTTGTGAAGGGAAATCTACCTGACAAATCGGTTGGAGTTCTTCAATGAAGTAACAAGCAGGGTGGACAATGGCGAGGCAGGTGGATGTCATTTACAGGAAAGATACCGGCACGGATAGAGGAATGGCTGACAAGCAGGAGGCAGCGAGTGAGTATAAAGGGTTTTTTTTCCGGTTGGCTGCCAATGACCAGATAATGGAATTGATGGCTTTGTGGCAAAGTTTGCAAACAATGTGAAGATATGTGGAGGGGTAGGTAGTGCTGAGGATGCAATGTAATTGCAGAAGGACTTAGACAAATTGGAAGAATGGGCAATAAAGTGGTAGACTGAATATGATGTTGGGAAATGCATGATAATACATTTTGGTAAAAGGAACAATAGTGTTGAGTATTATCTAAATGGGGAGTAGGTTCAAACATCAGAGGTGCAAAGGGACTTTGGAGTCCACATGCTAGACTCCCAGAAGGTTAATTCACAGGTTGAGTCTGTGATAAAGAAAACAAATGCAATGTTGGCATTTATTTAAACAGGAATATAATTTAAAAGCAAGGAGCTAATGCTGAGGCTTTATAAGGCATCAGTCAAGCCTCACTTGGGAGTATTGTCCACAGTTTTGGGCCCCATATGTCAGAAAGGATGTGTCGTCATTAGAGAGAGTCCAGAGGAGGTTCATCAGAATGATTCTGGGAATAAAGGGGTTAACATATGAGGCACATTGGGGAGCTTTGGGTCCGTACTCGCTGGAAGTTAGAAGAATGTGTGGGGATCTCATTGAAATCTACTCAATGTTGAAAGGATTAGATAGGGTGGATGTGGAGAGGATGTTTCTTATGATGGGGGTATCCAAACTGGCATTCCATGACTGTACCATTTCCTAATGATTTAACCGTGCTTACAACTCTAGTCAACAAATCACCTGGGCTGCAGATATCTACCCCGCTCGGAACAAGCAGTAGCTACAGGTAATCTCTTTGAATCGCATCAACATTTAACCACATATCTTAATCACTTTCCTGAACAATAGTTTAATACAGGCTTAAACACAAACCCAGTTAATCAATTCTTAGGGCAATCACGGAGCTTTCAGATAATTCGATCTAGAATGATAACCCCATATGAAACCCCCTTTTGACGGGCATCTCTGAAAATGCCACTCATTAGCCCCTCACTAACAGCCACTGGATTCTGCGGTGAGACCCCACCTTTCTCCACCTTCGTACTTCTAGGGAGTATATGACTTTGGTCCCGCCAAATCCATGCAAGTGGGATGTCTCACCACCCAGACCCTGGTTTGTATGAATGCAATGTGATTCACAGCCTCTGCAATAGCCTGTCAGCATGAAACATCAGATCACACACCGCGTACAATTATAAAGTATATTTATGAACGTTATCTTACTCAAAGAGTTATTAAAAAAAAACCAAAATGGGTCCATTAAAATTAGACAGTCAAATGTGCACAGGTTGGAGCTCAAATCTTCCAAAACCAATATTCACTGATCCTTGGTAGACATCTGTGCCATTCCTCCATTGACTTGCATTTTCCCACTAGATCGAATCCTTTGACTGGTTCCATTCAGTATCTTCTCTCTTCATCACCCGCCAACCAAAGACCTTCACTGTGTTAGTCACAAAGCTACACCACAGCCTGCTCTAGAACCTTTTCCCTGTGCCACTTTACTTATTAGATGGTCCACATTCCTTAAGTATTCCTTATCTCTAACAGTAACCCAAACATTGCTTGCACAGAAAGACCATTACATGCAACACCCTAGAACATTAGCACTAAAACCTTTAACAGGGCGTAATATGTCCTCACAGTAGAGAAACAGAATACCATGCTGAACTTCTGAGTATACTAATGCTGAGTTGGGGAAGGATTCAGCAAAATCACAGGCAAGTTATAGGCTTTGAAGAAAACAATAAAATTACTTTACAGTACTGTGCAGAAGTATTAAGCACGTGTATAAAAATCTGTAAAGTGAAGATGTTTTTAAATATAATGAAATTAAAAGTTTCTAAATATCAAAAAAATACTGTAAAGAGCAGTAAACAGTAAAATACTACATGAACTCAATATTTGGTCTGACCACCCTTTGCCTTTAAAACTGCATCAATTCTCTTAGGCACACTGTTATGCAGTTTTATAAGAAAATCAGCTGGCAGGTTGTTTCAAGCATCTTGGAGAACATGTCACAGTCTTTCTATAGACTTTGGCTGTGTCACATGCTTCTGTCATTCCTGGTGATCCCAGACAGCCCCAATGATATTCAGATCAGTGCTCAATGGAGGCCATAGCATCGAAAACATATTTAAAAGACTATGGTGCCTAAGACTTTTGCACAGTACTTTACATTGAAACATCCACTGAAATACACTGTGTCAATTGTCAACATGTGCATTTATACAATTCAGACATTAAAAACAGATTGAAGACTTACTCCTGACATTCAGCTGAGATCTTTAATTCATTGGTTCTACTAAGGAAGATCTTAACAAGAGCTTGAAAGTTTCCTGTACAAGGATTGTTCACAACTGAAAGAAATATACAAAACCTTAGAGACATTTGCTATCACGAATACTGAAATAAGTATTAATCAGAAATATGTTACAAGCAATAATGAAAAGGCGTACTCAAAAACACATTAAAGGGTATTTACTCTAAAATCTATTTTTTGAAAAAGTAATGTACCAAATTAAAATTACATATTTTAACTTCCCAGCAACTTTCTAGTACTTTGTCCAAATTACTTTTTTTTCTGCACAAAACTGAAGATGTGTAGGCGTTTATCTATAGCAGAAATTATTACAAATCTTTATCTGGGTAACAAATTAACAAAACCATTGGTACGTTCCAGTTTCCCCCACCCACCCACCCACCTTGGGTAAAAAAGTTAACAGATCTATTTGGCTCTGGCTGAAATCATTTAACTCAACCGGTAAATTGATGTTGATTGCTTTTGATAATTAAATCTCTAAAGATCATAAAAGAAGCACTGTTAAGTTAATGCAAAAAAATTATCACTTCAAGGTAATGCATAATTTTTAAAATTAAATGATCTGATCTGATTTTAGGCATGAACATACTTACTGAGTGACTTGGAGATTGGAAGTGTTGCCTCCTCCAAGAGACGAGCATCGGCACTGCAAAAAGAAAATACAAATCCACTATATTATAACAATAATTTGAACAAAGTAGGATTCTTTACTGAATGAAACTGGTAAAAGAAATTATGTAAATTAAATATGAGATAGGTAGAATAGTACAGCACATTATAGGCCCTTCGGCCCACAATGTTGTGCTGACCCTCAAACCCTGCCTCCCATCGAATCCCCCATCTTAAATTCCTCCATATACCTGTCTAGTAGTCTATTAAACTTCACTAGTGTATCTGCCTCCACCACTGACTCAGGCAGTGCATTCCACGCACCAACCACTCTCTGAGTAAAGAACCTTCCTCTAATATCCCCCTTGAACTTCCCTCCCCTTACCTTAAAGCCATGTACTGAGCAGTGGTGCCCTGGGGAAGAGGCGCTGGCTGTCCACTCTGTCTATTCCTCTTAATATCTTGTACACCTCTATCATGTCTCCTCTCATCCTCCTTCTCTCCAAAGAGTAAAGCCCTAGCTCCCTTAATCTCTGATCATAATCCATACTCTCTAAACCAGGCAGCATCCTGGTAAATCTCCTCTGTACCCTTTCCAATGCTTCCACATCCTTCCTATAGTGAGGCAACCAGAACTGGACACAGTACTCCAAGTGTGGCCTAACTAGAGTTTCATAGAGCTGTAATTATCATTACATCGCATCTCTTAAACTCTATCCCTCGACTTATGAAAGCTAACACACCATAAGCTTTCTTAACTACCCTATCTACCTGTGAGGCAACGTTCAGGGATCTGTGGACATGTATCCTCAGATCCCTCTGCTCCTCCACACTACCAAGTATCCTGCCATTTACTTTGTACTCTGCCTTGGAGTTTGTCCTTCCAAAGTGTACCACCTCACACTTCTCTGGGTTGAACTCCATCTGCCACTTCTCAGCCCACTTCTGCATCCTATCAATGTCTCTCTGCAATCTTTGACAATCCTCTACACTATCTACAACACCACCAACCTTTGTGTCATCTGCAAACTTGCCAACCCACCCTTCTACCCCCACATCCAGGTCATTAATAAAAATCTCAAAAAGTAGAGGTCCCAGAACAGATCCTTGTGGGACACCACTAGTCACCAACCTCCAATCTGAATGTACTTCCTTCACCACGACCCTTTGCTTTCTGCAGGCAAGCTAATTCCGAATCCACCTGGCCAAACTTCCCTGGATCCCATGCCTTCTGACTTTCTGAATAAGCCTACCATGTGGAACCTTGTCAAATGCCTTACTAAAATCCATGTAGATCACATCCTCTGCACTACCCTCATCTATATGCCTGTTCACCTCCTCAAAGAACTCTATCAGGCTTGTCAAGACATGATCTGCCCTTCACAAAGCCATGCTGACTGTCCTCGATCAGACTATGATTCTCTAAATGCCCATAGATCCTATCTCTAAGAATGTTTTCCAACAGCTTTCCCACCACAGACGTAAGGCTCACTGGTCTATAATTACCCGGACTATCCCTACTACTTTTTTTGAACAAGGGAACAACATTCGCCTCCCTCCAGTCCTCCGGTACCATTCCCATGGACAACGAGCACATAAAGATCTTAGCCAGAGGCTCAGCAATCTCTTCCCTTGCCTCGTGGAGTAGCCTGGGAAATATTCCATCAGGCCCTGGAGACTTATCCGTCCTAATGTATTTTAATAACTCCAACACCTCCTCTCCCTTAATATTAACATGCTCCAGAACATCAACCTCACTCATATTGTCCTCACCGTCATCAAGTTCCCTCACAGAGGTGAATACCGAAGAGAAGTATTCATTGAGGACCTCGCTCACTTCCACAGCCTCCAGGCACATCTTCCCACTTTTATCTCTAATCGGTCCTACCTTCACTCCTGTCGCCCTTTTGTTCTTCACATAACTGAAGAATGCCTTGGGGTTTTCCGTTACCCTACTCACCAAGGCCTTCTTATGCCCCCTTCTTGCTCTTCTCACCCTCTTCTTAAGCTCCTTTCTTCCTACCCTACATTCCTCAATGGACCCATCTGATCCTTGCTTCCTGAACCTCATGTATGCTGCCTTCTTCCACCTGACTAGATTTTCCACTTCACTTGTCACCCATGGTTTCTTCACCCTACCATTCTTTATCTTCCTCACCGGGACAAATTTATCCCTAACATCCTGCAAGAGATCCTTAAACATCAACCACATGTCCATAGTACATTTCCCTGCAAAAACATCATCCCAATTCATACCCACAAGTTCTAGCTTTATAGCCTCATAATTTGCCCTTCTCTAATTAAAAATTTTCCTGTCCTCTCTGATTCTATTCTTTTCCATGGTAATGCTAAAGGCCAGGGAGCGGTGATCACTGTCCCCCAGATGCTCACCCACTGACAGATCTGTGACCTGACCCGGTTCATTACCTAATACTAGATCTAGTATGGCATTCCCCCTAGTTGGCCTGTCAACATACTGTGACAGGAATCCATCCTGGACACACTTAACAAACTCTGCCCCATCTAAACCCTTGGAACTAATCAGGTGCCAATCAATATTAGGGAAATTAAAGTCACCCATGATAACAACCCTGTTATTTTTCCACCTTTCCAAAACCTGCCTCCCAATCTGCTCCTCGGTATCTCTGCTGCTACCAGGGGACCTATAGAATACCCCCAGTAGAGTAAATGCTCCCTTCCTGTTCCTGACTTCCACCCATACTGACTCAAAAGAGGATCCTGCTACATTACCCACCCTTTCTGTAGCTGTAATAGTATCCCTGACCAGTAATGCCACCCCGCCTCCCCTCTCTATCCCTTTTAAAGCACTGAAATCCAGGAATATTGAGAATCTATTCCTGCCCTGGTGCCAACCAAGTCTCCATAATGGCCACTACATCATAATTCCATGTATGTATCCAAGCTCTCAGTTCATCACCTTTGTTCCTGATGCTTCTTGCATTGAAGTACACACACTTTAGCCCTTCTACCTTACCAGCTTTATACCCTTTATTCTGTTTCTCTTTCCTCAAAGCCTCTCTGTATGTTAGATCTGGCCTTAATCCATGCACTTCTTTCACTGTTCGATCACTCCAGGTCCCATCGCCCTTGCAAATTAGTTTAAACCCTCCTGAACCATGCTAGCAAAGCTACCTGCAAGGATATTGCTCCCCCTCGAGTTCAGATCCCACCTTCCCCAGAAGAGATCCCAATGATCCAAAAATCTAAAACCCTGCCCCCTGCACCAACTCCTCAGCCATGTATTCAACTGCCAACTCCTCCAATTCTTACCATCACTATCACGTAGCACTGGCAGCAATCCTGAGAACGCCACCCTTGGGGTCCTGTTCTTCAGCCTTCTGCCTAGTTCCCAAAACTCACATACATACAAACATTCCCTTTCACAGCATTTTTCACAAGCTCACAATATTTTCAAGAATCACTGTTAATAACCATATTGTAGAACATTTGTAATTGTTCCTTTCATTCACATTCAGATTTTGTTGTCACATTAACATAGGTAGTGTATGTTGGGGGGCCACAATAGAGTAGCAGTTAGTACGACACTATCACAGCTCTTAGCATAAGAGTTCATAGTTCAATTCCAGCATCCTCTGTAAGGAGTTTGTACGTTCATTCCCTTATGTGCATGGATCTTCTCCTTCTCCGGGTCCTCCAATTCCCTCGCAATGTCTAAAGACGTACTGGTTAGTAGGTTAATTGGTCATTGTAAATTGTCCCATGATTAAGCTAGGATTAAACTGGTGGGTGCAGGGCAATGCAGCTTGCAGGGCTGGAAGGGCTGTTCCACGCTGTATTTCAATAAATTAACAGATAAGGATGGAGGGCTTTGTGCAGGTTGATTGGTCTAGGCAGATTAATAATTTGGCACAGACTAGATGGGGCATAGGGTCATAGAACACTACAGCACAGAAACAGGCCCTTCAACACATCTAGTCTGTGCCAAAGTATTAATCTGCCTACTCCCATCAACCTACACCCCGAACACAGTCCTCTATACCCCTCCCATCCATGTCCCTATCTTAATTTTCCCTAAATGTTGTAACTGAACCCGTATTCTCCACTTGCACTGGCAGCTCGTTCAACACTGTCACCACCCTGAGTGAAGAAGTTCCCTCTCATGTTTCCCTTAAATATTTCACCTTCTTCGCCACAGGGCCACCACAGAAACGTTTCACCGAAGTGTCCTATTACTCTATTAACACTGAAACACAAAATGAAATGCACTGTCACACCTTCAGGTGTCAACCTAGCATGTCCACCATGCTAGGCAGAATAACATTTTGTTTTAAGTTGCATAACATTTTATGTCCCTCCACTGGTTAGGGTTAACCTCGTTGTCTATATTGAAGTTGATACACAAGCCAGGGCAGTATAATATGGAGAGCAAGCTGTTGCCTATGCAGCAGGCTCCCCCTCTCCACGTAGCTGACAAATCCAGAGACTGATACAGTTTGGCACCAGCAGCATCATCATAGGTGCCAGTCACTGTTGAACTCAATGAAGAATGGCCTTAGGGACTCCAGTTCCAGATTTTTCCTCAGCGTTTGCTCCCAAAACCTTCCCCATCAGTGCGTAGAGACACAGGTGTGGTGAACTATGTGCCTGTCGGGACACGCCCCTGCTGACTGCTCCTGTGGCTCCTCCCACAGGCCCCTGTATGAAGGAGATCTGCGGCCTGACGCTCGGCCTCAGTCTCCAAGACATTGTATGATAGACACTCACTCCTGGTTCCTTCTTCCAGTCAATAAAAGCCGATATCTCGCCTTACGTCTCAGTGTGAGTTATTGATGGTGCATCAACAGGGTAGTGGAGGTTTGAGATCAGAGTTTTCCTTCTCCTGGATAAGCTGCCAACCATGGCTGACAAGCCCCATCTGCCTGAAGCAATTGGTTTTAAGGTGCCAGTAACCTGTCCTTTGCATAACATTAGAAATTTGGTATATGCATGGAATTCTGACACACGAAACTTACCTTATGCATCAGGATTCAATACTATATTTTTATTGGCATAGATAATTTGTAAATCTATGACTATAACTACAGAACCATACCCAATTGTTCACAGCATATACTTAATGATCAAGTGAAGCTTTTCAGAATATTCTGGAAAAATTTGCTTTACCATTATCCAAAGTAACCTGATAGTCTGTTGCCTAAGTAAGTTAACTGCAATATTTTAAAAATCACACATTTCAACACAAACTGATTCAGTTTACTAGCAATACACTCAATAAACAACACAATAAATACATGAATCCAAATCCACACTGATGTTTATACTTGACACAGTAGAATTCTGAAATAATCAGATGGTTCAAAAAGTCACATGTTTAATGACCTATTTGTAATTCAGCATTTGAAGAATCAATTTCAACTACAGTCAGTGGTCATTTTATAAGATACATCTGAACACCTGCTTGTTAATGTAAATATCCAATGAGCCAATCTTGTGGCAGCACTCAATGCATAAAAGCAGACAGACATGGTCAAGAAGTTCAGATGTTATTCAGACCAAACATTAGGATAGGGAAGAAATGTGATCTAAGTGACTTTGACCATGGAATGACTGATGGTGACAGACGGGGTGACTTAAGTATCTCAGAAACTGCTGATCTCCTGGGAGTTACACACACAGCAGTCTCTGGTGTTTACAGAGAATGGTGCTTCCCCCCCCCCCCCCCCCCATCCTCACCACATTCTGTAGAGGATGTATTGAGAGCATCCTGAGCAGCTGCATCTGCCTGGTTTGGGAATTGCACCATCTCGGATCGCAAGACTCTGCAGCAGATGGTGAGGTCAGCTGAGAAGATCATCGGGGTCTCTCTTCCCGCCATCACAGACATTTACACCACGTGCTAAACCCGCAAAGCAAACAGCATTGTGAAGGACCCCACGCACCCCTCATACAAACTCTTCTCCCTCCTGCCATCTGGCAAAAGGTACCGAAGCATTCGGGCTCTCATGACCAGAGTGTGCAACAGTTTCTAACCCCAAGTTATCAGATTCCTCAATACCCAGAGTCTAAACTGATATCTACATCACTCATTATATTAAAATTTGTCTTCTACTGTGCCTATTGTCTTGTTTATTATTAATTAATTAATTATTGTGTTGCCCTGTACTGTTTTGTGCACCTTATGTAGTCCCATGTAGGTCTGTAGTCCAGTGTAGTTTTTGTGTTGTTTCATGTAGCACCAGGGTCCTGCAGGAACGTTGTTTCGTTTTTACTGTGTACTGTACCAGCAGTTTATGGTCAAAATGACAATAAAAAGCTACCTGACTTGATTTGAGAAACAAAAAATACCCAGTATCCAAAATAATTCAGTTCTGTGGGTGAAAACACCTTGTTAATGAGAGGTCAGAGAAGAATGGCCAGACTGGTTCAAGTTGACAGGAAGGTGACATTAACTCAAATGGCCATGTGTTACAACTGTGGTGTGCAGAAGAACATCTCTAAACGCACAACACATCAAACCTTGAAGAGGTTGGGCTACAGAAACTGAAGACCATGAATGAACACCATGGCCACTTTATTAGGCACAGGAGGTATCTAATAAAGTGGCCACTGAGTATATATCGTTATACCATCTTAATTGAATTTTTATAAGAGCACCATTGAGAGTGTTATGGGTCCAGAAGTCCCTACTAAAGACTGTGCAAAAGGCTGAGATGATCTTAGGGTTTTCCCTACCATCCATCGGGAACATTTATCCTCTATACATAGTATTATCAAGGATCCCAACCATCCATCCAGCATCCTCTTTGACTTTCTAATAACAAGCAGGAAGCCCTGTTGCATAAAAACAAAAAAAAGGTCGGGATGGGAAACAGTTTCTTCCCTTAGGCGATTAGGCTTCTGAACTCGCAGCCACATCGCATTTTATGTGCGACTGGTTAATCTGCTCTGTAGCTTACAATATTTAATTTATGCACTTTATACATGCGTAATTCATCTGTAGATTTTATCCTTATTTTCCTAAGTTATTGTGTGTTATATATATTACAGTGCTTTACACCCTGGTTCGGAGAAATGTGGTCTCTTTTGACGGTATACAAGTATATAGTTCAAAAACAATAAACTTGGCTTCACTGTAAACATACACAATTGCAACATTTCCCAGCATGCACTCAGACCAGGCATGGGCAAACTGCGGCCCGCAGAACTTGATGACATTATATTAATAAACCTTAACGTTTTTTCCCCGCAATTCTGGCATTTTCCCAATAGATGACGCACTCTATATACATTGACCTTTGTTGAGGTGCAGCGTATTACTCCACATTTGCGCTTTACTCTTTGTTGGGCTCGACCTATTTGTGTGAACAGGCATTCAGCGTCATGAACATCAACAAAGCCAGCCACAGATCCAAGTTAACTGACCAACACCTCAGATCCATCCTGAGAATCACCACAACAAAACTAAATCCAGACTTTGATGC
The DNA here is from genome assembly GCF_030144855.1 of Hypanus sabinus. Lineage (NCBI taxonomy): Eukaryota > Metazoa > Chordata > Chondrichthyes > Myliobatiformes > Dasyatidae > Hypanus > Hypanus sabinus. Next base: position 103,708,564 of record NC_082719.1, on the reverse strand, counting down.
GCTGGCTAAAAAGGGAGACCAACAACACTGTTCCCACTGAAATTAAAAATAAGTTTCTTCGTTGTGTTATGTAAAAAATGCATTTGAAAATATTTTTTTCAATAAGCCTTACATGTTACATGTCATTTCTGTTAAGTGATGGACATGAGTAGTGCGCAGGTGCACGTACGTTCTCAAAATAAAAAATGCGCTCCAGATCAAATAACGCGCTCCGCATACTGGCGCGCAGTCATTGTTCTGTCTTTGTGATGGTCGTTGTTGAGTTTTGGCACAGGGGACAATTGAATAAGAAGGAGCAGGACAAGTAGACCTGCATCTCCTACCATTTTTGAAATAAAGACAGTCAGGAGGAGAGTGATGATGATAATATCTTGAAGGATAACAGAATTTTCAGTGCTTTAAAATAATAACTGTTACTATTAAAAAAGCTGTATTTTATTCATTTAATTTTCAGTGTTTTAGAAGTCATTTCAATAAATAGCTAAGTACCATGGGACTTCAAAAGACAGATATTTTGTTGTAATGCATTTGTTCATTTTCAATTGAAATTAAAGCACATGTTTTCTACATATAACCATATAACAATCACAGCACGGAAACAGGCCATCTTGGCCCTCCTAGTCCGTGCCGAACCCTTAATCTCACCTAGTCCCACCTACCCGCACTCAGCCCATAACCCTCCACTCCTTTCCTGTCCATATACCTATCCAATTTTACCTTAAATGACACAACTGAACTGGCCTCTACTACTTCTACAGGAAGCTCATTCCACACAGTTATCACTCTTTGAGTAAAGAAATACCCCCTCGTGTTTCCCTTAAACTTCTGCCCCCTAACTCTCAAATCATGTCCTCTAGTTTGAATCTCCCCTACTCTCAATGGAAACAGCCTGTTCACGTCAACTCTATCTATCCCTCTCAAAATTTTAAATACCTCGATCAAATCCCCCCTCAACCTTCTATGCTCCAATGAATAGAGACCTAACTTGTTCAACCTTTCTCTGTAACTTAATTGCTGAAACCCAGGTAACATCCTAGTAAATCGTCTCTGCACTCTCTCTAAATTATTGATATCTTTCCTATAATTCGGTGACCAGAACTGCACACAATATTCCAAATTTGGCCTTACCAATGCCTTGTACAACTTTAGCATTACATCCCAACTTCTGTACTCAATGCTTTGATTTATAAAGGCCAGCATTCCAAAAGCCCTCTTCACCACCCTATCTACATGAGACTCCACTTTCAGGGAACTATGCACAGTTATTCCTAGATCTCTCTGTTCCTCTGCATTCCTCAATGCCCTATCATTTACTATGTATGTTCTATTTGGATTATTCCTGCCAAAATGTAGAACCTCACACTTCTCAGCATTAAACTCCATCTGCCAACGTTCAGCCCATTCTTCTAACCGGCATAAATCTCCCTGCAAGCTTTGAAAATCCACCTCATTATCCACAACACCTCCTACCTTAGTATCATCGGCATACTTACTAATCCAATTTACCACCCCATCATCCAGATCATTTATGTATATTACAAACAACATTGGGCCCAAAACAGATCCCTGAGGCACCCCGCTAGTCACCGGCCTCCATCCCGATAAACAATTATCCACCACTACTCTCTGGCATCTCCCATCTAGCCACTGTTGAATCCATTTTATTACTCCAGCATTAATACCTAACGACTGAACCTTCTTAACTAACCTTCCATGTGGAACTTTGTCAAAGGCTTTGCTGAAGTCCATATAGACTACATCCACTGCCTTACCCTCGTCAACATTCCTCGTAACTTCTTCAAAAAATTCAATAACGTTTGTCAAACATGACCTTCCACGCACAAATCCATGCTGGCTACTTCTAATCAGATCCCGTCTATCCAGATAATTATAAATACTATCTCTAGGAATACTTTCCATTAATTTACCCACCACTGATGTCAAACTGACAGGTCTATAATTGCTAGGCTTCCTTCTAGAACCCTTTTTAAACAATGGAACCACATGAGCAATACGCCAATCCTCCGGCACAATCCCCGTTTCTAATGACATCTTAAAGATCTCCGTCAGAGCTCCTGCTATTTCTACACAAACTTCCCTCAAGGTCCTGGGGAATATCCTGTCAGGACCCAGAGATTTATCCACTTTTAAATTTCTTAAAAGCGCCAGTACCTCCACCTCTTTAATTGTCATAGGTTCCATAACTTCCTTACTTGTTTCCCACACCTTAGACAATTCAATATCCTTCTCCTTAGTGAATACCGAAGAGAAGAAATCATTCAAAATCTCTCCCATCTCCTTTGGTTCCACACATAGCTGACCACTCTGATTCTCTAAGGGGCCAATTTTATCCCTCACTATCCTCTTGCTTTTAATATAACTGTAGAAACCTTTCGGATTTACTTTCACCTTATTTGCCAAACCAACCTCGTATCTTCTTTTAGCTTTTCTAATCTCTTTCTTAAGATTCCTTTTACATTCTTTATATTCTTTATATCCCATGATATTTTATTTTCTCTTATGAGGTGTATTACCAAAACACTCCGTCCATCTGCTCCTGGTCTGGCCCCCCTGTCAAATTTTAGAACCCTTTGTGGCCCACAAGTCAAAAAGTTTGCCCACCCCTGACTCAGACTATCCGTATCACCAAACATCATTTCATCCTCCAAGGATACATATATTTTCAACAGTTTTTAATGTAAATAACCAAAACAAACAATGATACCCATATTCTATGCACAAACTAAAAAAAATGTGGAACACTAACTTTGAATCTACATACCTGGAAAATTAAAATGAAAATGGTTTATCAATGGTAGTCTGTAATGATGCCGTAGTTGTGCTCCAGTAAGCTGAAATGCACTACCATCTTATACTATAGAATAACCTGTGCGCTTTTAATAGTTTAGATTTTTTATGTGTGTATCCCTATTATGATTAGCTTACAATTAGACAACACCGGTGAAATAACGTCTTTCAGTGGTGAGCATTAAAAAAATCCACTTAAAAACTATTTCTAAATAACTAGGGCAGCACAGACAAAACAGTGGAGAAACCCAGCAGATCCAGCAGCATCTACTTAAATGAATAAACAGTCGATGTTTCAGGCTGAGACACTTCATCTCGACTGGAAAGGAAGGGGGAAGATGCAGAACAAGGTGGTGGGAGGAGGGGAAGGAGTATAAACTAGAAGGTGATACATGAAGCCATGTTGGTGGGGAGGGGAATGAAGAAAGAAGCTGGGAGATGATAGGTGGAAAAAGTAAAGGGCTAGAGAAGAAGGAATCTGAGAGAAGAGGAGAGTAGACCATGGGAGAAAGGGAAGGAGGAGGAGACAACCAAAGGGAGGTGATAGGCAGATGAGAAGTGGCAAAAGGCCAGTATAGTGAATAACAGAAGAGGGAAGGGGGAGGGAAAAATTACTGGAAGGAGAAATCAATGTTTATCCCATAAGGCTGGAGGCTATCAAGATGGAATATGAGGTGCTGAACTCCACCCTGAGAGTGGCCTCATTGTGGCAGAAAAGGAGACCGAAATATCAGAAAAGGAATTGTGATAGGAATTAAAAATGGCTTGTGACCTGAAAATTACACTTTTTTCAGACGGAACAGAGGAACTTGACAAAGCAGTCCCCCAATACAAAATAACTACATGCCAAGGTCAAACAGGCAGAACTTCATGCCACCAATGTAGCCAACCCCAATAATGCAAAGTCAAGAAATCGTAGCCCAACTGTGAACATAGCCTCCCTTCCAAAGAATCCCACTGCATCAGGAGAGCAGCCAATATAATCAAGGACCACTTTCCACTTCGGTCATCCTTTCTTCTCTTCTGTGGAGCAACCTGATGGGCTGAAAGGCCAAATTTTTCTATAGTCTCCCGCTTTCCATCAGGCGGAAGATACAAAAGCTTGAAAAGTTTACTTCTATTCAGCTACCATCATACTCTTGAACAGACCTGTCACTTACTGAAAATTAACACTTGAATTCCTAATCCACCTTGTCTCAATCTTGCACAGCCCTTTCTCTGTGGCTGCAACACCATAATCTATATTGTTTATATTGTTACTACCTTGTTCTACATGTATGACATGATCTGACTAAATGGTACATAAACAAAAGCATTTCATTAAGTGCTACAGCTATCCATTCACTTCCTCCCTTATCTTAAGGGTACGGAGGAGATTTACCAGGATGCTGCCTGGTTTATTGAGTATGGATTATGATCAGAGATTAAGGGAACTAGGGCTTTACTCTTTGGAGAGAAGCAGGATAAGAGGAGACATGATAGAAGTGTACAAGATATTAAGAGGAATAGATAGAGTGGATAGCCAGCGCCTCTTCCCCAGGGCACCACTGCTCAGTACAAGAGGACATGGCTTTAAGGTAAGGGGAGGGAAGTTCAAGGGGGATATTAGAGGAAGGTTTTTCACTCAGTGGCTGGTGCGTGGAATGCACTGCCTGAGTCAGTGGTGGAGGCAGATACACTAGTGAAATTTAAGAGACTACTAGACAGGTATATGGAGGAATTTAGGGTGGGGGTTATATGGGAGGCAGGGTTTGAGGGTCGGCACAACATTGTGGGCCAAAGGGCCTGTAATGTGCTGTACTATTCTATGTTCTATGTTTTCCAATCAGGACCCCAAACCATCCTTCCAGGTGAGGCGACACTTCACCTGCAAACCTGCTGGGGTCATCTATTGTGTCCAGTATTCCCGATCTAGCCTCCTTTACATTGGTTAGACCCAATGTAGATTGAGGGATCCACTTTGTTGAGCATCCCTGCTCAATCTACAAAAAGTGGAATTTCCCAGTGGCCAATCATTTAAATTGCTATTCCCCTTCCCATTCCGACATGTAGATCTACGGCCTCCTCTTCTGTCACAAAGAAGCCACTCTCAGGTTGGAAGGGCAACACCATCTAGGTAGCCTCCAACCTGATGGCAAGTACACTGACTCCTCCAACTTCCAGCAATACTTTCTCCATCACCTTCACTCTTCTTCAATTCTCCAGTCTGGCTTCTTACTTCTTCTTTTCACCTGCCTATCACATCCCCTTGGTGCCCCTCCTCCTTCCCTTTCTCCCATGGTCCACTCTCCTCTCCAATCAGATTTCCCCCTTCTTCAGCCCATTGCCTTTTCACCCAAGGTTGGTTTGCAGATGCAGCAGGCTATCAAGAAGGCAAATGGAATGTTGGTCTTCATTGCTAGAGGGATTGAATTTAAGAGCAGGGAGGTTATGCTGCAACTGTACAGGGTACTGGTGAGGCCTCACCTGGAGTACTGCATGCAGTTCGGGTCTCCTTACTTGAGGAGGGATATATTGGCTTTGGAGGCAGTGCAGAGGAGGTTCACCAGGTTAATTCCAGAGATGAGGCGGGTTAGACTATGAGGAGAGATTGAGTTGCCTGGCACTGTTCTTGCTGGAATTCAGAAAAGTGAGAGGAGATCGTATAGAAACATATAAAATAATGAAATGGATAGAGAAGGTAGAGGGAGGAAAGTTGTTTCCATTGGTAGGTGAGACTAGAACTAGGGGACATAGCCTCAAGATTCCAGGGAATAGATTTAGGACAGAGATGAGGAGGAACTGCTTTCCCCAGAGAGTGGCAAATCTGTGGAATTCTCTGCCCAATGAAATAGTGGAGGCTACCTCAGTAAGTATATTTAAGACAAGGTTGGATAGATTTTTGCATAGTAGGGGAATTAAGGGTTGGGGGAAAAAGCAGGTACGCAGAGATGAGTCCATGGCCAGATCAGCCATGATCTTATTGAATGGGACAGCAAGCTTGACAACCAGATAGCCTACTCCTGCTCCTATTTCTTATGTTCTATCACCTCGCAGCTTCTTACTTCAACCACCTCCCCCACCCATCTGGTTTCACTTATCACCTTCTAGCTTGTCCTTCTTCCCCTCCATCATCTTCTTATTCAAAGGTTCATTTTTTATCAAAGTATACCACTCTGAAATTATTCTTCTCCAGACAGCCATGAAACCAAGAAAGAAAATAACAGCAGCACGATCATCAACCCCCAAATCCTTCCTCCCTACAAAAAAAACACTAACAAAACAAAACAGGCACAGCAGCCCCCAAATCCCCCTCCCATGCACACAAAAAAAAACAAAAAAATTGGCTGAAAAACACAGAAAACAAAAAAAAAACATAAGGGTGAGAAAAGTCCACATCAAAAATGAAACACCTAAAATAATCTCCAAACTGCACATCACAGGCTCCAACAGTTCCGAAATTACATTCAAGACAAAAAACAAACATAAAAGACACAAAAGTGAAATATATTGTTTCATGATTTATCCAGAAGATGTCGACCGAAAGAGCGTTGTACGCAGGAGGCATCTGGAATTCTGTCATCTTCCCCCTTCCTTTCCAGTCGTTTTGAAGAGGCTCAGCCCAAAACGGTGACTGTTTATTCATTTCTATAGATGCTGCCTGACCTGTTGAATTCCTCCAGAATTTTGTGTATGTTGCAATGACAACAATCAATACATACCAATACCCAGCAAATCAAAGCTTGGTGCACCTCACTTCAGAATCCATTCACACTTCTGCACTGACACCGTCAAAATCGTTCCCAACCATACCTCCACACACATTCATTTTCCAGATACCTTTTTCTTTTACAGCACATTACAGGCCCTTCAGCCCACAAAGTTGTGCTGACCATGTAACCAACCCTAGAAACTGCCTAGAATTTCCCTATACATAGCCCTCATGTACCTATCTAAGAGGCTCTTAAAAGACCCGATTGTATCCACTTCCACCACCGCCACTGGCAGTGCATTCCAGTGCTCTGTGTGAAAAACTTACCCTGACATCCCCTCTGTACCTATTTCCAAGCACCTTAAAACTATGCCCCCTTGTGTTAGCATTTCAGCCCTGGGAAAAAGCCTCTGGCTATCCACATGATCAATGCCCCTCATCATTTTATACAGCTCTATCAGGTCACCTCTCACCCTCTGTCGCTCCAAGGAGAAAACGCCGAGTTCACTCAACCTATTCTCATAAGGTACACCCTCTAATCCAGGCAACATCCTTGCAAATCTCCTCTGCACTCTCTCTATAGTATCTACATCCTTCCTGTAGTGAGGTTACCAGAACTGAACACAGTACTCCAAGTGGGATCTAACTAAGGTCTTATACATCTTTAACATTACCACACGGCTCTTGAACTCAGTCCTACGGTTGATGAAGGCCAACTCACCTTCTGAACAACACTGTCAACCTGCACAGCAGCTTTGAGTGACCTATCAACATGGACCCCAAGATCTCTCTGATTCTCCACACTGCCAAGAGTCTTACCATTAATATCATATTCTGACTTCAAATTTGACCTACCAAAATGAACCACATCACACTTATCTGGGTTGAAGTCCATCTGCCACTTCTCAGCCCAGTTCTGTATCCTATCAATGTCCCGCTGTAACCTCTGACAGCCCTCCAGACTATCCACAACACCTCCAACCTTTGTGTCATCAGCAACCTTACTAAACCATCCTTCTACCTCCTCATCCAGGTCACACATAAAAATCACAAAGAGGAGGGGTCTCAGAACAGATCCCTACGGAACACCACTAGTTACCGACCTCCGTGCAGAATACGAACCCATCTACAACCACTCTTTGCTTTTTGTGGGCAAGCCAATTCTGGATCCACAAAGCAAGGACTTTTTAGATCCCATGCCTCCCTACTTTATGAAGGAGCCTTGCAATGAGAAACTTATCAAATGCCTTACCTCACAACAGTAAGATCCTGCTTAAATAAGAAAAAAGGATTTGCATTCTATAACATCTTTCACAGAGATCTTGGAATATTCCAACATACCTTGTCAAAAAAGCTGGTGAGCCTTTCTGAGAAGGCTGAAGACAGTTCAACCACACATATCGATACTCAGGTCCTTCAATAGAAAGCATCCTAACGTACTACATTGCTGCACTGTACGGAAATTGCATTGTGGCAAACAGGAAGACTCTACAACAGGTAGTCAAAATTGCCCAACTCATCACTGGCACCAGCCTACCTTACATCAAGGGCATATATACAGAAAGGTGTCAGAAAAAGCCAGTAACATCATGAAGGATCCCACCCACCCTGCTCATGGACTGTTTGTCCCACTCCCATCAACGACAAGGCTACGTATTATCCACGCCAGGACCACCAGACTCAAAAACAGTTACTTTCCCCAAGCAGTAATGTTGAACAACGCCTCCACCTACTAACCCACCCCTCCACACCCCCAACTACCACTACATAATCATTTCCTGTCAGTCACCTGATGTACGGATACTCCTCAAGCAGTAAGACTGATCCACACCTCCACCCACTAACCCACCCCTCCACACCCCCAACCACCACTACATTATCATTTCCTGTCAGTCACCTGATGTACAGACACTCCTGTGCCTGTGGACACTCCTGTGGACATACAATCTATCTCTTGTATATAAGCTATCTTACGTATTTATACTTATTGTGTATTTATTGTATTATTGTGCTCTTTATCTTATTGAGTTTTTTTTGTGCTGGATCAGATCTGGAGTAACAATTATTTCATTTCTTTTACACTTGCGTATAGGAAATGACATTAAACAATCTTCAATACTCAACCTTGAACCTTTTAATCAATAAAGTGCTTATGCTGACTGATATAATTTATGAAATGCAGCAGTTATTTAACTCTTCGCAAGTTCCCCATAAACAGCTTATATTTTTTTCAAACATATTAATTGAGAAATAAATATTTGCCTGATCAGCCCATTCTATTTTTCAAACTAGTGCCATGGGATCTTTTATGTTCATCTACAGAAGGAGATGGGAGATCTACTTCAGATTTGATAAATCTGAATTGAAGAGTCATTAAATCTGAAACACTTACTTTCCTCAATATTGTCTGACCTGCTAATTATTGTAAATTCTTAATTTTATTTGCATTTCAAGCTTCAATATCATTTTAGGTGACTGGAGGAAAGTATAGGTGTGATGTCACAGATAAGTTATTTATACAGAGAGTGGAGAGTGCATGGAGCACCCTGCCGGGTGGTAATGGTAGAAGCAGGTACATTAGCACATTTAAGAGTCTCTTAGATAGGCACATGGATGACAGAAAAGTGGAGGGCCATGTGGAAGGAAAGGGTTAGATTAATAGTAAAGTAGGTTAAATAATGTCAGGTTAAATGAGGGAGTCTTCATTTAAAATGGCACTGGTAAAGCACAGTAACTACTTACTAGTAGCAAATAAAACAAAAAAGTTACTACATTAATCACACTTTTTCTTGGGTACAATCACTGCAATCAATAGTCCACTTATCTTCGTTTCATCTGCAAACTTGGCCCAAAATCATCAAATCCGTCATCCAAATCAATAATATATAATAGTAAAAGTGGTCCCAACACCTACACTTGTAGAATACCTTCTATAACTGGCAGCCAACTAGAATAGGCTCTCTTTAAAATAGAGGGTTATGGGTAACCCTAGGTAATTTCTAAAGTAAGTACCTGTTCAACACAACATTGTGGGCTGAAGGGGCTGTATTATGCTGTAGGCTTTCCATGTCTCTATGCAATAGCCTGTAACTTCGCTGTTGGAGCTGAGCTGCTAAACCACCTGTATGATCTGGCATTTTTGCAGTGTAAACTGAAGTCTCGAAATTGCAGGTCAGCTGCTGAGTGACGAATATCGAGACACTGGAGCCCAGGCCCAAGACTGAGAACAAGGAAGAACCCAATGTTTGCCCATTGCTGGAGCAGACTTGGAGCCAATTTGAAGAAGCCGATCCAGGCGAGGTGAGCCAAGGCAGCGGGGGTTTGGGCCCGAAAACACAAATGATCTAATGACTCGCCATAGCTGGAGCAGAATTGAAACTGATTTGATGGGGCAGAACTGTGGAGGCAAGCGGAGGCAATGAAGAGTCAAGGCAGCTGGACCTGAAAATGAGAAAAGCTAAATTGGAAAGATCGGGTACAGGCTGAATCGAGGCAGCTGAGAGAGTATTGATGTGACAGGGCCCAGGTCCGAGAGCAAAGAACGACACAAGGTTTTGTACAATTTAAGTACCAGGCCAGATTGAAAAGGTCAGGGTGTTGGGTCTGGAGATGAGGGACTGCCAGTTCAGTTCGTTGCTCCATGAGGTTTATTCCTCTCTGCACTGAACTGAAGCAGTGGCCTACAACTAACAGGTCCCTGGATTAGCTGCAGTGATGACTGGCTTCATGGCTGTGGAATGACTTTAGTGAACTTCAATTCTGAATGTTATTTGCTTACTTTTATTTTTGCATAATTCTTTTTCAGCACATTGGGTGTTTGATGTACTCTTTTTAATGAGTTCTATTAAGTTTCTTTGATTTGTGGCTGCTTGTAAGGGGACAAATCTCAAAGGTGTACATTCTATGCATACTTTGATAATAAATACACTTTGAACTTTGAATTTTAAATTTATCTCTTTGAAATCTATCAAACATTGCTAGGCCTAGATAGAATGGCCTTGGAGAGGATGTTTCCTGTAGTGGGTGACTTTAGGACCAGAGAGCACAGCCTCAGGATAGAGAGGTGTCCACTTAGAACAGATGAGGAGGAATTTCTTTGGCTAGAGAGTAGTGAATCTGTAGAATTCATTGCCACAGACGACTGTGGAGGCCAACTCATTGGGTATATTTAAAGCAGAGGTTGACAGATTCTTCACTAGTAAGGATGTCAGAAGTTATGAGAAGGCAAAAGAATGGGGTTGAAAGGGATAATAAGTTGGCCATGATGAAATGTCAGAGCAGACTCAATGAGCCAAATGACCTAATTCTGCTCCTATGTCTTTTGGTCTTATGGTCTTACCCATCTCTACCACCACCCCTGGTAGTGTATTCAATGCACTCACCACTCTGTGTAAAAATACTTACCTCTGGCATCGCCCTAAACTTTCCTCTGATCACCTTAAAGTTATGCCCCCTCATATTAGTCATTTCTGCCCTGGAAAGAGTCTCTGGCCGTCCACTTGATCTATACCTCTAATCATCTTAAACACCTCTATCAAGTCACCTTTCATACATAAACAAACACACACACACACACACACACACACACACACACACAACTCTAAAAAAATGGACCATTGTCTTACATATTTTATTTAATGCATTTCTACCCTCTCAGATGTTTGTTATTCTCAGTTCCTGAGATCTGAGAATTTCAGTTCTGATCCCAAACAGCTCACATCAAATAAAAGATTCCAGTATCAATTCTGAAGGAACAAGGACGGAACCATTCCTCCAATATTGCTAATAAGGGTCACTTTTCTTAAAGCAATATTTCATTCACATGCATATTATATCTTATATTCATACCAATTTAATTGTACTTCAGAGTTAACCTGGTCCAAGCAACATCACTATCCTGAGAGTAAAATCTTCAAGATTCAGAATTAGGCTTAATAATACCAGGATATATTGTGAAATTTGTTACGGCAGCAGTTCAATGAAATACATGATAGATAAATAAATAGAGATTAAAAAACTGGTTTACAGTAAATACATATAAATGTCTATTAAATAGTTAAGTTAAAATAAGTAATGCAAAAAAACATAAATAAAAAGTAGTGAGGTAGTGTTCATGGGTTCAAAGTCCATTTAGAAATCGGATAGCAGAATCACTTGACGTGTGCCTTCAGGCTTCTGTCCCCCCTTCCCAACAGTAACAATGAGAAGAATTCCTCCTCATATTCCCCTTAAACATCTCACCATTAACCTATGATTTCTAGTTCTAGTCACTTCGAAGAGTGGAAAAAGCATGGAAAAACCTTATCTATTAAGAAATTCAGGTTATATACCGTGCACATTTTATACCTTTCATAACTTCATACATCTCTGTCAAATCCCTCCTCATTCTTCTGTGCTCCAGGGAATAAAGTCCAAACCTAGTCAACCCTTCCCTGTAACTCAGGTCCTCAAGTCCCAGAAACATGCTCACAAATTTTCTCTGTAACTATTTTAATCTTATTGATATCTTCTCTGCTGGAAGGTGACCAGAACTCCAAATTAGGCCTCACCAATGTCTTAAGACCATAAGACCATAAAACCATAAAATATAGGAGCAGATGTAGGCCATTTGGCCCAATGAGTCTGCTCCACCATTTAATCATGGGCTGATCCAATTCTTCCAGTTATCCCCACTCCCCTGCCTTCTCCCCATACCCTTTGATGACCCGGCTAATCAAGAACTTATCTAACTCTGCCTTAATTACATCCAATGACTTGGCCTCCACAGCCACTCATGGCAACAAATTCTACAGATTTACCACCCTCTGACTAAAGTAATTTCACCACATCTCATTTCTAAATGGATGTCCTTCAATCCTGAAGTCATGCCCTCTTGTCCAATACTCCCCTACCATGAGAAATAACTTTATCATATCTAATCTGATCAGGCCTTTTAACATTCAGGATGTTTCTATGAGATCCCCCTCATACTCCTGAACTCCAGGGAATACAGCCCAAGAGCTACCAGACATACCTCATATGGTAACCCTTTCATTCCTGGAATCATTCTTGTGAATCTTCCCTGAACCCTCTCTAATGTGAGTACATACTTCCCAAAACTGCAAACAATACTCCAAGTGTGGTCTCACAAGTATCTTATAGTGCCTCAACATCACATCCCTGTTCTTATATTCTATACCTCTGGAAATGAATGCCAGCATTGCATTCGCCTTCTCCACCACTGACTCAATCTGAAGGTTAACCTTTAGGGTATCTTGCACAAGGACTCCCAAGTCCCCTTGTATCTCTGAATTCTGAATTCTCTCCCCATCTAAATAATAGTCTGCCACTTTTCTTCCACCAAAGTGCATGACGATACACTTTCCAACATTGTATTTCATTTGCCATTTCTTTGCCCATTCCCCTAAACTATCAAAGTCTCTATGCAGGCTGTCTTTCCACAACACTACTCGCTCCTCCACCTATCTTTGCATCATCGGCAAACTTAGCCACAAATCCATTAATCCCATAGTCCAAATCATTGACATACATCATAGAATAGGATCCCTTTATTCCCACACTCTGTTTTCTGCTGATCAGTCAATGCCCCAACCATGCTAGTGACTTCCCTGTAATTCCATGGGTCCTTACCTTGCTAAGCAGTCTCATGCAGCACCTTGTCAAAGGCCATCGGAAAATCCAAGTACACCACACCTACTGCATCTCCTTTGTCTATCTTGCTTGTAATTTCCTCAAAAAATTGCAGGAGCTTAATCAGGTAGGATTTTCCTTTCAGAAAACTATGCTGCCTTTGGCCTATCTTGTCATGTACCTCCAGGTACTCTGTAATCTCATCCCTACAATCGATTCCAACAACTTCCCAACCACTGATGTCAGGCTAACAGGTCTATAGTTTCTTTTCTGCTGCCTCCCACCCTTCTTAAATAACAGAGTAACATTTGTAATTTTCCAGTCATCCAGTACAATGCCAGAATCTATCAATTCTTGAAAGATCATTGTTAATGCCTCTGCAATCTCTCCAGCTACTTCATTCCATCAGGTCCAGGAGATTTATCCACCCTCAGACAATTAAGCTTCCTGAGCACCTTCTCAGTGTAACACACTGCTAAGGTAATGGTTTCTCTGTAGCAGCAGTGTTTGGGTTATGACTAAAGATAACGGGGGCTTTGGAATGTGTGCTATGCAATGAGAGGCATGTTTTGTGGGTCTAGGAGCAGGGATATGGCAGTCTTTTGTCGGCAAGAGATGAAGAGAGAAGATGCAAATGGAAAGAGTTGGTAGACCAGCAGACGGAGTGGACTCAGAGCGAGGGTCTGACAGCCAGCGATGCTCGGAGAAGGTCAATGGGGAACGAATGGACAAATCTGTGATCTCCAACGTGCACATTAGACTGTTTCATTAAAATGGGCCCCTTTTCTTTTTATTTTCTTTACTAACCCTATAGTCAGATTAAGATTTATAAGGTTCAATTGTTAAGTTGCATATGGTGTACCATCTGGTATTTTATGGTTCGGATTTGTAACCGGGCAACACATCATGCAGCATCCACACAAACAAGATTTCTCAGTTTGGCTGGGCCAGAGGCTGTCTTCCCCTAGAAAAGCGTATGCTGGCCGAACCTGTGGATTACGTCAGTCAGAATATTTACTGCACATATTTCACTTCCCTGCCACTCTTGAATGTCCAGTATATGTACTGCAGATGTCATCCACTGTGAAGACTGATGCAAAATACGTATTCAGTTCCTCTGCCATCTCCGCGACTCTCATTACAATATTTTCAGCATCATTTTCTATTGGTTCTATATCTTCCCTCAACTCTCTTTTACCCTTTATATACTTAAAAAAGCTTTTAGATTCTTCTTTAATATTAGTTGCCAGCTTTTCATAATTCATCTTTTCCTCCCTAATGACCTTCATAGTTTCCTTCTGCAAGTTTTTAAAAGCTTCCCAATCCTCTCTTCCCACTAGCTTTGGCTTCCTTGTCTGCCCTTTCTTTTGCTTTTACTTTGGCTCTGACTTCACCTGTCAGCCACGGTAGTGTCCTACTTCTACTGGAAAATTTCTTCTTATTTGGAATATATCTGTCCTTTACTTCCCTCATTTTTCATAGAAACTCTAGCCATTGCTGCTTTTCTGTCCTTCCTGCTAGTGTCCCTTTCCAGTCAACTTTGGTCAGTTCCCCTCTCATGCCATTGTAATTTCCTTTATTCCACTGAAATACTGACACATTGGAAGTTCTTTTCTCTCTCCTGCTGTAATTTGTAATCCACACCTTATAAAATTTCAATGTACTCTACTTATTTCTATATGCCACAAAAAATAAACAAACTGTAATTAGAAATGAAAATCCTGGTTAATTTTTATTTCTCTAACTCACATCTTGAAGTAAAATGCAACTCTACACCAACTTTCCAGCAGATATTAGCTAAGTCAGCACAGACTGGATAATAAACTAAACATCCTGATTTAAGTAGCTCAGCAGAAAACCCGTGAGCATGTTAATAGTCCTTTAATTCCCTCAAGTGAAACTATAATGTGAGAAATGTAAAACATAATCAATTAATTCACAATTACATACAATGGATTCAGGTTAATGGGGCCATATGTTAATCAGGGCAGCTGCTTATTCATAACAAACAAAAACTAATCTAAAAAAATTGCCAGGTTTTCCTCTGTTTGTTTGGGACACTATACAACTTAATTGAGTTTAGGAGACTGTTTCCAAACAGTTTCTAACAAGCATCAGCCGCGTACACTTGTGTGTCTATTAGACACTACACCATGCTTAGAATTAAGAGTTTTTAAAATAGTGCCACTTCCGTGTGTTTGTGTTCCAAAAGCAGTGATTATTGTCACTGATAGTTGGTAACTAATAAGCATAAGACAATTCCAAATTGTTTTGCTCACTGCTGTTTCAAGCATTCAGGCTTGGAGATGCCAGAAATGGCCAAGAGTGAAACTGAATCGATTTCCCTTTTCAAAGTTACGATCTACAAAGATCTTGAAGGTATCAACAATCAACTTCAATGTTACAATGAAAATGAAGATTTAGAGGACGCAATCATCAAAAGTATCGTATGAAGGCAGTCCATTGTCTGCACTAGGTGTCTGCGCTGATTTTGTTCACTTACAGTCAATCAAAAGAACATACCAGTGTATATTGGATTAATTCCTCCACCAATAACTATTAGGAACTATAGTTTTATAGTACTATATCAGTTGTAGCAGTATTCTGATTTGTTCTCTATTTCATTTAAATACTTAGATTGTCTTTTTTAATCTTTCTGATTATTTCCATGAAACCGGCTAATTCGGTCAGCCACTTAATTGGGCCAAAGTGTCCTGGTCCCAACGAGTCCCAGAGAACCGGAATTCACTGTATTCAGGTATGACATTAATTCATGTACAATGGAATGAGAGTTACATATAAATGAAATAATCAGATATCCTATGATGGACTAAATCACCTGATGCAAACACACACTATCAAAGACGGCTGTTGTCCAATGTTTCAAAAGTAGCTCTATATATAATATAATTACAAGATGTCAAAGTATTAAGGGGTAACCCAATCTTGCAGTTCAGCTGGCAAACTGCTTGAGCTCCAGTCTCGCAGTTTGTAATGTTATCGCTACTCCTTGATTAGATTACAGTCTTTTAATCCCCTCCCTGACAACCATGTAATATTTATTCTCAGTTTACTTAACCACCAATTTTTTTGCTATTTATGGTTCACAGATGTACCAGGTTTTCAAATGGTACCAAATCTCCAGTTGCAGCAGATCACCTCAGATAATATTGCTAATGTTTGTTTAACCAGACTTATAGCAACTCAATATATCATTTATTGATATTTTATAAATAAATGATTACATTCATCAATTTGTGCTGTTCAAAAGATAATTCAAAGAAGCATAATTTAAAAAGCTAGTTTTCTTATGAATTTATGGACACTATTTTTCTCAACAGAATCAGAACCAGGTTTAGTATCACTAGCATTTGTTGTGAAATTTGTTGTTTTGCAGCAGCAATACATTGCAATATATAGTAATGAAAACTATAAATTACAATAAGACATTTATACTGTGTAAAATAAAAAAATGAATTAAGTAATTAGTGCAAAAAGAGATCAAAAAATATAGTGAGGAAATGTTCATGGGTTTATTATCCAATCAGAAATCTGATGGCAAAGGGGAAGAAGCTGTTCCTGAATTGTTGAGTATGTATCTTCAGGCTCCTGTGCTTCCTTCCTGATGGTAGCAATGAGTAGTGGACACTGTGCTGGGGGTCCTTAATGATGGATGCCACCTTTTTGAGGCATCACCTTTTGAAGGTGATGGGGAATATAGTGCCCATGATGGAGCTGGCCAAGTTCACAACTTTCTGCAGCTGTTTCCAATCCTATGCAATGGCTCCTCCATAACAGACAGTGATGTAACCAATTAGAATGTTCTCCACAGTACACTGTAACATTGAAAGAAAAGGCGTGAATACTTGTGATTTAGATTTTGTTACATAAATTTGAATTTGGAGAACAAAGCTTGAGAATCGGAGCTAGAGTGCGGCGGCAGCCATTTTGATTGTTTTCTTCTCATCGGAGTTAAGAGAGGCGGGACTGCGCAGGCGTGTGATGTCGGGCAGCGAAGCGCAGAACATTTAAAAGGAACAGAGCCTTATACAGTGAGCAGCAGAGTGAGCCAGGAACAGAGTGAAGGCTTAAGGGCTTGAGCTCAACAGGCTTAGGCAGAAACGGGCGTAGCAAGGTAGGTTTAATTTTCAATTTTTCCTGTTATTTGAGGAGAGGGGGAACTATGAGTGTGAGGACAGCTTGTTTTTCTCGGTGTCGGATGTGGGAGGTCCTGGAGTTTCTTAGCCTCCTGGAATTCCACATCTGCACCAGGTGCAGCCCCTAAGAGACAGTGTTAGGGAACTGGAGATGCAGCTCGATGACCTTCATCTGGTCAGGGAGAGTGAGGAGATAATAGAGAGGAGTTACAGGCAGGTGGTCACACCGGGGCCACGGGAGACCAGACAAGTGGGTCATGATTAGGAGAGAGAAGGGGAAGAGTCAAGTACTACAGAGTACCCCAGTGGCTGTACCCCTTGACAATAAATACTCCTGTTTGAGTACTGTTGGGGGGGGGGGGGGGGGGGACAGCCTACCCGACGGAAGCGACAGTGGCCATGCCTCTGGCACAGAGTCCGGCCCTGTAGCTCAGAAGGGTAGGGAAAGAAAGAGGAAGGCAGTAGTAATTGGGGACTCAATAGTTAGGGGGTCAGATAGGCGATTCTGTGGACACAGTCAGGGGACCTGGATGGTAGTTTGCCTCCCAGGTGCCAGGGTCCGGGATGTTTCTGATCATGTGCAAGATATCCTGAAGTGGGAGGGTGAGGAGCCAGAGGTCGTGGTACATATAGGTACCAATGACATAGGTAGGAAAAGGGAAGAGATCCTAAGGAGTCTATAGGGAGCTAGGAAGGGAGTTGAGAAGGACGGGAAAGGTAGTAAACTCGGGATTACTGCCTGTGCCATGCGACAGTGACAGTAGGAATGGAATGAGGTGGAGGATAAATGCATGGCTGAGGGATTAGAGCAAGGGGCAGGGATTCAAGTTTCTGGAACATTGGGACCTCTTTTGGGGCAGGTGTAGCCTGCACAAAAAGGACGGGTTGCACTTGAATCCTAAGGGGACCAATATCCTGGCGGGGAGATTTGCAAAGGTTACTGGGGAGACTTTAAACTAGAATGGTTGGAGGGTGGGAATCAATTTGAAGAGACTAGAAGAGAGGAGGTTAGTTCATAAATAGAGAAAGCTAGTAGACAGTGTGTGAGGGAGGATAGGCAGGTGACAGAGAAGGGGAGTGCTCAGACTGAAGATGTAGGGGAAAAGGAAGAAAAAGATAATAAAGTTGTTTGCATCGTTAGGGATAAACAGAGAGTAAGAGGTGGAGAGTTTCTTAAATGCATCTATTTTATTGCTAGGAGCATTGTAAGAAAGGTGGATGAGCTTAGAGCATGGAAATATGATGTTGTAGCTATTAGTGAAACATGGTTGCAGGACAGCTGTAATTGGCAACTAAATATTCCTGGATTTCGTTGCTTCAGGTGTGATAGAATCGGAGGGGCAAAAGGGGGAGGTGTTGCATTGCTTGTCCGAGAAAATATTACAGCGGTGTTTTGGCAGGATAGATTAGAGGGCTCGTCCAGGGAGGCTATTTGGGTGGAACTGAAGAATGGTGTAGTAACACTTATAGGGATGTATTATAGACCACCTAATGGGGAGCGAGAATTGGAGGAGCAAATTTGTAAGGAGATAGTAGATATTTGTAGTAAGCACAGGGTTGTGATTGTGGGAGATTTTAATTTTCCACACATAGACTGGGAAGTCGATTCTGTAAAAGGGTTAGATGGTTTAGAGTTCGTAAAATGTGTGCAGGGTAGTTTTTTGCAGCAATACATAGAGGTACCAACTAGAGAAGGGACAGTGTTGGATCTCCTGTTAGGGAATGAGATAGATCAGGTGACGGAGGTATGTGTTGGGGAGCACTTCGGGTCCAGTGATCACAATGCCATTAGTTTCAATATAATTATGGAGGAGGATAGGACTGGACCCAGGGTTGAGATTTTTGATTGGAGAAAGGCTAACTTGATGCGAAAGGATTTAGAAGGCGTAATAGGGACAATTTGTTTTATGGGAAGGATGTAATAGAGAAATGGAGGTCATTTAAAGGTGAAATTTTGAGGGTACAGAATCTTTATGTTCCTGTTAGGTTGAAAGGAAAGGTTAAAAGTTTGAGAGAGCCATGGTTTTCAAGGGATATTGGAAACTTGGTTCAGAAAAATAGAGAGAGATCTACAATAAATATAGGCAGCATGGAGTAAATGAGGTGCTCGAAGAATATAAAGAATGTAAAAAGAATCTTAAGAAAGAAATTAGAAAAGCTAAAAGATATGAGGTTGCTTCGGCAAGTAAGGTGAAAATAAATCCAAAGGGTTTCTACAGTTATATTAATAGCAAAAGGATAGTGAGGGATAAAATTGGTCCCTTACCCTTAGAGAATCAGAGTGGACAGCTATGTGTGGAGCCAAAAGAGATGGGGGAGATATTGAACAATTTCCTTTCTTCCAGTATTCACTAAGGAGAAGGATATTGAATTGTGTAAGTTAAGGGAAACAAGTAGGGTAGTTATGGAAACTATGATGATTAAAGAAGAGGAAGTACTGGCACTTTTAAGGAATATAGAAGTGGATAAGTCTCCGGATCCTGACAGGATATTCCCTAGGACCTTGAGGGAAGTTAGTGTAGAAATAGCAGGGGCTTTGACAGAAATATTTCAAATGTCATTAGAAAAAGGAATGGTGCCGGAGGATTGGCATATTGCTCATGTGGTTCTATTGTTTAAAAAGGGTTCAAAGAGTAAACAATTATCGGCCTGTAAATTTGACGTCAGTGATGGGTAAATTAATGTAAAGTATTCTTAGAGATGGTATATATACTTATCTGGATAGACAGGGTCTGATTAGGAACAGTCAACATGGATTTGTGCGTGGAAGGTCATGTTTGACAAATTGAATTTTTTGAAGAAGTTACTAGGAAAGTCGACGAGAGTAAAGCAGTGGATGTTGTCTATATGGACTTCAGTAAGGCCTCTAACAACGTTCCACACGGAAAGTTAGTTAGAAAGGTTCAATCGTTAGGTATTAATATTGAAGTAGTAAAATGGATTCAACAGTGGCTGGATGGGAGATGCCAGATAGTAGTGGTGGATAACTGTTTGTCAGGTTGGAGGCCAGTGACGAGTGGTCTGCCGCAGGGATCTGTACTGGGTCCAAAGTTGTTTGTCATATACATCAATGATCTGGATGATGGGGTGGTAAATTGGATTAGTAAGTAAGCAGATGATACTAAGACAGGTGGCGCTGTAGATAATGAAGTACGTTTTCAACGTTTGCAGAGAGATTTAGGCTAGTTAGAAGAGTGGGCTGAAAGATGGCAGATGGAATTTAATGCTGATAAGTGTGAGGTGTTACATTTTGGTAGGACTAATCAAAATAGGACATACATGCTAAATGGTAGGGCATTGAGGAATGCAGTAGAACAGAGTGAACTACGAATAATGGTGCATAGTTCCCTGAAGGTGGAATCTCATGTGGATAGGGTGGTGAAGAAGGCTTTTGGAACGCTGGCCTTTATAAATCAAAGCATTGAGTATAGGAGTTGGGATGTAATGTTAAAATTGTACAAGGCATTGCTAAGGCCAAATTTGGAGTATTGTGTACAGTTCTGGTCACCAAATTATAGGAACGATGTCAACAAAATAGAGAGAGTACAGAGGAGATTTACTAGAACGTTACCTGGGTTTCAGCACCTAAGTTACAGAGAAAGGTTGAACAAGTTAGGTCTTTATTCTTTGGAGTGTAGAAGGTTGAGGGGGGACTTGATAGAGGTATTTAAAATTATGAGGGGGATAGTTAGAGTTGACGTGGATAGGCTTTTTCTATCGAAAGTAGGGGAGATTCAAACAAGAGGACATGAGTTGAGAGTTAAGGGGCAAAAGTTTAGGGGTAACATGAGGGAGAACTTCTTTACCCAGAGAGTGGTAGCTGTGTGGAATGAGCTTCCGGTAGAAGTGGTAGAGGCAGGTTCGATTTTGTCATTTAAAAAAAATTGGAGAGGTATATGGACAGGAAAGGAATGAAGGGTTATGGACTGAGTGCAGGTAGGTGGGACTAGGTGAGAGTAAGCGTTCAGCACGGACTAGAAGGGCCGAGATGGCCTGTTTCTGTGCTGTAATTGTTATATGGTTATATGGTTATAAAACAATAGACAAAAATTCATATAAACTATCTATGGAATTCTCAGTCACAGAATTATCAGTTACTTTAAAAACTACTACTACGTTGACTCAGGCCTTGGGGGCTGGCATCAGGCACAATGACAGACTCCCTACTCCTCCCTCTTCCTCATCAGTGTGTTCAGTTCATCTACATTAGCCGTGCCGCTATCTTCTAGGAGCGTGTTGACCATAGGCTTGGGAGGGCACCCAGGGCTCATCCTCCCCTGCTTGGGCTCCCATGTGATGACTAGGCTGGCAGGTAGCTCAGGGTAGCGTAGACAGTGCCCTGCTAGTTGCAGTCTTCTCGCCTCGATTTTAGTAGTGAACATCGGTAGGTCGTCATAGAGCTTGATGTTCGTCATGTGTTGTTGCAACTCACGTCAAGAGCCATCCGGAGCATTTCGGTATAGCAATCATCTAGTGACTTTCGCATGGTCTTGGTGAGTGTCCACGTCTTGCATCCATACATGAGAATAGATTCTATGGCTGCTATGAAGATCCTCTTTTTGAGCCCTCTGGCCAGGTTTGACCTCCAGATTTCCTTCATGTCGTTCATTGCCCTCTACGCCAGTGCCTTCCATATCTTTATGTCCTTCTCCGAACTCATCATTCATGACCTGAGGTACTTGAAGTCGAAGACTTTCTTAATGGTATCATTCTTTACAATCTTGAGAGTACCTTCGTCGCAGTTGAAGTCCAACTTTATTGCACTCAATTTCCACTTTTGTTAGTAGCTGCTGTGCTTCCTCCATCTGGTCAGACAGCAGGACTATGTCATCTGCAAAATTGAGATCTGTGAGCATAACTGGTCTGACCCTTTTGATTTGTCCTGGATTTATGGTAAAACCAAGCTTGACATGATCTTTGGTAGCTTGACGTAGAGCGTAATCAAGGACAACTGTAAAGATGTAGGGTGCCACAGTGTCTCCTTGCAGCACACCAGCCAGGAGCTGGAATACTGCTGTTTCTTCATCTGGTGATACAACTTTTGCCATGGTCTCAGTATAGCTGGACTCTATTGCTCTCAGTAGACGGTCTGGCACTCCGTAAGCTCTCCGGATCTTCAGTATTTTACCTCGGTGAATGGAATCAAAAGCTTTGTGAAAATCGATGAAAGTAAGCACGGCTGATAGGCTGTTCTTCTTGACTTCCTCAATGATTCTACGGAGAGCAAGTATTTACATTACTGTTGTGCACTTCTGCCGAAAACCATTCTGATTGAATCTTAGCTTAGGGTCAATGGCAGTGCGAATCTTGTTCAAGATCATCCAATTGTATAGCTTGCTAAGATGCAGGTCCACAGTAACTACCACAGTAGTTATCTGTCTTCGTGAGGGACCCAGACTTGGGGACAGGGATGATGTTTGAGAGTGACCACTGTTCTGGTTTGTTGCCTTTCATCAGCGCCGTATCACATATGTCCAGCAAGGTGTCATTCAGGTTGCAGTTTTTCAAGACATATAGTGGTATCCCATCTGGTCCTGCGCTCCTACCCTGTTTGAGTGCATACTTGACCTTCTTCAGTTCCTCAACAGTGTATGAGCCGTCATCGATGTCGACTTGCGTAAGTGTCATAGGTATGTCCAATCCTTCTTCCGTGATCATTGGAGGGCTTCCCAGCAGGTTCTTTAAGTGGGTCAACCATGTCTAGACACAGTCCTCTGCCGTTCTTATTTGATCTGATGGGGACTTCTTCCATCTGCTGATCTCATTGACTAGGTGCCATGCTTCTCCATGCTGCTTGTCTTCATTAGCAGCTTCTACCCATCTAATCCTCTCAGCTAGTTCCACTTCCTTCAGTCAGTCATAGGTGGCAAAGAGATTCTTCTTTGCTGTCTTGAACTTGTCTCTTAGCTCTTTTGTTTCATTCCTTCTGAGTTCAGCATGACGAGCATTAACCACACGCCTTGCTGCAACGACGTCAGGATGTTTCGAGATCCGGCTCTTTTTGATTCGCTTCACAGTATGCAGACTCTGTTGCATCTGTGTGTGCGTCTATGAGCCGTTGATAGTGGTCGGTGGCAGTCTCTTCCTCCTCCCTCTCCAGTGGACTGATGCGATTTCTCACTTCCACAGTGTACTGGGCTTGAAGAATAGGTTGTGAGGAGAATGCCTTCCAGTCTATCTTCTCCTTGGGACCTGTGGGTTTGGGTTCCTGCAGGCTCAGTCTCACTCACATTGACACTGCTCTACGGTAAGAACTGACTGAGTTGAAGGTGCTGCAGGCTTCTGTGCTGATCACACAATTACGCCATTTTGTTTTCATGAGGATGTAGTCGAGATGTTTCCTGTTGAGGAAGGCTCTGTTTACACATGTCCACAGTTTGCCAACTCACTTCTTGAATTGTGTGTTGGCGGCAATGAGACCATGTTCGTCGATGAAATCACTAGGTATTGTCCATTTCTGTTGGTAAAGTCATGGTATGAGTATGGAACATCTTTAAAAAAGAGCCACTATTAGTTAGATGACATATGTAGAAGTTAGTTAATTGACAAATACATTCAGTGGCCCCTTTATTAGATACACTTGTACACCTGCTTGTTAAAACAAATATCAGCCAAACATGCAACTCAGTGCATAAAAGCATGCAGACATTGTCAAGAGGTTCAGTTGTTCAGACCAAACATCAGAATGGGAAAGAAATATGGCCTAAGTAACTTTGACTGTGGAATGATTGTTGGTGCCAAATGGGGTTACTTGAGTTTCTCAGAAAATGCTAATCTCTGGGATGTTCATGCACAACAGTCTCTAGAGTTTACACAGAATGGTGCGAAAAACAAAAAAAATCTCATTAGTGGCAGTTCTTTGGGTGAAAATACCTTTTTAATGCGAAAGGTCAGTGGGGGATGGCAAAACCGGCTGAAGCTGACAGGAAGGCAACTGTAACTCAAATAACCATGTGTTACAACAATGGTGTATAGAAGAGCATCTCTGAACACACAACACGTCAAACATTGAAGTAGATGGGCTACAGCAGCAGAAGACCACACTGGGTCCCACTCCTGTAACTAATAAAGTGGCCACTAAATGTATACGGACTACAGCCTCAATAATCAAAATATCCTTCTGAAGCAGAAGATCCATTCAAGTACATCTGCATGAGCTTATTAACTAATACCGCATGGATTGTTATCTGTGGTACCTCAACCAGGCAAGATATTAATTGAAGCTTAGACACTTGCAAAGGAAATTCACAGTATGTCAATGCAGTGTGCTCCTAACATTTCCAAATAGATTATACTGTACCAGCAGCACTTAGCAACAGACCACATCACTGAGTTGATTCCGAACAGGAATAAACAAAGTCACTTGACATCAAGACAGATTTGATTGACAGCCAAATTTGAATTGAGTCATACATAGCACAAAGATGGCTGTGGTGAAAAATGACTAGTCTTTACAACCCCAGGGTATCAATGCAGTATTCTACCATAGAGAGCATTCTGTTTGCATCACCGTCTGGTAGAGAAGGGCCACTACATAGGATCAGAAAAAGCTGCAGAAGGTTGTAAACTCGATCAGCACTATCATGGGCACTAGACTCCAGGACACCTTCAAAAGGTGATGTCTCAAAAAGGTGACATCCATCATTAAGGACTCTCACCAGCCACACACTCATTACTACCATCAGGGAAGAAGTACAGAGGCCTGAAGACACACACTCAAATGTTTTAGGAACAGCTTCTTCCCCTCTACCATCAGATTTCTGAATAACCATGAACCCAGGTAAACTATCTCCCTTTGCTCTCTTTTTGCACTACTTACTTAATTTAATTTTGTTATAAATATTATTGTAATTTATGGTTTTATTATTATTTATTGCAGGTACTGCTGCTGCAAAACAACAAATTTCACTTGTAATTTGCAGAAACTGAAACTGGAGAAAGGTCTTTTTGAAGACCTGGACTGAAACTCACCCAAAACAGAAATGTTAAGCTATGAACATCTCCACCAAGGAAGAGCCTGATGTTGTTTCCTTAAAATTACATAGGGTTAGTAACAAAATTTGTACTAACTGACAATGAAGAAAGAGGCACAAGAGACTGCTGATGCTATGTACTGTGACCAGAAATATACATAACTGAAGAAGCTTCGCAAATACAGTGTTCTATGTGCAAAGGGGATAGAATGGCCTATGGGATTCACTTGAGCATACTGAGTGCTGTTGGAGCTGTGCTCGTATGAGTAACTGAAAAATGTTCCCCAACACTCCTGGTTTAACTCTTGTAGACTGGCCTTGATGTTGGAGAGAGAGCCGGCTGAGGCTGGGATGGTGGAGGAGCCCATCAGTGTTTCAGAGGAGCTGGCCTGGCTTCAGACCGTGTTGGTGCCCACTACTCGGAAGCATCGAAGTTGGTGTAGTATAACTGTGGGAGATTGTGTCAGAGATTTCACTTACAATTGCACTGTTGGACAGTGATAACATAAGTTGCCACAGGCCTGTTACCCTTGTCTAGTGGGGGGGACAGGCAACATGGGAGCTGTGTAGCTTTGGATGTAGCACGAATTAGGCCTTAAGCTTTGGGCTCACCTGCTGCTGCAGACTAGGTGAGAGACGCAGAAGTGTTTACAGCATGACGTGCGAGCTCAGCTGGGGACTGGCCTCTTCCATCAGTACTACCCTCCCATGTTCGAGTACTGGAATGACAAGCTGGGTTGTGCCAGGAGGCTGTACCATCCATCACCAGACCTTATCGCTCAGGGTCTTGGGCTATATATAGGTTTATTTTTTTCAAGTGAATGTGCTTATTTGCTTGCTATTTTTAATTACGTTCTTGCTAATTTTGAATGCTTACTTGCTATTTTGAATGTTTTGTATCTTGGCCACAGAGGAAATGCTGACTCATTTAGCTATATCCATGTATGGTTTGAATGATAATTAAACTTGATTTGATTTGATTGAGAGAGAACCCAATGATCCTCACAACCCTTCGTACAGATTTGTGGTTAAACGCCTTGCAATTCCCACACCAGGTGGTGATGCATTAGGGCGCCATGGTAACGTAGCCGTTAATGCAATGCTATTACAGTTCAGAGCACTTGGAATTCATTTATGGTGCCATCTGTAAGTTTGTACGTCCTCCCTGTGAATGCATAGGTTTCCTCCAGGCACTCTGGTTTCTTCCCCCAGTCCAAAGATTTACCAGTTAATAGGTTAACTGTAAGTTCTCCTGTAATTGAGTTAGGATTAAATAGAAGGGTAGCTGGGCAGTACGGTTCATTGGGCTGGAAGGGCCTGTGCTGCACTGTATCTTATTTAAACAGACAGACAGATAGCTACTATGTTCAGTTCTGGTCACCTCATTATAGGATGGATGTGGAAGCTTTAAAGGGTGCAGAGCAGATTTATCAGGATGCTGCCTGAGTTAGAGAGCACGCCTTATGAGGATAGGGTGAGTAGCTACAGCTTTTCTCTTTGGAGCGAAGAAAGATGAAAGGTGACTTGACAGAGGTGTAAAAGGCATAAACAGTGAACAACCAGAGACTTTATCCCAAGGCCAATGTGAAGGGGCATAACTTTAAGGTGATTTGAGGGAAGTAAGGGGAAGGAAGATATCCCAGGTAGGTACTTTACACAGAGAGCGATGGTGTGTCCTGCCGGGGTGCTGGTAGAGGCAGATATATTAGGGGCATTTAAGAGATGTTTAAATAGGCACATGCATAATAGAAAATTGGAGGGCTAAGGGGGAAGGAAGGGTTAAATTAATCATAGAGTAGATTAAATTGTGTTCTATGTAATAACTGTTCTACTTAATTCTCCAATAATGGTGCAAAGACAATAATCTATCCCTCAACATCAGCAACGGACCTCATGAACCCATCTACATCAGTGGTGTGCAGGTGGAACAGGTCAAAAGCTTTAAGTTCCTCGGGATAAATATCACAAATGACCTGACTTGGTCTAAACAAGCAGAGTCCACTGCCAAGAAGGCCCACCAGTGAGTGCCTTTACTTCCTGAGAAAGCCGAAGAAATTTGGCCTGTCCCCTAAAACCCTCACTAATTTTTATAGATGCACAGCAGAAAGCATTCTTCTAGGGTGCATCACAACCTGGTATGGAAGTTGTCCTGTCCAAGACTGGAAGAAGCTGCAGAAGATCGTGAAAATAGCCCAGCACATCACACAAACCAATCTTCCATCCTTGGACTCACTTTATACCACATGCTGTCAGAGCAGTGCGGCCAGGATAATCAAGGACACGACCTACCCAGCCAACACACTTTTTGTCCCTCTTCCCTCCAGGAGAAAGTTCAGGAGCTTGAAGATTCATACGGCCAGATTTGGGAACAGCTTCTTTCCAACTGTGATAAGGCTGCTGAACAGATCCTGACCCGGATCTGGGCCGTACCTTCCAAATATCCGGACCTGACTTGCACTACCTTATTTTCCCTTTTCTATTTTCTAATTATGATTTATATTTTAAATTTTTATTATATTTATTTTGATTTGTATTTCAGGGAGCGCGAAGCGCAGAATCAAATGATTGTATGCTCTAGTATCAATTGTTTGGTGACAATAAAGTAAAGTAATATTGATAAATTAGTAGCCAGTGTTTCCTATATTATGAGGTAAAATTCTATGTTCACCTTGAGAGCTTTTAATAAAAAGTCAATTACTTAGAAGTTTCTGTGCAGAAAGAGAACAGCTATTTGCACATGTACAAAAACGGTAGCAAGATGACTCAAATCAACAAAAGAAAATCAGCTAAAACTGTAAGTACCTCCAAAATGCTTCTGGAGATATTCATTTGTTAAGAATTTCAAATCACACTTTTTTGTGCTTTAACCAAAACGCAAATAAAAAAAAATTTTCTTAAATTTAAAAGTTTATTTTTTAAAACAGTAATAATAAAGGCCACAATAATGGCATTTCCAGATCAAGTCGCTTTACTTGGGAAACTTGACACAGCATTTTGTAGTGAGTCACTTTTTTGTTTAAACCACTGACCCAACATGAATTTACTGCACATGACCTGACATCATTCATACTTAAGCTGTCCTGGGAACAGCCGTTGTTGGATATTTGCAGGACAACATGTTGTAAGATTGGATTCCCTTATTCATAACATCACCAGCATCCATTCCCAAGACTTCAAACCCTGAGTATTTCTACTATTTCTGGTCAACCAAGGTCATTTAGCTGATCATCTCCTTGATCATGTTCTTCAAGATACCGCATTCTGCCTCGGGGGCCCCAGCCTTTTAAACCATTCCCTGACCCACTGACACTGAACATCCCAGATCCTTCCAGAGTTTCAACATTTCAAGCGTTCCCCACCACAGCCATTAACACAGTGCTGAACTGACTGACTCAGTGGCTGCAGCTGTGGACATCGGTTCTAGACTGGTTTTACTTGCCTTGGTGTTTCGTGGCTGTGGACTCACTTTTGGGGACTGTATGGTTTGGTGTTTAATGTTTTGTGTGTTATCTGTTCACTTTTTGCTCTTTGCACGATTTGTTTTTATTTGCACATCTAATGTCTGGTGTGGAAGTTTTCTTTAAAGAGGTTCTATGGTGTTCCTTTGTTTTGCAAGAAGACAAACTTCGAGGTTTTATACTGTATACATACTTCGATAATAAACGTTCTTTAAATTTTGAAAATACCAAAAGCAATGTAGTGGAATCATTTAATAACAAATATGGCTAATACCAGGATGTATAATATTAAGGTGATTGAAAGAAAGTATAGAAGAGGGATGTCAGGGGCAAGTTTTCTTTTTACACAGAGAGTGGTGGGTGCGTGGAATGTGCTGTCAGGGTAGTGGTAGAAGCAGGTACATTAGGGACATTAGAGAGACAC
Organism: Hypanus sabinus; assembly: GCF_030144855.1. Classification (NCBI taxonomy): domain Eukaryota; kingdom Metazoa; phylum Chordata; class Chondrichthyes; order Myliobatiformes; family Dasyatidae; genus Hypanus; species Hypanus sabinus. The sequence continues at coordinate 103,679,423 of NC_082719.1, read as the reverse complement.
TTAGACAGGCACATGGATAGGGCTATGTGGGAGGTAAGGTTAGATCGACCTTAGAGTAGATTTTAAAAGGTTGTACTGCAATGTTCTACATTGTATGGTTTATGTACCAAGAGAGGACAGCTCCCCTGTACAATCTCAAAATCACATTCTCATGCTTACTTGCAATAGTTCCAAGTAAATCCAGTTCCATATGAACCTTTCCCTCCCTTTTCAGTAAGATATTCAAGAACACCATAAAACCATAGCCACAGGAGCAGAATTAGGCCACTTGGCCTACACTGCTATTCCAGCATGGCTGATTAATTATCCACTCAACTCCATTCTCCTGCCTCCTCCCCATAGCCTGTAATGGCCAACCTCTACTTTAAATATACCCAATGACTTACCCTCCACAAACATCTGAGGAAATCAATTCCACAGATTCACTACCCTCTAGCTAAAGAAATACCCCCTCTACTCTGAGGCTGTGCCCTCTGATCCTAGACTTGCCCACAATAGGAAACATATCCACTCTATCTAGGCCTTTCAATATTTGAGAGGCTTCAATGAGATTCCCCCCCCCCCCCCCCGCCATTCTTCTAAACTCCAAATAGTCCAGGGACCAATACTCTAAGTGCGGTCTGAGTGCAACGCTTACTGCATTAGTAAAATACCTACTCTCCTGACACGAGGAGTGGAGGGAGAGACAAACATTAAAAATATACATTATATTATACAAGAATACACAAATATACAATATTACAGTGGCAAGGCAAATGTCAGTTACAACTGCCAGTTGTAAGTGATCAGAATCAGAATCACTGGCACTTGTCATGAAATTTCCATACTGGGTTTATTTTATCTATTTGTTTTTAGGGTGGGGTGGGTGGTTGGTGGCAGAGGAAAGCTTCAATAAGAATGGCAATGCTTAATTCTGCGGATTTGGATTTTCATTTCAAATTCAGGTTCAAGTTTAGTTCAACCATAATGTGTATACAACAAACAAAACAGCATCCCTCTGAGGCCAAGGTACAAAGCTTAGTACATTCAGTCACACACAGCACATATAATTACAATAGCACATAACATCACAATAATATTAGCCCAAGTCCCTGAGTGGCATGGTTGAAGAATGATGTTGCATGGGATGTTAACATGTACACAGCAGTTCCTCATCTTGTACAAGTGTAGCCACAGAGGAACACAGACCAGTGTGTCTTACACCATGCAAACACTGGAGAGCAGCACCAAGGGGAGGGGCCAGACCCAACTCAGGAATTTGAAAATGTCTATACGATACAAATTACCTCTGATATATATACACTTCATATTAGTGTAATCAAGAGAGGGTATTTTGCAGAGGAATAAATTTATTCCCTATGCAAATACCTTGTCCTACAATACAAATTCAGTCCAATGACTACCCCTCCCTCCAAGCTGTATGATGTAACTGAAATGCTCCCGCGCATTTAGCTTTTGTTGCCACGCGGCAGAATAACGACAGATAAGGAAAAGTTTACGAAACATGAAAGATTTTCTTTGTTGTGCTATATTTCATTATACCCTTCAATTAATAAAGAGTATGCAATTTTTTCAATTTTCAGAATGCATATTACAAAAGTAAAATTTTAAATGCTACACAATTTTCAGACTATGTAAAAATTTCTTGCTCAGAGCAATGGTCGGGACGCACAGCTGTAAAAAAAATATTAGAAGGAACATTGCCAATGACACTGAATCACAGACAAGGAAGCTTTCACATGACCAAACTGCAAAATCAATGGTCATTGTGTTCATCCAGTTCCTTATTTTCCCTTCAGACACAATGCAGTGTCAGAGAAATATTTTCATCTTAATCTTGATGCACGGTTCAAACATCTAGCTACTCTGATATATATATGACCCAGACAAGATGTTGGAGGAACTCAGCAGGTCAGGTAGCATCTATGGGGAGGAATAAAGAACTGACATTTCAGGCCAAGACCATTTACTAGGACTCAGGGGCCCTGATGACCTGCTGAGCTCCTCCAGCATTTTGCATGCATTGCTCTGGATTTCCAGCATCTGAAGAATCTCTTGAGCTCCTGTATAACCCAGTTCAAAAGGAGGATTGACAAGGCTTTCAGAACTTCCCAAAGCTTATTTTATCTGGAATGCAACTTGCAACACCTTATTCAATTTTATTTTCATTTCTAGCACTTAAGGTCACTCTAAAGTTCCTGCAATATTTTTTCTTATTCAAGCAATACACTGTTAGTTATGGCCAGAGGAATGATTCAAAACAATGGTACAAAAATCTTTGCTTGATAAGACCATAAGACGTAGGAGCAGAATTAGGCCATTCAACCCATTAAGTCTGTTCCACCATTCCATCATGGCTGATTTCTTAAACTTCTGCGTAACTTCTTTAATCACAGGGTGGTGAATCCATGAAATTCATTACTACAGACAGCTGTTCAAAGTGAATTTATCATCGAAGTACATTGTGTCACCAAATACTACTCTGAGATTCATTTTCTTGTGGGCATTCATGGTTATTCAAAGAAACACAATAGAGTCAATTAAAAAATGGAGACAACAAAGATGTAAAAACAACCAATGCGCAAAAGACAACAAATTGTACAAATATAAAAACACAAAAAACCAACAAAGTAATAATAAATAACTGACCAATAAATATCAAGAACACGAGATGAAGAGTCCTTGAAAGTGAATCCATAGTTTGAGGGATCTGTCCAGTGTTGGGGAGACTGCTGGGCTATGAAGGCCAAATCATTGAGTATATTTAAAGCAGAGGTTGATAGTTTTTTTTGATTAGTCAGGATGTCAAAGATTACAGGGTGAAGGCAGGAGAATGGAGTTTGATGGGGAAAATAAATTAGCCATGATGAAATGATGGAGCAGACTCGATGTGCCAAGTAGCCTAATTTGGCTCCTATGCCCTGTGATCTAACAGTGTTATAATTTCCTGAAGTTTAAGTTCCAAAAATTTAATAAGATGACAATGAGGTGCTCAGCAGATTCTCCAACTGATCAAAGCATACTGATTGGTATTTTAATAGGGACAAGGAGCAAAACAGAAGAATATGGTACCACTCTGGGGTGCTGATTAACAGCCTAGTGGGAAAGTGTTTACAGTAGGGCTTTAATTCTTGAAATTTAAGGAAGGTCCTCAAAAATTCACAAAAACTATTGTAAGATTGAAATCTGTCAAAAGCAAAAGAGCCAAATAATCTCAGTCTGTGCTATGATTCTATGATTTACCCATTTATTCATCAAATCAGTTTGAAATCCTTATATTAATCACAGTTTTGAAAACCACAAGTAACACTGCTTTTCAGAGAAATGGAACCTATAGTAAGGGGAAATGCTGCAGATCTTCAATTGTTTCAACAGTGAAGCCATCAAGGACATCCAGTATACTTCGAAAGGTATCAGAAAAAGGTGTCAAGAAGGATCCCACCTACCCTGCTCATGCATAGTTTGTCCCACTCCCATCAGAGAGGAGGCTGAATAGTATAATAGAATAGTAGAGTATAATATCAGCCCTCCCTCTCCCCTTAACCCTTCCCCCCTTAACATCCCCATCTGAAAAAAAAAGAAAAAAGAAAAAGAAAGAAGAAAGAAAGAAAGAAAGATTGCCTGAATATCGGAAGATTCCCCACATGCTCCATAGAGTTGAAAATAAATTTATTTCTTTCCCCAAATGGCTAATAACTTTATCTTCAAAGGGCCTATATATTTAATTGAATAAAAAATATATTAAAAAAAGAGAGAAGGCTGCTGTTTAACATCCAGGACAAGACCACCAGACTCAAAAACAGCTACTTTCCCCAAGCAACACACAAAATGCTGGTGGAACACAGCAGGTCAGGCAGCATCTATAGGGAGAAGCACTGTCGACGTTTCGGGCCGAGACCCTTTGTCAGGACGAACTGAAAGGAAAGATCTATAGGGAGAAGCACTGTCGACGTTTCAGGCTGAGACCCTTCGTCAGGGCTAACTGAAAGGAAGGATTGTATCTTTCCTTTCAGTTAGTCCTAACGAAGGGTCTCGGCCCGAAACATTGACAGTGCTTCTACCTATAGATGCTGCCTGGCCTGCTGTGTTTCACCAGCATTTTGCGTGTGTTGCTTGAATTTCCAGCATCTGCAGATTTCCTCGTGTTTACTTTCCCCAAGCAGCAAGGCAGATCAACACCTTGACCCACTAACCCACTCCTCCACAACCCCAACCACCACTACTTTATCATTTCCTGTCAGAGTCACCTTACTTACAGACATTGATTGTATGTCCATAAGGTGCCTAGTGTCACTTTATGGACATACAATCTATGTATAAGCTATCATATGTATTTATAGTTATTGCATTTATTATTATTGCGTTCCTTGGTGCTGTATCAGCTCTGAAGTAACAATTATTGTGTTCTCCTTTACATTTGTGGACAGGAAATTACTTTAAGCAATCCTGAGTCTTAAAACATGATTCCTGATTTTGCTCTAAATTGGTCCCATTTTGATGTTACACCTACGGCTCCTTGTAGAGGCTTCTACAAGAGGAGTAAGTAACATCTTTGTTTCAAATCCCTGCAGCATTTTGAACACCACAGTCTTTTAAATGTGAGAATACAATCTAATGTGTGTTATCTGTACCCAACTTAAACTTTTAGTTCTCAATATAATTCTGATAAATCTGTACAAACTCCAAAACTGAGCCACAGCTTCTCCCAAGTAAACCTGAAAAATATGTCAGCCATCTTCAACCCTTTACATAAACCATTCCTTAATCTCTAATTCCTTTTCTCTCCCCAGCCTCTGGTTTAATATGGAATGAAGCATATGACCCCTTATCCATTCCATCATAAAGTGCACTTAATCCCACTCCTCACAACCTTTACCTCACTCCAAAGCACTGAAGCTTTTGATACCACAGACAAGGCTACTCTAATGTTCTCCTGACTGTCCCATGTGGTAACTCCAGATCAAGTCCCAACATCTGTCACCCCTGCACTATCTGAATTACATTCCGCAAGCTCTGTAATAACCAATTGGAATTTATTTAACCTTTTAGGTCTCATCCTCATCTATCACTTTGATGAAGACATTGATTCACTCTTCCTAGCATCATCTTTGATCCCAATGCCAATATTTATTTATTCTCCTGGGAAACCAACCCCTCTTTATCTTAAAGGTGCTAAATAAAAATTGTTATAGGCACACAAAACAAATACAACTAAATTACTAATCTTCTTATTTTGAGGAAACAGGAGAAATCAGGGGAAGCAAGATTTCAGAATAACCATCTTCTCAGCATTGGCAAATACAATTCAAAGTCACACATCAGTGACAGCTCTTTCAAACTATTGAGCTATTTTATCCCAATTTTTTGCTCATAACCCTTTGAACTAGAATTTAGTCAACATTCAAGACTGAACCAATATTGATGAAATACTAGTTAATCATCTCTTTCCGTGCTCAACCCATCTTCCCACCACCTTAATGTGAGAGTTCCTACCACCCCATCAGCCTCACTGATCTAACACATCACCCTCCACAACTTTAGCCATCTCCAAAGGGATCCTATCGCTAAACATATCTTTACCTCCCCCCCACCTACTTTCCACAGGAATCACTCTCTTCATGATTCCCTTGTCCATTCATCTCTCCCCACTAACCTCCATCCCGGCACTGACCCCTGCAAGTGGCCTAAGTGCTACACATGCCCAAACCTCCTCCCTCACCTTCATTCAAGGGCCCCAAACAGTTCTTCCAGACAAGGCAACACTTTACTTGCAAATCTGCTGGGATTGTCTATTGTGTCTAATGCTCCAGACATGGCTTCCTCTACATTGGCGATTCCCATTGTAAATTGAGAGACTGCTTCATTGAGGAGATCCACAGCATCCGCCATAAGCTGGACTTCCCGTTGGCTATATATTTTAAAATTCCTAAGTGTTGGCCCATGGCCTCCTCTTGTGCCAAGATGAAGCTACCCTCAGGGTGAAGGAGCAACACTTTATATTCCATTTGGATACCCTCCCAACTGATGGCATAAATATCAATTTCTCCTTCTGGTAAACACATTCCACCCACCTTCCCCCCCCCACCCCTCCTCAAATCCCCACAGTAATCTTTTACTGCTTCTCACAAACCTACTAATTCCCCCTAGGTCCCCTCCTTCTTCTCTTTCTCTGATGATCCATTCACTTCTCCTATCAGATTCTTTCTTCTCCATTCCCACCCACCTGGCTTCACCTATCACCTTCCAGCTAGCCTCTTTCCCCTCCCCCCATCTTTATATTCTGGCATCTTCCCCCTTCCATCTCAGTCCTGAAGAAGGGTCTTGGCCCAAAATATCAAATGTCTTTTCATTTCCATGCCTGACCTGCTGAGTTCTTCCAGCATTTTGTGTTGCTTTGGATTTCCAGCATCAGCAGACCTTCTTGTATTTAATCGTCTCTTATATAGATTCTGTCTTTGTACTTTGTTGTTTCAAAATTCAGGATTGTTTAATGTCATTTCCAGTACACAAGTGTACAAGAGAACAAAATGATTGTTTCTCCAGATCTGATCCAGAAAAAAACAATAAAGACAATAGTAGTAACAAACATAATAAATATAATGCTTAAAATAGCTTATATACATAGATTGATTGTATAAGCTGATGCTAAATACAAGAGTGTCTGTACATAAGGTGACTGACAGGAAATGATATAGTAGTGGTGGTGGGGTTGTGGAGGGGTGGGTTAATGGGTGGTAGTGATGATCAGCCTTACTGCTTGAGCCAGGTCCTCCTGGCATGGATGGTATGTAGCCTCCTTGCTGATGGGAGTGGAACAAACAATCCATAAGCAAGATGGGTGGGACCTTTCATGATGTTACTGGCCCTTTTCCAGTGCCTCTCTGTATATATGTCCTTGCTAGTGGGTAGGCTGGTGCCAGTGATGTGTTGGGCGGTTTTGACTCTCTGTTATAGAGCCTTCCTATCCACTGCAGTGCAGTTACCATACCATGCACTGATGGAGCTTGTTAGCATGCTCTCTACTGTGCATCTATAGAATGATGTGAGTATAGATGTGTATAGTCCAGCTCCCAGGAATTTGATTATACATCCAATTGTTTATTGAAAATTCCTATGGACAACTTAACATCACAAACCGTCCTAGATATACTTCAGCTGGTTCTCTCTTCTCCCCTCTTCCATTGGGCAGAAGATACAGAAACATGAAAGCATGTATCTCCTGTCTCAAGGTCAGTTTCTATCCCACCATTATCAGGCCCTCGAATGTACCTGTTGTACGATAATACAGACTCTTGACCTCACAATCTACCTCATTATGATCTTGCAATGTATCATTTTTCTGTAGGTGTTAGTTTATTCTGAATTTTGTTGTTGTTTAATTATTGTTATTATGTTATTATTGCTATTCTGTTATTAAACCAAAGGGAATAACCTCAATCAACCCATCACTGAACTGTTCCCACAACCTATGGACTCACTTTCAAGGACTCTTCATCTCATGTTCTCAATAGTTATTGCTTGTTTATTTATTTATTGCACTTTCTTTTTGTACTTGAACAATTTGTTGACTTTTGTACGTTGCTTGTCTGACAGCCTGTTGTGTATGGTCTTTCATTTATTCTACTGTGAATGCCTGCAAGAAATTGAATCTCATGATTGTATATAGCAACATATCAGTAATTTGATAATAAATTTATTTTGAAATGTGAACCTTGATCTTCCTCAATACACTGTGTAATAATTTGATCTACAAGAACAGTATACTAGACAAGATCTTCACTACATCTTGATACATGTTACAATAATAAACCAATACCAGAACCATCATGAAAACCCATTTTCCTTTGAATAATTTAAACCAAAGATTCAAACAAAGTAAGAATTCATGACCAAGTAGTACAATGGAAACTAAAATATTAATCATTGAACACACACAAAATGTTGGTGGAACACAGCAGGTCAGGCAACATCTATAAGGAGAAGCACTGTCAACATTTCGGGCCGAGACCCTTCGTCAGGCCTAACTGAAAGAAAAGATAGTAAGAGATTTGAAAGTTGTGGGGGGAGGGGAGATGCGAAATGACAGGAGAAGACCAGAGGGGGTGGGATGAAGCTAAGAGCTGGAGAAGGGAAAGGATCATGGGATGGGAGGCCTCGGGAGAAAGAAAGGAGGGGAGGGAAGCACCAGAGGGAGATAGAGAATAGGCAGAGTGATGGACAGAGAGAGAAAAAAAAACAAACTAACAAACAACTAAATATGTCAGGGATGGGGTAAGAAGGGGAGGAGGGGCATTAACAGTGGTTAGAGAAGTCAATGTTCATGCCATCAGGTTGGAGGCTACCTAGCCGGTATATAAGGTGTTGTTCCTCCAACCTGAGTTTGGATTCATTTTGAAAATAGAGGAGGCTATGGATAGACATATCAGAATGGGAATGGGACAGTAGAGGATGCCACGGATAGACATATTAATCATTGCTCATTTTTCCTTTTCCTGTCTAAATTCTCTGGAATTATGGCACAACAATTTTTTTTCTCTGCATGTAACTTCTAACAAGGGCATCATTAACTGAAACACAGCAATGGTTTTGTTTGTTTTGGACTAGGTCAAAGGCTCTTCATGCATTGGGCCTCACTGCACCCACCAATCACGGACAAATGGTTTCTTACGTCAAACAGCCATGGCTGAGCACAGTCTGAAGAATCTGTAAAACACAAAGCTCACGTTTCGACACAAAGTGTGGGAAAAATTTGTGGCATTCACACCATTCCCTGAATGTTATCATAAGGGCGACTATGCCTTAGAACACAAACACTGCCGTACCCATGTCATATTATTACTGGCCTCCAAAGCTATTTAAGGAAAGCCTGGACACAATTATGTTTTATGAACGACATCAACAGGTTTAACATTGCTGATTTTGCTCTTCCTTGTAAACTTTTTCTCACTTTTGGTATATTATTATGCACAAACTTGCTGTCATCTTTCCAACTTAAATATGTCTAACATTCAAAAGAAATTAACTGGCTATGATTCACTTTAGAACATTCTGATAATGGGAAAGAAATAATTACAAATTCATTACTTCTTTCTTGTCGGCTTGAATGATATATGGCAACACGTTTAACACATCATCTAATTCATACCCCAAGATTTGGAAAGCAAGGCATAAAGGAATCCTACAAGCACAAGATTTTTTTAATTTTCATTTAATTACAATTTATTCATTACAATCCACCAGTTGTTAATTAGCTAATACCCACAGAGACTATTACATAACTTATAAATGCAGTGAATTCCAGTTAATTGAGTTATCAGTTAATCAAGACAACCACTTATTTGGGACAATTTAGAAAGAACAAAAGCTAATCAAGAAAGTAGCCGGGATTCCCTTTGTTTACTAGGGACATTATGCCGCTTAATGAGGATAGGAGACTGTTGTCAAACTGTTTCTAACTGGCGTTAATCATGTGCACTTGTGTGTCTATTAGACAGCACAGCAGGCTTACAGTGAACAGTTTTTAAATGTAGTTGTGTTCAAAAGCAGAGATTTTTGTCCCTAACAATTGGTGTAACAGTAAGACAATTCAGAACAATATTAATAGGTTAGATAGGGTAAATGCAAGTAGGCTTATTCCACTGAGGTTGGATGGGATTACAACCAAAGGTCATGGGTTAAGCGTGAAAGGTGAAAAATTTAACAACATGAGGGGAAGCTTCTTTACTCAGACGGTCGTGAATGTGTGGATTGAGCTTCCAGCACAAGTAGTACATGCGAGCTCAATTTCAATGTTTAAACAAACTCTGAATAGGTACATGGATGGTTTGGGGTATGGAGGACTTTGGTCTCGGTGCAGGATGATGGAATAGATGGTTGAAATGGTTTTGGCATGGACTATATGGGCCAAAGGGCCTGTTTCTGTTCTGTACTTTGCTATGACTTCTATGACTGGTTTCAAGTATTCAGGCTTGAAGATGCCAATAACAGCAGGGAGTGAAAATGAAACAACTTCACTGCTTCAACATGAATTTGAAGGCATTAACAATTATCTTGAATGTTACAGTGAAAATGAAGATTTGGAGGATGCAATTGTCAAAAGTATTGTATGAAGGCAGTCCATTATCTGCACCAGGTGTCTAGGCTGGATTTGTTCATTTACGGGTCAAAAGAATGCGGCTATATACCTCAATAAGAATTGGGAACTAATAAATAGTTTTATAGTGATGCAGTAGTATTGATGGTGTACTAATTTGTTCTGCATTTCATTTAAATACATAATTTGTTATTCAATTTGTCTTTTTTCTATACATTTTTCCACAAAACTTCGGCCAATTGCGACAGCCACTTGATTGAGGCCAAAATGCACTAATTATGGTGTGCCCCAATTAATCAGAATCCACTGTATATACAAGTGACAATGAAATCAAATCAAATAGATTCAGAAAGAAACGATTAAATTTAGATTTAAAACTGTCCATGTTGCTCCAGCTTGAAGTGTTTCATGCATAAACACACATACATACAGAGTGTAGAACCAGGGAGTTTTAACTTGCTTCTTCGTTGCAAAGTTTACAACTTGCTGCAAAATTCTGCAGAACTACATATACTTCATGCTGTCACTAAGACGTTGCTTTCTTTTGCAATGTTGTTTAAAACCAAGAAATGTTATATTTAGTAGGCTTTTGTGATCCTCCAGGCACAGCAGCGAATAACTCTCTCAACAACAAACTTCACTGAAAATAAATTTTCAGCTCTGATAACTTAGGTCAGATTTTCCAGTTAAAAAATTAAGAAAATGAGACACATATGCGATCAGAGCGATAAATGCGAGCAGGGGTGCTTTGGCGACAAATGGCCCTGCAGCTTACATTAGCTAGTGCTATGAATTTTGCTAGAAGGTTGTATTTTGCTTTTCTTCATTAGAAGATGCATCCACTCTCTAACATGAATTTCATGAAACCTACACTTCAGAACATATAGGATCACTGACAAACTTCTAAAGATGCACAGTGAAGAGTATCCTAACTGGTTGCATCACAGCCTGATAAAGAAAAAGCAAAGCCCAGGAATGGAAAAGCCGACAGAAAGTGGTGAATACAGGCCAGTCCATTACAGGAAAAGCCCTCTCACCATTGAATCAGAATCAAATTTATTATCACCAGCATGTGACGTGAAATTTGTAAACATGTTGAGCATGTTTACATGGAGCACTGACAGAAGGTAGCATCCATCATCAAGGACCCCGATCATCCAGACCATGCTCTCTTCTTTCTATCCCCTACCATTGGGCAAGTGGTACAGAAGCCTTAATTCCCACACCACCAGGTTTATGAACAGTTTTTACCTACAACAATCAGGCTCCTGACAAGCGTCGATAACTTCACTCAACTTAACACTGAACTGATTTCCACAACCAATGGACTCACTTTCAAGGATTCTACAACTCATTTTCTCAGTATTACTTATTTATTGGCACCATTGCCTTCTTTTGCATATTGGTTGTTTGTCAGTCTTTATTTATGTACAGTTTTTCATAAATTCAATTGTATTTATTTTCCAGTAAATGCCTGCAAGAAAATGAATCTCAAGGCAGTATACGGTGACATACTTCATGGAATTCCCTCCTAACAGCACTATGGGTGTACCTACACCTGAGGGACTGCAGCGGTTCAAGAAGGCTCGTCATCACCTTCTCAAGGGCAACTAGGGATGGGCAATAAATGCTGGCTTAGCTGGCAACACCCACATCCCGTAAATGAATAAAAAAAACACAAACAAGAGAAAATCTGCAGATGCTGGAAATCCGAGAAATGCACACAAAATGCAAAGGAGGAACTCAGCAGGCCAGGCAGCATCTGTGGAAAAAAGTACATTCGACGTTTTGGGCTGAAACATCGACTGTAAATTTAAAAAAACTTTGACCTTGACTTTTCTGATTGACATCAGGCAAGGAGATAGTGCAGCCTGACTCTGTAGGTGACTGAGTAGGAATACAGCATCAGAATCAAGTTTTGCAGCAGCAGTACAATGAAATACATAATAGAAGTAAACTACAAATTACAATTATATATCTAAAATAAATAATGGCAAAAAAGAGCAAAAATATATATAATGAGGTAGTTTCCACGAGTTCAATGACCATTCAGAAATCTGTTAATGGAGGGGAAGAAGCTGTTCCTGAACTATTGAGCGTGTAGCTTCAGGCTCCTGTAATTCTTCCTTGAAGATAGCAATGAGAAGAGGGCAGGTCCTGGGTGATGGAGGCTCTTTATGCCGAATGCTGCTTTTTTGAGGCATTACCTTTCGAAGGTGTTCTCGATGCTGAGGAGACCAGTGCCCATGACGGAGCTGGCTGAGTTTACAACTTTCTGCAGCTTTTTCCAGTCCTGTGCAGTGTCCCCTCCATACCAGATGGCGATGCAACCAGTTAGGATGCTCTCCACGTACATCTGTAGAAATTTGTGACAGTCTCTATATACTGGTGATGCTGACCTTGGGGAGTCTAGTGATACTGGTTTGCTTCTCCTGCCAGTTGTAAAGATAAGGATTTTGCCTGCAGTACTTCTCTAGTGCTTTGTACCAACTACAGGCTGTCCAGGAATTCCAAGCACACAGGAGAGAGGCAATTATTGCTATTCAGTCAACCATGAACTTGGTGCCAGATTTCAGATCTTTGACCTCAGACACCACTTACTCAATCACAAGGGCATATTGGAGGCAAGGAATTTCATCACTGACATCTACCTTTGCTGAAAACGGCTCATGAAGTACTCTGCTCATTGTCTTTCATTTCAGTTGAGTGGCTGTTGCATCAATGCTTAGGGACCAGGTTCATCAGACCTGCTTAGGTAATGGTCATTGAAGCAGCTGTCAACACACATCACTGAGCAGGTGATGCAGAAATTGCAATGTCCCTCCCTTAAATGAGGAGTTTTATGGAATGACAGAGCAAAGTCTTAGTCCAATGACAAGTAGTACCTAGATGACTGGAGATCTGGTTCTGCTTCACAAACTTTCATAACTCAGATTCAGATTTATTTATCACACCTACATCAAAACACACAATGAAATATGTTGTTTATGTTAACAGTCAACATAACCTAAAGATGCACTGCGGACAGCCCACGAGTGTCACCACACCTTCCACTGCCAGTGTAGCATATCCACCATGCTTAGCAGCACAACACAGAACACAATAAAACAGAACACAACAGGAAGCAACGTAACAACAGCAAAACAAGCCACTGACCTCTGCCCCTAAACCATCACTACCAACTTAAAAAAACTATGCCTGAACCATGATCTCAACAGAGATAGCAGCTTGGTACCATCTTTAAAAGTTAGCAAACATACAGTACAATGATCAGGCGGTAGCACTGCACCCAGTTTTAATGGAATACATAGACCATAAGATGTACGAGCACAATTAGGCCATTCAGCCCATGAAGTTTGCTCCGCCATTCCATCATTGCCGATTTATTATCCTTCTCAGCATCATTCTCCTGCTTTCTCCCCGTAACCTTTGATACCTTGATTAAACAAAAACCTATCAATCCCTGCTTTAAATATACTCAATGATTTAGCCATACAGCCATCTGTTATGATGAATTCCACAGATTCACCAGCCTCTGGTTAAAGAAATCCCTCCTGATCTCTGTTCTAAGTGGATGTCCCTCTACTCTAAGGCTATGCCCTGTGTTCCTAGCCTTCCCCCACTATTGGAAACATCCATGCCACATCCACTTTATCTAGGCCTTTCAATATTTGATAAATTTCAATAAGATTCCTTCCCCCACCCCATCAATTCTTCTAAATTCCAGTAAGTACAAGCCCAGAGCCACCAAATGCTCCACATAAGTTAACCCTTTCATAACTGAAATCATTTCCATGAACTTCCTTTGAACGCTCTCATCCTTTCTTAGATAAGGGACCCAAAACTGCTCACAATACTCTATGTGCAGTCTGATCAATGCCTTATAAAGAATCAGAATTACATCCTTGCTCTTATATTCTAGTCCTCTCAGAATGAATGCATTTGCAATGTACTTCAGAAAAGGTAGGTAAATGGATAAACAATCTTCAACATTCCTTTCAACCAAGTATGAATTGGAGCATTCCTGGGGGGGGGAGGGCAGGAGGGATAGGGAAATACAGAAAATGAACCCAGTTTAGAATAAAGTCTGAAGGTGACCTTCTTGTTTCCAGTGTCATTCATTGTCAGTGGATATCCTTTAGAACATGTGTTTGCTTCCTTTGTTTCTGCAACCTTGGTTCTTGCTTCTCACTTTCCATCTCCACTCGTTTCTCACCACTCATTCAGGATAGCAGCACCCTTTGCTTATAAAATAGCAATGCAAAATCAGTTTCTTAAAGTAGCAAATAACACCTGTATAATCACAAGAAAATTCTGCTATGGATGGTCCCAAGTCCAGTTGCAAAAGGAGGAGGGTTGGGCATGAGGCTAGCAACCCCATCTCATAAAAACCCAGCACTTATAGAAATGCCAACAGGAGATCCACAGATCACATTGCTGGGAGAGGAGGGCTCTTCAAAGATGGGCTACACCTGAGGACAACCTGAAAGACTGGCCAGGACAGAAGACACTGGTGAGGTACTGTCAGCGGCCTATGTCCCAGTAGGGGTGATAGGCTTTAGTAAGAAGTAATCAATAAAGAAGTCACTACTATTTGGCTTGTAAACTGCAAGAAGAACACAAGTGCCCTCTTCTGGTTATTACACTGTAATTCAAGAGCAGAACCAGACTCGATCAGAGTGCAAGTGAAGAAAACCCTGGTGAGATCGTTCCCTGTGACAAACATCAAGAAAATCCATTGTGGTTACCATAATGTATCTTGTTTCTGGAAGATGGTCACAATCTCTACATGTCCACAATCAGAACAGATATGAAACCTCAACACAAGAAAATCTGCAGATACAAGAAATTTTAAGCAAGACACAAAGTGCTGGAGGAACTCAGCAGGTCAGGCAACATCTATGAAGAGAAAGAAGCAACCCTTCATCAGGAACGGAAAGGAAGGGCACAGAAGCCAGAAAAGGAAGATGGGCAAATGTATTCAGTTTTCATCTTTCTGGTGGAAAGTTCAGTGTTGGTAGTGAGTGGAGTAAGGTTATCCTCTTTGGATCAGGAGCCTGATGGTTGAGGGGTAATAACTGTTCTTGAACCTGGTAATGTGGGACCTTAGGCTCCTGCACCTCCTTCCTGATGGCATCTGCGAGAAGTGAATATGACCTGGATGGCGGTTGTCCCTGATGATGGATGCTGTTTTCCTACAAGAGCACTCCATGTAGATGTGCTCAATGGTGGGGAAGGCTTTACCTGTGATAGTCTGGGCCATATCCTCTACTTTTTGTAGGTTTTTGGAAGTCAATAAATACATTGATGGTGACATAGTAACATAGCAGTTAATGTAACACTTGACAGCACCAGTGATCAGGGTTCAATTCCCCCCACTGTCTGTAAGGAGCTTGTATATTCACCCAGTGTCTGAATGGGTTTCCTCTGGGTGCTCTGCTTTTCTCCCATAATCCAAAGACGTACAGGATAAGGTTAGTAAGTTGTGGCCATGATATGTTGCTGCCAGAAGCATGGAGAGAATTTTTCCAGCTGCACTCAGCATAGACTGTGTTGGTCATTGATGCAAATGACACATTTCACAGTATGTTTTGATATACTTATGATATATAAAGTTCACCTTTAAATACATTTAAAGAGGATACCGCCTGAAATTTAAAACACTGGAGTATTGTCAGTACAAAGAGAGAGTGGGAAAAGTGTGCTGAAGTAAAGATTGGACCTGCCATATTATTCCTGTATAGTAGAGCATGTTGAAGGGCTAATTAGCCTATTCCTTCAATTCTCTACTCTAGCCTCTTTACATCGTCTCCTTACCTACCTATCATCTCCCACTGTGCACTTTCTCCTTCCCTTTCCCCCATGGTCCACTCTCCTTTCCTATCAGATTCCTTTTTCTCTAACCTTTTACCTTTTCCACCTATCACCTCCCAACTTCTTACTTCATTCCCTCTCCCACTCACTAGGCTTCACCCATCACCTTCTAGCTTGTCCTCCTTCCCCTCTCCCCACCATATTTTGGCATCTTCCCCCTTCCTTGCAAATCCCAATGGAGGGTCATGGCCCGAAATGCTGACTGTTTCCTGACGTGCAGAATGCCATAAGACCATAGGATATAGGAACAGAAGAAGGCCATTTGGTCCACTAAGTCTACGCCAGCATTCAATTATGAGTGGATCCAATTCTTCCAGTCATCCCCACTCTCTTGCCTTCTCCCCATACCCTTTGATGCCTTGACTAATCAAGAACTTATCCATCTCTGCCTTAAATGCACCCAATGACTTGGCCTCCACAGCCGCTCATGGCAACAAATCCGAAAGATTTACCAGCCTCTGACTAAAATAATTTCTTCACATCTCTGTTCTAAATGAACATCCTTCAATCCTGAAGTTGCGCCTGGACTCCCCTACCATGGGAAATAACTTTGCCATATATAATCTACTCAGACCTTTTAACATTTGGAATGTTTCGATGAGATCCCCCCTCATTCTCCTGAACTCCAGGGAATACAGACCAAGAGCTGCCAAATATTCCTCATACGGTAACCTTTCATTCCTGGAATCAATTCTTGTGAATCTTCTCTGAACCCTCTCCAATGTCAGTATATCCTTTCTAAAATAAGGAGCCCAAAACTGCACACAATAGTCCAAACAAAGTGTAGTCTCATGAGTGCCTTATAGAGCCTCAACATCACATCCCTGCTCTTATATTCCGTATCTCTAGAAATGAATGCCAACATTCAATGTGACTAAACACATTGATGAAGGAAGAGCAGTAGATGTATATGGATTTCAGCAAGGCATTTGATAAGGTACCCCATGCAAGGCTTATTGAGAAAATAAGGAGGCAGGGGACCCAAGGAGACATTGCTTTGTGGATCCAGAACTGGCTTGCCCACAGAAGGCAAAGAGTGGTCGTAGACGGGTCATATTCTGCATGGAGGTCGGTCACCAGTGGAGGGCCTCAGGGATCTGTTCTGGGACCCTTACTCTTCGTGATTTTTATAAATGACCTGAATGAAGAAGTGGAGGGATGGGTTACCAAGTTTGCTGATGATGCAAAGGTTGGATAGTGTGGAGGGCTGTCAGAGGTTACAGTAGGACATTGATAGGATGCAAAACTGGGCTGAGAAGTGGCAGATGGAGTTCAACCCAGATAAGTGTGAAATGGTTAATTTTGGTAGATCAAATATGATGGCAGAATATAGTAGTAATGGTAAGATTCTTGGCAGTGTGGAGGATCAGAGGGATCTTGGGGTCCATGTCCATAGGATGCTCAAAGCTGCTACACAGGTTGACTCTGTGGTTAAGAAGGCAGACAGTGCATTGGCCTTCATCAATCGTGGGACTGAGTTTAGGAGCTGGGAGGTAATGTTGCAGCTATATAGGACCCTGATCAGACCCCACTTGGAGTACTGTGTTCAGTTCTGGTCACCTCACTACAGGAAGGATGTGGAAGCCATAGAAAGGGTGCAGAGGAGATTTACAAGGAGGTTGCCTGGACTGGGAAGCATGTCTTATGAGAATGGGTTGAGTGAACTCGGCCTTTTCTCCTTGGAGCGACAGAGGATGAGAGGCGACCTGACAGAGGTGTATAAGATGTTGAGAGGCATTGATCGTGTGGATAGTCAGAGGCTTTTTCCCAGGGCTGAAAAGGCTTCCACAAAAGGACACAGGATTAAGGTGCGGGGGAGAAGGTACAGAGGAGATGTCAGGGGTAAGTTTTTTAGTGCGTGAGTGCGTGGAATGGGCTACCAGCAATGGTGGTGGAGCCGGATAAGATAGGGTCTTTTAAGAGGCTTTTAGATATGTACATGGAGCTTAGTAAAATAGAGGGCTATAGGTAAGCCCAGTAATTTTTATGGTCAGGACATGTTTGACACAACTTTGTGGGCTGAAGGGCCTGTATTGTGCTTTAGGTTTTCTATGCTTTTATATTTTAACATTGCATTCAGCTTCTCCACCACTGACTCAACCTGGAGGTTAACCTCTAGGGTATCTTGCACAAGGACTCCCAAATCCCTTTATATCACTGTATTTTGAATTATCTCCCCATTTAAATAATAGTCTTTCACCAAAGTGCATGACCATACACTTTCCAACATTGTATTTCATTTGCCACTTCTTTGCCCATTCCCCTAAACTATCTAAGTCTCTCCACGGGCTCTCTGTTTCTTCAACACTATCCACTCCTCTACCTATCTTTGTATCATCAGCAAATTTAGCCATAAATCCATTAATCCCTGCTCCCGCCAGATTTACCAGAATTCCTCCACAGCCTGCTGTGCCTGTGTCATATGCTCTCTATGCATGAAACGTGCATTTCTGAAAGGCAGTCAGCGGTAGAGAAATCTAAGGGAAATCTAAGAAAAATGCCAGAGCTGATTGAGAAACTGATTAAAAGAACAAATGGGACTTCGGCCAACATTACAAAAGCAAGGAAGTCATGATGAACCTTAATGAAACAATCACACAGCCACAAAATTTCTAAAGATACACCATGGAGAGCATTGAATTGGTTGCATCACCATCTGGCACGGAGGGGCCACTGTACAGAATCAGAAAAAGCTGCATGAAGTTGCAAACTCATCCAGCTCCATCATGGTCACTAGCCTCCCCAGAATCGAAGTCACCTTCAAAAGACGATACCTCAAAAAGGCAGCATCCATCATTAAAGGACCCCCATCACCCAGAACATGCCCTCTTCTCATTGCAACCATCAGGGAGGTGGTACAGGAGCTTGAAGACACACACTCAATGTTTCAGGAACTGCTTCTTCCCCTCCACCATCAGATTTCTGAATGGACAATGAGCCCATGTACATTAACTCATTTTTCTTAGGGTGCCTAAGACTTTTGCACAGTACTGTAATAAGTTTGTGTATTGCAATGTACTGCTGCAAAAAAAAAACAAGTTTTACGATATATGTGAGTGACGATAAACATAATTCTGATTTGGGTCTCTATTGTGGACTGACTGTGGGAAGGTGGCAGGGAAAGGAGAATAGCAGTAGGGCTAAGGAGACAGATTATTTCTTCAGCAGTTTGATTGGGCACAACTGCGCAAGTGCGTGGACGTCAGCCAGGTAGAACAGCAAGAAGAGTTTAAAAGGAGATGGTTATTTTTTGGCAGTTTGATCAGGGCACGAATGCGCAAGCGTGTGGACGTCAGCCAGGTAGAACAGCGAGAAGAGTTTAAAAGGACACAGCTTTATACAGCAAGCACAGAGGAGCAGGCGACGGAGTAGAGGGAGACATAGAGTAGGAAGGTTTTGGCTCATCAGGGCTTCAGTGATAACAGGTCGAGGCCAGGTAGGTTATCAGTGTAGAATGCAGGCAGGAAGTATGTGTGTGAGGCCAGTGTTCTGTGATTGGTGTCAGATGTGGGAAATTCTGGTGACTCCAAACCTCTCGGATGGCCACACCGCACCAGGTGCGTCGAGCTGCAGCTCCTTAGGGACCACGTTAGGAAACTGGAGATGCAGCTCCATGACCTTTGTTTGGTCAAGGAGAGTGAGGAGGTGATAGAGAGGAGGTAGGTAGTCATACAGGGGCCTCGTGAGACAGATAAGTGGGCAACAGTCAGGAGAGGGAAGGGCAAGAGTCAGATGCTAGAGAGCACCCCATGTGGCTGTCCCCCTTAACAGTAAGTACTCCTGTTTGAGTACTGTTGTGGGGGGACGGCCTACCTGGGGGAAGCAACAGTGGCCATGCCTCTGGTACAATGTCTGGACCTGTGGCTCAAAAGGGTACAAGAAAGGAAGAGGATGGCAGCAATAATAGGGGACTCTTATAGTTAGAAGGTCAGACAGGCAATTCTGTGGATGCAGGAAAGAAACACGGATGGTAGTTTGCCTCCCAGGTGCCAGGGTCCAGGATGTTTCTGACCGCGTCCACAATATCCTGAAGAGGGAAGGACAACAGCCAAAGGTCATGGTACATATTGGTACCAATGACATAGGTAGGAAAAGGGCAGAGGTCCTGAAAACAGACTACAGAGAGTTAGGAAGGAATTTAAGAAGCAGGAGCTCAAAGGTAGTAATCTCAGGATTACTGCCTGTGAGTGAGGTGGAGGATAAATACATGGCTGAAGGATTGGAGCAGAGGGCATGGATTCAGATTTCTGGATCATTGGGATCTCTTTTGGGACAGGCATGACCTGTACAAAAAGGACGGGTTGCACTTGAATCCCAGTGGGACCAATATCCTGGTGAGGCGATTCACAAAGGCTATTGGGAGAGTTTAAACTAGAATTGCTGGGGGGGTGGAAACTGAGCTGAAGAGACGGAGGAAGAGGCAGTTGGCTCACCAATAGAGAAAGCTTGGAGGCAGTGTGAGAGGGAGGATAGCCAGGTGATAGAGAAGGGACTCACTCAGACCGATGGTTTGAGATGTGTCGATTTTAACGCAAGGAGTATTATGAATAAAGCGGATGAGCTTACAGCGTGGATCAACACTTGGAACTATGATGCTGTGGCTATTACAGATACTTGGATGGCTCAGGGGCAGGAATGGTTACTTCAAGTGCCAGGCTTTACGTGTTTCAAAAGGGACAGGGAGGGAGGCAAAAGAGGTGGAGGCATGGCACTGTTGATCAGAGATAGTGTCACGGCTGCAGAAAAGGAGGAAATCATGGAGGGATTGTCTACAGAATTTCTGTGGGTGTAAGTTAGGAACAGGAAGGGGTCAATAACTTTACTGGGTGTTTTTTTTTAAATAGACCACCTAATAGTAACAGGGAGATTGAGGAGCAGATAGGGAGACAAGATGCTGGAAAGGTGTAATAATAACAGTGTTTTTGTGGTGGAAGATTTTAATTTCCCAAATATCAATCGGCATCTCCCAAAAGAGCGAAGGGGTTTAGATGGGGTTGAGTTTGTTAGGTGTGTTCAGAAAGGTTTCTTTACACAGTATATAGATAAGTCTAAAAGAGAAGAAGCTGTACTTGATCTGGTATTGGGAAATGAACCTGGTCAGGTATCAGATCTCTGAGTGGGAGAGGATTTTGGAGATAGTGATCACAATTCTATCTCCTTTACCATAGCATTGGAGAGGGATAGGAACAGACAAGTTAGGAAAGCATTTAATTGGAGTAAGGGAAATATGAAGCTATCAGGCAGGAACTTGGAAACATAAATTTGGGAACAAATGTTCTCAGGGAAATGTACAGCAGAAATGTGTCAAATGTTCAGGGGATATTTGTGTAGAGTTCTGCACAATGAGTACATTCCAATGAGATAGGGAAAGGATGGTAGGGTACAGGAACCGTGGTGTAGAAAGGCTGTTGTTAATCTAGTCAAGAAGAAGAGCTTATGAAAGGTTCAAAAAACTATGTAATGATAGAGATCTGGAATATTATAAGGCTAGCAGTAAGGAGCTTAAGAATGAAATTAGGAGAGCCAGAAGGGGCCATGAGAAGGCCTTAGCAGATAGGATTAAGGAAAACCCTAAGGCATTCTACAAAGTATGTGAAGAGCAAGAGGATAAGATGTAGGGAGTGGGTATGACTGGAAGTATTGGATCAGCCCATGAACAGCAGAGCAGACTCGATGGGCTAAATGGCCTACTTCTGCTCTGTATCTCATGGTCTTATGTATGTGAGAGAATTGGACCAATCAAGTGTGACAGTGGAAAAATGTGTATGGAACCAAAGGAGATAGCAGAGGTACTGAATGAATATTTTGTTTCAATATTCATTGAGAGAAAGGATCTTGGCGATTGTAGGGATGACTTACAGACATTAAGAAAAAGAGGATGTGCTGGAGCTTTTGGAAATTATCAAGTTGGATAAGTCACCGGGACCTGACGAGATGTACCCCAGGCTACTGTGGGAGGCAAGGGAGGAAATTGCTGAGCCTCTGGCTCTGATCTTTGATCTTTGCATCATCAATGGGGACAGGAAAAGTTCCAAAGGTTATGGATGTTGTTCCCTTAAAATATTGCTATGCTATAGGGAACGGGAGAAAGACTTTCCAAATGCCTGCCATCACAGAACTGAACTTGGGCAGGATATTGAATGGAGAGGTTGAATCATTTCCCTTTCTCCTTCAAGTAAAATTCTAAGAACTTTAGCCCAGGAAATTATGGACCAGTGTGTCTTATGTTTGTACTTCAGTGATTGATAAGTTGATGGAAAAGATCCTGAAAGGCAGGATTTATGAACATCTGGAGAGGTATAATATGATTAGGAATAGTCAGCATGGCTTTGTCAGAGACAGGCATGCTTTACGAGCCTGACTGAATTTTTTGAGGATGTGACTAAACACGTTGATGAAGATAGAGCAGTATAGGTAGTGTATATGGATTTCAGCAAGGCATTTGATAATGCAAGTCTAATTGAGAAAGTAAGGAGGCATGGGATCCAAGGGAACATTGCTTTGTGGATCCAGAACTGGCTTCCCACAAAAGGCAAAGAGTGGTTGTAGACAGGTCACATTCTGCATGGAGGTCGGTGACCAGTGGTGTGCCTCAGGGATCTGTTCTGGGACCCTTACTCTTCGTGACTTTTATAAATGACCTAGATGAGGAAGTGGAGGGATGGGTTAGTAAATTTGCTGATGACACAAAGTTGGAGGTGTTGTGGATAGTGTGGAGAGCTGTCAGAGGTTACAGCAGGACATTGACAGAATGCAAAACCGGGCTGAGAAGTGACAGACAGAGTTCAACCCAGGAAAGTGTGAAGTGGTTCATTTTGGTAGGTCAAATATGATGGCAGAATATAGTATTAATGGTAAGACTCTTGTCAGTGTGGAGGATCAGAGGGATCTTGGGGTCCGTGTCCATAGGGCACTCAAAGCTGCTACACAGGTTGACTCTGTGGTTAAGAAGGCATACGGTGCATTGGCCTTCATCAATCGTGGGACTGAGTTTAGGAGCCAAGAGGTAATGTTGCTGCTAAATAGGACCTTGGTCAGATCCCACTTGGAGCACTGTACTTAGTTCTGGTCATCTCACCACAGAAAGGACATGGAAACTATAGAAAGGGTGCAGAAGAGATTTACAAGGATGTTGCCTAGATTGGGGAGCATACCTTATGAGAATAGGTCAAATGAACTCGGCCTTTTCTCCTTGAAGCGACAGAGAACGTGAGGTGACCTGATAGAGGGGTACAAGATGATGAGAGGCATTGATCGTGTGGATAGTCAGAGGCTTTTTCCCAAAGCTGAAATGGCTAGCACAAGAGGGCACAGTTTTAAGGTACTTGGAAGTAGGTACAGAGGAGATGTCAGGGGTAAGTTTTTTACTCAGAGAGTGGTGAGTGCAAGGATCGGGCTGCTGGCGATGGTGGTGGAGGCAGATACAATAGGGTCTTTTAAGAGACCCCTAGATAGGTACATGAAGCTTAGAAAAATAGAGGGCTGTGAGTAACCCTAGGTAATTTCTAAGGCAAGGACATGTTTGGCACAGCTTTGTGGGCTGAAAGGCCTGTATTGTGCTGTAGGTTTTCTATGTTTTTAAAGGGGATGGAGTGGGAAGCACCAGAGAGGCATTCTGTATTGATCAATAAATCAATTGTTTGAAATCAAATAACCTTGCCTGGTGTCTTAGGGCTGGGTGTGATTGCACCCGTGCCACCCCCTGTTCTTGGCACTCCTTCTCTGCCACCTAACAACACCCATTCAGCGGTGCCCGACTTTCACTATTCCCAATATCCTTTGTTCCCACCAGATTTACAAAATAGTTCTTTGTGCCATGTTGACATATACAGTACTGCGCAAAAGTCTAAGGCACCCAAGATACTCTACATATATATATCCCCAAGACTTTTGCACAGTACTATATGCATAATTACAACATTGGTTTTTATTATTATGTATTGTAATGCACTGCTGTCACAAAACAGCAAATTTCACAACATATGCCAATGCTAATAAAACTGATTCTGATTCAACTGGAGTCTTTGTTTCTGGCTCCACACTTTACAGAAGATGCAAGAACTTGGAAGAAAGCATGGAGAAGATTTCCAATAGTATTTCCAGGCATGTGAAAATTCTAGAGAGGTTAGGTTTACTTTCTTCAGGGCAGTGGAAGATAGGTTTCAACAGCACATTGACAGAAGTAGCAGATGGAGTTCAGCCTAGAAAACTGTGAAGTGATATAGTTTAGAAGGTCAAATTTGAAAGCAGAGTACAAGGTTATTAGCAGGATCCTTAAAAATGTAGAAGAACAAAGCAATCATGGGATCCATGTACATAGATCCATCAAAGTTACTGCACAAATTGACAGGATGGTTAAGGCAAGTTATGATGTGTTAGCCTTCATTAGGCAGAGAAGCGAGTACAAAAGCCAAGAATTAATGTTGTCTTACTAGTTAGACCACACTTGGAGTACTGTGTTCCATTCTAGTCACCTCATTATAGGAAAGATGTGGAAGCTTTAGAGAAAGTGCAGAGATTTACCAGGATGCTGCCTGGATTAAAAGCATGTCTCGAGGAAAGGTTGGTTGAACAATAGCTTTTCTCTCTGAATCGAAGAGGATGAGAGGTGATTGGTTGAAAGCGCACAAGATTATGAGGGGCATAGATAGCAAAGCATAATTGAAAACCCTCATCATTGATGCTATTCCAGTAAATCTTCTTTGCACCCTCACCAATGGCTAGACATCCTTGCTAAAGCATTGTTTTTCCTAGGGTGCAATGGCCAATACCAGACCAGATCCATTTACAGTGAGTGAGTAAAGTTTAGCAGGGAGATAAGTTTTTTTGATACAGAATGCATTGTTGGGGATTATAGAAGTGGCAGATGCAATAAGAATATTTAAAATATTTAAAAGACTCTTAGATAGACAAATGGATGTAAGGAAAATGGAGGTTTATGGACTATGTAGGAGGGAAGGGTTAGATTGATCAAAGACTGGGTTTATAAAGGATGGCACAACAAGGGCTTATCTGTCATTAAAAAAAAACAGTACATACCCTCTTCTCATTGTTACCATCAAGGAGCCTGAAGACACACACTCATTTCAGGAACAGTTTCTTCCCCTCTGCCTTCAGATTCCTGAATGGACACTGAAGCTATGAACTATCTCAGTATATTTTTTCTTTTTTCTTCCCCCTCTCTTTTTGCACTATATTAGTTCTTATTGTAATTTGTTTTTAAATTATTTATTGCAATGTACTGCTGCCACAAAACAGCATATTCCACGACATATGCCAGTGATATTAAACCTGATCCTCACACTGTGCTGTACTGTTCTTTGTTAACAAATGAGGCTTCAAAATTAGTGTCTTGGAATAAGTATTCAGCCCATACAACTATTTTCATATTATACTGTCCAGTTTTCTCAATTTAAAATATATATTTAAGCAGGATTTTTAGGTTAATCTACAAAATATTACAACGTGTCAAATCAAACGGAAAATTCCAAAACCTGTCAACAATTCAGAATCAGGTTTATTATCACCAGCCTGTGACATGAAATTTGTTAACTTAGCAGCAGCAGTTCAATGCAATACATAATCTAGCAGAGGGAGACAAAATAATAATTTTTAAAAACATAATAATAAACAAGTAAATCAATTACATAAATTGAATAGATTTTAAAAATGTTCAAAAACAGAAATACTATATATTAAAAAAAGTGTGGTAGTGTCCAAAGCTTCAATGTCCATTCAGGAATTGGATGGCAGAGGGGAAGAAGCTGTTCCTGAATCGCTGAATGTGTGCCTTCAGGCTTCTGTACCTCCTACCTGATGGTAACAGTGAGAAAAGAGCATGCCCTGGGTGCTGGACATCCTTAATAATGGACGCTGCCTTTCTGAGACACCACTCCCTGAAGATGTCCTGGGTACTTTGTAGGCTAGTACCCAAGGTGGAGCTGACTAAATTTACAACCTTCTGCAGCTTCTTTCAGTTCTGTGCAGTAGCCCCTCCATACCAGACAGTAACGCAGCCTGTCAGAATGCTCTCCACGGTACAAGTGTAGAAGTCTTTGAATGTATTTGTTGACACTAAAAACTAAAAACCAAAATCATGAGGCTGAAAAGTATTCATCACATTTGTGACGACTACACTACCTTTCTTCAGGTGCAACATTACCTGACCAATTCACCTAATTTTGTGATGTAGAAAATTGGAGGATCACTGGTTTGCAATGAATTCATAAGAATAAATACCCCTTCTCTCTGCATGAGATTTTCAACAGAACAAACCAAAATTAAAACAATAGACCATCCAAGACAAATGATAACAGAGAAGCCATCGTGAAAACAATGGAAAAAATATAAAAACACAGCCACACTACTTAGGTCAGGCTGCCCCTCTAAACTTAGTCATCGAACTTGACCAACAGTAACTCTGAGTGAGCAGTAGAAGTCAATGACTGCCACTGGAGATGAAGTTCAAGGCCTTACACGAAAAGGATATTTATAAAAGAATGGCAAGGAAGAAATCAGACACTGCAAAGATGTGGAAAAAGGTTTTGTGGTCGGATAAGACTAAAGTGGAACATATTGAACTCAACACTAAGTGGTACATGTTGTGTAAATCTAATACTGCACATCAGCCTGATAAGCCCATTCCCTCTGTAAAGCACGGTGCAGGTTGCAGAGGACTGAAAATCTGGTCAGGACTGATCAGGAGATGAACGTTGCTAAATACAGAGAAATCCTTTATAAAAACCTGCTAGCCTCTGCCAGAAAGCTTAAACTGGGGAGGAAGTTCCTCCTTTAACAGGACAACAACCCAAAAGACATGGTCAGAGAAACCATGGAATGCCTTCAAATTAAGAAAATTGAATTCCTTGAGTGGTCCACTCAGAGTCCTGAACTTATTCTGGACCAATGTTGCTGGCAAGACCTCAAAAATGCCGTACATCTCCGCTCCCGAATTAACCTAGCACAGCTTAAACAATTTTGCAAGGAGGAATGGGCAAATCTTGCTCCATCACAACGTACAAAGTTAATACAGACTTATCCAAAAAGACTAATGGCTGTAATAGCTGTGAGAGGTGGTTCAATAAAATAGTGAGAATGAATACTTTTGAGTTGCTGACATTTCAGTTATTGAATTTTTTGTTTCTTTTCATGCTTTTTCCATTTTTTGGGCTTGACTGTGAAAAAAGGAACATGCGATGCACAAACGAAAATTACCAGTTAAATTGACCAAATCCCTGGTTGAAATCCTCATTTATGTGAACAGAAGGTTGGGGGCTGAATGCTTTTACAATCTAATTATGTTGGCTTTGACTTCTCTTGTTAGCCCTGGTTGTGTCATCTTTCCTTTATTCTAAATCCTTTATTCCTTTATTCTTTATCCTTCCTCTTTGGGATGTATATATCCTGAGCCTTCCAAATTGCTTTCAGAAATGCCAGCCATTGCTGCTCTGCTACTGTCCCTGCCGGTGTTCTTTTCCAATCAACATTGGCCAACTTCTCTCTCATGCCCCTGTAATTCCTTTTACTCCACTGTAATACTGAATCATCTGACTTCAGCTTCTCCTTCTCAAATTTCAGGGTGAATTTCATCATATCATGATCACTTGCCCCCCAAGGTTATTTTACCTTAAGGTCTCTAAGCATTTCTGGATCACTGCACAACTACCAATCCAGAATAGCTGATCCCCTAGTGGCACACAGAAAATGCTGGAAGAACTCAGCAAGTCAAGCAGCATCCATGGAAAAAAAAATATAGTCCACATTTCAGACCGAAACCCTTCAAGTTCTGCCAAGGGTTTCAGCCTGAAACGTCGACTGTACTTTTTTTCTATGGATGCTGCCTGGCCTGTTGAGTTCCTCCAGCATTTTGTGTGTGCGCGCTTGGATTCCCAGCATTTGTAGATTTTCTCTTTGTGATCCCCTAATAGGCTCAACACAAACTGCTCTAAAAAGCAATCTTGTAGGCACGCTAGAAATTTCCCCCCCCCCCCCCCCCGTAATCCAGCACCAACTTGATTTTCCCAATCTAGCTGCATATTGAAGTCCTCCATGACTATTGTGACATTGTCCTTTTGCCATGCATTTCCATCTCCCCGTTGCAATTTGTAGACCACATCCTTACTACTGTTAAGAGATTCTGTATACAACTCCCATCAGGATCTTTTTACCCTTGCAGTTCCTTAGCTCTACTCACAATGATTCAACACTTTCCAACCTTATGTCACCTCTTGCTAATGATTTGATTTCAATTTTTAAAAAAACAGCAACACCACCCCTTCTACCATTCTGCCTGTCCTTGCGATACTTTGTGTATCCTTGGACATTAAGCTCCCAGCTGTAATCTTTCAGCCACGATTCCATGATGCCTACAATATCATACCTGCCAGTCTGCAATTGTGCTGCAAATTCACCTACCTTATTCTGTATACTGTGCACATTCAGATACATCACCTTCAGTCCTGTATTCTTTTTTTAATTTTGATTTCTAACTTTGTTTGAGGTCTTACCAACATCTGCCTCCACAACCTCTTTACTAATTGTTCTGGCACTCTGGTTCCCATCCCCTGCAACTGTAGTTTAAATCCCACCATGCAGCATTAACAAACTTTCTTGCTAGGATATTAGTCCCCCTCCAGTTCAGGTGCAAACCATCCCTTCTATATAGGTCCCACCTTCCCTGGAAGAGAGACCAATGTTCCAAAAATCTCTTACATCAACTCCTGAGCCACGTGTTAAACTGTATAATTTTCCTAGTTCTAGCTAGCCTAGCACATGGCACAGGTAGCAATCGTGAGAT
The DNA here is from genome assembly GCF_030144855.1 of Hypanus sabinus. NCBI lineage: Eukaryota > Metazoa > Chordata > Chondrichthyes > Myliobatiformes > Dasyatidae > Hypanus > Hypanus sabinus. Next base: position 103,650,660 of record NC_082719.1, on the reverse strand, counting down.
CACAGCCCTGCAGCTCCTGCCCTTTAACTTAGAACCTAACTCCTGAACTCCCTATGCAGGACCTCGCCACTTGTCCTACCCATGTCATTGGAACCTACATGGATCATGACCTCTGGCTGTTCACCATCCCAATTAAGAATGCTGAGGACTCAATCCGAGATATCGCAGTCCCTGGCACCCGGGAAACAACATACCATCCAGTAATCTTGTTCTCACCTACAGAACCTCCTCTCTGCTTCCCTAACTAATGAATCCCTGTCACCACAATGTGCCTCTTCTTCCCGCTTCCAATCTGAATCACAGAAATAGACTCAGTGTCATATACCCAAACACTGTGACATTCCTCTGTTAGGTCATTTTCCCCCTCCAACGGCATCCAAAGTGATTTACCTGATGTTGAGGGGGTGGCCACAGAAGTACTCTGCACTGGTTCCTTAACCGCTTTCCCCTTTCTGACTGTCACCCAGTTTCCTGTGTCTTGTACCTTGGGTGTAACTACCTCTCTATATGTCCTATCTATCACCCCTTCAGCCTCCTGAATGATCCAGTTCATCCAGTTTCAGCTTCAACTCCTTAACACAGTTTGTTAGAAGCTGCAGTAGGATGCACTTCTCACAATTGCCGTGGTTAGGGATACCAAAAGTCTCCTTACATTCCCACATCTCGCAAGGGGAGCTTTGCATTACCCTGCCTGTCATCTCTGCTGTCCTAGCTGAGCAGATAGAAAGAGAAGGGAAAAAAATTGAGCTTTGCTTTCTCTGAGTGAAGCCTCGAAGAGCTAAAGCCTTAAGATCATCACTCAGACAATGTGTTTGCCCCGCCTTCCTTTAATTAATCCTTTAATTATTGCTCCCACTAATTAATCTCATAAAGAGACTCCGCCCAAACGTTGATTGTATTCTTTTCCATAGATGCTCCCAGGCCTTCTGTGTTCTGCCAGCATGTTGTGTGTGGGGCTTGGATTTCCTCTTGCTTGTGATTGGACAACTAGATACCCACCTAGAGACAGGGAATGGGAACAGTTTTTAATTACTGCTAATGGGGATGTGGATGTAATGACCCCATTCCATCTGTAATCATACTGGATCTCTGTATTTTTCTGTAATTATTTATTTTTCTTTCATGGAAACCAGTGCTGGTGCTGTTTCTGAACTAGAATAAAGTAAGCACAAGGCCTGTAACTACATCCATGATCAAAAAACAGCTTAACAAAAAGCAACAAGCATTCTTACTCCAGATGAGTCACATTACTGCAGAATTACTAGAGTTGCAGATACAGCAGCATTGAAGAATGTGAAAGCATTAATGTGGGTGTGAATTTTTAACTGAATCACAATATCCCTTCCAGTTAATGTATATCAGAATCATAAAGTACAGAATCAGGCCCTTTGGTCCATCTAGTCCATGCCAAAAGGTTATTCTGCCTAGCCCCATTGACCCACACCTGAATAATATCCTCCATATCCCTCCCCTCCACATACCCACCCAGATTTCTCTTAAATGTTGCAATTGAACCCATATCCACCACCTCTGCTGGCAGCTTGTCCACACTCTCATCACCCTGAGTGAAGAAGTTCCCCCTCAGGTTCCCCTTAAACATTTCACCTTTCATCCTTATCCCATGACCTCTAGTTCTAGTCTCATCCAACCTCAGAAGAAAAAGCCTGCTTGCATTTACCCCTCTTAATTTTATATACCTCTATAAAATCTCCCCTTATTCTCCTATGCTCCAGGGAATAAAGTCAACCTATTCAATCTTTCTCTATAACTCAGATCCTCAAGTTCCAGCAAGATCCTTGTAAATGTTCTCTGTATTGAATAATGTCCATGTATTAATCTAATTTTCTTACCCATTAGTTGGTGTAGTGAAGGAAAATGACAGAAGTTGATTCCAGAATGGATCATTCTCAGAGATGGATTCCGTACCAGCAAGACGCTTGAGGTAATCATTACTTGCAAGCTCGGCAATATTGCTGCTGTTTGCACCCATCTCCAGTTGTACGTGATGCCCAGGTTATTCAGACATCGTTTTAATTACAACCTAAATACAAAAACATCATAGATTGGTTACAATGACAATCCATTTACTTCCTTTATCCTTGTAAGCCTTAAAAAAGCCCTAAGGTAATTTGAAACGCCACAGTAGTGTAGCAGTTAGCGCAACACTATTACAACTCAGGCACTGGAGTTCAGAGTTCAATTCCAATGTCCTCTGTAAAGATTTGCATGTTCCTCCCCATGACCCTGTGGATTTCCTCCAGGTGCTCTGGGTCTCCTTCCACATTCCAAAGACATACTGGTTAGGAGGATTAATAGGTCATTGTAAATTGTCGTGTGATTAGACTAAGGTTAAAACAGTTGATGTTTTGTGCCAGAACCCTTCATGAAAACAGGAAAAGAAAGAGGAACAAGCTAGAATTAGAAGGTGGGGGGATAGGAAGGAGGACGAGCTGACAGGTGATAGGTGAAACCATTTGAGGGGAAAGTGGATGAAACCAGAATTCATCCACCAAGTTAAGGGAGAGGTGATTTATGGAAGAGGTAAAGGGCTGGAGAGGAAGCAATGTCACAGAAGAAGAGAGTGGACCATAGGAGAAAGGGAAGGAAGACGGGCACCAGGAGGTGATGCAGGGCAGGTGAGGAGAAGAAAAGGTCTAAGGGGGAGCCAGAATGGGGAAAGGAAAAGGATAAAAGGAGGAGCTGGGTGAAACTACTGAAAGGTAATCAATGTTCATGTTGTACTTTCATGCTATTCTAGTAAATCTCATCTGTACTCTCTCCAGTGCCTTGGCATCCTTGCTAACGTACTATGAAAAGCTGGTCAAAATACTATATCAAACACCTAACCATTTATCTTGGCATCAGCTGTGAGCCATTTTGAAAAATACCATTTAGAATACTTTGTGTGAAAAGAGGACAAGATGTGAAGTACGTTCATTTTGAAAGCAAATGACTTACATTTCCCATTATTATATTAAACTGAGCTTATAACGGAATGACAGCCTGAAATAATCAAGCAGAAACATAAATGCATCATAAACTATGTGTAATAAATTTTAAAATACCCAATTTATTCAATATATACAATCAAGTGCAATCAAGAGGAAGATTGGGTCTGAAGTGTACAAGTCACAGGTTGCCCCTGACATCTTCAAAGCAAAAGAAAGATGTTCAGAATAATGTACGAGGACAGATATTATGTGAATGTAACACGCTGTAATGGCTTCTCTGTATTGTTTCACTGCTAAAGTTAATGAAATAGCTTCTCTGCAATGTTCACAGCTGAAGTAATGGTTTCTCTATAGCAGCAATGTTTGGGTTATGGCTGGAGATAACAGGACTGTTGATGCATGTTAGCCAATCAGGATTTTGTTGCCGTGTGTGTGTGTGCGCGTGTGTGTGTGTGTGTGTGTGTGAGAGAGAGAGTGTGTGTGTGAGAGAGAGTGTGTGTGTGAGAGTGAGAGAGAGTGTGTGAGTGTGTGAGAGAGAGAATGAGTGTGTGAGAGAGTGAGTGTGTGAGAGAGAGTGTGTGTGTGTGTGAGAGAGAGAGAGTGAGTGTGAGTGTGTGAGAGAGAGAGAGTGAGCATGTGAGTGTGTGTGAGAGAGAAGAGAAGAGGGTCTGAAGGGCAGCGACAATTGGAAGAGGTCGATGATAAACAATCGGCCTAAGAGTGAGCTCCAACTTTGCACACAGACTGTTTAATAAGATCGGGCCCTTTTTGTTTCTTTTATTTCATTTCTCTACTAACCATATAGTCAATGTAAGAGTTAGAAAGCTTAATCATTTAATCACATATTGTTTACTGTTTGTTATTTCAGGATACTAATTTGTAACAGGGGACCCATCACGCAGCACCCACTCAAATGAGATTTCTTAAGTTTGGCTGGGCCAGGGTTATCACTCCCTACATTAAGCCACTAGGCAAAGCGAGAGTTACATGAAAATTTCCATTTCTGCTGTGAGAGTTACATTTGGGATGGGGATAGGGTAAGGGAAGGGTTGCTTATCATTTAATACTGTAACGGGCATAATAGGACATTCATAAAAGGCAAATGATTGGCAAACTGGCAAGTGAAGTTTAACACAGCTCAATGCTAGATTGTACACTTTAAAGGAAGGGATGCAGAGCTTAAAGATGGGAGTTGATGCATATCTGGATGATACACTGAGCTCCAAACCGAGACAGATATACAAAGCTTTGTGGCTGCAGGTGCTGCAGTTACTTTTTTCAAATTCTTAGGAATAGAAGCTCAACTTTTGACTTTTTCATGTCAATAGATATAACAAATTTAGCCAAACCAGATAGACAATGTGACGGTAAACACCTTTAATTGAAACAAGCCAATGTTTAGCCGATTTAAATGCCTGGCCAGAGTGAAAAGGTCAAGATGTCAAGGCTAGAGGTGAGGGACAGACTGCTCTGCAAGATTTACTCATGTCTGTGCTGAACTGAAGCTGTGGCCTGCAACTAGCTGGCTCCTGAATCGGCTGCAGTGATGAACCGGTTACAAGGCTATGAACTAACGCTCATGAACTTTAGTTCTGAGTGTTATTTGTTTACTTATTGTTTGCTCAATTTGCTCTTTTTTTACACATTGGGTATCTTTATTTTGAATGGGTTCTATTGTTTTTATTATAATTTCTGGCTGCCCATAAGAAGATGATGCTCATGTTTCCATATAGTATACATACTTTGATAATAAATATACTTTGAACTTGGGAAAAAAAAGATGCAAAAAAAAAGCGTGGGTACCTCTGGTGTTTATATATTATTTCTACTTCCGGGTTGCAGGGTTTTACTTCCGGTCTTTTCTGCCCTGGTGTGCATGCCTGTGACTAACTGATGTGGGGTCGATCTTGCCTTTTACTGAGGCCGAGGTAGGGGATCTTGGGCTTAAAAAGGTTGGTGACCAGCACTGTAGAGGATCCAGCGATGAGGGGAGGCTGGCTGTGATATGAGGCTTGACAAGCCGTTCAAAACATTTCATCACTATGGGGGTCAGGACGACGGATCTGTAGTCATTCAGACAGGCTACAACTGATTTCTTTGCTACAGGGATGATTGTGGAGGTTTTGAAGCATCTGGGGACAATCACTTGACTAAGGGAGATGTTGAAAATGTCTGTCAGGACATCTACTAATACATCAGCACATTCCTTGAGCATACGTCCAGGAATGTTGTCGGGACCTCCCACTTTTCGTGGGTTGACCCTGGCAAGGGTCCTCCGTGTGTGCTCTGAATCAATGATTGGAGCCGGCTGGTCAATTGGTAAGAAGGGACTGGCTCTCCCCCTTGCTGTAGTGTTTGATGCTTCGAAGCATGCAAAGAAATTGTTGAGCCTGTCTGGAAGAGAGGCGTCGCTGACATCAACTTTCTGCCTGATCCTGTAGACTGTCAGAGCTGAATTCCCTGCCACATCCGTTTGGTGTCACCTGTGTCACAGAAGTGTCCATGTATTTTGCCCGCGTAGGCCCTTTTCACTTTCCTGATCCCTAGTGAAAGCGCAATCCTGGCTGAGCGACGCACACTCCTGTCCCCCGATCTGTAGGCTGTGTCACGGGCCTTCAGTAGCGAACGCACCTCTGTGGTCATCATGGCTTTTTATAACCACGTGCAGTGAAGGTTTTCATCACAGTGACATCCTCCACGTATTTGGCTATGTAGCTGATTACTGCCTCCGCATACTCCTCAATGTCTGTATGGTCATCATAGGAGGCTGCTGTCATGAATATGTCCCAATCTGTGTCAAAAAACAGTCTTGTATTGCTGAGGCTGCTCCTTTTGGCCAGACCCTTATCTGTCTTTTCTCTGCTCTCACACGTTTAAGCAGTGCTTTATATGCTGGTGTTAACATTACAGATATGTGGTCATAGTAGCCAAGATGGGGGCAGGGGGCTGCTTTGTATGCCTGTGGGGTGTTTGTATAAACCAAGTCCAGTGTGTTGTCTCCCCTGGTTTTGAAATCCACATATTGCAGGAATTTGGGGAACACAGTCTTTAAGCTGGTGTGGTTAAAGTCCCCAGCAATCACCACAAAGCTGTCAGGATGTGTAGTCGGTAGCTCACTGATGGCTTCATGTAGGCCTCCCAGTGCTTCGTTAGCATTTGCACTGGGAGCTACGTAAACAGCTGCTTCAAGCATGATGGTGAATTCCCTTGGCAGATAAAACAGCCAGCATTTCACAATGAGAAATTCAGCCGGCGGTGAGCAGTGTTTAGCAGCTACTGTAGCGTTCGCACACCAGTCTTTATTGATGTAGATACACAGACCCCCTCCCCGGCTCTTACCAGAGCTAGCTGCCTCTGTCAGCATGAAAAGATGCCATTCCCTCTAGCTGTATTGCCACGTCCGGTATGTTGTCGTGGAGCCAGGATTCCGTGAAAACATACACACAGCAGTCTTTAAACTCCTTGCATGTTTCTCTCAGCAGACGCAGCTCATCCAGCTTGTTGTCGATGGAGCGATCATTTGAGAGCAGGAGGGACGGTACCGCTGGCCTGGTGTGGTTAGTTTTTAGCCTAGCATGGATGCCGGCCCTCTTACCCCTCCTCTGTCTTCTCTCACAGCGCTTTTGCTTCGTACTCCCTCGGGGAGCAGCCGGCTTGGTAGTAGGTAGTGGTCCGTAGCGGCATAAACTGTCCGTGTCACACCAGAACTCGTCAGATTTTCCGACATAGTTTGCCCTGATGTTAATGAGCATATTCCCACTGTATGTTATGTGTCTAGGACAAATAGAACAAACACTAGATACACTTTTCGCTCCCCGAGGGGCCGCTGTGTCTTTAACCATATAACTATATAACAATCACAGCATGGAAACAGGCCATCTCGGCCCTCCTAGTCCGTGCCGAACTCTTAATTTCACCTAGTCCCACCTTCCCGCACTCAGCCCATAACCCTCCACTCCTTTCCTGTCCATATACCTATCCAATTTTACCTTAAATGACACAACTGAACTGGCCTCTACTACTTCTACAGGAAGCTCATTCCACACAGCTATTACTGTCTGAGTAAAGAAATACCCCCTCGTGTTTCCCTTAAACTTCTGCCCCCTAACTCTCAAATCATGTCCTCTCGTTTGAATCTCCCCTACTCTCAATGGAAACAGCCTATTCACGTCAACTCTATCTATCCCTCTCAAAATTTTAAATACCTCGATCAAATCCCCTCAACCTTCTACGCTCCAATGAATAGAGACCTAACTTGTTCAACCTTTCTCTGTAACTTAAGTGCTGAAACCCAGGTAACATCCTAGTAAATCGTCTCTGCGCTCTCTCTAATTTATTGATATCTTTCCTATAATTCGGTGACCAGAACTGTACACATTATTCCAAATTTGGCCTTACCAATGCCTTGTACAATTTTAACATTACATCCCAACTTCTGTACTCAATGCTCTGATTTATAAAGGCCAGCGTTCCAAAAGCCTTCTTCACCACCCTATCTACATGAGACTCCACCTTCAGGGAACTATGCACTGTTATTCCTAGATCTCCCTGTTCCACTGCATTCCTCAATGCCCTACCATTTACCCTGTATGTTCTATTTGGATTAGTCCTGCCAAAATGTAGAACCTCACACTTCTCAGCATTAAACTCCATCTGCCAACGTTCAGCCCATTCTTCTAACCGGCATAAATCTCCCTGCAAGCTTTGAAAACCCACCTCATTATCCACAACACCTCCTACCTTAGTATCATCGGCATACTTACTAATCCAATTTACCATCCCATCATCCAGATCATTTTTCGTAAAAAGATGTATGTAAAGGATGTAAGTAATAACGTCAATTCAATTCAATCTTCCATGTGGGACCTTGTCAAAGGTATTGCTAAAATCCATATAGTTTATGTCCTGCCTTCATCAACTTTCCTAGTAACTTCCTCGAAAAACTCTATATAATTGGTTAGACATGACCTACCATGCACAAAGTCATGATGGCTATCCCTAATCATTCCATGTCTTTCCAAATACTTATATATCTGGTCCCTTAGACTACCTTCCAATAACTTTCCCACAATTGATGTCATGCCTACTGGTCTGTAATTTCCTAGCTTATTCTTAGAGTCTCTCATGTTCAAGTTTATTGTTATCTGACTGTGCTTCTCCATTCTTCCATTCATAAACAACAGAACAACATTAGCTATCCTCCAATCATCTGGCACCTCACCTGTGGTTAAGACACTTTAAATACCTCTGCTTGGGCCCCTACAACTTCTGCAGGGAAATATAGAAAAATATAGATGATTACTCTTGTCTACGCCATGTCATAGCTAATACAATCAAAGAAAGCAGCTCAGTCAAGTTCTTTATTATTCTTGTCTTTAAGTATTACATGATTCACAACTGCTTTCAAAATTGCAAAATAATGATCGCTACAACTACGTGTTTTCCTTCCAAAATTCCAGCTGAAGATCTCTGTCGTCTTGTTGTTAATTCCAGCAGAGATGTAACTTCATGATATACACTTAGTAAGTCAAGTCACTTTTTATTGTCATTTCGACCATAACTGCTGGTACAGTACGCAGTAAAAATGAGAATGTTTTTCAGGTCCACAGTGCTACATGAAACAGTACAAAAACTACACTGAACTATGTAAAAACAACACAGAAAAAAAACTACCCTAGACTACAGACCTACCCAGGACTGCATAAAGTGCACAAAACAGTGCAGGCATTACAATAAATAATAAACAAGACAATAGGCACAGTAGAGGGCAGTAAGTTAGTGTCAGTCCAATCTCTGGGTATTGGAGTCTGATAGCTTAGGGGAAGAAAATGTTAGTCTGGTCGTGAGAGCCCGAGTGCTTTGGTGCCTTTTCCCAGATGGCAGGAGGGAGAAGAGTTTGTATGAGGGGTGTGTGGGGTCCTTCATAATGCTGTTTGCTTTGCAGATGGAACATGTAGTGTAAATGTCTGTAATGGCGGGAAGGGAGACCCCGATGATCTTCTCAGCTGACCTCACTATCCGCTGCAGGGTCTTGCGATCCGAGATGGTGCAATTTCCAAACCAGGCAGTGATGCAGCTGCTCAGGATGCTCTCAATACAACCCCGGTAGAATGTGATGAGGATTGGGGGGGGGGGGGGGGAACTTTCCTCAGCCTTCGCAGAAAGTAGAGATGCTGCTGGGTTTTCTTTGCTATGGAGCTGGTGTTGAAGGACCAGGTGAGATTCTCTGCCAGATGAACACCAAGAAATTTGGTGGTCTTAATGATATCTACCAAAGAGCTGATGTTCAGCGGGAAGTGGTCATTCCGTGCCCTCCTGAAGTCAACAACCACCAAATGAAGTAGCCACTGAGTGTACATTTGTGGTCTTCTACCTCTATAGACCATCCACTTCAAGGTTCAACTTGTTGTGCATTCAAACATGCTCTTCTGCACAACACTGTTGTAATGCATGGTTATTTGAGTACTGTCACCTTCCTGTCATCTTGAACCATTCTGTACTGTCCTTACTCATTAACAAGGAATTTTCGCAAACTCACTGGATGTTTCTTGTAAATTTTTGCACCATTCTTTGTAAACTCTGGAGATTTCTATGTGTGAAAATCACAGGCGATCAGCAGTTTCTGAGATACTCAAACCACCTTGTCGGGCACCAACAATCATTCTGCAGGCAAAGTCACTTCAATCACATTTCTTCCCCAATCTGATGTTTGGTCTGAACAATAGCTGACCATGTCTGCATATTTTTAGGCATTGAGTTGCTGCAACATGATTGGCTGATTAGATATTTGTATAAATGAGCAAGTGTTCTGATGTACCTAATAAATTGACCACTGTGTGTATCTAGCAATCATATTCTTTGGATAAATTTCCTTAAGGTATCTGAAAAATTGCAAGGAAACATCACCCCGCCTCATCATTCTCTAAAAGTATTACTCTAAATGTCAGCATCACTTCTAACACTTAATTGACTTTGCAACCAGAAATCATATACCATTATCCATAAATGTAAAATTAGAGAAAAATGCATTTTATCTTAAAAACTATTCCATACATATTCCAGGGAGGACATATTCAACAGGCAGTGCCTCAAGAAGGTGGCATTAATCATTAAAGACACTCACCATGTAAGACATGCTCCCTTCTGATTCCTACCTCAGTGAGGAGGTACAGGAGCCGGAAGACCAACACTCAATGATTCCAGAACAACTTTCTTCCCACCATCAAATATCTGAATAACCCGTAAACATAGAACAGTACAGCACAGAAGTCCCACAATGTTGTACTGACTTTTAGCCCACTCTAAGCTCAATCTAACACTTCCTCCTAAGTAACCCTCCATTTTTCTATCGTCCACCTGCCTATCTAGAGCTTCTTAAATATCTCTAATGTAACTGTATGCACCATTCTCTGTGTAAAAAAAAATCACATTTGACATCCCCGTTAAACTTTCCTCATCTAATCCCTTTGAACAAGAAATCCAACCCAGTCCATCACAGATAAACGCTAGCCAACATTGAGTACATATACAGAAAGTTATGTCGCAGAAAAACAGCATCCATCTCCAGGGATCCCTACCAATCAAGAATTGCTTTCTTCTCACTACTGCCATCAAGAGCAGAGCCTCAGGATTAACACAAACCAGGTTCAGGAACAGTTATTACCCCTCATTCATCAGGCTCCTGAACTGAAAGGGATAACTTCACTCACCCTGACACTGGAATGTTCCCACAACCATGGACTCACTTCAAAGGACTTGTCTCATGTTCTCAATATCAGAATCAGGTTTAAAATCACTGGCATATGTCATGAAATATGTTGAATTTGCAGCAGCAGAACATTGTAACACATGATAATATAGGGAAAAAACTGAATTATAGTAAGTATACATTTAACTATTTGTTATACATATAAGTAATGCAAAAGCAGAAATAAAAACATAATGAGATAGTGCTCATGGGTTCAATGTCCATTCAGAACTCTGATGGCAGAGGGGAAGAAGCTGTTCCTGAATCACTGAGTGTGTACCTTCAGGCTCCTGTAACTCCTTCCTGATGATAACAATGAGAAGGGGGCATGACCTGAGTGGTGGGGGTCCTTAATGATGGAAGCTGCCTTTTTGAGCCACTGCTCCTTGAAGATGACTTGGATACAATAAAGGCTAGTGCCCATGATGGAGCTGACTAACTTTACAACCCTCTGCAGCTTTTAACTATATTTATTTTATGTATTGTTATTATTACCTTCTTTTAGGATTTGCACAGTTGCTATCTATTGCACACCGATTCAAGGCCCAAGTTAGTGCATTTTTTTAAATTGATTCTATTATGGTTATTACTCTATTATCAATTTATTGCATATGCCCACAAGAAAATGATCTCAGGGTATATGGTGACATATATGTACTTTGATAATAAATTTACTTTGAACTTTCAAACTTTAAAATTATACCCCCTGGGAAAAAGTCTCTGGCTATTCACTGTTTCTTATCTCGATATTCTTCTTTTGAACTGTTTACTTATATTTATAACTTATAGTAATTTTCTGTTTTTGCACTAAAATTTATTAATAAACCTGATCCTAATGATACAACTATAATGTTGTAAGATTGTTATTAATCATACAGAAATAATTAAAAGTTTAAGTTGGTAATTTATAGTAATTTTTGCACTGTACTTCAGCATCAAAGCAATGAATTTCACATCTGTCAGAGATAATAAACCTCATGCTCGATACAGCCGTCGCGTTAGAAGCTATAATTAATCATCAAAATTGTTAAATGTCATTTCCAGTACACAAGTATAAATGAGAACAAAACTGTTGTTCCTCTGGATAGGATGCAGCACAAAAAAATACACAATAACAATAAAAACACAATAAATCTAAATACATAAGATAACTTATGTTCATATATCAATTGTGTGTCCATAAAGTGACGCTAGGCACAGGAGGGTCTGTACACAGGGTGACTGACAAGAAATTATAATACTGATATCCCTGAAGTTCTGGTATGGGGGCAGGAGGGGGGGGGTTAATTCAAGGGAAATGAGGTTGCCAAATGAACACAAGCAATGGGCGATTGCTGACAGTTTGTGCTGTCATCAGCACCTTCAACTGCCGAGGAGAGCGAATCCCATCAAGGACATATATACAGAAACGCGCAAAAAGGGTCAGTAACATCATGAAGGATCCCACCCACCCAGCTCATGGACTGTTTGTCCCACTCCCATCAGGGAAGAGGCTACACATTAGACACAGGAGTGGAACCCAGTGTAGATTTCTGCTGCTGTAGCCATTCCACTTCAAGGCTTGATGCACTGTGTTGAACCAATCTGGACATTCTCCTCTGACCTTTCCCATTAAGAAGGCATCTTCACCCACAGAACTGCCACTCACTGGATGTTTTTTGTTTCTTGCACAATTCTCTGTAAACTCTAGAGACTGTCATGTATGAAAATCCCAGGAGATCAGCAGTTTCTGAGATACTCAAACCACCCCATCTGGCATCAACAATCATTCCACAATCAAAGTCACTTTTATCATCTTTCTTCCCCCATTCTGATGTTTGGTCTGAACAACAACTGAACCACTTGACCATGTCTGCATGCTTTTGCGCATTGAGTTGCTGCCGCCTGTTTGCCTGATTAGATATTTGCATTAACGAACAAGTGGACCTAACAAAGTGCCACTGAGTCTATTAAATCTTCCAGTTCTCCTGTGAGCAAATTGTCCAATGCTTCCTCAACACAATCTCAGCCTGTCAGATGCAATTTCCTCCTCATGATGGTGTGCGGATTCTGCTTTGTCAGATTATGATTTCCCAAATGGATTAATGAAAAATGGAGTGCTGTGTGGGAGGGAGGGGTTAATTGATTACAGAGTAGGTTAAAAGGTCAGCACATATCATGGGACAAAGGGCCTGTAATGTCCTGATGAAGGGTCTTGGCCTGAAACTTCAACTGTTTATTCATTTCCATAGATGCTGTCTGAGTTCCTCCAGCATTTTACATCTGTTGCTCTGTCCTGTAATGTTCTTCAACCTACTCAATAATTGACTAACATATTTTTCAATACTCCCTATCCTCATTATTTGCGTCTTCAGACAATGCAGATTCACAGTTATGCGAGGAGCACCGCTTTCCCGCCAATACAAGTCACGTGCGCATGCCTCACAGTCTCACTCCTGCCAGTCTCGCATTGGTTTTGGCAAGGTGTAGATGTGCAATCCTGCGCTCTTAAACTTTTGTTGGTTTTACCTACGGTGCAGTGATTTTGTGCTCTAAATATTTAACTATGCCTCCTAAGCGTCTGATGTCATGTCCTGGGCCATCAGCCGAGCGGCACAGAACCACTTCAACACTTGAAAAAAAGTTGGAAATAACAGTGCGGCATCAGGTGAAGATAACACAGCTCTGGGACGCTACTGTCGGGAACAGAATCTTGCCTTTAAAGTTCTTTTGTTGCTTGACAATGCGCCAGCCCATCCTAACCATTTGGACAGCATTCATCCTAACGTAACAGTGCGTTTCCTGCCACCTAACATAACATCACTGCATCACAAGGTGTGATTCACATTCAAGGCGTTTTTTTTTACAGCGAACTATCTCTCAGATGCTGCAAGCACCAGACGATTTTGAAAATCCCAGGAGTTTCCCAACGGTGAGGGAATGGTGGAAGTTGGAACACGTGGCACAAATGGCGATGGACATGGACCCACGTTTAGAATGGAGTCAGCATTTCAGTCGTTCCCTGCCGTCAACCCTTCTTCCCTACAAGCAAATTTATGCTGAAAAACAAAATTTTGCCAAGCAAACAACCCTCACCATTTTCTTCAAACCAGTGTATTCTCCTGCTGCATGCAGTTCTAAGAGTTCTATGACTCTTCCTTACTGTGCTTGATATGATCCTGACGACCACAACCATCCACCTTATCCATGTAAAGCTGCCCAACACCACAGCAACCACTCATCTCCCAGAGCGAACACACCTGTCACTGTTGGTGAGTACTGTACACCCCAGTATGTTAACTTTCTATGATTTATTACATTGAATATTACCTTAAATTGATCAAATATAAAACAAATGTTGTCTTGAGGTACTGCTTTTGAGTCGTATTGGTATGAAAATGTGAATAAATTACAAATAAAACATACTTACAAAGCCCTTTGGAACGTATCCCTATTTTCTCCATTTAATTAACTATTCACATTATGCGTTCACATTTTGCGTTGACCATGAGGCAAGTATCCTCCACATAGAACGAGGATAGAACCATAGAACACTACAGCACAGTACAGGCCCTTCAGCCCTCCATGTTGTGCTAACCCATATAATCCTTCAAAAAAAGTACAAAACCCACACTACCCCATAACCCTCTATTTTTGTTTCATCCATGTGCCTGTCCAAGAGGCTCTTAAATACCCCTAATGTTTTAGTCTCCACCACCATCCCTGGCAAGTCATTCCAGGCACTCACAACCTTCTGTGTAAAAAACTTACCCCTGATGTCTCCCCTAAACTTCCCACCTTTTTTGGATATCTTGGACACAGTCAGAAACATAACGGACCCTGGCACCTGGGAGGCAAACTAACATCCGAGTTTCTTTCCTGTGTAAAGGGGGTTTCTTCTTTTTCTTTGTTACTGTGTATGTAATCAAAAGGGCTTCTTTGTTTTGTTAACTAGCAGGAAAGGGGGTTTCTTCTTTTTTCTTTGTTACTGTGTATGTAATCAAAATGGCTTCATTGTCTTGTTAAAAGCAAGAATGCTTCTTTGTTGCGAGAGAGTGCTGGAAGCTTGTTTGGGTTAAAATTTACTGATAACGAGAATTGTATTCCTTTGTAAACCAATTGGGATTAATGTTGTTCTTTCTTCTGAGTCTGTAAGCTATTGTTGGCCGGCTTTTGGGGAGATCAGCGTGAGGGGTTGTGAGAGAGGACGCAATGCTGTAAGCTGGGCGAGGAATGGACCCCAAGCGGGGGTCCGAGGCCAGGAGGTACTCCGAGGAGAGGGGATGAAGCTAGATGTGCTTGGTTGACCACTTCGGAGGGTCCTGAGCTGCGAGTCGAGGAGTTCGGAGGGGATCGAATGGTGGCCAGAAGACTTCAGTAATTGAGTTCCAACAGTTGTGCACGAAGTGGTTTGGACTTTGATAAGTTTGGCGCCTTTTTTTTTATTTTTTTCTTCATATATACTGTATCGTTATTAATCACTTAGTTATAGTAACCTTTATAAATTGTACTCATTTAATCGCATATGGTGTACTGTCTGTTTTTGGGCGAGGCGGGGACATCACACAGCGTCCACACCAGCTGATTACCCAGTTTGGCGGGGGTGAAGGCTGCTACCCCTAGACGAGAACGAGCTGAGCGAGCCTGAGGCGACCCAGGGGTTACACCTGCATCTGCAGGATCGCCTGTCTGACCCCCGACTATAGAATCCCCTATCCCTACTGCCTTCCTCTTCCTTTCCCTACCCTTCTGAGCCACAGGACCAGACTCTGTGCCAGAGGCACAGTCGCTGTTGCTTCCCCCAGGTAGGCTGTCCCCCCCGCAACAGTACTCAAACAGGAGTACTTATTGTCAAGGGGTACAGCCACAGGGGTACTCTGTAGTACCTGACTCTTCACCTTCCCTCTCCTGACTGTGACCCATTTCTCTGTCCCCCATGGCCCCGGTATGACCACCTGCCTGTAACTCCTCTCTATCACTTCCTCACTCTCTCTGACCAGACAAAGGTCATCAAGCTGCATCTCCAGTTCCCTAACACAGTCCCTTAGGAGATGCATCTCGATGCACCGGGTGCAGATGTGGCCGTCCAGGACACCAGGACCTCCCACATCTGACACCGACCACAGAAAACCGGCCTCACACACATACTACTTCCTGTTGCAATCAACCACTGCCTTGCCTCATCCCGTTACTGCCGAAGCCTGTTGAGCCAAAGCCCTTTCACTCTCAAAGCCTCTCACTCCGGGGACCCAGAGTGTAATTGCTACTAAATCAACAATTGTCTGCTTTTTGTCTCTACTTTTCTCACTTAGGGCATTACATGGACAGGCTTCCAGATTTCTGGTACAGTACTTCTCAAGAACTTTGAAAGGTTATAACTGCTGCATCCACTATCTCCATAGCCACTTATTTACACAGTCCCGTAAGCAAACTATCAGGTCCTGCAGACTTGGCATCCTTTAGCCTCATTAATTTGCCTAATACAAATTTTCAAGCGATGGTAATTAATTTCTATCTTGTTAATACTTTCAAATTAATGGAATGTTTACATCCTGCTATAAAGAATAATGCAACATATCTGTTTCCTCCTCTGTCGTTTCCTAGTCCCCATAACTCACCCTCATTCTCTCATCAGGAACCTATGTTCATTTAAACCTCCCTCTTCCTTTGTACAACTTAAAGACATTCACTGTCAGTTTTTACAG
The DNA here is from genome assembly GCF_030144855.1 of Hypanus sabinus. Taxonomy (NCBI): domain Eukaryota; kingdom Metazoa; phylum Chordata; class Chondrichthyes; order Myliobatiformes; family Dasyatidae; genus Hypanus; species Hypanus sabinus. Next base: position 103,634,278 of record NC_082719.1, on the reverse strand, counting down.
ATTCAATATTCAAGACTGTTTAGTGTCATTTCCAGTACGCAAGTGTAAAGCAGAATGAAATAATTGTTACTCTGGATCTAATACAGCACAAATTACACAATAAGATAAAGAACATAATAAATACATAAAATAGCTTAAAAACATAGATTTTGATTGTATGTCCGTAAAGTGACACTTGGCACAGGAGTGTCTGTACATAAGATGACTGACAAGAAATTATAAAGTAGTGCAGGTAAAAGACATTTATTTCAAGATACTGTTATCTCTGACGGTCTGGTGTGTGGGCAGGGGTGGGAGGGGTCTTGGTTAATTCAAGGGAAGTGAGGTTGCTGAATGAACACAATGATCGCTGACCATTTTCAACACGTTTCTGTATATATGTCCTTGATGTTCCTCCAGCTGTCATCAGCACCTTGAACTGCCAGGGAGAGGGGACCCCATCAAGGACATACATGCAGAAACGTGCCTTAAAGGATCAGTAATATTATGAAGGATCCCACCCACCCAGCTCATGAACTGTTTATCCCTACTCCCATCAGGGAGGAGGTTACATAGCATCCATGCCAGGACCACCAGACTCAAAGAACAATTACTTAGGCTGATCAACACCTTCACCCACTAACCCACTTCTCCAAACCCTACCACCACCACTTTATCAATTCCTGCCAGAGTCACCTCATGTTCAGACACTCCTGTGTCTAGCATCACTTTAAGGAAATACCATCTATGCATATAAGCTATATTTATTTTGGTATTTTTTTCTATTATTGTGTTCTTCATCTTGTTTTTTGTGCTGCATCGAATCTGGGGTAACAATAATTTCGTTCTCCTTTATACTTGTTTACTGGAAATGTAATTAAACTATCTTGAATCTTACAGTAATGTTTTAAGTCTGCACTGCACTGCAGCCTCAAAGCAATACATTTCACATCTGTCAAAGATAATGAGTCTCATGCTGATTATACGGCTGTCATGTTGGGAGCGTGTTGTTAATCATACAGAAGTAAGATAGAAACAAGGATTCAATAGACTGAACTGAAAATACTAATTTCCCTGACGTTGGCGGGGGTCATAATTCGGGGGAAATGATGTTGCTAAATAAACATTGAAGCGCCGGACGATTGCGAACCAGGTGCTGTGCTGTGTGCTCTGGGAACTGTAGTCTTTGCTCAATCTTGCTAGAATCAGAATTATGTTTATTATCAGAACCTTCAGCCGCTGGGGCGACCCGGTCCAGCCTCCCTCCCGCTCGCTCCCACAGGCCCGGCGTGTCGGCCCGTCCAGCCCCGCCCCGCCCCGCCCCTCCCCTTGCTTCCCCTTTCTTGCCGGGGACACAGACGTCGAGGGAGCACCCGGTGCCTGTTCTGGCGGTTTTACCTGCCTGTCGGCCCTTCAGCCCGTCGAACGCGATCAGGTTCCCACGAGATGCTCGGACCGCTGAGCATCCGCTCCAACCGCCGTCCCTCTCACGCACCCTCCACGTCACACCGCCTGCATCACTCGCACCGGGCTGGTCAGACGCACGTACCGCGTCGAGTCCCTGGGTGCTCTGGGAATTGTAGTCTTTCCGTTTATATCGGTATCGGGTTTATTCCCATCTTCGACCCTCCACCCCGCCCTGGTCTTTACCTTTTCATCGATAACTGCCGACGGGACATTAGCCGCCTGGACTTCCACACTCCTCTCTCTTACTTCAACCTCCCTCCGCACCAATCCTAACCATTAAACCCGCAGATAAGGGAGGTGCTGCAGTACTCTGGCGAACTGACACTACCTTGCTGAGGACCAGCGTCAACTCTCAAACACCTCTTCTTACTTACCCCTCGAACAGGACCCCATCATCTTATTTTCACTATGGGTGTCCAGTCCCTATACACCTCCATCCCCCATCAGGAAGTCCTCAAAGCTCTCCTTTATTTTTCTGGACTCCAGACTTAACTTGTCCTCACTTCCAGTAATTTCTCCTTTGCCTCATCCTACTTCCTTCAAACAAAAGGGCAATCACATGGGTTCCAGCTATGCTTTCCTGTTTGTCGGATTCATGGAACAGTTTACGTCCAAGCCTACACGGGTGACCGTCCCGCACATTTCCTCGGCTACATCAACGATTGCATGGGGCTGCTTCCCGCACCCGTGCTGAACATCATCCACTTCGCCTCCAACTACCACCTGGTCCATTTCTGGCACCTCCCTCCCCCCTCTCGATCTCTCTGTCTCCATCTCCGGAGACAGCTTATCCACTGATATCTATTAAAAAATCCACGGACGCTACCTGGACTGCACCTCGCCCCACCCTGTTACTTGTTAAAAACGCCATCCCCTTCTCTCGATTCCTCCGTCTCCACCGCATCTGCCCACAGAGTGAGGCTTCCCTTCCTTCACCATCAATGCTGCATCTCTTCCATTTTACACACATCTGCCCTCACTCCATCCTCCCGCCACCCTACCAGGGATGGTGTTCCTCTTGTCCTCACCCACCACCCCACCAGCCTCCACAACCGGAATTCTCCGGAACTTCCACCATCTCCAACAGGATCCCACCACCAAGCGCATCTTTCCCTCTTAGCCAACACACACTTTCTGCTTTCAAGAGGATTGCTCCCTGCCCAACTCCCTTGTACATTCATCCCTTCCTACTGATCTCCATCCTGGCACTTACCCTTGGAAGCAGAACAAGTACTACATTTACCTCTACACCTCTCCCTCACTACCATTCAGGGCCCCAGACAGTCCTTCCAGGTGGGGCGACACTTCACTTGTGATTCTGTTGGGGCCATGCACTGTGTTCGGTGCTCCCGGTGTGGCCTCCTGTATATTGGTGAGACCTCTTCGCCGAGCATCTACACTCAAAACACCTGAACAAGTGGGATCTCCCAGTCGTCGCCCATTTTAATTCCACTTCCCATTCCCATTCTGATACGTCCATCCACGGCCTCCTCCACTGTCAGGATGAGGCCACACTTAGGATGGAGGAACAACACCTTACATTCCATCTGGGTAGCCTCCAACCTGATGGCATGAACATCAATTTCTCAAACTTCTGGTAATGTCCCCCTTCATGATTTCCCATCCCCTTTTCCCTCTCTCACTTTATCTCCTTGCCCTCCCATTGCCTCCCTCTGGTGCTCCTCTCCACTTTTCTTTCTTCTCTGCTATCAGACTCCTCCTTCTCCAGCCCTGTATCTCTTTCACCAATCTACCTCCCAGCTCTTTATTTCACCCCTCCCCCTCCCAGCTTCACCTTTCACCTTGTGTTTCTCTCTCCCCTCCCCCCCCCCCCCCCCCACCTTTTAAATCTACTCTTTATCTGTTTCCCGGGTCTCAGACCGAAACTTTGACTGCACTTTTTTCCTCAGATGCTGCCTGGTCTGCTGAGTTGCTCCAGCATTTTGTGGGTGTTGCTCAGGTTTATTGTCATGACTTTGTTGCGGCAGCGTACTGTACAATACATATAGTATAAATTACAATAAGATATATTTGTAAAAATAAATTAGTACAAAAACAGTGAAGAGTTCATGGTCTGTTCAGAAGGGGAGAAGCTGTTCCTTAAATACTAAGTGTGTCTTATATAATGAGTTTTTTTTTGTTTTGCGACAGCACTCCTGGTGGAATACAGGCTGAATCATTCTTGCAGTAAATGGGTGCCACTCTGGTCCTAGTCCCCCCCACTCCCCACCCAAACAACTACAGGAAACATCCTTTTCACATATATTTTATTTGGGCCTTTCAATATTCGATAGATTTCAATAAGTAGACAATGATATTAAACCTAATTCTGATTATGTAGTATTACTAGCCCTCTATCTAGTATTAAAGGTAGCTGTAAATTTGAAGGAGGGTATTTTCATTTTGAACTTTTGACATAATCACACATTTTTGGAGCTATTTGAGCAGGGCACATAAATTGCAACCTTTGGTCAACGCAAAATAAATGTTTACACCTCCAGGAAAATGAAATTGATCTGTTAAAAAAAATTAATAAATTCCTATAGACCCAATAGCCTTTCCTTCTTTACCTGTATATCTGTATTTCAGTTTAAGAACACTCAGTATAAGGTGCCCAAGGAAAATTTGGCAACGTGAAAGTGGTTTCTTTCAATCAAGGACTGGGTCATGCAATTACTGAATTTGCAAAAATTACATGCAATTATTAAATTTAATGGGTAGGGTGGCAATGAATAAATTTATCAGTCTAGAAAATTCACACATACATAGACCTGATGAAGGATCTTGGCCCTAGACATCGGCACTTTATTCCTCTCCATAGATGCTGCCTGCATTTTGTAATTGTTGATCTGGATTTCCAGTGTCCTTCTGGTCCAGCAAGCCTGCACCTCCCAATTAGACCCATGCGACCAAATAGCCGACTGACCCTTATGTCTTTGGAATCTGAGAGGAACCAGGAGCACCCGGAGGAAACTCATGTGGTCACTGGGAGAACATACAAACTCCTTACAGACAGAAGCATGAGTTGAACCCCGGTCACTGGCACTGTAAACCGCATTATGTTAACCACGACACCATGATGCCCTAATAGTGTTTACACACACTAGTTTTCCAATTTTGTATGCAAAATTATGAGAGTAAATGCAAGCAGGTTTTTTCCACTGAGGTTGGGTGATACTGGAACTAGAGGCCATGGGTTAAGGGTGAAAGGTAAAAAGTCTGAGGGGGAACTTCTTCACTCTGAGGATGGTGCGAGTGTGGAACGAGCTCCGAGTGGAATTGGTGGATGCGGGTTTGACTGCAACATTTAAAAGAATAAACTCTCTCGGGCTTCCAGCTGGGTGCAGGCATTGATTATAACCGACGTTTCAATGTCAAGCTCTGGCTTCTTCATCAAAGATGATTCATTGAAGCATCAGTTATAATCGATGTCCGTACCTGGCTGGAGGCCCGATAAGAGTTTATTTATCAGATATGCTGGGAAAGCGTTTCTTTTTCATTTAAGAGAAGTTTGGATAGGTACATGGATGAGAGGGTATAGAGGGCTCTGGTCCAGAATCAGGTCAATGGGACTAGGTAGATTAATAATTCAGCTTCAACTGGATAAGCAGACTTTGCTTCTGTGCTGTAGTGCTCTATGATCCTATCTCTCTCTCTCTCACACACACACACACACACACAGAGTGATATCACGGAAGAAGATTTTAAAAATCAAAGGCCTTTCATTAGTTTTGAGGTGGTCAGAACCTAAATCCTTTAGGGTTTGAAGCCTACTGAATATTGAAAGGCCTGGATAGAGTGGATGATTCCTCTCGTGGGTGAGTCTAGGACCAGAGGGAAGTCTATTTAGAACAGTGATGGGATTTTTTTAGCCAGAGGATGGTGAATCTGTGGAATCCATTGCCACAGGCAGCTGTGGAGGCCAAGTCATTGGGTATATTTAAAGCAGAGGTTGGGAGGCTCTTGAATAGTCAGGGTGTCAAAGGTTGTAGGGAGAAGACAAGAGAACAGTGTTGAAAGTGATAATAAATCAGCCATGACTGAATATAGGAGCATACTCGATGGACCAAATTGCCCAATTCTGCTCTTATGTCTTATGGTCTTATAAATAAACGACTTTACCACTGAACTACTGCAATTTTGAATTCAGGCCTCCCATGCATTGAGCAGGAACTATTCAACTCAGCAACACAATAGCCATTTACAAGAGTGAATATACACCCACAGTGCACTCATTTTCTAAAGTTTACATATATACATCACTGGAAAATATTTTGATCTTGTGGGTATCCTCAGAGTGGAACTCTATGCCCATCCCAAGCACAACTTGGTAGTAATTGTACAATTTGTTTTCTTTAGCCAAGTGAATCCATGTTTTATTTTTTAACATAGTAAGTCCATCAAAGCTTTACTGCTTGTAATCAGACAGAAGTGTAATTGACTTGACATCTCTGCTGAAAAAAAAATGCCAGCTTATATAATGTTGCAATAGAATCAAAGAATTTTAGATCACAGCCCATTCAGCCCATTGTGTGTGAAAGTTTTATCCCATTTCCCACTTTGAAACATTAACAGCAGCTTTTTTAAATGCAATGTGAAATCCTGCACTCATACAGTTCAGATTCCTGGCATTCTCTGGGGAAAAAACATACCTTAACTCATTTCTAATATTTTTACTAATTACTTTTAATTCATACCTCTCTAGATATTGATCTCAGCTAAGGAAAAGGAGTACTTCCCATCCACTATAAATGGGTCACTTATTGTGTGTGTGTATATGTGCGCATATACACACACACTTCAAGCATTCAAAAAAGAAATTCAGCCAATTCAGTGTTTGCTCTTATTATTGTGCTGCCCCAATTGTCATTAAATTTAACCTTCCATCAAAGCAAGAACATTCCCAATGAAGCCATGCTGAAAAACGCATCTTCCCTTAAACATTTGAGCTTATTTTGTCAATTAATAAAATTGCCGCAATAGCTTGGGAGAATTTTCTTCCAGTCTCCTTTAAAAATACTCAGAGGCCACTTTGTTAGGTACACCTGCTCATTAATGCAATTATCTTAACAGCTGATCATGTGGCAGCAACTCAGTGCATAAAAACATGCAGACTTGTTGTTGTTCAGACCAAACATCAGAATGGGGAAGAAATGTGATCTAAGTGACTTTGACCATGAAATGATTGTTGGTGCTGATGAGGTGGTCTGAGTATCTCAGAAACTGCTGATCTTCTGGGATTTTCACACCATAATCTCTGGAGTTTACAGAAAATGGTGTGAAAAACTAAAAACATCCAGTGAGCAGCAATTGTGAGTGAAAACACTTTGAGAGGTCAGGGAGAATAGCCAGATAGGTTCAAGCTGACAGTAAAGTGACAGTAACTCAAATTAAGCGTGCACCACAACAGTGTTGTGCAGAAGAGCATCTCTGAATGCACAACACATTGAATGGGAATATGGGCTACAGCAGCAAACCACACCTGGTTCCATTCCTGTATCTAGTTAAGTGGCTACCAATTGTAAAGCATTTACTTTTCACCACAGAAATGATTCAGCAGATTTATCCAGCATCTGCTTATTTCCAATGATGGTCGATTTATGGAATTTGGGGTTAGATCTACACAATGTGCAAGAGGTTGGGGAGGAAAAGTAGTAGTCCTCAATTAAGGACTAAAAGTGTAATCTTCATGAAAAATCAACGGCTGGAATACTAAATAAGTAAAACTAAAAAGTAAACCAATAATGGCTAATAAATAAATAGTCCTGATTAAACATCGACTCTTTTTTCCTTTCCATAGATGCTATCTGACTTGCTAAGTTCCTCCAGCATTGTTTCTCTGGATTTCCAGCATCTACAGAATCTCATGTTTACAATACAGAAATGTCTAATCTGACGGGTTATAATTTTAAGGTAATTGGAGGTAAGTATAGGAGAATGTCAGAGGTAAGTTCTTTACACAGAGTGGTCAGTGCATGGAATGCCCTACCAGGAATGGCGATAGAGGTGAATATATTAGGGGCATTTAACAAAGCTCTTAGATAGGCACATGGATGGTGGAAAACAATGGTAGGAGCGTTGGGAACTAGGGTGAAAGGGCTGAATGGCCTGTACTGTGCTACAGTGTTCTGTGTCCTGGTATGATCTAAACTGCATGCCTTTGTAAGGAGAGTGGGCAATATTAAAGTTACAATGAGTGAGTAGCTTCAGACAGGAGTGTAATACAAAGCAATCACCAAACATAGGCAAGTCATCTGTTATTGGAGGAATACATTCAACATTACTGCAAGAAGCAAAGAAATAAGCTGGATTGAGAGGGGTTGAGAGAGATTACAACTACCCAAAAGGTGAAAAACATTTATTCAGCCTAAAAATGGAGGTACTGGAAATTAACAGCCCAGATACAATAAATTTGATGAGAACGTGAATACAGCAGAGCAAGCAGAGATTCGTTGAGCCCCACCACCGATAACCCCAATTTAACCCCTGCCTCATTACAGGACAATTTACAATGATCACTTAACCTATTAATTGCTACGCCTTTGGACCAGAGCACCCAGAGAAAACGCAGGCATTCCGTGGGGAGGATATAGACTCCTTACAGATGTCGTCAGAATTGAACTCCCAACTCCAATGCCCCAAGCTGTATAGCATCACACTAACCACTACATTACCATGGCACCCAGATGGTCACGAGGAGAACTCCATACAGAGAGATTATGTAAAGAGACGTCAGGGAAAAAATGTTGATCAAACTAGTGTGTTTATGGCTATTGGAAAGCATTTAATAAGATCTACAGGGAGTCACTATGAGGGGCACAGTAGTGTAGTGGTTAGCATAACACTATTACAGCACCAGTGACCGAGTTCAGTTCCTGCTGCTGTCTGTAAAGAGTTTGTGTGCTCTTCCTGTGACCATGTGGGTTCTTGATTGAACATGGCATCAAAGGTTAAGGAGAGTGAGTTTCAGGAGGGGTGGGGGGAAATGAGCAGGCATGATTGAATGGAGGAGCAGACTTGATGGGCCAAATGGCCTAATTCTGCTCCTGTCTTACAGATCTGTTTGTTAACAATCCAAAAAGCCACCATGGCAGCATGGTCATTAGCATGATGCTATTACAGCTCAGGGAGTCGGCATTCAGAGTTCAATTCTGGCATACTCTGTAAGCAAGTTTATACATTATTTCCTGTGTGCATGTGGATTTCCTCCCGGTGTTCCAGTTTTCTCCCGCAGTCCAAAGGCATACTGGTTAGTAGGTTAATTGGTCATTGTAAATTGTCCCGTGATTAGGCTAGGGTTAAATCAATAGTTGCTGGGCAATGCCGCTGGAAGAGTCTATTCCGCACTGTACCTCTAAATAAAATAACTTCGCAAAGTAGTATACTGGGGTGAGAACAGATGCAAGCTAGTTTTTTTAAAAATACACACAGCATGGCAGATGAAGTTCATTGTAAATTATTTAAAATTAATACCTATCTTTTAAGAGACTCCTGGATAGGTACATGGAGCTTAGAAAAATAGAGGACTGTGGGTAGGTGATTTCTAGAGTACATATTTGGCACAGTATTGTGGGCCAAAGGGCCTGTATTGTGCTGTAGGTTTTCTATGAAATGTGTAATCAGCAAATAAATACACATTCTTAAGGCAAACTGCTACAGTAGTCAAATCAGTAGTTGTTTACCTGGGTTTACTTAATAAAACAATAAATAGAAAACAGAACTACTTTATTATTTACTAATCTACTCTCTAAAACTTTTTAATCCAGCCTCAAAGACAGCTTCTACCCCACTAATTTAACACAATTGACTGGTGCCCTAGTATAAGACAAGCTACCTCAATATAACTTTGCATCTCATCATCTACCTACATTGCACTTTATTCTGTAGTTGTTACATTTCATACTGTTACACCTTGTTCTACCTCAGTGCACTGTGTAATGGGTTGATCTGAATGAACAGTATGCAAGACAAGCTTTGCAATGTATCTCTGTGCATGTGACAACAATGAACCAATTTCAAAAGTTACTACTATATATTGGTCTCAGTTGGGATACTACAGGCATAACATTACAGATAACATACAAAGTCCAAAACTCAAAGAGTCTAAAGAGATACCTGACATTACAGAGACTATTCATCTGAGGAAGGGTCTTAGGAGAATTGAAGAAAAACTCACTCTACCAAGTGAGTCAGTCATAAAATAGTAACAATTTGACAGACAATCCAGAGATGGACAGATAACTTTCCTTTAAAAGAAATTGGTGCCAAGGTCTAGAATATGCTATTTGAAAAGGTAGAACCTGGTTCCATAAATGTAGTTAAAAATGAAATAGCCACAGAACACTACAACACAAAATCAGGCCCTTCAGCCCAACTAGGCCATGCTGAACTATTATCCTGCCTTGTCCCATCAACCTGCACCTGGACCATATTCCTCCCATCCTTGTAACTATCCAAACCTTTCTTAAAAGTTGCAATTGAATCTGTATTTACCACTTCTGCTGGCAGCTTGTTCCACACTTGCACCAGCATCCGAGTGAAATAGTTCCCCCTCAGGTTCCTCCTTTGAAATATTTCACCTTTTACCCTTATCCTATAACATCTAGTTCTAGTCTCACCCAACCTCAGTGGAAAAATCCTGTTGTTACCCTATCTACATCTATCATAAATTTGTATACCTCTATCAAATACCCCCTCATTTTCCTATGCTCCAGAGAATAAAATCCTAACTTCATTAGCCTTTCCCTAAAACTTGAGTCCTCAAGTCTCAAAAGCTTGTAAATTTTAATAGACAATAGACAGTAGATGCAGGAGTAGGCCATTCGACCCTTCTAGCCAGCACCACCATTCACTGTAATCATGGCTGATCATACACAATCAGTACCCCGTTCCTGCCCTCTCCCCATATCCCTTGACCCCGCTATCTATAAGAGCTCTATCTAACTCTCTCTTGAAAGCATCCAGAGACTTGGCCCCCACTGCCTTCTGGGACAGAGCATTCCACATATCCACCACTCTCTGGGTGAAAAAGTTTTTCCGCATCTCTGTTCTAAATGGCCTACCCTTTATTCTTAAATTGTGGCCTCTAGTTCTGGACTCAACCATCAGCGGGAACATGCTTCCTGCCTCCAGCGTGTCTAACCCCTTAATAATCTTATATGTTTCAATCAGATCCCCTCTCATTCTTCTAAATTCTAGTATATACAAGCCCAGTCACCCCAATCATTCAATATATGACAGTCCCGCCATTCCGGGAATTAACCTTGTGAACCTACGCTGCACTCCCTCAATAGCAAGAATGTCCTTCCTCAAATTTGGAGACCAAAACTGCACACAATACTCCAGGTGGGGTCTCACCAGGGCCCTATACAGCTGCAGAAGGACCTCTTTACTCCTATACTCAATTTGAATTTTCTCTGCACTCTTTCAATCTTATTGGTATCTTTCCTGTAGGTACGTGACCAGAACTACGCAGAACACTCAATGTAACCCTGTAAAAGGCCAATGTGCCTAAAGCTCCTTTATGACCCTATTTATCCATAACATCACTTTCAAGGGATAGGTGTTTTGTGGATGAGGAAATTGTCACGTTAGAGATAAAGTTTGCACTCAAAACTAAACATAGCTGCTCTGTCAAAGAACACGCCAAGCATGCTCCTAGTATACTAATGTTCTTGTGGTTCTATGTTCAGGGACATAATCTGAGGTGTACTGGTGTTTGCGCATTTGAAGATACCATGACGAACAGTTTCCTTTCAGCCCATGCATACAGATGTAAAGTTGACAAACAGCCAGATTAAGGGTTCACTGTTACACTTTGTTGTCGGATTCATCTATGTGATTATAAAGAAGTAAATTCCCCCAAAATAGACACATTCAAGGAATCAATACAGATAGATCACATTGGTTAAATATTTTCTTTGCTCCTTTCACTAAAACGAATGGAAATGTCTAATTCTCAACAGTATTCCCTTAGGTCTCACATCAGCAGGTTCAGGAACAGTTATTACCCCACAGCCATCAAGATTTCGAATCAGCATGGATAACTTCACTCACCTCAACTCTGAACTGATCCCATAACCTACAGAGTCACTTTCAAGGACTCAAGAGCTCATGTTTTCCATATATTATTTATTAGCATTTTTTTTTTGCAATTGTACAGTTTGTATGTAGTTTTTTCATTGATTCTATTGTGTTTCTTTGTATTTAATGTGAATGCCCACAAGAAAATGAATCTCAGGGTTGTTTATGGTAACATATATTTACTTTGAAAGGATTTCAGGATTCTGCGTGTGCCTGTGGTGTGCATCTATGTCTGTGCTTGTGTGTAGCATTCCTACCATAGAGCAGAATTCAAGTCTTCCTTTCTAAACACTGAATTGCATAAAACAAAAAAAGAAACCACCTACGGTTCATGATAATGACTTAGATTTACCACACATCATACAAAGCAAAATATATTTTTTTTTAAATGCAGCTCCTGAATTTTTCCTACTGCACGTTGGCACCAGTAGTAAAATACCACTGCTGCCAACACCAATGTTTTTCATTATTTCTCCAAATTCTTTCCTGCATATTTCAACAATATTCCCTGAAAAGTAAAACAATCGTTCGAAGAAAATGACTTGGGCAGACTTAGGAAGGAGCTGAATTGCCGTATAAATACCTGTTCAGCGGTAACAAAATGATCAAACATTGGCCCTAACTTGGAGCCATTCAGGGTGGATGTCCAGCAACCCCATCATGGCTCAGCAGAAATGAAAAGAGAGCACAACCTGGTAATAACTCTGCCTCGGACAGTCCGAACCTCAGCTGCAAGACAGTTGGGTATGGGGCTAGTAACCACCCAGTGCTCCAGGAACACCAACAGAAGCTCCAGAGACCTCACCTCTGGCAGAGGAAGGATCTGAGAGATGGCTACACCCGGAGACAAGAAAGACTGGCCCAGGATAAAGATATCAGACAGCTGCTGAGGGTGGCCTATGTCCCAATAGGGGTAATGGGCTTAAGAAGACGACCACCTGGTAAACCCAGTTCTTGATCCAAAGTTCTAGCAAAAGAATCACCATCTACTCATGGAGTCATCTGTCTTAATGGGCAGATCTGGTGAAGATGCATCATTTATTGAACGCTTGGCAGCCCACAGACCCAAGCTCAAAAACTATAGGCCTTCATTGTAGATACTGGAGTCCTATACCTTAAGCAATGAAATGAAAGCCATGAGAGTGTTCTAAGGTCTGGTATGGAGGGGCCACTGTACAGGATCAGAAAACCTTCAGGAAGTTGTAAACTCAGTCAGCCAGCTCCATCATGAGCACTATCCTCCCCAGCATTGAAAACACCTTCAAAAGGTGATACTTCAGAAAAATGGCATCCATCATTTAGGACCCCATCACCCAGGATATGCCCTCTTCTCATTGGTACCATCGAGGAGGAGGTACAGGAGCCTGAAGACACACACTCAACATTTCAGGGACAGCTTCTTCCCCTCTGCCATCAAATTTCTGAATGGAATGAACCATGAACACTACCTTTTTTTCCCTCCCTTTTTGCACTACATATTTAATTTAAATATATATATACTTATTGTAATTTATAGGTTTTTTATGTATTGCAATACATTGCTGCTGCAAAACAACATACTTCACGGTGTTTGCCAGTGACATTAAACCTGATTCTGAGTCTCTATTGATAAAAAGGCAGATCTGGTGAAGATACATCACTTGTTGAATGCTTGGCAGCCCATAGACCTAAGCACAAAAACTATAAGCCATTATTAGATACTGGTGTCCTATAACATAAGACCTTAAGATATAGGAGCAGAATTAGGCCATTTGGCCTATTGACTCTGCTCTGCTATTTCACGATAGCTGATCCATTTTCCCCCTCAGCCCCAACCTCTTGCCTTACCCCTGTATCCCTTCATGACCTGTCTAATTGAGAATCCATCACCCTGTCTTAAATACATAAAGACTTGGCCTCTACAGCTGCCTATGGCACCGAATTCCAGATTCACCACTCTTAAGAGAATGGTGGGTTAGCAAGAAATGTGGTGATTACATGATCATTATAATTAATTATGAGACACTGAGGATTAAAAACTGTTAAGTTTTTTTTAATATTAAGGCTGTAATCCCTCTGCTGCCCCCTTGCTACCAAGCCCCCTCCAACGCCCTGTGGTGCCGGGGGTGGGGGCACGATCTCACCTACTTTGGGAAACACTGCCTTACAGTAATGACATGAGACCCATGAAAGTCCCAGGCATGGGTCAATATGGAGTACTCTACACCAAAAAAGTTACAGATAGCTAACAAACCAAGGGAGAGTCAATGTGAGAACTAGTCCAAGTTTTTTGTAAGCAAGTGCCCAGGAAATTGACTACACTGAAATGAACACATGCTTAGCTTACTCAAAATGTCTTAACCCATATTTTCAATGGGTCAAAACTTTATCCGAAAAAGCACATTGCAACTCCTGTGTCATCTTATGGCAGGACATGTGAAACTGTTGGGATCCAATGTCTCATCCAGGTAATTTTGACCATAACTGAACTTTTCTTTTTTTGGGGTAACACACACACAGGGCTGGTGGAACTCAGCAGGTTAGGCAACATCTATGGAAATGACATTTTGGGCCGAGACCCTTCATCAGGATGATGAGATCCCCCAGCATTTTTTATGTGTTGCTCTGGATTTCCTGCATCTGCAGAATCTCTTTTTTGGGTGGCATGGTAGTGTAGTGGTCAGTGTAATGCTATTACAGCACCTGCCACCCAGCTCTGACTCCCACCACTGTCTGTAAGGAGTCTGCACACCCTCCACATAGTCATGTGGGTCTCCCCCAGGCTCTCTGCTTTCCTCCCACCTTCCAAAGGCATTCCAGTTGTTAGGTTAATTGGTCACATGGGTGTAAATGGGCGCCTTGGGTTTGTTGGCCCAGAAGGACCTGTTACTGTGCTGTACCTCTTTAAAAAAAACTGGTTTGGGAAAGTGGATAACAAGATCTCAAGTATTTGATATGCTGGTGAAGTAACAGTTTGATAGAGTCTCTAAAGGTTTTCCTGCATCTCATACATTTGGATTTTGTCCTTTTTATGTGAATGTTCTGACGGCTCGATAAACTGTGTGCACCCTTTGTACGCATGCTTGAAGCTCTTCCTGTAACCAGCAAGTCTGTATGGCCTCTCTTCCACGTGCACAGCCTGATGCTGTAGATGAGGGGATGAGTTCTTGAAGCTCTTTCCACAGCCAATGCAGTGATGAGAGCTGCTGCCTGTAATAATGGGGTGTGTCAGTGTGCTCGGGCCCTTGAAGCCTCTATCACAGATGGAACACAAATATGGTCTCTCCCCTCCATGCTGATATTTCACCATCCGAGCCGAGCACTGGCTGAACTTGAGCCGGCACGCGGAGCACTGATATGGCTTCTCACCACCATGCAAATGTTTCAGGTTGTGTGACAGACGGAACGTCTTGCTACAAAAGGTACATTTAGATAGCAGCTCTGGTGTAATTAGCCTCTTAGGTCTTCCCAAAATAGAATCCCTCTTGAATTCTTTCTTGTATTCCAGTGGGCTTTCCACTGCACGTGTGCAATGATGACTCATCAGATGGCGTGACAACTGGAACTTCTTCCCACAGGCAGCACATTTATATGGCCTCTTGTCGGTGTGTGTCCGCTGGTGCATCATTAATGAGGAGGACTGGCTGAATTCTTTCTTGCATGTCAGGCACTGATATGGCTTCTCTCCTGTGTGCGTGCGCTGGTGTGATAATAGGTGGTGAGAGTAAGTGAACTCTTTCTCACACATGTTGCATTTGAATGGCTTCTCGCCACTGTGAATGCGTTTGTGACGGGACAGATTTGATGAGTCGTTAAAACTCTTTTCACAGTCAGAGCATTTGAATGGCTTCTCTCCTGTGTGCGTGATCTCGTGTTTCCGGAGGCTGGATGGGTGATTAAAATCCTTCTCACAGACACTGCATTTGAAGGGCTTCTCCCCTGTATGTACCAGCAGGTGCAATTTGAGGTGTGAATACTTGTTAAAGCTCTTGCCACACTCAGAGCAAATGAAGAGCTTCTGTCCGTTCCGGGAACGTTGCCGACGTTCTGACCCTTTGGAAACATTTGACATGATCTCGTTTGTGGGCACCTCAGTCGCCTGAAGAGCCGAAGAATCTAGTTGCTGTGTGTCTTCCATTGGCACCTCCTAAAAGTACATCACAATTATTGCCTAGCATGTGGCTACATAGCATTTAAAAGTTATATGGGCTACACTTTCAATTCCACAGAATAATCATGAATCAAACAACAATGTAATGTAGTTACTGTAAGAGAAATATTCAGATCCATAATTCCTTGAAAGTGGTGTTACAGGTAGATAGGGCAGTAAAGAAAGCTTTTGGCACATTGGCCTTCATAAATCAAAGTATCGAGTACTGGAATTGGGATGTTATGTTGAAGTTTTATAAGCCATTGGTGAGGCCTAATTTGGAGTATTGTGTGCAGTTTTGGTCACCTACCTACAGGAAAGATGCAAAGAAGATTGAAAGAAAGAGTGCAAAGAAAATTTTCAAGAATGTTGCCAGGATTTGAGTTATAGGGAAAGGTTGAACTTTATTCCCTAGATCAAAGAAAAATAAGGGGAGATTTGATGGAGGTATATAAAATTATGATGGGTATCGATAGGGTAAATGTAAATATGTAATTTTCAATGAGGTTGGGTGGGACTTGAGCTAGATGTCATAGATTAAGAGTGACAGTTGAAACCTGATGGGGAACTCCTTCTCTCAGAGGGTGGTGAGAGTGTAGAAGGAACTGCCAGCAGAAGTGGGTTCAATTTCAACACCAAAGAGAAATTTGGATAGGTACATGGATGGGAGGGGTATAGCGGACTACTATCTGGGTGTAGGTCAATGGGAACAGGCAGATGAATTGTTTGGCGGGGGCTAGAAGGGCTAAAGGGCCTGTTTCTGTGCTGTAGTGTTCTGTGACTCCGGGATGCAAACTCCACTGTTGATTGCTTATCACATGCAGCTGCTCATTCCCATCTGTCCATTCAAACATCCAACACCTTCCTCTTTGAAACCCAATTCAAGCATGCTTCTACTACTCTTTAAGCAGGGCTATGCATGTTGACTACACGGATCTAACATGGTAGGCAGGTCCAGGTGGTCAGAAATCCCAGCCTCTCAGAAAGGGGCTGGAGGGAGGCGAGGGCCGGAGGGCGCGCGCGGTAACGGAGGGGAGGAGAGCAAGGAGGAGGAGACAGTGTGAATGGGAGGGAGACAGAGGGTGTTGAAGGGGTGGAGCGAAGGAGGGATGGAAGGAGTTTAAAGGCAGGGATGGAGAGCGAAGAGGGTCGGAGGTTTGCAGGTAGGAACGGAGGAGGAGTGAGGGGGTGGAGGCGGTTAAAATGGCGGCTCTGTAAAGGGGTTCAGGCCGATGTCGGCCGGGCACTGACTCCTCTCCGCTACCTCACGCACCCCTAGGGGAAGTAAAACTATCGGGAACCACAGGGCCCCGGCTTGACCGGTGGCTCAGGGCCACAGCAGCCTGACTCACCCGGCTACAAGGCAGGAAAAGCCGGCGAACAGCCGCTCAGTCCGCCCCTCCACTTCCAACCGTGTCCAGAGGACGGCGGATCATACGCATGCGTGTCCGGCTTTCGCTCTGTCAATGCAAGACTTTCCACAGCGCCGAGCACTCTGGGTAGAGCATGATGCCATTGCTTCTCTCCGTTCACTTCAAGTTCCAATGAAAGGTCGTTATAAAGGTGCTTTCTGACGAGAGTAACTGGCATTTTGTTCAGTGCATTTCTTCTGTTCCAACATTATGTTTGTCTAGCTGTTATACTCTATTCTGCATTCTGGTTCTATCTCAATGTGTAATGCTTTGATCCGTATGAACAACCTTTTCACTGTACTGTACCTTGGTACATGTGACAATAATAAAATTACACCAGTTCCTTGCTGTGTTGGGTTGGAGACCATTAGGAACGTTGAGATGGATGTCACCTAGTTAGAACCCCGAAGTTTCCCCCAGTTCCCCTTCCTTCCACGCATGTGGCAGCAAGCAACGATCGCCCCTCCTCCCACTAGCAAAAGAAAAGCATTGGCACCTTTGCTTTATTCTTCTGACTTTGTGGCTAAGCACAGTTCCCATGCCATATTCAAGTTTGCTGACAATACCACTGTTGTAAGCCAAATCAAAGGTAGGGATGAATCAGCACATGGGAGGAAGACTGAAAATCTAGCCAAGTACTACCACAACAATGACCTCTTACTCAATGTCAGCAAGACCAAGGAGATGATTATTGACTTCAGGAGGAAGAAATCAGAGGCATAGATACCAACCAGTCCTCATTTGAGGTTAAGAGGGTCAGCAACTTTAAATTCTTCAGTGTTATCATTTCAAAGGATCTGTCTTGGGCCCAGCATGTAAGTGCAATTATGAAGAAAGCACAGCAGCACCTCTACTTCCTTAGGAGTTTGTGAAAAGTCAGCATGACATCTAAAACTTTCAACAATCTCTATAGATATGTAGTGGAAACCAATGTCCATGATCAGAAAACCCTACAAAAAAGTAGTGGATACAGCCAGTCCATTGGAGTAAGGCCCTCCCCACCACTGAGCTCATGAACAAGAAACACTGTCGGAGGAAAGCAGCATCCATCATCAGGGACCCCAACACCCAGGATATGCTTGCGTCGTTGACCTCCGAACTTGGACCACGAGGTTCAGGAACAGTTATCACTGTTCAGCCATCAAACTCTTGAACCAACAGGGATAACTTCACTTGCCCCATTACTCAAATGTTCCCACAACCTATGGATTCACTGTCAAGGACTCTTTATCTCATGCTGTCGATATCTATCTATTTAGTTAGTTATTCTTCCTTTTTATATTTGCACAGGTTTTTTGCACATTGGATGAACGTCCAAGTTGGTGTGATCTTTCAATGATTCTATTATGGTTATTCTATTTTGGGTTTATTGATTATGCCCATAAGTAAATGAATGTCATGGTAGTATATGGTGGTGTGTACTTTGATAATAAATTTACAGTGAACTTTGAGAATGGCAAAGTCAAGTTTATTGTACATGTATGTAACAATAAAGGTTCAATGAAAAATTAACTTACAGCAGCACCACAGACCCATAGCATCTTATTAGCAGCATTTACAAGAAAAACAAATTTTTATGAAAAAAAGTCGACTTTAGTTGAGGACGTAGAACAGTCCAGTGCAGTACAGGTTGTACAGCACACAATGAAGTAACAAATTTTTAACCTACATTAAGATCAATTTATCCTTCCCTTCCTCATAACCTCCATTCTTCTTTCACAAAATGATAGAAGGAGCATTATGTAACAAAACCAGCCCCTTCAGCCCATCTAATCTGAGTAAACTACTGTTATTCTGCCTAGTTCCATTGACCTGCCCCAGGATCATAGCCCTCCATACCCCTGCCATCTACGTACTTAACCAAACTTTCCTTAAATGTTGAAATCAAGCCTGCATCCTCCACCCTCTGAGTGAAGACTTTCCCCTCAGGCTCCCCTTAAATGCTTCACCTTTCACTCTTAACCCATGACCTCTAGTTCTTATCTCACCCAACCTCAGTGAAAAAAGCCTGCTTGAGTTTACTCTGTCTATGTGTTGCTGCCTGTCACACCTCTGGTGTTAGGTCAATGGGGAAGATCCTGTATATCTGCCGGTGTTCAGGGCTTCCTTCATCATGCCAGTAGCTTCCTCTCAGTCTTCACTGCTGTCAGGAACACCACTGAGCTCAGTTGTAGAAGGATGCTTCATTGCTATTTCTGTAACAATTTGGTAGCAGTAAGAGATGTAGCCCTGAGCCAAACTCCTGAACCTGGAGGACCAGTGGACCACTCTTGGTCTGGCCTCTCCCCTTTGAACAGTTTATCGTGGGTGAACCTAACAGGAGCCAAAGAATAAAGCCCTGACTCCAGCCAATGTATCTCTCCGTGTGTGACACACACCTCCAAGCCACAACCATGTTGTGCACCTGTTGGAGGTACCCTACCTGTACCCCTCATAATTTTGTATATCTCTATCAAATCTCCCCTCATTCTCCTACACTCCAGGGAACAAAGTCCTAACCTATTCAACCTTTCCTTATAACTCAAGTCATTTATATGCCTCTTTAAAAGTTTCTTAATGTATCACCACACATGGCAGGATATTCCACGTACCCTTCATTCTCTGAGTTTAAAAAAAAACAAGCCGTGACATCGTCCCTATACTTTTCTCCAACTATCTTAAAATTATACCCTCGCATATTAGCCATTTCCACCTTGGAGAAAAGTCTCTGCCTGTACACAATATCTATGACTCTTATCAGCTTATACATCTCTATCAAGTCACCGCTCATCCTCCTGGAATTGGAATTGGTTTGTTATTGTCATCTGTGGATGGGGTCGTAAAGAAAGCTTTTGACACTTTGGTCTTCATAAGTTAAAGTATTGAGTACAGGAGATGGGGTGTTATGTTGAAGTTGTCTAAGATGTTGGTGAATCTTAATTTGGAGTATTGTGTACAGTTTTGCTCAACTGCCTACAGGAAAGATGTAAATAAGATTGAAAGAGTACAGAGAAAATTCACAAGGATGTTGCTGGGTCTGGAGGATCTGAGTTTTGAGGAAAAATGGAACAGGTTAGGACTTTATTCCTTAGAACATAGGAGACTGAGAGGAGATTTGATGGAGGTACACAAAATTATGAGAGTACAGATAAGATAAATGCAAGCAGGCTTTTTCCACTGAGTTTGGGTGGGTCTACAACCAGAGGTCATAGGTTAAAGGTGTAAGGTGAAAAGTTTAAGGGGATCATGAGGGGAAACTTCTTCACTCAGAGGGTCCCGAGAGTGTGGAACAAGCTGCCAGCACAAGTGGTGCACGTGAGCTCGACTTCAACATTTAAGGTACATGGGTGGTAGGAGTATGGAGGGCTATGGTCTGGGTAGAGGTCAATGGGACTAAGCAGTTTAAATGCTTTGGCATGGACTAGATGGGCCAAAGGGCCTGTTTCTGTGCTGTACTATTCTATGATTCTATATACCAAGATACAGTGAAAAGCTTGTCTTGCACACTGTTCATACAGATCAGATCATTACACAGTGCATCGAGGTAGAACCAGGTAAAACAATAACAGAATGCAGAATAAAGTGTAACAGCTACAGAGAAAAAGCAGTGCAGACAGACAATAAAGTTTGAAGTTCAAAGTAAATATATTATCAAAGTACAGAACATAAATGTCAGTATTTTATATGTTCTGTGTTAATTAAATTATTAATTGAGGTTGGGGGGGGGGGCACTATGGAGCACAAACCAAGATGGCAGCTTAACGTGGAGGCTCCGTACAACATTGCACTAAACAACTTTAAAACCCTAAGTCAACAATACCAGCTGAACTCAGACTATGTCAAAAATGACTACAATCAAGGACTGTGATACTTTCACCCGAAAACGCGGCTCCAAAAAATCAGAAGTCAACACTTCATTGACGAAGCAAGACGAGGAAGTTTCTAGCAGCATGGCGGTGCTAAAGGCGGTGCTAGATGAATTTAAGTTACTTTGCTCTGAGTTTGGTTCCAAACTGGACAGTGTAGATGACCACCTGGGTAAGATGTCCAGCTCTGTCGTTGCCTTTGGAAAGCAATATGCTGGAGGTGAAGCGAAATGTTGCTTCTAATACCGCACGGATGGAAGAGGGTGAAAACCAAATAATGGCGGCAGAAGAGCACTTGGAAAAGAACAAGGCTGAACTAACCAACGCCATGAAATAAGTCACCTACCTGGAATCCAAGACTGAGGACTTGGAGTCGAAGAGTCGAAGAGTCGAAGGGAAAGCTTGCGGTTGTTCAGCCTCCGGGAGGGTGCTAAAGGAAACCGACCACTGCTGGAATTCATACAAAACTTGCTACTGCGTTGGCTGAGGCTGGACACCGACAGATCCTTCTTCCTAGAAAGAGTTCACCAAACTCTAGCACTGTCGAAACCAAACCAGAACAGAGAGGTTCTCATTCGGTTTCTGAAATTTCAAGATTGGGAGTTTGTTTTCCGCACCATTAAACAACGTAATATTACATGTGAGGAAAACAAGCTTTTCTTCGCTCAGGATCTCTCAGCTGAAACCATGTGACAGCGAAACGAGTTTAACACAGTCAGGAGAGTGTTTGTCGAAAAAGGAACTTTCTGCGGAATTCAACATAATCCATGCAGGATGAGAGTCCTCAACAATGGGAAAATAAGCCTGTTTTCATCACCAAAGAGGCGGAAGATTTCCATCGAGGACACGCCTGAGGGGTCTGATTAAGGCAGTAGTGGGATATGTTTCCTTCCATACCCATGAGAATCTGCTGATACTGACTGCTTAACAGGGATAAGCCTACACTGAGTCCCAGAAGACAGCTCTTCTTTTCTATCTTCCTTTATTTTCCTTTTACTAGAATTGTCACTTTAGCCTCTATTATTCTATTCTTGAAAAGATACTGTATTTAAGAGGTTGTTTATACCACCAGAACAGCTTTATTATTTTGCCTATTTTTATTGTTTACAATATTTTTGTTTGTTGAAACCTTAATTCTATCGAAATGCGACTCCATGACCTGAATGAACATTTATGATAGACAATACTGGCATACAGTTCAGCGGCTACTTGGACTTCAATTCTACGCTAAATGGGTTGAGCACAGAATAAGGTGCGTTGTTGATGGACATCACTGTGGGGTTAGGTTCACATAGTTCAGCTGCTCCACCACAGAGCGGATCAGCACAAGCTCTACACTTCTTTGTTTTGAGTAAGGGAGGGGAATTCAAGAGTTCAGATGTCCATATGTGTAAACGTATATGTGTTTTTCGTTTTTCTATATGTATGTCATGCACCCAACACAGCAGTAATAGTTCTTACTCCTTTTCCTGGTATAATTGACATGTACTACATATGGAATAGACGAGCACTCAGAATATCTTTAATCTAAAAGTCACGAGCTGGAGTGTTCAGGGACTAAAGAAGTTAGCCAAACTGAAACAGGTTACAAATAGGATTAAACAGCTTAAGTCCAAAGTAATTTTTCTTCAAGAAACCCATCTGACGGCTTCAGACATTAAACTGATACAGAATAGATGGCCTGGCCAAGTAATATATGCAACATACAACAACTATGCTAGAGTGTACTTATTCTTATTTTCATAGAACAATAGCATTTCAAATTATGAAAACAATCCAAGACTCAGCCGGAAGGTACTGTTATTGTGCGAGGTAATATCCTCTCTTTCACATTAAACCTAGTCAGTATATATGGCCCAAATGAGGACAATCCTAAATGTTTTGAATATTTCTTCCTTACTTTGTCCACTTTACGAGGTTCTTATATGATTGGAAGAGACTTTAATTGCACTTTAAACCCAGTAATGGATCACTCTACAGGCTGTGATACCTGTAAGGCACAAACCAGAAAATTACTAAAACAATACATTGTGGATATAAACACAAACACGAGGAAATCTGCAGATGCTGGAAATTCAAACAACACACACAAAATGCTGGTGGAACACATCAGGCCAGGCAGCATCTATAAGGAGAAGCACTGTTGATGTTTCGGGCTGAGACCCTTCGTCAGAACTAACTGAAAGAAGAGATAGTAACAGATTTGAAAGTGGGAGGGGGAGGGGGAGATCCAAAATGATAGGGGAAGACAGGAGGGGGAGGAATGAAGCTAAGAGCTGGAAAGTTGATTAGCAAAAGGGATACAGAGCTGGAGAAGGGAAAGGATCATGGGACGGGAGGCCTCGGGAGAAAGAAGGGGAAGGGGAGCACCAGAGGGAGATGGAGAGCAGGCAAGGAGTGATTGTGAGAGGGGCAGAGAGAGAGAAAAGAAAAAAAGGGAAAAAATAAACAAACAAACAAATAAATAAGGGATGGGGTAAGAAGGGGAGGAGGGGCATTAACGTAAGTTAAAGAAGTCAATGTTCATGCCATCAGGTTGGAGGCTACCTAGCCGGTATATAAGGTGTTGTTCCTCCAACCTGAGTGTGGCTTCATCTTGACAGTATGGAGAGAACAAAATCCTGGCAAAATAGAATACTCTTGCCATTCAAGTATATGTAAATCTCATTCTCGTATTGATTATTTTCTTGTCTCAAGAGAGCTCTTATCAAAGGTTAAAAGTTGCTTGTATGATAGCATAGTAATAAGTGACCATGCTGCTATTTCATTAAGTATTCACATAGAGAAATTTATTCACAGTCCCCCTAACTGGTGATTTCAGGTGAGATGGCTACGAAACCCAGACTTTGTTAAATTTGTGGGAACTAAGATAGATAGTTATTTTGAGTTAAATACAGATCAAACTAGTGCCAGCACGAGATGGGAGGCGGCCAAGGCATATATTAGAAGAGAAAGCATCAGTTATACAAGCTCCAAGTCCAAACAACAAAAAATGGAGATGGAAATTTCAGAAAAACAAATTAAATCTTTAGAGATAGAACTAAATAAAAGGGATGATCCAACAAAATAAAGAGATCTGCTACTTTTGAGAGCCAAATAAAATAAATTATCTGCTGATAAAGCTGCATAAAGTTTAATGTGGCTGAAACAATCTTATTATGATCAAGTAGAAAAAGCTGGGAAACTTTTGGCATGGAGAATTAAAAAAATACAGTCTGATAGAACGATGAACAGTATAATAACCTCTCCAGGAAGACTAACAGTAGACCCATTGAAAATTAATAACAGTTTTAGAGAATTTTATGAACATTTATATAGATCAGAATGTCCCCAAGCCTCAGAAGAACGAGACAAATTTCTTGATCAGTTTCAACTCCAGACACTGACAGAAGATGCAAAAAAGGAGTTAGATAGAGGTTTAGCAACTGAAGAGTTATCACAGGCTATCCAAAATATTAACAGTGGTAAAGCCCCAGGGCCTGACAGCCTACCAATTGAATTCTACAAAACATTTCAAGAAAAATTACTAACCGAGAGGTCTATCCGGTTTGGGTTTCTTTAGAAGTTAATAAATTTTCTATCATCTCTCTTCTCGGATCCTCAGTTCCTTTATTTTTAAGTAAACTAACTGATAGTTTTGTAGTTAAGCATACTTTGAGGATTTGGGTACAATTTATAAAATATTTTGGTTTATTGTGATTTCCTCTTTCAAATCCTATTTTTTCTAACTTTTTTTAAACCTTCTATGACTGACGTAATTTTTAAAGATTGAGATAGACTGGGTACTTAAAGCTTCCAGGGTTTATTTGTTGGAGGAAGTCTCTTTTTGTTTGAGCAGTTGTCAACTAAATATAACTTACCAAAAACCCATTTTTTTCGATATTTACAAATTAGAGACTCTGCGGTCTCAATTACATACATTTCCTAAAAGTCCTGATAAGAATTTATTAGATGTAATTTTTAATTTGAAACCTTTTCATAATAGATCTATATCTAATATTTACGGTATGTTGTTGGGAATGAGAAATGTTCCTTCTACAAAATTAAAAATCTCTGGGAACATGATTTACAGACTTCAGTTTCTGAGGAAACTTGGAATGAAATTTTTAAATTAGTTCCTCACCGTTATGTGCCCATCACTCCCTCCTACAATTTAAAGTGGTCCATAGGGCATGCATGACTAAGGATAAGCTGTCTCATTTTTATTCAGATATATCTCCCTATTGTGACAAATGTAACAATGGAGAGGCTTCATTAATTTATATATTCTGAGCATGTCCGAGTCTTGAAAAATACTGGAAGGAAGTATTTCAAACTTTTTCTGTACTTTTTAAAGTAAATTTTAATCCAAACCCTTTGACTGCCTTATTCAGTATTGTTGGAGGAAAATATATTATCTTGGAAACACTGGACTTGCACATTTTGGCTTTTATTTCTCTTATAGCCAGGAGGCCACTGTTGGGTAGATGGAAGGATGCCACTCCGCCTACGCATACTCAATGGCTAAGTGACGTTATGTCATGTTTACATTTAGAGATTTGTTCTTCAATTTCTGAATCAAGACAAGGCTTTCTAACATTGTGGGGACCTTTTTTGAATTACTTTCAAAATCTTTGATTTGTTATCAAGTACAGATGTTGGCTAATAATATATTTTACTATATGATAAGGATTATTTTTCCTTTTTTCTTTCTTTACCAAACAGCTTTTCTTGGTAGTGGGTTTAGATTTTTTTTGTATAATAAAATTATTACTTTTCAATATTATGATTCAATTTAATTTACATGAATATGGGGTAATGAGACTATAAGTGTGATTCACATATATTGTAATTGATATATGATATACATCCTCCTGTGCTCTGTATTCTTTTTTGAAAGAAATCAATAAAAATATTGAAAAAGAAGAGAAAAGAAAAATTACTAGTCCCTCTCTTAAATATGTATGATGAGTCTTATCAGAATGGAACTCTCCCACCCTCTTTAAGGCTGGCAATGATGATGTAGATCTTGAAGCCAGGGAAACCTCCTACAGAACGTTGTTCATTTAGACCGATAAGTCTAATTGGATCGGACACAAAGATACTTTGTAAAGCCTTAGCAAGAAGATTGGATCTTTATATCCCACAACTAGTTCATAATGATCAGAATGGTTTTATACAAAAACACCAAGGATTCCATAATATTAGAAGAATTTTTAATATAATTCATTAAAAATTTGACACTGAAGATACAGCAGTATTACCACTGGATGCTCAGCAGGCCTTCGATAGAATCGAATGGCCATATTTATTTAATGTTTGCCTAGATTTGGATTTGGAAAGAACTTCATTAAATGGATTCAGATTTTATATACAAATCCAATAGCCAGAGTCTTAACAAATAGTATAGTTTCTAAACCAGTCATCTTGGAGTGATCTGCTCGCCAGGGATGCCCTTTGTCACCAATGTTGTTTATACTGGCCATAGAACGCCTAGCTATGGCAATAAGAACGCAGACAGGTCTGTCGGGCATCCAGCTAGGAGAACAGGAACACAGAATATCCTTATAAGTTGATGATGTGATTCTTTTTTTAACAAATTTATCCTTCAGTATTCCAAACTTAATGCAACAGATTGAATTGTGTGGGCAGTTCTCTGGTTATAACATTAACAACTCAAAATCATCAATACTGTTTCTGAACAAAGAAGGAAGACTGAAACCAGTCATAAAACCCCATTTATAAATGCAAAGACACACAAAATGCTGGTGGAACGCAGCAGGCCAGGAAGCATCTATAGGGAGAAGCACTGTCGACGTTTCAGGCCGAGACCCTTCGTCAGTCACTTTTTAAAAATATTTGCAACTGAGACATTTCATATTATCAAAATATAAACATTTAATAACTGAACCACCACTATCACATCTTGAAAATTTTACACTTCTAACCCTAAAGGGGAGGAGTCAGATTTACAGCTCTGATGTCATATGACAAGGAATCCACCATTGACAGGCTGGAGGCACGGAGACCTGTTGTTCAAGAGGACATACAAGAAACTGAGTGGGAAATGGTATGCTTAAAAGCCCAAAAACAATCAATCAATATGAGAATGAAGCTATTACAATATGAACAGTTAATGAGAACTTACGTTTCCCTGGTCAAACTGAACAGTTGGACCCCTGACAGCCCGGACACTTGTGTTAAATGTTTATAAGAAAAGGGTAATTTGTTTCATTGTGCATGGGACTGTCCAAAATTTAAAAAATACTGGAAAACAGTTGTTCAGACTATATCTGAGATTGTTGGAGTAACAAGCAAAAATATGTGTACTAGGTATATATCCAAAGAACTCTACTGTTAGTCCAAAACAGTCAACTTTAATTGACTTTGGACTCCTAGAGGCCAGGAGGATGATAGATATACCTTGGAGTAAAATGGATATACTTTCAATACATGTATGGGTGAAGGAGATGGCATCGTGTATTTTATTGGAGAGACTGACTTACATAACTGGGGGAAGGGGGAGTCTAGGACCAGAAGGGACAACCTCAAAATAAAGGAACGTACCTTGTGTCGCGTGAACAAAGTCACTGCAGAGAAGCAGTCTCTTTATTCAATAAAATAAGTCAGAGCAGACCACTCTGACCACTTGCGGAGGAAAAAGGCCTGCTTGTCCCAACTCTATATGGTATTTTATATGCTAAAGATCAAAGGGCAATTCAGGACAATTCCATATTATAAACTCATTCATAAGGCCAGTGATGTTGTGGGGGTGGAACTGGACTCTTTGACGGTGCTGTCTGAAAAGAGGATGCTGTCCAAGCTGCATGCCATCTTGGACAATGACTCCCATCCACTCCATAATGTACTGGTCAGGCACAGGAGTACATTCAGCCAGAGACTCATTCCATCGAGATGTAACACTGAGCATCATAGGAAGTCATTCCTACCCGTGGCCATCAAACTTTACAACTCCTCCCTTGGAGTGTCAGACACCCTGAGCCTATAGGCTGGTCCTGGACTTATTTCCACCTGGCATGATTAACTTATTTCATTATTTATGGTTTTATATTGCTATATTTCTTCACTATTCTTGGTTGGTAACAAAACACAATTTCCCTCTGGATCAATAAAGTATGTCTGTCTGTCTGTCTGTCACTATTCTTCCTGTAACGCGCTGTAAGGTTTCACTGCTAATGTAATGGTTTCTTTTGTAATGTTCACTGCTGAGGTAACGGTTTCTCTGTAGCAGCAATGTTTGGGTTATGGCTGGAGATAACAGGACTGTAGGATGCATGTTCGCCGATCAGGATTTTGTTGCCCTGTCTTGTGACTCTGGAAGCAGTTGATTTCAGGGGCTTTTGCCAGAGGGAGAGAGAGAGAAGATGCGAATGGAGAGGTTTGGTAGACCGCCGGACGGGGTGGACTCAGAGCGAGGGTCTGAGGGGCAGCGATGATCAGAGGAGGTCAATGGGTACCGATCAGCCTATGAGTGAGCTCCAACTTTGTGCACGGACTGTTTAATTAGATTTGGGCCCTTTTTCCTTTATGTTTCATTTCTTTGCTAACCATATAGTCAAAGTAAGAGTTAGAAAGCTTAATCATTTAATCACATATTGTGTACTGTTTGTTATTTCAGGGTACTGATTTGTAACAGGGGACCCATCGTGCAGCATCCACTCAATCGAGATTCTTAAGTTTGGCCGGGCCAGGGTTATCACTCCCTATATTAAGCCATTAGGCAAAGTGAGTGCTACATTCCTTTGAACTACACACCATCCTCACACTCCCCCTTTGCACCCAAATAATGAATTTAAATCAGCATTGTCTGGTCTTCCAATTAATTGTTGTTCATGGTTTTAGCAACCCATTGTTCAGAGCTGTATTTTAGATTTACTCTTCACTTCATATTCGAATCTGAATACTGGTGCTGAAGTTATTTGTTATATGTGCTCTAACAATGTTCATGCCATCAGGTGGGAACATTGGCTCTTTATTCCCCTCCTTAGATCAGTGGTTCCCAATGTGGGGCGTACGCCCCACAGGGGGGCAATTTGATTTTTAAGGGGGACAATTTGAGAATGAGTTATTAACAGTGAATTTTTTCTAGTAAGTCTGTGTGAGTATGAGTGTGTGTGCGAGTTAATACATATGTGTATATACCGTATGCATACATAAAAATACTTGTGTGTATGTACATGTGTAATTGCGTATGTACTGTATATATAGTGTATCACCATCATTACAACCATCAATTGGCTTTCATAATTAAATTAATGAATTGACTGATGTAGGAAGGAACGAATGAACAAGTCCAAACGCGTAAGAAACTCGTACGAGGTCGCGCCAATGCTGCTTTTTGCAGTAGCTTTCGGTTCTTGGTGGTGTGAAGGTGTGTACATTGCATCATCTCTTTTAAATGGTGTATCTGTCTTTGTATGCTGTAGAAACGAATCAGCATTGTTTTATTTATTATTATTATTATTATTATTTTAATATCACTTAATGTTCTTTTTTTTTAACAATTTCTTAGTAATTTCTTCCTCAGAACTTTAACAGTCCTTTGGTTCTTTTATTTTTCTCTTTCATGAATGCCATGTTCTTTGGAAGTTTGTTTAAACCAAGTTAATGGTCTTTTAGGCTTCCACCAGGTGAATAGGAGTTCACTTTTTGAATAATAAGAATTATATATCACCACAGGGGGCATCAGGATTTTAGAGGTGATTAGGTGGGGCATGGCCAACAAAAGGTTGGGAACCACTGCCTTAGATGCTGCCTGTCCTGCTGAGTTCCTCCAGCATGTTATGTGTTGCTCAGTGTTTCCAGCAATACCCGTCCTGTGCAATGGGATCCTGGATATGCTCACTTGCTGACCCCAGTCAGTTCGGATTGGCAACATCTCCTCCACAACCTCCTTCAGCAGAGGTGCACCACAAGGCTGTGTCCTTAGCCCCCCTGCTCTTCTCAGCTTACACTCCTGACTGTGCGGCTATGCACAACTGCTATGTCATATTCAAGTTTGCTGATAGCACCACTGTCATTGGCCAAGTCAAAGATGATGACAAATCAGCATATTGGAGGAAGATTGAAAATCTGGCTGAGTGGTGCCACAACAACCTCTTACTCATTGTCAGCAAGACCAAGGAGATGATTATTGACTTCAGGAGGAAGAAACCAGAGATCCATGAATCATTCCTCCAGGAGATCAGAGATCAGGTCAGTTTCTGGTGCCAACATAGAATGTCCACAACTTTGTAACCCTAACCCATACGTCTTTCAGAATGTGGGGAGAAACTGGAGCATCCGGAGGAAACCCACACAGTCATGGTGAGATTGTATAAACTCATTACTGACAGTGGCTGGAATTGAATGTCGATCTTCCATTCACTGGCATTGTATAGCTTTACACTAACCACTATGCTGCTGCGCCACCCATTCACAAGAAAAACATCAATAGTTACTAAAAAGAACACGATTAGAACAAATGTTCATTACTGTGTAAAGTGCTCAAAATGGTTATCTAATTGCTATATTGAGTTTGTGATTAGGCTTGATTGAAGAATTCAGTGGTTAAAGAGAAGCAGCTATTGTTGGAGCTGGTGATGTGGGACCTCAGGGTTCTGTTCCTCTTGCCCATTGGCAGCAGCAAGAAGGTTTCATGGCCTGTATGGTGGGAATCTTTGATGATGGATATCTTAACTCAACACACAACCAATGGACTCACTTTCGAAGACTCCACATCTCATATTGTCAATACTTATTGCCTATTTATGTATTATTATCATTGTCTTTCCCTTTGTATTTCTACAATTTTCTTATCTTTTACACATTGATTGTTTTCTATCATGTTGCTTGTATTTTCTTTATTGAGATACAGCACAGAATATTTCCTTCAGCCCTTTGAGTGGTGCCACCCAGCAACCTCCGACTTAACCCTAATTTAATCATGGGACAATTTACAATGACCAATTAACCTACTGACCGGTACGGCTTTGGACAGTGGGAGATAAGCAGGGCACCCGAAGGAAACCCATGCAGTCACAGGGAGAACACACAAACTCCTTACAGACAGCAGCAGGAATTGAACCCGTGTCTCTGGTAATGTAAAGTGTTCTGCTCACCACTACGCTACTGTGCCGTCTTATTTACTGTGAATGCTTGCAAGAAAATTAATCTCAGGGTTGTATATGATGACATATATATACTTTGATAATAAATTTACTTTGAACTTTGATATACTGCCTTCTTGAGGCAGCACTTGCTGTAGATACCACCAAAGTCAGGGAGTGATATGCCTGTGATGTATTATT
The DNA here is from genome assembly GCF_030144855.1 of Hypanus sabinus. NCBI lineage: Eukaryota > Metazoa > Chordata > Chondrichthyes > Myliobatiformes > Dasyatidae > Hypanus > Hypanus sabinus. The sequence continues at coordinate 103,603,074 of NC_082719.1, read as the reverse complement.
CTGCAGCTTCTTACATTCCTGCACGATCAAACTACCGTGCCAGTCAGGATACTTCCAAGCAGAGATGCACATACAAGAGAAAGGAAGAAAACCACTCTCATTCCCATAAATTGTATTATATGTGTAATGTCTGAAAACACTTTGACCAGGAAGTTGTTGAAGACCAGGACCTTGAAGTTTGTTAAGTGTTCGGTGACAAAGTGAACTTCCTATGTCTTTGCCCTTCTTTGTGCTGGGCCCAGGACAGGTTATCCAACTGTGTGCATAAGGTGACTCTGGAAGGAAATGTAGTGGTGGTTGGGGGTGGGTTAGTGGGTGGAGGTGTTTATCAGCCGTACAGCTTGGGGAATGTAACTATTTTTTGAGTTTGGTGGTCCTGGTGTGGATGCTATGTAGCCTCCTCCCTGATGGGAGTGGGACAAACAGTCCATGAGCAGGGTGGGTGGGATCCTTCATGATGTCACTGGCCCTTTTCCAGCACCTTTCTGTATCGACTGTATATCCTTGATGGTGAGGAGGCTAGTGCCAGTAATGCGTTGGGCAGTGTTACCCACCTACAGTAGACCTTTCCTGTTGGCTGCAGTGCAGTTTCTGTACCATGTAGTGATGCAGATTGTCAGGATGCTCTCTTCTGCATTTGTAGAATGACCTGAGTATAGATGAGCAAAGTCCAGCCCGTCAATCCTGTGCGGATACGTTTGAAAACCCTTTTGCAGGTTAGGTGTGGTTGAGAGCACAGTGTTGACTTTAACATGACAAACAAATGGTATATGGATTGCCAAATCCAAATGTCTAATTACAGCAGGTCAATGTATCTGATGGAAATAGGATGAGATTTTTATACCTGGTGGCAGATTAGAAATGTGAGATCGATTACAGAACACTAAATTCCATTGTCAGGAGGCATCATGACGATAATTGTCAAAAGTTCTTCATAAACATAGTTCTCATAAACTCAGTCCAAAACATTGACTATTTATTCCTCTCCATATATGCTTCCTGACCTGCTGAGTTCCACCTGCATCTAGGCAGGGGAATAGCTTTTAATTTGATGTGCTAAATCTTAAGACTGTTTAAAAGGGCTGTAAAAGGGGATTTAACAGTAATGAGATTGGGTATAAATTTGAAAGTAGCATTGTAGGTTCAGTGCCCATTTTATTAGGTACATGGTGAAACCTGGTGTGGTCTTCTGCTACTGTAGCCCATCCACTTAAGGTTCAACATGTTGTACATTCAGAGATGCTCTTTTGCAAACCACTGTTGTAACATGTGATTACATGAGTTATGGTTGCCTTCTTGTCAGCTTGAACCAGTTTGGCTATTCTCCTCTGACCTCTCTCAGTTAACATGGCTTTTTCACCCACAGAACTGATGCTCACTGGATATTGTTTTATTTTTTGCACCATTCTCTGTAAACTGTAATGACTTTTGTGTGTGAAAGTCCCAGGAGATCAGCAGATTCTGAGATACTCAAACCACCCCATCTAGCACCAACAATCATCCCACGGTCAAGGTCACTGAGATCACATTCCTTCCCCATTCTGATACTTGATCTGAACAGTGATTAAACTTCTTCAACTTGTCTGCATGCTTTTATGCTTTGAGTTACTGTCACGACGATTGAGTCTATTTGTATTAACAAGTGTACATGTACCTAATAAAGTGGCCTCTGTGTGAATCAGTAATAAAGTTGGTCAGGAGGTACCGGCACTTGTTGAAGGAGCTGCAATTGGTTAGACCGTCTCTTAAGCCACACATATGATTCCAAACTTAAATGTATTATGATAGGTAATGTTTGCAAAGATGAAATATCACATACTCCATTTAAAATTGAGTTGGCGTGTGGCCTAGTGGGCAAGGCATCAGCCTAGTAACCTGAAGGTCACTGGTTCGAGCCTCAGCTGAGGCAGAGTGTTTGTGTCCTCAGTTATCAACACATCGCTCTGCGACATCACCGGTGCCAAGCTGCATGGGTCCTAGTGCCCTTCCCTAGGACAACATAAGTGGCGTGGAGAGGGGATGGCCTGCAGCTTGGGCATCTGCCGGTCTCCCATACAACCCTGCCCAGGCCTGCTCCCTGGAAACTCCAGGCGCAGATCCATGGTCTCTCGAGACCGACGGATGCCACCACCATATTTAAAATACATTTACACAACTTCCTGGTCAAAGTGTTTTCAGACATTACACATATAATACAATTTATTGGAATGAGAGTGATTTTCTTCCTTTCTCTTCTGTGCGCATCTCCGCTTAGGAATCAATCCATTCCAGGTTTTTTTCAAATGAAGCTAAAGGATAAGAATATCACCACGTTCACAGATTAGATCGTGAAAAAAATGGAGTGTGTAATTGAGGGAATGTACGAGGGAAAAAAAACCTTTCATATCCTTTATATTTCCATGCAAGTTTAACAAGTAGCTTTATTTATTTATTTAGAGATACAGTGTGGAACAGTTCTCCCGGCTCAATGAGTTTCACCATCCAGCAACCCTACTCTAATCCCAGGTCAATCTACTGGCAAGTCTTTGGACAGTGTAGGAAAGTAGAGCACAGGGAAAATGTACAAACTCCTTACAGATGGTGTCAGAATTTCCAACTCTGGAGCATCCTGAGCTGCAGTAGCATCATGCGAACTACTACACTACTGTGGAGCCATTTTAATTCAGTAGATCTTACCCCAGCCTCAAAAGAACAGACTATATTATCATGTGTAGTTTTATAAGCATACTCAAGCTGTTCTGTAAAAGGAGCAGAGTCAGAACAATACTCTCTCCAGATCCAGCTCACATCCAAACACCTGCACAATGACTGAGATCTGCAGTATATGGTAATGAAGTCAAAAACATTTTTAAAATAGCTTGAAACTGCCTGTCTCCAGGTTTCATTAGAAGAATTGAGAGCTTGCTGTCACCTACAACAATTCTGTTCATCTTAGTATATCTCAGCTTTCCTGAAGCTAACTTTAGCCTGGATTTTGCAACCTATGTATCTTTGTTAGCCTTCTTCATTCCTCATGCACAACCTTAGCTAGCATCAAATTATTTTTAAATAGAAGGGCACAAGAGCCTGGATTCTTTCAGAAACAATTGCAATATTTAGAGTTATTAGAGTTCTCCTCTAAAACCTATTTGTATTTGGAATTTCTATCCCAGCTATGTTCAGCACAATACAGATAGCTAACAGATCTGGAATTTCTGAACATATTGATTAAGTGTCACCGTGTGCACCAGATAGTCTTACAAAAAATCTAAATGCCGCCAAACCTTTCAATCTCCTGTATAGCTCAGATGAGAGCCAGTGAGCCCCAGCTAAGGCTGTTCAGATGGATATGCCCAAACTCAGAACTTTTAGTGACAATACCTTTTCTTTGCCAACATCCAACTATGCACTATCTCAGAAACCGGCAAAGTGAGAAAGAACAAACTATCAGGTTAAAAAGAATTTAGATAAGCTGTTGAACATTGAGATTCATCAGCACCTTAGCCAGTTATATGAAAATACCACTGTTTTACTAGTTTGATCCACAACAGTTGCTATAAGGAATGCCTTTTCTCGAATTTCATCAGGAGTCATTTCTTTACCAGTACAGTATAATTGCAGAGTCAGTTCCCAAGCAAGGATATGTATCACTGCAACAACATTTCTAATGGAGAACAGAGATTAAGATGTACTTATGGAAGATTTATCCAGCTTCACAGAGATTACAATTATTACAGCAGTGTATAAAAGGAAGCTATTAAATAGAACAGTATGAAATACAACAATGATAAAACAATGGAATTTTTTATACATAAACTGGAAGCTGATTAATAAAACTATTTATTCTTTTAAATAATGCTACCACCAACAGACATTTTGCAAGATTATTGCTTGATGAAAGGCTTAATCAGTCTTTTTGTTTGATCCTTGTGCGCTGATGCTGTCTGTATCTTTGTTCATGGTATTCCTGTCTCCTTTCATCAACGGTTGGTCAGACTAAAGATAAAACAGACATGCAATCAATTACAGAAGTATTGATGGTTACACTTATTGGAAATTAAAACAAAGTACAAGTTTGTTATTCTTCATCTTTGCTACCACTGTCACTTTTTAAAGCAAATTTATTTGCACATTGGCTGCTTGTGTGTAAGTTTTCTTCCACTGTTTCTATAGTTCTTTGTTCTACTGTGAATGCCCGAGATTCATTTTCTCACAGACAGAACAAAGAATACAATAGAATAAAAAACTACACACAAAGACCGACAATGTGCAAAAGACAAACCATGCAAATTCAAAAATATGCAAATATTAGACCTGTTTGTTTAATTCTTACTGTTTAATTATTATTTTATTTGCAGTTAAACAAATTCTTATATTTTATATACATGTACCAGTTTATTATGATTCCTAATGACAGTATATGTATGCAAATTCAGTGTCTCTGCAATGGTTATATTGGTATGATTCTGGAAGCTTCTCTCAGTATTGCATTATTTGAATAAGAGTTCTCTCACTGGTTGACTCTTATCTACAAAGTTGAATGGAATTTTGCTTATCTATTGTATTATGAAAAGAACTGCACAAGGCAAGTGTCATCTCCATTCTTTTCTCTCTCCCTTCACTGTGATAAACCTGTATCACTGTTCGTTCCCAACTTTCTTCTATCAACACTTAATAAAACAATTGTGAAGTAACAAGTTTTGTGTCTCTTTCCTGGATTCTGAAAGAACTTTGGATTAAAAGCATTAGAATCCAATACAAATAATAATAAAAAAGTAAACAATTTATATTTACAGCTTTTTTTAAACTTATGTATCATCGTTAATGAAGATTTTTCTTTTAGACATTGTTTATTAGTCTGCATGTGTCTTTTCATTGATTCTATTGTATTTTGTTATTCTACTGTGAATGCCTGCAGGAAAATTAATCTCAGGGTAGCATATGGTGACCTAAATGTAACTCAATAAATTTACTTTGAATCTCCTGTCTCCCCGCTCCCCTGTATCCCTTCATACCAGGACCAATCAAGAGTCTATCAACCTTTGCCTTAAACATACATAAAGGCATGGCCTCCACAGCTGCCTACGGCAAACAATTCCACAGATTCACCACTCTCTGGCAAAAGAAATTCCTCATCTCCATTCTAAAAGGATGTCCCTCTACTCTGAGGCTGTGTCTTAGACTCTCCCACCTTTGAAAAAATCCTCTCAACATCCATTCTATCAAGGTCTTTCACCTTTTCACAGGTTTCAATTAGGTCTTCCCTCAATCTTCTAAATTCCAGTGAATACAAGCCCAGAGCCATCACACGCTCTTCATATGACAAACCTTGAACCTCCTTTGAACCCTCTCCAGTTTCAACACGTCCTTCCTAAGACAAGGAGCCCAAACTTGCTCACAACACACCGAGTGAGGACTCAGTGCTCTATAAAGTCTCAGCTTTATATTTTTTTGTATTCTAGTCATTGTATTGTACGTATTTTCCTGTAAACGTCTGCAAGAAAATGAATCTCAAGGGAATATGTTGTGTCATGGTGATATGCTGTGATAATAAATTTACTTTGAGCTTTTCCACATCCCAAGAGGCCAGCTGAATTTATGTATTTAGACTACCAGAACTGGCAGCAGCTTTTTAATAAATCAACTTTTTAAATAAAATGACCTACCTGGAGGAAGGACAGTGGTCGTGCCTCTGGCACAAAGTCTGACCCTGTAGCTCAGAAGGGTAGGGAAAGGAAGAGGATGGCAGCAGTAATAGGGGACTCTATAGTTAGAGGGTCAGACAAGCGATTCTGTGGATGCAGGAAAGAAGCACATATGGTAGTTTGCCTCCCAGGTGCCAGGGTCCGGGATGTTTCGGATCACGTGCAGGATATCCTGAAGTGGGAAGGTGAACAGCCAAAGGACGTGGCACATATTGGTACCAATGATATAGGCAGGAAAAGGGAGAAGGTCCTGAAAACAGACTACAGGGTGTATTTAAAGTGCAGGTTGATAGGTTCTTCATTAGTCAGGGTGTCAAAGGTTACAGGAAGGAGGCAGGAGAGAGGGGTTGAGGGGGATATAAATCAGCCATGATAGAATGATGGAGCACACTCAATGGGCTGAATGGCCTCATTTGCTCCTATATCTTATGGTCTAACCTAGAGCTTGGAAGAAATAAAATTAAGCCAGAAACAATTTGACAAGATAGGAATAAAATAATTCTAATATGCTTCCTGAGTGGTGAGAAGCAAATTCTAAGGCAAGGTGTTGAAGTGAGAAGGATGAAGGAGGAACTATGTCCTACAGATTTTAGCCACTTAAATACTGTCCACAAAGAATCTGAAAACAATGCCTCTGCATGGAACCCTGGAGAGGACTTCTTATGAAAATAGGCAGAAAAAAAAAAATCACAAGACTCCAGGCTTCCTGTAATAATGTTGAAACTTTATGGGCTAATTAGAGCATTTTTGGCTGAAAATTACAATCTGAACACAAAAGGTGTTTGACACTGGCATTGTCTGAACTCCACCTACAACTGAATTCAAGCTTTTGTGAGCTCATTAATGAGTTTTTCCTCTCAGAATCTGCTCCATGTTGCCAGCGGGATTAGGCTGCTTGTTTAGCCCCAATCCACATGGGATCTATCTCATTATAGCTTTGGAGTCATTTCTGCTAAAACACAACAGTTAGTCATAGAACACTACAACACAGAAACAGGCCCCTCAGCCCATCTCAGCTGTACCAAACTATTATTCTGCTTACTCTGATAGAAATGCATCAGACCACAGCCCTGCAAACACTCCCATCCATTTACAGTACAGTACAAGAATCCAAAATTCTTGTAAATGTAATGGAACCACTTCCGCTGGCAGTTTATTCCAAACTCCCACCACCTTCTGAGTGAAGTTGCCTCTCAGCTTTCCCTTAAATATTTCACCTTTCTGCTTAGCCCATGATCTCTAGTCACACCCAACTTCAGTGGACAAATCCTGCTTGCATTTATGTTGTTGTTCTTTCTTGTGAGTCTGGAAGAGAGATTTTCGCGGTCTTTCGCCAGGGAGAGTTGAGGAGAGAAGATGCGAATGGAGGGAGTTGGTAGACCACCGGACAGGGTGGACTTGGAGTGAGGGTCCGAAGGGCAGCAACAGTCAGAGGAGGTCGTTGGTGGACGAACAGCTCAACAGTGAGCTCTAACATTGTGCAATAGACTGTTTCATAAGATTGGGCCCTTTTTCTTTATTTTTCCCCATTTTCTTCACTAACCATATAGTCAAAGTATGAGTTATAAAGCTTAATCGTTTAATCGCATATTGTGTACTGTTTGTTATTTCGGGGTACTGATTTGTAACAGGGGACCCATCGCGCAGCATCCACCCAAGCGAGATTTAAGTTTGGCCAGGCCGGGGGTGATCACCCCCTATATTAGGCTGCTAGCTGAAGCGAGAATTACACTTAGTTTTCTTCATTCGCTCCGATAAGTGAGCGGGATGCTGACGCTTTGGGAAACAGCTACACTGGCACTGACAAAACAACTCTTAGCTGACAGTCAGTTGTTATGAAGAGGTTTTCATTGGAAGCTGGGATTGGAAATTGTTTGAACACGGGTTTTATCCCCAGTTCTTCCAATGATTATTTTTCAGTGCTTTCTACCACATTATAAATATTTGTACTCACTGGAGTTTAGAATGAGGGGAGATCTCATTGAAAGTGATAGAGTGGATGTGGAGAGGATATTTTCTGTCGTGGAGGAGTATCCAACCAGAGAGCATAGCCTCAGAATAGAGGAATTTCCAATTAGAACAGAGATGAGGAAAAAATCTTTAGCCAGAGGGTGATGAATCTGTGGAATTAATTGCCACAGACTGAGGTACAGCAAAGTCATTGGGTTTATTTAAGGTGGCAGTTGATAAGATTCTTGATTGATCAGGGTATCAAAGGCAGGAGAATAGTGGTGAGAGGGATAATAAATTAGCCATGATGGAATTCGACGGGGTGAATGGCCAGATTCTGCTGGATGGTAGCGCAGTGGTTTGCACAATGCTCTTCGGTACCAGCAACCCAGGTTCAGTTCCCGCTGCTGCCTGTAAGGAGTCTGTACGTTCTCGCTGTGACCATGTGGGTTTCCTCCGGGTGCTCTGGCAACCTCCCCCAGTCTAAGGACATTCGGTCGGTACGTTCATTGGTCATTATAAATTGCCCCATGATTAGACTAGGCTAATGAGGGATTGCTCGCAGCCTGGTTTGCAGGACTGGAAGGGCCTACTCGGCACTATATCTCAATAAGTAAATAAAATGTCCTTACTTAAATGGAACCCCAGATATTTTCACAAGATGGAAGCAGGTTGTATGGAATTATAAAGATAAATTGAAAAAATCTAGAACTGAATGATCAAAAGGAGATTTCACTTTGCTAAACTTTGAAGAAATACCACTTTACTGTCTTGAACTATGAACAAAAACTATTACAGATGCTATAGCAAAACAGTGTTAGCTTCCTTTATTAGTAACAGCCGGGTTTAACGACTTCCTTCAGTGGTGTGTGAAGCAGCGCTGGTATTAACTCTGCTAAAACTCTACAGAAATCAGCTTCTGAGCTTCGACCTCACATGCTTTCACTTTCTTACATTTGTTCCTTCTTCCCTGTAATGATCATAACAGAAACGTGAATTGGAAAAAAAGCATGATGACAAGCAGCAAGATGTAATTACAAGAATCGTACTTCTTACTCTAACACAAAATGCTGGAGAAACTTAGAAGGTCAGGCAGCATTTATGAAGAGCAAAAAACAGCCAACATTTCCGGCCAAGAACCTTCACCAAGACTGAGTTCCTCCAGCATTTTGTGCTTTGCTCCAGATTTTCAGCACCTGCAGAATCTCTATTAAGCCTGCTTGATAGTGTTACTATTCTGATCCGGTATATTTTAATAAATAGATCTTAGAGGAATCATGCAGGGAGGTTATATGAGGGAAATGGTCAGCCATGATTAGGATGATTTGTGGACAAGTCTGGAAGAGACACACTGCCTGTGCTTACTCTTATTTCTAATGTTCCATTAGGCTGGACATTCCATTGTGGGTTAGTTATTTATAACATTCACAAGCCAATCCAATCAATGCACTCATACTAACCAGGGAGATCATATATGCTCTCTTAAATGACCATCTACTCCATTCTAGTTCTCTTGCCATCCCTCCACCACATCTGCAATATCATGTTCTGTTCTGGTTGCCTCATTATAGGAAGGATGTGGAAGCTTTAGAGAGGGTACAGAGGACGTTTACCAGGATGCTGCCTGGATTAGAGAGCAGATCTTGAGGAAAGGTTGAGCAGGCTAGGATTTTTCTCTGGAGTGGAGGAGGATGAGAGGTGACTTAATTGAGGTATACAACAGGCATAGATCGATTGGACAGCCAGGGACATTTTCCGAAGGTGGAAACAGCTAAAACAAAGGAGCTATTATTTTAAAGTGAGGAAAGTTGGTGCTTACAGGATTCCCTGTGAATGCAGAGTAATGTATATCGGCCAGACACGATACATGGTGGAAACCTGCATCAAGGAGCACAGGAGGTGTATCTGTTTGGGTTACCCGGAGAAATCGGCGGTAGCAGAACATTGCATTCACAAAGGTCCTGGGATTGACTTCAATGACACAAAGATACTGAGTTGTGCCAATGATTTTTGGGACCACCTGGTAAAAGGAAACCATTGAAATAAAACTCGAGGAAGAGAATTTTAACAAAGACGAAGGTGAGAGCAGAAGCCTGATTGGATGAGGACTAACCAATCAGGATGAAGATGGCAGAGTTTGTCATCGAAACGTCAGTTATTATTGATACCTGTAACCAGCTGGAAGCCCAAGAGCTTATTTATTAGATTTAACCTACTCAAAGGTCAGCAAGTTACTGTACACTGAAGGGTCTGTACTGTACTATAATGTTCTATTATTGCTTATCTGGATTAAAGTTGGAATTGAAGTTTGCTGTGGTGACCTCCGTATTTGACTAGTCCCATAAACATTACTCTAGTAAGTCATCCAATACTAAAGATCAGATGCAAAACAAGTTAACTTTAAAAACATGAAAATTGAGCCTTTGAAAATATATTTATAAAGGCTTTAAATAGATTCTGAGCATTGAAACATAATAAAGATGATTAATTGAACATGGACATGAAGAGAATGTTTTCAATATTTTTGATAGGTCTGTGCTGACGAGAGTTAAGAATAAAGGGTATGGAATCACATTTAAACCCTACACCATTATTAATAATAAGTACTTTATTGATCCCGTGGAAAATTCTTTCATTATGAGCAATATTTAAAAACACACTTAGCAGTGTGCAGACTTAAACACACAGAATAATATACACAATAACGTACCAATGTGCAATAATTTACAAAATAATAAAACAGACCATTGTCCGATGATGTGTGTTCTCCTATCACACAGAGATGAACTGCTGTATATGATTTTCTGTAACGATCCTTGTGACAATGGAGCTGAATGAGAGGGTGCTGCACTGCTTATTCAGTTGGTCATGGAGAGGATGTGCCTGATTGTCCATAATGGATAACAGTTTGTTTAGAGATCTCCTCTCCACCACTAACTCAAGAGAGTTTGTAGCCAAGGATGGATCCAACCTTTTTGATGCTTATTTAATTTCTTTGCATGACTAGTACCGATACTGCTCCACCAATATAAAGCAGCAAAGACTATACTTGCTACAACAGACTGGTAAAAGATTTCCAACATCCTGCTAACAGAAGTGGCCCCAGAAGAACTGAGATTGGAAAGTAATTAAAAACTTCAACTTTCCCCTAGGGCTCATTTGAAATCTGTAATCAACAGGAGGAATAATGAATGCAATCTATTTCTCACGCATCTACAGACACAAACACTGCAACTCTACTAGGCTTAATAACACTGTATATCAGCCCAGTTTGAAACCCACTTGAGTAAAATTGCTGAATATAAGAAAAGGTGGTGCCTGTAATAAGAATTAGACCCTTTATTACCTTGAATGTTCCATTACACACTTGGGTTTTTGGTGTGGGGATTTCTTCTTTTACTGTTCGCTTAGACCACAGCCGGGAAATAAAGGGAGAAATGAATGGATACAAGACAGGCTCCAAGAACTTCTTGTAAACCCACAACAGGACTGGAATGACGATGCAGGGAATGCAGACCATTGCTGTGGAGCAGAATGCCAAGAAACAAATATTTAAGGACTTATAGGTAGAATATGATGAAATGGTGCACCCATCATTTGTTTAAAATTTAGAAGTGGATCACCAAGCGCAGCTTTGATACAGTTTAAAAAAATGTTTTTCAATTTATTGACATCTGACTGTTAATATACGCAACCAGACAAGAACAACATTGCTCTGGAACATGGTGCACCCACAAGCATATAAACCAAAATATTATCACAAATAAGTTAGTAAAATGTAATTTAAAATGCACCTAGTGTGCAGCACAGACCAACAGCTCGCTGCCCTACCGACGAGACCTCAGTGGTGGCAGGGTATTTATTAGACTCGCAGCCTGAGGGAAGAAGCTGTTATGCAGTCTGCCTGTCTTCGTCCTGATGCTCCTGTACTTCTCTCCTGATGGTGTTGGGTCAGAGAGATTGTGGGATGAGTGGCAGGGATCTTCTGGCTCTTTGTATACAATACTCAGTAAATGTCATAAATTGTAAGGTGGGTGGGGGGAAGAGGCCGTGACCCTCTTGGTAACTTTTACTATCACAAGACCATGAGATATAGAAGCAGAATTAGGCCATTCAGCCCATTGCATCTGCTCTACTGTTTCATCATGGCTGATCCAATTTTCCTCTCAGCTCCAAACTCTTGCCCTGACCAATCAAGAATCTAGCAACTTCTGCCTTCAATATACATGAAAACTTCGCCTCCACAACTGCCTGTGGCAAAGAAGTCCACAGATTCACCACTGTCTAGCTAAAGAAATTTCTCCTCATCCCCATACTGCAAGGACTCCCCTCTATTCTGAGGCTGTGTCCTCTGGTCTTAGACTCTCCACATCCACTCTATCAAGGCCTTTCACCGTTCGATAGGTTTTAATGAGATCGTCCCTCATTCTTCTGAATTCCAGTGAATACAGGCCCAGAGCTCTTCATATACAAGCCATTCAATACTGGAATCAGCTTCGTGAACCTCCTTTGAACCTTCTCCAGTTTTAGCACATCCTTTTTAAGAAAAAAGTCAAAACTGCTCACCATACTCCAAGTGAGGCCTCACCAGAGCTTTATAAAGCCTCAACATTACATCTTTGCTTTTATATTCCAGTCCTCTTGAAATGAATGCTAACATTTGCCTTCCTCACTGCAGACTCAAACCACAAACAAACCTTTAGGGAATCCTGCACAAAGACTGGTCTCAGCCTACCCACCATCAAAGACATATATAAAGGTGCCAGAAGTGGGTCAACAACATCATGATGGATCCACCCACCCTGCTCATGGGCTGTTTGTCCCACTCCCTTCAGGGAGGAGGCTATGTAGCATCCACACTAGGACCACCAGACTCAAAAACAGTTACTTTCCCCAAGTAATGAGGCTAATCAACACCTCCACCCACTAACCTACCCTTCCACATCCCCAACAACCACTACTTTATCATTTCCTGTCAGTCAGCTTATGTGCAGACACTCCAGCGCCTAGAGTCACCTTAAGGACACACAATCAATGTATACAAACATTCTTATATATTTATATTATTGAATTTTTTATCACTAATATGTATTTCATCTTATTGCAATTTTTTTCTGCTGCATTGGATCCAGACTAACAATTATTTCATTCTCCTTTACACTTGTGTACTAGAAATTACATTAAATAGTCTTCAATCTTGAAGTAGGGTTCTACAATCATTAACAGATTTGCTGTATTTCGGCCTTTAGCTATGTACTCTAATTAAAGTGTCACAGTAAGAGAGGTTATGTGGCTTATGGTGCTGTATCATACAGGCTACATAACCTATATCAAACAGGTTATGTAAATAACCTGCATCATAAATTGTGAAAAAATCACTAGAGTATTGAAAGCAAGGGCTGGGGAAACAGGATCAAAAATATTTGTCCAGGAACATATTCTCAAATTCAGCTCAAGACAAAGTGGTCTCTTCAGCTCAATGGCAGAGCAAGCACCAGATGAATGGTGCTGGGGGCAGCCCACAAGGGTGCACTATACACACCTGCAACTTACTGACCCGTACATCTTTGTAATGTGGGAGAAAATGGGCACACCACACCACACCACACCACGTGATTACAAGGAAAACTTACAAACTACTTAAAGACAGCAGCAGGAATTTAACCCCAATTTCCAGCACAGAAAAGTGTTACACTAACTGCTGTACTACCATCCTGTCCACATAGCACAAACGGGGGTGCAATTAAATATATTGAAGTCCCAGCTGATTTGGTAACAACAGCTACAACATTTAAGTTTTGTAGCCAATAAATTTAATATAAAATTTATCCAAACTCATCCATCAAGAAATCCTAAATCCATTACCCACAAGCCACTATTTAAGAAACACTAATTTGGGAACAGAACCTACTGATCTTTTGCTCCTACAGTTTCAAAGAGGATTAAACGGATGAAGGATAGTGATTATAGCTCAAAATACCACAGTTCTGTTTGTAGAGTGCAATTTTTATACATTGTATCATTTCCACAAAATATTCCTTATAAAAAACATTTCTGCAAATATCACTTTTAGAAATCCTTAATCTACTTTTCAAAAATAGGGATATAGTTATGTTTACAAGAAATAAGACAAAATACAAAGATAAATAGAAGCAAAACACAAAATGCTGGAGGAACTCGGTGGGCCAGGCAGCAGCTGTGGAAGAGTACAGCTGACGTTTTGGGCTGAGACCCTTCATTAGGACTGGAAAGAAAGATGAGGAGTCACTTTAAGAAAGTTGGGGGGGGGGGAGAATAGGAAGAGGAACTACGAGGTGATAGATGAAAAGGGATGTGGGGGAGGTGGGGAGAAGGGTGAAGTAAAGAGCTGGGAAGTTGATTGGTGAAAGAGATACAGGGCTGGAGAAGGGGAAATCTGATAGGAGAGAGAGAACACCATGGAATAGAACGACAAAAAAAAAATCCAACTACCAAAACATTTAAAGCTTATAGGGAAAGCTAACAATGGGTTAGAACTGGTGGATCAAAACCTTTGCAATTTATGAATTTGTCAGAACACCTTTGAAATGATAAGTTGTACCCACTTCCTCTGTACTTCATTCCGAGCTGCCTCTGAGGTCCTTTTTAATTCTTACCTTTCTCACCGTAGTTTTGGACTCATCTATAAAAAATTGATCATCCACTGTACCGTCACCCCTCATGATTTTATTCATTTGAATACAGTCACCCTCCTTCACTCCAGGGCAAACAGATCCAGCTTACCCATTTTCTCCTTGTAGCTCCCACTGCCCAGATACAGCACCATCCTCAGCCATTGTAAATTGGCCCCAGAGTGACAGTGTTCCAGATTGTTTAATGTTATTTCCAGTACGCAAGTGCAAAAATAATTTTTAATCTGGATCCGATGCAGCACAAAAAACAATAATATAAAGAACACAATAACAAAGTACAATAAATATAAATACATAAGATAGCTTACCTACAATGGGGGAGGGGGAGGGATATGTTTTACTGAAGGAGAAACCGATATTCATGCCATCAGGTTGACTACTCAGACGGTACAGAACATTAGGTGTTGCTCCTCCAGCCTGAGGGTGGCCTCATCTTGGCAAATTTTCTCTGCCAGATTATTTATTGCATTGAACTGCTGCTACTAAGTAAACAACTTTCACGTCACATGCCGTTGATAATAAACCTGATTCTGAATACAGAAAATGGCCAGTAACATCACGAACTGTTTGTCCCACTCCCCTATTGCGAATAGAACTTTTGGAATTCGTCCACAGCTTTTCCCTTGAGGGGGAAGAGTGAGTGAGTCCCTTCCCTAGAGATGCGGCCTCCCTGCCTTTAACGCACCAAGGCCCGATCCGGGAGCTAGAGTTACCACACACCCTCCGAACCTACAGCAGACACTGGGCAGTAAACCGGCCCGCGACAGACACTCACCGACAGCCCGGGTCAGCTTCACCTCACAGAGCGCCGGCTTCCTCTCCGCTCGACGGCCGCATCACGTGAGCAGCCGCTCCTTTCTCAGTGGCTGCTGACGACCCAATCCGGTCCCCGGCCGCCGCTGATTGGATGCGCGTCGGGCGTCCTCGCGAACTGCGGTCCCGTTTGCAGCCGCAGCCCAATAGCTTTCCAGCGCTGAAATACGTCACAACTCAGGAACGTCACAGAGGCGGCGGCACGCAATAGTCGCCTGAGCATCCAGGCCGGTGGGCAGGGGTCAGGGGTCAGGGGTCAGGGGGCAAGTGGGCGGGGGGCCGGAGGCCGGGGCTGGGGTCAGGGGGCTAGTGGGCAGGGGGCAGGGAACAGGGGCGACATCTCCCAGGCTACCAGCTAATCAAATCACCATCAGAGTTAGGAATTCAACCCATCGTGTCTGTGGATAGCCACATCTGATTAGGGATGGGCAACGTGGTTTTATGCAAGCAGCACCCACAAAATGCTGCATCTATGTAAAAAAATTATTGTCGATGTTTTGGGCCGAACCCCTTCGTCCTGCCGAAACGTCGACAATATTCTTTTCCATAAATGCCGCCTTCCCTAAGTTCCTCCTGCATTTTGTATGTGTTGCTTGGATTTCCAGCATCTGCAGATTTTCTGTTGCTTTATGCTTGGTAGGTCGTGTGTAACCAATCCTGGAGTTCTTTTTGAGGAGGTTACCCTTAAGTTAGATGAAGGGAAGGCGATAGACGTTGCCTACATGGACTTTAGCAAGGCCTTTGTTCCTGCTTGGGAGTCAGGAGCAGAAGGTTCAATCGCTTGACATCAAAATGAAGTAGTAAACTGGATTAACATTGGCTTTGTGGGAGAAGACACAGTGATTTAGATAGTTGCCTCTGTAATGGGGCACCATGGGGACCGGCATTTTGCAAATGACATCAAGACTGGGGGCATAATTGAGAGCAAAGTATGCTATCAAAGCTTGCATCAGGATGTTGACCAGCCTGACAGATAGGTTGAAAATGGCACATAGCATTTAATACAGACAAATATGAGGTGTTGCACTTTGGGAGAATAAACTAGGATGACTTACACAGTAAGAGCAATGAAATGTACGATACATTATAGGGATCTGGGAATACAGATCCATATGTTTTGAAAATGGCGATTCAGGTAGATAGGGCTGTAGCTCCCCCCAACCCGCCATCAAAAATTTCTTCAACAAGTGATGCCACAAAGAAGGCAGTATCTATCAAAATGGACCCCCACGATCTGGAATATTGGGGAGAATGTAGGAGTCTGAAGATCCACAATTGATATTTTAGGAGCAGAATCTTCCCCTCATCAGATTTCTGAACAGTTCATGAATCCATGACCACTACCCTGTTCCTCTTCTGCAATACTTCAATTTATAATAATTTTTATTTTACACTGTACTGTTGTCAGGCAAATGTCAAAGCATTCTGATACTTATTTGAGAAGCAGAGTGGAACTAACTTAATGAGCCGCACCACCTAACAACCCACCTATTTAACCCTAGTGTAATCATAGGACAATATACAATGACCAATTAATCTACTAACCAGTCTTTGGACTGTGGGAAGAAACTGGAGCACCTAGAAGAATCCCATGCACACATGGGAATGGCATATAAATTTTCTTTCCTGGGATGCCCCAAACTGCAATAGCATTGTGGTAAGCATTACACTAGTGGTACCCTTAAAGTGATATCATGGCCAATCTCAGCTCTACTTTGCCCAATAATCCCAAAAATATAGCCTTCTACGTCAGTTAATTTCCAAAATCCAGCAGTTTCTGCAATAAACTCAACAACATCTCAATTTTAAACCAATGGCTCCAGTTCTTTGACAATGCCCCTCACTCTAGATTCTACAGTAGTGGAAATAGCTTGACACTTACCCTGTCAAGGCCCTAAGAATGTTTCAACAAGTTTAACTTTAACTCATCGAAACATTGAACAACATAGATGTAATTTCTTTCACCACTTGGGATAAGACAACTCTCCTACCCTAGCAATTTGTCAAGTAATTATCTCTTGGGACTGTCCTTAATACCAGTTTAAGGGGTGCCTCACCTGAAAGGACTGTCTGGGGCCTGGGATTGTGGTGAGGGAAGTGTGGGGGCATCTGTAGCACTTCTTCCGTTTGCAGGGATGAGTGCCCGGAGGGAGGTCGGTGGGGATGAATGGACAAGGGAGTCGCGTAGGGAGCGATCCCTGCGGAAAGCTGAGTGGGGGGGGGGGGGAGGGGAAGAGGGTGAGGCACCACTTCACCTGCGAGTCAACTGGGTGATATACTGTATCCAGTGCTCCCTATGTGGCCATTTATACATTGGGGAGACCATTTCGCCGAACACCGGCCCGCAGTCCTCCAGCAGTGGCAGGATCTCCGTGGCCACACACTTTCAATTCCACAGACCGCTCCCACTCCGACATTACTGTCCATGGCCTCCTCTACTGTCAGGATGAGGCCGGATGAAGCAATACCTTATCTCCCGCCTAGGTAGCCTAACTGCCAACACGAACATCCAATTCGCAGACCTCCGTTGATACCCTTGCCCATCTATTATTTTAGTCTGGTTCTCCCTTCCCCCCCCCCCCCCCACTATAATCTCCCCCAGCCCTACCTTTCTTTCATTTCCCATAATTCTCCACCTTCCCCCCCAGCCCATCACTTCTTAGCTCTCTACTTTATCCCTCCCCCTACTTCTTATCCCCCCTTGACAATCCCATGTTACTTCACTCCTGATGAAGGGTTTCAACCCGAAACGTTGTCACTACCTCTTCCCATAGATGCTGTCTGGCCTGCCAGCATCTGCAGATTCACTGGTGTTGCCTTTTATTGATTATTGGTGACTGACAGGGTGGTTTGAGTGTCTCAGAAACTTATCTCCTGGGATTTTCACACATTACATACATATACTTCCAACAAATTTACATTTTACTTTTTAATATTTCTCATCCATTTCTACCGTGAAGGTCATGAAGGGTAAGCAATTAGAGGATGCAAATAGTGATACCCTGGAACACATCCAGTGTAAAAGGGTGCTGCAGAGGTACTCACCAGCGCATCTGCTGTGAATGTCCACAAAATCTCGGCATAGTACATACGTACTTCGATAATAAAACTTGCATTTTGAACCATCTCTGACCAAGTGTATCCTAGGATACTATCTTAAGTGAAGTAAATGCAGTGGCAGTAACCTTTTTTAAGCCACTATTGAGGTATAGGAATATTGGGAGAGCGGCAAATATGCCTTTATACAAGAAAGATTGCAAGGACAATAACATTGAAAGATTTTTGCTCTAACTGCATTCTTCCTTGTAGAAATTGTCCCTGTGATACAACTTTTCCACTGCACATGTGCATCCATGCACTGTTGCATGGCAATAAACTTGATTGACCCGATTGTGGAAGGATGTATGGCTATCAGATAAGCTCCCCAGTAACTGATGTTCCACATCTCTAGGTGTCCATGATTCTCGACAATATTCAGTCATCTTCCTCTCCTCAGTACTGAATATCTGAAAGTTACAACCCCATCTCCATACATATGTACTAATCAATCCAATAAGTAATCCCAACTGTCAGACCCAATTTTAGCTCTCTACAGTGACACTTGTGAGGGACAAAAGGGTGAAAATGCAAGGATTAGAAGAGACAAGATCACATTAAACGCAGCTTGAGAAAGACAGTTACCCGTACCAAGAAATACATGAGAAATTCAGAAAGGATAACCTCAGGAAACAGACATTTCTTCAGTCAACCGAAATAAATATCAACACTAAAGTCACAATCATGGTTCCCAAAATTTTATTGTATTTACAGTTCAATCAGTAAAATCTAATCCCGTGCCATGAGTTTTTGTTTCTTCAGCTTCTTCTGGGAAACCTAGAAAGGAAGAAAGTGCCACATTATTTAAGTGCTACATGGTCCTTAAATCTGAAGTAGACATTAAATGGCCTAGCACAAGGAGCCAGTAGTTATCTAAAGACAGGGTTTTATCATACAACAGAAAATGCTACTCAAGTTGAAATAGGACACTCAAAGCAGCTGTGCGGGTTGATTCTGTGGTTAAAAAGGCATACGCAGCATTGGCCATCAATCGTGGGATTGAGTTTAGGAGCCGAGAGGCAATGTTGCAGCTATATAGGACCCAGTTCAGACCCTACTTGGAGTACTGTGCTCAGTTCTGGTCGCCTCACTACAGGAACGATGGGGAAACCATAGAAAGGGTGCAGAGGAGATTTGCAAGGATGTTGCCTGGATTGGGGAGCATGCCTTATGAGAATAGGTTGAGTGAACTTGGCCTTTCCTCCTTGGACTGATGGAGGAGAGGTAACCTGATAGAGGTGTACAAGATGATGGGAGGCATTGATCGTGTGGATAGCGAGAGGGCAGAAATGGCTAGTACGAGAGGGCACAGTTTTAAGGAGCTTGGAAGTAGGTACAGAGGAGATGTCAGGGGTAAGTTGTTTTCTTTTATATATAATTTATCTATCTTTTTTTATTTATGCACGCAGAGTGGTGAGTGTCTGGAATGGGCTGCCGGTGACAGTAGTGGAGGTGGATACGATGGGGTTGTAGCAGTGTGCTACACGCAGCGCTAAAATAACGACACGGAGTCGGTAAACTGCAGTTAAATTTTACTCGAACTTCACAGCCTTGCTTTAAAGCCTCCCTGATCCCGCCCTCCCCGGGCGCGGATGCTGTAGGGGGCACATACTCACAACCCCCCGCAGGCTTTTCCCTTTGTTGGTGAAGCAGACCTTGCGCCCTTTTGGGACTGGCCTTTGTGCCAGCGCGTTGGCTATTTGTGAGCCGGTTCGAGTGCGCTAGGAAGTGGGTCGCACACAGGGTCTTTTAAGAGACTCCTGGAGAGGTGCATGGAACTCAAAAAAAAAAAGAGGGCTCTGGGTAACGCTAGATAATTTCTAAGGTAGGGACACGTTTGGCACAGCTTTGTGGTCCAAAGGGCCTGTATTGTGCAGTAGGTTTTCTATGTTTCTATACATATTATATTAAATAATTATTTTAAATAGACGTAGGCAAAATCTAAATGTGTGCAAAAGAACAAAACAAGTCACCTTTTTCTTCTGAACAACCTCTTCCTCTGGTTTTGGAACAATCTGCTCCTTCTCAGTGAGGATCATCTCTATATGGCAAGGGGAGCTCATGTATGGGTTAATACGACCATGGGCACGATAAGTCCGTCGGCGCATTTTGGGAGCCTTGTTCACTTGAATGTGCTCAATCACAAGGGAATCCACATCCAGACCCTTTAAAAAAAATTATTTTAATTCAACATCTAGAGCCCACTATTCCACTAATCACATGCAAAGCTCTCCCCATCACCGAGTACATTTACATGGAGCAATGACACAAGAAAGCAGCACCCAGGAATTGAGGCCATGCTTGCTTCTGATACCATCATGAGCCTTACACCACCTGGTTCAGGAACAGCTATTACCCTTCAACCATCAGGCCCCTGAACCAGTGTGGGTAATTTCACTTACCTCAGCTCTGAACTGAATACGAGCTACAGACTCACAAGGACTATCCTCAACTCGTGCTTTCAGTATTATGTTTCTATTTGCCTTCTTTTGCACATTGTTTATTTGGCATTCTTAAGTTTACGTATTGATTTTTTGTGAATTCTGGCATTTGGAGAAGAAATTTGGATCTATATCTGAATAAAGATTCAATATAAAGTCAATACCTATAACACAAGCTAATGATTTTTATTCTTGGCACAAGTGTCTTCATTCTCTTACTGCACATCTTCACTGTGGAAAACTATCATATGCCTCCATAGTCAGAATGTAGCTGTCTTTCCAATTTTCTTAAATCACAATAAACAGAAGAATGACAAACTCAAATGGATATCAAATCCCTACCACCGCTCCTGCAATGGTTAAAAACCCTGACACATCAAAAGTTCATTTGATCAGCATAAATTACCTTTAGCTGCAACACCCATCAAAGGTTTAAAATCTGATGCTAGTTTTAATGAGCATTCCACATTGAGCACCAACAAAATTATGCATGCTGAATTTAATTTTAAATTAG
Source organism: Hypanus sabinus (assembly GCF_030144855.1). Taxonomy (NCBI): domain Eukaryota; kingdom Metazoa; phylum Chordata; class Chondrichthyes; order Myliobatiformes; family Dasyatidae; genus Hypanus; species Hypanus sabinus. Next base: position 103,581,905 of record NC_082719.1, on the reverse strand, counting down.
ATACAACACAATAACAACCTACCAACCCAGAATTCTGCACTGCCCAATTACACCCATGTGACCACATACCAACCCATATGTCTTTGGACTGGGAGTAAGTGGATCACCCAGGAGACCTACACAGGCATAGACAACATACAAACTCCTTACAGGCAGCACGGGGAATGGAACCTGGGTCACCTATACCGTAAACCAATGCAGATTGTAAACAAAACAGCACAAGACAAATAAAATGTGGTCACTCAGAGCCAAAGTTTTATTTTCACGTATGATCCAAAGGTGTCCTAAGAAGGTCATCATTGCAACCACATTTTAAAATTGTCACAATGTTACGCATTCTTCAGATTCGACTCCAGATCAGCAAAATCATACAAGTATTTTATTTATTGGTAGCCTAGATATGGGACCCATAAAAATCCATTAATCAAATAGCTAACATGCAAAAAGGACAAGACTATAGACATGAGCAGAATTAGGCCATTCAGCACACTGAGTCTGCTGTCATTTCATCATGGCTGCCCTATTCTCTTGCCTCTTCCACATAACCTTTCATGCTCTGACTAATCAAGAACGTATCAACTGCCACATTAAATACACCCAATCATCTTGGCCTCCACAGCCGCCTGTACAATGAATTCCACACATCCACCACCCTCTGGCTAAATAAATTCCTCACCTCTGTTCTCCATGCATGCTCCTCTATTCCAAGGCTGTGCCTTCAGGTCCACAACTCCTCCACCAAAGGAAACACCCTCTCCACATCCACTCTATTGAGGCCTTACAATATTTGATCGGTTTCAGTGAGATTCCACTTGTCTTTTAAATTCCAGTTTGGCCCACAGCCAAACATTCACATCATAAAATTCAAAACATCAATAAAGCATAGATGGATGGTGTAACCAGGAACACAGCAGCAAAGCCTCAAAGACCAAGAATTTTTAAAAGTCAATATCCATTGACCAACCTACCTTCAGTTCGGCGTTACTCTCTGCATTCTTCAGCATATGCAGAAGGAACTCCGCACTCTTTTTAGGCCAGCGACCCTGTGTCCAGCCCCATGCCTTTGCCTACATAAGAAAATAACAACTTCATGTTTCACACACAGTTCTATTTAATATGCAGCTAATTTTTTTTACAGCTATTCATAGCCTAAATCAAAATATTCAATTATGAAATAGTGACCATAATTGCCAATTTTAATCAAAAGATTTGGTAAAGCATTTAATTGAACTAATAATTTATTTTTTAATCCCCTTTACTTTGTCCAAAAATGTGGAAGCTCAGTAGAGTAATAGTATTGTTTTCATTATTATTCTAAAGGTGTCCTAAGATGGTCATCATTGCCACCACATTTTGAGAGAACACAAAAAAATCCAGTGGTAAGAAAGTACCCGTGGAATTAAGCCACACACATCTTGGAGTTGTAACATCAAACGGCTGATGCTGTCAATCAGTTTGAGAAAGTTTGACAATTCCCTTCATCCCAGAATACGTTCAAGCACATCTACACCTTTAGCAGATTATAAAATTAAGGAAATGACTCTCATCGCTTTCAACTCACCTGAGCACACCTGCCAACTCCTCCATTGTAGCGGCGGAAAGGGACACATTGCCTCTTGATGATGACGTCCTTCAGGAACTTTGTTGCCTTACGTATGTGCATACCTTTGATGGTCTGTGCAGTCTCACGAGTATTCTGGAACCAGAACATTTTCATTTACATCATACATCTTACAAATACAGCTTCTGTCATGCTGCCAATTGGAATGTGGTCACTCAGAGCAAGTTTTTTTTTCATGGTTTTTCCAAAGGTGTCCTAAGCTTGTCATCACAGTAACCACATTCTGCAGATAAGCAGACCAGATGATGGCTCAGCTTCATATTAAAAAAAGGCGCAAACCCAAATGCGATGCTTTAATTATGACATGCAATGTAACGTGACAAGCAGTTCAGCTGTAGACAGAGCACAGAAACATGTCCATCGGCCCAACTTTCCATGCCAGTCAAGGTTGCTTCCTGAGCTGGTCCCATTTGCCTGCATTTGGCCAAATTCCCTCCACATGTCTACCATGAACATAAACACTAACTGTACTCACTTCGACCACTCCTGCTGGTAGCTTGGTCTATGCATCCACACCAATGCACCGAAACTTGCCCCTCAGTCCCCTCAAATGTTCCCCTCCTCACCATAAATCCATGTCCCCCATGATCAGATTGTCACTATCAACTGCCTTCATTTTCAGAGAAAACAATCCTCAATCCATTCATTCAAGCTGGTCAGCTCAAGCAACATCATTGTGATTGTTTCCTGCAGCATCTTGAGCTTAATCACACCCTTCCTATAGTATCAGACAGAAGTGCCCACACCCGATGACCAGTTACATTCAGAATCACAGATGATGGAAGTATGCCACAGCCCTTCTTTGCAACCTTGTCTACGTGAGTTGCTGTTCCAAAGAACTATGCACGATACCCCAAGGCCCTTGTCTGTTCCAATCCTCAACGGGGCCCTGCCATTCACCATGCAAGCCCAGTCCAATCAGCTCTCCAAAATGCATCACTTCACACTTATTGAAGTTAAATTCAATCTACAATTCCCTTGCCACTATCTCAGTTCATTGAGACCCTGATGTAACTCCAGACAACGCTTTTCACTATCTGCCAGAAAACTAATTTTGGTACCATCCAGACGTACTGATTATAACACTTCCATCTTCAAAGTTGTTCAGGTACGTGTCCAATCTGTGGCATATCACTGACCACAGGGCCCAAACTGGAAACAGACTCCTTCATTGACTACCACTCAATGACTCCTTCCTCTGAACTAATTTTGCATCCAATTGGCTAGCTAACTCTGGATTCAATGCAATCTCATCGTTTGAATCAGTCTGCCATGCAGAACTTTGTCAAAAGCCCTGCCAAGGTTCATGTAGACAATATCTACTGCATACCATCATCAATCCTCTTGGTCATCTCTTTAAAATAACAATTAAATTCACAAGATCCAATTTCCCATGTACAAAGCCACGCTGCCTATACTTAATCAGTCCATGCCTTTCCACGGACAGGTAGATTTTGTCAGCAAAATAGCAAAGATTTCCTTCAGTATCATATCATATCCATTAAGTTTGCCAGCCTTGGGTGGGACTGCAACTAGAAGTCATGAGTTAAGGTGAAAAGTTTAAGGAGAACATAAGGGAAAACTTCTTCAGAGGGTTGTGAGAGAGTGAAACGAGCTGCCAGCACAAAGTGATACATGTGAGCTCGATTTCAAAGTTTTCAAGAGTAATTTGGATAGGTACATTGATGGTAGGGATACAAAAGGCTATGGTCCCAGCGCAGGTCAATGGGAACAGGCAATTAAATGATTTGGCGTGGAATAGATAGGCTGAAGGGCCTGTTTTGTGCTGTACTTTTCTATGTACAATCAGATGACAATAAGCTTGAACTTGTACACTGCACTATGGGAGGCAGGGATTGAGGGTGGGCACAACATTGTGGGCCAAAGGGCCTGTAATGTGCTGTACTATTCTATGTTCTATAACATTACACATAATGCACCAAGATTATTTTGGTTTACCTTGGATGATCCAAAGATCAATATCTCACCTGCTTTCAAAATTCCACATAACAATTCTACACTGACTAATAGGGCAGCACAGTAACAGCGCAGCGACCTGGATTCAATTCCACCACCGTAAGGTATTTACAGACTACCTGGGTTTCTCTCCACATTACAAAGATATACGGGTTGTGGGCTTGTTGGGCCAGAAGGGCCCGCAAATGAGTTACATCTCTAAATAAAAATATCATCGGCTCAGAACACTTACCTTAAAATGTACTCGCAAGTTGGAGCCCCTTGCCTTGCATGCTGTGGAAGATACAAGAGTGAGTAAACCTGTTGAATAGGCATTCCCGAAATACGGTAAAGCTTAAAATGTGAATTACTTACACTTGGTGGGATTCTCTGGATCCAATGAGTACCGAACCATTTTCAGAGAACTGGAAATCAAATTACATTGTTAAATGATTAGTTATTACCAGTTTTCAAACCATATCAAATGATCAATGAATTTCACTTTAAAACTCTTTACCGTTGGTTTTAGACTCAAAAGTCAAACTGATCCAGAATGAAAAAGGTATCTTTTTAAAAAATGTTCCCCACATGTAAGCTCACACACATTCTTTTCACGGTCACATTACAAGTGCCACTACTGCAACCACAAATGGGAAAACCAGTTCCCAAAGACAGGAGTAAATTTCCGATTGGAACTCCAACCTCCCCACCTGTATCTTCAAAGTGATTCAACTTCAAAGTGTATTAAAAACCAAGCCAGTTATATAAATACACTGAGGGAAGAGTTATGGGCTCATTGTAGGCAATTGGGACAAGCAGGGAGGACTCTAGATTGACTCAGGCCAGTTAGGCCGAAGGGCCTGTTCCTATTAATTACCTTATACACTGTTGTGTGCACCACTACCAAATGAGCATGAACACTACACCTTACCCTAGCCCCACTCCCAAGTCCCAAATCTGTATACAGTAACCCCACACACTACATGTACACCCTATCAACACGCTGGAGGAACTCAGCAACTATGGAGAATAAACAGTTACCACTTGGGGCTGAATCCTGATGAAGGGGCTTGCTCCAAAATGTTGACTCCTCCATAGATGCCTGACTTGCTGAGTTCCTCCAGCTCTGGATATCCAGCATCCACAGAATCTTGTTACATTCACACATTATATCCTCCCACATACTAACTGGTACACTATAGTACACATAACCCACACACTGTATAACCCACCTGCAGCCTACAACCGTCCTTGCAACTCGACACTCGTGTGCAGATTACAATATTACATATAACATGCACACCATATAACCAACACTTGCAGTCTACAAGCATACACACATGTAGATTATAATCATTGATATTAGATGCACAAGATGAGAGGCATTGATCGTGTGGGCAGTCAGAGGCTTTTTCCCATTGGCTGGCATGAGGGGGCATATTTGTAAAGTGCTTAGAAGTAGGTACAGAGGAGATGTTAGGGGTAAGTTTTTTTTTACAGAGAATGGTAAGTACGTGGAGTGGGCTGCCAGCGATGGTGGTGGAGGTGGATACGATAGAGTATTTTAAGAGACTCCTGGTTGGCTACATGGAGCTTAGAAAAATAGTGGGCTATGGGTAAGCCTAGGTAGTTCTAAGGTCAAATTCAGCACAACTTCGTGGGCCGAAGGGCCTGTATTGTGCTGTAGGTTTTCTATTTCACTACAACCCCCACATACAATACACACTATAACTGTACATAGAACCACACAATCCCACACTAACGAATACACATTAGACCTACTCCTACACCTATATTTACTACCGATTTGTACTCCAGGGAGCGCGAAGCACAGAATCAAATATCGCTGTGATGATCGTACGCTCTAGTATCAATTGTTTGGTGACAATAAATATTTCGATTAACCAACAAACTGACCCTATCCCCAGGTATCACAGCCCACACCAACGTGTGTGTACCCATTAACCCCGCACACACCATACAGCCTCCGCACAGTGACACGTCCACACTATGCACGCAAATCCCAGCCGAACACACTCGTACAAACCAGCGTTGTCCACTCTCATCCCTCCCTCCCTCCACCCAGCCGCCATCTTGTCCAACGCTAGGCCGCGCCGGCTTTTACCATCCTCGTCCTTCAGAGCTACACCGGGGCCCAGCAACAATACTGAGCAGAGGACGCTCCTGGTCACACTGAGAGACATATTTAGGCACGAACAGGGAACCACGGCTCCGGATGGCCCCGATGAGCAGCAAATTGTGACCAGGCCACAGCGCCTCAGAATCCCTTCACACTCACCGTGAGAGGGCGCGGGGAGAAAGGGATGAGAGGCGGGCGGGAGCGCAAATCACACCTCCCGCATCGCGAGACTTCCCTGCTCAGGCTCCGCCTCCTGCAAGGCATTTAACAGACGGTCTGCTGAAAAAACACGGTGGGTCGGGCGAGCATTCGAATCACAATTACAATTATTATCACGGCTTTATATGACGCCGCGACATTTCTGTGTAAAGACTTAAAATTACTGTAAATTACACAAACATATAGCGTATTCCAGTTAATTAGGACACATCGAGACCAGTACATTTTAGCCCAATTAAAAGGCTGCCCAATTAGCTGAAATTTCATGGAAAAAGTTAAACAGGGATAAAACATACAGAAGAACAAATCATGTATTTAAATAAAATACAGAACAAATTATAACACTACCAATAGTACTACAGTACAATAAAATTTTGTATTAGTTCCTAACAATTATTAAGGGAGGAATTCAGTCAGTGTATACAATACAATGAACAAAATCTTTGCAGACACCTGGAGCAGATAATGGACTGTCTTCATACAATGCTTTCGATGATTGCATCCTCCATTTTTCATTTTCGTTGTAACATTCTAACTTGCCGAAGTAGTGTAATCACCCTATCCAATAACAACCGAAAAGGATCAACCACTGTTACCGGGGCACTTTCCAGGGCGAATCTCTAAGCCCACTATGGTTCTGCCTAGCTTTAAACTTGCTCTCTATGAATTGGTTGAAAATAAGGTATCAAATCAGAGACAACCAATACCTTCTAGACATGGATGATTTGAAATTATACGCTCCTTCATCAGCTAAACTAAAGCGATTAATTCAAACGCGAGAACTATATTCTTGATCGAGCCACGACCGCGCAGGCTCGTGGGCGTCAGTGAGTTAAAGCTGGGGCTTCGGCGATAGCGGGTTGAAGTGACCTGTGAGGAATAGAAACTGGAAGCATGTCTGTGAGGCCGGTGCTCGGTGTCAGACGTGGGAGGTCCGGGAAACTCCCAGCCTCCTGCACAGCCAGATCTGCACCCGGTGTGTTGAGCTGCAGCTCCTGAGGGACCGAGTTAGGGAACTGGAGCTGCAGCTCGATGACCTTCGTCTGGTCAGGGAGAGTGAGGAGGTGATAGAGAGGAGCTACAGGCAGGTGGTCACTCCGGGGCCTCGGGAGACAGATAAGTGGGTAACAGTCAGGAGAGGGAAGGGCAAGAGTCAGACACTAGAGAGAACCCCTGTGGCTGTACCCCTTGACAGTAAGTACTGTTAGGGGGTCAGACAGGCAATTTTGTGGAGACAGGAAAGAAACACGGACGGTAGTTTGCCTCCCAGGTGCCAGGGTCCGGGATGTTTCTGATCGCGTCCACGATATCCTGAAATGGGAGGGAGAACGGCCAGAGGTCGTGGTACATATTGGTACCATCGACACAGGTAGGAAAAGGGCGGAGGTCCTGAAAACAGACGACAGGGAGTTAGGAAAGAAGCTGAGAATCTTGGGATTACTGCCTGCGCCACATGACAGTGAGAATAGGAATAGAATGAGGTGGAGGATAAATGCATGGCTGAGGGATTGGAGCAGGGGACAGGGATACAGATTTCTGGATCACTGGGACCTCTTCTGGGGCAGGTGTGACCTGTACATAAAGACCGGTTTGCACTTGAATCCCATGGGGGACCAATATCCTGGCGGAGAAGTTTGTTAAGGCTATCGGGGAGAGTTTAAACTAGAATTGCTGGGGATGGAAACAGAACTGAAGAGACTGGGGAAGGGGCGGTTAGCTCACCAATAGAGAAAGATTGTAGGCAGTGTGAGAGTGGAGGATAGGCAGGTGATAGAGAAGGGATGTGTTCAGACTGATGGTTTGAGATGTCTATTTTAATGCAAGGAGTATCATGAACAAAGCGGATGAGCTTAGAGCGTGGATCAGCACTTGGAGCTATGATGTGGTGGCCATTACAGAGACTTGGATGGCTCAGGGACAGGAATCGATTACTTCAAGTGCCAGGTTTTAGGTGTTTCAGAAAGGACAGGGAGGGAGGCAAAAGAGGTGGGGGTTTGGCACTGTTGATCCGAGATAGTGTCACAGCTGCAGAAAAGGTGGACGTCATGGAGGGATTGTCTATGGAGTCTCTGTGGGTGGAAGTTTGCAGACGAGCACATTGAGCACATTTACACGAAATGTTGCCATAGAAAAGCAGCATCATAGATCCTCACAACTTAGTCCATGCTCCTGTCTCGCTGCTGCCATCAGGTAGAAGGTACAGGTGCCTCAGGACTCGCACCACCAGCTTCAAGAACAGTTCCTACCCCTTAACCTTCAGGCTCTTGAATAAAAGGGAATAACTTCACTTATTTAAGGACTCTTTAAACTTGTTATCTCATGCTTATTATTTATTGCTATTTATTTATATTTGCATTCACACAGTTTGTTGTCTATTAATCCTGTTTACAGTTACTATTCTATAGTTTTGCTAAGTATGTCTGCAGAATAGGGTTGTATGTGGTGACATGCATGTACTCTGATAATAAATTTTACTTTGAACTTTGACAGTAAGAAATATATAGAAATACACACAGATACAAGTAATCAAAATAAATTAAAGAAAAAATACTGAGGAAGTGTCTGTAGGTTCAATGTCCATTCAGAAATCTGATGGAGAAGTGGAAGAAGCTGTTCCTAAAACATTGACAGTGTGTTTTTGGGCTCCTGTGCCTCCTCCTTGATGGTAGCCATGAGAAGAGGGCATGTCCTGGGTGGTGATGGATGCTGCTGTTTTGAGGCATCGCCTTTTGAAGGTGCCCTGGATGCTGGGGAGGCTAGTGCCCGTGAAGGAGCTGAACGAGCTTACAACTTTCTGTAGCTTTTTCCTGATCCTGTGCAGTGGTCCCTCTAAACCAGACCATGATGCAACCAATTAAAATGATCCCCACATGAGGAAAGAAGCTCTGAAGGATAAAACTACAAGTGGAAGGAAAAAGTTAAATTTGATTCCTGCTCCTTGACAAATGCTAATGTGTAACAAAAAATGGAAGTTTGTAAGACAAAATGGTGTCTGCTTGGAATGCCAAAGAAGTCTTGTAGTGAGCTCTCCGGCCCTGTGCAGGGAGCTGGAGAGTATTTGGCTCTGAGGATTTTAGAGCACCTCAATTGGTATCATCCTTGCTACATTTATTTTCATAGGCTCAGGAATTCCGTGTCACCTGTACGATTTAAGCGGACGTTCCTTAGTGCTCATAGTTTGGAGAGTATTTCTTCTAGTGGTGTGGCTTGGCTGAGCCACCGATGTTTAGCTGGCACTCCTATGTATAAACTCTGTTTGCCGTCTCAACATGGGAGTCTTGGCTCCACACTTGGGTTCCATCATCACTGTGACAAGCCTGGACACATGCATGGACAGACAACCTTGATAAGAGGGACTACTGAAGAATATTTTGTTGCTTACAGATCCTTTGACACTAATTCCAAGTTATGTGTCTCGGCTGGAAGTTGCAAGAGATAAAAAGGTACATGTAAGACCAAAAGACATAAGAGCAGAATTGGGCCTTTCAGCCCAACTGGTCCAGGCTGACCACAGTATTAATCCCCACCCCCTGCCGCCCTCTGATAGTCCCAGGTACCCACGTTTGCCCTGTAATTCTCAAGCCTCACCCTTCCATCTACCTATCCAAGTGCCTTTCAAATGTTGCAATAGTGCTCACCTTGACCACTTCCTCTGCCACCTCATTCCAGGTACTCACTAGCCTCTGTGTAAAGAAGTTACCTCTCAGATCACATTTAAATTTCTCCTCTCTTATCTTGTGTCTTTGCCCTCTAGGTTTGGACTCTCCACCCCAGGGAAAAGACTATGATTGTCCACCTTATTTATACCCTTCATGATGTTATAAACTACTGTGGGTCTATCCCTCATTCTCCTGCAGGCCATGCAAAAACGGTCCAGAATGGCCAACTTCTCCTGATGACCCAGGCCCTCTCTTACCTTCTCCCTCTAACTCAGGCCCTCTCCCACTCTCCCCCTCTAACTCAGACCCTCTCCAACCCTCTCCCACTCTCCCCCTCTAACTCAGACCCTCTTCCACTCTCCCCCTCTAACTCAGACCCTCTCCCACTCTCCCCCTCTAACTCAGACCCTCTCCCACTCTCCCCCTCTAACTCAGACCCTCTCCCACTCTCCCCCTATAACTCAGACCCTCTCCCAACCCTCTCCCACTCTCCTCCTCTAACTCAGACCCTCTCCCATTCTCCCCCTCTAACTCAGACCCTCTCCCACTCTCCCCCTCTAACTCAGACCCTCTCCCATTCTCCCCCTCTAACTCAGACCCTCTCCCACTCTCCCCCTCTAACTCAGACCCTCTCCCACTCTCCCCCTCTAATTCAGACCCTCTCCCATTCTCCCCTTCTAACTCAGACCCTCTCCCATTCTCCCCCTCTAACTCAGACTCTGTCCCAACCCTCTCCCTGTAACTCAGACCCTCTCCCAACCCTCTCCCACTCTCCCCCTCTAACTCAGACCCTCTCCCACTCTCCCCCTCTAACTCAGACTCTGTCCCAACCCTCTCCCTGTAACTCAGGCCCTCTCCCACTCTCCCCCTCTAACTCAGACCCTCTCCCATTCTCCCCCTCTAACTCAGACTCTGTCCCAACCCTCTCCCTGTAACTCAGACCCTCTCCCAACCCTCTCCCACTCTCCCCCTCTAACTCAGACTCTGTCCCAACCCTCTCCCTGTAACTCAGGCCCTCTCCCACTCTCCCCTTCTAACTCAGACCCTCTCCCATTCTCCCCCTCTAACTCAGACTCTGTCCCAACCCTCTCCCTGTAACTCAGACCCTCTCCCTGTAACTCAGACCCTCTCCCAACCCTCTCCCACTCTCCTCCTCTAACTCAGACCCTCTCCCATTCTCCCCTTCTAACTCAGACTCTGTCCCAACCCTCTCCCTGTAACTCAGACCCTCTCCCAACCCTCTCCCACTCTCTTCCTCTAACTCAGACCTTCTCCCAACCCTCTCCCACTCTCCTCCTCTAACTCAGACTCTCTCCAACCCTCTCCCTATAATTCATGCCCTCTCCCACTCTCCCCCTCTAACTCAGACCCTCTCCCACTCTCCCCCTCTAACTCAGACCCTCTCCCACTCTCCCCCTCTAACTCAGACTCTGTCCCAACCCTCTCCCTGTAACTCAGGCCCTCTCCCACTCTCCCCCTCTAACTCAGACCCTCTCCCACTCTCCCCCTCTAACTCAGACTCTGTCCCAACCCTCTCCCTGTAACTCAGGCCCTCTCCCACTCTCCCCCTCTAACTCAGACCCTCTCCCATTCTCCCCCTCTAACTCAGACTCTGTCCCAACCCTCTCCCTGTAACTCAGACCCTCTCCCAACCCTCTCCCACTCTCCCCCTCTAACTCAGACTCTGTCCCAACCCTCTCCCTGTAACTCAGGCCCTCTCCCACTCTCCCCCTCTAACTCAGACCCTCTCCCATTCTCCCCCTCTAACTCAGACTCTGTCACAACCCTCTCCCTGTAACTCAGACCCTCTCCCAACCCTCTCCCACTCTCCTCCTCTAACTCAGACCCTCTCCCATTCTCCCCTTCTAACTCAGACTCTGTCCCAACCCTCTCCCTGTAACTCAGACCCTCTCCCAACCCTCTCCCACTCTCTTCCTCTAACTCAGACCCTCTCCCAACCCTCTCCCAATCTCCTCCTCTAACTCAGACTCTCTCCAACCCTCTCCCTATAATTCATGCCCTCTCCCACTCTCCCCCTCTAACTCAGACCCTCTCCCACTCTCCCCCTCTAACTCAGACCCTCTCCCACTCCCCCTCTAACTCAGACCCTCCCACTCCCCCTCTAACTCAGACCCTCTCCCACTCCCCCTCTAACTCAGACCCTCTCCCACTCCCCCTCAGACCCTCTCCCAACCCTCTCCCTGTAACTCAGACCCTCTTCCATCCTCTCTCTGTAACTCAAACCTTCTCCAACCCTCTCCCACTCTCCCCCTCTAACTCAGACCCTCTCCAACCCTCTCCCACTCTCCCCCTCTAATTCAGACCCTCTCCCACTCTCCTCCTCTAACTCAGACCCTCTTCCAACCTCTCCCACTCTCCCCCTCTAACTCAGATCCTCTCCCACTCTCCTCCTCTAACTCAGACCCTCTCCCACTCTCCCCCTCTAACTCAGACCTTCTCCCACTCCTCCTCTAACTCAGACCCTCTCCCAACCTCTCCCACTCTCCCCCTCTAACTCAGACCCTCTCCCACTCTCCCCCTCTAACTCAGACCCTCTCCCATTCTCCCCTTCTAACTCAGACCCTCTCCCACTCTCCCCCTCTAACTCAGACTCTGTCCCAACCCTCTCCCTGTAATTCAGGCCCTCTCCCACTCTCCCCCTCTAACTCAGACCCTCTCCCACTCTCCCCCTCTAACTCAGACTCTGTCCCAACCCTCTCCCTCTAACTCAGACCCTCTCCAACCCTCTCCCACTCTCCCCCTCTAACTCAGACCCTCTTCCACTCTCCCCCTCTAACTCAGACCCTCTCCCACTCTCCCCCTCTAACTCAGACCCTCTCCCACTCTCCCCCTCTAACTCAGACCCTCTCCCACTCTCCCCCTATAACTCAGACCCTCTCCCAACCCTCTCCCACTCTCCTCCTCTAACTCAGACCCTCTCCCATTCTCCCCCTCTAACTCAGACCCTCTCCCACTCTCCCCCTCTAACTCAGACTCTGTCCCAACCCTCTCCCTGTAATTCAGGCCCTCTCCCACTCTCCCCCTCTAACTCAGACCCTCTCCCACTCTCCCCCTCTAACTCAGACTCTGTCCCAACCCTCTCCCTGTAACTCAGGCCCTCTCCCACTCTCCCCCTCTAACTCAGACCCTCTCCCATTCTCCCCCTCTAACTCAGACTCTGTCCCAACCCTCTCCCTGTAACTCAGACCCTCTCCAACCCTCTCCCACTCTCCCCCTCTAACTCAGACCCTCTTCCACTCTCCCCCTCTAACTCAGACCCTCTCCCACTCTCCCCCTCTAACTCAGACCCTCTCCCACTCTCCCCCTCTAACTCAGACCCTCTCCCACTCTCCCCCTATAACTCAGACCCTCTCCCAACCCTCTCCCACTCTCCTCCTCTAACTCAGACCCTCTCCCATTCTCCCCCTCTAACTCAGACCCTCTCCCACTCTCCCCCTCTAACTCAGACCCTCTCCCATTCTCCCCCTCTAACTCAGACCCTCTCCCACTCTCCCCCTCTAACTCAGACCCTCTCCCACTCTCCCCCTCTAACTCAGACCCTCTCCCATTCTCCCCTTCTAACTCAGACCCTCTCCCACTCTCCCCCTCTAACTCAGACTCTGTCCCAACCCTCTCCCTGTAATTCAGGCCCTCTCCCACTCTCCCCCTCTAACTCAGACCCTCTCCCACTCTCCCCCTCTAACTCAGACTCTGTCCCAACCCTCTCCCTCTAACTCAGACCCTCTCCAACCCTCTCCCACTCTCCCCCTCTAACTCAGACCCTCTTCCACTCTCCCCCTCTAACTCAGACCCTCTCCCACTCTCCCCCTCTAACTCAGACCCTCTCCCACTCTCCCCCTCTAACTCAGACCCTCTCCCACTCTCCCCCTATAACTCAGACCCTCTCCCAACCCTCTCCCACTCTCCTCCTCTAACTCAGACCCTCTCCCATTCTCCCCCTCTAACTCAGACCCTCTCCCACTCTCCCCCTCTAACTCAGACCCTCTCCCATTCTCCCCCTCTAACTCAGACCCTCTCCCACTCTCCCCCTCTAACTCAGACCCTCTCCCACTCTCCCCCTCTAACTCAGACCCTCTCCCATTCTCCCCTTCTAACTCAGACCCTCTCCCACTCTCCCCCTCTAACTCAGACTCTGTCCCAACCCTCTCCCTGTAATTCAGGCCCTCTCCCACTCTCCCCCTCTAACTCAGACCCTCTCCCATTCTCCCCCTCTAACTCAGACTCTGTCCCAACCCTCTCCCTGTAACTCAGACCCTCTCCCAACCCTCTCCCACTCTCCCCCTCTAACTCAGACTCTGTCCCAACCCTCTCCCTGTAACTCAGGCCCTCTCCCACTCTCCCCTTCTAACTCAGACCCTCTCCCATTCTCCCCCTCTAACTCAGACTCTGTCCCAACCCTCTCCCTGTAACTCAGACCCTCTCCCTGTAACTCAGACCCTCTCCCAACCCTCTCCCACTCTCCTCCTCTAACTCAGACCCTCTCCCATTCTCCCCTTCTAACTCAGACTCTGTCCCAACCCTCTCCCTGTAACTCAGACCCTCTCCCAACCCTCTCCCACTCTCCCCCTCTAACTCAGACCCTCTCCCATTCTCCCCTTCTAACTCAGACCCTCTCCCACTCTCCCCCTCTAACTCAGACTCTGTCCCAACCCTCTCCCTGTAATTCAGGCCCTCTCCCACTCTCCCCCTCTAACTCAGACCCTCTCCCATTCTCCCCCTCTAACTCAGACTCTGTCCCAACCCTCTCCCTGTAACTCAGACCCTCTCCCACTCTCCCCCTCTAACTCAGACCCTCTCCCACTCTCCCCCTCTAACTCAGACCCTCTCCCATTCTCCCCTTCTAACTCAGACCCTCTCCCACTCTCCCCCTCTAACTCAGACTCTGTCCCAACCCTCTCCCTGTAATTCAGGCCCTCTCCCACTCTCCCCCTCTAACTCAGACCCTCTCCCATTCTCCCCCTCTAACTCAGACTCTGTCCCAACCCTCTCCCTGTAACTCAGACCCTCTCCCAACCCTCTCCCACTCTCCCCCTCTAACTCAGACTCTGTCCCAACCCTCTCCCTGTAACTCAGGCCCTCTCCCACTCTCCCCTTCTAACTCAGACCCTCTCCCATTCTCCCCCTCTAACTCAGACTCTGTCCCAACCCTCTCCCTGTAACTCAGACCCTCTCCCTGTAACTCAGACCCTCTCCCAACCCTCTCCCACTCTCCTCCTCTAACTCAGACCCTCTCCCATTCTCCCCTTCTAACTCAGACTCTGTCCCAACCCTCTCCCTGTAACTCAGACCCTCTCCCAACCCTCTCCCACTCTCTTCCTCTAACTCAGACCCTCTCCCAACCCTCTCCCACTCTCCTCCTCTAACTCAGACTCTCTCCAACCCTCTCCCTATAATTCATGCCCTCTCCCACTCTCCCCCTCTAACTCAGACCCTCTCCCACTCTCCCCCTCTAACTCAGACTCTGTCCCAACCCTCTCCCTGTAACTCAGGCCCTCTCCCACTCTCCCCCTCTAACTCAGACCCTCTCCCACTCTCCCCCTCTAACTCAGACTCTGTCCCAACCCTCTCCCTGTAACTCAGGCCCTCTCCCACTCTCCCCCTCTAACTCAGACCCTCTCCCATTCTCCCCCTCTAACTCAGACTCTGTCCCAACCCTCTCCCTGTAACTCAGACCCTCTCCCAACCCTCTCCCACTCTCCCCCTCTAACTCAGACTCTGTCCCAACCCTCTCCCTGTAACTCAGGCCCTCTCCCACTCTCCCCTTCTAACTCAGACCCTCTCCCATTCTCCCCCTCTAACTCAGACTCTGTCCCAACCCTCTCCCTGTAACTCAGACCCTCTCCCTGTAACTCAGACCCTCTCCCAACCCTCTCCCACTCTCCTCCTCTAACTCAGACCCTCTCCCATTCTCCCCTTCTAACTCAGACTCTGTCCCAACCCTCTCCCTGTAACTCAGACCCTCTCCCAACCCTCTCCCACTCTCTTCCTCTAACTCAGACCCTCTCCCAACCCTCTCCCACTCTCCTCCTCTAACTCAGACTCTCTCCAACCCTCTCCCTATAATTCATGCCCTCTCCCACTCTCCCCCTCTAACTCAGACCCTCTCCCACTCTCCCCCTCTAACTCAGACCCTCTCCCACTCTCCCCCTCTAACTCAGACTCTGTCCCAACCCTCTCCCTGTAACTCAGGCCCTCTCCCACTCTCCCCCTCTAACTCAGACCCTCTCCCACTCTCCCCCTCTAACTCAGACTCTGTCCCAACCCTCTCCCTGTAACTCAGGCCCTCTCCCACTCTCCCCCTCTAACTCAGACCCTCTCCCACTCTCCCCCTCTAACTCAGACCCTCTCCCACTCTCCCCCTCTAACTCAGACCCTCTCCCACTCTCCCCCTATAACTCAGACCCTCTCCCAACCCTCTCCCACTCTCCTCCTCTAACTCAGACCCTCTCCCATTCTCCCCCTCTAACTCAGACCCTCTCCCACTCTCCCCCTCTAACTCAGACCCTCTCCCATTCTCCCCCTCTAACTCAGACCCTCTCCCACTCTCCCCCTCTAACTCAGACCCTCTCCCACTCTCCCCCTCTAACTCAGACCCTCTCCCATTCTCCCCTTCTAACTCAGACCCTCTCCCACTCTCCCCCTCTAACTCAGACTCTGTCCCAACCCTCTCCCTGTAATTCAGGCCCTCTCCCACTCTCCCCCTCTAACTCAGACCCTCTCCCATTCTCCCCCTCTAACTCAGACTCTGTCCCAACCCTCTCCCTGTAACTCAGACCCTCTCCCAACCCTCTCCCACTCTCCCCCTCTAACTCAGACTCTGTCCCAACCCTCTCCCTGTAACTCAGGCCCTCTCCCACTCTCCCCTTCTAACTCAGACCCTCTCCCATTCTCCCCCTCTAACTCAGACTCTGTCCCAACCCTCTCCCTGTAACTCAGACCCTCTCCCTGTAACTCAGACCCTCTCCCAACCCTCTCCCACTCTCCTCCTCTAACTCAGACCCTCTCCCATTCTCCCCTTCTAACTCAGACTCTGTCCCAACCCTCTCCCTGTAACTCAGACCCTCTCCCAACCCTCTCCCACTCTCTTCCTCTAACTCAGACCCTCTCCCAACCCTCTCCCACTCTCCTCCTCTAACTCAGACTCTCTCCAACCCTCTCCCTATAATTCATGCCCTCTCCCACTCTCCCCCTCTAACTCAGACACTCTCCCACTCTCCCCCTCTAACACAGACCCTCTCCCACTCTCCCCCTCTAACTCAGACACTGTCCCAACCCTCTCCCTGTAACTCAGGCCCTCTCCCACTCTCCCCCTCTAACTCAGACCCTCTCCCACTCTCCCCCTCTAACTCAGACTCTGTCCCAACCCTCTCCCTGTAACTCAGGCCCTCTCCCACTCTCCCCCTCTAACTCAGACCCTCTCCCACTCTCCCCCTCTAACTCAGACCCTCTTCCACTCTCCCCCTCTAACTCAGACCCTCTCCCACTCTCCCCCTCTAACTCAGACCCTCTCCCACTCTCCCCCTCTAACTCAGACCCTCTCCCACTCTCCCCCTATAACTCAGACCCTCTCCCAACCCTCTCCCACTCTCCTCCTCTAACTCAGACCCTCTCCCATTCTCCCCCTCTAACTCAGACCCTCTCCCACTCTCCCCCTCTAACTCAGACCCTCTCCCATTCTCCCCCTCTAACTCAGACCCTCTCCCACTCTCCCCCTCTAACTCAGACCCTCTCCCACTCTCCCCCTCTAACTCAGACCCTCTCCCATTCTCCCCTTCTAACTCAGACCCTCTCCCACTCTCCCCCTCTAACTCAGACTCTGTCCCAACCCTCTCCCTGTAATTCAGGCCCTCTCCCACTCTCCCCCTCTAACTCAGACCCTCTCCCATTCTCCCCCTCTAACTCAGACTCTGTCCCAACCCTCTCCCTGTAACTCAGACCCTCTCCCACTCTCCCCCTCTAACTCAGACCCTCTCCCACTCTCCCCCTCTAACTCAGACCCTCTCCCATTCTCCCCTTCTAACTCAGACCCTCTCCCACTCTCCCCCTCTAACTCAGACTCTGTCCCAACCCTCTCCCTGTAATTCAGGCCCTCTCCCACTCTCCCCCTCTAACTCAGACCCTCTCCCATTCTCCCCCTCTAACTCAGACTCTGTCCCAACCCTCTCCCTGTAACTCAGACCCTCTCCCAACCCTCTCCCACTCTCCCCCTCTAACTCAGACTCTGTCCCAACCCTCTCCCTGTAACTCAGGCCCTCTCCCACTCTCCCCTTCTAACTCAGACCCTCTCCCATTCTCCCCCTCTAACTCAGACTCTGTCCCAACCCTCTCCCTGTAACTCAGACCCTCTCCCTGTAACTCAGACCCTCTCCCAACCCTCTCCCACTCTCCTCCTCTAACTCAGACCCTCTCCCATTCTCCCCTTCTAACTCAGACTCTGTCCCAACCCTTTCCCTGTAACTCAGACCCTCTCCCAACCCTCTCCCACTCTCTTCCTCTAACTCAGACCCTCTCCCAACCCTCTCCCACTCTCCTCCTCTAACTCAGACTCTCTCCAACCCTCTCCCTATAATTCATGCCCTCTCCCACTCTCCCCCTCTAACTCAGACCCTCTCCCACTCTCCCCCTCTAACTCAGACCCTCTCCCACTCTCCCCCTCTAACTCAGACTCTGTCCCAACCCTCTCCCTGTAACTCAGGCCCTCTCCCACTCTCCCCCTCTAACTCAGACCCTCTCCCACTCTCCCCCTCTAACTCAGACTCTGTCCCAACCCTCTCCCTGTAACTCAGGCCCTCTCCCACTCTCCCCCTCTAACTCAGACCCTCTCCCATTCTCCCCCTCTAACTCAGACTCTGTCCCAACCCTCTCCCTGTAACTCAGACCCTCTCCCAACCCTCTCCCACTCTCCCCCTCTAACTCAGACTCTGTCCCAACCCTCTCCCTGTAACTCAGGCCCTCTCCCACTCTCCCCCTCTAACTCAGACCCTCTCCCATTCTCCCCCTCTAACTCAGACTCTGTCCCAACCCTCTCCCTGTAACTCAGACCCTCTCCCAACCCTCTCCCACTCTCCTCCTCTAACTCAGACCCTCTCCCATTCTCCCCTTCTAACTCAGACTCTGTCCCAACCCTCTCCCTGTAACTCAGACCCTCTCCCAACCCTCTCCCACTCTCTTCCTCTAACTCAGACCCTCTCCCAACCCTCTCCCACTCTCCTCCTCTAACTCAGACTCTCTCCAACCCTCTCCCTATAATTCATGCCCTCTCCCACTCTCCCCCTCTAACTCAGACCCTCTCCCACTCTCCCCCTCTAACTCAGACCCTCTCCCACTCCCCCTCTAACTCAGACCCTCCCACTCCCCCTCTAACTCAGACCCTCTCCCACTCCCCCTCTAACTCAGACCCTCTCCCACTCCCCCTCTAACTCAGACCCTCTCCCAACCCTCTCCCTGTAACTCAGACCCTCTTCCATCCTCTCTCTGTAACTCAAACCTTCTCCAACCCTCTCCCACTCTCCCCCTCTAACTCAGACCCTCTCCAACCCTCTCCCACTCTCCCCCTCTAATTCAGACCCTCTCCCACTCTCCTCCTCTAACTCAGACCCTCTTCCAACCTCTCCCACTCTCCCCCTCTAACTCAGATCCTCTCCCACTCTCCTCCTCTAACTCAGACCCTCTCCCAACCTCTCCCACTCTCCCCCTCTAACTCAGACCTTCTCCCACTCCTCCTCTAACTCAGACCCTCTCCCAACCTCTCCCACTCTCCCCCTCTAACTCAGACCCTCTCCAACCCTCTCCCACTCTAACTCAGACCCTCTCCCAACCTCTCCCACTCTAACTCAGACCCTCTCCAACCCTCTCCCACTCTCTCAGACCCTCTCCCAACCTCTCCCACTCTCCCCCTCTAACTCAGACCCTCTCCCACTCTCCCCCTCTAACTCAGACCCTCTCCCACTCTCCCCCTCTAACTCAGACCTCTCCCCCTCTAACTCAGACCCTCTCCCACTCTCCCCCTCTAACTCAGACCCTCTCCCACTCTCCCCCTCTAACTCAGACCCTCTCCCACTCTCCCCCTCTAACTCAGACCCTCTCCCATTCTCCCCTTCTAACTCAGACCCTCTCCCACTCTCCCCCTCTAACTCAGACTCTGTCCCAACCCTCTCCCTGTAATTCAGGCCCTCTCCCACTCTCCCCCTCTAACTCAGACCCTCTCCCATTCTCCCCCTCTAACTCAGACTCTGTCCCAACCCTCTCCCTGTAACTCAGACCCTCTCCCACTCTCCCCCTCTAACTCAGACCCTCTCCCACTCTCCCCCTCTAACTCAGACCCTCTCCCATTCTCCCCTTCTAACTCAGACCCTCTCCCACTCTCCCCCTCTAACTCAGACTCTGTCCCAACCCTCTCCCTGTAATTCAGGCCCTCTCCCACTCTCCCCCTCTAACTCAGACCCTCTCCCATTCTCCCCCTCTAACTCAGACTCTGTCCCAACCCTCTCCCTGTAACTCAGACCCTCTCCCAACCCTCTCCCACTCTCCCCCTCTAACTCAGACTCTGTCCCAACCCTCTCCCTGTAACTCAGGCCCTCTCCCACTCTCCCCTTCTAACTCAGACCCTCTCCCATTCTCCCCCTCTAACTCAGACTCTGTCCCAACCCTCTCCCTGTAACTCAGACCCTCTCCCTGTAACTCAGACCCTCTCCCAACCCTCTCCCACTCTCCTCCTCTAACTCAGACCCTCTCCCATTCTCCCCTTCTAACTCAGACTCTGTCCCAACCCTTTCCCTGTAACTCAGACCCTCTCCCAACCCTCTCCCACTCTCTTCCTCTAACTCAGACCCTCTCCCAACCCTCTCCCACTCTCCTCCTCTAACTCAGACTCTCTCCAACCCTCTCCCTATAATTCATGCCCTCTCCCACTCTCCCCCTCTAACTCAGACCCTCTCCCACTCTCCCCCTCTAACTCAGACCCTCTCCCACTCTCCCCCTCTAACTCAGACTCTGTCCCAACCCTCTCCCTGTAACTCAGGCCCTCTCCCACTCTCCCCCTCTAACTCAGACCCTCTCCCACTCTCCCCCTCTAACTCAGACTCTGTCCCAACCCTCTCCCTGTAACTCAGGCCCTCTCCCACTCTCCCCCTCTAACTCAGACCCTCTCCCATTCTCCCCCTCTAACTCAGACTCTGTCCCAACCCTCTCCCTGTAACTCAGACCCTCTCCCAACCCTCTCCCACTCTCCCCCTCTAACTCAGACTCTGTCCCAACCCTCTCCCTGTAACTCAGGCCCTCTCCCACTCTCCCCCTCTAACTCAGACCCTCTCCCATTCTCCCCCTCTAACTCAGACTCTGTCCCAACCCTCTCCCTGTAACTCAGACCCTCTCCCAACCCTCTCCCACTCTCCTCCTCTAACTCAGACCCTCTCCCATTCTCCCCTTCTAACTCAGACTCTGTCCCAACCCTCTCCCTGTAACTCAGACCCTCTCCCAACCCTCTCCCACTCTCTTCCTCTAACTCAGACCCTCTCCCAACCCTCTCCCACTCTCCTCCTCTAACTCAGACTCTCTCCAACCCTCTCCCTATAATTCATGCCCTCTCCCACTCTCCCCCTCTAACAGACCCTCTCCCACTCTCCCCCTCTAACTCAGACCCTCTCCCACTCCCCCTCTAACTCAGACCCTCCCACTCCCCCTCTAACTCAGACCCTCTCCCACTCCCCCTCTAACTCAGACCCTCTCCCACTCCCCCTCTAACTCAGACCCTCTCCCAACCCTCTCCCTGTAACTCAGACCCTCTTCCATCCTCTCTCTGTAACTCAAACCTTCTCCAACCCTCTCCCACTCTCCCCCTCTAACTCAGACCCTCTCCAACCCTCTCCCACTCTCCCCCTCTAATTCAGACCCTCTCCCACTCTCCTCCTCTAACTCAGACCCTCTTCCAACCTCTCCCACTCTCCCCCTCTAACTCAGACCCTCTCCCAACCTCTCCCACTCTCCCCCTCTAACTCAGACCTTCTCCCACTCCTCCTCTAACTCAGACCCTCTCCCAACCTCTCCCACTCTCCCCCTCTAACTCAGACCCTCTCCAACCCTCTCCCACTCTAACTCAGACCCTCTCCCAACCTCTCCCACTCTAACTCAGACCCTCTCCAACCCTCTCCCACTCTCTCAGACCCTCTCCCAACCTCTCCCACTCTCCCCCTCTAACTCAGACCCTCTCCCACTCTCCCCCTCTAACTCAGACCCTCTCCCACTCTCCCCCTCTAACTCAGACCCTCTCCCACTCTCCCCCTCTAACTCAGACCCTCTCCCACTCTCCCCCTCTAACTCAGACCCTCTCCCACTCTCCCCCTCTAACTCAGACCCTCTCCCACTCTTCTCCTCTAACTCAGACCCTCTCCAACCCTCTCCCACTCTCCCCCTCTAACTCAGACCCTCTCCCACTCTCCCCCTCTAACTCAGACTCTCCCAACCTCTCCCACTCTCCCCCTCTAACTCAGACTCTCCCAACCCTCCCCCTTTAACTCAGACCCTCGCCCAACCTCTCCCACTCTCCCCCTCTAACTCAGACTCTCCCAACCCTCCCCCTTTAACTCAGACCCTCTCCCAACCTCTCCCACTCTCCTCCTCTAACTCAGACTCTGTCCCAACCCTCTCCCTGTAACTCAGGCCCTCTCCCACTCTCCCCCTCTAACTCAGACCCTCTCCCATTCTCCCCCTCTAACTCAGACCCTCTCCCACTCTCCCCCTCTAACTCAGACCCTCTCCCACTCTTCTCCTCTAACTCAGACCCTCTCCCACTCTCCCCCTCTAACTCAGACCCTCTCCCACTCTTCTCCTCTAACTCAGACCCTCTCCAACCCTCTCCCACTCTCCCCCTCTAACTCAGACCCTCTCCCACTCTCCCCCTCTAACTCAGACTCTCCCAACCTCTCCCACTCTCCCCCTCTAACTCAGACTCTCCCAACCCTCCCCCTTTAACTCAGACCCTCGCCCAACCTCTCCCACTCTCCCCCTCTAACTCAGACTCTCCCAACCCTCCCCCTTTAACTCAGACCCTTGCCCAACCTCTCCCACTCTCCCCCTCTAACTCAGACTCTCCCAACCCTCCCCCTTTAACTCAGACCCTCTCCCAACCTCTCCCACTCTCCCCCTCTAACTCAGACCCTCTCCCACTCTCCCCCTCTAACTCAGACCCTCTCCCACTCTCCCTCTCTAACTCAGACCCTCTCCCAACCTCTCCCTATAACTCAGACCCTCGCCCTGTAACTCAGACCCTCTCCCACTCTCCCCCTCTAACTCAGACCCTCTCCAACCCTCTCCCACTCTCACCCTCTAACTCAGACCCTCTCCCAACCTCTCCCTATAACTCAGACCCTCGCCCTGTAACTCAGACCCTCTCCCACTCTCTCCCTATAACTCAAACCATCTTCCAACCCCTTCCTATAACTGACTGGGACAACTTCATCATAATTAACCTCCCTGTCCTTAGTGAGACCCAGAGGCTCTGGATTCACATGCTTTGAGCTCAGTTGTTGCAGTTTTCACTGCGCTTCCAGCAGCTCTGGCGAATGGACTCATACGGAATATAAACGGTGGTGTACAGACGTAGAGTGTGGCCGTGCACAGTTGGACATGAATGCCCGAATGCATTTGAGGACGCTTAAAGAGTATCGGTCACACACTCAATGGCCAGCAGGGGGCATGACTGGGCAGCTCAGACGAAGATCAGGTTTATTATCACTGACGTATGAAATTTGTTTGTCTGTGGTGGCGTACGGTACAATTCATATAGGTTGCAAAAAGGAACATATTAAAAAGTAATGCAAAAAGAGAGCAAAATAGTGAGGTTAAGTTCATGGACCATTCAGAAACCTGATGGTGAAGGGGAAGAAGCTGTTTTGAAAACATTTAGGTGTGTCGTCAGTCTCCTGTACTTCCTCTTTGATGGTAGCAATGAGAAGAGGACATGTCCTGGGTGATTGGTATCCTTCATGATTGATGCCGTCTTTTTGAGGCATCGCCTTTCGAAGGTGTTCTCGATGCTGGGGAGACCAGTGACCATGGTGGAGCTAGCTGAGTTTACAACTTTCTGCATCTTTTTCCAATCCTATGCAGCGGCCCCTCCGTACCAGATGGTGTACAACCAGCAGAATGCTCCCCATGGTGCATCTGTAGAACTTTGCAGGAATCTTTAGTGAGATATCAAATTACATATTTTTATAGAATATTCCTCAGAAAAAGGCCCTTCAGCCCATTCCTTAAGACCATGAGACATAGGAGCAGAATTAGGCCATTTGGCCCATCAAGTCTGCTCTGCCATTCAATCACGGCTGATTCATTTTTACCCCCTCCTCCTACTCCCCAACCTTCTCCCCGTAACCTTTGATGCCGTGTCCAATCAAGAACCTATCAAGCCCTGCCTTAAATACACTCAAAGACCTGGCCTCCACAGCTGCCTGTGGTAATAAATTCCACAAATTCACCATCCTCTGGCTGAAGAAATTTCTCCGCATCTCTGTTTTAAATGGCTGCCCCTCTACCCTGAGGCTGTGCCCTATTGTTCTAGACTTCCCCACCTTGGGAAACATCCTTTGCACATCTACTCTGTCTAGGCCTTTCAACTTTTGAAAAGTTTCAATGAGATCACCTCCCATCCTTCTAAATTCCAGTGAGTGCAGACCCAGAGCCATCGAACATTACTTGTATGATAACCCTTTCATTCCCAGTATCACCCTTGTGAACCTCCCCTGAACCCTCTCCAATGCCAGCACATCTTTTCTAAGTTGATGAGCCAAAACTGTTCACAATACTCAAGGTGAGGCCTCACCAGTGCCTTATAAAGCCTCAGCATCACATCCCTGCTCTTGTATTCTACACCTCTTGAAATGAATGCTAAAAATGCATTTGCCTTCCTCACCCCAGACTCTACCTGCAAGTTAACCTTCAGGGTGTTCTGGATCTGATGCAGGATCAGGCGATGTGCTGTAGCTGAATGATGTGGGAGCTGGAGACCACATCTGCAGCGTGTTGGCTGCTCGAGGAACTCAGGCTCAGAGCTGACGACCTGGAATCTGAGCTTCAAACACTGCGGCACATCAGGGAGGGGGAGAGTTACCGGGATTCTCTGTTTCAGGAGGTAGTCACATCCATTAGATTAGCTGCCTCAAATTCGGTCTGTGGTCAGGGACAAGAGGGTGTAACTGCGAGTGGGGCAGGTAGAGGTTACAAGAGACGGTGCTGGAGTAGCCTCAGCCCTTGAGCTTGTCCAACAGGTCTGAGATTCTTGCTCCCTGTGTGGATGAGAGTGGGGGCTGTAGGAAGGATGAACAACCTAACTGTGGCACCGTAGTTCAGGGAGCCATTCAAGAGGGGGAGAGAAGAGAAATGTAGTGGTAATTGGGGATAGTATAGTCAGGGGAATGGACAGAGTTCTCTGTCGCAACGACAGAGCGTCCCGAAGGCTGTTCCCTTGGGGCAGGTGAGGAGCAGTGGAAGACTTTCAAAGGGATTTTTCACAGTGCTCAACAAAAGTATGTTCCAGATAAGAGCAAGGACAGGAAGAGTGGGGAGAGCCAGTTGGATAACTAAGGAAATAAAAGAAGGCATCAAACTAAAAGCTCGTGTGTACAAAGTCGCCAAGAGTAGTGGGAAACTGGAAGATTGGGAAAACTTTAAAAAGCAACAAAGTAACACTAAGTGACCAATTAAGAAAGGGAAGCTGGATTATGAAAATAAGCTAGCACAAAATATAAAAATGGATGGTAAAAGTTTTTAAAATCACATAGATCGGAAAGAGGTGGCTAAAGTGAATGTAGGTCCCTTGGAGGATGAGAAGGGAGAATTGATATTGGGTAATGAGGAAATGGCAGAGGCTTTGAATGACTATTTTGTGTCAGTCTTCACGGTGGAAGATACATCTAACATGCCAAAGAGAGATGTTATGGATGCGATGGGAGGTGAGGACCTCGATACGATAGTGATCACTAAAGAGGTAGTGCTGAGCAAACCTGTGGGCCTGAAGATAGACAAGTCCCCTGGTCCTGATGGAATTCATGCCTTTTCCAGCTCCTGTTGCAACCTCAACCCCACGTCTTGGCTACTATTTGGAGGCCTATACATGATTCCCATGATGTTTTCTTTTACCTTTGCAGTTTCTTAACTCCACCCACAAAGATTCACCATTCTCTGACCCTGTGTCACCTCTTTCTAAAGATGTAATTCCATCTCTTACCAACAGAGCCACACCACTGCCTATGCCTTCCTGACTGTCCCTTCGATACAAAACATCCTTTGATGTTAAGCTCTCAATTATGACCTTCTTTCAGCCACGACTCAGTGATGCCCACAACGTTATACCGACTGATCTTTAATTACTCCACGAGTTTGTCCACCTTATTCTGAATGCTATGCGCATTGAATTACAGCACCTTGAGTCCTGCATTTTTTGCCCTTTTGAATATTGCCTCTGTAGTACAATTTAACACCAAGCATTTATCTGCCACCTCATTCTATTCCTATCCTCACTGTCTCGTGGCCCAGGAAGCAATCCTGAGATTACTACCCTTGAGGTCCTGCTTCTGAACTTCCTTCCCAACTCCAGGTATTGTGTTGTCAGGACCTCCTCCCTTTTTCTCCCTCTGTCGTTGGTACCAATGTGTACCACGGCCTCTGGCTGCTCACCCTCCCTCTTCAGGATATTGTAGACATGTTCAGGAACATCGCGGACCCTGGCACCTGGGAGGCAAACTACCAACTGGTTTTCTTGTTCACGTCCACAGAATCACCTATCTGTCCCCCTAACTATAGAATTCCTTATCACTGCTGCCATCCTCCTCAGTTCCTACCCTTCTGAGCCACAGGGCCAGACTCAGTGCCAGAGGCATGGCCACTGTTCTTCCCCCAGGTAGGTCACCCCCCCCTTCCCCCACCCAGCAGAACTCAAAATGGAGTACTTCTTGTTGAGGGAGATGGCCAGAGGGGTTCTCTCCACTATCTGACATTCTCCCTTCCCTCTCCGGATGGTCACCCATTTATCTGTCTCCTGTAGCAATGGCTGCCACCTCCCTCTAGCTCTTGTCTATCACCGCTTCACTTTCCCTAACAAGCTGAAGGTCATCGAGCTGCAGCTCCTGTTCCTTAACACAATTCCTAAGGAGCTGCAGATCGATGCACCTGGTGCAGATGCGGTCATCGGGGAGGCTGGAAGTCTCCGAGAAATCCCACGTCTGACATCCAGAGCAGAACATCCCCTCTCCTCTTAAGAATTAATTAAGAAAAAAAAGGGGAATGAACTTGCCTACTTAGCTTGCCTCCGCCAGTTCTCACCAAAGCCTGAATTAGGCCCCTCTGATGACAACCACTCCTCTAGATGATGTCCCTCTTTTATGGAGAGCCGGTTTTAAAAGCTCTTCACCAGACCCGCGTGGGAACGCTTCAACTGCGTCTGCACAACACTCCACTCAACGACTCCAAGCCTCATCCTGAGAACAGATGGAGGAACTGAGAGAAGGGAACAGCATTCTTAAAAACAACGGGGTGGGAAGAAGATAGCTGTGAGAATCAGTCTGTTTGTAAAAGATGTCAGTGGATAGTGTGGTGAACTACATATACCTGTCTGGACATGCCCCCCGCTGACTGCTCCTGTGGCTCCTCCCACAGACCCCTGTATAAAGGCGATCAAGGCCTGAGCCCGGCCTCTCAGTCTCCAGGATGTAGTATGGTGGTCACTCACTGTTTGTTCCTTCTTCCAGTCAATGAAAGCCGATATCTCGCCTTTACGTCTTAGAGAGAGTTATTGATGGTGCATCAATTTTATAGACTGGAAGTTTTAAAACATGGAAAGCGTTTTATGTCAGGAAAGATTGGATTTGGACCCCCAAGACCCTGAAGCAGCTCTTGCCTTTGAACTCTGGCTTGCATGCTTCCACTCATACTTGAAGGAGGTTCGTGCGACTGACCCCGCCGTTATGCACAGAGTTCTCCTCTCGAGGGTCACCCCAAAAGTTTACTCACTTATCAGGGGCCTGTCAACCTACGAAAGGGCACTGGATGCCCTCAAAAGACAGTACCTGCGGCCGGTGAATACCATCTACGCAAGACATCACTTAGCTACCCGGCAACAGCGGCCTGGCGAATCGTGCGCTGAGTTTCTCCGAGCACTACAGACACTCGTCCGAGCTTGTGACTGCAAAACGCTCATGGCGGAACAGCATGCGGAACTCTTGGTACGAGACACCTTTGCTACAGGGATCAGGTCAGTGTACGTGCGCCAGCGGCTGCTGGAAAATGCCAATCTTACCTTACGCTCGGCGATCGAGACGGCCGACACACTGGAGGCTGCTCTGCACAACGCTAACGCTGTCCAGCCGAGCGATCCCCCGCTGGTTCCGTGGACACCTCAGACCCCACTGCCGCTGGTTCCCACTAGTAAATTTGCCAACGCCGCTGCCAGTCGCGATTCCACGAACTTCCCGAACCCAACCACAGCTGCGGCCAGTCAAAAGCCCGCGCACTGTTACTTCTGCGGACCCGAAAACGCTGCCCGGGTCGAGAAGCGACCTGCTCCAGCTGCGGGAAGAAGGGCCATTTTGCCAAGGTCTGTAAGTCTGAGCCATGAGTGAGGTCGGGCAGCGCTGTGTGTGCGAGACATGGGGGCCGCCATCTTGCCTGCCTGGGTGGAGGTGGCCATCTTTGTCGGCACCAACATGCCCCACCCCCTACCCTTCTGAGACGTGGGGGCCGCCATCTTGCCTGCCTGGGTGGAGGTGGCCATCTTTGTCGGCACCAACATGCCCCACCCCCTACCCTTCTGAGACGTGGGGGCCGCCATCTTGTCTGCCCGGATGGGGGCAGCCATCTTTGTCGGCGTCAACATGCCCCGCCCCCGACCCACCGGTGTTTACCGGGTACCCCGACGGCTCAACTCTGGCCACCGTAACCCTCGACCAAAGCACCCCACACTAGCTTGCAAGGTCAATGATGGACATCCTGGTGGAGGGGCGCAGGACTAGCTGCCTGTTTGACACGGGCAGCACTGAGAGTTTTATTGACCCAGACACAGTGCAACGCTGCGGACTCGTGACATGGCCGGTAAGCCAGAGGATCAATTTGGCTTCTGGGTCGTATTCCACAGACATCTGGGTGGATTGTGTAGCGACATTGGTGGTGCAGGGCACAGAATATTGGGACTTTGCGCTACTGGTCATGCCTCAACTGTGTGCGCCTGTGCTATTGGGGCTGGACTTCCAGAGCCACCTCGAAAGTGTGACTATGGTATATGACGGGCCCCTCCCTCCACTCACTGTCAGGAATCCTCAGTTTGGTGGGACTTCACCATATACCCTGCTACTGACCAAACACACACTGAACCAGCTTGACGATGAGTCAGGACTGTTCACAATACTCAAGAACGATGAGTCAGCTTACAGAGAGGAGGTGCAGTGGCTAACGGACTGGTGCAGAGCCAACAACCTGTCTCTGAATGTGAACAAAACAAAAGAGATGGTTGTTGACTTCAGGAGGGCACAGAGCGACTGCTCTCTGCTGAGCATTGACGGCTCCTCGGTAGAGATCGTTAAGAGCACCAAATTTCTTGGTGTTCACCTGGCAGAGAATCTCACCTGGTCCTTCAACACCAGCTCCATAGCAAAGAAAGCCCAGCAGTGTCTCTACTTTCTGTGAAGGCTGAGGAAAGTCCATCTCCCACCCCCCATCCTCATCACATTCTACAGGGGTTGTATTGAGAGCGTCCTGAGCAGCTGCATCACTGCCTGGTTTGGAAATTGCACCATCTTGGATCGCAAGACCCTGCAGTAGATAGTGAGGTCAGCTGAGAAGATCATCGGGGTCTCTCTTCCCACTGTTACAGACATTTACACCACACACTGCATCCGCAAAGCAAACAGCATTATGAAGGACCCCACGCACCCCTCATACAAACTCTTCTCCCTCCTGCCATCTGGGAAAAGGCACCGAAGCATTCGGGCTCTCACGACCAGACTATGTAACAGTTTCTTCCCCCGAGCTATCAGACTCCTCAATACCCAGAGCCTGGACTGACACCTTACTGCCTTATTGTCCTGTTTATTATTTATTGTAATGCCTGCACTGTTTTGTGCACATTATGCAGTCCTGGGTCGGTCTTTAGTCTAGTGTAGTTTTTTATGTGTTTTTACGTAGTTCAGTGTAGTTTTTGTATTGTTTCATGTAGCACCATGGTCCTTGTAAAACATTGTCTCATTTTTACTGTGTACTGTACCAGCAGTTATGGTCGAAATGACAATAAAAAGTAACTTGACATCAACCTGGCACGGATGGAGAGTGCGCTCGGGAGCGGTCTGTCACTGGATCGAACTCGGGAACCTCTGTTCTCGAGCCCCGCGCTGATCTCACTGCGCCACCAGCTGACCTTTGCACAATGTAACCAGTGCGTGAAAGATATTAAAGTGGAAAAGCCTTGCACAGAGACGGTCCCACTCTCTCGGCCTCAGAAATCAGGATCCAGTGGCACGAAGAATCGTTACGCCTGGCAACTTCCTCGGCTGCATTGGATGGCCGCGTCTTCTTCAGTGATCTGCCGCGCCCTACACACTCCACGATGCGCTGCTGCAACGCCTTCTCAGCCGTTGAACCCCCGGGTTTCCTCGCCTGACCCACTGAAGCAGTCTTCACATGCTGGGATGAGCAAATTCCCACCTCACCAAGGGATTCAGACCCGTCGGCAACCCTCACCCGGTTTAGCCGATCTGTCGAAGCCATTGACCGGGGTGTGGCCGCTGTCACACGCTAACAGCCACGGGGAGCCACAGGTGTGAGAGCTGGGTGTTGGTGGGGACCAATAGATGACGAGCCACTCCAAGGAGTGTGACAAGCCCCCATCTAGAGGTGCTACCCCTCCCGTGCACTATTGACGTGCCTACTGCATCAGGACCACAGCTCTCCATACCTCTCCCATCCACGTACTTATCCAAACTTCTCTGAAATGTTGAAATGGAGCCTACATCCACTACCGCCGTACACAACCTTGAGCTTCATCATCTCGCAGGCAGCCACAAAACAGCCCACTGAGAAAAGACCCTCACAACAAAGCCCATCCAACACCCAAGGTGTGAAAAAGAACAAATCGTGCAAACAAGGGTTTCAAAGGTACATTTAATGTCAGAGAAATGTCTTCAAAATACATCCTGAAATTCTTTTTCTTCACAACCATCCACGAGAACAGAGGAGTGTCCCAAAGAATAAATGACAGTTAAACGTTAGAACCGCAAAGTGCCCCCCAGCTCCCCTCCCTCCTGCGCATAGCGGTAGCGAGCAACGATTCCCCCTCCCCCCACCGGCAAAAATAGCATCGTCACCCCACCGAGCACTCAAGCGTGAGCAAAGACACAGACTTGCAGTCCTCCAAAGTCTGCTTGTTCACCCAGTATTCGACATACCACAGGCTCTCTCTCTCCCTAATAAGGGAGAAAGAGGTGTCTCCGTTTCACAGCGAGAGGGGAGACATAACAAACAACTCGCTGGTTTACGATGTTAAAAGTCCGTTACATCGCCTTTTCCGAGCTCTGTGCCCAAAGGTCTGGGGTCTCTGGGCACACAGCCTTGGATCTTTCGGCTCCCCGATGACTCTGACCTTCGATCCTCCCGTCTCCAGCGTCCCGAGATCCTAGGCCTCCAAGGGCGAGCTGATCTCTTCGGCCAAGCCTTTGGCGTGCCGAACAACGGCCAGTTGTGAACCCCCCCCCGAGCAGGTCCCATTCCCACATAGAACCGAAGTCAGCATGAAACTCCAGGTTAAGGTCTTCAAAGAACCCTGAAAGGGTAAAACAGAGATACTGAAGATGGAAATAGAACTGTTTCCCAAGATGAAGGCAAAGGAGTCGCTGTTCAGTGGCAGCATCACTTCGCTCTGCCCCTCATGGAAAAAAATAAACGTGTAACACACAGAACATGAAGCACAGAGACCCTGCGAATGAGTCCACAGTCACAGGGGTGAGTTGCAAAGGTTTAGGCCACAGCCGTCGAGTCACTGCAGTGATTGTGGAGCAGGGAGGCTTCACCCTCAGCCATGATGCTTTGATCAGGCCAAGGTAAGGTAGTGGGTAGTGCAACACTATTCCAGCTTGGGACGTCAGTTCAATTCCAGCGGCATCTCTAACGGGTTTCCCCCCGAGTGCTCCAGTTACCTCCCACAGTCCAAAGACATACCGAGGAGGTTAAATGGGCATTGTAAATTGTCCCATGATTGAGTTAGGGTTAAATCGGGGGGTTGCCAAGCAGTGCAGTTCCACACTGTATCTCCCTTTTGGAATGGCAGTCTGTGACCAGTGGGGTACCGCAAGGTTCGGTGCTGGGACCGCAGCTGTTTACAATATACATTAATGATTTAGATGAAGGGATTAAAAGTAACATTAAATTTGCTGATGACACAAAGCTGGGTGGCAGTGTGAAATGTCAGGAGGATGTTATGAGAATGCAGGGTGACTTGGACAGGTTGGGTGAGTGGGCAAATGTATGGCAGATGCAGTTTAATGTGGATAAATGTGAGGTTATCCACTTTGGTGGCAAGAACAGGAAGGCAGATTACTATCTAAATGGAGTCAAGTTAGGAAAAGAGAAAGTACAACGAGATCTAGGTGTTCTTGTACATCAGTTAATGAAAGCAAACATGCAGGTACAGCAGGCAGTGAAGAAAGCTAATGGCATGCTGGCTTTTATAACAAGAGGAATTGAGTATAGGAGTAAAGAGGTCCTTCTGCAGCTGCACAGGGCCCTGGTGAGACCCCACCTGGAGTATTGTGTGCAGTTTTGGTCTCCAAATTTGAGGAAGGACATTCTTGCTATTGAGGGAGTGCAGCGTAGGTTCACAAGGTTAATTCCCGGAATGGTTGGACTGTCATATATTGAAAGATTGGAGCAACTGGGCTTGTATACACTGGAATTTAGAAGGATGAGAGGGGATCTGATTGAAACATATAAGGTTATTAAGGGATTGGACACGCTGGAGGTAGGAAGCATGTTCCCGCTGATGGGTGAGTCCAGAACTAGAGACCACAGTTTAAGAATAAGGGGTAGGCCATTTAGAACAGAGATGCGGAAAAACTTTTTCACCCAGAGAGTGGTGGATATGTGGAATGCTCTGCCCCAGAAGGCAGTGGAGGCCAAGTCTCTGGATGCATTCAAGAGAGAGTTAGATAGAGCTCTTATAGATTGCGGGGTCAAGGGATATGGGGAGAGGGCAGGAACGGGGTACTGATTGTGTATGATCAGCCATGATCACAGTGAATGGTGGTGCTGGCTAGAAGGGCCGAATGGCCTACTCTTGCCTCTACTGTCTATTGTCTATCTCAATAAATAATTAAATGAATAAAGAAATATACATACATTGTGCAAATACTGTAGTAAAAACAATAAACAAATAAACACAAGGCAGGAACTGCAGATCCCCAGAAGTGAGCCCACAGCTTGTTCAGTGCTGGGGCCAGGGAAACCAGTCCAGGAGCCCAATGTCTGCAGGGGAACATCAGCCCCAAATCTGGCACCTGAGGCCCAAGGCTTCTGCACTTTCTGCCAATGGCAATATCGAGAAGAAAGGGAAACCGGTCAAAGGTTCTCGATTAGCTGGGGCATCAAAGGGTATGGGGAGAAGGCAGGGGAGTGGGGATGACTGGAAGAATTGGATCAACCCATGATTGAATGGCGGAGCAGACTCGATGGGCCGAATGGTCACTTCTGCTCCTGTATCTTATGGTCTTAAAACAGGCACTGAACACGTGCTCGTTTTCCCCTCTCGTTTTTGACGATATAAATCTGGCTCAATGCGTTAATTGGCAATGAGTAATGGAGCTGAGCATGGGTTTGTCAGATCTCAATGCAGTCAGCATCCACCCCCAGCGTTGGTTGTCCAGGCTGTACTTGCACTCTCGAGAGCCTAGTTCACCGAAACCCCTTGGAAATTGCAGAAGTGCTGGATAGGCTTTTGTTGGTTCAGAAGAACATCCTTAAAAGAGAAACTACAGGCTGCAGTGATCGCAGTTCAGAAGAAGTATTTCTACACAAGTGGCTAGTAGTTTTGTAAGCTGACTGCAAAACGCCACCATTTTCTCCCGTCTCATCACGTATGAAGTGTCAGTAGTGTTGTATGTTTAGTTTTAACTTCTGTCATAAATGCACCTTATTATTTGTGGTAATATTACTTTGTGTTGTGTGTGTGTGTGTGTATATGTACTGTGCTGTGTGCTTTAGTCTGGGGGAACATGTACACTGTTGAGTGAGAATAAACATGAAGTTGAGAGAGAGGCCCTCCAGCGGTCGGGGTCCACTACGGACGTTGTGTCCTAGCTGTCTACTTTCCGCCGATGCACTGGGGAGAGCAAGCTGTTGGCATGTAGTAGGCTCCCGTCTCCATGCAGCTGATGAACCCGAAGGAATGGCAGAGACTGGAACAGCTCGATACCAGCTGCATCACAGTGTTCAACTCAACTGAGGACTCCAGTTCTGGACTTTTCCTCTGGGTTTACTCCCAAAGCCTTCCCCTTGAGTGGGAATAGCCACAAGCTTGCAGAGGTTTCAGGTCAGAGCTTTCCTTCTATAAGAGCTGACAACCACATTGCTGACAAGCTCCATCTGCTCCAACATTAACTCATCTTTGCCCCTCCTCCTGGCGGTTGAAATGATCCTGCTGGGTGAGCTAAGCCCGACGTGAAACCAGCAGCCGGATGTGGTTGTCAGGGGCTATTTGAGACGCGCTGTACTGGGAGCATTTAATAGGTAGTGGGAGTTTATCTCCACCCACCCACCCCCCACTTCGCTGAGAGGGACCAAACACTATTGTGGAAAGACAGCGGCTGCAGTATGAGGAGGCCGCCACGAGAGGGCACTGCGCTCTTTAGTAAACGACCACATTTGGGAACTGTTGTGAACAGCTGGACTGAAATATTGCCACCACCCCTGTCCCGTCCCACAGTACAGTCCATTACCGATTCTGAAATGCTGCTTCATTTATCTATCTATCTATTTATTTATTTATTTATCTATCTATCTATCTATCTATCTATCTATTTATTTATTTATTTATTTATTTATGCATTTAGAGATACTGTGCAGAGTAGGCCTTTTGTGCTGTGTTGCTCCAACAGTCCCTGAGAACCCCGATTTAACTGTAATCTAATCGCGGAACAATTTACAACGATCAATTAACCCTCCCGGTAGGTCTCTGCACTGTCGGAGGAAACGGGAGCACCTGGAGAAAATAACACACATTCTTCGGGGAAGAAGGATACATTCCTTACAGGCGGTGCCGGAATTCAATTCCAAACTCACTGTGTTACCAATACAGTACTAAACAAGGGGCAACACAAATTGAAACCCCCATACTCTATTTTCCAAATCTTAAACATATATACAGAAACGTGCCGGAAAGGGGCCAATGACATCATGAAGTATCCCGCCCATCCTGCTCATGGACTGCTTGTCCCACTCCCATCAGGGTAGAGACTGTGTAGCATCCATACCAGGACCACCAGACACAAAAACAGTTCCTTTCCCCAAGCAGTGAGGCTGATCAACACCTCCACCCACTGATCCATCCCTCCACACCCCCAACCACCACCACTTTATCATTTCCTGTCAGTCACCTTAAGTACAGCCTAGTGTCACTTATGGACGTACAATGTCTATAAACTATCTGATGTATTTACATTTGTTATGTTTTCATTGCATTTTTATATGCTACTTCAGATCCGGAGTAACAATTATTTTGTTCTCCTTTACACTCGTGCACTGGAATTGACATGAAACAATCTCGAATCTTGAAACCTGGTCTGGATTAGCGATGCACCTGTATGGCACAGTCCTCGTGGAAAATTCACAACTGTTATTTGTAACTCTGACAAGACTGTTCTCTTACACAAAACCGTGGAGGTTGATGTAACTCCATGAATATCAGTGGCATCCTGCTCCCAGATGGGAAAATAGAGCAAATAATGATGGCATATCCTGAGAAACACTTATCAACCCTGGAGTGTAGGACAATGAGGGGAGATCTGAAGGTGATAAACAGAAAAGATTTTGCCCCTGGAAGCATGGTGACACTTGTGGGCTGCCCCCAGCACATCCTCGAACTGCATTGATCATTGATACAAATGATGCATTTCACTCTGCCCTGGCCCAGCCCCAAGTCAGGCTCTCTTCTCATTGCTGCCATCGGGAAGAAGATACAGGAACCTCAGGACCCAGCTCAACAGGTTCACCCGTTATTACCCTCAACCATCAGTGTCCTGAACATCTCTCACCCCAACACTGAACTGTTCCACAACCTATGGACTCACTTTCGAGGGCCCTTCGTCTCATGTTCTCGATATCTATTGTTTGTTTATTTATCTATTTATTTATATTATCATTATTTCTGCATTTTTCTTTCTTTTTGTACATTTGTTGTCACTTGCACAGTGGTTGAACGTCCAAGTTGGTTTGGTTTACTATTGGCTCTATTTTGGTTAATAATTTGTTATTGATTTATTGAGTATGCCTGCAAGAAAATGAACCTCAGGGTTGTGTATGGTGACGGATATGTACTTTGATAATAAAATTACTTTGAACTTTGAACTTAATCCGTAATCATTAAGTAAAATATTCGGTAACATTGGAAGCTATTTCATCTGAAGACAATACAGAACATAGAAAACCGACAGCACAATACAGGCTCCTTGGCCCACAAAGCTCTGCCGAACATGTCCTAGAAATTACCCGGGGTTACCCGGAGCCCTCTATTTTTTTAAGCTCCATGTACCTATCCAGGAGTCTCTTAAAAGACCCTATTGTATCCACCTCCACCACCACCACTGACAGCCCATTCCACACACTCACCACTCTCTGAGTGAAAAACTTACCCCTGACATCTCCTCTGTATTTGCTCCCCAGCACTTTAAACCTGTGTCCTCTTGCAGCAACCGTTTCAGCCCTGGGAAAAAGCCTCTGACTATCCACACGATCAATGCCTCTCGTCATCTTGTACGCCTCTATCAGGTCACCTCTCATCCTCCGTCACTCCAAGGAGAAGAGGCGGAGTTCACTCAACCTATTCTATTACGGCATGCTCCCCAATCCAGGCAACATCCTTGTGAATCTCCTCTGCGCCCTTTTTCCGCTGAAAGAAACTCAGTGGGTTTGTCTTTAAGTGCAGGGTGCTTGGACTCAGGGTACCGAAGCAGTTTTGAGGGCTTCATTGCCTCGTTAGACAGCCCTCGGGCCCAAACTCCAGCCTCCCGTTGGCCGCCGCCAGATGCCTTGGCCAGGTTCGGCTGTTCCTGTGCCGGGGCCACGGCGGTCACAGTCTGGGCAGAGCAACCGACCGAGCGAGGAGTGGAACAGGGTGCTGCCCCCCCCCCCCCGTAGGATCTATCGGCCGACAGAAGTTTGGCTCGAGGGATGACTTTCAGCAGATCGCAGCGAGGTAGCTGCTCTGCTACTCACGGAACCCCGAGCCTGAATTAGGTTGTCCGTGAATATTTTAGCACCGGGTTCCCAGCAAGTATTCGGTGTGCTAAACAGGTTCAGAGGCCGCGCCCGTCTGTCCGCGCTCCAGGCTGGTAACAACGGCACTTCCCGCCGGTCACCCGAGGCCAACCAGTGATCCCTGACGCGCTTGGGTTCAAGTTCAACAGTGGGCGTGACAGGGAGTGAGGAAAGGTGTTGCTTCCTCGCGGCCCGGTGGCTGGGGACACTAAAGTACACTGTGTAGTGCGTGGCGGGGGAGCTACATGCATGCGCACCGGGCAGAAAGAACGGGACTAAAACCCCGCAACCCGGAAACAATCTCTCAATGGTATTTTGTATTTATTTTTCATTTTTTTTCAGGATCTACTGGGAAAGTCTCAAAGATTGACCAGTCAATTGTGATTGATGGGTTGGCGACCTCTACATTACATCTACTGCGCTACCTTCAACAATGTGTTTAGTCACATCCTCAAAAAATTCAATCAGGCTCGTAAGGCATGACCTGCTTTTGACAAAGCCATGCTGACTACTCCTAATCATTTTATACCTCTCCAAATGTTCATAAATCCTGCCTCTCAGGATCTTCTCCATCAACTTACCAACCACTGAAGTAAGACTCACTGGTCTATAATTTCCCAGGTTATCTCTACTCCCTTTCTTGAATAAAGGAACAACATCTGCAACTCTCCAATCCTCTGGAACCTCTCCCGTCCTCATTGATGATGCAACGATCATTGCCTGAGGCTCAGTAATCTCCTCCCTCGCCTCCCACAGTAGCCTGGGGTACATCTCGTCCGGTCCCGGTGACTTACCCAACTTGATGCTTTCCAAAAGCTCCAGCACATCCTCTTTCTTAATATCTACATGCTCAAGCTTTTCAGTCTGCTGCAAGTCATCACTACAATCACTAAGATCCTTTTCCATAATGAATACTGAAGTAAAGTATTCATTAAGTACCTCTGCTATTTCCTCCAATTCCATACACACTTTCCCACTGTCACACTTGATAGGTCCTATTCTCTCATGTCATGCAATATGTTACAGCAGCCGTATTCACTGGTAAGTATTCTGTAGACTGACCCTCACACCATCAGGTTATGAGTTACTAATCAATAAAGAAAGGCTGTACGTCTTCAATTGTTCTCAAAAAGGACACTGTTTTCCAATACCCTCAGCAACTACGTCAGGTTGCCACAGTGGTGAGAGAGACGTTATTACATCTCAGGGCGTCAGAGTTTGGAGTTCAAATTTGATGTCCTTCTATAAGGAGTTTGCACGTTCCTCCCCGTGAGTGCATGAGTTTCCTCCAGATGGTCCAAAGAGGTATGGTTAGTAGGTGAACTGGTCATTGTAAATTTGACCTGTGCTAAATAGGTAGGTTGCTGGGTGGTGTGTCTCATCGAGCCAGAAGGATCTGTTCTGCTCTGTTTCTCGAAAAAGTCTAAAACCCTTGGCGGAGCCACAATCGTGAACTTTCAAGGGGGTTGTGCTATGCAAGCATATTGAGCTTTAACTAATATATATATATATATATATATATAACCAAAATGAAAACTGCAGATATCACAATGCATTTCAAAAGGCCGTAAGATATTGGAACAGAATTAGGCCATTCAGCCCATTGAATCTGTTCCACCATTCCATCATGGTTGAATAATTATCCCTCTCAGCCCCATTCTCCTCCCTGCCTTTGACATCCTGACTAATCAAGAACCCATCAACCTCCGCATCAAATATTCCCAATGACTTGGCCTCCGCAGCTGTCTGTGGCAACGAATTCCACAGATTCACCACTCTCTGGCTGAAGAAATTCTTTCTCATCTCTGTTCTAAAATGACACATTTCTGTTTTGAAACTGTGCCCCCGGTCCGAGACTCACTCATTATAAGAAATATCCTCTCCACATCCGCTCTATCTAGGCCTATCAGTTTTCGATAGGTTTCAATGAGATCCTCCCTCATACCTCTAAAACTCCCGCGAGTACAGACATCAAACTCTCCTCATATTTAACCCTTTCATTCCTGTAATCATTCTCATGAACTTCCCTCTGGACCCTCTCCAATGTCAGCACACCCTTTCTTAGATAAGGGGCCCCAAACTGCTCACAATACTCTCTGTGTGGTCTGACCAATGCCTTATAAAGAATCAGCATTACATCCCTGCTCTTATATTCCGGTCCTCTCAGAATGAATGCTAACATGGCATTTTCCTTCCTCACCACCGACTCAACCTGCAAGTTAACATTAACATGCACAAGTCCCTCTGCATCCCTGATCTTTGAATTCTCTCCCAGTTTAGAAAATGGTTCGCACTGTTATTCCTATCACAAGCAAGAAAAAAATCTGCAGATGTGTTACTGAGCATATATGGAAGAGTACAGTTGACGTTTCGGGCCAAAACCCTTCATCAGGACTGGAGAGAAAAGAGGTGAGGAGTCAGGTTGAGAAGGTGGGGGGAGGGGAGGAAGAAACACAAGGTGGTGGGTGGGCCCCTCACCTTTTAACCACATCTGTCTGATAAATTCCACCTGAAGTGGGATTGTGCTCAACATAAAGTAGCACACAGAAAATTACAGCGTGGTGTGGGCCAACAATCTTGTGCCGGCCTTTCAAACTACTCTAAAACCAATCTAACCCTTCCCTCCCACAGCACCCTCCATGTTTCTGTCATCTCCGTGTCTATCTAAGAGTTTCTTAAATGTCCCTAATGTATCTGCTTTCACCACCAGCCTGGCAGGACGTTTCACATGCTCTCACTCCCTGTGTAAAAAATCTTCCCTGTCCCTTCCTTCAATCAACTTAGAATTATGCCCCCCCCGCCCACTCTGGCTCCCTTGTTACCCCTTCTCTTCTCCTCCTCTGCCAATACCTCCCTGTGGTGCCCCTTTCTCCCATGGTCCATGGTCCACCATCCATGGTCCATGATCCCTTCTCCCTCAGCCCTTTGTCTCTTCCACCGATCATCTCCCAGTTCTCTCTTTTACCCCTCCTCCCCCCACCTACCCACCTTCCCCCTCACCTAAAACCTTCCAGCTTGTGCTCCTCTCCCTCTTCCCCACCTTCTTCTGGCTTCTGCCCCTTCCTTTCCAGTCCTGATGAAGGGTCTCAGCCCGAAATCTCCACTGCTGGCTCAGTCCTTTAACATTTTTCCAGATGCTGTCTATTCATACAGAGGCATTAAATTACATTCATAAATGACCAAAAATGGTACTCTTGTGGACATTTCACCAAAAACACGCAAGATGTTCATGGAAAAGCTATGCTTTGTGTTTTCCAAGTTTGCCGATGTCTTGGGCTTATCAGCATTTCAGCTGGTCACATCACCGTCTGGCATGGAGAGGCCACTGCCCCAGCTCACGGAAAGCTGCAGAAAGTTGTAACTCAGCCAGCTCCATCGTGGACATTAGCCTCCCCAGTATCCAGGACACCTTCAAAAGGCGATGCATCAAAACAGTGGCTTCCATCATTAAGGACCCGCGTCACCCTGGACATGCCCTCTTCTCCTTTTCTCATCGATACCATTAGGGAGGAGATGTAGGAGCCTGATGACACACACTCAATGTTTCAGGAACAGCTTCTCCCCTCCTCCATCAGATTTCTGAAGGGCCAATAAACTCTTGAACACTACCTCAGTATTTATTTCTTTGCTCTCTTTTGGCATGATTGAGTTACTTAATTGAGTTTTATATATATATAGATATATATATATGTATTTCTTATCATAATTGCTAATTTTTATGATTATGAATTGCAATGTACTGCTGCCACAAAACACCACATTTCGTGACAAATGCCACTGATATTAAACCTGATTCAGATTCTTTGTTCCCTGGATGGTTGTTTTAATCTAACTGGTGGCCAGAAAGATAACTATTTGCGAGGAAAGGTCGGTGTTCCATTCGGCCCTTCTCAGTTGTTCGACGTTGTTCCTGGGCAATGAGATTCCATTGGTAATAGAAACGGAATTCCAGCCACATTATTTAAGGCAGAAAAAGATTAGCTTTATTCGCCACACATGCACTGAGACATGCAGTGAAATGAGGAATTTGCACATGCTCACTGGACATACAATTAGGCCATTTGGCCCATTAAGTCTGCTCCACTATTCCATTATGGGTGATTTATTTTCTGTCTCAATACCATTCTCCTGCCTTCGCCCTGTAATCTTTGACATTCTGACTAATCAAGAAGCTATCAACCTCTGTTTTAGGTATACTCAATGACTCCATGTGAATTGCACAGATTCACTAGCCTCTGGCTAAATAAATTCCTCCTTACCTCTGTTCTAAAGGAACATCCTATTTTGAGATCAGGCAGCATCTATGGAGGGAATTGACATTTTGGGCTGTGACCCTTCATTAGCACAACTATGAACAAGCTGAGTGTTTGATACACACACAAAATGGCGGAAGAACTCAGCAGGTCAGACAGCATCTACGGAGGGGAATAAACAGTTGATGATTTGGGACGAGACTCTTCATCAGAACTGGAAAGGGAGGGGAAGGAAGCCAGAATAAATCTGATCTTTATCTTTAGCTTTAAGAACTGAAGAGAAATTCCCCTTCAGTCCTGACGAGTCAGACCCAGAAACACAAGTTCAAAGACTGATACAGGGAGGTCTGAGATGAAGACAACTTCTGCCTGGGATGGTCTTACTGCAGTAACGACAGACACAGTAACACAGGCCCGCGCATGTAGATCAGAAACCTGCAAAGGAGAGAACAAAACATAGTGTGTCAGTGGTGGACAACTCTACATTCTGGGTGCAGTTAGCAGCCACTGCAGGCAAGATGGAAATCACACTCAAACAATATTTCATAGTGACTGGAAAGGGTAGTATAAAAGGAAGATATAGTTGTTGTGGACCATCCTGGTGACTTACTGATCTGGTGATGTCACCATACCTGACCTAATGTCTGTCCACAGGGATTACTGGCTGTTGACCACAGAGTGCTCATCACCCCCATCATTTCATTGCTAGTATCAAGGATGAAGTGTTGGCGTGTGCCCTAGTGGGCAAGGCATCAGACTAGTAACCTGAAGGTCACTGGTTCGAGCCTCAGCTGAGGCAGCGTGTTTGTGTCCTTGAGCAAGGCACTTAACAACACATTGCTCTGCGACGTCACCGGTGCCAAGATGTATGGGTCCTAGTGCCCTTCCCTTGGACAACATTGGTGGCGTGGAGAGGGGAAGGCCTGCAGCTGGGGCAACTGCCGGTCTCCCATACAACCCTGCCCAGGCCTGCTCCCTGGAAACTCCAGGCGCAGATCCATGGTCTCTTGAGACCGACGGATGTCACCACCACCAAAGATGAAGTACAGGAACCTGAAGACACACACTTAACAGTTTAGTAACAGCTTCTTCCCTCTGCCATCAGATTTCTGCAGAATTCATGTACACTACCTCAGTATTTTTCTCTCCAGTGTTCTCTCAGTGCTGCCCTCTGGAGTTTGCTCAGTGCTGCCCTCTGGAGTTTGCTCAGTGCTGCCTTATGGTGTTTGCTCAGTGCTGCCCTCTGGAGTTTGCTCAGTGCTGCCTTATGGTGTTTGCTCAATGCTGCCCTCTGGAGTTTGCTCAGTGCTGCCTTATGGTGTTTGCTCAGTGCTGCCCTCTGGAGTTTGCTCAGTGCTGCGCTCTGGAGTTTGCTCAGTGCTGCGCTCTGGAGTTTGCTCAGTGCTGCGCTCTGGAGTTTGCTCAGTGCTGCCCTATGGTGTTTGCTCAGTGCTGCCCTCTGGAGTTTGCTCAGTGCTGCTCTATGGCATATGCTCAGTGCTGCCCTCTGGAGTTTGCTCAGTGCTGCCCTCTGGAGTTTGCTCAGTGCTGGCGTTTGCTCAGCGCTGCCCTCTGGAGTTTGCTCAGTGCTGCTCTATGGTGTTTGCTCAGTGCTGCCCTCTGGAGTTTGCTCAGTGCTGCCTTATGGTGTTTGCTCAGTGCTGCCCTCTGGAGTTTGCTCAGTGCTGCGCTCTGGAGTTTGCTCAGTGCTGCGCTCTGGAGTTTGCTCAGTGCTGCGCTCTGGAGTTTGCTCAGTGCTGCCCTATGGTGTTTGCTCAGTGCTGCCCTCTGGAGTTTGCTCAGTGCTGCTCTATGGCATATGCTCAGTGCTGCCCTCTGGAGTTTGCTCAGTGCTGGCGTTTGCTCAGCGCTGCCCTCTGGAGTTTGCTCAGTGCTGCGCTCTGGAGTTTGCTCAGTGCTGCCCTATGGTGTTTGCTCAGTGCTGCCCTCTGGAGTTTGCTCAGTGCTGCCTTATGGTGTTTGCTCAGTGCTGCCCTCTGGAGTTTGCTCAGTGCTGCCCTATGGTGTTTGCTCAGTGCTGCACTCTGGAGTTTGCTCAGTGCTGCCTTATGGTGTTTGCTCAGTGCTGCCCTCTGGAGTTTGCTCAGTGCTGCGCTCTGGAGTTTGCTCAGTACTGCGCTCTGGAGTTTGCTCAGTGCTGCCCTATGGTGTTTGCTCAGTGCTGCCCTCTGGAGTTTGCTCAGTGCTGCTCTATGGCATATGCTCAGTGCTGCCCTCTGGAGTTTGCTCAGTGCTGGCGTTTGCTCAGCGCTGCCCTCTGGAGTTTGCTCAGTGCTGGCGTTTGCTCAGCGCTGCCCTCTGGAGTTTGCTCAGTGCTGCGCTCTGGAGTTTGCTCAGTGCTGCCCTATGGTGTTTGCTCAGTGCTGCCCTCTGGAGTTTGCTCAGTGCTGCCTTATGGTGTTTGCTCAGTGCTGCCCTCTGGAGTTTGCTCAGTGCTGCCCTATGGTGTTTGCTCAGTGCTGCGCTCTGGAGTTTGCTCAGTGCTGCCTTATGGTGTTTGCTCAGTGCTGCCCTCTGGAGTTTGCTCAGTGCTGCGCTCTGGAGTTTGCTCAGTGCTGCGCTCTGGAGTTTGCTCAGTGCTGCGCTCTGGAGTTTGCTCAGTGCTGCCCTATGGTGTTTGCTCAGTGCTGCCCTCTGGAGTTTGCTCAGTGCTGCTCTATGGCATATGCTC
The DNA here is from genome assembly GCF_030144855.1 of Hypanus sabinus. Lineage (NCBI taxonomy): Eukaryota > Metazoa > Chordata > Chondrichthyes > Myliobatiformes > Dasyatidae > Hypanus > Hypanus sabinus. The sequence goes on along the minus strand of NC_082719.1, from coordinate 103,537,843 downwards.
AGTGCTGCCCTCTGGAGTTTGCTCAGTGCTGCCCTCTGGAGTTTGCTCAGTGCTGGCGTTTGCTCAGCGCTGCCCTCTGGAGTTTGCTCAGTGCTGCTCTATGGTGTTTGCTCAGTGCTGCCCTCTGGAGCTCATGGTTAAAATCAAGCTTGACCTAGACAACTTGCCAACAACCTACAGACAGGACACTCAGGGACTTGAGCTATCTATGTAAATTTCTCTTTGTGACTCTATGTTTTCCTGAAATTGTAACCATATGAGCTATTTGTGTTATGTGTGCTAGGTCTTGTGTGTTGTGTGCTGTTGGTAATGTGTTTTGCATCTTGGCCAAGTAGGAACGCTGTTTTGTTTAGCTGTATTCATATATCGTTAAATGATAATTAAACTTCAACTTGAACTGCTGCTGCAAAACAACAAATTTCCTGACAAAAGCCAGTGATATTAAACCTGATTCTGATTCTGAACTGTATTCCAACCTGGATTCTGGCTCCTGCCGTTGACCTCCAACTCTCCCTCATCCCTGTCCCTAAGCCTTAACCTGTCCCCTATCTCAGATTCAGGTTCATCTCTCCCCAAAACCATCCCTACAAACCTAAGAAAACAACCAATTCTGAGCCAGCCTTGATGAATATCGTAGCTCAGCACCATCTTGACTGCCACTCCCACCAGGGAGGGCGCTACGTAGCATCCACGCTCGGGCCACCAGACTCACAAACATATATCCACCCACTAAGCCCCCCCTAACCACCACTACTTTATCATTTGCTGTCAGTATCCCCTTTTGTACAGACATAATGTTATGTAAAATGGAGAGGATTGTGGGGTGAAGAGACTGTATGTTCCACACTCATTTGTCACTTTATGAGATATACCTGTACATCTGCTCATTAATACAAATATCTAATCAGCCAATCATGTGGCAGCACTCAATGCAGACGTGGTCAAGAGGTTCAGTTGTTGTTCAGACCAAACACCAGAATGAAGAAGAAATGTGATCTAAGTGACCTTGACCCTGGAATGATTGTTGGTGCCAGATGGGGTGGTTTAAGTATCTCAAAAACGGTTGATCTCTTAGGATCTTCGCACACAACAGTCTCTAGAGTTTACCGAGAATGGCTCAAAAAACAAAAATAATTCAGTGAATAGCAGTTCTGTGGGTGCAAGCTGACGATAGACTCAATTCCACTGACTGAAGCATCGAGGAAGATTAAGACCTCGAGGCAAACACGAAAGTTGAGTGAGAGTTTCAGTGCCGACTGCCTGCCTTCTGATCACTGCTAGAGAAGGAGTGTGAGTGGCCTATTGCTGTGGTTGTCGGGTAGGCCTCTGTGCTCGTGTGGTGTCCCTCTCTTCGATAATGAAGGAGGATGTTACAGTAACTGGGTAGGCCTCTGTGCTCGTGTGGTGTCCCACCCTTCGATAATGAAGGAGGATGTTACAGTAACTGGGTAGGCCTCTGTGCTCGTGTGGTGTCCCTCTCTTCGATAATGAAGGAGGATGTTACAGTAACTGGGTAGGCCTCTGTGCTCGTGTGGTGTCCCTCTCTTCGATAATGAAGGAGGATATTACAGTAACTGGGTAGGCCTCTGTGCTCGTGTGGTGTCCCACCCTTCGATAATGAAGGAGGATGTTACAGTAACTGGGTAGGCCTCTGTGCTCGTGTGGTGTCCCACCCTTCGATAATGAAGGAGGATGTTACAGTAACTGGGTAGGCCTCTGTGCTCGTGTGGTGTCCCTCTCTTCGATAATGAAGGAGGATGTTACAGTAACTGGGTAGGCCTCTGTGCTCGTGTGGTGTCCCTCTCTTCGATAATGAAGGAGGATGTTACAGTAACTGGGTAGGCCTCTGTGCTCGTGTGGTGTCCCTCTCTTCGATAATGAAGGAGGATGTTACAGTAACTGGGTAGGCCTCTGTGCTCGTGTGGTGTCCCACCCTTCGATAATGAAGGAGGATGTTACAGTAACTGGGTAGGCCTCTGTGCTCGTGTGGTGTCCCTCTCTTCGATAATGAAGGAGGATGTTACAGTAACTGGGTAGGCCTCTGTGCTCGTGTGGTGTCCCTCTCTTCGATAATGAAGGAGGATGTTACAGTAACTGGGTAGGCCTCTGTGCTCGTGTGGTGTCCTTCTCTTCGATAATGAAGGAGGATGTTACAGTAACTGGGTAGGCCTCTGTGCTCGTGTGGTGTCCCTCTCTTCGATAATGAAGGAGGATGTGACTATGGTTCTGTGTTTGGATTGGACTATTGTATCTGGTCTTTCTCTGACTTATGGTTTTTATATTTTGTGTTTTTCATCTATTTTATCCTGCTTTGTGGTAAGGTGGGGGGGTTTGGGGTCAATGTTACTGTTCTGTTTTGTGCAGGGACGTGGGGGGTTGATCGGGATGCCATTCCTTTCTGTGTCGGGGGTGGGGGGGTTTGATGTTTCTCTTTGAATGACGCTCATGCTCTTTCTATGCTTTGTGGCTATCTGCAGTTGTATAGGGATACATACTTTGATAGTCAATGAACCTTCGAAAACATTATGTAACTGAGAGAGGTCAGAGGAAAACAGCCAGACTGATTCAAGCTGACAGGGAGGTGACAGTAACTCAAATAACCATGCGTTACAACTGTGATGTGCAGAAGAGCATCTCTGAATGCACAACACGTCGAACCTTGAAGTGGATGGGCTACAGCAGCAGAAGACCATGAACACACACTCAGTGGCCTCTTTATGAGGTACAGGAAGTGGCCAGTAAAGTGGCCGCTGAATGTACGTTCTATGTTCAAAAGGGTGTAGACAAATCTGGTTCTGCGTAAGGTGAAGGATCTCCTATCAGAAGTGAATTAAGCCGTCTGCTAGTATCCACACCGTATCTGTCAAAAACACAGACCCTCAGAACCAGACTGAATGTCACCGGCATATGTCATGAAATTTATTGTTTTGTGCCAGCAGTACATGACAATACATAATAAAGCTATCAATTACAGTAAATATATATATTTAAAAGTTAAATTAAATAAGTAGTGCAAAAGAAAGTAGTGAGGTTGTGTTCATGGGTTTAATGTCCATTCAATATCTGATGGCAGATTGTGGAATCTGCCATGGAGCCCGGATGCCCCCGCAGTGGGCAGCTGAAAGTGGTGGGCAATCACACTCGTGAGAATGCACATTCCAGCCAGTTCGGGATTCTCTGTGATTCTATTTCATTCCCTTCCTCTCATTTCAGTCTTGTCGAGTCTTGACTGGCCCACAGTGACGGTAGAAGGAGATGATTTATACAGCTCTCGTTACATGCAGTTCAACTCTTTGAGTGAAAATGCAGAAAGTCTGAAGTTAATAACATCTCCTTCTACCTTAGGCCACAAACTTATCAATCACCCCTGCTGTGGACCACTTCTGGAGGTCCAAGACACCGACTTCTACAAAGAAGGGATCTGTGTGCTCCATGACCGCTGGACTAAGTGTGTAAATGTAGGAAAAATAAATGTGCTAGGTTTTCTAAAATGACTCTTTTTTACCTTAGGCCACGAACTTATCAATCACCCCTGGTAATGTAATATGAAGTTACTGCTTCTGAGTTGAAGTGATGGCGTGAGATTTTAGTTTGAGAGTTTCAGTTGCCCCTGTTGCCCCGGCGTTTATTATTTTCCTTTTGTTCAGTACAGTTCTCGCTTACACTCAGTGAATTGTTTATTCCTCCTGTGCTTGGCCATCACCGAATACCCTGTCAGTAGCCGCATGTGATCAGGGAGCTTGTGCTAATCTTGTGCACTGACACGTGGCAACACAGGAAGTCAAGGTCAATGTCGCCTGTTGTCGAGTACATGTACGCACAGGTGCAATGAGAACCACAGCCTTCTCCTTCTGCCGAAGCCCCATCACCCTCACTGGGGCAAGCGCCTGCAGCTCACCAGACTCACCTCTTAGGCCACTCGAAGGTGTCGCCCACCTTCGAACATCCTTCCTCTCCCAGGGATGAGGACTTGGGACCTTCTGTTGGCATTTCTGTAGCGCTGGGTTTTTACCCGTGCCCAACCCTCTCACAGCCAGGCTTGGGACTGTCCACGGCGGAGTTAGTATCACAGGCAACTAATATCATTCAGGCAGCAGCCACAAGAGAAAGATCTATCACACTTAAATTATACACAATGAAGCACAATCAGATTGAAGGAAATGAGGCCAATTTTAGAGTAACACACACAAAATGCTGGAAGAACTCAGCAGGCCAGGCAACATCTATGGAGAGGAATAAATAGTCAAAGTTTCAGGCCAAGGTCCTTCATCAGGAATAAGGAATAAGAATGTGGGGGGAGAGGAAGGAAGCCAAGCTGGCAGCCGATAGATGAAACCAGGTGAGTGGGAAGGTAGGTGGGTGGGGAGGGGGGGATAAAGTGAGATGCTTAGAGGTGATAGGTGGAAGAGGTAAAGGACTGAAGAAGAAGGAATCTGACGGGAGAGGAGAGTGGACCGTGGGAGAAAGGGAAGGGGAGGGGCACCAGAGGGACGTGATGGGCAGGAGAGGGGAAGGGGTGAGAGAGGAGCCAGAATGGGGAATAGAAAAAGAGAAAAGGGGGAGAGTGGTAGAAATTACTGGAAGTTAGAGAAATGAGGCTACTAACACTGTGGACCAAGGATCGACTTTATTCACCATATACATGGATTAGGTATTTACTGTGGTGCGTTGGTCAGGGACCAACATGCAAAAAAAAACCAACGTTCATCAGTTATGAGCAATAAATAATTGCATATAAAATACAGTCAGAGGTTAAACTGGGGATATGAAATAAAACATGCATAAATACCTCAATAGCAGCATGTACTTACAATGTAAACAGGATGTAAAAAGTGGTTTAAAGTGTTTACAGTGCAGTGATGGTGTGAGTATATTTGGCTATGTCCCAAGTGCAGAGAGAGGTGCTGAAGCAGGTTGATAGTTCACAAAGTTCAATGTGAACAGTATTTTAAGGGAAAGAAAACAACAAACACTAGGCCAAGCAGGGCCATTAACTAAGACTCTCAAATGGAAAATGAGGTGCTAACATCATGTCTGAAAGGAATACCTAAATATCAAACCAATACCGCTAGTCTTCAGCGTCGTCGACTTGACAGTCCACTTTCTCAGGCAAGGCCGATTGCAAGCAGGCCGCATAACATTGCTGTGCTTTGCCCATGTGTCGACAAGTGCTACAGTGAAAAGAAGGGAGTTAAACACCGCCAGAATGGAATAATAATTAGCTGATATGTGCACATTCATAGCACAATTGTTGAATCTGCTGTGTAGCCCGCTTGCAGGGGTCTGTAGACTCTGCGGGAGAGTCTTTTGCTGTGACAGATGAGGTAATAGTTTGGGAGGGGGTATAACTAGAATGGTTGATCAGAGTAACAGTGATACAGTGCAAAGAGCCAGCCAGCAGCTCCTTATTTAATGGGACAATTTATAATGACCAAATAATCTACTAACTGGTACATCTTCGGACTATGGGAGGAAACCCACGCATTCCATGGAGCAGAGATAGAGACTCCTTACAGATGACATTGGGATTGAACTCTGATACTCTGAGTTGTAATTGCATTGCACTAACCTCTATGCTACCGTGGTGCCCAAGGACCTTTTAAGTTATATTTTAAGATGACAAATGGAATCTAAAGCACCATTTCTAAACTTACAGGGATGGTCAATATTTTAGAGGCTTGTAATACACCAAAGGTGAAGGTAAACAAATAATTAACAAATACCCAGGTAGAATAGAGAGATCATCTATCTGTTGGAAGGTGTGTATCTAGGCGAGGCAGAAGAACAAAGGGATCTTTAAGTACAGATACATCAATTATTAGAAGTTGCATTACAGCTGAACAAGAACATAACCAATGTGAATCTGATGCATGGATTTATTTCCAATGTGAGTGAATCTAGAACAAAGAACAATACAGGCCCGTTGGCCCTCAATGTTATGCTGGCCTTTTACCCTACTGTAAGATTAATCTAACTCTTCCCTCCAACATACTCCTCCATTCTTCCACCATCCATAATGTCCCTACTGTATCTGGCTCTACCGCCAATGCTGGCAGTGCATTCCATGCACCTACCACTCTCTGTCTAAAATAACCTACTTCTGACACCCGACCCCTTATACTTTCCTCCACACACCTTAAAATGGTTCCTCCCGGTATCAGCTTTCCGCCCTGGGAAAAAGTCCCTGGCTTGTACTCCTCTTTCAAGTCGCCTCTCATCCCTCTGCGCTCCAAAGAGAAGAGCCCTAGCTTGCTCAACCTTTCAGATTTGGAAGGTTTTTGAATATTAGTTTGAAGGTATTTTGAGAAACCCCATCTCCAACTTTGGTGTTGGAGGGTTAGGTAAGAAGGTGTTGGGGGTACGGGATTATGTTCTTTTTGAAAGCAGACTGTTTCAGGGTTTTCTGCAGCACAATGTCGCATGCATCACGAAATGCAAATTGAGAAGTTACTTCAAGTGTTGATTTGTTTACTTTTTCTTCACAAAAGTGTTATGAGAGTGGATGAATTATGTAAGGATGATTTTATGTAACATCAAGTTCAAGTTTATTGTCATCTGACTGTACGCAGATACAACGAAATGAAACAACGTTCCTCTGGACCACAGTGCACCCACACAACACCTATCACACACAGCACAGAAAACAAAATACTACCATAAATAAGATTAAAATATTCAAAGAACATCTATTATCAAATAACATGTAAATGATACACCCTGAGATTTGTCTGCCTACAGACAGCCACAAAGCAAGAAATGCAAAGAACTCAATTAAAAAAAAGAAAGATCAAAACCACTGCAGAGAGAGAGAGTGAAAGAAAAACATTTTAATAACATATAAAACAAAGTGCAGGTAGTGGACCAGGTGAACAGTGAACAGTAAATATCTCGTGACGAGATCTCAGTGGTGGCAGGGTATTGATTAGTCTCGCAGCCTGAGAGGAGACGCTGTTGCCCAGTCTGGCAATCCCAGTCCCAGTACCTCCGTACTGACGGTAGTGGCTCAGTGAGATTGTGGGATGGGTGGTAAGGACCCTCAACAATGCTTCAGGGCCTTCATATAAAATGCTCCTGGTAAATATCACGTGTGTGGCCTGTGGCCAAGTGGATAAGGCGTCAGTCTAGTGAACTGAAGGTCGCTAGTTTGAGCCTCAGCTGAGGCAGTGTGTTGTTACTTGAGCAAGGCACTTAACCACACATTGCTCTACGATGACACTGGTGCCAAGCTGTATGGGTCCTAATGCCCTTCCCTTGGACAACATCGGTGGCGTGGAGAAGGGAGACTTGCAGCATGGGCAACTTCAGGTCTTCCATACAACGTTGCCCAGGCCTCAGTCAACATCAAAATCGATGGTAACTATCACAAACAGGTGGACCCTGGTGGTTCCCTGTAGTTTTTACTGTCCTCAGTAGGGTCTTGTGATCTTTGTGGTGTCCGTAATGCCTTGTAATGTCCTAGAAATGCCAGTAATGTCTGTAACATGGAGTGGGGGGGGGGGGTCACCTGCATTACAGAAGGATATTAAGGCAAAGGTGGGGATGTGGAAAGAATTGTAATAGTGTTAACGGAAATGTTATGGTGCTCACACTGACATCTCCCAGTCTGCACATTCCCCACACCTCCCAGTCTGCACCCAGCTAAATGGATTCACCTGCCACCCATTTCTAACTCATCACCGGCAGCCTATTAAACCCCAGTTTTCATCCACAGTCCTTGTTCACTCAGTGAACCAGTAGCTCGAGCTTTCACTCTCCCTGCTGAAAGTTTACCTTGTTGCCTGTTGTGTTTAGTTAGTGTTTTCTCTTGATTTGTGGCCCCTCCTGTTTGTTATTTTCCAGTCTATTATTAAAGTTATTGCTCACCCTGTAATCACCTCTGCTGCTCTGCTTTGGGGTTAAGCCAACTCTACATATCCTGTCAAGAAATATGAGGAACAAGGAGAAATATGAGGTACATGGAGCTTAGTAAAATAGAGGGCTGTGGGTAAGCCTAGTAATTTCTAAGGTAGGGACATGTTCGGCACAACTTTGTGAGCTTAAGCCTGTATAGTGCTGTAGGTTTTCTATGTTTCTCTTTATTGGGGGAATGTGGGGCCTCATTGCTCTTTAGAAGGTTGATGGGATCTCCTAATGCATGTGTCTCCTTCCTGAGAGGCTGATCCCAGATATGAGAGTCAAAAATTAAATCTTTATCATTATTCCATGATCCCAAAGCAACCCAGCAGAAAAGGCTGAAAGATCAAGCAGCAATCCAATGGGTGCTGCAGAAGAACGTGAGAAGATGAGCTTTATTTTTCTCATGTGCCTCAAAAGATTGACAGAAGCAGTTGAAATGCATCATTTGTGACAATGCCCAGTCCAACGTGCCCGCAAGTGTGGCTCTGCGACTGGCACTAGCATAGTGTGTCCACAATCAGTCGGTCTGCAGAACGAGGAAAGAAACATGAACATTTGGAGGAAAGTCATGTACAAACCCCATGCAGACCGTGGTGGGAGGTGAACCGCTATCAGTGGTCGGTGTAAAATAAAACACAACACGCCCTGTAGACCACATGACAAAGAATCCCAAACAGGGTAGACAATCTCCAGGGGAATCAGTTACTGCTTCTCAGGCCTGAGAAAGATGAAGAAAAGACCATAACCATAGGATTAAGCAGAAGAATTAGGCCATTAAATCCTCTTCACCATTCCATCATGGCTGATTTATTATCCCTCTATTCTCCTGCCTTCTCCCCTTAACTTTCGACACCCTGACGAATCATAAGTTTACCCATCTTCACTTTAAATACACCTAGTGACTTGGATTCCACTGATTCTCCACCCTCTGGCTGAGGAAATTCCTCATCTCTGTTCTAAATGGATGTCCCTCTTTTCTGAAGCTGTGCCCTTTGGTCCTGGACTCCCCCATTATAGGAAACATTCTTTCCAGATCCACTCTACCGTCCTAGGCATTTCAATATTCGTGGGTTTCAATGAGTACTCCCCTCATACTTCCAACTTCCTCAGGCCCAGAGCCATCAAACGCTCCTCACATGTTAACCCTTTCATTCATGGGATCACTCTCGCCAAACCCCTTTTGACGATCTCCAAAGCCAGCACATCTTGTTTTTAGATAAGGGGCTCACAATACTCCGCACAGTTTGACAAATGCGTTCTTTATAAGGGGAATTGAACTCCGACTGCTGTCTCACTGTACTGTACACTAATGCCTGCCCTACAGAAGCATTCAATGCAGAAAGAATTATGGTAAAAAAAATCCATAAGAGAACGGCAGGGGCAGAACGCTAAGAGTTACAACGCCAGGGATCCGGTTCAATCCCCGCCGCTGTCTGTAAGGAGTTTGTACCTTCACCAAGTGGGCTTCCCCCGGGGTGCTGCAGTTTGCTCCCGCGTCGGAAGGTGTACGGGTCAGTAGGTTAATTGGTCACAGGGGTCCTAAAGAAGGATTCGTTTAAAATAAAATATTTCTCCACGAAGCGATAAGTTTTGTTTTCTATCGTTGCAGGTGCGGAACCTGGTTCGGCAGCATACATTGCGCAATTTGTGAAATTACCTCGCGGCCGAATCCCGCAGCAATTTCACTTCCTGCCCCCGCCTTCTCTTTTCATTTCAGGAATGTCTTTCCTTCTTTATTTCTTCCTGTCTGATTGTTGCGCTATAAGTTAATGCAAGCCCAGTAAAGACTGGCAAAGGTCACGCCCGAGACAGCTTTGAGCCCTCTTAACAGGCCGAAGGGCCTGTATTGTGCTGTAGGGTTTCTGTGTGCTGGTATTGGAGAGAGTCCAGAGGAGGTTCTTCTGGGAATGAAAGGGTTAACGTATGAGGAGTGTTTGATGGCTCTGGGGTTTCGAAGAATGAGGGAGGATCTCATTGAAAGGCCTGGATAGTGTGGAAGTTTCCTATAGTGGGAAGTCTAGGACAGAGGACATAGCCTCGGAATAGGACATCCACTTAAACGGAGATGAGGAGGGATTTCTTTAGCCAGAGGGTGGTGAATCTGTGGAATTCATTGCCACAATTAGCTCTGGAGGCCAACCCATTGGGTATATTTAAAGTGGAGGCTGGTAGGTTCTTGATTAGTCAGGATGTCAAAGCTGGCGGAGAGAAGGCAGGAGAGGGGTAATGATTAATGGTGGAAGACTTGACGGTCCGATTGGTCTAAATCTGTTCCTCCGTTTTATGCTTTTTTGGAGATAGCGGGGTCCCAATGCTTCACTGCGTAAATTCCACCTCATTTAACTGAAAACTCATGCCCGTGGAATGTCGCTTGTCCAAATTCACGCTAATCGGAATGATATCTATAATTGAAATCAGATTACACAGTCTTCTAAGAAGTTTGTCTTCTTCAGGAGCCGTGACTCAAACTTGCATCTTTGCTTGTGACGGGGGATTATGAGATCTGGAGTATTTGCTCCTGACCCTAATGCAGCCGGAACATCATTCAACCTTTTGAATAAACCGGACTCCGCCTCCTGGGTTCGACCAATCCAGAAAGCAGTAGCTGAATAAATTAGTCAAATCTCTATGTCGGGTGACTGAAAATGCTTAAAAAGCAAGAGTAGCTTTGGCTGAAAAAAAATTGCAACGCGCCCCTTTGAGAAGTTAGAGCCGAGGGGCACAGTTTGCATAAACTTTAGAGATCACCCCGCTCGGCTTGGCTCGCTGGCTGTTCCGCCGCGATGGTTTATTGATTAAATCCGACTCCCAGCGAGATTGCGATGAACAGCTTCACACTGTGTGTCAGTCTTCTGTCTGTGCTTTCTACCGGTTTCGCAGAGCAAACTTCCAAGGGTGCACCCACTGGTAAGGATGCACTTTAACATTATAATTAACTTAATTATTTTGTATGATAATATAATTATAATTAATTATTTTGTTTAAACCGGTTATGTTCCATTGTGCACAAAGTGTGGCATTGGAAACTTTTCAGAAATAATGTCTCGCCACCTCAGAATTTCCCATCGCGCAAGATAGTCATTCGTTTTAACCCTTTGAGTTGTTGGTTGCCCGGACAGGAATGACAGAGCACCTGTGCGGGAGAGTTTTTGGTGTGTAAATCGGGGACAGTTCTACTCTCCCGATCTCGGGAGGCCGGGTCCCGTGGTACGAGTAGTTGTCACAAGGCAGGTGACCGTGACACTCTCTGCGCCTTGTGGAGCAAAGCTTTGCAAGCCCGCCCTCCCGGTCGTCGGATCTCGCTGCGGATGGGGTGTCCAGGGAGGGGGAGCATCTCTGGGGAACGGGCCCCCACCGGACACTCGGCTCTCACACCTGTGGCTCCAGCTACCTGTTTGCACGCGACAGCAGCCACACCCCGGCACGCTGCTTCGACAGGTGTGCTCAGCCAGGCGGGAGGAACCAGAGGGCCTCCCAGAGGCACGCCCGTCCCAGCATGTGAAATCAGGGCAGATGCGAGGCGGCTCTGTGACGCTCCGAGAGGGCAGGGCAGGGCAGGGCAAAGCCAGGCAAAGAAGTCATGTCCATCCAGGCCCCCATTTTGTGACTCCTGACCGTACCCCTGCATCTGGACTTCCGAGGCTGAGAGAGTGGAACTGCCGGCCTTTCCACTTTAAAAAACCCTCCCGTACAGGTTTCCCGTTACTGTTGGACAGCCAACGTACTCCCCGGATATTCTGAGATTGCTGCCGTGACCAGTCTCCCGGTCAGGTTTGGAGTGTGATGAAAGTTGAAAATCACTCTCCCTTCTTCTGTTGACGGCAAACACTCTCCCGCCGAACCACACTCACATAATGTTGAAGCCACTCCGTAAATCAGTTGCCTGACCTGCTGGGTCCTTCCAGCATTTTGTATGTGTGTGTGTGTGTGTGTTGCACAGAATCGCCAGCATCTGCAGGATCTCTTATGATTATTATTTGACTTCAATATATAATAGGGAAACGTCGATTTAGAACTGAGGTGAGGAGGAACTTCTTTAGCCGGAGAGTGGTGAATCCGTGGAGCTCGTTGCTAGGAGTGGATGTGGGACCAAGTTATTGGGTGTCGTTAAGGTGGAAACTGATAGGTTCTTGATTAGTCGGGTGGAGTGGAAAGCAGAAGAATGGGGTTGAAAGAGATAGTAAATCAGCCCCTGGAATGGTGGAGCAGGCTCGATGGGCTGAACGGGCTTGTAGTCTCTCCCTGGGCGACGCGGTTCCCTGAGGAGGAACGCGTGTCGGGAGTGTTTAAGCACGTGGGGTTTTCGGACTGCGAACTGGAAGCTCATAGGTAACACTTGACTGGACCGCATCCTCAACCACGCCTTTGAAATGCTGCACATTTGTTCATGTCTGCCAGGTTGGAAGTATTGTTTTTCAGATATGTTTTCTTTAAAGATCATGTGCCCCCAGTCCATCGCAAACGACGGTTCAGATCAGTCCAGGACCCTTGCGGTAGGGTCTCGGGCCGAACCGACGACTGTTCTCTTTTCCATAGATGCTGCCTGGCCTGCTGAGTTCCTCCAGCATTTTGTGTGTGTTGCTTGGATTTCCAGCATCTGCAGATTTTCTCTTGTTTGTGACAAATAAAAGCACTTTTTATTTTTACCTTAATCTGATGCAAGATCCCCGTTAAGAAAATGGGCATCAGGGTCGCGTAACGCTATTGGGACCAGTGATTGGGGTTCAACTCCCGCAGCTGTCTGTAAGGAATTTAACTATCTCCAATGACTTGCCCCCCACTCCCGCAGCCATTCGGCCGGTTTATTTTCTGTCTCCTGACTTCTCCCCGGAACCTTTGATGCTCCGACCTTCAGAAACCTGTCAAAGCCCTGCAGCCCACACACCCTCAGCACAGGACACACGCTCCTCTCATTGCTACCGTCAGGGAGGAGGCACAGCCTCTTTTCAGATTTCCGAAAGAACACTAAACCCATGTGCACTAATTCTTACTCTTTCTGCACTGCTGATTTACTAGTAATTTACTTACTGTAATTAGGTTTTTATTTTGTGCTGCAGCATAACAACAAATCTCTTGACATATGCCAATGATATTAAACCAAATTCTGATCTGATTTGTGTTTTCCGGGTGCACTGTGGTCTGCAGGAACATTGTTTCGTTTGGCTGCACATAAGTACTGTCAGATGACGATAAACTTGAACTTGAAATTATCTTCTTATTTTTTTCTTTCAGTTTTTCTCTCTCCTTTTTTCGATCTTTGATTCTATACGCAAAAAGTCCAGTATTTGCATCTACATGTTTGAACTGTTCGCCACTTTTTACCTTTTTTTTAAAAAAAAGGAGAAGCAATGTATACTGCCGAGATAATACATTAATTAAGCTGATTTGAACTTCACAGTTTAAGGCTTCAGAATTGTCTACTCAGCCCAGTCCAATGTCACTGAGAAATCCTTGAATCTCTTTCTGCCTCTAGACAATACACAGCCTTGGGGTTTAAGACCAGTTATCCATGTTGAATTCTGAGTCCAGTTTTATTTTATGTCAGTTTAGCTACAACCTTAACAGTAGTTGTACAAACTGACCTTCCTGTGTGTTCCTTACAGGCAAAGCTGTTCAGGATGTGTTGCATGAGGATAACCCAGATCAACTTTACAGAACGATTCAGACCAAATTTAACCTTCACAGTTCGACAAATGCAGGTGGAAAGGACTGTGCCATCATTGCAGGTGTAGGCGACAGTCTGCAGAAATGCAACTTCAATATGACTTCCACAACGTTCATTATCATTCATGGTTGGACGGTGAGTTACCCAGTCTGCTAAATCCAAACTTGTCCCTGAAGCATGGGCAAGTGTTCTTCAAAAGCCCTGTGCCCTGGTGCCCCCATACCAATGTCAAAGTTTGTCTTTGTTTCTCACACAATTCTCTGTAAACTCTATAACTGTTGTGTGTGACAATCCCAGGAGATCAGCAGTTTCTAAGATACTCAAACTACCCCATCTGGCACCAACAATAATTCCATGGTCAAAGTCACTTAGATCACATTTTTTCCCCGTTCTCATGTTTGGTCTGAACCACTTGACCATGTCTACATGCTTTTATATTTTGAGTTGTTGTCACATGATTGGCTGATTAGATATTTGTATCAGTGAGCAGGTGCTGCTAATAAAGTGGCCACTGACTGCACTTTCCGACATAAACGTGGCTGCAGGATTCGACCTAGATTGGGAGTGCGTGACGTGACTGCACATCACCCTATTTTTTGCTTCTCATCATGTCCTCTTCCTAAACTCAAATGTCAGACGCTGTGTCTGCTAGAACCCCGATCACTAAATTAGCTGCAGGGAGGCTAGGGTTTTGGAAATGTTCTGCAGGCTAGGCTGAAGAGTAAAGGAAGAAGTCAACAATATTTCAAGTTTAATTATCATTCAATCATACGCGAATACAGCCAAATGAAACAACGAAACGCTGTAGCCACAGTCATGCAGAGCACAAGGCACATGTTACACACATCATTATGATAGCTCCTCCACTATCTGGCAACTCATTGTCGGCGTAGAGCAGCAGACCCTGATGTTCTGAATATCCAGCAGGGTCTGGCGATCATAAAGGATGAACAGATTACACCTATGCTTGTGCCCGGAGAGGTCGCTGTGCCATGCTGCTGCCACTTTACAGGAAGATGAAGACTGTCGATCTGATGAAACCTGAAATATTAACCCCTTTCTTTCTGTTTACACACGTTACCCAACCAGCTGAGTGTATACAACCTTTTATTTTAATTTCAACTCTTCGTCATCTGCATTCTTTTCAAAGTCGAGTCAAGGTTGTTGCAAGTACAGGGATGTACTGGTGCAGTGAAGAACCCACTCATAGCAGCCTCACGTGACACCAGATGAGTGGCTTTCCCAAGAAACACAGAAGTTTATCATCAATTGTTACCAATTTTTACAAGAAACCCGGTTAGATTTTAAAAATTAGTGTATATTTAAAATGGAGATTGATAGGTTTTTGATTAGCCAGGGTGTCAAAGGTTATGGAGAAAATAACCTCTCTCCAGCAGAAAGGGTTAAGAGGGATAATAAATCAGCCGTAATGGAATTGATGAGAAGTCTCGATGGGCCAAATGGCTTAATTCAGCTCCTATGTCTTGAGGCCTTAAAATTAAACTAAATCAATTTTAGAGCAACACATACAAAACCCTGAAGGCACTCAGCAGGTCAGGAAGCATCTATGGAAATGAATAAACAGTCGATGTTTATTCTGGAGGGGCAAATAGTGGAAGTTCAAGAAATCGATGTTCGTGCCATCAGGTTGGGGGCTGCCTATTTGACAGAATACATAATGTTGTTCTTCCCACCGGAGTGAGGTCTCATGGTGGTAGAGGAGGACACGGACTGAAATCTGGGATTGGGATGCAGAATTGAAATGGGTGGCCACTGGAAGATCTGCTTTTCAGGGTAAGTGACAGGAGGGAGATCAGTGGGGAGGGATGGTTGGAGAAGGGAGCGATCCCTGCGGAAAGCGGGAGATGGTTGAGTGTTGCATACTGTTCTGGTTGTCCGATTATAGGAATGATGTCAAGGCTTTGGAGGGGGTGCGGAAGAGATTCATCCGGATCTGCCTGGTATAGAGGGCACATTTCTCCTTCTCCAACCCTTCACCTTTACCTTTTCCACCTATCACCTCCCAGCTTCTTACTTCATTCCCCCTCCCCTACCCAGCCGGCATGACCTATTACCTTCCAGCTTGTCCTCCTCCCCCACCCCCACCTCCCACCACCTTATTCTGGCTTCTTACCCCTTCCTTTCCAGTTCTGATGAAGGGTCTTGGCCTGAAATGTTTATTGCCCTCCATTCTGCCTGACGATGCAGCTTTCCCACTGTCTTACCCATCTTGCCAAGTGTAACCTTAAACAATAAGACATGGAAGCAGAATTAAGCCGCTCAGCCTATCACATCTGCTCTGTCATTCAACAGATCTCATTCATATCCCTCTCAGTTCCATTCTACTGCCTCCTTCAACTTCAACATTTAAGAGAAATTTGGATAGCTATGTGGATGAGAGGGGTATGGAGGACTATGGTCTGGGTGTGGGTCAATGGGATGAGGCAAAATAATAGATTTGCATGGTTTAGATGGGCTGAAGGGCCTGTTTCTGTGCTGTAGTACTCAACGATTCTATGACATTACTGCTGTTGTGGTTCAAAGCACATAACATTTTTGCCAGCTGTTATCACTTCAGATTTTAACTTTCAATTTATTATATGATATAGTTTAAGAGACCTACATAGAAATTGACTTGAAAGACATAGAAACAGAATTATGCCATTTGGCCATTCGTGTCTGCTCTGCTGCCTTCTCTCCATAACCTGACACAGACTAATCAAGAACCTATTGCTGTATAGGAATAGGGTTTGGTTAGGGTGTCAAAGGTTGTGCCCTGGCCCAGCTGGACTCAGTGCTCACTTAGTAGAGGTGAAGCTGTATTGTGTTCGACTGCAGACTGCTGCAATGTTCACGGAAAGGGTTTTGGACTATATATTTTTTTGGGTGATTGTATTTTACTCATGTTTATATGTGCCTTGTGCTGTCTGTGACTGTTTTGCCCAGGAGGAACAGTTTCGTTTGTCTGTATTCATGGATATTCGTGTGTGGTTGAATGACAATGAAACTTGAACTATCAACCTGTGCTTTAGATATACCCAATGGCTTTGCCTCCACAGCTGTCTGTATGGTAGACTTTACACTGACTAGCCACACATTTCCATATTGTATGGCCATAGGTGCCACGTTTAAAGGTAGCACGGTAATATAGTGGTTAGCTCAACGCTTTACAGCGTCGGCTCTAAGATCCCAGTCTGATTTCTGCCGCTGACTGTAAGGAATTTGTACGTTCTCCCAGTGAACCCTTGGGCTTCTTCTGGGTCCTCCAATTCCTTCCCTCATTCCAAAGATGTACCGATTATGGTTAGTGAGTTGTGGGCCCTGCCCAATGAAGCAGCAGAGGCTTCCTCGGTAAATATTTCAGACAAGTTTGGACAGATTTTTGCATAGTAGGGGAATTGAGGGTTGTGGGGAGAAGGCAGGTAGGTGGAGATGAGTCCATGGCCAGGTCAGCCGTGATCTTATTGAATGGCGGAGCAGGCTCGATGGGTCAAAAGGCCGACTCCTGCTCCGATTTCTTATGTTCTAGTGTTGGTGCCAGAAACATGGTGAAATTTGCGGGCTGCCCCCAGCACAGCCCTCACTGATTTGATTTGACACAAGCGATGTATATTTCAATGTACATATGACAAATAAAACTAATCTTACCTTAATCTAATATAAGATTCAGCAGATTAGATTAAACCTTATAAGGCAGGTCAAAATGTATAGACACAAGATTCCTTAGATGCTGGAAATCTAGAGTAACGCACACAAAATGCTGGAGGAACTCAGCAGGTCAGGCAACGGAAATGAGTCGAGAGTTGATGTTTTGGGCCGAGACCCTTCACCAAAATGTATAGTCGGTCATTGAGTGGAGAGGGGGCATTAACTGGTGAGATCCTCCGAGTGTGAATGTTTGCCCTTATGCGAATGATGCATGTGGCTTAATGAATGCTATTCATCTGATGTCAGCTGGCTGGTGTTACTGATACTAGCAATGAAAAGTATGTGCTGAGCTGCCCCTGCTCTAATGCCTATAAATTGTATTGTATGACCTGAGTTTGACCTTCTTTGCGCTTACTCTGTGTATAAACTGGCTCAGGTAAATTATTCCACTTGGATCACATTTCCCCATTCTGATGTGAGGTCTGAATAACAGGCACCAAGTCAACGACACTTGGTGGGTACTTTAGAGGTACATGTTGTTTATGTAATATCTAATCAGCCAATCGTGTGGCAGCAACTCAATGCATAAAAGCATGCAGACATGGTCAAGAGGTTCAGTTGTTGTTCAGAACAAATGTCAGAATGGGGAAGAAATGTGATCTAAGTGACTTTGACTGTGGAATGATTGTTGGTGCCAGAGTATCTGAGAAACTGCTGATCCCCTGGGATTTTCATACATGACAGTCTCTAGAGTTTACAGAGAATGGTGAGGAAAAACAAAAATCATCCAGTGAGTGGCAATTCTGTGGGTGAAAATGCCTTGTTAGTGAGAGAGGTCAGAGGAGAATGGCCAGACAGGTTCAAGCTGACAGGAAGGCGACAGTAACTCGGATAACCGTGTGGTGTGCAGACGGGTGTCTGGGAAAGCACAACATACCAAACCTTGAAGTGGGTGGGCAGAGGACCATGCGCACACACTCAGTGGCTGCTTTATTTGGTTAGGAGTTTTCCAATGAAGTGGTCACCAAGTGTGTGTCATAGGTAGTTGCCCTCATTGTGGAAATGGGAGAAGACATCGCTACCATGGCAACGTGGTGGTTAGCGCAGAGATATTACAATTTGGGGTGTCGGAGTTCAATTATGACACGGCTTGCAAGAAGTTTGTACATCCTTGCTGTGAGTATGTGGGTTTCCTGCAGGGCCCTCCCACTGTCCAAAGACTTGCTGCTTAGTAGATTATAAACTGTTCTGCCATTAGGCCAGCGTTAAATGTTGGGTTTCTGGGTGGCACGGCTCATTGGGCTGGAGAGGCCTGTTCTACGCTGTATCTTTACAATAAAGGAGAGAACTTAAACTCTTCACATTTCACTGAAGAGACCGTCCATGGAAGGTGAGGCTGTGTCCCTTTTTATAATTGTTGTTTTGCTTTGTAGACAACAGGGTTGATGGAATCCTGGATCAGCGGTATGGTTAAAGCCTTACAAAAGCAAGAAGCCCACGCCAACATCATCGTGGCAAACTGGCTGGACCGTGCACATCAGCTTTACCCAGTGGCGGTCAACAACTCCAAGGAGGTCGGGAAGGAAGTTGCTGTCTTGATCGATTGGCTGGAGGTAAATCTTCAGAGCCCTCACGTAGGCATTCAGGATCGGAAGCTGGAGATTCTGCAGGGGCTGGGAATTCAGAGCAGCACACACAAAATGCTGGAGGAACCCAGCAGGTCGGGCAGCACCCACAGGAAAGAGAAAACAAGTCGTCATCTCGGGCTGAGACCCTTTATCAGGGCTGTAAAGGAACTGGGAATATACCAGAAATAGAAGGTGGGGGTTGGGGAAGGAGAACAAGCTAGAAGATGATACGTGTTTGAGACCAGGTGGATGGGCCGAGGTGAAGGATCTGTTTTCCTGTCCATAGATGCTGCCTGACCTGCTGAGTTTCTCCAGCGTTCTGTGTGTGTAATTCAGAGTCAGGTTTATTATCACTGACATACTTCGTACGTCATGAAATGTGCTGTTTTGTGGCAGTGCTACAGTGCAATGCTTAAAAGTAAGTATGTTCCAATAAGAAATATAAGAAAAATAAATTGGTGCAAAGAGACCAAAGTAGTGAGGTAGTGTTCGTGCATCGTTTAGAAATCTGATGGCAGAGGGGAAGAAGCTGTTCCTAAAATATTGAGTGTGTGCATCTTCAGACTCCTGGACCTCCTCCCTGACGGTGGTAAGAAATGGTTATGTCCCAGGTAGTGAGGATCCTTAATGATGGATGTTACCTTCTTAAAGCATCACCTTTTGAAGATGTCCTTTATAGGGAGGGTGGTTCCCATGATGGAGCTGACTGAGCTGGCAACCCTTTGATAGAATGGAGGGGGATAACTGGTGTGTACCCCTTTTTCAGACCGTATAGGAGCAGAATTAGACCATTCAACCTATTAAGTCTCCAAATCATGGCTGATTTACTATCCCTCTCAACCCCATTCTCCTGCCTTATCCCTGTAACCTTTCACACCCTGACTAATCAGGAAACTATTAGTTTCCACTTTAAATATACACAATGACTTAACCTCCACAGCCGTCTGTGGCAATGAATTCCAGAGTGTGGGTCTTCAGGCTCCTGTATCTCATCCCTGATGGTAGTTGTCTCCTCCCTAAAAGGGGGTGCAGCCCAAGGCTTTTTGGAGTGATGTGGGTTGGGTTGAAATGATGTGAGTCCAGTAATGCTCAGTGGAATTTGGTGGCTCCAGGAATGAAAGGGTTTAACATATGACGATTGTTTGAGGGCTCTGGGCCTGTACTCACTGGAGTTTGAGTAAAGGAATGAGTGTCGATCTTAATGAGGTATATTCCTTTAGAACAGAGTTATGGAGGAATTACTTTAGCCAGAAGTTGTTGAATCTCCACCTAATCAGAAATCTGTACTGGGAACAAATTGCCGTTGTAAGAATAGATGGAGATGGATGGAGTCAGTTTAGGAAAATCAAGAGGGGCGTTAGACACAGGTGTGTTTTCTGCCCTGATGAGTTTAATGTGCATAGTGAAACAATAAATAAGACATCTTGGGAATCAAAGTTGGTGGTGAAAACATCTGTAATTTCAGATATGCGGATGACACTGTGTTAATTGCATGTACGGAGGAAGAACTACAAAACTTAATTGATATAGTTGTTGAAGAAAGAGCAAAAATGGGTCTATCTATCAATTACAAAAAGAGAATGGATGGTGATGTTCAAAAAGGAGAATCCTATCTGCAGGCTGAGAATAAACGGGGAAGACATAAACAAGTACGGAACTTTTGCTGCTTAGGAAGCTGGGCGACATCAGATGGCAGGTGTGACATGGACATCAAAAGAAGAACAGGGATGGCAAAAGACACCTTTACAAGAATGAAGAGTATACTGACCAACACTAACCTAGGCATGACAACCTGCCTCAGAGCACTGAAATGTTACGTTTATCCAGTTATGTTATATGGCTCAGAATGTTGGACAATATCCAGTAACATGATAAAACGAATTGAAGCAGCAGAGATGTGGTTTTTGAGGAGGATGCAAAGAATATCATGGATGAAATGAATATCTAACGAGCATGTCATGAACAGAGAAATAATGTATGAGATCATGAAAAGGCAATGTAATTTAGTAATTGAGGAATATTCCTTTAGAACAGAGTTAAGGAGGAATTACTTTTGCCAGAAGTTGTTGAATCTGTGGAATTCATTGCCATAGATGGCTGTGGACAGCAGGTCATTGGGTATATTTAAAGTGGAGGTTGATAGGTTCTTGATTAGTCAGGGCATCAAAGGTTATGGGGAGAAGGCAGGAGAATGGGGTGGGAAGGGATAATAAATCAGCCATGATGGAATGGCAGAGCAGACGTGATGGGCCAAATGGCCCAGTTCTACTCCTAGGCCTTGTGAAAACACTTTTGATTGAGTGACTGATGATGGTCACATTCAGGAATGTGTGCACTGGTTTCAACACCGGTGGTGCAAGAGAAGAGCCTGCACTGTGCTGTAGTGTTCTATATGAAATAAGATTCCATTGGAGCAGAATTATTCATAGCTAATTTGTGTGCAGAAATAGAGTAGACAGACAGTATCATTTTCCTGGGGTTGAATACCGGGGGACATGCATTTAAAGTGAAAGGCAATCATTTCGAGGGAGATGCAAGGGGCGATGGTGGGTGCCTGAAATGTGCTGTCTGGCTGTGGTAGAGGCAGATGCACTAGGACATGTTAAGAGATATTTAGGTTGGCACGTGAATGTGAGTGAAATGGAAGAATATGAACATTGTGCAGGTGGAGGGGATTAGCCAGGATGCCCATTTGGGTTCGGCACAACTCTCTGGGCCAAAAGGCCTATACCTATGCTGGACTGGTCTGTGTTCTCACAGCTGTCCCTGGCTTTGACCACAACCCTGGTCTACTTCTGCTGTCAAATCTCACGGCAATTCTAATCATTAGCTTATGATAGAAGGGAGGGGACTGTTGACAATCCTTTACCTATAACATCTGGAAAGCAAAGTCCTGAGTTCTTAATAAACTGCGGGCATTTAGGGCAGCAGTGAAGATCCTTCATCTCTAGCAGTGTTCAGGACTTCCTTCGTCGTGTCAGCAGCTTCCTTTCTGTTTTCACCACTGTCAGCCATGCGAGTCCCGGGTGGAGACTCAGGAATACCATCGCACTCAGATGTAGAAGGAATTTTCATTGCTGTTTCCATAACAATTTTGTTTTACTGCTCAGGATTGTTAGCCCTGAGTTGTAACCCTGAACCTGGAGGTCCAATGGACCACTCTTAGCTTGGCCTCTACCCTTGGACCTGTTTGGATGGGTGACCCTTTCACGAGCCAAAGCGTAAACGCCCTGACTCCAGCCAACAGAGCTCTGCGGGTCATTGAGGCACACACGCTCCAAACCACCGCAAGGGTGTAATCCTCTTGGAGGAGAAAAACCAAGAAATGCCCTTTTCTCCTTTGTGATCTACTTCTGTTTGATATGATTCAGCGCATGGAGTATTGCACCTAGATAGTCAATTAACTTAAATAAGAGATGAGGAGCGTTTGAAGATTCAAGGTTATTCAATGTCATTTCCAGTACACAGCTGTGAAGGAGAATGAAACAATTGTTACTCCAGACCAAATGCAGCACAGAAAGTCACAATAAGGTATAGAATGCAATAATAACAAAAGCACGATAAATAGAAATACATAAGATACCTTGTATATTGAATAAATAAGATATCTCATATACCAAGCCCTGAAGAAGGGTCTCGGTCGGAAACGTTGACTGTTTCTTCAGTTCTGTGGATGCTGCCTGACCTGGATTCCTCCAGCCATCTATATGTGTTGCTCTGGATTTCCAGCATCTGCAGAATCTCTCATATTTAGCTTATATACATAGATTGTATGTCCATAAAGTGACACTAGGCACAGGAGTGTCTGTGCATAAGGTGACTGACAGGAAGTGTTAAGTAGTGGTGGTTGGGGTGTGGAGGGGTGGGATAGTGGGTGGAGGTGTTGATCAGCCTCACTGCTTGGGGAAAGGAACTGTTTTTGTGTCTGGTGGTCCTGACGTGGATGCTACGTAGCCTCCTCCCTGATGGGAGTGGGACAAACAGTCCATGAGCAGGGTGGGTGGGATCCTTCCGGATGTTTACTTCCTGTACCTGTGTCCTTGTTGGTGAGTAGGCTGGTGCTGGTGAAGTGCTGGGCAGTTTTTACTGATCCTGTACTCACTGAAGCACAGAAGAATGGGTGGGTGGATCTCATTGAAACAACAAATATTGAAAGGGATAGATATTATGGACGTGGAGGGATGCTTTCTACCATGGGGAAGTCTAGGACCTGACGGCACAGCTTCAGGATAGAGGGACGTCCATTTGGAAGAGAGATGTGAGAAATTTCTTCAGCCAGCCGGAGCTGACCCTATGGAATTCATTGTCACAGAGAGCAGTGGTGGCAAGTCAGTGGGTATATTGAAAACTGAGGTAGATATGTTCTTATTTACTCAGGGTGTCAAAGGTTATGTGGAGAAGGCAGGAGAATGGGATTGAAAGGGATAATAAATTAGCCACGATTGAATGGTAGGGCAGGCTCGATGGGCTGAATGGCCTCATTCCATTGCTTTGATGTGTGGTTTTATCTGCCTGCAGTGTGTAAGACTTTAATCTTTAGCTCATTTAGTGGGCACGTACGTCAGTGCAATGGCTTTCTGTTTTTGATCAGCACTGATGAGCGATGGTGATTATTATCCCACAGGTGCACAACTTTCACTGTGTCTGGTGGAATCATTAACTTTTTTCATGCTCTTATTTTGATTTGTTCACAAGCAGTGGGCTGAGGAAATGGTGCTCAGAGCCACCCAATCAGAACGTTGTTCCCTCCAACAGCTCTAACGTTTAAAAATTATATATAGGTGGAGATGGGCAGCCAGCAAACTTCTCCCATTGCCACTGCAACTCGATGACACCCAGCTTCAGCTGCCAGCATTGCTGTGCTGCTGTTTTGGCTTTGAACTCTCCTAGCTCGGTTGCGTAGAGCCTAGTTTGACACAGGCAGGTTAAGGTTAGGACGTCATGGTAACGTTGTGGTTCGTGCGCCACTATTAAGATCGGGTCATCAGAGTTTAGAGTTCAATTCCGACACTAAGGAGTTTGTTTGTCCTCATGACTGTGTAGGTTTCCTCCGGGTGCTCTGGTTTCCTCCCACAGTCCAAAGACGCACCGGTTCGTTGGTCATTGTAAATTCTCCTGTGATTAGGATAGGGTTAAATCGGTGGGTTGCTGGGCAGCACGTCTTGTTAAGCCGGAGGGGGCCGTTCCGTGCTGTATCTCTAAATAAAACTAAAAATAAATAATTTCTCAGGCTGCAGGGATGGCTGATGTAAGCAGCAAGCAGTCCTAGATGGAGTGATGGTTGAGCTGGAGGCAGATTTGTTCTGCATTTGACCTTGTGATGGTGATGATCTGGGACAATGAATGTAAACACCCCCTCTCCAAAATCTAATGCATTCGGTTTAATTAAGCTATAATTATCTGTCTTCAAGTGTGCAATCGCAAAGTCAAAGTAAAAATTTATTATCAAAGTACCTCTGTGCGATCATGTACAGCTTTGAGATTCATTTTCCTGTGGGGATTTGCAGACAATAAAGTCTTGAAATAAAATTTGCAAAGAAAACCCAAAGTAAACCTGTCAAACAACCAATATACAAAAGACAAATTGTGCAAACAAAAATAAATATTGAGCATTTCATTTCGAGATGGCTTAATGTCATTTCCAGTACACAGTGTAAAGGAGAACAAAATAATTGTTACTACAGGTCTGTTGCAGCACAAAAAACAGAGTTAGATAAAGAACACACTAATAATAAAAAGCACAATAACTGTAATACATAAGATAGCTTATATACGTAGATTGATTATATGCACATAAAGTGACATAAGACAGGAGTGTCTGTACATAAGGTGATTGACAGGAAATGATGAAGTAGTGGTGGTTGGGGGTGTGGAGGGGTGGGTCAGTGGGTGGAGGTGTTGATCAGCCTTGCTGCTTGGGGAAAGCAACTGTGTTAAAGTCTGGTGGTTCTGGTGTGGATGCTATGGAACCTCCTCCCTGATGGGAGTGGGACAGAGTCCATGAGCAGGGTGGGTGTATCTGTTCATCGTTTTGTGTCGACTTTCCCATCCCTGGGCTCTGGTGTTTCCGTCTGCATACTTTTTTCTGCTTTATGGGTGGTTAGGCTGGCCAGCAAACGTAGCCTTAACCATTAGATGCTATTAAACTCGTACATGAATTGTGCAGAGAATTTGGATATTGTGTAGGCAATAGGGATGCATTTAGTTACGCATTTATTTGGAGAATCAAGGATCAGCTTTATTCACCATGTATATTTACAAGTATCAGGAATTTGCTGTGGTGCCTTGGTCAGGGTGTGACTTGCAACAAAGACAACATTCAGAGAATAATAAATAAGAATATTATATATAATTGAAGATTAAATTATGAATATGGATCAACATGTGCATAAATCCCAGCAAGTATTTACTATATAAGCAATGTTATAAAAGTGGTTTAAAATGTTTTCAGTGCAGTGACAGGGGATAGAGGAGGTGGGGAACTAACTAGAATGGTTGATCAGATTAACTGACTGGGGGAAGAAATACTTAAAATAGTGTGAAGCTTTTGTTTTAATAGCCCTATAGCGCTTTCCAGAAGGGAGCTTTATGAAAAGCAGTTTGCTGGGTGGGTCACATCTGCAATGATTTTTCCTGCCCACATCTTTGTCTTGGACGTACACAAATCCTGTGGTGGTGGGAGACTGCGGCCAATGGCCTTTTACTGCTGTCCTTGACAGTTCTCTGGAGTTTTCATACATTGTGAGAGGATACTGCACCAAACCAGACAGTAATGGCCAACGTGAGGATGCTCTTGATGATGGCAGTGTAGAGTTACACCAGTATGTTCTGGGGAAGATAGAGTTTTACCAGCTCTTGCTATAACAGGCTTAATTATACTCAGTGGCTGCTTCATTAGTTACCTCCTGTACCTAATAAAATGATCACTGAATGTACGTCCGTGATCTTCACTTCAAGCCCATCCACTTCAAGGTTCGACATGTTGTGCATTCAGAGATGCTCTTCTGCACTCCGCTGTTGTAACACATGGTTATTTGAGTTGCTGTTGTCTTCCTGTTGGTTTGAACCAGTCTGGCCATTCTCCTCTGACCTCTCTCATTGACAATGCATTTTTGTCCACAGAACAGCTGGTCACTGGATGTGTTTTTGTTTTTCACACCATTCTCTGTAAACTTGAGACTGCTGTGCATGAAAATCCCAGGAGATCAGCAGTTTCTGAGATACTCAAACCACCCCATCTGGCACCAACAATCATTCCCCAGTCAAAGTCACTTAGATCACATTTCTTCCCCATTCTGATGTTTGGTCTGAACAACAACTGAACCTCTTGACCATGTCTGCATGCTTTTATGCACTGTTGCTGCCACATGATTGGCTGATTAGATATTTGCATTGATGAGCAGGTGTGCCTAACAAAGCAGCCACTGTGTGTAGATCAGTATGTCCTGCAGTTGTTTAATACTCTGTTTGCAATTCTTCCACTGCAGCGGGAGACCCGTTTTTCCCCTCGGAAGTTGCATTTGATTGGCTACAGCCTGGGTGCCCACGTTGCAGGATTCGCTGGGAAAGCTGCAAGGAACAGAATTGGACGAATCACAGGTATGAACTCTAACCCCCACCAATCAGCTGGCAGGTCCACGCGGTTATCTGCGTACTTCCATTCTCCCTCTTTTATGTTGTGCGGGCGCCGCGATAGCGTGGAGGTTAGCACGACACTGTTACAGCTCGGATGTTCCAGAGGTCGGAGTTCAATTTTGGCACTGTTTGGATGTTTTCCATGTCACTGTGTTTCCTCCCACAGTCCAAAGATGTACCGGTTAACTGGTCACTATAGATTGTTCTGCAATTAAGCCAGTGTGAAATTGGTGTGTTGCTGGGCGATGCAGGTTGTTAGGCCAGAAGGGCCTGTTCCACATTATATCTCTAAATAAATAAAATAAATACTCCTGTGACACAATGAACCGCCTCTCAGACATCCATCAGTCTCTCTTCTGAATTCTTCTTCACTACTGATGCATGCTAATCTAGTACATCTGTGGGGTGTGGAAGGAAATTGGCATATCTGAGGAAACCCAACCCCAGAGCGTGTGCACACATCCCTGGTTTTATTCTTCTGTCCTAGTCAGAGGAGAATTTGGCTTCGGCTGAATTCAGCTCAATGGAACGTTTGCCTGTGCTCCAACTTCTAGTTACTTTGAGGTGATTTTGTTCGGAAAGTTTGTCCAAGAATTTGATAAAATTGGCAGTAATAGGCTTAGCCGGGATGGTTGAATGATATGGTACGACCGCTGTTGGCGACATGGTTAGCGTTACATTTTGCAGCGCTAGTGTAGTTACTACCACTGTCAGTAAGGTGTTTGTACGTTCTCCAGGTTCTCTGGCTTTCGCCCACAGTCCAAAGGCAGACGAGTTAGGCTTAGTCAGCACCAGGTGCAAGATGGCACTCGAGCACATCCTCGAACTGTGTTGGCCCTCGCTAATTTTCGAAGGACATGTGAGACATGTGAGAGGCTGACCAGGACAGGGTGAAGGGATGATGAACATCAAA
Source organism: Hypanus sabinus (assembly GCF_030144855.1). Lineage (NCBI taxonomy): Eukaryota > Metazoa > Chordata > Chondrichthyes > Myliobatiformes > Dasyatidae > Hypanus > Hypanus sabinus. The sequence continues at coordinate 103,510,458 of NC_082719.1, read as the reverse complement.
CATACAGCACAGTACAGGCCCTTTAGCCCACAATTTTGTGCCAACCTTTTAACCCACTGGAACCTCAACCTAACCCTTCCCTCCTACATAAACCTCCATTTTTCTATCATCTGTGTGCCTATCTGAGAGTCTCTTTAATGTCTCTTGTGCATCTACCTCTATTGCCACCATCAGCAGGGCAATCAATACACCCACCACTCTTTTTTAAATACCTCTGACTTCCCCCAGTACTTTCCTCCAATTCACCTTAAAGTTATGCCCTCTGCTATTAATGAGTGTCTGCTCTGAGAGAAAGTCTCTGGCTGCCCACTGGATCAAAGCCTCTTATCTTCTACACCTCTGTCAAGTCATCTCTCGTCTTCCTCCGCTCCACAAAAAAGTCCTAGCTCACTCAACCTTTAAAAAGATCAGCCATGATTGAATGGCAGAGCAGACTCAACAGGCCAAATGGCTTAATCTTGCTCCTATGTCTCATAAAACATGCTCTCTAATCCAGGCAGCACCTGGTATCTCTTCTCTGCACCCTCTCTCATCCAGGCAGCATCCTGGTGAATCTCCTCTGCACCCTCTCTAATCCAGGCAGCATCCTGGTAAATCTCCTCTGCACCCTCTCTAATCCAGGCAGCATCCTGGTAAATCTCCTCTGCACCCTCTCTAATCCAGGCAGCATCCTGGTAAATCTCCTCTGCACCCTCTCTCATCCAGGCAGCGTCTTGGTAAATCTCCTCTGCACCCTCTCTAATCCAGGCAGCATCCTGGTGAATCTCCTCTGCACCCTCTCTAATCCAGACAGCATCCTGGTAAATTTCCTCTGCATCCTCTCTAATCCAGACAGCATCCTGGTAAATCCCCTCTGCACTCTCTCTAATCCAGGCAGCATCCTGGTAAATCCCCTCTGCACCCTCTCTAATCCAGGCAGCATCCTGGTAAATCTCCTCTGCACCCTCTCGAATCCAGGCAGCATCCTGGTAAATCTCCTCTGCACCCTCTCTAATCCAGGCAGCATCCTGGTGAATCTCCTCTGCATCCTCTCTAATCCAGGCAGCCTCCTGGTGAATCTCCTCTGCATCCTGTCTAAAGCATCTCCATCTTCCTATTCAGGATTGTTTAATGACATTTCCATACATAAATGTAAAGGAGAACACAATAATTTTACTCCGGATCCAATGCAGCATAAACACAATAAGATAAAGAGCACAATAATAATAAAAACCACGATAAATACAAATACATATGATAGCTTGTATACTGAGCCCTGATGAAGAGTTTTGATCCAAAAAGTCAACTGTTTATTCTTTTCTGTAGATGCTGCCTGGCCTGCTGAGTTCTTCCAGCATCTGCAGAATCTCTTGGGCCGGGGTTGTGGAGGGGTGGGTTAGTGGGTGGAGGTGTTGATCAGCTTCACTGCTTGTGGAAAGTAACTGTTTCTGAGTCTGGTGGTCGTGGTGTGGATGCTACGTAGCCTCCTCCCTGATGGGAGTGGGACAAACAGTTCATGAGCTGAGTGGGTGGGATCCTTCATCAGGAAACCAGAACTAAACAGAGATTTTAGAGAGCTGCAACATTACCTTGTGAGTCCTGAACCCAATCCCCAGACTAAATCACAGGTAATTCTTTGAGTAAACGTGTATATTTTTCATTTCAGGCTTGGATCCAGCTGGCCCCATGTTTGAAGGTGAAGACCCAGATAGGCGACTTTGCCCGGATGATGCAGACTTTGTGGACGTGCTTCATACTTTTGCCTACAATACACTGGGAGTCAGCATCGGCATCGAGCGGCCCATTGGTCATATTGATGTTTATCCAAATGGCGGCAGTTTCCAGCCTGGCTGTGGTCTTCACAATGTCCTTAACGCCATAGCCAGTGGAAGTAAGGGTTCTGTAGTTACTGTATCCTCTGCTCAAAGTTCCCTCTAATTGATTTGACAGCCACGTGGCCCAACCTTTGCTCTGCGCAGAAAATGTCTACAGGGTTTGAAAACTGCTCGGCCCTTTATATTAACATTATATAAAAGAAAATTCCAGCTGCACGTCTAGAAAGGCTATGTGTATGGGGGCAGTTCAGTTGCAGCATACACGCAGATTACACAGAACAGGGCCCCTCCTGTATTTACCAGTTATTAGTAATAATACTTTATTTATTGAGCACTTTTCATGCAAACAATGTGGTTCAAAATGTTTTACAATGGGATAAATTGCAAACATGAAAATAAAATTTAAAAAAAATCAACCTGAAAATAAAAGTCAAAGATGTTAGTTAAAGGCGAGGCTAAATAAATAGGTTTTGAGCTGGTGTTTAAATTGGCAACTATAATCTCTTATAGTATTAAATATAGATATGTCAATATGTCATCAGTTAGTTAAAAATTCCAGCTGTAGAAGAAGAGGTTGAGTCAGTGGTGAGGAAGACAAATGTAAAGTTAACATTCATTTTGAGAGGACTGGAATACAAAAGCAAGGATTTAATGCTGAGGCTTTATAAGTCATTGGACAGACCACACAGAGTATTGGGAGCAGTTTTAGGCCCCTTATCTAAGGAAGGGTGTGCTGGCATTGGAGAGGGTCCAGAGGAGGCTCACGAGAATGATCCCTGGAAGGAAAGGGTTACTGTATGAGAAGTGTTAGATAGCTCTGGGCCAGTATTGGATGAGTTTAGAAGAATTGTTGGGGGGGCAGGGGGGGGGGAGTCCTCATTGAAACAGATCAAATATTGAAAGGCCAGATAGAGTGGATGTGGAGAGTATGTTTCCCATAGTGGGGGAGTCCAGTAGCTGAGAGCAAAGCCTCAGAATAAGGGAGATCCCTTTCGAACAGAGGAGAAGAGAAATTTCTTTAGCTAAAGGGATGTGAATCTGTGGAATTCATTGCCATAGACAGCTGTGGAGGCCAAGTCATTGGGTATATTTAAAGCGAAGGTTGATAGGTTCTTGATTAGTCAGGGTGTCAAAGGTTACGGGGAGAAGACAGGAGAATGGGCTTGAGAGGGACAATAAACCAGCCATGATGGAATGGTGGAGCAGACTCAATGGGCTGAATGGCCTAATTCTGCTCCTGTCTTGTAGGTGCATAGATCTGTACCTGGGTGGCTCCCACAGGAGGAGAATGGCCACAGTGTCAGCTGTTGGTAATGGGTTACTTTCCTTTTTCCGTTGGCAGATTTTGGTGAAGTGGTTTACTGTCAGCATGAGCGCTCCGTGCATCTCTTCGTCGACTCCATCCTCAATCAGGATAAGCAGAGCTGGGTGTATCGCTGTCCAGACACCAAGACCTTCGAGAAGGGGATGTGCCTCAGCTGCCGGAAGAACCGTTGCAACAAATTAGGCTACAATGTGAATAAAATCAGAAGTAAACGCAGCAAAAGGATGTACCTGAAGACGAGGGCAGATATGCCCTTTAAAAGTAAGTTATTCAGCTAGTCACACTGGGGAAGTCGAAGGTCCAGTGTCTGAGTGTGCTGGAGGCCGAGGGGTCTCGGGGTTCGAGACTGTGTACGTGATTGGAGGAGTTGTCGTGCTGCTGGTTGCTGCTTGCTGTCCTCTGTGTTGTTCTGCTGAGAATTTGGGTGCCAGAATGTGTGGTGATGTTTGTGGGCTGCCCCCAGCACATTCTTGGTTGTGTTGGCTGTTAATGCAAACAGTGCATTCACTGTATGTTTCAATGTACGTGTGAGAAATAAACTTGTGAGAAATAAACAGTCTGGCATAACCGTGGGCCCCATAAAGTTCAGAGTAAATTTATTGTCGAAGTACATATTCTACCCCGAGATTCATTTTCTTAAGTATGTTCATGGGTTGTGGAATCAGTTCAGTGTTGGGGTGAGTGAAGTTATCCCCTCTGGTTCAGGAGCCTGATGTGTGGAATCAGTTCAGTGTTGAGGTGAGTGAAGTTATCCACTCTGGTTCAGGAGCCTGATGTGTGGAATCAGTTCAGTGTTGGGGTGAGTGAAGTTATCCCCTCTGGTTCAGGAGCCTGATGTGTGGAATCAGTTCAGTGTTGGGGTGAGTGAAGTTATCCCCTCTGGTTCAGGAGCCTGATGTGTGGAATCAGTTCAGTGTTGTGGTGAGTGAAGTTATCCCCTCTGGTTCAGGAGCCTGATGTGTGGAATCAGTTCAGTGTTGGAGTGAGTGAAGTTATCCCCTCTGGTTCAGGAGCCTGATGTGTGGAATCAGTTCAGTGATGGGGTGAGTGAAGTTATCCACACTGGTTCAGGAGCCTGATGTGTGGAATCAGTTCAGTGATGGAGTGAGTGAAGTTATCCACACTGGTTCAGGAGCCTGATGTGTGGAATCAGTTCAGTGTTGGGGTGAGTGAAGTTATCCACTCTGGTTCAGGAGCCTGATGTGTGGAATCAGTTCAGTGTTGGGGTGAGTGAAGTTATCCCCTCTGGTTCAGGAGCCTGATGTGTGGAATCAGTTCAGTGTTGGGGTGAGTGAAGTTATCCACTCTGGTTCAGGAGCCTGATGTGTGGAATCAGTTCAGTGTTGAGGTGAGTGAAGTTATCCACACTGGTTCAGGAGCCTGATGTGTGGAATCAGTTCAGTGTTGGGGTGAGTGAAGTTATCCACTCTGGTTCACAGACGTAAACCAAAATATTGCACAAATAAGTTAATTCAGAGTGCATGTATTGCTCAGCACGGGTAAACAGCTAACAGTTCGCTGTCCTGGTGACGTGACCTCACTGCTGACAGGGTGTTCGTTAGTCTCACAGCCTGAGGGAAGAAGCTGTTACCCAGTCTGTCAGTCCTAGTCCTGATGCTCCTGTACCTCCTCCCTGACGGCAGTGGGTCAGAGAGATTGTGGGATGGGTGATGGTGGGGATTGTCAGCAATGCTTTGGGGCATTGGTATAAAATGCTCCCGGTAAATATCACTAATGGGGGGCAGGGAAGGGGGACCTGGTGATCCCCTGTGGTTTTTACTGTTCTGTGTAGGGTCTTGTGATCTGATGTGGTGTGATGTCCGTAATGCTCTATACTGTAGAAGGTGGTTGGACTGGGAGTGGAGAGCCCGACGCAGCTCCAAATGTAGGGACGCTGCTCTGCTGCCTTGTCTGATGGGGTGTTGTGGGTCCAGGTTGCCTTGTTTTTAATGTGTACACAGTTACTGAAGAAATCCCTCTCAAATTGTCCTTTACTCACTGCGTTCCACATTGTAAAATAAATGGAGAGATGAAGGGAAACCTGACACTCCACTGATTCTGTCAACCTCCTGCACCTGTTAACCGAGAAGGTGGGGTTCTTTGTTTCAAAGGTACATTTAATGACAGAGAAATGTACAATATACATCCTGAAATGCTTTTCCTTCGCAACCATTCACAAAAATCAGAGGAGAATGAATGACAGTTAAATGTTAGAACCCCAGAGTTTCCCTTCCCCCAGCTCCACTCCCTCCTGTGCATAGCGTCAGCGAGCAATGATTCCCCCCTCTCCCCACCAGCAAAAAAAGCATCGGCACCCATCACCGAGCACTCAAGCGTGAGCAAAGACACAGACTTGCAGTCCTCCAAAGTCTGCTTGTTCACCCAGTATTCAACATACCACAGGCTCTCTCCCTCCCTAATAAGGGAGAAAGGGGTGTCTGTTTCACAGCGAGAGGGGAGACATAGTAGACAACTCGCTGGCTTACGATGTTAAAAGTCCATTGCGTCGCTTTTACTGAGCTCTGTGCCCAAAGATCTCGGATCTCTAGTCACACAGCCTTAGATCTTCCATCTCCCACAACACACCGATCTCCTGCCCGGACACCGACCTTTGACCTGCCAGTCTCCAGTGCCCTGAGATTTTGGCCCTTCTGACCACTTGGCGTGCTGAGTAACGGCCAGTCATGAAACCCTGACAGTGGGTCCCATTCCCTCGAAGAACCGTAGTCAGCTTGTGACTCCAGGTCAGGGTCTTCAAGAGAACCCTGAAAGGGAAAGGTGGAGATACTAAAGATGGAACGAGAACTATTTCTGAAGATGCAAGCAAAGGAGTCGCCGTTAGGCGCCATTAATTCTCCTAAGCTGTTCCTTCTGTGGTAAGGGAAACAACCACTGTTACGTTATAAACTCAAGATTCTGCAGATTATGTACAACAATTTCTCCAACTTGTGGTAATTGTCCCTGTGGTAAACTATGTATACCTGTCTGGACACGCCCCTCTGCTGACTGCTCCTGTAGCTCCTCCCACAGACCCCTGTATAAAGGTGATTGGGGCACTGCCCCTCCCTCAGTCTTCGACATGTCGTGCTCCCTTTTTGCTGTAATAAAAGCCTATCGTTCACTTCCAGTCTCCGAGAGTTATTAATGGCGCATCGGTCCCTCTCCCCCTTCCCTCTTCTTCATTTCCCAACTCTGGCCTCTTTTCCTCACCTGCCTATCACCTTCCCCGATACCCCTCCTCCACCCCTTTCTCCCATGGTCCACTCTCCTCTCCTATCAGATTCCTTCTTCTCCAGCCCTTTACCTCTTCCACCTATCACCTGTCAGCCTCTTACTCCATTTCCTGACCCCCCCCCCCCACCCATAAGGCTTCCCTTCCTGCTATTCTCCTTCCCTTCCCACCCCCACCTTATTCTGGCAACTTCCCTCTTCCTTTCCAGCCCTGAGGAATGGTCTTGGCCTGAAATGTCAACTGTTTATTCATTTCCATGGACCTGCCGAGCTCCTCCCGCACTCTGTCTGTGTTGCTTTGAATTTCCAGCATCTGGGGGGTCTCGTGCTTAGACTGCAGTTGCTGGGAATCCAGAGCAACAAAGAAAATGCTGGAGGGACTCAACAGATCAGGTTAGCATCTGTGGAGGGAAACAAACTGTTGCTCTCTCAGGCTGAGACCCCTCACCTGGGCTTCTTGACCCTTCAGTTCCCCCTCCAGTCCTGATGAAGGGTTATCCAGAATTCACTCAACACAGCACTGAACTGTTCCCACCATCTGTCCACAGCTGAATTGTGTAGGAACCTTGAAGCTTGCTCAGGGATTAACATCATTCTCTGCTTTTTGTCTTTTTCAGTGTTCCACTATCAGCTAAAGTTGCACTTATTCAGCACAAAGGCAATAGAGGACTCCAACCCCAAACTGAATGTCAACTTCTACGGCACTGCTCTCGACAGCAGGGTTACCAGCATTGAAATGTACGTAGAGTAAGGTGGTGTGTTTGAAACCTGACTGGGAGGTGCAGGGATGTGTTTAGACCTGTACAACACAGAACCAGGCCCTTTGGCCCATCTAGTCCATGCCAAACTAGTAATCTGCCTAGTCCCATCAACCTGCACCTGGACCATAGCCCTCCGTGCCCCTCCCGCCCATGTACTTGTCCAAATTGAAATTCTCCATTGTCATCGAGCACACTGGACCTTTAGGAGAACAGAAAGTTCAAAGTAAGTTTATTTTCAAACTATGTATATGTCACCATACACTACCCCGAGATTATTTTACTGTGGGCATTCACAGTAACTACAAAGAAACCGTGATAGAATCGATGGAAAAGTGCACACAACCAGGTGGACAACTGTTACATAAAGGGGAGTCACAGGCTGCACTTTCCAATGACAGTAGCTCAGAATCATACCTGGAGGGCTTGGGCCGTCCACAATACGTTGCCAAGTGTCGCCAGCACCATCTTGGAATCTACTCTACTTGAGTGGTTGCACTCCTACAGCTGAGAATCAGGCCCCTCGGCCCATTTAGTTTGTGTCAAACAATTGTTCTGTCTAGTCCCATCTGCCTGCACCTTGACCATAAATATTCAAATCAAACCCCCATTCACTTAAATGTTGAAATCGAACTTGAACCCACTGCTTCTGCTGGCAGCTCGTTCCACACTCTTACCACCCTCTGAATGAAGAAATTTGCCCTCATGTTCCCCTTAAACATTTCACCTTTCACCCTTAACCTATGACCTCTAGATCTGGTCTCACCCAACCTCAGTGGAAAACAGCCATAGAGAAGTACAGTACAGAAACAGGCCCATTTAGTCCATGCAAACCATTTAAACTGCCGACTCTATCGACCTGCATCGGGACCATAGCCCTCCGTACTCTACCATCCATGTACCTATTCAAGCTTCCCTAAAACATTGAAATCGAGCTCGCATGAACCACTTGTGCTGGCAGCTCGTTCCACTCTCTCACGACCTTCTGAGTGAAGATGTTTACCCTTGTGTTCCCCTTAAACTTTTTATCTTTCACCCTTAACGCATGACATCTGGTTGTAGTCTCACACAACCTCAGTGGGGAAAGCCTGCGAGCATTTACCCTCTCTGAACCCCTCATGACTTTATATACCTCTATAAAATCTCCGCTTTATCTTCTGTATTCTGAGGATAAAAGGGATACAGTCATAACCTATCCAATATTTCTATATAACTCGGGTCCTCCAGTCCCAGCGACATCCTTGTTAGTTGTCTCTGTACTCTTTCAACCTGATTTACATCTTTCCTGGAGGTAGGTGACCTAAGCTCCACCCAATACTCCAAATTTGGCTTCATCAAGTCTCGTACAACTTCAACAAAACACCCCATCTCCTGGACTTGCATTTACCCTGTCTATATCCCTCAAATGCAATTAAATCTTCCCTCAAGTCCTTAAAGGATTAATAGTCGTGGTAAATGTGGGCATCAGGTAAACCTGATGAAATTAGAAAGTAATAAACCTTTATTAAAATGCTTAAGCACCTACATGGAGATACAAGAGCACGTAAGCACGCAGATGGCGATTGGATGGGATGGCAGAAGTTTTCTTACACAGCGTATGTGGAATACACTGCCAGCAGTGGTGGGACAGGGAGATATGTTTGGAGTATTTAAGAAACACTCAGATTGGCTCATGGCTGAAAGATAATGGGGGATTGGGTGGGAGGGAAGGATTAGAATGATCTTGGAGTAGGTTGGCACAAGATTGTAGGCTGAAGGGCCGGTATTCATATGGTTATAAAGCTTTGCAGCACAGAAACAGGCCCTTCAGCCCATTCATTGTGTGCTCTCTTATTCTGCCTCATCCCATTGACCGTCAGCTGGACCATTGTCCTCTATACCCCTGCCAGCCATGTAGTTGCCCAAATATCTGTTAAATATTGAAATCAACCTGTTCGGTGTTCTGTTCTCAGTTTGAGATTAATGTTTTCTTTCAGGCCTGAGCAGATTAGTGCAAACAGGACACATTCTTTTCTTGTCTACCTGGAGGAGGAGATCGGGGACTTGCTGAGGATTAAACTGAGCTGGGACAAATCCACCTCGTCGTGGTCGTTTTGGACAAATTTTAAAAATTTGTGGTACGGGTCGGCCTCTGATGGGGACACAGATCTGAATGAGCTGGAGATAAGGAAGATACGAGTGAAGTCTGGGGAAACGCAGAAGAAGTGAGTATGATCTTCCTCGGGCATCGGGACACTGGCGCAGGTAGCATAGTGCTAACTGCTACATGGCCGTGACACCCCCTTCACAATGAGTAGGGAGAGAGGTAACGTTCTCAAAACCAGACTCTGCAGTTAGTGCTAATCAGGCATCTGGTTAAATAATGTAAATAAGATGGAGTCCTTGAGCCTATCAAAATTAACAAGCTTACAGGAAACAGAAGGCATCAGGAGACCTCATTACAAACAGCGAGTTGCTCGGGATAGGCACAAGCAACTCTAAATGGTTAATGACTGTCCTTAAACAACTATTAACCAATTTGGGTGCTCTGAAAAGCTCAGCACCCAATGCTCTCTGGTGCCCTGCACAGACTCATTACAGTTTCCTGTAGTGGGTGAGTCTAGGTCCAGAGGACACCGTGTCCGAATAGAAGGACGTACATTCAGAACAGAGATGAAAAGGAATTTTTTTAGCCTGAGTGTGCTGAATCTGAAGACTTCATTGCCACGGCTAGATTTGGAAGCCAAGTCATTGAGTATATTTAAACATTGATAGGTTCAGGGTGTCAAAGGTTACAGGAAGAAGGCAGGAAAATGGGATTGTGAGGAATAATGAAATCGGCCATGATGGAGTGGCGAACCTGACTTGTTGGGCTGAATGGCCTAGTTATGCTCCTTATGTTTTATGGTCTATTGTTTTATGAGCTTTGATTTTTCCAACTTCTAGTAAATTCTCTACCTCTGCCTCCTACATTTTCCACTCCCCACTCTTAACCTTCCTCTTTTCCCCACCTGCCCATTATCTCTCTGGTGTCCCTCCTCCTTCCCTTTTTCTTATGGTCTATTGCCCTCTCCTATCCGATTCCTTCTCCAGCTCTCTAGCTCTTCCACGTATCACCTTCCAGCTCTTACTTCTCCTCCCTCCCCCCACCCACCCATCTGGTCTCACCCATCACTCACCCACCTTCCCCCTCACCTGGTCTCACCTTTCACCTGCCAGCTTGTACCCCTTCCTGTCTCCTCATCTTCTGTCTTCTGCTCCCTTCCTTTCTAGTCCTGATGAAGGGTCTCAGCCAGAAATGATGGCTGAAGTAAAGAGCTGGGAAGTTGATTGATGAAAAGGATACAGGGCTGGAGAAGGGGGAATCTGATGGGAGAGGAGGGAAGGCCATGGAAGAAAGAAAAGGGGGAGGAACACCAGAGGGAGGCGATGGGCAAGTAAGGAGATAAGGTGAGAGAGGAGAATGGTGAAGTGGTTGGGGAGGGGGACTCCTTACCAGAACTTCGAGAAATCGATCTTCATGTCATCGTTTGGAGGCTACCCAGATAGAATACAAGGTGTTGACCCTCTAACCTGAGAGTGGCCTCATCCCGACAGGGGTTGGGCCAGGTTGTTGCCTGCCAAAGGAGTACTTGGTAAGTGGGAGGCCTTCAAAAATGGAACTTTGAGAGTTGTGTTTTTCTGTGCCCGTCAGAGTAAAAGGCAAGGATAACATGTTAAGGGAACCTTGGTTTTTGAGAGAGTTTGAGGCCCTGGTTAAGGAAAAGGAGGCACATAGCAGGTGTAGGCAGGCAGGGACAAATGAGGTGCTTGTGGAGTATAAGAAATGCAAGAGAACACTTGAAGGAAATCAGGGGGGCTAAAAGAAGGCATGAAGTTGCTCTGACGGACAAGGTGAAGGAGAACACCAAGTGCTTCGGCAGATATATTAAGAACAAAAGGATTGCAAGTGACAAAATTGGTCCTCTGGAAGACTGCGGTGCTAATCTATATGTGGAGCCGTACAAGGATTGGGGAGCTCTTAAACAGGAGGAAATCTGCAGAGGCTGGAAATCCAAGCGACACACACAATGCTGGAGGAACTGAGCAGGTCAGGCAGCATCTGTGGAGAGGAATACAGTGGACGACTTGGGCTGAGATGTCAATTTTATCTTTTTCCATAGGTGCTATCTGGCCTGTTGAGTTCCTCAGTTGTACAATTTCAACATACCTTCCCAACTCCAGTACTCATACTTTCATCTATGTAGGCCAATGTGCCAAAAGCTTTCTTTACGACCCTATCTACCCGTGATGCCTCTTTGAATGGATCAGTATTCCCAGATTCCTCTGGTCCATCACGTTCCTCACTGCTCTCTCATACCCTGGTTTGCTTTTCTTCTCATTTTGTCAGCCTTTGAAGGACACATCCAAATGTTGCTGGCATTCACAGATATCGGTGAACATTTAGGAAATCTGACCCTCCCTCCCCTGCCCCTCTCATACCATTCCCTTTGCAAGCCCAGTCCAGCACAGCAAAAGCCCTCCCCACTATTGGGCGCATTTACAAAGAGCACTGCTGCAAGAAAGCAGTATCCATTATCAAGCAGCCCACCATTCGGGCCAGGCTCTCTGGTGAGTGCGGACATCGGGGTGAAGGGACAGGAGCCTCGGGACCCACACCACCAGGCTCAGGAAGAGTTATGGCCCCGCAGCCATCAAGGTCCTGAACCAGAGAGGATAACCTCACTCCCCACAATTCTGAACTGATCCCACAATCTACAAACTCATGTTCAAGTACTCGACAACTTGTTCTCAGTATTTACTTATTAGTTATTATTTGTTTCTTTTTTTGTACTTGCACAGTTGTCATTTTTGCACATTGGTTCCTTGTCAATCTTTGCACTTTTTCATTGATTCTGTTGTATTTCTTTGTTCTACTGTGAATGTCTGCAAGAACATGAATCTCAGGGTGGTGTATGGTGACGTGCACACTTTGATAATAAACTTACTTCGATCTTTGCAAATTTGAAGTAAACTTATTATCAAAGTAAAATAAAATATTCCTAGCACTTTGCAAAACCAAATTTCTGCACTGTTGTACATTCTACAAAATACGGATGGGCAAAAGCCCAGACACTGCCAGTGGAACCATTCCTTTTCTGTTCACTGGCAAAGGGCGGGCGAGAGAGATGTTCAAGCCCCTCATGTTAACTTTAAGCTGTTTTTATTTTCAGGTATACATTCTGTGCAAGCAATCCATCAGCCACAAAAATCTCGCCTGGGAGTGAGTTGACTTATATCAAGTGTCTGGATGACTGGCCGGTCAAAAATAAAACCAGGTATGCAGCAACATTAGTCAGAGAGTGATAGGGCCATAGCTCAGAAAGGTGAGATCCAAATGTAGTGTTGTCTGACTGTACATATATAAAACTAATTGAAACAATGTTCCTCTGTACACCCATCCACACAGCACACAAGTCAAAATATTACCACAAATAAGTAAATAAAATTAATTCAAAATGTGTAATGCATGCATGGGTAAACAGCAAGTAGCCCGCTGTCCGAGTGACAAGACCATATAACCATATAACAATTACAGCACGGAAACAGGCCATCTCGGCCCTTCTAGTCCGTGCCGAACGCTTACTCTCACCTAGTCCCACTGACCTGCACTCAGCCAATAACCCTCCATTCCTTTCCTGTCCATGTACCTATCCAAGACATTGGTGGTGTCTCTCAGCCTGAGGGAAGATCCTGTTACCCCGTCTATCAGGCCTTCTTCCCACCTAGTCTGTGACAAATTATTAATCTGCCTAGTCCTATCGATCCTCGCCCGGCCAACACCTCCATACACCTCCCTTCCAAGTACTTCTTCAAATTTCTCTTTGTTGCAATCGAACCCACATCCACCACTTCACCTGGCAGCTTATTCCACACTCCCACCACCCACTGAGTGAAGAAATTCCTCTTAATCCTCGACACATTCTGATGCACGCTTAGAATGCACAATTTTAATCATTTGAATATAATTTTAAAATATTTTAACTATCGATTGGATCAGCCAGTTTGTAGAGTAGCAAAGCAAATGTGGCAAATCCATGTGGTGGAAGACGCAGTTCCCAAGTGAGTGAGTGACCCGGTTCCCGAGTGAGTGAGTGACCCGGTTCTCGAGTGAGTGAGTGAGTGACCCGGTTCTCGAGTGAGTGAGTGAGTGACCCGGTTCCCGAGTGAGTGAGTGACCCGGTTCCCGAGTGAGTGACCCGGTTCCCGAGTGAGTGAGTGAGTGACCCGGTTCCCGAGTGAGTGAGTGAGTGACCCGGTTCCCGAGTGAGTGAGTGACCCGGTTCCCGAGTGAGTGAGTGAGTGACCCGGTTCCCGAGTGAGTGAGTGAGTGACCCGGTTCCCGAGTGAGTGAGTGACCCGGTTCCCGAGTGAGTGAGTGACCCGGTTCCCGAGTGAGTGAGTGACCCGGTTCCCAAGTGAGTGAGTGACCCGGTTCACGAGTGAGTGAGTGACCCGGTTCCCGAGTGAGTGAGTGACCCGGTTCCCGAGTGAGTGAGTGACCCGGTTCCCGAGTGAGTGAGTGACCCGGTTCCCAAGTGAGTGAGTGAGTGACCCGGTTCCCGAGTGAGTGAGTGAGTGACCCGTTTCCCGAGTGAGTGAGTGACCCGGTTCCTGAGTGAGTGTGTGTCCTGGTTCCTGAGTGAGTGAGTGAGTGAGTGGAAGACACGGTTCCCGAGTGAGTGAGTGACGCAGTTCCCGAGTGAGTGAGTGAGTGGAAGACGCGGTTCCCGAGTGAGTGAGTGACCCGGTTCCCGAGTGAGTGAGTGAGTGAGTGACGCGGTTCCCGAGTGAGTGAGTGACCCGGTTCCCGAGTGAGTGAGTGAGTGGAAGACGCGGTTCCCGAGTGAGTGAGTGACCCGGTTCCCGAGTGAGTGAGTGAGTGGAAGACGTGGTTCCTGAGTGAGTGGGTGACCCGGTTCCTGAGTGAGTGGGTGACCCGGTTCCTGAGTGAGTGGGTGACCCGGTTCCTGAGTGAGTGAGTGACCCAGTTCCCGAGTGAGTGAGTGACCCAGTTCCTGAGTGAGTGAGTGAGTGGAAGACGTGGTTCCCGAGTGAGTGAGTGACCCAGTTCCTGAGTGAGTGAGTGAGTGGAAGACGTGGTTCCCGAGTGAGTGAGTGACCCGGTTCCTGAGTGAGTGAGTGAGTGGAAGACGTGGTTCCCGAGTGAGTGAGTGACCCAGTTCCTGAGTGAGTGAGTGAGTGGAAGACGTGGTTCCCGAGTGAGTGAGTGACCCGGTTCCCGAGTGAGTGAGTGACCCGGTTCCCGAGTGAGTGAGTGACCCGGTTCCCGAGTGAGTGAGTGACGTGGTTCCCGAGTGAGTGAGTGACCCGGTTCCCGAGTGAGTGAGTGACCCGGTTCCTGAGTGAGTGAGTGAGTGGAAGACGCGGTTCCTGAGTGAGTGAGTGACCCGGTTCCTGAGTGAGTGAGTGACCCGGTTCCCGAGTGAGTGTGTGAGTGAGTGACGCGGTTCCCGAGTGAGTGAGTGACGCGGTTCCTGAGTGAGTGAGTGACCCGGTTCCCGAGTGAGTGAGTGAGTGAGTGACGCGGTTCCCGAGTGAGTGAGTGACCCGGTTCCCGAGTGAGTGAGTGAGTGGAAGACGCGGTTCCCGAGTGAGTGAGTGACCCGGTTCCCGAGTGAGTGAGTGACCCAGTTCCTGAGTGAGTGAGTGAGTGGAAGACGTGGTTCCCGAGTGAGTGAGTGACCCAGTTCCTGAGTGAGTGAGTGAGTGGAAGACGTGGTTCCCGAGTGAGTGAGTGACCCGGTTCCCGAGTGAGTGAGTGAGTGGAAGACGCGGTTCCCGAGTGAGTGAGTGACCCGGTTCCCGAGTGAGTGAGTGAGTGAGTGACGCGGTTCCCGAGTGAGTGAGTGACCCGGTTCCCGAGTGAGTGAGTGAGTGGAAGACGCGGTTCCCGAGTGAGTGAGTGACCCGGTTCCCGAGTGAGTGAGTGAGTGACGCGGTTCCCGAGTGAGTGAGTGACCCGGTTCCCGAGTGAGTGAGTGAGTGGAAGACGCGGTTCCCGAGTGAGTGAGTGACCCGGTTCCCGAGTGAGTGAGTGAGTGAGTGGAAGACGTGGTTCCTGAGTGAGTGGGTGACCCGGTTCCTGAGTGAGTGGGTGACCCGGTTCCTGAGTGAGTGGGTGACCCGGTTCCCGAGTGAGTGAGTGACCCAGTTCCCGAGTGAGTGAGTGACCCAGTTCCTGAGTGAGTGAGTGAGTGGAAGACGTGGTTCCCGAGTGAGTGAGTGACCCGGTTCCTGAGTGAGTGAGTGAGTGGAAGACGTGGTTCCCGAGTGAGTGAGTGACCCAGTTCCTGAGTGAGTGAGTGAGTGGAAGACGTGGTTCCCGAGTGAGTGAGTGACCCGGTTCCTGAGTGGGTGGGTGACCCGGTTCCCGAGTGAGTGAGTGACCCGGTTCCCGAGTGAGTGAGTGACCCGGTTCCCGAGTGAGTGAGTGACCCGGTTCCCGAGTGAGTGAGTGACCCGGTTCCCGAGTGAGTGAGTGACCCGGTTCCCGAGTGAGTGAGTGACGTGGTTCCTGAGTGAGTGAGTGAGTGACCCGGTTCCCGAGTGAGTGAGTGACCCGGTTCCTGAGTGAGTGAGTGAGTGGAAGACGCGGTTCCTGAGTGAGTGAGTGACCCGGTTCCTGAGTGAGTGAGTGACCCGGTTCCCGAGTGAGTGTGTGAGTGAGTGACGCAGTTCCCGAGTGAGTGAGTGACGCGGTTCCTGAGTGAGTGAGTGACCCGGTTCCCGAGTGAGTGAGTGAGTGAGTGACGCGGTTCCCGAGTGAGTGAGTGACCCGGTTCCCGAGTGAGTGAGTGAGTGGAAGACGCGGTTCCCGAGTGAGTGAGTGACCCGGTTCCCGAGTGAGTGAGTGACCCAGTTCCTGAGTGAGTGAGTGAGTGGAAGACGTGGTTCCCGAGTGAGTGAGTGACCCAGTTCCTGAGTGAGTGAGTGAGTGGAAGACGTGGTTCCCGAGTGAGTGAGTGACCCGGTTCCTGAGTGAGTGAGTGGAAGACGTGGTTCCCGAGTGAGTGAGTGACCCAGTTCCTGAGTGAGTGAGTGAGTGGAAGACGTGGTTCCCGAGTGAGTGAGTGACCCGGTTCCTGAGTGGGTGGGTGACCCGGTTCCCGAGTGAGTGAGTGACCCGGTTCCCGAGTGAGTGAGTGACCCGGTTCCCGAGTGAGTGAGTGACGTGGTTCCTGAGTGAGTGAGTGAGTGACCCGGTTCCTGAGTGAGTGAGTGACCCGGTTCCCGAGTGAGTGGGTGACCCGGTTCCCGAGTGAGTGGGTGACCCGGTTCCTGAGTGAGTGAGTGACCCGGTTCCTGAGTGAGTGAGTGACCCGGTTCCTGAGTGGGTGAGTGACCCGGTTCCCGCGTGAGTGAGTGAGCGAGTGACCCGGTTCCCGAGTGAGTGAGTGACCCGGTTCCCGCGTGAGTGAGTGAGCGAGTGACCCGGTTCCCGAGTGAGTGAGTGAGGTAGTGACCCAGTTCCCGAGTGAGTGAGTGACACGGTTCCTGAGTGAGTGAGTGACCCGGTTCCTGAGTGAGTGAGTGACCCGGTTCCTGAGTGAGTGAGTGACCCGGTTCCTGAGTGAGTGAGTGACCTGGTTCCTGAGTGAGTGAGTGACCCGGTTCCTGAGTGAGTGAGTGACCCGGTTCCTGAGTGAGTGAGTGACCCGGTTCCCGAGTGAGTGAGTGACCCGGTTCCCGAGTGAGTGAGTGACCCGGTTCCCAAGTGAGTGAGTGACCCGGTTCCCGAGTGAGTGAGTGACCCGGTTCCCGCGTGAGTGAGTGAGCGAGTGACCCGGTTCCCGAGTGAGTGAGTGAGGTAGTGACCCAGTTCCCGAGTGAGTGAGTGACACGGTTCCTGAGTGAGTGAGTGACCCGGTTCCTGAGTGAGTGAGTGAGTGACCTGGTTCCTGAGTGAGTGGGTGACGCGGTTCCTGAGTGAGTGAGTGAGTGGAAAACGCAGTTCCCGAGTGAGAGTGTGTCCTGGTTCCTGAGTGAGTGAACAAGTGGAAGACGTGGTTCCCGAGTGAGTGAGTGACCCAGTTCCCGAGTGAGTGAGTGACCCGGTTCCCGAGTGAGTGAGTGACCCGGTTCCTGAGTGAGTGAGTGACCCGGTTCCTGAGTGAGTGAGTGGAAGACGCGGTTCCCGAGTGAGTGGGTGACGCAGTTCCTGAGTGAGTGAGTGAGTGGAAGACGCGGTTCCCGAGTGAGTGGGTGACGCAGTTCCTGAGTGAGTGAGTGAGTGGAAGATGTGGTTCCTGAGTGAGCAAGCGAGTGGAAGACGCGGTTCCCGAGTGAGTGGGTGACGCGGTACCTGAGTGAGTGGAAGATGTGGTTCCTGAGTGAGCGAGCGAGTGGAAGACGCGGTTCCCGAGTGAGTGAGTGACCCGGTTCCCGAGTGAGTGAGTGAGTGGAAGACGCGGTTCCCGAGTGAGTGAGTGACCCGGTTCCCGAGTGAGTGAGTGAGTGGAAGACGTGGTTCCTGAGTGAGTGGGTGACCCGGTTCCTGAGTGAGTGGGTGACCCGGTTCCTGAGTGAGTGGGTGACCCGGTTCCTGAGTGAGTGAGTGACCCAGTTCCCGAGTGAGTGAGTGACCCAGTTCCTGAGTGAGTGAGTGAGTGGAAGACGTGGTTCCCGAGTGAGTGAGTGACCCAGTTCCTGAGTGAGTGAGTGAGTGGAAGACGTGGTTCCCGAGTGAGTGAGTGACCCGGTTCCTGAGTGAGTGAGTGAGTGGAAGACGTGGTTCCCGAGTGAGTGAGTGACCCAGTTCCTGAGTGAGTGAGTGAGTGGAAGACGTGGTTCCCGAGTGAGTGAGTGACCCGGTTCCTGAGTGGGTGGGTGACCCGGTTCCCGAGTGAGTGAGTGACCCGGTTCCCGAGTGAGTGAGTGACCCGGTTCCCGAGTGAGTGAGTGACCCGGTTCCCGAGTGAGTGAGTGACGTGGTTCCCGAGTGAGTGAGTGACCCGGTTCCCGAGTGAGTGAGTGACCCGGTTCCTGAGTGAGTGAGTGAGTGGAAGACGCGGTTCCTGAGTGAGTGAGTGACCCGGTTCCTGAGTGAGTGAGTGACCCGGTTCCCGAGTGAGTGTGTGAGTGAGTGACGCGGTTCCCGAGTGAGTGAGTGACGCGGTTCCTGAGTGAGTGAGTGACCCGGTTCCCGAGTGAGTGAGTGAGTGAGTGACGCGGTTCCCGAGTGAGTGAGTGACCCGGTTCCCGAGTGAGTGAGTGAGTGGAAGACGCGGTTCCCGAGTGAGTGAGTGACCCGGTTCCCGAGTGAGTGAGTGACCCAGTTCCTGAGTGAGTGAGTGAGTGGAAGACGTGGTTCCCGAGTGAGTGAGTGACCCAGTTCCTGAGTGAGTGAGTGAGTGGAAGACGTGGTTCCCGAGTGAGTGAGTGACCCGGTTCCCGAGTGAGTGAGTGAGTGGAAGACGCGGTTCCCGAGTGAGTGAGTGACCCGGTTCCCGAGTGAGTGAGTGAGTGAGTGACGCGGTTCCCGAGTGAGTGAGTGACCCGGTTCCCGAGTGAGTGAGTGAGTGGAAGACGCGGTTCCCGAGTGAGTGAGTGACCCGGTTCCCGAGTGAGTGAGTGAGTGGAAGACGCGGTTCCCGAGTGAGTGAGTGACCCGGTTCCCGAGTGAGTGAGTGAGTGGAAGACGCGGTTCCCGAGTGAGTGAGTGACCCGGTTCCCGAGTGAGTGAGTGAGTGAGTGGAAGACGTGGTTCCTGAGTGAGTGGGTGACCCGGTTCCTGAGTGAGTGGGTGACCCGGTTCCTGAGTGAGTGGGTGACCCGGTTCCTGAGTGAGTGAGTGACCCAGTTCCCGAGTGAGTGAGTGACCCAGTTCCTGAGTGAGTGAGTGAGTGGAAGACGTGGTTCCCGAGTGAGTGAGTGACCCGGTTCCTGAGTGAGTGAGTGAGTGGAAGACGTGGTTCCCGAGTGAGTGAGTGACCCAGTTCCTGAGTGAGTGAGTGAGTGGAAGACGTGGTTCCCGAGTGAGTGAGTGACCCGGTTCCCGCGTGAGTGAGTGAGCGAGTGACCCGGTTCCCGAGTGAGTGAGTGACCCGGTTCCCGCGTGAGTGAGTGAGCGAGTGACCCGGTTCCCGAGTGAGTGAGTGAGGTAGTGACCCAGTTCCCGAGTGAGTGAGTGACACGGTTCCTGAGTGAGTGAGTGACCCGGTTCCTGAGTGAGTGAGTGACCCGGTTCCTGAGTGAGTGAGTGACCCGGTTCCTGAGTGAGTGAGTGACCTGGTTCCTGAGTGAGTGAGTGACCCGGTTCCTGAGTGAGTGAGTGACCCGGTTCCCGAGTGAGTGAGTGACCCGGTTCCCGAGTGAGTGAGTGACCCGGTTCCCAAGTGAGTGAGTGACCCGGTTCCCGAGTGAGTGAGTGACCCGGTTCCCGCGTGAGTGAGTGAGCGAGTGACCCGGTTCCCGAGTGAGTGAGTGAGGTAGTGACCCAGTTCCCGAGTGAGTGAGTGACACGGTTCCTGAGTGAGTGAGTGACCCGGTTCCTGAGTGAGTGAGTGAGTGACCTGGTTCCTGAGTGAGTGGGTGACGCGGTTCCTGAGTGAGTGAGTGAGTGGAAAACGCAGTTCCCGAGTGAGAGTGTGTCCTGGTTCCTGAGTGAGTGAACAAGTGGAAGACGTGGTTCCCGAGTGAGTGAGTGACCCAGTTCCCGAGTGAGTGAGTGACCCGGTTCCCGAGTGAGTGAGTGACCCGGTTCCTGAGTGAGTGAGTGACCCGGTTCCTGAGTGAGTGAGTGGAAGACGCGGTTCCCGAGTGAGTGGGTGACGCAGTTCCTGAGTGAGTGAGTGAGTGGAAGATGTGGTTCCTAAGTGAGCAAGCGAGTGGAAGACGCGGTACCTGAGTGAGTGAGTGAGTGGAAGATGTGGTTCCTGAGTGAGCAAGCGAGTGGAAGACGCGGTTCCCGAGTGAGTGGGTGACGCGGTACCTGAGTGAGTGGAAGATGTGGTTCCTGAGTGAGCGAGCGAGTGGAAGACACGGTTCCTGAGTGGGCGAATGAGTGGATGATGCGGTTCCCGAGTGAGTGAGTAGGTGACGCGGTTCCCGAGTGAGTGAGTGACCCGGTTCCTGAGTGAGTGAGTGACCCGGTTCCCGAGTGAGTGAGTGACCCGGTTCCCGAGTGAGTGAGTGACCTGGTTCCTGAGTGAGTGAGTGACCCGGTTCCTGAGTGAGCGAGCGAGTGGCAGACGCGGTTCCTGAGTGAGCGAGTGAGTGACGCGGTTCCCGAGTGAGCGAGTGGAAGACCCGGTTCCCGAGTGAGTGAGTGATGCGGTTCCTGAGTGAGTGAGTGACCCGGTTCCCGAGTGAGTGAGTGACCCGGTTCCCGAGTGAGTGAGTGACCCGGTTCCCGAGTGAGTGAGTGACCCGGTTCCCGAGTGAGTGAGTGACCCGGTTCCCGAGTGAGTGAGTGACCCGGTTCCCGAGTGAGTGAGTGACCCGGTTCCCGAGTGAGTGAGTGAGTGAGCGGCAGACGCGGTTCCCGAGTGAGTGAGTGACCTGGTTCCTGAGTGAGCGAATGAGTGGAAGATGCGGTTCCTGAGTGAGTGAGTGAGTGGAAGACACGGTTCCTGAGTGAGTGAGTGACCCGGTTCCTGAGTGAGTGAGTGGAAGACGCAGTTCCCGAGTGAGTGCGTGACCCGGTTCCTGAGTGAGTGAGTGGAAGACGCGGTTCCCGAGTGAGTGGGTGACGCGGTTCCTGAATGAGTGAGTGGAAGACGCGGTTCCCGAGTGAGTGGGTGACGCGGTTCCTGAGTGAGTGAGTGAGTGGAAGACGCGGTTCCCGAGTGAGTGAGTGACCCGGTTCCTGAGTGAGTGAGTGAGTGGAAGACGCGGTTCCCGAGTGAGTGAGTGACCCAGTTCGTGAGTGAGTGAGTGACGCGGTTCCTGAGTGAGTGAGTGAGTGGAAGACGCGGTTCCCGAGTGAGTGAGTGACCCGGTTCCTGAGTGAGTGAGTGAGTGGAAGACGCGGTTCCCGAGTGAGTGAGTGACCTGGTTCCTGAGTGAGTGAGTGAGTGGAAGACACGGTTCCTCAGTGAGTGAGTGAGTGGATGACGCGGTTCCCGAGTGAGTGAGTGAGTGAGTGGGTGACGCGGTTCCCGAGTGAGTGAGTGAGTGGATGACGCGGTTCCCAAGTGAGTGAGTGGGTGACGCGGTTCCCGAGTGAGTGAGTGACGCGGTTCCTGAGTGAGTGAGTGAGTGGACGACGCGGTTCCCGAGTGAGTGCGTGACGCGGTTCCTGAGTGAGTGTGTGTCCTGGTTCCTGAGTGAGTGAACAAGTGGAAGACGTGTTTCCCGAGTGAGTGATTGACCCGGTTCCTGAGTGAGTGAGTGGAAGATGTGGTTCCTGAGTGAGCGAGCGAGTGGAAGACACGGTTCCTGAGTGAGCGAGTGGAAGATGTGGTTCCTGAGTGAGCGAGCGAGTGGAAGACACGGTTCCTGAGTGAGCGAATGAGTGGATGACGCGGTTCTCGACTGAGTGAGCGAGTGGGTGACGCGGTTCCCGAGTGAGTGAGTGACCCGGTTCCTGAGTGAGTGAGTGGAAGACGCGGTTCCTGAGTGAGTGAATGAGTGGATGATGCGGTTCCCGAGTGAGTGAGTGGATGACGCGGTTCCCGAGTGAGTGAGCGAGTGGATGACGTGGTTCCCGAGTGAGTGAGCGAGTGGATGACGTGGTTCCCGAGTGAGTGAGTGAGTGGATGACGCGGTTTCCGTGTGAGTGAGTGGGTGACGCGGTTCCCGAGTGAGTGAGTGAGTGAGTGGATGACGCGGTTCCCAAGTGAGTGAGTGAGTGGGTGACCCGGTTCCTGAGTGAGTGAGTGAGTGAGTGGAAGACACGGTTCCCAAGTGAGTGAGTGAGTGGGTGACGCGGTTCCCGAGTGAGTGAGTGACCCAGTTCCTGAGTGAGTGAGTGAGTGGATGACGCGGTTCCCGAGTGAGTGAGTGAGTGGGTGACACGGTTCCCGAGTGAGTGAGTGAGTGGATGACGTGGTTCCCGAGTGAGTGGGTGACTCGGTTCCCGAGTGAGTGGGTGACTCGGTTCCCGAGTGAGTGAGTGAGTGAGTGGAAGACGCGGTTCCTGAGTGAGCGAATGAGTGGATGATGCGGTTCCCGAGTGAGTGAGTGACCGGTTCCTGAGTGAGTGAGTGAGTGAGTGGAAGACGCGGTTCCCAAGTGAGTGACTGAGTGAGTGAGTGAGTGGGTGACGCGGTTCCTGAGTGAGCGAGTGACCTGGTTCCTGAGTGAGTGGGTGACGCGGTTCCCAAGTGAGTGAGTGACCTGGTTCCTGAGTGAGTAGGTGACGCGGTTCCTGAGTGAGCGAATGAGTGGAAGATGCGGTTCCCGAGTGAGTGGACGACCCGGTTCCTGAGTGAGTGAGTGACCTGGTTCCTGAGTGAGTGAGTGACCTGGTTCCCGAGTGAGTGAGTGACCCGGTTCCCGAGTGAGTGGGTGACCCGGTTCCCGAGTGAGTGGGTGACCCGGTTCCCGAGTGAGTGAGTGACCTGGTTCCTGAGTGAGTGAACAAGTGGAAGACGTGGTTCCTGAGTGAGCGAGCGAGTTGAAGTCGCGGTTCCTGAGTGAGTGAGTGACCCGGTTCCCGAGTGAGTGAGTGAGTGACCTGGTTCCTGAGTGAGTGAGTGAGTGGAAGATGCAGTTCCCGAGTGAGTGAGTGAGTGGAAGACACGGTTCCTGAGTGAGTGAGTGAGTGGATGACGCGGTTCTCGACTGAGTGAGTGAGTGGATGACGCGGTTCTCGACTGAGTGAGCGAGTGGGTGACGCGGTTCCCGAGTGAGTGAGTGACCCGGTTCCTGAGTGAGTGAGTGGAAGACGCGGTTCCTGAGTGAGTGAATGAGTGGATGATGCGGTTCCCGAGTGAGTGAGTGGATGACGCGGTTCCCGAGTGAGTGAGCGAGTGGATGACGTGGTTCCCGAGTGAGTGAGTGGGTGACGCGGTTCCCGAGTGAGTGAGTGAGTGGATGACGCGGTTCCCAAGTGAGTGAGTGAGTGGGTGACGCGGTTCCCGAGTGAGTGAGTGACCCGGTTCCTGAGTGAGTGAGTGAGTGGATGACGCGGTTCCCGAGTGAGTGAGTGGGTGACGCGGTTCCCGAGTGAGTGAGTGAGTGGATGACGCGGTTCCCAAGTGAGTGAGTGAGTGGGTGACGCGGTTCCCGAGTGAGTGAGTGACCCGGTTCCTGAGTGAGTGAGTGAGTGGATGACGCGGTTCCCGAGTGAGTGAGTGAGTGGGTGACACGGTTCCCGAGTGAGTGAGTGAGTGGATGACGCGGTTCCCGAGTGAGTGAGTGAGTGGATGACGCGGTTCCCAAGTGAGTGAGTGAGTGGGTGACGCGGTTCCCGAGTGAGTGAGTGACCCGGTTCCTGAGTGAGTGAGTGAGTGGATGACGCGGTTCCCGAGTGAGTGAGTGAGTGGGTGACACGGTTCCCGAGTGAGTGAGTGAGTGGATGACGTGGTTCCCAAGTGAGTGAGTGAGTGGGTGACTCGGTTCCCGAGTGAGTGAGTGACCTGGTTCCTGAGTGAGTGAGTGAGTGGAAGACGCGGTTCCTGAGTGAGCGAATGAGTGGATGATGCGGTTCCCGAGTGAGTGAGTGAGTGGGTGACGCGGTTCCCGAGTGAGTGACTGACCGGTTCCTGAGTGAGTGAGTGAGTGAGTGAGTGGAAGACGCGGTTCCCAAGTGAGTGACTGAGTGAGTGAGTGTGTGGGTGACGCGGTTCCCGAGTGAGTGAGTGAGTGGGTGACGCGGTTCCCGAGTGAGTGAGTGACCCGGTTCCTGAGTGAGTGAGTGAGTGGAAGACGCGGTTCCTGAGTGAGCGAATGAGTGGATGATGCGGTTCCCGAGTGAGTGAGTGAGTGGGTGACGCGGTTCCCGAGTGAGTGAGTGAGTGGGTGATGCGGTTCCCGAGTGAGTGAGTGACCCGGTTCCTGAGTGAGTGAGTGAGTGAGCGGCAGACGCGGTTCCTGAGTGAGCGAGTGACCTGGTTCCTGAGTGAGTGGGTGACGCGGTTCCCAAGTGAGTGAGTGACCTGGTTCCTGAGTGAGTAGGTGACGCGGTTCCTGAGTGAGTGAGTGAGTGGACGACCCGGTTCCCGAGTGAGTGGGTGACCCGGTTCCCGAGTGAGTGAGTGACCTGGTTCCTGAGTGAGTGAACAAGTGGAAGACGTGGTTCCTGAGTGAGCGAGCGAGTTGAAGTCGCGGTTCCTGAGTGAGTGAGTGACCCGGTTCCCGAGTGAGTGAGTGAGTGACCTGGTTCCTGAGTGAGTGAGTGAGTGGAAGATGCAGTTCCCGCGTGAGTGAGTGACCTGGTTCCTGAGTGAGTGAGTGAGTGGATGACGCGGTTCCCGAGTGAGTGAGTGACCCGGTTCCTGAGTGAGTGAGTGGAAGACGCGGTTCCCGAGTGAGTGAGTGACCTTGTTCCTGAGTGAGTGAGTGAGTGGGTGACGCGGTTCCTGAGTGAGTGAGTGGAAGACGCGGTTCCCGAGTGAGTGAGTGACCCGGTTCCTGAGTGAGTGAGTGAGTGGAAGACGCGGTTCCCGAGTGAGTGAGTGACCTGGTTCCTGAGTGAGTGAGTGAGTGGATGACGCGGTTCCCGACTGAGTGAGCGAGTGGGTGACGCGGTTCCCGAGTGAGTGATTGACCCGGTTCCTGAGTGAGTGAGTGAGTGAGTGGAAGATGTGGTTCCTGAGTGAGTGAGCGAGTAGAAGACACGGTTCCTCAGTGAGTGAGTGAGTGGATGACGCGGTTCCCGAGTGAGTGAGTGAGTGAGTGGGTGACGCGGTTCCCGAGTGAGTGAGTGAGTGGATGACGCGGTTCCCAAGTGAGTGAGTGGGTGACGCGGTTCCCGAGTGAGTGAGTGACCCGGTTCCTGAGTGAGTGAGTGAGTGAGTGGATGACGCGGTTCCCGAGTGAGTGAGTGAGTGGAAGACGCGGTTCCCGAGTGAGTGAGTGACCCGGTTCCTGAGTGAGTGAGTGAGTGAGTGGAAGACGCGGTTCCCGAGTGAGTGAGTGACCCGGTTCCAGAGTGAGTGGATGACGCGGTTCCCAAGTGAGTGAGTGGGTGACGCGGTTCCCGAGTGAGTGAGTGACCCGGTTCCTGAGTGAGTGAGTGGATGACGCGGTTCCCGAGTGAGTGAGTGAGTGGAAGACGCGGTTCCCGAGTGAGTGAGTGACCCGGTTCCTGAGTGAGTGAGTGAGTGGAAGACGCGGTTCCCGAGTGAGTGAGTGACCCGGTTCCTGAGTGAGTGAGTGAGTGGAAGACGCGGTTCCCGAGTGAGTGAGTGACCCAGTTCGTGAGTGAGTGAGTGACGCGGTTCCTGAGTGAGTGAGTGAGTGGAAGACGCGGTTCCCGAGTGAGTGAGTGACCCGGTTCCTGAGTGAGTGAGTGAGTGGAAGACGCGGTTCCCGAGTGAGTGAGTGACCTGGTTCCTGAGTGAGTGAGTGAGTGGAAGACACGGTTCCTCAGTGAGTGAGTGAGTGGATGACGCGGTTCCCGAGTGAGTGAGTGAGTGAGTGGGTGACGCGGTTCCCGAGTGAGTGAGTGAGTGGATGACGCGGTTCCCAAGTGAGTGAGTGGGTGACGCGGTTCCCGAGTGAGTGAGTGACGCGGTTCCTGAGTGAGTGAGTGAGTGGACGACGCGGTTCCCGAGTGAGTGCGTGACGCGGTTCCTGAGTGAGTGTGTGTCCTGGTTCCTGAGTGAGTGAACAAGTGGAAGACGTGTTTCCCGAGTGAGTGATTGACCCGGTTCCTGAGTGAGTGAGTGGAAGATGTGGTTCCTGAGTGAGCGAGCGAGTGGAAGACACGGTTCCTGAGTGAGCGAGTGGAAGATGTGGTTCCTGAGTGAGCGAGCGAGTGGAAGACACGGTTCCTGAGTGAGCGAATGAGTGGATGACGCGGTTCTCGACTGAGTGAGCGAGTGGGTGACGCGGTTCCCGAGTGAGTGAGTGACCCGGTTCCTGAGTGAGTGAGTGGAAGACGCGGTTCCTGAGTGAGTGAATGAGTGGATGATGCGGTTCCCGAGTGAGTGAGTGGATGACGCGGTTCCCGAGTGAGTGAGCGAGTGGATGACGTGGTTCCCGAGTGAGTGAGCGAGTGGATGACGTGGTTCCCGAGTGAGTGAGTGAGTGGATGACGCGGTTTCCGTGTGAGTGAGTGGGTGACGCGGTTCCCGAGTGAGTGAGTGAGTGAGTGGATGACGCGGTTCCCAAGTGAGTG
Organism: Hypanus sabinus; assembly: GCF_030144855.1. Classification (NCBI taxonomy): domain Eukaryota; kingdom Metazoa; phylum Chordata; class Chondrichthyes; order Myliobatiformes; family Dasyatidae; genus Hypanus; species Hypanus sabinus. The sequence goes on along the minus strand of NC_082719.1, from coordinate 103,484,061 downwards.
AGTGAGTGGGTGACCCGGTTCCTGAGTGAGTGAGTGAGTGAGTGGAAGACACGGTTCCCAAGTGAGTGAGTGAGTGGGTGACGCGGTTCCCGAGTGAGTGAGTGACCCAGTTCCTGAGTGAGTGAGTGAGTGGATGACGCGGTTCCCGAGTGAGTGAGTGAGTGGGTGACACGGTTCCCGAGTGAGTGAGTGAGTGGATGACGTGGTTCCCGAGTGAGTGGGTGACTCGGTTCCCGAGTGAGTGGGTGACTCGGTTCCCGAGTGAGTGAGTGAGTGAGTGGAAGACGCGGTTCCTGAGTGAGCGAATGAGTGGATGATGCGGTTCCCGAGTGAGTGAGTGACCGGTTCCTGAGTGAGTGAGTGAGTGAGTGGAAGACGCGGTTCCCAAGTGAGTGACTGAGTGAGTGAGTGAGTGGGTGACGCGGTTCCTGAGTGAGCGAGTGACCTGGTTCCTGAGTGAGTGGGTGACGCGGTTCCCAAGTGAGTGAGTGACCTGGTTCCTGAGTGAGTAGGTGACGCGGTTCCTGAGTGAGCGAATGAGTGGAAGATGCGGTTCCCGAGTGAGTGGACGACCCGGTTCCTGAGTGAGTGAGTGACCTGGTTCCTGAGTGAGTGAGTGACCTGGTTCCCGAGTGAGTGAGTGACCCGGTTCCCGAGTGAGTGAGTGACCCGGTTCCCGAGTGAGTGGGTGACCCGGTTCCCGAGTGAGTGAGTGACCTGGTTCCTGAGTGAGTGAACAAGTGGAAGACGTGGTTCCTGAGTGAGCGAGCGAGTTGAAGTCGCGGTTCCTGAGTGAGTGAGTGACCCGGTTCCCGAGTGAGTGAGTGAGTGACCTGGTTCCTGAGTGAGTGAGTGAGTGGAAGATGCAGTTCCCGAGTGAGTGAGTGAGTGGAAGACACGGTTCCTGAGTGAGTGAGTGAGTGGATGACGCGGTTCTCGACTGAGTGAGTGAGTGGATGACGCGGTTCTCGACTGAGTGAGCGAGTGGGTGACGCGGTTCCCGAGTGAGTGAGTGACCCGGTTCCTGAGTGAGTGAGTGGAAGACGCGGTTCCTGAGTGAGTGAATGAGTGGATGATGCGGTTCCCGAGTGAGTGAGTGGATGACGCGGTTCCCGAGTGAGTGAGCGAGTGGATGACGTGGTTCCCGAGTGAGTGAGTGGGTGACGCGGTTCCCGAGTGAGTGAGTGAGTGGATGACGCGGTTCCCGAGTGAGTGAGTGAGTGGATGACGCGGTTCCCAAGTGAGTGAGTGAGTGGGTGACGCGGTTCCCGAGTGAGTGAGTGACCCGGTTCCTGAGTGAGTGAGTGAGTGGATGACGCGGTTCCCGAGTGAGTGAGTGAGTGGATGACGCGGTTCCCAAGTGAGTGAGTGAGTGGGTGACGCGGTTCCCGAGTGAGTGAGTGACCCGGTTCCTGAGTGAGTGAGTGAGTGGATGACGCGGTTCCCGAGTGAGTGAGTGAGTGGGTGACACGGTTCCCGAGTGAGTGAGTGAGTGGATGACGCGGTTCCCGAGTGAGTGAGTGAGTGGATGACGCGGTTCCCAAGTGAGTGAGTGGGTGACGCGGTTCCCGAGTGAGTGAGTGACCCGGTTCCTGAGTGAGTGAGTGAGTGGATGACGCGGTTCCCGAGTGAGTGAGTGAGTGGGTGACACGGTTCCCGAGTGAGTGAGTGAGTGGATGACGTGGTTCCCAAGTGAGTGAGTGAGTGGGTGACTCGGTTCCCGAGTGAGTGAGTGACCTGGTTCCTGAGTGAGTGAGTGAGTGGAAGACGCGGTTCCTGAGTGAGCGAATGAGTGGATGATGCGGTTCCCGAGTGAGTGAGTGAGTGGGTGACGCGGTTCCCGAGTGAGTGACTGACCGGTTCCTGAGTGAGTGAGTGAGTGAGTGGAAGACGCGGTTCCCAAGTGAGTGACTGAGTGAGTGAGTGTGTGGGTGACGCGGTTCCCGAGTGAGTGAGTGAGTGGGTGACGCGGTTCCCGAGTGAGTGAGTGACCCGGTTCCTGAGTGAGTGAGTGAGTGGAAGACGCGGTTCCTGAGTGAGCGAATGAGTGGATGATGCGGTTCCCGAGTGAGTGAGTGAGTGGGTGACGCGGTTCCCGAGTGAGTGAGTGAGTGGGTGATGCGGTTCCCGAGTGAGTGAGTGACCCGGTTCCTGAGTGAGTGAGTGAGTGAGCGGCAGACGCGGTTCCTGAGTGAGCGAGTGACCTGGTTCCTGAGTGAGTGGGTGACGCGGTTCCCAAGTGAGTGAGTGACCTGGTTCCTGAGTGAGTAGGTGACGCGGTTCCTGAGTGAGTGAGTGAGTGGACGACCCGGTTCCCGAGTGAGTGGGTGACCCGGTTCCCGAGTGAGTGAGTGACCTGGTTCCTGAGTGAGTGAACAAGTGGAAGACGTGGTTCCTGAGTGAGCGAGCGAGTTGAAGTCGCGGTTCCTGAGTGAGTGAGTGACCCGGTTCCCGAGTGAGTGAGTGAGTGACCTGGTTCCTGAGTGAGTGAGTGAGTGGAAGATGCAGTTCCCGCGTGAGTGAGTGACCTGGTTCCTGAGTGAGTGAGTGAGTGGATGACGCGGTTCCCGAGTGAGTGAGTGACCCGGTTCCTGAGTGAGTGAGTGGAAGACGCGGTTCCCGAGTGAGTGAGTGACCTTGTTCCTGAGTGAGTGAGTGAGTGGGTGACGCGGTTCCTGAGTGAGTGAGTGGAAGACGCGGTTCCCGAGTGAGTGAGTGACCCGGTTCCTGAGTGAGTGAGTGAGTGGAAGACGCGGTTCCCGAGTGAGTGAGTGACCTGGTTCCTGAGTGAGTGAGTGAGTGGATGACGCGGTTCCCGACTGAGTGAGCGAGTGGGTGACGCGGTTCCCGAGTGAGTGATTGACCCGGTTCCTGAGTGAGTGAGTGAGTGAGTGGAAGATGTGGTTCCTGAGTGAGTGAGCGAGTAGAAGACACGGTTCCTCAGTGAGTGAGTGAGTGGATGACGCGGTTCCCGAGTGAGTGAGTGAGTGAGTGGGTGACGCGGTTCCCGAGTGAGTGAGTGAGTGGATGACGCGGTTCCCAAGTGAGTGAGTGGGTGACGCGGTTCCCGAGTGAGTGAGTGACCCGGTTCCTGAGTGAGTGAGTGAGTGAGTGGATGACGCGGTTCCCGAGTGAGTGAGTGAGTGGAAGACGCGGTTCCCGAGTGAGTGAGTGACCCGGTTCCTGAGTGAGTGAGTGAGTGAGTGGAAGACGCGGTTCCCGAGTGAGTGAGTGACCCGGTTCCAGAGTGAGTGGATGACGCGGTTCCCAAGTGAGTGAGTGGGTGACGCGGTTCCCGAGTGAGTGAGTGACCCGGTTCCTGAGTGAGTGAGTGGATGACGCGGTTCCCGAGTGAGTGAGTGAGTGGAAGACGCGGTTCCCGAGTGAGTGAGTGACCCGGTTCCTGAGTGAGTGAGTGAGTGGAAGACGCGGTTCCCGAGTGAGTGAGTGACCCGGTTCCTGAGTGAGTGGGTGACCCGGTTCCTGAGTGAGTGAGTGAGTGAGTGGAAGACGCGGTTCCCGAGTGAGTGAGTGACCCGGTTCCCGAGTGAGTGAGTGACCCGGTTCCCGAGTGAGTGAGTGACCCGGTTCCTGAGTGAGTGAGTGACCCGGTTCCCGAGTGAGTGGGTGACCCGGTTCCCGAGTGAGTGGGTGACCCGGTTCCCGAGTGAGTGGGTGACGCGGTTCCTGAGTGAGTGAGTGGGTGACCCGGTTCCCGAGTGAGTGAGTGACCCGGTTCCCGAGTGAGTGAGTGACCCGGTTCCTGAGTGAGTGAGTGAGTGGACGACGCGGTTCCCGAGTGAGTGAGTGGGTGACCCGGTTCCCGAGTGAGTGAGTGACCCGGTTCCCGAGTGAGTGGGTGACCCGGTTCCCGAGTGAGTGAGTGACCCGGTTCCTGAGTGAGTGAGTGAGTGGACGACGCGGTTCCCGAGTGAGTGCGTGACGCGGTTCCCGAGTGAGAGTGTGTCCTGGTTCCTGAGTGAGTGAACAAGTGGAAGACGTGTTTCCCGAGTGAGTGATTGACCCGGTTCCTGAGTGAGTGAGTGGAAGATGTGGTTCCTGAGTGAGCGAGCGAGTGGAAGACACGGTTCCTGAGTGAGCGAATGAGTGGATGACGCGGTTCTCGACTGAGTGAGCGAGTGGGTGACGCGGTTCCCGAGTGAGTGAGTGACCCGGTTCCTGAGTGAGTGAGTGGAAGACGCGGTTCCTGAGTGAGTGAATGAGTGGATGATACGGTTCCCGAGTGAGCGAGTGAGTGGATGACGCGGTTCCCGAGTGAGTGAGTGAGTGGATGACGCGGTTCCCGAGTGAGTGAGTGAGTGGATGACGCGGTTCCCGAGTGAGTGAGTGGGTGACGCGGTTCCCGAGTGAGTGAGTGAGTGGATGACGCGGTTCCCGAGTGAGTGAGTGAGTGGATGACGCGGTTCCCGAGTGAGTGAGTGGATGACGCGGTTCCCGAGTGAGTGAGTGGGTGACGCGGTTCCCGAGTGAGTGAGTGAGTGAGTGGATGACGCGGTTCCTGAGTGAGTGAGTGACCCGGTTCCTGAGTGAGTGAGTGAGTGAGTGGAAGACGCGGTTCCTGAGTGAGTGAGTGAGTGGGTGACGCGGTTCCCGAGTGAGTGAGTGACCCGGTTCCTGAGTGAGTGAGTGAGTGGATGACGCGGTTCCCGAGTGAGTGAGTGAGTGGGTGACACGGTTCCCGAGTGAGTGAGTGAGTGGATGACGTGGTTCCCGAGTGAGTGGGTGACTCGGTTCCCGAGTGAGTGAGTGAGTGAGTGGAAGACGCGGTTCCTGAGTGAGTGACTGACCGGTTCCTGAGTGAGTGAGTGAGTGAGTGGAAGACGCGGTTCCCAAGTGAGTGACTGAGTGAGTGAGTGTGTGGGTGACGCGGTTCCCGAGTGAGTGAGTGACCCGGTTCCTGAGTGAGTGAGTGAGTGGAAGACGCGGTTCCTGAGTGAGCGAATGAGTGGATGACGCGGTTCCCGAGTGAGTGTGTGACCCGGTTCCTGAGTGAGTGAGTGGGTGATGCGGTTCCCGAGTGAGTGACTGACCCGGTTCCTGAGTGAGTGAGTGAGTGAGTGGAAGACGCGGTTCCTGAGTGAGCGAATGAGTGGATGACGCGGTTCCCGAGTGAGTGACGCGGTTCCCGAGTGAGTGAGTGAGTGAGTGAGTGGAAGACGCGGTTCCTGAGTGAGCGAATGAGTGGATGATGCGGTTCCCGAGTGAGTGAAAGACCCGGTTCCTGAGTGCGTGAGCGAGTGGGTGATGCGGTTCCCGAGTGAGTGACGCGGTTCCCGAGTGAGTGTGTGACCCGGTTCCTGAGTGAGTGAGTGAGTGAGTGGATGATGCGGTTCCCGAGTGAGTGACTGACCCGGTTCCTGAGTGAGTGAGTGAGCGAGTGGGTGATGCGGTTCCCGAGTGAGTGAAAGACCCGGTTCCTGAGTGAGCGAGTGAGCGAGTGGGTGATGCGGTTCCCGAGTGAGTGAAAGACCCGGTTCCTGAGTGACCTTGGAGTTATCACAAAGTCCACCCACTTGAGGTATCAGACACAGCTGCAGCATTGGGTCATTCAGTCCATCGTGTCTGCTCTGCTGCTCAGTATTTGCTTATTTTTTTCCCTCACACCCTCATTCTCTTGCCTTCTCGTTGCACCCTTTGGCATCCTGACTAATCAAGAACCTATCCAACTCTGCTTTAAACCTATTGAATGACTTGGCATTCACTCTATCTGGGCCTTTCAATATTTGATGGGTTTCAATGAGATTTTTCCCTCATTTATATTACTGATATTTTGCGTTAAATTTATTGTTTTGTGGCAGCTGTACAATGTAAAACATAAAAATTGCAAATAATTATGATAAGAAATGTGTATTTACAGATTAAATGAGTAGTGCAAAAGGCAAAATCATGAGCTAATGGACAAGGGTTCATTGTCCGTTCTGAAATGTGATGGTGGAGGGGAAGCTGTTGCTTCAATGTTGAGTGTGTGATCCTTGTTCCCATCTCACTAGATTTATTATGACAAGTATTTAATCTGACTGATATGACATGTATTAAATCTTCCTTGTGTTATGATATACATATGGCAAATGGAGGGTCAACTTCACTCTTCATATGCTGTGTGTTTACATGTATTAGGAACTTGCTGTGACAAGCAACAAAACCACATTTAATGTAAAGGAATTATATAAAAACAAAGTTAGATGTTATAGACCAGATATGGAGCAAATGTGCGTAAATGCCAGCATGCACAGTGTTTACAATACAAGCAACATTATAAAAAGTAGTTTAAAATGTTTACTGTGCAGTGACGGGGGTGGGGTGGGCGGACTAGAATGGTCGCTAGATTAACTGTCTTCATGTATCAAACATCCGACTTCTAATTTTATCCAAACTTAAACACAACATAATGGAGGTGAGCCAGAAAAACAGTCAGTGGGTTGGGATCCTTCTAATAAAGTTGGGAAAGCTATCATGCATTGAGCAGGAGCAGGAACATTTCCTACTTCCTTTGGAATAATCCCAAAGATTGCCGTAAATGAATTAGGTTGTAGGTCCAAACCCATGACTTTTGATAACGTTCTAAAAACATCTCTCCAAAAATTATTTAACTTTATACAGAACCAAAACATATGAGTTAAGGTAGCCACCTCAGTGTTGCATCTATCACAGGTGGGAATTATATTAGAAAAAATATGTGCTAGTTTATCTTTTGACATATGTGCCCTGTGCACTATCTTGAACTGAATCAAAGAGTGACAGGCACAGATAGATGAATTGTTAACTAAATGATAAACTTTATTCCATTGATCATCTGGAAGTGACTCCTGAAGTTCCAATTCCCAAGCATGTTTAACCTTATCATTAGACATCATTTGTAAATTCATTAGCCATTCATACTTAATGGCTATCAATCCTTTTTAAAATGGTTTAAGCTTAAAGATAGCATCTATCATATTTGGTAAATGAGCAAATGGGTAATTCAATAACATTTAAAAAAAATCTTGACTTGTAAATATCTAAAAAAAATTGTGCATTAGATATATCATATTTATCCACTAGCTGCGAAAAAGATATTAAACAGTTCTCTAAAAACAAATCTAAAAAAGTTTTTATTCCCTTTCAGCAAACTTGGCGACCTTTTATTCAATATTTTCATGTGATCTAATTGTTCTTTTTCTTTTATTTTACTTTTTTAGGTAAATTTTTTTTCTTCTCCCTGAAGTTTTAGATTTGACCAGAAGGATTTTTCTTCTTTTAAAAAAAACAAAAAAAAATTATATCCTCAAAATGGACTGCCCAGTTTCCTTTTTTTGTTTTAGGTTAGTTTAGTGGTTTTGTTTCATAATAGAAATCTTGAGTCTCGTTTTTCTATGAATTGTTGAGGAGTTGTGGTTCTTTTTTATATTGGCTCAGTATACTATACATGATTTTGACAGTGTGTATTTTTGTTTGTACCTTTATTGAAATATGTATTTGAGATAACTTCTCTGACTTGTATTTATCCCTATTCTTCTAAATTAATAAAAAAGATTGAAATGAAAAGATTAACTGTCTTTCGTGGTGGGGTGGAGGTGTCTCTACCAAGGGGGTGTAAGGTGCTGCTTCCCTCACAAGCCGTTAGTCTGCAGGTTGCCCTTGGAAGGAGTAGCACCTGTTTAGGCCCCCCCCAATCAGTGTCAAGGTCACGGGCAGCAGGGGAACAGGTGGTGGATGGTCACGTGTGTAGCTGGCCCATATCATGAGTCCTGTTTATGTGACCACTGGCGCCAGGCAGACAATCTCTGGAGAGTATTGACAATGACTGGGCTCATCTGTCTTGTGTAGACACTGTCCAGAAGGCAGAGGCAAACCACTACTGTAGAAAAATTTGCCAAGAACTACCATGGTCATGAGATCATGATTGCCCACGTCACACATCACAGGGTGATACCTGGGGACGGGGGGACGGGGGGGGTGGTGGTGATAGAAACTTTTTTTAGGATGGCATGAAGTTTTGTTTTAGTAGGCTTGGTGCACTTTGCAGAAGGGAGCAATACAAAGCTGTCATAACATTAGACTGGGGTAACAGATGGAGAGGAATAACTGGAATGGTTGGTCAGATTAACTTCGTAGGGGAAAATCTCTTAAGATGGTGTGATAACTACAGCCATTATTTTTGTTTGTGTTGTAGATTGTTACAATGAGTGTTTGGAAGTGAAGTTGACGTATCGTCCAGGGAACCTGTAGAAAGCCTTGTGAGCTGGATACCAGTCTGAAAACACCAATGCTCTCACGTTGAATACGAGTTGATTCCGGCTGGGCACTTCGTTCTCCTCACTGAACTTGTTTAGCACGAGTTTTCTCCAGCTGCACAATCTCATCTCACAATACTGCATATTGATGCAACGAGGTGCCCCGTGGTACATTAGCACCTATCCCACGTTGGTCCACGTTCACTCGCTTGTGCCCACTACAGTTGCCAGGGCTGTGACCTCCAGAGCTGTATGTTATATAGAGTTTTATACTGATAATTTAAGAGAAAATGTCTGGTTTGTATATATTGATTTGCTGCAATTTTGTACAATGTAGACTTTGTTTAAATGCTATTTATATCTTGATGTGGACTATGTCTAAAAATAAAATTATTTTTCTGTAATTATTGGAATGGAAGCAATTAATTAAAATGTGTGCAGTGTCTGACATCTGTGATTGTAGCTGGGGGGTGGGCATCAATGGGCCTCTGGGGGACCACAATAACATAGCAGATAGTGTGATGCTATTGCAGCTCCAGGCGTCGGAGATTGGAGTTCAATTCCAGTGGCATCTGCAAGAAAGTCTGTACATTCATAGAAAGATAGAAAACCTATAGCACAATACAGGCTCTTCAGCCCACAATGCCATGCTGGACATGTACTTAAGAAATTACCTAGAGTTACCCATAGGCCTCTATTTTTCTAAGCTCCATGAATCTATCCAGGAGTCTCTTAAAAGACCCTATCATTTCCGCCTCCACCACTGTTGTTGGCAGCCCATTTGCAGCATCTGCAGAATCTCTCGTGTGTCATTGTTCAATCTCTGGTTAACACCAGTGGGCAAAGTATATTTATTATTAAAGTCTGTTTACATTACACACCCTTGAGATATGTGTCCTTACAGGCAGCCACAGAACAAACAAAACCAAGGAACCTATTAAAAATACTAACAAGCATTCAATGTGCAGAGAGAGAGAGAAAAAAATAAATCTTGCGAGCAATGGAAGTAAGCCAATAGTATTTAGAACAAAAGTGAGTCTACAGACATGGAGCCTGTAGCAGCCAGAGCAGGCCACAGCCTCAACCTCAGTTCAGCACATAACGGAGTGAGCATTATGGAGTCTGGAACAGGCCACAGCCTCAACCTCAGTTCAGCACATAACGGAGTGAGTATTATGGAGTCTGGAGCAGCCAGAGCCTCAACCTCAGTTCAGCACATAACGGAGTGAGCATTATGGAGTCTGGAGCAGCCAGAGCAGGTCACAGCCTCGGCTTCGGTTCAGCACATAACGGAGTGAGCATTATGGAGTCTGGAACAGGCCACAGCCTCAGCCTCGGTTCAGCACATAACGGAGTGAGCATTATGGAGTCTGGAACAGGCCACAGCCTCGGCCTCGGTTCAGCACATAACGGAGTGAGCATTATGGAGTCTGGAACAGGCCACAGCCTCGGCCTCAGTTCAGCACATAATGGATTAAGGGATAGGCTGGTGCTCAGCTCAATTCTCCATGAGGTTTACTCATCTCTGCATTGAACTGAGGCTGTGGTCTGCAACTAACGGGCTTCAGGATCGTGAGTGACTGCTTTGTGGCTGTGGACGCATTTGTCATTTCAGTTCAGAATGTTATTCGCTTACTTTTATCGGTTGCACGATCTGTTTTCTCCCCCTGCACATTGGGCGTTTGACAGTTCTCTTTCTTTTAGTGGGTTTTATTGGGTTTCTTTGTCTTGTGGCTGCCTGTAAGGAGACGAATCTCAAGGTTGTGTATAACGTACATCATACTTTCAACTTTGCCTCATTGCAGTTCTCACTGGGTTTCCAAACCTCTGGAAAACCTCAGCAGAAGCAAAATATATTAGCCTGTTTGCCATATCATCCGTCTCGCCACAGGGATTTAAAACTTTGTGCAGAGCCACATTCCCCAGTTTTACCTCTGATATTGTCATCCAGCCCTCTCCTAATGAGTGATGCCATTGTTTCGGCAAGTTAAATCTGGACTGATGTCATGATCACTGCATTGTAAGAGGCAGGAACAAGGAGGGCAGGGAATCACATAAGCCTCGATTTCTCTAGCTTCTGGTTATTTTTACCCCTTCTCTTCTCTTCACTTGCCCATCACCTCCCTCTGGGTCCCCTCCTGCTTCGTCTTCTCCCATGGTCCACTCTCCTCTCTTATCAGACACTTTCTTGGTTGCAGGTAGTGTTATGTGTGATGAGAGAACCAGATGGAGATGGGGTCCAGAGCTGACACCCCCCCGTGAACTATGCTGCTAACAAGAGAGAGAGATGGAGAACAGAGGGAGAGGCATCTGATACAGATAAGAGAGAGAGAGAGAGAGAGAGAGAGAGAGAGAGAGAGAGAGAGAGAGAGAGAGAGAGAGAGAGAGAGACATGATTTAGTATTATGGCTTCTTCACTGATTATTTACCTTTTGCTACAAGGACGCTTCTTTGCTCATTAACATTCTTGCGGAGACAGCGGGGAGTGGTCAGTTTGATGGACATGGAGTTGATGGATCCATCAGTGGGGATAAAAGACGGGCCTGCGGAGACACCCATAGACACTGCGAGAGTGTTGTGCACCTACAGGAAGGTGGGGGCTTGGAGGACCGAATCAGGAGATCGGTCAGTAAAGCTCACAGAGTGACGGCAGGACCGGTGGGGACTTGTGTGGGTCTCCACTCATGCCAGAGTGACGAGCCCACCACGGAAGAACGGTCTAGCCGAGAACGGAGGGGTCATAACCGGATGACCACAACAGTACAACGGAACAAGAAGACAACGGAAGGTTTGCCCGCTGCAGCTGCTTCTCTCTCTCTCTCTCTCTCTCTCTCCCCCCTCCCTCTCTCTCTCTCTCTCTCTCCCCCTCCCTCTCTCTCTCTCTCTCTCTCCCTCTCTCTCTCCAACGTCACAACAGCAACTACCTCAACTTAAACTGAACTGAACTGAACTCTGCTGAACTCTGCATTATCTTAAGACTATTCATTTACTCCTAGACTTTGATAGAGCTTGGTTTTTGATTCCTATTTCTACACTTCTGTATACTTTCTGTACACTTTAGTTACAGTACCACCAGACTCCAACGTATCAGTCCATTTCCGCTGGCTCGTTAACCCAGATATGGGGTACGTAACAGTAGTGTTGAGGAAGCAGGTAGGCTGAAGAAGGGCTTAGACAGAATATGAGAATGGGCAAGAAAGTGGCAAATGAAAAACGCATGGTCATGCACTTTGGTAGTAGAAATAATTGTGCAGACTATTTTCTAAATGGGGAGAAAATCCAAAAATCTGACATGCAAAGGGATTTGGGAGTCCTTGTACAAAACACCCTAAAGGTTAACTTTCAGATTGAGTCAGTGGTGAGGAAGGTAAATGCAATGCTAGCATTCATTTCAAGAGGACTAGAATACAAGAGCAGGGATGTGATGCTGAGGCTTTATAAGGCACTGGCGAGGCCTCACCTTGAGTATTGTGAACAGTTTTGGCTCCTCATCTAAGAAAAGATGTGCTGGCATTGGAGAGGGTCCAGAGGCAGTTCACAAGAATGATTCCAGGAATCATTTGAGGAACATTTGATGGCTCTGGATCTGTACTCACTGGAATTCAGAAGGATGAGGGGGATCTCACTGAAACCTTTTGAATGTTGAAAGGCCTAGACAGAGTAGATGTGGAAAGGATGTTTCCCGTGTTGGGGGAGTCTAGGACAAGAGGGCACAGCCTCAGGATAGAGGGACGTTCATTTAAAACTGAGATGCGGAGAAATTTCTTTAGCCAGAGGGTAGTGAATTTGTGGAATTTATTACCACAGGCAGCTGTGGAGACCAGGCCATTGGGTGTATTTAAGGCAGAGATTGATAGGTTCTTGATTGGACACGGCATCAAAGGTTACGGGGAGAAGGCTGAGGAACGGGAAAGAAGATCAACCATAATTGAATGGTGGAGCAGACTTGATGGGCCAAATGGCCTAATTCTGCTCCTATGTCTTGTGGTCTTATGGATGAATTATTCTCTGATTTTGGCAAATGTTTCATCATCCCAGTAGATGTAGCCAGTGCGTTGTTGACTGGTGTGCCCTCTGAATGCTTGGCCTTTATATACTTTTCAATCAGCTGATTAGCCATCATTTTGGAAAGTCAAGTGCGATATGGGGAAGAAATCTCGTTCATATTGGCTGTGTAGCAAACTTCATGCATCGTGGTCTGGAATTTAGCCTGCACTGGCTCATAAATAGGATCAAGGTCTATGTGTTTGTTAACAGAATTGTTTGCAGAAAACCATGTTTCCAGGAATTCTCTTGCATGTTGCGTGTTCGTTTGCACCATGACTTTCACAGATGCCCCTCTGTGCCTCTCTTGACTTCATGGGGCGACACTAGGGAGAGTTGGTCATGCCACTTCACAACCAGTTGATGTTCATGGACCCTTGTGGATCGTTTTCTCCCCGTTCGGCTGACATAATATTCGCTGCAGTCCCCACATTGCATTTTGCAGACCACATTGTTCATGTCTAATAGTTTGGTTCCTTCTTTTGGTCAGCAGAATACTTTCTTCAATGCTGCTGTTGGTTTGTGCACAACCGAAATTCTATGTTCTTGGAGCAGTTGGGTCATCATTTCCAAGATATTTTAAATATACAGAGGGACAACCTACTTGGTCGCTTCTTGGTGCATTGTGGACCTTGTAGGTATCTTTGTATGAAGTTCCATGGGTATCCGTTTCATAGAAACATAGAAAACCTACAGCATGTTGTGGCCATCAGTGAGTCATGGCTGAAACATTATAGCTGTCAGCTTAATGTCTAAGGATACGCTTTGTATCAAAAAGACAGACAGGAAGGCAAAGGAGATGGTGTTGATCTGTAGGTAAAAAATGAAATGAAATTATTTGAAAGAGATGAGATGAGGTCAGAAGGTGTTGAACCATTATTCTGGATTGAGATACTGTGCAATATACTGGAATTGTGATTGAATTCAACCTGAAATTTGAAAAGGAGAAGCTGAAGTCAGATGTATCAGTAGTACAGTGGAGTAAAGGAAATTATAGAGGCATGAGAGAGGAAGAAAGGAAATTATAGGCAGTTAGTCTGACCTCAGTGTTGGTAAGAAGTTGGACTGACTTGTTAAGGATGTGGTTTTGGGGTACTTGGAGGCACATGATAAAATAGGCCATAGTCAGCACGGCTTCTTCAAAGAAAAATCTTACCTGACAAATCTGTTGGAATTCTTTGAAGAAATAACAAGCAGGATAGACAAGGGAGAATCAGTTGATGCTGTGTTATTGAATTTTCAGAAGGCTTTTGACAGGGTGCCACACATGAGGCTGCTTAACAAGTTACGAGCCCATAGTATTAAAGGAAAGTACTAGCATGGATAAAGCAGTACCTGATTGGCAGGAAGAAGAGCGGAAATAAAGGTAATTTTTTCTGTCAGGCCACTGGTGACTAGTGGTGTTCCACAGGGGCCAGTATTGGGACTGATTCTTTTCACATTGAATGTCCATGATCTGGATGATGGAATTGATGGCTTTGTTGCAGTCTACAATGATACGACAATAGGCAGGTAGTTCTGAGGAAGTAGAGAGGCTACAGAAGGACTTAGACAGTTTAGGAGAATGGACAAAGAAGTGGCAGATGGAATACAGTGTTGGGAAGTGTATGGTCAGGCACTTTGGTAGAAGAAATGAAAGAGTTGACTGTTTTCTAAATGGAAAGAAGGCCTCACCTTGAGTATTGTGAACAGTTTTGGGCTCCTTATCTAAGAAAAGATGCGCTGGCCTTGGAGAGGGTCCAGGTTACAATGAGACACAGCTTGTCACAAGGATGATTCCAGGAATGAAAGGGTTATCATACAAAGAATATCCTATGGCTCTGGGTCTGTACTCGCTGGAATTTAGAAGGATGAAGGGGGATCTCATTGAAATCTTTTGAATATTGAAAGGCCGAGACAGAGTAGTTGTGGAAAGGACATTTCTCGCTGGAGGATGTCTTGGACAAGAGGGCACAGCCTCAGGATAAAGAGGCATCCATTTAAAATAGAGATGTGGAGAAATTTATTTAGCCAGAAGTTGGTGAATTGGTGGAATTTGTTACCACAGCCAACTGTGGAGGCCAGGTCATTGCGTGTATTTAAGACAGAGATTGATAAGTTCTTGATTGGACACGACATCAAAGGTTTTGGGGAGAAGGCCGGGTCATGGGACTGAGGAGGGGAAAAAAAGGATTGACCTTGATTCATGGGCGGAGCAGACTAGATGGGCCAAATAGCCTAATTTTGCTCCTATGTCTTATTGTCTTACAAATAAATAACATTGAGAACATGAATTATTGAATCCTTTTAAGTGAGTCTATAGGTTACAGAATTAGCTTGGAGTTGAGATTATTCACACTGGTTCTGAAGCCCAATAATAATAAATATCAAACACATATTTGTCTGGGATATCAGCAAGCAAAGAAAATAGCTCTTACTGTGATAAAGGGAAAACTTCCAACAGAATTTACTTCAAGGTTTAAGAAAATCTCCTAAACAGAGCTAAATAGTAAAAATATAACAAAGGCGATAAACACTTTTGTTATAATATATTCTTTTGGCATAACATCTTGGTCCAAAATCGATCTGGAAAATTTACAAAGAAAAATAAGAACCGAAATGACAAATTTTAAAAGACACTCGAACACACTTAGGTTAACATTACCTAGGACAGAAGAAGGAAGAGGAATAACAGAATAAAAAAATTTACAGCACAGTTAGATAAAACAACACTCAGAATCCCACATGAGCATATATAATTCCAATCAGAGTACACACCACTAAACTTAAATGAAAGCAAAACCCAGAAAGATGAGACATTACCACTATTGAAAAGAAAGTTAACCAAGGAAGAGCATGACCCTCTGTGGAAGACTTCTTCATGATCTGAGCCAAATAGATGTTGACAGGGAGGTGTTGAGCACCTGGCTCAGAGTTGGAGATCTCTTCCCAGAAGCAGACGGGTTCCTTGTGGCAAACTGCAGCAGGCGGTAAATACAAAAAAATATAATAAGTACATAATAAAGGACCAAAAATTCAAGACGATAAATGTAGAAAGTGCCAAGAGAAAGCAGGAAAAATCCAACACGTTACAGGATCCTGCAGCAGTTTAACTCAGTCTGGTTAGCTACACAGGCACAATCAGTGGCAAACATCAATCACCAAAAGCTTGCTTTAAAATAAAAGCCAGCATACCTTATTATAAATGCAATCCTGACCCAGTTTTAGAGTCAGAGTCCTACAAGTTCACTACAGATCCATTATTACCGATAGGACGATCCATAATCACCATCTGAATATATTAGTACAGGATAAACACGCAAGAACAATTTATTTAATAGATATAGCCGTTACAAACACAAACAACATACAGAAATCAGCAGGTGAAAAATGCCAATTGAAAGCCTATGGAACATGAACAGGGTATACATTGTCCAATAGTCGTGCCTACAACTGGCATCATCCGAAAGTCACTACCCAATAGCATTAGACAATCAGGCTACACAGTAATATCAGTGTAAGTCTTCAGAAAGCCACAATACTAAACACCACTAGAATAGTCTGAAAGTTCCTAGCAATTGAGAAATGAGTGTGCTTGGCTATGCCTGTATCTCGAGCTTAGCCAGCCTGAGCTGAGAAAAAATAAATATATAATAGTAACTTATTTCCGGAGTACTTTTCATGCAGACAATGTAGTTCAAAATGCTTTACAATGGGATAAAAGTGCAAACATAATGATAAAAAATAAAAATAAGGATGAGAATGTGAGGCAAGAAGATGTTAGTTAAAAGCAAGATTAACTAAGTAGGTTATTAACACCCACTTGGCTTCACCTATCACCTTCTAGCTATCCCCCCTCCTTTTTATTTTGGCATCCCTACCCCCTCCTTTCCAGTCCTGATGAAGGGTCTCGGCCTGAGAAATCAGCTGTTTATTCATTGCCGAAGATGCTGCCTGTCCTACTGACTTCCTCCAGCATTTTGTGTGTGTTGCATTCCTAACAGTTTTAGATATTAAATTCCACAGTTTTAGAACTGACCAATTATGGTTGAAATCTATCTGTTTATCTTGGATTTATTTTTGGCTTAATCCAAGTAAGGCAGGTCTTGCATGGCAACAATAAAAAAACATTTCTTTCCTCCCACAGATGCTGTTCGACCTGCTGAGCTTCTCCAACAGACTGTGTTGCAATCAGCCTTCCACCAAGTCCTTCTCACTGTCCACATTCAATCATGCAAGTGATCCCCTCATTTTCATTCTTTCCCCATTGATACAGATTCATTATTGATCCCCAGTAAAAAGCCATGAGATGTAGGAGCAGAATTAGACCATTTGGCCCATCAAATCTGCAATTCTATTCTATCATGGCTGATTTATTATCTCTCTCAACCCCATTCTCCTGCTTTCCCCTGTGACTTTAGATGCCCTGTTTAATCAAGAACCTGTCACCCTCCACTTTATGTCTACCCAATGACTTGGCATTGACAGCCATCTGTGGCAATGAATTCCACAGATTCACTACCCTCTGGTTAATGAAATTCTTCCTCTTCCACCCTATAGCTAGATCTAGAATTCTCTCCAGATAGTATGGAATATTTGTGGAATGAGAAATGGAGTTGAAGCTGCAATAGGCATTCATTAATTCCTGCCTGAAGGCCTCATTCCTTTCTCACCTATGTAAGCGTCAATGAGACAGTCCATGACCTCTGACAGTTCAAAGTCCAAGTCATTTTATTGTCAAAGTGCGTGTCTGTCACAGGCAAAGCCTTCCCCTCCATTGAGCACATCTACAAGGAACACCACCACAAGAAAACAGCATCCCACCATCCAGCCCATGCTCTCTCCTCACTGACCTTTTATCTTTCCATTCTGTGGCAACGAATTCCACAGATTTACCACCCTCTGACTAAGGAATCCCTCCTGATCTCCGTACTGAAGGGGCATCCTTGTATCTGAGTCTGTGCCCTCTGGTCCTAGATTCCCTCATCCTTTCCACATCCACTCTATCTAGGCCTTTCAATATTCGATAGGCTGCAATAAGATCTTGCATCATTCCCTTAAACTCCAGCGAGTACAGGCCCAGAGCCATCAAACACTCCTCATATGTTAACCCTTTTTGTCCTGAGATAATTCTCGTAAGCCTCCTCTGTAGAGTTCTGGTTGCCCCGCTGTAGAAAGGATGTTGAGGCTTTGGAGAGGCTGCCCAGTTTAGAAGGAATGTGCTGTCACAAGAGGCTGGATAAACTTGTGCTGTCTACTCTGGAGAGTTGGAGGCCAAGGGGAGGTCTGGAGAGGCATAGACAGAGTGGACAGAGAGCATCTGTTTCCTAGAGTTGCAATGTCGAGTACCAGAGGACATGGACGGAAGGTGAGGGGGTGGGTTCAAAGGGGATGTGAGGGGTAAGTATTTTTACACAGAGAGTGGTGGGTGCCTGGAATGTACTGCCTGGTATGCTGGTAGAGTCAAACACATTAAGGATGTTTAAGAGATGTTTGGATAGGCACCTGGATGTAAGGAAGATGGAGGGATGTGGACATGGTGTAGGGAGGAGGGATTAGTGTTTGGGCGTTTTTGATTTGCTTTTTACCTGGCTTGGCATGACATTGTGGGCTGAATGGCCTGGTCCTGAGCTGTACTCTTCTATCTTCTCTACAATGCCAACATATCTTTTCTTAGATATGGGGCCTAAAGCAGAAACTTCATTCTGGTGAAGTCGAAAGCCCTTCTGTGAAATAACAACCATGAACATTGTGTGCTCTGACAGTCCGAGTTCCTGACCGTGCACTGTGGAGCAGTTTGCATTTCTGAGTTGACCTGGCCTCTCTTTCTTACAATCTGCAAGGTCAGATTATGTTCTTTTTGTTGTCCCTTCTCTCCTCTGGGAGTTTATGAATCAGCATCTTATCTTTTTCTTCTTTGTATATATTAGAACTTTTATCTATTCGTTCCAGGATGATGTTGAAAATTGGGATTGGTTTCTTCTTGCTTGTCACGCACAGCAGCATGTCCTCTTCCTGAGCAGACTGAGCACCCCCCCCCTCCACCCACCACCACTATTCGAGTGTTCTTTACAGGAACCCCATCAATTCTGTCTGAAACAGGTGCCTCATCGCTTGGCACTGGAAATACAAGGCATCTAACTGCAAAGTCCCTATAACGAATTATGAGCACTGTTGGGGTCTCTCATCCATCTAGCAGAGGTATTTGTCAGAAGCACTGCATACACAGGGCTCTTAGCATTGTCAGTGATCCCTCCCACCTGTCCGACAATCTCTCTGACCACCCCCCCCTCAACTATCGGGCGGGAGGTACTGCAAGATGAGAACAATGAGCCGTTGGAGTGGGAACAGCTCCCTGCCACCACCCAGGCCTCGTCGCACACTACGATGACAATGCCAATGGACTTGCGGTCGGATTCCTCACAGCTCCCCTGGCAGGCAGTGATGCAGCTGGTCAGGGCACTCTTGACGGTGCTGCCGTAAAACTCTCCTTGAGAGGCCCGGGCCAAGGAGTGAGAGGGTGGGGGGCGGGGAAGGGGGCTTTTTCTCAGTTGCTTGGCTGTTGCTGCCGCTGCTTGTGGCATTCTGATCCTTGTGGGCGTGCTATGTTGGCACAGGAGCATGTGGCAACCTCTGCGTCCTGTCCCAACACGATCCTCGGAGTTGGTTGTTGATGTCAATGACGCATTTCGCTGTATGTTTTGATGTGCATGTGACGGATAAACCTGGATATGAATCTGAATCTAAGTTACTGATATTAAACAACTTATGTCTCAAGGGGAAGGAATGTTATGATTAAACTTCCAGGAGCCATTTGATGAGTATCACGAGCAAGTTTGGGGGCCTCCGCTGGTCGGGTCCTGTCCTACACATACAAAGCCAGGGCAGTACGATATGGAGAGCAAGCTGTTGCCCATACAGGCTCTCCCTCTCCACCCAGCTGATGAATCCAGAGGAACGGCGGAGACCGATATAATTTGATACCGGCAGGATCATGGGAATTGCCAGTCAGTGTTGAACCCAACGTAGGGTGGCCCTGGGGGCTCCAGTTCGAGATTTTCCTCAGAGTTTAGTCCCAAAGCTGCCCCGTCAGTGGGTGTAGCCGCAAGGCAGTGGAAGTTTGAGATCAGAGTTTTCCTTCTCCTAAATGAGCTGCCAACCACAATTGACAAGCCCCATCTGCCCGAAGCCACTGGTCTGAAGGCGTCAGTCGCCCGCCTTTGCCCCTTCGCCTGTCAGTAGAAACAGTTCTGTTGGGCTTAGTAGCTAAGCCACACGTGAAGGCCAGGAACCGGACTTGGTTGTCAGAGGCTATTTGAGACTCACACCTGTGGTGAACTACATATACCTGTCTGGACACGCCCCCCCCCCCCCACCCCGCTGACTGCTCCTGTGGCTCCTCCCACGGACCCCGGTATAAAGGTGATTGGAGACACAGCCCCGGCCTCAGTCTCCAGGATGCAGTGTGGTGGTCAATTGCTGCTTGTTCTTTCTTCCAGCCAATAAAAGCCTATATCTCGCCTCACTTTGCCGAGAGTTATTGATGGTGCATCAATTTTATTGGCTGGAAGTTTTAAAACATGGGAAGTATTTTACGTCCGGAAAAATTAGACCCTGATCCTCAAGACTCCGAAGCAGCTCTTGCCTTTGAGCTCTGGCTTGCATGCTTCCAATCATACTTGGAAAAGATTCCAGCGACTGAGCCTGCCACAATATACAAAATATTACTATCTAGAGTAAGTCCAAAAGTATTCTCCCTTAACAGGGACCTACCGACCTACGAAGGGGCACTGGACGCCCTCAAAAGACAGTACCTGCGGCCGGTGAACACCGTCTACGCAAGACATCGCTTAGCGACGCGGCGGCAGCGAACCGGC
Organism: Hypanus sabinus; assembly: GCF_030144855.1. Lineage (NCBI taxonomy): Eukaryota > Metazoa > Chordata > Chondrichthyes > Myliobatiformes > Dasyatidae > Hypanus > Hypanus sabinus. The sequence continues at coordinate 103,463,927 of NC_082719.1, read as the reverse complement.
GAGTCGAGCGGGGAGTTTCTCCGAGCCCTACAGACACTCGTGCGAACTTGCGACTGCAAGGGACTGATGGTGGAACAACATGCGGAGCTCCTCGTACGAGACGCCTTCGTTACGGGGATCAGGTCAGTGTACGTGCGCCAGCGGCTGCTGGAAAATGCCGATCTTACCTTACGCTTGGCAATCGAGACAGCTGACATGCTGGAGGCTGCTCTGCACAACACTGACGCTGTCCAGCCACGTGATCCCCCGCCGGTTCCATGGACACTGCAGACCCCGCCGCCACCGCCCGCAAGCGAATTCACCACCACTGCTGCCAGTCGTGAGTCTTAACAAACTCCCCGAAACTGACCACAGCTGCTGCCAGTCGCAAGTCCACGCAGTGTTACTCAAAAAACACCCCCGAAAACGCTGCCCGGCCCGAGAAGCGACCTGCTTCAGCTGCGGGAAGAAGGGCCATTTTGCCAAGGTCTGTAAGTCTAAACCACGAGTGGGGTCGGGCAGCGCTGCATGTGAGGCATGGGGGCCGCCATCTTGCCTGCCTCGTGCGAGGCATGGGGGCAGCCATCTTTGTCAGCGCCACCTCGCCCCGCCCTGACCAGGCTTTCCAGGCACCAAGACGGCAGTTCAACTCTGGCCTCCGTAACCCTCGACCAAGGTGCCCCACATCAGCTTGCAAGGTCAATGATGGACATCCTGGTGGAGGGGCACAGGACTAGCTGCCTGTCTGACATGGACAGCACTGAGAGTTTTATTAACCCGGACATGGTGCAACTCTGTGGACTCGTGACACGGCCGGTAAGCCAGAGGGTCACCTTGGCTTCTGGGTCGTATTCCACAGACATCCAGGTGGGTTATGTAGCGACATTGGTGGTGCAGGGCACAGAATATCGGGACTTTGCGCTACTGGTCATGCCTCAACTGTGTGCGCCTGTGCCATTGGGGCTGGACTTCCAGAGCCACCTCGAGAGTGTGACTATGGCATATGACGGGCCCCTCCCACCACTCACTGTCAGGAATCCTCAATTTTGTGGGACTTCGCCATATACCCTACCACTGACCACACACACACACCGACACACACATCCCACCCAGCAGCATGCCGACAGCTGCACTACTGACACCACTTGCAGCCTCTCCACCCTCAAGATCCCTCCCCCACCGCTGTTCGCCAACCTGACCCCCGACTGTCAACCTGTGGCAACTAAAAGCAGGAGGTACAGCGCGGGGGACAGGGCCTTCATTCAGTCAGAGGTGCAGCGGCTGCTCAGGGAGGGGATCATTGAGCCAAGCACAAGTCCTTGGAGGGCCCAGGTGATTGTTGTTCAGACTGGGCAGAAAAATAGGATGGTCGTGGACTATAGCCAGACCATCAATAGGTTCACACAGCTTGACGCGTACCCCCTACCCCGTATCACGGATATGGTCAACCAGATAGCTCAGTACAAGGTGTACTCGACAATAGATCTGAAATCCGTTTATCACCAGCTCCCCATCCACACAGAGGACCGCACCTACACCGCCTTCGGGGCAGGCGGCAGGCTCTATCACTTCCTGCGCATCCCCTTTGGTGTCACAAATGGTGTCTCTGTCTTCCAGAGGGAAATGGACTGGATGGTGGACCAGTGCCAACTGCAGGCCACATTTCCCTATCTGGATAACATCACCATCTGTGGTCATGACTGGCCGGATCACAACGCCAACCTCCAACAATTTTTCCAAGTGGCCAAAACCCTGAACCTTACTTATAACAGGGACAAATGTGTGTTTAGAACCACCCGGCTCGCTATCCTTGGGTATGTCGTGGAGAACGGGGTCATTGGCCCTGATCCCGACTGTATGCGCCCCCTGTTAGAACTCCCTCTTCCCACCACTCTCAAAGCCCTCAGACGGTGCCTGGGCTTCTTTTCCTATTACACCCAATGTGTCCCCCATTACGCAGACAAGGCCCGCCCCCTGGTCAAGTCTACCACATTTCCCCTCTCAGCCGAGGCCTGTGTGGCCTTCAGCTGCATTAAAGGGGACATTGCCAAAGCAACGATGCATGAGGTGGACGAGACCATTCCCTTCCAAGTAGAGAGTGACGCCTCCGACTTCGCGCTGGCTGCTACCCTCAATCAGGCAGGCAGGCCAGTAGCATTCTTTTCTCGTACCCTTCAAGGCTCTGAAATTCGGCACTCCGCGGTGGAGAAAGAAGCCCAGGCCATAGTGGAAGCTATTAGGCATTGGAGGCACTATCTTGCCGGCAAAAGGTTCACCTTGCTGACCGACCAGCGCTCAGTTGCGTTCATGTTCAGCAACCAACAGCGGGGCAAAATCAAAAATGATAAAATTTTGCAGTGGAGAATAGAACTCTCCACCTACAACTATGATATCCTGTACCGGCCTGGAAGGCTCAATGAGCCCCCTAATGCCCTATCCCGGGGAGTGTGTGCCAGCGCACAGCTCGATCAGCTATATGCCCTCCATGCAGATCTTTGCCACCCAGGGGTCACCCGATTTTACCATTTTGTGAAAGCCCGGAACCTGCCTTACTCCCTTGAGGACATCAGGACGATGACCAGGGACTGCCAAGTCTGCGCTGAGTGCAAACCGCACTTCCACTGTCCTGAAAAGGCGCAACTTATCAAGGCCACCTGCCCCTTTGAGTGACTGAGTGTTGACTTTAAGGGCCCCCTTCCCTCCACTGACCTCAATGTCTACTTCCTCAACATTATCGATGAGTTCTCGCGGTTCCCCTTTGCCATCCCCTGCCCCGACACCACTGCCATGTCCGTCATAAAAGCCCTGCGCCAGCTCTTCACTCTGTTCGAATATCCCTGCTATATCCACAGTGACAGAGGGTCCTCGTTTATGAGTGACGAGCTGCGCCAGTACCTGCTAGCTAGGGGCATTGTTACTAGTAGGACCACGAGCTATAATCCCTGGGGAAATGGACAGGTGGAGAGGGAGAATGCCACGGTGTGGAAAGCCACACTTTTAGCCCTTAAGTCAAAGGGGTTGCTGGTCTCTCAATGGCAGGAGGTCCTCCCTGAGGCACTCCACTCTATCCGCTCCCTGTTATGTACGTCCACCAATGCCACCCCTCACGAGCGCCTGTTCTCTTTTCCCAGGAAGTCTGCCACCGGGACCACCCTACCAGCTTGGCTGACGTCCCCAGGGCCAGTGCTGCTCCGGAAACATGTGAGGAGCAATAAATACTCCCTGCTGGTTGAGAGGGTTCACCTTCTACATGCGATCCCCCAGTATGCCTACGTGGTCTTACCTGATGGGCAGGAGGACACGGTCTCCGTCCGCGACCTGGCACCCACAGGAGCAACAGACCACTACCCCGAACACTCCACGGTAACTGTGAACCCTGTACCCGAGGTGACACCGCGCACACCGAGCCCTACACAGACACCTCACGACACTCCTATACCGGGCAATCGCACACGTATATAAAAGGCACCTCGCACACGCATGAGGGATCACTGACGCCTAGTGGGCTGACACCTCCAGTTAGGCCGGAACCAGCACAACCACCGTCTCTGGTGCAATCACCACTGGCACCTGTGGAATCACAGCCGGTGCTACGTAGATCGCAGTGACAGATTCGACCACCTGATAGACTTAACCTGTAAATATACTTGTCAGAAACTTTGCCCCATGGGGACTCTCTTTTAAAACAAAGGGGGGGGGGGGTGAATGTGGTGAACTACATATACCTGTCTGGACACGCCCCCCTGCTGACTGACCGTGGCTCCTCCCATGGACCCCTGTATAAAGGCGATTGGAGACTCCGCCCCGGCCTCAGTCTCCAGAATGCAGTGTGGTGGTCAATTGCTGCTTGTTCTTTCTTCCAGACAATAAAAGCCTATATCTCGCCTCACGTCTCCGAGAGTTATTGATGGTGCATCAGTACCACTGGGAGCATTTAATAGGTAGTGGGAGCTTGTTTGCACAACATCACCCACCCGCCTCTTCGTCTATGACAACCTATGTCAAAGGTTATTGCAGAGGAATAAGGGTTTCAGGATGTGAATCCTTACCTGGTGAGCAAGATGAAAGGAATGGTGAGAAACACACAAAGTGCTGAGGAACTCAGCACGCCAGGCAGCATACTGTATATGGAAATGAATAAACAGTCAGCGTTTTGTGCCGAGACCCCTTCAGCAGGACTGGAAAGGATGAATTAGAAGGTGGGAGGAGGGGAAGGAGTACAAGCTAGAAGGTGATAGGTGAAGCCAGATGGGTGGAGCAAGCAGTGATGAAGAAGCTGGGAGGTGATAGGTGGGAAAGGTAAAGGGATGAAGAAGAAGAAATCTGATAGGAAAGGAGAGTGGACCATGGGAGAAAGGGATGGAGGAGGAGCACCGGGGGGAGATGATTGGCAGGTGAGGAGAAAAGGGAAGAGGCCAGAGTGGGGAATGGAAAAGGAGGGAAGGGAAAATAATTACTGCAAGGTGGAGAAATCAGTGCTTATGCCATCAAGTTGGAGGCTTCCTAGACAGAGTTTGAGATGCAGCTCCTCCAACCTGAGAGTAGCTTATCATGTAGAAGAGGCCAAGGATCGACATGTTGCAACAGGAATGGTAATAAATGGTGTACCACAGTAATCAGTGTGAGCTTCAGATATTTACAACTTTTTCAAATACCTCGTGTTAACGTATTTCTTAGCATGTTGCCAGTTGCTGTGGGTCAGCAGCTTGTGTTCTCGAGACAGCTGTTGGTTTACAAAGCCATCCTTTTAACTTCAAACTGTTTACTGCACGCAATTTACATGAAGATCAGGAGACTGGTTCTTTTTTAAATTAATATCTGTTACATTCATAAAATTCACATAACTCCTGAAAAGTCCACAAGACCATAAGACATAGCAGAATTAGACCATATGGCTCCGCAACTCCATCATGGCTGGTTTATTATCCCTCTCAACACCATTCTCCTGCCTTCTTTCTGTAATCTTTGACACCCTGACTAATCAAGAACCTATCAGTCTTCACTTTAAATATACTCAAAGACCTGACCCCCACAGCCACCTGTTGCAATGAATTCCAAAGATTCACGACACGCTGGCTAAGGAAATTCCTCCTCATCTCTGATCCAAATGGATGTTCCTCTATTGTGACATTGTGTCCTCTGGTCTAAGATTCCCTCCACTACAGGAAACATCCTCTCCAGGTCCACTCTAATCTCTAGCAGAATGCATTGAAGGTCTGCTTTTCAACTCTCTGATTACAGCAAGGCATTTTGGAAAACAGGTTTCCACTGCCAACACAGCATGCCCGCAAGTCATTAACCCTAACCTGTACGTCTTTGCAATGTGGGAGGAAACTGGAGCACCTGGAGGAAATGCACACAGTCATGGGGAAGACCATAAGACATAGGAACAGAATTAGACCATTTGGCCCATCAAGTCTGCAATGCTATTCAATCATGGCTGATCCTTTTCTCTCCCCCTCCTCCTGTAATGTTTGATGCCATGTCCAATCAAGAACCTATGAAACTCTGCCTTTAATACACCCAACAGCCTGGCCTCCACAGCTGTCTGTGGTAATAAATTCCACAAATTCACCACCCTCTGGTGAAAGACATTTCTCCACATCTCTGTTTTAAATGGAAGCCCTTCTATCCCGAGTTTGTGCCCTCTTGTCCTAGACTCCCCCACCATGGGAAACAACCTTTCCACATCTACTCTATCTTGGCCTCATCCTTCTGAATTCCAAACAATCCTCGTATGATAACCCTTTCATTCCCAGAATCATCCTCGTGAATGGTCTCTGGACCCTCTCCAATGCCAGCACATCTTTTCTTAGATGAGGAGCCCAAAACTGTTCACAATACTCAAGGTGCGGCCTCACCAGTGCCTTATAAAGCCTCAGCACCACATCCCTGCTTTCATATTCTAGACCTCTTGAAATGAATGCTAACATTGCATTTGCCTTCCTCACCACCAACTCAACCTGCAAGTTAACCTTTAGGGTGTTCTGCACAAGGACTCCCAAGTCCCTTTGCATCTCAGATTTTTGTATTTACTCCCCATTTAGAAAATAGTCAACACATTTATTTCTACTACCAAAGTGCATGACCATGAATTTTCCAACATTATATTTCATTTGCCACTTTCTTGGCCATTCTCCTAATCTGTCTAATTCCTTCTGCATCCTACCTGTTTCCTCAACGCTACCTGCCCCTCCACCAATCTTCATATCATCTGCAAACTTGGCAACAAAGCCGTCCATTCCATCATCTAAACCTTTGATATACAGCATAAAAACAAACGGTCGCAACACCGATCCCTGTGGAACACTGGTAGCCAACCAGAAAAGACCCTTTTATTCCCACTCGCTACCTCCTACCAATCAGCCAATGCTCTAACCATGTTAGTAACTTTCTGGTAATACCATGGGTTCTTAACTTGATAAGCAGCCTCATGTGTGGCACTTTGTCAAAGGTCTTCTGAAAGTTCAAATATACACCACCCACTGAATCCCCTTTATCTATCCTACTTGTAATCTCTGACATACAGACAGCAGCAGGAAAAGAAACCGCAACCATGATCATTAGGCCTAGATGGAGCGGATGTGCAGAACACGCTTCCAGAGTGGAGAGCCTAGGTAACACTAAGATCTACCTGGAGAGTACCTGAGGAGGAAGGTAAAGCTGCGCAAGCGCGGGTGACGTCAGCGGCGAGCACGGGCTTTAAAAAGCTGCCCACTTTCAGGAGCGGGCAACGTCGGTGCGGGCAACGGAGTGCGCAGGAGCAGAGTGCTGGGCTTTGGCTCAGCGGGCTTTGATGCAAGAGGACTTCGGCAAGAAGCCTGCTTTTCATTTATTCTGACTAATCTGGGATCAGGTGATGGGGGAGACAGTCAGAGCAGTGGTGTGCTCCGTATGCAGTATGTGGGAAGTCAGGGTCAACACAGTTGTCCCTGATGACCACACCTGCAAAAGGTGCATCCAGCTGCAGCTCCTATCAGACCGAGTTAGGGAATTGGAGCAGGAGCTGGATGAACTACGGATCATTCGGGAGGCAGAGATAGATAAGAGTTATCGGGAGGTAGTCACACCGAAAAGACAGGAGGTAGGCAAATGGGTGACAGTCAAGAGAGGCAGGGGGAGCAGACGGAGAGAGAAGAGCACCCCTGTGGCTGTTCCCATCAAAAATAAGTGTACCGTTTTGGATACTGTTGGTGGGGATGACCTATCTGGAACAAGTTGCAGTGGTCCTGTCTCTGGCACTGAGGTTGGACCCTCAACTAGGAAGGGGAGGAGGGAAGAGAAGAGAGCGGTATTGATAGGGGTTGCTATAGTCAGGGGGGCGGATAGGAGATTTTGTGGGGAAGATTGGGAGTCTCGGATGGTATGTTGCCTCCCTGGTGCCGGGGTCCGAGACATCTCAGATCGGGTGCAGGTTATTCTCGAGCGGGAGGGCAAGAATCCAGATGTTGTGGTCCATGTACAGGAATGAGCTTCCTGTAGGTGGAATGAGCTTCCTGTAGAAGTAGTAGAGGCCAGTTCAGTTGTGTCATTTAAGGTAAAATTGGATAGGTATATGGACAGGAAAGGAGTGGAGGGTTATGGGCTGAGTGCGGGTAGGTGGGACTAGGTGAGATTAAGAGTTCGGCACAGACTAGGAGGGCCGAGGTGGCCTGTTTCCGTGCTGTGATTGTTATATGGTTATATGTAGGGACCAATGATGTGGGTAGGATGAGTGAAGGGGTCCTGCATAGGAAGTTCAGGGAGTTAGGTGCGAAGCTGAAAAGCAGGACCTCCAGGGTAACAGTCTCAGGATTGCTACCAGTGCCATGTGCGAGTGAGGCAAGGAACAGAAAGATTATAAAGATTAATATGTGGCTGAGAGGATGGTGCAGGAGGGAGGGCTTCAGGTTTTTAGATAATTGGGCTTTGTTCCAGGGAAGGTGCGATCTGTTCCGATGGGACGGTTTACACCTGAACTGGAGTGGAACTAACATTCTTGCAGGGAAGTTTGCTAGTGCTTCTTGGGGGGGGGGGGGTTTAAACTAAATTTGCAGGGGGCGGGGATCCAGAATGTGAGGAGGATAGCGAGAGGAAGAATAAAGGACAGGTGGGGACTACACGGTTCCAGAATATAAAGTGTGTAGTAGAGAAAGGTGAGGCGGAACAAGTGATAAGGAGGACACATGTACAGAGGGATGGTCTGACGGAACATGAAGTTAAATGTGTTGAAAGAATAAGTAAATTTAGGAAGGACAACAAAATTCTAGGGGCGTATAGCCCAATGGGAGTTCGGGGAGCTGGGTTAAGCACAATAGGCAGCGATTCAAACAGAGAGAGGAGAAATGGGTTAAAAATTCTATATCTGAATGCACGAAGTGTCAGAAATAAGGTGGATCAGCTTGAAGCTCAGGTGCGAATGGGTAACTATGATGTTGTTGGGATAATGGAGACATGGCTGCAGGGAGATCAGACCTGGGAAATGAATGTACAAGGGTATACGTGCTATTGTAGGGACAGAAATGTGGGCAGAGGGGGTGGGGTGGCCCTGTTGGTGAGGAATGAGATTCAGTCCTTTGCAAAGGGGGACATAGGGTCAGGAGAAGTAGAGTCTGTGTGGATAAAACTGAGGAATAGTAAGGGCAAAAGGACCCAAATGGGTGTTGTCTACAGGCCACCAAACAGTAGCATGGATATTGGGTGCAAGTTGAATAGGGAGTTAACATTGGCATGTGGCAAAGGTAATGTTGCAGTAGTTATGGGGGATTTCAACATGCAGGTGAACTGGGAGAATCAGGTTGGTGCTGGACCCCAGGATAGGGAGTTTGTAGAGTGCCTATGGGATGCATTCTTGGAACAGCTTGTATGAAAGCCGACCAGGGACAAGACTATTCTGGATTTAGTCTTGTGTAATGAACAGGATTTGATAAGCGATCTTGCAGTAAAGGAGCCATTAGGAGGTAGTGATCATAATATGATAAGTTCTTATCTGCAATTTGAGAAGGATAAGGGCAGATCAGAGGTGTCAGTGTTGCAATTGAACAGGGGAAACAATGGAGACATGAGGGAGGAGCTGGCCAAAGTTGACTGGAAGGATAGCCTAGCAGAAAAGAAGGTGGAACAGCAATGGCAGGTATTCTTGGGAATAATGCACAAGGTGCAGAATCAGTTCATCCCCCAGAGAAGGAAGGATTCAAAGAGGGGGGAAAGGGGCCACAGTGGTTGACAAAGGAAGTCAGAGACTGCATAGCATTAAAAAAAAAGGAAGTATGACAGAGCTAAGGTGAGTGGGAGGACAGATGATTGGGAAGTTTTTAAGGAACAACAGAACTTAACTAAAAAGACAATACGGGGAGAAAAAATGAGGTACAAATGCAAGCTAGCCAGGAATATAAAGGAGGATAGTAAAAGCTTTTTTAGGTATGTGAAGAGAAAAAAGATAGTTAAGAACAATGTTGGGCCCTTGAAGAATGAATTGGGTGAAATTGTTATGGGAAACAGAGAAATGGCAGAAGAATTTAATGAGTACTTTAGATCTGTTAAGGAAGACACAAGCAATCTCCCAGATGTATGGATGGGCCAAGGATAGGGTAACAGAGGAAATGAAACAGATTAACATTAGGAAGGAAACGGTGATGAGAAGACCGATGGGACTGAAGGCTGACAAATCCCCAGGTCCAGATGGTCTGCACCCTAGGGTACTAAAGGAGGTGGCCCTGGAAATTGTGGATGCATTGATAATCATTTTCCAATCTTCCTTAGATTTAGGATCAGTTCCTGAGGATTGGAGAATGGCTAATGTTATCCCACTTTTTAAGAAAGGAGGGAGGGAGAAAACAGAGAACTATCGACCTGTCAGCCTGACATCAGTGGTGGGGAAGATGCTAGAGTCCATTATTAAGGATGAAATAGTGGTGAATCTAGATATCAGTGATAGGATTGGGCCGAGCCAGCATGGATTTACTAAGGGCAAATCATGCTTGACTAATCTGTTGGAGTTTTTCGAGGATGTAACCAGGAAGTTAGACGGGGGAGATCCAGTGGATGTAGTGTACCTCGATTTTCAGAAGGCATTTGATAAGGTCCCACATAGGAGATTGGTGGGTAAAATCAAAGCTCAGGGCATCAGGGGAAGACATTGACATGGATAGAAAACTGGTTGGCAGATAGAAAGCAAAGGGTAGCGGTGAATGGGTGTTTCTCGGAATGGCAGGTGGTGACTAGTGGGGTGCCACAGGGCTCGGTATTGGGACCACAGCTGTTTACAATTTATATCAACGATTTGGATGAAGGCATTGAAAATAACATCAGCAAATTTGCTGATGATACTAAGCTGGGTGGCAGTGTGACGTGATAAGGATGTTAGGAGAATTCAGGGTGACTTGGATAGGCTGGGTGATACTTGGCAGATAGTGTTTAATGTGAATAAGTGTGAGGTTATCCACTTTGGGAGTAAGAACAGGAAGGCAGATTATTATCTGAATGGTGTAGAGTTAGGTAAGGGAGAAATACAAAGAGATCTAGGAGTCCTTGTTCATCAGTCACTGTAGGTGAATGAGCAAGTGCAGCAGGCAGTGAAGAAGGCTAATGGAATGTTGGCCTTTATTACAAAGGGAATTGAGTACAAGAGCAAGGAAATCCTCTTGCATTTGTACAGGGCCCTGGTGAGACCACACCTGGAGTATTGTGTACAGTTTTGGTCTCCAGGGTTAAGGAAGGACATCCTGGCTGTAGAGGAAGTGCAGCGTAGATTCACGAGGTTAATTCCTGAGATGTCTGGACTGTCTTACGCAGAGAGGTTAGAGAGACTGGGCTTGTACACGCTGGAATTAAGGAGATTGAGAAGGGATCTGATTGCAACATATAAGATTATTAAGGGATTGGACAAGATAGAGGTAGGAAATATGTTCCAGATGCTGGGAGAGTCCAGTACCAGAGGGCATGGTTTGAGAATAAGGGGTAGGTCATTTAGGACAGAGTTAAGGAAAAACTTCTTCTCCCAGAGAGTTGTGGGGGTCTGGAATGAACTGCCTTGGAAGGTAATGGAGGCCAATTCTCTGGATGCTTTCAAGAAGGAGCTAGATAGGTATCTTATGGATAGGGGAATCAAGGGATATGGGGACAAGGCAGGAACCAGGTATTGATAGTAGATTATCAGCCATGATCTCAAAATGGCGGCGCAGGCTCAGGCTGAATGGTCTGCTTCTGCACCTATTGTCTATTGTCTATTGTCTAACCACAGTGTTGATCTGAACCCTCCCACCATCAGATTTCTCAATGGCCCATTAACTTTTGAACTCTATCTCACAATTCCTTTTTTCCATTACTTATTCTTTTTTGGGCAATTAATAGACTATTTTAAAATGTGTTTCACTGTACTATTACCATAAAGTAACAAAACTGATAATATACTTGATTCTGATTCTCCTCTAACCCACCATTGAGCGCATCTTCAAGGAACGCTGTCGCAGGAAAGCAGCATCCATCATCAAGGACCCCCACCATCTAGGTTATGCTCTTTGTTCACCACTACCATCAGGAAAGAGGTGCAGGAGCCTTAGGTTTAAGAACAGTTATTACCCCTCAACCATCAGACATCCACCATAACTTCACTCACCCCTACAATCTATGGATTTACTTTCAAAGACTTCTCATCTCATGTTCTCAATATTTATTGTGTATTTATCTATTGTTATTATTTTTAGAGGTTGAGTAGTCCTTATCCAAAATTCCAAATTCCAAAATCTGAAAACCTCCGAAATCCAAATTTTTTTGAACGCTGATATGATGTCACAAAATGGAAAATTCCACAAGGCATAAGGAAGGTCCCCAGCCAATGTCCAGGTCTCTGCCCACCACGGACAGTTCTGAGAAGTGACTTCACATATGTAGGGCGGGTGGCTGTCGGAAATTGTTGGTGGATATAAAGCCAATTGCAGCACTGGAAGCCGGTAACAGACGCGGTTGGGGGCGGTCACTCAACTGCAACAGCCTGTGGAGGACCTGGTTCCATCACGCCAGACTGTGCTTCGACCGCGGTCTGTTCACTCTGTCAGCTTCACACCACCTGCATATGGAATGAAAATGGATTTTGTGTTTAGACCGGTCCATCCCGATGGTGCCTCATTATATAAATGCAAGTATTCCAAAATCCAAAATCCAAAGCACTTCTGGCCCCAGGCATTTCCAATAAGGGAGGCTCAATGTGCATTATAATAATTTTTTTTCTGTATTTGCACAGTTTGTTTTTTTTTACACACTAGTTGAAAATCTATCTTGTTGTTTGTTGTTTTTCAATGACTTTGTTGTGTTTTTTTGTATTTACTGTGAATGCCCGTTAGAAAATGAATCTCAGGTACATATGATGATGTATGTGTACTTCGAAAATAAATTTACTTTGAATTTTGGACTTTGCTTTAACCTATCAGACACAAATGAGTAACATACTAAAGAAGACAGAACAGACGGAAAGGTTTCTATTTTCATACAAAAATATCTTACAAACGTTTTCTCTGAAGCACTGAACAACCAACAAAAAGTGAACTCTCTCACAAGGTAACCACAAAGGTACGGACAATTGGATTTGCTTATGGAGTTCCACAAAGGTACGGACAATTGGATTTGCTTATGGAGTCCCACAAAGGTATGGACAATTGGATTTGCTTATGGAGTTCCACAAAGGTACGGACAATTGGATTTGCTTATGGAGTCCCACAAAGGTACGGACAATTGGATTTGCTTATGGAGTTCCACAAAGGTACGGACAATTGGATTTGCTTATGGAGTTCCACAAAGGTACGGACAATTGGATTTGCTTATGGAGTCCCACAAAGGTACGGACAATTGGATTTGCTTATGGAGTTCCATATTGAAACTCAGCTCTACAAAGGGCTAATAGCTCAGTAAAATGGTTCACTGGTTATTAAATAAATTTGACAATTTTTCACGGAAGAACATTTCAGGAAGATAAGACAAACTTATTTTACTTTAGGGTGGCGAGGTGGAGATACGTCTACACCAAAGCGGGTGTAAGGTGCTCCTTCCCTCCACTAGCCTGTAGGTCACCCTTGGGCAAGGTGTAGCACCTGCTTAGTACCAACCCCCCCTCACCCCCTGATCAGAGTCATGTGAAGCCATGGGAGCAGGTGGTGGATGGTCATATTAGCAGCTGATGCATATCACATGTCTCTTAGTATCTTTCCTTTCAGTTAGTCCTGACGAAGGGTCTCGGCCCGAAATGTTGACAGTGCTTCTCCTTATTGATGCTGCCTGGCCTGCTGTGTTCCACCAGCATTTTGTGTGTGTTGTTTGCATATCGCAAGTCCTGGTTATGTGACCACTGACGCCAGGCAGACAATCTCTGAGGAGTATTGATAATGGCTGGGGTCACCCATCTTGTAAAGACACCGCCCAGAGGAAGGAAATGGCAAACCACCTCTGTAGAAAAGTTTGCCGTGGTCATTAGACCATAATTGCCCACGTCACATCTGGATGGTCATATCTGGAATGACGGAGATTGAGGCGGGATCTGATAGGGGTTTTGGTTGCCACGGTACTGCAGAGGCTTGCTCAATTCTGTTACAGCTCTGGGTGTTGGAATTTGGAGTTCAGTTCTGGTGTCCTCTGTAAGGAGTTTGTAGGTCCCTCCCTGCTGTGTGGGTTTCCTCTGGGTGCTCCGGTTTCCTCCCACATTCTAAAGACCTGCCAGTTAGTAGGTTGATTGTTCAGTTGTAAGTTGTCCTGTGATTAGGCTATGGTTACATCGATGGGTTGCTGGGCAGTGCGGCCTGTTCCGCAATGTACCTCTCAATAAATAAATAAAATAAAGAAGATGGTGAGAGGCATAGATTGACAGCAGGTGTCATTTCTCAAGGCCAAAATCCCTAATACTCGAGGGCATCTTTGTAAGATGAGAGAGGTGTAAGTTCAAAGATCAAGTTTTGTACACATAGAGTGGTGGGTGCTGCTTGGGGTGGTGGAGGAGCTAGATACCATAGAGGTAATTAAGAGGTTCTCAGAGGGGCATATGAATGTGCAGAGTATGAATGGCCATGGGGAGTCATTTCTCCTGCCAGGAGAAGGGGCAAAGATGGGTTACTGGCTCCTCTTCAGGCAGATGGGGCTCATCAGCCATGGTTGGCAGTTCACCTAGAAGGGAAGCTTTGGTCTCAAACCCTGCGGCTATACGCACTCATGTGGAAGGCTTCAGGAGTAAACCCCAGGGAAATGTCCAGAGCTGGAGTCCCTAAATCGAGTTCAATGTTGACTAGCAACTCCTGTGACGCTTCTGGTGCAAAACTGCCTCAGTCTCTGCCGTTCCTTTGGATTCACTGGCTGCGCAGACAGGGGGAGCCTGTAAGAAGTTGCTCTCCATACTTCCCCCTCCTTAAGGTTGAGGTACAGGAGCCTAAAGACACACACTCAATGATGTAGGAACAGGATCTCCCACTCTTCCATTAGATTTCCAAACGGACAATGGACATGAACACTATCTCACTATTTTTTTACCTCTCTTTTGCAGTATTAATTTAATTTAATTTTTATATATATTTATTTTTGTAATTTATATATTTTTTATTATTATGTATTGCAATGTACTGCTGCCACAAAAGAACAAATTTCACAACATATGCTGGTGATATTAAGCCTGACTCTGATTCCGACACAACATTACAAATGTGGTTAGTCAAGTTGACACTAAAATGTTAAATTCATGCCTGTTTCTGGTTGTAATAAATGGATCAGAGTGTTTACATGTGGAGTCACATTAAACACCTAGGATTAAATGGCTAGATTTATGTCCTGGGGTTATTTTGGGGATTCAGAAATGAGAAATAACAAGGAAATGAAAACATTTGATAACTGATAATGTACAATAATTGGAATGTGTCCTTGTTATCTAAATAATCCTCTTTATTCAATAATGTTGGATCCAACTGTTTGTTGATATTTTCTTTGCAGTTTAACAAGTATTTGTCTACTGTTTAGTACGTTTCCTGCTGGTCACAGTATGTAAATACAGCTATTTAGTATATCTCCTGGAGGTCACAGTATGTATACACAGTCATTCAACGTGTCCCCCACTGTCACATCTGAAGGATTTTGGAAAACTCTGGAAACTTCTCTTGATATTGCGTTATTTGAATAGGTGCCTTCCGTTTGGCTGATTCTTATCTGAAGATTTGAATGGAAATTTTATATAGAATAAAAAGAGATGATTATGTGGCAGTGGCATTTCCTTTCCTTTCTACTTCTCTCTTTATGAAAGGGTTATCATATGAGGAGATGTGGGGGCAATCTCATTGAAACCTATTGAATATTGAATAGTTTTTCCTATAGAGGAGGAGTCCAGGACCAGAGGGTATCGCCTCAGAATAAATGGACTTCCAATTAGAATGGAGGTGAGGATGAATTTCTTTAGCCAGATGGTGATGAATCTGTGGAATTCACTGTCACTGGCAGCTGCCGAGGCCAAGTCCTTGAGTATATTTAAGGTGAAAGTTGATAGGTTCTTGATAAGTCAGGGTACGACATGTTACGGGGTGAGAGCAGGAGAATGAGATTGAGAAAGAAAACTGAGCTCTCTCATTGTCCAAATGACAAATTCTGCTCTTACCTCTTGTGGTCTTGTGATCTTGACTCAGTAGACATCCATGACTGTCTGTTTTCAACTTGAACCCTCTGTTGGTTGTGGTCGACCATGTATGATCATACCAGCCGTCAACCATAAGACCATAACACCATAAGATATAGGAGCAGAATTAGGCCACCTGGCCCATCAAGTCTGCTCTGCCATTTCATCATGGCTGATCCAATCTTCCTCTCAGATGCAGTCTTCTGCCTTCTCCCCATATACCTCCATATGCCCTGACCAATCAGGAATCTATCGACCTCTGCCTTAAATATACATAAAGACCTGGCCTCCACAGCTGTCTGTGGTAATGAATTCCACAGATTCACCACTGTCTGGCTAAAGAAATTCTTTTTCATCTCCGTTCTAAAAGAATGTCCCTCTATTCTGAGGCTGTGTCCTCTGGTCTTTGACTCTTACACCATTGGAAACATCCTCTATGTGGCACACAAGGCAGAGTACACAAGCCAGGGCAGTACAATATAGAGAGCAAGTTGATGACCATGTAGCAGGCGTCCCCCTCTCCACACAGCTGATGAACCCAAAGAAATGGCAGAGACCCATATAACTTGGCACCAGCAGCGTCGCAGGAGCTACCAGCCACATTGAACTCAACATCGGGCTGCCTTAGGGACTCCAGCTCCAAACTTTTCCTTCAGTTTACTCCTGAAGCCTTTCCTAGGAGTGGATATAGCTGTTAGGGAGTGGATGTTTGAGATCAGAGTCTTCCTTCTCCTAGATGAGCTGATAACCATGGCTGACGAGCCCCCTCTTCCAAAGCAACTGGTTTTAACCTTCCTTTGCCCTTTTCCTGTCAGTAGATATGATACTGCTGGGCTTAGTAGCTAGGCCACACTTGAAGGACAGGAGCTGGATTTGGTTGTCAGAGGCTATTTGAGATGTACGTCATTGGGATCATTTAATAGATATTGGGAGTTGCTCCACACAACTTCCTAAGGAACCTTCTTTGTTCTATCAATGCTCAATAAAATGATCATGAAGCAATAAGTTTTGTGCCTCTTTCCTGACTTCCAAAAGAACCTTGGATTAAGTACATCAGAATAGAACAATAACAAATTGAAACATCAGGAAAAATATTCTTCCAGTGACTTGCTCCTCTCAGTTCCAAATAAATAATCCATCTGCGGTAGCCTCCATCAGAGAAGTCAGCCAAACTTTGGTCAATCACTTCATGCCGCATTTCATGGGAAATATAAATAGAGATTTTAGCGATTAGTGATATGATCTTTATTTGTCACAAGTACGCTCTCCTTTCGAGGACATGCTAACACAAGAGGCTGAATAAACTTGGGTTGATTTTCTGGAGTGGTGGAGGCTGAATGGAGTTCTGATAGAGGCTTACAAGATAGTGAGAGGCATAGGTAGAGTGGATAGGTCAGCGGTGGGAAAGATGCTGGAGTCAATTATAAAAGAGGAAATTATGACACATTTGGATAGCAGTAGAAGGATCAGTCTGAGTCAGCATGGATTTATGAAGGGAAAATCATGCTTGACTAATCTTCTGGAGTTTTTTGAGGATGTAACTATGAAAATGGACAAGGGAGAGCCAGTGGATGTAGTGTACCTGAACTTACAGAAGTTTTTGATAAAGTCCCACATAGGAGATTAGTGGGTAAAATTAGGGCACATGGTATTGGGGGCAGAGTACTGACATGGATTGAAAATTGGCTGGCTGACAGGAAACAAAGAGCAGAGATTAACAGGTCCCTTTCGAAATGGCAGGCTGTGACGAGTGGGGAACCGCAAGGTTCGGTGCTGGGACCGCAGCTGTTTACAATATACATTAATGATTTAGATGAAGAGATTAAAAGTAACATTAGCAAATTTGCTGATGACACAAAGCTGGGTGGCAGTGTGAAATGTCAGGAGGATGTTATGAGAATGCAGGGTGACTTAGACAGGTTGGGTGAGTGGGCAAATGTATGGCAGATGCAGTTTAATGTGGATAAATGTGAGGTTATCCACTTTGGTGGCAAGAACAGGAAGGCAGATTACTATCTAAATGGAGTCAAGTTAGGAAAAGGGGAAGTACAACGAGATCTAGGTGTTCTCGTACATCAGTCAATGAAAGCAAGCATGCAGGTACAGCAGGCAGTGAAGAAAGCTAATGGCATGCTGGCCTTTATAACAAGAGGAATTGAGTATAGGAGTAAAGAGGTCCTTCTGCAGCTGTACAGGGCCCTGGTGAGACCCCACCTGGAGTATTGTGTGCAGTTTTGGTCTCTAAATTTGAGGAAGGACATTCTTGCTATTGAGGGAGTGCAGCGTAGGTTCACAAGGTTAATTCCCGGAATGGTGGGACTGTCATATGTTGAAAGTTTGGAGCGACTGGGCTTGTATACACTGGAATTTAGAAGGATAAGAGGGATCTGATTGAAACATATAAGATTATTAAGGGATTGGACACACTGGAGGCAGGAAGCATGTTCCCGCTGATGGGTGAGTCCAGAACTAGAGGCCACAGTTTAAGAATAAGGGGTTGGCCATTTAGAACAGAGATGCAGAAAAACTTTTTCACCCAGAGAGTGGTGGATGTGTGGAATGCTCTGCCCCAGAAGGCAGTGGAGGCCAAGTCTCTGGATGCATTCAAGAGAGAGTTAGATAGAGCTCTTATAGATATCGGGGTCAAGGGATATGGGGAGAGGGCAGGAACGGGGTACTGATTGTGTATGATCAGCCATGATCACAGTGAATGGTGGTGCTGGGTAGAAGTGCCGAATGGCCTACTCCTGCACCTATTGTCTATTGATAGAGAGTATCTGTTTCCCAGAGTTGCAATGCAGAATTCCCAGAGTGAATTCAATGAAGGGGAAAAGGCAAAGGCTCGAGGGGATGTGAAAAAAGATTATAGCTGGGAGCTTAATGTCCAAACATACACTGTGTATCGAAAGGACAGGCAGAAGGGCACAGACTGGAAAGTGGACCATTGGAAAACGATGCTAGAGAGGTGTTAAAGGGGGACAAGGAAACAGCGAGTGAACTGTTTAAGCATTTTGCATCAGTCTTCACTGTGGAAGACACCAGCAGTATGGTGGAAGTTCCAGAGTGTCAGGGGACATGAATTGTGTGAAGCTACCGTAACTAGAGAGAAGGTTCTTGGGGAAACTGAAAGTCTGTCGGTAAGTAAGTCTCCTGGACCAGATGGTGCACACCCCAGGGTTCTGAAAGAGGTGGCTCAAGAGATTGATGAGGCATTCATAGTAATTTTTCAAGAATCGCTGGATTCTGGAATGTTCCAGAATGGTTCTGGAAACTGGAAAATTGCAAATGTCACTTTATTCTTCAAGAAGGGATAGAGAGGCAGAAGAAATGAAACTGTAGGACAGTTAGTCTGGCTGGGATGATGTTAGAGTCAATTGCTAAGGATGTGGTTTTGGGGCACCTGGAGGCACATGATAAAGTAGGCCATAGTCAGCATGGTTTCCTCAAGGGAAAATTTTACCTGATAAATTTGTTGGAATTCTTTGAAGAAATAACAAGTAGGATAGACAAAGGGGAATCAGTTGATACTGTGTACTTGGATTTTCAGAAAGCCTTTGCCACATGAGGCTGTCTAACAGACTACGAGCCCATGTAGGCCATGGTATTACAGTTAAGATTCTAGCACGGATAAAGCAGTGGCTGATTGGCAGGAGGTAAAGAATGGGAGTAAAGGGAGCCTTTTCTGATTGGCTGCTGGTGAATACTGCTGTTCCATAGGGGTCTGTGTTGGGACCCCTTTCTTCAGCCAGACAGTAGTTAATCAGTAGAATTCATTGCCACAGGCAGTTATGGAGCCAAGTTTCTATGTATATTTAGGCAGAGGTTGACAGATTTTTTATTGGTCAGGTCATGGAGGAATACGGTGAAAGCAGGAGGTTAGGGCTAGGGCTGAGAGGAAAAGTGGATCAGCCATGATGAAATGGCAGAGCAGACTTGATGGGCCAAATGGCCTAATTCTGTTCTTATATATTAACTTACGATTTGGCATGACATCTAAAACTTACACAAATTTCTATAGGTGTGTGGTGGAGTCTATATTGTCTGGCTGTATCACAGCCTGGAATGAAAACGCCAATGCCCTTAAACAGAAAATCCTACAAAAATAGTGGATGCGGTCCAGTCCATCACGGGTAAACCCTGCCAACCATCGAGTGCACCTACATGGAGTGTTGTCACCAGAAGGCAGCGTCCTTCATCAGGGACCCCCGCCACCCAGGCCATGCTCTCTTCTTGTTGCTGCCATCAGGAAAAAGGTACAGGAGCCTCAGGACTCACAGCACAGGTTCAGGGACGGTTATTACCCCTCAACCATCAGGCTCCAGGGGGCTATGGTCCCGGTGCAGGTTGATGGGAGTAGGCAGTTTAAATGGTTTCAGCATGGGCTAGATAGGCTGAAAGGCCTGTTTCTGTTCTGTATTCTTCTATGACTCTGTAACTCTCAAACAAAAGAGAATAACTTCACTCACCCCATCACTGAACTGATTCCACACATCAGGCTCCTGAACCAGAGTGGATAACTTCACTCACCCCAACACTGAACTGATTCCACACATCAGGCTCCTGAACCAGAGTGGATAAATTCACTCACTCCATCACTGAACTGATTCCACACATCAGGCTCCTGAACCAGTGTAGATAACTTCACTCACCCCAACACTGAACTGATTCAACACATCAGGCTCCTGAACCAGAGGGGATAACTTCACTCACCACAACACTGAACTGATTCAACACATCAGGCTCCTGAACCAGAGTGGATAACTTCACTCACCACAACACTGAACTGATTCCACACATCAGGCTCCTGAACCAGAGGGGATAACTTCACTCACCACAACACTGAACTGATTCCACACATCAGGCTCCTGAACCAGAGGGGATAACTTCACTCACCCCATCACTGAACTGATTCAACACATCAGGCTCCTGAACCAGAGTGGATAACTTCACTCACCCCATCACTGAACTGATTCCACACATCGGGCTCCTGAACCAGAGGGGATAACTTCACTCACCCCAACACTGAACTGATTCAACACATCAGGCTCCTGAACCAGAGTGGATAACTTCACTCACCACAACACTGAACTGATTCAACACATCAGGCTCCTGAACCAGAGTGGATAACTTCACTCACCCCATCACTGAACTGATTCCACACATCGGGCTCCTGAACCAGAGGGGATAACTTCACTCACCCCATCACTGAACTGATTCCACACATCGGGCTCCTGAACCAGAGGGGATAACTTCACTCACCCCATCACTGAACTGATTCCACACATCAGGCTCCTGAACCAGAGTGGATAACTTCACTCACCACAACACTGAACTGATTCCACACATCAGGCTCCTGAACCAGAGGGGATAACTTCACTCACCCCATCACTGAACTGATTCCACACATCGGGCTCCTGAACCAGAGGGGATAACTTCACTCACCCCAACACTGAACTGATTCAACACATCAGGCTCCTGAACCAGTGTAGATAACTTCACTCACCCCATCACTGAACTGATTCAACACATCAGGCTCCTGAACCAGTGTAGATAACTTCACTCACCTCATCACTGAACTGATTCAACACATCAGGCTCCTGAACCAGAGTGGATAACTTCACTCACCACAACACTGAACTGATTCCACACATCAGGCTCCTGAACCAGAGTGGATAACTTCACTCACCACAACACTGAACTGATTCCACACATCAGGCTCCTGAACCAGAGGGGATAACTTCACTCACCCCATCACTGAACTGATTCCACACATCGGGCTCCTGAACCAGAGGGGATAACTTCACTCACCCCATCACTGAACTGATTCAACACATCAGGCTCCTGAACCAGTGTGGATAACTTCACTCACCCCATCACTGAACTGATTCCACACATCAGGCTCCTGAACCAGAGTGGATAACTTCACTCACCACAACACTGAACTGATTCCACACATCAGGCTCCTGAACCAGAGTGGATAACTTCACTCACCCCATCACTGAACTGATTCCACACATCGGGCTCCTGAACCAGAGGGGATAACTTCACTCACCCCATCACTGAACTGATTCAACACATCAGGCTCCTGAACCAGTGTGGATAACTTCACTCACCCCATCACTGAACTGATTCCACACATCAGGCTCCTGAACCAGAGTGGATAACTTCACTCACCACAACACTGAACTGATTCCACACATCAGGCTCCTGAACCAGAGTGGATAACTTCACTCACCACAACACTGAACTGATTCAACACATCAGGCTCCTGAACCAGTGTGGATAACTTCACTCACCACAACACTGAACTGTCCCACAACCTATAGACCCACTTTCAAAGTCTCTTCATCTCATTTTCTCAATATTTATTGTTTATTTATTTATTATTATTATTTCCTTCTCTTTGTATTTGCATAGTTTGTTGTCTTTTGCACACTGGTTGCTGAAGTTGGTGTGGTCTTTCATTGATTCTATTGTGGTTATTATTCAATTATGGATTTATTGAGCATGCCTGCTAGAAAATGAATCTCAGGGTTCTTTGTCCTTTGTTAATAAAGTTGCTGTGAGTTTTAAATAGATAACTAGATACTCAGTTAAAATGTAGTTTGTCTTCTTTTTATATACCTTTTTGACTATTTCCATTGAAACCTCGGCTAACTGCGACATTTCCTTAAAAATGTATGTGTCAGTTAACCAGAATACACTGTTATATTAGGTAGAGCGGTACTGTAGTCTTCAAACAATGTAACTCGATTCTTTCATTGTTTAAGAATGCAGTTCTAATTCTTGCAACAATGTTATTTTTGACTCCCGAAATGGCAGAAAAAGATAAGGTGCATAACGTTATGAAATGTAAGCAATGTATCCAATCGTGTCTACTGACTGAATCGTTAGACTTCCAAGGATGATTGACTCGTGGAATAGCAATGGTCGGACATACGTTTCTCTGAAAGTCTGTGGGAAGGAGTGGATTTGGAGCATTTCCAATGTCTATTGCTTCACAGAAGATTCTTCTGCCAGCTGCAGCCTGCTGGGAATGATGAATATTAGAATAGTTAAGGGTTCAGAACAACTCCCACGAGTATACACACACAAACTCACTCTCTCTCTCTCTCTCTCTCTCTCTCTCTCTCTCTCTCTCTCTCTCTCTCTCCTCTCTCTCTCTCTCTCTCTCTCTCTCTCCTCCCCCCCCCCTCTCTCTCTCTCTCTCCCCCCTCTCTCTCTCTCTCTCTCTCTCTCTCTTTCTCTCTCTCCCCCCCCCCCCCCCGCTCAAAATACTCCAAATGAGGCATCACCAGAGCTTTATAAACTCTCAACATTACATCCTTGCTTTTATATTCTAGCCCTCTTGAAATGAATGTGAACGTTGCATTTGCCGACCTCATCACCGACTCAACCTGTGAATTAACCTTCAGGGGATCCTGCACAAGGACTCCCAAGTCCCTTTGCACCTCTGCTTTTTGTATTTTTTCTCCATTTAGAAAATAGTAAACTCTTTCAATTCTTCCACCAAAGTGCAAGACCATTTACTTCCCAACACTGCATTCTATCTGCCATTTCTTTGCCTACTCTCCTTCTGTAGCCTCTCTACTTTCTCAAAATTACCTCCCTCCTCCTATCTTCATATCATCTGTAAACTTTGTAACAAAGCTATCAATTCTGTCATCCAAATCATTGACATATAATTTAAAAAGAATCGACCTGAGCACAGACCCCCGTGGAACACCACTAATCACTGGCAGCCAGTCTCTTTATTCCCACTCTTTGCCTCCTGCCAGTCAGCCACTGCTTTATCCATGCTAGAATCTTTCCTGTAATGCCATGGGCTCATAGCTTGTTAGGCAGCCTCATGTGTGACAACTTGTCAAAGGCCTTCTGACAATCCAAGTAAGCAACGTTAAGCTATTCTCCTTTGTCTATCCTGCTTGTTATTTCTTCAACAAATTTCAACAGATTTGTCAGGGAAGATTTTCCCTTGAGGAAACTATGCAGACTTTGGCCTATCTTATCATGTACGTAAAAGTACAGGTGTCTCCTGCTTTACGGATGTTCGCTTTACGTCACTTCGCTTTTACAAAAGACCTACATTAGTAACCTGTTTTTGCATCACAAAGAGGATTTTTGCTTTTATAAAAATTTTTCCCATATAAATTAATGGTTCTTCGCTTTATGCCAGTTCGGCTTAAGAAAGGTTTCATAGGAAAACTCTACCTTTGGACCTGTATACTCCACATCCTTGAAAATCTTCCCAACCACTGAGGTCAGACTAACTGGCCAAAAGTTCTTCTGTCTCTTTCCATTCTTGAAGAGTGGAGTGACATTTGCCCATCTTGCTGTGTGTGGTCTTTCATTGATTCTATCGTGTTTCTTTTCGTTTATTGTGAATACCCACAAGAAAATGTTTCTCAGGGCTGTATGTGGTGACATATATGTTCTTTGATAATAGTTTTACTTTGAACTTTGAATTCTCCTTTCTGGGACAGACTGGTGTCAGCAGGCACCACTTGCATGTTGCTTTAAGAACAGATTTTTGCTAAAATACGTTAACTTTGCCAAACACATTACGTTCTGTGATATTAATCTCTGGGGTTGGTAAATTCCTCTTACTCAAGTAGAAAGAATGTACCGTTTTAAAAAAAGTTTGCTACTTTATATTGAATCAACATGGAATTCCAGAGGCTCATTGGCTGACCACAACCGTCTGATGCTGGTGTGTCTCCTTCGTCAGCTCTCATTGGCTGAAAGTACATCACAATATTTCATAGCTTTATGTGGGGTTACTAGAGTTCAAACTCCTGTTGTGGCTTCTGCTTGTGTAAGTTAAAGTATTTTATTTCCATTGCATTAAACCTGACAACCGTCAGACTCCCGAACCAGCATGGATATCTTCACGCACCTCAACACTGAACTGACGTCACAAGCTACAGACTCACTTTCAAGTACTGTAAAACTCACACACTCAATTTTGTGCACAATTTGTCCTCTCTTTCACATTTATTGTTAGTCAGTCTTTAGGCATAATTTTCATAAATTCTATTGTATTTCTTTATTTTCCTGTAAATGCCTGCAAGAAAACGAATCTCCAGGTAGTATATGGTGACATACTGTATAACTACCTAGATAATAAATTTACTTAAACATTGACCTCAAACTTTTACCACGCCTCCCAAAATACATGTTGTATTGTACACGCTGGAATTAAGGAGATTGAGAGGGGATCTGATTGCAACATATAAGATTATTAAGGGATTGGACAAGATAGAGGCAGGAAATATGTTCCAGATGCTGGGAGAGTCCAGTACCAGAGGGCATGGTTTGAGAATAAGGGGTAGGTCATTTAGGACAGAGTTAAGGAAAAACTTCTTCTCCCAGAGAGTTGTGGGGGTCTGGAATGCACTGCCTCAGAAGGCAGTGGAGGTAATTCTCTGGATGCTTTCAAGAAGGAGCTAGATAGGTATCTTATGGATAGGGGAATCAAGGGATATGGGACAAGGCAGGAACTGGGTATTGATAATAGATGATCAGCCATGATCTCAGAATGGCGGTGCAGGCTCGAAGGGCCGAATGGTCTACTTCTGCACCTATTGGCTATTGTCTATAAAATATTCTGCAATTCCTCAGTATTATTTATTAACTAGAGCTACACAGTCATTGAAAAGTACAGAACAAGAACATTATCATTGCCCTTCTGTTTCATGTTGAAACATTTAAATTGTCTACTCCCATCGAACTGCACAGGGACCAGAGCCCTCTATGCCCCTCCCATCCATGTACCTATCCAAACTTCTCTTAGATGTTGAAATCAAGCTCGCATGCACCTCTTGTCCTGGCAGCTTGTTCCACACTCTCACAACCCTCTGTGTGAAGAAATTTCCCCTCATGTCCCCCTTAATCCTTGCCTTTCTCCTGTAACATATAACCTCTAGTTCTAGTCTCACCCAACCTCAGTGGAAAAAGCCTGCTTGCATTTACCCGATCTATAATCCTCATAATTTTGTGTACCTCTGTCAAATCTCCCCTTAATCTTCCACACTCCTGGGAAATACAGTCATATTCAATCTTTCCTTTATGCTTTTATTTGCACTGGTGTAGGGTTCTTCTCGTAGTGGAGAGGGAGGGAGAGGCCAGGTTGGGAGATGAAGCCCCTCAGTGACTGTAGCAGTACACCACCCCAGGGGGCCTCATGAGTGGCAGCAGTGTGGTTAATGTGTCAGAATATGCAACGGGTTCTGCTGAACTGCGGCACATCAGGACCAGTACATCTTGGCCCAGTAAAGCGGCTGGACCAATTAGGCAAAATTTCATGGAAGTAGTTAAAAAGTTATAAAAAAAGACATGCTAAGTAACAATTTATGTACTTAAATGAAATGCAGTCAAACACAATCAACAGCACTACAGTACTATAAAACTGCGTATTGGTTGCTAACAGTTACCAATGGAGGAATTCATCCAGTGTTCACGATGAGCAAAGTCAGTACAGACATTAGTAGTCCGTAAGTAATGAAATTGTCCCATTTTCACTCCTGGCCATTTCTGGCATCTCCAAGTCTGAATGCTTGAAACCACAGTGAGCAAAACAGTTCTGAATTGTCTTCCTGCTTATTTCTCACCAATTATCAGTGATAAAAAGCACTGCTTTTTGAATGCAAACATGCACAACTGAGGCTGTTTAAAAACTGTTTTCTCAAAGCATGGTGTAGTGTCTCATGGCCACACAAGTTCACACAACTGACTCTAGTTAGAAACTATCGGCAGCAGTCTCCTGTCCTGTTTAAGTGCCACAGGGTCCCAAACAGATGAATCAATCCCCGTTATGTTCTTGATTAGTTTTTGTTCTTTAAGAGAAACGGTTCCCTGATTACCTGATGTCTCAATTAACTGGAATCCACTGTATTCTGGAATCACCAATATTTCAAAGTTGTCCTCTGAGGACTGGCGTGGTGGAGAGGACTGTGAGCTCTTGGGATTCACATAGCGATGCCGTCTGGAGCTTAGCTCCTGGTAGAATCACCCACGGCGGAAAGATCAAGGAGTTGGTTCCAGTAAAAGAGTGATCCAACCAAGACCGGGCTGGTGGCGCTGGCAGACGATGATGACGCATCACAGAGGCAGTGAAGGGTCCCCAGTCATCTTGTACCCTATTCCACTGGACCCTGACCCCATTGTCAAGGACTGTGTTGTGGCTGCCTCCTCACGTTAAAGAAAGTCACGCACAGTCGTTCTCCATTCCAGAAATTTACCTTCAGATCTCGGATATGTAGACCCTGGCTTGGTCCCCACAGTCTACTGAGGACCCAGCAAAAGAGAACCCCTTAGGAGAACATCATCCTTGGCCCGAGTGATTGCACTACTGCTATAGTGAAGTAACAACAAGCCCCACCCTCCCTTTGCTCAATGCTTGCCGACAGAGTCTTATGGCTGTTCACATACTGCAGTCTGAGAAACGTGTGGGATGGGGTTTGTTGAAAATACCTCTCCACTTACATAAATCCTCCTCAGACACAATCTTATTGCAATAGCTCAGTCACCTGATACAATTATCTCATTCACACCACGAAAGGCAAGGCAGCACCATATTTGAGAAGTGTGTCACTGTTTGCTTCATTTTAACTCTGGATTACAGAAGGCCTGATTCACAAATACATCTGAAAGGAGTGTTACATTTCCTGGTGATGCTGAGGCTTTATGAGACATTGGTCAGACCACATTTGGAGTATTGTGAGCAGTTTTAGACCCCTTATCTAAAAAAAGATGTGTTGCTATTGGAGAAGGCCTAGAGGAGGTTCACAAGAATGATTCCGGAAATGAAAGGGTTAACCTATGAGGAACGTTTGATGGCTCTGGACCTGTACTTAAACATTTTACTTCTTTAGAGTTACAGTGTGGAACTGTTATGGTCTTTTCTGGCAATCTCTCACCTGGCTATTTACCTCAGGAATTGGGCCTCAGTCCCCTCATTTAGTTTCCAATTATTCCCAGGTTCCACCAACTACACACACCTGCTTTCCATCAGCAAATGCAGGATAAAAACCCTGTGACCACAACAAGGTGCTGCCAGTTTGTTGGTTGACTCTGGTGTGAGTAACGTTGTTTCATGATTCTTAGGACTGACAGTTCTAAGTCTAGCATCGCTCCTGGATACCGATTTCATGCTCGCTACGTCAAGTACGCCTCCTGACTTTACCTCTGTGCCTGTGTTCTGCACTTGGGTTTGTCTGCTGCCTTGCTTGTGTAACAGACAGGCCCTCCCTGCCCAACACCCCTCGACAACCCCAATGTAACCCCTGCCTAATCATGGGACAACTTACAATGACCAATTATCCTACCGCCTGATACGTGGGAGGGAACTAGAGCACGCAGAGAAAACCCACGTGTTCCACGAGGAGGACGTTCAAGCTCCTTACAGAGGATGCCAGGATTGAATACTGAACTCTGACGCTTGGAGCTGTAACAGTGTTGCACTAACTGCTGTGCCACTCTGCCGCCCTTTATACATCGATGAAGGTAGAGTGGCGGATGTGGTGTATATGGATTTCATTTGATAAGGCTCCCCATAGTAAACTCATTGAGAAAGTCAGGAGGCATGGGATCCGGGGAGGTTTGGCTGTGTGAATATAGATTTGGCTCACCCATAGGAGGCAGAGAGTGGTGACCATATGTGTCCCAAACAGATCTGTAGGGTTCTATTCTGGGAGTCCTGCTCTTTGAGATTGTTTTAAATGACTTGGATGAGGATGAGGAAGTGGAAGGGTGAGACATTGACAGATCGGGGTTGGGTTCCAGTAACACTGAGTGTGCTGTTACTTCACAACACTGGTGTGTCATAGCAAAGGGGGAAGAGATCATTGGCTCATTAGTCTGATTTCAACACGTGGGGAGGGGGTAGAGCAGTCTTGGAATTCTTAGTAGATCTTTATAATTTATTATAGTTGATGGACTGACAGTGCAAGCATTTACTTTCCGTCTGAAACTGACTGGGAAATGAGGAGATTGCTGGAAGACAACCACATTGGTGAGCCTGAAGTCATTGATAAGTCAGATTCAGTTAATCATAAATGACTTCCCAAAGGACATTAACAAATCAACAATTGCTTGTCCCGTGATCAGTGACTTTATGTTTCTCTTGACCAAGACTTAGAAAATCCAGATTTATTTAATTGTTTGAGTTTAAATCCCATAGATACTGTCTGGGGACATGAACTTTGGCACTGCCTCAATGGTCAGGATGCTGGCCTCATGTCCAATAACTCAAATCTTCTGTAACTGTCACTGATTGTTGTTTGAAACTCATTATACATCTGGGATTCTGAAATTCTCTCAGTCCTATCAGAGTGGCATTTCACATGCAATAAAAAGTGTAAATATTACTTATATATTTTATATGCATAAATACTGCATATCTATCTATCCAACTATATAGGTACATATGTATACAATTTTCTGTCTATCTGTACACACACATCTTACATACACACATTCTCTGTTTTACTTCCCGTTACACTGCTGGGGTTTAGGGCAGCAATGAAGACCCTCCATCTCTGGTGGTGTTCAGAGTTTCCTTCATTATGCTAGTAGCTTCCTCTGGGCTTTCACTGTCAGTCATGCAAGTCCCGGATGGAAACTCAGGAATACTTTCACACTCAGGTGTTGAAGGAACCTTCCTGCTGTTTCCATAACAAATTTGTTTCACCAATCAGGGTTGTTATCCCTGAGCTGAACCCCCAAACCTGAGGACTGGTGGACTCCCAGCCTGGCCTCTGCCCTTTGACCTGTTTGGCATGGGTGACCCCACCAAGAGCCAAAGCACAAGGCCTTGACTGCAGGTCTCCAAACCTTATGACAAACCTGTGGTCCTCTTGGAGGACATCACACATATATTCACTTTATTAGGCACACCCACACACATCCGGAGACTCAAGAAGGCGGCATCCATCATTAGCGACCCTCACAATCCAGGACATTACTACCATCAGAGAGCCTAAAGACTGACACTCAACTTTCCAGGAACAGTTCCTTCCCCTCTGCCATCAGATCTCTGAACAGGTCATGAGCCTATAAGCACTATTTATTTATTTTCTTATTATAACTTTATTATATATTTTTGTATTGCACTGTACTGCTGCTGCAAAACAATAAATGTTATGACATACACTCAGTGCCATTTTATTAGGTACACCTGTACATTAATGTGGATATCTAATCAGCCAATCACGTGGCAGCAACTCAGTACATAAAAGCATGCAGACATGGTCAAGAGGTTCAGTTGTTGTTCAGATCAAACATCAGATTGGGGGGGAAATGTGATTCGAGTGACTTTGATCATGGAATGATTGTTGGTGTCAGACGGGGTGGTTCGAGTATCTTAAAAACTGCTGAGCCCCTGGGGTTCTCACACACAACAGTCTCCAGAGTTTAGAGAATTGTGTGAAAAACAAGACAAAAATCCAGCGAGTGGCAGTTCTGTGAGTGAAAATCCTTTGTTAATGAGAGAGGTCAGAGGAGAATGGACAGACTGGTTCAAGGTGACAGGAAGGTGACAATAACTCAAATAACTACTCGTTACTACAGTGGTGTGCAGGAGAACATAGCTGAATGCATAACACATCGAACCTTGAAACGGCTGGGCGACAGCAGCAGAAGATCAAAAAATACACTTAGTGGCCTTTTTTTTAGGTACTGGTAGGATAAGAGCAGTGAGAGGAAAATTTTCTACAAACAGCCAACATTTCCAACTAGAAATTATAAAATCCGAGCCATTTTGCATCAAGGGTTATGTAACAACGTGGGGTTTTAAAATTTTCTATAAGCTAAGAAAACCAAATTTGGCAGAAGTTACTTTCAGAGTGAATTATTTTTGAACAATCTGCTGGCACAAATTGAACCTGTACTCACTGGAGTCTAGAAGAATGAGGGGGATCTCTTTGAAACCTAAGACTTCTATCAAGTGGATGTGGGGGAG
Organism: Hypanus sabinus; assembly: GCF_030144855.1. Taxonomy (NCBI): domain Eukaryota; kingdom Metazoa; phylum Chordata; class Chondrichthyes; order Myliobatiformes; family Dasyatidae; genus Hypanus; species Hypanus sabinus. The sequence goes on along the minus strand of NC_082719.1, from coordinate 103,433,376 downwards.
TTTAGGACCAGAGGACACAGCCTCAGAATAGAGGGATGTCCAGTTAGAACAGAAATGAGGAGGAGTTTCTTTAGCTGGAGGAAGATGAATCTGTGGAATTCAGTGCTACAGATGACTGTGAAGGCCAAGATGGTGGTTATATTTAAAGTGGAGGTTGACAGGTTCCAGACTAGTAAGGGTTATGTGGAGGAGGCTGGAAATGTGGTTGAGAGTGGTACCACTATACTATGATAGTTAACTAGATGCTATTACAGCTTGGAACATTGGAGTCTGGAGGTCATTTCCTGTGTTGTCTGTGAGAAAGTTTGTGCGTTCTTCCCATGTGCATGTGAGTTTCCTGTGGCTGCTGTGGTTTCCTCCCACAGTCCAAAGACTTACCAGTTAGTAGGTTAATTGGTGATTGTAAATTGTTCTATGATTAAGCTAGGGATGAACAGTAGTGTCGTGGTTAGCACAACGTTTTACAGTACCAACGACCTGGGTTCAATTTCTGCCGCTGTCTGTAAGGAGTTTGTTAGTTCTCCCCGTGACCTCCCACAATCCAGAGATGTACCAGTTGGTAGGTGAATTGGTCGTTGTGAATTATCCTGTGATTAGGCTGGGGCAAATTAAGGAATTGCTGGAAAGCATGGCTTGAAGGGCTGAAGAGCCTGTTCTGCACGGCATGAGATAAATACATAAATAAACAAATAAACGAATAAATAAAATAAAATCAGGGGTTGGTTGATGAGAGAGACAGGTCACTGAGCCGGAAAGCCTGTCTGCACTGAATCTGGAATAAAATTAAATTAAAAAAAGAAGCATTTGTAGCGGTGTGCTACATGCAGCGCTAAAATTACGACACAGAGTCAGTAACTGCAGTCGAAGGAAAAACTTTATTCGAAATCCTCAGCCTCACTTTTAAGCCTCCCTCAACCTGCCCCCTGCGGTGCAGAGGCTCCAAAGCTCTGTGCTCGCAAACCCCCGTAGGCTATCTCCCTTAGCCGGAAAGCTGGCTAACTGTGAGCCGGTTCGGATGTGCCAGAAAATGGGTCGCCACACATTTATGGAATGGCAGACCAGACTCGATGGGCTGAATGGCCCATTTCTGCTCCTATGTCGTATGGATTTATGGTAACCATGGATTGGAACTTGCAAGGAAAGGTCGAAAATTTAATTCAACTCTGCTAGTAGTTCTCAGATCAAACACGTTCAGGTTGTTGATTCCTGTTCAAGTGTAGTATGTGGGTCACAGCGAAGACTGCATTGTTTAAATCTGATTTCTGTTATGAATGGAAGATTAAGTTGTGATGTAATTAGGAGGATTGAGCTGTAGAGAGATTGAACACAGAAACAGGGACCTCAGCTCCTCGAGTTAATGCCAATCAGCAACACCCATATATATTCCGCTGACATTAGCCTTTCTTAACCACTACTCACACTTTCAATTTCCTCCTGGGTTTAACCACTCGAGAGGCAACTTAACCAACTGGAGTTGTGACATAGCCCAGTGCATCTATGGAAACCAGCCTCCCCTCCATGGACTCTGTCTGCACTTCTCAAGTTCCATTGTCTCTCAGCCATAAATGAATGCAGACAAAAGAAACAGTGTTACGCCGGGACCAAGGGACAAAACTCAGTACCAACAGTCACACACAGCATAAGACACACATCAGAAAGCAATAAATATCCAGTCACACAACAGGTGCAACCCATGTCCTTGAGTCCATAGATGTTGATGGCCGGGACAAGCCTGCCACAGTCTGCAGACGAATGCAGTCCAGCAACTCTTCCCACCGGGTGAACACTAGAGGGCAGCACCGCCGCCAGCATGAACACTGCACCACACCGCCTCCAGTGTCACCTCTCCTGGGCAGGTGCAACAGGCGACTCCATGGCATGAGGCCTAGTTGCCTCAATGAAGCAACTAAGAGAATCACCTAGGAACAGAGAGCGGTGGATCCAGCCCAGTCCCCTCCGTTGAGCACATCTACAAGGAGCGCTGCCACAAGAGAATAGCATCCATCATCAAGGACCTCCACCATCCAGGCGCTGCTACTACCTTTGGGTAGGAGATACAGGAGCCTCAGGACACACACCCACAGGTTCAGGAACAGTTATTAGCCCTCAACCATCAGGCTCCTGAACTAGCAAGGATAACTTACCTCACCGCAACTCTGAACTGACTCCACAACCTATGGACTCACTTTCAAGGGCTCAACAACTCTTGTTCTCAGTATTGCCTTTTTCATTACCTTTTTACTATTTGTCTTCTTTTTCATCTTGCCTTGTGTATTTATGTTTGTTTTTTTTCATAAATTCGGGTCTATTTATTTAGCTTTCAAAGTTCAAAGTAAGTTTGCTATCAAAGTACATATCCGTCACCATGCACAACCCTGAGATTCATTTTCTTGCCGGCATAATAAACCGTTATAGAATAATAACCATAATAGAATTAATGGAAGACCCCATCAACTGGGTGTTCAAACAGTGTGCAAAAGCCAACAAGCTGTGCAGGTGAAAAAGAAAGAAATGATAATAATAAATATCGGGAACTTGAGGTGAAGAGTCCTTGAAAATGAGTCCATGGGTTGTGAGGACAGTTCAGTGATGGGGTGAGTGAAGTTGAATGAAGTTTCTCCACTGGTTCAGAAGCCTGTAACTGTTCCTGAACCTGGTGGTGTGGGTCCTGAGACTCCTGTACCTCCTGCCTGATGGTAGCAGCGAGAAGAGAGCATGCCCTGGGTGGTGAGGGTGGTGGGGGAGGTCTTGGTGATGGATGGTGCTTTTCTGTGATAATGCTCCGTGTGGATGTGCTCAATGGTTGGAAGGGTTTTACCTGTGACAGGCTGGGCCGTATCCATTACATTTTGTAGAACTTTCCATTCAAGGGCATTGGTGTTTCCATACCAGGCTGTGATGCAGCCAGTCAGTGTTCTCTCCACCTCAGATCTGTAGAAGTTTGTCAAAGCTTTAGATGTCATGCCAAATCTTCACAAATTCCAAAGGAAGTAGAGGCACTGTGTGCTTTCTTCATATTGCACTTAGATGCCAGGTCCAGAACAGGTCTGTAAATGAAAATACTGTAAATCTCAAGGTATTATATGGTGACTTATGGGTTATGTATTTCAACAATAAATTTTACTTTAACTTTAAGATGCAGCCGTTTAGACTGTTTGATGGATCTTCATTCGGATTACTCTGGTAATCTTAGAGCTTGAACTTCAAGGAAATATTACCACAGATTAATCTGTTCACTTGCAATCAGAAAACAAGCCAGAGCTACAGTCAGGAAATGCTGGAGGAACTCAGCAGGTCAGGCAGCATCTATGGAGAGGAATAGACAGTTGACGTTTCAGGCCGAGACCCTTCATCTGGACTACAAAGGAAGGGGAAAGAGGCTGGTGCAAGAAAGTGGGGGGAGGAGGAGCACAAGCTTGAAGGTGAAAGGTGAAGCCAGGTGGTTGGGGGAGGATGGATGAAGTAAGAAGCTAGGAGGTGATAGGTGGAAAAGGTAAAGAGTTAAAGAAGAAGGCATCTGATAGGAGAGGAGAGTGGACCATGGGAGAAAGGAGGGGCACCGGGGAAAGTGATAGGGAAGTGGGACAAAGAGGTAAGAGGTCAGAGTAGGGAATAGTAGAAGGAAGGGGACGGGGAGGGGGAAAGAAATTACTGTGGGTTGGAGAAATCGATGTTCATTTTATCATTTTTTTTGTCAGAATATCTATAAAGAACTGAATGTCAATTTCTTGGAAATCCTCTCATCACTTAAGGCAATAACAACTTCAAAAGCACACTCTTCTATATTTCCTCACCTATCAGCTGGATGAATATCACTGGTAAACACCTAACGGTAAGATTTCCTGGAAATTGTCAGTTAATTACCTGAAAGGATGTAGTTAGGTTCAGTTTAAATCTTTTCCCCTTCGGTGATGGAATTTCTGTTGGTGGGTGGGTGGGGGGGGGCGGAATGCAGTCTTTTCATGCAGCTTCTGTGTGGTCGACAATGTCCCAGGTGCCATCAATCCACAGGACATGATACACAGGGGCTTGCACCCTAGTACTGTGTTCTGTGAGACTGTGTTTACTGCAAACCTATCAGAATCAGGTTCATTATCACCGGCGAGTGTCGTGAAATTTGTTAACTTAGCAGCAGCAGTTCAATGCAACACATAATCTAGCAGAGAAAATAATAATAAATAAACAAGAAAACCAATTACAGTATACATATATTGAATAGATTAAAAAAAAGTGCAAAAATCAGAAATAACGTACATTAAAAAAAGTGAGATAGTGTCCAAGGATTCAATGTCCATTTAGGAATCAGATGGCAGAGGGGAAGAAGCTGTTCCTGAATCACTGAATGTGTGCCTTAAGGCTTCTGTACCTCCTACCTGATGATAACATTGAGAAAAGGGCATGACCTGGGTGATGGAGGTCCTTAATAATGGACGCTGCCTTTCTGAGACACCGCTCCCTGAAGCTGTTCTGGGTACTTTGTAGGCTAGTAACCAAGACGGAGCCAACTAAGTTACAACCTTCTGCAGCTTCTTTCAGTCCTGTGATGCAGCCTGTCAGAATGCTCTCCATAGTACATCTGTAGAAGTTTTTGAGTGTATTTGTTGACATGCCAAATCTCTTCAAACTCCTAATGAAGTATAACTGCTGTCTTGCCTTCTTTATAACTACATCTATATGTTGGGACCTGGTTAGATCCTCAGAGATCTTGACACCCAGGAACTTGAAACTACTCACTCTGTCCACTTCTGATCCCTCTATGAGGATTGGTACATGTTCCTTCATCTTACCCTTCCTGAAGTCCACAATCAACTTTTTTGTCTTACTGATGAAGCCAGGTTGTTGCTGCAGCACCATTCCACTAGTTGGCATATCTCACTCCTGTACACCCTCTCGTCACCACCGGAGATTCTACCAACAATGGTTGTATCATCAGCAAATTTATAGATGGTATTTGAGCTATGCCTAGCCACACAGTCATGGGTATATAGAGAGTAGAGCAGTGGGCTAAGCACACACTCCTGAGGTGCACCAGAGTTAATCATCAGCGAGGAGGATATGTTATCACCAATCCGCACAGATTGTGGTCTTCTGGTTAGGAAGTTGAGGGTTCAGTTGCAGAGGGAGGTACAGAGACCCAGGTTCTGCAACTTCTCTATCAGGATTGTGGGAATGATGGTGTTAAATGCTGAGCTATGGTCGATGAACAGCATCCTGATGTAGGTAAAAAAACACGAAATGCTGGCAGATCTCAGCAGGCCAGACAGCATCTATGGGAGGTAATAACTCTGGAATGCAGACCATGGGGCCCTGGGGATTTATCTGCCTTTAATCCCTTCAATTTACCTAACACCACTTCTCTACTAACATGTATTTCCCTCAGTTCCTCCATCTCACTAGACCCTCGGTCCTCTACTATTTCCAGAAGATTATTTATGTCCTCCTTCGTGAAGACAGAACCAAATTAGTTATTCAATTGGTCTGCCATGTCCTTGTTCCCTATGATCAATTCACCTGTTTCTGACTGTAAGGGACCTACATTTGTCTTGACCTATCTTTTTCTTTTCACATATCCATAAAAGCTTTTACAGTCAGTTTTTATGTTCCCTGCCAACTTTCTCTCATAATCTTTTTTCCCTTTCCTTTGTCCTCCTCTGCTGGACTCTGAATTTCTCCCAGTCCTCAGTTGTGCCGCTTTTTCTGGCTAATTTGTGTTTCTTCTTTGGAATTGATACTATCCCTAACTTCCCTTGTCAGCCACGGGTGTACTACCTTCCCTGGTCTATTCTTTTGTCAAACTGGGATGAACAATTGTTGTAGTTCATCCATGCGATCTTTAAGTGCTTGCTATTGCATATCCACTGTCAACCCTTTAAGTATTTGCCAGTCTATCTTAGCTAATTCACGTCTCATACCTTCAAAGTTACCCTTCCTTAAGTTCAGAACCTTTGTTTCTGAATTAACTATGTCACTCTCCATCTTAATGAAGAATTCCACCATATTATGGTCACTCTTACCCAAGTGGCCTCGCACGACAAGATTGCTAACTAACCCTTCCTCATTGCTCAATAGCCTGCTCTCTAGTTGGTTCCTCGAAATGTTAGTTCAGAAAACCATCCCGCATACATTCCAAGAAATCCTCTTCCTCAGCACCCTTACCAATTTGGTTCACCCAATCTATATGTAGATTGAAGTCACCCATTATAACTACTGTTCCTTTATTGCACGCATTTCTAATTTCCTGTTTAATGCCATCCCCAACCTCACTACTACTGTTAGGTGGCCTGTACACAACTGCCACCAGCGTTTTCTGCCCCTTAGTGTTATGCAGCTCTACCCATATTGATTCCACATCCTCCAGGCTAATGTCCTTCCTTTCTATTATGTTAATCTCCTCTCTAACCAGCAATGCTACCCCACCTCCTTTTCTTTCCTGTCTATCCCTCCTGAATATTGAATATCCCTGGATGTTGAGCTCCCATCCTTGGTCACCCTGGAGCCATGTCTCTGTGATCCCAACTGTATCATATTCATTAATAACTATCTGCACATTCAATTCATCCACCTTGTTACGAACGCTCCTCGCATTGACACACAAAGCCTTCAGGCTTGTTTTTACAACACTCTTAGCCCTTATTCGATTATGTTGAAAAGTGGCCCTTTTTGCTTTTTGCCCTGGATTTGCCTGCCTGCCACTTCTACTTTTCACCTTACTACTTTTTACTTCTACCCTCATTTTACACCCCTCTGTCTCTCTGCACTTGTTTCCATCCCCCTGCCACATTAGTTTAAAGCCTCCTGAACAGCAGTAGCAAACACTCCCTCTAGGACATTGGTTCCAGTCCAGCCCAGGTGCAGACCGTCCTGTTTATACCGGTCCCACCTCCCCCAGAACTGGTTCCAATGCCCCAAAAATTTGAATCCCTCCCTCTTGCACCATTTTTCAAGGCACGTATTCATTTGAAGTATCCTCCTATTTCTACTCTGACTAGCACATGGCACCAGTAGTAATCCAGAGATTATTACCTTTGTGGTACTACTTTTTAGTTTATCTCCTAACTCCCTAAATTCACCTTGTAGGACCTCATCCCGTTTTTTACCTATATAGTTGGTACCTTTGTGCACCACGACCACTGGCTGTTCACCCTCCCATTCCAGAATGTCCTGCAGCCGCTCAGAGACATCCTTGACCCTTGCACTGGGTGGGCAACATACCCACCCAGAGTCTCGTTTGCGGCTGCAGAAACGCCTATCTATTCCCCTTACAATTGAATCCCCTATCACTATAACTGTCCCACTCCTTTTCCTTCCCTCCTGTGCCATAGAGCCACCCATGGTGCCATGAACTTGGCTGCTGCTGCCTTCCCCTGATGAAACATCTCCCTCAACTGTATCCAAAACAGTTTAGGAGGGAGATGACCTCAGGGGACTCCTGCACTACCTGCCTGCTGTTACACTGTCTAGTCGCCACCCCTTCCCTTTCTGCCTATGTAGCCTTTACCTGTGGTGTGGCCAACTCACTGAATGTGCTATTCACGACTTTCTCAGCATCGCGGATGCTCCAGTATGAATCCAATCGCAGCTCCAGATGCTCAATGCAGTCCGCCAGAAGCTGCAGTTGGACACACTTCCTGCAATCATAGTTGTCAGGGACACTGGAAGTATCCCTGATTTCCCACATGCTGCAGGATGAACAAACCATGGGGCCGATCTCAACTGCCATGATCTACCCAATACTTGCCTCAACTTTTGAAACTTTCTCCTTTGAAAGGAACTTACCTGGCCTTACCTCACTTGGAGTGAGGCTCGTCCTCAGCCTCTGCTCGCTGAAGCCTCTCAAGACAAACTCTTTCTCCTACTCTGTCCCCCTCTACTCCGTCGCCCGCTCCTTCTAACTGTTCTCTTTAATACTACCGCTGCCCCACGGTCCGACTTACACGCGCTTGTGCAGTCGTGCCCCCATTAAACTGCCGAAGAAAACTGCGTGGCTCCTCTTTAGAGAGAGTTCCTGGGAGTTCACATGATGGATGACCTCACCTGGTCCCTTAATATCACCTCCCTGAACAAGAAGGCACAGCAATGCCTTCACTTCCTCTGAAGATTGAGGCAAGCAAGGCCCCCCCCTACCACCTTGCCATCTCAACCCTACCACCCTACCATCTCAACCCTACCACCCTGCCATCTCAACCCTACCACCTTGCCATCTCAACTCTACCACCCTACCATCTCAACTCTACCACCCTACCATCTCAACCCTACCACCCTGCCATCTCAACCCTACCACCCTGCCATCTCAACTCTACCACCCTACCATCTCAACTCTACCACCCTACCATCTCAACCCTACCACCCTGCCATCTCAACTCTACCACCCTACCATCTCAACCCTACCACCCTGCCATCTCAACTCTACCACCCTGCCATCTCAACTCTACCACCCTGCCATCTCAACTCTACCACCCTACCATCTCAACTCTTCCACCCTATCATCTCAACCCTACCACCCTGCCATCTCAACTCTACCACCCTACCATCTCAACTTTACCACCCTATCATCTCAACCCTACCACCCTGCCATCTCAACTCTTCCACCCTGCCATCTCAACTCTTCCACCCTGCCATCTCAACCCTACCACCCTGCCATCTCAACCCTACCACCCTGCCATCTCAACCCTACCACCCTGCCATCACAACTCTTCCACCCTGCCATCTCAACTCTACCACCCTGCCATCTCAACTCTACCACCCTACCATCTCAACCCTACCACCCTGCCATCTCAACCCTACCACCCTGCCATCTCAACCCTACCACCCTGCCATCACAACTCTACCACCCTGCCATCACAACTCTACCACCCTGCCATCTCAACTCTACCACCCTACCATCTCAACCCTACCACCCTGCCATCTCAACCCTACCACCCTGCCATCACAACTCTACCACCCTGCCATCACAACTCTACCACCCTGCCATCTCAACTCTACCACCCTACCATCTCAACCCTACCACCCTGCCATCTCAACCCTACCACCCTGCCATCACAACTCTACCACCCTGCCATCTCAACCCTACCACCCTGCCATCACAACTCTACCACCCTGCCATCTCAACCCTACCACCCTGCCATCTCAACCCTACCACCCTACCATCTCAACTCTACCACCCTGCCATCACAACTCTACCACCCTGCCATCTCAACCCTACCACCCTGCCATCTCAACTCTACCACCCTACCATCTCAACCCTACCACCCTGCCATCACAACTCTACCACCCTGCCATCACAACTCTACCACCCTGCCATCTCAACCTTACCACCCTGCCATCTCAACCTTACCACCCTGCCATCTCAACTGCATTTTACAGGAGCACCACTGTGGACAAGTTGCATCTCCATCTGGTATAGGAGCAGCTGAGCATCAGACTGGAAGACCCTACAAAGGACTGTGAAAGTGGTTGAGAAGATCACTCAGGACTCCCTACCATTCAATGGGGACATTTACCAGGAGGGCTGTGTAGACAGAGCCCTTAGTATTATGATGATCCCAGCCATCCATCCAGCATCCTCTTTGATTTTCTACCATCAGACAGGAGACTCTGATGCATTAAAACAAGAACGGTCAGGATGGGAAACAGATTCTTCCCCCAGCCATTAGGCTTCTGAACTCCTTGCCGCAGCGTATTTGAAGTGTCACTGGTTACTTACAATATTTAATATTAATGCACTTCAGCTTGTTATTCATGTGTGATTCATCTATAGATTTTATACTTACTCTCTCGAGTTGTGTGTTATTGTACTACTGTACTTTACACTGAACTCTGCACTCCGACGTCCAAGTCGTAATGGGGTCACACCAGCCACCATGCTATCATGGAACCCTGGCTGGATTCCTCCAGAATTCTGTCTGTGTTACTCTGGATTTCCAACATCTGCAGAGTCTCTTGTGTTTCACTGCTCTGGTCCTGTACTCACTGGAGTTTAGAAGAATGATGAGGAACCTCATATTGAATATTGAAAGGCCTAGATAGAGTGGTAATGAAAAGGATGCTTCCTACAGTGGGGATGTCCAGGACCAGAGGGCACAGCCTCAGAATAGACGGATGTCCCTTTAGAACAGAGATGAGGAATTTATTTAGCCAGAGGAAAGTGAATCTGTGGAATTCATCACCACAGACAGTTGTGGATGCCAAGTCATTGGGTATATTTAAAGTGGAAGTTGATAGGTTCTTAGGCATCAAAGGTTATGGGGAGAAGGCAGGAGAATAGATTGAAATGAAAAATCATCAGCTATGATTGAATGGCAGAGCAGAATTGAAGGCCTGAATGCCCTAACTCTGCTCCGATGTCTTACGGCTTCCAGGTGACCCATGGAATGGAGTGTCAGAGCAAGTGGGGAGTGCTCTGGGTTTGTACTCAGGTGACCCACGGAATGGAGTGTCAGAGCAAGTGGGGAGTGCATAACGTAAGATGCTCTTTATTCACTTCCATCAGTGCTGCCTGACCTGCTGAGTTTCTCCAGGAGTTTGTGTGTGTTGCTCTGAATTTTCAGCATCTGCAGAATCTCTGTGTGTATGATTTGCTGCTTCACTGCAATGTCTCTTTGAGGATGCCTACCCTGAAGAGGTTCAAACCTCCTCTTTGATGGGAGTTCAGTGCCAATAACTTTCTTGTAATACCATGGACTCTTAACTTGGTAAGCAGCCTCATGCGTGGCACCTTGTCAAAGGCCTTCTGAAAATCCAAATACACCACACCTAATGCATCCCCTTGATCTATCCTTTGTTCTACCATAGCCTCCGGTGTGTCCTTTAACAGAACTAGCCTTTCTACTCAGTTCATTGAGCCAGCTGGCATCACACCACCGCATAGAAGATTGTACTGGTGACAACAGAGTGGTAGAGCATGTGAAAGAGAAACCTGTACACTCCAAAGGACCTCAGTCTCCTCAGGAAGTAGAGGCAACTCTGACCCTTCCTGTACCCACCACTGTGTTGGTGCTCCACTCAAGTCTGTCATCTAGATATTTGAGTAAACTTGTGAATATATTGGTTATTTAAGCATTCTTGTTCATTTCAATAATTCATTATGGGTTATATGTAAAAATATGTTAATTGCATATGTTATCACGCTACCACATGATACGTGCGTGCCTTGCTTAAAGTAACGATGAAGTTTAAGCTGCATTCCCAGCCTCCCGTGTTTTCCTTCGAATTAATTTAGTGCTTTGAGGTTACAAAACATAGTAAGTTCCTCCAGCATTTTGTGTGTGTTACGCAAAGTGCAGCACAGTTTTTAAACCATCAGAATAAGGAGCTTAGGGACCAAGCATCAAAAGTAGATTACTGCCCTGCCTAAATGACATTCCTTAGTGAATAAAACATCCTTCACATAGCTTTTAACAAAATTCATCTCTCTGTGAGACAGGGGATTGTGTAACAGGTTAAGAGCTGAAATGGCCCTGAGATTTAGATTAAATGCTGAACTTGAACTTGTTTAAGGGTAACATGAAGGGGAACTTCTTCACTCAGAGGGTGGTGAGAGTGTGGAACGAGCTGCCAGCGGAAGTGGTGGATTTGGGTTCAATTTCGACATTTAAGAGAAATTTGGATAGGTACGTAGATGAGAGCGAAGTAGTCCAGGTGCAGGTCAATGGGACTAGGCAGGGTAACAGTTTGGCATGGATTAGATGGGTTGAATGGCCTGTTTCTGTGGGAGAATCTCCACATTCTGGTCTATGTATTTGTGGCTATATCAGTGCTGGATGACAATTTGTCATTCTCTGCGTATAGGTTCCTCCAAGAGGACCACAACCTTGTCCTAGGGTCTGGAGGTTTGTGTGTCTCAATGACCCAGAGGGCTATGTTGTCAACAAGGTGGAGATGTTATTTCTGATCAGCATGGATTGTGGTCTCCCAATGAGGAAGTCAAAGCTTAATGCTTTGGCTCTAGAAAGGGTCACCTATGCCAAACAGGTCAAAGGGTAAAGAGGCCAGACTAAGAGTGGTTCGCTGGTTCAGGCATTCAGCCTGGGGCTAACAACCATGACTAGTCAAACAAAACTGTAATGGAAACAGCAATGAAGAATCCTTCTACCTCTAAGTGCAATGGTTTTCCCAAGTCTCCACCTGGGACTTGCATGGCTGCCAGTAGTGAATACCGAGAGGAAGCTGGTATGATGAAGGAAGCCCTGAACACTGAACCCAAAATGGAGGACCTTCATTGCTGCCCTAAATGATTTAATGTTCATAGGTTCATTGTCCATTCAGAAATCTGATGTCGGAGGGGAAGAAGCTGTTCCTAAAACATTGAGTGTGTGTTTTCAGGGTCCTGTACCTCCTCCCTGAAGAGGGCGTGTCCAGGGTGATCTATCGTTAATGACGGATACTTGAGGCACTGGCTTTTGAACATGTCTTCGATACTGGGGAGGTTAGTGCCCATGATGGAGCTGGCTGAATTTACACCCTACACCTTTTTCTGATCTTGTGCAGTGGCCCCTCCATACCAGATAGTGATGTGACCAGTCAGAATACTTTCCACTGTACATTTGTAGAAATTTGTGAGAGTCTTTGGTGACATACCAATTCTCCTCAACCTCCTAATGAAATATAGCCGCTGTCTTGCCTTCTTTGTAACTGCATCGACATGTTGGGCCCAGGTAGATCTTCAGAGATGTTGACATCCAAGACTGGTGCATGATCATTTGACTTGCCCTTCCTGAAGTCCACAGTCAATTCTTTGGTTTTACTGATGTTGAGTGCAAGGTGGTTGTTGTGACACCACTCAACCAGCTGATCTAGCTCACTCCTATGTGCCTTCTTGATGCCATCTGAGATTATGCCAACAATAGTTGTATCATTAGGAAATTTATAGATGGTATTTGAGCTATGCCTAGCCACACAGTCATGGGTGTAGAGAGAGTAGAGCAGTGGGCTAAGCACACACCCCTGAGGTGTGCCAGTGTTGATTGTCAGCAAGGTGGAGATGTTATTTCCAATCCACACAGACTGTGGTCTCTCGATGTCAAGGATCTATTTGCATTGAAGAGGGAGGTACAGAGGCCCAGGTTTTGGAGCTTGTTGATTAGTATTGAGGGCATTGAACGCTGAGATTTGAGCAATAAACAACAGCCAGATGGAGGTACTGCTGTTGTTCAGGTAGTCCAAGGCCAAGTGGACAGCCAGTGAGATTGCTTCCACTGTCGACCTGATGTGGCAGTCAACAAATTGGAGCAGGTCCAGGTCTTTACTTAGGCAAGACTTAATTCTGATCATGACCCTCGTCTTAAATCACTTTATCACAGTGGTGTCAGTCATTGTGGCAGCTACCTCTGCTCTTCTTAGGTGCCGGTATGATAGTTGCCTATTGAAGCAGGTGGGAACTTCCGACTACAGAGCAAGAGACTGAAAGCTTCAGCCAGTTGGTTGGCAGAGTTTTCCTGCCAGGTGCAGGAGGTGAGATTGGATATTTAGGGCTGAGCATCGGTGTTCTGCAAGATGTAGACTAGATACCTATTCTATATAGTTTTGACAATGCAGAGGAGGCCACACTGTGAGCACCAATTGCAGCAGATCAGGTCAGAGAAGGTGCAGGTGAATCGTTCTTTGGCCTGGAAAGGCCGCTTAAGTTTCTGAATGGTGAGGAGGGAGGTGTGGGGACAGGATTTGCATCTGTTTTGGATGTCATATGAGATCAAGACTGAGGAGCAGAATCAGGACATTCAGCTCGGAGTCTACCCTGCCATTTCACCATGATTGATTTACTATCTCTTTCAATCCCATTCTCCTGCCTTCTCCCCGTAACCTTTGACGCCCTGACTAATCAAGAACTTATCAACCTCTGCTTTAAATATCCCCTAAGACTTGGCCTCTACAGCTGTTTGTGGTAATGAATTCCACAGATTCATCATCTTCTGACTAAAGAAGTTCCTCATCTCTGTTTTAAGGGATGTCCTTCTGTTCTGAGGCTGTGCCCTCTGGTCCTGGACTCCCCCCACTATAGGAAACATCCTCTCCACATCCACTCTATCTGTGTCCTCTGGTCCTAGACTCCCCCATCATAGGAAACATCCTCTCCACATCCACTCTATCTGTGTCCTCTGGTCCTAGACCCCCCCACTACAGGAAACATCCTCTCCATATCCACTCTATCTGTGCCCTCTGGTCCTGGACTCCCCCCACTATAGGAAACATCCTCTCCACATCCACTCTATCTGTGTCCTCTGGTCCTAGACTCCCCCATCATAGGAAACATCCTCTCCACATCCACTCTATCTGTGTCCTCTGGTCCTAGACTCCCCCTCTACAGGAAACATCCTCTCCACATCCACTCTATCTGTGTCCTCTGGTCCTAGACCCCCCCACTACAGGAAACATCCTCTCCATGTCCACTCTATCTGTACCCTCCGGTCCTAGACTCCCCCACTACAGGAAACATCCTCTCCACATACACTCTATCTGTGTCCTCTGGTCCTAGACTCCCCCACTATAGGAAACATCCTCTCCACATCCACTCTATCTGTGTCCTCTGGTCCTGGACTCCCCCACATCCTCTCCACATCCACTCTATCTGTGTCCTCTGGTCCTAGACTCCCCCACTACAGGAAACATCCTCTCCACATCCACTCTATCTGTGTCCTCTGGTCCTAGACTCCCCCACTACAGGAAACATCCTCTCCACATCCACTCTATCTGTGTCCTCTGGTCCTGGACTCCGCCACTATAGGAAACATCCTCTCCACATCCACTCCATCTGTGTCCTCTGGTCCTAGACTCCCCCACTATAGGAAACGTCCTCTCCGCATCCACTCTATCTGTGTCCTCTGGTCCTAGACTCCCCCACTATAGGAAACATCCTCTCCACATCCACTCTATCTGTGTCCTCTGGTCCTAGACTCCCCCACTATAGGAAACATCCTCTCCACATCCACTCTATCTGTGTCCTCTGATCCTAGACTCCCCCCCCCCACTACAGGAAACATCCTCTCCACATCCACTCTATCTGTGTCCTCTGGTCCTAGACTCCCCCCCCACTACAGGAAACATCCTCTCCACATCCACTCTATCTGTGTCCTCTGGTCCCAGACTCCCCCACTATAGGAAACATCTTCTCCACATCCACTCTATCTGTGTTCTATGGTCCTAGACTCCACCACTATAGGAAACATCCTCTCCACATACACTCTATCTGTGTCCTCTGGTCCTAGACTCCCCCACTATAGGAAACATCCTCTCCACATCCACTCTATCTGTGTCCTCTGGTCCTAGACTCCCCCCCACTACAGGAAACATCCTCTCCACATCCACTCTATCTGTGTCCTCTGGTCCTAGACTCCCCCCCACTACAGGAAACATCCTCTCCACATCCACTCTATCTGTGTCCTCTGGTCCTAGACTCCCCCACTACAGGAAACATCCACTCCACATCCACTCTATCTGTGTCCTCTGGTCCTAGACTCCCCCACTGCAGGAAACATCCTCTCCACATCCACTCTATCTGTGTCCTCTGGTCCTAGACTCCCCCACTATAGGAAACATCCTCTCCACATCCACTCCATCTGTGTCCTCTGGTCCTAGACTCCCCCACTATAGGAAATATCCTCTCCACATCCACTCTATCTGTGTCCTCTGGTCCTAGACTCCCCCACTACAGGAAACATCCTCTCCACATCCACTCTATCTGTGTCCTCTGGTCCTGGACTCTGCCACTATAGGAAACATCCTCTCCACATCCACTCCATCTGTGTCCTCTGGTCCTAGACTCCCCCACTATAGGAAACGTCCTCTCCACATCCACTCTATCTGTGTCCTCTGGTCCTAGACTCCCCCACTATAGGAAACATCCTCTCCACATCCACTCTATCTGTGTCCTCTGGTCCTAGACTCCCCCCCACTACAGGAAACATCCTCTCCACATCCACTCTATCTGTGTCCTCTGGTCCTAGACTCCCCCCCACTACAGGAAACATCCTCTCCACATCCACTCTATCTGTGTCCTCTGGTCCTAGACTCCCCCACTACAGGAAACATCCTCTCCACATCCACTCTATCTGTGTCCTCTGGTCCTAGACTCCCCCACTATAGGAAACATCCTCTCCACATCCACTCTATCTGTGTCCTCTGGTCCTAGACTCCCCCACTATAGGAAATATCCACTCCACATCCACTCTATCTGTGTCCTCTGGTCCTAGACTCCCCCACTGCAGGAAACATCCTCTCCACATCCACTCTATCTGTGTCCTCTGGTCCTAGACTCCCCCACTATAGGAAACATCCTCTCCACATCCACTCCATCTGTGTCCTCTGGTCCTAGACTCCCCCACTATAGGAAATATCCTCTCCACATCCACTCTATCTGTGTCCTCTGGTCCTAGACTCCCCCACTATAGGAAACATCCTCTCCACATCCACTCTATCTGTGTCCTCTGGTCCTAGACTCCCCCCCACTACAGGAAACATCCACTCCACATTCCCTCAACCCAGGTTGCAGGTGAAAGTGCCAAGAGATAGGGAGGAATGGGAAAAGCAGGAAGTCATTAAGAGAGCTGTCACTGTAGAAAATGGAAAGGGATGAGAAGATTTGACTGGATGAGAAGGTGCAGCTGGAAGTGTACAGTACTGAGTTAGACTGGCTGGTAGAGTGATGTCGAAACAGAAATCTCATACTCAACGCCAACAAAACCAAGGAATTGATTGTGGACGTCAGGAAGGGCAAAGTCAGGAGAACACACACGAGCCTGAATGGTGGAAAAGGTGATCAGTTTCATATTCCTGGGTGTTCAAAGGATCTGTCCCGGCCCAAACACACATCCATACAATTAAAAAGAAGGCACACTAGCAGCTCTGAGTTTGAGGAGATTTGATCTGTCACTAGAGATGAGTGGAAGTTTCTACAGAAGTAGCAGAGAGAGCATTCTGACTCTAGCTGGTATGGAGGCTCCAATGCAGAGGATCAAAACAATCTGTACAGGTTGCAGACTCCTTGAGGGGCACGAGCACCTCCACCACTGAGTCACCTTCGAGAGGCAGAGCCTTGAGACAGCACATCCATCACAAAGAACCCTCAACATCCGAGATTTTGGATGTGGTGGGATCTCATTAAAACCTATTGAATATTGATGGAGCGGACGTGGAGCAGATGTTTCCAATAGTGGGGCAGCCTAGCACTAGTGAGCACAGACTCAGGATAGAGGGACGCCCCTTTAGAAGAGATGAGGAATTTCTTCAGCCAAAGGCTGTTGAAAACAACTGGTTTAAGGTGATACTGGTGAAGCCCAGCAACTACTCACTGGTGGCAAACAAAACAAAGAATACAAATAAATACTTTATTCATAGCAGTTTTTCTGCTAAAATTTATGGTAAATGGTTACGGGAAACAATGGAGAGGTGAGCGAAGGTGAGGTTGAGTTGGGGGGGGGTCAAAGTGAATGGGTGTGAGACGAAGTTGAGGTGAGGCTGAGGGATATTCAAGGCAAATTCAGGGTGAGCAGAGTGATGCAAATTCAGAGTGGAAGGCAGATTTGAGGCCTTTTCACCCAAACTGAGAGTGAGTTTTGATTGTTCTAAACACCAGACCAATTTGGAAAGGTTGGTATGGCCCGAGACCTGGTAGCAGACTCCAGGTCCAGAGCATATCGATGCGACAGGGCCTAGTGTGAGGAGCAACCTAATGTTTAGATGATTTAAACTCCGGGCCAGATGGATTGAAAAGGTAGGGTGTTGGGACCAGTGGCGAGGGTAAGGCCCATTCTGCTTGCTGCTCTGCGATATTTCCTCGGCTCTGTGCTGAACTGGGAGTGAGGCTGCGGCCTGTTCCCGCTGTTCCAGACTTTGTGTCTCTGGACTCATTTTCATTTGCTTACTTTTATTGCTTGCATGATTTTCTTCTCTCTCTCTCAGCACATTGGGTGTTTGATGGTCTTTTTTAAATGTTTTTTTTCGGGTTTCTTTGTTTTGTGGCTGCCTGTAAGGAGGTAAATATCAAGGTTGTGTAATGCATGCATATTTTGATAATAAATGTACTTTCAACTTTGAATCTGTTGAATTCATTGCCACAGATGCCTGTAGAGGTTAGTCATTGAGTACACAGTATTTAAAACAGAAGTTGCTTAAGGGTTTTGGACCAAAATGTCGACCGCATTCTTTTCCTAGATGTTGCCTGACCTGCTGAGTTCCTCCAGCGTTGTGTGAGTGTTGCTCAGATTTCCAGCATCTGCAGATTTTCTCTTGTTTGTTTAAGCAGAAGTTGATAGGTTCTTGATGTTTGAGATACAGTGTGGGATAGGCTCTTTCCGCCACCCCACCCAGCTACACTAATTTCATCTTATCTTAATCAAGGGACAATTTTCAATGGCCAATTAACCTGCCAGTCTTTGGACTGTGGCAGGAAACCAGAGCACCCAGAGGAAGCCCACACGGTCACAGGGAGAACGTACAAATTCCTTACAGGCAGCAGCAGGAGTTGAATTCTGGTTGCCTGTATTGGAAAGCATTCTGCTAACCACGATTAGTCAGGGTATCCAAGGTTACGTGGAGAAAGGGATAATAAGTGAAATGCTGGGCTGATTGGCCTGAATCTGCTGCTCTGTATTCTGTTCTGATGCTCTCTTCTCATTCCTGTCGTCAAACAGCAAGCACATCTCTTCATCCTGAAGACCCATATTCAACACTTCACTCCAAATGGCTTCTGTCCCTCCGTCATCAGGTTTTTGAATGGTTCATGAAACTATGAACACCACCTCTTCATTTCTTTTCTTCGCACTATTTATTTATTTTGTAATTTATTGTAATTTTATGTCAATTCAATGTCCCCTCCCATTCTGATATGTTGGTCCATGGCTTCCTCTATTGCTATGATGGGGCCACACTCGGGGTGGAGGACCAACATCTCATGTTCCGTCTGGGTAGCCTCAATCCTGATGTCATGAACATAAATTTCTCTAATTTCTGTTAATTCCTTAGTCCTCCACCTTCCTTCTTTTTCCATTCCACTTTCTAGCCCCCCTCTTACATCTTCACTTCTCCTCACTGGCCTATCACCTCCCTCAGCCATTCCTCCTCTATCCCCTTTACCTGGTTCCACCTATCACCTACCAGCCACCTCCCCTACCTTCTTATCCTGATGTATGGTCTCAGCCCAGAATGTCAACTGTTAGTTCCCCTCTGTAGATGCCACCTGACTTGCTGAGTTCCACCAGCATATTGTGTGCCTGCGTCAATATTTCCAGCATCTGCAGAATCTCTTTTGTTTTTATCACAAAAATGAAAATAAACCACATTCTGATTCTGAAGTGCGGAAGGACAGTACGTTGGATGCAAAGGCTGGTCATGAGAACATTGCGGACAAGGGGAACTCCAGCTCTGGGGGTGGGGGTGACAGCAGAAGCAAACAAGATGGGGGAAATGAGAGGGAGAGCTCCGTCAATCACTGTAGAGGGGAAACTACACTTCCTGAAAAAGAAGGGCATTTCAGAAGTGCCTGAACTAAAAGGATCATCTTGAGAACAGAAACTGAGAGAAAGGGCCAGTGCCCTTATGAGATAGCTGGTGGGAGGAGGTGTCGATAGGGTTTATAGTAAATCTTAGTAGATCACTTTTCTCCCCTCTACACTCTCCAGGTTCTCAACCCAAACTGTCAGATCCCTTTGCTTCCTCAGACACTGCTTCAGAGTTTTAAAATTTTATTTTTCACTTTTTATTTTGTGATACAGCATGGAATAGACCCTGCCTGGCCTTTGAGCTGCACTGCTCGGCAGATCCCCAGTTTAACCCCAGCCTAATCACAGGAAAACTTACAACGACCAATTAACCCTCTAGTCTCTGGTTAGATGGGGAAAAGTGGAGAACGTGGAGGAGGCACACGCAGTCACAGGGTGGAATGGCTGCAGTGATGCCTGGCTTTGTGTCTTTGTAAACTTCAGTTATTTTATTATTTGCGTAGTTTGCTTTTTCTCCACCTGCACATTGCGTGGTTAACGGTCTTGTTTAAACAGCTTCTACTGGGTTTCTTTGTTTTGTAACTGCCTGTAAGGAGACAAATCTCAAGGTTGTACAATGTGTACATACTTTGATAATAAATGTACTTAGAACTTTGAACGTACAGACTTACTGACAGAGGATGCTGGAATTGAACTCCAAATTCTGATGCTGTGAGTTGTAATAACATTGTACTGACCGCTATGCTTCCATGGATTGTAGCATCCACACTGTATACTCCCATCATTGAGGACCTGAATGATCAGTAATCATTAGGCTACTAGCATGGGTGGAGCACTGGCTGGTCAGCAGAAAGCAGAGAGTGGGAATAAAGGGATCCTACTCTGACTGGCTGCCGGTTACTGGTGGAGTTCCACAGGGGTCGGTGTTGGGACCGCTGCTTTTTACAATGTATGTCAATGATGTGGACTATGGGATGAATGGATTTGTGGTAAAATTTGCCAATGATACAAAGTTAGGTGGAGGAGCTGGTAATGTTGAGGAAACAGAGAGACTTAGATAGTTTAGAGGAATGGGCAAAGAAGTGGCAAATGAAAGTCATGCACTTTGGTGGAAGAAGTAAACGGGCAGACTATTATTTAGATGGGGAGAGAATTCAAAATGCAGAGATGCAAAGGGACTTGGGAGTCCTTGAGCAGGATACCCTAAAGGTTAACTTCCAGGTTGAGTTGGTTATGAAAAAGGTGTTGGCCTTCATTTCTAGAGGTATAGCATATGTAACCCCCTGGGTCACCTCAGGCCCGCTCAGCTCGTTCTCGTCTAGGGGGAGCAGCCTTCAGCCCCGCCAAACTGGGTAATCAGCTGGTGTGGATGCTGTGTGATGTCCCCGCCTCGCCCAAAAACAGACAGTACACCATATGCAATTAAATGAGTACAATTTATAAAGGTTACTATAACTAAGTGATTAATAATGATACAGTATATATGAAGAGAAAAAATAAAGAACAGGTGCCAAACTTATCAAAGTCCAAACCACTTCGTGCACAACCGTTGGAGCTCAATTTCTGAAATCTTCTGGCCACCATTCGATCCCCTCCGAACTCCTCGACTCGCAGCTTAGGACCCTCCAAGTGGTCAACCAAGCACATCTAGCTTCATCCCCCCTCCTCGGAGTACCTCCTGCCCTTGGACCCCCGCTTGGGGTCCGTTCCTCGCCCAGCTTACAGCATTGCGTCCTCTCTCACAACCCCCTCACGTCGATCTCCCCAAAAGCCCGTCAACAAAAGCTTACAGACTCAGAAGAACAACATTAATCCACATTTGGTTTACAAAGGAATACAATTCTCGTTATCAGTAAATTTGAACCCAAACAAGCTTCCAGCACTCTCTTGCAACAAAGAAGCATTCTTGCTTTTAACAAAACAAAGAAGCCCTTTTTATTACATACACAGTAACAAAGAAAAAAAAAGAAGAAACTCCCTTTACATATATAAGAGCAGGGATGTGATGTTGAGGCTCTATAAGGCACTCGTGAAACCACACTTGGACTATTGTGTGCAGTTTTGGGCTCCTTATTTTAGAAATGATATACTGTCTTTAGAGAGGGTTCAGAAAAGATTCACAAGAATGATTCCAGGAATGAAAAGGATTACCATGTGAGGAACGTCTGGCAGCTCTTGGGCTGTATTCCCTGGAGTTCAGGAGAATGAGGGGGGATCTCGTAGAAACATTCCGAATGTTAAAAGGCCTGAACGTGGCAAAGTTATTTCCCATGGTAGGGGAGTCCAGGACAAGAGGGCACAACTTCAGGATTGAAGGATGTCCATTTAGAACAGAGATGGGGAGAAATTACTTTAATCAGAGGGTGGTAAATCTGTGGAATTTGTTGCATGAGTGGCTGTGGAGGTCAAGTCATTTGGTGTATTTAAGGCAGAGATAGAAAGGTTCTGAATTAGCCAGGGCATCAAGAGAGAAGGCAGGGGAGTGGGGATGACTGCAAGAATTGGATCAGCCCATGATTGAATGGTGGAGCAGAGTTGATGGGCTGAATGGACTACTTCTGCTCCTATAGATTATGGTTTTATGGTCTTAGTGGACCCTTCCCACCCAGGGTGTTCCCTTTCTTCACTGTTACCAGCAGGATGGAGATACAGAAGCCTGAAGGCAGACACTCAGCAATTCAGGAACAGCTTCTCCCCCTCTGCCATCAGATTTTGGAACAGACAATGAACCCATGAACACCTCCTCATGATTCATCTTTTGCACTATTTATTTTTGTAATTTGAAATAACTGCACTGTACTGCTGCTACAGAAACTACACAATAAACCTGGTTCTGATTCTCGCTCTGCCGAGGGAGTGTGTGGTTTCATCAACCTATTCCTACTCCATTGCAAAGTCAAAGGCAAAGACCATGTGGTCGTGTAGTGACAAATGGGCATTCTTCAATTAATGAAATTGATTGGCAAATCACTCGATGAGTGAAAATAAAAGCAGCTGAAAGCTATAGAGGGGGTACAGTAGGGTTTCCCAGAATGCCATCTGGATTAGAGAGCATGTCTTATGAGGCTGGCTTGAGTCCGCTAGGGCTTTTCTCGTTGGGTGAGTGGTGACTTAATAAAGTTGTACAAGATGATAAGAGGCATAGATTGAGTGGACAGCCAGTGACTTTTTCCTAGGCTAATACGAAGGTCATAAATTTAAGGTGACCGGAGGAAAGTACATGGAGCGGGGGAATTGTCAGAGATAAGTTCTTTACACAGAGAGTGGTTGTACATGAACATCCTGCCTGCGGTGGTAATGAGGCAGATACATTAGGGACATTAAAGAATCTCTTAGATAGGGACATGGATGATAGAAACATGGAGGAAGAGTTACATTGATCATTGGCAGAACATTGTGGGCCGAAGGGCCCGTACTGTGCTGTGGTATTCTGAATTCTATGTTCTATCTGCCAATGGCCATAGAGCTGATGCAAATTCTGGTTCTGCTGAGGGAGTGTGCAGCCTCAACAATTTGGTTTTCCTCCATTGCGAAGGCGGAGAGGAAGACCTCATGGTCACACAATTATTTCTTGTGAGAAATGGATTTTCCTCGGTAAATAGCATTGATCAGTAAACCACCTGACAACTGAAAGCAAAACTAGTTGGCTGTTTTGCCCGATGGACTGATCTACCACAGCATACTCACATCCTCCCAATGAGTCAGTAATCTGACCATTTTGTTCCCTGCTACCTCTTTTCAAAAAAGGGCCATTTGACATTGCAATGGCAGTTTTCCCCCTTTTACATGTTAGCCAGCTGCCTGTAAGAATAACGGAAAGTGGAAGGAAGTGAAACCAGGTGGAATTTGTAGTATCTAAATCTGTAACGTTTAGAAACACACTAGTCAGGCTGAACTTGTGGGCAAACACTGATCTTGTGCGGTAATAATTTTCCATTCAGCATTCATTAACCTAACAAAAGGTCAATGACCCCAAATCATTAAGCCAGAAGCCCATGAGGCAGAAGAGCAGAATTAGGCCATTCAGCCCATTAAGTCTGTTCTGTCATTCCATCACTGCTGATTTATTATCTCTCTCAACCCCATTCTCCTGCCTTCTCCCCATAACCTTTGACACCTCTGCTTTAAATACAGTGGATTCCTGTTAATTGGGCCATTAATTTGTTCTGTGTTTCATTTAAGTATGTAATTTGTTGCACAGTTAACAGTGAGATGTCCTGGGAGATGAGGGACTTTAAAGGCAGATGCCACTTTCTTGACGCATGGCCTTTTGATGATGTCCTCAGTTGAGGGGAGTCTAGTGCTCATGATGGGATGAGTCTTGATCTGCTGCTCCAATGTGAAGTCTCTTTGAGGTGTGCTTGCCCTGAAGAAGTTTAAACCTTCTCTACAACAGTAGTTCAGTGAAAGCCTTTCTCACTGTTCCCAGTCTCTAACAGAACACAGAAAACTTACAGCATAATACAAGCTCTTCAGCCCAAAAGCAGTGCTGAACATGTCCTTACATTAGAAATTACCTAGGCTTACCCGTAGCCCTCTATTTTTCTAAGCTCCATATACCTGTCCAAGAGCCTCTTAAAAGACCCTATCATATCCACCTCCACCACCGTCACCGGCAGTCCATTCCACACACTCACCACTCTCTGAGTAAAAAAACTTACCGCTGACATCTCCTCTGTACCTACTTCCAAGCACTTTAAAACTGTGCCTTCTCATGCTAGCCATTTTAGCCCTGGGGAAAAACCTCTGACTATCCACACAATCAATGCCTCTCATCATCTTATACACCTCTATCAGGTCAACCTCATTCTCTGTCACTCCAAGGAGAAAAGGCCAAGTTCACTCAATCTATTCTCATAAGGCATGCTCCTCAATCCAGGCAACTTCCTTGTAAATCTCCTTGACACCCTTTCTATGGTTTCCACATCCTTCCTGTAGTAAGACGACCAGAACTGAGCACAGTACTCCAAGTGGGGTCTGACCAGGGTCCTATATAGCTGCAACATTACCTCTCGCTCTTAAACTCAATCCCGCAATTGATGCAGGCCAATGAACCGTATGCCTTCTTAACCACAGAATCAACCTGTGAAGCAGCTTTGAGTGTCCTATGGACTCGGACCCCAAAATCCCTCTGATCCTCCACACTGCCAAGAGACTTGCCATTAATACTATATTCTGTCATCATATTTGACCTATCAAAATGAACCACTTCACACTTATCTGGGTTGAACTCCATCTGCCACTTCTCAGCCCAGTTTAGCATCCTATCAATGTCCTACTGTAACCTCTGACAGCCCTCCACACTATCCACAACACCCCCAACCTTTGTGTCATCTTCAAATTTACTAACCCATCCCTCCACCTCCTCATCCAGGTCATTTCTAAACATCACGAAGAGTAAGGGTCCCAGAACAGATCCCTGAGGCACACCACTGGTCACCAACCTCCATGCAGAATATGACCCGTCTACAACCACTCTTTGCCTTCTGTGGGCAAGCCAGTTCTGGATCCACAAGGCAACGTCCCCTTGGATCCCATGCCTCCTTACTTCCTCAATAACCCTTGCGTGGTGTAGTTTATCAAGTGCCTTGCTGAAATCCATATACTCTACATCTACTGCGTTAATGTGTTTAGTCACATCAACTCCATCAATGTGCTTAGTCACATCCTCAAACAATTCAGTCAGGCTCGTAACGCATGACCTGCCTTTGACAAAGCCATTGTGACTATTCCTACTCATATTATGCCTCTCCAAATGTTCACAAATCCTGCCTCTCAGGATCTTTTTCATCAGCTTACCAACCACTGAAGTAAGACTCACTGGCCTATTATTTTGTGGGCTATCTCTACTCCCTTTCTTGAATAACGGAACGATATCCACAACCCTCCAATCTTCCACAACCTCTCTCGTCCCCATTGACAATGCAATCGCCAGAGGCTCAGCAATTTCCTCCCTCGCCTCCCACAGTAGCCTGGGGTATATCTTGTCTGGTCCCAGAGACTTATCCAACTTGATGCTTTCCAAAAGCTCCAGCACATCCTCTTTCTTAACGTCTATATGCTCAAGCATTTCAGTCCACTGTAAGTCATCGCTATAATCGCCAAAATCCTTTTCTGTAGTGAATACTGAAGCAAGATATTCATTAAGTATCTCTGCTATCTCCTCTGGTTCCATACACACTTTTCCACTGTCACGTCTTATCCTCTTGCTCTTCACAGACTTGTAGAATGCCTTGGGGTTTTCCTTAATGCTCACCAATGCTTTCTCATGGCCCCTTCTGGCTCTCTGAATTTCATTTTAAGCTCCTTCCTGCTAGCATTATAATCTTCTAGATTCCTAGAATTACCTAGTTTTTTGAACCTTTCGTAAGCTCTTCTTTTCTTCTTGACTAGATTTGCAACAGCCTTTGTACTCCACAGTTCCTGTACCCTACCATCCTTTCCCTGTCTCATTGGAACATACTTATGCAGAATGCCATGCAAATATCCCCTGAACACTTGTCACATTTCTTCCGTACATTTCCCTGATAACATCTGTTCCCAATTTATGCTTCCAAGTTCCTCCCTGATAGCTTCATATTTCCCCTTACTCCAATTAAATGCTTTCCTAAATTGTCTGTTCCTATCCCTCTCCAATGCTATGGTAAAGAACACACACAAAATGCTGGTGGAACACAGCAGGCCAGGCAGCATCTATAGGGAGAAGCGCTGTTGACGTCGATAGTGCTTCTCCCTATAGATGCTGCCTGGCCTGCTGTGTTCCACCAGCATTTTCAGTGTGTTGTTTGAATTTCCAGCGTCTGCAGATTTCCTCCTGTTTGCTCTATGGTAAAGGAGATAGAATTGTGATCACTATCTTCAAAATGCTCTCCCACTGAGAGACCTGACACCTGACCAGGTTCATTTCCCAATACCAAATCAAGTACAGTCTCTCCTCTTGTAGGCTTATCTACATATTGTGTCAAGGAACCTTCCTGAACACACCTAACAAACTCCACCCCATCTAAACCCCTCACTCGAAGGAGATGCCAATCAATAATTAGGAAATTAAAATCTCCCACCATGACAACCCTGTTAATATTACAGCTTTCCAGAATCTGTCTCCCTGTCTGCTCCTCGATGTCCCTGTTACTATTGGGTGGTCTATAATAAACACCCAATAGAGTTATTGATCGCTTCCTGTTCCTAACTTCCACCCACAGAGACTCTGTAGACAATCCCTCCATGACTTCCTCTTTTTCTGCAGCCATGACACTATCTCTGATCAACAGTGCCATGCCCCCACCTCTTTTGCCTCCCTCCCTGTCCTTTCTGAAACATCTAAAGCCTGGCACTTGAAGTAATCATTCCTGTCCCTGAGCCATCAAAGTATCTGTAATGGCCACAACATCATAGCTCCAAGTGCTATCCACCCTTTAAGCTCATCCGCTTTGTTCATAATACTCCTCACATTAAAATACACACATCTCAAACCATCAGTCTGAGTGCGTTCCTTCTCTATCACCTGCCTATCCTCCCTCTCGCACTGTCTCCAAGCTTTCTCTATTTGTGAGCCAACTGCCTCTTCCCCAGTCTCTTCAGTTTGGTTCCCACCCCCTAACAATTCTAGTTTAAACTCTCCCCAGTAGCCTTAGAAAATGTCCCCACCAGGATATTTGCCCACATGGGATTCAAGTGCAACCGGTCCTTTTTGTACAGGTCACACCTGCCCCAAAAGAGGTCCCAGTGATCCAGAAATCTGAATCCCTGCCCCCGGTCCAATTCCTCAGCCACGTATTTATCCTCCACCTCATTCTATTCCTATACTCACTGTCACGTGGCGCAGGCAGTAATCTCGAGGTTACTATCTTTGAGTTCCTGCTTCTCAACTTCCATCCTAACTCCCCGTAGTCTGTTTTCAGGATGTTCTCCCTTTTCCTATCTATGTCATTGGTACCAATGTATACCACAACCTCTGGCTGTTCTCCTTCCCTCTTCAGGATATCGTGGACACAATCAGTATCATCCTGGATCTTGGCATTTGGGAGGCAAACTACCATCCGTGCTTCTTTCCTGCATCCACAGAATCACATGTCTGACCCCCTAACTATAGAGTCCCCTATCACTGCCGCCATCCTCTTCCTTTCCCTACCCTTCTGAGCTACAGGGTAAGACTCTGCGCCAGAGGCACGGTCACGGTCGCTTCCCCCAGGTAGGCCATACCCCCCCCACCCCCAACAGTACTCAAACAGGAGTACTTATTGTTAAGGAGAACAGCCACAGGGATATTCTCTAGTATCTGACTCTTGCCCTTCCCTCTCCTGACTATTACCCACTTATCTGTCTGATGCACCGTCAATAACTCTCGGAGACTGGAAGTGAACGATAGGCTTTTATTAACAGTGAAAAGGGAGCACGACATGTCAAAGACTGAGGGAGGAGCAGTGCCCCAATTGCTTTTATACAGGGGTCTGTGGGAGGAGCCACAGGACCAGTCAGCAGAGGGCGTGTCCAGACAGGTATACATAGTTTACCACACTGTCTCCTGAGGCCCCGGTGTGACTACCTGCCTACAGCTTCTCTCTATCACCTCCTCACTCTCCCTGACAAGACAAAGGTCATCCAGCTGCATCTCCAGTTCCCAAACTCGCTCCCTAAGGAGCTGCAGCTCGACACACCGGGTGCAGATATGGCTGTCCAGGAGGCTGGGAGACTCCAGGACCTCCCACGTCTGACACCGAGCACAGAACACCGGCCTCACACACATACTTCTTGTCTGTATTCTACACAGGCGACCTATCTCGCCTCGACTCGTTAACGCCTAAGCCTGGTTGAGTCAAAACCTTCCTACTCTGATCATTGACCATGTTTAGCTATCAGCAGCTGGCTGTCCTCCTTCCTAGCCTCGCACATTCTTATTCTGGCTTCTTCCTTCCTTTTCAGTCTGGAGGTAGGGCCTCAGCCCAAAGTGTTGACTGCTATCGCCTGCATAGATATCTGAGTTCCTCCAGCATTTTGTGTGTGTGTGGCTTTGCAAACAGTCTGCAGTGTTTTCTGATCCTGTGCAGTGGCCTCTCCATACCAGACAGTGATACAACCAGTCAGAATGCTCTCCATGCTGCATTTGGAGAAACTTGCCAGTGTCTGGTCACATACCAAATCTCCTCAAACTTCCAATGAAATATAGCCACTCGCATTGCATCCAATGTAGGGCCCAGGACAGACCTTCAGACAGTCAGGAGTTTATATACAGAGCAGTTGCAAAATGGTTTGGGTGAGAAGTCAATGTCAATTTCATAAAATCATAGAACACTACAGCTGAGAAACAGGCTCATGTAGTCCATGCTGAACTGTTTCTCAGCCTGCACAGTGACCATTGTCCTCTACACCTTTCCCATCTATCCAAACTTCTCTTTCTTTTCTTTTTTTTAAAAATCTTTTTATTAATTTTTAAGCAAACATAAATGAAACATGAATACAGAGAGTTTGAGAGTACACAGTTAATAGTTTAAATAGACATTCAAATATATGATAATCAATATATAATACAAACTTCTCTTAAATCCTGAAACCAAACTCAAACTCACAACTTCTGCTGACAGCTCATTCCACATTCTCACCACCCTCTGAGTGGAGAGGTTCCCTGGTACGTTCCCCTTCAACACCCTTCACCTGTGACTCCAGTTATAGTCCTGACAGTAGGTTGTGGGAGCAGTTCAGTGTTGGGGTGAGTGAAGTTATTCCCTCTGGTTCAAGAGGCTGATGATTGGTGCAGGTGCTGAGGCTCCTGTATCTTCTTCCTGAGAGAGCGTGACCTAGACGGTGGGGGTCCCTGATGATGGATGCTGCTTTCCTGCAATAATGCTCTGTGCACAGTAGATGTGCTCATGATAGGAGGGCTTTGCCTGTGATGGACTGGGCCATGTCCACAGCTTTCTCAAGGTGCGGTGACACAGAGTGCACATTCTTTGGTAATAGATTTACTTAGACTTTGAACAGCCAGAGATCATGGACATATGTGGGACAGGATTTCGACCCTCAGAGAGGTTTAATGAATGGTTAGCGTCATAGAATCATAGAACACTACAGCACAGAAACAGATCCTTCAGCCCATCTAGTCCTATCAAACATGCCTAGTCCTATCAACCTGCACCCTGACAGCCCTCCATAACCCTCCAATCCATGTACCTATCCACACTGCTCTTAATCCACCACATCTACCGTCAGCTCATTCCACACACTCAGTACCCTCTGAGTGAAGAAGCTCCCTCCCATGTTCATGTTAAACTCTTCACCTTTCACCCATGACTTCTAGTTTTGGTCCCACCCAACCTCATGGGAAAAAGCCTGCTTCATTTACCCTATCTATACCCCTTATAATTTAGTACACCTGTATCAAATCTCCTCTCATTCTCCTACAATCTAGGGAATAAAGTCCTAGACTTTTCAACTTTTCGCTCGAACTCGAGTCCTCAAGCCCAGGAGTATAGAAGTCATTGAAGAATTAACTACATTTCCCTTTCCATAGGTGCTGCCGGAGGTTTCCAGTATTTATTTTTCAGAGTTCCGTCTTCTGCATGTTTTTGCCGCTCTGGTACATAGATCACCAGATTTGGTGTGTAGGGAGGGGTAGCAGCTCTGGTTGAAGGGGCTTGTCCATTCTGGGGCAGCTCACTCACCTTTGGTCCCCACTGGACACTCAGCTGTCACCTGTGGTTCCAGGTAGCTGTTTGCATGTGACAGCGGCCACCCCAGGTGTACCGCTTTGACAGGTGGGCTAAAGCAGGTGAGAGTAGCTGGTTATCTCCTTGCTTTTGAATGCTATTCACCTTGAAATAAATGCCAACATTGGATTTGCCTTCTTTACCACAGACTCAACCTGGAAATTTACTGTCTGGGAGTCTTGCACGGGGACTCCTGAGTCCCTCTGCATCTCTGATATTTGAACCTTCTGCCCATTTAGAGGATAGTCTGCACTATTGTTCCTTTTACCAAAATGCATTATCATACATTTCCCAACACTGTATTCCATCTCCACTTTCTTGCCCATTCTTCTGATTTGCCTAAGTCCTGCTGCAATCGCATTGCTTCCTCAGCACTACCTACCCCTCCACCTACCTCCTTATCATCTGCAAATTTTGCCCGAAAGCCATCATTTCCATTGTCCAAATCACTGACAAACAATGTGAAAAGTAATCTTGTTATCCATTGAGGTCAGACTAACTGGCCTATAGTTTCTTTTCTTCTGCCTCTCTCCCTTCTTGAAGAGTGGAGTGACATTTGCAATTTTCCAGTCTTCCATAACCATTCCAGAATCCAGTGATTCCAGTAGAAGTGGTAGAGGCAGGTTCCATTTTGTCATTAAAAAAAAATTGGATAGGTATATGGACAGGAAAGGAAGGGAGGGTTATGGGCTGAGTGCAGGTCGGTGGGACTAGGTGAGAGTAAGCATTCGACACGGACTAGAAGGGCCGAGACGGCCTGTTTCCGTGCTGTAATTGTTATATGGTTATATTATTCTTGAAAGATCATTACTAATGGCTCCACAATGACTTCAGCCAACTCTTTCAGAACCCTGGCGTGTACACCATCTGGCCGGTGACTTGTCCACCTTCAGACTTCAGTTTCCCAAGAACCTTCTCTCTAGTTGCGATAACTTCACACACTTCATGCCCCTGACACCTGGAACCTCCACAAAAATGCCAGTGTCTTCCACAGTGAAGGCTGGTGCAAAATACTTATTGAGTTCATCCACCATTTCCTTATCCCCCATTACTACCTCTCCAGCATCGTTTTCCTGTGGGCCAATATCCTCTCTCTCCTCTCTTTCACACTTCATATATCTGAAGAAATTCCTGGTGTCTTCTTTAGTGTTATTGGCTAGCTTACTTTTGTATTCCATCTTTATCTTCATAATGACCTTCTTAGTTACCTTCTGTTGGTTTTTAAAACCTTCCAATCCTCTAACTTCCCACTAATTTTTGCTCTAGGGTTGATGTGATTGAGATGCTGAATGATTGCTGATGGGAAGGCACTTTCCCTGAGGGAACATATGGCTGAAGGGTTATCTGATAGAGGTTTATAATATTGGAAGAAGCATAGACAAAGTAGACAGATAGTATCTTTTCCCTGGTGTTGAAATGACTAATACCAGAGTCATGCATTTAAGGTGAGAGTGGGTCATTTCAAAGGACATGTGAGGGGCACATTTTTACAAGAAATTAGTGGGTGCCTGGAAAGCACAGCCTGTGGAGGAGATGGAGGTAAATATTAGAGGGGCCAAAAGGCCTATTCCTGTGCTGTACTGTTCTACGTTCCAAAAGAATAAAGAAATAGCATTCTGGCAGGTTCAGCAAATAAGAATAGTTGGCAGGAGGAGAACAGTTTAACATCAAAGGGACAAAACCTGACAGATACACAGTCAGTGGCCGCTTTATTAGTTACCTCCTGTACCTGGTAAAGTAGTCACTGAGTGTATGTTTGCGGTCTCCTACTTCTATAGCTCACCTGTTGTGCGTTCAGAAAGGCTCTTCTGCACACCATTGTTGTAACGTGTAGTTTTTTCAGTTACTGCCACCTTCCTCTTGGCTGGAACCAGACATGCTGCTCGCCTCTGACCTCTCTCGTGAACAAGGCATCTTCTCCCACAGAACTGCTGCTCACTGGGTGTTTTCGTTTCTCTGTAAACTCTTGTGTGAGAAAGTCCCAGGAGATCAGCAGAGATACTCAAATCACCCTGTCTGGCACCAACAATCATTCCATGGTCAAAGTCACTTAGATCACTTATCTTCCCCATTCTGATGTTTGGTCTGAACCACAACTGAAGCTTCTCACTGTATTTGTAAGCTTTTATGCATTGAGTTGTTGACAGATGACTAACTGGTTAGATATTTGCTTTAACAAGCTGGAGTACAGGCACACCCAATAAGGTGGCCACTGTCTGAAGAAATTCACTCAGTACAGTTCTGAACTGATTTCACACCTAACAGTTTCACTTTCAAGGACTCTCCAGCTCATGTTCTCAACCTCATTTATTTATTTTTATCTGCACGTAGGTTGCTTCAGGCTCAGTTTATGTACAGGCTTTCATAAATTCTATTGTATTTCTTTATTTTCCTGTAAATAGCTAGAAGAAAGTTAATCTCAAGTAATATATGCTGACATGCACAGCATGTGCTTTGAGAATAAATTGACTTTGATTTTGTCGAGAAAAGAGAATTATACTTTACTAAACTGGCTAAATCACCCCATCTTGCATCTGAGAACACAGAACATAGAACATAGAACAGTACAGCACAGCAGAGGCCATTTGGCCCACAATGCTGTGCTGACCTTTAGCCTACCCGATGATCAACCTTTTCTCCTACATGGCCCTCCATTTTTCTATCATCTGTGTGCCTGCCTAAGAGTCTCTTAAAGTCTCTAATGTATCTGCCTCGACCACCACAGACAGGGTGTTCCACGTGTCCACCACTCTCCAAAAAATTTACCTTTGACATACCCCATTGTACTTTCCTCCAATCACCTTAAAATCATTCCTTCTGGTATTAGCCATTTCTGCCCTGGGAGAAAGGTCTCTGGCTGTCCACTTGGTCCATGCCTCTCATCATCTTGTCACATCAAGTCACGTCATATCCTCACAAAGTGCTGGAGGAACTCAGCAGGCATTTTGTGTGTGTTAGCTGGATTTCCAGCATCTGCAAATTTTCTTTCATTTCCTCCTTTGCTCCAAAGAGGAAAGCCCTAACTTGCTCAGCCTATCTTCATAAGACACGCTCTCTAATCCAGGCAGCATCCTGGTAAATTTCCCCTGCACCCTCTCTAAAGCCACCTCTCTTCCTCTAATTTAAACGGAATTTAATGCGGACAAGTGTGAGGTGTTGTCCTTTGGGAGGACCAACCACTTTGCAATAGGGCACTGAGGACTGAGATGGATCTGGGAAGATGGATCCATAATGCCTTGAAAGTGGTGTCACAGGAAGATAAGAGAATTTTCGGCACCTTGGCCTTCATAAATCCAAGTGTTGAATACAGGTGTTGGGATGCTATGCTGAAGTTGTATAAGACATTGGTGAGGTCTGGTTTGGACTATTGTGTGCAGTCCTGGTTACCTACCTGCAGTAAAGATACCAATAAGGTTGAAAGAGTGCAGAGAGAATTTACAAAGCAGTTGGTGGGACTTGAGGACCTGAGTTATATGGAAAGGATAAATAGATTAGGACTTTACTCCCTTTGAAGCCTAGGAGAATGAGGGGAGATTTGACAGAGTTCTGTAACCAGTTGGTCATTCTGTGATCCGCAGTATTTTACATTAGGAATTGTAGCATTTTAACACCGCTCTCCCTCCCACCATCACACACCCATCTCAGCAGCTGACAATGATGGCGTTTACTGAAGCTCCTGCCCTGGCATGGATTAGTTGAGTCTTACACACTAATTCCACCCTGCGGGTGTTTTCACTTCTGTAATTAAAGAAGACGTAAAGAAGATAAAATTTGTTCTTACAACATAACTAAATATGAACTTCAACAACCTCTCACTACTGGAAGTCTTTTTGCTTAAATCGCTTCCTAGAATACAAAATATACCTTACATGGAAATATTTTCAGAATCAGCATCAGGTTTAATATTATTGGCATATGTTGTGAAATATGTTCAAATTTTAAAGCTCAAAGTAACTGTTATCAGAGTACGTATCCTGTACGTCGCCATATACTGTACAGTCCCCAGATTCATTGCCTTGCAGGCGATCACAGTAAATGTAAGAACCACAATAGAATGAATGGAAGGCTATGTCCAAATAACCAATGTGCCAAAGATGAGAAACACAAATACTAAAAGAAAGAATAAATAAATAAACAATAAATATTGAGAACAGAAGATGTAGAGTCCTTGAAAGTGAGTCCATAGTTTGTGGGAGCAGTTCAGTGTTGGGGTGAGTGAAATTGAATGAAGTTATCCCCACTGGTTCAAGAACCTGATGGTTGAGGGGTAATAAGTGTTCCCGAACCTGGTGGTGTGGGTCCTGAGGCTCCTGTTCCTCCTGCCTGATGGTGACAGCAGTGAGACGAGAGCACGTCCTGGATGGTGGTTCCTGATGTTTGAGGGGTAATAACTGTTTCTGAACCTGGTGGTGTGGGTCCTGAGGCTCCTGTTCCTCCTTCCTGTCAGCAGCACAGGGATGACCTGGATGGTGGTGGTCCCTGACGGTACTTTCCTGTGACAGTGCTCAGTGGCGGGAAGCCTTTGCTGGTGATGGACTGGGCCCTGTCCACTACTTTCTCAAGGTGTGGTGACACACTTTCTGATAATTAATTTACTTAGACTTTGAACAGCCAGAGATCATGGACATGTGTGAGACAGGATTTCGACCCTCAGAGAGAGTCTAACGAATGGTTAGCGTCAGTGTCATAGAATCAGCACTACAGCACAGAATCAGGACTTCAGCCCATTCAGTCAATAGTTCCATTTAATATCAGAGAAATGTGTACAATATATATCCTGAAATTCTTTTTCTTCATTGCCATCCACAAATACAGAAGAGTACCCCAAAGAACGAGTGAGAGCAAAACTGTTGGAACCCCAAAGCCCCCTACTCCCCCCATCCGCTAGCAGCAGCAAAGTAACAACACTCCCCCACCCTACCCACTTCTGCAAAAAAGCATCAGCACCCCCACCCACCAAGCAAGCAATAGTGAAGCCCCCAATAAAACCATGATCTGCAGTGCAACAAAATCTCATCGATCACTCGACAATTCGACATGGCACAGGCCCTCTCTCTTCCTAATAGAGGGAAAAAGAGGTGTCCCCTTTCACAGCGAGGGGGGAGACAGGCCCTCTCTCTTCCTAATAGAGGGCAAAAGAGGTGTCCCCTTTCACAGCGAGGGGGGAGACATAACAAAACAACCTGCCGATCTATGATGTGAAAAGTCTGTCGCACTGCCCCAGGACTCCTCACTGAGTTCTGCGACTCAGATATCTGCAACAATCTTTTCCTCACCGACGAGAGAGAGAGTGATTCGCTGAATACAGAGCCTCCGACAGCTGGTCTGCTGTTCCCGATGTTCCACTTTCTCCCGTGACACTTCAGTCGATGGCATCAGCTTAGAATCAGCCTGTCCACGGGGCCACGAAACTTCAGAACCCCCGAAGGCACGCTGGTCTTCTCGGCCGCATCCTGGGGATATCGAAAAAGCAGCCGGTCATGAGGCCCGGAGGGCGGCCTCCATGAACAAGAGACAGAGTGTAACTCCAGGTGAGGGTCTTCAACGGAACCCCATCCACCCTGAAAGGGAAAAGGATAGGTTCTTGTTTGGACATGACATCAAAGGTTATGTGGAGAAGGCCGGGAACTGGGGCTGAGGAGGAGATAGAAAAAAGGATCAGCCATGATTGAATGGTGGAGCAGACTCGATGGGCCAGATGATTTAATAACTCTTCCACCCATGTACCTATCTAAACTTCATTTAAAGATTTCCATCAAACCCACATCCACCACGTGAATGAAGAAGTTCACAACCACCTTAAAACTTTTCACCTTTCACCCTTAACCCATGTTCTAGTCTCACACAACGTCAGTGGAAAAAACCTGCTTGATTTATCCTCTCTATAGGATAGATAGGACAGAGAGCGGTGGGTGCGAGGAATGCACTGCCAACAACAGGGTCTTTTCAGAGACTCTTAGTTAGGTACATAGAGCTTAGAAAAATACAGGCCTATGCATTAGGGAAATTCTAGGCAGTTTCTAAAGTAGGTTACATGGTCAGCACAACATTGTGGGCCGAAGGGCCTGTAATGTGCTGCAGATTTCTGTGTTCTATGTTCTGTGTTATATTCCTCCTAATGTATTACACCTCTATCAAATATCCTCTCATTCTCCTACGATCTAGGGAAAAGGTCTTAACCATTTCAACCTTTCCCTCTAACTCAAGTTCAGAAGTATAGATGTCATTTTAAGTATTAACCTCTTTCAATAGATGCTGCTGGAGGTTTCCAGTATTCCCTATTTATTTTTCAGGGTTCCAACTTCTGCATGTTTTTGCTCTCTGGTACATAGATCACCAGATTTGGTGTGTAGGGAGGGGTAGCAGCTCTGGTGAAGGGGATTGTCGTGCCCATTCTGGATCAGCTCACTCACCTTTGGTCCTCACCGGACACTCAGCTCTCACCTGTCTCTCCAAGTAGCTGTTTGCATGTGACAGCGACCGCCCCCAGGTACACCACTTTGACAAGTGGGCTAGACCAGGTGAGAGTAGCTGGCAGAGAGAGATAGGGTCATGCCTGTCCTAGCATGTGAAGTCAGCTCTGACAGACTGGGCGGATGAGACCAGCAGTGAGATCAGGTGACCAGGATGCTGCTTGGTGAGCAAAGGGTACGTGAGGCACTGAAGAGGTCATGGTCATCTGTAGTAATGAAGGAAGACCCCAGTTGTGCTGACTACTCCTACATCTGAATTTGGCTTTCTGAGGTTGAGAGTGGAACTGTCCCAGTACAACGGTTTTTCCATGTTAAACCATCTCCCATACAAGTCTCCTGTCATTGTAGGATGCGATGGAGAACCAGCACAGAGATCAGCACCCCAGTGAGTACCTGCTCAGTCACAGAAAGCTTGCGGGGAGAAGTGAAAGAAGGAAATAAAAAGGGCAAAGAGAGGGCATGAGAGAAAAACATTCAGTGGAATCCAAAAATATTCTTTTCATCATAAAATAATCGCAAGAGGAAAGGAGAAGTACTCAGAAAAGAAATTTACTGACTAAGGTGGAGGGCGAGGATATGCTAATATATCGGAAAGGATGTGGTAATATATTACAATAATTGTCACCATTAACGAAGATGCTGCAGCAAAGCATAAGATGATTCATATTCTGGAAGGGCTGAATCTTGCTGATGGGAAGGCACTTCACTGAGGGAACATTGACATGTACTTAGTGGCTGACGAGGAGATCTGATGGAGGTTTATAATTTTATGAGAGGCAGAGACAATGTAATCTGACTCTTTTCCCCAGGGTTGAAAAATCTAATCACAGAGGGCATGCAGTTAAGGTGAGAGGGGGTAATTTCAAAGGAGATGCGAGGGCAGGTTTTAAAAAAAATGCATACAAAGTAGTGGGTGCCTGGGTGGTGGTAGAGGCAGATACGTTAAGGACTTTAAGAGACATTTAGGTAGGCATGTGGATACGAGTGAAAAGGGATATGAGCATTGTTTAGACAGAAGTGATTAGATGGCCATTTGATTACTAATTTAATTGTTTAATTACATCATTGTGGGTGGGTTCTGGCAGGCCCCACAATTCCAAATAGTTGGCTGGCGGGGAACAGTTTAACATTGCTCAAAAGACAGCACCGGACAGATACACGCTCAGCGGCCACTTGATTAGTAGCCATTGAGTGGAGGTCTGTGGTCTTCTGCTGCTGTAGACCATCTGCTTCAAGGTTCGACACGTGTTCATGATGCTCTTCTGCACACCAATGTTTTAATGCGAGGTTATTTGAGTTACTCTCACCTTCCTTTCGACTTCAACCAGTCTGGCCATTTTCCTCTGATCTTTTTCATCATCAAGACGTTTTCAACCACAGAACTGCCGTTCACTGGATGTTTTTTTAAATTCTTCGCACCATTCTCTGTAAACTCTAGAGACCATTGCACAGGAAAATCCCAGGGGATCAGCAGTTTCTGGGATACTCAAACCACCCCATCTGGCACCAACAATCATTCCCCAGTCAAAGTCACTTAGATCACATTTCTTCCCCAGTCTGATATTTGATCTGAACAACAACTGAACCTCTTGACCATGTCTGCATGCTTTTATGCATTGAGTTGCTGCCACATGATTGTTTGTTAGATATTTGTATTAATGAGCAGGTGTGCTGGTGTTTCTAATAATGTGGTCATGAATATAAAAGAAAGCTTTTGTCACAGTGACCTTCATAAATCAAAATATTGAGTATAGGAGTTGAGCTGTTATACTGAAATTGTACAAGGCATTTGGGAGGCCGAATGTGTAGTACTGTGTACAGTTTTGGTCACCTACCTACAGAAAAGATGTAAATAAGGTTGCAAGAGTGCAGAGGAAATTTACAAGTATGTTGCCAGGACTTGATGCCCTGAATTGCAGGGAAAGGGTTGATAGGGTAGGAATTTATTCCCCAGAGTACAGGAGAATGAGGGAAGGTTTGATAGAGATGCTATTCTCCATCAGTGCCATAACCATTTGGTCATTCTGTGATCCACAGTGTTTTCTGTTGGGGATTGTAGCATTTTAACAGCACTCCCCCTCCCACTGTCATCCACCCGCCTCAGCATCAGACAATGATGGCACTTGCTACAGTTCCCACCCTGGCCCAGAATAGTTAAGGCGTGCACACCACATTCACCCTGTGGGGGTTTTCAAAGCTTTTTAAGAAGATGCAAAGATGATAAAATTTGTTCTTGCAGCATAACTAAAAATGAACTTCTGTAACCTTTTGCTACTGGAAGTTGGTTTGCAAATTTTTTTTAGTTTAAATCTCTTCCCAGAATATACAAAATGGAAATATTTTCAGAGAATCAGGTTTAATATTATTGGCAAATGTTGTGAAATATGTTCAAAGTTTAAAGTTCAAAGTAAATTTATGAGCAAAGCACAAATTTTGTCACCGTATACATTCATTTACTTGCAGGCGTACGTAATAAATACAAGAACCACAATGGAATCAATGGAAGACTACACCAAATAACCAGTGTGCAAAAGACGAGCACAAATGCAAATACAAAAATAGATACATAAATAAGCAATAAATATTGAGAACATGAGATGAAGAGTCTGTGAAAGTGAGTCTATAGTTTGTGGGAACAGTTCAGTGATGGGGTGAGTGAAGTTATCCCATCTGTTTCAGTAGCCTGGTGGTTGAGAGGTAACATTGATCTGCAGCAGCAATATATTGCAATACGTAATAAAACTACTATAAATTACAACAATTTACTGTATATATAAATTAAATAAGTAGTGCAAGGCAAGAGAAAATAAAGGAAAAAAAATGGTATATTTTAATTAAGCTTAAGCTCGCTCCTGCCAGAAATCTTCACAATGCCTCATTGTTCCTGACACCAACCACAGGCACAAAGGCAGAAGTACTTTGTTTGAACTACTTTGTTCTCAACAGAACCGGTTGTACAATATGCAATAAATAATTCACCATGCTTCAGCCCAGCAGGCTCTGTGGTTTCAAGGAACCCCAGTGGATTTAGGTCAGACAGGTCATGGGAACAGTGAAGTCCACACTCCAAATTTGAAGAATTTTCAAAACTGTAATTTTAACTGTATTTTTCACATGTTACTCGATACCTCAATAGGAAGCTATGAATATCTTTTTGATGTGTTGAATCGTGAGATATTAGAATACAGGGGTGCCATGGTAGCTTAGCAGTTATTACAGCTCAGGGCTTTGGAGTTCAGAGTTCAGTTTCAGTGCTGTCTGTGAGGAGTTTGTACATTCACCACGTGATCATGTGTGTTTCCTCCGGTACTTTAGTTTCCTCTCACAGTCCAAACACGTGCCAGTTAGTAGGTCAATTAGTTATTTCAAGTTGTCCTGTGATTAGACTAGTTTTAAATGGGTGGGTTGCTGGATGGTGCACCTCATTGATCTGGAACATTGCATCACTAAATAAATAAAATATATTCACAGTATATTTACATCAGCATTTTGTTGGTCACCTCTAAATGCCTTGAATGAGGTACCTTGTTTTTTTTTTGCCTTATGCTTCCTCAAAGCATCGTTGTCATGAATTAATCTAGAATCAGTGGCCACTTTATTAGGTACAGGACTGGAACCTGCTGTGGTCTTCTGCTGCTGTAGCCCGTCTACTTCAACATTCGACGTGTTGCGTGTTCAGAGATGCTCTTCTGCACACCACTGTTGTAATGAGTGGTTATTTGAGTTCCTGTCACCTTCCTGTTAGCCTGGACGTTCTTCTCTGACCTCTCTCATTATAAAAGGTTTTTTCACCCACAGAATGGCCACTCACTGGATGTTTTTTGGTTTCTTGTTCCATTCTCTGTAAACTCTAGAGGCTGTTGTATGAAAAAAACAACAGGAGTAGAGCAGCGTCTGAGGTATTCAAACCACCTCTTCTGGCACCGACAATCATTCCACAGTCACTCTGCTCACATTTCTTCCCCCATTCTGATGCTTGGCTTGAACAACAACTGAATCGCTTGACCATGTCTGCATGATCTTATGCATTGAGTTGCTGCCACATGATTGGCTGATTAAATATTTGCATTAGGTGTACAGGTGCACCTAATAAAGTGGTACTGAATGTAGTTCTCTGACCCTAAGACTCTAAATGATAAAGTCAGTTCACGGATGGGATCTGCCGTGATGGTATAGTTGAAGACAGTTTACACACTAGCCTGCAAAGAGGGACAGATGTGTGGAGTATTCTCATTAAGTATATTAATAAGTCGTCATCTGCAAACTTACCAAGCACACTTCCACACCAAGTAATTTATTAAAATCAGAGTCTCAGAAAATTATAGCACAGAAACTAGCCCTTCAGCCCATCTAGTCCATGTTGAATCGCATCTGCCAAGTCCCATCAACAATCACATGGCCACCATTACTCTCCTGGTCATTGGGGCACGCAAGCCTCCAAACTCCAAACTCAACCACACGTTTGTGGTCCTCTTGAAGGCTTTTTCCACTGAGGCTAGGGGAGAAAAAAACCAAAGGACATGGGCTAAGGGTGAAGGAGGAAAAGTTTAAAGAGAACATTAGGGGGGCTTCTTCACACAGAGAGTGGTGGGTGAACTTGGCCTTTTCTCCTTGGAGCGATGGAGGATGAGAGGTGACCTGATAGAGGTATATAAGATGATGAGAGGCATTGATTGTGTGGATAGTCAGAGGCTTTTTCCCAGGGCTGAATTGGCTAACACGAGGGGACATAAATTTAAGGTGCTTGGAAGTAGGTACAGAGGGGATATCAGAGGTTAATTTTTCATACAGAGTGGTGGGTGCTTGGAGTGTACTGCCTGTGATGGTGGTAGAGGCGGATACAATCGTGTCTTTTAAGAGATTCTTAGATAGGTACACAGAGCTTAGAAAAGTAGAGGGCTATGCGGTAGGGAAATTCTGTGCAGTTTCTAGAGTAGGTTACATGGTCGGCACAACATTGTGGGCCGAAGGGCCTGTAATGTGCCATAGATTTCCATGTTTCTATTAAACACTGGTATCCATTCTCCATCCGTAGCAGGGTGGAACTAACAGCCAGAGTGGGCTCTGGTTTTTAGAGCAACAATTAGAAGATTGAATTCGAGAGGACAACTAATCATGAAAATGCTAATGGGTTGTTCTTTTTACCTTGGAAAGGAAATACCTGAAAAATTTACAGAACATGACATTCACTCTTTGTGGTGAACTACATATACCTGTCTGGACTCGCCCCCTGCTGACTGCTCCTGTGGCTCCTCCCTCAGACCCCTGTATAAAGGCGATCAAGGCCTGAGCCCGGCCTCTCAGTCTCCAGGATGTAGTATGGTGGTCACTCACTGCTTGTTCCTTCTTCCAGTCAATAAAAGCCGATATCTCGCCTTTATGTCTCAGAGTTATTGATGGTGCATCACTCTTGACACATTCTCCCTGATGCAAATTGAAAGTTTCCCTGTAACAGCAGAGATGATGGAAAGGGAAACCAGAGAAGAACCCACACTCTCTCAGGTCTACGTGGCAACCCAACCTAGCTGGAATGTGAAGCAGGAACTCCAGTTCCCCCATTTCTACCAGCACTGGGATGAACCTGCCCCTGACAGAGGTTCCCTAATGTGGGGATTGAGAGTTGTTGTACAGTACATTCAAGCTGAGAGCTAAAGTGTTGGAGGATCTGCATGCAATCAATGAGGCATATTCAAAATGAAACTGTTTGCTTCGTCTAGTGGCCTGGGATTGAGCAGCTTGCCATGCAGTGCTTGGGAAGCAAACAGAACCAGAAGAGATGTTAAAGCCATTTCCTGCAGTCCAGGAGACAGCTCCCACAACCACCACAGAGAAGGCCCCAGAACCTGAGATTGTTTAACAGCCACAGTCTACATTGTGCCGGAATTTACGGCTGAGCAGGGAGGAGTGTGTATCAGTAATATTGCAAACATATGCTCTCTTAATAAAAGAACTAACCAGCTCTCCATCACCATCCTTCTGTCTGCCAGAACTGGTCCTCACCCTCAACAACTTTTCCTTTGGCTTCTCCCACTTTCTCCAGTCTAGAGGGATAGCCCTGGGCATCTACATGGACCTCAGCTATACCTGCCTTTTCACTGGCTACGTAGAACAGTCCACATTCCAAGCCTTCCCCGGTAACGCTTACCAACTCTTCCTCCGCTACATTGATGACTGCATTAATGCCCCTTCATGCACCCATGCCGAGCTTGCAAATTTCATCAACTTTGCCTCTAACTTCCACCCTGCCCTTAAGTTCACTTGGTCTATTTCTGACACCACCCTCCACTTTCTCGATTTCTCTCTCTGCCTCCACCTGTGAAGACAAACTGCTGACCGACATCATTTATAAACCTATTTGATTCCCACGGTGATCGTGACTACACCCTGCCTCCTGTAGAAATGCTATTCCTTCTTCTCAATTCCTTTGTCTCCAAAACATCTGTTCCCAGGATGAGGCTTTCCTTTCTAGGACGTCAAAGATTGAGCTGATAACCCCCTTCTTTGAAGAACCCGTTCTTTAAAGAATGGGGTTGTCCTTCTTCTACCATTGATACTATCCTCAACAGCATCTCCTCCATTTCCCAAACAGTCGCGCTCACTCCACCTTCCTGTCACTTTAACAGTGATAGAGTTCCTCTTGTCCTTACCTATCACTGCATCCAACCCATCATCCTCCAGAATTTCCACCATCTACAAAGGTATCCTACCTACCAAGCATGTCACTACCACCCCCACTCTCTCTACTTTCTGCAGGGATTGCTACGCCTGCCTGTTCACCTCTTCTCTCACCTCCATTCAGGGCCCCGAACAGTCCTTCCATGTGAGGCAACACTTCCCATGTGAGTTGTGTCCAGTGCTCCCAGTGGGAGATAGCTTCATCAAGAGCTTCTGCTCCATCTGTCAAAAGTGAAACTTCCTGGAGGCCAAATGTTTTAATTCCGATTCTCATTCCTGATCCATGTCATCTTGTGCCAAGTTGAGGCCACCCTTGAGGGTGGAGGAGCAAAACCCTTTATTGCCCCTGGGTAGCCTCCAACTTGAAGGCATGAATATTGATTTCTCCATCAAGTAAATTTTTTTCCCTCCCCTTCCCTTTTCTTCTGTTCCCCATTATGGCCTTTATCTCTTCTTACCTCCCCATGGGTCCCTTGCTGCTTTCAAGTAATGAAGGGTTTGACTGTTTGACTGTTTGTCAATGGAATTGGATTAGGAAATACACTACACAACTCATAATTAATCGAAGCTCACACTTTATTGTCTTTGCACAAACAACAATGTAACGGTGTTAACCCCAGGCCAACAGCTTAGAACATGAATTCTATTGTTCCCTCTGTACCAATACTCACTCAGACTACTTTTCCAATTTATAACACCAAAAATGGGGACTCCATTAGCCAGATGATCGATTCTTTCTTTCCCCAGCCCCTGGCATGGTGGGTCTCTTGAGAGAGTTATCACTGATAGCACACTGAAAGTGTCCACTTTTATCCTTGTTTCTTACCAATTCAAATGTTGCATTCCAGTGTCATTAGCTGTAGGTCATCTGATTGATTTTAAACACCTTTTTATTCGCTCTGCTCCAGGCCAGCAT
Organism: Hypanus sabinus; assembly: GCF_030144855.1. NCBI lineage: Eukaryota > Metazoa > Chordata > Chondrichthyes > Myliobatiformes > Dasyatidae > Hypanus > Hypanus sabinus. Next base: position 103,389,179 of record NC_082719.1, on the reverse strand, counting down.
CCATTTATTGCCCTCTTCCCAGCAAGTGACAATCAGTAATTTATGGCTCTTTGTTCTCAATCATCAATGAGCTCAAATCACTCCAGGCAGGCCCCAACCCCAACATACACAAACCTGCATGTTATATTATATCAAAAACACCTCACAAATAACCTTATTTGGAAATTATCTCTACTCCCACGGGTTATCTGAAACATCATGGCATCCACTTTAAAACAGAAAGCAAAGCAACTCCATCTCACAAAATGGAGTTTGCAAAACAGTTCCACAAAATGGCAGCCTCCGTCTCCAGGCACATGGCAGGAACAAAGACAATGGATCTGTCTGCATCCACTGTCCTTGACCCATTCGAGTTCGATGTTTTCTTCCATATTTTAAATCCACAATGGCCAACAGGTCTTGGCCCAAAATGTCAACTGTTAATTTATTTACATACACAATGCCTGACCTGCTGAGATCTTCCAACATTTTCTATGTGTTGCTCTGGATTTCCAGCATCTGCAAACTTCCTCATTTTTGTAAATATTTTGTTTGATTAAGTATTCTTTATTTCATTACATAATTTGTTATGATTATAGTTGATGATTATAATTATGTTATGATTATAATTTAGTTGCTTCAGGTGTGATAGAGTAGGAGGAGCCAGAGGAGGAGGTGTTGCATTGCTTGTCTGAGAAAATCTTATGGCAGTGCTTTGGAAGGATAGATTAGAGAGCTCCTCTAGGGAGACTATTTGGGTGGAATTGAGGAATGGGAAAGGTGTAGTAACACTGATAGGAGTGTATTATAGGCCACCTAATGGGGAGCGTGAGTTGGAAGAGCAAATGTGTAAGGAGATAGCAGATATTTGTAGTAAACACAAGGTGGTGATTGTGGGAGATTTTAATTTTCCACACATAGATTGGGAAGCTCATTCTGTAAAAGGGCTGGATGGTTTAGAGTTTGTGAAATGTGTGCAGGATAGCTTTTTGCAACAATACATAGAAGTACCGACTAGAGATGGGGCAGTATTGGATCTCCTGTTAGGGAATGCGATAGGTCAGCTGACAGATGTATGTGTTGGGGAGCACTTCGGGTCCAGTGATCACAATAGCATTAGCTTCAATATAATTATGGAGAAGGACAGGACTGGACCTAGAGTTGAGATTTTTGATTGGAAAAAGGCTAACTTTGAGGAGATGGGAAAGGATTTAGAGAGAGTGGATTGGGTGAAGTTGTTTTATGGAAAGGATGTAATAGAGAAATGGAGGTCATTTAAGGGTGAAATTATGAGGGTACAGAATCTTTATGTTCCTGTTAGGTTGAAAGGAAAGGTTAAAGGTTTGAAAGCACCATGGTTTTCAAGGGATATTAGAAACGGTTCAGAAAAAGAGGGATGTCTACAATAGATATAGGCAGCATGGAGTAAAGGAATTGCTCGAGGAATATAAAGAATGTAAAAGGAATCTTAAGAAAGAGATTAGAAAAGCTAAAAGAAGATACGAGGTTGGTTTGGCAAATAAGGTGAAAGTAAATCGGAAAGGTTTCTACAGTTATATTAAAAGCAAGAGGATAATGAGGGATAAAATTAGTCCCTTAGAGAATCAGGGTGGTCAGCTATGTGTGGAGCCGAGGGAGATGGGAGAGATTTTGAACAATTTCTTCTCTTCGGTATTCACTAAGGCGAAGGATATTGAATTGTGTAAGGTGTGGGAAACAAGTAAGGAAGTTATGGAACCTATGACAATTAAAGAGGTGGAAGTACTGGTGCTTTTAAGTAATTTAAACGTGGATAAGTCTCCGGGTCCTGACAGGATATTCCCCAGGACCTTGAGGGAAGTTTGTGTAGAGATAGCAGGAGCTCTGACGGAGATCTTTCAGATGCGATTAGAAATGGGGATTGTTGCGGAGGATTGGCGTATTGCTCATGCGGTTCCATTGTTTAAAAAGGGTTCTAGAAGTAAGCCTAGTAATTATAGACCTGTCAGTTTGACATCAGTGGTGGGTAAATTAATGGAAAGTATTCTTAGAGATAGTATTTATAATTATCTGGATAGACAAGATCTGATTAGGAGTAGCCAGCATGGATTTGTGCGTGGAAGGTCATGGTTGACAAACCTTATAGAATTTTTTGAAGAAGTTACGAGGAATGTTGACGAGGGTATGGCAGTGGATGTAGTCTATATGGACTTCAGCAAGGCCTTTGACAAAGTTCCACATGGAAGGGTAGTTAAGAAGGTTCAGTCATTAGGTATTAATGCTGGAGTAATAAAATGGATTCAACAGTGGCTAGATGGGAGATGCCAGAGAGTAATGGTGGATAATTGTTTATCGGGATGGAGGCCGGTGACTAGCAGGGTGCCTCAGGGATCTGTTTTGGGCCCAATGTTGTTTGTAATATACATAAATGATCTGGATGATGGGGTGGTAAATTGGATTAGTAAGTATGCCGATGATACTAAGGTAGGAGGTGTTGCGGATAATGAGGTGGGTTTTCAAAGCTTGCAGGGAGATTTATGCCAGTTAGAAGAATGGGCTGAATGTTGGCAGATGGAGTTTAATGCTGAGAAGTGTGAGGTTCTACATTTTGGCAGGAATAATCCAAATAGAACATACAGAGTAAATGGTAGGGCATTGAGGAATGCAGAGGAACAGAGAGATCTAGGAATAACTGTGCATAGTTCCCTGAAAGTGGAGTCTCATGTAGATAGGGTGGTGAAGAGGGCTTTTGGAACGCTGGCCTTTATAAATCAAAGTATTGAGTACGGAAGTTGGGATGTAATGCTAAAGTTGTACAAGGCATTGGTAAGGCCAAATTTGGAATATTGTGTGCAGTTCTGGTCACCGAATTATAGGAAAGATATCAATAAATTAGAGAGAGTGCAGAGACGATTTAATAGGATGTTACCTGGGTTTCAGCACAAGTTACAGAGAAAGGTTGAACAAGTTAGGTCTCTATTCATTGGAGCGTAGAAGGTTGAGGGGGGGATTTGATCGAGGTATTTAAAATTTTGAGAGGGATAGATAGAGTTGACGTGAAAAGGCTGTTTCCATTGAGAGTAGGGGAGATTCAAACGAGAGGACATGATTTGAGAGTTAGGGGGCAAAAGTTTAAGGGAAACACGAGGGGGTATTTCTTTACTCAGAGAGTGATAGCTGTGTGGAATGAGCTTCCTGTAGAAGTAGTAGAGGCCAGTTCAGTTGTGTCATTTAAGGTAAAATTGGATAGGTATATGGACAGGAAAGGAGTGGAGGGTTATGGGCTGAGTGCGGGTAGGTGGGACTAAGTGAGATTAAGAGTTCGGCACGGACTAGGAGGGCCGAGATGGCCTGTTTCCGTGCTGTGATTGTTATATGGTTATATGTGACAGCATATATCATTAATCCACCATCCCATATGTGAGCACTTCACTTAAGAGGAAATAGGTACATGAGTATCACCAGCTCCAATGTTTCTCTTCCAATTAATGTTTGGAGTTACAAAATGTTGGTTCATGGCCTCCTCTTCTGCCATGATAAGGCCATTCTCAAGTTGGAGGAACAATATCTCATGTTCCATCGAGGCAGCTCCCAACCCAATGGTGTGAACATTGATTTCTCCTTTCAATAATTTTATTTTTCTGTTTTTCTTCCCCCATTTCCCTCATATTCCCCACTCTGGCCTCTTGCCTCTTCTCTTCACCTACCTATCACCTCCCTCTGATGCCTCTCCTTCTTCCCTTTCTCCCATGGTTCACTCTTCTCTTCTTCTCCAGCCCTTAACCTTTTTGTCTCACCTGACTTCACTTATCACCTGCCAGCTTGTCCTCCCCCCACAACAAGCTTTCAACAAGCTAGGAGATGGAAATGAAATGAAGAGCAGTTTGTCTCTTCTCCAAAGACAGGCAACTTTGTATGACTGTACAACCATAAACCACAAAAGCTGACATTTTTGAAAAGCATTTTGCTTCTTCCTTCTGAATTTTGGTAATTTCTTCTTGCAATCTCTCTTCTCGTTCCTCCACCTTGCAAAGAAATGGGTTAATTACCAAGACTGGAATTTCCAGATCATTCCAATCCTTGAACTGATTCTGAAAAACCTTCTTCAGTGACTGCAGGTGTAAGCAGTATTCTTGCAAATCACTTGTTTGTGAAAGAGAGTGCCAAACTTTCCATGCAGGGAAGCTGTGAGAACTTTCTCCCAATGCTTTGTTCAGGTAATATTCTCCAATTTTCTGATAAAGTTGGAGACTGCACTTTATGCCTGGATTGAATTGAAATTGTCTCCCTGCAGTTTCGTATTAAGAATATTCATTTTGAAATACAGATTGGTTAGGTGTGCCACATCTTCACACGGAAGTTTAATCTTGTTTCTCAAGCTCTCGTTGACTTTGAGCAAAAATTCAAAAACAGTGTCAAAAAGATCAAAGAAACGTTTTAAGCAGCAGCCTTTTGACAGTCAGCGCACTTCAGTGTGAAGAGGCAAGCATTAAATTTTTCATCATTATCTTAGCACAACTGACAAAATATTCTGCTATTTAATGGATGACCTTTAACTTTGTTGATAACAGTCATAAGAGTCATACTTGGAAAAGTTGCTGGCTAAAGTTTTTAGCTGTGAGATGTTGATAATGAATTACACAATGGATTACAAACAGACTTGGAATTTCTTTTTTCATAAATGCCACTAAACCAGTTGTCATGTATTGTTGCACAAGAAATCATGTTCTGATTCAGAATCCTTTCATCCTTAATATACATTTTGAGCTCATTGTAGATTGATTCTGTTGATAATTGTTTTTAACATCTTACAAAAGAGGATCTCTTCATGAACTTTTCCATTTTTGATGAACTGTACATTTACCATCAGCAATGACTCGTCTCGCATAGTTGACTCATTCAGCTGTATCCCAAATTCTGTTTTTTGTAGTTCTGTGAATTGTTGATATTCAATGTCTTCACTCAGTTTGTCTATACGACAAACTACAGAGTTATTACCACAAGAAATTAATTTTAAGATATTGGTATCCATTTTGAGAACAGTGGTGAACACTTATGATACAGCAGGCATTATTAATTATTCACTAATTGTGTGAGATTTTCCACATTTTGCTTTCATTTTGGAAATGTTATAATGAGACCACTATGAAGGTCACTTTTAACTCTCTTGGCAAAAGACTCGAATGTGCAATGCTTTGCAAATATTTGATGGTTTCATGGCTTCAATAGACAGTACAGTGTTACAGATAAGACACATGGGGCATCGCTGATCTGATGGGAGTGGAATAAAACCATACTCCAGGTATGTAACATTGTATTGACACGTTTTCTGTAGTTTCTGTTTCTTAGCAGGATTAGAATTCAAGGCTTCACTGCCTTCAGATTCCTAGAGATCACACAGTATGTATTTATTTATCCATCATAAACAGGGCTAAATTAAAATAAAAAATTAACACAAACTGGGAATGCCTATCGGATGTTGATGATGACAGCGAGCTGACGTGGATGGGATGATGGTAGCGGCACGCAAAGGAATGATGAGGTGAAGATGAAGACGATCTCAACAGCGAAAATTACTTTGACAGGAATTCAGATTGGAATCTGAGTGTTAGTCGGGACAGAGCTGGTGTTCGGCAAGCTACAATAGTATAAAGTTACTATTTGAATTAGCACGATTGACCAATCATGGAAGGTCTCATAATTTCCAAAGATGGTTCTTGACTGCACATATGAAGCTGAGGTTGCTTTGAACACCTCAACAGGAATCCTCAGGGTCAGTAGTTTCACTGATGGGCTCTATTTCACCGTTTGGTTCCCACCATAGATCTAAAGAGAAAGTCAAGAGGCTGTACTTGACTTTCCAACTGTTAAATTGCATGAACTCGCTTTGTGCCATGAGTCAAGGGTAACTGCTGGGCACCAGCTTGGTGATTTACGCACCCCCAATGATATCTGTTTGGGTCAGACTAGATTGCTGAGTTTCAGATGTGTTGTGACGACGTGTTCGCTGCCTGTAGAGCTATGATTCTTCCTGTGTTCTAGTGCCTCGTGCCCTTTTTTGTAATTATCTGCTCTACTAAATGGTGGTTAAGTCTCGTGCCTCAAATCAGGGTGCTGCTTGAATGCCCCCCGATGACTTCTATTTCCCCTAATACCCCCTTAGGACATGTATCTGCCCCATTGAGGGGTCCTCGGGTGGCTGCATTCTGGAGCAGTGTGGGCACAAGTAAGTGGTTGCCGTGGTTACTGGTTGGGTCTTTTGATTTTTCAGTCTCTCCTTTCGCAGCTGCCACCTGTTCCCTGTGGCAGAGCAGAGATCGCTGTCACGTAGCCATGAGGGGATTTCAATATGCAGACAGATTGGGAAAATCAGGTTAATGCTGAGGGGACTTTCTAGAGTGCCTATGAGATGGCTTTTGAGAACAGCTTATGGTTGAGCCCACTAAAGGATCAGCTATTCTGGATTGGGTGTTGTGCAATGAACCAGAACTGATTAGAGAGATTGAGGAAAAAAGAACCCTTAGGGGCAAGTGATCATAATATGATCAAATTCACCCTGGAGCTTGAGAAGGAGAAGCCAAAGTCAGACACATCAGTATTACAGTGGAGTAAAGTGGAGTAAAGAGTTCTGAAAGAGGAGGCCGAAGAGATTGTGGAGGTGTTAGTAATGATCTTCCAAGAATCACTAGATTCCACAATAGTTCTAGAAGATTGGTAAATTGCAAATGTCACTCCACACTTCAAGAAGGGAGAGAGGCAGAAAAAAGGAAACTATAGGTGAGTTAGTCCGACCTCAATGGTTGAAAAGATGTTGGAATCAATGATTAAGGATGAGATCTCAGGGTACTTGGAGGTACATGATAAAAACAGGCTGTAGTCACCATGGTTTCCTCAAGGGAGAATCTAGTCTGACAATCTGTTGAAATTTTTTGAAGAAATACCAAGCAAGGCAGACAAAGGAGAATTAGTTGATACAGTGTCCTTGGATTTTCAGAAGGCCTTTGACAAGGTGCCACACATGAGGCTGCTTTACAAGCTACAAGCCCATGATATTACAGGAAAGATTCTAGCACGGATAAAGCAACGGCTGGAGGTAAAGTGTGGGAATAAGAGGAGCCTTTTCTGACTGGGTGCCGGAGACTAGTGGTGTTCCACAGGGGTCTGTGCTGGGACCAATTCCTTTTACATTATTTGTCAATGTTTGGGATGATGGAATTGGTGGCTTTGCAGATGATATGGAGATAGGTGGGAGCGGGGAAGGTAGTTTTGAGGAAGTACAAAAGCTACAAAAAGACTCAGACACATTTGGAGAATGAGCAATGAAATGTCAGATGGAATGAATACAGTGTTGGGTGTGTATGGTCATGCACTTTGGTAGAAGAAATGAAAGGGTTGACTGTTTTCCAAAAGGAGGGAACATACAAAAAAATTAAGTGCAAAGGGACTTGGGAGTCCTTGTGCAGGATTCCGAAAGGTTAATTTGCAGGTTGAGTCTGTGATAAGGAAGGCAAATGCAATGTTAGCATTCATTTTAAGAAGACTAGAATATAAAAGCAAGGATGTAATGTTGAGACTTTATAAAGTACTGGTGAGGTCTGAGTATTGTGAGCAGGTTTGGGCGCCTGATCGTAGAAAGGATGTGCTGAAACTGAAGAGAGTTCAAAGGAGGTTCATGTAAATGATTCAAGGATTGAATGGCTTGTCATTTGAAGAGCTCTGGGCCTGCATTGGCTGGAATTCAAAAGAATGAGGGGAGACTACATATTGAATGGTGAAAGGCCTTGATAGAGCAGAGAGAATGTTTCCTATGGTGAGAGAGTCTAGGACCAAAGGACACAGCCTCAGAATTTAGGGTCATCTTTTTAGAATGGTGATGAGGAAGAATTTCTTTAGCCAGAGAGTGGTGGATCTGTGGAATACTTTGCCACAGGCAGCTATGGAGGCCAAGTCTTCATGTGTATTTAAGGCACAATTTGATAGCTTCTTGATTGGCCAGGGCATGAAGGGATACGGGGTGAAGACAGGAGATTGGGGCTGAGAGGAAAATTGTTTCAGCCATGATGAAACGGTGGAAGAGGCTGAATGGGCCAAATGGCCTAATTCTGCTCCTATACCTTACAGTCTCATAGTAGCATAGCTCCCTCTTCAACAGATTTTCTCTAGGTGTCTCTATTGAGTGAAACGCCTTTGCAGTTTTTAGTTGCAATATTGAATTTCTTCAGGCTGATTTTGATGTTAGACTGCAGTACAGACAGAGAATGCCAGAAATAGTCAGCAAGTCATTCCACCTCATCTTGGAGTGGGCTGAAGGCAAACTTTTGCAATCAAAAGGTTGAGATAAATCATTACAAAACAAAAAGCTTTATATCTCCTGACACCCTGGAAAGATTTTAAAGAAAACTCACTCCCTAAAATTATAGGAAACTTCTCCTTTGCTTATTAGACTGTTGATGTTTCTGAAGAATTCAGACAAAATTGCTGCAATTGTCCTCCTTTTATGTTTAATCTTTGTCTTGATGTAAGGTTCCCTGTGGCAAATTCAAAAACAGAATCCAGTTAAGTTTGTATTAATTCAGGGTAGCCCAGAGACATGGTAGTGATACTGGAAGAATGTACTTTTAATATCTAATCACCACTGTCAGAGAGTTAAAAAAAAAACTCATGGAAACAAAGAATTTGGTGCAATGAATCCATCAAGATTGAAGATTGTTTAATGTTATTTCCTGTGCACAAGTGTAAAGGAGAACAAAATAATTGTTACTTCAGATCTGATGCAGCACAAAAAAACACACAAAAAATGAAGATCTAATAAAAGATAACACAATAAATATAAATACAGTACATAAGATAGCTTCTATGCATAAGTTATGACTATACAGACTGATGCAACATTTATGGACTCAGAGACTTCGTCTAGTTTCTGTGTGACTGTATTTTACTGATATTGTATACGGGCTTGCTATCTTATGCGTGTTATATGTGCTGTATATGACTGCTGGCACTGTGCTTTGTACCTTGACCTTGGCATAATGCTGTTTCATTTGTCTGCGTTCATGGGTATTCATGCATGGTTGAATGACAATTAAATTTGAACTTGAACATGACACACAGATTGATTGTATGTCCATAAAGTGACTCTAGGCACAGAAGTGTCTGTACATAAGGTGACTCTGATAGGAAATGATGAAGTAGTGGTGGTTGGGGGTGTGGAGGGGTGGGTTACTGGTGGTGGGGGTATGGAGGGGTGGGTTAGTGGGTGGGGGTGTGGAGGGGTGGGTTACTGGTGGTGGGGGTATGGAGGGGTGGGTTAGTGGGTGGGGGTGTGGAGGGGTGGGTTAGTGGGGGTGTGGAGGGGTGGGTTAGTGGTGGTGGGGGTGTGGAGGGATGTACAGTCTGTTCAAGGAACCTGGTTGCATAAATTCATTCAGCAGGTATCTTTTGCCAAATCTGTTTAATGTTTCTCTCAGTTTACAGGAAAATTAAACTGGTTTGGATAGTAACGTTACCCTTGAAGCAAGATGCCCCTAACTTCTTACTTCAATACTTCAATAGGCCAAATGGCCTAATTCTGTTCCTTTGTCTCATGGTTTTATGGTCTAAATCTGTGAATAGACTTTCAAAGTTCCTCTTTCTTAAAGCAGTTCTTTCAAAAAGGAGATTAGAAGGTTTCATTTCAATGCTTTGTTCAACGAGATCATATGACTCATGTGAATTATCTGACTCTCTGAGCTCACCCAGGATTCCTTCAGAATTGAACATTGGTCTCCTGGTTAATGCAGAGAGTAAAATTCATAAGGCCACCTAGTGACCAACTCTGCCACGGACAGTCCCAAGCCCGGCTGCGAAAGGAGGAGGGTTGGACAGGGGTTAGCAATCCCATCCCCTAAAAAACCAGCACTACAGAAGGTCTAACGTCCTCCTTCCTGCGAGAGGAAGGATCTTCACCAAGAAGGTGTATGAAGTTGTGTGGTGGAAGTGGATGCACAGGGCCAATCCCATTTATATAAGCCTAGAGCAGCACTGCTTTTGGGGGGCTCAGCTCCACTGGGGATGGGCTTAAGAAGAAGACCCACTGTACAACCAGCATTCTCGTCCTTGCAATGGCACCAGGTTCTCTTTGCTGGTTGGCTGTTGCTCCCACAGACAACCTGAGGGATCGTGGCTACATGCACCCCGTCCACTCACACAATGGAGCCTTCTCTGTAGGTTGGGTATTGTGTGCCTCCTTGACTTTGATACTAGACATCCTGTGATCTTGTTTTCATTGGAAGTCAGCAGTTTTGATGTCACCTACCTGGCTTCGGCTGTCACTCCGGCCTATCGCCCGCTCTTGGTGTTCCTCCTCCTCTTTCTCCCATGGTCCACTCTCCTCTCTTATCAGATAGCTTTTTCTCCAGCACTTTACATTTTTTTTTACTTCATACCCTCTTCTACCCTCTTGCTTCATCTATCACCTTCTCGTTTGTCCTCCCTTCTCTTCTCATTCTGGCATTTTCATTCTTCCTTTCCAGTCCTGATGAAGGGTCTTGGCCTGAAACATCGAATGCCTGACCTGCTGAGTTCTTCCAGCATTTTGTGTGTGTGTGTGTGTGTATGTGTGTGTGTGTGTGTGTGTGTGTGTGTGTGTGTGTGTGTGTGTGTGTGTGTGTGTGTGTGTGTGTGTGTGTTACTCTTAGGCAAAGTATAGGGAGCTAAGGGAGCTATAGCCTGCTTAGCTCCCTCCCCACCACCCCTTCTCCGTCAGCATCACGGGAAGCCATGGAAGCAGGTGGTGGATGGTCGTATCAGCAGCTGGTGTATATCCCAAGTCCTGGTTATGCGACCACTGATGCCAGACAGACAATCTCTGAAGAGTATTGGTAAAGGCTGGGGTTATCCTTCTTGTATAGACACTGCCCAGAAGGCAGCAATGGCAGACCATTTCTGTAGAAAAGTGTCAAGAACAATCATGGTCATGAACCATGATTGTTTATATTATAAGACATGGCACATAATGATGATGATGATTCTTATTGACAATTGGTATAGATCTTCTACAGGCTAGAAATACAGATATATCTTCAGTCGACTGCAATGAAAATGTGGCTGAAAGGGTTGAGTTATGCGACCCTCGATTGTTTGAGATTGACCAAGGATATTGCATCCCAGCTGTTGACATGATGCCTGTACCAGGGCAGTATGATATAGACAGCAAGCTGTTGCCCGTGCAGCACACTCCCCCTTCTCATGGAGCTGATGAATCCAAAGGAACGGCACAGACCAATACAGCTTGGCACCAGCAGGAGTTGCCTGTCAATGCTGAACTCAACATGGACTGCCTTGGTTACACCAGCTCTGGATTTTTCCTTGGGTTTACTCCCAAAGCCTTCCCCATGTGTGGGTATGACCTTCAAGCAGCAGAGGTTTGAGATCAGAGTATTCCCTGTCCTAGGTGAGCTGCCAGCTATGGCTGATGAGCCTTATTTGTGCTGTAATGTTCTACGTATAGAGAATATAGAATATTACAGTGCAGCGCAGACCCTTCGGCCCATAATGTTGTGCTGACCTTTTAACTGGCTTTAAGATCAATTAATCCTTCCCTCCTACATAGCTGTCCATTCTTCTATCATCCATGTTCCTATCTAAGAGTTCCTAATGCATCTGTATCCACCACCACCCCCGGCAGTGTGTTCCACAAACCCGCCAGACTTCGGGTAACAAAAAATTACCTTTATCATCCTCCCTAGACTTTCCTCTTTTTACTGATGTGAAATGATTAATGGTTTGGGTATATGGAAGAAAATTAGTTCTTCTGGTTGCAAAAGGGTCTAAGGATTAGTTAGGATATGGATGAATACTTTGGAACGAGGAGCATCACACTGACTGTTGAGAATCTGAGCATTTTCTCTCAAAACCATCTTAAGGCAAATAAGAATTTTGAGATTCCTTGTGGTGATCATAGTTCAATGTAAATTTATTATCAAAGTACATATATAATCACCATATATATGGAATATGAGATTCATTATCTTGCGGGCATACTCAATAAGAAAGACAGTAGAAACAACAAAAGATGGGACTTGTTGGACATACAGCCAGTGTGCAAAAGAGAATGAACTGTGAGCAGCCCTTATCTGAAATATCTGGGGCCAGAAATATTCTGAATTTTGGAATTTTTGGGATTTTGGGTGCTAAATAAGCTGAGAGCCCCATGGTATTACAGGAAAGGTACTCGCATGAATAGAAGATTGGCTGACTGGCAGGAGGCAAAGAGTGGGAATAAAGGGAGCCTTTTCTGGTCGGCTGCCAGTGACTAGTGGTGTTCCACAGGGATTATTTGTTGGGACAGCTTCTTTGTACATTATATGTCAATGATTTGGATAATGGAATTGTTGACTTTGTAGCTATTTGCAGATGATACAAAGATAGGTGGGTGTCAGGTAGTGTTGAGGAACCATAATGTCTGCAGAAGGACTTAGATGAGGAGAAAGGGCAATGAGATGGCAGATGGAATACAGTGTAGGAAGTCTATGGTCATGCAATTTGGCAGAAGGAATAAAGGCACAGACTATTTTCTAAATGGGGAACAAATTCAGAAATCAGAGGTGCAAAGGAATTTGGGAGTTTTCATGCAGGATTCCCTGAAGACTAACCTGCAGGCTGAGTCGGTGGTGAGGAAGGCAAATGCAATGTTAACTTTCATTTTGAGAGGACTGGAATATTAGAGCAAGCACATAACGCTGAGGCTTTATAAGGTATTGGTCAGATCACACTCAGACCATTGTGAACAGTTTTGGATCTCTTATCTTTGAAAGGATATGCCTGCACTGGGGAGGGTTCAGAGGAGGTTCACGAGAAGAATCCTAGGAATGAATGGGTTAATGTATTTCTTTGCTCTGGGCCTGTACTCGCTGGAGTTTAGAAGAATGAGGGAAGATTAGTCTAAATCTCCTCTGCCCTCTCTCTAAAGCTTCCACATCCTTCCTTTAATGAGGCGACCAGACTGAACACAATACTCCAAGTGTGGTCTAACCAGGGTTTTATAGAACTGTAACAATACCTCGCAGCTCTTGAACTCATCCCCCAACTAATGAAGGCCAAGGCACCATACACCCCTTATCAACCTGCGCAGCAACTTTGATGAATCTATGGACGTGCACACAAGATCCCTCTGTTCTTCCATAATATTATATTAATAGTCCCAACACCCTATATCCTTGAAAATTCTTCCTAAACCTCTTCATATCTCTCCTCTTCGTCTCTCTCCCCAACCCAATTTCTGTTTTCTCCCACCACTGCTGTCTCTCACCATCCTTGAGGTGACTTTTCAAGTTTCCTGTCATCTGCAATAACTCGACTGTGTGTGGCTTACTGCAGAGATTTAATTGGTTCAGCTCCCCTGGATGTCTCACTATGTTAAAAATGATGTATAAAAGTGGTAATATTGAATGCATGGTGACTCTGAGGTTGAATTGGCTCATTGTAGCCTGAAGAAACAAAGAACATTGCTGATTCATTCAAAATTCCAGTCAAAATGTGAACAGAGCAACAATAAAATGGAAGCTAATTCCTTTCATTGTTGAGATCACTGTGGTAAACCCTGTGTTTCAGTAGTCAAGCAAATCAAAACCCCATGTAATAAATTGAAGTGTTGTAATTGGGAGGAATTTGGGAACTGCATGCTGTTGTCTCTGGCATTAACTAAAAACTTTGTTTGACCTGAATTAACTACAGAAGAGGACCCCTTCCTACTCTTACAGGGATGGGGGTGTAGATATATTGAGGACATTTAAAAGACTCTGGATAGGCAGATGGGTAAAAGAAAAATGGAGGGCAATGTGGGAGCAGAGGTTTGAGTGGGTTAAAGGGCTGCCACAACATAGTGGGCCGAATAGCCTGTACTGTGCTGTAGTATTCTATGTTCACTCTCCATCACTGAGCCAAGGGAGGTTTAATAGAGTTCTAACCAACCTGGAGGACTGCAATAACTAGGACTGTGTATCAGCTCATTGTTATAGTATCTTCATAAGACCATAACACATAGGAACAGAATTAGGCCATTCGGCCTATTAAGGCTGCTCCACTATACTATTATGGTTCAATATTTATCCCTCTCAACCCTATTTTCCTGCCTTAGAACATAGAACACAGAAAATCTACAGCATATTACAGGCCCGTCGGCCCACAATGTTATGCCGACCATGTAACCTACTTTAGAAGCTGCCTAGAATTTCCCTACCGTATAGCCCACTATTTTTCTAAGAACCTCCATCCTGAAGGCATGAACATCAATTTCTCTAATTTCCAGTAATTACCCCCTCCCTCTTCTTCATTTCCCCTCTTAGCCCCCCCTTACCTCTTCTCCTCCTCTGCTATTCACCTCCTCCTTCCCTTTCTTCCATGGTCCAATCTCCTATCAGATTCCTTCTTCACTGGCCTTTGACTTTTTCCACCTATCACTTCCCATCTTCTCCCCATAACTTTTGATGCCCTGACTAATTAAGAACCAATCAGCTACTGCTTTAAATATACATAATGACTTGGATTCCACAACTGACAGTGACAAAGAATTCCACAGATTCACCATCCTCTGGCTAAAGAAATTCCACCTCATCTCTGTTCTAAGCCTTTATTCTGAGGCTGTGCTCTCTGGTCCAAGGCTCACCTACTACAAAAAACATTCTTTCCACATACACTCTATCCAGGCCTTTCAGTATTCAATAGGTTTCAATGAGATCCCTCCTCATTCTTCTAAACTCCAGTGAGTACAGGTACAGAGCCATCAAATGCTCCTCATACATTAACTCTTTCATTTCTAAAATTAACCTTTTGAGCCTCTTCTAGATGCTCTGTAATGCCAACACATCTTTTATTAGATAGAAGCTCAAAACTGCTCACAATACTCCATGTGCAGTCCGACCAATTACATCCTTGTTCTTATATTCTAATCCCCTTGAAATGAATGTGACCCATTGCATTTGCCTTCCTCACCATCAACTCAACCCACAAATTCATCTTCAACAATATTCAGATAACAGCAGGCAATTCTATTTGACCATTTACTGCTAGAATTTGTTTCTTAGTATGGACACATGAAAGACCCCCACCATCCAGGACATGCTCTCTTCTTGCTTCTGCCATCAGGAAGAAGGTATAAGAGCCTCAGGACCCACACCACAGGTTCAGGAACAGTTATTACCCCTCAACCATCAGACTCCTGAACCAGAGTGGATAACTTCACTCACCACTTCACTGAAATTTTCCCATAACCATGGACTCACTTTCAAGGATTCTTCATTTAACTTATTGCTGATTTATTAATTATTATTATTATTATTATTATGTTTTTCTTCTATTATTTCCATAATTTGTTGCCTTTTGCACATTGATTGTTTTTTCATCTTGTGTGCTCCCTCACGTCAAACTGTGCTCCGGCTGTGGGCTGTTCACTCTGTGAGCTTCAGGCCAGCTATACGTAAGCTGTGTATGGAATGTAAATGGATTTTGTGTTTAGATTTGGGCCCCACAGCCCTGGATGAACCATGAGATCCACAGTCTGCTGAGGACCAGGTCAGTGGCGTTCAAGTCTTGTGACCAAGTAAGTTGTAAGACGTCCAGGTATGATCTCTGGAAAGCAAACAGAGCGAAGTAACAATTCCGGGCTAAACTTGAATCAATGAAGTATGCTTGACAGTAATGGCAGGGCTTGAATGCTATCACCTCTGATAAAGTCAGATTAGGCAACCTAGACATCAACCGGCTTTGCTTCCAGATGAATTCAATGCCTGCTATGCTCACTTTGACTGTCAGCACATGGAGAAACTATCACAAACTCCCACACCCCACGATGATCCAATGATTTTAGTCTCTGAAGCTGATGTGTGAGCAGACTTCAGAAGGGTGAACCCATGAAAAGCATTCTACCCAGCTGGAGTACCTGGTCAAGTACTAAAGATCTGTGCTGACCAACTGACCACTGAATCTATAACCTCTCATTTCGACACTGTGTGGTACCCACCTGCTTCAATTATACCAGTGTCCAAGAATAGCGTGGTGACCTGCCTCAATGTCTATCAGCCAGTAGCACTTACATCCACAGTGATGAAGTGTTTTGAGAGGTTGGTGATGAAACGTATCATCTCCCGGCAGAGAAGCAACTTTGTCCAGCTCCAATTTGCTTACTGGCACAACAGGTCCACAGCAGATGCCATCTCACTGGCTCTTCACTCAACCCTGGAACATCTGGATAGCAAAGATGAATACATCACATGCTCTTTATTGACTACAGCTCAGCATTCAATACCATCATCCCCTCAAAACTAATCAATAAGCTCCAAGACCTTGGCCTCTATAAATTAGCAAAAACATCTCCTCCACAATCTTCATCAGCACAGGCACACCACAAGGCTGCATGCTTAGCGCTCTGCTCGACTCACTTTACACTTACGACTGTGTGGCTAAGCACAGCTCTAATGCCATATTGAAGTTTGCTGACAACACCTCTGTTGTTGGCTGAATCAAAACAGGTGATGAATCAGCATATAGGAAGGAGAGTGGTACCATAACAACCTCTCACTCAATGTCAGCAAGACCAAGGAGCTGATTATTGGGTTCAGGGAGAGGAAACCAGAGATCCATGAGTCAGTCCTCATTGGAGGATCAGAGCTGAAGAGGGTCAACTACTTTAAATTCCTCAGTGTTATCATTTCAGAGGACCTGTCCTGGGCCCAGCGCGTAAGTGCAATTATAAAGAAGGCACGACAGCGTTTCTACACTCTTCGAAGTCTGCGAAGATTCAGCATGACATCTAAAACTTTGACAAATTTCTATAGATGTGTAGCAGGGAGTATATTGACTGGCTGTGCCTCTCGGAGAAACACCAATGTCCTCAAACAGGAAGTCCTACAAGTAGTGGATGCAGCCCAGTCCGTCACAGATAAAGCCTCCTCACCATTGAGCACTTCAACATGAAATGTTATTGCAGGAAAGCAACATCCATCATCAGGGACCCCCACCATGCAGGGCATGTTCTCTTTTCACTGTTGCCATTAGGAAGGAGGTACAACAGCCTCAGGACTCACACCACCAGATTCCGGAACAGTTATTACCCCTCAACCATCAAGCTCTTGAACCAAAGGGGATGACTTCACTCAGTTTTACTAGCCCCATCATTGAAATGTTCCCACAACCCATGGACTAATTTTCAAGGACTCTTTATCTCATGTTCTCAATTTTTATTGCTTCTCCACGCATTGTCACCTTGTCATGGTGGAGAAGCTTGTGTGGTGCTGAGATCCCGAGAGCAATGCCGTCTGGAACTATGCTCCTGGTAGGGTCACCCATGGTGGTAAGGTCGAGGGTGAGGTCTCTGACAAAGAACAATCCAACCAGGACCTCAACGGCGGAACAGGCGGACAAAGTTACTTCAAACTCAACGGCTGTGTGAGCAGATGAAGACTGCAACAAATCCATCAGCTCCAATCATCATGGTTTCCGTGCCACTGGAATCAGTTGGTTGATTTGTGAAGTATCGTGTGCTTCTTGGAGTGCAACATCAAGTACACGTTAAACAAACACATGCGCAGGCGTCTTCGCTCTGTGACTAATGGAACGAAGACCATCATCCTCGACTTTGAGGGATAGCCACGATGATGATTTATTGTTTATTTGTTTTTATTATTATTTTTTGTTGTATTCTGCATGCTGGTTGAGTGCCCAAGTTGGTGCGGTCTTTCATTGATTTTGTAATGGTTATTATTCTATTCTGGACTAATTGCATATTCCCACAAGAAAATGAATCTCAAGGTTGTAGATGGTGACATATATGTACTTTGATAATAAAGTTATTTTGAACTTTAAACTTTGAGTGACATTTGCAATTTTCCTGATCTTCAGGACCATTTCAGAATCTAGTGATTCATGAAAGATCATTACCAATCTCTTCAGCCACCTCCTTCAGAGCTTTGGGGTGTAGACCATCTGGTCCAGGTGACTTATCTACCTTCAGACCTTTCAGAACCCTGGGGTGTAGTCCATCAGGTCCAGGCGACTTATCTACCTTCAGACCTTTCAGCTTCTGCAAAATCCCTTGTGTTCATAGTTACTTTCAAAGTGTAACTGTTGAAGGTGAAGTCTGTGAGCTGGTTTTCAGGTTGACAAGCTTGCTCTGTAAGGAAGGATTTGTAGACTAGCCTGTATTCTAGAGAGTTAATAAAAGTGAGAGGAGATGCCATGGAAATGTATGAAATTCTCACAGTTCTTGACAGGGCAAGATGTCTCCCTGGCTTAAGAAGTTTTGAACAAAGGATCTCAGACTCACGATAAAACATAGTTAAAGTCTACGTGGAGGAAGAATTTCTTCACTCAGAAAAGTTTAAAGTTGAAAGTAAATATATTAATGAACTACATATTCCTTATCCAACAGCCAGGAAGGCAATACTCCAATGCTCTGTGGAGAGCGAAGGGCATAACAAGGCACAAAAGATGTCATGGTCATCCACTGTAACCAAGGAAGACCCCAGTCTGTGATGCTGGTTTGTATCACTGGACACAGACTTCCAAGTGCAAGAGAGTGGAACTGCCCCATGCATCGGCTTTTCTGCTTTAAAATCTCCCCCTACACAGGGTCCTGTCATCGTCTGACATGACAGACAACCACCATACCACACTATTTTCCCTAAGATTCATTTTCTAGCGAGCATTCACAATAAGTACGAAGAAACAGAATAGAATCAATGAGAAATCTACAAACAACCAATGTGCAAAAGATAGCAAGTTGTGCAAATACAAAAAAAAGCAAAATAATAATATGTATATCAATAAGAAATAAATGATATTGACAACATGAATTGTAGAGTCTTTGAAGGTGAGTCCATAGGTAGTGGGATCAGTTGGGACCTCATTGTTCTGTGAGTGAAGTTATCTGGTTGAGGACTGGGAGTTCTCCAGCAGACTGTAGAGTTCATTCAGAGATTAGATAGATTTCTGCAACAAGTATTGAGGGCACCTTCAAAAGTCGAATCAGTGTAGATCTGGAGTAATGGGGTGAGGCAAGTGAAGAGTTAGCAACATCAGTGTAGATCTGGAGTAACGGGGTGAGGCAAGTGAAGGGTGTAGATCTGGAGTAATGGGGTGAGGCAAGTGAAGAGTTAGCAACATCAGTGTAGATCTGGAGTAATGGGGTGAGGCAAGTGAAGGGTGTAGATCTGGAGTAATGGGTGAAGAGTTAGCAACATCAGTGTAGATCTGGAGTAATGGGGTGAGGCAAGTGAAGGGTGTAGATCTGGAGTAATGGGTGAAGACAGCATCAGTGTAGATCTGGAGTAATGGGGTGAGGCAAGTGAAGGGTGTAGATCTGGAGTAATGGGTGAAGACAGCATCAGTGTAGATCTGGAGTAATGGGGTGAGGCAAGTGAAGGGTGTAGATCTGGAGTAATGGGTGAAGAGTTAGCAACATCAGTGTAGATCTGGAGTAATGGGGTGAGGCAAGTGAAGGGTGTAGATCTGGAGTAATGGGTGAAGACAGCATCAGTGTAGATCTGGAGTAATGGGGTGAGGCAAGTGAAGGGTGTAGATCTGGAGTAATGGGTGAAGACAGCATCAGTGTAGATCTGGAGTAATGGGGTGAGGCAAGTGAAGGGTGTAGATCTGGAGTAATGGGTGAAGAGTTAGCAACATCAGTGTAGATCTGGAGTAATGGGGTGAGGCAAGTGAAGGGTGTAGATCTGGAGTAATGGGGTGAGGCAAGTGAAGGGTGTAGATCTGGAGTAATGGGGTGAGGCAAGTGAAGGGTGTAGATCTGGAGTAATGGGGTGAGGCAAGTGAAGGGTGTAGATCTGGAGTAATGGGGTGAGGCAAGTGAAGGGTGTAGATCTGGAGTAATGGGTGAAGAGTTAGCAACATCAGTGTAGATCTGGAGTAATGGGGTGAGGCAAGTGAAGGGTGTAGATCTGGAGTAATGGGTGAAGACAGCATCAGTGTAGATCTGGAGTAATGGGGTGAGGCAAGTGAAGGGTGTAGATCTGGAGTAATGGGTGAAGAGTTAGCAACATCAGTGTAGATCTGGAGTAATGGGGTGAGGCAAGTGAAGGGTGTAGATCTGGAGTAATGGGGTGAGGCAAGTGAAGGGTGTAGATCTGGAGTAATGGGTGAAGAGAGCATCTGTGTAGATCTGGAGTAATGGGATGAGGCAAGTGTAGAGTTAGCAACATCAATGTAGATCTGGAGTAATGGGGTCAGTAAGAAAAGGAAAAGGAAAGAGATGGAAATAAGGAGTGATTTATTTAATTAAACAATACTGATGGTTTGATGAGTTTCTATAAATAAAAGCTACCATTCATGTTCTTGCAATTCCAGCAGCATAATTTGATTGATTGTACGGTTCATTAGGATTCCTGGACAATTCTGTGTATAAATGGAATTTCTTAGAATCAAGGGAACTTAGAGATACAATCTGCTCCATTAAAACCTGCTATTATCTTATTACACCTTTCATGGTTCAATTAACATTTTTTGAGACTGATTTTTGTTTTGTTCAAAACATTTGAGTGCAGAGAATGTCAATGTGGGAGACAGAGCAGTGTGGCAGGAGGTGTTGCCCACTCAGAACTCTGGGAATTAGGATCCATCCTAGCCGCTGATGCTGTCTGCATGGAGTTTGCATGTTCTCCTAATGACAGTGTCGATTTCTGGTGGGTATCCTTCCCAAGGATACAGTGAGAGGTTAATTGCCTTCTGTGTATTACCCCTTAGCATAAGTACGATGCAAGCTGGTGTAAAGCCCTGGTTAAGATTTCTACTGCTATGCTGTAGGTATTTCTTTTCTTTTTCAAATCTTTTTATTATTATTATCCAAAATTAACAAGAGTACATCAACGTAGGTAACATTTACAATGTCTCAAGGGAAAAAACCATTATTTTAAAGATTGAAAAATTTGGTGAGAAAGAAAAGAAAAAAATCCCCTACTAAAGCAAGGAAAAAAAATCTGGGAGCCATGTGTCATACAAAAAGCTTCTAAAGATAAACATCAAACTGCCAGCAAGAAAAAAAATGCACCAAAGTTTACAATTAGATCATGGAGGAAATTTATCAATTAACTCAAATGATAGTAACGAGCAAATGAACCCCATCTTTTCATAGGTTCAGAGGTTTGACTTCTAATTTTCTTCAAACTAAGACATAGCATTACTCGAGAGAACCATTGTGACAGTGTGGGAGCCGATGTATCCTTCCACTTCAACAGAATGGCCCTCTCTTTTTGTTACATTGGTAGGTATTTCATCTTAGCAGTTTCTGCAAAAGCAGTGTGTCCTGCTGAAGTCATGTTGCCTGAGAGGTTAGGAGACTCTGGAGAGGCAGGGCCATGGGCTCCCCATATTTTTAGAGAAGGGGATCGTGTAACTGAGGACGAAGAGTTTAAGGACAAGTTGTCCTCATTTCTGCGAAGTGAGGGAAAGGAGTTGTCTGATGTGAAAGGTCTAATGGGTCCGTCAGCAGTCAATTTAAAATTGAGCTGGTTTTGGCTAATACATCATTGGTTGGTAAATGCCAAAGTGAACCTGTGGAGAGCCAAAGTTATCGTAGGCTGGGAGCGTTCTCTGGAGTCACGCCCACACCTAATGAGGAAGAAGAATATGAGACATCTCAGTTACTGGATGAAGGAATGGCAGATAATATGAGAAAAACTGAGACTGGTAGAGAGCTTAAAGGGGCCAGGGGCTGATATAGTGAGGTTCGTGAAGGCAGAAAATCCATTAGTCATGTCAGCTAATTACCTTTGCAAGCTCTGGAAGGTGCTTTTGGCTCTGCTGGAAGTGTGACCAATCTCAGCATGAAGTTTAGGCACGTATTCCAGGAGGAAGGAGAGAAGTTGTCTGCCTGTAGTTTCAGGTTGGAGAAGCTGCTGCATTGTTTGTGCCTCAAAGGGAGCATTCAGCTGTCTGAGAGAAATTGCTTGAGGATGGTGCAAGTTGTGAAAGGTGCTGTCACATGATGTGATTGTTCTACGTATTCAAATGACCCACAAGATACACTCTCCTCCCCCTTTTACCGAGTTACTGAGAGAAGTTATTCAGAGAGGACAGAAATATGATTGAGAAGCATAACATTTCCAAAGGTGTCTTCAGTGATAGCCTCTGCTGCTAAAGTGATCCCACTGAGATGGAGTTTTTGAGGAATGAGGTGGAAAACCTTCAAGCTGAGCTGATTTGATGGATGTCTGCTAATGTTTCATCTAAAAGTGATTTCAAGGTTCGACATGTTGTGCGTTCAGAGATGCTCTTATGCACACGACTTTCAAATCGCTTCTGGCAGCTTGAACCAATCTGGCCACTCTGACCTCTCTTGTTAACAAGGTGATCTCGCCCACAGAACTGTCACTCACTGGATGTTTTTTTCGTTTTTCACACCATTCTCTGTAAACCCCAGAGACTGCTGTGCATGAAGATCCCAGGAAGTCAGCAGATTCTGAGATAATCAAACCACCCCATCTGGCACCAACAGTCAGGGTCACTTAGATCACATTTCTTCCCCATTCTGATGTTTGGTCTGAACAACAAGTGAACCTCTTGTCCATGTCTGCATGCTCTCTGCATTGATTTGCTGCCAAACGATTGGGCTCATCATCATACTTGTCTGAACAACTCTGAGAAAATTTATAAAGATGTTGCTGGACTTGAGGACCCGAGGGATAGGGAAAGGTTGGGACTTCATTCCTTGGAATGTAGAATATTGAGAGGAGATTTGATGGAGGTGTCCAAAATTACGAGGGGTATAAATAGGGTAAATGCAGGCAGGTTTTTTTTTCAACTAAGGTTGGGTGAGATTACAACTGGACATCATGGGTTAAGGGTGAAAGGTGAAATGTTGAAGAGGCACATGAGGAGGAGCTTCTTCACTCGGGGTGGTGAGAGTGTGGAATGAGCTGCCAGCACAAGTGTTGAATGCAGATTTGATTTAAACATTTAACAGATATCTGTATAGGCACACGGATGGGTGGGGTATGAAGGGCTAGGGTCTGGGTGCAGGTCCGTGGGATTTGGTAGCATAATAGTTTAGCATGGATTAAATGGACTGAACAGCCTGGTTCTGTGCTGTAGTGCTCTATGCCTCTATTCTAGGAGATGAAATCAATGATGTTGAAGTGGGAATTATGTAACCTAAAAAATCTTAACCTCTGCATGATGCAGCTGAAATTGCTGTTTACGTCTCTCAGTAGCTGTTTAGCTATGCTTAAAGGTATTAATAAACAGTGATTTCCCCCTTTTTTGTATATACTAACAAAGCTGTTGGTGATAAATTTATTAAAAAGTTCTTAACTAGACTAACAGTTTTATAGCCTTCAGTTTGCATCAAAGACGCTAGTTATCTGACTGAAACCTATTGAATACTGAAAGAACTAGACAGAGTGGATGTGAAGAATATGCCTAGGACCAGCTGGTAGAGCCTCAGAATAGAATGACATCCTTTCAGAACAGAGCAGGAATTTCTTTTGGTAGAGAGTGTTGAATCTGTGGAGTTCATTGCCATGGGCTCATTTCTACTGGGCCAGCTGCAGGTCAGTGGGACTAGG
Source organism: Hypanus sabinus (assembly GCF_030144855.1). Lineage (NCBI taxonomy): Eukaryota > Metazoa > Chordata > Chondrichthyes > Myliobatiformes > Dasyatidae > Hypanus > Hypanus sabinus. Next base: position 103,365,672 of record NC_082719.1, on the reverse strand, counting down.
CAGAAAAATGGTTCGGCACAGCCAAGAAGGGCCAAAAGGCCTGTTTCTGTGCTGTAATGTTCTATGGCTGTATGGTTCTATGGGTGTGGACATCAGATCCTTAGGTATATTAAAAGCAGACGTTGATAGGTTCTTGTTTAGTCAGGGTGTCAAAGGTTATGTGGAGAAGGCAAGAGAATGGGGTTGAAAAGGATAATAAGTCAGCCACGATGGAATGGCAGAACAGACTCAATGGGCCAAATGGCCAAATGTTGCTCTTATGTCTTTTGGTCTTACTGAGTGAAAAGCCAAATGAGGTAGCTCCTAGACATAATTAAACGATCCTTTGGAAATCAAACACAAAGAATTCTGATTACAGCACTGCAGCAGATGGGAAGCCACTACAATGGCTCGTCAAAACAGCCCAATACGTCATTGACACCAGCCTACATGTTACCAAAGACAAAATGGTACCAGAAAAGGGCCAGTGACATCATGAAGGATCCCACCCACCCTGCCCATGGACTGTTTGCCCCACTCCCATCAGGAAGGAGGCTACGTAATATCCACACCAGGACCACCAGACTCAAAAACAGTTACTTTCCCTAAGCAGTAAGACTGATCAATATTTCCACCCACTAACCCACCCCTCCATACCACCAACCACCACTACTTTATCATTTCCTGTCAGGGTAACCTTGTGTACAGACACTCCTGTGCCCAGCGTCACTTTATGGACATACAATCAATCTGTGTGTACAAGCTACCTTATAGAATTATATTTACTGTGTTATTTTATTAATGCTTTCTTTATCTTATTGTGTTTTTTCTTTGTGCTGTACTGGATCCGGAGAAACAATTATTTTGTTCTCCTTTACACTTGTGTATTGGAAATGATATTAAACAGTCTTGAACCTTGAATCTGTCTTAGTTTGTGAAAGCACTTTTTTGTTTACGTTATTTGATGTTGTAACTTGGGCATGTCACAAGTGATATGGTCTGATGTTCGTACAACTGGAGGAAGCCTTTTGAAGTAATGTTTATGTCTAGTGAGGATTACTCTGCTCTTTTCAATGTTTGCACCTTCCACAACAGCAGCCCTCTTTATTTATTAACAAACAGCGTAAATAGATTCAAAGCAAAATTAATGGTTTTGAGTTAAACAGAATTCTTTTACAATGAGCAAATACCACGAGTCATTGAGGTATGGCGTCATACAGGGCCTTCGGCCCAACCCAACTCTGCTAGTCAAGATGGCGCCAAGATTATGGCTCAGAATTAATTGTTTTTTAACTTCGTAGGGATGGTTTGGGGCAGAGAGGGGATTTTGTTGATAAAGTTTTTTTTTATTTTTAGAGATACAGTGTGGAATAGGCCCTTCCAGCCCTTTGAACCACCCCACCTGGCCATTCCCAACAACCTAACCTAATGACGGGATGGTTTACAATGACCAATGAACTTACCTGGTATGTCTTTGGACTGTGGGAGGAAATCGAAGGATCCGGAAAAAAGCCCAGGCCTTCCGTAGGGAGGGTGTGCAGACTCCTCACAGGTAGCGCTGGATTTAGGGAACACGCTGAGTACTAATAGTGTTGTGCTAACTGCTGCACTACTGTGGCATCTAGTTCCAGTTCAATTCCAGTTTATTGTCTTTCAACTGTACACACGTGTAGAACCAAATGAAACAATGTTCCTCTAGACCAAGGTGCACAACACGGTCCATATAACTCATGCGTACACTACATAAGGTAATATTACCACTAATTAATTTACAAATAATAAAGTGCATTTATGATACAAATCAGAAAGTGAACAGTACAGCACTCCTGGTGCTCCATACATGATGAGAACTGATGGTGACAGGGAGTTCAGTACATTCATGGCCTGGGCGAAGAAGCTGTTTCCCATCCTAACAGTTTTTGTCCTAATGCTACAATACCTCCTGCCTGATGGTGGGGAGTCAAAGAGATTGTGGGACAGGTGGGAGTGGTCATGGACAGTGCTAAGGGCCCTGTGTACAGGGATGTGGAGGAGCTAGAGGCCAGGTTAACAATCAGAGTCAAGTTTATTATCACCAGCATGTGTTGTGAAATTTGATAATGTAGCGGCAGCAGTTCAATGTAATACATGATAATATCGAAAAAAATCATGACCAGTTCTCTCTAGTGTCTTTTCTCTTCATCTGCTACCGAGTAAAGGACCTGGTCACATTCCAAAGCACCCGTTATCTCTCACTGTAACCCAAGCACTGCTTCTACAGAAAGACCATTACATTGGCAGTGAAACCTTTTCCAGGATGTTACACCTGTAATGTATATCAAATAGTTAAATTAAAAATAGTGCAAAAATAGAAAAATAAGAAAAGTGAGGTAGTGATCATGGGTTCAATGTCCATTTAGGAATCGGATGGCAGAGGGGAAGAAGCTGTTCCTGAATCGCTGAGTGTGTGCCTTCAGGCTTCTGTACCTCCTTCCAGGTGGCAACAGTGAGAAAAGGGCACACCCTCGGTAGTGAGTGTCCTTAATAATAGACGCTGCTTTTCTAAGGCATTGCTCTTTGAAGGTGCCTTGGATACTAGTCTAGTACCCAAAATGGAGCTGACTAATTTTACAACTTTCTGTAGTTCCTTACAATCCTGTGTGGTCGCCCCCCCCAATACCAAACAGTGATGCAGTCTGTCAGAATGCTCTCCATGGTACATTGCAGAAGTTTTCAAATGTTTTAGGTTACAAACTAAATGAAGTATAGCTGCTGTCTTTATAGCTGTATCGATATGTTGGATTCAAGTTAGATTCTCAGAGATTTTGACAGCCAGGAACTTGAAACTGCTCACTCTCTCCACTTCTGATCTCTCTATGAGGATTGGTACATGTTCCTTCATCCTACCCTTCCTGAAGTCCACAATCAGCTCTTTCATCTTACTGACAATGAGTGCAAGGTTGTTGCTGTGACACCACACAACTAGCTGGTATATCTCACCCCTGTACGCCTCTCGTCACCATCTGATATTCCGCCAACAATGGTTGTATCATCAGCAAATTTATAGATGGTATTTGAGCTATGCCTAGCCACACAGTCATGTGTATACAGAGAGTAGAGCAGTGGGCTAAGAACACACCCGAGGTGCACCAGTGTTGATTGTCAGTGAGGAGGATATATTATCACCAATCCGCACAGACTGTGGTCTTCTGGTAGGAAGTTGAGGATCCAATTGCAGAGGTACAGAGGCCCAGGTTCTGTAACTTATCAATGAGAAATGTGGCAATGATGGTATTAAATGCTGAGCTATAGTTGATGAACAGCATCCTGACGTAGGTGCTTGTGTTGTCCAGGTGGTCTAAAGCCACGTGAAGAGCCATTGAGATTGTGTCTGCCATTGACCTATTGTAGTGATAGGCAAATTGCAATGGGCCCAGGTCCTTGCTGAGGGAAGAGTTCAGTCTAGCCATGACCAACCTCTCAAAGCATTCCATCACCATGGATGTGAATGCTACTGGGTGATAGTCATTAAGGCAGCTCACATTATTCTGCTTAGGCACTGGCATAATTGTTGCCTTTTTGAAGCAGGTGGGAACTTGCAGTGAGAGGTTGAAGATGTCCTTGAATACTCCCACCAGCTGGTTGGCACAGGTTTTCAGAGCCTTACCAGGTACTCTGTTAGGTCCTGCAGCTTTGCCAGGGTTCACCCTCCTGAAGGAGAGCCTGACATCAGCCTCCGAGACAGAGATCACAGGGTCACCGGGTGCAGCAGGGATCTTCACAGTGGTAGTTATAATCTGCCTTTCAAAGGGGGCATAGAAGGTGTTGAGCTCATCTGGTAGTGAAGCATCACTGCCACTCATGCTATTGGGTTTCACTTTGTAGGAAGTAATGGTCTACAAACCGTGCCAGAATTGATGTCCATCCAATGTCGCCTCCCACCTTGCCTGGAGTTAAGGTTTAGGGACAAGTTTGTAGGGAAGTTAGAGGCCAGGCCTCCACTCCAAACTCCACTTTTGAAATCCAGTGACGTGAGTGGGCAGTGAAGTACATCTGGAGGAAAGGCCAGCAATGTGGTCATATGATGAAGGACCCCCGTGGATTTTCAGCTTCCCAGGGCAATGGGTCTTGTGAGCAAATGTTGGAGTGAGCAGGATGTACGAGGGCTGCTAAATCAGCGATCCCCTGGTGTTTGGGTCCTTCATCAGCTTGTCAGGGATTCGATACCGAAGATTGAAGCCTGCAGGTTGATCAGAGGTCTGGAGGAGTCGGCTGTTAATGCAAACAATGCACTCCACTGTTTATTTTGATCAATGTTCCCTCTAATATGCAATAACCACTGTGCACAAAAATCTTGTGCTGTGCAATTATTTGCCCAGTGACAACAACGTGTGCGCACTGAATTTTTAAGTAGAAATAAACCTGAAGTTATTCTAAGGATGGTAAAACATTCCTCTTTAAATGAACAAGCAGTTCTTCCACGCTTCATTCCGTTTCCTTCTTTGGAATTCAAAAGAGTGAATCAATAATTTCTTCAATAAAAACAGCTTAAATAAGCTGGTTTTAAAATCTGCAGACAAATCATTGCTAACTCCATGTTGTCAATGCAGTGTGTATCAGAAACTGGAAAAGGAAATGTGTACGATTGTGAAATATACTTAACGTGCCAATGAGATAGAGGGTGACAAACTGCGCAGTTTAAATTCTTTTGTGTGCTAGTAGCAAAGGATGTGTGTGTGCACACCTTAGAGGGAACATTGGTTTTGATGTACCTGTGATAAACATTAATCTGAATCTGACCAGGTTGCAGACCGGAGCAGAGCCAAACATGAGAAAATCTGCACATGCTGGAAATCCAGATCAACACACACAAAATGCTGGAGGAACTCAGCAGGTCAGGCAGCATCTATGGAAAAGAGTACAGTCGATGTTTCGGGCCGAGACCCTTCATCTGGAATGGAAAGAAAGATGAAAGTCAGAGTAAGAAGATAGAGGGAGGGAAGGAAGAAGCACAAGGTGGCAGGTGATAGGTGAAACTGGGAGAGTGGGAGGGGTGAAGTAAAGAGCTGGGAAATTGATTGGTTAAAGAGGTAAAGGGCTGGAGGAGAGGGAGTTTGATAGGAAAGGACAGGAGACCATGGAAGAAAGAGAAGGGGAGCAGCACCAGAGGGAGGTGATGGGTAGGTAAGGAGGTAAGGTGAGAGAGGGAAATAGAAAAAGGAATGGCAACAGAGAGGGGCAATTACCAGATTTTGAGAAATGGGATCAAGCAGATCCCATCTGCCCGCATGGGGGTGATCACGGTAGCACAACTGTTAGTACTACTCTTCACAGTACCAGCAACCCGGGTTCAATTCCCACTGCAGCCTGTAAGGAATTTGTACTCCTCCCTGTGACCGCATGGGTTTCCTCAGCTGCTCTGGTTGCCTGCCTCCCACTGTCCAAAGATGGACCAGTCATTAGGTTAATTGGTCATTGTCAATGGTTCCCTGATGAGGCTGAAGTTAAATTGGGGGTTGCTGGACGATGTGGCTCAGTGGCCCGTTCCTCACTGTATCTCAAAGTGAATAAATAAATAATTTAGTCCATACCCGTCTAAAGTATCCTATCCATGTACCCGTCCAAAGGTCCTGTTAAACCCTGCATTTGTACCTACACCTGCTACTTCCTCTATTAATTTGAATTAATTGAACTCATTAAACACTTGGCCGGCATGGTAACACTTCACAGTGTCACTGGTCAGAAGGCTGGGGCTTGTCAGTAAGGAGTTTTTGTATTCTCCCCATGACCATGTGGTTCTCCCACTTCCTCACACATTCCAAACATGTACGGGTTAGTTTAATAAGTTGGGCCAGAAGTGTGGCTGCCCCCAGCTCATCCTGGGACTGTGTCGCAAGTGACATATTTCACAGTATGTTTGGTCATTTCAATGGGTGGTGGTAGAGACAGATACATTGGGGGCATTTAAAAAACTCTTAGATAGGCACATGATGACAGAGAAATGAAGGCTATGGAGGAGGGGAGAGTTAGCTTGATCTTAGATTAGATTAAAAGGTCAGCACAATATCGTGGGATGAACTGTGCTACATTCTACACGTAACAAATACAGCTAGTATTTCTTCCTTTCATTCTTTCCATCTAAGTGTGTCCCATTTTAGGAACTTCAACCAATGGACTATCCCACACACATATCCACTGAGATTATAGTGGTTAGATGAAGCTTTTACGTGTAGGCTCTGGCGTGCTATAATGACGACATTGCCAATGTAGTGGTAAATTAAAGGGAATTTCTCACTGAGTGTACGGCAGGGAGTCTGTGTTGCCTGCGTGTGTGATTGATGTATTGATATGACAAACCAAATGTTTCTTATTACTGCAGCAGTTGTGTAGTTGCTGCTGAAGGAAGTGCTTTAATGGTACCTTAAACACATTGACAATGTTTGGATTTGGATAATAATCAACATTAGTGTTAAACATGCCACTATGTGCAATTAGAGATAACAGAAAAACATTTAAAGTAAAACTCCCATAGTAAAATTGCCCAGAATTTCCTCACACCAAACAGGGTGCGGAATGTATGTCAGCCGTGAAATATAAACACAAGAATTCTGCTGAGGAAACAGCAGAAGATTCTGCAGAAGCTGGAAGTCCAGAGAAGCTCACACAAAATACTGGAGGAACTCAGCAGATCAGGCAGCAACCATGACAAGGAATAAAGAGCACAAGACCATAAGAAATAGGAGCAGATTTGGGCCATTCAGCTCATCGAGTCTGCTCCATCATTCCATCATGGCTGATTTATTATCCCTTTCAACCCCATTCTCCTGCCTTTGACAACCTGACTAATCAAGAACCCATAGAACCATAGAACATTACAGGACAGAAACAGGCCTTTTGGCCCTTCTTGGCTGTGCCAAACCATTTTTCTGCCTAGTCCCACTGACCTGCACCTGGACCATATCCCTCCAAGCCCCTCTCGTCCATATACCTTCACCCATCAACCTTCACTTTAAATATACCCAATAACTTAACCTCTACAGCTGTCTGTGGCAATGAATTCCACAGATTCAGCTCCATCTTGTGAAAGAAGTTCCTCCTCATCTCTGTTCTCTATTCTGAAGCTGTGCCCTCTGGTCCTAGCCTCCTCCGCTATAGGACATCCTCTCTACATTCACCCTTTCTAAGCCTTTCAAGATTTGATAGATTTCAATGAGATTCCCCCCTCATTCTTCCGAACTCAAGCAAGTACAGGTCTGGAGCCATCAAACAGCCCTCATACTTTAACCCTTTCATTACTGAAATAATACTCGCGAACCTCCTGAACTTTGTGAATTCAGCCTGAGTCGTCAACTGTTTATCCCTCCCCATATATTCTGCTGACCTCCTGAGTTCCCCCAGCATCTTGTGTGTCTTTCTGCCATTCATCATTCAGCACCATATTCATATTCTTTGATTCCTTTAATATTGGGAAAACTGTAAATCACTCCTTTGAACGAACACAAGAGATGCTGCAGATGCTGGAAATCTTGTCCACACACACACACATACACACACACAGACACACACACAGACACACACACACACACACAGACACACACACACACACACACACACACAGACACACACACACACACACACACACACACACACACAGAGTGTGTGAACTACATATAAGTCGGGATTTGATAGGAGTTGAGTTGACATTTTGTGCTGACACTTGTGGGTTGCCCCCAGCACATCTTTGGGTGTGTTGGTGGTGTTACGTACCCGTGACACGTGACAGTGGTGTACTTGTCACGTGACAGGTGTTGAAGCTATACTGGACTTGAGGTAATGGTCTTGTGATGGTGGAGTGACATCATTTTCCTGCCAGTAGAGGTCATGTGACAGGTTTTTTTTTACAGGGTATAAAAGGAGGACCCCTCCCTGTGAGGAGGGGCAATTCGTGGCTGGATTTGCCATGTTGACTTCATGCCACTGCGTGATTTAATGTTATGACACAGTTTAGTTGAAAGATGGAGTTTTATTTAATGCCTAAAGTTTAAAAGGTCACTGCCAGCAGTTTCTTTATAATACTGCTAGTTGAGAATCAGTGGAGAGTGAAGATCGGAGTTCAGGAGTTAAAAGATCGAGGAAAGTCGATCTCGACGGTGAAATAGGTTTGACCTTGTTTGATCCTCATTCGGAAGGAATTCGTTGACTATGCTCATGTTAATCCCTGTGAAATAGCAGAAGATTGAGTACAGTGTTGTAAAGGAAAGGTCAGTGCCTTTCAGCTGTTTCATTTTCCATCTTCATAAATTCTTCATGGGAAAAGTAGTTCAACTGGGAATCGAAGCAAGACTATGTGAAAGAGAATTTAAATAGTCTTAAAAAGTCTCTCCCTTAAATGGACTGTAAGCATTTTGAACTTTTGCAATACTACTTTGAAGAACTGTTTTTGCAACATTGCTTTAAGAACTGTTTAAGCTTCATTGCTTTAAGAACCGTTTAAGCACAGCAGCTGATTTCCGGTTACGTGAATGGTTTGTTTACTTTTGGGGGTTTGTTTTTCAGTGTTTAATAAACTTTTTGTTTGTTATAAAAACCCCTGCCTCACTCATATATTTATTGTTGCTGAATCCGTAACAGTGGTTAATGCATGTTTCAATGAATCTTTTGAATTCAATTGTTATTCACATCACAAATCAAGCTCTAAAAGTTTGTATTGGAGATGTGACCAATAAGTTTATTTATTTGCAGACGTGAGAGATTCTGCAGATGCTGGAAATCCAGAGCAACACACACAAAATGCTGGAGGAACTCAGCAGGCCAGGCAGCATCTGTGAATGGGAATAAACAACTGATGTTTTGGGCCAAAATCCTGAGTTCTGATGAAGGGTCTCAGCCCGAAACTTCAGTTCTTTATTCTCAGGTTTATTTATTTCTTTATTTAGAAATGCAGCCCACCCAGCCAGCTGTGCTGCCCAGCAACCCACCGATTTAACCCGAGGACAATTTACAATGACCTAATAACCCATACATCTTTGGACTCTGGGAGGAAACTGGAGCACCTGGAGGAAACCCACGTGGTCACATGGTAAGCAAGGTACAAACACAGTTCCAAAGGACATCAGAACTGAACTCCGAATTCTGATGCCCTGAGCTGTTAAAATGTCGCACTAATTGTAGAGTCATGGAGTCACTGGACAACAGATACGTGTGTGATCGGTTCTTATCAAAACCTGAAAATCCTGTTCTTGCGACGTTCTTAGTGAAAGTTTCCCCTAGTGCAGGGCACTGTTACCTGAGTAGCATGTGAAAAATGCTGGAGGAACTCAGCATGTCAGGCAGTCTTTATGGAAATGAATAAACAGTGCCGAGACCTTTATCAAGCATGTGGGCATAAACCAGAATAAGGAAGTGGGTGTGTGTGTGATGAAATCAGAATCTGCAAGCTGATTGGCGGAAGAGCTAAACGGTTGAAAAAGAGGAAGGTGTGATAGGAGAGGACAGTGGATCGTGGAATACCATACTTTATAGAGTAATAGACTTTACTGAAGTAAAGAGTAATAGGGATACCATACTTGCATCTTACTTGTGTCATGTTCATATTTGTATCACAGTCTGATATGGAGAGGCCACTGCATCGGAATGGAAAAAGTTGTAAACTCTGCCAGCTCCATCATAGACACCAGTCTCCCCAGCATCGAGGACATTGCCAAAAGGAGATGCCAGAAAAAGGCAAAATCCATCATGAAGGACCCTCAGCATCCAGGACTTGCCCGCTTCTCATTGCCACCATCAGGGAGGAGGTACAGGAGCCTGAAGACACACACTCAGCGATTCAGGAACAGCTTCTTCCCCTCTGCCATCAGGGAGGAGGTACAGGAGCCTGAAGACACACACTCAACGATTCAGGAACAGCTTCTTCCCCTCTGCCATCAGGGAGGAGGTACAGGAGCCTGAAGACACACACTCAGCGATTCAGGAACAGCTTCTTCCCCTCCACCAGATTTCAGAGTGGACAATGGACCCATGAACATTACCACTGTATTTTCGCTCCCTTTCGGTACTACTCAATTCAATTTTCCTTTTTTATATACTTCTGCTGCAGAGGTGACCTGGTACAGATGAAAAGAGGCAAAGATCGAGAGGGCATTCAGAGACTTTTACCCAGGGCAGAAATGGCTAATACAGGGGGGTTATTTAAGGTTGTTGGAGGAAAGTATAAGAGGATGTCAGAGGTAGAGAGTGGTGGGTTTGTGGACCGTGCTGGTGGAGCTAGATCCATTAGGAACATTTTAACAAACTGTTAGCTAGGCACATGGATGATAGAAAAATGAAGGCCATGGAGGAGGGAAGGGTTAGATTGACCTTAGAGGAGGTTAAAAGGTTGACACAACATTGTGGGCCGAAAGGTCTGTACTGTGCTGTAATGGTTCCTGGTTTGGAAACACCAATGCCCTTGAATGGAAGAGCCTACAAAAATTAATGAGTACCCCAGCTCAGTTCCTCACGGGTAAAGGCCTCCCCACCATTGAGAATATTTATACCGAGTGCTGTTGCAGAAAAGCAGAACCCATCAGAGATCCCACCTTCCAGGCCATGCTTTCCATAAGACTATAAGACATAGGAGCAGAATTAGGCTATTTAGCCCATCGAGTCTATTCTGACATTCAATCATGGCTGATCCTCATCTTCTCCTCCTCAGCCCCACTGCCCAGCTTTCTCCCTGTAACCTTTGATGCCGTGTCCAATCATGAACCTATCAAGCTCTATCTTAAATACACTCAATGACCTGGCCTCCACAGATGCCTGTGGCAACAAATTACACAAATTCACCACCCTCTGGGAAGGAATTTCTCCACATCTCTGTTTTAAATGTACATCCGTCTATCCTGAGGCTGTGCCCTCTTGTCCTAGATTCTCCCACCATGGGAAACATCTTTTCCACATCTACTCTGTCTAGGTCTTGCAACACTCGAAAGGTTTCAATGAGATTCGCCTCATCCTTCTAAATTCCAGCGAGTACAGATTCAGAGCCATTGAATGTTCCTAGTAAGATAACCCTTTCATTTCCGGAACCATCCTTGCGATCCCCCTCTGGTGCCTTTCTTCTCACTGCTGCCATCAGGAAGGAAATACAAGAGTCTTAGATCTCACACCACCAGTTCAGGAACAATTATTACCTTTCAACCATCAGGCTCTTGAACCAGTGTGGATAACTTCACTCAACTCAACACTGAACTGATTCCACAACCTATGGACTCACTTTCAAGAACTGTACAACTCATGTTCTCAAAATCATTTGTGACATATTTATCGATAGTTATTATTTTGCTTTTTTATTTTGTATTTGTGCATTTTGTTGTCTTTTGCACATCGGTGGTTTGTCCGTCCTTTGCATATAACTTTTCATTGATTCTTTTGTGATTCTACTGTGAATCTCAGGGTAGTAAATAGTGACGCATACATACTTTGGCCATAACTTTAATTTGATCTTTAACTTTGCTTTATGTTCTATGGATGAAAGAACCTCGCCCTCCCTCACCACTCTATACAGTAGTAAATATATGGCCAAACACAAGTTGTCATGTTGCATTGACTAAGAAGAGCTGGTAACAAATTCAAAATTGAAGGCTGTTGGAGGAAAAGTCATTAAAAAAGCAAAATGTTCTGTGGAACAAAGAAGTAGCTAATGGGTTTTCAAAGCTGGCAAGAGATTTAGGGAGAATTTTGAAGCGGAATTTTCAAAGCTTACATAATAATAGGCTATCCAGCTATATGAGTAAGTAGATAAATAAACCACAACTCTTAATCACTGCTTGCTTACCGCTTCTTTTCCTGGGCAGTGAAAATAATCTGATTATTTCTTGTCATCTGATTACAGTGGTTTCTCCAATCTGATTCATTTCCACCTTAAAAATGTACTTCCAATGTTTTGTGTGCCTTTTGTATTTTTTCTCTTTTGTCTACTAATGGGAAATTTTGCCACACACATCAATGTCTCACTGTTAATGCCTTTACACACTCTGTGTTGGTATTAACTACCTTTTACTCTCTGCACTAGCACATTATAAAAGTGCATCTCATCAAAGTATAAGATTACTAGGACATAGAAGCCATCATCAAATTGACTGATTCTTTTTTGAAAGCAGCTCAAAAAGGTTCAAAGCAGAGCTATTAAAACAAAAACTTCATGCTATCTCAAAAGTTTATCCAGAGGTTGGTGAATTTGTGAAATTCCTCGCCGCAGACGGCTGTGGAAGTCAAGTCTCTGAGTATGTTTAAAGCGGAAGTTGATAGGTTCTTGGCTAGCCAGGGTGTCAGAGGTTATGGGGAGAAGGCAGGAAAATGGGTTGAGTGGGATAATAAATCAATTATGATGGAATAACAAAGAAAATGAGTCCTAGAAAGTGATCCATAGGTTGTGGGAAATGTTCAGTGATGGGGCAATTGAAGTTATCCACTTTGGTTCAAGGGCCTGATGGTTGAGGAGTAATAAGTTAACCTGGTAGAGTAAGTCCTGAGGTTCCTGTACCTTCTTCCCGAAGGCAATAGCGAGAAGAGCCTGTGTGGTGGGGGTCTCTGATGATGGATTCTGCTTTCCTGCAACAATGCTCCGTGCTGATGTGCTCATGGTGAGGAAGGCTTTCGCTGTGATAGACTGGGCCATATCCATTACTTTTTGTAGGATTTTCCATTCGAGGGCATTTGTGTTTCCATACCAGACCGTGATGCAGCCAGTCAATATGATCTCCACCACACAACTATAGAAGTTCATCAAAGTTACAGGTGTCATGCCAAATCTCCACAGACTCTTAAGCTGCTGTGCTGTTTTTGTAATTTCACTTATGTGCTGGGCCCAGAACAGGTAGTTCAAAATAATAACATCGAGGAATTTAAAGTTGCTGACCCTCTCCTCCTCTGATCCTCCGATGAGGACTGACTCGTGGATCTCTGGGTTCCTCCTTTTGAAGTCAATAATCAGTTTCTTGGTTTTGGGAGGTAGTTGTTGTGATACCAATCAGGCGGATTTCCAATCTCCCTCCTACATGCTGATTTGTCATCAGCTTTGATTCGGCCTACAACTTGAATATGATATTGGAGCTGTGCTTAGCCACACAGTCATATGTAAAGTGAGTAGAGCAGGGGGCTAAGGACACACCTTATGGGACACCTGTGCTAATGGAGACCATGGAGGAGATGTTGCTGCCAATCCAAACTGACTAGGATATAAAAGTGAGGAAATTGAGAAACCAATTGCACAAGGAGGTGAAGATTATTAATTAGTTTTGAGGGGATGATGGCATTGAATGCTGAGCTGTAGTTGATAAAGAGCTTCCTAATGTATGCATCTTTGCAGTCCAGGTGTTCTGGGTTGAGATGGGATCTGCTGTGCCCGGAGGAAAATTGGAGTAGATCCGTGTCTCTTCTCAGGCAGGAGTTGAACGTTGTTGTTTTTTGTTGCATGTCACATCCTCACCAACACAACCACCACCACAAATCCCGAGTACATATTGACGTATGTGCCAAACAAAGTCAATCCTTGATCCCTGAAATATCTGTAATTGAATGTTGTAATTAACAGATGCAGGGTGATGTTTTCACAGACTTTCCTCTGAGATATCAGATATCTACAGGTTTAAGGCTATGGAGCCACAACTGTTTTGTTTGTGCTTTAACTATTTCTAAGGGCGGGGAATAGAAAGGATAACGAGGGTCAGATTACAGATGACTTCAAGGGCATAGTATCTTTGTGTTGGCGCACAATTCATGAGTGTTGATAAACACTCAGTGGCCACTTTATTAGGTACACCTGAATACCTGCTTATGAATGCAAATATCTGATCAGACAAAGAAAAAGTATTTCTGGATGTATATGTATACATTTCTCTGATGTTAAATATATCTTTGAAACTTTTGAAAGCGTTCACATGGCAGCAACTCAAAGCATGCAGACATGGTCAAGAGAGAACGCCAAAAGCTGTTGTTGAGACCGAACATCAGAATGGGGAAGCAATGTGATCTAAATGACTTTGACTGTGGAATGATTGTTGGTGCCAGACAGGGTGGTTTGAGTATCTCAGAAACTGCTGCTCTCCTGGGACTTTCATGCACAATAGACTCTAGAGTTTACAGAGAATTGTGTTAAAAACAAAAATAAACATCCAGTGAACTGTAGTTCTGTGAGCAAAAATGCCTTGTTAACGAGAGCGATCAGAGGAGAATGGCCAGACCGGTCCAAGCTGACAGGAGAGTGACAGTAACTCAGATACTCATGCGCCACAGCAATGGAGTGCAGAAGAGCATCTCTGGATGCACAACACATTGAACCTTGAAGTGGATGGGCTACAGCAGCAGAAGGCAATGAACACACACTCAGTGGCTGCTTTATTAGCTACAGGAATTAAATAATAAAGTAGCCACTGAGTAAATATTAGAATTTATCTTGTCTTTATATTTACAGTTACATATAAGGTAAATAATTAGAGTCTGCATTTATTATTTTAGAGAAATGGTGTACAACAGGCTTTCTGAACATGGTACAGTTGGAAAATGCATGTCATGCACTTTGGTAGTAGAAATAAATGTGTGGACTATTTTTAAATCCAAAAATCTGAGATGCAGAGGGACTTGGGAACCCTTGTGCAGAACACCCAGAAGGTTAACTTGCAGTTTGGGTCGGTGGTGAGGAAGGCAAATGCCATGTTAGCATTCATTTCAAGAGGACTAGAATACAAGAGCAGGGATGTGATGCTGAGGCTTTATAAGGCACTGGTGAGGCCTCACCTTGAGTATTGTGAACAGTTTTGGACCCCTCATCTTAGAAAAGATGTGCTGGCATTGGAGAGGTTTCAGACAAGGTTCACAAGGATGATTCCAGGAACGAAAGGGTTATCATATGAGGAACATTTGATGGTTCTGGATCTGTACTCACTGGAATTTAGAAGGATGAGGGGGGGATCTCATTGAAACCTTTTGAATGTTGAAAGGCCTAGATAGAGTAAATGTGGAAAGGATGTTTCCCATGGTGGGAGAGTCTAGGACAAGAGGGCACAGCCTCAGGATAGAGGGGTGTCCATTCTAAACAGAGATGCAGCAAAATTTCTTGAGACAGAGGTGGTATGTTTGTGGAATTTTTGCCATATGCAGCTGTGGAGGGCAGGTTGTTGGGTGTATTTAAGGCAAAGATTGATAGTTTCATGATTGGACATGGCATCATAGGCTATGGGGAGAAGGCCAGGAACTGGGGTTGAGGAGGAAATCGTAAAAAGAATTGAATGGTGGAGCAGACTCGATGGGCCAGATGGCGGAATTCTGCTCCTGTGTAATATGGTCTTATGGTATCTAATAATAAAGTGGCCACTCTGTGCCGTAGCTTTAACTTTTCAAAGCACTCCAAAGTGTTGTTTTCCTTGATAAAATTGTATTCGAACTGGTAACTCTAACAAGGTTAATTCCGGGGATGTCTGGACTGTCTTACGAGGAGAGGTTAGAGACACTGGGCTTGTACACGCTGGAATTAAGGAGATTGAGAGGGGATCTGATTGCAATATATAAGATTATTAAGGGATTGGACAAGATAGAGGCAGGAAATATGTTCCAGATGCTGGGAGAGTCCAGTACCAGAGGGCATGGTTTGAGAATAAGGGGTCGGTCATTTAGGACAGAGTTATGGAAAAACGCCTTCTCCCAGAGAGTTATGATGGTCTGGAATGCACTGCCTTGGAAGGCAGTGGAGGCCAATTCTCTGGATGCTTTGAAGAAGGGATAGGGGAATCAAGGATATGGGGACAAGGCAGGAACCAGGTATTGATAGCAGATGATCAGCCATGATCTCAGAATGGCGGTGCAGGCTCGAAAGGCTGAATGGTCTACTTCTGCACCTATTGTCTATTGTCAATTGTCTATTGTCCAACAAGATAAAATTGTATCCTAACTGGTTGCATCATGGTCATATAGAAACACCAATGCTCAAAGTAGGAAAAGTCTACAGAGAAGCAAGTCCATCAGAGGCAAACCCATCTATCACAGGTAAACCCAATCAATCACAGGTAAACCCAGTCCATCTCAGGTAAACCCAATCAATCACAGGTAAACCCAGTCCATCACAGGTAAACCCAATCAATCACAGGTAAACCCAGTCCATCACCGGGAAACCCAATCAATCACAGGTAAACCCAGTCCATCACCGGGAAACCCAATCTATCACAGGTAAACCCAATCAATCACAGGTAAACCCAATCTATCACAGGTAAACCCAGTCCTTCACAGGTAAACCCAGTCCATCTCAGGTAAACCCAGTCCATCACCGGCAAAGCACATCTATCACAGGTAAACCCAATCAATCACAGGTAAACCCAATCAATTACAGGTAAACCCAGTCCATCTCAGGTAAACCCAATCAATCACAGGTAAACCCAGTCCATCACAGGTAAACCCAATCAATCACAGGTAAACCCAGTCCATCACCGGGAAACCCAATCAATCACAGGTAAACCCAGTCCATCACCGGGAAACCCAATCAATCACAGGTAAACCCAATCTATCACAGGTAAACCCAGTCCTTCACAGGTAAAACCAGTCCATCTCAGGTAAACCCAGTCCATCTCAGGAAAAGCCAATCCATCACAGGCAAACCCAGTCCATCACCGGGAAACCCAATCAATCACAGGCAAACCCAATCAATCACAGGTAAACCCAATCTATCACAGGTAAACCCAGTCCTTCACAGGTAAACCCAGTCCATCTCAGGTAAACCCAGTCCATCACCGGCAAAGCACATCTATCACAGGTAAACCCAATCAATCACAGGTAAACCCAATCCATCACAGGTAAACCCAATCCATCACAGGCAAACCCAGACAATCACAGGTAAACCCAATCCATCACAGGTAAACCCAGTCAATCACAGGTAAACCCAATCAATCACAGGTAAACCCAGTCCATCACCGGGAAACCCAATCAATCACAGGTAAACCCAATCAATCACAGGTAAACCCAGTCCATCACCGGGAAACCCAATCAATCACAGGTAAACCCAGCCCATCACCGGGAAACCCAATCAATCACAGGTAAACCCAGTCCATCACAGGTAAACCCAATCTATCACAGGTAAACCCAATCAATCACAGGTAAACCCAGTCCATCTCAGGAAAAGCCAATCCATCACAGGCAAACCCAGACAATCACAGGTAAACCCAATCCATCACAGGTAAACCCAATCTATCACAGGTAAACCCAATCCTTCACAGGTAAACCCAATCCATCACAGGTAAACCCAGTCCATCACAGGTAAACCCAATCCATCACAGGTAAACCCAGTCCATCACAGGTAAACCCAGTCCATCACAGGTAAACCCAATCCATCACAGGTAAACCCAGTCCATCTCAGGTAAACCCAATCAATCACAGGTAAACCCAGTCCATCTCAGGAAAAGCCAATCCATCACAGGCAAACCCAGACAATCACAGGTAAACCCAATCCATCACAGGTAAACCCAGTCCTTCACAGGTAAACCCAGTCCTTCACAGGTAAACACAGTCCATAACAGGTAAGCCCAGTCCATCACAGGTAAACGCAGTCTATCACAGGCAAAGCCAATCCATCACAGTCAAACCCAGACAATCACAGGTAAACCCAATCCATCACAGGTAAACCCAGTCCTTCACAGGTAAACCCAGTCCTTCACAGGTAAACCCAGTCCTTCACAGGTAAACACAGTCCATAACAGGTAAGCCCAGTCCATCACAGGTAAACGCAGTCTATCACAGGCAAAGCCAATCCATCACAGTCAAACCCAGTCCATCACAGGTAAACCCAATCCATCACAGGTAAACCCAGTCCATGACAGGTAAACACAATTCATCACAGGCAAACCCAACTCATGACAGGCAAACACAAACCATCACAGGTAAACCCAGTCCATCACAGGTAAATCCAGTCCATCACAGATATACCCAGTCCTTCACAGGTAAACCAAGACCATCACAGGAAAACCAAATCCATCACAGACAAAACCAGTCCATTAAAGGGAAAGCCAATCCATCACAGGTAAACCCAGTCCTTCACAGGTAAACCCAGTCCATCACAGGTAAACCAAGTACTTTACAGGTAAACCCAATCCATCACAGGTAAACCCAGTCCTTCACAGGTAAACCCAGTCCTTCACAGGTAAACACAGTCCATAACAGGTAAGCCCAGTCCATCACAGGTAAACGCAGTCTATCACAGGCAAAGCCAATCCATCACAGTCAAACCCAGACAATCACAGGTAAACCCAATCCATCACAGGTAAACCCAGTCCATGACAGGTAAACACAATTCATCACAGGCAAACCCAACTCATGACAGGCAAACACAAACCATCACAGGTAAACCCAGTCCATCACAGGTAAATCCAGTCCATCACAGATATACCCAGTCCTTCACAGGTAAACCAAGACCATCACAGGAAAACCAAATCCATCACAGACAAAACCAGTCCATTAAAGGGAAAGCCAATCCATCACAGGTAAACCCAGTCCTTCACAGGTAAACCCAGTCCATCACAGGTAAACCAAGTACTTTACAGGTAAACCCAATCCATCACAGGTAAACACAGCCCATCACAGACAAAACCAGTCCATCACAGGCAAAGCCAATCCATCACAGGAAAACCCAGACCATCACAGGCAAACCCAGCCCATCACAGGAAAAGCCAATATATCGCAGGCAAACCCAGTCCATACATCACAGGTAAACCCAATCCATCACAGGTAAAGCCAGTCCATCACAGGTAAACCTATTCCATCACATATAAACCCAATCCACCACAGGTAAACCCAATCCATCAGCGGTAAACACAGTCCATCACAGACAAAACTAGTCCATCACAGATAAATCTAATCCTTCACAGGTAAACCCAGTCCATCACAGGTAAACTTAGTCTATCACGGGCAAAGCCAATCCATCACAGGTAAACCCAATCCTTCATAGGTAAAACCAGTCCATCACACAAAAACAAAATTCAGGACAGGCAAACCTAACTCTTCACAGGCGAAACAAAAACATCACAAGAAAACTGCAGTCCATCACAGGTAAACCCAGTCCATCACAGATAACCCGAGTCCTTCACAGGTAAACCAAGACCATCACAGGTAAACAAAGTCCATCCCAGGCCAAGCCAACCCAGCACAGGCAAACCCAATCCATCACAGGTAAACACAATCCATCACAGGAAAACCTGGTCCATCACAGGCAAACCCAGTCCATCACTGGTAAACCCAGTCCTTCACAGGTAAACCCAATCCATCACAGGTAAACCCAGTCCATCACAGGAAAAGCCAATACTTCACAGGCAAACCCAGACCGTCACAGGTAAACACAATCCATCAGAGATAAACACAGACATTCTCAGACAAAACCAGTCCATCACAGGCAAAGCCAATCTATCACAGGAAAACCTAGACCATCACAGGCAAACCCAGCCCATCAACGGAAAAGCTAATACATCGCAGGCAAACCCAGTCCATACATCACAGGTAAACCCAATCAGTCACAGTTAAAGCCAGTCCATCACAGGTAAACCTATTCCATCACATATAAACCCAATCCATCACAGGTAAACCCCGCCCATCACAGGTAAACCCATGCCATCACAGCTAAACCCAGTCCATCACAGGTAAACCGAGTCCATCACAGATAACCCCAGTCTTTCACAGAAAAACCAAGACCATCACAGGTAAACCAAGACCATCACAGGAAAACCAAGTCCATCACAGACAAACCCAGTCCATTACAGGCAAAGCCAATCCATCATAGGTAAACCCACTCCTTCACAGGTAAACCCAATGCATCAGAGGTAAACACAGTCCATCACAGACAAAACCAGTCCATCACAGGCAAACCCAATCCATCACAGGTAAACCCAGTCAATCACAGGTAAACCGAGTCCATCACAGATAACCCCAGTCTTTCACAGAAAAACCAAGACCATCACAGGTAAACCAAGTACTTTACAGGTAAACCCAATACATCACAGGAAAACCCAGTCCATTACAGGCAAAGCCAATCCATCACAGGTAAACCCAGTCCTTCAGAGGTAAACCCAGTCCATCACAGGTAAACCCAGGACTTCACGAGTAAACCCAATCCATCAGAGGTAAACACAGTCCATCACAGACAAAACCAGTCCATCACAGGCAAAGCCAATCCACCACAGGAAAACCCAGACCATCACAGGCAAACCCAGCCCATCACAGGAAAAGCAAAAACATCGCAGGAAAACCCAGTTCATCCATCACAGGTAAAACCAATCCTTCACTGGTAAAGCCAGACCATTACTGGTAAACCCAATCCATCACAGGTAAACCCAATCCATCACAGGTAAACCCAATCCATCACAGGCAAACCCAATCCATCAGAGGAAAAGCCAATCCATCACAGGCAAATCCAGACAATCACAGGTAAACCCAATCCATCACAGGTAAACCCAGTCCATCACAGGCAAACACAATCCTGCACAGGTAAACTCGATGCATCACAGGTAAACCCAGTCCATCACAGGTAAACCCAGTCTATCATAGGTAAACACAGTCCATCACTGGTAAACCCAATCCTTCACAGGTAAACCCAATCCATCACAGGTAAACCCAATGCATCAGAGGTAAACACAGTCCATCACTGACAAAACCACTCCATCACAGGAAAAGCCAATCCATCACAGGAAAACACAGACCATCATAGGCAAACCCAATCCATCACAGGTAAACCCAGTCCATTACAGGTAAACCCAGTCTATCATAGGTAAACACAGTCCATCACCGGTAAACCCAATCCTTCACAGGTAAACCCAATCCATCACAGGTAAACCCAATGCATCAGAGGTAAACACAGTCCATCACAGACAAAACCACTCCATCACAGGTAAACCCAATACATCACAGGAAAACCCCATCCATTACAGGCAAAGCCAATCCATCACAGGTAAATCCAGTCCCTCAGAGGAAAACCCAGTCCATCACAGGTAAACCCAGGACTTCACAGGTAAACCCAATCCATCAGAGGTAAACACAGTCCATCACAGACAAAACCAGTCCATCACAGGCAAAGCCAATCCATCACAGGAAAACCCAGACCATCACAGGCGAACCCAGCCCATCACAGGAAAGGAAAATACATCGCAGGAAAACCCAGTTCATCCTTCACAGGCAAACCCAATCCATTACTGGTAAACCCAGTCCATCACAGGTAAACCCAATCCATCACAGGCATACCCAGTCCATCACAGGTAAACCCAATCCTTCACAGGTAAACCCAATCCATCACAGGTAAACTCAGTCCATCACAAGAAAAGCCAACCCATCACAGGCAAACACAAACAATCACAGGTAAACCCAATCCATCACAGGTAAACCCAGTCCATCACAGGCAAACTCAATCCTGCACAGGTAAACACAATCTTTCACAGGAAAACCCAGTCCATCACAGGTAAACTTAGTCTATCACAGCAAAGCCAATCCATCACAGGTAAACCCAGTCCATCACTGGTAAAACCAGTCCATCACAAGAAAACAAAATTCAGGACAGGCAAACCTAACTCTTCACAGGCGAAACAAAAACATCACAGGAAAATGGCAGTCCATAACAGGTAAACCCAATCCATCACAGGTAAACCCAGTCCATCACAGGTAAACCCAATGCATCACAGGTATATCAAATCCATCACAGGTAAACCCAATCCATCACAGGTAAATCCAGTCCATCACAGATAACCCGAGTCCTTCACAGGTAAACCAAGACCATCACAGGTAAACAAAGTCCATCCCAGGCCAAGCCAACCCAGCACAGGCAAACCCAATCCATCACAGGTAAACACAGTCCATCACAGGAAAACCCGGTCCATCACAGGCAAACCCAATCATTCACAGGCAAACCCAGTCCATCACTGGTAAACCCAGTCCTTCACAGGTAAACCCAATCCATCACAGGTAAACCCAGTCCATCACAGGAAAAGCCAATACTTCACAGGCAAACCCAGACCGTCACAGGTAAACAAAATCCATCAGAGATAAACACAGACATTCTCAGACAAAACCAGTCCATCACAGGCAAAGCCAATCTATCACAGGAAAACCTAGACCATCACAGGCAAACCCAGCCCATCAACGGAAAAGCTAATACATCGCAGGCAAACCCAGTCCATACATCACAGGTAAACCCAATCCGTCACAGTTAAAGCCAGTCCATCACAGGTAAACCTATTCCATCACATATAAACCCAATCCATCACAGGTAAACCCCGCCCATCACAGGTAAACCCATGCCATCACAGGTAATCCCAATCCATCACAGGTAAATCTATCCCTTCACAGGTAAACCCAATCCATCACAGCTAAACCCAGTTCATCACAGGTAAACACAATTCATCACAGGCAAACCCAACACATGACAGGCAAACACAAAACATCACAGGTAAACCCAGTCCATCACAGGTAAACTTAGTCCTTCACAGGGAGCCCCAATCCATCAAAGGTAAACTAAGTACATCACAGGTAAACCCAATCAATCACAGGTAAATCCAGCCCATTACAGATAAACCCAGTCATTCACAGGTAAACCAAGACCATCACAGGAAAACCAAGTCCATCACAGACAAACCCAGTCCATTACAGGGAAAGCCAATCCATCACAGGTAAACCCACTCCTTCACAGGTAAACCCAATGCATCAGAGGTAAACACAGTCCATCACAGACAAAACCAGTCCATCACAGGCAAACCCAATCCATCACAGGTAAACCCAGTCCATCACAGGTAAACCGAGTCCATCACAGATAACCCCAGTCTTTCACAGAAAAACCAAGACCATCACAGGTAAACCAAGTACTTTACAGGTAAACCCAATACATCACAGGAAAACCCAGTCCATTACAGGCAAAGCCAATCCATCACAGGTAAACCCAGTCCTTCAGAGGTAAACCCAGTCCATCACAGGTAAACCCAGGACTTCACGAGTAAACCCAATCCATCAGAGGTAAACACAGTCCATCACAGACAAAACCAGTCCATCACAGGCAAAGCCAATCCACCACAGGAAAACCCAGACCATCACAGGCAAACCCAGCCCATCACAGGAAAAGCAAAAACATCGCAGGAAAACCCAGTTCATCCATCACAGGTAAAACCAATCCTTCACTGGTAAAGCCAGTCCATTACTGGTAAACCCAATCCATCACAGGTAAACCCAATCCATCACAGGCAAACCCAATCCATCAGAGGAAAAGCCAATCCATCACAGGCAAATCCAGACAATCACAGGTAAACCCAATCCATCACAGGTAAACCCAGTCCATCACAGGCAAACACAATCCTGCACAGGTAAACCCGATGCATCACAGGTAAACCCAGTCCATCACAGGTAAACCCAGTCTATCATAGGTAAACACAGTCCATCACCGGTAAACCCAATCCTTCACAGGTAAACCCAATCCATCACAGGTAAACTCAGTCCATCACAGGTAAACCCAATGCATCAGAGGTAAACACAGTCCATCACAGACAAAACCACTCCATCACAGGAAAAGCCAATCCATCACAGGAAAACACAGACCATCATAGGCAAACCCAATCCATCACAGGTAAACCCAGTCCATCAAAGGTAAATCTATTACTTCACATGTAAACCCAATCCATCACAGGTAAACCCAGTCCTTCACAGAAAAACCAAGACCATCACAGGTAAACCAAGTGCTTTACAGGTAAACCCAATACATCACAGGTAAACCCAGTCCATCACAGGTAAACCGAGTCCATCACAGATAACCCCAGTCTTTCACAGAAAAACCAAGACCATCACAGGTAAACCAAGTACTTTACAGGTAAACCCAATACATCACAGGAAAACCCAGTCCATTAAAGGCAAAGCCAATCCATCACAGGTAAACCCAGTCCTTCAGAGGTAAACCCAGTCCATCACAGGTAAACCCAGTCCATCACAGGTAAACCCAGTCCTTCAGAGGTAAACCCAGTCCATCACAGGTAAACCCAGGACTTCACGAGTAAACCCAATCCATCAGAGGTAAACACAGTCCATCACAGACAAAACCAGTCCATCACAGGCAAAGCCAATCCACCACAGGAAAACCCAGACCATCACAGGCAAACCCAGCCCATCACAGGAAAAGCAAAAACATCGCAGGAAAACCCAGTTCATCCATCACAGGTAAAACCAATCCTTCACTGGTAAAGCCAGTCCATTACTGGTAAACCCAATCCATCACAGGTAAACCCAATCCATCACAGGCAAACCCAATCCATCAGAGGAAAAGCCAATCCATCACAGGCAAATCCAGACAATCACAGGTAAACCCAATCCATCACAGGTAAACCCAGTCCATCACAGGCAAACACAATCCTGCACAGGTAAACCCGATGCATCACAGGTAAACCCAGTCCATCACAGGTAAACCCAGTCTATCATAGGTAAACACAGTCCATCACCGGTAAACCCAATCCTTCACAGGTAAACCCAATCCATCACAGGTAAACTCAGTCCATCACAGGTAAACCCAATGCATCAGAGGTAAACACAGTCCATCACAGACAAAACCACTCCATCACAGGAAAAGCCAATCCATCACAGGAAAACACAGACCATCATAGGCAAACCCAATCCATCACAGGTAAACCCAGTCCATCAAAGGTAAATCTATTACTTCACATGTAAACCCAGTCCATCACAGGTAAACCCAGTCTATCATAGGTAAACACAGTCCATCACCGGTAAACCCAATCCTTCACAGGTAAACCCAATCCATCACAGGTAAACCCAATGCATCAGAGGTAAACACAGTCCATCACAGACAAAACCACTCCATCACAGGTAAACCCAATACATCACAGGAAAACCCCATCCATTACAGGCAAAGCCAATCCATCACAGGTAAATCCAGTCCCTCAGAGGAAAACCCAGTCCATCACAGGTAAACCCAGGACTTCACAGGTAAACCCAATCCATCAGAGGTAAACACAGTCCATCACAGACAAAACCAGTCCATCACAGGCAAAGCCAATCCATCACAGGAAAACCCAGACCATCACAGGCGAACCCAGCCCATCACAGGAAAGGAAAATACATCGCAGGAAAACCCAGTTCATCCTTCACAGGCAAACCCAATCCATTACTGGTAAACCCAGTCCATCACAGGTAAACCCAATCCATCACAGGCATACCCAGTCCATCACAGGTAAACCCAATCCTTCACAGGTAAACCCAATCCATCACAGGTAAACTCAGTCCATCACAAGAAAAGCCAACCCATCACAGGCAAACACAAACAATCACAGGTAAACCCAATCCATCACAGGTAAACCCAGTCCATCACAGGCAAACTCAATCCTGCACAGGTAAACACAATCTTTCACAGGAAAACCCAGTCCATCACAGGTAAACTTAGTCTATCACAGCAAAGCCAATCCATCACAGGTAAACCCAGTCCATCACTGGTAAAACCAGTCCATCACAAGAAAACAAAATTCAGGACAGGCAAACCTAACTCTTCACAGGCGAAACAAAAACATCACAGGAAAATGGCAGTCCATCACAGGTAAACACAATTCATCACAGGCAAACCCAACACATGACAGGCAAACACAAAACATCACAGGTAAACCCAGTCCATCACAGGTAAACTTAGTCCTTCACAGGGAGCCCCAATCCATCAAAGGTAAACTAAGTACATCACAGGTAAACCCAATCAATCACAGGTAAATCCAGCCCATTACAGATAAACCCAGTCATTCACAGGTAAATCAAGACCATCACAGGAAAACCAAGTCCATCACAGACAAACCCAGTCCATTACAGGGAAAGCCAATCCATCACAGGTAAACCCACTCCTTCACAGGTAAACCCAATGCATCAGAGATAAACACAGACATTCTCAGACAAAACCAGTCCATCACAGGCAAAGCCAATCTATCACAGGAAAACCTAGACCATCACAGGCAAACCCAGCCCATCAACGGAAAAGCTAATACATCGCAGGCAAACCCAGTCCATACATCACAGGTAAACCCAATCCGTCACAGTTAAAGCCAGTCCATCACAGGTAAACCTATTCCATCACATATAAACCCAATCCATCACAGGTAAACCCCGCCCATCACAGGTAAACCCATGCCATCACAGGTAATCCCAATCCATCACAGGTAAATCTATCCCTTCACAGGTAAACCCAATCCATCACAGCTAAACCCAGTTCATCACAGGTAAACACAATTCATCACAGGCAAACCCAACACATGACAGGCAAACACAAAACATCACAGGTAAACCCAGTCCATCACAGGTAAACTTAGTCCTTCACAGGGAGCCCCAATCCATCAAAGGTAAACTAAGTACATCACAGGTAAACCCAATCAATCACAGGTAAATCCAGCCCATTACAGATAAACCCAGTCATTCACAGGTAAACCAAGACCATCACAGGAAAACCAAGTCCATCACAGACAAACCCAGTCCATTACAGGGAAAGCCAATCCATCACAGGTAAACCCACTCCTTCACAGGTAAACCCAATGCATCAGAGGTAAACACAGTCCATCACAGACAAAACCAGTCCATCACAGGCAAACCCAATCCATCACAGGTAAACCCAGTCCATCACAGGTAAACCGAGTCCATCACAGATAACCCCAGTCTTTCACAGAAAAACCAAGACCATCACAGGTAAACCAAGTACTTTACAGGTAAACCCAATACATCACAGGAAAACCCAGTCCATTACAGGCAAAGCCAATCCATCACAGGTAAACCCAGTCCTTCAGAGGTAAACCCAGTCCATCACAGGTAAACCCAGGACTTCACGAGTAAACCCAATCCATCAGAGGTAAACACAGTCCATCACAGACAAAACCAGTCCATCACAGGCAAAGCCAATCCACCACAGGAAAACCCAGACCATCACAGGCAAACCCAGCCCATCACAGGAAAAGCAAAAACATCGCAGGAAAACCCAGTTCATCCATCACAGGTAAAACCAATCCTTCACTGGTAAAGCCAGTCCATTACTGGTAAACCCAATCCATCACAGGTAAACCCAATCCATCACAGGCAAACCCAATCCATCAGAGGAAAAGCCAATCCATCACAGGCAAATCCAGACAATCACAGGTAAACCCAATCCATCACAGGTAAACCCAGTCCATCACAGGCAAACACAATCCTGCACAGGTAAACCCGATGCATCACAGGTAAACCCAGTCCATCACAGGTAAACCCAGTCTATCATAGGTAAACACAGTCCATCACCGGTAAACCCAATCCTTCACAGGTAAACCCAATCCATCACAGGTAAACTCAGTCCATCACAGGTAAACCCAATGCATCAGAGGTAAACACAGTCCATCACAGACAAAACCACTCCATCACAGGAAAAGCCAATCCATCACAGGAAAACACAGACCATCATAGGCAAACCCAATCCATCACAGGTAAACCCAGTCCATCAAAGGTAAATCTATTACTTCACATGTAAACCCAATCCATCACAGGTAAACCCAGTCCTTCACAGAAAAACCAAGACCATCACAGGTAAACCAAGTGCTTTACAGGTAAACCCAATACATCACAGGTAAACCCAGTCCATCACAGGTAAACCGAGTCCATCACAGATAACCCCAGTCTTTCACAGAAAAACCAAGACCATCACAGGTAAACCAAGTACTTTACAGGTAAACCCAATACATCACAGGAAAACCCAGTCCATTAAAGGCAAAGCCAATCCATCACAGGTAAACCCAGTCCTTCAGAGGTAAACCCAGTCCATCACAGGTAAACCCAGTCCATCACAGGTAAACCCAGTCCTTCAGAGGTAAACCCAGTCCATCACAGGTAAACCCAGGACTTCACGAGTAAACCCAATCCATCAGAGGTAAACACAGTCCATCACAGACAAAACCAGTCCATCACAGGCAAAGCCAATCCACCACAGGAAAACCCAGACCATCACAGGCAAACCCAGCCCATCACAGGAAAAGCAAAAACATCGCAGGAAAACCCAGTTCATCCATCACAGGTAAAACCAATCCTTCACTGGTAAAGCCAGTCCATTACTGGTAAACCCAATCCATCACAGGTAAACCCAATCCATCACAGGTAAACCCAGTCCATCACAGGCAAACACAATCCTGCACAGGTAAACCCAATGCATCACAGGTAAACCCAGTCCATCACAGGTAAACCCAGTCTATCATAGGTAAATACAGTCCATCACCGGTAAACCCAATCCTTCACAGGTAAACCCAATCCATCACAGGTAAACCCAATGCATCAGAGGTAAACACAGTCCATCACAGACAAAACCACTCCATCACAGGAAAAGCCAATCCATCACAGGAAAACACAGACCATCATAGGCAAACCCAATCCATCACAGGTAAACCCAGTCCATCACAGGTAAACCCAGTCTATCATAGGTAAACACAGTCCATCACCGGTAAACCCAATCCTTCACAGGTAAACCCAATCCATCACAGGTAAACCCAATGCATCAGAGGTAAACACAGTCCATCACAGACAAAACCACTCCATCACAGGTAAACCCAATACATCACAGGAAAACCCCATCCATTACAGGCAAAGCCAATCCATCACAGGTAAATCCAGTCCCTCAGAGGAAAACCCAGTCCATCACAGGTAAACCCAGGACTTCACAGGTAAACCCAATCCATCAGAGGTAAACACAGTCCATCACAGACAAAACCAGTCCATCACAGGCAAAGCCAATCCATCACAGGAAAACCCAGACCATCACAGGCGAACCCAGCCCATCACAGGAAAGGAAAATACATCGCAGGAAAACCCAGTTCATCCTTCACAGGCAAACCCAATCCATTACTGGTAAACCCAGTCCATCACAGGTAAACCCAATCCATCACAGGCATACCCAGTCCATCACAGGTAAACCCAATCCTTCACAGGTAAACCCAATCCATCACAGGTAAACTCAGTCCATCACAAGAAAAGCCAACCCATCACAGGCAAACACAAACAATCACAGGTAAACCCAATCCATCACAGGTAAACCCAGTCCATCACAGGCAAACTCAATCCTGCACAGGTAAACACAATCTTTCACAGGAAAACCCAGTCCATCACAGGTAAACTTAGTCTATCACAGCAAAGCCAATCCATCACAGGTAAACCCAGTCCATCACTGGTAAAACCAGTCCATCACAAGAAAACAAAATTCAGGACAGGCAAACCTAACTCTTCACAGGCGAAACAAAAACATCACAGGAAAATGGCAGTCCATAACAGGTAAACCCAATCCATCACAGGTAAACCCAGTCCATCACAGGTAAACCCAATGCATCACAGGTATATCAAATCCATCACAGGTAAACGCAATCCATCACAGGCATACCCAGTCCATCACAGGTAAACCCAATCCTTCACAGGTAAACCCAATCCATCACAGGTAAACTCAGTCCATCACAAGAAAAGCCAACCCATCACAGGCAAACACAAACAATCACAGGTAAACCCAATCCATCACAGGTAAACCCAGTCCATCACAGCCAAACTCAATCCTGCACAGGTAAACACAATCTTTCACAGGAAAACCCAGTCCATCACAGGTAAACTTAGTCTATCACAGCAAAGCCAATCCATCACAGGTAAACCCAGTCCATCACTGGTAAAACCAGTCCATCACAAGAAAACAAAATTCAGGACAGGCAAACCTAACTCTTCACAGGCGAAACAAAAACATCACAGGAAAATGGCAGTCCATAACAGGTAAACCCAATCCATCACAGGTAAACCCAATCCATCACAGGTAAACTCAGTCCTTCACAGGTAAAGCAAGACCATCACAGGTAAACACAGTCCATCACAGTTAAACCCAATCCTTCACAGGTAAACCCAATCCATCACAGGCAAATCCAATCCATCACAGGCAAACCCAGTCCATCACTGGTAAACCCATTCCAACACAGGTAAACCCAGTCCATCACAGGAAAAGCTAATACGTCACAGGTAAACCCAGACCATCATAGGTAAACCCAATCCATCACAGGCAAAACAAATCCCGCACAGGTAAACTCAATCCTTCACAGGTAAACCCAGTCCATTACTGGTAAACCCAGTCCATCACAGGTAAACCCAGTCCATCAGAGGAAATGCCAATACATCACTGGCAAACTCAGACCATCACAGGCAAACCCAATACCGCACAGGTAAACACAATCCTTCACAGTTAAACCTAGTCCATCACAGGTAAACCCAAACCATCACAGGTGAACCCAGTCTATCATAGGTAAACACAGTCCATCACCGGTAATCCCAATCATTCACAGGTGAACCCAGTCCATCACAAGTAAACTGAATCCATCACAGGCGAGCCCAGTCCATCACCGGTAAACCCAATCCATCACAGGTAAACCCAGTCCATTACAGGTAAACCCAGACCACCACAGGAAAAGCCAATCCATCACAGGTAAACCCAGTCCATCACAGAGAAAACCAGTACATCACAGGCAAAGCCAGTCCATCACAGGTAAGCCCAGACCACCGCAGGCAAACCCAGTCTATCACAGGCAATTCCAAACCAGCACCAGCAAAGCCCATCCTTCACATGTAAACCAGTCCTTCACCGGTAAACCCAGTCCTTTACCGGTAAACCCAGTCCATCACCAGCAAACCCAATCCATCACAGGTAAACACAGTCCATCACAAGTAAATCCAATCCATCACAGGTAAACCCAGTCCATCACAGGTAAACCCAGTCCATCACAAGTAAACCCAGTCCATCACAGGTAAATCCAATCCATCACAGGTAAACCCAGTCCATCAGAGGCAAAACCAGTCCATCACAGGTAAACCCAGCCCATCACAGGCGAAGCCAATCCATCACAGGTAAACCCAGTCCATCACAGAGAAAACCAGTCCATCACAGGCAAAGCTAGTCCATCACAGGTAAACCCAGTCTATCATAGGTAAATACAGTCCATCACCGGTAAACCCAATCCTTCACAGGTAAACCCAATCCATCACAGGTAAACCCAATGCATCAGAGGTAAACACAGTCCATCACAGACAAAACCACTCCATCACAGGAAAAGCCAATCCATCACAGGAAAACACAGACCATCATAGGCAAACCCAATCCATCACAGGTAAACCCAGTCCATCACAGGTAAACCCAGTCTATCATAGGGAAACACAGTCCATCACCGGTAAACCCAATCCTTCACAGGTAAACCCAATCCATCACAGGTAAACCCAATGCATCAGAGGTAAACACAGTCCATCACAGACAAAACCACTCCATCACAGGTAAACCCAATACATCACAGGAAAACCCCATCCATTACAGGCAAAGCCAATCCATCACAGGTAAATCCAGTCCCTCAGAGGAAAACCCAGTCCATCACAGGTAAACCCAGGACTTCACAGGTAAACCCAATCCATCAGAGGTAAACACAGTCCATCACAGACAAAACCAGTCCATCACAGGCAAAGCCAATCCATCACAGGAAAACCCAGACCATCACAGGCGAACCCAGCCCATCACAGGAAAGGAAAATACATCGCAGGAAAACCCAGTTCATCCTTCACAGGCAAACCCAATCCATTACTGGTAAACCCAGTCCATCACAGGTAAACCCAATCCATCACAGGCATACCCAGTCCATCACAGGTAAACCCAATCCTTCACAGGTAAACCCAATCCATCACAGGTAAACTCAGTCCATCACAAGAAAAGCCAACCCATCACAGGCAAACACAAACAATCACAGGTAAACCCAATCCATCACAGGTAAACCCAGTCCATCACAGGCAAACTCAATCCTGCACAGGTAAACACAATCTTTCACAGGAAAACCCAGTCCATCACAGGTAAACTTAGTCTATCACAGCAAAGCCAATCCATCACAGGAAAACCCAGTCCATCACTGGTAAAACCAGTCCATTACAAGAAAACAAAATTCAGGACAGGCAAACCTAACTCTTCACAGGCGAAACAAAAACATCACAGGAAAATGGCAGTCCATAACAGGTAAACCCAATCCATCACAGGTAAACCCAATCCATCACAGGTAAACTCAGTCCTTCACAGGTAAAGCAAGACCATCACAGGTAAACACAGTCCATCACAGTTAAACCCAATCCTTCACAGGTAAACCCAATCCATCACAGGCAAACCCAATACCGCACAGGTAAACACAATCCTTCACAGTTAAACCTAGTCCATCACAGGTAAACCCAAACCATCACAGGTGAACCCAGTCTATCATAGGTAAACACAGTCCATCACCGGTAATCCCAATCATTCACAGGTGAACCCAGTCCATCACAAGTAAACTGAATCCATCACAGGCGAGCCCAGTCCATCACCGGTAAACCCAATCCATCACAGGTAAACCCAGTCCATCACAGGTAAACCCAGACCACCACAGGAAAAGCCAATCCATCACAGGTAAACCCAGTCCATCACAGAGAAAACCAGTACATCACAGGCAAAGCCAGTCCATCACAGGTAAGCCCAGACCACCGCAGGCAAACCCAGTCTATCACAGGCAATTCCAAACCAGCACCAGCAAAGCCCATCCTTCACATGTAAACCAGTCCTTCACCGGTAAACCCAGTCCTTTACCGGTAAACCCAGTCCATCACCGGCAAACCCAATCCATCACAGGTAAACACAGTCCATCACAAGTAAATCCAATCCATCACAGGTAAACCCAGTCCATCACAGGTAAACCCAGTCCATCACAAGTAAACCCAGTCCATCACAGGCAAAACAAATCCCGCACAGGTAAACTCAATCCTTCACAGGTAAACCCAGTCCATTACTGGTAAACCCAGTCCATCACAGGTAAACCCAGTCCATCAGAGGAAATGCCAATACATCACTGGGAAACTCAGACCATCACAGGCAAACCCAATACCGCACAGGTAAACACAATCCTTCACAGTTAAACCTAGTCCATCACAGGTAAACCCAAACCATCACAGGTGAACCCAGTCTATCATAGGTAAACACAGTCCATCACCGGTAATCCCAATCATTCACAGGTGAACCCAGTCCATCACAAGTAAACTGAATCCATCACAGGCGAGCCCAGTCCATCACCGGTAAACCCAATCCATCACAGGTAAACCCAGTCCATCACAGGTAAACCCAGACCACCACAGGAAAAGCCAATCCATCACAGGTAAACCCAGTCCATCACAGAGAAAACCAGTACATCACAGGCAAAGCCAGTCCATCACAGGTAAGCCCAGACCACCGCAGGCAAACCCAGTCTATCACAGGCAATTCCAAACCAGCACCAGCAAAGCCCATCCTTCACATGTAAACCAGTCCTTCACCGGTAAACCCAGTCCTTTACCGGTAAACCCAGTCCATCACCGGCAAACCCAATCCATCACAGGTAAACACAGTCCATCACAAGTAAATCCAATCCATCACAGGTAAACCCAGTCCATCACAGGTAAACCCAGTCCATCACAAGTAAACCCAGTCCATCACAGGTAAATCCAATCCATCACAGGTAAACCCAGTCCATCAGAGGCAAAACCAGTCCATCACAGGTAAACCCAGCCCATCACAGGCGAAGCCAATCCATCACAGGTAAACCCAGTCCATCACAGAGAAAACCAGTCCATCACAGGCAAAGCCAGTCCATCACAGGTAAACCCAGACCACCACAGGCAAAACTAGACTATCACAGGTAAACCCAGTCTATCACAGGGAATTCCAAACCAGCACCGGCAAAGCCCATCCTTCACATGTAAACCAGTCCTTCACCGGTAAACCCAAACCTTTACCGGTAAACCCAGTCCATCACAGGTAAACCCAGTCTATCACAGGCAATTCCAAAACAGCACCGGCAAACCCTTCCTTCGCACGTAAACCAGTCCTTCACAGGTCAACCCAGTCCATCACAGGCAAACCCAATCCCGCACAGGTAAACACAATCCTTCACAGTTAAACCTAGTCCATCACAGGTAAAGCCAATCCATCACAGCTGAACCCAGTCCATCCCAGGTAAACACAATTAATCACAGGCAAACCGAACTCATCACAGGGAAACACAAACAATCCGAGGTAAACCCAATCCATCACAGGTAAACCCAGTCCATCACAGGTAAATCCAATCCTTCACAGGTAAACCAAGACCATCACAGGTAAACACAGTCCATCCCAGGCCAAGCCAACCCAGCACAGGCAAACCCAGTCCATCACTGGTAAACCCAGAGCATCACAGGTAAATCTATTCCTTCACACTAAACCCAATCCAGCACAGGTAAATCCAGTCCATCACAGAGAAAACCAGTCCATCACAGGCAAAGCCAGTCCATCACAGGTAAACCCAGACCACCACAGGCAAACCCAGTCTATCACAGGTAAACCCAATCTATCAGAGGCAATTCCAAACCAGCACCGGCAAAGCCCATCTTTCACATGTAAACCAGTCCGTCACTGGTAAACCCAGTCCTTTACCGGGAAACCCAGTCCATCAACTGCAAACCCAATCCATCACAGGGAAGCCCAGTCCATCACAGGTAAACCCAGTCCATCACAGGAAATGCCAATACATCACTGGCAAACTCAGACCATCACAGGCAAACCCAATCCCGCACAGGTAAACACAATCCTTCACAGTTAAACGTAGTCCATCACAGGTAAAACCAAACAATCACAGGTGAATCCAGTCTATCATAGGTAAACACAGTCCATCGCCGGTAAACCCAATCATTCACAGGTGAACCCAGACCATCACAAGTAAACTGAATCCATCACAAGCAAGCTCAGTCCATCACCGGTAAACCCAATCCATCACAGGTAAACCCAGTCCATCACAGGCAAAGCCAATCCATCACAGGTAAAACCAGTCCATCAGAGGCAAAACCAGTCCATCACAGGTAAACACAGCCCATCACAGGCAAAGCCAATCCATCACAGGTAAACCCAGTCCATCACAGAGAAAACCAGTCCATCACAGGCAAAGCCAGTCCATCACAGGGAAACCCAGACCACCACAGGCAAACCCAGTCTATCACAGGTAAACCCAGTCTTTCACAGGCAATTCCAAACCAGCACCGGCAAAACCCATCCTTCACATGTAAACCAGTCCTTCACTGGTAAACCCAGTCCTTTACCGGTAAACCCAGTCCATCACCGGCAAACCCAATCCATCACAGGTAAACCCAGTCCATCACAGGTAAATCCAATCCTTCACAGGTAAACCAAGACCATCACAGGTAAACACAGTCCATCCCAGGCCAAGCCAACCCAGCACAGGCAAACCCAGTCCATCACTGGTAAACCCAGAGCATCACAGGTAAATCTATTCCTTCACACTAAACCCAATCCAGCACAGGTAAATCCAGTCCATCACAGAGAAAAACAGTCCATCACAGGCAAAGCCAGTCCATCACAGGTAAACCCAGACCACCACAGGCAAACCCAGTCTATCACAGGTAAACCCAATCTATCAGAGGCAATTCCAAACCAGCACCGGCAAAGCCCATCTTTCACATGTAAACCAGTCCTTCACTGGTAAACCCAGTCCTTTACCGGTAAACCCAGTCCATCACCGGCAAACCCAATCCATCACAGGTAAACCCAGTCCATCACAGGTAAATCCAATCCTTCACAGGTAAACCAAGACCATCACAGGTAAACACAGTCCATCCCAGGCCAAGCCAACCCAGCACAGGCAAACCCAGTCCATCACTGGTAAACCCAGAGCATCACAGGTAAATCTATTCCTTCACACTAAACCCAATCCAGCACAGGTAAATCCAGTCCATCACAGAGAAAAACAGTCCATCACAGGCAAAGCCAGTCCATCACAGGTAAACCCAGACCACCACAGGCAAACCCAGTCTATCACAGGTAAACCCAATCTATCAGAGGCAATTCCAAACCAGCACCGGCAAAGCCCATCTTTCACATGTAAACCAGTCCGTCACTGGTAAACCCAGTCCTTTACCGGGAAACCCAGTCCATCAACTGCAAACCCAATCCATCACAGGTAATCCCAGTCCATCACAGGTAAATCCAATCCATCACAGGTAAACACAGTCCATCACCAGTAAACCCAAAATTTCACAGGTGAAACCAGTCCATCACAAGTAAACTGAATCCATCACAGGGAAGCCCAGTCCATCACCGGTAAACCCAACCCATCACAGGTAAATCCAGTCTATCACAAGTAAACCCAGTCCATCACAGGTAAACCCAGTCCATCACAAGTAAACCCAGTCCATCACAGGTAAACCCAGTCCATCACAGGCAAAGCCAATCCATCACAGGTAAACCCAATCCTTCACAGGTAAACCCAATCCATCAGAGGTAAACTCAGTCCATTACTGGTGAACCCAGTCCATCACAGGTAAACCCAGTCCATCACAGGAAATGGCAATACATCACTGGCAACCTCAGACCATCACAGGCAAACCCAATCCCGCACAGGTAAACACAATCCTTCACAGTTAAACCTAGTCCATCACAGGTAAACCCAAACCATCACAGGTGAACCCAGTCTATCATAGGTAAACACAGTCCATCACCAGTAAACCCAATCCTTCACAGGTGAACCCAGTCCATCACAAGTAAACTGAATCCATTACAGGCAAGCCCAGTCCATCACCGGTAAACCCAATCCATCACAGGTAAACCCAGTCCATCACAAGTAAACCCAGTCCATCACAGGTAAACCCAGTCCATCACAGGAAAACGCAGTCCATCACGGGCAAAGCCAATCCATCACAGGTAAACCCAGACCACCACAGGCAAAGCCAATCCATCACAGGTAAACCCAGTCCATCACAGAGAAAACCAGTCCATCACAGGCAAAGCCAGTCCATCACAGGTAAACCCAGACCACCACAGGCAAACCCAGTCTATCACAGGTAAACCCAGTCTATCACAGGCAATTCCAAACCAGCACCGGCAAAGCCCATCTTTCACATGTAAACCAGTCCTTCACTGGTAAACCCAGTCCTTTACCGGGAAACCCAGTCCATCACCGGCAAACCCAATTCATCACAGGTGAACCCAGTCCATCACAAGTAAACTGAATCCATCACAGGGAAGCCCAGTCCATCACCGGTAAACCCAATCCATCACAGGTAAATCCAGTCCATCACAAGTAAACCCAGTCCATCACAGATAAACCCAGCCCATCACAGGCAAAGCCAATCCATCACAGGTAAACCCAATCCTTCACAGGTAAACCCAGTCCATCACAGGTAAACCCAGTCCATCACAGGAAATGCCAATACATCACTAATTAACTCAGACCATCACAGGCAAACCCAATCCCGCACAGGTAAACACAATCCTTCACAGTTAAACCTAGTCCATCACAGGTAAACCCAAACCATCACAGGTGAACCCAGTATATCATAGGTAAACACAGTCCACCACCAGTAAACCCAATCCTTCACATGTGAACCCAGTCCATCACAAATAAACTGAATCCATTACAGGCAAGCTCAGTCCATCACTGGTAAACCCAATCCATCACAGGTAATCCCAGTCCATCACAGGTAAATCCAATCCATCACAGGTAAACACAGTCCACCACCAGTAAACCCAATCCTTCACATGTGAACCCAGTCCATCACAAATAAACTGAATCCATTACAGGCAAGCTCAGTCCATCACTGGTAAACCCAATCCATCACAGGTAAACCCAGTCCATCACAAGTAAACACAGTCAATCACAGGTAAACCCAGTCCATCACAGGAAAACACAGTCCATCACAGGCAAAGCCAATCCATCACAGGTAAACCCAGACCAACACAGGCAAAGCCTATCCATCACAGGTAAACCCAGTCCATCACAGAGAAAACCAGTCCATCACAGGCAAAGCCAGTCCATCACAGGTAAACCCAGACCACCACAGGCAAACCCAGTCTATCACAGGTAAACCCAATCTATCAGAGGCAATTCCAAACCAGCACCGGCAAAGCCCATCTTTCACATGTAAACCAGTCCGTCACTGGTAAACCCAGTCCTTTACCGGGAAACCCAGCCCATCAACTGCAAACCCAATCCATCACAGGTAATCCCAGTCCATCACAGGTAAATCCAATCCATCACAGGTAAACACAGTCCATCACCAGTAAACCCAAAATTTCACAGGTGAAACCAATCCATCACAAGTAAACTGAATCCATCACAGGGAAGCCCAGTCCATCACCGGTAAACCCAATCCATCACAGGTAAATCCAGTCTATCACAAGTAAACCCAGTCCATCACAGGTAAACCCAGTCCATCACAAGTAAACCCAGTCCATCACAGGTAAACCCAGTCCATCACAGGCAAAGCCAATCCATCACAGGTAAACCCAATCCTTCACAGGTAAACCCAATCCATCAGAGGTAAACTCAGTCCATTACTGGTGAACCCAGTCCATCACAGGTAAACCCAGTCCATTACAGGAAATGGCAATACATCACTGGCAACCTCAGACCATCACAGGCAAACCCAATCCCGCACAGGTAAACACAATCCTTCACAGTTAAACCTAGTCCATCACAGGTAAACCCAAACCATCACAGGTGAACCCAGTCTATCATAGGTAAACACAGTCCATCACCAGTAAACCCAATCCTTCACAGGTGAACCCAGTCCATCACAAGTAAACTGAATCCATTACAGGCAAGCCCAGTCCATCACCGGTAAACCCAATCCATCACAGGTAAACCCAGTCCATCACAAGTAAACCCAGTCCATCACAGGTAAACCCAATCCATCACAGGAAAACGCAGTCCATCACGGGCAAAGCCAATCCATCACAGGTAAACCCAGACCACCACAGGCAAAGCCAATCCATCACAGGTAAACCCAGTCCATCACAGAGAAAACCAGTCCATCACAGGCAAAGCCAGTCCATCACAGGAAACCCAGACCACCACAGGCAAACCCAGTCTATCACAGGTAAACCCAGTCTATCACAGGCAATTCCAAACCAGCACCGGCAAAGCCCATCTTTCACATGTAAACCAGTCCTTCACTGGTAAACCCAGTCCTTTACCGGGAAACCCAGTCCATCACCGGCCAAACCCAATTCATCACAGGTGAACCCAGTCCAACACAAGTAAACTGAATCCATCACAGGGAAGCCCAGTCCATCACCGGTAAACCCAATCCATCACAGGTAAATCCAGTCCATCACAAGTAAACCCAGTCCATCACAGGTAAACCCAGCCCATCACAGGCAAAGCCAATCCATCACAGGTAAACCCAAACCATCACAGGTGAACCCAGTCTATCATAGGTAAACACAGTCCATCACCAGTAAACCCAATCCTTCACAGGTGAACCCAGTCCATCACAAGTAAACTGAATCCATTACAGGCAAGCCCAGTCCATCACCGGTAAACCCAATCCGTCACAGGAAAACGCAGTCCATCACAGGCAAAGCCAATCCATCACAGGTAAACCCAGACCACCACAGGCAAAGCCAATCCATCACAGGTAAACCCAGTCCATCACAGAGCAAACCAGTCCATCACAGGCAAAGCCAGTCCATCACAGGTAAACCCAGACCACCACAGGCAAACCCAGTCTATCACAAGTAAACCCAGTCTATCACAGGCAATTCCAAACCAGCACCGGCAAAGCCCATCTTTCTGATGTAAACCAGTCCTTCACTGGTAAACCCAGTCCTTTACCGGGAAAATCCAGTCCATCAGCTGCAAACCCAATCCATCACAGGTAATCCCAGTCCATCACAGGTAAATCCAATCCATCACAGGTAGACACAGTCCATCACCAGTAAACCCAAAAATTCACAGGTGAAACCAGTCCATCACAAGTAAACTGAATCCATCACAGGGAAGCCCAGTCCATCACCGGTAAATCCAATCCATCACAGGTAAATCCAGTCCATCACAAGTAAACCCAGTCCATCACAGGTAAACCCAGTCCATCACACGCAAAGCCAATCCATCACAGGTAAACCCAATCCTTCACAGGTAAACCCAATCCATCAGAGGTAAACTCAGACCATTACTGGTAAACCCAGTCCATCACAGGTAAACCCAGTCCATCACAGGAAATGCCAATACATCACTGATAACCTCAGACCATCACAGGCAAACCCAATCCCGCACAGGTAAACACAATCCTTCACAGTTAAACCTAGACCATCACAGGTAAACCCAAACCATCACAGGTGAACCCAGTCTATCATAGGTAAACACAGTCCATCACCAGTAAACCCAATCCTTCACAGGTGAACCCAGTCGATCACAAGTAAACTGAATCCATTACAGGCAAGCCCAGTCCATCACCGGTAAACCCAATCCATCACAGGTAAACCCAGTCCATCACAAGTAAACCCAGTCCATCACAGGTAAACCCAGTCCATCACAGGAAAACGCAGACCATCACGGGCAAAGCCAATCCATCACAGGTAAACCCAGTCCATCACAGAGAAAACCAGTCCATCACAGGCAAAGCCAGTCCATCACAGGTAAACCCAGACCACCACAGGCAAACCCAGTCCATCACAGGTAAACCCAGTCCATCACAGGTAAATCCAATCCATCACAGGTAAACCCAGTCCATCAGCTGCAAACCCAATCCATCACAGGTAATCCCAGTCCATCACAGGTAAATCCAATCCATCACAGGTAAACACAGTCCATCACCAGTAAACCCAAAAATTCACAGGTGAACCCAGTCCATCACAAGTAAACTGAATCCATTACAGGCAAGCCCAGTCCATCACCGGTAAACCCAGTCTATCACAGGTAAACCCAGTCTATCACAGGCAATTCCAAACCAGCACCGGCAAAGCCCATCTTTCACATGTAAACCAGTCCTTCACTGGTAAACCCAGTCCTTTACCGGGAAACCCAGTCCATCACCGGCAAACCCAATTCATCACAGGTGAACCCAGTCCATCACAAGTAAACTGAATCCATCACAGGGAAGCCCAGTCAATCACCGGTAAACCCAATCCATCACAGGTAAATCCAGTCCATCACAAGTAAACCCAGTCCATCACAGGTAAACCCAGTCCATCATAGGTAAACACAGTCCATCACCAGTAAACCCAATCCTTCACAGGTGAACCCAGTCCATCACAAGTAAACTGAATCCATTACAGGCAAGCCCAGTCCATCACCGGTAAACCCAATCCATCACAGGTAAACCCAGTCCATCACAAGTAAACCCAGTCCATCACAGGTAAACCCAGTCCATCACAGGAAAACGCAGTCCATCACGGGCAAAGCCAATCCATCACAGGTAAACCCAGACCACCACAGGCAAAGCCAATCCATCACAGGTAAACCCAGTCCATCACAGAGAAAACCAGTCCATCACAGGCAAAGCCAGTCCATCACAGGTAAACCCAGACCACCACAGGCAAACCCAGTCTATCACAGGTAAACCCAGTCTATCACAGGCAATTCCAAACCAGCACCGGCAAAGCCCATCTTTCACATGTAAACCAGTCCTTCACTGGTAAACCCAGTCCTTTACCGGGAAACCCAGTCCATCACCGGCAAACCCAATTCATCACAGGTGAACCCAGTCCATCACAAGTAAACTGAATCCATCACAGGGAAGCCCAGTCAATCACCGGTAAACCCAATCCATCACAGGTAAATCCAGTCCATCACAAGTAAACCCAGTCCATCACAGGTAAACCCAGTCCATCACAGGCAAAGCCAATCCATCACAGGTAAACCCAGTCCATCACAGGTAAATCCAATCCATCACAGGTAAACCCAGTCCATCAGCTGCAAACCCAATCCATCACAGGTAATCCCAGTCCATCACAGGTAAATCCAATCCATCACAGGTAAACACAGTCCATCACCAGTAAACCCAAAAATTCACAGGTGAAACCAGTCCATCACAAGTAAACTGAATCCATTACAGGCAAGCCCAGTCCATCACCGGTAAACCCAATCCATCACAGGAAAACGCAGTCCATCAC
This sequence comes from Hypanus sabinus, assembly GCF_030144855.1. NCBI lineage: Eukaryota > Metazoa > Chordata > Chondrichthyes > Myliobatiformes > Dasyatidae > Hypanus > Hypanus sabinus. The sequence goes on along the minus strand of NC_082719.1, from coordinate 103,323,761 downwards.
AGGCAAAGCCAATCCATCACAGGTAAACCCAGACCACCACAGGCAAAGCCAATCCATCACAGGTAAACACAGTCCATCACCAGTAAACCCAAAATTTCACAGGTGAAACCAGTCCATCACAAGTAAACTGAATCCATCACAGGGAAGCCCAGTCCATCACCGGTAAATCCAATCCATCACAGGTAAATCCAGTCCATCACAAGTAAACCCAGTCCATCACAGGTAAACCCAGTCCATCACAGGCAAAGCCAATCCATCACAGGTAAACCCAATCCTTCACAGGTAAACCCAATCCATCAGAGGTAAACTCAGACCATTACTGGTAAACCCAGTCCATCACAGGAAATGCCAATACATCACTGATAACCTCAGACCATCACAGGCAAACCCAATCCCGCACAGGTAAACACAATCCTTCACAGTTAAACCTAGACCATCACAGGTAAACCCAAACCATCACAGGTGAACCCAGTCTATCATAGGTAAACATAGTCCATCACCAGTAAACCCAATCCTTCACAGGTGAACCCAGTCCATCACAAGTAAACTGAATCCATTACAGGCAAGCCCAGTCCATCACCGGTAAACCCAATCCATCACAGGTAAACCCAGTCCATCACAAGTAAACCCAGTCCATCACAGGTAAACCCAGTCCATCACAGGAAAACGCAGACCATCACGGGCAAAGCCAATCCATCACAGGTAAACCCAGTCCATCACAGAGAAAACCAGTCCATCACAGGCAAAGCCAGTCCATCACAGGTAAACCCAGACCACCACAGGCAAACCCAGTCCATCACAGGTAAACCCAGTCCATCACAGGTAAATCCAATCCATCACAGGTAAACCCAGTCCATCAGCTGCAAACCCAATCCATCACAGGTAATCCCAGTCCATCACAGGTAAATCCAATCCATCACAGGTAAACACAGTCCATCACCAGTAAACCCAAAAATTCACAGGTGAAACCAGTCCATCACAAGTAAACTGAATCCATCACAGGGAAGCCAAGTCCATCACCGGTAAATCCAATCCATCACAGGTAAATCCAGTCCATCACAAGTAAACCCAGTCCATCACAGGTAAACCCAGTCCATCACAGGCAAAGCCAATCCATCACAGGTAAACCCAATCCTTCACAGGTAAACCCAATCCATCAGAGGTAAACTCAGACCATTACTGGTAAACCCAGTCCATCACAGGTAAACCCAGTCCATCACAGGAAATGCCAATACATCACTGATAACCTCAGACCATCACAGGCAAACCCAATCCCGCACAGGTAAACACAATCCTTCACAGTTAAACCTAGTCCATCACAGGTAAACCCAGACCACCACAGGCAAACCCAGTCTATCACAAGTAAACCCAGTCTATCACAGGCAATTCCAAACCAGCACCGGCAAAGCCCATCTTTCACATGTAAACCAGTCCTTCAGTGGTAAACCCAGTCCTTTACCGGGAAAATCCAGTCCATCAGCTGCAAACCCAATCCATCACAGGTAATCCCAGTCCATCACAGGTAAATCCAATCCATCACAGGTAGACACAGTCCATCACCAGTAAACCCAAAAATTCACAGGTTAAACCAGTCCATCACAAGTAAACTGAATCCATCACAGGGAAGCCCAGTCCATCACCGGTAAATCCAATCCATCACAGGTAAATCCAGTCCATCACAAGTACACCCAGTCCATCACAGGTAAACCCAGTCCATCACAGGCAAAGCCAATCCATCACAGGTAAACCCAATCCTTCACAGGTAAACCCAATCCATCAGAGGTAAACTCAGACCATTACTGGTAAACCCAGTCCATCACAGGTAAACCCAGTCCATCACAGGAAATGCCAATACATCACTGATAACCTCAGACCATCACAGGCAAACCCAATCCCGCACAGGTAAACACAATCCTTCACAGTTAAACCTAGACCATCACAGGTAAACCCAAACCATCACAGGTGAACCCAGTCTATCATAGGTAAACACAGTCCATCACCAGTAAACCCAATCCTTCACAGGTGAACCCAGTCCATCACAAGTATACTGAATCCATTACAGGCAAGCCCAGTCCATCACCGGTAAACCCAATCCATCACAGGTAAACCCAGTCCATCACAAGTAAACCCAGTCCATCACAGGTAAACCCAGTCCATCACAGGAAAACGCAGTCCATCACGGGCAAAGCCAATCCATCACAGGTAAACCCAGACCACCACAGGCAAAGCCAATCCATCACAGGTAAACCCAGTCCATCACAGAGAAAACCAGTCCATCACAGGCAAAGCCAGTCCATCACAGGTAAACCCAGACCACCACAGGCAAACCCAGTCTATCACAGATAAACCCCGTCTATCACAGGCAATTCCAAACCAGCACCGGCAAAGCCCATCTTTCACATGTAAACCAGTCCTTCACTGGTAAACCCAGTCCTTCACCGGGAAACCCAGTCCATCACCGGCAAACCCAATTCATCACAGGTGAACCCAGTCCATCACAAGTAAACTGAATCCATCACAGGGAAGCCCAGTCAATCACCGGTAAACCCAATCCATCACAGGTAAATCCAGTCCATCACAAGTAAACCCAGTCCATCACAGGTAAACCCAGTCCATCACAGGCAAAGCCAATCCATCACAGGTAAACCCAGTCCATCACAGGTAAATCCAATCCATCACAGGTTAACCCAGTCCATCAGCTGCAAACCCAATCCATCACAGGTAATCCCAGTCCATCACAGGTAAATCCAATCCATCACAGGTAAACACAGTCCATCACCAGTAAACCCAAAAATTCACAGGTGAAACCAGTCCATCACAAGTAAACTGAATCCATCACAGGGAAGCCCAGCCCATCACCGGTAAATCCAATCCATCACAGGTAAATCCAGTCCATCACAAGTAAACCCAGTCCATCACAGGTAAACCCAGTCCATCACAGGCAAAGCCAATCCATCACAGGTAAACCCAATCCTTCACAGGTAAACCCAATCTATCAGAGGTAAACTCAGACCATTACTGGTAAACCCAGTCCATCACAGGTAAACCCAGTCCATCACAGGAAATGCCAATACATCACTGATAACCTCAGACCATTACTGGTAAAACCAGTCCATCACAGGTAAACCCAGTCCATCACAGGAAATGCCAATACATCACTGATAACCTCAGACCATCACAGGTAAACCCAATCCCGCACAGGTAAACACAATCCTTCACAGTTAAACCTAGTCCATCACAGGTAAACCCAAACCATCACAGGTGAACCCAGTCTATCATAGGTAAACACAGTCCATCACCAGTAAACCCAATCCTTCACAGGTGAACCCAGTCCATCACAAGTAAACTGAATCCATTACAGGCAAGCCCAGTCCATCACTGGTAAACCCAATCCATCACAGGAAAACGCAGTCCATCACAGGCAAAGCCAATCCATCACAGGTAAACCCAGACCACCACAGGCAAAGCCAATCCATCACAGGTAAACACAGTCCATCACCAGTAAACCCAAAATTTCACAGGTGAAACCAGTCCATCACAAGTAAACTGAATCCATCACAGGGAAGCCCAGTCCATCACCGGTAAATCCAATCCATCACAGGTAAATCCAGTCCATCACAAGTAAACCCAGTCCATCACAGGTAAACCCAGTCCATCACAGGCAAAGCCAATCCATCACAGGTAAACCCAATCCTTCACAGGTAAACCCAATCCATCAGAGGTAAACTCAGACCATTACTGGTAAACCCAGTCCATCACAGGTAAACCCAGTCCATCACAGGAAATGCCAATACATCACTGATAACCTCAGACCATCACAGGCAAACCCAATCCCGCACAGGTAAACACAATCCTTCACAGTTAAACCTAGACCATCACAGGTAAACCCAAACCATCACAGGTGAACCCAGTCTATCATAGGTAAACACAGTCCATCACCAGTAAACCCAATCCTTCACAGGTGAACCCAGTCCATCACAAGTATACTGAATCCATTACAGGCAAGCCCAGTCCATCACCGGTAAACCCAATCCATCACAGGTAAACCCAGTCCATCACAAGTAAACCCAGTCCATCACAGGTAAACCCAGTCCATCACAGGAAAACGCAGTCCATCACGGGCAAAGCCAATCCATCACAGGTAAACCCAGACCACCACAGGCAAAGCCAATCCATCACAGGTAAACCCAGTCCATCACAGAGAAAACCAGTCCATCACAGGCAAAGCCAGTCCATCACAGGTAAACCCAGACCACCACAGGCAAACCCAGTCTATCACAGGTAAACCCCGTCTATCACAGGCAATTCCAAACCAGCACCGGCAAAGCCCATCTTTCACATGTAAACCAGTCCTTCACTGGTAAACCCAGTCCTTCACCGGGAAACCCAGTCCATCACCGGCAAACCCAATTCATCACAGGTGAACCCAGTCCATCACAAGTAAACTGAATCCATCACAGGGAAGCCCAGTCAATCACCGGTAAACCCAATCCATCACAGGTAAATCCAGTCCATCACAAGTAAACCCAGTCCATCACAGGTAAACCCAGTCCATCACAGGCAAAGCCAATCCATCACAGGTAAACCCAGTCCATCACAGGTAAATCCAATCCATCACAGGTTAACCCAGTCCATCAGCTGCAAACCCAATCCATCACAGGTAATCCCAGTCCATCACAGGTAAATCCAATCCATCACAGGTAAACACAGTCCATCACCAGTAAACCCAAAAATTCACAGGTGAAACCAGTCCATCACAAGTAAACTGAATCCATCACAGGGAAGCCCAGCCCATCACCGGTAAATCCAATCCATCACAGGTAAATCCAGTCCATCACAAGTAAACCCAGTCCATCACAGGTAAACCCAGTCCATCACAGGCAAAGCCAATCCATCACAGGTAAACCCAATCCTTCACAGGTAAACCCAATCTATCAGAGGTAAACTCAGACCATTACTGGTAAACCCAGTCCATCACAGGTAAACCCAGTCCATCACAGGAAATGCCAATACATCACTGATAACCTCAGACCATTACTGGTAAAACCAGTCCATCACAGGTAAACCCAGTCCATCACAGGAAATGCCAATACATCACTGATAACCTCAGACCATCACAGGTAAACCCAATCCCGCACAGGTAAACACAATCCTTCACAGTTAAACCTAGTCCATCACAGGTAAACCCAAACCATCACAGGTGAACCCAGTCTATCATAGGTAAACACAGTCCATCACCAGTAAACCCAATCCTTCACAGGTGAACCCAGTCCATCACAAGTAAACTGAATCCATTACAGGCAAGCCCAGTCCATCACTGGTAAACCCAATCCATCACAGGAAAACGCAGTCCATCACAGGCAAAGCCAATCCATCACAGGTAAACCCAGACCACCACAGGCAAAGCCAATCCATCACAGGTAAACACAGTCCATCACCAGTAAACCCAAAATTTCACAGGTGAAACCAGTCCATCACAAGTAAACTGAATCCATCACAGGGAAGCCCAGTCCATCACCGGTATACCCAATCCTTCACAGGTAAATCCAGTCTATCACAAGTAAACCCAGTCCATCACAGGTAAACCCAGTCCATCACAAGTAAACCCAGTCCATCACAGGTAAACCCAGTCCATCACAGGCAAAGCCAATCCATCACAGGTAAACCCAATCCTTCACAGGTAAACCCAATCCATCAGAGGTAAACTCAGTCCATTACTGGTGAACCCAGTCCATCACAGGTAAACCCAGTCCATCACAGGAAATGGCAATACATCACTGGCAACCTCAGACCATCACAGGCAAACCCAATCCCGCACAGGTAAACACAATCCTTCACAGTTAAACCTAGTCCGTCACAGGTAAACCCAAACCATCACAGGTGAACCCAGTCTATCATAGGTAAACACAGTCCATCACCAGTAAACCCAATCCTTCACAGGTGAACCCAGTCCATCACAAGTAAACTGAATCCATTACAGGCAAGCCCAGTCCATCACCGGTAAACCCAATCCATCACAGGTAAACCCAGTCCATCACAAGTAAACCCAGTCCATCACAGGTAAACCCAGTCCATCACAGGAAAACGCAGTCCATCACGGGCAAAGCCAATCCATCACAGGTAAACCCAGACCACCACAGGCAAAGCCAATCCATCACAGGTAAACCCAGTCCATCACAGAGAAAACCAGTCCATCACAGGCAAAGCCAGTCCATCACAGGTAAACACAGACCACCACAGGCAAACCCAGTCTATCACAGGTAAACCCAGTCTATCACAGGCAATTCCAAACCAGCACCGGCAAAGCCAATCTTTCACATGTAAACCAGTCCTTCACTGGTAAACCCAGTCCTTTACCGGGAAACCCAGTCCATCACCGGCAAACCCAATTCATCACAGGTGAACCCAGTCCATCACAAGTAAACTGAATCCATCACAGGGAAGCCCAGTCCATCACCGGTAAACCCAATCCATCACAGGTAAATCCAGTCCATCACAAGTAAACCCAGTCCATCACAGAGAAAACCAGTCCATCACAGGCAAAGCCAATCCATCACAGGTAAACCCAATCCTTCACAGGTAAACCCAATCCATTAGAGGTAAACTCAGACCATTACTGGTAAACCCAGTCCATCACAGGTAAACCCAGTCCATCACAGGAAATGCCAATACATCACTGATAACCTCAGACCATCACAGGCAAACCCAATCCCGCACAGGTAAACACAATCCTTCACAGTTAAACCTAGACCATCACAGGTAAACCCAAACCATCACAGGTGAACCCAGTCTATCATAGGTAAACACAGTCCATCACCAGTAAACCCAATCCTTCACAGGTGAACCCAGTCCATCACAAGTAAACTGAATCCATTACAGGCAAGCCCAGTCCATCACCGGTAAACCCAATCCATCACAGGTAAACCCAGTCCATCACAAGTAAACCCAGTCCATCACAGGTAAACCCAGTCCATCACAGGAAAACGCAGTCCATCACGGGCAAAGCCAATCCATCACAGGTAAACCCAGACCACCACAGGCAAAGCCAATCCATCACAGGTAAACCCAGTCCATCACAGAGAAAACCAGTCCATCACAGGCAAAGCCAGTCCATCACAGGTAAACCCAGACCACCACAGGCAAACCCAGTCTATCACAGGTAAACCCAGTCTATCACAGGCAATTCCAAACCAGCACCGGCAAAGCCCATCTTTCACATGTAAACCAGTCCTTCATTGGTAAACCCAGTCCTTTACCGGGAAACCCAGTCCATCACCGGCAAACCCAATTCATCACAGGTGAACCCAGTCCATCACAAGTAAACTGAATCCATCACAGGGAAGCCCAGTCCATCACCGGTAAACCCAATCCATCACAGGTAAATCCAGTCCATCACAAGTAAACCCAGTCCATCACAGGTAAACCCAGTCCATCACAGGTAAATCCAATCCATCACAGGTAAACCCAGTCCATCAGCTGCAAACCCAATCCATCACAGGTAATCCCAGTCCATCACAGGTAAATCCAATCCATTACAGGTAAACACAGTCCATCACCAGTAAACCCAAAAATTCACAGGTGAAACCAGTCCATCACAAGTAAACTGAATCCATCACAGGGAAGCCCAGTCCATCACCGGTAAATCCAATCCATCACAGGTAAATCCAGTCCATCACAAGTAAACCCAGTCCATCACAGGTAAACCCAGTCCATCACAGGCAAAGCCAATCCATCACAGGTAAACCCAATCCTTCACAGGTAAACCCAATCCATCAGAGGTAAACTCAGACCATTACTGGTAAACCCAGTCCATCACAGGTAAACCCAGTCCATCACAGGAAATGCCAATACATCACTGATAACCTCAGACCATCACAGGCAAACCCAATCCCGCACAGGTAAACACAATCCTTCACAGTTAAACCTAGTCCATCACAGGTAAACCCAAACCATCACAGGTGAACCCAGTCTATCATAGGTAAACACAGTCCATCACCAGTAAACCCAATCCTTCACAGGTGAACCCAGTCCATCACAAGTAAACTGAATCCATTACAGGCAAGCCCAGTCCATCACCGGTAAACCCAATCCATCACAGGAAAACGCAGTCCATCACAGGCAAAGCCAATCCATCACAGGTAAACCCAGACCACCACAGGCAAAGCCAATCCATCACAGGTAAACACAGTCCATCACCAGTAAACCCAAAATTTCACAGGTGAAACCAGTCCATCACAAGTAAACTGAATCCATCACAGGGAAGCCCAGTCCATCACCGGTAAACCCAATCCTTCACAGGTAAATCCAGTCTATCACAAGTAAACCCAGTCCATCACAGGTAAACCCAGTCCATCACAAGTAAACCCAGTCCATCACAGGTAAACCCAGTCCATCACAGGCAAAGCCATTCCATCACAGGTAAACCCAATCCTTCACAGGTAAACCCAATCCATCAGAGGTAAACTCAGTCCATTACTGGTGGACCCTGTACATCACAGGTAAACCCAGTCCATCACAGGAAATGGCAATACATCACTGGCAACCTCAGACCATCACAGGCAAACCCAATCCCGCACAGGTAAACACAATCCTTCACAGTTAAACCTAGTCCATCACAGGTAAACCCAAACCATCACAGGTGAACCCAGTCTATCATAGGTAAACACAGTCCATCACCAGTAAACCCAATCCTTCACAGGTGAACCCCGTCCATCACAAGTAAACTGAATCCATTACAGGCAAGCCCAGTCCATCACCGGTAAACCCAATCCATCACAGGTAAACCCAGTCCATCACAAGTAAACCCAGTCCATCACAGGTAAACCCAGTCCATCACAGGAAAACGCAGTCCATCACGGGCAAAGCCAATCCATCACAGGTAAACCCAGACCACCACAGGCAAAGCCAATCCATCACAGGTAAACCCAGTCCATCACAGAGAAAACCAGTCCATCACAGGCAAACCCAGTCTATCACAAGTAAACCCAGTCTATCACAGGCAATTCCAAACCAGCACCGGCAAAGCCCATCTTTCACATGTAAACCAGTCCTTCACTGGTAAACCCAGTCCTTTACCGGGAAAATCCAGTCCATCAGCTGCAAACCCAATCCATCACAGGTAATCCCAGTCCATCACAGGTAAATCCAATCCATCACAGGTAGACACAGTCCATCACCAGTAAACCCAAAAATTCACAGGTGAAACCAGTCCATCACAAGTAAACTGAATCCATCACAGGGAAGCCCAGTCCATCACCGGTAAATCCAATCCATCACAGGTAAATCCAGTCCATCACAAGTAAACCCAGTCCATCACATGTAAACCCAGTCCATCACAGGCAAAGCCAATCCATCACAGGTAAACCCAATCCTTCACAGGTAAACCCAATCCATTAGAGGTAAACTCAGACTATTACTGGTAAACCCAGTCCATCACAGGAAATGCCAATACATCACTGATAACCTCAGACCATCACAGGCAAACCCAATCCCGCACAGGTAAACACAATCCTTCACAGTTAAACCTAGACCATCACAGGTAAACCCAAACCATCACAGGTGAACCCAGTCTATCATAGGTAAACACAGTCCATCACCAGTAAACCCAATCCTTCACAGGTGAACCCAGTCCATCACAAGTAAACTGAATCCATTACAGGCAAGCCCAGTCCATCACCGGTAAACCCAATCCATCACAGGTAAACCCAGTCCATCACAAGTAAACCCAGTCCATCACAGGTAAACCCAGTCCATCACAGGAAAACGCAGTCCATCACGGGCAAAGCCAATCCATCACAGGTAAACCCAGACCACCACAGGCAAAGCCAATCCATCACAGGTAAACCCAGTCCATCACAGAGAAAACCAGTCCATCACAGGCAAAGCCAGTCCATCACAGGTAAACCCAGACCACCACAGGCAAACCCAGTCTATCACAGGTAAACCCAGTCTATCACAGGCAATTCCAAACCAGCACCGGCAAAGCCCATCTTTCACATGTAAACCAGTCCTTCATTGGTAAACCCAGTCCTTTACCGGGAAACCCAGTCCATCACCGGCAAACCCAATTCATCACAGGTGAACCCAGTCCATCACAAGTAAACTGAATCCATCACAGGGAAGCCCAGTCCATCACCGGTAAACCCAATCCATGACAGGTAAATCCAGTCCATCACAAGTAAACCCAGTCCATCACAGGTAAACCCAGTCCATCACAGGCAAAGCCAATCCATCACAGGTAAACCCAGTCCATCACAGGTAAATCCAATCCATCACAGGTAAACCCAGTCCATCAGCTGCAAACCCAATCCATCACAGGTAATCCCAGTCCATCACAGGTAAATCCAATCCATCACAGGTAAACACAGTCCATCACCAGTAAACCCAAAAATTCACAGGTGAAACCAGTCCATCACAAGTAAACTGAATCCATCACAGGGAAGCCCAGTCCATCACCGGTAAATCCAATCCATCACAGGTAAATCCAGTCCATCACAAGTAAACCCAGTCCATCACAGGTAAACCCAGTCCATCACAGGCAAAGCCAATCCATCACAGGTAAACCCAAACCTTCACAGGTAAACCCAATCCATCAGAGGTAAACTCAGACCATTACTGGTAAAACCAGTCCATCACAGGTAAACCCAGTCCATCACAGGAAATGCCAATACATCACTGATAACCTCAGACCATCACAGGTAAACCCAATCCCGCACAGGTAAACACAATCCTTCACAGTTAAACCTAGTCCATCACAGGTAAACCCAAACCATCACAGGTGAACCCAGTCTATCATAGGTAAACACAGTCCATCACCAGTAAACCCAATCCTTCACAGGTGAACCCAGTCCATCACAAGTAAACTGAATCCATTACAGGCAAGCCCAGTCCATCACCGGTAAACCCAATCCATCACAGGAAAACGCAGTCCATCACAGGCAAAGCCAATCCATCACAGGTAAACCCAGACCACCACAGGCAAAGCCAATCCATCACAGGTAAACACAGTCCATCACCAGTAAACCCAAAATTTCACAGGTGAAACCAGTCCATCACAAGTAAACTGAATCCATCACAGGGAAGCCCAGTCCATCACCGGTAAACCCAATCCTTCACAGGTAAATCCAGTCTATCACAAGTAAACCCAGTCCATCACAGGTAAACCCAGTCCATCACAAGTAAACCCAGTCCATCACAGGTAAACCCAGTCCATCACAGGCAAAGCCAATCCATCACAGGTAAACCCAATCCTTCACAGGTAAACCCAATCCATCAGAGGTAAACTCAGTCCATTACTGGTGAACCCAGTACATCACAGGTAAACCCAGTCCATCACAGGAAATGGCAATACATCACTGGCAACCTCAGACCATCACAGGCAAACCCAATCCCGCACAGGTAAACACAATCCTTCACAGTTAAACCTAGTCCATCACAGGTAAACCCAAACCATCACAGGTGAACCCAGTCTATCATAGGTAAACACAGTCCATCACCAGTAAACCCAATCCTTCACAGGTGAACCCAGTCCATCACAAGTAAACTGAATCCATTACAGGCAAGCCCAGTCCATCACCGGTAAACCCAATCCATCACAGGTAAACCCAGTCCATCACAAGTAAACCCAGTCCATCACAGGTAAACCCAGTCCATCACAGGAAAACGCAGTCCATCACGGGCAAAGCCAATCCATCACAGGTAAACCCAGACCACCACAGGCAAAGCCAATCCATCACAGGTAAACCCAGTCCATCACAGAGAAAACCAGTCCATCACAGGCAAACCCAGTCTATCACAAGTAAACCCAGTCTATCACAGGCAATTCCAAACCAGCACCGGCAAAGCCCATCTTTCACATGTAAACCAGTCCTTCACTGGTAAACCCAGTCCTTTACCGGGAAAACCCAGTCCATCAGCTGCAAACCCAATCCATCACAGGTAATCCCAGTCCATCACCAGTAAACCCAATCCATCACAGGTAAACCCAGTCCATCACAAGTAAACCCAGTCCATCACAGGTAAACCCAGTCCATCACATGTAAACCCAGTCCATCACAGGCAAAGCCAATCCATCACAGGTAAACCCAATCCTTCACAGGTAAACCCAATCCATTAGAGGTAAACTCAGACCATTACTGGTAAACCCAGTCCATCACAGGTAAACCCAGTCCATCACAGGAAATGCCAATACATCACTGATAACCTCAGACCATCACAGGCAAACCCAATCCCGCACAGGTAAACACAATCCTTCACAGTTAAACCTAGACCATCACAGGTAAACCCAAACCATCACAGGTGAACCCAGTCTATCATAGGTAAACACAGTCCATCACCAGTAAACCCAATCCTTCACAGGTGAACCCAGTCCATCACAAGTAAACTGAATCCATTACAGGCAAGCCCAGTCCATCACCGGTAAACCCAATCCATCACAGGTAAACCCAGTCCATCACAAGTAAACCCAGTCCATCACAGGTAAACCCAGTCCATCACAGGAAAACGCAGTCCATCACGGGCAAAGCCAATCCATCACAGGTAAACCCAGACCACCACAGGCAAAGCCAATCCATCACAGGTAAACCCAGTCCATCACAGAGAAAACCAGTCCATCACAGGCAAAGCCAGTCCATCACAGGTAAACCCAGACCACCACAGGCAAACCCAGTCTATCACAGGTAAACCCAGTCTATCACAGGCAATTCCAAACCAGCACCGGCAAAGCCCATCTTTCACATGTAAACCAGTCCTTCATTGGTAAACCCAGTCCTTTACCGGGAAACCCAGTCCATCACCGGCAAACCCAATTCATCACAGGTGAACCCAGTCCATCACAAGTAAACTGAATCCATCACAGGGAAGCCCAGTCCATCACCGGTAAACCCAATCCATCACAGGTAAATCCAGTCCATCACAAGTAAACCCAGTCCATCACAGGTAAACCCAGTCCATCACAGGCAAAGCCAATCCATCACAGGTAAACCCAGTCCATCACAGGTAAATCCAATCCATCACAGGTAAACCCAGTCCATCAGCTGCAAACCCAATCCATCACAGGTAATCCCAGTCCATCACAGGTAAATCCAATCCATCACAGGTAAACACAGTCCATCACCAGTAAACCCAAAAATTCACAGGTGAAACCAGTCCATCACAAGTAAACTGAATCCATCACAGGGAAGCCCAGTCCATCACCGGTAAATCCAATCCATCACAGGTAAATCCAGTCCATCACAAGTAAACCCAGTCCATCACAGGTAAACCCAGTCCATCACAGGCAAAGCCAATCCATCACAGGTAAACCCAATCCTTCACAGGTAAACCCAATCCATCAGAGGTAAACTCAGACCATTACTGGTAAAACCAGTCCATCACAGGTAAACCCAGTCCATCACAGGAAATGCCAATACATCACTGATAACCTCAGACCATCACAGGCAAACCCAATCCCGCACAGGTAAACACAATCCTTCACAGTTAAACCTAGTCCATCACAGGTAAACCCAAACCATCACAGGTGAACCCAGTCTATCATAGGTAAACACAGTCCATCACCAGTAAACCCAATCCTTCACAGCTGAACCCAGTCCATCACAAGTAAACTGAATCCATTACAGGCAAGCCCAGTCCATCACCGGTAAACCCAATCCATCACAGGAAAACGCAGTCCATCACAGGCAAAGCCAATCCATCACAGGTAAACCCAGACCACCACAGGCAAAGCCAATCCATCACAGGTAAACACAGTCCATCACCAGTAAACCCAAAATTTCACAGGTGAAACCAGTCCATCACAAGTAAACTGAATCCATCACAGGGAAGCCCAGTCCATCACCGGTAAACCCAATCCTTCACAGGTAAATCCAGTCTATCACAAGTAAACCCAGTCCATCACAGGTAAACCCAGTCCATCACAGGAAAACGCAGTCCATCACGGGCAAAGCCAATCCATCACAGGTAAACCCAGACCACCACAGGCAAAGCCAATCCATCACAGGTAAACCCAGTCCATCACAGAGAAAACCAGTCCATCACAGGTAAACCCAGTCCATCACAAGTAAACCCAGTCCATCACAGGTAAACCCAGTCCATCACAGGAAAACGCAGTCCATCACGGGCAAAGCCAATCCATCACAGGTAAACCCAGACCACCACAGGCAAAGCCAATCCATCACAGGTAAACCCAGTCCATCACAGAGAAAACCAGTCCATCACAGGCAAAGCCAGTCCATCACAGGTAAACCCAGACCACCACAGGCAAACCCAGTCTATCACAGGTAAACCCAGTCTATCACAGGCAATTCCAAACCAGCACCGGCAAAGCCCATCTTTCACATGTAAACCAGTCCTTCATTGGTAAACCCAGTCCTTTACCGGGAAACCCAGTCCATCACCGGCAAACCCAATTCATCACAGGTGAACCCAGTCCATCACAAGTAAACTGAATCCATCACAGGGAAGCCCAGTCCATCACCGGTAAACCCAATCCATCACAGGTAAATCCAGTCCATCACAAGTAAACCCAGTCCATCACAGGTAAACCCAGTCCATCACAGGCAAAGCCAATCCATCACAGGTAAACCCAGTCCATCACAGGTAAATCCAATCCATCACAGGTAAACCCAGTCCATCAGCTGCAAACCCAATCCATCACAGGTAATCCCAGTCCATCACAGGTAAATCCAATCCATCACAGGTAAACACAGTCCATCACCAGTAAACCCAAAAATTCACAGGTGAAACCAGTCCATCACAAGTAAACTGAATCCATCACAGGGAAGCCCAGTCCATCACCGGTAAATCCAATCCATCACAGGTAAATCCAGTCCATCACAAGTAAACCCAGTCCATCACAGGTAAACCCAGTCCATCACAGGCAAAGCCAATCCATCACAGGTAAACCCAATCCTTCACAGGTAAACCCAATCCATCAGAGGTAAACTCAGACCATTACTGGTAAACCCAGTCCATCACAGGTAAACCCAGTCCATCACAGGAAATGCCAATACATCACTGATAACCTCAGACCATCACAGGCAAACCCAATCCCGCACAGGTAAACACAATCCTTCACAGTTAAACCTAGTCCATCACAGGTAAACCCAAACCATCACAGGTGAACCCAGTCTATCATAGGTAAACACAGTCCATCACCAGTAAACCCAATCCTTCACAGGTGAACCCAGTCCATCACAAGTAAACTGAATCCATTACAGGCAAGCCCAGTCCATCACCGGTAAACCCAATCCATCACAGGAAAACGCAGTCCATCACAGGCAATGCCAATCCATCACAGGTAAACCCAGACCACCACAGGCAAAGCCAATCCATCACAGGTAAACACAGTCCATCACCAGTAAACCCAAAATTTCACAGGTGAAACCAGTCCATCACAAGTAAACTGAATCCATCACAGGGAAGCCCAGTCCATCACCGGTAAACCCAATCCTTCACAGGTAAATCCAGTCTATCACAAGTAAACCCAGTCCATCACAGGTAAACCCAGTCCATCACAAGTAAACCCAGTCCATCACAGGTAAACCCAGTCCATCACAGGCAAAGCCAATCCATCACAGGTAAACCCAATCCTTCACAGGTAAACCCAATCCATCAGAGGTAAACTCAGTCCATTACTGGTGAACCCAGTCCATCACAGGTAAACCCAGTCCATCACAGGAAATGGCAATACATCACTGGCAACCTCAGACCATCACAGGCAAACCCAATCCCGCACAGGTAAACACAATCCTTCACAGTTAAACCTAGTCCATCACAGGTAAACCCAAACCATCACAGGTGAACCCAGTCTATCATAGGTAAACACAGTCCATCACCAGTAAACCCAATCCTTCACAGGTGAACCCAGTCCATCACAAGTAAACTGAATCCATTACAGGCAAGCCCAGTCCATCACCGGTAAACCCAATCCATCACAGGTAAACCCAGTCCATCACAAGTAAACCCAGTCCATCACAGGTAAACCCAGTCCATCACAGGAAAACGCAGTCCATCACGGGCAAAGCCAATCCATCACAGGTAAACCCAGACCACCACAGGCAAAGCCAATCCATCACAGGTAAACCCAGTCCATCACAGAGAAAACCAGTCCATCACAGGCAAAGCCAGTCCATCACAGGTAAACCCAGACCACCACAGGCAAACCCAGTCTATCACAGGTAAACCCAGTCTATCACAGGCAATTCCAAACCAGCACCGGCAAAGCCCATCTTTCACATGTAAACCAGTCCTTCACTGGTAAACCCAGTCCTTTACCGGGAATCCCAGTCCATCACCGGCAAACCCAATTCATCACAGGTGAACCCAGTCCATCACAAGTAAACTGAATCCATCACAGGGAAGCCCAGTCCATCACCGGTAAACCCAATCCATCACAGGTAAATCCAGTCCATCACAAGTAAACCCAGTCCATCACAGGTAAACCCAGTCCATCACAGGCAAAGCCAATCCATCACAGGTAAACCCAATCCTTCACAGGTAAACCCAGTCCATCACAGAGAAAACCAGTCCATCACAGGCAAAGCCAGTCCATCACAGGTAAACCCAGACCACCACAGGCAAACACAGTCTATCACAGGTAAACCCAGTCTATCACAGGCAATTCCAAACCAGCACCAGCAAAGCCCATCTTTCACATGTAAACCAGTCCTTTACCGGTAAACCCAATCCTTCACAGGTGAACCCAGTCCATCACAAGTAAACTGAATCCATCACAGGGAAGCCCAGTCCATCACCGGTAAACCCAATCCATCACAGGTAAATCTAGTCCATCACAAGTAAACCCAGTCCATCACAGGTAAACCCAGTCCATCACAGGCAAAGCCAATCCATCACAGGTAAACCCAATCCTTCACAGGTAAACCCAGTCCATCACAGGTAAACCCAGTCCATCACAGGTAAACCCAGTCCATCACAGGAAATGCCAATACATCACTAATTAACTCAGACCATCACAGGCAAACCCAATCCCGCACAGGTAAACACAATCCTTCACAGTTAAACCTAGTCCATCATAGGTAAACCCAAACCATCACAGGTGAACCCAGTATATGATAGGTAAACACAGTCCATCACCAGTAAACCCAATCCTTCACATGTGAACCCAGTCCATCACAAATAAACTGAATCCATTACAGACAAGCTCAGTCCATCACTGGTAAACCCAATCCATCACAGGAAAACGCAGTCCATCACAGGCAAAGCCAATCCATCACAGGTAAACCCAGACCACCACAGGCAAAGCCAATCCATCACAGGTAAACACAGTCCATCACCAGTAAACCCAAAATTTCACAGGTGAAACCAGTCCATCACAAGTAAACTGAATCCATCACAGGGAAGCCCAGTCCATCACCGGTAAACCCAATCCTTCACAGGTAAATCCAGTCTATCACAAGTAAACCCAGTCCATCACAGGTAAACCCAGTCCATCACAAGTAAACCCAGTCCATCACAGGTAAACCCAGTCCATCACAGGCAAAGCCAATCCATCACAGGTAAACCCAATCCTTCACAGGTAAATCCAGTCTATCACAAGTAAACCCAGTCCATCACAGGTAAACCCAGTCCATCACAGGAAAACGCAGTCCATCACGGGCAAAGCCAATCCATCACAGGTAAACCCAGACCACCACAGGCAAAGCCAATCCATCACAGGTAAACCCAGTCCATCACAGAGAAAACCAGTCCATCACAGGTAAACCCAGTCCATCACAAGTAAACCCAGTCCATCACAGGTAAACCCAGTCCATCACAGGAAAACGCAGTCCATCACGGGCAAAGCCAATCCATCACAGGTAAACCCAGACCACCACAGGCAAAGCCAATCCATCACAGGTAAACCCAGTCCATCACAGAGAAAACCAGTCCATCACAGGCAAAGCCAGTCCATCACAGGTAAACCCAGACCACCACAGGCAAACCCAGTCTATCACAGGTAAACCCAGTCTATCACAGGCAATTCCAAACCAGCACCGGCAAAGCCCATCTTTCACATGTAAACCAGTCCTTCATTGGTAAACCCAGTCCTTTACCGGGAAACCCAGTCCATCACCGGCAAACCCAATTCATCACAGGTGAACCCAGTCCATCACAAGTAAACTGAATCCATCACAGGGAAGCCCAGTCCATCACCGGTAAACCCAATCCATCACAGGTAAATCCAGTCCATCACAAGTAAACCCAGTCCATCACAGGTAAACCCAGTCCATCACAGGCAAAGCCAATCCATCACAGGTAAACCCAGTCCATCACAGGTAAATCCAATCCATCACAGGTAAACCCAGTCCATCAGCTGCAAACCCAATCCATCACAGGTAATCCCAGTCCATCACAGGTAAATCCAATCCATCACAGGTAAACACAGTCCATCACCAGTAAACCCAAAAATTCACAGGTGAAACCAGTCCATCACAAGTAAACTGAATCCATCACAGGGAAGCCCAGTCCATCACCGGTAAATCCAATCCATCACAGGTAAATCCAGTCCATCACAAGTAAACCCAGTCCATCACAGGTAAACCCAGTCCATCACAGGCAAAGCCAATCCATCACAGGTAAACCCAATCCTTCACAGGTAAACCCAATCCATCAGAGGTAAACTCAGACCATTACTGGTAAACCCAGTCCATCACAGGTAAACCCAGTCCATCACAGGAAATGCCAATACATCACTGATAACCTCAGACCATCACAGGCAAACCCAATCCCGCACAGGTAAACACAATCCTTCACAGTTAAACCTAGTCCATCACAGGTAAACCCAAACCATCACAGGTGAACCCAGTCTATCATAGGTAAACACAGTCCATCACCAGTAAACCCAATCCTTCACAGGTGAACCCAGTCCATCACAAGTAAACTGAATCCATTACAGGCAAGCCCAGTCCATCACCGGTAAACCCAATCCATCACAGGAAAACGCAGTCCATCACAGGCAATGCCAATCCATCACAGGTAAACCCAGACCACCACAGGCAAAGCCAATCCATCACAGGTAAACACAGTCCATCACCAGTAAACCCAAAATTTCACAGGTGAAACCAGTCCATCACAAGTAAACTGAATCCATCACAGGGAAGCCCAGTCCATCACCGGTAAACCCAATCCTTCACAGGTAAATCCAGTCTATCACAAGTAAACCCAGTCCATCACAGGTAAACCCAGTCCATCACAAGTAAACCCAGTCCATCACAGGTAAACCCAATCCATCACAGGCAAAGCCAATCCATCACAGGTAAACCCAATCCTTCACAGGTAAACCCAATCCATCAGAGGTAAACTCAGTCCATTACTGGTGAACCCAGTACATCACAGGTAAACCCAGTCCATCACAGGAAATGGCAATACATCACTGGCAACCTCAGACCATCACAGGCAAACCCAATCCCGCACAGGTAAACACAATCCTTCACAGTTAAACCTAGTCCATCACAGGTAAACCCAAACCATCACAGGTGAACCCAGTCTATCATAGGTAAACACAGTCCATCACCAGTAAACCCAATCCTTCACAGGTGAACCCAGTCCATCACAAGTAAACTGAATCCATTACAGGCAAGCCCAGTCCATCACCGGTAAACCCAATCCATCACAGGTAAACCCAGTCCATCACAAGTAAACCCAGTCCATCACAGGTAAACCCAGTCCATCACAGGAAAACGCAGTCCATCACGGGCAAAGCCAATCCATCACAGGTAAACCCAGACCACCACAGGCAAAGCCAATCCATCACAGGTAAACCCAGTCCATCACAGAGAAAACCAGTCCATCACAGGCAAAGCCAGTCCATCACAGGTAAACCCAGACCACCACAGGCAAACCCAGTCTATCACAGGTAAACCCAGTCTATCACAGGCAATTCCAAACCAGCACCGGCAAAGCCCATCTTTCACATGTAAACCAGTCCTTCACTGGTAAACCCAGTCCTTTACCGGGAATCCCAGTCCATCACCGGCAAACCCAATTCATCACAGGTGAACCCAGTCCATCACAAGTAAACTGAATCCATCACAGGGAAGCCCAGTCCTTCACCGGTAAACCCAATCCATCACAGGTAAATCCAGTCCATCACAAGTAAACCCAGTCCATCACAGGTAAACCCAGTCCATCACAGGCAAAGCCAATCCATCACAGGTAAACCCAATCCTTCACAGGTAAACCCAGTCCATCACAGAGAAAACCAGTCC
Organism: Hypanus sabinus; assembly: GCF_030144855.1. Taxonomy (NCBI): domain Eukaryota; kingdom Metazoa; phylum Chordata; class Chondrichthyes; order Myliobatiformes; family Dasyatidae; genus Hypanus; species Hypanus sabinus. Next base: position 103,303,557 of record NC_082719.1, on the reverse strand, counting down.
ATCACAGGCAAAGCCAGTCCATCACAGGTAAACCCAGACCACCACAGGCAAACACAGTCTATCACAGGTAAACCCAGTCTATCACAGGCAATTCCAAACCAGCACCAGCAAAGCCCATCTTTCACATGTAAACCAGTCCTTTACCGGTAAACCCAATCCTTCACAGGTGAACCCAGTCCATCACAAGTAAACTGAATCCATCACAGGGAAGCCCAGTCCATCACCGGTAAACCCAATCCATCACAGGTAAATCCAGTCCATCACAAGTAAACCCAGTCCATCACAGGTAAACCCAGTCCATCACAGGCAAAGCCAATCCATCACAGGTAAACCCAATCCTTCACAGGTAAACCCAGTCCATCACAGGTAAACCCAGTCCATCACAGGTAAACCCAGTCCATCACAGGAAATGCCAATACATCACTAATTAACTCAGACCATCACAGGCAAACCCAATCCCGCACAGGTAAACACAATCCTTCACAGTTAAACCTAGTCCATCACAGGTAAACCCAAACCATCACAGGTGAACCCAGTATATGATAGGTAAACACAGTCCATCACCAGTAAACCCAATCCTTCACATGTGAACCCAGTCCATCACAAATAAACTGAATCCATTACAGACAAGCTCAGTCCATCACTGGTAAACCCAATCCATCACAGGAAAACGCAGTCCATCACAGGCAAAGCCAATCCATCACAGGTAAACCCAGACCACCACAGGCAAAGCCAATCCATCACAGGTAAACACAGTCCATCACCAGTAAACCCAAAATTTCACAGGTGAAACCAGTCCATCACAAGTAAACTGAATCCATCACAGGGAAGCCCAGTCCATCACCGGTAAACCCAATCCATCACAGGTAAATCCAGTCTATCACAAGTAAACCCAGTCCATCACAGGTAAACCCAGTCCATCACAAGTAAACCCAGTCCATCACAGGTAAACCCAGTCCATCACAGGCAAAGCCAATCCATCACAGGTAAACCCAATCCTTCACAGGTAAACCCAATCCATCAGAGGTAAACTCAGTCCATTACTGGTGAACCCAGTCCATCACAGGTAAACCCAGTCCATCACAGGAAATGGCAATACATCACTGGCAACCTCAGACCATCACAGGCAAACCCAATCCCGCACAGGTAAACACAATCCTTCACAGTTAAACCTAGTCCATCACAGGTAAACCCAAACCATCACAGGTGAACCCAGTCTATCATAGGTAAACACAGTCCATCACCAGTAAACCCAATCCTTCACAGGTGAACCCAGTCCATCAGAGGCAAAACCAGTCCATCACAGGTAAACCCAGCCCATCACAGGCAAAGCCAATCCATCACAGGTAAACCCAGTCCATCACATAGAAAACCAGTCTATCACATGCAAAGCCAGTCCATCACAGGTAAACCCAGACAACCACAGGCAAACCCAGTCTATCACAGGTAAACCCAGTCTATCACAGGCAATTCCAAACCAGCACCGGTAAAGCCCATCCTTCACATGTAAACCAGTCCTTCACCAGTAAACCCAGTCCTTTACCGGGAAACCCAATCCATCACAGGTAAACCCAGTCCACCACAGGTAAATCCAATCCTTCACCGGTAAACGCAGTCCATCACCGGGAAACCCAATCCATCACATGTAAACCCAGTCCATCACAGGTAAATCCAATCCATCACAGGTAAACCCAGTCTATCACAGGTAAACCCAGTCTATCACAGGCAATTCCAAACCAGCACCGGCAAAGCCCTTCCTTCGCACGTAAACCAGTCCTTCACAGGTCAACCCAGTCCAACACAGGCAAACCCAATCCATCACCGCCAAAGCCAACCCATCACCGGCATAGCCAATCCACCACAGGTAAATCCAATCCATCACAGGTAAACCCAATCCATCAGAGGTAAACTCAGTCCATTACTGGTAAACCCAGTCCATCACAGAGAAAACCAGTCCATCACAGGCAAAGCCAGTCCATCACAAGTAAACCCAGACCACCACAGGCAAACCCAGTCTATCACAGGTAAACCCAGTCCATCACAGGAAATTCCAAATCAGCACCGGCAAAGCCCATCTTTCACATGTAAACCAGTCCTTCACTGGTAAACCCAGTCCTTTACCGGGAAACCCAGTCCATCACCGGCAAACCCAATCCACCACAGGTAATCCCAGTCCATCACTGGTAAATCCAATCCATCACAGGTAAACACAGTCCGTCACCAGTAAACCCAAAAATTCACAGGTGAACCCAGTCCATCACAAGTAAACTGAATCCATCACAGGGAAGCCCAGTCCATCACCGGTAAACTCAATCCATCACAGGTAAATCCAGTCCATCACAAGTAAACCCAGTCCATCACAGGTAAACCCAGTCCATCACAGGCAAAGCCAATCCATCACAGGTAAACCCAATCCTTCACAGGTAAACCCAGTCCTTTACCGGTAAACCCAGTCCATCACCGGCAAACCCAATCCATCACAGGTAAATCCAATCCATCACAGGTAAACCCAGTCCATCACAGGTAAACCCAGTCTATCACAGGCAATTCCAAACCAGCACCAGCAAAGCCCATCTTTCACATGTAAACCAGTCCTTCACCGGTAAACCCAGTCCTTTACCGGTAAACCCAGTCCATCACCGGCAAACCCAATCCATCACAGGTAAATCCAATCCATCACAGGTAAACCCAGTCCATCACAGGTAAACCCAATCTATCACAGGCAATTCCAAACCAGCACCGGCAAAGCCCTTCCTTCGCACGTAAACCAGTCCTTCACAGGTCAACCAAGTATATCACAGGCAAACCCAGTCCATCACCGCCAAAGCCAACCCATCACCGGCATAGCCAATCCACCACAGGTAAATCCAATCCATCACAGGTAAACCCAGTCCATCAGAGGCAAAACCAGTCCATCACAGGTAAACCCAGCCCATCACAGGCAAAGCCAATCCATCACAGGTAAACCCAGTCCATCACATAGAAAACCAGTCTATCACATGCAAAGCCAGTCCATCACAAGTAAACCCAGACAACCACAGGCAAACCCAGTCTATCACAGGTAAACCCAGTCTATCACAGGCAATTCCAAACCAGCACCGGTAAAGCCCATCCTTCACATGTAAACCAGTCCTTCACCAGTAAACCCAGTCCTTTACCGGGAAACCCAATCCATCACAGGTAAACCCAGTCCATCACAGGTAAATCCAATCCTTCACCGGTAAACCCAGTCCATCACCGGGAAACCCAATCCATCACATGTAAACCCAGTCCATCACAGGTAAACCCAGTCCATCACAAGTAAACCCAGTCCATCACAGGTAAACCCAGTCCATCACAAGTAAACCCAGTCCATCACAGGTAAACCCAGTCCATCACAGGCAAAGCCAATCCATCACAGGTAAACCCAATCCTTCACAGGTAAACCCAATCCATCAGAGGTAAACTCAGTCCATTACTGGTGAACCCAGTCCATCACAGGTAAACCCAGTCCATCACAGGAAATGGCAATACATCACTGGCAACCTCAGACCATCACAGGCAAACCCAATCCCGCACAGGTAAACACAATCCTTCACAGTTAAACCTAGTCCATCACAGGTAAACCCAAACCATCACAGGTGAACCCAGTCTATCATAGGTAAACACAGTCCATCACCAGTAAACCCAATCCTTCACAGGTGAACCCAGTCCATCAGAGGCAAAACCAGTCCATCACAGGTAAACCCAGCCCATCACAGGCAAAGCCAATCCATCACAGGTAAACCCAGTCCATCACATAGAAAACCAGTCTATCACATGCAAAGCCAGTCCATCACAGGTAAACCCAGACAACCACAGGCAAACCCAGTCTATCACAGGTAAACCCAGTCTATCACAGGCAATTCCAAACCAGCACCGGTAAAGCCCATCCTTCACATGTAAACCAGTCCTTCACCAGTAAACCCAGTCCATCACCGGGAAACCCAATCCATCACATGTAAACCCAGTCCATCACAGGTAAATCCAATCCATCACAGGTAAACCCAGTCTATCACAGGTAAACCCAGTCTATCACAGGCAATTCCAAACCAGCACCGGCAAAGCCCTTCCTTCGCACGTAAACCAGTCCTTCACAGGTCAACCCAGTCCATCACAGGCAAAGCCAATCCATCACAGGTAAACCCAGACCACCACAGGCAAAGCCAATCCATCACAGGTAAACCCAGTCCATCACAGAGAAAACCAGTCCATCACAGGCAAAGCCAGTCCATCACAAGTAAACCCAGACCACCACAGGCAAACCCAGTCTATCACAGGTAAACCCAGTCCATCACAGGAAATTCCAAATCAGCACCAGCAAAGCCCATCTTTCACATGTAAACCAGTCCTTCACTGGTAAACCCAGTCCTTTACCGGGAAACCCAGTCCATCACAGGTAAATCCAATCCATCACAGGTAAACCCAGTCCATCACAGGTAAACCCAATCTATCACAGGCAATTCCAAACCAGCACCGGCAAAGCCCTTCCTTCGCACGTAAACCAGTCCTTCACAGATCAACCAAGTATATCACAGGCAAACCCAGTCCATCACCGCCAAAGCCAACCCATCACCGGCATAGCCAATCCACCACAGGTAAATCCAATCCATCACAGGTAAACCCAGTCCATCAGAGGCAAAACCAGTCCATCACAGGTAAACCCAGCCCATCACAGGCAAAGCCAATCCATCACAGGTAAACCCAGTCCATCACATAGAAAACCAGTCTATCACATGCAAAGCCAGTCCATCACAAGTAAACCCAGACAACCACAGGCAAACCCAGTCTATCACAGGTAAACCCAGTCTATCACAGGCAATTCCAAACCAGCACCGGTAAAGCCCATCCTTCACATGTAAACCAGTCCTTCACCAGTAAACCCAGTCCTTTACCGGGAAACCCAATCCATCACAGGTAAACCCAGTCCATCACAGGTAAATCCAATCCTTCACCGGTAAACCCAGTCCATCACCGGGAAACCCAATCCATCACATGTAAACCCAGTCCATCACAGGTAAATCCAATCCATCACAGGTAAACCCAGTCTATCACAGGTAAACCCAGTCTATCACAGGCAATTCCAAACCAGCACCGGCAAAGCCCTTCCTTCGCACGTAAACCAGTCCTTCACAGGTCAACCCAGTCCATCACAGGCAAACCCAATCCATCACCGCCAAAGCCAACCCATCACCGGCATAGCCAATCCACCACAGGTAAATCCAATCCATCACAGGTAAACCCAATCCATCAGAGGTAAACTCAGTCCATTACTGGTAAACCCAGTCCATCACAGGTAAACCCAGTCCATCACAGGAAATGGCAATACATCACTGGCAACCTCAGACCATCACAGGCAAACCCAATCCCGCACAGGTAAACACAATCCTTCACAGTTAAACCTAGTCCATCACAGGTAAACCCAATCCATCACAGCTGAACCCAGTCCATCCCAGATAAACACAGGCAAACCGAACTCATCACAGGGAAACACAAACAATCCGAGGTAAACCCAGTCCTTTACCGGTAAACCCAGTCCATCATCGGCAAACCCAATCCATCACAGGTAAATCCAATCCATCACAAGTAAACCCAGTCCATCACAGGTAAACCCAGTCTATCACAGGCAATTCCAAACCAGCACCAGCAAAGCCCATCTTTCACATGTAAACCAGTCCTTCACCGGTAAACCCAGTCCTTTACCGGTAAACCCAGTCCATCACCGGCAAACCCAATCCATCACAGTTAAATCCAATCCATCACAGGTAAACCCAGTCCATCACAGGTAAACCCAATCCATCACAGTTAAACCCAATCCTTCACAGGTAAACCCAGTCCTTTACCGGTAAACCCAGTCCATCACCGGCAAACCCAATCCATCACAGGTGAACCCTGTCCATCACAAGTAAACTGAATCCATCACAGGGAAGCACAGTCCATCACCGGTAAACCCAATCCATCACAGGTAAATCCAGTCCATCACAAGTAAACCCAGTCCATCACAGGTAAACCCAGTCCATTACAGGCAAAGCCAATCCATCACAGGTAAACCCAATCCTTCACAGGTAAACCCAGTCCATCACAGGTAAACCCAGTCCATCACAGGAAATGCCAATACATCACTGACAAACTCAGACCATCACAGGCAAACCCAATCCCGCACAGGTAAACACAATCCTTCACAGTTAAACCTAGTCCATCACAGGTAAACCCAAACCATCACAGGTGAACCCAGTCTATCATAGGTAAACACAGTCCATCACCAGTAAACCCAATCCTTAACATGTGAACCCAGTCCATCACAAATAAACTGAATCCATTACAGACAAGCTCAGTCCATCACTGGTAAACCCAATCCATCACAGGTAAACCCAGTCCATCACAATTAAACCCAGTCCATCACAGGTAAAACCAGTCCATCACAGGCAAAGCCAATCCATCACAGGTAAACCCAATCCTTCACAGGTAAACCCAGTCCTTTACCGGTAAACCCAGTCCATCACCGGCAAACCCAATCCATCACAGGTGAACCCAGTCCATCACAAGTAAACTGAATCCATCACAGGGAAGCCCAGTCCATCACCGGTAAACCCAATCCATCACAGGTAAACACAATCCTTCACAGTTAAACCTAGTCCATCACAGGTAAACCCAAACCATCACAGGTGAACCCAGTCTATCATAGGTAAACACAGTCCATCACCAGTAAACCCAATCCTTCACAGGTGAACCCAGTCCATCACAAGTAAACTGAATCCATTACAGGCAAGCCCAGTCCATCACCGGTAAACCCAATCCATCACAGGAAAACGCAGTCCATCACAGGCAATGCCAATCCATCACAGGTAAACCCAGACCACCACAGGCAAAGCCAATCCATCACAGGTAAACCCAGTCCATCACAGAGAAAACCAGTCCATCACAGGCAAAGCCAGTCCATCACAAGTAAACCCAGACCACCACAGGCAAACCCAGTCTATCACAGGTAAACCCAGTCCATCACAGGAAATTCCAAATCAGCACCGGCAAAGCCCATCTTTCACATGTAAACCAGTCCTTCACTGGTAAACCCAGTCCTTTACCGGGAAACCCAGTCCATCACCGGCAAACCCAATCCACCACAGGTAATCCCAGTCCATCACTGGTAAATCCAATCCATCACAGGTAAACACAGTCCGTCACCAGTAAACCCAAAAATTCACAGGTGAACCCAGTCCATCACAAGTAAACTGAATCCATCACAGGGAAGCCCAGTCCATCACCGGTAAACTCAATCCATCACAGGTAAATCCAGTCCATCACAAGTAAACCCAGTCCATCACAGGTAAACCCAGTCCATCACAGGCAAAGCCAATCCATCACAGGTAAACCCAATCCTTCACAGGTAAACCCAGTCCTTTACCGGTAAACCCAGTCCATCACCGGCAAACCCAATCCATCACAGGTAAATCCAATCCATCACAGGTAAACCCAGTCCATCACAGGTAAACCCAGTCTATCACAGGCAATTCCAAACCAGCACCAGCAAAGCCCATCTTTCACATGTAAACCAGTCCTTCACCGGTAAACCCAGTCCTTTACCGGTAAACCCAGTCCATCACCGGCAAACCCAATCCATCACAGGTAAATCCAATCCATCACAGGTAAACCCAGTCCATCACAGGTAAACCCAATCTATCACAGGCAATTCCCAACCAGCACCGGCAAAGCCCTTCCTTCGCACGTAAACCAGTCCTTCACAGGTCAACCAAGTATATCACAGGCAAACCCAGTCCATCACCGCCAAAGCCAACCCATCACCGGCATAGCCAATCCACCACAGGTAAATCCAATCCATCACAGGTAAACCCAGTCCATCAGAGGCAAAACCAGTCCATCACAGGTAAACCCAGCCCATCACAGGCAAAGCCAATCCATCACAGGTAAACCCAGTCCATCACATAGAAAACCAGTCTATCACATGCAAAGCCAGTCCATCACAAGTAAACCCAGACAACCACAGGCAAACCCAGTCTATCACAGGCAATTCCAAACCAGCACCGGTAAAGCCCATCCTTCACATGTAAACCAGTCCTTCACCAGTAAACCCAGTCCTTTACCGGGAAACCCAATCCATCACAGGTAAACCCAGTCCATCACAGGTAAATCCAATCCTTCACCGGTAAACCCAGTCCATCACAGGCAAACCCAATCCATCACCGCCAAAGCCAACCCATCACCGGCATAGCCAATCCACCACAGGTAAATCCAATCCATCACAGGTAAACCCAATCCATCAGAGGTAAACTCAGTCCATTACTGGTAAACCCAGTCCATCACAGGTAAACCCAGTCCATCACAGGAAATGGCAATACATCACTGGCAACCTCAGACCATCACAGGCAAACCCAAACCCGCACAGGTAAACACAATCCTTCACAGTTAAACCTAGTCCATCACAGGTAAACCCAATCCATCACAGCGGAACCCAGTCCATCCCAGATAAACACAGGCAAACCGAACTCATCACAGGGAAACACAAACAATCTGAGGTAAACCCAGTCCTTTACCGGTAAACCCAGTCCATCATCGGCAAACCCAATCCATCACAGGTAAATCCAATCCATCACAAGTAAACCCAGTCCATCACAGGTAAACCCAGTCTATCACAGGCAATTCCAAACCAGCACCAGCAAAGCCCATCTTTCACATGTAAACCAGTCCTTCACCGGTAAACCCAGTCCTTTACCGGTAAACCCAGTCCATCACCGGCAAACCCAATCCATCACAGTTAAATCCAATCCATCACAGGTAAACCCAGTCCATCAAGGTAAATCCAATCCATCACAGGTAAACCCAGTCTATCACAGGTAAACCCAGTCTATCACAGGCAATTCCAAACCAGCACCGGCAAAGCCCTTCCTTCGCACGTAAATCAGTCCTTCACAGGTCAACCTAGTCCATCACAGGCCAACCTAGTCCATCACAGGCAAACACAATCCCGCACAGGTAAACACAATCCTTCACAGTTAAACCTAGTCCATCACAGGTAAACCCAGTCCATCACAGAGAAAACCAGTCCATCACAGGCAAAGCCAGTCCATCACAGGTAAACCCAGACCACCACAGGCAAACCCAGTCTATCACAGGTAAACCCAGTCTATCACAGGCAATTCCAAACCAGCACCGTCAAAGCCCATCTTGCACATGTAAACCAGTCCTTCACTGGTAAACCCAGTCCTTTACCGGGAAAATCCAGTCCATCAGCTGCAAACCCAATCCATCACAGGTAAACCCAGTCCATCACAAGTAAACCCAGTCCATCACAGGTAAACCCAGTCCATCACAGGAAAACACAGTCCATCACAGGCAAAGCCAATCCATCACAGGTAAACCCAGACCAACACAGGCAAAGCCTATCCATCACAGGTAAACCCAGTCCATTACAGAGAAAACCAGTCCATCACAGGCAAAGCCAGTCCATCACAGGTAAACCCAGACCACCACAGGCAAACCCAGTCTATCACAAGTAAACCCAGTCTATCACAGGCAATTCCAAACCAGCACCGTCAAAGCCCATCTTGCACATGTAAACCAGTCCTTCACTGGTAAACCCAGTCCTTTACCGGGAAAATCCAGTCCATCACCGGTAGACCCAATCCATCACAGGTAAACCCAGTCCATCACAAGTAAACCCAGTCCATCACAGGTAAACCCAGTCCATCACAGGAAAACACAGTCCATCACAGGCAAAGCCAATCCATCACAGGTAAACCCAGACCAACACAGGCAAAGCCTATCCATCACAGGTAAACCCAGTCCATCACAGAGAAAACCAGTCCATCACAGGCAAAGCCAGTCCATCACAGGTAAACCCAGACCACCACAGGCAAACCCAGTCTATCACAAGTAAACCCAGTCTATCACAGGCAATTCCAAACCAGCACCGGCAAAGCCCATCTTTCACATGTAAACCAGTCCTTCACTGGTAAACCAAGTACTTTAACGGGAAAATCCAGTCCATCAGCTGCAAACCAAATCCATCACAGGTAATCCCAGTCCATCACAGGTAAATCCAATCCATCACAGGTAAACACAGTCCATCACCAGTAAACCCAAAAATTCACAGGTGAAACCAGTCCATCACAAGTAAACTGAATCCATAACAGGGAAGCCCAGTCCATCACCGGTAAACCCAATCCATCACAGGTAAATCCAGTCCATCACAAGTAAACCCAGTCCATCACAGGTAAACCCAGTCCATCACAGGCAAAGCCAATACATCACAGGTAAACCCAATCCTTCACAGGTAAACCCAATCCATCAGAGGTAAACTCAGTCCATTACTGGTAAACCCAGTCCATCACAGGTAAACCCAGTCCATCACAGGAAATGGCAATACATCACTGGCAACCTCAGACCATCACAGGCAAACCCAATCCCGCACAGGTAAACACAATCCTTCACAGTTAAACCTAGTCCATCACAGGTAAACCCAAACCATCACAGGTGAACCCAGTCTATCATAGGTAAACACAGTCCATCACCAGTAAACCCAATCCTTCACAGGTGAACCCAGTCCATCAGAGGCAAAACCAGTCCATCACAGGTAAACCCAGCCCATCACAGGCAAAGCCAATCCATCACAGGTAAACCCAGTCCATCACATAGAAAACCAGTCTATCACATGCAAAGCCAGTCCATCACAGGTAAACCCAGACAACCACAGGCAAACCCAGTCTATCACAGGTAAACCCAGTCTATCACAGGCAATTCCAAACCAGCACCGGTAAAGCCCATCCTTCACATGTAAACCAGTCCTTCACCAGTAAACCCAGTCCTTTACCGGGAAACCCAATCCATCACAGGTAAACCCAGTCCATCACAGGTAAATCCAATCCATCACAAGTAAACCCAGTCCATCACAGGTAAACCCAGTCCATCACAGGCAAAGCCAATACATCACAGGTAAACCCAATCCTTCACAGGTAAACCCAATCCATCAGAGGTAAACTCAGTCCATTACTGGTAAACCCAGTCCATCACAGGTAAACCCAGTCCATCACAGGAAATGGCAATACATCACTGGCAACCTCAGACCATCACAGGCAAACCCAATCCCGCACAGGTAAACACAATCCTTCACAGTTAAACCTAGTCCATCACAGGTAAACCCAAACCATCACAGGTGAACCCAGTCTATCATAGGTAAACACAGTCCATCACCAGTAAACCCAATCCTTCACAGGTGAACCCAGTCCATCAGAGGCAAAACCAGTCCATCACAGGTAAACCCAGCCCATCACAGGCAAAGCCAATCCATCACAGGTAAACCCAGTCCATCACATAGAAAACCAGTCTATCACATGCAAAGCCAGTCCATCACAGGTAAACCCAGACAACCACAGGCAAACCCAGTCTATCACAGGTAAACCCAGTCTATCACAGGCAATTCCAAACCAGCACCGGTAAAGCCCATCCTTCACATGTAAACCAGTCCTTCACCAGTAAACCCAGTCCTTTACCGGGAAACCCAATCCATCACAGGTAAACCCAGTCCATCACAGGTAAATCCAATCCTTCACCGGTAAACCCAGTCCATCACCGGGAAACCCAATCCATTACAGGCAAGCCCAGTCCATCACCGGTAAACCCAATCCATCACAGGTAAACCCAGTCCATCACAGGCAAAGCCAATCCATCACAGGTAAACCCAGACCACCACAGGCAAAGCCAATCCATCACAGGTAAACCCAGTCCATCACAGAGAAAACCAGTCCATCACAGGCAAAGCCAGTCCATCACAGGTAAACCCAGACCACCACAGGCAAACCCAGTCTATCACAGGTAAACCCAGTCTATCACAGGCAATTCCAAACCAGCACCGTCAAAGCCCATCTTGCACATGTAAACCAGTCCTTCACTGGTAAACCCAGTCCTTTACCGGGAAACCCAGACCATCACCGGCAAACCTAATCCATCACAGGTAATCCCAGTCCATCACAGGTAAATCCAATCCATCACAGGTAAACACAGTCCATCACAAGTAAACCCAGAAATTCACAGGTGAAACCAGTCCATCACAAGTAAACTGAATCCATCACAGGGAAGCCCAGTCCATCACCGGTAAATCCAATCCATCACAGGTAAATCCAGTCCATCACAAGTAAACCCAGTCCATCACAGGTAAACCCAGTCCATCACAGGCAAAGCCAATCCATCACAGGTAAACCCAATCAATCAGAGGTAAACTCAGACCATTACTGGTAAACCGAGTCCATCACAGGTAAACCCAGTCCATCACAGGAAATGCCAATACATCACTGATAACCTCAGACCATCACAGGCAAACCCAATCCCGCACAGGTAAACACAATCCTTCACAGTTAAACCTAGTCCATCACAGGTAAACCCAAACCATCACAGGTGAACCCAGACTATCATAGGTAAACACAGTCCATCACCAGTAAACCCAATCCTTCACAGGTGAACCCAGTCCATCACAAGTAAACTGAATCCATTACAGGCAAGCCCAGTCCATCACCGGTAAACCCAATCCATCACAGGAAAACGCAGTCCATCACAGGCAAAGCCAATCCATCACAGGTAAACCCAGACCACCACAGGCAAAGCCAATCCATCACAGGTAAACCCAGTCCATCACAGAGAAAACCAGTCCATCACAGGCAAAGCCAGTCCATCACAGGTAAACCCAGACCACCACAGGCAAACCCAGTCTATCACAGGTAAACCCAGTCTATCACAGGCAATTCCAAACCAGCACCGGCAAAGCCCATCTTTCACATGTAAACCAGTCCTTCACTGGTAAACCCAGTCCTTTACCGGGAAACCCAGTCCATCACCGGCAAACCCAATCCATCACAGGTAATCCCTGTCCATCACAGGTAAATCCAATCCATCACAGGTAAACACAGTCCATCACCAGTAAACCCAAAAATTCACAGGTGAACCCAGTCCATCACAAGTAAACTGAATCCATCACAGGGAAGCCCAGTCCATCACCGGTAAACTCAATCCATCACAGTTAAATCCAGTCCATCACAAGTAAACCCAGTCCATCACAGGTAAACCCAGTCCATCACAGGCAAAGCCAATCCATCACAGGTAAACCCAATCCTTCACAGGTAAACCCAGTCCATTACCGGTAAACCCAGTCCATCACCGGCAAACCCAATCCATCACAGGTAAATCCAATCCATCAGAGGTAAACCCAGTCCATCACAGGTAAACCCAATCTATCACAGGCAATTCCGAACCAGCACCGGCAAAGCCCTTCCTTCGCACGTAAACCAGTCCTTCACAGGTCAACCAAGTCCATCACAGGCAAACCCAGTCCATCACCGCCAAAGCCAACCCATCACCAGCATAGCCAATCCACCACAGGTAAATCCAATCCATCACAGGTAAACCCAGTCCATCAGAGGCAAAACCAGTCCATCACAGGTAAACCCAGCCCATCACAGGCAAAGCCAATCCATCACAGGTAAACCCAGTCCATCACATAGAAAACCAGTCTATCACAGGCAAAGCCAGTCCATCACAGGTAAACCCAGACAACCACAGGCAAACCCAGTCTATCACAGGTAAACCCAGTCTATCACAGGCAATTCCAAACCAGCACCGGTAAAGCCCATCCTTCACATGTAAACCAGTCCTTCACCGGTAAACCCAGTCCTTTACCGGGAAACCCAATCCATCACAGGTAAACCCAGTCCATCACAGGTAAATCCAATCCTTCACCGGTAAACCCAGTCCATCACCGGGAAACCCAATCCATCACAGGTAAACCCAGTCCATCACAGGTAAATCCAATCCATCACAGGTAAACCCAGTCTATCACAGGTAAACCCAGTCTATCACAGGCAATTCCAAACCAGCACCGGCAAAGCCCTTCCTTCGCACGTAAACCAGTCCTTCACAGGTCAACCCAGTCCATCACAGGTAAACCCAGTCTATCACAGGCAATTCCAAACCAGCACTAGCAAAGCCCATCTTTCACATGTAAACCAGTCCTTTACCGGGAAACCCAGTCCATCAACTGCAAACCCAATCCATCACAGGTAATCCCAGTCCATCACAGGTAAATCCAATCCATCACAGGTAAACACAGTGCATCACCAGTAAACCCAAAAATTCACAGGTGAAACCAGTCCATCACAAGTAAACTGAATCCATCACAGGGAAGCCCAGTCCATCACCGGTAAACCCAATCCATCACAGGTAAATCCAGTCCATCACAAGTAAACCCAGTCCATCACAGGTAAACCCAGTCCATCACAAGTAAACCCAGTCCATCACAGGTAAACCCAGTCCATCACAGGCAAAGCCAATCCATCACAGGTAAACCCAATCCTTCACAGGTAAACCCAATCCATCAGAGGTAAACTCAGTCCATTACTGGTAAACCCAGTCCATCACAGGTAAACCCAGTCCATCACAGGAAATGGCAATACATCACTGGCAACCTCAGACCATCACAGGCAAACCCAATCCCGCACAGGTAAACACAATCCTTCACAGTTAAACCTAGTCCATCACCGGTAAACCCAATCCATCACAGGTAAATCCAGTCCATCACAAGTAAACCCAGTCCATCACAAGTAAACCCAGTCCATCACAGGTAAACCCAGTCCATCACAGGCAAAGCCAATCCATCACAGGTAAACCCAATCCTTCACAGGTAAACCCAATCCATCAGAGGTAAACTCAGTCCATTACTGGTAAACCCAGTCCATCACAGGTAAACCCAGTCCATCACAGGAAATGGCAATACATCACTGGCAACCTCAGACCATCACAGGCAAACCCTATCCCGCACAGGTAAACACAATCCTTCACAGATAAACATAGTCCATCACAGGTAAACCCAAACCATCACAGGTGAACCCAGTCTATCATAGGTAAACACAGTCCATCACCAGTAAACCCAATCCTTCACAGGTGAACCCAGTCCATCACAAGTAAACTGAATCCATTACAGGCAAGCCCAGTCCATCACCGGTAAACCCAATCCATCACAGGTAAACCCAGTCCATCACAAGTAAACCCAGTCCATCACAGGTAAACCCAGTCCATCACAGGAAAACGCAGTCCATCACAGGCAAAGCCAATCCATCACAGGTAAACCCAGACCACCACAGGCAAAGCCAATCCATCACAGGTAAACCCAGTCCATCACAGAGAAAACCAGTCCATCACAGGCAAAGCCAGTCCATCACAGGTAAACCCAGACCACCACAGGCAAACCGAGTCTATCACAGGTAAACCCAGTCTATCACAGGCAATTCCAAACCAGCACCGGCAAAGCCCATCTTTCACATGTAAACCAGTCCTTCACTGGTAAACCCAGTCCTTTACCGGGAAACCCAGTCCATCACTGGCAAACCCAATCCATCACAGGTAATCCCAGTCCATCACAGGTAAACCCAGTCCATCACAGGCAAAGCCAATCCATCACAGGTAAACCCAATCCTTCACAGGTAAACCCAATCCATCAGAGGTAAACTCAGTCCATTACTGGTAAACCCAGTCCATCACAGGAAATGCCAATACATCACTGATAACCTCAGACCATCACAGGCAAACCCAATCCCGCACAGGTAAACACAATCCTTCACAGTTAAACCTAGTCCATCACAGGTAAACCCAAACCATCACAGGTAAACCCAAACCATCACAGGTGAACCCAGTCTATCATAGGTAAACACAGTCCATCACCAGTAAACCCAATCCTTCACAGGTGAACCCAGTCCATCACAAGTAAACTGAATCCATTACAGGCAAGCCCAGTCCATCACCGGTAATCCCAATCCATCACAGGAAAACGCAGTCCATCACAGGCAAAGCCAATCCATCACAGGTAAACCCAGACCACCACAGGCAAAGCCAATCCATCACAGGTAAACCCAGTCCATCACAGAGAAAACCAGTCCATCACAGGCAAAGCCAGTCCATCACAGGTAAACCCAGACCACCACAGGCAAACAGTCTATCACAGGTAAACCCAGTCTATCACAGGCAATTCCAAACCAGCACCGGCAAAGCCCATCTTTCACATGTAAACCAGTCCTTCACTGGTAAACCCAGTCCTTTACTGGGAAACCCAGTCCATCAACGGCAAACCCAATCCATCACAGGTAATCCCAATCCATCACAGGTAAACACAGTCCATCACCAGTAAACCCAAAAATTCACAGGTGAACCCAGTCCATCACAAGTAAACTGAATCCATCACAGGGAAGCCCAGTCCATCACCGGTAAACTCAATCCATCACAGGTAAACCCAGTGCATCACAGGCAAAGCCAATCCATCACAGGTAAAACCAATCCTTCACAGGTAAACCCAATCCATCAGAGGTAAACTCAATCCATTACTGGTAAACCCAGTCCATCACAGGTAAACCCAGTCCATCACAGGAAATGCCAATACATAACTGGCAACCTCAGACCATCACAGGCAAACCCAATCCCGCACAGGTAAACACAATCCTTTACAGTTAAACTTAGACCATCACAGGTAAACCCAAACCATCACAGGTGAACCCAGTCTATCATAGGTAAACCCAGTCCATCACCAGCAAAGCCAATCCATCACAGGTAAACCCAGAACACTACAGGCAAACCTTGTCTATCACAGGTAAACCCAGTATATCACAGGCAATTCCAAACCAGCACCGGCAAAGCCTATCCTTCGCAGGTACACCCAGACCATCACAGGTAAACCCAGTCCATCACAGGTAAACCCAGTCTTTCACAGGTAAACCCCATCCATCTTAGGCAAACCCAATCCATCACAGC
This sequence comes from Hypanus sabinus, assembly GCF_030144855.1. Taxonomy (NCBI): domain Eukaryota; kingdom Metazoa; phylum Chordata; class Chondrichthyes; order Myliobatiformes; family Dasyatidae; genus Hypanus; species Hypanus sabinus. Next base: position 103,286,742 of record NC_082719.1, on the reverse strand, counting down.
CAAACCCAGTCCTTCTCAGGTAAACCCTGTCCATCACTGGCATACCCAGTCCATCACAGGTAAACACAATCCATCACAGGCAGTCTCAGTGCATCACAGGTAAACCCAGTCCATCACAGGTAAACCCAGACCACCACAGACAATCCCAGTCCATCACAGGCAATGTCACCCCAGCACCGGCAAAGCCAATTCTTCACAGGTAAACCCAGTCCTTCACAGGTAAACCCCATCCATCTCAGGTAATTCCAATCCATCACAGGTAAACCCAGTCCATCAGAGGCAAAACCAGTCCATCACAGGCAGTCTCATTGCATCACAGGTAAACCCAGTCCATCTCAGGTAAACCCAGTCCATCACAGCTAAACCCAGACCACCACAGGCAAACCCCGTCGATCACAGGCAATGTCACCTCAGCACCGGCAAAGCCAATTCTTCACAGGTAAACCCAGTCCATCACAGGGAAACCCTGTCCTTCACAGGTAAACACAGTCCATCACAGGTAAACCCAGTCCATCACTGGCAAACCCAGTCCATCACAGGTAAACACAATCCATCACAGGCAGTCTTAGTCCATCACAGGTAAACCCAGACCACCACAGGTAAACCCAGTCCATCTCAGGTAAACCCAGTCCATAACAGGCAAACCCAGTCCATCACAGGCAAAGCCAACCCACCACCAGCAAAGCCTATCCATCACAGGTAAACCCAGTCCATCACAGGTAAACACAATCCATCACAGGCAGTCTCAGTGCATCACAGGTAAACCCAGACCACCACAGGCAAACCCAGTACATCACAGGCAGTCTCATTGCATCACAGGTAAACCCAGTCCTTCACAGGTAAACCCCATCCATCTCAGGTAATTCCAATCCATCACAGGTAAACCCAGTCCATCAGAGGCAAAACCAGTCCATCACAGGTAAACACAATCCATCACAGTCAGTCTCATTGCATCACAGATAAACCCAGTCCATCACAGGTAAACCCAGACCAGCACAGGCAAACCCCGTCGATCACAGGCAATGTCACCTCAGCACCGGCAAAGCCAATTCTTCACAGGTAAACCCAGTCCTTTACAGGTAAAGATAATCCATCACAGGCAGTGTCATTGCATCACAGGGAAACACAATCCATCACAGGCTGTCTCAGTGCATCACAGGTAAACCCAGTCCATCACAGGTAAACCCAGACCACCACAGACAATCCCAGTCCATCACAGGCAATGCCACTGCAGCATTGGCAAAGCCAATCCTTCACAGGTAAACCCAGTCCATCTCAGGTAAACCCAGTCCATCACCAGCAAAGCCAATCCATCACAGGTAAACCCAGAACACTACAGGCAAACCTAGTCTATCACAGGTAAACCCAGTATATCACAGGCAATTCCAAACCAGCATCGGCAAAGCCCATCCTTCGCCTGTAAACCAGTGCTTCACAGGTAAACCCAGTCCATCACAGGCAGTCTCATTCCATCACAGGTAAAGCCAATCCATCACAGGTAAACCAAGTCCATCACAGAGAAATCCAGTCCATCACAGGCAAAGCCAGTCCATCACAGCTAAACCCAGACCACCACAGGCAAACCCAGTCTATCACAGGCAATTCCAAACCAGCACCGGCAAAGTCCATCTTTTGCAGGGAAACCCAGTCCATCACAGGTAAACCCCGTCCATCTCAGGTAAACCCAATCCATCACAGGGAAACCCTGTCCTTCACAGGTAAACCCAGTCCATCACAGGTAAACCCAGTCCATCACAGGTAAACCCAGTCCATCACAGGCAAAGCCAATCCATCACAGGTAAACCCAGACCACCACAGGCAAACCTAGTCTATCACAGGTAAACCCAGTATATCACAGGCAATTCCAAACCAGCACCAGCAAAGCCCACCTTTTGCAGGTAAACCCAGTCCATCAGAGGTAAACCCAGTCTTTCACAGGTAAACCCCGTCCATCTCAGGTAAACCCAATCCATCACAGGGAAACCCTGTCCATCAGAGTGAAAACCAGACCATCGCAGGCAAAGCCAATCCATCACAGGTAAACCCAGACCACCACAGGCAAACCCAGTCTCTCACAGGCAATGCCAAATCAGCACCAGCAAAGCCCATCCTTCGCACGTAAGCCAGTTCTTCACAGGTAAACCCAGTCCATCACCGGCAAATCCAACCCACCACCGGTATAGCCAATCCATCACAGGTAAACCCAGTCCATCAGAGGCAAAACCAGTCCATCACAGGGAAACCCAGACCACCACAGGCAAACCCAATCCATCACAGGTAAACCCAGTCTGTCACAGGTAATTCCAAACCAGCATGGCAAAGCCCATCCTTCGCAGGTAAACACAGTCCATCACAGGTAAACCCAGTCCATCACAGGTAAACCCAGTCTTTCACAGGTAAACCCTGTCCATCTCAGGTATACCCAATCCATCAGAGGGACACCATGTCCTTCACAGGTAAACCCAGTCCATTACTGGTAAACCCAGTCCATCACAGGTAAACATAATCCATCACAGGCAGTGACATTGCATCACAGGTAAATGCAATCCATCACAGGTAAACCTAGTCCATCACAGGTAAACATAATCCATCACAGGCAGTCTCATTGCATCACAGGTAAACCCAGTCCATCACAGGTAAACCCAGACCACCACAGGCAAACCTAGTCTATCACAGGTAAACCCAGTATATCACATGCAATTCCAAACCAGCACTGGCAAAGCCCACCCTTTGCAGGTAAACCCATTCCATCAGAGGTAAACCCAGTCTTTCACAGGTAAACCCCGTCCATCTCAGGCAAACCCAGTCCATCACAGGCAATGCCACCCCAGCACCGGCAAAGCCAATCCTTCACAGGTAAACCCAGTCCTTTACAGGTAAACATAATCCATCACTGGCAGTGACATTGCATCACAGGTAAATGCAATCCATCACAGGTAAACCTAGTCCATCACAGGTAAACATAATCCATCACAGGCAGTCTCATTGCATCACAGGTAAACCCAGTCCATCACAGGTAAACCCAGACCACCACAGGCAAACCTAGTCTATCACAGGTAAACCCAGTATATCACATGCAATTCCAAACCAGCACTGGCAAAGCCCACCCTTTGCAGGTAAACCCATTCCATCAGAGGTAAACCCAGTCTTTCACAGGTAAACCCCGTCCATCTCAGGCAAACCCAGTCCATCACAGGCAATGCCACCCCAGCACCGGCAAAGCCAATCCTTCACAGGTAAACCCAGTCCTTTACAGGTAAACATAATCCATCACTGGCAGTGACATTGCATCACAGGTAAATGCAATCCATCACAGGTAAACCTAGTCCATCACAGGTAAACATAATCCATCACAGGCAGTCTCATTGCATCACAGGTAAACCCAGTCCATCACAGGTAAACCCAGACCACCACAGGCAAACCTAGTCTATCACAGGTAAACCCAGTATATCACAAGCAATTCCAAACCTGCACCGGCAAAGCCCACCCTTTGCAGGTAAACCCAGTCCATCAGAGGTAAACCCAGTCTTTCACAGGTAAACCCCATCCATCTCAGGCAAACCCAGTCCATCACAGGCAATGCCACCCCAGCACCAGTAAAGCCAATCCTTCACAGGTAAACCCAGTCCTTTACAGGTAAACATAATCCATCACAGGCAGTGTCATTGCATCACAGGTAAATGCAATCCATCACAGGTAAACCCAGTCCATCACAGATAAACATAATCCATCACAGGTAATCCCAGTCCATCACAGGTAAGCATAATCCATCACAGGCAGTCTCATTGCATCACAGGTAAACCCAGTCCATCACAGGTAAACCCAGACCACCACAGGCAAACCTAGTCTATCACAGGTAAACCCAGTATATCACAGGCAATTCCAAACCAGTACCGGCAAAGCCCACCCTTTGCAGGTAAACCCAGTCCATCAGAGGTAAACCCAGTCTTTCACAGTTAAACCCCGTCCATCTCAGGTAAACCCAATCCATCACAGGCAAACCCAGTCCATCACTGGTAAACCCAGTCCATCAGAGGAAAAGCCAGTCCATCTCCGGCAAACCCAATCCATCACAGGTAAACCCAGTCCATCACAGGTAAATCCAATCCATCACAGGGAAACCCAGTCCATCACAAATAAACCCAATCCATCACAGGCTGTCTCAGTGCATCACAGGTAAACCCAGTCCATCACAGGTAAATCCAATCCATCACAGGGAAACCCAGTCCATCACAAATAAACCCAATCCTTCACAGGCTGTCTCAGTGCATCACAGGTAAACCCAGTCCATCACAGGCAAAGCCAGTCCATCACAGTTAAACCCAGTGCATCACAGGCAAAACCAGTCCATCACCAGTAAACCCAGTCCATCACAGGCAAATCCAGTCCATGACCGTTAAACCCATTACTTCACCGGCAAACCCAATCCATCACAGGTAAACCCAGTCCATCACTGGTAAACCCAATTCATCACATGCAAACCAAATCCATCACAGGTAAACCCAGTCCTTCACAGTGAAACTCTGTCCATCACAGGCAAAGCCCTCCCTATCATGAACACATATACGTAGAGCAGTGCTACAAAAAAACAGCATTCATCATCAAGGACCCCTACCACCCAAGCTATGACCCCTTCTTGCTTCTGCAATTAATCAGGAGGTATAGAGGCTATACTTGATCTGGTATTGGGAAATGAACCTGGTCAGGTGGCAGGTCTCTCAGTGGGAGAGCATTTTGAAGTTAGTGATCACAATTCTATCTTCTTTACCATTACATTGGAGAGGGATAGGAACAGACAAGTTAGGAAAACATTTAATTGGAATAAGGGGAAATATGAAGCTATCAGGCAGGAATTTGGAAGCATAAATTGGGAACCGATGCTCTCAGAGAAATGTACGGCAGAAATGTGGCAAATGTTCAGGGGATTTTTGTGTGGCGTTGTGCATAGGTACATTCTAATGAGACAGTGAAAGGATGGTAGGGTACTGGAATGATGGTGTACAAAGGATGTTGAAAATCTAGTCAAGAAGAAAAGAAAAGGTTATGAAAGGTTCAAAAAACTAGGTAACGATAGAGATCTAGAAGATTATACGGCTAGCAGGAAGGAGCTTAAGAATTAAATCAGGAGAGCCAGAAGGGGCCATGAGAAGGCCTTGTTGAGCAGGATTAAGGAAAACCCCAAGGCATTCTACAAGTATGTGAAGAGCAAGAGGATAAGACGTGAGAGAATAGGACCAATCAAGTGTGACAGTGGAAAAGTGTGTATGTAACTGCAGGACAGAGCAAAGATAATTAATGAATACCCTGCTTTTCATATGACAAGCCATTCAATCCTGGAATCCTTTTCATGAACCTCCTTTGAACAGTCTCAGCACATCCTTTCTAAGTTAAGACACCAAGTGCTGCTCACAATACTTCAAGTGAGGCCTTACCATTGCTTTATAAAATCTCAATATTATATCTTTGCTTTTATATTCTAGTCTTCTTGAAATGAATGTTATCATCACATTTGCCTTCCTCATCACAGACTCAAATTGTAAATTAACCTGAGTGAATCCTGCACAAGGACTACTAAGACCCTTTGTGCTTCAGATTTTTGTATTTTCTCTCCATTTAGAAAATAGTGAATTATTTAATTTCTTCTCCTGAAGTGCATGACCATACACTTCCCGACTGTATTCCATAAGAACATAAGAAATAGGAGCAGGAGTAGGCCATCCAGCCCATCAAGACTGACCCACCATTCAATAAGATCATGGCTGATCTGTCCATCAACTCAGCTCCATCTGCCTGGCTTTTCCCCATAACCCTTAATTCCCTTACTATGTAAAAACCTATCTAACTGTATCTTAAATATATTTAGTGTCGAAGCCTCAACTGCTTCCCTGGGTAGAGAATTCCACAGATTCACAACTCTCTGGGAAAAAACAGTTTCTCCTCATCTCCGTCCTAAATCTTCTCCCCTGAATCTTGAGGCAATGTCTCCTAGTTCTAGTCTAACCTACCAATGGAAACAACTTTCCTACTTCTATCTTACCTATCCCTTTCAAAATGTTGTATGTTTCTATAAGATTCCCTCTCATTCTTCTGAATTCCAGAGAGTATAGTCCCAGGCAACTCAATCTCTCCTCATAGGTTAACCCCTTCATCCCTGGAATCAACCTGGTGAACCTCCTCTGCATTGCCTCCAAAGCCAGTGTATCCTTCCTCAAGTATGGAGACCAGAACTGCACACAGTACTCCAGGTGCGGCATCACCAGTACGCTGTATAGTTGCAGCATGACCTCCCTGCTCTTGAATTCAATCCCTCTAGCAATGAAGACCAACATTCCATTTGCCTTTTTAATAACCTGTTGTACCTGCAAGCCAACTTTTTGTGATTCATGAACAAGCACTCCCAAGTCCCTCTGCACAACAGCATGCTACAGTCTTTCACCATTTAAATAATAATCTGCTCTTCTATTATTCCTTCCAAAGTGGATGATCTTGCATTTACCAAAGTTGTATCCCATCTGCCAGACCTTGGCCCTCTCACTTAACCTATCTATATCCTTCTGCAGTCTCTCCACAAACTCTGTACAATTTGCTTTTCCACTCAGTTTAGTGTCATCAGCAAATTTTGCTATGTTACACTTAGTCCCCTCTTCCAAATCATCAATGTAAATGGTAAACAGCTGCGGGCCCAGCACCGACCCCTGCGGCACCCCACTCACCACTGACTGCCAATCGGAGAAACACCCATTTATACCAACTCTCTGCCTTCTATTGGTTAACCAATCCACTTCCTCCAACTTCATGCATCTGTATCTTATTTATAAATCTCTTGTGCGGCACCTTATCGAACGCCTTCTGGAAATCCAAGTATACGACATCCACCTGTCCCCCTCTATCCACGGCACTCATTATGTCCTCAAAGAACTCCAGTAAGTTTGTAAACAGGACCTTCTCTTTCTGAATCCATGCTGCATCTATCTAATGGAGCCACTCCTTTCTAAATGTTTCACTATTTCTCCCTTAATGACAGCTTCAAGCATTTTCCCGACTACAGATGTTAAGCTAACTGGCCTATAGTTGCCCATCTTTTCCCCATTCACCTAATCTGTCTAAATCCACTATAGCCTCTCTACTTTCTCAAAACTTCCTGCCACTCCAGCTATCTTCATATTGTCTGCAAACTTTGCAACAAAGCCATCAATTCCATCATCCAAATCATTAACATAGAATGTAAAAAGAATCAATCCCAAAACAGGTTTCTGTGGAACACCACCAGTCACCAGCAGCCAATCAGAAAAGGCTCCTTTTATTCCCACTCTTTGCCTGCTGCTAATCAGTCACTCTTTACCCATGCTAGAATCTTTCCTGTAATACCATGTAGCTTGTTAAGCAGCCTCATGTGTGGCACCTTGTCAAAAGCCTTCTGAAAATCCAATAACACAACATCAAATGATTGTCCTACTGAGGTCAGACTAACTTGCCTATCCATTCCTTTCTTTTGCCTCTCTCCCTTCTTGAGGACTGGAGTGACATTTGCGATTTTCCAGTCTTCTAGAACCATTCCCAAATCTAGTGATTATTGAAAGATCAATACTAATTCATCCACAGTCACTTCTGCCACCACTTTCAGAACCCTGGGGTGTAGACTATCTGGTCCAGGTGACTTTTCCACCTTCAGACCTTTCAGTTTCCCAAGAACCTTCTCTCTAGTTATAGTAACTTCACACACTTCATGCCCCCGACACCTGGAACTTCCACCGTACTGCTAGTGTCTTCCACAGTGAAGACTGACGCAAAATACTTATTCAGTTCATCCTCCACTTAGTTGTTCCCCCATTGCTACCTCTCCAGCATCGTTTTCCAGTGGTCTGATATCCATTCTTGCCTATCTTTTATATTTTATGTATCTGAAGATAATTTTGGTATCCTCTTTAATATATTCAATAATATATTCAATAATATTTTCATGAGAATGGCTGTTAGAGAATTAATCTCATGGTGGCATACTGTATGTATATGGTAATACATTTACTTTGACTTTGAAATTTGCCACTAAGGTTCAACTTAAGTATGACCAAGGAATTGATTGTGGACTTCAGGAAGTGTAAGTCGATGGCTCTCTCTCCAAGAGATCAGCAGTGGAAAGAGTGAACAGTTTCAATTTCCCGAGTGTCAACATCTCTGAAGATGTATCTGAGCTCTACTTATTGATGCAATTACAAGGAAGGCAAAATAATGGCTCTATTTCGTTAGGAGTTTGAGGTGATTGGTCTGTCACCAAAGAGTCTCACAAATTTCCACCGATGTACCAATGAAAGTATTCTATCTCATTGCATCACCATCTGGTCAGAAGGAGCCATTGCATAGGATTGTAAAAAAACTAGAAAGTTGTAAACTCAGCAAGCTCCATCATGGGCATGAACTTGAAGTAAAAATTATATTAAATTAAGTCAGACATATACAATGGCCATTAGCCAGTATTTATTGCCAATCAACAAATGCCCTTGAGTTAGAGGCAATGTGATACCTTCTTGATGAATGCAGCTATAGACCGGAGGTATGCATTAGAGCCACAGGCCCTGTGTCCACCATCAAGTCTGTCAACCATCAATTACCCCATTACATTGAGGTTATATTTGTTGCTTGTTTTGCAACACAGACATGACGTAGCATCCACGCCAAGACTACCAGACTCAAAAGTTACTTACCCCAAGCAGAAAGCTGATCAACACCTCCACCCTCTAACCCACCCCTCCACACCCCCAACCACCACTACTTTATCATTTCCCAACACAGTTCAAAAATTTCAAAGTAAATTTATTATTAAAATACAAATACGTCACCATGTACAAACCCGAGATTCATTTGCATTAAATACAAATAAACACAGTAGAATCAAAGAAAAACTGCACAGAACAAGGGTGGACATCCAATCAATGTGCAAAAGGTAGCATATTGTGCAAGTACAAAAAAGACATGAATAAACAAATTTTACGACTGTGATGGTGTCACTTTACAGACATACTACAAATCTATGTACAGTATATTAGCTATCTTATCTATTTATAGTTATTGTGTTTTTATTATTGCGTTCTTTGTCTTATAGTGATTTTGTGCTGCATCAGATCCTGAGTAACAATTATTTCATTCTCCTTTACTCTTGTGTACTGGAAATGACATTAGGCAATCTTGACAATGCTGGGTCAGGCTTCTGTACCATCGCCCTCTTGGCAGCAATGAGAAGAGGGCATGTCCAAAATGGCGAGAGTACTCAATGGTGGATGCCCCCTTCCTGAGGCACAATCCCTTTTAGATGACCTGATGGTGAGAGGGCTTCAATCAGTTTCTGCCTCAGACAATCGAAAGTAAAAGCAATTCTCTGAGCAGATGCAAACATTTCCTATCCACTGAAATGGTGGTTTGAAGTGAGTCACAGCAAAACCTGTGGTGGTACTTTTGGAAACTCCTGTGGCTCACAGAGCAATGACAAACTTCCACCACACCTTGTCAGTAAGATCAGGAGTACGTGAGGATCCCAGATGTAATAGCTGCTCCAGGCAACGCTGCTGAACAGAACAAAAGCAACCTACCCTTTCAACAGCAGGCCAACTGTGAGAAAGTAACGTAGGGTTTAAATTGTTAACTGACAGCCTGAGACTTTCCCCAGGGTGGAAGTGGCTAATATGAGAAAGCAGAATTTAGAAGTGATTGGAGGTAAGTATGAGCAATGTCAAAGGTAGGTTCTTCACCTAGAGAGTGGTGGTTGCGTCTAACACCCTGCCTGGGGTGGTGCACAGGCAGATACTTTGAGGACTTTTAAGAAACTCTTAGATAAGCACATAGTTGATAGAAAAATGGAGGGTTATGTAAGAGGGAAGGGTTAGATTGATCTTGGAGTAGATTCAAAGGTCGTGGGCAGAAGGGATTGTACTGTGCTGTAATGTTCTATGTTCTACAAAGATGGTAAATCAGGAACAAATGCATAAATAGCTTTAAGTGCCAAGCTTCAGCTACAGATCACTGAACATCGCTAAGTGGAATGGAGCGACAAAGCCAGATCAATCTAGCGCTTCTTTCAGAATCAAAATCAGGTTCGATATCACTGGCATATGTTGAGAAATGTGTTGTTTTGTGGCAGCAGTACATTGCAGTACTTAATAATAAAAACAATAAATTACAATAAATTTATATAAGTGTGTATGTGTGGGGGGTCTATACATTTAAAAAATCTATATATTTAAAATTTATATTTTTATATACAAAGATCTATATATTTTTTTTAAAATCAGAGATTAAGGGAGCTAGGGCTTTACTCTTTGGAGAAGGAGCATGATAGAGGTGTACAAGATATTAAGAGGAATAGACAGAGTGGACAGCCAGCGCCTCTTCCCCAGGGCACCACTGCTCAGTACAAGAGGACATGGCTTTAAGGTAAAAGGTGGGAAGTTCAAGGGGGATATTAGAGGAAGGTTTTTCACTCAGGGAGTGGTTGGTGCGTGGAATGCACTGCCTGAGTCAGTGGTGGAGGCAGATACACCAGTGAAGTTTAAGAGACTACTAGACAGGTATGTGGAGGAATTTAAGGTGGGGGGGTTATATGGGAGGCAGGGTTTAAGGGTCGGCACAACATTGTGGGCTGAAGGGCCTGTACTGTGCTGTACTATTCTATGTTCTATGTTTAATATAAACATACTTCTTATTGTAACTGATAGTTTTTATTTATTATGTATTTCAATGTACCGCAACTGCACATTGACAAATAACATGACATATGCCAGTGATATTAAACCTGATTGTGATCCTGATCCCTGGTTAAACGTTTCTGATTATAGTAATGAGGTGGTTAAAGCAGAAGGTTACCGCTAAGTCTAATCCACACCTCTCAAGGTCATGTGCTTATCTCTCCCAGACATTTTCATCACTTGTACTTCTGTTCTCTTGGAGTAGAATTCTAAATGCATCCAAGCACTATTTGATCCTGACTTGCTGAAGGATAGATTAAAGGAAACCTGTTCTTTTATCGTTCAGTAATTCCATAACAGTTTCTCTTTGTTCGCTGTCATTATATATTCATAGAATCATAGAACACTACAGCCCAGAAACAGGTCTTCAACACATCTAGTCCATGCTGAAGCATTAATCTGTCTAGTCCCATCAACCTGAACCCAGACCATAGCCCTCCACACACCCCCATTCATCTATCTTTACAAATTTCTCTTAAAAGTTGAAACTGAGCTTGCAAGGACCACTTGCACTGCCAGCTCGTTCCACACGGTCACCATGCTCTGACTGAAAAAGATCCCCCTAGTGTTCCCCTTTCACCCCTATACATGACCTCTAGTTGAAGTCTTACCCAACCTCAGTGAAAAAAGCCTGCTTGTACTTACCCTACCTATACCCCTCTTAATTCTGTATACTTCTATCGAATCTCCTCTCAATTTCTACATTTTGGGGAATAAAGCCCTCACCTATTCATTCTTCTCCTATAACTCTAATCCCCAAATTCCTGCCATCCACCTGCTACAGTTGAAACCAGCTGCTCAGTGGTTGTATGTTGAGGCACATCCCTGAGTCTCTGATCCAGGCTAGGATTTCCAGCTACCACGGAACCTGTCAACTCCTGGTCCCAAAATCCAGTCATTTTAATCATCACTCCTTGTTCGCTCATGTATAAGATCAGGAGTTCATGTTGCAACTCTGAAAACCATTGAGCAACACAAGCAAAATCAAGTTCAGTTTATTGTCATTCAACCTTACACTTGTACACAGCCAAATGAAACGATGTTCCTCTGGACCGAGGTGCACAGTACAGTTCATATAACTTACATGCATAACACATAAAGTAATATTAACCACAAATAAACTAACAAACAAAAATATGTTCCAGAAGATTAACGTATAGCATTTACAACACAAGTTAAACTTTACTGCTGCTTTGTACGTGATGAGACCTGGGTGGAGGCAGGACATTCAGTAATCTCATGGCCTGGGGAAAGAAGCTGTTTGCCATTCTAACAGTCCTTGTCCTAATGCTACGATGCCTCCTGCCTGATGGTGGTGGGGGGTGGGGGGGTCAAAGAGATTGTGGGACAGATGGGAGTTGTCGTTGACAATGCTAAGGGCCCTGTGTATGCAGATTACTTGTAACAGATGGAGAAAAGACCCCAGTGATCCTTGCAATCCTTTGTAGGGACTTGGCAGGCAGATGCCTTGCAACTTGCTGGAAGAACTCAGCAAAGTCAGATGACAGCTACGGAGAAGAAGAAGCAGCTGTCAACACTTTGGGCTGAGACAACTTTATCGTGACCCTTCCTTTACAGTGCTATCAGATTCCTTCTGCTCTGGCCCTTTACCTTTCTACCTATCACCTGCCAGCTTTTTACTTCATCTCAATTAGGTGTACCTAATAAAGTGGACGGCCAGTGCATAAACCATGGTTACGTCTTAGTGGGGTGACATTCCCCTTTCTGGCAACTGAAGGAATGTGTGATGGACGGCTTTAGTGTAGATAAACCAGTGGATGTCCTGACCTTCTAAATCCAGGCTCCAAGCTGTCAAAGCTTACAAACAGGTATCTGTACAATCTTACTTCCAATGCCTTTAAGGCAGAAGAGGCTTTGGGCTTGAGGGCTCGCTCAATCATCTCAGCTTTACACAAGCGCAGATTCTACCCACTGCATGTAATCTGAGAGACCCAAGCAACTCCAGTACATTCCTTAACCTGTCTGAAGTTGCTGAAAACGAATATTCCGGCCCCACCAATTGTGAATTGCTACCAGCATTTTAGTATCCAAGCCTCATTCCCTGGCCTTGGAGTCATCTTTACCTATCAGTCTGCTCCCTATCAGAGCAATAAAAAAATCTTGAAGCTGGTCTCCCTATCTACCCAATAAAAAATGTTCCTCTGTTCAATGACTTCTTCAATCCATCATTCAAACCTCTGCTGATTTGGAACATAGACGCACATTTTTCACAGCTAAAAGACAAAACAAATATTGATTGATCTCCTTTTCCTTTAGGTACAGAGGAGATGTCAGGGGTAAGTTTTTTACACAGAGAGTGGTGAGTGCAGATACGATAGAGTCTTTTAAGAGATTCCTGGACAGGTATATGGAGCTTAGGAAAATAGAGGCCTGTGGGTAACCCTTGGTAATTTCTCAGGTGAAGACATGCTTGGCATAGCTTTGTGGGCTGAAGGGCCTGTATTGTGCTGTAGGTTTTCTATGTCCCTGTGTTTCTAGAATGTAACTCTGTAGGACATAGCAGCAGACTCAGGCCATTCAGCCCATTGAGTCTGTTCTGCCATTCCATCATGACTGATTTATTATCCCTGTTAACCTCATTCTCTTGCCTTCTTCCCATAACTTTTGATGCCCTTAATAATCAAGAACCTATCAACCTCTGCTTTAAATATATTCAGCGACCTGGCCTCCACACCTACTTGTGGAAATGAATTCCACAGATTCACCACCATCTGGCTAAATAAATTCCTCCTCATCCCTGTTTGAAAAGGGACATCCTACTATTCTGAGGCTGTACCCAGCGGTCCTAGATTCATCCACTATAGGAAACATCCTCTCCACATCTTCTTGAACTAGGCCTTTTAATACTCGATAGGTTTCATAGAACATAGAACACAGAGATCCTGCCTCCTTCCTCTGATGAGCACAGGCCTAGAGCCATCAAGCTCTTGTACATTAACCCTTTCATTCACAGGATCATTCTCATGAACCTCTTCTGGACCCTCTCCAATGCCGAACGTCCCTCCTTAGATAATGGGCCCAATGCTTGAAGGGAACTAACCATCTTTGAACTTGGTGGTATGGTACTTCAGGCTTCTGTACCTATGTGAGTTTACATGGCGATTACAATGTTCGAGAGAAATTTGGATAGGCACATGGAAGGGAGGGATCTTCTTCTTTTTCTTACGCCCTTAACTCCTGGTGGAGTCGTCAGGGCGCCGTCATGACAAGCTTTGAACCAGTCTGTTCCATCTGTCGTGGTTGTGTGCCAGGGCCTGGGTCGCTGCAAATGTTTTCCCAGTCCATTCTTTAATGATGTCCATCCATCTTTTCCTCTGACTGCCTCTCCTTCTTTTCCCCTCCACAGTTCCTTGTAGAACAGTCTTTGCAAGGCCACTGGATCTTGTTACGTGGCCGTACCATCTCAGCTTTCTTTTCTTCACCGTTGTGAGAAGGTCATCACGAGGGCCAACGTGGAGCTGGGTGGTCTTGCGGACCTGCTCGTTTGTGATGTGGTCCAAGTATGAGATGCCCAAGATGTTGCGACAGCATCTCATTTCCAGTACCTGTACCTTTCTCTGTAGCTCTGCTGTGAGGGTCCACATCTTGATTACATACAGGAAGATGGATAATACCAATGCACACAGGAGTCTGAAGTTGCTGTCCCTCCATATTGTCTTGAGTTTGGATAGTGCAGTTATTGTCTGTGAGGTTCTTGCCAGGACTTCTGGACTTGATCCTTCATCACTGATCATTGCCCCCAGCTATTTGAACTGCTGCCCTGCCTCAAGTTTCTGACCATGGACTGAGATGTCTGTTGTGATGGCACCATTGGCATTTGCCATGAGCTTGGTTTTCTCGGCACTTATTTCCATACCAAACTTTGTGGCGGCTCTGTCAAGATGGCTGAGCAGGTTGGCCAGTTTGTCCTCTTTTCCTGCAAAACCGTCAATGTTGTCAGCAAATCTTAGGTTTGTGATGTTCCTCACTCTGATGCTGACTGTGCCCACATGATCTTCAAGGGCATCACTCATGATCTGTTCCAGGAAGACATTGAAGAGAGTGGGAGAGAGGAGGCAGCCCTGGTGGACTCCTACAGAGGTATGGAACCACTCCCCGATGGTGCCCTGAGTGAGTACTGCACTGGTTGCCTTGGTGTAAAGCTGATGGATTGTATGAATCAGCTTCTGCCCCATGTTGAATTTCTTCATGGTGGCCCATAAGGCATCATGTCAAACTGTCAAATGCCTTCTTGAAGTCTATGAAGACGTGATAGAACTCTCTCTGGTGCTGAAGGTGTTTCTCACAGAGGGTGTGGAGGGTGAAAATCTGCTCAGTGGTGCTTCTGCCCTTATGGAAGCCGGCTTGTTCCTCGGCAATGATGTCTTCTGCCTGAGGTCTCAGTCTGTTCAGGATGATTCTGAGCATTACCTTGCTGATCAGACTGATGGTACGGTAACTCTGGCAAAGTTGAAGATTACCTTTCTTGGGAAGCACAATGCTCAGCGACTGAGTCCAAGGTGTTGGCCATTCACCTGTCTGCCAGAGCTTACTGCAGATGGTGGTAAGCATGTCTACCATGGCCTCTCCTCTAGGCTTCAACAGTTCAGCAGGGATGTTGTCAACTCCTGCTGACTTCCCGGACTTCAGTGATTGTATTGTGGCTTCAACTTCTTCACGCATGATTGGATAGTCATCTTCATTGGAAGATTCCTGTACATTCAGCACGCTTGGATCCCCTTTGCTCTGGTAGTCGTACAGTTCTGAACAGTACTCTGTCCACCCTTCCATTATTTCCTTTTCTTCTGTGAGACTTCTGCCGTTTTTGTCTTGGTTGGTGTTCACTTTGGCTTGTTTTTCTTTGGTAAGATCTTTCACCGGTTGGAATGCCTTCTTTGAGTTGTTGTTGGAGAGGCTGTCTTCAATGTCCGCACATTGTTCAGCTATCCATCTTTGCTTTGCTTCCTTCATTTCCCTCCTGACTTCCTTGTTGATTTTCCTGTATTCTGTTCTTCCCTCTGCTGTGTTTTTATCTTTCTTTAACTTCCTTCTTGTGTCACACATATCCAGTATCTTGTTAGTGACCCCTGGTTGACTCTAAACCATGAATCAAGGGAGGGATATGGACGGCTATATTCCAGATGCTGGTTGATGGGACTCAGCAGATTAATGATAAGGCGTAGACTGGATGTGCTGTAGTGTTCTATGACCCTAGGCTACTGTGGCTGGATGGTGGGATATCGGTAACACTACTGACCTCCTGGGATTTTCACGCACAACAGTCTCTAAAGTTTACAGAGAATGGTGCAAAAAACCAAAGACTTACAGTGAATGATAGTCCTGTGGGCGAAAAACACCTTATTACTGAGAGAGGTCAGAAGAGAATGGTCCAAGCTGACAGGAAGGCAACAGTAACTTAGATAACCACACATTATGACTGTAGAGTGTAGAAGAGCATCTCTGAATGCACAACATGTTGAACCTTGAAGTGGATGGGTAACAGCAGTAGCATACACTCAGTGGCCACTTCATTAGGTACAGGAGGTAATGATTGGAATAAATACTGGAATTTTCCTTGTCTTTATATTTACAGTTACATAAAAGGTAAGTAATTAGAGTATAATATTTATTTATTTCACAGTGTGAGCCAGAGATAACGTGTGGAACAGGCTCTTCCTGCCCAACAACCTGCATCACCCATTTAACCCTGGCCTAGTCACAGGACAATTTACAATGGCCAATTAACCTACTAACCAGCACGTCATTGGGGCGTGGGAGGAATCTGGTGCAGCTAGAGAAAACCCGTATGGCTCACGGGGAGAACGTACGGACTCCTCACAGGCTGCACTGAAATTGAACTCCGAACTCCAGAATGGCCCCAGCTGTAACAGTGCTAACCCCAAGCTAACCACTCTGCTACCAAAGGGCCTTGTATATTCCAAACTTTCACTCACTTAGAATGATCCAGACACAGTTTAGATTTATGTTTCTTGTTATGATGAAGAAATAATTAAACAACATTAAAATTCAAAAACCAGAAGTGCAAAGGGACTTGGGCGTCCTTGTGCAGGATTCCCTAAAGCTTGCTGGTTGAGACAGTTCTGAGGAAGGTAAATGCAGTGTTAGCATTCATTTCAAGAGAACTAGAATATAAGAGCAAGGAGTTGATGCTGAGGCTTTATAAGGCACTAGTCAGACTGTACTTGGAGCAGTTTTGGCCCTTTATCTCAGAAAAGGCGTGTTGGCATTGGAGGGAGTCAAGAGGAGGTTCACACATGAATCATTCTGGGAATGGAAGGGTTATTGTATGAGGAGTGTTTGAAGGCTTTGAGCCTGTATTCTCTAAAGTTTAAAAGAACGAGGGAGGGATCTCATTGAAACTTATTGAACATTGAAAGGCCTAGATAGAGTGGATGTAGAGAGGATGCTTCCTGCAGTGGGGGAGTCTAGGACCAGAGGATACAGGTTCAAAACAGAGACATCCATTTAGAACTGAGATGAGAAGGGATTTCTTTAGCCAGAGGATGTGAATCTGTGGAATTCATTGGCACAGATGACTGTGGAGGATCAGTCACTGAGTATATTTAAAGAGGAGATTGATAATCAAGGTATCAAGATGTCAAAGTTTATGGGGAGAAGGCAAGAGAATGGGGTTGAGAGGGATAATAAATCAGCCATGATTTATGGAGCATGGAGCATGCTCAACGGGCTGATTGGCCTAATTCTGCTTCTATGTCCTCTGTTCTTATTTGCTCCAACAAACAAATTATATGCTCTTACCAGCCACTGCCGAATTTTGTACAGGTGCCAGAGCCTGTATTTTCATAATCACCAGGATTACAACCACTTTCTGGATAACTTAACTCCTTTAAACTTCTAAAAGGGTTGCGTAGAATACTACGAGCCCAGTTCACTGGCTCCTGGATGGACTGATGGCGAGGGAGCTGTGTTGGCTTGGTTGTTGCAGGAATTACAAGCAATCCGACTGCAAGACCCTACAAAGGATTGCGAGAGCTGCTGAGAGGATCATCAGGGTCTCTTCCTCTCATCAGAGATACTTATCAGGAACGCTGCATACTCAAGGAACTTAGCATTGCCAGTGATCCCTCCCATCCATCCAACAATCTCTTTAACCCCCACTACCATCAGATCTCTTCCTCCCATCAGAGATATTTATCAGGAGTGCTGTGAATGTAGGGCCCTTAGCATTGTCAGTGATCCCTCCCATCCGTCCAACAATCTCTCTGACCCTCAAGCATCAGGCAGGATGTACGGTAGCATTAGGTCAGGGACCGTTAGGTTAGGAAACAGCTTGCTCCCCCGGCCATAAGACTACTGACTTCCCTGCCAACACCCAGGTTTCATCACGTATGAAGCACCAGTAGTATTGTACTGTTTACTTTTTAACTTGTGTCGTAAATGCAGCTTATGCTAACTGTAAATCTGAGATAGAAGCTAACCTTGAGGCTGGTGGTACGTGCTTTCAGAATATTGTATCTTCTGCCTGATGGGAGGGGGGAGAGAATATCCAGTGTGGAGGGAGTCTCTCTGCTTTACTGAGGCTGGAATTGTAGACAGAGTCCACAGAGAGGAGGCTGGTTCCTGTGCTGAGCTGTGTCCACAACTCTCTGCAGTTTCTCGTGGTCACATGCAGAGAAGTTGCTGTATCAGACCGTGATGCATTCAAAATGGGCAGGAATGGATGGGGACATCTCCAATTTCTTTGGCCTCCCGAGGAAGTAGAGGTGTTGTTGAATTTTTGAGGCTGTGACATCAGCTTGGTTCTGTTGTGTATTTACTATATCAGTAACATATTTTAAAAATTGCCCCATTTTTTATAATTGCTTAGTTGGGACAGTAAGGATGCCAGGCAGGATAGCTGAATTCTCCTCTTGTGGGATGTGAGAAGGCGGGGAGACCTCCAGCGTCCCTGAACACTACAACTGTGAGAAGTTCATCCAGCTGCAGCTTCTAATAAACCATGTTAAGAAGTTGGAGCTGGATGAGCCCCGGATCATTCAGGAGGCTGAGGGTGTGATCGATTGGTAGTTATAGTCAAGGTGCAGGACACAGGAAACTGGGTGACGGCCAGTAACAGGAAAGCGGGCAAGGGACCAGTTCAGGATACCCCTGTGGCCATCCCCTTCAACAACAGGTATATCACTTTGGATACTGTCAGGGGTAGGGGGGAATGACCCACTAGAGAAAAATCACAGTCTCTGGCACTGAGTGTCCCTCTGTGACTCAGAAGGGAAGTGGAGAGAAAAGGCATGCTGTGGTGACAGGGGATTTGTTAGTGAGGGGAACAGAAAGTAGTTTCTGTGGATAAGAACAAGATTTCCAGATGGCATATTGCCTTCTGGGTGCCAGGGTCCGGGGACATCTTGGATTGATTCCTCAGCATTCTTAAGTGGGAGGGTGAACAGCCAGAGATTGTGTCCATGTAGGTACCAATGACATGGGTAGGAAGATTGAGGCTTTGCAAAGAAAGTTCAGGGAGTTAGGTGCTAAGTTAAAGGGCAGGACCTCCAGGGTTGTGATCTCAGGGTTGCTACCCATGCCATGTGCCAGTAAGGACAGAACTAGGAAGATTATACAGTGTAATAGATGACTAAGGAGTTGGTGTAGGGGGGAGGGCAAATGATTTTTGGATCATTGGACTCTCTCTCCCTGGGAAAGTGGGACTTGTACAGAAGAGATGGTTTGCCCCTGAACTGGGGGGCGGCAGGAGGACTAATATCCTAGTGGGAAAGTTTGTTAACGCTGCATGGTGGGGTTTAAACTGGAGTTACAGGGGGTTGGGAACCAGAGTGCCACTACAGTAGTGGAAAGGTCATGGAGATAGATGTTAGTAAGATCTCAGACATCAGTAATCAAAAGTTCGTGCACGGTGTCCTGAGCTACGTGTATTTCAATGCAAGAAGTATCTAGGAAAGGTGGATGAGGTCAGAGCATGGATCAACTCCTGGGATTATGATGTTGTAGCCAGTAGTGAGACCTGGTTGTGGAGGGGCAGAACTGGCAGCTTAATATTTTGGGGTTCTGTTGTTTTCGACATGACTGAGCAGGAGGGGTTAAAGGAGAAGGAATGACGTTACTAGTCAGGGAAAATGACACGGCAGTGCTCTGTCAGGACAGACTGGAGAACTTGACTGGTATGCATTAGGGGAGGAAGTGAAAAATAACAAAGGTATGCTCAAGTTTCCATAAGAGGAAGTGGAGGGATGAGTTAGTAAATTTGCTGATGACACAAAGGTTGGGGGTGTTGTGGATAGTGTGTCAGAGATTACAGCAGGACATTGACAGAATGCAAAACCGGGCTGAGAAGTTGAAGATGGAGTTCAACTCAGATAAGCGTGTGGTGGTTCATTTTGGTAGGTCAAATATGATGGCAGAATATAGTATTAATGGTAAGACTCTTGGTAGTGTGGAGGATCAGAGGGATCTTGGGGTTCGAGTCCATAGGATGCTCAAAGCTGCTGAGCAGGTTGACTCTGTGGTTAAGAAGGCCCATCGGTGTATTGGCCTTCATCAATCGTGGGATTGAGTTTAAGAGCCGAGAGGTAATGTTGCAGCTATATAGGACCCTGGTCAGACCCCACTTGGAGTACTGTGCTCAGTTCTGGTCACCTCACTAAAGGAAGGATGTGGAAGTCATAGAAAGGGTGCAGAGGATGTTGCCTGGATTGAGGAGCATACCTTATGAGAACAGGTTGAGTGAACTCGGCCTTTTCTCCTTGGAGTGATGGAGGATGAGGGGTGACCCGATAGAGGTGTATAAGATGATGAGAGGCATTGATCATGTGGATAGTCAGAGGCTTTTTCCCAGGGCTGAAATGCTGTTTTGTGTGTATGTGTGTATGGCCTCCATCGGTCATGGTTGACTATGGCTACTGCGCCTCTGGTAGTCACTGGGAGTGGCCTCTCCAGGGCAGATTTGATATGGAGATCCGTCTGTTGCCCATACAGTGAGACCCCCCCCCCCCATGCTGACGACGGGTCCAAAGGAACAACGGAACTCGATACAGTTTGGTGCCAGCAGCGTCGCAGGAGTTGCCGAGCCGGTGCTGGGTACAGCAGTCAGCCACCTTCGGGACTCCGACTCCGGATTTTTCCTCGGGGTTTACTCCCAAAGCCTTTCCCGTGAGCGGGTATAGCCACAAGGCAGTGGAGGTTTGAAATCGGAGTACTCCCTCTCCTAGATAAGCTACCATCCGTGGTTAACAAGCCCATCTACCCGGATCAACTGGTTTTAAGGTGCCAGTGGCCCGCCTTTACCCCTTCTCCTGTCAGTGAAAACAGCTCTGCCGGGCATAAGAACTAAGTCACACATGAAGGCCAGGAGTCTGACTTGGTTGTCAGAGACTGTTAGAGACGCACGGCATGAAGGGCATTTGTTTAACGGTGGGAGCTCGGCCCCACTACCATCCTTCAGCTATGACTACCCTTGGAGGTGGCTATCATGAGAGGGCACAGTTTTAAGATGCTTGGAAGTAGGTACAGAGGGATTTTTTATGCAGAGAGTGGTGAGTGTGTGGAATGGGCTGCCGGTGATGGTAGTGGAGGTGGATATGATAGGGTCTTTTAAGAGACTCCTGAATAGGTACATGAAGCTTAGAAAAATAGAGAACTATTATGTTCCTTTGTTTCTAAATTAATGGGATTATATTACAGATCACTCAATAGTGTGAGAGATTTAGAGGAACAAATTTGTAAAGAGATTGCAGACTGTTGCAAGAAAAATAAGGTTGTTATAGTAGGTGATTTTAACTTTCCACCTTTACAAGACCGTGAGACTAGAACAGAATTAGGCCATTTGGCCCATTGAGTCTGCTCCGCCATTTCATCATGACTGGTCCAACTTTCCTGTCAGCCCCAGAACCCTGCCTTCTCCCCAAATCCCTTCATGCTCTGACCAATTAAGAATCAATCGACCTCTGCCTTGAATACACATAAAGACTCCACAGCTGCCTGTGGCAATGAATTCCACAGATTCTCCACTCTCTGCCTAAAGAAATTCCTCCTCATCTCTATTCTAAAAGGACACCCGGCTATTCTGAGGCTGTAGCCTCTGGCCCTAGACTCTCCCACAACAGGAAACATCTTATCCATATCCACTCTATGAAGGCCTTTCACCAATCAACACACAGAAAATGCTGGTGGAACGCAACAGGCCAAGCAGCATCTATAGGAAGAAGTGCAGTCGATATTTTGGGCCGAGACCTTTTGGCAGGACTAACTGAAAGAAGAGCTAGTAAGAGATTTGAAAGTGGGAGGGGGAGGGGGAGATACAAAATGATAGGAGAAGACCGGAGGGGGAGGGATGAAGTTAAGAGCTGGAAAGGTGATTGGCGAAAGGGATACAAAACTGGAGATGGGAAAGGATCATGGGACAGGAGGCCTAGGGAGAAAGAAAGGGGGAGGGGAGCACCAGAGGGAGATGGAGAGCAGGAAAGGCGTGATTGTGAGAGGGACAGAGAGAGAAAAAAGAGAGAAAAGAAGAAACAGAAGGGAAAAAATAAGAAAAAAATAAGGGATTCGGTAAGAAGGGGAGGAGGGGCATTAATGAAATTTAGAGAAGTCAATGTTCATGCCATCAGGTTGGAGGCTATCCAGCCGGTATATAACGTGTTGTTCCTCCAACCTGAGTGTGGCTTCATTTTGATGGTAGAGGAGGCCATGGATAGACACATCAGAATGGGAATGGGACGTGGAATTAAAATGTGTGGCCACTGGGAGATCCTGCTTTCTCTGGCGGACTGAGCGTAGGTGTTCAGCGAAACGCTCCCAGTCTGCGTCGGGTCTCACCAATACATAGAAGGGAAGTGTAAGTGTAAGGGCAGGTGTAGGTGTTCGGCACAACCTTGTGGGCCAAGGGGACTGTATTGTGTTGTAGGCTTTCCATGTTGCTACTTGTTCTGCTCACGAGGATAAGTGCCGGGAGGGACCCTCACCACCATTCAGGGACAAATGCTACACCTGCCCCTACACTTACACCTCCTCCCTCACCACCATTCAGGGCCCCAGACAGTCCTTTCAGGTGAGGCGACACTTCATCTGTGCGTCGGCTGGTGTGGTATACTGCGTCCGGTGCTCCCAGTGTGGCCTTTTATATATTGGTGAGATCCGACGCAGACTGGGAGACCGTTTCGCTGAACACCTACGCTCTGTCCACCAGAGAAAGCAGGATCTCCCAGTGGCCACACATTTTAATTCCATGACCCATTCCCATTCTGATATGTCTATCCATGGCCTCCTCTACTGTCAAAATGAATCCACTCTCAGGTTGGATGAACAACACCTTATATTCCGGCTGGGTAGCCTCCAACCTGATGGCATGGACATTGACTTCTCTAACTTCCATTAATGCCCCCCTCCCCTTCTTACTCCATCCCTTATTTATTTATTTATCTACCTATCTATTTATCTATCTATCTATCTATCTATCTATCTATCTATCTATCTATCTATCTATCTATCTATCTATCTATCTATCTATCTACCTATCTGTCTATTTATTTATTTATTTACCTATTTATCTATTTATTTATTTATTTATTTCCTTTTTTTCTCTTCTTTCCCTCTCTCTGCCCCCTCTGACAATCATACCTTCCCTGTTCTCCATCTCCCTCTGGTGCTCCCCTTCCCCTTTCTTTCTCCCTAGGCCTCCCGTCCCATGATCCTTTCCCTTCTCCAGCTCTGTATCCCTTTTGCCAATCAACTTTCCAGCTCTTAGTTTCACCCACCCCCTCAGGTCTTCTCCTATCATTTCCGATCTCCCCTCCCCCCCACTTTCAAATCTCTTACTATCTTTTCTTTCAGTTAGTCCTGACGAAGGGTCTCGGCCCGAAATATCGACAGCACTTCTTCCTATAGATGCTGCCTGGCCTGCTGCGTTCCACCAGCATTTTGTGTGTGTTGCTCGAATTTCCAGCATCTGCAGATTTCCTCGTGTTTGCCTTTCACCATTCGATAGGTTTCAATTAGGTCATCCATCATCCATCAGGATCCTAGTGAATACAGGCCCAGAGCCATCAAATGCTCTTCGTAGGACAAGCCTTTCAATCCAGGAATAATTTTTGTGAACTTCCTTTGGACCTCTCCATTTTCAACACATCCTGTCTAAGATATGGAGCTCAAACCTGCTCCAAGTGAGGCCTCACAAGAGCTTTATAAAGTCTCAGCATTAAATCCTTGTTTTTATATTCTAATCCTCCTGAAATGAATGCTGAAATGGCAACTTGTCAAAAGCTTTTTGAAAATCCAAGTACAGAACATCAGCTGATTCTCCTTTGGCTATCCTGTTTGTTATTTTAAAAAAATTTCAACAGATTTGTCAGGCAAGATTTTCCTTTGAGGAGACCATGCTGACTATGGCCTTTTTTATCATGTGTCTCTAAGTACCCTGAGACCTCATCTTTAATAATTGATTCCAACCTCTTCCCAAACACTGAGGTCAGCATAACTGACCTAGCGTTTCCTTTCTTCTCTCTTCTTGAAGAATGGAGTGACATTTACAATTTTCAGTCTTCCAGAACCTTTCCAGAATCTAATGATTCTTGAAAGATCATTACTAATGCCTCCACAATCTCTTCAGCCACCTCCTTCAGAACCTCTGTTGGTATTTAAAAGCTTCCCAATCCACTAACTTCCCATTAATATTTGCTCTATTATATGTCCTCTCTTTGGCTTTTATGTTGGTTTTGACATCTCTTATTATCCATGGTTGTGTCATCTTGCCTGCAAAATACTTCTTCCTCTCTGGGATGTATATATCCTGTGCCTTCCGAATTGCTTCCCAGAGATTTAGCCATTGGTGCTCTGCTGACATTCCTGCCAGTGATTTTTTCCAATGAATTCTGGCCAACTCCTCTCTTGTGCCTCTGTAGTTCCCTTTACTCCACTGTAATACTGATACATCTGACTTTAGCCTCTCCTTATCAAATTCGGGGTGAATTCATATTACAATCACTTTCCCCGAAGGGTTCTTTTACCTTAAACTCTCTAATCAATTCTGGTTCATTGAACAACACCCAGAATGGCTGATCCCCTGGTGAGCTCAACCATGAGCTGCTCCAAAAAGTCATTTTGTAGGCACTCTACAAATTCCCCCTCTTGGAATCCAGCACCAACCCGATTTTCCCAATCTATTTGCATTTTGAAATCCCCCATGACTATTGTAATAATGCCCTTTCAGCATGCATTCTCTAGCTCCCATTTAAATTTGTAGACCTCATCCTTACTACTGTTTGGGGGATTTGTATACAACTCCCATCAATGTCTTTTCACCCTTGCAGTTCCTTAGCTCGATCCACAATGATTCATCACCTTCTCACCTTATGTCACCTCAATATAACGATTTGATTTCATTGTTTACCAACAGAGCAAAGCTGCTCCATCTGCCTTGCTTCCTGTCCTTTTGTTTTAATGTGTATTCAGCTATAATCTTCTTTCAGCCATGATTCATGATGTCTACATCATACCTGCCAATCTGCAACTGTACTGCAAGTTCCTTATTCCATATACTGCACGCATTCAGATACAACACCTTCGGTACTGGATCACCCCTTCCGACTTTATCCATCTCTTAAGTTGCAACTCATCCTGTTGACTGCAATTTTCCCCTCTCCTTACTACACATTGCCTCTGCTTGTAAACATCATCTTCAGCACTATCTTCCGCTTTTCCCACGATTCTTCTTGCATTGAAATATACACAGCTCAGGACACTAGTCACACCATGCTCAACCTTTTGATTCCTAACTTTGTCTGAGGTCTTACCAACATCTGTCTCCACAACCTTTCCACTAACTGTTCTGGCACTCTGGTTCCCATCCCCTGCAACTCTAAACCTTACCATGCAGTGTTAACAAACCTTCTTGCTAAGATGTTAGTCAGCCTCCAGTTCAGGTGCAAACCATCCCACCTGTATAGGACCCACCTGCCCTGGAAGAGAGCCCAATTCCCTTCCTCTTACACCAACTCTTTAGCCATTTATTAAACTGAATAATCTTAGCACTTGGCATGGGTAGCAATCCTGAGATCATAACCCTGGAGGTCCTGCCCTTTAACCAGGCACCTAACTCCCTGAACTCCATATGCCGAACCTTGTCACTCATCCTACCCATGTCATTGATATCTAAATGGACCACGACCTCTGGCTGTTCACCCTCCCTACTTAAGAATGCTGAGTACCCGATCTAACAAGTCCCAGGCCCTGCCACTCAGGAGGCAACATACCATCTGGGAATCTCGCTCTTACCCACCGAACTTCCTGTCCATTCTTCTAACTAACGAATTACCTATCACCACAACATGTATTTTCTCCTCCCTTCCCTTCTGAGTCACAGATTCAGACTCAGTGCCAGAGACCCGACAACTGTGACTTTCCTCTGTTAGGTCAACCCCACATCAGTATCCAAAGTGATAAACCTGGTGTTGAGGGGGATGGCCACAAGGTTACTCTACACTGGCTTCTTCACCTCTTTCCCCTTCCTGACTGCCACCCAGTTTCCTGTGTCTGGACCTTGGGTATAACTACCTCTCTATGTCCTATCTATTACTCCTCCCAAATGATCTGGAGTTCATCCAGTTCCAGCTCCAACTCCTTAATGTGGTTTTGATAGAAGCTGTGGCTGGATGAACTTCTCGCAGTTGTACTCGTCAGGGACGCTGGAGGTCTCCCTGCCTTCCCACATCCTGCAAAAGGAGCATTCCACTATCCTGTCCGGCATCTCTACTGTCCTAGTCGAGCAGATATAAAGAGAAAAAAACTTAACCTTGAGCTTTTCTTTACTTTGATTTACTCTACACAAAGTCTCGCTTTGCTTAAGCCTCAAGATCAGCAGCCTGACTCTGTCCACTCCATGTTGACTGGGACTCCAGTACTGTAAAAGGACTAGATGAGATAGAGTTTGTCAAATATGTTCTGAAAATTTCCTTCCTCAGTATGTAGAAGTCGCAACAAGACAGTGTGCAGTACTTGATCCGCTATTAGGGAATGAGACAGGGCAAGTGTATTCAAAAGTGAACTTTTGAGAGTACAAAGCTTGTGTGTGCTGGTCAGAATAAAAGGTAAAGATAACAAGTGTAGGGAAACTTGGCTTTCAAGAGATATTGAGGCCCTAATTAAGAGAAAAAAGGGAGGGTCATTGCAGGTGTAGGCAGGTAGGAACAAATGAGGTGGGTGCTTATGGAGTATAGGAAATGCCAGAGAACACCGAAGAAAGCAATCAAGAGGGCTAAAAGAAGGCATGAAATTTCCCTAACATACACGGTGACGGAGAATCCTAAGGGAGTCTACAGACACGTTAAGAGCAAAAGGATTGCAAGGGACAAAATTGCCCCCCTGGAAGATCTGAATAGCAATCCATGTGTGGACCCAAAACAGATTGGGTGATTTTAAATAAATTCTTTGCATCTGTATTCACTCAGTAGACTGACACAGAATCTACAGAAATGAGGCAAAGTGGCACCAACTTCATGGACCCTGTACAGATTACAGAGGAGGGGTGTTTGCTATCCCGGGGCAAATCAGGGCGGATAAACCCCCAGAGCCTGACAAGCTGTTCCCATGGATGCTATGGGAGGCAAGTGCAGAAATCGCTGGGGCGATATATTTAAATCATCCTTAGTGACAGGAGAGGTAGCAGAGGATTAGAGGATAGCTAATGTTATTGGAGAATAGCTGTTTATAAGACAGGCTCTAAAAATAAACTAGGAAATTATAGGCCAGTGAGTCTGACATCAGTTGTGAGAAAGTTATTGGAAGATATTCTAAGGGACTGATAGAAGTATTTGGATAGACATGGACTGATTAAGGATAGTCAGCATGGCTTCATGCGTGATAAGTCATGTCAAACCAATCTTACAGAGATTTTGAGGAAGTTACTAGGAAAATGGATGAAGGCAAGGCAATGGATGTTGTTTACATGGCATTTGACAAGGTCCCACATGGGAGGTTGGTCCAGAAGGTTCAGTCGCTCTGCATTCAAGATGAGGTACCCCACCTCATCATAAGTGTGTGCCTCACTACAGTAAAAACAAACAGTTAAGCGTTCATCCCAGTTTCCCGTGTTTTTCTTTTGATTTAAATGAAGCTGAATTGACTACCGAACATGTTGAAGCATAGCTTATTTTTTTCTTTGAAAGGAAAATGAGACACTTGAGTTTTTCAAAAAGCACAGTGAGTGGTTTGATTAAAAAAGAAGTGCAGCACATCTTTTCTTCCACAAGAGAAGAAAAACGTTCCAGTTAAAAAAAGGCAGAATAGAAACGAAATTCACAGGTTCATGAACAGTGAGTACAGACTGACAATAATAAATTAAAAAGGATCAGAAATGGCTGGCTACATCGGAAACACTCAATAGCACTGGCTAATATATACTGAGTGAATTGAGCAGTATTTTGTAGGAAATTTTTGTAGCAAATAAAATAGCCAATGAAAAGCGAGTGCCAATTTTGCTAAATGCGTTGGGTGGAAAAGTATCCAGTTCAACTGCTCCAACCAAACCAACTGAAACGAGCTTTGCTGATATCGTGAACATAATGTAAACACATTTAGAACCAAAACCATTGTTGACTGCAGAATGCTTTAGGTTTCATAGGCAGAATCAAAAGGCTGGGGAGTCCATTTCAGCCAACGTGGCTGAATTGAAAAATTGTCTGAGCATTATTAATTCAGTGATAGGCTTAATGATGCACTGAGAAATCATTTAGTTTGTGGAATATTACAAGAAAGCTTTCAAAAAATGCTCATAACTAAATCACAACTCACATTTAAAAGGGCAGTTGAAATTGCTGTCTCAATGGAAACAGCAGACAGAGATTAATTCCTGAGATTAATACGAGGTTAATTCCTGGGATGTCCGGACTGTCTGGGCTAGAGGTTAGAGAGTCTGGGCTTGTACACGCTGGAATTAAGGAGATTGAGAGGGGATCTGATTGAAACATATAAGATTATTAAGGGATTGGACTAGAGGCAGGAAATATGTTCCAGATGCTGGGAGAGTCCAGTACCAGAGGGCATGGTTTGAGAATAAGGGGTAGGTCATTTAGGACAGAGTTAAGGAAAAACTTCTTCTCCCAGAGAGTTGTGGGGGTCTGGAATGCACTGCCTCGGAAGATGGTGGAGGCCAATTCTCTGGATGCTTTCAAGAAGGAGCTAGATGGGTATCTTATGGATAGGGGAATCAAGGGATATGGGGACAAGGCAGGAACCAGGTATTGATAGTAGATGATCAGCCATGATCTCAAAATGGTGGTGCAGGCTCAAAGTGCCGAATGGTCTTCTTCTGCACCTATTGTCTATTGTCTATTGAGATGCGATTGAATTGCCATCAGGAATGAAAATGAGCATGAACAAAATTGCAATGTTAAACAGAAACCAACGTGGCTGAACAAGTTGTGCTCCCATACACCAGACCAATGCAGGTTTAAATGTGAAACTTGCAGAACTTGTAACAAAATAGGATGCATAAAAAGTTCATGTCAGTCAGACAAAAATACATTTACTGCTCAGGGAAGAGAAAAAGATAAAAAGTCAAGTTGCAGTTTCAAAAAGAGCACAAATCAGCATGCTTTTGATGAAATATCTGATAGTGATAAGAGTGACAAGGAAACATAGAACACATACAGCACAATACAGGCCACTTGGACCACAAAGTTGTGCCGAACATGTCCCTACCTTAGAACCACCTAGGCTTTACCCATAGCTCCATGTAGCCATCAAGGAGTCTCTTAAAAGACCCTATCATTTCCACCTCCACCACCACTGCTGGCAGCCCATTCCACACACTCACCACTCTCTGTATAAAATATTTACCCCTGACATCTCCTCTGTATCTACTTCCAAGCGCCTTAAAACTATGCCCTCTTGTGCTAGCCATTTCAGCCCTGGGAAAAAGCCTCTGACTATCCACACGATCAATGCCTCTCATTACCTTATCCACCTCGATTAGGTCACCTCTCATTCTCCGTCACTCCAAGGAGAAAAGGCCGAGTTCACTCAACCTATCCTTATAAGGCATGCTCCCCAATCCAGGCAACATCCATGTAAATCTCCTCGGCATCTTTTGTATGGTTTCCACATCCTTCCTGTAGTGAGGTGACCAGAACTGAGCACAGTGCTCCAAGTGGGGTCTGACCAGGGTCCTATATAGCTGCAACATTACCTCTTGGCTCTTAAACTCAATCCCACGATTGATGAAGGCCAATGCACCGTATGCCTTCTTAACCAGAGTCCTATGGACTCGGACCTCAAGATCCCTCTGATCCTCCACACTGCCAAGAGACTTACCACTAATACTATATTCTGCCATCATATTTGACCGACCAAATGAACCACCTCACACTTACCTAGGATGAACTCCATCTCTGGGCTGAGTAGTCTTGAGATTTAGAATGTGAAAGGTAACAATAGACAAGCAATGTGAATGAGAAATTAATTTAAATGGAATTGGACTGTGACTCATATTTTATTCATTCCACAAAATGAGCCTGAACAGCATTTCAAACACACTGACCTGAAGCCTGCTGATAGACAAGTAGCTGAAGAAGCATAGAAGAGAGCAGCAAGTAGCCTGCTGGAGGAGCTCAGCTTTTGTTAAATGGAAAGGCATTGTCAGCACTTCCAGTTGAGAACTGGCAAAAGCCTTCCTGGTTCTAGCACCTGCGTTGACAAGCTGCGACACTGACAATTCCTTTCCCCCAAACACAGTTCCTCAAAGCAGATTGAGATTTTGCTGAAATCAGAAGGTACAGGAACCCCAAATCCCACTCCACCACATTCAGGAACAGTTATTACCCCTCAACCGTCACGTTCCTAAACCAGAGGGGATAACTTCAAGCTCAAGCTTATTGTCACCTGACTGTACAACTACACAACCAAATGAAGCAATGTTCCTCCGGACCATGGTGCACCTACAAAATATACACTCATCCCAACACTGACTCCACGACCAATAAACCCATTGTTAAGGAATCTACAACTCCTGTTCTTGATATTTTTTGCTTATTAATTTATTTTTTCCCTCAGCTCAAGCTGGTAAAACCTGAGGGTCAGGCAAAGCCAAGCACGTTCACTTGTCAGTTGCTAGGAACCTTTGGACTATTCTGGTGGTGTTTAATATTGTGGCTTTTCTGAAGGTCTACATAGATTTTACTGTGTAACTGTTGATGGTGTTTGTCCCTGTATCCTGTTATGTCAGTCTCAAGTTCCATTACTTGGTAATAAACACATATTATGAACGTGTTTACTTCTAATGACCATTTCAAGTGTGTCTTTCTTCTCTTAACTGCTTCAGTGGCCTCAGGTGTAAGTGGACTGATCTCCTGAGAAATACTTGCAACAGTCGCAGGCTGTGGTGTTGGTGGACAACTTTGAATGCTGGGGTTTCCCAGTGCCTGCCCACTTATTCAGCGGGGCATCGCTAGTGGTTCACTTACTGTAATGCCCAGTGCTAGCTCCCCAGGCAGCGCAGTACCACTCTCTCCTGTAAACGCCTAAAGTGAAGATATTGCTTTTTATACCTACAGCCAGGTTTTAGATTCAGCCGCTCCTAACATGAAGAGCAGAGCATCACCCAGTCTGGGTACAGGTTATTATTATTATTGTTAAAGTTTTCTTTTTGGATTTGCACCACTTGTTGTCTTTTGCACTTTCCATCTGTCTTGTGCATTTCTTCATTGATTCTATTGTGTTTCTTTCTATTTACGATGAAAGCCTGAAAGAAAGTGAATTTCTAGGTAATATATGATGGCATATGTGTACTTTGATAATAAATTTGCTTTGACCTTTTGCATATTCATAATTCATTTCCCCTGCAACACAGACCGTGCTTGGCCTGGTGAGTTCATCCTTCAGATTATATGTGCTCCAGTATCCAGCTTCTATGCTCCATTGTGTTTTCAAGTGTAGAAGGCAGTCTGTCTCAAGAGGCTGTGCCAGTATAAACCCCTCAAACTCACCTTGTAAATCTGCCAATGATGAATAAACATAATATTTCTTTGCGTGATTTGGCTTTCCTGATCCTGGGCTTATTTGGAATACTTTGCCTTTTCATGTATGAAATATGTTTCATTTGCTTCCTTGCTAACAAATACCAATTCTCTCATTGTAGCATTAAGCCAACATTCTTGTTTTAACTGATTAAAACGATGTGTTTTACTTGCAAGTCATCTATGCCATCCCTGCACCTGGCAAATGGAAAATATTTTCTGTAACAACAATTCCTTGTTCCTGCTCTTGAAATGTTTTGGAATGTGTTCCATTGCTCCTAATGCCATGTGAATATTCAAATGCCAAGAGCTCTTGTTAAATCATTGCTTCTTATTATTCTTGAGAACATAGCAGAAGTGGAATAATACCTGATGATTCAACATTGGAAAAATTTCTATGTAAAGAATGTTTAAAAAGCTTCTCATTTTCCATCTGGGTAGCTCCAGCATGACGGTATGAACACCAATTTTTCCAATTTCCCATCATTTCTTCCCCTTTCCTCCTTCTCTTCTGTTCCATTCCTTATTCTAGCCACTGTCTCATTCCTTCTCTTCTCCTCACCTGCCTATCATCTCCCTCTGGTGCCTCTCCTCCTCCTCTTTCTCCCATGGTCCACACTCCTCTCCTCTTAGATTCCTTCTTCCCCAGCCCTTCACTTCTTTCTCCTATCACCTCCCAGCTTCTTACATCATCCTCCCTCTCCCACCCACCCAGCTTCCTCCTCACCTATCACCTGTCAGCTTGTGCACTTACCCCTCCCACCCCCACCTTATTCCGGCTTCTTCCCCCTTCCTTTCCAGTCCCTAAGAAGGATCTTGGCCTGAAGCATCAACTGTCTTTTCATTTTCATAGAGTTCCTCCAGCATTTTGTGTGTGTTACTCTGGATTTCCAGCATCTGCATTTCTTTCCATTTGGATTTCTTTCCATTTTCACTTATTCCACAATCCGATTTTCTTGCTCCTCTTTTGTTGAAACAAAATAAAATAATTTTCAAAATTCAGTTGGTAACCACAATTCTTTAAAGATAAAGGTAAAGAATAAGACTAGCTATTGTCACATGTACTTTGAAACATCAAACCCTCCAATGAAATGCATCATTTGCACCAATGGCCAACGACTTGAGTTCCCAACCTTTTTTTATGTCATGCACCAATACCACTAAGCAAGGTGTCTGTGGACCTCTAGTTGGGGACCCCTGGTCAACACAGTCTGAGGTCATGCTGGGATCACTCTTCATGTGCCAACATAACTTGCCCACAACTTACTAACCCTAACCTGTATGCATTTGGAATGTGAGAAGAAAGCAGAGGAAACCCATGTGGTTATGGGGGAAATGAAGTATCTCCTTCCAGAGAGCAGGGGGAATAGGACACCGACCTGTGATCATGGTACTGTAACAGTGTTATGCTAAACACTACATTATTGTGCCACCCTGAGGAGATCAAATCTTCAGGGAATCTCCAGGGAGAATGTGCTATAAATGATCTTGGAATATGTGTTCAATTCTGACTGCCTTATTATAGAAAGGATGTGGAAGCTTTAGAGAGGGTACAGAAGAGATTTATCAGGATGCTGCCTGGATTAGAGGACATGTCTTGTGAAGATAGGTTCAGCAAGCTGAGGCTTTTCTCTTTGGGGTGAAAGAGGATGAGATGTGACTTGATAGAGGTGTGCAAGATAATAAGAGGCATAGATCTAAAAGGGTGGAAACGTGCCATGTCGTATGACATGGACGATCACAGTCTTCCATCTGTCTTTAATCTGCCTGTGGGGAAGACCCCCTTGATAATGTTGCTCTTAATCTTTTGTCTACCCATGTTCTTGGCAAATTTTTCTACAGAAGTGTTTTGCCATTGCCATCTTCTGGGCAGTGTCTTTACAAGAGGGGTGACTCCAGTTATTGTCAATACTCTTCAGGGATTGTCTGCCTGGCGTCAGTGGTATAACCAAGACTTGTGATATGTTCCAGCTGCTCATACATCCATCCACCACCTGACCCGTGGCCTCACGTGACCCTGATCGGGGAGCTAGCAGGGGAAAGAGCACCCGATTCCTCCCTTCATAGAGGAAGTACTGGGGGGATGACAGAGGTTGTTTTTCAGACAGAGAGTGGAATGCCCTTCTACGTTTGGTGATGTAAGCAAATGCCTATGTTAGGAACATTTAAGTTCAAGCTCAAGTTTATTGTCATCTGACTGTACATAAATACAATCAAATGAAACAACGTTCCTCCAACCACTGTGCACCCAAAAAACAAATATCACACACAGCACATAAAACAAAACATTACCACAAATAAGTAAATAAAATGTAATAAAGTATAATACAATTTAATTCAAAGCAAATATAAATTTAAGAGATTTTTAGGCAGATGGATGATAGAAGAATTGAGGGTTATGTGGGACAGAAGGATTAAACTGATCTTAGAGTAGGTTAAAGGGATGGCACAACATTGTGGGCTGAAGGGCCTGTACTATGTTGTAATGTTACATGTTCATCTATAATTTCCCAGCTTCTGTCACCATGTCCACTCTCCACTCCTCCATCTACCTGTCACCCCTTCTCACCTGGATCCACCTATCAGCTGCCAGCTTCTACTCCACCTCCTTCTTCACACCCTTTTATACTCTCTATCCCCCTCCCCCTTTATCTCATTATTTACCCACTGGGGCAGTGTGGTAGCATAGCAGTCAGTGCAATGACCTACAGCGGAGTGTTAGCGATCGGAATTCAACTCCTGCCACTGACCGTTTGCCACGTACTCATGTGGGAGGGAGAAACTAAAGCCAAATGTATCAGTATTACAGTGGAATAAAGAGAATTACAGATGGCCGAAGATGATTGGAAGGGGACACTAGCAGAGATGTCAGCGGACAGCAAGAACTGGAATTTCTGTGGTTGGATAGATACGTTCTAAAGGGAGAATGAGGTAACCATGGCTGACAAGGGAAGTCAAAGACAGCATTGAAGCAAGAGAGGGCATATAATAAAGCAACAATTAGCAGGAAGGTCAGAGAATTGGGAAGCTTTTAGAAACCAGCGGAAGGCAACCAAAATATAAGAAGAGAAAAAATTAAATATGAAGTTAAGCTTGCTAATAATATCAAAGGATACCAAAAGTTTTCCAGATATAGTATAAAGGGTAAAAGAGAGACAAGAGTGGATACTGGATTGCTAGAAAATGTCACTGGAGAGGTAGTAATGGGGACAAAGAAATGGTAGATGAACTTAAGTATTTTGTGTCATGCTTCACTGTGGAAGACACTAGCAGTGTGCCACAAATTTGAGAGTGTCAAAGGGCAGAAGTGAGTGTAGTTGCTATTACTAAGAAGAAGGTGCTTGGGAAGCTGAAAAGTCTGAAGGTAGTTAAGTCACCTGGACCAGATGGACTACACTCCAGGGTTCTAAAAGAGGTGGCTAAACAGATTGTGGAAGTATTAGTAATGATCTTTCAAGAATCATAAAGATTCTGCAAAGGTTCTGGAGGACCAGGAAATTGCAAATGTCACTACACACCTTAAGAAGGGAGGGAGGCAGAAGAAATGAAGTTTTAGGCCAGTTTGCCTGATCTCAGTGGTTGGGAGGGTGTTGGAGTCTATTATTAAGAATGAGGTTTTGGGGTATTTGGAGACATAACAAAGTTCAAAGTCAGCATGGATTCCAAAGGGGAAATCTTGTCTGGCATATCTTTTGGAATTAAAAACATAGAAACATAGAAAACCTACAGCACAATACAGGCCATTCAGCCCACAAAGCTGTACCAAACATGTCCTTACCTTAGAAATTACCTAGGGTTACCCACAGCCTTCTAATTTTCTGACCTCCATGTACCTGTCCAGGAGTCTCTTAAAAGACCCTGTCGTATCCGCCTCCACCACCATCGCCGGCAGCCCATTCCACGCACTCACCACTCTCTGAATAAAAAGCTTACCCCTGACATCTCCTCTGTACCTACTTCCAAGCGCCTTAAAACTTGCCCTCTTGTACTAGCCATTTCAGCCCTGGGGAAAAGCCTCTGACTATCCACACAATCAATGCCTCTCATCATCTTATACAACTCAGTCAGGTCACCTCTCATCCTCCGTCGCTCCAAGGAGAAAAGGCCGAGTTCACTCAGCCTATTCTCATAAGGCATGCTCCCCAATCCAGGCAACACCCTTGTAAATCTCCTCCGCACCCTTCCTATAGTTTCTACGTCTTTCCTGTAGTGAGGTGACCAGAACTGAGCACAGTACTCCAAGAGGGGTCTGACCAGGGTCCTATATAGCTGCAACATTACCTCTTGGCTCCTAAATTCAATTCCACAATTGATGAAGGCTAATACACCGTATGCCTTCCTAACCACAGAGTCAACCTGCACAGCAGCTTTGAGTGTCCTGTGGACTTGGACCCCAAGATCCCTCTGATCCTCCACACTGTCAGGAGTCTTACCACTAATATGATATTCTGCCATCATATTCTCACAGGCAGGTTTGTTAGAGATGTTGGGGAGGATGTAAACCAAAGTGAAGGGACTCAGGGTGGGACGGATGGTAAGAAAGTAAAGACAGCGTGCAGCCAGACTGTCAGGAAGGGCAGGCAGGTGATGGGACTTAGTTGCAGCCAACAGACTGAGTATCAAATCATTAGGGATGCAGAATCAGAAAGGATAGTAAATACAGTACTCAAGGTGTTCTATCCAAATGAGCGTAGTATAAGAAATAAGATGGATGATCTTGTTGCACTATTACAGACGGTCAGGTATGATGTTGTGGCCATCACTGAATCGTGGCTGAAGAATGGTTGTAGTTGGGAGCTGAATGTCCAAGGTTACATGTTGCATCGGAGGGATGGGAAGGGAGGCAGAGGGGTTGGTGTGGCTCTACTGGTAAAGAATGGCATCAAATCAGTAGGAAGATGTGACATAGGATCGGAAGATGTTGAATCCTTGTGGGATAAGTTAAGAAACTGCGAAATTAAAAGGACATTGATGGCAGTTATATACAGGCCTCCCAACAGTGACTGGGAGGTGGACCACAGATTACAACAGGAAATAGAAAAGGCGAGCCAAAACGGCAATGTTATGGTAGTCATGTGAGATTTTAACATGCAGGTCAATTGGGAAAATTCAGGTGAGTAATGGTTAGAGCTGTTGGGGAGGGTTTAAGCTAATTTGGCGGAGGTTGGGGGGTGGGAACTGGAGTGAAGGGACTTAGGATAGGATGGATAGTAAAAAAGCAAAGATAGCGTGCAGTCAGATTGTCAGGAAGGCCAGGTAGATGATAGGATAAAATTGCAGCCTGCAGGGTGAGTATCAGTGCATTAGGGATGCACAATCAAAATGGGGAGCAAATACAGTACTCAAGGTGTTATATCTCAATACAGGGAATATAAAAAATAAGGTGGATGATCCTGTTGCACTATTACAAATTGTCAGGAATGATGTTGTGGTCATCACTGAATCGTGGCTGAAGGATAGTTGTAGTTGGGAGCTGAATGTCCAAGGTTTCACGTTGATTCGGAGGGATAGGAAGGTTGGCAGAGTGGGTGGCGTGGCTTTGCTGTTAGACTGGCATCAAATCAATAGAAAGATGTGACATAGGATCAGAAGATGATGAATCCTTGTGGGTTGAGTTAAGAAACTGCAAGGTCTATACAGGCCTCCCAACACCAACTGGGATGTGGACCACAGATTACAATGGGAAATGGAAAACATTGTCTAAAGGGCAATGTTATGACAGCCATGGGTGATTTCAACATGCAGTTGATTGGGAAAACAGGTTCAAAGTCATTTAGATCACATTTCTTCCCCATTCTGATGTTTGATCTGAGCAACAACTGGACCTCTTGATCATGTCTATGTGTTTTTATGTGTTGAGTTGCATCCGCACGATTGGCTAATTGGATATTGGCATCAAAGAGCAGGTGTACACGTGTACCTGTTGGAAAATGCATGGTTGTGCACTTTGGTGGTAGAAATAAATGTGCAGACTACTTTCTAAATGGGGAAAAAATCCAAAAATCTGAGATGCAAAGATGCTGGGAGTCCTTATGCAGAACACCCTGAAGGTTAACTTGCAGGTTGAGACAATGGTGAGGAAGGCAAATGCAATGTTAGCATTAATTTTAAGAGGTCTGGAATACAAGAGCAGGGATGGGATGCTGAGGCTTCATAAAACGCCGGTGAGACCTTACCTAAGAAAAGATGCGCTGGTATTGGAGAGGGTCAGAGAAGGTTCAGAAGGATGATTTCAGGAATGAAAGGGTTATCATACAAGGAACATTGTACTTGCAGGAATTTAGAAGGATGGGGGGATCTCATTGAAACCTTTCAAATACTGAAACGCCTAGACTGAGTAGATATGGAAAGGATGTTTCCCATGGTGGGGGGAGTCTAGGACAAGATGGCAAGGATAGAGAGGCGTCCATTTAAAACAGAGATGCGGAGAAATTTCTTTAGCAAGAGGAATTTGTTACCACAGGCAGCTGTGGAGGCCAGGTCGTTGGGTACATTTAAGGCAGAGATTTAAGGCAGGTTCTTGATTGAACATGGCATCAAAGGTTACGGCGAGAAGAATGGGGAATGGGGCTGAGGAGGGGAAAAATGGATCAGCCATGATTGAAAGGTGGAGCAGACTCGATGGGCCAAAAGGCCTAATTCTGCTCCTATATCTTATGGTCTTACAGAAACATCCTCTTCATGTCCACTCTGCCTAGGCCTTTCAATATTAGATAGATCTCAACGAGATCCTCACTCATTCTTCTAAACTCCAATGAGTACAAGCTCGGAGCCATCAAATGCTCCTCATGTGTTAACCCCTTCATCCCAGGATCATTCTCATGAACCTCGTCCGGACTCTCTCCAATGCGCTCACTGCTCTCACTAAGGCCGCCCTGATAGGATTAGGTTCTCATTTGTTTAAGGTGCTTAGCAA
This sequence comes from Hypanus sabinus, assembly GCF_030144855.1. Lineage (NCBI taxonomy): Eukaryota > Metazoa > Chordata > Chondrichthyes > Myliobatiformes > Dasyatidae > Hypanus > Hypanus sabinus. The sequence continues at coordinate 103,248,094 of NC_082719.1, read as the reverse complement.
CCATTTTTTGAGCCGAAGCAAAAGGCCTGTAAAACTTCACCGTCAATTTTCATTCACTGTTGCATTGCTGGCAGAGCCTCGAGCTGTCATTGTTGTCTCCAACACATATTAGCAGAAAAATTAATGCCAAGATATTCCAGGCCAGGAATAAACAGTCAACGTTTTGAGATGGGCAGGTGAGGAGAGGATGAAGGGTCTCGGCCGAAAATGTGAACCGTTTATTCACTTCCACAGATGCCCTCTGATCTGCTGAGTTCCTCCACCATTTTGTGTGTGTGTTACTCTGGATTTCCAGCCACTGCAGAATAGAGTCACAAAGTGATAGAGAAATCTAGCACAGAAACAGGCCCTTCACCCCACCTAGTCCGTGCCAAACCATGTAATTGGCTGCTTCCTCCCAGACCACAGCCCTCCATATCTCTGCTACCCACGTACCTATCCAAACTTCCCTTAAACATTGAAATCGAGCTCACAGGCACCAGTTGTGCTGGCAGCTTGTTCCACTCTCTCACGATCCTGTGAGTGAAGGAATTTCCCCTCCTATTCCCTTTACACTTCCAGCATTCACTCATGAGCTCTGGTTGTAGTCCCTCCTAACCTCAGTGGAAAAAACCTGCTTGCATTTACCCTTTCTATACCCCTCATCATTTTGTATACCTCCATCAAGTCTCCTCTTAATGTTCTACGTTCCAAAGAGTGAAGTCCTAACCTATTCAATCTCTAGTGTTGATGCTATTTTTAATGAAGTTTATAATTAGGCTTACACAATCTTACTTAACATTGAGCGTTGACCATCTGTTTGTATTGGCCTGAAATATTTTGTGTGTGGAGCATTAAAAATAGCACAGAATGTCGACTAAGACCCTTGAATATAAACAGACAGGGAAAAATAACAGATGATTTGAATTGTGGAAGTCTGAAGTTCCACTAATTAAATTTAACTAATGCCACATGTAAAATAGCAATGACCTAACTGTGTGGCAGTATTATGAAAGAAGGCATATACAGTGGGGCAGTTAACGTGGCTGTATTTGACTGACCTCAAATTACTAACCCAAGTCTGTATGTCTTTGGAATGCAGGAGGAAACTACAGGTCCCAGAGGAAACCCACATGGTCATGGGGAGAACGTACAAACTCCTTACAGACAGCGGCTGGACTTGAAACCTAACTGTTGAGTGCCTTTGCTCCATTCACGACAGGGAGGATGTCCCTTAGGCTAGTTCATTTAATTCCACTTCCCATTCCCATTCTGACATGTTGGTCTATGGCCTCCTTTACCTCCACAAAGAGTCCACTCCTAGCTGGAAGGAGCAACACCTCATATTCTGTCTGGATAGTCTCCAACCTGATGGCATCATCATCAATTTCTCCAATTTTTGATAATTTCTTCAAGCTCCTTTCTCTCTTCACTTATTCCCATTCCTGCTCCCCTCTTACCCTTTCTTTTCTCACCTGCCCATCACCTCCCTCTGGTGCCCCTCTGCCTTCCCATTCTCCCATGATCCACTCTCCTCTCCTATCAGATTCCTTCTTCTCAGACCCTTTACCTTTCCCACTGAACAGCTCCCTGCTTCTCACATCAGACCTCTCCCCCACCCACCTGGATTCACCTATCACCTGCCAGTTGTAGTCCTCCCACTCCCTTTCTATTCTGATGTCTTCCCCCTTCTTTACTGGTCCTGATGAAGGGTCTCACTCTGAAACGTTGGGTTGTTTATTCATTTCCATAGGTGCTGCCTGACCTGCATTTTGTGTGAGTTACTCTGGATCTCTAGCATAGGCAGAAACTCTTCTGTTTAGCACCTGGTTTAAAAGATTACTCCATGTAGGGGTTTGTGACTTTGTAATCCAAACCTGGGACAACCAGAGTGAACTCACATCTCCAAGCCATCAACAAATTGGGCTTGCAGTTCCAGACCCATAAAATGGAATATCAATGAAATACAAGGCACGATTATATAATGCGGATGATTGTAACATATACATACAGTGTATTAAAGCCTTATTAATTATTCAATCAATATTCCAATTTCACATATGCTGTTCTAATCACTGGCATATGCTGTGAAATTTGTTGTTTTGCAGAAGCAGTACCTGCAATAAATATAAATAAATAATTTTAAAAAACTATAAATTACAATCAGGGGAAACTTTTCCACTCAGGTACCTCTCCATAAGGGTGGGTGTCCCTCTCCATGAGGGCCGTGTACCTCTCCATGTGACAGTGTGGAACAAGCTGCCAGTGGGTGCCTGTGAGCCCAATTTCCACATTTAAGAGGAGTTTGGGGAGGTACATGGATGGTAGGGGAGTGGAGGGCTATGGTCCCGGCGCAGGTCAGTGGTACCAGGCAGTTTAAATGGTTTGGATCAGTCTAGATGGGCTGAAGTGCCTGTTTCTGTGCTGTATTTTTTATGATGCTATGAATCTATATCTGTCTATTGAGCTATATGAGGCCCTCCATTGGCCAGTACGATAGCCACAACAGTATAATATGGAGAACAAGCCACTGCCCATACAGGCTTCCCCTCGCCACACAACTCATGAACTCAAAGGAATGGCAGAAACCAATACAGTCTGGTACCGGTGGCTTCACAGGAATTGCCAGTCAGCGTTGAACTCAACTTAAGACTACCCTATCTGTGATTTTCCTTGGGGTTCAGTGCCAAAGCCTTCTCCGTGAGTGGGTACAGCTACAAGGCAGCAACAGTTTCAGATCAGAGTTTTCCTTCTCCTAGATGAGCTGCCAACCGTGGCTGATGAGCCAGAGCCAGAGCCTGAAGCGACTGGTTTTAAAACACTAGCAACCCGCCTTTGCCCCTCTCCTGTCAGTAGAAATGGTTCCACCGAGCTTAGCAGCTAAGGCACACATGAAAGCCAGGAGCTGGAAATGGTTGTCAGAGCCTATTTGAGATGCACATACTTGAGAGGATTTAATAAATAGTGTAAGTTTAGTGGGAGTTTATCCGCCGGCTATGACAACCTTAAAGAACCTAGATACCTAGATCTCTCTCTTTCTCTCTCTCTCTCTATACATATATATCAATCTACAAACACACATACACTCACAGACAGACACGCACGCACACACAGTGGATTCCGATTAATTGGGCCATCATTTAATTGCTTTATTTGGGATGCTATGCCCTTTAATTCGGACAGGCGGCTGTTGCAAAGTGGTTTCTAACCAGCATCAGACACATGCTCATGTGACCGTTAAGACACTACACTGTGCTTAGACCAAACAATTCTTAAACAGCATCAGTTTTGTGTGCTTCTGTTCAAAAAACAATGACTTTTGTCACTGATAGTTAGCAAGAAATAAGCAGTAAAACAATTCAGAACTGTTTTGCTTTCTGCAGTTTCAAGCATTAAGGTTTCCCCACTTGCTGATTGACATGGGACTTAATTTGGGATGTTAGGGTGGATTTGTTTAATGGAGAACGACTGTGCGTGACCTTGTTTAATGTGGGGAGGCTGATGGACACAATCCTTGACAATAGGATCGGGATCAGGGTCAAGTGGCCTAGGTACCCTTCACTTCTGCAGCCTTCCTCTGTCTTCACTACTTTTGTGATGATCTTCCACCATCATCTTCTATTGAGGTCTTGGTTGGCTCTCTCTTTGTCTGGAACGTCTCCCTTGACCTTACCACCATGGGTGACCCTACCAGGAGCCAAGCTCCAGATGGCTGAACTCCAGAAGGATTTGCTTTTGGAGTCTCAGGAACTGACAAACCTCAGTTTTGTGTGTGGGGGGGGCGGAGGAGGGAGATTTGCCTCTACAAAAGGAAGTGTAAGCTTCTTTCCCCCCACTAGCCTGCAGGTCTTCCTTGGGCAAGGTGTAGCACCTGTTTAACCCCCTCCCCCCGAGCTGGATCATGTGAAGCCATGGGAACAGGTGGTGGATGGTTTTATGAGCAGATGGTGCATATCCCAAGTCCTGGTTATGCGACCATGGACGCCAGGCAGACAATCTCTGAAGAGTATTGATAATGGCTGGGGTCACCCATCTTATAAAGACACTGCCCAGAAGCAGGCAATGGCAAAACCATTTTGTAGAAAAATTTGTCAAAAGTCAGTCATGGTCAAAGGGACCATGACTGCCCATGCCACATAATAATTATTGTATAGCTTTTTTATAAATAAATATTCAAGTGGTGTGAAAAGAGAACAAAATATTGAGAAAGTGTTCATGGGTTCATTGTCTATTCAGAAATCTTATGGCGGAGTTGAAGAAATTGTTCCTAATATGTTGAATGTGTGCTTTCAGGCTCCTGTACCTCCTCTCTGAATCAGCATCAGAATCAGGTTTATTATCACCGGCATGTGACGTGAAATTTGTTAACTTAGCAGCAGCAGTTCAATGCAATACATAATCTAGCAGAGAGAGAGAGAGAGAGAGAGAGAGAGAGAGAGAGAAATAAAATAAAAAATAATAAATAAACAAGCATTGATGGTAGCAATGAGAAAATATAGTAGGGCATGTCTTGGATGGTGAGAGTTCCTGATGATGGATACCACCTTTTGAAGATGCATCGATGCTGGGGAGGCTACTCAAGTGAAATCCTGACATTTCAAAACTATTGTAAATTGTGGACGAAAGTGTTGAGCAAGGTGGCACTCACTGGTCTGCACCATGCAAAGCTCTGCTTATGAAGCTTAGTTAAGGCCAATATTTCACTTCCTGTTTCACTGGCCTATTCAACAATAATCTGTTAAAAGTGTTTTATAAAAAAACTATTCAATTAACGTGGAGTGCCTCAGGCTCTATAAGAGCAACAGTGATTTCCAGTGAAACCTGTTATACTAGTTCAGTAGAAATGAACAAACAGTCCATAGATGCAGCCAGATCTGCTGAGTTCCTCCAGCATTTTGTGTGTATTGCTCCAGATTTCCAGCATCCACAGAATCTAAAACACAAAGTACACTGCAGATGCTGTGGTCAAATTGACACGTATAAACAAGTTGGTTGAACTCAGCAGGTCGGGCAGCATCGGTTGAAAGGAGCAGTCAACATTTCGGGCCGAGACCCCTTGCCCTGAGAAGGGTTTCAGCCCGAAATGTTGACTGCTCATTTCAACGGATGCTTCCCGACCTGCTGAGTTCATCCAGCTTTTGTACGTGTTGATCTGCCGAATCTCTTGTGTTTTTATGTGTTCGATGATTGGCATGCGCTAACACCAGACAAAGTTCAAAGTAAATTTTATTATCAAACTACCTATTTGTCATGATCGACCACCCCGAGATTCATTTTCTTGTAGACATTCACAATAGATCAAAAATTCCAATAGAATCACTGAAAAACGAACACAAAGACTGACAACCAGTGTGCAAAAGAAGGCAAACTACAAATACAAAAAAAGAAATAATAATGAAAATAAATAAACAAGTAAATAAATAATACTGAGAACATGAGATATAGAGTCATTGAAAGTGAGTCCATAGGTTGTGGGAACTGTTCAGTGATGGGGTGAGGGAAGTGATCCCCTCTGAATCAGGAGCCTGATGGTTGAGGGGAAATAACTGTTCCTGAACCTGGTGGTGTGGGTCCTGAGGCTCCTGTATCTCCTGCCTGACGGTTGAGGGGTAATAACTGTTCCTGAACCTGGTAGTGTAGGACCTGAGGCTCCTGTATCTCCTGCCTGATGGTTGAGGGGTAATAACTGTTCCTGAACCTGGTAGTGTAGGACCTGATGCTCCTGTATCTCCTGCCTGACGGTTGAGGGGTGATAACTGTTCCTGAGTCTGGTGGTGTGGGTCCTGGGGCTCCTGTATCTCCTGCCTGACGGTTGAGGGGTAATAACTCTTCCTGAACCTGGTAGTGTAGGACCTGAGGCTCCTGGAGTTTTTCTTTGATCCCTGTTGTATTTTTTTGTTCTGCCATGAATGCCTGCAAGAAAGGGAAACTCAGGGTTGTATGTGGTGACATATACGTACTCTGAAGATAAATTTACTTTGAATTTTAATGTAAATGATGCATTTCACTGTATGTTTTGATTTTTTGATGTACATGTGACAAGTAAAGCCAATCTTAATTCCTTTCTTTGAGTGAGAATCATCAGGTAATATTGTGGCGAGCATTTGGTCCATAATGACAGTCGAGGAAGCTCGTTAAACTGAATAACCGTTCAATTGTGATAGACACAAAACTGACCGGGCACCAGGACCCGCACAGTGAATCCAACCCGTCTCACACCGATGGGGGAGGTGACCATCACACACTCAGGTTACAGTCAGGGTGACCCACAAATACACAAGCGAATAACTGTATAACCCAAGCTAAAATGTAACATTAAATGAACTGGAACTTCCCACCATAATCATACAAAAGCATTTTAGCATCAGAACAATAAGCAGTACCAGTCATTAGAAATGCAGGGGTGGGCTGCCCACCACGCCCCCCCCCCCCCCGCCAGAGCGCCACTGTATAAAGCATTAAAGAGAAAAAGAGAAAGAGGATTCACAGTGTTACGTTTTGCAATTCCAAAACATAAAACTAATTGACAGAAGAACACAGAGCTGGGAATTGCATGTGCATAGTTTGGTTTTACTTTCAGCAAGGCACGCACATAGACGTGGTGATGTGATGACGTATGCCGTTCACATACTTCACGTATAACCTGTAATGAATTATGTAAACATCAAAGATTGCTTAGTCGAACAATATATTTATAATATTACTGAATTTGAAATACACAACAGACAGGATATTAAGGTAGTAAATTTAAAGAGAAACAGAGAGGACACTGTCACTTGTATTTGGGAATTGTTGTTTTGGTCTTTTAACAGCAGGCCCAGACACGAAGGAGGAAAACTCAATATTGCAAGCTATTGTTATGACAGTGAATCATTTGTCATACACTGGAAATTCTGGTCTGTCACTGTGTTTTAAAAAGGCTTTGTACTGTTCTCAACCAGAAATATACACCTGTTCGCCACCTTCTGAACCTAATAAAGAGGTCAAAGAGGCTACCCAGCCAGTATATAAGGTGTTGTTCCTCCAATCTGAGTTGAACATTGACTTCTCTAACTTCCGTTAATGCCCCTCCTCCCCTTCTTACCCCATCCCTGACATATTTAGTTGTTTGCCTGTTCTCCATCTCCCTCTGGTGCTTCCCCACCCCCCCTTCTTTCTCCTGAGGCCCCTCATCCCATGATCCTTTCCCTTCTCCAGCCCTGTATCACTTTCGCCAATCACCTTTCCAGCTCTTAGCTTCATCCCACCCCCTCCAGTCTTCTCCTATCATTTTGCATTTCCCCCTCCCCCCACTACTTTCAAATCTCTTACTATCTTTCCTTTCAGTTAGTCCTGACGAAGGGTCTCGGCCCGAAACGTCGACAGTGCTTCTCCTTATAGATGCTGCCTGGCCTGCTGTGTTCCACCAACATTTTGTGTGTGTTGTTTGAATTTCCAGCATCTGCAGATTTCCTCGTATTTACCCAATCCAGAATAGCTGATTCCCTAGTGGGCTCACCATGAGCCATCCTGTAGTTATTCTAGAAGATCCCCCCCTCTTGGCATCCATTACCAACCTGTTTTTCCAATCTACCTGCATACTGAAATCCCCCATGACTATTGTAACATTGACCTTTTGGCATGCATTTTCTATCTCCTGATGCAGTTTGTAGACATCCTTACTGCTGGTTGGGGATGGGTTTGTATATAACACCTATCAGGGTCTTTTTACCCTTGCATTTCCTTTGCTTTATCCGCAATAAATCAGCACCTTCTGAACCTATGCTTCCTTTTTCTAATCACGATTTCATTTTTTACCAACAGAGCAATGCCACCCCACTGCCTATCTGCCTGTCATTTTGATACAATCCTTGGACAATAAACTCCCCGCTAAAACCTTATTTCAGCCATGATTCAGTGATGCCTACAACGTCACACTTGCCAATCTGCAACTGTGCTACGAGGTCATCTACGTTATTTTGTATACTGCACGCATTCAGATACAACCCTTTTCGATTTTGTCTACCTCTTACGTTGTAGCTCAACCTATTGACTGCAATGTTGCCCTATCATCAGCCTCTCCTTGCTAGTAGTCTCATTACACATTGCCTCTGTTTGTAAACCAGCTACCTCTTCCTCAGCACTATCACTCCGGTTCCCATCTCCCTGACAAATTAGCTTAAACCCTCCTGAACTACTCCAGAAAACCTGCCTGCAAGGAGATAGGACCTCCTCCAGTTCAGGTGCAACCGGTCCCTTTTGTTACAGGCTATACCTTCCCCTTGAAGAAAGCCCAGCACCCCATAAATCTGAACCCCTGCCCGCTGCACCAGTTCCTCAGCCACACATTAACCTCCAATTCTTACCCTCATTGGCATGTGGCACAGGCAGCAATCCAGTGAAATTGTTGTGAAATGTACTTTTGCGGCAGCAGTACATTGCAATAAATAAAAACTATAGATTACATAAAAAAAGACAGCAAAATAGAGAGGTAGTGTCCAAGGGTTCATCGTCTGCTCCAACACCATATTCAAGTTTGCTGATGACACGATTGTGGAAGACATATCAAAAGTGGTGATGAATCAACATACAGGAGGGAGATTGAAAATTTGGCTGAGCAGTGCAATAGCAACCACCTCTCACTCAGTGTCAATAAGACCAAGGAACTGATTGTAGACTTCGGGAGAGGGAAACCAGAGGTCTATGAGCCAGTCCTCATCGGAGGATCAGAGATCCTCACCACCCAGTCCATGCTCTTTTCTCACTGCTGCCATCTGGTAGAAGGTACAGGTGCCTCAGGACTCACACATCCAGGTTCAAGAACAGTTACTACCCTCAATGATCAGGCTCTCGAACAAAAGCGGATAACTACACTCAGTTATTGAAGTGCTCCCACAAGAAGTGATCTCACTTTAAGAACTCTTTATCCTGTTATTTCGTGCTCTGTTTATTTACTGCTATTTATTTATACTTGCGTTTGTACAGTTTGTTGGCTTCTAAGCACTACTTGTTTCTATCATTGATCCTGCTTATAGTTACTATTCTATAGATTTCCTGAGTATGCCTGCAGGAAAAAGAATCTCAGGGTTGTACATGGTGATGTGTCTGTACTCTAATCATAAATTTTACTTTGAACTTTGAAACCTGATGGAGGAGGGGAAGAAGCTGTTCCTCAAATGGTGAATGTTTGTCTTCAGACTCCTGTGCCTCTTCCCTGTGGTATTAATGAGTGCGGGTCCTTAATGATGGATGGCACTTTCCTGAGGTATTGCCCTTTGAAGATGTCCTTGATGGTATGGAGCCTAATGCCCATGATGCAGAGGCTGGGGTAAAGAATTAGATTATTTGTAATCTAATAAAGTGGTAGGACTGAGTCACAGATTAGTCTACTCTTGTCTTGTTAGTCCTACACAACTATCCCAACAAGGGAGAGGATTATGCCTGCTGAATGTAAGGCTGGGTGTTCAGCCTGAATGAAATGCCAACAGCACCCCCTGTAGGTGATGATGTGAGATAGCAGCTCATGTTGGTGAATTATTTTGTTAGTTAAAGGTTCTTCTGATGTTACTAATTGGTAAGGATGTACAGTATGAAAAAAGATGTTTAAAATCACTCATATCTCGATGGGTAATATCAATAAGTAGCTATCACCCCATTAATCATCATCAAATTTTCCAAATCATCACCAGACTGTGGTAAAATTATGGAATTCATTGCCACAGACTGATGAGAAGGCCAAGTCATTGGGTATATTTAAAGCAGAGTCTGGTATGTTCTTGTTTAGTCAGGGTGTCAAAGGTTACGGGGAGAAGGCAGGGGAATAAGGTTGAGAGGGATAGTAAATCAGCCATGACAGTATGGCAGAACAGACTCAATTGGCTGAATGGCCTAATTCTGCTCTGATGTCTTAGGGTGATGGAAATTGTTGTCACAATTGAGTGGTGCTCACTAACCGCTCACTGATACTCAGAACAACAAACACAAAATGCTTGAGAGCATTCTGACTGGCTGCATCACCGTCTGGTATGGGAGCGTGCTGGGGGGGGGGGCACAGCACAGGATGCAGTAACTTTAAATCCATCATGGGCACTAGACTCCCCAGCTTCAAAAGGCAATGCCTCAGAAAGGCAGCATCCATCAGTAAGGACCCTATCTCCCAGGAGGAGGTACACACTTAACATTTCTGGAATAGCTACTTCCTTCTGTCATCAAAATTAGCTAAGGTGTCTACGACTTGTGCACTGTACTGTGGTGATTTTATGTATTGCACTGTACTACTATCGCAAAAAAGAACTAATTTCATGACAGGTGAGTGATGATAAACCTGATTCTGATATGGGTCTCCATTGTGGACTGAGTGTTGGGGGGGGTGCGGTGGGGAGCACCACAGAGGCATTCTATAATAATCAGGTTGGAATCAAATGACCCTGCCTGGCGTCTTAGGGCTGGGTGTGCCAGTAACAACCCCCCAGCCCCTGACACTCCTCTGCCACCTGACCAACACCCCCTCCCGCAGCGCTTCACACTCACCATTCCCAACATCCTTTGCTCCCGCCAGATTTATACACTTACTCTTTGCACCACATTGACAAATATAGTACTGTGTAAAAGTCTTAGGCACCATATCTATATACTGAATATGTGCCTACGACTTTTTGCACAGTACTGTATATATACTTTATTATAATTTATAGTTTTTAAGATTATTATGTACTGACGTGTCAGATGGTGGGATGGAGATGCGTCTCTATCAAAGGAGGTGTAAGGTGCTCCTTCCCTCCACGAGCCTGCAGGTCACCCTTGGGCAAGGTGTAGCACCTGCTTACTCCCCCGCCCCCCAATCATGGTGACGTGAAGCCATGGGAGCAGGTCGTATGAGCAGCTGGCCACAAGTCCTGGTTATGCGACCACTGACGCCAAGCAGACAAGCTGCAAAGGGTATTGATTCTGGTTGGGGTCACCCATCTTGTAAAGATCATGGTCAGAAGGCTACAAAGAGAAACCACTTTGGCAGAAAGAATTGCCAGGAACAGCCATGGTCGTCCACGTCATAGGACACGGCACGTAATGAATGCGTGTATGAATCGCAATGCACTGCGGCTGGAAAACTACACATTTCATGACATTTATCAGCGATATTTTACCGGATTCTGGTTCTTTATGGCAAGGTAGCTGAGAAAGGTGTCGCAGCACTGTCAAGGCGTACTTGGACTTGGACTTGGACTGTCATGTACAAGGTCTGTCGACACCTGGGAATCTTATTAAGATCTGTAAGAGAGGGTACAAATGAGTTTCTACAGGTCCCACAGTATATGAAAACACTCCTTGAATAATGAGAGCCTCTCAAGGTGGAGAGGGTTGAATTACAGGACAGGTTTAGAAGTTGGCCAAGAGCCAACCTTGGTCGAGAAAATACAGAAGAGGTATGAGAAAGGGAATAAGAGGGGGAAAGAGAAAGTAATCAGAGCTAAATTTAAAAGAGGCATGAAATCTGTGATAATTAAGCACATAGCAGAGTAATACACACAAGATGCTGCAGGAACGCAGCAGGTCAGGCACCATCTATGGCAGGGATTCTCAACCTGGAGTGCACAGACCCCTAGTTTAATGGTATTGGTTCGTGGCATAAAAGAGACTGGGAACCCCGTATAGATCTATGGAAAGGAATAAAGAGTCAACTTTTTAGACCACGACCCTTCATCAGGACTTAGTGAAGGGCCTTTGCCTGAAACATTGACTGTTTATTAACATAGAACATAGAAATCTACAGCACATTACAGGCCCTTCGGCCCACAATGTAGAGCTGTCCATGTAACCTACTCTAGAAACTGCCTACAATTTCTCTACCACATAGCTCTCTATTTTTCTAAGCTCCATGTACCCATCCAAGGGGCCCTTAAAAGACCCTATTGTATCCACTTCCACCACTGTCTGTATGAGAAACTTACCCCTGACATCCCCTCTGTAACTATTTCCAAGCACCTTAAAACTATGCCCCCTCGTGTTAGCCATTTCAGCCCTGGGAAAAAGCTTCTGGCTATCCACACGATCAATGACCCTTATCATCCTATACACATTTATCAGGTCACCTCTCATCCTCCGTCACGCCAAGGAGAAAAGGCTGAGTTCATTCAACCTATCCTCACAAGGCATACCCTCCAATACAGGCATCCTTGCACTCTCTCTATAGTATTTACATCCTTCCTGTAGTGAGGTGACCAGAACTGAACACAGTACTCCAAGTGGGGTCTAACTAAGGTCTTATGTAGCTGTAACATTGCCTCACAGCTCTTGAATTCAGTGCCAACACACTATACGCCTTCTGAACAACACTGTCAACCTGCACAGCAGCTTTGAGTGTCCTATCGACATGGACCCCAAGATCTCTCTGATTCTCCACACTGCCATGAGTCTTACCATTAATATTATATTCTGTCTTCAGATTTGAGCTACTGAAATGAACCACTTCACACCTATCTGGGTCGAAGTCCATCTGCCACTTTATTTCCATATTCATTTCTATGCTGAGTTCCTCCAGCATTGTGTGTGTGTTACTCTGGATTTCTGGCACCTGCAGAATTGCTTGTGTTTATGTAGAAGCAAAAATGTTCTGTGAGAAACGATGGGCCTAATTGAGCGAAAAGATGCACTGTGTAATGATTTGATTTGTATTCAGTGTATCTCAGTGCACGTAATTCTCATCATCCCTGTGGCTTGCTATAGAGTGTTGAGTTTCCAGGCTTTTTGAGCACCTGTGTTTACTAATCATATCTTACCTCCAGTAGTTAAGCCCTTGTGTTTTTGGTTTAATCTTGTTAAGTTAATTGTGTCTGGCACAAGTTCCCCACACAGTCTATGACTATTTAAAGAGGACTTTCAGTTAGTGCCATGGTGGGGTCATTGTGATGGAGAGGATGAATTTTTGAGGTGTTGCACAGTCACTCTTCTGACTGATTCCAATATTTAACCTCTTGTTTCAGTCTCTTCCTGGGGATCCTGCCGTTCCTCTGCACCTGAGTCCAGTCCTTCGTGAGCGCAACGTGACAGTAACAACGTGATCTCAGTCAGCTCAGTAACATGGCGGTTAGCGTAACACTTCACTGTGCTAGCGATTGTGGTTCAATTCCCATCCCGCCACTAGCTGCAAGGCATTTGTATGGTCTCCCTGTATCCAGGCTGGTTTTCTGCAGGGCCCTGGTTTCCTCCCCTCCCACATTCCAAAGACGTACGAGTTAGGGTGAGTGAGTTGAGGGCTTGCTATGTTGGCACTGAAAGCATGTGGCTTGCCCCCAGTGCATCCTTGGACTGTGTTGGCTTTTGATGCAAATGACACATTTCACTGTTTAGATGATTCAATTTACATGTGACAAATGAATCTCAAACCTTTGGACTGAATTGTGAGAGAAGATGAATGGTATGCAAGACAAGCTTTCCACTGTATCCATTATTTATTTTATTTCAAGATACAGCATGGAGCTGACCCTTCAAGCTATGCTGCCTAGCTGCCCACCTATTTAACCCCAGTTTAATTACAAGACAATTTAAAACGACCAATTAAAGGGTAGATCTTTGGACTGTGAGAACTTGGAGGAAACCCACATGCTCTTGGGGAGGACGTACGAACATCTTACAGATGATGCCGGAACTGAACGCCAATCTCCAACACCCCGAGCTGTTATGGTGTCACGCTAACTGCTACATTGCTGTGACGTCGGCATGTGTATTGTGTTACATGCGACAATAATAAACCAATAGCAATACCAATGAAGTAGAAATGCCCACCTGCTGAGCTGCATCCTGTAGAAAAGAAAGATAGGAATTGTGCGGGGTATTCACAAAACCCTTCAATCCTCCTTTGATTTTGGAATTGTTACCAGAGAACAGGGACACTGCAAATTCCCATACACATGTGCAAAACATATGAGGAATAGTTGATGGCTCTGGGCCTGTACTTGCTGGAGTTTAGAAGAATAAGGGAAGGTCTTATTGAAACTTACAGAATGTTGAAACCCCTAGGTAAAGTGGATGTGGAAAGGATATTCCTTGTAATGTGGAGTCTAGGAACAGAGGGCTCACACTCACTGAACAAGGATTTTCCTTTAGAACAGAGATGAGGAGGAATTTCTTTAGCTAGAGGGTGGTGAATCTGTGGAATTCATTGTCACGGTCAGCTTCAGAGGCCAAGTCATTGAGTATATTTAAAGCAGAGGCTGATAGGTTGTTGATTAGTCAGGGTGTCAAAACTTACGAGGAGAAGACAGGAGAATGAGGTTGAGGGGGATAATAAATCAGCCGTGATGGACTCGTGGAACAGACTTTCATAATTTGAATTCGAATTTATTTAAATCTTACAACCATCTCACAAGGTGAGGGAGTAAAAATGTTTGTGTTATGACTCTGTTGCAATGTACAGATAAATAAATTTAAAAGTCTAATGGTTTGTGGAAAGAAGCTGCCCCATAGTCCGTTGGTTCTGGCTTAACGCTGCGGTACAGTTTGCCAGACGGAAGCAGCTGGAACAGTTTATAGTTGGGGCGACTGGTTTCCCCGATGATCTTCCAGGCCTTCTTTATGCACCTGCTGCTATCAATGTCCTCAATGGAGGGAAGTTCACATCCACAGATGTGCTGGGCTGTCCACACCACTCTGCAGTGCCCAGCGATCAAGGTTGGTGCAGTTCCCATACCAGGCGGTGATACAGTCCATCAGGATGCTCTCAGTGGTGCCCCTGGAGAAGGTTTTGAGGATTTGGGGGCCCATGTCAAACTTCTTCAGTCGCCTGAGGTGGAAGAGACGCTGCTGTGCTTTTTTTGTCACAAAGTCAGTGTGTACAGTCCAGCTGAAGTCTTCAGTGATGTGTATACCGAGGAATTTGAAACGACTCACCCTCTCAGCTGCAGACCATTTAATGTTGTTGAAGCCGAGCCTGTCTCCATTCCTCCTGTAATTCCTCCTTTTTTTGTTTTTTGGACACTGAGGGAGAGGTTGTTATCTGTGTCAGGGTGTCTCATCACCACTAGAAATAAGGCCTATCAAAATTTTCATGTGTTATGTGTACTACTGTGCTTTACACCCTGGTTTGAAGAAACATTGTCTTGTCTCGATATACATTATATGATTATACATGTTATACACATGTATATAGTTAAATGATATTAAACTTCACTTCAATGAACTGAACGGCCTAATTCTGCTCCTATGTCTTTTGGACATGTTCTAGCCAAGTGTACTATATGGTGGCATCCGTCGGTCTCGAGAGACCATGGATCTGCGCCTGGAGTTTCCAGGGTGCAGGCCTGAGCAGGGTTGTATGGGAGACCGGCAGTTGCCCAAGCTGCAGGCCTTCCCCTCTCCACGCCACCGATGTTGTCCAAGGGAAGGGCACTAGGACCCATGCAGCTTGGCACCAGTGACATCGCAGAGCGATGTGTTGATAACTGAGGACACAAACACGCTGCCTCAGCTGAGGCTCGAACCAGTGACCTTCAGGTTACTAGTCTGATGCCTTGCCCACTAGGCCACGCGCCAACACTTAGTGCACTATATATTGACCCAATTATGAAGAAGGCAAGCCAGTGGCTATATTTTATTAAGAGTTTGAGGAGACTTTATATGTCACCAGACTCTTGAAAATTTTTATAGATATACTGTGGAGATGCCTCATGGAGAGCACTCTGTCCATTAGTATCACCATCTGGTATGGACAGGCCACGGCACCCCAGGGTTGAAATAAGCTGCATGTGTCAGGAACAGCTTCTCCTCTCTGCCGTTGGATTTCTGAATGGACAATGAACCCATGTATACTACCTCACTACTTTGTTACTTTTTCCACTTACTTTACATATTCATTGTAATTAATAATAAAATTTTGCTTTGCACTGTTCTGCTGCCACAAAACAAATTTCTCAACATATGTCATTGATAATAAACATGATTATGAATTTTGAATTCAATAAATAATTATTAGGAGTGGTATCATTTGAGTTCTGTTGTTATCTTGAGAAACCGAGACTGTAGGATCGTTATTGATAGAATAGAAATCGTTAAGGGGAGAGGGATTTGTCAGAAAGTTTTACCAGAGTCACACAGGCATGAGATCAAGCTCAAGTTTGTTGTCATCTGACTGTACTTGTATACAACCAAACAAAACTATGTTCCTCTGGAGCATGGTGCACACGCAAAACATGTATCACAGAGAATATACACCAAAATATTGCCAAAAATAAGTGAATAAAAGTGAAAATGCACGTAGTGCGCAACACAAGTAAACGTCTTGCTGACCAAGTGTTGAGACCTCGGTGGTGACAGTATTCATTAGTCTCGCAGCCTGAGGGAAGAAGCTGTTACCCAGTCTGACAGTCCAAGTCCTGATGTTCCTGTACTTACTTCCTGACAGTCGTGGATCAAAGAGATTGTGGAATGGGTAAATATTTCACCTTCACCCTTAATGTGTGATCTCTAGTTGTAGTCTCACCCAACCTCAGAGAAAAGCCTCCTTGCATTTACCCCATCTATACCCCTGTACTGTTACCCCTCAAATGTCAGAACATCCTTTTCTTAGATAAACTGCTCAAAATATTCTAAGTGAGGCCTCACCAGTGACTTGTAATCATTACATCCTCACTTTTGTGTTCTAGTCCTCTTGAAATGAATGCTAACATTGCATTTGCCTCCCTCAGCATGAACTCAACCTGCAAACTAACCTTCAGGGAATCCTGGACAAGGGCTCCCTGCACCTCTGCTTTCTGTATTTTCTTTTTGTATTTTTGTATTTAGAAAATAGTCAACCCTTTCTTTTCTTCTACCAAAGTGCATGACCATACACTTCCTGACGCTGCGTTCCATCTGCCATTAGTTTGTCCATTCTCCTTATCTGTCTAAGTCCTTCTGTAGCCTCTTTACTTCCTCAGAACTACCTGCCTTCCACCTATCTTTGTAGTATTTGCATACCTTGCAACAAAGCCATCAATTTCGTTATCCATTGACATTAGTGTAAAAATTGTTTTCAACCATGACTCCTGGGGAACACCAATAGTTACCAGCAGCCAACCAGAAAAGGCTCCCTTTATTCCCACTCTTGCTTTCTGCCAATCAGCTATTGATTTATCCATGCTAATATCTTTCCCGGGTTCTTAATACGTTAAGCAGCCTCATATATGGCACATTGTCAAAGGCCTTCTGAAAATCCAAGTACACAACATCAACGGATTCTCCTTTGTCTATCTTGTCATTTCTTCAAACAAATCCAACAGATTGTCCACAATTTCCTTGGCCTCCTTTACCACCTCCCCAGCACTATTTTCCAGCTCTCCGATATCTACTCTCGCCTCTTTTTTACACTTCATATCTGAAGAAACTTACTTACCTAGCTTACCTTTGTATTCCATCTTCTCCTCAGGCCTCTGATTTCCCAACACACTGACTCAGGGGCTTCACCCACTGGGCTTCCACCTTGTGATTCGCCGACTCCAGTGTTCAACCTTCATTATCGAACCCAGGAGAATGATGAAGACACGAATGCAGAGCCATCGTTCTCTGAGTGGACTCAGACAAGTTCAAGTTCAAGTTTAATTGTCATTCAACCATACATAAATACCCATGAATACAGACAAAAGATACAGCTTTACTCTGGAGCTAAAGAGTAAACTGCAGTAGTAACAGACACACATAGCACATATAAAACAACAGTAAACATGCTGTCATACAAAAAATTGCCCAAATCCCTGAGCATCATGTCCTGTAGATTGTTGGTGTACCAATGTTGTTGGCACGAAGATTCCCACAGCTGTCTGCAGATGAATGCAATCCAGCTTGTCTTCCACCGAGCGAACACAGGAGAGCAGCACCAATGGGAGGGGCTGGCCCACAGCCCAGCATAGACACCGCACCACACCATCTCCGGCGCCTCCTCCCTGGGCAGTTGCAACGGGCAATCCCACGGCATGAGAGCCTGGTCCATGTTACATCCACACTGCTTCTCCCCGTCGGTGTCGCCAATGAACTGGCTTTGCAGTATCAACATTATCAATGTCCATTAGGGTCTTGTGAACAGTCACAACAAGTCAGGACTGAGAACTTCAGCTTGAACAAAATGTTTTCATCTGTCCTACAATTAATACAACGATATACACACAGAATTGCAATCATTTCGATTTCAGCACACAGAATAACTTTGTTCTATTGTTAGTTTACTAAACAACAAGCTTCACGACTTATGTCAGTGGTAATAAACCTGTTTCTGACTCTGTAAAGATTATGAGAGATGAATGTATTTCTTATGTCCAGGCTGATAGTTCTGAATGATTCTGTGATTATTTTACTCTTTACTTGCGTATTCACATATTAGAACAGTGCGGCAGGGCAGTGGTTAGTACAACACTTTACAGTATGGGAGACACAGGTTCATTTCCCGCTGCTGCCTGTAAAGAGTTTGTATGTTCTCCCCATGACCACGTGAGTTTCCTCTGGGTGCTCCAGCTTCCTCCCAAAGTCCAAAGATCTACCGGTTGGTAGGTTAATTGGTCATTGTAAATTGTGTTGTGATTAGGCCAGGATAAATCGGTCCTTGCTGAGTGATGTGGCTTGAAAGGTCAAAAGGGCCTGTTCTGTACTGTATCTCAATAATAAATAATAAATATTTCTAAATGGAAACAGTTCCTTTCCCCAAGCAGAAAGACTGATCAACACCCCCACCCACTAACCCACCCCTCCACACCCCCAACCACTACTTTATCATTTCCTGTCAGTCACCTTATGTACAGACACTCCTGTGCCTAGTGTCACTTCAAGGACATAAAATCTTATGTATTTATATTTATTGTGTGTTTTATATTATTGTGTTCTTTATCTTATTGTGTATCTCCGCACTGCATTGGGTCTGGAGAAACAATTAGTTCATTCTCCTTTACACTTGTGTACTGGAAGTGACATTAAACAATCTTGACTCCTGAACAAATGTGAAATTTTACTTTCTTAGACACCAGCGTCGTTTGAAATTGGAACCCCGCAACGCCCAATGAAGTTCAATAAAGCTCGACATTACTTTGGCTCCCTGCTCATAGTTACTTTACAACTTGACAGCGTTTCCTGGCACCTCATTCCAGGTGTGCGAGGTTTTTCAGGTTTCCTTCACACCTGTCACCACCTTGCACGCGAAGCATCCCACATACGCCTGGCAGATGCTTATTGTGTCTCGAACTCCAAGATGGCATTCTTTTCAGTTAGCAAATACCTGCAGCCTAGCAGCCTGGCTCATCTGTTTTCTTTGAATGTTTCGTACATCCATTATCACATGAAGCTCATCACTGAAGACATTGAAGTAGACTATTTGAGTAAACATAGTGGTTACCTATATGCTTGTGGTGCTGGGAAGCTGGGTGGTTGTGAATAACACACACGAGAGATGGAGAGGTAAGCATCAATTGTAGAGCTGTTTATTTTACTTGTAAGCCATCTACCCAGAATGCCCCCTAACGTTACGTTCAATATGGAACACACAGGGAAGCTCAACAGCAACCCGTAAGGATCAAAATAAACGGGAATGTGTAACAGCTGAGAGGTGACCAAGATTCAAGATGGTTTGATGTCATTTTCTGTAGACAAGTGCAGAGGAGAATAAAATAATTGTTACTCCGGATCCAAAGCAGCACAAAAAAACACGATAAGATCATCATCATCGTCATCATATGCCGTGTCGTATGACATGTGTGATCATGGTTGTTCTTGGCAAATTTTTCTACAGAAGTGGTTTGTCGTTCCCTTTCTCCAGGCAGTGTCTTCACAAGATGGTGACCCCAGCCAAAGATTTTTAAGAGATTATCAGCCTGTCGTCAGTGGTCACATAACCAGGTGCTACACCTTGACCAAGGGTGACCTGCAGGCTAGTGGAGGTGACCTTCGACCTCCTTTGGCAGAGAGATGTCTCCACCCCACCACCCAAGCAATGTAAAGAACACAATAATATAAAAATACACAATATATATATATAATTACATAAGATAGTTTATATACGTTGATTGATTGTATGCCCATAAAGTGATGCTAGGCACAGGAGTGTCTGTACATTAGGTGACTTGAACAGGAGATGATAAAGTAGTGATGGTTGGGGGGGTGCGGAGGGGTGGGTCAGTGGGTTGAGGTGTTGATCAGTCTCACTGCTTGGGGGAAAGTAACTGTTTTTCAATCTGGTGATCCTGGCATGTATGCTACATAGCCTCCTCCCTGATGGGAGTGGGACTAACAGTCCATGAGTAGCGTAGCGTGGACTCCCAAAATAAGATTTGTTGTAATAATTGGAGTACTGAGTTCTGTTCTGTTCACTTCATTATAGGAAGGATGTTGAAGCTTTAGAGAGGGTGCAGAGGAGATTTACCAGGATGCTGCCTGGATTAGAGAGGGTGCAGAGGAGATCTATCAGGATGCTGCCTGGATTAGAGAGGGTGCAGAGGAGATTTACCAGGATACTGCCTGGATTAGAGAGGGTGCAGAGGAGATTTACCAGGATGCTGCCTGGATTAGAGAGGGTGCAGAGGAGATTTACCAGGATGCTGCCTGGATTAGAGAGGGTGCAGAGGAGATTTACCAGGATGCTGCCTGGATTAGAGAGGGTGCAGAGGAGATTTACCAGGATGCTGCCTGGATTAGAGAGGGTGCAGAGGAGATCTATCAGGATGCTGCCTGGATTAGAGAGGGTGCAGAGGAGATCTATCAGGATGTTGCCTGGATTAGAGAGGGTGCAGAGGAGATTCACAAGGATGCTGTCTGGATTAGAGAGGGTGCAGAGGAGATTCACCAGGATGCTGCCTGGATTAGAGAGGGTGCAGAGGAGATTCACCAGGATGCTGCCTGGATTAGAGAGGGTGCAGAGGAGATTCACCAGGATGCTGTCTGGATTAGAGAGGGTGCAGAGGAGATTCACCAGGATGCTGTCTGGATTAGAGAGGGTGCAGAGGAGATTGACCAGGACGCTGTCTGGATTAGAGAGGGTGCAGAGGAGATTCACCAGGATGCTGTCTGGATTAGAGAGGGTGCAGAGGAGATTCACCAGGATGCTGTCTGGATTAGAGAGGGTGCAGAGGAGATTGACCAGGACGCTGTCTGGATTAGAGAGCATGTATTATGAGCTTGAGTGAGCTTGATCTTTTCTCCTTGAAGTGAAGGAGGGTAAGAGGTGACTTGATAGAGGTGTACAAGATGATAAGAGGCACATAGATTGAGGGACTGCTAGAGACTTTTTCCTCAGGGAGGAAATGACTAATGCAAGGGGGTGTAATTTTAATGTGATTGGATGAAAGTACAGTAGATGAGGATGTCAGAGGTAAGTTTTTTATACAGAGAGCAGTGGCGCCTGGAATGTTAGGGACACTTCAGAATCTCTTAGATAGGCACATGGATGATTGTTAAATGGAGTGCTACTTAGCACAGGTTTAGATTTCAGAGAAAGTTAAAAGGTCAGCACAGCATTGTGGGCCAAAGGGCCTGTACTGTGCTGTAACTTTCTATGTTCTATCCACCCCTGGTCGTGTGCTCCACATATCCTCCACTCTCCGTGAATTACGTCTGACATCTTCCTCGACTTTGCTTCAATCACTTTCAAATTGTGTCCCATTTATTTATTCCTCTATATTTTTCTGTTTTCTGCTGCCCCTTTCAGTAAGGACAGAATCAGTTTTGGCTGTCCATGCTGCCTCAGGTCACCTGGACAATACAAATATCTATGCCAGGATGCTGTTTATCAACAATAGCTCAGCACTAAACACCATCATTCCTACAGTCCTGATTGAAAAGCTACAGAACCTGGCAATTTGTACCTCTCTCTGCAACTGGATTCTTGACTTCCTAACTGAAAGACCACAATCTGTGTGGATTGGAACTGATAATCAACACTGGCGCACCACAGGGATGTGTAGCTAGGTATAGCTCAAATACCATCTGATGTGTGGTAAGTATAGCTCAAATACCACCTGATGTGTGGTGGGTATAGCTCAAATACCATCTGATGTGTGGTGGGTATAGCTCAAATACCACCTGATGTGTGGTAAGTATAGCTCAAATACCACCTGATGTGTGGTAAGTATAGCTCAAATACCACCTGATGTGTGGTAGGTATAGCTCAAATACCACCTGATGTGTGGTAGGTATAGCTCAAATACCATCTGATGATGGTATTCAACCATTGATGGCAGAAATTCAGATGGTGACCAGAGGGTGTGCAGGACTGAGATATACCAGTTAGTTGAACGGTGTTGTAGCAACAACCTTGCACTCAGCATCAGTAAAACCAAAGAGCTGATTGTGGACCTCAGAAAGGGCAAAATGAGGGAAGATGAACCAATCCTCATGGAGGGATCAGAAGAGGAGGGAGTGAGCAATTTCAAGTGCTTGGATGGTAATATCTCTGTGAATCTAACCTGGTCCCAACATTTCTGTGCAGCTATAAAGAAGGTAAGACATTGGGTAAATTTCATTAGGAGTTTGAAGGGGTTTGGAATGTAACTTAAAAGACGAACATTTCTACAGGTGTGCTGTGGAGAGCATTCTGACTGGCTGCATCACTGCCTGGTATGAGGGTGGTGGGGCTACTGCACAGGATCGAAGTAAGCTGCAGAGAGTTGTCAAATTAGTCAGCTCCATTATGGGCACAAGTCTCTGTAGTATCCAAGACACCTTCAAGGAGTGGTGCCTCAAAAAGGCAGCGTCCGTCATTAAGGACCTCCATTACCCAGGATATGCACTCTTCTCATTGTTATCGTCAGGTAGGAGGAACAGGAGCCTGAAGGCACACACTCAACAATTCTGGAACAGCTTCTTTCCCTCTGCCATCTGATTTCTGAATGGACAATGAACCCATGAACATTACCTCACTACTATTTTATTTCTGTTTTTGCACTAATTTAATTTAATTATTTGATATAAATATATATACTGTATATTTAGAGTAATTCCGTTTTTTTTCTATATTATCATGTATTGCATTGTACTGCTGCTGCAAAGTTAACAAATTTCACAACATATGCTGGTGATATTAAATCTGGTTCTCATTCTGAACTGGATAAGGACCCATGCTGTGCTTCTCAGAATAAAAAGTCTGTATAGCCTGAGATAATAGACCAGCTGCAATGATAGAGATGTTTAAGCTTCAGAGAGGGTGCAAAGGAGATCTATTTTTTATTTACACTTCTTATTGTAATTTATAGTTTTTATTACAGAGTACTGCCTCTGCAAACCAATGAATTTCACACCATACTGTATGTGGGTGATATTAAACCTGATTGAGATTCTGAACTAATCCAGTACCATTCAGATTCCTAACCGTGATTTACTAGTGTGGGTGAGAAAACAATAATCACCATATTTGCCTGGGTCATCGGCTTTAAGGGAGAAGCCAGAGGGTGATAGTAGAGGGTTGCCTCTCTGCAAACAGACCCAGCCCAACATGAGCACTTTTGCTGCATTGTGTAACTGTGGCTCCAACACAGAACAACTACCGAGGCTGGTCCTGCAGTATAGTTGTATGGTTGACGACTAGACTTTTCAGCATTGAGGACAACTGCAAAAGGCAATGCCTCAGAAAAGCAGTATCCATCATTAACAACCCCCATCACCCTGGACACGTACTCTTCTTATCAGGGAGGAGGTATAGCAGCCTGAAGACACACACTCAGTGATTCAGGAACAGCTTCTTGCCCTCCGCCATCAGATTTCTGAATGGACAATGAACCCATGCACACTATCTCACTATTTTTGCTCTCTTTTTAATTACTTATTTATCTATATATATATATATATGATCTTATCATTTACAGTATACTTTATGTATTCCTCTATTCTTCTGCGGCAAACAGCAAATTTCATGACATAAACCTGATTCCGAATTAACATGCTTCAGATGTTGATGTGTAGACTCATATAGATCAGCGCCACACATAAAGAGATCCTTTGACCCTCCATTAACACAATGCCAAACTGCTCCTACTTCCCTGCACATGGTCCATATCTCTCCATGATAGTATCCTCACTGGTTGCATCACGGCCTGGTCCAATGTCTAGGACTGGAAATATGGTGCCAGTGACCCAGGTTCAAACTTGCAGCTACCAGTAAGGATGTTTACCTGGTGACAGCGAGGGTTTCCTCGGCATGCTCCGGTTTCCTCCTACATTCCAAAGACTTACGAGTCTCTGACTTCCAGCAATTCCTCCCCCTCCCCTTCTCTTTTTTTCCATTCCCCATCCTGGTTCCCCTTCTCTTCTCCTCATCTGCCTATGAGTTCCTTGTTTCCCTGCCCTTCCCTTTCTCCCATGGTCCACTCTCCTCTGCTATCAGATTTCTTCTTCAACCTCCCACTTCCCAGCTTCTCACTTCATCCCTCCTCCCCCACCCACCACCTATCAACTGCCCTTTGCCCCCAAACTCTTATTCTGTCTTCAGCTCCTTCCTTTCCAGTCCTGATAGTCATAGAGTCATAGCAAAGTACAGTGCAGAAACAGGCTCTATGGCCCATCTAGTCCATTCTCAACCATTTAAACTGCCTACTCCCATCGACTGCCACCCAGCCCATAACCCTCCATACCCCTACCTGTACATGTACCTATCCAAACTTCTCTTAAACATTGAAATCAAGGTTGCATGACCACTTGTGCTGGCAGCTCATTCCATACTCTTATGGTTCTCTGAGTGAAGAAGTTTGCCCTTAAACTTCACCCTTAACCTGTGACTTTTGGTTGTAGTCCCACCCAACCTCAGTAGAAAAAGCTTGCTTGAATTTATCCTACCTATACCCCTCATAATGTATACTTATAATGTATAAGTTGTATACTTCCATCAAATTTCCTCTAATTTCCAACATTCTAAAGAATACAGTCCTAACCTATTCAATCTTTTCTTACAACTCATGTACTCCAGACCCGGCAACATTCTTGTAAATTTTCTCTGCATTCTTTCAACCTTGTTTACATTTTCCCTGTAGGTAGGTGACCAAAACTGCACACAGTACTCCAAGTCAGGTCTCGACAATGTCCTCTGCATCATCAGCATAACATCTCATCTTCTGTGCTCGATACATTGATTGATGAAGGCAATGTGCCAAACGCTTCCTTTATGACCCTATCTACCTGTGATGCCACTTTCAATGAATTATGGACCTGTATTCCCAGATCCCTTTGTTCTACCACAATCCTCAGTGTCCTATCAGTCATTGTGCAAGACCTTCCCTGGTTGGTCCTAACGAAGTGTAAAACCTCGTGCTTGTCTGCATTAAATTCCATCGGCCATGTTTCTGCACATGTTTCCAGCTGATGCAGATCCCTTGACAAGCCTTGATAGCCTTCCTCACTGTCCACTATACCCCCCAATCATACCGATCTAGTTAACCACATTATCATCCAGATCTTTGATATCGATGACAAACAACAAAGAACCCAGTACTGATCCCTGCGGCACACCACTAGTTACAGGCCTCCAGTCTGTGAGGCAACCCTCCACTACAACTCTCTGGCTTCTCCCACAAAGCCAATGTCTAATCCAATTTACTACCTCATCCTGAATGCTGAGCGACCAAACATTCTTGACCAGCCTCCCATGTGGGACCTTGACAAATGCCTTACAAAAGTCCACGTGGACAATACCCATTGCCTTATCTTCATCCACTTTCCTGGTAACTTCCTCAAAAACTCCACAAGATTGGTTAGACATGACCTAAAATGCACAAAGGCACGCTTACTATCCTTAATCAGTCCATGTTTATCCAAATGCTTATATATCCGGTCCCTTAGAATATTTTCCAATAACTTTCCCATTGCTGATGTCAGACTCACCGGCCTATAATTTCCTGGTTTCTGTTTAGACCCTTTTTTAAACAATATTGGCTATCCTCAAATCTAGTGACAGGTACCTCTCCTGTCACTAAGGATGATTTTAAATCTCTTCTTGGACCCCAACAACACCGCACTTGTCTCTTGGGGGGTCCGAGGGAACGCTTTGTCAGGCCCTGGGAATTTAACCACCCTGATTTGCCTCAGGGTAGCAAACACCTCCTCCTCAAGGGCTATGAAGTTGATGCTGCTTTGCCTCACTTCATAGACTCTGTTTCCATCTCCTGAGTAAATACAGAAGCAAAGAATTTGTTTAAGATCTCCTCCATCTGCTTTGGCTCCACACACGGATTACCATTCTGGTCTTCCAGAGGACAATTTTGTCCCTTTTGCTCTTAACATACCTGTAGAAGCCTGTAGGATTCTCCTTCACCTTGTCTGCTAGAGCAACTTCCAGCCTTCTTTTACCCCTCCTGACTTTTTTCTTAAGTGTTCTCTTGCATTTCTTATACTCCATAAGCAGCTCATTTGTTCCTACTTGCTTATACCTGCTATGCTCCTCCAATTTTCTCTTAACGAGGGCCTCCATATCTCTTGAAAACCAAGTTTCCCTACACTTGCTTTCTTCACTTTTCTGACTGGCTCATACAAGACTTATACTCTTAAAATTTCATTTCCGAAAGTCTCCCACTTTCCAAGTACAGCTTTGCATGACAACAGCCTGTTCCAATCCACATTGGATGCCTCTGTATTCCCTGACACAAATGTCTGCACTTGACCAGTCTCACTCCCTAATAGCAGATGCAGTATTGCACACTCTCTAATTGGGATTTCTATGTACTAGTGAAAAAAACTTCCTTGAACACATTTGACAAACTAGTCCTTTTACAGTATGGATTCCCAATCAATACGTGGAATGTTAAAATTACTTGCTAAAAGAAGGTCATATTTTTTGCAATAGTGTGTGATCTCTCTACATATTTGTTCCTCTAAGTCCCAAGGACTGTTGGATGTTCGGTAATATAATCAGATTCAGAATCAGAGTCAGGTTTATTATCACCGGCAAGTGATGTGAAACCATTATCTTTCTTCTTTCTCAGTTCCACCCATAATGCCCCACTAATGGCGTTCTTCAGTCTGTCCTGATGGAGCTCTGCCGTGACATTTCCCCTGTCTAGTACCGCCACCCCTCCTCCTTTTATCCCTCACGCTCTGTTGTGTCTAAAAAGAGTTCTAGACTCTTTAGATCAAGGGCCTTAGCCTGAAATATCGATTGTTTTTTCCTTTCCATAGATGCTGCCTGATCTGCTGAGTTTCTCCATCATTTTGAGTGTGCATTGTTCAAGATTTTCAGCATCTGCAGAATCCTTTGTGCTTAGTGTGGATCTTTATCTGCTTGGTACCTTGATGAAGGTGGTGGAGCTTTGACCAGAGCTTTTTGGCAATTACATATTATGGTCTGGTCTGGAGCCCGCTTTCCGGTTCTTGATCCGGTCCGTGTACTCCGGACTTCGGGTCTTGTAGCCGTCCTTCGTTTCGCCCTTGAGCCCAATTAGTCACACCTGTGGATCATCGTGGCTTGTTGGGGCTCAAGGAGGCGACCCTGATGCCCATCGGCTGGTGGTGTATATAGGGGGCTCTGGGACTTGGAGTGGAGTTGGGGTGGTGTTGTCTATCCTGTTCCCATCTGGTTGTCCTGGCTTGGAGTATCCACTGTAAAGATGAGTTCTGTGAGTAAGTCTGGCAGCCACCCTGTACTGAGCTCCCTTCTTATCCCTTGCCTCTGTCAGGTAAGTCAGGCTGGACTGCTGTTGTCTGGTGGAGGGCTCTGCCTCTTCCTATTCCTTACCTTTGTTGGGTAAGCCAGGCTGGGCTGCCATTGCCTGGTGGAAGACTCTGTCCCTTCCTATCCCTCACCTTTGATGGGTTGTGCCCTGTGACTTGCCCAGGGCCCTGTGTTCCTGGCCAGGGAGGTCTGGGCCCTGCCTGGGAGTTATGTGGCCTGCTCAGAGGACTCTGACCCTTCCTATCTCTTGCTGCTGACTGGTTGTGCCCTGTGACTGACCCAGGTGCCCTGCAACCTGCTCAGGCCCCTATGTTCCTGCCTGGGAGGTCTGGGCCCTGCCCAGGAGTTATGTGGCCTGCCCAGAGAAGTCTGGGATCCTGCCTGAACACCAAGACTCTCTCTGAACCCCAGAATCACCATAAATGCCACATCCTTCATGCATGTCATGGTCTCCACATCTTGTCTATTGTTTAGTTGTTCCTGTCCTGCCTCTAGTACTTCAGTGCCTGTGTCCTGCATTTGGGTCCAGTCTCATGTCCCCTCATGACATTACATTCCTCCCTGGTGGAATTTTCAGGATCTGGCCTGTGGCATCTATTTTTAGCAGATTTATCAGGAATAGTCCTAAACTGTAGGCCAATTAAGCTACAGAATAAATAATAACATACTTACAGAAGTTTTAACTTTAACATTCTTATCAAAGTGCTCAGATGTGAGGAGGCCAAGGTGGACCCCATGGGCATGGTGTGGTAACTGCTTCCCCTCCCAGCTCAGCAGGTCAGAATCACAATTGGGTTTAATATCACTGGTGTATGTTGTGAAATTTGTTCTGGGGCAACAGAACATTGCAATAAATCATAATAAAAACTATCAATTACAGTGCAAAAAGCGAGGAGGGTGGGAATCGTGAGGGAGTGTTCAGGGGTTCATTGTCCATTCAGTAATCTGATGGCTAAGGGGAAGAAGCTGTTCCTGAAATGTTGAGCGTTTGTATCTTCTCCCTGATGATAGCACTGAGAAGAGTCCTAAATGATGGATTAACAGAATTATTCATGTTGAGGAACTAGAAATGTAGTTTCAGAAAATAAGGATCATGCTGAACGAATCCATGTGGCTCAGTAGGGCAAGATAATTGGCTGTTGTCAATTAAACCACACGAGAAAAAGTTCTTCAGAATTTTGGCAGTGTGTCAAACGTGAAGACAGGGGTTAACCTATTCAGAGAATTCCAGATAGACACTCTGATGCTATGCTGAATAAACAGACCTCAGCTCAAGCCACTGAGAAATCAAAGTTCAAAGTTCAATGCAAATTTATTATCTAAATTCAGTTATATCATCCGTACCCTGCTAAACTTCGAATGTTTTATCAAGATGGGATTCAACTGTATCAGGCAGTGGAAGAGGCGACTACAGACATGAAGACCAGAGGGTTGCCCGCCAGCATGATCAAACCAAGGGACAGCCTGGCAGAGGAATTATCCCGCTCCACTTGGGAAATAATGCGAGAATCGAAAAGGCAGGAGACAAAAAACCGAGAGAAGTATATCAGGAAGAGACTGGGAGTTTTCCAAAGACAGCCCTCACCCCCTCCAGAGCAGCCATAAGGTTTGGCTAACTTTAAAAATGTTGAGAAGCTAAACAGAAGCAAAAGTAGACAGTGATATATCTATCTCAAGAAATACTTATTATAATGTGGATTTTATATTACTTAGTTATTCTACTTTATTCGCTCATTTACTCCTTTTCCCCCACCAAAATGGGGATATATATGTATGTATATATATGGGTGTGTATGTGTATGTATGTGTATATACATAGGAAAATCTTTTCTGTGTAATGGATTTGTTCACTGACTTTTATGAATACTGCAATGGGGGCCCTCAACTCACAAGTAGGAGGGGTTATCCCCCACAGCTAGACATTTCCTCTAGCTCAACTTAAGGTCATCTACCAGATTCCTCAGCCTTGAAATCACACATTCGTTGCCATTTTTGTTATTTGCGTTTCTTGGTTCTTATTTGTTCAGGGAATAGATCGATTAAGTTTTATTCTGCTAATTTCAATGATACATTGACAGATAAATACAGATGGCTAACGACAAAGTAAAATTCATTTCTTTTAATGTCAATCGACTATTAAATCCAATCAAATGTAATAAAATTTTATTCGAAAATGAAAAAAGAACAAGCCCATGTAGTATATTTGCAGGATACTCATTTATGTGATAATGAGCATAAAAAAAACTAAAGAGAATGGACTTCACTAATCTGTTTTTCTCCTCATATAAATCAGGACATAGGAGAGGAGTTTCTATTCTTATCTCAAGTAAGCTAAAATTTGAAAAAGTATTCGAAATAGGAGATAAAGAGGGCAGATATATTCTGGTAAGGGGGGAATATAGATGGCAATTCAGTTACTCTATTGAATATATACGCACCCCCGAGAAGTGATATTGGTTTCTTTCAGAAAATTACTGATATTATGGTAGCAGAAACAGAAGGTCTCTTGATATGTAGGGGGACTTAAATTTACAATTACAACCAAACTTAGACTCTTCCAATAGAAAAACCTATGAAACAAAATCTTTACATAAGAAAGTTAATACACTTTTTGAGGATGTTGGTTTAATTGATATATGGAGGGACCTTTTCCCTGACAGAAGGGATTACACTCATTATTCTGCTTCACATTCTGTATGTACAAGAATAGACTATTTCATAACATTTGGAAAAGACAAAGACAAAGACAAAATAAACTCCTGTTGAATTGGGACAATAGATGTAAGTGACCATGCACCTATATATTTATTTGAGTTTGACCTACAACCAATAAATACTATTTGGAAACTAAATTCAAGTCTACTCAATGATCCCTACTTTAAGGAACAAATTAAAAAAGAAATTGGTCTCTACTTAGAATTTAATGATAATGGAGAGGTTTCACCTCCCATTTTATGGGATACTCTGAAGGTGGTCTTAAGAGGGAAAATTATAGTGATATCATCATGTAAGAAAAAAAATAAGGAATAAAACAAGAGTAATTACATAATAGGCTGAAGGAACTAGAGAAAAAACACAAATTGAATTTGGCACAGGATACATTAGGGAAAATTTTAAAAATTAGGAATGAAATTAATAGTTTGACTATGCAAGAAATCAGGAAAAACTTAATGTTTCTGAAACTGAAACATTATGAAAGTGGATCGAAATCTATGAAAATACTGGCCTGGAAACTGAAAAAGATAGCAGAAAATACAATTCATAGAATCAGGGACCCAAGAACAAAAATGATAAAAAATGAGCTAAATGAAATTCAAAAAGCTTTTGAAATGTTTTACAAAACTCTATGTTCCAAAGTTCCAGGGGGAAGCATAACCCAAATTGACACCTTCTTGAATTCTCCAGAGTTACCCACTTTAAGTGATGAACAAAATAGAACGATGACTGCTGACATAACTGAAGTTGAATTAAAAGCTGCAATTAGTAGGCTTAAATTAAGAAAGTCACCAAGATCAGATGGGTATATGGCAGAGTGGTACAAAGAATTCAAAAATGAGTTAATTCCTGTTTTACTCCCCACACTGAACTGTGTTCTAAAAAAGGCACAAATGCCACCCAGTTGGAAGGAAGCAATAATCTCAGCTATACCGAAAGAAGGCAAGGATAAAATGGAATGCAGGTCATTTAGACCAATATCTGTTCTTAATGTAGACTATAGATTATTTACCTCCATCATGGCCAAACGATTAGAGAAGTTTCTACCCATACTGATACGTAATGATCAGACAGGTTTTATATGACAACACCAAACACAAGACAATATATGAAGGACACTTCACATTATGGATCATATACAAAAAAATAAAATTGAAGCAGTAGTGATAAGCGTGGATGCTGAAAAGGCATTTGATTCAGTTAATTGGAATTTTCTTTACAGAGTTGTACATATATTTGGTTTCCAAGACACAATTATTAAAACTACACAGACACTATATGACAATCCTACCGCTAGGATTAATATCAATGAATATTTATCAAATAGTCTTACCCTAGAAAGGGGCATGAGACAGGGTTGTGCATGGTCACCACTACTCTTCGCATTATATCTGGAACCATTAGTTCAATACATCAGACAAAATGAAGATATCAGGGGACAATTACTATTAAATTACTAATCAATTACTATTAAAGGGACAGAGCATAAATTGGCTTGTTACGCGGATGACATTTTGATCCATCTATGGCAACCAACATACTCTTTACCTAAATTGATGCAATCCTTTGAACAATATGGTCAATTATCAGGATACAAGATCAACATAGATAAAACCCAATTACTTTCATATAACTATAGCCCACCAAGAGAAATCGAAAGAAGATACCCCTGGGCATAGCAAACAGAGTCTTTCAAATATTTGGGCATCATTATGCCAAAAGATTTGGCAAAATTATTGGAATGTCATTATCAGCCTTTATATAAAAAATTAAGGAAGATATGGCAAGATAGAACCTGATTCTTTTTTACATCTGAGTTCAAGGATTGAGTCCATTAAAATGAATATACTGCCTAGACTGTTAAATCTCTTTCAGACCCTACCAATAGAGATTAATCACAATCAATTCAATGAATGGAACACGATGCTATCAAGGTATATTTGGCAGGGTAAAAGGCCTAGAGCTCATCTCAAAACTTTGCAATTAGCAAAGGAAAAGGGGGGATGGGGCCTACCTTCTCTTAGAGACTATTAT
The DNA here is from genome assembly GCF_030144855.1 of Hypanus sabinus. Classification (NCBI taxonomy): domain Eukaryota; kingdom Metazoa; phylum Chordata; class Chondrichthyes; order Myliobatiformes; family Dasyatidae; genus Hypanus; species Hypanus sabinus. The sequence continues at coordinate 103,215,792 of NC_082719.1, read as the reverse complement.
TTTGCAGCACAGTTGAGAGCTGTGATATGTTGGTGCAACCCGTCATATGATGCTCAATGGAAAAACATTGAGGAGCGGGTACTTCCCATACAAGCAATTTTGGCTGATAACAACCTGTAAACGTACATAAATACTATTGATAACCCATGGGTGAAATTGACTCTTAAAATATGGAAAACTACTATAAAAGAATATAATCTAGAGGGAGATACTGCAATTCTTAAATGGCGTGCATATGACTTGGATTTTACACCAAATAAATTGGATGCTAGGTTTAAGGACTGGACAGCTAAAGGAATAACAGTTCTTTGCAACATAATGAAAGAAGGAACACTGTTCCGTTTTGAAATGCTTAAAGAGAAACACATATTAGAAAAACAAGATTTTTATCGGTATTTACAGATGTGACAATATGTTAATAAGATGCTTAAAAATGTAACCAAGGCAAATGCATGCTTGATAGAGCTCCTTAGAAAAGCATATAATTCAGATAACGGTAGTAGAATCATTTCAAGCATGTATAAGGGATTGTCAAATCTTAAAACACATTCGACTTCATACATTAAAACAAAATGGGAGAAGGAAAGAGGGATAATTATATCTGAGGAAGAATGAACAATAATATGGAGGTATCAATGGAAGTGTACCAGTTCACAGAAATGGAGGGAGTTTGGATGGAAAAACTTGATAAGATATTTTATTACACCCTCTCAGAAATCCCATTATGATAGTAACCTCCCTGTTTGCTGGAGAAATTGTGGAAATCAAAAGGCAAATCATTATCATATTTTTTGGGATTGCCCTGTTATCAAAAACTATTGGAGGGGGATACACAATGCCCTACAAGACATCTTTACATGTGAAATACCCTTAGAGAGTAAGACCACATATTTTGGATATATACCTCAAGAATGGTTGAAAAGAGATAAATATTTAATGAATATACTGTTGGTGGCTGGTAAAAAGACTCTTACTAGGAAATGGTTATCACCGGAGAGCCCAACGTTAAATGCATGGATGGAGAAGATAACAGCATTTGTTTCCATTTACAAAATGGAGAAGATAACAGCTTCTGTTAATCATAAGCTGGAACAATTTGATTCATACTGGGAAAAATGGTTTAACTACGTAATGCCTCATAAGCCTGATTTTATTCTCACAAATCAATGAATCTGTAGTAAAAAAAGATCACTCCCTACTTGTACATAGTTCTTTCCTTTTGCTTGTTTTTTCTTTCCACTCTTTTCTATAAGTATATACCTCAGATAAATACTTTGTGGAGATCTGTGATATATATGATTATATGATATATATGTACAATGTCTGAAATACATCTTATGGAAATGTTTGTTTGATGACGAACTTCAATAAAAAAATAAATTATAAGTTCAGTTATATCATTATACACAACCCCAAGATTCATTTTGCAGAGTGGATTGCGACAGGTTGTTTTCTGACAAAGGTGTACATGGAAAATGGGAGACTTTTGCACAATGCTGTAGTAGTTTTATGTATTGCAGTGTACTGCTGTTGCAAAAAGAACAAATTTCATGACATATGTGAGTGATATTAAACCTGATTCATTATGGGTCTCCATTGTGGACTGAGAGTGGGAAGGGGAAGGGAGAGGGGAGAGTGCAGGAAGCACCAGAGAGACATTCTGTAATGATCAATAAACCAATCATTTGGAATCAACTGACCTTGCCTGATGTCCCACGACTGTGTGTCCCCGCATCTGACCATGTAAGCTACTCTAGAAACTGCCTAGAATTTCCCTACCACATACCCTCTATTTTTCTAAGCTCCACGCTCCTATCTAAGAGGCTCTTAAAAAACCCAATTGTTTCCGCCTCTACCACTGCTGCCGGCAGTGCATTCCATGCGCTCACCACTCTCTGAAAAACGTACCCCTGACATCACCTCAGTACCTAGTTCCAAGCACATTAATACTATGTCTCCTCGTGTTAGACACTTCAGCCCTGGGGAAAAAGCCCCTGGCTATCTATACGACCAATGTCCCTCGTCATCTTATACAGCTCGATCAAGTCACTTCTCATCCTCCGTCACTCCAAGGAGAAAAGGCTGATTTCACTCAACCTATTCTCATAAGGCATGCTCCTCAATCCAGGCAGCATCCTTGTAAATCTCCTCTGCACTCTCTCTATAGTATCCACATCCTTCCTGTATGAGGTGACCAGAACTGAACACAGTACTCCAAGTGGGGTCTAACTAAGGTTTTATATATCTTTAACATTACCTTTTGGCTCTTGAACTCAGTCCTACAGTTGATGAAGGCCAACTCACCATACGCCTTCTGAACAACACTGTCAACCTGCACAGCAGCTTTGAGTGTCCTATGAACTCGGACCCCAAGATCTCTCTGATTCTCCACACTGCCAAGAGTCTTGCCATTAATATTATATTCTGTCTTTAGATTTGACCTGCCAAAATCAACCATTTCACACTTATCTGGTTTGAATGCCATCTACAACTTCTCAGCCCAGTTCTGCATCCTATCAATGTCCCCTTGTAACCTCTGACAGTCCTCCACACTATCCACAACACCTCCAACCTTTGTGTCATCAGCATATTTACTAACCCACCCTTCCACTTCCTCATCCAGGTCATTTATAAAAATCACAAAGAGGAGGAGTCCCAGAACAGATCCCTGCAGAACACCATTGGTCACCGTCCTCCATGCAGAATACAAACCATCAACAACCACCCTTTGCTTTCTGTGGGCAAGACAATTCAGGATCCACAAAGCAAGCTCTCCTTGAATCTCATGCCTCCTTACTTTCTGAATGAGCCTCGCATGGGGAACCTTATCAAATGCCTTGCTGAAATCCATATACACTACATCCACTGCTCTACCTTCAGCAGTGTGCTTTGTTACATCCTCAAAATATTCAATCAGGTTTGTAAGGCATGACCTGCCCTGACAAAGCCAGGCTGACTATCCCTAATCAGATTAAGTCTCTCCAAATGCTCATAAATCCTACCTCTCCGGATCTTCTCCGACAATTTGCCCACCACTGAAGTAAGACTCACCGGTCTATAATTTCCTGGCTTATTTCTTCTCCCTTTCTTAAACAAGAAAACAATGTTTGCAACCTTCCAATCATCTGGTACTTCTCCTGTCCCTATTGATTTTGCAAAGGTAATTGCAAGAGGCTCAGCAATCTCCTCCCTCGCTTCCCACAGTAGCCTGGGGTATATCTCATCCGGTCCCAGAGACTTGATGCTTTTCAAAAGCTTCAGTACATACTCCTTCTTAATGTCAAAATGCTCAAACATTTCAGTCTGCTGCAAGTCATCCCCCGAATTGCCAAGGTTTTTTTTCCTGGTGAATACTGAAGCAAATTATTCATTAAGTACCTCCGCTACCTCCTCCGACTCCATGCACATGTTTCCACTATCACACCCGATTGGTCTTTTTCTCACACGGATCATCCTCTTGCTCATCATATACTTGTAGAATAGCTTAGGGCTTTCCTCAATCCTGCCTGCCAAGGCCTTCTCATGGCCCCTTCTAGCTCTCCTAGTTTCATTCTTAAGCTCTTTCCTAGTAACCTTGTACTTTTCTAGAGCTCTAACTGTACCTAGTTTCTTAAACCTTTTGTAAGCTTTTCTTTTCTTCTTAACTAGATTTTCTACATCATTTGTACACCATGGTTCTTTAATTCTACCATTCTTTCCCTGCTTCAATGAAACATACCTATGCAGAACGCCATGCAAATGTTCCCTGAACATTGGCCATATTTCTGCCGTGCATTTCCCTGAGAACATCTGTTCCCAACTTATGCTCCCAAGTTCTTGACTAATAGCATCATATTTTTCCCTACTCCAATTAAATGTTTTTCCAAATTGTCTGCTCCTATCCCTCTCCAGCACTGTGGTAAAGAAGACAGAGTTGTGATCATGACTTCAAAAATGCTCTCCCACCAAGAGATCTGACATCTGACTCGGTTCATTTCCCAATACCAGATCAAGTACAGTCTCTTCTCTAGTTAGCCTATCTACATATTTTGCCAGGAATCCTTCCTGACCACAACTAGCAAACTTCACCCCATCTAAACCCCTTGCTCTAAGGAGATGCCAGTCAATATTAGGAAATTTAAAATCACCCATCACAACAAACCTATTTTCATTGCACCATTCCAGAATCTGCCTCCCTATCTGCTCCTCGATGTCTCTGTTACTATTGGGGGGCTCTATAAAAAACACCCAGTAGAGTCATTGGCCCCTTCCTATTTCTGACTTCCACCCACACTGACTCAGTAAACAATTCTTCCATGACGTCCTCCTTTTCTGCAACCATGATACTATCCCTGATTAGCAGTGCCACTCCCCTACCTCCTTTGCCTCCCTCCTGCCTTTTTTTGAAATATCTAAATCCTGGCACACTCAGTAGCCATTCCTGCCCCTGAGACATCCAAGTCTCTGCAATGGCCACAACATCATATTTCCACGTATTGATCCATGCTCTAAGTTCATCCGCCTTGCTTATGATATCCTTGCGTTAAAGTAGACACATCTCAAACCATCAGGCTGAATGCATCATTCATCTATCATCTAGCTATCACTCCTCACAAACTCCCTGAAAGCTGTCTCCACTTGTGCACCAACTCTGTCCTCTGCCTCTTCACTTCACCCAGTAAGTCTAGTTTAAATCCTCCCCAACAGCATTAGCAAACCTCCCTCCCAGGATATATGTGCCTAAGACATTCACACCGTACTGTAGGAGCAGTATTAGGCCATTCAGCCCATCGAGTCTGCTTCATCATTCCATCATGGCTGATTTATTACCACTCTTGACCCCATCCTCCTGACTTTATTGGTAATCTTTGATGCCTTAACTAATTAAGAACCTATCAACCTCTGTACTATATATACCCAGTGACTGAATGTGTGCCAACACTTGTGGGTTGCCCCTAGCACATTCAAAGTTCAAAGTATGTATACATTATACAACCTTGAGATTTGTCTCGTAACGGGCAGCCACAAAAGCTCAAAAGAACCGACTAAAAAAAAGTCCGTCAAACATGCAATGCGCAGAGTGAGAAAGAAGATCAAATTGTGCAAACCATAAAAGTAAGCAAATAGCTTTAGAACTGAAGTTTTATGAAAGAGACGAAGCTAAGTATGACAGCAGCCAGAGCAGGCCACAGCCTCATTTCATCGCAAAGCCAAGTGAACATCACGAGGCCATAGACACGAAGCTAGGCATCACCGCAGCCAGAGCAGGCCACAGCCTCATTTCATCATAAAGCCAAGTGAACATCACGAGGCCATAGACACGAAGCTAGGCATCACCGCAGCCAGAGCAGGCCACAGCCTCATTTCATCATAAAGCCAAGTGAACATCACGAGGCCATAGACACGAAGCTAGGCATCACCGCAGCCAGAGCAGGCCACAGCCTCATTTCATCGCAAAGCCAAGTGAACATCACGAGGCCATAGACACGAAGCTAGGCATCACCGCAGCCAGAGCAGGCCACAGTCTCACTTCAGCGTGGAGCGGAGCAAGCATCGCGGAGCATCGAGCAGACTGGGCTGAGCTGACCCTTGCCTCACCACTGGTTGCTAACACATTTCACGTTCTGATGCACATGTGATAAATAAATCTGATTCAGAATCAGAATTTGAAGCTAATATAAGGCACTGCATATCGGACAGGACAATCTGACACAGTGGATCACAATCAGTCCAAGTTCCTTCAATGCTTCGATCGATCACTGACTGGATTTGGGAACTGCTGAAACATAACAGTCACAAAGAATATTTGGTCCTGGTCCTTTTGATCGACCAGCAAGCTCAGTCACTGACCAAGACTTCCATCCTCAGAAGAACATTAACACAGAAGATTCTGCAGATGCTAAAAATCCAAAGCAACACACTCAAAATGCTGGAGGAACTCAGCAGGTCAGGCAGCATCAATGGAGAGGAATAAGCAGTTGACGTTTCAAGCCAAGACCCATCAGAGTTCATCCAGTATTCTGTGTGTGTTTTCGGCAGAAGAAGCTTGAACCCGAATGAAAATAGCTGGAGTGTTGTTCTACTCCAAAATGTGACATACCAAACCACTTGTACCAAACCTTCCTTGCTTAGAGATGCTGGAGTGAAATATTAACTCAACCAGCGTGACATTCTCTAACTGTTCCTTGGGCAGCACAGTAGTATAGTGGTTAGCACAATGCTTTAGAGTAACAGTGACCTAGGTTCAATTCCCGCCACTGTCTGTAAGGAGTTTGTACGTTCTCCCTGTGACCGTGTGGGCTTCCTCCGGGTGCTCTGGTTTCCTCCCACAGTCCAAAGATGTACCGGATGGTAGGTTAATTGGTCATTGTAAATCGTCCTGTGAAAAGGCTGGGCCGGGTGGGTGCTGGGTGGCATCACTTGAAGGACTAGAAAGGCCTATTCTGCACTGTATCTCAATAAAATGTGTCTAATGTAGCCAACAATGAAGGTGTTAATATTTCACATTAGTAGCACATAACTCCTTGGACTGCCTGTATAAAGGTTTTCTTTTCTACTTTTTGCTTGGGTTTCTCTGGTGTTTTGATATTTTTGCAGAGAAAAGGAGAGGGAAAGGTTTGAGTGTGCGTGTGTATGAGTGTGAATATAAGTGTGTGAGTGAGTGTGAGAGAGGAAGAGAATAAATGTGACCAGTGAGGAAAGAAAGGATTGTCTCAGCTGGGAATATTCCACCCATTACTGTAACTTCAGTGGAAAGTGCCGGCCTCACCAATGCCAGCCTCCCTCCCATCCCAAGAACACAGCCCCATCCCAGTGCTTTTCTTTTCCATAAGTCTGCGGACATGAGTCAGCCGGTAAATAAAGCTGGAAAAGCTGATATGGACAGGAAAATATATGACAGAAGTTAGGCAGACAGTGGGTGTCTGATTTGTGATTGGCACTGGCTCCAGGCTGCTGTTCTCATCAATCCATTACTGAACCAGGCACCAACACTCTCACAAGGACCAGACAGCAGCAACTTAGTATTTTCACAAACACGAGAGACTCTGCAGATGCTGGAATACTGGAGGAATTCTGCAGGTCAGGCAGCTTCTATGAAAATGAATAAACATTCGAGATCCATCCCCTCCACAGGTGCTACCTGACCTGCTGAGTTCCTCCAGCATTTTGTGTGATTTCAGTTTAATTGTAGACCAGAAATATCTGCATATAATCAAACTGTCACATTGTGAATGAAGGATGTGTTCACATGTAGATACAGACTCAGATTTATTTATCGAGATACAATGCAGAACAGGCCCCCACAAATCCCCCAGATTAACCCCAGCCTAATCACAGTACAATTTACACTCAGCAGTTAACCTACCCAACCGGTACATCTTTGGACAGTGGGAGGAAGCCGGAACACCCAGAGGAAACCCACGTGGTCACGGGGAGAATGTACAGACAGAGGCGGGAATTGAACTTGGATTGCTGGACCTGTAAAGTGTCACCCTATTACACGTACATTGAAACACAGTGAAATTCAGGGATGATGGCAGAGGCAGATACATTAGGGATATTTAAGAGACTCTTAGATAGGTACATGAATGACAGAAAAATGGAGGGGTATGTGGGAGGAAAGGGTTAAATTTTTCTTAGATTAGGTTAATAGGTCAGCACAACATTGTGGGCTGAAGAATCTGTATTGTGCTATAATTTTCTATATTCTATAACCTCACAACCATCATTACTACCTTGCACTTTATTGTCAGCCTGCACTGCACTTTCTCTGTAGCTATTACACTTTATTCTGCATTCTGTTAGTATTTTACCTTCTGCACTGTGTAACGGTTTGATCTGTAGACAGTATCCAGGGCTATTTTGCACTGTACAATAAAGATGAAAAGATCTTTAAAGATTCGATTTATTTTATCACATGTACATTGAAACATCAAAACATTCAGTGAAATGCATTGTTAGCATCAACGACCAATGATGTGCCTACAGACAAAACTGATTGACAGATGACGCAATAACCACAGCTCTACACACTGTCCTTACACACCTGGAGAAGAGGGATGCTTATGTGAGAATGCTGTTCTTGGACTACAGGTCAGCATTCAACAGCATAATTCCCTTCAGGATCGACAAGAAGCTCAAAGACCTCGGCCTTCACCCTGCCTTGTGCAGCTGGATCCTGGACTTCCTGTCAGATCACCAGCAGGTAGTAAGAGCGGGCTGCCTCACCTCTGCCCCTCTGACCTTCAACACAGGTCACAGGGCTGAGTCCTAAATCCCCTCCTTTTCTCCCTGTATATCCATGACTGTGTCACCACCCATAGCTCCAATCTGCTAATTAAATTTGCTGATGACACTACACTGATTGGCCTAATTTCAAATAATAATGAGGGAGCCTCAGAGAAGAAGTCATCACCCTGACACAGTGGTGTCAAGAAAACAACTGCTCCCTCAATGGCACTAAAACAAAGGAGCTGGTTGTGGACTACGGGAGGAATGGAGACGGGCTAGCCCCTATTGACATCAATGGATCTGGGGTGACAGGGTGAACAGTTTTAAATTCCTCAGCGTAAACATCACTGAGGATCTCATGTGGTCTGTACGTACCAGCTGTGTGGTGAAAAAGGCACAAATTGCCTCTTCACCTCAGACGGTTGAGGAAGTTTGGTATGGGCCCCAAATCCTAAGAACTTCCTACAGGGGCACAATTGAGAGCATCTGACTGGCTGCATTACTGCCTGGTATGGGAATGTACCTCACTTAACTGCAGGACTCTACAGAGAGTGGTGTGGACAGCCCAGCACATCTGTAGATGTGAACATTCCATAATTCAGGACCTTTACAAAGACAGATGTGAGAAAAGGGCTCGAAAGATCACTGGGGACCTGAGTCACCCCAACCACAAACTGTTCCAGTTGCTACCATCCAGGAAACGGTACTGCAGCATAAAAGCCAGGACCAACAGGCTCAGGGACGCCATCAGACTGATTAATTCACACTGACACAATTGTATTTCTATTTTATATTGACTGTCCTGTCCTCAAATCACTATAAATTGCACATTTAGACAGAGAGGTAACGTAAAGATTTTTACTACTCATGCATGTAAAGGATGTAAGAAATAAAGTCAACTCAATTCAAACACAATCTGAAGACTGTGCTAGGGGCAGCCCGCATGTATTCTGGCTTCTGGCACCAGCATAGCATGTCCACGACTTACTAACCCTAACCCATATGTTTTTAGAATGCGGGAGGAATCTGGAGCACCCGAGGAAACCCTTGCAGGCATGAGGGGAATGTACATATTCCTTACCGACAGCAGTGGGAATTAATCTCTAACTGGTGAGCTGTAGATGTGTACTGGAGGGTAAATTGACTGGTTGCATCACAGCCCAGTATGGAAACACTAATGCTCTTGAATGGAAAGAGGTGGCTGAAGAGATTGTGGAAAGATAAGAAATGATCTTTCTAGAATTAGTACATTCTGGCAAAGTTCTGCAGGACTGGAAAATTGCAAGCATCCACTCTTCAGGAAGGGAGAGAGGCAAAAAAAAAGGAAATCATAGGCCAGTCAGTCTGACCTCAGTGCTTGGGGAGGTGTTGGAGTTGATTGTAAATGTTTGTGGTTTTAGGGTACACGGAGGCACCTGATAAAATGAACTCAGCATGGTTTCCTTAAGTCAAAATCTTGCCTGACAGATATGTTTAAATTGTTTGAACAAATAACAAACGGGATAGACAAAGAAGAATCGGTTGATGTTGCGTACTTGAATTTTCAGAAGGCTCTTGACAAGGTGCCACACATGATGCTGTTTAACTAGCTACAAGCCCGTGGTATTCCAGAAAAGATTCTAGCAAGGATAAAGCAGTGGCTGATTAGCAGGAGGTGAAGAGTGGGAATAAAGAGAGCTTTTTCTGGCTGGCTGCTGGTGACGAGAGCTGTTCCACAGGGGTCTGTGATGGGATCGATGCTTTTTCATGTTATATATCAATGATTTGGATGATGGAATTGATGGCTTTGTTGCAAAGAAAGAGAATTTGAAGATAGGTGGAGGGGCAGGTAGTTTTGAGGAAGCAGAGAGGCTACAGAAGGACTTAGACAGATTAGAAGAATGGGCAGAGAAGTAGCAGATGGATTACATTGTCGGGAAGTGTATGGCCATGCACTTTGGTAGAAGAAATAAAAGCGTAGACTATTTTCTAAAGGGAGAGAAAATATAAAAAACTGGGTTGCAAAGTAACTTGAGAGTCCTTGTGCAGGATTCCCTAAAGGTTAATTTGTGGGTTGAGTCTGTGGTGAGGAAGGCAAATGTGATGTTGGCATTCATTTCGAGAGGGCTAGAATATAAAAACAAGGATGCATGTTGAAATTTTATAAAGTACTGGTGAGGCCTCATTTGGGGTATTGTGAGCAGTTTTGGGCCCCTTAGAGAGGAATTGAGGAATTGCTGACATTGGAGAGGGTTCAAAGGAGATTCATGAAAATAATTCCAGGATTGAAAGGCCTGTCAAATGAGGAGAGTGGGTGTGGAGAGGATATTTCCTGTGGTGAAAGAGTCTAAGACCAGAGGGCACAGCCTCAGAACAGAGGGGTGTCCATTAGAACAGAGATGAAGAGGAATTTCGGGTCCAGTGATCACAATGCCATTAGTTTCAATATAATTATGGAGAAGGATAGGGCTGGACCCAGGGTTGAGATTTTTGATTGGGGAAAGGCTAACTTTGAGGAGATGCGAAAGGATTTAGAAGGAGTGGATTGGGACAATTTGTTTTATGGGAAGGATGCAATAGAGAAATGGTGGTCATTTAAAGGTGAAATTTTGAGGGTACACAATCTTTATGTTCCTGTTAGATTGAAAGGAAAGGTTAGAAGTTTGAGAGAGCCATGGTTTTCAAGGGATATTGGAAACTTGGTTAGGAAAAAGAGAGATATCTACAATAAATATAGGCAGCATGGAATAAATGAGGTGCTTGAGGAATATAAAGAATGTAAGAAGAATCTTAAGAAAGAAATTAGAAAAGAAGATACGAGGTTGCTTTAGCAAGTAAGGTGAAAATAAATCCGAATGGTGTCTACAGTTATATCAATAGCAAAAGGATAGTGAGGGATAAAATTGGTCCCTTAGAGAATCAGAGTGGACAGCTATGTGTGGAGCCAAAAGAGATGGGGGAGATTTTGAACAATTTTTTTTCTTCGGTATTCACTAAGGAGAAGGATATTGAATTGTGTAAGGTAAGGGAAACGAGTAGGGAAATTATGGAAACTATGACGATTAAAAAGGAGGAAGTACTGGTGCTTTTAAGGAATATAAATGTGGATAAATCTCTGGGTCCTGACAGGATATTCCCTAGGATCTTGAAGGAGGTTAGTGTAGAAATAGCAGGGGCTCTGACAGAAATATTTCAATTGTCATTAGAAATGGGGATGGTGCTAGAGGACAGGCGTATTGCTCATGTGGTTCCATTGTTTAAAAAGGGTTCTAAGAGTAAACCTAGCAATTATAGGCCTGTTAGTTTGACATCAGTGATGGGTAAATTAATGGAAAGTATTCTTAGAGATGGTATATATAATTATCTGGATAGACAGGCTCTGATTAGGAACAGACAACATGGATTTGAGCGTGGAAGGTCATGTTTGACAAATCTTATTGAATTTTTTTAAGAGGTTACGAAGAAAGTGGACGATGGTAAAGCAGTGGATGTTGTCTATATGGACTTCAGTAAGGCCTTTGACAAGGTTCTGTATGGAAGGTTAGTTAGGAAGGTTCAATCGTTAGGTATTAATATTGAAGTAGTAAAATGGATTCAACAGTGGCTGGATGGGCGATGCCAGGGAGTAGTGGTGGATAACTGGTTGTCAGGTTGGAGGCCGGTGACTAGCGGTGTGCCTCAGGGATCTGTACTGGGTCCAATGTTGTTTGTCATATACATTGATGATCTGGATGATGGGGTGGTAAATTGGATTAGTAAGTATGCAGATGATACTAAGGTAGGTGGTGTTGTAGATAATGAAGTAGGTTTTCAAAGTTTGCAGAGAGATTTAGGCCAGTTAGAAGAGTGAGCTGAACGATGGCAGATGGCGTTTAATGTTGATAAGTGTGAGGTGCTACATTTTGTTAGGAATAATCCAAATAGGACATACATGGTAAATGGTAGGGCATTGAAGAATGCAGTAGAACAGAGTGATCTAGGAATAATGGTGCATAGTTCCCTGAAGGTGGAATCTCATGTGGATAGGGTGGTGAAGAAAGCTTTTGGTATGTTGGCCTTGATAAATCAGAGCATTGAGTATAGGAGTTGGGATGTAATGTTAAAATTGTATAAGGCATTAGTAAGGCCGAATTTGGAGTATTGTGTACATTTCTGGTCACTGAATTATAGGAAAGATGTCAACAAAATAGAGAGAGTACGGAGAAGATTTACTAGAATGTTACCTGGGTTTCAGCACCTTGGTTACAGGGAAAGATTGAACAAGTTAGGTCTTTATTCTTTGGGGCGTAGAAGGTTGAGGGGGGACTTGATAGAGGTATTTTAAATTATGAGGGGGATAGATAGAATTGACGTGGATAGGCTTTTTCCATTGAGAGTAGGGGAGATTCAAACAAGAGGACATGAGTTGAGCGTTAGGGGGTAAAAGTTTAAGGGTAACACGAGAGGGAATTTCTTTACTCAGAGAGTGGTAGCTGTGTGGAACGAGCTTCCAGTAGAAGTGGTAGAGGCAGGTTTGGTATTGTCACTTAAAGTAAAATTGGATAGGTATATGGACAAGAAAAGAATGTAGGGTTATGGGCTGAGTGCGGGTCAGTGGGACTAGATGAGAGTAAGCGTTCGGCACGGACTAGAAGGGCCGAGATGGCCTGTTTCCATGCTGTAATTGTTATATGGTTATATGGAATTTCTTTAGCCAGAGAGCAGTTAATCTCTGGAATTCATTGCTCCAGGTGGCTGTGGAAGCCAAGTCATTAGGTATACTTAAGGCACAGGTTGATATATTTTTGATTAGTCAGGAAGGAGAAGGCAGGAGATTGGGGCTGAGAGGGAAATGGATCAGCCATGATGAAATGGTGGAGCATTCTTTATGGGCAAATGGTCTAATTCTGCTCCTATATCTTATGGTCTTATCTTAAAAAGTAGTGGATACAGCCTAGTCCATCATGGGTAAAACCATTAAGCACTTCTACACAGAGCACTGTTCCAGGAAAAGAGCATTCATCATCAGACCCCACCATCCAGGACGTGTTCTCTTCTCGTTGCTGCCAACAGGAAGAAGGTAGAGGATCTCAGGATTCACACCACCAGTTTCAGGAGCAGTTATTACCTCTCAACTGCCAGGCTCTTTGACCAGAAGGGTTAACTTCACTCAACTTCACTTGCCCCATCATTGAACTGTTCCCACAGCCTATGGATTCACTTTCAAGGACTCTTCATCTCATGTTCTCGATATTTATTGCTTATTTATTCATTATTGAAAAAAGATCCAGTGGTTTCCCGGCACATATTATGGATAAACTCTTCTCGGACTTCCAACCAGATACAGGTATCGATTTTAACCAATGTTTTGATGACAAACTCTTCCATCTTCATTAGCGATGATGCCTGGGTATGTCTAGTCCGGTGGTATTTATACCCCTGTTGTTTGTTCCTCCTGACTGGTTAATCCTCATCCAATCAGGTTTCCGCTCTACCACCTTGTTTGCAATCAAATTCCAGTTCTTACTTAGAGCAAGACCTTTGTCTTTGTTAAAATCCTTTTCCTCTAGTTTTACTTGAAAGGCTTCCTTTACCAGGCAGTCCCGAAAGCCACTGGTATGGCACAGTGAAGAGAAAAGGAAGTGAAGTGAGAAGTTGGGAGGTGACAGGTGAGACTAGGTGAGGGTGGAAGGAGGGTCGATGGGAGAAAAGGAAGTGAAGTGAGAAGCTGGGAGCTGATAGGTGGAAGAGGTAAAGGACTGAAGAAGAAGGAATCTGATGGGAGAGGACAGTGGACCATGGGAGAAAGGGAAGGAGGAGGGGCACCAGAGTGAGGTGATGGGCAGGTAAGGGGTGAGAGGGAAGCCAGAATGGGAAATGAAAAAAACAGAAGGGGGAGGGAAAGGAATTCATCAGAAGTTAGAGACATTGATGCTCATGTTGTCATGAGGCCACCCAGGCATAATATGAGGCGTTGCTCCTCCAACTTGAGAGTGGCCTCATTGTGGCCATAGAGGAAGCTAAGGACTGACATGTAGAGGAAGGAACTGGGAGGATGCTGTGGTCAGCACAGGCCAGTTGGGCTGACGGCTCTGTTTCCGTGCTGTATGTCTTTACAACTCTGGGTATCCAGATTGAGACCGATAGGAAACCACAATGCTTATTCTGCAAAAACACTTAAGTGAAGTGGAATTTAGATTCAAGATCAGGATACAAGATTCAAATTTATTCATCACACATACAAGGAAACATACAGTGAAATGTGTCATTTGTGTTAACAACCAGCACAACCTAAGGATGTTTGGGAGCAGTCCACAAGTGCCACCACAGCATTCTCACAGTACTCACCCATGCTGTGCACTCCACATACACTTTCAATTATACAAGGGGTGATTGATAAGTTCGTAGCCTAAGGTAGAAGGAGTCGATTTTAGAAAACCTAGCACAATTAATTTTTGAACATAGTCCCCTCTTACATTTACACACTTAGTCCAGCGGTCGTGGAGCACACGGATCTTGGACCTCCAGAAAGTGTCCACAGATGGGTGATTGATAAGTTTGTGGCCTAAGGTAGAAGGAGATGAGTTATACAGCTCTTGTTACATGCACATGCATGTCAACTCTTTGAGTGATTATGCAGAAAGTCTGAAGTTAATAACTTACCTCTTTCTACCTTAGGCCATGAACTTATCAATCACCCCGATGAGTTATTAACTTCAAACTTTCTGTATAATCACTCAAAGAGTTGATCTGCATGTGCATGTAACAAGAGCTGTATAACTCATCTCCTACCTTAGGTCACAAACTTATCAATCACCCCTATTTTATCAACTTAGTTTTGGTAATATTTTGGTTTATGTGTTGTGTGTGGGTGCACTGTGGTTCAGAGGAACATTGTTTCATTTGGTTTTATATGTATACAGTCAGATGACAATAGACTTGAATTTGAACAAAGCAGAACACAACAAGTAACAAATGAACAACAGCACAACAAGCCCTGTTCCTCCCTCCCACCTATGCATATACACAGTCCTCCAACTCCACGACAGGCCATCGTGCGACCACCCCCCCCCCCCCCCCCCGCATCCAGTGGACTCACATACATTGGGCCTTCCGCTTCTCCAGCACACTTGCAGAGATTTGCAGGCTTGAGCTCTGGCCAGTGACTTTCAGTGTTCCGATTTGACCCTGTGGACTCGATCCTCAGCATCAACTCCAGGAGCTGACGATCACCTCAATCTCCGGACTCGCCGATGATGGGACCTTGAACATTAGGCCTTGAAATCCGGTCACACAAATTGACAAACCCAGTGGATCATTGGACCTTGTCCCCCTGCCTGCACTGGATTCTGTCCATTGAGCCAGCTGACAACATGCACAATCAACATCACCAACACAGCCAAGATTAAGAGATTGAAAGTCAAGGTGAAGTCTAATGCCTCTTAAAGCAAAACTGCTGCCTTAACATTGGTGAATTGCCACAACCTCTCAATTATCACGCTTTTGAACCAGTGGGGTGAACTTCACTAACCCCATCACTGAACTGTTCCCTCAATGTATAGACTCACTTTCAAGCACTCTTCATCTCATGTTCTCAATATTTATTGCTTATTTATTATTATTATTTCTTTTTTTCTGTTTTGAATTTGTCTTTTGCACATTGCTTGTTTGTCTGACCTACTGTGTGTGATTTTCCGTTGAATCTATTGTGCTTATTATATTTACAGTGAATGCCTGCAAGAAAATTAATCTCAGGGTTGTATATGGTGACATAAATGGACTTTGATAATAAAATTACTTTGTATTTAAGGGACTATATCATGTTGCTTCACTTGTAACTTTCATTTTACTGTGCTGAAGACCCACTGCCCAGAACAAACAGATGTGTCTGAACATAGAACATAGAAAACTATAGCTCAGTATGGTCCCTTCCTTTGATCCACTCTGTTCTGCTGACCCTTAGCTACTCCAAGATCCATGTAACCCTTTCCTCTACATAGCCCTCCATTTTTCTATCATCCATATGCCCATTTAAGAGTCTCTTAATTGTCGCTAATGTATCTGCCTCAACCACTATCCCTGACAGTTCCATGGACACTCCATTCTCTATAAAAATCTTACCTCTGACATCCCACTATACTTTCCTCCAATCAACTTAAAATTATGCCTCTTCGTATCAACCATTTCCACCCTTAGAAACAAACACTGTCTATCCACTATATCAATGTTTCTTAATATCTGATACACCTCCATCAATTCACCCCTCATCATCCTTCACTTTAAAGAGAAAAGCCCTGGCTTACTCATCCCATCCTCATAAGACATGTTCTCTCATCCAGGCAGCATCCTGGTAAATCTCCTCTGCACCCTCTCTCATCCAGGCAGCATCCTGGTAAATCTCCTCTGCACCCTCTCTCATCCAGGCAGCATCCCGGTAAATCTCCTCTGCACCCTCTCTAATCCAGGGCAGCATACTGGTAAATCTCCTCTGCACCCTCTCTAATCCAGGCAGCATCCTGGTAAATCTCCTCTGCACCCTCTCTCATCTAGGCAGCATCCCGGTAAATCTCCTCTGCACTCTTATAAAGCTTCCACATCATTCCTATAATGAGGCATTCACAACTGAAAACAATACTCCAAGTGGGGTCTAACCAGGGCTTTACAGAGCTACAACATTCCCTTGGGGCTTTTGAACTCAATACACCAATTAATGAAGACCAACACACCATATGCCTTCTTAAACACCCTGTCAACTTGCATGGCAACTTTGAGAGATTTATGGATGTGGACCCACGATCCCTCTGTTCCTCCACACTGCTATGAATCGTGCCATTAACCCTGTACTCTGCCTTCAAATTCAACCCTCCAAAGTGAATCACTTCTCAATTTTTCTGGATCAAACTCCATTTGCCACTTCCTGGCCCAGCTGTGCATCCTGTCAATGTCCCGTTGTAACCTACAACAATGGTCTACACTACACACAACTCCGACAATCTTCGTATCATCTGCAAAGTTACTAACACACCTTCCGCATCCTCATCCAAGTCATTTATAAAAATCACAGAGAGGGGGCTAGTACAGCCCTCCAGGTAGATTATACTCCATCTACAACCACCCATGTTTTTGATTAAAGATTAGTTTTATTTGTGACATGTACATCGAAACATATAATGCGTTGTTTGCGTCAAATCACAGTGAAGATTGCACTGGGCCACAGCGTTGCCACACTTCTAGTGCCAACATAGCACGCCCACAACTTACTCACCCTAACATTATACCTTTGGAATATGGCAGGAAACACCATAAGACCTTGAGACCAAAAGATACAGGAGCAGAAAGGGGCCATTCAGCCCATTGAGTTTGCTCTGCCATTTCATCATGGTCGATTCATTATCCTTCTCAACCCCATTCACCTGTCTTTGCCCCTTAACCTTTGATGCTCTGAATAATCAATAACCTATCAACCTCTGCTTTAAATATACCCAGTGTCTTGGTCTCCATAGCCAGCTGTGGCAATGAATTCTACAGATTCACCACCCTCTGGCTAAAGGAAGCTCTTCTCCTCACTATTCTAAAGGGATGTCCTCTAAGGGAGGTCTCGCAATGCTCTATAGTATGTGTAACCCCTTGGGTCGCCTCAGGCTCGCTCAGCTCGGTTCCGTTTAGGGGGAGCAGCCTTTGGCCCCGCCAAACTGGGCAATCAGCTGGCGTGGATGCTGTGTGATGTCCCCGCCTCGCCCAAAAACAGACATTACACCATATGCGATTAAATGAGTACAATTTATAAAGGTTACTATAACTAAGTGATTAATAACGATACAGTATATATGAAGAGAAAAAATAAAGAAAAGGCGCCAAACTTATCAAAGTCCAAACCACTTCGTGCACAACCGTTGGAGCTCAATTTCTGAAATCTTCTGGCCACCATTCGATCCCCTCCGAACTCCTCGACTCAGAGCTCAGGACCCTCCAAACTCCTCGACTCGCAGCTCAGGACCTTCCGAGTGGTCAACCAAGCACATCTAGCTTCATCCCCCCTCCTTGGAGTACCTCCCGGCCTCAGACCCCCGCTTGGGGTCCGATCCTCGCCCAGCTTACAGCATTGCGTCCTCTCTCTCGACCCCCTCGCGCCGATCTCCCCAAAAGCCCGTCAACAAAAGCTTACAGACTCAGAAGAAAGAACATTAATCCCCATTTGGTTTACAAAGGAATACAATTCTCATTATCAGTAAATTTTAACAAACAAGCTTCCAACACTCTCTCGCAACAAAGAAACATTTCTGTAAACAAGCTTCCAGCACTCTCTCGCAACAAAGATACATTCCTGCTTTTAACAAAGAAACCCTTTCCCAACAGTAACAAAGAAAAAAGAAGAAACCCCCTTTACATATGAATACAGGTCAGGCTTGCCGTTTGATATCTTTATGAACGTAGAACTTAAAACAGTACAGCACAGGAACGATGTCATACCCAACCAATTAAATTAGTCATCACCAAATGAGCAACTAATCTCCTCTGCCTACACAATATACTTATCACTGCATTTTCCTGACATCCATGTGCCTGGTCAAGTGTCTCTGTAATGTCTCGAATGTATCTGCCTCTACCACCACCCCTGACAGCACATTCCAGCACCCACCACTCTCTGTGTAAAAACCTGACCCTCACGTCTCTTTTGAAATTATCCTCCTCACCATAAATGCATGCCCTCTGGTAATAGACATTCCGATCCTGGGAAAACGTTACTGCCTGTCCATTGCAGAGTATCTATACCTGTCAGAATTTATTTATCTATTTTTATTTAGAGATACACCACAGAACAAAACCTTTCATCCCAAAGAGCCACATTGTCCAGCAAACCACCAATTTAACCCTGACCTAATCACAGGACAATTTACAATGACTGTTGTAATGTGAGTATTATTAAAAGTAAGTTAATACTAATTGGGAAGCTGTTGGTAACAAGAGGCGGGTTCCAGGGTTGGCGGGGATTTTACTTCCGTTCTTTCTACTTCCAGTATGCATTGTATATAGTTCCACCACCCATGCCGCACGAGGTACCTGGAAGCCCCTGTATTGTAAATATCATTTGCCGTCCCAGATAAAGATGTTCTTTTGGCCATAAAATTGTCGAGCGGTCTTTTGTAAAGCGGAAGTTACCACAATGACCATTTAACCTATTAACTCAGGGGTGGCCAACCTTTGACATACCATGCGTCATTATTTTCACTCACAAGTTCAGATACGGCATACAGCTCTTGTACCCCCATTCAATTCTTGTAAAAATATGTTAATATAGAACTCGTGTGTGAAAAAACTGACGCATGGAATGTAAAAGGTTGGCCACCCTTGTTTACTATAACTTTGGACTGTGGGAGGGAACTCACAACTCAAGAATGTACAGAGAGCGCTGGAAATGGAAGCCCCGATCTGTAATATCATTGCGCTAACCACTATGATACCATGGTGCCCAAAAATCTTATAAACCTCTATCACACTCCCTAAAGGACTCTCGAAATGTGGACGTGTAAGAGTGTGGGAATAAAGCTGTACAAATGTTTACTCAACTAATTCAGCAATAAATTCATGTTAAGTCTTCCTCAATACTCAACGCCCAAGATGAGCTTCAGTTCACTCATTAAAGTTCATGGGCTTTTAAAGTCGTGAATCCTGGCACCGTTGGTGTCTGCGATTGTAATGGACAGATGAATTGCCTTGAAAGTTTTCCTTGTAAGATGTTGTGGATCAGAAGTCTCTTGTTTATTTTGGCAGAGCATAGACTTTTCCAAAACCAGAAAAGTTTGGATTCTTGTTAAAAAAAACCTCTGCAATAACATCAGAAACATCTGTGCAGGCTAATGCTGAGCAGGCAGGCTACTTGGAGGCGATTGAAGTGTCATCTGGCCATGTCAGTAGTCTGGTTATTTGATGTGATTTTTGGATATATGGTCTTCACTGGAAACTGACTGTCGTATCTGACTCTGGGTCAAGAGAAAACTATAGAGAGCAGAGGACACAGCTGTGCACACACACACTGTCAGCCTCTTCAGAAATCTAAGTAAAATTGCCAAATTAATTCTTAGTCCACCAAAAGAGAAATAAACACAAGAAAATCTGCAGAGTTGGAAATTCAGAGCAACACACACAAAATGCTGGAGGAACTCGGCAGGTCAGGCAGCTATGGAAATGAATAAGCAGTCGACGTTTTGGACGAGTTCCTCTTCAGGACTGAGGAGTGAGGGGGAAGAAGCCAGAATAAAAAAGTGGGGGGAGGTGGAGGAAGATAGAGAGAAGGTGATAGGTGAAGCCAGGTGGGGAGGAAAGGTAACAGGCTGGAGAGGAAGGAATCTTATAGAAGAGAGTGGACCACAGGGGAAAGGAAAGGGGGAGAGGGCCCAGATGAGAAGAGGTAAGAGGCCAGAGTGGGGAATAGAAGAAAAGTAGAGGGGGTGAGGGAAAAACATTTTTACCAGAAAGAGAAATTGATATTCATGTCATTATGTTGGAGGCTACCCAGTTAGAATATAAGCTGTTGCTCCTGCACCCTGAGGGTGGCCACAACATGGCACAAGAGGAGGCCATGGACCAACATGTTGGAAAGGGAATGGGCCTCAGAATTAAAATGTTTGGCCACTGAGAAGTGCTTTATTTACAGTTCAGCACATCACAGGAATCAGCCTCCCCTCTGTGGACTGTCTACACTTCTCGCTGCCTCAGTAAATAATATGGACTCTGTTGGTTTGGGTCAACCATGGATGTTGTGTCCTAGCTGCTGTCCTGGGCAGGACAATATGGAAAGCAAACTGTCGCTCATGCTGCAGGCTCCCCCTCTCCACACAGGAACGGCAGAGACCGATACAGTTTGGCTAGTCAGTGTTGAACTCAACGTAGCGTTGCCTTAGGGAACTCCAGATTTTCACTCTAAGGTTCACTCCAGAAGCCTTCCCCATGAGTGTGTAGCGCTGCAAGGCAGCGGAAGTTTGAGATCAGAGATTTCCTTCTCTTAGATAAGCTGCCAACTACCTCAGGAAAGCAGCCAAAGACTCCGCCCAACCCAGACATTCTTGCTTCTCCCTTTTTCCATCAAGCAGAAGATACAAAAGCCTGAAAGCGTGTTTCACCAGACATAAGAGCAACTTCTATCCTACTGTTGAATGGTTCTCCAGTATGATACGATGAACTCTTGATCTCATAATCTACCTCGTTAAGATCTCATACTTTATCCTCTGCCAGCACTGCACTTTCTCTGTATCCATTACACTTTCTTTTGCATTCTCTTATTGTTTTACATCTATAAGTTTGCTGATGATGCCACCATCATCAGATGGTGACAAGAGAGTGAACAGGAGTGAGATATACCAGCTAGTTGAATGGTGTTGTAGCAACAACCTTACACTCAATGTCAGCAAGATGAAAGAGCTGATTGTGTTCTTCAGAAAGGGTGAGACAAGGGAACACAAACCAGTCTCGTAGAGGGATCGGAAGTGGAGAGAGTGAGCAATTTCAAGTTCCTGGATGTCAATATCTCTGAGGACCCAACAGATCGATGTAGCTATAAAGAAGGCAAGACCGTTGCTATATTTCATCAGAAGTTCGAGGAGATTTAGCTTGTCATCTAAGACATTCAAAATCTTCAATAAATGTACCATGGAGAGCATTTTGACAGGCTGCATCACTGTCTGGTATGGGGGGGGGGGGCCCACTACACAGGATTGAAGTAAGTTGCAGAAAGTTGTAAAGTTACTTAGTTCCGTCATGGATACTAATCTCCATAGTATCCAAGACATCTTAGGAAGATGGTGTCCATCATTAAGAGCATCATTAAGAGTCCATCATCTACCCAGGACATGCCCTTTTCTTATTGTTGTCACTGGAAGGAGGTACAGGAGCCTGAAGGCACACACTCAGTGACTCAGGAACAGCTTCTTCTCCTCTGCCATCTGGTTCCTAAATGGACATTGAAGCCCTGGACACTACCTCAATAATGTTTTTATTTCTGTTTTTGCACTACTTATTTAACTTAACAATTTAATATACACATATATAATTACTGTAATTCAGTTTTTTAAATATTTATCATGTATTGCATTGTACTGCTGCCACAATGTTAACAAATTTCACGATATGCGGTGATATTAAACCTGATTCTGATTCTAGTTCACTGCATTGTGTAATGAATAGTATGCAAGACAAGATTTTCACTACACTTCAGTGCACATGACAATAATCCAGTTCCAATTCACAATGCACCTTAAGTTTGCAACCAACCACGGATTTCTGACACGTGGACAAAGATCACAGTTGCATATCCTAACATAAAGTCTGTCATAATGATTGCGCCGCATGGTTTTTGACATTTGTTGAGGGATAGGTATTGTTAAACCTCTGGCGAAGAACTTCCCTGCTCTGCTATGAAACAACACTATGGGATTTTTAAACCCCCATGGGACATTTGGACAGGATAAGTGTGGTTTTGAGAGATGTGGGCCAAATACAGACAAATGGGACCAGCACTGTGGTTGGCTAGAATGAGTTGGGCCAAAGAATCTGTTACCCTTCTATAACCTGCCTCAATGGTCATCGTCCAGGAACTCTTACTGTGATGAAGTGCTTAGTGAAGTTGGTGATGAAGTATATCAACACCCGCCTGAGAAGTGACTCATTCGTTCCAATCACAAACAAGAGAAAATCTATAGATGCTGGAAGTCCA
This sequence comes from Hypanus sabinus, assembly GCF_030144855.1. Lineage (NCBI taxonomy): Eukaryota > Metazoa > Chordata > Chondrichthyes > Myliobatiformes > Dasyatidae > Hypanus > Hypanus sabinus. The sequence goes on along the minus strand of NC_082719.1, from coordinate 103,192,913 downwards.
GAGCAATACACACACAATGTTGGAGGAACTCAGCGGGCCAGGCTGCATCTATGGAAATGAGGAATCAGTCAACGTTTCAGGCCAAGACCTTTCATCAGAACTGGAGAAAAAGGATGAGAAGTCAGAGTAAGAGTCCATTCCGTTTTGCCTCAAGTGGAATAGAACTTCATTGTCATTGCTGAAGACAACGAGATTGTGGTGCTACTCCAGTCAGTGTAAAACAGATATTTACAATGCACGTGGTATGGCTTAATTTTTAAAAATCCCATATCTATCTGCAACAATCCTTAACACTTAAAGGCTATTGGCAAGCTGGGGTGTAGCATTAATCAGCTGTACCACAGCCCCTGGGAAGAGGCTATTTTTCAGTCTAACTCTCTTGGCTAAGATCTTTCTGTATCTCCTACCAAAAGCAGGGGATTGATCAGACAGTGTCCGGGATGGGATGGGTCGGGTCGTTAACGATGCTACGAGTGCACATTAGGCATGGAGAGCAGCACAAAGTAGATGCCATTTCATTGGCTCATTACTCAACTCTGGAATCTTGAACATAGAGCAGAGAACAGTACTGCACAGTACAGGCCCTTCAGCCCATAATGTTGTGCTGACTTTTTAACTCTTTCTAACCCTTCCCTCCCACATAGCTCAGCAGGTCAGGCAGCATCTATGAAAATGAATAAACAGCTGACATTTTGGGCCAAGACCCTTCATCAGGACTGGAAAGGAAGATGAACGAACTCAGAATGAGAGATGGAGGGAAGGGGAAGGAGTACACGCTGGCAGGTGATAGGTGAGACCAGGTGAGTGGGAAGTCAGTTGGGGGAGGGTGAAGTGAAACTACGGGAGGTGATAGTGGGAAAGGCTGAAGAAGAAGGTTGAAAAAGAGCTGAAGAAGTAGGAATCTGACCGGAGAGGAGAATGGACAACTGATGAAGGGAAGGAGGAGGGGCAATGGAGGGAGGTGATAGGCAGGTGAGGAGAAGTAAAGGGGTAAGAGGGGAACTAAAATGGGGAATGGAAAAAGAGAGAAGGAAGAGGGGAAGAAATTACCGGAAGTTAGAGAATTCGATGTCCATGCCATCAGATGAGACGCTACTCAAACAGAAAAGGTGAGGAAGGCAAATGTGATATTAACATTCATTTCAAGAGGACGAGAATATAAAGAATATAATGTTGATACTTTATAAAACTCTGGTGAGGCCTCATTTGGAGAATTGTGAGCAGTTTCGGGCCCTTTATCTAAGAAAGGATGTGCTGACATTGGAGAGAGCACAAAGGTGGTTCACGAAAATGATTCCAGGATCGAATGGCTTGTCATATGAAGAGCGTCTGATGGCTCTGGGCTGTATTCATTGGAATGCAGAAGAATGAGGGGTGACCTGATTGAAGTCTATTTAATGATGAAAGGTTTTGATAGAGTGGATGTGGAGAGGATGTTTCCTATGGTGGGAGAACCTGGGACCAAAGGACACAGCTTTAGAGTAGAGAGTCATCCTATTAGAATGGAGATGAGGAGAAATTTCTTCAGCCAGAGAGTGGTGAATTTGTGGAATTCGTTGCCACAGGCGGCTGTGGATGCCACGTCTTTATGTAGCGGGCAATTCCCGAGTTACGAACGTCTGACTTATGAACAACTTGTACTTACGAACGGCCTGCATAAAGCCTATTATATGGAGAATTTGAGTTAAATACAATGGTTTGTAATAACAAATGCATGCTTTACATTGTGACGCTCATGAAAACATTGCGCAGCTTCAGTGGTTCGTCGGCTCGAGGAAGAAGAACGCCGTCCGCCAAGAATTGTAGATGACCTTCACCCCAATGCAAAGGTCGTATTTTTAGCCCCCAACACCACATCACTACTTCAGCCCATGGATCAGGGAGTCATAGCCTTCTTTAAGGCCTATTATTTATGGCGGACCTTCTCACAAGCAGTCAGGGCTACCCAGGATGATGTGATGAGCCTAAGGGAGTTCTGGAGGGATTATAACATCTATGATGCCATCAGAAATATTGCTGATTCTTGGGATGAAGTGAAACAGACAAATATGAAAGGAGTGATGCACCATCAATAACTCTCGGAGATGTGAGTCGAGATAGGCTTTTATTAGCTGGAAGAAAGCACCGTCAGCAGCAAGAGCCCACCACACAACATCCTGGAGACTGAGGGAGGGGCAATGCCTCCAATCACCTTTATACAGGGGTCTGCGGGAGGAGCCACAGGAGCAGTCAGCAGGGGGGCGTGTCCAGACAGGTATATGTAGTTCACCACAAGGAGTGTGGTTTAAATTGTGCCCCCAGTTTGCGCATGCTTCTGAGGGGTTTACAGCTGACAACATCGCCAAACCCAGGCAAGCTGTGGTTGGGGTTAGTAATGAACTGCAGTTAGACATCAGTGACAATGATGTCATAGAGTTACTCGACTCCCATGTCGAAGAACTGATCAATGAAGACCTTATAGAATTAGAGCAGCAGATGAGAGCATTTGAGGAGGAAGAAGACTGGGACCTAGGAACTCCAGAACCAAAAAGGTTTGTGACGAAAGAGATAGCTGAAGCCTTTCATCTCACTGAAGGAGGGATGGTAAAGTTAGAGGAGCAAGATCCTAATACAGAGAGGTTCACCAAAGTTTACCGTGCAGTTACCGAGGACCTCAGCTGCTACAAGGCCCTTTATGATGAGAAAAAGAAAAGCTCTGTACAAGCCTCCCTTGATGTCTACTTGAAGAAATTGACTCCAGTAGTAAACCCCCCCTCCCCAGCAGCAGGATCGAACCCTGACTCTCCAGCACCAGATCCATCGTAATGTTACCTCACGAATGCCCCTTCCGGTATGCAAGACATCGATGCAACCATATGTAGTTACTTTTATTATTATTATTATTATTATTATGTACTGTATTATTATGTTTAAGATGTTTTAGTGTATTTGGAAGTGTTTCTTAGTGTTTTATATGCATAGAAAGGTAAAATATACACGATATACTAAGACAAACGTTTGACTAACTGATGCTAAATAAGACTGGATGTACCTGTTCCTACTTACATATAAGTCCGACTTAGAGACGGACTTAGGAACGGAACTCGTTCGTAACCTGGGGACTGCCTGTATTTAAGGCAGAGCTTGATTAGTCAGAGCATGAAGGGATATAGGAAGAAGGCAGGTGCTGAGATGAAAAATGGATCAGCCATGATGAAATGGTGGAGCAGACTTGACGGGCCATGGTAAATATCTTATGTTCTACGATAAAACAATAATAGAACATATAAAATAAAACAGTACAGTACATGAACAGGCTCTTTGATTACCAATTAAATTAGTAATCAAATGGCTAACTCAACTAACTTGTTCTCCCTACACAATGTCTATAACCTTCTATTTTCCTTACGTTCATGTGTTTGTCTAAACATCCCTTAAAAGTCTAATGTATCTGCTCCTACCACCATCCCAGGCAGCACATTCCATCCACCCAGCACTCTCTGTGTAAAAAACCTCTCCCTCACACCTCCTTTGAAATTATCCCCTCACCATAAGTACATACCCTCTGGTATTAGACATCTCAACCCTGGGGAAAAGATACTGTCTGTCTGCTCTATCTATGCCTCTCATAATCATATAAACCTCTATCGGATCTCCCCTCAGCCCCGCTGCTTCACACAGAATAAAGTCTAACAGCTATAGAGAGAGTGCAGTGCAGCTGGACAGTAAAGTGCAAGATCGTAATGAGGTAGATTGTAAGGTCGAGAGTCCAGCTTAATGTACTAGGAAGCCATTCAGTAGTCATATAACACTGGAATAGAAGTTGTCCTTGAGCCCAGTCTATTGGATTTCTACCCTGTAGGAGGGGAAGAAGAGAGATCGTCTGGAGTGGGTGGGGTCTTTGATTACGAGTCCCGAGAAGGGAGGCTGGTTTTTGAGATGTGCTGAGCTGTCTCCACAGAGACATCATTCATATTTTTAGCTTCTGAGAAAGTAGAGGCACTGGTCAGCTTTCTTGTTTGTGGCTTCTACATGCAGACTGTTAGTTACGCCCATAGCTAGGAATTTGAAGCCTTTCTTAACCACAACACCATTGACATTGACAGGAACATGTGCACTGTATCTTGTTGGAGGTCAATAACCAGCTCTCTTGTTGAAGCTGAGGGAAAGGTTGTTGTCTTGACGCTAGGCTCCCTATTCCCTGCCCATACACCAACTCATTGTTTTTTTTTGAAAGCTTTATTTTATTGCATTTTTAAGTAATTACAGAGTGAAATATGAAAAAAAAGATATGTATATAACCCTTCCTCCTCCCCTTAACCCCTCCCCCCTAACTATCCTATAGAAAAAAAAGAAAAAAAAAGAAAGAAAGAAAGAGTGCCTGGTTGTTGGTAGATCTCCACATGCTCCATGGAGTTCGTAATGACTTTAATATATATATTTATTTCTTTCCCCAAATAACCAATTGTTTCACCTTCAGAGCATCTATATATTTAGTCCTGTCTTTTGTAAATAAGGGCTCCAAATTTTCAGACGTTTCATATTTATCTCTTAAATTATAAGTAATTTTTTCTAATGGAATACAGCCATAGATTTCTTTCTTCCAAGAGTCTATACTTAAATATGTATCTGATTTCCAAGTAACTGCAATAGCTTTTTTGGCTACTGCCAGTGCAATTTTTATGAATTCTTTCTGGTATTTATTTAGTTTGAGTTTCGGTTTTATCCCTTCAATATCACCTAATAAGAGTAGTATTGGATTATGAGGAAGTTGTGTTCCTGTAATTTGTTCCAGTAAAAGTCTTAAATTTGTCCAAAAAGGTTGAATTTTAGAACAAGACCATGTAGAATGTAAAAAAGTACCAGTTTCCTGGTTACATCGGAAACACTGATCCGATAAGTTTGGATTTAATTTATTTATTTTTTGTGGTGTAATATATAACTGATGTAGAAAATTATACTGCACTAATCTTAACCGAACATTTATTGTATTTGTCATACTATCAAGACATAATCTTGACCAATTTATTTCTTCGATTTTAATATTCAAATCACTTTTCCATTTTTGTCTTGACTTATGGACTCCTTGTTTAATTGCCTGTTTTTGAATCAAATTATACATACAAGATATAAATTTTTTAATATTTCCTTTTTGAATTAAAATTTCTATTTCATTAGATTTCGGCAATAACATTGTCTGACCTAATTTTTCTCTTAAATAAGCCCTTAATTGAAAATAACAAAATAAAGTGTTATTTGATACTTTATATTTATTCTTTAATTGATCAAATGACATTAATATACCTCCTTCAAAACAATCTCCTATATATCTAATCCCTTTTTGAATCCAGTTATATAAAAGTTGATTGTCCATTGTGAAAGGAATGTCTATTTTGAATTAAAGATCTCTTTGCTAATAAAGATTTTTTTGTCTCATCATCAACATTTATCTTATTCCATAAGTCAATCAAATGTTTTAATATAGGAGATTCTTTCTTTTCCCGTATCCATTTAGATTCCTATTTGTATATAAAATCTTCTGGTACGTTTTCTCCTATTTTATCTAATTCTATTCTAATCCATGCCGGTTTATCTTTCTCGAAAAAAGATGCAATAAATCTAAGTTGATTTGCTTTATAATAATTCTTAAAATTTGGAAGTTGTAATCCTCCTAGATCAAATTTCCATGTCATTTTTCCAACAATATTCTTGACATCTTACCTTTCCAGAGAAATTTCCTCACATATTTGTTTAACTCTTGAAAAAACTTCTGGGGTAATTGTATTGGTAATGATTGAAATAAATATTGTAGTCTAGGGAATATATTCATTTTTATAGTATTTACTCTACCTACTAATGTTATTGGTAATGCCATCCATTTATCAAGATCTTCCTGAATTTTTTTCAAAAGTGGTAAATAATTTAATTTGTGTAATTTTTTTATGTCATTATCAACTCTTATACCTAAATATGTTATACCATTTGCTGGCCATCTAAATTGAGTAATTAATCGACATTGATTATAATCTCCTCTAGTAACAGGTAAAATTTCACTTTTATCCTTAATTTTAGAAGTATAACTTATTATCTGGCCTCTCAAATATGCTTTCATTGCTTCCCACAATATAAATTTATCATCAACTGAATGTAAATTTGTATCTAAAAAGAACTGAATCTGCTTTTTCATAAAATCACAAAAATCTTGACGTTTTAGTAGAATTGAATTAAATCTCCATCTATAAATTGATTCCTCTTTATCCATCATTATCATTGTCATTATTAAAGGAGAGTGATCAGACAATATTCTTGCTTTATATTCCACATTTTTCACTCTATCTTGAGTATTTGTTGATAATAGGAAAAAATCTATCCTTGAATATGTTTTATGTCTATTTGAATAAAATGAATAATCCCTTTCTTTTGGATTGATTCTTCTCCATATATCAATCAAATTTAAGTCTTTCATCAATGATAGAGTTAATTTTGCTACTTTTGATTTTGTAATAGCCTTTGTTGATCTATCTAAAACTGGATCTAAACAAAAATTAAAATCTCCACCTATTAATATTTTATCATGTGCATTAGCCAAATTCAAAAAGACCTCCTGTATAAATTTTACATCATTTTCATTTGGTGCATAAATATTCATAAGAGTCCATAGTTCTGAAAAAAATTGACACCAACTCATTGTTTTCTGAGATGCAGCCCACTGTGGTGGTATCATCCAAAAACTTCAGATAGAGTCAGAATAGTTATTATTTCAAAATAGAATGGACTCCAGCTAATTGGGCCATCGGTTAATCAGAGCAGCCACTTTACCAGGGACAACTCTTAAAGAACAGAAACTAATTGAGAAAATAGTCCGGATTCCCTTCGTTTATTTGGGACACAATGCTGCTTACATGGGACTGGAGACTGGAGATTGGAGGAGCAGTGAACAATCACCTTTATACAGGGGTCTGTGGGAGGAGCCACAGGAGCAGTCAGCAGAGGGGCATGTCCAGACAGGTATACATAGTTTACCACAGGACACAATGCTGCTTACATGGGACTGGAGACTGTGGCCGAACAGTTTACAATTAATGTCAGTTGCGTGAACTTATGTGGCGTTAGATGCTACACCATGCTTAGAACAAACAGTTTTTAAAATAGTATCAGTTGCGTGATTTTTGTCACTGATAGTTGAGTGAAAATGAAATGATTTCATTACCTCAACAAGCTAGGAACTACTAAAAATTTGAAGGTATCAACAATCATCTTGAATGTTGAAATGAAAATGAAGATTTGGAGGATGCAGTTATCAACAGTATTGTATGAAGACAGTCCATTATCTGTACTAGGTGTCTGCACTGATTTTATTCATTTACAGTCAATCAAAATTAAATGGCAGAGTACACTGGATCATTACCTCTGTTGATAACTATTAGGAACTAATACAGTTTTGTAGTACTGTAGTAGTTTTGGTAGTGTTCTAATTTGCTCTTTTAGATACATAATTTGTTACTCAGTAAAATGGTGGTTTGTCTTTTTATATATTTTTAACTATTTCCATTGAAACTTTGGCTAATTGGGGCAGCCTATCAGTGCTGTCTGGTGGAATGACAGGCTGGATTTCTGGGTTGTACCATCAATTTGCATGTTGCTCAGGGACTTGGACTGTACATGTGTTTTCTTGTATAATGATACGTGTCTTTTTTTTCTCTTTCTTGCTATTTTGAATGTACGTTACGCACATGGGTCCCAGTGACATGCTGTCTCATTCAACTGTACCATCTGAATCAAAAACTTGATTTGAATTTTTAATTCGGCCAAAATGTACTGGTCTCAATGTGTCTCAATTAACCAGGATCCACCATATAAGTACTCACAAAATCAGGAATAAAGGCTTACTTTACTGAGCTTTGAAGTCATTTGGTATATAGTCTGCATGGTGGTCATAATGTAGACAACCTATTTTATGAATGCTTGGTCTATTTTTCTCTCTTCTAGCAAGAGCCATAATGAAGGCTCAATTAATGTCTTGCAAAACATTTGTAGAAGGGAAGTCATTATTGGCAGCCAACAGACTAGTAAGTTCCAAAAAGGTATTTAAACTCAAAAATGATGTCAGCCACTTGTTTGGGCTGTTGATTTTATAAGCGTAGTTTCCGAGGGCGGAAATCTGGCAAAAGATTGAGGGAAAAAAAGAACATTTTTAACCCATTTCTGTGGTTAAATATCATTACACTTGAATTTCCACTCATCGCATTTGAAGGGAGATGATTGCAAATCTCCTGGAACAGTTTCTACAGTGAGGTCAAGCGAAGATCATTGGCTGTCACTTACCGACATCAGAAAACCTATTCATCACCCCAGCAAAGAAAAGAGCGGAGACAGTTACTGTTAACTCCATCCATCCTAGCAGATACCTTTTCACCAAATTGCCATCAGGGAGATGCTACAAGTCCATCAATGCCAGGACTAGACGTCATCTCCAAAACTTCTTTCCTGGAGCATATGTACAAAATTAAGGGAGGGAAGTTTAGGGGAGACATCAGGGGTAAGTTTTTTACGCAGAGGGTTGTGAGTGCCTGGAATGACTTGCCAGGGATGGTGGTGGAGGCTAAAACATTAGGGATATTTAAGAGCCTCTTGGACAGGCACATGGATGAAAGGAAAATGGAGGGTTATGGGGTAGTGTGAGTTCAGTACTTTTTTTAGGATTATATGGGTCAGCACAACATGGAGGGCTGAAGGGCCTGTACTCTGCTGTAGTGTTCTATGGTTCTATGGAGCTATCCAGCTTCTCAATGAACCTCACTCTGGTGTAGTACCCCACCTGTTCCTTCATAACATCGGTTAAATGGTCTTTGCTGCTCTCCTTGATTTGATAATCATTGAGTCTGTTTATATGTTCTCATTTACTTGTTTGATTTTTAACATCTGTGCATGTCACCAATCTGCTAATTGTTGATTACTCATGGCTGTTTGCACTACCACTGTCTTGTTGTGATTGTGATTGTTGTGATTGTGTTGTCTATTATGGTGTTGTCCTGTGTTTTATGCTTTGCACTGAACCACAGTCCTATAACCATATAACAATTACAGCACAGAAACAGCCCTTCTAGTCCGTGCCGAACACTTACTCTCACCTAGTCCCACCTAGTCCCACTGACCTGCACTCAGCCCATAACCCTCCATTCCTTTCCTGTCCATATACCTATACAATTTTACTTTAAATGACAATACCGAACCTGCCTCTACCACTTCTACTGGAAGCTCGTTCCACACAGCTACCACTCTCGGAGTAAAGAAATTCCCCTCGTGTTCCCCCTAACTCTCAACTTATGCCTACTTGTTTGAATCTCCCCTACTCTCAATGGAAAAAGCCTATTCACGTCAACTCTATCTATCCCCCTCATAATTTTAAATACCTCTATCAATTCCCCCTTCAACCTTCTACGCTCCAAAGAATTAAAGACCTAACTTGTTCAACCTTTTTCTCTGTAACTTAAGTGCTGAAACCCAGGTAACATTCTAATAAATCTTCTCTGTACTCTCTCTATTTTGTTGACATCTTTCCTATAATTCGGTGACCAGAACTGTACACAATACTCCAAATTTGGCCTTGTACAATTTTAACATTACATCCCAACTCCTATACTCAATGCTCTGATTTATAAAGGACAGCATACCAAAAGCTTTCTTCACCACCCTATCCACATGAGATTCCACCTTCAGGGAACTATGCACCATTATTCCTAGATCACTCTGTTCTACTGCATTCTTCAATGCCCTACCATTTACCATGTATATCCTATTTGGATTATTCCTACCAAAATGTAACACCTCACACTTATCATCATTAAATTCCAGCTGCCATCTTTCAGCCCACTCTTCTAACTGGCCTAAATCTCTCTGCAAGCTTTGAAAACCTACTTCATTATCCACAACGCCACCTACCTTAGTATCATCTGCATACTTACTAATCCAATTTACTGCCCCATCATCCAGATCATTAATGTATATGACAAACAACATTGGACCCAATACAGATCCCTGAGGCACACCACTAGTCACCAGCCTCCAACCTGACAAACAGTTATCCACCACTACTCTCTGGCATCTCCCATCCAGCCACTGTTGAATCCATTTCACTACTTCAATATTAATACCTAACGATTGAACCTTCTGGTTTGTTTCACATACTGGTAACAAAGAGATTCTGATTCTGAACTGGACTGATTCCTGAGACCAGCGCATCTTACTTAAAGGGAGAAGTGTGTCTGGAAGCAAACACAGGACATAAACATAGACCATTACAACACAAGACCTCGTGGTCTGTACACACCAGCTGATGGTTGAAGAAGTTTGGTATGGATCCCCAAATATAAGAACTTTCTATAGGGGCACAATTGAGAGCATCCTGACTGGCTGCATCACTGCCTGGTATGGGAGCTGTACCTCCCTCAATCAGAGGACTCTGCAGAGAGTGGTGTGGACAGCCCAGTGTGTCTGTAGATGTGAACTTCCCACTATTCAAAACATTTACAAAGCCAGTTGTGTAAAAAGGACCCAAAGGATCACTGGGGACCCGAGTCACCCCAACCACAAACTGTTCCGGTTGCTACCATCCGGGAAACAGTACTGCAGCATAAAAGCCAGGACCAACAGGTTCCAGGACAGCTTCTTCCACCATTAACTGATTAACTCGCACTGATACAATTGTACTTCTATGCTATATTGACTTTTCTTTAGTACATACTACTTATTACAAATTACTATAAATTACACATTATACATTTAGACAGAGACGTAACGTAAAGATTTTTACTCCTCATGTGTATGAAGGTTTTAAGAAATTCAATTCATAGTACAGACTCTTTTCAGCTCACAAAGTTGTGCCGACACATTAACTTGCTCCAGAATCAATCTAATCCTTCCCTCCTACACAGTCCTCCATTTTTCTGTCATCCATGTGCCTCCATTATGTCCCTAATGTAGCTGCCTCCAACACCACCCCAACAGGGTGTTCCAAACACCCACCATTCTCTGCATAAAGACATCCCCTCCCCATACTTTCTTCCACCACCTTAAAAGTATGTCCACTTATAGTAGCCATTTCTGGTTTGGATAAAAGGTGTCCACTCTTTCTATGCCTCTTACCATCTTATACACCTCTATCAAATCACCTCTCATCTTTCTTCGTTCCAAAGAGAAAAGCTCTAGCTTGCTCACCCTCTCTTCAACCTACCATCATCTCCAAAATTCAGTATCAGAGATATCCTTCAAAGAACAGAGTTCCCTCCCTCCAATATTGATGTTGCCCTCACCTGTGTCTCCTCCATTTCCCAAACATCTGTGCTCACCCTATCTTCCTGCCGCCTCAACAGGTATAGTTACCTGCCCTTACCTACTACCCCATGAGCCACTGCATCCAACACATTGTCTTCCTCAGCTTCTGCCATTTCCATAGGGATCCAACCAACAAACAAAAGCTGTTGCTTAACTTCTACAGAAGCACAATTGAAAGCATCCTGATCAACAGCGCCACCGTGTGGTGTGCCAGCTGCACAGCCGCTGAGCGACGAGACCTGCATCGTGTGGTGAAGGCGGCCCAGCGAATTGTCAGGATGGAGCTCCAGGACTGGACACCATCTATTCCAGCAGACCCAGGAGGAAAGCAATCAGCATAACCAGAGACACCACACACCCCAGCCACTCCCTGTTTGACCAACTGCCGTCCAACAAAAGGTTTGAGACACTAAAAGCCAGAACAAATAGACTGAGGAACAGCCTCTACCCAGAGCTGTGGCCTCCATCACACCACTCCCGCAGAACAGTGACTGAAACTGTGAGCACATACAAGGACTCAAATACTTGCACTAACGGCACTTTGTGCATTACTGTGATATTCTGGTGCTGCTGTCACTTTTTTTCTGCTACTTATCTATTTAGTACTGTTTTTCTATTACTGTCTTGATTTTATCTATCGCTTTATTTAACTGCCTGAGAGGAAGCCAAACAGAGTTTCACTGTACCTATGTATAGTGACAATAAAGATCATTCAATTCAATTCAATATCTTTATCTACCCTCCCTTTTCTGCTTTCTGCAGAAGTTGCTCCTTCTGTGATTCCCTTGTCCATTTGTCCCTCCCCACTAATCTTCCCCCCCCCACCCTGACACTTATCCCTGCAAGTGGCCTAAGTGCTATACCTGCCATTACCTCCTCCCTCACCTCCATTCAGGGCCCCAAACAATCCTTCTAGGTGAGGCAACACCTGATGAGAAGGATTTCCCCTCTCCCTCCTCCCCCCTCTTCTTCTACTCCCACTCTGGTCTCTTACCTGGTTATCACCTCTCCATGGGTCACGTCCTCCTTCCCTTTCTTCAATGGTCCACTCTCCTCTTCTCTTGGCTTCACCTGTAACCTTCTGGGCTGTCCTCCTTCCCCTCCCTCACCCCGATCTTTTGTTCTGGCGTCTTCCCCCTTCCTTTCCTGTCCTGAAGAAGGGTCTCAGCCTGAAATGTTGACTGTTTATTCTTTTCCATAGTTGTTGCCTCTAGCATCTTGTGTGCATTTCAATGTGAAAAACCTATTCATATTACATATAAGATAGAAATCTACAGCACATTACAGGCCCTTTAGCCCACAATGTTGTGCTGACCATGTCACCTTGTTGGCCAGAAGAGACTTCAATCTGATCGTGGACAGGGGAAGCAGACAGGCCAGTTGCCTTTGTTTCACCCAGTTTGTGGACTCTGGTCTGATTCTAATCAGAGAAAATGTGGACACAGGAAGCTTCAGGTAATAATCTGCTAAACCTGAGACCGTTCTCAAACAAACAGCCATTTGTTATGTGAAGGGAATGGACTCTGAACTGATCCTTGCTCTGGGACAGTCTAATCAGAGCAATATACCCGAGACCATTCTCAGAGGAGTAGCTACTTGTTCTGTAAAATGCCAGACCTGTAATCTGTAATCTCGTTAGACTGGGTTGCCTCATTTAACTGGTTTGGACCAGTCAGAGTGTAAAGACACAAATACACAGGTGGACAGAGCCATGTAATGATGTTGGCTGTAGCCCTGTACAATGACCATTAAGAAGGTGACCAGGTAGGTCAGGTGACCTTGAGCCAATAGGATGGAGGAACAATATAAAACTCAGGAGCTCCAAATACGCAGGGGCAATAACTCTCCAGCAGCCAGAGACCAACGATTGCGGATAAAGAGGACCCCACGGACACGTGGAGATCAGGACCATGAGGAACCTGGCCAGCGTAGACTCCTTTCCCGGGTGATAACCTTTTCTCTTCATTGACTGTTCATGGAGGGCCAGGGATTCTAGTGGGGAGCACATAGGTAGATAAGAGTACGAACCCACATACTTTTTAATTGAAATAATAAAACTTGTTGGTAAATACAGATTCTCTGTGCTTCTCTGATCATTATTACAAGGGGTGATTCTTGTAACAGAGTTACTCTAGAAGCTGCCTAGAGTTACTCTACCTCACAGCCCTCTATTTTTCTAAAAATTAGAAGCCCACTGCACTACTCCTGTACATTTCCTGAGTACATCTGTTCCCAATTTATGCTCATAAATTTCCACCTAATAGCATCATAATTCACCCTCTCCCAAATAAATACTTCCTTGTCCTGCCTGCTGCCACCCTTCTACAAGGCTGTGGTCATCTCCCAACGATAGATCTGACACCTGACCAGGTTCACTGGTTAAGTAAAGCTTTGGGAGGGAGGGTGTGCAGGAATGATGTTGTATTTCTGAATGAGTGCCGGAGTGAAAGGCTGGATTGATATTGTCTATATGTTTGAAGGCAGCCAAGTTTTCGGTCCAGAATGAGGGATAACACTTGTTGATTACAGTTGTTTATTAAGAGTGTAAGAACGAAGAATGAAACAAAGAAATAGCAAAAAATAAAGATGACTTGGTTGTCTTATACTAAAAACTAGCTCAAACTAAAAGATAATAAGACCTCCATGATAACAAATAGCAGACCTAATAGCCAGAATGGCAGTGTGGTACCTGTCATGAATACAGGGGCATACAGGCCCTGAGTTCTCACTACCACCTCGAAAAGCCTTCCACTTGTCTGTGGTCCGTTTGTGCACAAACAACCTGCTCCATTCAACCTTTACAAGCTCCTGTCTCATACTGTTAAAATTACAACCTCCATCAGACATCTGTAGAGGTTTGTCAAAGTTTTAAATGTTATACTGAATTATCACAGACTCCTAACGAAGTACAGGCCCTGCAGTGCATCCTTTGTCATTGCACTGATGTGCTGGGCCCAGCACTGATCCTCTGAACTGAAAACTCTGAGGAATTTCAATTTGCTGGCCTTCTCCACCTCGCATCCTCCGATGAGGTCTGGTTCATGGACCCCTGGTTCCCTCCTCCTGAAGTCAATAATCATCTCCTTGGCCTTGCTGACATTGAGTCAGAGGTTGTTGTTGTGGCACCACTCAGCCAGATTTTCAGTCTCCCTCCTACATGCTGCTTCGTCATCACCTTTGATTCACAGTCATGAGTGTAAAGTGAGTAGAGCAGGGGGCTAACCACACAGCCTTACTGTGCTGAGGGAGGTTGAGGAGGAGATGTTGTTAATCCGAACCCAATTGCAGGCCAAGGCCCTGAAGTTTATTGATCAGGTTTGAATAGTACAAACCACAGAAAAACATCCAGTGAGCAGTAGTTCTGTGGGCAAAAACACCTTGTTAATGAGAGAGGTCAGAGGAGAATGGACAGACTGGTTCAAGCTGATAGGAAGGCGACAGTAACTCAGATAACCACGTGTTGCCACAGCGTTGTGCAGAAGAGCATCCCTGAACACACAGCACATTGGAACTTGAAGTGGATGGGCTATAGAAGCAGATGACCAGATGAAGAGTATAACATACAGGAGCAGAATTAGGCCATTTTGTCCATCGACTCTGCACTGCCATTTTATTATGGCTGATCCAAATTTCCTCTCTGCTCCAATCTCCTGCCCTCTCCCCATATCCCTTCATGCCCTGGCCAATCAAGAATATATCAACCTCTGCCTTAGACAGACATAAAGACTTGGCCTCCACAGCTGCCTATGGCAAAGAATTTCATAGATTCTCCATTCCCTGGCTGAAGAAATTCCTCCTCATTTCTATTCTAAAAGAACTCTCCTCTACTTAGAGGCTGTGTCCTGTAGTCTTAGACTCTCTCAGCATAATAAACATCCTCTCCATATCCACTCTATCAAACCATTCGATAGGTTTCAATGAGGTCACCCCTCATTCTTCTGAATTGCAGTGAATACAGGCTCTGAACCATCAGACACTCCTTATCTGACAAGCCATTCAATCCTGGAATCATTTTCGTGAACTTCCTTTGAACCCTCTCCAGATTCAGCACATCCTTTCTAAGATAAAGGGCCCAAAACTGCTCACAATACCCCAAGTGAGGCCTCACCAGAGTTTTATAAACTCTCAACATTACATTCCTGCTTTTATATTCTAGTCCTCTCGAAATGAATGCTAACGTTGCATTTGCCTTCCTCACCACAGACTCAACCTGCAAATTAACTTTTACTGAATCCTGCACAAGGACTCCCAAGTCCCTTTGCACCTCAGTTTTTTTTGTATTTTCTCCCCATTTAGAAAATAGTCAACTCCTTCATTTCTTCCACCAAAGAGCATGACCATACTGTATTCCATCTGCCATTTCTTTGATCACTTTCCTAATCTGTGTACGTTCTTCTGTAGCCTCTCTACTTCCTGAAAACTACCTGCCCCTCCACCTGTCTTCATATCGTTTACAAACTAGTCACTGGCAGCCATCTGGTCCAGGTGACTTATCTACCTTCAGACCTTTCAGTTTCCTATGAACCTTCTCTCGAGTTATGGTAACTTCATATACTTCATGCCCCGTCACCTGGAACTTCCACCATACTGCAATACCATACATAAGACCCTGCAGTTGGGTCATATATTAATGAAAACAGTTCAGCAAAGTAAGAGGATATTACGCCTCCGGGACCACGAGATGTACCCCAGGATACTGTGGGAGCCGAGGGAGGAGATTGCTGAGCCTCTGGTGATGATCTTTGCATCATCAGTGGGGATAGGAGAGGTTCCAGAGGATTGGAGGGTTGCGGATGTTGTTCATTTATTCAAGAAAGTGAGTAGGGATAGCTCAGGAAATTATAGACCAATGAGTCTTACCTAATTGGTTGGTAAGTTGATGGAGAAGATCCTGAGAGGCAGGATTTATGAACACTTGGAGAGGCATAATATGATTAGGAATAGTCAGCATGGCTTTGTGAAAGGCAGGTCGTGTCTTACGAGCCTGATTGAATTTCTTGAGGATGTGACTAAACACATTGATGAAGGAAGAGCAGTAGATGTAGCGTATATCATCATGAAGTGTTTCAAGAGGCTTGTCATGAAACATATCAAGACCCTGCTGCCCCCCTCACTGGACCCCCTGCAGTTTGCGTATCGTCCCAACTGCACAACAGACAACACCATTGCCATCACCCTCCACCTGGCCCTAACCCACCTGGACAAAAAAGACACATACATTCGAATGCTGTTCATAGACTTCAGTTCAGCATTCAACACAATCATCCCTCAGAAACTGATTGGAAAGCTGAGCCCACTGGGCCTGAACACCTCCCTCTGCAACTAGATCCTAGACTTCCTGACTGGGAGACCTCAGTCAATCCGGATCAGGAGCAGCATCTCCAACACCATCACACTGAGCACGGGGGCTCCCCAGGGCTGTGTGCTCAGTCCACTGCTGTTCACTCTGCTGATCCACGACTGTGCTGCAACACACAGCTCGAACCATATCATCAAGTTCGCTGATGACACGACCATGGTGGGTCTCATCAGCAAGAACGACGAGTCAGCTTACAGAGAGGAGGTGCAGCGGCTAACGGACTGGTGTCTGAATGTGAACAACCTGTCTCTGAATGTTAACAAAAGAGATGGTTGTTGACTTCAGGAGGGCACGGAGTGACCACTCTCTGCTGAACATTGACGGCTCCTCGCTAGAGATAGTAAAGAGCACCAAATTTCTTGGTGTTCACCTGGCGGAGAATCTCACCTGGTCCCTCAACACCAGCTTCATAGCAAAGAAAGCCCAGCAGCATCTCTACTTTTTGCGAAGGCTGAGGAAAGTCCATCTCCCACCCTCCATCCTCATCACATTCTACAGGGGTTGTATTGAGAGCATCCTGAGCAGCTGCATCACTGCCTGGTTCGGAAATTGCACCATCTTAGATCGCAAGACCCTGCAGCAGATAGTGAGGTCAGCTGAGAAGATCATCGGGGTCTCTCTTCCCACCATTACGGACATTTACACTATACGCTGCATCCGCAAAGCAAACAGCATTATGAAGGACCCCACGCGCCCCTCATACAATCTCTTCTCCCTCCTGCCATCTGGGAAAAGGCACCGAAGCATTTGGGCTCTCAATACCAGACAATGTAACAGTTTCTTCCCCCAAGCCATCAGACTACTCAATACCCAAAGCCTGGACTGACACCTTACTGCCCTATTGTCCTGTTTATTATTTATTGTAATGCCTGCATTGTTTTGTGCACCTTATGCAGTCCTGGGTAGGTCTGTAGTTTTTTTCTGTGTTGTTTTTTACATGGTTCAGTCCAGTTTTTGTACTGTGTCATGTAACACCATGGTCCTGAAAAAACGTTGTCTCATTTTTACTATGCACTGTACAGCAGTTATGGTCAAAATGACAATAAAAGTGACTTGACTTGACTTGTATATGGATTTCAGCAAGGCATTTGATAAGTTACCCCATGCAAGGCTTACTGAAAAAGTAAGGAGGCATGGGATCCAAGGGGATTTTTATAAATGATGTGGTTGAGGAAGTGGAGGGATGGATTCGAAAGTTTGCTGATGACACAAAGGTTGGAGGTGTTGTGGATAGTGCGGAGGGCTGTCAGAGGTTACAGCGAGACATTGATAGGATGCAAAACTGGGCTGAGAAGTGGCAGATGGAGTTCAACCCAGATAAGTGTGAAGCAACACACACAAAATGCTGGTGGAACACAGCAGGCCAGGCAACAGGTATAGGAAGAAGTACAGTAGACGTTTCGGGCCGAGACCCTTCGTCAGGACGAACTGAAAGAAGAGATAGTAAGAGATTTGAAAGTGGGAGGGGGAGATATGAAATGATAGGAGAAGACAGAAGGGGAAGGGATGAAGCTAAAAGCTGGAAAGTTGATTGCAAAAGGGATACACAGCTGGAGAAGAGAAAGGATCATGGGACGGGAGGCCTCGGGAGAAAGAAAGAGAGAGGGGAGCACCAGAGGGAGATGGAGAGCAGGCAAGGAGAGATTGTGAGAGGGACAGACACAAAAAAGAGAGAAAAGAAAAAAAAGGGAAAAATAAACAAACAAACAAATAAATAAATAAGGGATGGGGTAAGAAGGGGAGAGGGGCATTAACGGAAGTTAGAGAAGTCAATGTTCATGCCATCAGGTTGGAGGCTACCCAGACGGAATATAAGGTGTTGTTCCTCCAACCTGTGTGTGGCTTCATCTTGACAGTAGAGGAGGCCATGGATAGACATATCAGAATGGGAATGGGACGTGGAATTAAAATGTGTGGCTACTGGGAGATCCTGCTTTCTCTGGCAGAGCATAGGAGTTCTGCAAAACAGTCTCATTTTGGTAGGTCCAATATGATGGCAGAATATAGTATTAATGGTACAACTCTTGGCAGCGTAGAGGATCAGAGTGATCTTGGGGTCTGAGTCCATAGGATGCTCAAAGCAGCTGCACAGGTTGACTCTGTGGTTAAGAAGACGTACAGTGCATTGGCCTTCATCAATCATGGAATTGAATTTAGGAGCCGAGAGGTAATGTTGCAGCTATATAGGACCCTGGAGTACTGTGCTCAGTTCTGGTCGCCTCACTACAGGAAGGTTGTGGAAGTCAATCTTGAGATTTGTTTCCTTACAGGCATCTACAAAACAAAGAAACCCAAAAGAACCCATGGGTTACTTGGTGTGTTTGGAGACAATGAGCAGCTATGTGAGATGTGCTCTTGCAAGGATTTGAAACTACCCAATGTAAAGAGGGGCCTGAGTGGTGCAAGCTCTCTTGAAGTCGATGGCCATTGCCTTTGTCTTGTTGGTATTGAGGAAGAGTTATTGCCACTTTCAAAGGATTCAGTTTGCTGGTGATGGACTGTAAGACCTTCAGCCCAGAAAATCCATGCCAAACCATAACTATTATTCTGCCTAGTCCCTTCAACCTGTGCCCAGACCATACACCTTTGTATACCTCCCATCCACGTAAACATCAAAACCTCTTAAATGTTGAAATCAAACACTTCCACTCATTCCACATTCACACCACCCTCTGAGAGAAGAATATCACCCCTCAGGATCCCATTAATTGATACACCTTTCACCCTTAACCTATGACCTCTAGTTCTAGTCTCACCCAGCTTCAGCAGAAAAAGCCTGCTTGCATTTCCCCTATCTATACCCCTTATAACCATATAACAATTACACCACGGAAACAGGCCATCTCGGCCCATCTAGTCCGTGCCGAACGCTTACTCTCACCTAGTCCCACTGGCCCGCACTCAGCCCATAACCCTCCATTCCTTTCCTGTCCATATACCTATATAATTTTACTTTAAATGACAATACCGAACCTGCCTCTACCATTTCTACTGGAAGCTCGTTCCACACAGCTACCACTCTCTGAGTAAAGAAATTCCCCCTCGTGTTACTTAAAATTTTGCCCCCTAACTCTCAACTCATGTCCTCTTGTTTGAATCTCCCCTACTCTCTGCACCTCCCATCTAGCCATTGTTGAATCCATTTTACTACTTCAATATTAATACCTAACGATTGAACCTTCCTAACCTTCCGTGCGGAACCTTGTCCAAGGCCTTACTGAAATCCATATAGACAACATCCACTGCTTTACCCTCGTCACCTTTCCTCGTAACCTCTTCAAAAAATTCAATAAGATTTGTCAAACATGACCTTCCATGCACAAATCCATGTTGACTGCTCCTGGTCAGACCCAGTCTATCCAGATAATTATATATACCATCTCTAAGAATACTTTCCATTTATTTAGCCACCACTGATGTCAAACTGACAGGCCGATAATTGCTAGTTTTACTCTTAGAACCCTTTTTAAACAATGGAACCACATGAGCAATACGCCAATCCTCCGACACCATCCCCGATTCTAATGACATTTGAAATATTTCTGTCAGAGCCCCTGCTATTTCTACACTAACCTCCCTCAAGGTCCGAGGGAATATCCTGTCAGGACCCAGAGATTTATCTACTTTTATATTCCTTAAAAGTGCCAGTACTTTCTCCTCTTTAATTGTCATAGCTTCCATAACTTCCCTACTTGTTTACCTTACCTTACACAATTCAATATCCTTCTCCTTAGTGAATACTGAAGAAAAGAAATTGTTCAAAATCTCCCCCATCTCTTTCGGCTCCACACATAGCTGTCCACTCTGATTCTCTAAGGGACCAATTTTATCCCTCACTATCCTCTTGCTATTAATATAACTGTAGAAACCCTTCGGATTTATTTTCACCTTACTTGCCAAAGCAACCTTGTATCTTCTTTTAGCTTTTCCAATTACTTTCTTAAGATTCTTTTTTCATTCTTTACATTCCTCGAGCACCTCATTTACTCCATGCTGCTTATAGTTATTATAGATCTCCCTCTTTCTCTGAACCAAGTTTCCAATATCCCTTGAAAACCATGGCGCTCTCAAACTTTTAACCTTTCCTTTCAACCTAACAGGAACATAAAGATTCTGCACTCTCAAAATTTCCCCTTTAAATGACCTCCATTTCTCTATTACATCCTTCCTGTAAAACAAATTGTCCCAATCCACTCCTTCTAAGTCCTTTCGCATCTCCTCAAAGTTAGCCTTTCTCCAATCAAAAATCTCAACCCTGGGTCCAGTCCTATCCTTCTCCATAATTATATTGAAACTAAAGGTATTGTGATCACTGGACCTGAAATGCTCCCCAACACATACGTCCATCAGCTGACCTAACTCATTCCCTAACAGGGAATAATTTTATAGAGGTTGAGAGAGGTATAATTTTGTATACCTCTATCAAATCTCCCCTCATTCTCCCACTCACCATGGAATAAAGTCCTAATGTATTCAACCTTTCACTATAACTAAGTCCCGGCAACATCCTTGTAAATTTTCTTTGCATTCTTAATCTTATTGAAATCTTTTCTGTAGGTAGGTGACCAGAAAGGTACACAATACTGCAAATTAGGCCTCACCAACATCTTATACAACATCGGCATAACCACCCAACTCCTGTACTCAGTGATCTACAAAGGCCAATGTTGCAAAAGCTCTCTTTATGACCCTATCTACCTGTTGCAGGAATTATGAATCTGTCTTCCTAGATGGGCTCGATGGGCTGAAGGCCTGCTTCTGCTCCTGAGTCTTATCCCTCTGTTCTACCGCACCCCTCAATGTATAGATAAAATGTCCTCATTCCCTTGGCTTTGGACAGTGTCTTTTTTTTAATGTTGTTTCCTCAGGTTATGGATGCTCCTGATAAAATAACAGTTTGAATCATACGTAGGAATGCCAAGAGCATCTGCATGGACTACAGCTGGTGGGTATAGCTCACTGTCATCTGACTGCACACATTTTCAACTGAATGAAGCAACGCTCCTCCGCATCACGGTGCATTCTCAAAATAAATATCACACGCAGCAATAAACCAGAATATTACTACAAATAGGTTAATAAAATATAATTCAAGATGCCTGCAGTGTGCAGCACAGGTGAACAGTAAACAGCTCGTTGTCCTGGTGGCGAGAGCTCGGTGGTGGCAGGGTATTTATTACTCTTACAGCCCGAGGAAAAAAGTTGTTACAGAGTCCAGTGGTCCTAGTCCTGATGCTCCTGTACCTCCTTCCTGACAGTAGGGGTCAAAGATATTGTGGGATGGGTAGTAGAGATCTTCACCAATGCTTTGGGCACTTCGTCTACAATGCTCCCAGTAAATGTCACAAATGGGGGAGGGGGGAAGGATACCCCAGTGATTCACTTGGAAAGAACAGAAACTCAGTAGGTAGCACAACTTCTTTACAGCACTGCCGACGGGGTTCAATTACCGCTGCTGTCAAATGTTTTCTCTGTGACCGTATGTGTTTCCTCCAGGTCCTCCAAAGGCATATGGGTCAGCGTTAGAAAGTTGTGGACATTCTATGTTGGCACTGGAAGCATGGCAGTATTTGTGGGCTGCCTCCAGTGTATCCTCGCTGTTTTGATTTTACACATTTCACTGTATGACCATAAGACCATAAAATATAGAAGCAAAATTAGGCCATTTGTCCCACTGAGTCTGCTCTGCTATGACTGATTCAATTTTCCTTTGTCCCAATCTCCTGCCTTCTCCCTGAGTCCCTTCATGCCCTGACCAATCAAAAATTTATCAAACTCTGTCTTTAATAAAGATGCCTCCTCAGCTGCCTGTGGCAATGAATTCCACAGATTGACCACTCTCTGGCTAAAGAAATTCCTCCTCAGCTCCATTCTAAATGGACGCCCTTTTACTCTGAGGCTGTGTCCTCTGATCTGAGACTCTCCTGCAACAGGAAGCATCCTCTCCACATGCACTCTATCAAGGCCTTTCACCATTCGATAGGTTTTAATTAGATCACCCCTGAATTCCAGTGAATACAGGCCCAGAGCCATCAAATGCTCTTCATATGACAAGCCATTCAATCCTGGAATCATTTTCGTTAACCTGCTTTGAACCCTTTCTAGTGTCAGCAGATCCTTTCTTAGATATGGGGCCTAAAACTGCTCACAATACTCCAAATGAGGGCTCACCAGTGCTTTATAAAGTCTTAACATTATATCCTTGCTTTTATACTCTAGTCCTCTTGAAATGAATGATAACATTGCAAAATTGTATGTTTTCATGGATATGTTACAAATAATGCTTTAAATCTTTGTGGAAATATTCTTGTTGCTGACTGCCCTCTGCTGGTAATCCCTGGTTAGGGAATAACAGTACACTGGACAACTTGAATATTGAAGCCTTCAAGGATTTCAGCAGTGGATATTCCTTTCATAATGTTGGGATATTTCAAAGTCAGGCAGAGTAAATTATTTATTTCAATGTAATTACATGAAATAACCAAAAAAAAAACATGCACAAGCCACTGTACATACAAGGATATCAGGAACTGGTTAAACTGCTTTCCTGGTGTTGGTTGCAAAGTACCCGGTAAATTAGATCAGCTTTATCTATCGCATGTACATCATGTCAATGACTAACACAGTTGCAAGGATGTGCTGCGGGCAGCCCACCATTGACACTGTGCTTCCACAGATTCACCACCCTCTGGCCAAAGAAATTCCTCCTCATCTCTGTTCTAAAGGGACTTCCTTCCATTCTGGGGCTATGCCTTCTGGTGCCAGATTCTCCCACATCCACCCTATGAAGCAGAAAGCAACTCATTGCAGGCAGGGAGGTGGCTGGGTTTGCTAGACAGATCATTGAAAAACTTAGAATTTCTGCTTATGATAAGATTGATGGGTGATCCAAATTAAGTGTATGAAGAGCATAGAGGATTTCATTGGGTAGAATCCATGAAACCATAGTCAGATGTTGGGAGAATTCTTGGTGTCACAGTAGTGCAACTGGGAAGAAACTGAGGTCATATGTTCTCCCCATGGTTGCAAAGCCTTCCCCCAGGTGTTCTGGTTTCCTCCCACATTCCAACACCAATGCCCTTGAATGGAAAATCCTACAAAAAGTCCATCATGGACAATGCCTCCCCATCAAAGTTCAAAGTAAAATTTGTTATCAGAGCACATACATGACACCACATACAACCCTGAGAATTCTTTTTCTGCAGGCATATTTAGCAAATCTATAGAACAATAACTGTAAACAGGATCAATGGACAACAAACTGAGCAAATGCAGCTATAAATGAATAGCTATAAATAACAAGATAAAGAGTCCTTAAAGTGAGGTCATCAGTTGTAGGAACACTAGAAATAGAATGAGTGTAGTTATCCCCTTTTATTCAAGAGCCTGATGGTTGAGGTACAGTAACTGTTCTTGAATCCTGGTGGTGTGAGTCCTGAGGCACCTGTACCTTCTACCTGATGGCAGCAGTGAGTAAAGAGCATGGACTAGTTTGTGAGGATCTTTGATGATGGATGCTGCTTTTCTACAGCAATGATTCACGTAGATGTGCTCAATGGTTGGGATGGTTTTACATGTGATGTACTGGTCCAAATCCACTACCTTTTGTAGGATTTTCCGCTCAAAGGCATTGGTGTTCCTGTACCAGGCTGTAATGCAGTCAGTCAGCACACTCTCCACCACACATCTATAAACATTTGTCAAGGTTTTTGATGACATGCCAAATCTCTGCAGACTCCTATTTATATGATGGGTCCAGGACAGGTCCTCTGAAATAGTGATTCCCAGGAATTTAAAGTTACTGACCCTCTCCACCTCTGATCCTCCAAGGATTACTGGCTCATGGACCTCTGGTTTCCCTCTCCTGGTCTGCAATCAGTTCCTTGGCCACCATTCAGACAGGTTGCTGATATGCTTCAACACCAACCTCTCAAACACTTCATCACTATGAATGTAAATGCCCCTGGGCAATAGTCATTGAGACAGGTTACAATGCTCTACTTGAGCACAGATATGATTGAAGCCAGCTTGAAACATAAGACCATAAGACTAGGAGCAGATTTAGCTCCTAGTCTGGCCCATCTGGCCCATTGAGTCCGCTCCGCCATTCAATCATGGCTGATCTTTTTTTTTCTCCTCCTCAACCCTATTTCCCAGCCTTCTCCCGGTAACCTTTGATGCCATGTCCAATCAACAACCTATCAATCTCTGCCTTAAATACACCCAACGACCTGGTCTCCATAGCTGCATGTGGCAACAAATTCCACAAATTCACCACCCTTTGGCTAAAGAAATCTGCCTGCCTCTCTTTTTTGAAAGGGTGCCCCTCTATTCTGAGGTTGTGCCATCTTGTCCTAGACTCTCCCACCATGGGTAACATCCTTTCCACATCTACTCTGTCTACACCTTTCAACATTCAAAAGGTTTCAATGAGATCCCCCGACCCATCCTTCTGAATTCCAGCAAATACAGACCCAGAGTCATCAAACGTTCCTCGTATGATAACCATTTCATTCCTGGAATCATCCTCGTGAACCTCCGCTGGATGCTCTCCAATGCCAGATCATCTTTTCCAAGATGAGGGGCCCACAATGGTTCAGAATACTCAAGGTGAGGCCTCACCAGTGCCTTATAAAGCCTCAGCATCACATCCTTGCTCTTGTATTCTAGATCTCTTGAAATGAATGCTAAAATGGCATTTGCCTTCCTCACCACTGACTCAACCTGCAGGTTAACATTTAGGGTTAACACAAAGACTCCCAAGTCCCTCTGCATTTCCGATTCCAGATTTTCTCCCCTTTAAGAAAATAGTCCGCACATTTATTTCTACTACCAATGCATTTTCCAACATTGTATTTCATTTGCCACTTTCTTGCCCATTCTCCTAATCTGACTAAGCCCTACTGCATCCTACCTGTTTCCTCAACACTACCTGCCCTCCACCAATCCTCATATCATTTGCAAACCTGGCAGCAAAGCCATCCATTCCATCATCTAGATCATTTATATACAGCATAATAAGAAGTGGTCCCAAGACCGACCCCTGCGGAACACCACTAGTCACTGGCAGTCAACCAGAAAAGGATCCTTTTATTCCCACTTGCTGCCTCCTACCAATCCACCAATGCTCTAACCATATTAGTAATTTTCTTGTAATACCATGGGCTGTTAACTTGGTAAGCAACCTCATGTGTGGCACCTTGTCAAAGGCCTTCTTGAAGTCCAAATATACAACATCCGTAGCATCCTCTTTATCTATCCTACTTGCAATCTCCTCAAAGAATTCCAACAGGTTCATCAGGATTTTCCCTGATGGAAACCATACTGACTTTGTCCTATTTTGATCTGTGTCACCAAGTACTCCACCATCTCATCCTTAACAATTGACTCTAATATCTTCCCAACCACTGAGGTCAGGCAAACTGGTCTATA
The DNA here is from genome assembly GCF_030144855.1 of Hypanus sabinus. Taxonomy (NCBI): domain Eukaryota; kingdom Metazoa; phylum Chordata; class Chondrichthyes; order Myliobatiformes; family Dasyatidae; genus Hypanus; species Hypanus sabinus. Next base: position 103,166,809 of record NC_082719.1, on the reverse strand, counting down.
ATTTCCGTTCTGCTGCCTTCCTCCTTTCTTAAAGAGTGGAGTGACATTTTCAATTTTCCAGTCCTCTGGCACCATGCCAGAGTCCAATCATTTTTGAAAGATCATTTTTAATGCTACTACCATCTCTAATGTTACCTCTTTCAGAACCCTAGGGTGCAGTTCTTCTGGTCCGGGTGACTTATGTACCTTTAGGTCTTTCAGCTTTTTGAGCACCTTCTCCTGTGTAACAGTAACTGCACTCACTTCCCTGCCTTCACACACTTCAACATCAGGCACACTGTTAGTGTCTTCCTCAGTGAAGACTGAGGCAAAAAACTCACTAGTTCATCTGCCATCTCCTTGTCCCATTATTTCTCCTGCCTCATTTTCTAGCGGTCCTATATCCACTCTCATTTCTGTTTTATTTTTAACATACTTGAAAAACTTTTACTATCCACTTTGATATTATTTGCTAGCTTGCTTTCATATTTCATCTTTTCCATTCTAATGATTATTTTACATGCTCTCTGTAGGTTTTTAAAAACATCCCAATCCCCTATCTTCACACTAATTATTGCTTTGTTGTATGCCTTTCTTTTGCTTTTACAATAGCTTTGACTTCCCTTGTCAGCCATGGTTGTACTATTTTACCATTTGAGTATTTCTTCATTTTTGAAATACACATGTCCCACACCTTCCTCATTTCTCCCAGACACGCTCACCAGTGCTGCTCTGCTGACATCCCTGCCATCAGCTACTTCCAATTTACTTTGGCAACTCCTCTCTCATACCACTGTAATTTCCCTTACTCCACTGAAATACTGCTACGTCAGACTTTACTTCCTCCCTATCAAATTTCAAGTTGAACTCAATCATATTCTGATCACTGTTCTGAAGGGTTCTTTTACTTTAAGCTCCCTAATTGCCTCCGGTTCATTACATAACACCCAATCCAGTATAGCTGATCCCCTATTAGACTCAACGACAAACTGTTCTAAAAAAGTATCTCTTAGGCATTCAACAAACTCACTCACTCTCTTGAGATCCATCACCCACCTGAATTTTCCCAATTGACCTGCATGTTAAAACCTCACATGACTATCACAATATTTCCATTTTGGCTTCCCTTTTCTAGTCTCCTGTCTGGTCACCTGACTATTCAGTCCCCTATCACTAGTGTTCCTTTCTTCTCTCTCTTTCCCTTCTGCACCACAAATTCAAGCAGATGGGTACCATACACTCCCAGAGTGAGAGGTTGAAAATATCCCTGAATACACCAATAGGTTGGCACAGCTTTTCAGTACTTGGCCAGGTACTCCGTCTGGACTGGATGCTTTCTTTGGATTCATTCTCTTGAAGGCAGCCCACATGTCATCTTCAAATACTGAGACCAAAGGATCATGAGGAAACATGGGGGTGCGCAATGGTTCCTCCCTGTTCTGGTGGTCAGAGAGAGCATAGAAGGCATTGAGCTCATCTGGAAGCGAAGCTCTGCTGTGCCCTATGTCACAAGATTTAACTTTGTAGGAGGTTATGGCATTCAAACCCTGCCACAGCTGTTGAACATCCCTCGTTGATTCCAGTCATCTGGTGAGATAGCTTTCTGGAGATCATACCTGAACCTTTTGTAACATTCTTGATCCCCAGACTTGAATGCTTCTGATCCGGCTCTCAGCAGGTTCTGGATTTCATCGCTCATCCAGGGCTTCTGATTGAGGTAAACTCTGAATGATTTTGTGGGGACACACTCAGCCACACAGAGCACTTTCACAGAAAACAGCATTAATATCAGGGACCCTGCCATCAATGCCATGCTCTTTTCTCACTGCTTCCATCAGAACCTACACCACCAGGTTCAGGAACAGTTATTATCCCTCAACCGTCATAGGGATAACTTTATTCAACTCGATTTCAATGCTTAAGATAATTTTGGATAGGTTCTTGGATGGAGGGTTATGGTCCTAGTGCAGATTAATGGTAGTAGGCTACCATTTTTCTGTGCTGTACGTGTCTATGACTCTAACTTCCTTCACCCCAACACTGAACTGTTCCCACAAGCTATGGATTTACTTTCAATGACTCTTCATCTCATATTCTCAATATTTATTGCTTATTTAATTATTATTACTTTTTATATTTGCAGCTTGTTGTCTTGTGCATATTGGCTCTCAGTGTTGCAAGCAGTCTCATTGATTCTGTTGTGTTTCTTTGTACTTACTGTGAATACTTGCAAGAAAATGAAGCTCAGAATCATATATGATGACATTTATGTACAAGCCATGGTGTTGCCCGTTTGCAGACATCTAGGAGAGTCAATGTGGCACCGCGTCCAGGCTGGCATCAGAGCTGCCCTCCAGTGTTCGTTGGGCAGAAGACAAGCCGTATAGTGTTCGACTGCATGTCTACTGCTATCTTTCATATGCTATAAATGACTTGTGTTACATATGACTGTTGGTATTGTTTTGCACCTTGGCACCGGAGTAGTGCTGCTTTGTTTGGCTGTATTCATGTATGGTTGAACGACAATTATACTTGAGCTTGAAAGTTGATAATAAATTTACTTTGAACTTTGAAGATGCACAGGCTCACTGGGCTGGAAGGGCCTGTTACTGTGCTGATGAAAGTCCTGGGAGACATTGGCCCTAGGAGGACAGCCAGTCACACACACTGTAGCTGCTGATTCTAACTCTTTGCTCTTCCTAAAGTACACTGTGAAGAGCAAACACCCCCTCAAAAATTAGAGGGCAGGAGATGAAAAATATAAGAAAACTAATTATAAAAAGCTGGAGATTCTGCAGACGCTGGAAATCCAAAGCAACATACACAAAATGCTGGAGGAACTCAGCAGGTCAGGCAGCTTCTATGGAAACAAATGAAGTCACCATTTTAGTTGAGACCCTTCATCAGGGATGATAATAATGATGAAAAAATTACATTTTATTGCAATGTGCATATTATAATAGAAGAGAAAATCAAAATAAAATAAAATCATTAGTAATTTATTTTGTTTCTGTTTAATGGATCAATTTACATGAGGCACAGTTTATTTATGCTTCTGAAATAAAAGTAATACTGATAAATTCTGATTGAAGTTTAGATCTTATGTAATTATGTTATAAAAATCTCTGGTACAATATTCTCTGTTGCTAAGTTATTTGCAAGGAGGAAATGGTAGATTTTTTTCACTTATACATTGGCTAATGTTACTTTTGAATGCATGTCCTTATGTTGTGTTGCTGAGAACATTACAACAATTGTCACTATCATTCGGGGCCCCAAACAGTCCTTCCAGGTGAGCAACACTTCACCTCAGTCTGTTAAGAGTCATATACTGTGTCCGGTGCTCCTGGTATGGCTTCCTGTATATCAGTGAATCCCGGTGTAGATTGGAGACCGCTTCACTGAGCACCTACACTCCATCCATCAGAAAAAGTGGGATCTCACATTTTAATTCCACTGCGTCCATCCATGGCTTCCTCCACTGTTGTGATGAGGCCACACTTAAGTAGGAGGAACTACACCTTATATCCTGTTTGGTTAGCCTCCAACCTGATGGCATGAACATCGATATCTCAAATTTCTGGTAATATGTCACTGTACTCTTTTCCGTAGATGCTGCCTGACCTTCTGTTCCTCCAGCATTTTGTGTGTGTTGGTTGGTTTTCCAGCATCTGCAGATTTTCTTGCTTGTGAGTGACTTACAACAGTCTTCTTCCAATGAATGTTAATAAAGTTGTAAAGAAAAAACAACCTTCAGCAATAAAAGAATATTTTAGAAATTGTGATTAGTCTAATTCACATGGGGTGTGACAGCATATTTATTTCATTTATTTAGTTTGGGTGGCCGGGTGGAGATAAGTCTCTATCAAAGGAGGTGTGAAGCGCTCCTTCACTCCACTAGTCTGTAGTTCACCCTTGGGCAAGGTGTAGCACCTGCTTAGCCATGAAGCCATGGGAGCAGGTGATGGATGGTTGGTTGAGCAGCTGGTGCATATCACAAGTCCTGGTTATGAGACCACTGACGTCAGGCAATCTCTGACAATGGCTGGGGTCACCAGTCTTGTAAAGAACCACCACCCAGAAGAAGCTAATGGCAAACCATTTCTGTAGAAAAATTTGCCAAGATCATGTAAAGACCATGATCAAATATGCCATATGATTGCCTACAGCACGTAATGAACAAAGACATTTGTTCATTTATTTAGCAACAGTGTGGAGCCTTCCTGCTCTTCGAGCAGTCCCATCCCAGCATCCCCCAACAAACCCTGATTTAACTCCTACCTAATCATGGCACAATTTACAATGACCAATTAATCTACCTGGTACGTCTTTAGACTGTGGAAGCAGGAGGCCAGAGCTCCCGGGGAAAATGCATTCCACAGAGAAGATGTACAGAATCCTTACAGGTGACATCGGAATTAAACTCCAAACTCCGCTGTAATAGCACCGTGCTAATATATGGGAGATTCAACACTATTAGTTGTTATATTCCAATTAACCACCACGTTTAGCTTAGAATTCTAAGTGTGAGAGCAACTTACTGACCACTATTCTAATCCACAACTCCCAAGCCTAGCTGTGAGAGCAGGAGGGTTGAGCATGGCTTTAGCAACCCAAACCCATAAAAACCCAGAGTTACAAAACTGCCAACAGAAGCTCCAAGGACTTCATCCCTGGTCAAGAAGGGATCTTCGCCTGGAAGACCTGTAGATAGGCTACATCTGGACTTGAAAGACTGGCCCAGTAGGGGTGATGGGATTAAGAAGGAGGCACGCATCTCCATTCACGAATGATGTAATATATGCTAGTGCTCTCTAGCAATCAGCTATGATGACAAAAACAAAACTGAGATATAAACCTTTTAAATCTATTTTATGCTCAATTCCTGGGGACTTCCAAGACCAATTGGCTATAATCCAGATTTTTAATTCTCATTTGAAATGTGTGCTTTGGAAAAGTCTACTGCTCAACAAAGAGCCAGAGCTGTCAAAGAAAAATTCAGGGCATTCCAAAAGAAAATTCCACCCTCAAAAATCAATGTTTAAAAATATATACATATACATGACATTACCAAAATTAATTTCCACTTAGGAGTTCCTCACATTTTGGGAATAACCACATTTTCAACTAAACTACCATCAGTGAATGTTGCCAGGAATTCCACCCTTTATGTTTTCACACCAAGTAGATGCAACAGAAGTGCCTGCAACGCAAAAATCAGAACTGTTATGGTATCGGACCACGCCACCAGGTTCAGGACCAGTCAGACTCTTGAACCAGAGGCGATAACTTCACTCAACCCCTCACTGAACTGTTCCACAACCAATGCACTCATCTTCAAGGACTCTACAACTCATTCCTGCTTATTTAGTTTTTATTATCATCAACATTTTGTTTTGCATTTGCAGAGTTTGTTGTCTTTTGCACACTGATTGTTTGTCCATCTTTGTTACACGTGGCCTGTCATTGATTCTACTGCCTTTCTTTAGATCTACTGTGAATGCCCACAACAAGAAAATGAATCTCAAGGTAACATACAGTGACCTTTATTGATAATAAATTTACTTTGACTTTATGCTTGGGCGCCTCAGTTCCAGAAGGGAATTCACCTGCCATGTCTCATGTTCTCAGTATTATTTATTTACTTTATTTTATTGATTATTGGCATAAATTACATTTTTGGATATTTGCCAGCCCTAGGATTTGGAATGCAGTGGATGAAAGAGGTTTGATTCCACTCAGCTATTTTAGCCCACTGAACTGGAAGTCATATAACAAGGACATGTCCTCTTCTCACTGTTACCATCAGGTAGTAGGTACAGGAACCTGAAGGCACACACTCAGCGATTCAGGAACAGCTTTTTCCCTCTGCCATCCAATTCCTAAATGGACATTGAACCCATGAACACTACCTCACTACTTTATAAAAAAAATTTTGATTTTACACTACTTATTTTAAGGTAACCATTGAATATGCATTTAATATTCATATACTTACTGTAATAAAGATTTATTTCTATATTTATCATGCATTGCATTGTACTGCTGCCAGAAAGTTAACAAGTTTGACAAATATGCTGATTTTAACCCGATTCTGATTCTGAGAGATTCAGTGGGAACAGGCCCTCACGGCCCAATAAACCATGCTGCCCAGCAACCCCCAGTTAACCCTAGCCTAATCACAGGACAATTTACAATCACCAATTAACCTGCTAATCAGCAAGTCTTTGAACTGTGGGAGGAAACTGGAGCACCTGGAAAAAGTTTCATGGTGAGGATGTACAGACTCCTTATGGGTGACATTGGAATTGCAGAATTATACTCAGTGGCCACTTTACTAGGTATACCTGCTCGTTAATGCAAATCTCTAATCAGCCAATCATGTGGCAGCAATTCAATGCATAGCAGCATGTAGACATGGTCAAAAGGTTCAGTTGTTGTTCAGACCAAACATCAGAATGAGGATCAAATGTGATCTAAGTGACTTTGACCGTGGAATGATCAACACTGGCACACCTCAGGGGTGTGTGCTTAGCCCACTACTCTACTTTCTATTTACACGTGACCATCTATAAATTTGCTGACAATACAACCATTGTTGGTAGAATCTCAGGTGGTGATGAGAGGGCGTAAAGGAGTGAGATATACCAACTAGTGGAGTGGTGCCGCAGCAACAACCTGGCACTCAACGTCAGTAAGACAAAAGAGCTGATTGTGAACTTCATGAAGGGTAAGACGAAGGAACACATATCAATCCTCATAGAGGAATCAGAAGTGGAGAGAGTGAGCAGCTTCAGGTTCCTGGGTGTGAAGATCTCCGAGGATCTAACCAGGTCCCAACATATCGATGTAGTTATAAAGAAAGCAAGACAGTGGCTATATTTTATTAGGAGTATTTATTTGAAGAGATCTGGCATGTCAACAAATACACTCAAAAACTTCTATAGTTGTACCGTGGAGAGCATTCTGACAGGCTAAGTCACTGTCCGATACGGAGGAGCTACTGCACAGGACTGAAAGAAGCTGCAGAAAGTAGTAAACCTAGTCAGCTCCATCTTGGGTACCAGCCTACAAAGTACCCAGGACATCTTTAGGGAGCGGTGTCTCAGAAAGGCAGTGTCCATTATTAAGGACCCTCAGCACCCAGGGCATGCTTACAGAGAATGGTGTGAAAAACAAAAAAATCCAGTGAGCCGCTGTCTATAGGTAAAAACTTTGCTACTGGGAGAGGTCAGAGGAGATTGGCCACACTGGTCTAAGCTGACCAGAAAGGCAACAGTAACTCAAATAACCATGTGTTACAAAAATACTGTGCAGAATGTCAAACTTTGAAGCAGCAGAAGACCACAAATGTACACTCAGTGGCCACTTTATTATGCACAGGAGGTAACTACCAATCATGAGAATAAGGAAAAACACCAAAAGGTTACTAATTTTGATGACATTTGCAGAAAACTATTTCTGGACAAAGTTTACTGTAAAATCCTTCACAAATGAACAGATTGAGGAAACTATTTTATTAAACCCATTTACTAGCATTACTCAAAGAGCGAGAATCTGAGCACAAGACTGAGCCCAATCCTGATCACTGCTGTGTAGAATAATAATTTTAGGAAATTTAGCAAAAGTATTTGCAATACTGAGTGAATGCCATAGGGACGAGAAGGGAGATATTAAATCCAGTTTCCTATTAGCAGCTTTTACAACAGTACTGTCATCAGGAAGAAGGTACAGGAGTCTCAGGTCCCACACCACCAGGAACAGTTATTACCCTTTAACCATCAGGCTCTTGCAGCAGTAGGGATAGCTTCATTCACCCATCACTGAACTGTTCCCACAATCAGTGGACTCACTTTCAAGGACTCTTCATCTCAAGTTCTCAATATTCATTGCTTATTTATTCTTATTATTACTTTTTTCCTCTTGTATTTGCAAGAAAATGAATCTCAAGGTTGTATATGGTGACATACATGTACTTTGATAATAAACTTAATTCATGACTTTGGCCTATGGCTTGGAAGGAAAACCCTACAGGCTTAAATTGTCAGTGTTGGCATCTCCAAGTAGATAATCATGTATTTGGCTATCAGTATTGTCAACCACATTGCAATTAACTCAGCCAATTCATGGCAGAAATGCTGACTGGGGCACAGGTCTGGTTACTGGAGAGGAGCACAAAATGGAACCAATTTTAAAATTAGGAAAAGACCATTGGGTCTACACGTTTCTCTGTAGGCTGGCTCATTATAATTTGAGATAAGGCCAATCATCAGCAAATTTAATTAGCATATTGTAGCTGTGGGTGGTGACAGTCATGAGTATACAGTGTGTAAAGTGTAATTTTGAGTGTAATTGTAATTGAGTAGAGTGTAATTGCCTACAGTTCTGGTCACTGAATTATAGGAAAGATGTCAACAAAATAGAGAGAGTACAGAGAAGATTTACTAGAATGCTACCTGGGTTTCAGCACCTAAGTTACAGGGAAAAGTTGAACAAGTTAGGCCTTTACTCTTTGGAACGTAGAAGGTTTGAGGGGGGACTCTCAAATCTTAAATACCTCTATCGAGATATTTAAAATTATGAGGGGGATAGATCAGGTTGACGTGGATAGGCTTTTTTCATTGAGAGTAGGGGAGATTCAAACAAGGGGACATGAGTTGAGAGTTAGAGGGCAAAAGTTTAGGGGTAACACGAGGGGGAATTTCTTTACTCAGAGAGTGGTAGCTGTGTGGAATGGGCTTCCAGTAGAAGTGGTAGAGGCAGGTTCGGTATTGTCATTTAAAGCAAAATTGGATAGGTATATGGACAGGAAAGGAATGGAGGGTTATGGGCTAAGTGTGGGTCAGTGGGACTAAGTGAAAGTAAGCGTTCGGCACTGACTAGAAGGGCTGAGATGGCCTGTTTCCGTGCTGTAATTGTTATATGGTAAAGGAGGGGGCTTAGGACACAGCCCTGAGGGTCACCCGTGTTGAGGGTCAGAGAAGCGGGAGCCCACTCTTACCACCTGCCAGCTATCTGTCAGGAAGTCCAGGATCCAGCTGCACAAGGCATGGTGAAGGTCGAGGTCTCTGTGCTTCTTGTCAAGCCTGGAGGGAATTACAGTGTTGAATGCTGAACTGTTGTCCAAGCATCTCAAAGTATTTGCTCAATAATGTGTGATAGGACGTGGGGCGAGTAAGGGGGGAGGAGGCACGGGACGCAGAGTGTGGGAAATGAAAGAAATTTGGAAGAGGTGCGGCTTGGGTGGTTGATGATTGGGTTGAGTTTTTCTCTGACCTTGGCAATTTACTTGCAAATGTTTCATCATCCCAGTAGACGTAGCCAGTGCGTTGTTGACTGGTGTGCCCTCTGAATGCTTGGCCTTTATATACTTTTCAATCAGCTGATTAGCCATCATTTTGGAAAGTCAAGTGCGATATGGGGAAGAAATCTCGTTCACATTGGCTGCGTAGCAAACTTCATGCATCGTGGTCTGGAATTTAGCCTGCACTGGCTCATAAATAGGATCAAGATCTATGTGTTTGTTAACAGAATTGTTTGCAGAAAACCATGTTTCCAGGAATTCTCTTGCGCGTTGCGTGTTCACTTAAAGAGGGTTTCTTCTTTTTTGTTAACTAGCAGGAATGCTAATTTACTGATAACGAGAATGGTATTCCTTTGTAAACCAAATGGGGATTAATGATCTTTCTTCTGAGTCTGTAAGCTTTTGTTGACGGGCTTTTGGGCAGATGGGCGCGAGGGGGTCGAGAGAGAGGACGCAATGCTCTAAGCTGGGCGAGGATCGGACCCCAAAGGGGGGTCCGAGGCCGGGAGATTCTCCGAGGAGGGGGGGGGATGAAGCTAGATGTGCTTGGTTGACCACTCGGAGGGTCCTGAGCTGTTTGGAGAGTCCGAGGAGTTCGGAGGGTTCTGAGCTGCGAGTCGATGAGTTCGGAGGGGATTGAATGGTGGCCAGAAGACTTCAGAAATTGAGCTCCAACGGCTGTGCACGAAGTGGTTTGGACTTTGATAAGTTTGGCGCCTTTTCTTTAATTTTCTCTTCATATATACTGTATCGTTATTAATCACTTAGTTATAGTAACCTTTATAAATTGTACTCATTTAATCACATATGGTGTACCGTCTGTTTTTGGGCGAGGCGGGGACATCACGCAGCATCCACACCAGCTGATTACCCAGTTTGACGGGGCAGAAGGCTGCTCCCCCTAGACGAAATGAGCTGAGCGAGCCTGAGGCGACCCAGGGGGTTACACCATGTTTCCAGGAATTCTCTTGAGTGTTGCGTGTTCACTTGCACCATGACTCTCACAGATGACCAGTTGAATTTGTCCCCCTCTTGACTTCATGGGGCGACACTAAGGAGAGTTGGTCATGCTGCTTCACAACCAGTTGATGTCCATGGATCCCTGTGGATCGTTTTCTCCCCATTCAGCTGACATAATATTCGCTGCAGTCCCCACATTGCATTTTGTAGACCACATTGTTCATGTCTAATAGTTTGGTTCCTTCTTTTGGTCTGCAGAATACTTTCTTCAATGTTGCTGTTGGTTTGTGCACAACCGAAATTCTATGTTCTTGGAGCAGTTGGGCCATCACATCCAAGATATTTCAAGTATACAGAGGGACAACCCATTTGGTCGCTTCTTGGTTGGTGTGTTGTCGACCTCATAGGCATCTTTGTATGAAGTTCCGTGGGTATCCATTTCACGCAAATACTTTGAAGAGATCTTTCTCCTCTTTATCCTTCAGTTCAGCTGTGCTGCAGAGTGTCTCTGCTCTTCAAAACAGTTTTGATACAGTTCTTCTTGTATGCATTTGGGTGGTTGCTGTGATAGTTTAGGATCTGATCGGTATGTGTTCTCTTACGATAAACAGAAGTTTTCAAAGTGCTGTCTGTATTTCTACTGACAAGCACTTCCAAGAATGCCAATTTCTCCTGTTTCCGTTTCCATCGTAAACTTAATATTGTTGAGCTAGTTTACTAGTTCACAAATTCTTTCAATTTTGCTGCGTTTTACAATGACAAAGGTATCAACATACGGATTCTAAATTTAGGGTCTATAGTTGGCAACTCCATCTTTTCTAACCTTGGCATGATGGCTTCTGCTATGAACCCGGAGATGAGCGAATCCATTGGTGTCCCTTTCAGCTGTTTGTGAAATGTGCCATTAAAGTAGGTGCATCAGCAGAATTCTGCCAGTTGACATATACCACCTTTGCTTAGTCTCCCATTGTTGGGTTCTTCAATAGAGAGCACTTCCATTAAAGTTTCCTTGGTTAGGCTGAGACGACCAATCAGATTAATACAAAATTAATGGAATTCATGGAATACTACTTTGACAGCAACCCACATGAAGGAGGATGTAGCAAGCTCATGCGAGAACTCTGGCAATAGCACAGACCGTCATCCACATTCATGGAAAAACAACTGGTTACCCAGCAATCATATATTTGAGAGGCCGGAAAAAAATCCATGGCTTGAAAGAGCAGATAGAAAGGATATGGAAGGTTAAAGCCAGAGAAATCCCAGTAGTGATAGCAGCACTTGGGACTGTGACACCTCAACTGGGAGAGTGGCTCCAACAAATCCCAGGAACAACATTTGAGATCTTGGTCCAGAAGAGTGCACTACTTGGAATAGCAAGGATACTGTGCTGAACTCTCAAGCGGGAAAAATAAACACACACACACTACCCAAAAGGAGTGAAAAAGAAAATTAAATACTCACACATATATCTATATTTCTTATCATTAAGTATAGGGTTCTTATTATTATGTGTGTCAATGTACTGCTCTACCGCAACACAACAAATTTCATGACTTATGTCAGGGATATTAAACCTGATTCTGAAGTTGATCCTTGGTCCTTGAAGATTTCAGGTCACCTATACATTACGGGTTTGAGCCAAAAGAAAAAGCTCTGAATTTCCATGACATTTGATCTATTTTTGAGTTCAAGTCTCAATTATTCGAATACTTGGGCAAAATTAAGAATTTCTCCCAATAATCTTAAAACCATGGCTTATGTTGTCCAACATTCTGTTGTCTGGAAAAGATATTTTCCAAGAACAAAGGATTAAGGAAATTTTTAATTTAGTTATTTGAAAAAAACAAATTAAATATTTTTAGCCAAAATTATAAGTAAGATTAGTATTTATTTGGCATATTTTAACAATTATATACTTTTCACAAAATTTCCATTTGATTTTTTTCTTGCATAGCTATAAGTAAGATGTCAGTTCAATTCCCTGCACTGGTATTTTCCACTTTTGAATTATTGCTAATTTTTGTCCCCCGAAGAAAAGAATTACAAATAATTTGGTTGCATACTCTTTGAAAGGAGATGAAGTTAGATTTGAGGAGGAACGGTTGTCAGAAACAGAGGCTGCGACAAGCACCTGATAAAGTGGCTTTGATCCTGTAGCTGAATATTTATTGTGTGATTTTACTTCATGTTCTCAATCATGAGAGCGATCCCTTGGCCACCTCCAATGCACGCGGAACCCACTGCATATTTACCTCCTCGGCGCCTGAAACAACAAAAAAATAATGGAAGGGACACATTCAGAATTAATATTTATCAACAGTTTTTTGATTTTTGAGATGATTGGGCCATTTTGCCCCCCACCCCCAGCCATCCAATTACATAGAATATAGAACAATACAGCACAGGAACAGGCCCGCCAGCCCATAATGTTGTGCTGAACTAATTAAATTTGTAATCAAGTAGCCAACTAATCTCTTCTGCTTACACAGTACATTTCCCTCCATTTTCCTCATTCATGTGCCTATCTAAATGTCTCTAATGTGCCTGCCTGTACCCCACCCCAGGCAGCACATTCCAGGCACCCATCACTCTGTAAAAAAAAAACTTGCTTCTCACATTTTTGAAATCAACACATCTCACCTTAAGTGCATGCCCTCTGATATTAGGTATTTCAACCCTGGGAAAAAGATATTTTCTGTCTACTTTATTTATGTCTCTCATAATCCTAAAAGCCTCTATCAGATCTTCCCTCAGCCTCTGCCACTCCAGAGAAACCAACCCAAGTTTGTCCAACTTCTTGTTATAGCACATGTCCTCTAATTAGGCAACATCCTGATAACAAACACACACACAGATGATGGAAATTCAAGGTAAAATACACAAAATGTGGAGTAACTCAGCAGGCCAGGCAACATCTATGGAAAAGAGTAAACAATTTACATTTTAGACTTATGAAGGGTCTCAGCCCCAAACCTCAACTGTTAACTCTTTCCCATAGATGTTGCCTGTCCTGCTGAGCATCCTGATAAACCTCTTCTGCACCCTCTCCAAAAACTTCAATCATAGCTTATTTAAAATTACTATTTGCCACCATTGGCCTTGACAGCCATTCCTAATAAAACTCTTAGGAGATTAGCTTTATTTATCATATGTACATGGAAACAGACAGCAAAATGCATCAAATCAAATCAACGTGGATTAATTGCGGATTAATTCCGACGACCCGTTGTAGAGCCTTCCTTTCCGTCAGTGTAACTTCTGTACCATGCAGTGATGCAGCTTGATAGGATGCTCTTTAATGCATATCTACAGAAGGACACGAGTATATAGACATACATAGTCCAGCTCTCTTTCGCCTCCTCAGAAAGTAGAGACGTGGGTGAGCTTTCCTGATCGTGTAGAATGTGTTCTGGGACCATGAGAGGTTGTTTGAGATGTGCACTTCTAGGAGTTTCAAACAGATTTCAATACAGTTAAGTGTATGGTGATGCATTCTGGAAAGTTAAACCAATGAAGGATTTGTACTATGACTGGCCGGTCACTGGAGTGTTATGGAACAGAGGAATTTAAGACTAGAAGTCATTGTTCATTGGAAGTGGCATCACAGGTAGACAAGGTGGTGAACAAGACATTTAGCATGCTGGTCTTCATCAGTCAGGGCAATGAGTATTGGAGTCGGGACATTATGTTGCACCTGCACAACTCACGAATGAGGCTGTATTTGGAGAACTGTGTGCAGTTTTAGTCACCATGTTATAGGAAGGCTCCTTAAGGTTGTCATAGTCGGAGAAGGTAGTGGGATGAGCTCCCTTTACCTATTAGATGCTCCCATATGCATCTTATATAGTCTCTGACAACCAAGTCCAGTTTCTGGCACTCATACATGGCTTAGGTACCAAGCCCGAGAGAATCTTTTATACCGATAGAAGAACGGTCAAAGTTGGGTTACTGGTGCCTTAAAACCATTTGCTCTGGGCACATGCGGCTTATCGGCTGGGGTTGGCATCTCATCAAGTCAAGTCAACTTTTATTGTCATTTCAACCATAACTGCTGGTACAGTGCATAGTAAAAATGAGACAACGTTTTTCAGGGCCATGGTTTACATGACAGTACAAAGAACTAGACTGAACTACGTAATAAAAAAAAACATAGAGAAAGCTATACTAGACTATAGACCTACACTGGACTGCATAAAGTGCACAAAAACAGTACCGGCATTACAATAAATAATAAGCAGGACAGTAGGGCAAGGTGTCAGTCCATGCTTCGGGTATTGAGGAGTCTGATAGCTTGGGGGAAAGAAACTGTTATATAGTCTGGTCATTAGAGCCCGAATGCTTCGGAGCCTTTTCCCAGATGGCAGGAGCGAGAAGAGATTGTATGAGGGGTGCATGGGGTCCTTCATAATGCTGTTTGCCTTGCGGATGCAGCAGGTAGTGTAAATGTCCATGATGGAGGGAAGAGAGACCCCGATGATCTTCTCAGCTGACCTCACTATCCGCTGCAGGGTCTTGCGATCCGAGATGGTGCAATTTCAGAAACAGGCAGTGATGCAGCTGCTCAGGTGCTCTCAATACAACCCCTGTAGAATGTGATGAGGATGGGGGGTGGGAGATGAACTTTACTCAGCCTTCACAAAAAGTAGAGACGCTGCTGGGCTTTCTTTGCTATGCAGTTGGTGTTGAGGGACCAGGTGAGATTCTCCGTCAGGTGAACACCAAGAAATTTGGTGGTCTTTACGATCCCTACCGAGGAGCCATCGATGTTCAGTGGGGAGTGGTCGCTCCATGCCCCCCTGAAGTCAACAACCATCTCTTTTGTTTTGTTCACATTAAGAGACAGGTTGTTGGCTCTGCATCAGTCCGTTAGCCGCTGCACCTCCTCTCTGTAAGCTGACTCGTCGTTCTTGCTGATGAGACCCACCACGGCCGTGTCATTGGCGAACTTGATGATGTGGTTTGAGCTGTGTGTTGCAGCACAGTCGTGGGTCAGCAGAGTGAACAGCAGTGGACTGAGCACGCAACCCTGGGGAGCCCCCGTGCTCAGTGTGATGGTGTTGGAGATGCTGCTCCCGATCCGGATTGACTGAGATCTCCCAGTCAGGAAGTCTAGGATCCAGTTGCAGAGGGAGGTGTTCAGGCCCAATAGGCTCAGCTTATCAGTTTCTGAGGGATGATTGTGTTGAATGCTGAACTAAAGTCTATGAACAGCATCCGAATGTATGTGTATTTTTTGTCCGGGTGGGTTAGGGCCAGGTGGAGGGTGGTGGCAACGGTGTCATCTGTTGAGTGGTTGGGACAGTATGCGAACTTCAGGGGGTCCAGTGAGGGGGGCAGCAGGGTCTTGATATGCCTCATGATGAGCCTCTTGAAACACTTCATGATGATGGATGTGAGTGCAACGGGACGGTAGTCATTTAGGCAGGACACTGAAGACTTCTTCAGCACAGGGACGATGGTGGCGGCCTTGAAGCATGTTGGAACGTTGGCGCTGCTCAGGGAGATGCTGAAGATATCAGTGAGAACATCTGCTAGCTGGTCTGCACATCCTCTGAGCACTCTACCAGGGATGTTGTCTGGTCCAGCAGCCTTCCGTGGGTTGACCCTGCACAGGGTACTTCTCACGTCAGCCACGGAGAGACACAGCACCTGGTCACTCACAGGAGGGGTGGACTTCCTCGCCGCCACGTCATTTTCCGCCTCAAACTGGGCGTAGAAGTTATTCAGCGCATTTGGGAGGGAGGCATCACCTGCACAGTCAGGTGATGTTGCCTTGTAATTGGTGATGTCCTAGATGCCTTTCCACATGCACCGCGTGTCGCCGCTGTCCTGGAAGTGGCTGTGGATGAGCTGGGCATGTGCACGCTTTGCCCCTCTGATGGCTCGGGACAGTTTAGCCCTTACGGTTGTTAGAGCTGCCTTGTCGCCTGCTCTGAAGGCGGAGTCACGGGACCTCAGCAGCGCACGCACCTCTGCGGTCGTCCATGGCTTCTGGTTGGCACATATAGTGATGGTCTTGGACAGAGTAACATCATCAATGCACTTGCTGATATAGCTGGTCACTGATGCCATGTACTCCTCTAAGTTGGTAGAGTCGCCATCGGTTGCAGCCTCCCTGAACATGTGCCAGTCAGTGTGCTCAAAGCAGTCTTGAAGAGCAGAGATGGCTCCTGCTGGCCAGGTTTTCACCTGCTTCTGAACTGGTCTGGAGCGCCTGACGAGCGGTCTGAATGCTGGGATTAGCATAACAGAGATGTGGTCTGAGTATCCGAGGTGGGGGCAGGGCTCTGTCCGGTACGCGTCGGGAATGTTTGTGTAAACCAGATCCAACATGTTCTCCCCCCTCGTTGCAAAGTCCACATACTGATGGGGAGCACTGACTTAAGGTTCGTGTGGTTAAAATCACAGGCGACAATAAACAGTCCATCTGGGTGTGTGTTCTGCAGTTCGTTAATAGCCCCTTAGCATTAGTGCTGGGGGGAATGTAGACACCGAATATAAGGACAGAGGTGAATTCCCGTGGCAAATAAAATGGTCTGCATCAAACTGCCACTGGAAACCAACACAGAGTTCTTACACCATTCTGTGTCGATATAAACACAGACACTGCCACCGCGAGCCTTACCGGAGACAGTTGCATCTCTGTCCGAACAAAACAAAGCCAGCCCGTCTAGCTGGATGGTAACGTCTGAAATCCCATCAGTGAGCCATGTCTCTGTGAAGACAAACGCGGAGCAAACTCTGTACTCCCGCCGAGTATTACGTTGGAGTCAGATGTAGTCCATTTTATTGTCCAGGGAGTGGACATTAGAGAGCAGAATGAACGGGAGAGCCGGCTGGCTAGGGTTTGCTTTTAGCCTGGCATGGAGCTCTGCCCATTTGCCTCACTTCTGCTTCCTCGCACATCGACATCTCCATCTCCATCTCCGGCTCCCAGCATCAGGCAAGTCCGAGGATTGTAGGCCCGTTCCCCTCAGCAAGCCGACGTCGCATAATTCAGCCAGCAGATCTTTGTGGAGGTTCGTCTTTGGGCGATCTCTGTATTGTAGTAGTATCTGGCGATGGTAGATAGCTGCTCTGTTATCCATGTGCCCTAATCGAAAATTGTATATCAAATTTAAAATAGAAAATTAAAGTCTGAAAGGCCGCTGCTGCCGTGCCGCGCCGCCTCAAGGGATTTACGTAGGAGAAGGAAAGCTCTGAACTCAAACCTCTGCTGCTTCACAGCTATACCCGCTCAAGGGGAAGGTTTCAAGAATAAACACTGAGGAAAATCTGGAGCTGGAGTCCCTAAGGCAGTTCTATGTTGAGTTCGATGCTGACTGGCAACTCCAGCGATGCCCCAGTGCCAAATCGTATTGTTGTCTGCCATTCCTTTGGACTCGCCAGCTGCATGGAGAGGAGGTGTATGCTGCATTGGCAACATATCTAACTGCGCTGGCTTGTGTATCACGTAGGAAACAACGTCCATGGTCAACCTGACCAACAGAGGGCCTCAAAATTAGATTAGCTTTGTCACATATACATCATAAAACATAGAACATTACAGCACAGGTACAGGTACGTCACCCCACAATGTTCTGCCAGCCTTTTAACCTACACATCGGATTGACTGTATATGAATAAAATCAGCACAGATGCATAATGCAGATAATGGACTGCCTTCATTGCCTTCTTGTATAAAGTCAAAATATAAAATAAAATGATCAAAAATCACTGCTTAACATAACACAAGCACATGCAACTGACAGTATTTAAAAACTGTTTGCTCGGTAATGTCTAACAACCATTTTTAGCAGCTCCGAACTTGAAACCACTGTAAGCAAAACTGTTATGAATTGTTTTACTGCTTATTTCTTGTCACCCATTAGTGACAAAAATCACTACTTACTGAACACAAACACATGCAAATGACATTACTTAAAATTTGCTCACTCTAAACACGGTAGTGTCTAATGGCTTTACAAGTGCACTCATCTGATGCTAAGTTCGAAACTATTCGTGAACGTTCTTCTGTGCCAATTAAGTGGCGTAGTGTCCCAAAATTACAAAGGGAATCTCAGCTATTTTCTCAATTAGTTCTGGTTCTTTAAGAGTTGTCCCAAATAAGTGGCTGCCCTGATTAGCAGATGGCTCAAGTAACTGGAATGCACTGTATTTCTTACTGTAATTTTTGTTTTTCTGTATTGTACTGTACCACTGCCACAAAACAAATTTCATGACACGTCTGTGATATTAAAGCCAATTCTGAAAGAGGGGTGATCACATTTGTTCGATGGTTATGTGCTGTGTCATATGACACAGGCGACCATAGTCTTTCCACGATCATGTTTGTTCTTCACAAATTTCACTACAGCAGTGGTTTGACATTGCCATCTTCTGGGCAATGTATTTTCTTCTGTAATTTATTTTTTTATTGAAGTTCATCATCAAACAAACATTTCCATAAGATGTATTTCAGACATTATACATATATATCATATAATCATATATATCACAAATCCCCACAAAGTATTTATCTGAGGTATACACTTATAGAAAAGAGTGGAAAGAAAAAACAAGCAAAAGGAAAGAATTATGTACAAGTAGGGTGTGATTTTTTTTAAACACCAGATTCATTGATTTGTGAGAATAAAATCAGGTCTATGAGGCATTATGTAGTTAAACCATTTTTTTCCAGTATGAATCAAATTGTTCCAAATTGGATAAAATTCTCTTACGCTTGTTTGGATTTAATAGCCCATTGACATTAAAAGAAATGAATTTTACCTTGTCCTTAGCCATGTATATTTACCTGTCAATGTATCATTGAAATTAGAATAAAACTTAATCGAACTACTCCCTGAACAAATAAGAACCAAGAAATGCAAATAATAACAAAAATGGCAACAAACGTGCTGAGGTCTCTAGTAGATGACCTGCATTGAGCTAGAGGAAATGTCCAGCTGTGGGGAATAACCCCTCCTACTTGTGAGTTGAGGGCCCCCATTGCAGTATTCATAAAAGTCAGTGAACAAATCCATTACACAGAAAAGATTTCCCTGTGTACTCCTCCTATATATACACACACACACACACATATTACATACATATATATATATTCTCATTTTGGTGGGGAAAAAGGAGTAAGTGAGCGGATAAAGAATAACAACTAAGTAATAAAAAATCCATATTATAATAAGTATTTCTCGAGATAGGTATATCACCGTGTACTTTTGCTTCAGTTTAGCTTCTCAACATTTTTAAAGTTAGCCAAACCTTATGGCTCTTCTGAAAGGTGTGAGGACTGTCTTTGGGAAACTCCCGGTCTCTTCCTGATAATATTTCTCTCAGCCTCCTCCCATCTCCTGCCTTCTCGATTCTCGCACTATTTCCCAAGCAGAGCGGGGTAATTCCTCAGTCAGGCTTTCCCTCGTTTTGGTCACACTGACGGGCAACCCTCTGGCCTTCATATCTGTAGTCGCCTCTTCCACCATCTGGTACAACCGTGTCCCGTTGTCATAAAACTCTCGAAGTTTAGCAGGGTACGGAGTTTGAAATCTAATCTTATTTTGCTTTAGTACTCGCTTTACTTCAGAGTATTCTTTACATTTCTGCAGGACCATGGGGGAGGGGGGGGTAATCTTGGTCGATATATATTAATTAATCGTCGAAAAACACTCTCTTCTTACCCCAGGCCCTTTGTAGAATCTCCGCCTTGGTTCTGTACCGAAGGAATTTAATTATTATTGAGCGTGGCTTTCTATCCCAGGTATGTTTCGGGACAAGCGCACGACGGGCTCTCTTGACTTCCAGCTTCATAGCCGAGGGAAGATCCAGTGCGTCCCGCAGTAACTTTCCGACAAACTCAGTCATAGATGAGCCCTCCGCTCCTTCAGGAATGTTGTAGATTCTGATATTTTTCTGCTGTGATCTTCCCTCCAGGTCAAGCAGTTTACCTTCTTGGTGATGTAATATTTTTATTGTCTTACTCAGTATCCGTTCCACGTTTTGGACGCGATCTTCCACCTTCTCAATTCGAGTCTCTGCCACCGCTATTTTTTGATTGACACTGGCAAGCTCTGACTTAATATCACAGAGCTGCTGTTTTATATCTTTCCGGACCTCCATTATTTCTTTCAGGATTTCAATCACATTCGCTGCTTCGCCTGAACGAGGCCCAGTGTCCGCCTCGCTAGCACGCAGTTGGGTAGGAGAACTGCTCGCTGCACTCTTCTTGGCCACAAGCTCCACAGTATCGCTTTTTAAATTTCCATTCCTTTTCCCCATTCTTGCCCCTCTTTTCAGTTCAAATATTTTCTGAAAAATATTATATTTGATGGGTTAACGGGGCTTAATACGCGTTTTTCCGGAGGAGCTAGTGACTTAAGCTGCCATTCTCGACGATGACATCACCGGAACTCCGGGCAATGTATTTTCAAGAAGGGTGACTGCAGCCATTATCAATATTCTTCAGAGATAGCATGCTTGGGGTCAGCAGTCGCAAAACCTGGACTTGTGATAGGTACCAGCCTTTCCATGGCTTTACATGACCCAGATTGGGGGGGGGGGGGGGAAAGAGTGGCTAAGTAGGTGCCACAACTTACCCAAGGCTAGCAGAGGGATGGAACACCTTACACCTCTTTTGGTAGAGATGCATCTCCAGCCCACCACCCTTGACCATAAAGAAATGGTTAAACTTATGATAGGCATACTTGTCGTACCTGAGCTCATGAACCAGATGAGCTGTTATCCTGGTTCCTGATGCCCCCAGAGGGTGTCCTAATGCAATAGCGCCTCCATTTACATTGGTGTTTTCAGGATCCAAGTTCAGAGCCTTCTGCACGGACAAGAACTGAGGGGCAAATGCTTCATTGACCTTTTGGTAAAAGACACATCACAATCAGTGACAGCATACTTTGAAGTAAAGGACTTTGACCAAAAAATAAAATGTTCACCTTGGTTACTCATTTACTAACTCAGTGAATTGCTGTACCTCAGCTTAGAATTCCCAACCCAGCTCCCACCACTCATACAAAGTTAACTTTTAACATAGAACACTACAGCACAGTACAAGTTCTACATCCCATAATGTTGTGTCGAGCTTTTAACCTACTCCAAATTCAATTTAATCCTGTCCTCTTACATAGCCCTCCATTTTTCCATCATCCATGTCTAAGAGTCTCTTAAATGTCGCTAATGTATTTGCCTACAACCACCCCTGGCAGCGTGTTCCATGTCCCCACCACTGTGTAAATAAAAACACTGACATTCTCCTTGTACTTTCCTCCAACTAAATTAAAATTATGCCTAATTGTATTAGACATTTCCACTGTGGGAAGAAGTCTCCAGCTGTCCACATGATCTATGCCTTATCATCAAGCTCACCTCTATCGTCACCTCTCACCATCCTTTGCTCCAAAGAGAAACTCCCTAGCTCACCCAACCTTCCCTCTTAACATATGCTTTGCAATCCAGGCAGTATCTTGGTAAATCTCCCCTGTACCCAGTCTAAGATGTCCACACCCTTTCAATAATTGGGCAACCAGAATGAACAGAGTATTCCAAGTGTGGTCTAACCAGGACTGTTTCACAAATAGTATAAAGACAGGTAAAGAAGCTGGAAACATTTGTCCTCCTAACCCTAATTCATGCATTGTTGGAATCTGGTAGGGCATTTTAATTACTTAACACCACACAGAGAATTGTGTTATCTCTTAAAATGCCTACCATTTTACAATATACCCTTTGGAGGACATTCAACTTACTCTTGGTAAATCTTCTCTGCACCCTTTCTAAATTACTGGCTTAACTATAATTTGCTCCAGAGGAAACTGAATAAAAAAAATTGCTACTAATCCAATACTGCTTAGAAAGTTGTGAATGTTGCAGGACCCATTACCGAGCACTCTGCTAAAATTTTGGATAAAGCAAATCCAGATTCACCAGTACCACCAGATTCAGGTACGGTTATTACCCCTCAACCATCAGGCTCTTGAACCAGAAGGGGTAAATTCACCCATCCTCACTTGCCCCATCTGTTTCTATAGGACTGCTTCCACAACCTATAGACTTACTTACAAGGACTCTTCATTTCATGGTCTCAATATTTATTGCTTATTTATTGTTATTATTGTTATTTTGTTTTTTCCTCTCTTTTTGTATTTGTAGAGCTTGTTGTATTTTGCACATTGCTTGTTTGTCTCTTTCTTATGTATGTTTTTTCATCGATTCTAATGTGTTTCTTTGCAATTATTGTGAATGCCCCAAGAAAATGAATCTGAGTTATATATGGTGACATATATGTACTTTGATAATAACTTTATTTAGAACTTTGGTGTTAACGTAAAGTATTGTGATGCAAGAAATCTACCACAGAGAAGTTAAAGTTATACTTTGTGGAGGATCAGAAAACACGAGTCAGGCACCTTACGTTGTTCGAAATAAGAATCTCAGGGTTGTATATAGTGACATGTATGTACTTTGATAATAAATTTACTTTGAACTTTGAGAAGGAAATTGCCACCAACAGGACAATGAGGATTCACAAATAAGGATCAGAAAAAAAAACTAGCAGGGCATTTAGCCCCTCAAACACTCTAGTGATACAGAATGATATTAGGTTCTTTTGGCCCAATGAGTCCACTTCACTCAGTTACACCCTTATGACCACTGAACCTACTAACCTGTACATCTTTGGAATAGAACCATAGAACATTACAGCACAGTACAGGCTCTTCAGCCCTCCATGTTGTGCCGACCCATTTAATCCTTAAAAAACGTACCAAACCCACACTACCT
This sequence comes from Hypanus sabinus, assembly GCF_030144855.1. NCBI lineage: Eukaryota > Metazoa > Chordata > Chondrichthyes > Myliobatiformes > Dasyatidae > Hypanus > Hypanus sabinus. Next base: position 103,143,783 of record NC_082719.1, on the reverse strand, counting down.
CATAACCCTCATAACCCTTCATAATGCTGTTTGCTTTGCGGATGCAGCGTGTAGTGTAGTGTAAACGTCCGTGATGGCGGGATGAAAGATTTTTCTTTCATCCATGTGCCTGTCCAAGAGGCTCTTAAATACCCCTAATGTTTTAGCCTCCACCACCATCCCTGGCAAGTCATTCCAGGCACTCACAACCCTCTGTGTAAAGAACACCCCTGATGTCTCCCCTAAACTTCCCTCCCTTAATTTTGTACATATGCCTTCTGGTGTTTGCTATTGCTGCCCTGGGAAACAGGTACCAACTATCCACCTTGTCTATGCCTCTCATAATCTTGTGGGAGGAACCTGGACAAAACCCACTTTGTCATGAGCAGAGTGGACAAAGTCCTTACAGACAGTAAGGGGAATTGAAACCCAATCATCAAGCATCTTCGCTCCTTCTGCAACAGCGAGGATTTCCCAGTGGCCAACCATTTTAATTCCACTTCCCATTCTGACAAGTTGGTCCATACCCTCCTCTACAGCCACGATGGAGGAGCAACACTTTATATTCTGGCTGGGTGGCTTCCAACCTTACAGACAGCAATGGAATTGAGCTCATTTTGCCAGTGCTGTTTTAGCATTATGCTAACACATTAACCGCTATGTTAATGTGCTGCCCCAAATACAGACCTCAACTAGATCCATGTCTTTCAAGGATAATCCTGCTTTCTTCAGAACCCCATTGATAGCAGCTACAGGACCTGTCAGAGACAGATAAAAAGAGCTCATTAATAAGGGAGAAATTTTGAAGTTAGACCATAAGACGTATCAGCATAATTCAATACATACAGTCTGCTCTGCCATTCCATCATGGCTGACCTATTATTCCTTTAAACCCCATTCTCCCAACTTCTTCCCGTGACCTTTAACATCCTGCCTACTCAGAAACTTATCAACCTCCACTTTAAATATACCCAATGGCTTGGCATCCACAGCTCTCTGTGACAATGAACTCCACAGCTTCATCACCCTCAGGCTAAAGAAATTCCTCATCTCTAACCTAAAGAGACATCCCTCTATTTTGAGGCTATGACCTCTGGTCCTTGACGTCTCTTCTACTGGAAACATCCTCTCCACATCCACTCTATCTAGGCCTTTCAATATTTAGCAGGTTTCAGTGAGATCCCTCCCCCCCACCCCAGTGTACTCTAGCAAGTACAGACCCAGTGCCATCAAATGCTCTTTATACTGGATGCTAACCTTTAAGTCCAGGACTCAAAGATTTTATGCTTTCTCTCTAAATTGCCCATTATATTTTGAAGGACCAACATAAAGCCACAGGTTAGAGTACAGGCCTGGCATCCTGTCCTGCAATAGACAGTTTCACATCCACAGATGTTAATGCTGAGTTTGCAGTTTTAGCCATCCTGCTGACAGGAAGGGTTCCTTCTAGCCGGGGGTAGTAGTGGGGACAAGCTCTCACTCAATGGTGTGAGTCTCAAATGGCCTCTGACAACCACATTCCAGCTCCTGGTCTTCATGGGTGGCTTAGCTACTAAGGCCAGCAGGACCATTTCTACTGACAGGAGAAGGGGCAAAGGCAGGTTACCGGCACCTTAAAACCAGTTGCTTCAGTCAGATGGAGCTCGTCAGCAGTGGAGAAGGAAAACAGATCTCAAACCTCTGTTGCCTTGTGGCTATACACACTCATGGTGAAGGCTTCGGAAGTAAACCCCGAGGTAAAATCCAGAGCTGGAGGCCCTAAGGATGTTTAGCGTTGAGTTCAACACTGACTGGGAACTCCTGCGACGTCACTGGTGCCAAACTCTATTGGTCCTTGCTGTTCCTTTAGACTCATCAGCTGTGTCGAGAGGGGGAGCCTGTTACATGGGCATCAGCTTTCAAGTCAAGTCACCTTTTATTGTCATTTCGACCATAACTGCTGGCATAGTACACAGTGAAAATGAGATGACGTTTTTCAGGACCGTGGTGCTACATAAAACAGTACAAAAACTATGCTGAACTATGTGAAAACAACACAGAAAAAAAACTACACTAGACTACAGACCTACCCAGGACTGCATAAAGTGCACAAAACAGTGCAGGCATTACAATAAATAATAAACAAGACAATAGGCACAGTAGAGGGCAGTAAGTTGGTGTCAGTCCAGGCTCTGGGTATTGAGGAATCTGATGGCTTGGGGGAAGAAACTGCTACATAGTCTGGTCGTGACAGCCCAAATGCTTCGGTGCCTTTTTCCAGATGGCAGGAGGGAGAAGAGTTTGTATGAGGGGTGCGTAGGGTCCTTCATAATGCTGTTTGCTTTCCGGATGCAGCGTGTAGTGTAGTGTAAATGTCTGTGATGGCGGGAAGAGAGACCCCCAATGATCTTCTCAGCTGACCTCACTAATGGTGCAGGGTCTTGCAAACCGAGATGGTGCAATTTCCGAACCAGGCGGTGATGCAGCTGCTCAGGATGCTCTCAATACAACCCCTGTAGAATGTGATGAGGATGGGGGATGGGAGATGGACTTTCCTCAGCCTTCGCAGGACGTAGAGATGCTGCTGAGCTTTCTTTGCTATGGAGCTGGTGTGAGAGACCAGATGAGATTCTCCGCCAGGTGAACACCAAGAAATTTGGTGCTTTTAACGATCTCTACCGAGGAGCCGTCGATGTTCAGCGGGGATGCCCTCCTGAAGTCAACAACCATCTCCTTTGTTTTTTTCACATTCAGAGACAGGTTGTTGGTTCTGCACTAGTCTGTTAGCCGCTGCACCTCCTCCCTGTAAGCTGACTCGTCGTTCTTGCTGATGAGACCCACCATGGTCGTGTCATCGGCGAACTTGATGATGTGGTTCCAGCTGTGTGTTGCAGCACAGTTGTGGGACAACAAAGTGAACAGCAGTGGATTGAGCACACAGCCCTGGGGGCCCCCCATGCTCAGTGTGATGGTGTTGGAGATGCTGCTCCCGATCCGGACTGATTGAGGTTTCTCAGTCAGGAAGTCTAGGATCCAGTGGCAGAGGGAGGTGTTCAGGCCCAGTAGGCTCAGCTTTCCAATCAGTTTCTGAGGGAACTTGTTCTCCATGTCATATCTGCCCTGGCTTGTGTGACATGTAGACAAATGGGATGTAACATCCATGATCAACGGAGGGCCTCAATCACAGGAAGACATGGTCAGAAAGTGGATAATCTCCATGGGAGAGTAGAGGAAAGGTCAAGTCCATGGTTAATTATCTTTCAGCCATACACATGAATATATCCAAACGGAACAGTGTTCCTCCAGGGCCAAGGTGCAAAACACATAACCAACAGCACACAGTTACAATTGTAGAAAAACATACAAATAGAACAGGGCAAAGGCATTACATTCATCAATCCTGACAAACGGTCGTGGCCTGAAACACTTATCCCTCTCCATAGATGCTGCCTGACCTGCTGAGTTCCTACAGCATTTTGTGTGTGTTACTCAGGATTTCTAGCATCTGTAGAATCTCTTGTGTTTAAAGCATTCAATTTGTGTCTTTTGTTTGAAAGCTGGTTCAAGAAATGGTCAAAATTGGAATAATGCGTGCAGTTCTGGTTATCTACCTACAGGAAAGATATCAATTAGATTGAAAGAGTGCAGAGAAAATTTACAAGGATGTTGCCAGGAATTGAGGATCAAAATTATAGAGAATGGTTGAAGAGGTTAGGACTTTATTCCTAAAGCATAGCAGAATGAGGGGAGATTTGATAGAGATATACAAAATGATGAGGGGTATAGATAAGGTAAATATATAAGCAGGCTTTTTCCACGGAGGTTGGGTGAGAGTACAACTGGAGCTCATGGGTTAAGGGTGAAAAGTGAACATCATCACTCACAGGGTGGTGAGAGTGTGAAATGAGCTGCCAGTGAATTCAGGTTCAATTTCAACTTTTAAGTGAAATTTCGATAGGTGTATGGAGGGTTATGGTCCAGGTGCAGGTCAATGGGACTAGGCAGTTTAACCATTCAGCATGTACTAGATGGGCCTTTTTCTGTGTTGTAGTGCTCTAGGACTAAATGCCAGATTAAATGCCAGCAGGACATAGCTTGTGGGTTCACAGAATTAGCTGATTCACTAAACCTCAAGTATAAATATTTGAGTTTCTGCAGAGAAATGTAACCTGGCATGAATCAGTAATAAATGTAGAAATGTGTATGTCAGCATTCTGTAGTCTGGTAAAAATAAAACTGGATCTAACTTCCAATTTAAATTACGTTTACACAACAAACGTAAAAATTGTGTAAGAGAATTAAGCAAAGATATTACAGCAACAAAATTACATTGTTATAAACCAATGGTGAATGAGACACGCACTCAGCGTCAGTAAGACCAAGGAACTGATTGCAGACTTCAAGAAGGGGATGTCAAGGAACACATATTAGACCCCACCAAGGGATCGGACGTGGAAAGGGCAAGCAGTTTCAAGTTCCTGGTTGTCAACATCTCTGACAATCTATCCTGGACCCAACATATTGAAGCAATTACAAAGAATACATGACAGTGGCTATATTTCATGAGGAGATTGGTATGTCACTAAAGACTCTTGCAAGTTTCTACAGATGAAGAGCATTCTAACTGGTTGCATCACAGCCTGGCACTATTATGCCACTGCACAGGATCAGAAAAAGCTGCAGAAAGTTGTAAAGTCAGCCATCCCTATCATGGGGCACCAGCATCAAGGGCATCTTCAAAAGGAGATACCTCAAAAAGGTGGCATCCATCCTTAAGGACCCCATCACCCAGGACATGCCCTCTTCTCACTGATACCATCAAGGTGGTGGTACAGGAGCCTGAAGACACACTGAACGTTTCAGGAACATCCTTTTCCCCTCCACCATCAGATTTCTGAATGAACACTACCTCAGTATATTTTGTGCTCCTTTTTTGCACTACTTATTTAATTTTTATACTTGTTGTAATTTAGTTTTTTTATGCATTGCAATGTACTGCAGCCACAAATCAACAAATTTCACAACATATTAAAACTGATTCTGAGTCAAATTCTTCAATAAATAAAATCCAATAAGTTGCACTGCTTTAAAAGAAACTGTCAGCTTCAGCGGACTTGGCGGCTGAGATCAACAGTGAGATCTAAAGGCCAGGAGGCAGCTCTGTAACACTTCGTGATAAGCGAAGGGGATGACAAGCCACAGAAATCACGATCAACCATTGTAACCAAGGAAGATCCAAGTTGTGACAACTACTCGTACCACTGATCCCAGACTTCTGAGGTGGAGAGAGTGGAACATCCCCAGTTCCACTTTAAAAACACTCCCATGCAGGCTTCTTTGTACAGTTCACATCAGAACTGCTCAGATCTAATCGTCATCATCAGATACGATGGACAACTAAACACAGTAACTGTATTTACTCAGCAATATGTATTTGTAAGATCCAGTTGCAACCTCCTCCTGCACAAAGCAGAAGGATGTGGAGGCTTCAGAGAGAGTGCAGAGATTTACCATGATGCTGAGAAGATTATTGGCTGCAATCTACTATCACTGCAGGGCTCGTACATGTCCAGGACAAAGAAGCGGGCAGAAAATTATTGTGGTCAGTACAACCCCCCCCCACTGCAAAGTGCCTTTCCCAAAAGTTCTTTTCTGGAAAGCACAATAAGGATATTAAAACAAAAACTTCAAACCATTCCCCCCCCCCAATTACCCAGTCACTGTAAACACTTTAAACCACACTTTATAATGCTGTAAATACATGAACATTTTATTCCATATCCGTACTTTAACCCTAACTACCGTAGATTCCGGACTACAGAGCGCACCTGATTAAAAGCCGCACGCTCTAATTTTAGAAAGAAAATCAATTTTGTACTTGTACAAGCCGCACCGGATTTTAAGCCGCAGGTGTCCCACATTGTAATATGAGATATTTACACAGAAAGATATTACACGTGAGGATTTTTTAACTTTTAATTAAATCCGCATGGTAACATAAACAAATATATATTGCAAATGCTTTTTTTTTGAACAGTGCCTGTAACACAGCTACTTTTAAATATACATACGTATCGGTAACACACAAATTACGTTGCGTATACTTTTTTTTGAACAGTGCACGAACAACATTCCAATATCTCCTAACGACTGGTAAAAAAATATATATATACTGCAGCCTACCAGGAAAAGTTATTGATCGCCTTCTTCATCTTCCTCCTGCGCACGAAAACCATCAAAGTCCTCTTCTTCAGTGTCCGAATTGAACAACCTCAGGATCTCGTCACTCACTTCAGTCTCTTCGTTGTCGCTCTCACCTGAGCGCACGCGGTCCTCTTCATCACGCAGCAGTCCAGCCTTTCGAAACCCGTTGGTGATGGTGGATGTTGTGACACGGCTCCACGCATTTAGGATCCACTGACAGACTTGAGTTAAAGATGCTCTTCGCATGCGGCCTGTTTTGGTAAAGGATTTCTCGCCGCTCGCCATCCAAGCCTCCCACTCAACGCGCAGCGCCACTTTAAATGCCCGGTTCACGCTGATGTCCAGTGGCTGCAAATACTTCGTGGTGCCCCCAGGAATCACAGCTGGAATTGAGTTTGTATTCTTGATGGCAGCTTTCACTGAACTTTCATTGTCAGCTGCTTAAAAAATCACCATCAGTGGAAGCTTTAGTCTGGATGCTGTGCAGCTCAGAACACAAGTAAAATGCGTTCTCTCATGGCCACTTGTTTTCAGTGTGATGGACGAGTCACCTTTTTTATTAACAGTCCGAGTGAGAGGCAGGTCAAACGTCAAAGGTACTTCATCCATATTTATGATATCATCTGGCCCGATGGAATTCTCCACTATCTTTGTTTGAGTGAATGTGCGGAAGTTAGCAAGTTTTTCCTCGTGGTCGGGAGGGAGCTGCTGACACAGAGTCGTGCGTACCCTGACGGACAGGCCTTTTCGTCTCATAAATCTAAAACACCACGATGGCCCACCTCTAAAATCTTCGATTTTCATTTTGGTGGCGATTGCTTTAGCCTTCAGTCTGATCTGCACGGTGGAAACACCACGGCTGCCTGCTCTCTGTGTGTTAACCCAGTCTTCAAGAAAGTTTTCAATTTCGGGCCATCTGCTATGATTACCTCTGAAAGCTTTTGTCGTCTTTTTGCATTGACTCAGTTCTTCACGCTGGCGTCTCCACTGTCTCAACATCGATTCATTTATGCCAAGATTATGTGCAGCAGCTCGATTTCCTTCTTCAACCGCCCGATTGATCGCCTTTAACTTAAAAGCTGCATCATATGCTTTTCTTCGAGTATTTTCCATGTTGATGAGGGTGAGTACAAATGACTGATTTACAATAATTTAATTGTGAAAGTGCGCTTGATTTATCGTACAATTTCATTGGACCTCTGTGAACTACGGTACTCATCAATTTTATTGGTCTACTGTTACGAGGCAAAATGTTTTTGGCGGCATGAAAAAAAAACATGCATTAGCCGCACCGTAGTATAGGCCGCAGTGTTCAAAGCGTGGGAAAAAAGTAGCGGCTTATAGTCCGGAATTTACGGTACTTGTTCCTTATAATTGTTGAATGCTGTCGCTTTTTGTTGCATGTTGCACCCTGACCAGCACATCACAGCAAATGCCTCATACATCCAAGATTCATGATTGCTTAATGACATTTCCTATGCACAAGTATAAAGGAGAACAAAATATTTGTTGCTCCGGATGCAAAGCAGCTAAAAAAAAAGGAACACAATAATAATAAAAATACAATCAACATAAATACTTAAGAAAGCTTCTATACATAAATCGACTGTATATTCATAAAGTGATGATAAGCACAGGAGTGTCTCTACTCTGACATTAAGTGGTAAAGTCATGCTGGTTGGTTGTACAGAGGGGTGGGTGAGTGGGTGGAGTTGTTAATCAGCCTTACTGCTTGGGGAAGGTAACTGTTTTGAGTCTGGTGGTCCTGGCATAAATATTTTTTCAATGTCTATGCTAAATAAAGTTGACTATTCATCCTCAACACTATTGATCATTAGTGAATATATGCCAACACAGAGGCTTCCTGGACGTGATTCCTGAGGTGTCACTTTATAGCACAATTAATGATCCAGTGACACAAATCCCACCACTGACAATGAAGAACTACAAAAATTGAATCTGGGAATACAGGTCTATAATTCCTTGAAAATGGTATTACAGGTAGATAGAGTCCAAAGGAAAACAATTCCAATGTCATCTGTAAGGAGTTTATATGTTCTCCCTGTGGAATGCATGGGCTTTCTCCAGCTTCCTCCCACAGTCCAGAGATGTAGCAGTTAGGTTAATTGCCCTGCAGTTAGGGTAGGGGTAAATCTGGAGTTGCTGGGCGGCATGGCTCAAAGGGCCAGAAGGGCCTGTACCGTGCAAATGAACAAGCAAACAGTTACACTGCAGTAGGACTCACCAATTCCCATAATGCTTGGATCACACCCACATACATGGTAAGCCATTACCCTGGCGAATGGCGTCAACTTATGTTTGTGAACTGCCTCTTCACTTGCTATTATCACTGCAGCAGCTCCATCACACACTCCCTATTGGAAACACATCAAAAATATCATCAGAAAGAAAAGCAGAGTTTGGTCAAAAGCTATTACAGCCCAGCATCTGTGTTCCCATGTCCACTGGAGGCTGGAGGCCAAAGACAAAGGTGTACCCTTGGTCAGAGACTGTGTATGTGTGCGGGGTGGGTGGGAGGGAGGAACGGGGGGGGGGGGGTGTTTTGCTACTGTTGTTTTGTTGCTTGTCTGTTTTGTTGTGCTCAGAGTTGTTCTCCTGAGCATTTGAGGGCATGTTACGTCGGTGCCAGAATGCGAACTGCCCCAGCACACACTTGCATGTGTTGGTTCTTTACATAAACATACTTCACGTTTTGATGACACATGATAAATAATCCTGAACTTAATTTTTCTTGTTAACTACTCTCAGTCTGATTAAATTAGGAATTGGGCCATTCAGCTTATCAAGTCTCTCCACCATTCCATCATGGCTGCTTTACTTTCCCTCTCAACCACAGTCTCCTACACTCTCCCCTCAATCTTTGATATCCTTACTAATCAAGAACCTATCAATCTCTGCTTTAAATATACTTATTACTTGGCAACAGATTCCACAGAGTCACCACCATCTGGCTAAATAAATTCCTCCTCATTTTCTTTACATTTGTGTACTGGAAATGACTTAACAATCTTGGATATGAGAGAAAACTAGAGAACCATCTGAAAGGAGCTTAGATGTTCTCTTTGTGACTGCAAGATGGCAGCCACTGGATCAAACTGTTTGTTATTTTCTTTGCAGCTTAACATTAATTATCTGCATGTATTTTATATAATTACTTATATACAAGGAACTTCCTAGTATGCTTCCTGGTGGTCACAGTATATACATACAGCTGTTCAGTGTTCCCCTAGTGGTTACACTGGTATGATGAGAGAAGCTTCTCTGTTCTGCATTATTTGAATAAGCTTTCCCATTGGTTGATTCTTTCCACAAAGAATCGATCAACATCTGTCTTAAATACAAGAAGGTGCAATCATAATGTACAAACATGTTTGTGTTTCTAGGATGGAGATTAGTTTCATTTGTTGTGTGCAGCAAAACACACAGTGAAAATGTGCCATTTGTGTCAACAACACACACAGTTTGAGGATTGTGCTGCCCACTTTCAGCATGCCCACAACTTACTAACCCTAGCCCATACGTCTCTGGAGGAAACCGGAGCTCCCGGTGGAAACCCACACAGTCACAGAGACACATACAAACTCCTTGCAGCCTATCTAAGCTGGAGTACAAAAGTATTTGACAGCAAACTCTGTCAGTGTACACACACTTAATTCATGAGTCAAGTGGGATGTCACAGTAGCACAGTGGTTAGCACACTGGGTTGTGCCGCTGGAATTTGGAGTTCAATTCCAACATCACCCATAAGGGGTTTGTATGCCCTCCACATGAACATGACGTTGCCTCTGGTTTCCTCCCACAGTTCAAAAGACATATAGGTCAGATGGCCAATTGGTCATTGCAAATTGTCCTATGATTAGACTAGGGTTAAATAGGTTGCTGGGCAGTGCAGCTTGTTGGGCTGGAAGAGCCTGTTCTGTGCTGTATCCCTAAATAAATAATCTAAACAAGAGAAACAAAAACACAAGAGATTCGGCAGATGCTGGAAATCCAGAGCAACACACACAAAGTGCTGGATGAACTCAGCAGGTCAGGCAGCGTCTATGGAAATGAATAAACAAGTCAATGTTTCAGGCTGAGACCCTTCATCAGGACTGGAAAGGAAGAGGGAAGACACCAGAATAAAAAGGTGCGGGGAGGGGATGGAGTACAAGCTAGGTGATAGGTGAACCCAGTTGGGCAGAAGCAGGGGGATGAACTACGAAGCTGGGAGGTGATAGTTAGGAAAGGTAAGGGGCTGGAGAAGGAGGAACCTGACAGTAGAGGAGAGTGGACTATGGGAGAAGGGGAAGCAGGGGAACCAGGGGAGGTGATAGGCAAGTGAGGAGAAGTAGTAAGAGGCCAGAGTGGGGAATAGAAGAAGGGGGAGGGGAAAAGAATTACCAGAAAAATAAATCATCGTTCATGCTGTCAGGTTGGAGGCTACCCAGATGGATTAGGAGGTGTTGCTCCTCCACCCTGAGAGTGGTCTCACTGTGGCAAAAAGACGAGGACATGGACTGACAAGTTAGAACAGGAACAGGGATTGGAACTAAAATGGTTGGCTACTGACAAATCGTGCTTTTAGTGATCGTAACAGAGGTGCTCAAGAAAGCAGTCCCCCAATTTAAGTTGGGTCTCACCAACGCAGAGGAGTTTACAAAACTACTTGACAGTAAACCTTGTCAATGCAGTTATTTGACGAGGTAAGTGTGTGGGAACTTACCGAAGCATTTGCTGCTGTGACAGTGCCATTTTCCTTGAACACAGTTGGTAGCTTGGCCATCTGTTCTGCTGTGGTCTGAGGTCTTGGGTGCTCGTCCTGTGCTAAAGATTCCTTTCCTTTCTTTGTTTTCACATCAATGGGAGCCATCTCTTCATTGAAGTAACCAGCATCATGAGCTGCATCACATCAATAGCAACACAATAATGTACAGTTTATCACAGTAAATGCATATATACATCCTCCAAGCCGCTGCTAGACTTTAAACCAAAACCAGGATGAGGGACCAGACATATCACACCCATCCTAGCTACTCTGCATCGGATTCTAAATCTCTCTTGCTTGTTTTTAAAGCTCTCGGTGGTCTGGTACCAGAGTACATCACAGAATCGCTATTGTTTTATAATCCTTCTTTTGCTCTTCCACTGGTGTCTTAAATTTAAATTATCTCCCTCAAAAGATAATTAGCAGGACTGCTATTTTTGAACGATGCTCCTAAAATGTGGAATCCAGTACCTAAAACTACAAGGGATGCAATCTCAGTTGACACTTGTAAATGCCAGCTCAAAACCTTCGCTTCCTTCTATGTTCACTTTGACCAGCAGAATAGGGAACCATCGTGTGCCCCATGTCCCTTGATGCTGACTGGTATGTCAGTCCCATGCGGCCTGGTATGGGAACACCAATGACTTTGACGATCCTTTGGTCTCAGTACCTGAAGATGACGTGCAAGCTGCCTTCAAGAGAGTCAATCCAAGGAAAACATCCAGTCCGGACAGAGTACCTGGCCAAGTATTGAAGACCCGTGCTAACCAACTGGCTGCTGCATTCACGGATAGCTTCAACCTCTCGCTCCTGCAGTGTGTGATATCCACCTGCTTCAAGCAGGCTTCTGTCGCACTAGTACCCAACAGGAGCATGATAACCTGTCTAAATGACTATCGCCCAGTGGCATTTACAACCAGTGATGAAGTGTTTTGAGAGGCTGGTGTTGAATCACATCAGCTTCTGTCCTAATGATGACTTGGATCTGCTCCAATTTGCCTACCGAAGCAACAGGTCTACAGCAGGTGCAATCTCGCTGGCTCGTCACACAACCCAGGAACATTTAGACAGCAAAGATGCATACATCAGGATGCTCTTTATCGATTATAGCTCAGCATTTAACATCATCAATCCCCCAAAACTAATCAGTAAACTCCATGACCTGGGCCCTTATGAAATTGGATCCTGGATTTCCTCGCTTGAGGACCCCAGTCAGTTCAGATTAGCAACATCTCCTCTACAATTCTGCAAAGCGCAGAGACAAGTATCACTGTGATGATTGTATGCTCTAGTATCAATTGTTTGGTGACAATAAAGTATAATCTCCATCAGCACAGGAGCACCGCGGGGTGTGTAGTTAGCCCCCACTATACTTGATTTACAGCTATGACTACATGGCTAAGTACAACTCCTGCATCACATACAAGTTTGCTGATGACACCACTGTTGTGGGCTGTATCAAAGGGTGTGAAGAATCAGCATACCGGGGAAGAATAAAAACTTGGCTGAGTGATGTAATAACAACAACCTCTCACTCAAGTCAACAAGACCAAGAAATTGATTATAGACTTCAGGGGAGGGAAACCAGAGGCCCACGAGCCAGTAATCATCAGAGGATCAGAGGTGGAGAGGGTCTGTAACTTTAAATTCCTGGTATCACTATCTCAGAGCACTTGTCCTGGACCCATCATATAAATATAATAGGGAAGAAAGCACAACAGCGCCTCTACTTCCTCAGGAGTCTGCGGAGGTTCAGCATGTCATCAAAAACACTGACAAACGTCTATAGCTGTGTGGTGGAAAGTGTGCTGACTGGTATGTCAGTCCCATACAGCCTGGTATGGGAACACCAAAGCCTTTGAGTGGAAAATACTACAAAAGGAAATGGATTTGGTCCAGTACATCACGGGTAAAACACTTCCATCCATTGAGCACATCTACATGAAATGTTGCTGTAGAAAAGCAGCATCATAGAACCTCATCACCCAGCCAGAGCTCTCTTCTTGCTGCTGTCATCAGGTAGAAGGTACAGGTGCCTCAGGACTCCCACCACCAGGTTCAAGAACAGTTACCACCACTCAACCATCGGGCTCTTGAACAAAATGGAATGACTAAACTCACTTAAAGACTCTGTTATATTGTTATTTCATACTCATTATTTTTGCTATTTATTTATATGTGTATTTGCAGTTTGTTTACAGTTAACAGTTCGTGATGTTTACAGTTTAGTGCTGTTCTACAGATTTGCTAAGTTTGGCCTGCAGAAAAAGAATCTCAGGGTTGCATGTGGTGATATGTACGTACTCTAATAAATTAGACTTTGTACTTTGAAATACTACCAAAAATCAGTGGGGCTTGTGTTTCATATGTTTGAGATTACTGCTTGAAACAAAGGGATTCTGCAGACGCCAGAATCTAAAGTGAGACACACACATGCTGGACGAATTCAGCAGGTCAGGCAGCATTTATGAGAGGAATAAACAGTCAACATTTTGGGCTAAGAAATTCATCATTTTCTTTTTAAATATGCAGAAAATGCTTGCTGCCTTTTCTACCTTCTCTTGGAAAAAACAAAATTTATTAAAGACTCCCCAAAGAAATTGTATATTTTAAATAATAATTGGATCTTTTCACAAATTTGTGTGTATAAGTAAGTGTGTGTGTGTGTGTGTGTGTGTGTGTACATAAATACATATAAATATACAGTATACACATATATATATATACACACACATATATAAAAATTATCTAAGTAATGCAGAAAGACGGTGGGGGGGGGGGGGGGGAATAGTGAGGTAGTGCCTATGGGTTCACTATCCATTCAGAAATCTGATGGCAGAGGGGAAGAAGCTGTTCCTGAAATGTTGTGTGTCTTCAGGCTCCTGTACCTATTCCTTGACAGTAGCCATGAGAAGAGGGCATGCGCTGGGTAAAGGGGATCCTTAATGATGGATGCCACTTTGAGGAATCACCTTTTGAAGGTGTCCGTGATGGTGGGGAGTCAAGTGCCCATTATGGAATAGGACGAGTTTAATTGTTAAAAAATGACTCCTCATTCAGGCTTTTAATATTTAAAAGTCCCATTTCCAATTTAATTACAATTACTATGCCAAATATACAGAAATACTGTTAAACTGGTTTAAGCCCTATTGCGTTCGACTGCAGACTGCTGCAACATTCATGGATTCCAGGTCTTGGACTATATTTTTTGTGTGACTGTTACTTTACTGATACCTTATATGTGCTGCATGTGCCTTGTGCTGTTTGTGACAGTTGGTATTGTGTTTGGCTCCTTGGCCCCAGACTGAGACTGCTTTGTTTGGCCGTAATCATGTGCATTAATATATGATCAAATGACAATGAAACTTGAACTGGTCTCCTTCTGATCTTCAGCTGGTTTTAGATCTCTGCTTGTAACAAATGCACTCATGAGACTGAAGAGTAGTTAAGATTCTACTTACTAAATTCCAATCAGAAAACCTGCAGAAAGATGTGTTTAGAATGTCTTAAAGATTCTAAAGTAACTTAATTAAAGCTTGATAGTATTTGCAGTGAACTTCTGTCTTAGTTCAAATATTTACTTTCCATTATTTACTTTTTTTCTTTGGTGGTCTCTGAAGTATATTCCAAAGTACATACTCTCTATGCTTACTGCTTACCCGCTTTCCATCTCTGCTGTGATTTCAATGCATAAGCATCACATTCACTCCTACTTATTTCATACTGATCAGCAAGATTTTCTGCTGTAAGACCCATCGGAGTTTTAATGTGGAGGTCAGTCAGTCCTGCCCATAAGGTGTCCTCCATCTGTAACGAAATGGGTTTAAATCTATTTCGTGAAATAGAACATTAAACATGATAAGGCCCTAAGACATAGGAGCAAAATAAGGCCATTTGGCCCATTGAGCCTATTCTGCCATTCTATCATGGCTGACTTATTATCCCTCTGCACCCTATTCTCGTCTTCTCCCTGTAACCTTTAAAACCCGGATATATCACGAACCTATCAACCTCCACTTTAAATATATCCAACAACTTCACAGCTGTTTCTGTCAATGAATTCCATGACTCACCACCTCCTGGCTGAAGAAATTCCTCTTCATCTGTTCTAAAGGTACATCCTCCTATACTGAGGTTGTGCCCTCTGGTCCTAGACTCCCCATTATAAGATAATCCTCTCTATGTCCACTCTATCTAGGCCTTCCAAAATTTGATTGAAGAATGTGGGGGGGCTGGGGGCAGGGGATATATTGAAACTTATGCTCCAGCAAGTACTGGCCCAGAGCCATCGAACACTCTTCATACCATAACCCTTTCACTCCAATTTGAAGGCAATATTTCATATTTCACCAGGTACAAGCTGTAAGTGGCATGGTAGCAACATGGTTAGCTTTGCAGCACTAGTGCAAACCGCATCTCCTAGTCTGTGCTCCACAAAAAGTATTGTTTATTTGCAACAGTGTGTTTTTAACTTCAATTTATAATTTATGGTAAGAACTGAAAATTGGTTCTTGTTTGAATTAATATTTGCTTTATTCACAAAACTCTAGAATACTTCCTAAAAGACATCTTCTGGAACAGAACATCCCTTTTGATACAAAACCCTACAAAGACCAGTTATTCATCTCTTTCACATACTGTCCACAGAATGCAGCATACAAGTCCGTTTACTTTATCACTGGGTTCATTCAAAATTTAAACCACCAGAGACAAGAGGAACGACAAGATCTTTGGGACAACATCAGTTCAAAGTTTCCCTACAGGATGTACTGGAGCACACCATTGTTTCTTCTTGGTTAGTGGTCAACATACTGAAGTTCCTTTTGCACAAAAAGCCAGAAGCACCAAAAGTACTTATTTAGTTTGAAGGTAAGATCCAATACCTTCTCCTTCAAAACAAAGATGGATTTGTCAGGATAAACATCCTTAAAAACATACGAAAAAAGGCTAAATGCACTGATGCTATAATATGCAATGAATTATAAAATAGTAATTTGCCAATAACACTCAACAATTGAGTTCCAACTGTTTATTGAGAGTTCTTAACGCATCAAATTCCATTTAATGCACTTTAATTTTAAGCATCACACACAAAATGCAAAAAGAACTCAGCACGTTGGCAGGATTTAAAGAAATTATAAACATTCGATGTTTTGGGCCGAGTCCTGAAATAGTGTCTCGGCTTGAAACGTCGACTTTTATTCATTTTATTAATACTGCCTGACATGCTGAGTTCCTCCAGCAAGTGTGATGCTTTGGATTTCCAGCACCTGCAGACTTTCTCATGTTTAACATTACTTCTATTTAACATTTAAGCAACAAATTTTACTCCATTGAATTGCACTCTGATGCTGGAACCCAGTACCTTGGGTTAGAATTTTTTATGATACTTGTAACGATACAACTATATTTCTACAAAGGATGATGGACATCTGGAGTCCAGGCCTCCACTGTGCACTTGAAGGTCTCCAGTGTGAATGGGTGATGAAGGATATCTCTGGCTGTCGGGCTATCAAAGGTCAGTGGGTCCTGGGAGAAGATAATTGTACTAGGAGGAGGCATGAGGGCTGGTGAGTCTAACATCAGCTAACCTAGGGGTTGAAAGTGAAGTTCAAAGCCCGATCAGGAGTTTGGAAATCATGCCCAATGGCCGAAGCCTGCAGACTGAAGTTTGAAGGCCCGGAAGCCTGTCCTAGAGTTGGAGAACTGTCCATGTGTGTGTTGGAGGAAAGAGGCTTGTAATGCAATTACCGTTTTTTGACGCTTGTTGTATTCTGCTTTGTGTTGTTCCCAAGCATTGTGGGCATACTATGATGCTACATTGGCACTGGAATCTGTGGCAATACTTGCAGGCTGTTCCCAGCACATCTTTAGGTTGAGTTGGTTGTTAATTCAAATGACACATTTCACTGTGTGTTTCAATGCACATGTGTTAAAATAATGGATCTGAATGTGAATCTTGTAGCGGTGTGCTACATGCAGCGCTAAAATTACGACACGGAGTCGGTAACTGCAGTCGAAGGAAAAAACTTTATTCGAAATCTTCAGCCTCACTTTTAAGCCTCCCTCAATCTGCCCCCCATGGCGCAGAGGCTCCAAAGCTCTGTGCTCGCAAACCCCTGTAGGCTATCTAATTGTGAGTCGGTTCGGATGTGCCAGGAAATGGGTCGCCACATAACCCCCCCCCCAGAACCGGCGATACACCCCCCAATGTCCACAGTCTGGGCCAGAACCTGCTTGGGAGGTCGGCCTCTGCGCCGAGGTGCCGGAAACTCGGCCGGTTGCGCCAGGTCCACATGGGCCGGTTTGAGGTGGTCCACCGTGAAAACCTCCTCTTTCCCCCCAACGTCCAGCACGAACGTGGACCCGTTGTTTCGGAGCACCATAAACAGCCCCTCGTATGGCCGCTGCAGCGGTGGCCGATGCCCGCCCCTTCGTACAAACACAAACTTACAGTTCTGTAGGTCTTTGGGTACGCAGGTCGGGTGCCGCCCGTGCTGTGAAGTGGGTATGGGGGCCAGGTTACCAAGCTTCTCGCGTAGTCTGCCCAGGACTGCTGCGGGATCTTCCTCTTGCCCCCTTGGGGCTGGTAGGAACTCCCCGGGGACGACCAGGGGCGCGCCGTATACCAACTCGGCTGACGAGGCATGCAGGTCGTCCTTGGGCGCTGTGCGGATGCCGAGTAGGACCCAGGGAAGCTCGTCCGCCCAGTTGGCTCCTCGCAGGCGGGCCATGAGGGCCGACTTCAGGTGACGGTGGAAACGCTCCACTAGCCCGTTCGACTGTGGGTGGTAGGCAGTGGTGTGGTGCAGCTGAGTCCCCAAAAGGCTGCCATAGCTGACCACAGGCTGGAGGTGAACTGGGCGCCTCTGTCGGAGGTAATGTGGGCTGGTACACCAAAGCGAGATATCCAGGTGGCGATCAGGGCTCGGGCGCAAGATTCGGAGGTGGTGTCGGTGAGCGGGACCGCCTCTGGCCATCTTGTGAACCGGTCCACAATAGTCAGGAGGTGCCGCGCTCCGCGCGACACTGGCAGGGGGCCCACAATATCCACATGAATGTGGTCGAAACGCCGGTGGGCGGGATGGAACTGCTGCGGTGGGGCTTTGGTGTGCCGCTGCACCTTGGCCGTCTGGCAGTGCATGCACGTTTTGGCCCATTCACTGACCTGTTTGCGGAGTCCGTGCCAAACGAACCTGCTGGAAACCATCCGGACAGTTGTCCGGATGGAGGGATGCGCCAAGTTATGAATGGAGTCGAAAACGCGGCGCCGCCAGGCTGTCGGGATGACGGGACGGGGCTGGCCAGTGGCGACGTCACAGAGTAGGGTCCTTTCACCAGGGCCCACGGGGAGGTCCTGGAGCTGCAAACCGGAGACTGCGGTTCTGTAACTCGGAATCTCCTCATCCGCCTGCTGCGCCTCTGCCAGTGCCTCAAAGTCTACCCCTTGGGAAAGGGCATGAACGGTAGGGCGAGAAAGCGCATCCGCCACGACATTGTCCTTACCAGAGACGTGCCGGACATCCGTCGTGTATTCAGAGATGTAGGACAGGTGGCGTTGCTGGCGGGACGACCAGGGGTCGGACGCTTTCGTAAACGCAAAGGTAAGCGGTTTGTGGTCCGTGAACGCGGTGAAGGGCCGACCTTCTAGGAAGTACCTGAAATGCCGGATTGCCATGTAGAGCGCCAACAGTTCCCGGTCGAAAGCACTGTATTTGAGCTCGGGTGGCCGCAGGTGTCTGCTGAAAAACGCCAGGGGTTGCCAGCGACCTGCAATGAGTTGCTCCAGCACCCCACCGACTGCCGTGTTTGATGCATCCACTGTGAGGGCGGTAGGGGCGTCCATACTGGGATGTACTAGCATTGCGGCGTTCGCCAAAGCTTCCTTCGTTTGAACGAAAGCGGCGGCGGACTCCTCGTCCCAGGTAATGTCCTTGCTCGGACCCGACATCAGGGCGAACAGGGGGCGCATGATCCGGGCAGCTGAAGGGAGGAAGCGGCGGTAGAAATTGACCATACCTACGAATTCCTGAAGGCCGTTGATCGTGGTGAGTCGGGGAAAGAGGCGGACCGCATCTACCTTAGCGGGCAGAGGGGTTGCCCCGTCTTTAGTAATCCTGTGGCCCAGGAAGTCAATGGTATCGTGTCCGAACTGGCATTTGGCAGGGTTGATTGTAAGACCGTACTCACTCAGTCGGGCGCAGAGTTGACGGAGGTGGGACAGATGCTCCTGACGACTGCTACTGGCTATGAGGATGTCATCCAAATAGATGAATGCGAAGTCCAGGTCCCATCCCACCGCGTCCATTAACCGCTGGAAGGTCTGTGCGGCATTCTTCAGGCCGAACGGCATGCGGAGGAACTCGAAAAGGCCAAATGGGGTGATGAGAGCCGTTTTGGGGACCTCGTCAGGATGCATCGGGATTTGATGGTACCCTCGGACGAGGTCTACCTTGGAGAAGATCCGTGCGCCGTGCAGGTTTGCTGCAAAGTCCTGAATGTGCGGCACAGGGTAGCGGTCCGGTGTGGTAGCCTCGTTCAGCCTGCGGTAGTCGCCGCACGGTCTCCAGCCCCCCGTCGCTTTGGGCACCATGTGCAGGGGGGAGGCCCATGGGCTGTCGGACCGCCGGATGATCCCTAATTCCTCCATCCTCTGGAACTCCTCCTTCGCCAGTCGGAGCTTGTCCGGGGGAAGCCGCCGAGCGCGGGCGTGGAGGGGTGGTCCCTGGGTCGGGATGTGGTGCTGTACGCCGTGCCTGGGCATGGCCGCTGTGAACTGCGGTGCCAGAACCGATGGGAAATCCGCCAGGACCCTGGTGAAGTCGTTGTCGGACAGCGTGATGGAGCCGAGGTGAGGGGCTGGCAACTGGGCTGCACCCAGGGAGAACGTCTGAAAGGTCTCGGCTTGTACCAGTCTCTTCCTGGGCAGGTCGACCAGTAGGCTGTGAGCCCGCAAAAAATCTGCACCCAGAAGCGGTTGGGCTACTGCGGCCAGTATGAAGTCCCACGTGAACTGGCTGGAGCCGAACTGTAGCTGCACCTGACGGGTGCCATAGGTCCTTACTGTGCTGCCATTCACGGCCCTCAGGGGGGTCCCGGTGCCCTGCTGCAGGTGTCGTAACTCGTCGGAGGTAAAACGCTGATCTCAGCCCCAGTATCGACCAAAAACCGGCGTCCCGACCTTCTATCCCACACATACAGGAGGCTATCCCGATGGCCACCCGCCGTAGCCATCAGCGGCGGCTGGCCCTGGCGTTTCCCGGGAACTTGCAGGGCGGGCGACAACGGCGGGCTTCTGCGCCCCACCGCTGGTGGTAGAAGCACCAGTGTTCATTGGGCCGGGGGTTGGCGGGCTCTGCGGCCGGGCCTGGACTGGTTTGCTGCCGGGAGCGTGGCTGGGAGATCTGTGCAACGGACGCCCCGCTCACTTTTTTGGCGTTCCACAGCAAGTCCGCCCGGGCTGCCACCTTCCGGGGGTCACTGAAATCCGCGTCGGACAGCAGCAGGCGTATGTCCTCGGGCAGCTGCTCCAGGAATGCCTGCTCAAACATGAGGCAGGGTGTGTGTCCGTCGGCGAGAGACAACATCTCATTCATTAAAGCCGATGGAGGTCTGTCGCCCAAGCCATCCAGGTGCAGTAAACGGGCAGCCCGCTCGCGCCGTGAGATTCCGAAAGTCCTGAGGAGCAGGGCTTTGAATTCCGTGTACTTGCCGTCTGCCGGGGGGTGACTGTACGAACTCCGCGACCTGGGCCGCTGTGTCCTGGTCGAGGGAGCTCACCACGTAGTAGTAGCGGGTGTCTTCTGAGGTGATCTGGCGAACGTGGAATTGGGCTTCGGCTTGCTGGAACCATAGGTTCGGGCGCTGTGTCCAGAAACCCGGCAGTTTCAACGAAACCGCATGAACAGAGGCGGCGTCGGTCATTTCTGGTCCAAAAATCGTTTGGACCGTCAGGGTCACCAATTGTAGCGGTGTGCTACACGCAGTGCTAAAATTATGACACGGAGTCAGTAACTGTAGTCGAAGGAAAAAACTTTATTCGAAATCTTCAGCCTCACTTTTAAGCCTCCCTCAACCGGCCCCCCATGACGCAGAGGCTCCCAAGCTCTGTGCTCGCAAACCCCCGTAGGCTATCTAATTGTGAGTCGGTTCGGATGTGCCAGGAAATGGGTCGCCACAATCTGATACTTTTACCCAGAAAGATGAAGGATAGTTAATCATTAGTCCAATCACTACTAATGATATCTGAGGCTCATTTTACCTTGATATCAACCCCGAGCTTTGTGCCAAATCGGATATTTCGAACAGCGTAAGGAGACTGACTCATGCTTTCTGATCCTCCGCAAAGCACAACTTCAGCTTCTCTGAGGCAAATTTCCTGCAACACAGAGCTTCATGTTAAACACCATTCAGAATTTGAACTAATTCAGCTAAAATTGACTGACATAGCACTATTGGCATCAAAAAAACACAAATTTATTAACAATTCCATTGCATATTATTCCAGTTAAGCCACTCATAGCACTATGTAAGGTAAAGGCTCCATGGTGCACAACTGTGAAAAAATGTTTTTCCACCCTCTACCTTCTCAAACCTCTCACCAGATAAAAAAGAAATGGCAGAGCAGATGGGTTGAATGACCTAATTCTGCTCTCATGTCTTACAGTTGATAGGTTCTTGATTAGTGAGGGCATCAGAGGTTACAGGGAGAAGGCAGGAGAATGGGGTTGGGAGGGATAATACATCAATCATGAAGAAATGGCTTGATGGGCTGAATAGCCTGATTTGCTCCAATGCCTTATGGAGTCTAATTCTAATCACAATGTCAAACCAGCACTTCATGATCTGATTCTACAAAAACAATAATCTCATTGATCTGTACGTTAAGGATTTTGAAGGCATTTAGTGGGTCAGAAGAGAAGATATTTCCATTGTGGGCAAAATTAGATCCAGGGATGTAAATACAAAACACAATAGATAAATGAAGTTGGAAACTCAGTTGCACAGAGTCGATTTTATTTTAAGATACAGCGCAGAACAGGCCCTTCGAGCCATGCCGCCAGATACACCACTGATTTAACCCTAGCCTAATCATGGGACAATATAGAATGAGCTTAAAATTGTGTTCCTTTGTATTAACCATCCCACCCTGGGAAAAAAAATCTGACTGTCCATTCGATTACAGAGAATCTGGGGACTGTTGCTGGAAATGCAAGGAGAACAAAATGGATTTATACAAATGGGTACTTGAGGGCCAACACAGAATTGGTGGGCTAAATGGCCTATTACTGTGCTATTAGACTCTATCATGGGTTCCCAACTTTGTTTATGCAATGGACGCCTACAATTATCTGAGGAGTCTGTGGACCCCAAATTGGGAACCCCTTTTCTAAGTCCCAAACGAGGTTTTGCAATCTTCTGAGAAAATGCTTTTATTTTTACTAATTTTATTTTTTATTTAGAGATCGAGCCTGGAACAGGTTCTTCCAGCTCAACGAGCCGCACTACCTATTTAACTCTAGCCTAATCACAGAACAATTTGCAACTACCAATTAACCTACTAACCGGTATGTCTTTGGAATGTGGGAGGAAACTGGAACATCCAGAGGAAACCGACATGGTCACAGGGAGAACATACACACAGCACTAGTATTGAACTCTAATGCCCCGAGCTGTAATAGTGTCACGTTAATTGCTACGCTATCATGGCAAAAACACCTTTTTGTAGTTTCTTGTACCAGGTACAGTGTTTTATTGTCCAATAAAACATCTTTTTCCCATCTTTCAATCAACACACACAAAATGCTGAAAGAACAGCATCAATGGGAAAAAAAACCCTTCCGCAGGTCTATATTCACCTGTTGCAGAGAGCTCACTCTCACCTTGACGATGCTGGTGGCATTGTGAGAATCACATTTTTTGATTTCTCTAGTGTTTTCAATACAATCCAACCACTTCTGAGCAAGAAGCTGCAGAGGATGGGCGTAGACAAATCCACCAGCTCCTAGATTACTAACTACCTGACAGATAAGACTCCAGTTTGTACCACTGGATAGTTCTCTGTCTGAGAACTCAAAAGAGTTCAGTGAGTGGCACTGGAGCACCACAAGGGACTGTCCTGTCTCCGTTTCTGTTCACACCGTACACCTCAGACTTTCAGTACAAATCTGAGTCTTGTCACTTGTAGAGGTTCTGATGACTCTGCAGTGGTTGGGTGCATCAGAGATGGACAGGAGTCGGAGTACAGAAGACCTGTGGAGTGGTGCAGGAGGAATTACCTGCTCCTGAATGTGGCCAAAACCCTGGAGATGGTGAGTGATTTAGGAGGAACAGGACTGTGATGAGTCCTGTATACATTCTGGGAGAAGTTGCAATGGTGGAGGGGTACAAATACTTGGGTGTTCACCTCAACAACAGACTTGACTGGAAAACCAACACCAGGGCTGTTTACAAGAAGGGGATGAGCAGATTCTTATTTTCTAAGGAAGCTGAGATTCTTCAATATGTGTAACAGGATGTTGGAGATCTTTTACCAGTCTGTTGTAGTGAGTGTAGTCCTCTTTCCAGCTTTATGTTGGGGGAGCAGCATCAGTAGTGGTAATCCAAAAGTTCTAAATAAATTCATCAAGAAGACTGGATCGTCGTTGGCTACAACCCCGACTCTTTTGAGTTAGTGGTGGAGAGGAGGTCACTAAACAAATTGTTATCCATCATGGACAATCCGGCACATCCTCTCCATGACCAACTGAATAAATAGTTGAACACCCTTTAGAACAGACTCATTCAGCTCCGCTGTCACAAGGATCATTACAGAAAATCTTTCCTTCAATACAATAATCATATACAACAGTTCATCTCTGTGTTACAGGAGAACACACATCATAATACAATAATCTGTTTTATTACTTCGTAAACTATCATTGCACATTGGTAAATTATTGTGTATATTATGACTGTACTGAAGATACTGCCAGTCTGAGAGGCGGACAGGTCTGCAAGCCGAAAATTGGCGCAGAAGCAGAGCCGAGGAGTCAGACATCAGGAAGAGCCGTGCTAGTAGGAGACTCCATAATAAGAGGTACGGAAGGGGGTTTCTGCGGCAACAGGCAAGTTTTAAGGATGGTGTGTTGCCTCCCTGGTGCAAGGATCCAGAACATCTCGGACCGATTGCAGGGAATCCTCAAGGGTGAAGGCGAACAGCCGGAAGTGGTAGAGCATGTCAGCACAAATGACATCGGGAAGAATAGGAAGGACATTCTGCAGCTGGACTTCAGAGAACTTGGAAGAAGGCTGAAAAGCAGGACTTCCAGGGTGGTTATCTCTGGTTTGCTTCCAGTTCCTCGTGCTGGAGAGGGCAGGAACAGGGAGATAATGGATCTGAATATGTGGCTGAGGAACTGGTGCCGGAAGCAAGGATTTACATTCTTGGACCACTGGGATCTGTTTTGGGATAGGGATGAATTGTACAAAAGGGACGGGTTGCACCTTAATAGGTGGGGGACCAGCATTCTGGCAGACAGGTTTGCCACTGCAACACGGATGTGTTTAAACTAAGTAGTGGGGGGGGGGGGAGGGGGTGAACTGTAAATATAAGGATGGAGTTGAAGGGAAAGTGAAAATAAGAAAAGTTAAAAAGGACAACAGAATCAATGGAGTAGAAAGCTCAAGAAGAGATCATACAGTATGGCCAAGTGAAATAGGAATTGATATGAAAGGAGAGGGGAGTAACAAATTAAAAGTATTATATATGAATGCACGAAGTATAAGGAATAAAGTAGATGAGCTTGAGGCTCAGTTGGAAATTGGCAAGTACGATATTGTGAGAATAACAGAGACATGGCTTCAAGCAGACAGGGCCTGGGAAATGAATATTCAAGGATATACATCTTATTGAAAGGACAGACTGACTGGCAGAGGGGGTGGGGTGGCTCTGTTGGTGAGGAATGATATTCAGTCCCTTGCGAGGGGGGGACATAGAAACAGGAGATGTAGAGTCAGTAGGTATGTGAATAGCAAAAAAATAGTTAAGACCAAAATTGGGCCCTTGAAGACAGAAACGGGTGAATTTATTATGGGGAACAAGGAAATGGCAGATGAGTTGAACAGGTACATGGGATCTGTCTTCACTAGGGAAGACACAAACAATCTCCCAGATGTAATAATGACCAAGGGAACTGGGGTAAAGGATGAACTGAAGGAAATTTATATTAGGCAAGAAATGGTGTTGGACAGACTGTTGAGTCTGAAGGCTGATAAGTCCCAGGGACCTGATGGCCTGCATCCCAGGGTACTTAAAGAGGTGGCTCTAGAAATCATGGACACAATGGTAATCATTTTCCAATGTTCTATAAATTCAGGAACAGTTCCTGCTGACTGGAGGGTGGCTAATGTTGTCCCACTTTTCAAGAAAGGAGGGAGAAAGAGAAAACAGGGAATTATAGGCCAGTTAGCCTGATGTCAGTGGTGGGAAAGTTGCTGGAGTCAATTATAAAAGAGGAAATTACGACACATTTGGATAGCAGTAGAAGGATCAGTCCGAGTCAGCATGGATTTATGAAGGGAAAATCATGCTTGACTAATCTTCTAGAGTTTTTTTGAGGATGTAACTATGAAAATGGACAAGGGACAGCCAGTGGATGTAGTGTATCTGGACTTCCAGAAAGCTTTTGATAAAGTCCCACATAGGAGATTAGTGGGTAAAATTAGGGCACATGGTATTGGGGGCAGAGTACTGACTTGGACTGAAAATTGGCTGGCTGACAGGAGACAAAGAGTAGTGATTAACGGGTCCCTTTCGGAAAGGCAGACCGTGACCAGTGGGGTACTACAAGGTTCGGTGCTAGGACCACAGCTGTTTACAATATACATTAATGATTTAAATGAAGGGATTAAAAGTAACATTAGCAAATTTGCTGATGACACAAAGCTGGGTGGCAGTGTGAAATGTCAGGAGGATGTTATGAGAATGCAGGGTGACTTGGACAGGTTGGGTGAGTGGGCAAATGTATGGCAGATGCAGTTTAATGTGGATAAATGTGAGGTTATCCACTTTGGTGGCAAGAACAGGAAGGCAGATTACTATCTAAATGGAGTCAAGTTAGGAAAAGGGGAAGTACAAAGAATCTAGGTGTTCTTGTACATTAGTCAATGAAAGCAAGCATGCAGGTACAGCAGGTAGTGAAGAAAGCTAATGGCATGCTGGCCTTTATAACAAGAGGAATTGAGTATAGGAGTAAAGAGGTCCTTCTGCAGTTGTACAGGGCCCTGGTGAGACCCCACCTGGAGTATTGTGTGCAGTTTTGGTCTCCAAATTTGAGGAAGGACATTCTTGCTATTGAGGGAGTGCAGCGTAGGCTCACAAGGTTGATTCCTGGAATGGTGGGACTGTCGTATGTTGAAAGATTGGAGCGACTGGGCTTGTATACACTGGAATTTAGAAGGATGAGAGGGGATCTGATTGAAACATATAAGATTATTAAGGGATTGGACATGCTGAAGGCAGGAAGCATGTTCCCGCTGATGGGTGAGTCCAGAACTAGAGGCCACAGTTTAAGAATAAGGGGTAGGCCATTTAGAACAGAGATGTGGAAAAACTTTTTCACTCAGAGAGTGGTGGATATGTGGAATGCTCTGCCCCAGAAGGCAGTGGGGGCCAAGTCTCTGGATGCATTCAAGAGAGAGTTAGATACTCTTATAGATAGTGGGGTCAAGGGATATGGGGAGAGGGCAGGAACGGGGTACTGATTGTGTATGATCAGCCATGATCACTGTGAATGGTGGTGCTGGCTAGAAGTGCCGAATGGCCTACTCCTGCACCTACTGTCTATTGTCTATTTATTATAATAAAGTTAATATTATTATATTTACATATTATTATTTTTATAACACCTGGTAAAGGTTTTACTGCTAATGTGGTAGGGTGTTTCTTATGATGGCCTTTCTGTACAAGCCGTGTTTGGGTTACTGTCAGAGATAAGGGATGCTTAGGAATGTGGGCCATCCTGTCAGGAGAATGGAATGGGGAGAAGGCTGGGGGTGAGGGGGGAGCAGCTTTGTGACTGACATGGTGTGGGTCTTTGTCTTCTGTACAGCAGGAGATGAACAGGGAAGACGCTGCAGAGAATGGGTCACAGGATTTGATCCAGTGGGGAAAACACGATTCAATGGAGCCAAGGCGCAGAAGCCTACCAATGTTTGGTGAATGTGACTTTTGGAAGATTTGAGCTCCCACCTGTACACATTTGACTGTTTAATTATGATGGGCCTTTGTTGTTTTCTTTCTTTTCTTTACTAACTCTTTGGTTGAGATAACGTTCACAAATATATGTTTTTTTTAAAAACTGTATGCAGTGTGTGATCTGTTATTTCTTGCCGATGGGCTATTGCAGGGCAATGGATCACACAGCATTCACATGAACCAGGGTTTGGGTGGGCATGACATCCTGACCCCACAGATTTGGTGGGACCAAAGTCATAGACGTACAAAACCTGAGAAAGGTGGATTTCTCGCCATGGAATCCAGTGGCTGTTAGCCAGGGGCTAATGAGCTGCATTTCCAGAGAGCCCAGAAAAAAGAGGTTTCATTGCAGGGGTATTGTCCTGGATTGAGTTCGTTGAAAGCTGTGTGATTGTCCCAAAAGTTGATCAAGTGGGTTTGTGCTTAAGCCCGTGTTAAACTATTGTCCGGGGAAGTGATTAAGATATGTGGATAAGGACGCTGCAGGGGTTAAGTATTGGTGCAGTTCGAAGAGATTACCTGTAGTTAATGCTTGTTCTGAGTGTGGTGGATATCCACAGACCTGATGAATTATTGATAAGTATTTTAAGCACTGTTAAAACATTAGGGAAAGTTACAATCATGGAATGGCAATTTGACCAAACAGATGGGAAAGATGGAGTGTTAGTTCAGAGTAGCGCTGACATAATAGGAGTGGATCTGCCTGGTACCACTGGGGTCCCGAGAGAGGCAGAGCAATGGGCCATCCATACTTTCCAAGGAAAGGGGAGAGTAGGAGAGAGTGTTAAATTGGAAGCAGAGTTTCCCATAGCGGAGGGCGGAGACTTGAAAGACAAGTTGCTCTCATTTCTGCAGAGAGGGGGGAAAGAGTGGTCTTATGTGGAAGGTCTAACAAGTCTTCCAGCGAGAGGTGAAGATTCTGAGTTGGTATCTATCCCTGGCAGATAAACAGCAAAGTGCACCAGCAGAGAGTCAAAGTTAACATAGGCTGAGGATGATCTCGGGAGTGAAGCCCACCACCAAGGGGGAGGAGGAGTAGGAGACTTGGACAGAGCAGACTTCAGTACTCTTGATCATGGGAAAAGACTGTGACTGGTAGAGACTAAAAGGTCCAGCTGCTGAAGTTGAGGTCCTTAAGGGCAGAGAACCCCTTAGCTACTTCCACAGGCTACATGCAAGCACTAGAAAACATTTTTTGGCATGACAGGAAGCCCAGTGGAGCTTATGATGGGGTTTTAGAGCATGTTTCAGGAGAAGGGGGAGAAACTTTCTGCCTACATTTTTCAGCTCGAGAGACTGCTGCATTGCTTGCGGTGTAGAGGGGTCATCCAAGTGGCTGAGGTAAATCAATTAAGGATGGACCAAGTGGCAAAGGGTGCACAGTCACAGAACATAATCACTTGCAGCCTTCGAATGTCTTGTAAGACATGCCCCCCCTCCCACTTTTGTTAAGCTGTGATGGAGGAGAAGGAGGCCTCCGTCAGCAGGGTCCAGTCCTCGGAGTAGCCTCTGTTGCTGAGGTGACACCTGACGTCCTACAAACAGGGGTGTTACAGGAGTCCCTGGCAGATTTTAGAGCTGAGGTATCCCGGATGTTATCGGCGGGTGCTGCCATCAAGCATAACAAAGCTGATAGGGAGCTGGACCCACTGCAGAGACGTAGTAAGCAGAGGGCTGCTGTTTTTTGAGGGTCCCTTGAAAAGTGGAGTGACCAGTATTGTCCCTTACAACTGTGGTGAGTAGGTACACTTCGGCCGGGAATGTGATGAATGGGAAAACTTTTAGAAGTGAGCCCACAGTTACTTAAGCATAAAGGGAAGTCGGGAAACTTCAAAGACACCCAGCGAGGGAATGGCCTGGTGTCTTGGGGGAACACGTTCCAATCAATGTATCAAGGAAGACACAAAAGAGAAAAACCCTATTTTTAAAGGCTTAGTGGGGCCAAGCTGCAGTGTATCCCGATGGATTGAGGGTATTTATGCTAGAGGTATACTATACACAGGCTCTCAGATTACTCTATTGTACCATTCATTTTACAACCGGTATTTGACAGACACATTTACCACTGACGCCATTCAGTGTCCTCAAGCTCTGGGGGCTCAGTACAGATGACTACCTGTATGATGGTTACTTGTCGTTGAAACTGGAGTTTTCAGAGGCAGATGTGGGAGCAACTGAGGTCCTTGATAGGTTAGTGTTGGTTTGTCGAGAAGGGTGAAACTCCTATTCTGAGGAGGCTAGTGGGAGCCTACAAGAAGAAATTGATGGGGTTGGAAGAAGAGATTGATAGAGAAGATGTTGAAGCTCAAAGATGTCTTTTCTACTGATGAGTTTGATGTGGGTTGTTCCGAGAACACTTGCCACACCATTTAAGAAATGGAGGACACCCCTTTCAGAGAAAGGTCTCGGTGACTGGCACCCACTGAGGTGGCTGACGTTTGTAGCATCTGTGGAAGCTGAAGGAATCTGGGATTGTCACTGAGTCCAGGAGTCCCTATGTGCTTTCCCCCCCACCCCCCAGAGTGGTGGTGAGGAAGAAGAATGGGAAGGTATGAATGCTTGTGGACCATCAGACTCTGAACTGACACATAGTCCCCAGCCAGTATACTGTTCTGAGGATTGAGGATACACTGGCCTGCCTGAGTGGAGTGAAGTGGTTCAATGTGCTGGACCTAAGAAGTGGGTATTATCAGATACCCATGAGTGAGGCTGACAAGGAGAAGATGGCATTCATATGTCAACTTTCAGTTTGAAAGGATGCCCTAGGGCATGTCAGGAGCACCAGCTACTTTCTGGAGAGTCATGGAGAGAACTGTTAGGGATATGAACTTGCTTGAGATGCTGGTTTACCTGGATGACCTCAAAGCGCTCGGGTCTGCCCTGGAAGAGCACAAGATGAGGCTACAGAAGGCATTAGGTTGCCTGAAAGCTGAGGGAATAAAAAGTCAATGGAGAAGTGCCAGCTCTGCAAGACGTTGGTCAACTACATTGGGCATTGTAGTCTCACGGGACTGAGTAGCTATGGATCCTCAAAGATAAAGCCGGTGACCACACAGCCAGGGTTCAAGAATATGAGCACCCTACACTCGTTCCTTGGATTCTGTGGGTATTACTGGAGGTTTGTGAAAGACTACTCTAAAGTGAGTCACCCTTTGAATCTGTGCGGTTACCCTCCCTTGGGGAACAACTGGAGCTGGGCGAAAGGAGAAGATGGTAAAGATTATCTTAGCCTTTCGAAGCCTTTTGGAGCAAGATGGGATCCAAAATGTGAAGAGCCCTTTCAGTTGTTGAAGGAGCTGCTGACAAAAGCGGCTTTGTTGATTTTTGCAAACCCCCACTGCCGTATGTATTGTATACAAATGAGGGTTAGACTGCATTCTATATCAGGAACAGGGCACAAGGTTGAGATCTGTCGCTGGAGTTTGTCTCCCTCCCAGCAAAACTACCCCAAACACACATTGGCGTTTTTGGCATTGAAATGGGAAGTGGTGGATAAGTTAAGTGATTATCTATATGGTGCCAAGTTCAAGGTGAGGATAGATAACAATCCATTGACTTATACCCTGACATCGGCAAAATTGGATGCTACAAGCCCTTGTCAGTTGGCGGCGTTGCCTGCCTATGATTTCAGCCTGAAGTACCAGCTGGGTAGCCGGAACATTGATGCTGATGCATTGTCCCGACATGCACATGAAGGGCTGGAAATGGACAGAGTAGAAGAGTGTTCCTGCCCTGGAGTTAGAGTAGTGTGTCAGTTTTCCATCACAGGGAAGTCAGAGGTGAAGCAAGGGCAGGATCCAGCGATCATTTGGGAGCTTCTGGTTGTACCATTCCACAAGCTTATTGCAGCCTAACTGCTCTGAATACAGAGCAGTTGCCTGAGTTGAATCCAGGGGAAGCGGCTGCCGCTCAGCGAGATGACCCATCTATACGTACCATTTGGTCAGCTGTTGTGGAAGGAGATGTGGCCCAAGCTGAAAAGATGAAACACTCTGCTGTATCTCTACTGCTGAGAGAATGGAACAAACTCAGGTTGAGGAACCAGATTCTATTCCAGATCATATCTCCTCCAGTCAGGCCTCAACGTTCCCAGTTGGTTCTGCCTGAGAAATATCAGAGGATTGTGTTGAAGTCACTTCACGATGATTCAGGTCATTTGGAGTCTGACAAGACCTATGGGTTGGTCAGAGATTGGTTCTACTGGCCCCGAAAGAAGCCTGAGATCGCAGAGTACTGCAAGTTGTACATTCAATGTATTCGATGGAAGACACTGCCTATGAGGGCCGCTCCTTTATCCCATTTACAGAGTGTGGGGCCACTTGATCTGGTACGTATGGATTTCCTCTCCATCGAGCCTGATTCCAGCAACACATTGAATGTCTTGGTTATTACTGATCTCTACACCAGATATGCTCAAGCTTTCCCTGCAAAGGATCAGAGAGTGTCCACCATGGCCAAAGTGTTATGGGAAAAGTATTTCATTCATTATGGCCTTCCCAGACTAATACATAATGATCAGGGATGGTAATTTGAGAGTAGGCTCACAGATGAGTTACTGAGCATGCTTGGCATTGAAAAGTCGAGGACCATGCCTTAAAACGCTCAAGGTGACCCCAAGCCCAAGAAGTTCAATCAGACACTGCCAGACTGCTCAGAACCCTGGATATCAGGAAGAACAACAAATGGAGTCACCGTATTGGGCATCTGCTACAACTGTACAGAGAATGAAGCCACTGGATAGTCACCACATTATCTTTGGGTTTGGGTGCAAAAGAAAGTTGCCTGTTGACCTCTGTTTTGGGACTAGTGGGGAAGACTTGCCACAGAAGACCTATCTGAAGTATGTGCCTGACATGAGTATGTAAATGAAAAGGCTTATGAACTAGTAAAGGTCTCTGCTACAAAGCAGAATCAAGGAAATATGAGGAGATATGATCAAAAGATTAGGTTCACTCAACTGACGTCTGGAGACAGAGTTCTCATGAAGAACTTGAGCTACTAGAGAAGCATAAGTTCGCTGACTGTTGGGTGGCTATGTCTTGTGTAGTGGAGAGTCAGATGCCAAACGTACCAGTTTGGTGAAACCAGAGGATGGGAATGGACTTGTCAGGATTCTCCATCAGAACCACCTTCTACCTCTGTTGACCCGGAGCCTGATCAGGACCCTACACCTAGAAAGAGGTCTCTGAGGCAACATGGGAGAACAGAGGACTCACAGTGGAAGGGATTTAACCACTGAATTTGTTACAGACTCAGAGGATGAGGAAGTGGGGGTATGGTATATGCTACCCTATGCAAGCTCCTCAATAACTGACAAAGAGATTCCCAAACCTCCCCATACGTATGCGGATGAAACGGAGTGGAGTAGACATGGACAGGCATGAGGCTGGACAATGAAGGGAAACTGGGCTCTAAAGTAACTAGGAGTGAAGATGAGCTCAACCACATGACAAGGGGACCCGAGTTGCCAGAAGGCATGGGTAACAGACCTCTCCACGTAGATGGGAAAGAACCCAGGGAGTGTCTGAAGCTGAAGTAAAAGATGATAGGCTAAGGAGGTCTCAAAGAGTCAGGAAACCCCCAGATAGGTGGCCTATGTTGCACCTATTCCACTAGTGAGATACGTCCGTAACATTTACAAATGGATTGGAGGTTCCGACATCACAAAGTTCCTTTGAAAACAGTCTCATTAATGGGGGCTGATGAATTTC
Source organism: Hypanus sabinus (assembly GCF_030144855.1). Lineage (NCBI taxonomy): Eukaryota > Metazoa > Chordata > Chondrichthyes > Myliobatiformes > Dasyatidae > Hypanus > Hypanus sabinus. The sequence goes on along the minus strand of NC_082719.1, from coordinate 103,110,905 downwards.
AAAGTCATGAGGACATGATTTTTGGTGAGAGGAAAGAGTGTAACACCCTGGTAAAGGTTTTACTGATAATGTTGTAGGGTGTTTCATTTAATGGTCCTTCTGTAGAAGAAGTATTTGAGTTAGTTTTTTTTGGCTGATGAAAATTACCATGGTTTTATTCAACTTGGTTTCTTAATCTAATGTACTAACAACAGTGCACAACTATTTGCAATTCCTACCCATTCCAAAACAAAGATTTAATACACATTCAGATTGTGTTTCTTTGTTCATTTTTGATCCAATTAAAGATGGTCATTCACTGAAGATAAAACTACAGATTGGTATCAAATCCATTGCATTTGCTGAGGCTTAGATTTGCATACTAGCAGTTTTGTATTTTTATAAATAAAAATGTTAATCCTTAGTACTTGAATTACACAATATCTAGTTCCCACCATATATCCATACAGGAAGCTAATATTGCATTACACCAAAATAAAAGTTTTAACAAAGTTTTTATAAAAACATCCACACTTCGTTTACCCCGACCTTTTCGCGCTTTGGCTCTATGTCTGTTCAGAGATTCCTGTTGGTCTTCTACTATCTTCTTCAAAATTGATTTTTCCTCTTCACCATCAACCATTTCCCAAGTCACTCCTTGTCTCTCAAAAGCAATTTTCCATCATGAGCTGCTTTTGCCTTTTCAAGTATTTCTTTTGCATTTGTTTTGAAAAGGATATTTCTCTCTTTAGCACCCCTTATAAAATCTATCCACTGTATTTCACTATGAGTGGAGAATATTTCATGAATATCTTCCCTGCATGTCTGATCGGTCAAATCACCAGCAAACTTCAGCAAGCACTCAGTTCTTACTTCAAAAGAGTTCTTGCCCAGCACATCTTCAGTATTTTTCTGCTGTTCTTTATCAATTTTAGATTTTGCTTTATGCTGCTTTTTCTCTTAGGCTTTTTTCTGAAAATAAGCATCTTTGAAAAGTACAATCATTTCAGTTTCTTTATACTTCCACCCTGGAGCTTCTACAAATATTGTAGCCAAATCTAGACGGTCAAAGATGACAAATACTGATCCCTTAAACTGCTTCTGCAATGTTCTTCTCATTTGTATATTTTCCACAGGTCCATTTTCATCAAACCAGTTCTTAATCTCATCAAGTGTTGCACTTGTAGGAAAGCCTTTGACATAGACAGATCTGGCTTTAATAGAGTTTTTATACTCCTCAAATTCAGGAAGGGGCTTGTTAGGAGAATGGCGGATTTTGGATTTGTCCTCACTGATTTCAAAAAGTCCACTTTTGGATTTCTTGAGACCTTCTACTATTACAGTGAAATCTGTTGTTAGACGACTTAACCTGTTAAACTTAATCATGGTTTCTAGGGGTATCCAGCCATCATCCAACTTGATCTGTTCTTTGAGAATTTTATCTCTTGGCAAATTGTGATCGCCAAAGTAATATTCAATCTGTTCACATATTTTCTTCTCAAGGGGAGTCATTTCTTGTGCCACTCCATTTTCTGCTATTTTGGCAAATCTACCTGGAGCAACAATCCGCCAGAGCCACCACGCAAACCATTTGAGTTACTGTTAAAGACAAGGGATGCTTAGGAAAGTAGGCCGTCCAATCAGGAGAATGTAATGGGGAGAAGGTTCTAGAAAAGGCTGAGGGGGAGCAGCTTTGTGACTGACACGGTGTGGGTCTTTGTCTTTTGTTCGGCGGGAGATGAAGAGGGAAGACACTGGACAGAACAGATTGTAGGATTTGATTGGTGGGAAAACACAAGTTGATGGAAGTCTGCCAAAGATCAGTGAAAATGGCTTCTGGAAAATTTGAGCTCCAACATGCGCACGTTTTAATTATAATGGGTCCTTTTTTCGTTTTTTTTTCCCTTTACTAACTTTTTGGTTAAGATAACGTTCACAAATATACTTTACGGTAGTGTGTGATCTGATATTTCATTCCGACAGGCTATAATGCAGGGCAGTAAGTCACACAGCATTCACACAAACTGGGATTTGGGTGAGTGAGACATCCCAACCCCACAGATTTGGCGGGTCCAACGTCATATACACCCTAGACCTACAAAGCCTGAGTAAGGAGAGCTTCTTACCGTGGAATCCAGAGGCCGTTAAAAAAGGGGATTTCATTTCTTATTGCCAAGTGTGTTTTTAAATGTTGCTATTGTAACAAAATAATTTTCCGCTCAGGATCAATGAAGTACTTATTATTGGTTATCAACGCAAACAATGCATTTCACTGTGTGTTTCAATGCACAGGTGATAAACAAATGAATCTGATCAGAATTTGAGACTTTGGTCACTGAAAGTACAGATACGATATTACAGTGGATTCTGGTTAATTGGGCCATTGGTTAATTGCTTATTTGGGCAACTCTATTTGAGACACTATGCTACTTAAATGGGACAGGAGACTGTTACCAATTAAGATCAGTTGTGTACATTTGTGTGGGTGTTGACGCTTAGAGCAAACAGCTGTTAGCTAGTGTCATTTGCATGTTAGTGCTGAAAAAGCAGCAATTTTTATCACCAACAGTTGGAGAGAAGTAAGCAGTCAGATAAGCGAGACTGTTTTGTTCATTACGGTTTCAAGCATTCACACTTGGAAATACCAGAAAAAGCCGGGAGTGAAAATGAAACAATTTCACTACTTCAACAAGTTAGAAATTATGAAGAAATTAAAGGCATTGACAATTATCTTCAACATTACAACGAAAATGAAGATTTGGAGGATGGATGCAAATGTCAACTATTGTACTAAGGCAGTCCATTATGATTACTAGGTGTCAGCACAGATTTTGTCCATTTATAGTGAATCAAAAGAACACAACAGCATACACTGGAAAAATTCCTCCATCAATAATTATTAAGAACTAACGCACAGTGTTATAGTACTGTAGTAGTATTGATAGTGTTCTAATTTGCTCTGTATTTTGCTTAAATACATCATTTGTTACTTAGTTAAACAGTAGTTTGTCTTTTTTATATTTTTTTAACTATTCCCATGAAACTTCAGCTAATTGGGGCAGCTGGCTAATTGGGCCAAAATGTGTCCCAATTAAATGGAACGGACTATACTGACGAAATGTAAAATGCCATGATTAATTCACTAGTATACCTGTGCTCCAGTGATGATTGACTGGAAACCAGATCCACAGAGTCTGTTTACTGTTAAGGCCGGCACGGAAATCGGAATTCCAACTTGTAGTCCAACATGTCTTGCAATGTAAGCAGCATCTGAAGAACTCTTTCAAAACAAAGAAACCAAGGAAGTTCACGTTCAAATTTATTGTCACGTGTATACCGCCAGACAAAACAAAGTTCCACCAGACCTAAGTGCACAATACAGTACATACAAATCACACAACACAGTACAAACTAAAAAGTAAACAGTATAACGCTACTGGTTCTTCATATGTGATGAGACCTGGGTGGTGGCAGGACATTCAGTAATCTCACAGCCTGGGGGGACGAAGCTGTTACCCATCCTAACAAGTTTTTGTCCTAATGCTAGGGTACCTCCTATCTGATAATTGGGTGTCAAAGAGATTGTTGGATGAATGGGAGGGATAACTGAGAATATTAAGGGCCATGCATACACAGCAGTCCTGATTAATATTAATTTTAATCAGGATTGACTCCCACTGATTACAGTTAAACCTGAAGGTATTGGAGTATAAAAATATTATGGAGTATAAAACTTGTATCATTCGCTGCATAACCAAAACTATGTAGTCAGTTTGCTATGCATGTACTCAATTTAGTAGAATGAAATCTTAGAATGGTGTGTTAATGAGAGGTAGCTAAAGAAATGTAGATTAGAACGTTGCTCAGTTCTGAGTTTATTATTTGCTATGCATGTACCCAATTTGGTAGGAGACTGAAGTCTTAAAAATGTAGAAGACAATGGTATGTTAATGAGAGGTAGCTAAGAGATGTAGATTAGAACATGATTAAGTCACGAAGTAATAAGAATGTAAACTTGCTATTTGCTAGAGAATGAAATTTTAGGAATGTAAAAGTAAATGTAAAATCTTAGGAATGTGTTAATAGAAGGTAGCTAAAGAGATGTCCATTAGAACCGTACATGTGGTACGTGTGAAACTAGACCAGGATTTTGCTATAAAAAATGCTGTGCCCGAGGATCGGTGGGCAATCAGCGACTAGCTCAATGACTGTCTCAGCTTTGATTTGCAAATTAATGTTTAACCCTTCTTGAAGAATCTTCTGCGTCTCCTAGTCATTTGTGAGGCGCAAAAAACCACGACAAAGGCAGAGTCTGCAAATCTGGGCCAGGGACTGGAGGCTGGAGGCCTGACATCTGCAGTTCTGAGAATCCAGAGACAAGGACAAGGACTGGAGGCCCTTAGGTGGCTTGTCCTGGGGTTGAAAGCCAGTCTGTGTGCGTGTAATGGATTTAGTGTGCAGGAGGGTGGGAAAAGGGCTCGCTACTGCGCGAGAAAGGAGGTAAACAGGACCCGCACCACCAGGTTCAGGAACAGCTATTACCCCTCAACCATCAGACTCCTGAACCAATGGGGATAACTTCATTCACCCCACCCCATCACTGACCTGCTCCCACAACCCATGGACTCACTTTCAAGGACAATGTTGTGCCAAAGCAAATAAATTGGCAATTAAATGGTTAACTAATCCTTTCTAAGAACACAATGTCCACTCTCCTCCCATTCATGTACCTATCTAAACACCTCTTAAAAGTCCTTCATGTATCTACCTGTACCATCACCCCAGGCAGTGCATTCCATCCACCCACCACTCTCTCTGTAAAAACTTGCCCCTCTCATCACCTCTGAAATTATCCCCCTCTCACCTTAAATGCACGTTATCTAGTATTAGATATTTCTGTCCTGGGAAAAAAGATATTGTCTGTCTACTCTATCTACGCCTCTCAATCTTATAAACTTCTATCAGATCTCCCCTCAACGTCCATTACTTGACAGAAAACAACCCAAGTTTGTCTAGCCTCTCACAGACAATGATGCAGAATGGTTTGAAATCAAAATCAATTGCAATGTTCACAGATTCTACTGTATACTAACCTGCATTACATTGCCAACAACAACACTGTCCACCAGTTCCTGGCTGACCTGCCCAGCAGCCAATGCGGCCTTTGCAGCATGGGCAGCTAAATTTGTGGCACTGTAATCCTTTAGCTTTCCTCCATAGGTGCCAAAGGGAGTCCGTTTGGCAGCAACAATAAATACACCTGTGAAACAAAAATGAAAGCAATTTGCTCCAATTTACTATGCACTGGACACTTATCCAAATTCTCGCAATAGTAATGTCACAACTTTGAAAATAATTCATAAAATTTGGATTCTAATGTTTTTAATCCTAGGTCAGGGGTCAGCAACCCGCGGCTCTGGAGCCGCATGCGACTCTTTCATCTCTGTGCTGCTGCTCCCCGTGGTTTGTTAGTTTTTGAAATGTAATTCGAAATTTGAAGATTATGGTGATCTTGTACAATCTAAATAAAACGTTGTGGAGACCCCATTTCCTGGCACATCCGAACCGGCTCACAATTAGCCACCGTTCCAGCTAAGGGAGATAGCCTACGGGGGTTTGTGAGTACGTGTCTTTTGGAGCATCCGCGCCCAAGGGGGGCGGGTTGAGGGAGGCTTTAAAGCAAGGCTGTTTAGTTCGAATAAAGTTATCTTTGACTGCAGTGTCGTTATTTTAGCGCTGCGTGTAGCACACCGCTACGTGTTTTTTTTATCGCTATTAATATACATCACCACTGCCAATGCCTAACACCCGCCAGTGCGCGCTTTCTTTTAATTCTTCGATCCAAGGTAGGCTAACTATGGAGTAACCTTCAACCCAACGTCTTTTTTTCAGAGTTCAAAATATTTTTGTTGCATGCAGAAATGTAATTTCGTTTTCTCTGCAGGAGTTCATCAATTTCATAAATGCAACACATTATAGTTTGTTTATATATAGCATAAAGGCAAAAAAAAACCCATTGTATGCAGTGTTATTTCATTTTAAATGTCAAATGGGTTTTGTGGCTCCCAGTGTTTTCTTTTCTATGGGAAATGGATCCATATGGCTCTTTCAGTGGTAAACGTTGCCGACCCCTGTCCTAGGTTCTTTCAGAAGTCAGGAAAGAGACACAAAACTTGTTACTTCATAATCATTTTATTAAGCGCTAATTGAACATGGACAGTGATGTGAAGGAATTTAAAGCAGAAAGTTGGCCCCACTGCATGGTCAGCACTTTGAAACTACACAGACGAAAAACTCCATTCAGTTTGCGTATAAGAGTCATCCAATCAGAACTCCCTCCCCCTCACTTAAATAACAAGACCATAAGATATAGGAGCACAATTAGGCCATTTGGCCCATCGAGTCTGCTCCGACATTTATTCATGGCTGATCCATTTCCCTCTCAGTCCCAACCTCCTGCCTTCTCTCTGTATCCCTTCATGCCCTGACCAATCAAGAATCTATCAACCTCTTCCTTAAATATACACAAAAACTTGGTCTCCACAGCTGCCTGTGGTAACAAACTCCACAGATTCCCCACTCTCTCACACAAGAGGACGCACTTGCATATACATCACAAACACAAAAAAATTTGAAGATGATGGAGATCAAAGAAAAACACATAAAATGCTGGAGGAACTCAGTACAGTACAGTTCATGTTTCAGGCTGAAACCCTTCATCAGGACAGTATGTGACCACGTGTACACACTGTGACCATTGGGGGACACTAAGCAAATGCATATACAGTCGGCCCTCCTTATCTGCGAGTTCCGCATGCGCAAATTCAACCAACCGCGAATCGAGAAAACCCGGAAGTGCTCTTCCTGCACTCATTGTTTGAGCATGTACAGACTTTTCTTGTCATTATTCCCTAAACAATGCAGTATAACAACTATTTACATAGCATTTACATTGTATTAGGTATTATAAGTAAAGTAGAGATGATTTAAAGTATACGGGAGGATGTGCGTAGGTTATCATGGATCGGGATCAAAAAAAATATCAGTTCCCTTACTCAGTAAGTCGGAACAGCTACATCCAGTATTATATAGTGTCAGTTAGTCAAACGTTTGTCTTAGAAAACAGTATATGTTTTACCTTTCTATGCATATAAAACACTTAAGAAACATTATGTATTTCAATAATTAAACCACTGCATTGCTTAGTAATAATTGTAGCTTACATTGGGGCTGGGCCTTTCTTACTTTATCCTTTAAAATTGTTCTGATCATTGACTGACCGTAGCCTAACACTTTTCCAAGACCGATGGCATTTTACCTCTTTCTGATCTCTTTATTATTTCCACTTTTTCAATTGTGATCGTGATTATTTTCGTGAACAGAAACACTGCCGATTCAGAGCTCCACCGGGTCCTAAAGACCACCGCTCTGAGACAGGTTAAAAAAGGACAGGGGTTCCGCTGGATCCTGAAGTCCACCTCACTCCAAAAGGTTAAATAAAGGACTTGAGCATCCACATTTTTTGGTATCCGCGAGGGGTCCCGGAACCAATCCCTCGCAGATAAGGAGGGCCGACTGTAAATACTGTGATCACTGGGGAGCACACTGAATAGCTGCATATATATGCAAACACAAGGAAATCAGTAGATGCTGGAAATTAAAGCAACACACACAAAATGCTGGTGGAACACCCACACACACACCTACCTAGTTCATAGCTATTTGCACTGTTGTCCTGTAAATTGTTGGTTACTATTGTGTTGTCTGTTATTGTATTGTCCTGTGCTTTATGCTTGTCACTGAACCACAATCAATTCTGGTCTGTTTCACATACTGGCAATAAAGTGATTCTGATTCTAAAATTCTAGAGAATATAGGGTCAATGGCTTATTCTCAAAGATCAACAACACTTCACTCGCACCCTCCCCCCCATGCATTCATACTCACCATCCCCATTCCAACAATTAATTGGGCCTTACGGGCTCTTTGGGCCAGAAAGGGGGTGTTACCTTTCTGTAGCTCCTAATAAGGGACAGCACAGCAATGTAGGGATTAGCGTAACATTATTACAGCGCCAATTAGGGGTTCAATTCCCTCTGCTATCTGTCACGTTCTCCCTGTGACTGTATGGATTTCCTCCGGATGCTCCTGGATCCTCCCACATTCCAAAGACGCATTGGCTAGTAGATGAATTTCTCACATGGTATAACTGGCACAGGCACATTGGGCTGGAGGGGCCTGTTACTCTGCTGTATCTCTAAATAAAATAAAACACAGAACATAGAAGAGTCCAGCACAGGAACAGTCGCTTTGGTCCACAATGTTATGCTGAATCAATGAAATTAGTAAAAAAAAAGTCAGCTAATCTCTTCTACCTATACAATGTACATATCCTTTCATATCCCTCACATTCATGTCTCTCTCTCATGTCATAATTATCTGGATAGACAGGGTCTGATTAGGAACAGTCAACATGGATTTGAGCGTGGAAGGTCATGTTTGACAAATCTTATTGAATTTTTTGAAGAGGTTACGAGGAAAGTTGACAAACGTAAAGCAGTGGATATTGTCTATATGGACTACAGTAAGGCCTTTCACAAGGTTCCACACAGAAGGTTAGTTAGGAAGGTTCAATTGTTAGGTATTAATATTGGAGTAGTAAAATGGATTCAACAGTGGCTGGATGGGAGATGCCAGAGAGTAGTGGTGGATAACTGTTTGTCAGGTTGGAAGCCAGTGACTAGTGGTGTGGCACAGGGATCTGTACTGGGTCCAGTGTTGTTTGTCATATACATTAATGATCTGGATGATGGGGTGGTAAATTGGATTAGTAAGCATGCAGATGATACTAAGGTAGGTGGCGTTGTGGATAATGAAGTAGGTTTTCAAAGCTTACAGAGAGATTTCGGCCAGTTAGAAGAGTGGGCTGAACAATGGCAGATGGAGTTTAATGCTGATAAGTGTGAGGTAGGAATAATCCAAGTAGGACATACATGGTAAATGGTAGAGCATTGAAGAATGCAGTAGAACAGAGTGATCTAGGAATAATGGTGCATAGTTCCCTGAAGGTGGAATCTCATGTGGTTAGGGTGGTGAAGAAAGCTTTTGGAATGCTGGCCTTTATAAATCAGAGCACTGAGTATAGGAATCGGGATGTAATGTTAAAATTGTACAAGGCATTGGTAAGGCCGAATTTGGAGTATTGTGTACAGTTCTGGTCACCGAATTATAGGAAAGATGTCAACAAAATAGAGAGAGTACATAGGAGATTTACTAGACTGTTACCTGGGTTTCAGCACCTAAGTTACAGGGAAAGGTTGAACAAGTTAGGTCTTTATTCTTTGGAGCATAGAAGGTTGACGGGGGGCTTGATAGAGGTATTTAAAATAACGAGGGGGATAGATCGAGTTGACGTGGATAGGCTTTTTCCATTGAGAGTAGGGGAGATTCAAACAAGAGGACATGAGTTGAGAGTTAGGGGGTAAAAGTTTCAGGGTAACATGAGGGGGAATTTCTTTACTCAGAGAGTGGTAGCTGTGTGAGACGAGCTTCCAGTAGAAGTGGAAGAGGCAGGTTCGGTATTGTCATTTAAAGTAAAATTGGATAGGTATATGGACAGGAAAGGAATGGAGGGTTATGGGCTGAGTGCAGATCGGTGCGACTAGCTGAGAGTAAACGTTTGGCATGGACTAGAAGGGCTGAGATGGCCTGTTTCCGTGCTGTAATTGTTATATGAACATCTCTGAAAAGACTCCAATGTTTCTGCCTCTGCTACCAGCCCAGACAGAGCCTGCTAGGAACCCACCACTTGTCCCTCACATCTCCTTTGAACTTACCCCCTCACCTTAAATGCATGCCCTCTGATATTAGACATTCCAACCGTTGGAAAAATATTGCCTGTCTGTCTATGCCGCTCATAATCTTATAATGATAATACAAGCTAATATAAATAATCGTTCAATGCAGTTTGGCACTTCCATTGTATCCTGGACAAAAGACTATCTGACTGACAGACCACAGTTTGTGTGTCAGATATGGCTTTCAGCAGCACTGGGAACTGTTTACCATGTACATCTTGGATATTTGATACAACCATGAATCATGTCATCTGCAGAAATTCTCTGATGATTCAGCAATAGTTAGGTGTATTAAGGGAGGATGGGAAGATGAAAACAGGGCCCCGGTGGAGGACTTTGTCAAATGGTGCAAGCTGAATCATCTGTAGCTCAACATCAGTAAAACAAAGGAGATGTTGATGGACCTTAGGAAGAATAAGCAACACACAAAAGTACTGGAGGAACTCAGCAGGTCAGGCAGCTTCTATGGAAAAAAGGTAGTCGACATTTCAGGCCAAGACCCTTTAAGCCTGCATTGCTCCCTGTTACTATTGATGGCGAGGATGTGGATGTGGTGAAGACCTACAAGTATCTGAGGGTGCGTGCAGATAACGGGGTTGAGTGCAGCACCGACACAGAGGCAGAGTACAAGAAGGGCTAGAGTCGCCTCTACTTCTGGAGGAGACTGAGAGTCTTTGGAGTGTGCAGGCCTTTCCTTCACATGTTCTACCAGTCTGTTGTCACCAGTACAATGCTCTTTGCAGTGGCTGGTGTGCTGGGGCAATGGCATCAACTTGGGTAATACCTACAGGCTCAACAAACTGATTAGAAAGGAGTCAAACTGGAGTGTGGTAGAACAAAGAACCCTACAGAATATCCTTGCAATTCTGGACAAGGTTTCTCATCTTCTGCATATTGCCTGTGCTGAAGAGGGGAGCATTTTATAGTAATAGACTAAGACAACTGCGTAACTCCAAAGAGCGCTATATGAGGGCATTCTTACCCTCGGCCATTAGGCTCTAATTAGGTTAATTCATTATAATTAACCTATAGCTGGGAAAGTGATGAACCCCTCCTGTTAAACTGTTTGAGGTAACTTTTTTTTTTATTCTCTCTTACTTCTCTTCTAATATTTATATCTGTGCACTTGTAATGCTACTGTGACACTGTAATTACCTTTGGGATCAATAAAGTATCTATCTGCAGACCTCTATCAGATCTCCCTTCAGCTTCCATCACTCCAGAGAAAACAACCCAAGTTTGTCCAACCTCTCGTTATAGCATATGCCCACTAAACCAGGCAACGTCCAAGTAAGCTCTGCTGCACACTCTCCAATGCCTCAACACCCTTTCTATAATTACGTTAAATTCCCTCGCTGTCCGTGACAGATCTGAAACTGTTAAGATAGTATCTCAATATTGCTAAACCAATAACCAAGCCACAGAACCACCACACTCATTGTGGCCGCTATTAAAGTGTGTATGGGAGAGTCAGTTTTAACCAAATCCAAGACAAGGGAGTTTATCACTCCCATACTAGCTACTCTGCATTGGCTCCTTATTTCTTATAGAATTGATTTTAACATTCTCTTAATGGGCTGAGACTGAAGTACATCACAGAATCACTTCTGTTTTATAATCCTGCTTGAGCTCATTGGTCTTCTTATGTGGGTCTCTTCAAACAATCTCCCTCAAAAGATAATTGTCAGGTCAGCTTTTTTGAACTACGCTCCTAAACTGTGGAATTCAATACGCAAAACTATAAGGGATACAGTACAGACTCAGTTGATACTTTAAACACCAGATCAAAAACTGTTTATTTTACATGTTTATCTTCATGTTTGTACTTTATCCTTTTGTAAATCAAGGGAATCAAGGGATATGGGGACAAGGCAGGGACTGGGTATTGATAGTGAATGATCAGCCATGATCTCAGAATGGCGGTGCAGACTCGAGGGGCCGAATGGTCTACTTCAGCACCTATTGTCTATTGTAAAGCACTCTGAACTACACTGCCTGTGTTCTATAAATGTTATTATTATTTATATTCCTATGTCGAGTTTCACAGTTGCAATCCATTAACATGAGTTCCATCAGCTGTTAGTCTATTTATGATTAATTCTCAACACTATCAACTGTTTGTTGATTTTCGGCAGATGAACCTTAGTGCTTATCTTTCAAATCTCTCCGTGACCTTGTCTTCTGGGTAGCGTAGTGGTTCGCGTTAGTGAACACTGATCAGGGCTCGATTCCTGCCGCTGCCTTCAAAGAGTTTCTACACTTTCTCCGTGATGCATGGGTTTCCTCCAACATGCGGTTGGGGTTAGGGTAAATTGTGGGCATGCTATGTTAGCACTGGAAGCGTGACACACTTGTGGGCTGTCCACAGTGACCCTCGGAGAATTGATTTGATGCAAACAATGCATTTCACTGTATGTTTCAATGTACACATGACAAATCAAGCTAATCTTTCACGACTAAAACTCTCCAAATCTCTGCACTCGTTTGATTCCTGCCTCTTGCTTCTTTGACAACGCTATTAGCTTGCTGTTCTAAAATTCCACTCTGTGCAGTGTTAAATTTTTTTGAGAATTGCACGTGAAGTATTTTGAAACTTTTTACCATATTAAAGTACTGAATAAATGCAAGTTAGAGGGATGACCAGAGAGCATATTCTATACAAACAGAACTTTGTAGCTACTAAACACTGCCAGCAACTGCTGAAACAACAAAGGTCTGCAACAGGTGACATACAGCACGTACACAGAAAGGGACTGGAATGAGAGGCTGGATTTTGGCTAGCAATAGAACATAGAACTTTACAGCACAGTACAGGCCCTTCAACCCAACTTTTAATCTACTCCAAGATCAATCTAACTCTTCCTCCTCCACAGCCCTCCATTTTTCTATAACCTACGTGCCTACAAAAGAGTCTCTTATATGTCCTTAACATACCTGGCTGTACCACCACCCCTTGCAGTGTGTTCCATGCACTTACCACCCTGTGTAAAAAAAGACTATCACTAACTTCACCCCTACACTTTCCTCCAATTACCCTAAAATAATGCCCCCTCGTATTAGCCATTGTCACCCTGGGAAAATAGTACTGGCTTGTCCATTCTGTACCTCTTATCCTACACACTATCAAGTTACTTCTCATCCTCCTTCACTCCAAAGAGAAGAGCCCAGCTCACTTAACCTTATCTCATTAGACTTGTTCTCTAATCCAGGCAGCATCCTGGTAAATCTCCTCTGCATCCACTCTAATCCAGGCAGTATCCTGGTAAATCTCCTCTGCACCCTCTCTAATCCAGGCAGTATCCTGGTAAATCTCCTCTGCACCCTCTCTAATCCAGACAGTATCCTGATAGATCTCCTCTGCATCCACTCTAATCCAGGCAGCATCCTGGTAAATCTCCTCTGCACCCTCTCTAATCCAGGCAGTATCCTGGTAAATCTCCTCTGCATCCACTCTAATCCAGGCAGTATCCTGGTAAATCTCCTCTGCATCCACTCTAATCCAGGCAGTATCCTGGTAAATCTCCACTGCATCCACTCTAATCCAGGCAGTATCCTGGTAAATCTCCTCTGCATCCACTCTAATCCAGGCAGTATCCTGGTAAATCTCTGCACCCTCTCTAATCCAGGCAACATCCTGGTAAATCTCCTCTGAACTCTCTCTCTAAAGCTTTCACATCCTCCCTATAGTGAAGGGACCAGAAGTGAACACATATTCCAAGTGTGGTCCAGCCACATTAAAAACATTTTCTCAAGACTGAATGGGGCTGTGGCAATATAAATTAAAAGACAAATTTAAAAGTTGCACAAGAAATTTTACGAAAAAAATATATATCACTAACTGAACCCCTGAGGTTTGAGCCTCAGCAGAGGCAGAGTGTTTGTGTCCTTGAGCAAGGCATCAGTGGCGTGGAGAGGGGAAGGCCTGCAGCTTACACGCACACGCACCTCATTGTAAGTAGCAAGGAAAAGAGTTTTTTGCCCAGAACTTATAAATAGAAACACGAGATAGAATATTGTGTAATTAGTTCCGGCCCAAAAATACAAGAGATATGATGTCTTTGTAGAGAGTAATCCGGAAACACACAAAATGTTGGAGGAACTCAGCAGGACAGACAGCAGCTATAGAAAAAAAAACATGTCAACTGTTTACTCTTTTCCATAGATGCTGCCTGGCCTGCTGAGTTCCTCCAGCATTTTATGTGTGTAACTCTATTCATAGATGCTGCCTGACCTGCTGAGTTCCTCCAGCATTGTGTGTGTGTTGCTCTGGACTTCCAGCATCTGCAGATTTTCTCTGGTTTGTAAATGAACTGGAAATGATATGTCGATTTCCCTGTTTTTTTTTTGTACTGTAACTGGTTCAGGACAGGGCAGTAGTGAAACTGATTGAAGAAATATCCTGCAGGGCTGTGTGGAAAAGAAAGGGGAATTAAATTGTTCTTCTGTACCATAAAACAGAAACATTATTTTCTCCTTTCCACAGATACTGCTTCACATGGTTTTTTCAGAACTTCCTGATTTAAAAATCAAAAAACCACAGAGTTTGGAAACGTGAAATTGTAAACAAAAGTTTCTGGGAGCAATGAAGTCTCCCAGAATTATTTATGGAGCAAGACCAAGCAGAAACAGAGAAACAAATTGCTTTTCTTTCTCTCCCCATACACACATTTCTACAGATGTACTGTGGAGAGCATTTTAACTGGCTGCAACCTATCTGGTATGGAAGGGCCATTGCACAGGGTTGGAAAAAGCTGCAGAAAGTTGCAAACACAGCCACCTCAATCACAGGCACTCGCCTCCCCAGCATCCGGGACACCTTCTAAGGGCAAAGCCTCAAAAAAAGGCAGCATCCATCATTAAGGACGCCCATCACCCAGGACATGCCCTCTTCTCATTGCTACCATCAGGGAGGAGGTACAAGAGCCTGAAGACACACACTCAATGATTCAGGAACAGCTTCTTTCCCCTCCGCCATGATTTCTGAATAGACAAGAACCCATGTACACTATTTCACATTTTTTCTTTTTATTTTGCTCTCTTTTTGCAATACTTAATTTAAAAATTTAAAATACATTTCTTATTATTACTTAACACTTCGTAATTATCAACTGTAACATACTGTTGCCACAAAACAAATTTCCGACATATGCCAGTGACATTAAGCCAGATTCTGAATCACTAACTGCTCTACTCAGTATATACAGATTTTTTGTAGTAATTCTATGATTTTGCGAAGAACCGTTGCCACGCACAAAAAAAAATCAACTTTCTCGGGGATAATAAACATTTTGCAACTGCGTCAGATTTCCGAACGGTCCATGAACTGATATTCCTCTTTTGCCTTATTCCCTTAGGTTTTGGAACTTAAAGTACATTCTATGGTTGCACTGAATTGCTGTCGCTAAACAGCAAACTGGTTAGATTTCAATTCCAGTCCGCTCACCCTGCGCACAGAAGTTTGAATGGACAGTTCAAAGTACAAGGCTTACACCCAGTGCCAACTCAGCCCTGTCAAACGTTGTCCGAACTAGAGCAGAGAGTGGGTTATTTCGCTTATTCGACACTGAACAAGTAGTTAGAGAAGACATTTAGAGAGACTGACACACCTCTGAGCAGAGACATCTTACTGCGACTTCCAGCTCAGTCTTCACAGCAAGCCCTTCACTCCGGACACCACATTCAATCCGCTTCTGTTTCACCACCGTAAATAAATCAGTACAGAACAAAACCAGAGCTAGAAAATAAAGTACATATTTTTGAAGACAGTTAGTGATTAATTCAGTTGGTTTTTACGTAAACGTTTTTGACGAAAGTTCCAATGGGTTGAAAGGACTACCCGCCTATGGAGGACGCTAGCTCATCCGCACCAACCAATAGATAAGGCGCTTACTCGTCTGCGCAGCTGTTTTGATAGAGGGTTGGGTGGAGATATTGATTGACATGCAAACCAACCAATAGATAGCGGCCGAAAGGGAGGGCGCGTATACTACTTTTCTGCGCATGCTCACTGTTCAGCGGGGCAAGTTTTAGTAGCGGGCGGAGGAGAGGTAGGTCGAGGTCTGGTGAGGAGCTTTTTAAATGTGGATCGTTACCTGAGAGAAGCCGAGTCAATGCTTCTCGATGAAGAAATGGATTCATACTGAAATGGGGGAGTGATCGAGGTTAGAATCCTTTCCCAAATGAACGTGGTCATTTTCCTTATATGATCGGGCCGCGTGTGTGAATGTGGAGCCCGAGATGATTTGAGGCAGTTCTGGCGATGGGACAAGTGTGTTCACTTTCTGCATTTAAGTAGACCAGACTCAAGTTTACTATCACTGACTCCCAGGGCGTGATTTCTGTTGTTTTTCGGGAGCGGTACAGTTAAAAAATACAAAATAAATCAATAGTGCCAAATTAATTCATGGGCTGTTCAGAAATTCGAAGTGGGGAGGGAAGAACTGACATCCTTTATTGTTAACTAGCTCTCACATTTTAAATACAAACTTCAGGAGAGGGGAAAGCAACGTGGGCCATATGTCACAGGTATCAGCTGCTCGTTTAGTTAAAATTGTCTATGCCTTGACGGGGCAACGATTAGTGTGGAAAGGGAACTTTAAAAGAGGTAGGTGTGCCAATCTGTACAAATGGTCAGTGATGACTAGCCCACTGCGCAATCTGAGTTCAAAATGAACTTTACTGATGGAATCAGTGCTGGAAAAGAAGTCTGAGGCCATGCAAAGAAACATGAGGCTAAAGATGAAAAACATAAATGTGCAGATATTGGAATTCTGCCAGGGTGCCATAGTAACGTGACAGTGTGATGCTATTACAGCTTAGGCCTTTGGAGTTCGGAGTTCAATTGTGACATCTGTAGGAAGTTTGTATGTTCTCCCTGTGGCTGGGTGAGTTTCCTCCAGGTGCTCATAGTACAAAGGCGTACTAGTTTTGTCTGATAATTGGTCATTGTGAATTGCCCCATGATTAGGCTGGGATTAAATCAGAAGATCGTTGGGCCAGAAAAGCCTTTTTTGTGCTGTCACTAAATATGCCTCTTGTACACGTTGATCAAGTCATGCAAGACTGTATGTAGCATGCAACATTAATAACCCAATTCCAGGGAGCAAATAAACTTTCTTTCGAGTGTTGAGATAGGTGAACAAAATCAGCTGATGAAGAGCCTTTATCTCCATAGTTCTCAGTTATTTGCAGAGATTTCCATTCTCTGCCAATTAATAAAATGTATGTACACTGTTGAAAATTGCAGTCTCTGACCTCTCACCTAATTACTGTGATAATCCACATGATAGTGTGGGGAAGTCTGTTTTATCAGTTTGACCTTTGTAGTTTGAATGTAAATGTGTTCATAAACAAGTACAAAGTGTATTTATTTAACCTCTGGCATAGCTTTTCCCAGTTTCAAAAATTACAATTTGTAAACATGGGTTTTAATGAAATTGATATGCCACAGAATACCAATCAGATTTATCCTACTAAATCTCTACACAAGTACCAACTTCATCAGTACAAGCAAATGTATTAGGAGAAGGGGTGGCCACTCAAACTCTACTCTGTTATTAAACAAAGATCATTGCTGGCTGTAACCACAACTCCACATTTCCAGCTAACAGAAGAACTTTTCACCCACTTGCTTATCAACAATACCTCTCTTCTCTGTCACTCTCTCCTTTGTCTCCTTACCTCTGAAGCAGATTATTTGAATATTTTCACCACTAGATACTTAAAAAAATCTCTGCTCTCTGTTATTTTTAAGCAGTGATCCTTTCCTCTTCATTTTCTCACATGAGGTAACAATTCAAGTTTATTATCATGGACATACACACCCAGGGTACAGATGGCATGAAATGTACTGTAGTTTTATGCAGGAGCAGCAAAATACACTTCAAACAGAGATAAAATTATCCGTCATGTCCTGTGATGACAGAAAATCTGTGTGGGAGAGTTTGAAGTGGAAAAGCCATTGCACTGTGGCAGATCCACTCTCTCATCCTCAGAAGTCCAGGTCCAGTGGTATGAACAAGCATCAGAAACTGGGATCTTCCTTGGTTTCAAAAGATGTTCATGAAATCTCCTGTGCCTTATCTTGCCCTTTGCTTTACACGGAGCATTACAGAACTGCCTTCCTGGTCATTAGATTTCACTGTAGGTCTCATCTGCCCAGTCTGTTGGAGCTGACTTCACATGCTAGGACAGGATTGTCCCTATGAGGCTGCTGGTTACCCTCATGTGCTTTAGCCTGCCTGATGAAGCAGTATACAGGGAAACTGCTTTCTCTGTTACAAACTGCTGCTTGGAGCCACAGGTGAGAGCTGAGTGTCTGGTGGGGCCCCAAAGGTGAGTGAGCTACCCCAGAATGGACACGACAAGCCCCTTCAGCAGAGGTGCTAGCCCTCCCTGGACACCCTGTGCACCTCAAATTATACATAACTGACAACAAAATAAGCAGAAAAAACAATAGTGCAAATTGGAGAAATGCGAGATTCTGCAGTTGCTAGAAACCCTGAGCAACACACAAAATGCTGGAGGAACTCAGCAAGTCAGGCAATATCATGGCTCAGTAGCGTAGTGGTTAGTATTATGCTATAGAGAGGCAGCTGTAAGATCGGGATCAATTCCTGCCACCGCCTGTAAGGAGTTTATGTTTTCCCCCGACCATGCAAGTTTCCTCCCACATTCCAAGGACGTTACGGTACAGGCAGGTTCAATATTGTCGTTTAAAGTAAAATTGGATAGGTATATGGACAGGAAAGGAATGGAGGGTTATGGGCTGAGTGCAGGTCGGTGGGACTAGGTGAGAGTAGAAGGGCCGAGATGGCCTGTTTCCGTGCTGTAATTGTTATATGGTTGCAGGTAAGTTGTGGGCATGCAATGTCAGAGCCGGAAGACTGGCGACACTTCTGGATTGCCCTTGGCTCATTGTCGGACTATATTGATCATTGACACAAACGGCACATTTCACTAATGTTTCAATATTTATACATGTGACAAATAAAGCTAATGGCTATCTTTAATCTCTTCTTTCCCTGTTTGCACAGACTGGGTGAATCATGGCCTGGTATGGAAACACCAATGCCTTTGAATGTAAAATCCTACAAAAGGTAGATAGGGCCCAGTACACCACGGGTAAAGCCCTCCCAACCATTGAGCGCATCTGCATGAAAACAGCATCCTTCATTAGAGATCCTCACCATCCAGGTCATGCTCTTTGCTCGCTGCTGTCATCAGGAAGGAAGAACAGGAGCCTGTGAACTCGCACCACCAGGTTCAAGAACAATTATTACCCCTCAACCATCAGGCTCTTGAACAGAAGGGGATAATGTGAGGGGCAAGTTTTTTACAGAGAGTGGTGGGTGTGGAATGGGCTGCCGGCATTAGTGGTGGAGGCAGATAGGATAGGGTCTTTTAAGAGACTCCTGGATAGGTACATGGAGTTGAGAAAAATAGAGGGCTATGGGTAATCCTAGGTAATTTGTAAAACAAGTACATTTTCGGCACAGCATTGTGGGCCGAAGGGCCTGTATTGTGCTGTAGGTTTTTTATGTTTCTAACTACACTCATGCCCCATCATTGAGATGTTTCCAACAACCATTGATCTCACTTTATGGACTCAATCTCATGTTCTTGTTATTTATTGCTATTTATTTATATTTTTATTTGCACAGTTTGTTTTCTGTAATCTGGTTGATCTTGTTATAGTTATTGTTATATAGATTTGATGAGTTTTCCCACAGGAAAATGAATATCATGATTGTATATGGTGTCATATATGTACATATTTTTATAATAAATTTACTTTGAGCTTCAGTGGCCTTGGTGATTCAGACTTGAGTTAATTTAAAATAAAAATATTCTAAACATTAGGGAAATTAAGGGATATGGGGATAGTGCAGAAAAATGGAGGAGAGGTAAATCAGTAGAACCAGCCTTAAAGGGCTTGGATGTATTACACTCTTAAGTCTCTCAGTCTTCATTTGATTCCTCCGTTACAGAAACCACATTTTCTGCACTAAATCCAAGCAAGAACAGCATTTCTTCTTCTCATCCATATTTCAGACCAGATGTTGCACTTATCTCAGACAATCTTGATTTTCTTAGGAAACAACAAGGAAAAATTTTAATTAAAAATTCCACCTGTCGTCTGTGGCTCAAGATATAGGTGGCCCTGATCTTCAAAGGAACCTTCTCTGTCCCTATCCACTCTTTTATTTTTAATAGAACTCTAGAACCACTTGGTTCCTTAAGGTTGTTATGGATGTGCGTGGTACTGGGGATGAACTCTCACTACTAATTAAATGCTCTCAACAGTGTGTGTCTCAAATAGCATCCGACAATCAAATCCAGCTCCTGGTGTTTAGCTACTAATCCCGATGGAACCATTTCTACTGACAGGAAATGGGTTACTGGTGCCTGGAAACCAATCACTTTGGGCAGATGGGGCTTGTCAGCCATTGTTGGCTGCTCATCTGGGAGAAGGAAAACTGACCTCAAACTTACACTGCCTTGAGGCTACACCTACTTATGGGGAAGTCTTTGGGAATGAACCCCGAGAAAAAATCTGGAGCTGGAGTCCCAAGGCAGCCTTACGTTGAGTTCAATGCTGATTGGCAATTCCTGCAACGCTGTAGATGCCAAACTGTATTGGTCTCTGCTTTGGATTCATCAGCTTCGTGGAGAGGGGGAGCCTGCTACATGGGTAACAGCTTGCTCTCCATATCACGTAGACAGCTGGAACGCAACATCTGTGGTTGACCCTGATCAAGGAGTACTTCCAGAACTACTTGGGATTTTCCTCAATTTTACCTGTCAGAATCGTCTCCCAGGTATAATCTTTCAGCCATGATTCAGTGATGCCTCCAACATCATACATGCCAATCTGTAACTGCTACAAGTTCATCTGCCTTTTTCTGTATATTGTACTATACATTCAAACATAACACCTTCTATCCTGTATTCACCCTTTTCAATTTTGTCTGCCTTTTACATTGGATCTCATCCTGTTGACTGCAATTTTACCTTATCATCAGCTCCTTGCTAGGAGTCTCACTACTGTTGCGTATCCCGTAACTGGATAACTTACCAGCAAAGATAGAGGTCCGTTGAAGTCTGATGTCACTATTTTCAAACGTTTTTATTTATAAAGGGGCACAAAAGTAAGGTTAATACAAACATTCAGATAATGCACGTCGTCAATACTCAATCTAAAGCGCGGGTATAGTAATAATCATCATTAAGAAGTGAGCTCTACTGTTGTCTAGGGGTTAATAGATTGTCCATTGGAAATATAAAAGTCACTCAGAAGTCTGCAGACTTTAGCCTTTCGGGGAATCGCCGGGTTTCACGTGTTTTAGAGGGATCGGTGAAAAACGGAAAAAACTTGCCCGGGTCTTTATGAAGCCACTCCGTTAAATCAGGGGAGCGTTGGTCTCCCTGTTGTTAGTTCGAAGTCCTTCTCGGTATTATCAGCCACCCGCTCCCCAGGCAAAGGAGTTAGGAGCACACGTGGCGTTGAATGGCTTCCAGCTATTACGGGAGCGCTGAGCGAGTGTGTCCTTCTGGTGCGTCACTGGGGTACTGCCTCCTGCAGTCCCCTTTTATCTTGACTTGCAGAGTTGTAGATGTCCATCAAAGTAGGGTGATGTAATCCCCACCCCCACATTGCCCGAGGGTGTCCATATCCATGGTAGCTGTCACGTAGCAGGGACATGCACGTCACACAGGTGCCTCTAAGAACAATGGCCAAAACCGTTGCATTGTCTCTCACTTCCTGGGTCCAAGACCCGAATTAATAGCGATCTTGCGATTCTCCGGAAGGAGGGGGCTGCTCCCGCCCCTTCTGCCCCTCAGAGCTGTGGTACATTCATAACACTACACATTGCCTCTTTTGTAAACCAACTACCTCATCTTCAGCACAATCACTCCGGTTCCCATCCCCTGCCAAATTAGCTTAAACCCTCCTGAACAACTCTAGCCAAACTGATATTGGATTCCAGTGTAACCTGCTACTTTTATACAGGTACCTTCCCCAGAAGAGATCCCAATGATCCATAGATCTGAACCCCTGCCCCCCTGCACCAGTTCCTCAGCCACACAATCACCTGCCAAATCATCCTTTTCTTACCCTCACTGGCACGTGGCACAGGCAGCAATCCAGAGGTTACAACCCTGAAGGTCCTGTTTCTCAGCTTTCTACCTAGCTCTCTAGAATCTCTCTTCAGAACCTCCTCACCATGTCTACCTGTGCCATTGGTGCCAGTATGTACTAAGACTTCTGGCTGCTCACCTTGCCCTTGAGAATGCCATGGACAGGATCTGAGACATTCCTGATCCTGGCGGTAGGGAGTCAACATATCATCCCAATGTCTCTAGTGTCCACAGATCCTCGTCTCTGTTCCTCTGACTAAGGAATCTCCTATCAACACTGTAGCCTCTTTACCTTTCTTCGCTTCTGAGCCATAACACCAGACTCAGTGCCAGAGATCCAGTCACTGTGGCTCCCCCGGTCGGTCATACCCTTCAATTGTATCTTATTATTGAGGGGAATGGCCGCAGGTGTACTGTGCACTGGCTGTGCATTTCCCCTCCTGACAGTCACCCAGTTACCCGTCTCCTTCATCCCAGAGCCTGTAGCTCCTGTCTTATCACCTCCTCATTCTCCTGTATGAGTCAAAAGGCATTGAGCTTATAAGGTATTGTAAGAAATTGGTCAAAACACATGGAATGTTATGAGAAGTTTTGAACCACTGAACTAAGGATGTGCTGGCATTGGAGAAAGTTCAGAGATTCATGAGAATGATCCAGGGAATGAAAGGGTTAACATATGAGGAGCATTTGATAGCTCTGGGCTGGTACTCACTAGAGTTTAGAAGAATGAGGAGTGTTGGGGGGGGGGGGAGGAAATCTTATTGAAACACTATAAATAGAGTTCCCTATAGTGGGGGGGGGGATGTTCTAGGACGTGGGCAAAGCCTCAGAATAGAGTGATGAACCTTTAGAAGTTCAAGGTAAATTACTGAAGTAAATATATGTCACTGTATACAACCCTGAGATTCATTTTTTTGTGGGCATACACAATAAATACATACTAGAATTAATGAAAGACCGCACCAATTTGGACGATCAGCAATTGTGCAAAAGGCAACAAGCTGTGCAACTACAAAAGAAAGAAAAAATAATAAATAAATAAGCAATAAATATTGAGAATATGAGATGAAGAGTCCTTGAAAGTGAGTCCATAGGTGCGAGGACATTTCAATGATGGACAAGTGAAGTTGAGTAAAGTTATCCCCTTTGGTTCAAGATCCTAATGGTTGAGGGGTAATAACTGTTCCTGAACCTGGTGGTATGAGTCCTGAGGCTCCTGTACCTTTTTCCTGATGGCAGCAGCGAGAAGAGAGCATGGCCGGGATGTTGGGGGGTCCTTGATGATGGATTCTGCTTTCCTACAACAACGTTCCAAGCAGATGTGCTCAATTGTGGGAGAGCTTTACCTGTGAAGGACTCGGCTGTATCCAGTATTTCTTGTAGGATTTTCCATTCAAAAGCCTTAGTGTTTCCATTACCAGACTGTGATGCAGCCAGTCAATAGGAGTCACTCTCCACCACACATGTATAGAAGTTTGTCAAAGTTTTAGATGTCATTTAAAATCTTCATAAACTCCTAAGGATGTAGAAGTGCTGCATGCTTTCTTCGTCATTGCACTTATGTGCTGGGCCCAGGACAGGTCTAACATGATAACACCAAGGAATTTAAAGTTGCTGACTCCGTCCGACTCTGATCCTCTGAA
This sequence comes from Hypanus sabinus, assembly GCF_030144855.1. Classification (NCBI taxonomy): domain Eukaryota; kingdom Metazoa; phylum Chordata; class Chondrichthyes; order Myliobatiformes; family Dasyatidae; genus Hypanus; species Hypanus sabinus. The sequence continues at coordinate 103,087,285 of NC_082719.1, read as the reverse complement.
GAGGATTGGCTCATGGACCTCTGGTTTCCTCCTCCTGAACTAATAATCAGCTCCTTGGTCTTGCTGACATTGAGTAAGGAGGAGTTGTTGTGACACCACTCAGTCAGATTTTGAATCTCCCTCCTACGTGCTGATTTGTCACCATAAGATATAGGAGCAGAATTAGGCCATTTGACCCATTGAGTCTGCTCTTCCATTTTATCATGGCTGATCCATTTTTCCCCTCAGCCACTATTTCCTACCTCCCCTCCCCCCATTGTATCTCTTCATGCCCTGACTAATTAATAATCTATCAATCTCTGCATTAAATATACATAAAGTCTTGGCCTCCACATCTCCCTGTGACAAAGGATTCCTCAGATTCACACTTTCTGGCTAAAGTAATTCCTCATCTTCATTCTAAAAGGACTCCTCTTAGACTCTCCCACCACAAGAAACATCATATCCACAGCCACTCTATCAAAGCCTTTCACCATTTGATAGATTTCTATGAGGTCACCCCTCATTCTTCTGAATTCCAGTAAATACAGTTCCAGAGACTCTTCATATGACAAGTTATTTAATCCAGGTATCAATTTCAAAGGTCACCACCTTTGATTCGGCCTACAACAGTGGTGTCATTAGCAAACTTAAAGATGGCAGAACTGTGCTTAGCCACACGGTCATAAGTGTACAGCGAGCAGAGCAGGGCTCTAAACATAGTTTAGAGATGAAGAGGAATTTCTTTTGCTAGAGTGTGCGAAATCTGTAGAATTCATTGCCACAAGATGGCTGTGGAAACCAAGTCATTGGGTATATTTAAACCGGAGGTTGATAGGTTCTTGATTAGTTAGGACATCAAAGATTATGAGGAGAAGGCAGGAAAATGAGGTTGAGAGGGATAATAAAACAGCCATGATTGAATAGCAGAGCAGACTTTGATGGGCCAAATGGCATCATTCTGCTCTGGTATTTCACAGTCAAATCTGCAGAGAAACACATGGAGTTGCCTCTTCAGAATTTTGTCAAACATCCACCAAAGTTATATTTTGAAGAATTTGCCGCAAAGATCCCACACCAGTGTTGCTGCTGCAATTCCCTGTCCAAACAGGGATGTCACTGTAGGACAGATGTTGAAGACGCAGAATTTTTACAGTGACATGAATATGTCTGAATTTGAGTAAGCAAACAGAGTAACGAAGGAAGAAAAACAAAGTGAGGTATGTCTGCACGATCTAATTCTCTAGCAGAGGAAGACATTTCAGTGAAGGACATGGATAGCAAGTCATGTCAGAATGGCCGAGTGGTCTAAGGCGCCAGACTCAAGGAATAAAGTCCTTCTGTAATAAAGTGGGTGTTCTGGTCTCCAAATGGAGGCGTGGGTTCAAATCCCACTTCTGACATGAAATTTTGGGCAGTGGAGTGGAGTTTGAACATTCTCCCTGTGACGATCAGTGGTAGAACTGAGAATATGAGGAGAATAAAAATGACATTATGGTGTAGGAGTAGTTATTCTCAATATGGTCAATCGATATGGTCTATTTCCATGTTCGGTACCACAATAGCCTAGTGGTTAGTGTGACACTTCTACAGCTTGGGGCAATGCAGAGTTCAATTCCACTGCCATTTGTATGAAGTTTTTATATTCTCCCTGTGACCATGTGGGTTTCTTCTGGGTGCTTCAGTTTCTTCAGACAGTCCAAAGATGTACTAGTTAATAGGTTAATTGGTCACTGTGAATCGTCTTGTGATTAGGCTAGTGTTAATAGATGGGTTGCTAGGTAATGTGGCTCATTGGGCCAGAAGGGCTAGTCCACACATTGTTTCTAAGTAGTAAAGAAATAAAAAAATAATTTCACCACATATGGCATGTTTACTGCAGTCTAGAGGGATGGGGTTGAAAGGGATAATAAATCAGTCATGATGGAATGGAGGAGCAGACTCGATGGACCAAATGGCCTAATTCTGCTTGTATGTCTTATCATTTTTACTCAGTGGGGTAAGAGTATAATTTTCCCTCCATTTTTCTTTTATCCATGTGCCCAAGTGTTTCTTAAATGTCCCTACGGTATCTGCCTCTGTCACCACCCTTGGCAACATGTTCTATGCACCCACCTGTCTCTGTGTAAAAAACTTACCTCTGATAATTCCCCCTATACTTACCTCCAATCACCTTAAAATTATGTCCATATTAGCCACTTCCACCTGGGAAAAAGTCTCTTGCTCTCCACTCGATCATTGCCTTTTATCATCTAGTATATCTCTATCAAATCACCTCTCATCCTCATTCGCTCCAAAGAGAAAACAGCTTGCTCAGTCTATCCTCATAACGCATGCTCTCTAGTTCATCAGGATCCTGGCAAAATTCCCCTGTACCCTCTATCAAGCTTCCACATGCTTCCTGTAATAAATTGGTCAGAACTGAACACAATATTCTGAGTGTGGTCTAAACAGGGCGTTATAGAGCTGCAACATTACCTCATGGCTCTTGAACTCATGAACTGATAAAGGCCAACACACCCTATGTCTTCTTAACAACCTATTACATAACCTACACATTTGTTCTTAATGTTTATGCTTTAGGAATAGGAGGCTTTCTGCAAGATCTTTGAGAATTATTTTCTCTTCAGTTGAGATAACGTGTTATCTTCTTTGTTAAGCTTGACAGATATACAATTAGATTGCAGTTTATGCAATTAAAACATATTTAACATTCCTGAAAGTGGACTTTGCTCTTTCTTTGCTTCAGCTTCCTTATAATTAGGGTGTTCAGTAAATAACAAGATTATTCTATCACTGCATGATTGTATAATTATAAATAAGCATTTAATATCTCCTGGCTTACATTGTCGAATGTGCAGGCTGTGGGCTGTAATGAAACCTAAGAATTATTCTCTTAGATGCCCCCACCTGTTTTGATTTTATTTAGAGATGCAGCACAGTAACAGGCTCTCCCAGTCCAATGAGCCCATGCCATCCAATTACAATACTATGCAAAAGTCTTCACACCTTAGATATTTTATATGTCTTCAGATGGCATGACCTCCATAGAGCCCTGATCTCAACATCATCGAGGCTGTCTGGAATTACCTGGACAGATGGCCAAAGTCGCAGAACTCCAAGATGCTTGGAACAAACTACCAGCAGATTTTCTTATAAAACTGTATGATAGTGTACCAAAAAGAGCTGATGGTCACGCCAAATATTGATTTGATTTAGTTTATTTTACTGTTTACTGCTGTTTATAGCAACTTTTTTGATATTTAGACACTTTCATTCCATTATTTTTGAAAGCATCTTCACTTTTAAGATGTGCCTAAGACTTCTGCTCAGTACTGAATATCTATGCTCTGATTCAGATTCATTTATTTCAATCATATCTACGTAAGTTAATATGCAAGCCAGGGTAGTACAATATGGAGAACAAGCTTTTACCCATTCAGCAGGCTCCCCCTCACCACACAGCTGATGAGTTCAAAGGAATGGCAGAGACCGATACCGTTTAGCACCCGTAGATCTTTGGGGTTTACTTCCAAAGCCTTCCCTATGAGTGTGTATAGCTGCAAGACCGTGAACGTTTGAGATCAGAGTTTTCCTTCTCCCAGATGAGCTGCCAACCCTGGCTGTTGAACCAATCTGCCTGAAGCGACTGTCAGTAGAAACATTTCCACCAGGCTTCATAGCTAAGCCAAATTTGGTTGTCCTTCTCCTACCTGCGTACAGGTTACAGAGAATTTTTTGAGGATATGACTAAACACACTGATGCAGGTAGAGCAGTAGACGTAGTGTATATGGATTTCAGCAAGACATTTGATAAGGTACCCCATGCAAGGCTTATTGAGAAAGTAAGGAGGCATAGGATCCACGGGAACCTTACTTTGTGGATCCAGAATTGGCTTGCCCACAGAGGGCAAAGAGTGGTTATAGACGGGGCATATTCTGCATGGAGGTCAGTTGCCAGTGAGGTGCCTCAGGGATCCGTTCTTCTCTTCGTGATGTTTATAAATGACCTGCATGAGGAAATGGAGGGATGGGTTAGTAATTATATTGATGACACAAAGGTTGGGTGTGTTGTGGGTAGTGTGGAGGACTGTCAGAGGTTACAGTGGGACATTGATATGATGCAAAACTGGGCTGAGAAGTGGCAGATTGAGTTCAATACAGATAAGTGTGACGTGGTTCATTTTGCTAGATCAAATATGAAGGCAGAATATAGTATTAATGGTAAGACTTGACAGTGTGGAGGATCAGAGGTATCTTGGGGTCCAAGTCCATTAGACACTCAAAGCTGTTGCGCAGGTTGACTGTGTGGTTAAGAAAGCATAGGGTACATTGGCCTTCATCAACTATGGGAGTGAGTTCAAGAGCCTAGAGGTAATGTTACAGCTATATAGGACCCTGGTCAGACTCCACTTCAAGTATTGTGCTCAGTTCTGGTCGCCTCGCTACAGGAAGGATGTGGAAACTGTAGAAAGGGTGCAGAGGAGGTTTACAAGGAAGTTGCTTGGATTGGGGAGCATGCCTTATGAGAATAGGTTGAGTGAACTCGACCTTTTCTCCTTGGAGAGACAGAGGATGAGAGGTGACCTGATAGAGGCGTATAAGATGATGAGAGGCATTGATCATGTGAACAGTCAGAGGCTTTTTCCCAGGGCTGAAATGGTTGCCACAAGAGGACACATATTTATGGTGCTGGGGGGTAAGTACAGAGGAGATGTCAGGGGTAAGTTTTTTACACAGAGAGTGGTGAGTGCGAGGAATAAGGTATCAGCGACGGTGGTGGAAGCGGATACGACAGGGTCTTTTAAGAGACTCCTGGACAGGTACATGGAGCTTAGAAAAGTAGAGGGCTATGGGTAAGCCGAAGTAATTTCTAAAGTAAGTACATGTTTGGCACAGCATTGTGGGCTGAAGGGCCTGTATTGTGCTGCAGGTTTTCTACGTTTCTGTTATATTCTTTCTTTTTTTTCATTTGCTTAGTTTGTTGTATTTTGCATACCAGTTAACACAAAATTTGGTGAGGTCTTTCATTGATTCTGTTATTGGATATATTGAGTATGCCCTCAAGAAGACGATTGTCAGGGTTGTATATAGTGATATATTTGTACTTTGATAATAAATTTACTTTGACCTTTGAAGGCCAGGAGTTGGACTTGGTTGTCAGTGGCTATTTGAGATAGGTGCCATTGGGAGCACTTAATAGATATTGGAAGCTTATCCCTTCTACCACACCCCAGTGATAACAACCTGGAGGAACTAATTCTGCTCCAATGTCTTATGGTCTTCTTGTGTTCATGTTTAGTTAAACATCAAGATTGAAACTGAACCAGAAACCAGCTAGGATATTGGCTGTCTTATTCCCTGCTGCAGTTAAATGCAAATTACTTTTTATGTTTATTGCAGTGATGAGAGAAGAACTCTGTATGCGCCATGCAAAATTATTAATTGAGAAAGAACTTCACTGCACAAGGACCTGCTCACTTCACCAAGTCTATTATCTTCATTATTAAACATATAAAATGATGCTTAGAATGAGAAAAATTAATTTGCTGCCATCAGGCTAGCTCTTACAAATGAGACATGTACAAATTACAGTCAGGGACCACCTAATTTATTCATTGTTGTTCCCATTTTCTTTGGAAATGAGTAATGAGGAGTACTCCCAACCACACTATCATTTCCTGTCAGAGTCACCTGATGTACAGCTGTGGCCAGCCATGACTATATGGCTAGGCACAGCTGAAATGGCATCTATAAATTTACAGACAATACAGCTATTGTTGGACAATTTTAGTTGGTAATGAGGACATGTACAGGAGCAAGATAGATCAGCTGGTTAAGTGGTGTTGCAACAACAACCTTGCACTCAGTAAGATCAAGGAATTGATGGTGGACTTGAGGAAGAGGAAGTCAAGGGAACACACACCAGTCCTCATCGAGGGATCAGAAATGGAAAGGGTGAGCAGTTTCAAGACCCTGGGTGCCAACATCTCTGAGGATCTATCCTGGGTCCAACATAATGATACGATTACAAAAAGGCATGACAGCAGCTATATTTCATTAGGAGACTTAGTATGTCACCTGATAGGATCTGAAAAACCTGCTGAAAATTGTGAACTCTGCTAGCTCCAACATGGGCACTAGCCTACCCAGAATCCAGGACAATGCCTCAAAAAGTGGCATCCATCATTATACACACCCAACACTCAGGATATGCCCTTTTCTCATTGCTACCATCAAGGAGGTGGTACTCTCTGAAGGCAATCTCTCAACATTTCAGGAACAGTTTCGTCCCTTTTGTCATCAGATTTCTGAACGGACAATGAACCCATGAACACCACTTCAGTAGTTACTTTCCTCTCTTTTTGCACAACTTATTTACTTTAATTTTCTTTCATTAGTACTTATTGTAATTTATAGTTTTTATCATTATGTGTTGCAATGTACTACTGCTGCAAAACAACAAATTTCACGACATATGGCTTTCCTGTTTCATCATGGCTGATCCAATTTTCATCTCAGCCCCAATCTCTTGCCTTTTCCCCGTATCCCTTCGTGCTCTGACCAATCAAGAATCTATCAACCTCTGCCTTGAATATACATAAAGACTTGGCCTGCATAGCTGCTGGTGTCAAAGAATTCCACAGATTCACCACTCGCTGGCTAAAGAAATTCCCCCTTATCTCTATTTTAAAAGGACACCCCTCTATTCTGAGGCTGTGTCCTCTGGACTGAGACTCTCCCACCATAGGAAACATCCTCTCCACGTTCACTTTATCAAGGCCTTTCACCATTCGATAGGTTTCAATGAGGTCACCCCTCATTTTTCTGAATTCCAGTGAATACAGGCTCAGAGCCATCAAACTCTCTTTATATGACAAGCCATTCAATCCTGGAATCATTTTCATAAACCTCCTTTGAATCCTCTCCAGTTTCAGCACATTTCTTAGATAATGTTATTCCTTTCTAAGATAAGGGGCCCAAAACTGCTCACAATGCTCCGTGAGGCCTCACCAGTGCTTTATAAAGCCTCAACATTACATCCTTGCTTTTATATTCTAGTCCTCTTGAAATGAATGCTAATATTGTATTTGCTGACCTCACCACTGAATCAACCTCCAAATTAACCTTTAGTGAATCCCAAGTCTCTTTGCCCTCAGTTTTTTGTATTTTCTCTCCATTTAGAAAATAGTCAACCCCTTCATTTCTTCTACCAAAGGGCATGACCATACACACCCAACACTGTATTCATTCCATCTGCCATTTCTTTGTCCATTCTTCTAATCTGTCTAAGTCCTTCAGTAGCTTCTCTACTTCCTCAAAACTACCTGCCCCTCCACCTATCTTCATATCGTCTGCAAACTTTACAACAAAGCCATCAATTCCATTATCCAAATCATTGACGTATAACTTAAAAAGAATCAGTCCCAATACTGACCCCTGTGGAACACCACTAGTCACTAGAAGAGGCTCCTTTTATTCCCACTCCTTGCCTTTTGCAAATCAGCCACTGCTTTATCCATGCTAGAATCTTTCCTGTAATACCATGGGCTCATAGCTTGTTAAGCAGCCTCATGGACTGGTACCTTCATTACAGGCCTTTTGAAAATCCAAGTACACAACATCAACTGGTTCTCCACTGTTTATTGTGCTTGCCATTTCTTCAAAGAATTCCAACAGATGTGTCAGGCAAGATTTTCTCTTGATGAAACCATGCTAACTACAGCCTATTTTATCATGTGCCTCCCAGTACCTGGAGACCTCATCCTTAATAATTGACTCCAACATCTTCTCAACCACTGAGGTCAGACTACCTGGCCTATAATTTCCTTTCTTCTGCCTTTATGAAGGGGAGTAACATTTCCAATTTTCAGTCTTCCGGAACCATTCCAGAATCTGGTGATTCTTGAAAGATTATTACTAATGCCTCTGCTATCTTTTCAGCCCCCTCCTTCAGAAACTTGGTGTGTTCACCATCTGGTCCAGGTGACTTATCTACCTTCAGACCTTTCAGTTTCCCAAGAACCTTCTAATTATGGGAACTTCACACACTTCATGCCCCTGACACCCGGAACTTCAACCATAATGTGAGTGCCTTCCACAGTGAAGACTGATGTAAAATGTTTATAAAATTCATCTGCTATTTCATTGTCTCCTAGTACCACCTCTCCAGCATTGTTTAATTTAAATTTACTATTTTTATTATATTTCTTATTATTATTGTCCTCCTTTATCTTACTGTGATTTTTTTCTTTGTGCTGCATTGGATCCGGAGTAGCAATTATTTCATTCTCCTCTACGCTTGTGTACTGGAAATGATATTAAACAATCTTCAATCTTAAGACATTATGACTAGTTCAGTGCACAGTCGAGGTAAAATTTCAGAATGTGGAATATTACTGTCCACATGGTAGAGTCGGTTACATTAGGGAGATTGAAGTCCAAGTTCAATCTCCCTAATGGTATATTCAATTATACCTGAGAACACAGACAAATGAAACAGCTTTCCTCCAGGGCCAAGGTGCAAAACACTGTACCAACAGTTACACACGACAGAAGGCACATAGTAGCAGAAAAACATAATCACAGAAAATGAAACTCTTAGTTAGGAATATGGATGATAGAAGAATGGAGGGCTATGTGGGAAGGAAGTGATTAGATTGATCTTAGAGTTGGTTAAAAGGTCAGTACAACATTGTGGGCCAAATGGCCTGTTCTGTGTGATGTTCTAAGCAGTAAAGAATCACTTCTCTCTTCAAACATTCTCTTCTGCAACTCAGAACATTTAAAAGACTTCATTATTTTGTAACTTTACCAAGTATTAATTTTTAAGTAAAGATTTTAATAAGGTTAATAATTGCATTGCAGCACACACAAAACGCTGGAGGAACTCAGCAGGTCTGGCAGCCTCCATGGAAATTAATAAACAGTCGACATTTCAGGCCGAGATCCTTCATTAGGAGAAGCAAGAGGGAAGATACCAGAATAAAAATGTAGGTGGAGGGGATGGAGGATATGTAGAAGGTGATAGGTGGTTGGGAAAGGGAAAGACAAAGGAATCTGATAGGACCGGAGAATGGACCACAGGAGAAAGCGAAGGAGGAGAGGATCAAAGGGCAGATGAGAAGAGGTAAAATGCCAGTGGGGAATAGAAGAAGAAGGGAGGAGGAGGGAATAAATTTTGCTAGAAGGGGTAATCGATGTTCATGCCACAAGGTTGAACCCAGAGGGAATATGAGGTGTTGCTCCTCCATCCTGAGGATGGTCTCATCGTGGCATGAGAGGAGGCCCTGGACCAAAATGTCTAATGGGATTGGGAATTGGAATTAAAATGTTTGGCCACCAGAAAGTTCTGTTTTTGGCGGATGGAGTGGCAGTGCTTGACAAAAGTGATACCCCAGTTTACGAAGGGTCTCACCAATGTAGAGGAGGTCACATTGGGAGCACCAGATGCAATAGACAATCCCAGCAGATTCACAGGTAAAATCTTGCCTCACTTGGAAGGATTATTTGTGGCCCTGAATAGAGGTGAGAGAGAAGGTGAATAGGCAGGTGTAGCACTTTGACCACTTGAAGGGATAAGTACCAGGCTGGAGATTAGTGCGGAGGGATAAAAGAACAAAGGAATCACAGAGGGAGAGATCCCTGTGGAAAGCAGTGAGTTGGGGGGTGGGGGGAGGAAGGTAAAGATGTGTTTGGTGATTGGATTTAAGTGGAGATGGCAGAAGTTGTGGAGAATGATGTTTTTGGATGTGGAAGCTCTTGGGGTGGTAGGTAAGGACAACTCTATTACTGTTAAAGAGGCAAGAAGATGTGAGCGTGCATATTCACGAAATAGTGGAGATGCCTGTGAGAGCAGCACCAATAATGGGGGAAGCAAAACTCTGTTCTTGAAGAAGGGGGATGTCGCCAATGTCCCAGAAAGGAAAGTTTCAGCCCAGTCACAGATGCAGCGGAGGTGAAGGAACTGAGAAAAGGGAGTAGCATTTTTACAGGAGACAGGGTGGGAAGAGGTATGGTCAAGATAGCTGTGGGAATTGGTAGGTTTAGAAAAGATGTTGGTTGACAGTTCGACTCCATAGATGGAGACAGAGAGATCAAGAAAGAGGAGGGATGTGTCAGAAATGGACCAAGTGAATTTAAGGGCAGAGTGGAAGTTTTAGGCAAAGTTGATGAAATTGACGAGCTCCAGCATGGGTGCATGAAGGACCATTAATGCAGTTATCAATGTAGCGGAGGAAGAGCTGGGGGGTATTACCAGGGAAGGCTTGGAACAAGGACTTTTCTAGGTAGCCAACGAAAAGGCAGACATAACCGGGGCTCCTGTGGGTGCCCACGGTCTGGAGAAAGTGGGAGAAACCAAAGGATAAATTGTTGAGGGTGATGACTGTTTGTTCATTTCCATGGATGCAGCCTGACCTGCTGAGTTCCTCCAGCACTTTGTATGTGTTTCTCCAGATTTCCAGCATCTGCAGAATTTCTCGTGTTTATAAAAATTCCATTCTGCGTTTAAATATTAAATCTTTTTACTGTCCCTCTCCCCTTAATTTCCATTGAAAACATTGTTTCCATAGCAACACATCAGAAAGCAAAAGAGAGAGTATAAAACAGAGCAAAAATGAGTGGGAAGGTAGAGGATCGGGAAGCATTTACAATCCAACAGAAGACAAATAGAAACCCATAAACAGGGAAAAGATGAAATATGAAGGTACAGTAAGCTGGTCTCAAATATCAAAGAGGAGAACAAAAGTTTTTTTCAGATATATAAAGAGTAAAAGAGAGGTGAGAGTTGATATCAGAAGTACTTTGCATAAGTCTTCACTGGGGAAGACTAGTGTTATGCTGGAAGTTCGAGAGTGTCAGGGAGCAGAAGTGAGAGCAGTTGCTATTACTTGGGAAGCTGGAAGTTCTGAAGGTAGATAAGTCATTTGGACTGGATGGACTACAGTCTAGGGTTTTGAAAGAGGTATCAAAAGCAAGAGGATAGTAGGGAGAGAGTAGGACCACTGAAGGATAAAGGGAGGGTGAGTGGGGAGAGTGTGAGTGAGATACTCAATGAGCACTTTGTTTCAGTAGCTACCAAGTAAAAGGATATGGAAGACCAGGAGATCAGTGCTGAGGGTATAAATACATTAGGGTATCTAAAGGCCAAAGAGGAGGAAGTGCTGGGATCTTAATGAGTAGTGAGGTGAATAAGTACCCAGGGCCTGATGGGATTTACCCCAGGTTATAGGAAGAGGCAAGAGATGAGATTGCTGGGACCTTCACCAGTATCTTTGTGTCCTCTCTAGGCACAGGCGAGGACCTGGACGACAGGCGGGTGGCTAAAGTTGTACCTCTATTTAAGGAGGGAACAAGGCAATATCTTGGGAACTATTGACTGATGAGACTCATGTCAATTGTATGGAAATTGCTGGAGAAAATACTTAGAGATAGGATGTAAGAACCTTTGGAAGCTCGTGGCCTAATTAAGGAGAACCAGGATGGCTTTGTGCATGGCAGGTTCTACCTCATCAGCTTGACAAGGTGAAGAGAGAGTGGTAAATTGGCTGTTTGGATTTAGAACTGGTTTGTGCATAGAGGATAGAGAGTATTGGTTGAAGGGACTTATTCGAGCTGGAGGTCTGTATATAGTGGTGTTCCACAGGGATCTGTGTGGGACCTCTACTGTTTGTGCCGTTTATAAATGACCTGGATGAAAATGTGATACCCAGCTTAGTAGAGTTGCAGATAGTGTAGAAGACTGGAAAAGAATACAGCACAATATAGATCAGTTGCAGATTTGGGCAGAGAAATGGCAGACAGATAAATGTGAGGTGTTGCACCTTAGTAGGGCAAATGGAAGGAGACAGGACAGTGTCAAGGGCAAGATCAATGTTGCTGAGCAGAGAGATCTTGGGATCTAAGTTCATAGCTCCTTGAAAGTGGCTACACAGGGCAATAGGATGGTTAAGGAGGCTAATAGGATGCTTGCTTTTATTAGTTGAGGCATTGAGTTCAAAAGTCAAGAGGTTATGTTGCAACTTTATAAAACTCTGTTAGTCCAGATCTGGAGTATTACAGACAGTTCTGGTTGCCCCACGATAGGAAGGATGTTAGGCTCTGGAGAGGGTGCAGAAGAGACTTACCGGGATACTGCCTGGTTTAGAGGATACGTGCTATCGTGAGAGGCTGGATTAACTTTGGTTGTTTTCGTTTGAGCGTCAGAGGCTGAAGGGAGATTTGATAGAGGTTTATAAGTTTATTACAGGCAGAGATAGAGTCGGTAGGGAGTATCTGTTTCCCAGGGTAGAAATATCTAATACCAGAGGGCATGCATTGAAGATGAGGGGGGTAGGTTCAAAGGGGATGAGAGGGGTAGCTTTTTACTGGAAGAGTGGTAGATGCCTGGAATGCGCTGCCTTGGTATGGTAGCAAAGGCAAATACATTAGAAACATTAAATACATTAGAGGCTTTTAAGAGATGTTTGGATAGGCAAATGAATGTGAGGCCAATGGAGGGATATGGACATTGTGTAGGTAGGAGGGATTAGTTTTAGGGGGTTTTTGATTTACTTTTTAGCTGGTTCACCACAATATTGGCTGGTTTGCAGCAGTACCACATAATAATAAACTGAATTACAGTAAGTTTTTACATCTTTTTTCTCTCTTTTTGAAACTACTTATTTAATTTAACTTCATAAAGTTAAACTAGATAAATAGTGCAAAAAGAGAGAGAAAAGAAAAAGTAGTGAGGTGGTGTTCATGGGTTCACTATCCATTCGGAAATCTGATGGCAGAGGGGAAGAAGCCATTTCTGAAACATTGAGTGTGCCTCTTCAGGCTCCTGTACCTTCTCCCTGACGGTAGCAATGAGAAGAGGGCATGTCCTGGAAGATGGGTATCCTTAATGATGATGCCATCTTTTTGACGCATCACTCCGCAAAGATGTCCTGGATGCTGGGAAGGCTAGTGCCGATGATGGAGCCAAACATGGATAAAATGTTTACATGGATTTTAGTAAGGCATTTGACAAAGTCTTTCATGGGGGGCTTATACAGAAGATTAAGTGCAAATTGGTTGTTTGGATTCAGAACCGGCTTCCCCATAGAAAACAGAGAGTAGTGGTCAAAGGGACTTATTCTAGCTGGAGGTCTGAGATAAGTGGTGCTCCACTGGGATCTGTACTGGGACCTCTGCTGTTTGTGATGTATATAAATGACCTGGATGAAAATGTAGTAAGTTTGCAGAGGATATGAGGATTAGTTTTATGGGTGATGGGGTGGTAAATTGGACTAGTAAGTATGCAGCTGATAATAAGGTAGGTACAGTTCTGGTCACTGAATTATAGGAAAGATTCAACAAAATAGAGAGAGTACAGAGAAGATTTACTAGAATGTTACCTGGGTTTCAGCACCTAAGTTACAGGGAAAGATTGAACAAGTTAGGTCTTTATTCTTTGGAGTGTAGAAGGTTGAAGGGGGACTTGATAGAGGTATTTAAGATTATGGGAATTAATAGAGTTGACGTGGATAGGCTTTTTCCATTGAGAGTAGAGGAGATTCAAACAAGAGGACATGAGTTGAGACTTGGGGGCAAAAGTTTGAGGGTAACATGAAGGGGAATTTCTTTACTCAGAGTGTGGTAGCTGTGTGGAACGAGCTTCCAGTAGAAGTGGTAGAGGCAGGTTCGGTATTGTCATTTAAAGTAAAATTGGATAGGTATATGGACAGTAAAGGAATAGAGGGTTATGAGTTGAGTGCGGGTAAGTGGGATTAGGCTAGAGTAAGTGTTCGGCACGGACTAGAAAGGCTGAGATGGCCTGTTTCCATGCTGTAATTGTTATATGATTATATGGTTACTGGAAGCTTGTTCCACACAGCTACCACTCTCTGAGTAAAGAAATTCCCTCTCATGTTACCCTTAAACTTTTGTCCCCTAACTCTCAACTCATGTCCTCTTGTTTGAATCTCCCCTACTCTCAATGGAAAGAGCCTATCTACGTCAACTCTATCTATCACCCTCATAATTTTAAATACCTCTATCAAGTCCCCCCTCAACCTTCTACACTCCAAAGAATAAAGACCTAACTTGTTCAATCTTTCCCTGTAACTTAGGTGCTGAAACCCAGGTAACATTCTAGTAAATCTTCTCTGTACTCTCTCTATTTTGTTGATATCTCTCCTATAATTCGGTGACCAGAACTGTACACAATACTCCAAATTCAGCCTTACCATTGCCTTGTACAATTTTAACATTACATCCCAACTCCTATACTCATTGCTCTGATTTATAAAGGCCAGCATACCAAAAGCTTTCTTCACCACCCTATCCACATGAGATTCCACCATCAGGGAACTATGCACCATTATTCCTAGATCACTCTGTTCTACTGCATTCTTCAATGCCCTACCATTTACCATGTATGTCCTACTTGGATTATTCCTACCAAAATGTAGCACCTCACACTTATCAGCTTTAAACTCCATCTGCCATCACTCAGCCCACTCTTCTAACTGGCCTAAATCTCTCTGCAAGCTTTGAAAAACTACTTCATTATCCACAATGCCACCTGTCTTAGTATCATCTGCATACTTCTACTATGCATAGATCTGCATAGTAGAAGTGGTAGAGGCAGGTTTGGTATTGTCATTTAAGGTAAAATTGGATAGGTATATGGACAGGTAAGGAATGGAGGGTTAGGGGCTGAGTGCGGGCCGGTGGGACTAGGTGAGAGTAAGCGTTCGGCATGGACTAGGAGGGCTGAGATGGCCTGTTTCCATGCTGTAATTGTTATATGGTTATATGATTATAATATAGATGACTGGTAAAGAATACAATAGATCATTTGCAGATATGGGCAGAGAACTGACACATGGAGTTTAATCCGGCCAAATGTGAAGTGTTGCACTTGGTAGGGCATCTGTAAAGAGACAACACATTGTTCAATGAAAATTCCTTAATAGTGTTGATGAGCAGAGATCTTCGGGTACTGATGCACCATCAATAACTCACTCTGAGACGTAAGGCGAGATATCGGCTTTTATTGACTGAAGAAGGAACCAGCAGTGAGTGACCACCATACTACATCCTGGAGACAGAGAGGCCGGGCTCAGGCCTCAATCGCCTTTATACCGGGGTCTGAGGGAGGAGCCACAGGAGCAGTCAGCAGGGGGTGTGTCCAGACAGGTATATGTAGTTCACTACAGGTACAAGTTCATAGCTTCTTGACAGTGGCTACACAGGTCGATAGGGTGGATAAGAAGGCATGTGGCATGCTTGCCTTCATTAGTCAATGTACTGAGCTCAAAAGATGGGAAGTTATTTTAAACTTAAGTTAAAGGTTAGGAGAGGCATAAAATAGACAGACAGTACCTTATTTCCCCAGGGTTGACAGGTCCAATACCAGAGGACATGCATTTAAGGTGAGAGGGGGCAAGTTCAAAGGAGATGTGAAGGGCAATTGTTTTTTTACATAGAGAGAGATGGGTGCCTGGAATGCACTGCATGGTAGAAGCAGGTTCATTTGAGATTTTTAAAAGATGTTTAGATAGGCACGTAAATGTGAGGAAAATTGAGAGGTTTGGGCATTGTGCCGCTAGAAGGAATTAGCTTAGTTAGCCACGTGATTACTAATTTAATTGGCTTGCCACAACATTGTGTTCCCGTACTGTACTCTTGTATGCTCTAACTCCACAGAATAGAGATTGAGTTGACATTGTCTTGCTGAATGAAGACGTTTTCCCATCCAGTCTTCAGAACATCTGATAAGTCCTATGCTGAACCCATCTAAATAAATGAATCACTTTGTTCCTCAGGGACACACAAGTCAGATTTAAACAGTACAACAGTCTGTGCAAAACAGTCTTTAATTACACCAATTGTGCTTAATTCTCTTCCAACAATATCTGAACATAATGCTGCCTCTCTTTCTCATGCAACTTAATAAAGTCATATATACTTATACCATCGTTTCTCTTTCATAAATCTAAATTAAAAATAAATGACTTTTAAACTATGAAAACATCAAATCTGCCTAACGTAAAATATTACAAAGAAATGTTTTTCAATACATTTATGTAATCTGCCAATATTAGAACACAGCGCTTTAATATCTTCTTTTGTAACCACAAATACTTTATTATTCTACCCAGTTCCGTTATCCAGTGTAGTTTTCATTAGACACTGCGAAGGGAATGAAGAGTTCAAGTCTCAGAATTCAATCTTTGTCTCTTCAGGGCTTCCACTTCCTTGTTCCAATGTAGTGGTGGGAAGAGCAGCTGGAGAAGTTGGAGTAGGAAATATGAGGATCAAGTATTTTGCTTGTGTGAGATTTTTATGGAGCTGTAAGCTTGGCTTCATAGAATAATGACTGACAATGAGAATTCATACACTGTGCCCTTTACAGACCATGTGTGTAATATGAATACACATCGTATGTCTACAACTGCGTTTGTGGCAACAATAATCAATTCTCCTGCAACAAATTCAACATAGGAACATGCAAGTGGAAATTCAGGACTAGGTATTGGAGTGATTTAGTCAAAGGTGTAAAAGGCACATGCTTCCCACACATTGGATGTTGTTGTGGGATAGAACAGGACAGTTAAGTGAAATGCAACCCTCT
Organism: Hypanus sabinus; assembly: GCF_030144855.1. Lineage (NCBI taxonomy): Eukaryota > Metazoa > Chordata > Chondrichthyes > Myliobatiformes > Dasyatidae > Hypanus > Hypanus sabinus. Next base: position 103,070,700 of record NC_082719.1, on the reverse strand, counting down.
ATAAAATGGCAGTAAACTATATTCAATTCATAGATGTCTGCTCGATTTAAATATGATTCTGCCATGGATGGTCCCAAGCCCGGCTGTGAAAGGGGGAGGGTTGGGCGCAGGGCTAGCAAACCTATCCCGTAAAGACCCAGAGTTACAGAAAAGCCAACTGAAGTTCCAAAGGCCTCATCCCTGCAAGAGGAAGGATCTTCGAAGATGGGTTACACCTGGACACAACTTGAAAAACTGGCCCAGGTCAGAAGACTGCTGTTGGGGGCTGTAGGGGTGATGGGCTTAAGAAGAAAGTGATTTAAATATGACGATACTGATTTTGCCAGTGTAGTTCTGTTGTCTCTGTAAAAGAGACCTCTTTCAGGTGTTAGATATTGCAAGATGTGTACAAGTAACAATTGGCAACGTTCTGAATTGCAACACAATGGGGAAGTTTCTGCAGATCACAATTGATCAATAAATCTGTTCACCAAGAATGCTGCGCTGTCACCATCTCACAAGCTGTGATTGTGAGATGGTGCATCATACCAACGTCACCAACTGAAATGGTGATCGTTTCTGGGGGTTATGTGGGGACAAAATCAAATTGGTCCTTCAACAAGCAAGGCACAGATACAGAGCTAAGTTATTCATTACAAGCTCACAGAGGAAGCCTGCAGAAAACTGCTCAATACCTTTTTGCCCATGTTTCAGATATAGAAGCATGGTTTTCTCAAACAACAAAGTGATAAAACATATCCACACCAGCATAAACGAGGGGAAAATAGATTAGACCAGGGGTTCCCAACCCTTTTTAGGCTATGGACCCCTACCAGTAACCATGGAGTCCATGGACCCCAAGCTGTCAACCCCTGGATTAGACTAATAGAAAAGTGATATTAACCCTAGTTTGGCTGTATGTATTGACCAGACCCAAATCCCAGCCTTACCCAACACAAACGCAAGAGATTCTGCAGATGATGGAAATCCACACACTAAATGCCAGAGGAACTTAGCAGGTCAGGCAGCATCTATAGAGGGAAATAAACAGTTGAATTTCAGGCTGAGACCCTTTACATCAGTACTGGACCATCTTGATAATCCAGTCCTAATGTAGGGTCTCAGGGTCTTGGCCTGAACCATCGCCTGTTTATTCCTCTCTATAATTTCTCTGAAAAATTAGATTGTATCTCTATAGAATACACTGGAAATAATTCAGAAAATATGTAGCTTGGGTGGTTGACGGTTGGTTTGAACTGTTCTCCAGTCTTGGAAATTTACTTGCAAATGTTTCATCACCAACCGAGGAGACATCACCAGTAAGCTGTTAATTGTGGTGTCTTCTGAATGCATGGGCCATGACGGAAACTCAGTTGTGATGTCTCATCACTGATTGGTTGTGTGGCAAGCTTCATGTGTTGTGGTTTGGAATTTTGTCTTCGTTGGCTCATAAATAGGATCAAGGTCTACATGTCTATTTACAGAAATGCTATAGAGAGAATTCCTAGAAGCATAGTTTTCCACAAACAATCTTGTAAACATTCAAATAGACCTCAATTCTATTTATGAGCCAATGCGGGCATAATTCCAGACAACAATGCACAAAGTTTGCCACACAACCAATTAGGGACTTCCGCCCTACGTCACAATTGAGTTTCCGTAATGACGACCAATCAGCTGATTTATAAAGACCAAGTATTCGGAGGACACCACAATTAACAGTGCATTGATGATGTCTCCTCGTATGGTGACAGAGAACAATTCCACCCAACCACAAAATGCTCTGCCACCGAATGTATTAGGAATGCAAAATGGGCTCTTCCATTTCAGACCCGAATTATGACAAGAAGCCAAAGATGAGTTGCAAAACATGCAGAAATCACGTTGTGAATCCAGCCTCCTCTTCTTCTGGTTATAAAGTTTACATGGGTCCTAAGTATCAAAATCTGTGGTGCAGTCTTCTCTGTTTTTATATTCTACTCAAGTTGTCATTGCTTTGTTAATTATAAAAATAAGACATTGTCTATCACTGCAGATGCATGACGTTCCATCTAAATGAATTACAATGGTTTGTGTGAGACGTTTATTCACAACGATGATGGGTTATTTCGAGTTTTGATATGCCTGTGTGATTCATTGTTCCAATAATCACTGAGATGCAGCAACATTCAGGTTTCCTCCCTCCCTGTAAATATGCACGGAAACCCTTTGTTCTACACTCGGATGAGGAAAGTCAAGTTCAGGTTTGCTGGGATGTGAATGCTGTCCAGATTGAGTGCCGAAGGGTTGAATGGGAATGTAACGGGAAACATGCGTTTGAAGTCCAACAATAGTTGAGGCTGTTCATTGCGGTCTTGTAAACTGGACTGTATGGGGAGAAAACAATGATCAGTTCTACAGAGCAGGTACACACACATGTATTTTTATACAAGTAAATTTCACAGCACAGCTACACACTAGTACACGCAAGTTTTACTCCACAAGAACATACTTATACATAAGTAAATTCTACTGCACAAGCATAAGACCGTGACATAAGAGCAGAATTAGGCTATTTAAGTCTGCTCCACCATTCCATCATGGCTGACTTATTATTCATCTCAATCCCATTCTGCTACCTTCTTCCCATCATCTTTGCCGGACTATCAAGGCCTATCAACCTCCATTTTAAATATACTCTATGACTTGGCCTCTGCAGCTGTCTGTGGCAATGAATTCCATAGATTTACCACCCTCTGGCTAAAGAAATTCCTCCTCATCTCTCACCTAAATAAACAACCCTCAATTCTGAGGTTGTGTCCTCTGGTTCTACAGTCTCCACTATAGGAAACATCCTCTCCACATCCACTTTATCTGTGCCCTCTGGTCCTAGACTCCCCCATCACAGGAAACATCTTCTCCACATCCACTCTGTCTATGCCCTCTGGTCCTAGACTCCCCCACCATAGGAAACATCCTCTCCACATCCACTCTATCTGTGCCCTCTGGTCCTAGACTTCCCCCCCCCCCCCACTACAGGAAACATCCTCTCCACATCCACTCTATCTGTGTCCTCTGGTCCTAGACTCCCCCCCCACTACAGGAAACATCCTTTCCACATCCACTCTATCTATGTCTTTCAACATTCGATAGGTTTCAATGATTCCCCCACATTCTTCTAAACTCCAGTCAGTACAGGCCTATAGCCATCAAACACTCCTTATACTTTAACCCTTTCATTTCTGAAATCATTTTTGTGAACCTCCTCTGGACCTTCTCCAATGCCAACACATTATATGCATTTATACATGTTTATATGCAATAAGGTTCTTTACGACTGTCATAGCCGTTTGGGGGGGGGGGGATGGATCGATTGTGGGGATGAGCTCCCACTACCTATTAAGTGCTCCTAATGGTGTGTGTCTCAAACAGTCTCTGACAACCAAGCCCAGCTGTTGACGATTGCGGCTGGCTTAGCTACTAAGCTCGGTAGAACAATTTCTACTGACAGGAGAAGGGGCAAAGGCAGGTTACTAACACCTTAAAGCCAGTTGCCCCGGACATACAGGTTCCTTCAGCCATTGTTGGCAGCTCATTGAGAAGGAGGAAAACTCTGATTTCCGAGCTCCGCTGCCTTGCGACTATACCCACTCATGGGGAAGGCTTCAGAAGCAAACCCGGAGGGGAAAATCTGCAGCTGGAGTCCTTAAGGCAATCCTGTGTTGAGTTCAATGCTGACTGTCAACCCCTGAGAAGCCGCTGGTGGCAAACTGTATCGGTCTCTGCCATTCCATCAGCTGTGTGGGGAGGGGAGCTGTTACATGGATAACAGCTTACTGTTCATATCATACTGCCCTGGCTTGTGTATCACATCGACAGCCAGAATACAATATCCATGGTCAACCCTGACCAATGCAGGGCCTCTCTCTCACAAAGAAACAGAGGAGTGGTTATATTTTCCTTTTTTTTTTGCTCTCAACTGAGGATTTTTCTCCTCCAGAAACATAACAGATATTGTTGTTGTTGGAATGTGTGGTGATACTTGCAGGCTGCCCCCAGCATCTCCCCAGGTTGCATTGATGTCCATTCAAAGGGCACACTTCACCAAAAGTTGCAACGTACAGGTGATAAATAAATCTGATCTCTGAACATAAAACAGTACATCACAGAAAAAGACCCTTTGGCCCAGATTGTCTATGCTGAACACGATGCCAAATTAAACCAAACCTGTTCTGCCTACACCCATCCCTCTATATTCATGTGTCAGTGGTGGTTGTTCATTATGTTCTGGATCATAGCCCTCATCCATCAAACTTCTCTTAAATGCTGAAATCAAACCAACATCCACACTCTCACCACCCTCTGACTACCCCCCCCCCACCCGTGTTCCTCTTAAATATTTCACCTTTTATAAAATGTCAGCAATCAACACAATTGCAAATTTGTCTTAATTGGTAATGGCAAGTAATTGAATGGCATTTTTCAAAGAAAAACTTTGACAATATCTTGCCAAATTATTCTCAGAGCATCAGCACTCATGCCTCCAGTCTCTGCGTGAACACGTTATTGACCCATGAAATGCTTACCTGAATATTTCTAATGAAGGATACAGTTACACGTTCTTCAAACTCATTTACTGGTGTGTATAGGTTTAATATTTTGACAATCTGTTTTGAAAAAAGAACAACAGATATTGAGTTAAATACATAATAATCAGATAAACGTGACTCATCCAAGGTCTGGGGGAGTCTGGGCCCAGAGGGCACAACCTCAGAATATGGGGATGTCCATTTGGAACTGAGATGAGAAGGAATCTTTTTAGCCAGAGGGTGATGAATCTGTGGAATTCATTTCCACAGATGGCTGTGGAGGCCAGGTCATCAAAGTGGAGGCTGATAGGTTCTTGATTCGCCAACCTCCATTTTTAATAAACCCAATTACTTTGTCTCCACAGCTACCTATGGCAATTAATTCCACGGTTTCATCACTCTCCGGCTAAAGAAATTGCTCTTACCTCTATTCTAAAGGAACATCTCTCTTTTCTCTGTTTGGGAAAATTAATATCTACCACCTCTACATTCTTCTTCTGTTCATTGATATTAATCAAAGTTTCTTTCTTCTCACTGTTATTGACATAATTGTGGAGATTTCTGGAGATGATATGGTCAGCACAAGATATTAACATGTCTGACACTTCGTAGCAGAGTAACACATAGAAAATGGAGGAACTCAGCAAGTCAGGCAGCACCTAAGACCATAAGACATAAGAGCAGAATTAGGCCTTTTGGCCCATCAAGTCTGCTCCACCATTCCAATATGGGTGACCCCACATCATGGTGCTTAACAATGGAGGAGGAATTTTTTCAGCCAGAGTGTATTGAATCTGTGGAATGCATTGCCACAGACAGATGTGAGTGTATTCAAAGCAGAGGTTGATAAAATCTTGATTAGTCAGGGTGTCAAAGGTTACAGGGAGAAGGCAGGAGAATAGGATTGAGAGGGAAAAAGATCAACCATGTTGAAATGGCAGAGCAGATATGATGGGCCAAATAGCCTAATCCGGCTCCTATGTCTTATGGTCTTAACAGGCATTGAACTGGCTGAAGGTTGACAGCTTGGCCAGAAGCACATGAATAGTGAAAGGCCATTTACCTGTTGTGTGGACAAATCTTTACACATCGAGCAGATGGCTGCAGCATCTTCAGTGGATTTCTTCTTCACTTGGAGAAGTTGTGCAGCTTGGATTAGAGGCTCCAATGTCTTCACAGCCCCACTTTGTTGTAAGTTTTTTCCTCGCAACCATTCTTCTAGCTGGCTGATGTTATATCTATCGAGACAAATCTAATGGTTATTTACACAATATATTTAGAGAAAAAAATCCAAATAAACCTGATGAAAACTCATATAAATCTTTGAATTAGGATGAAGGAAAGGCCCCTCAAATCTGAGGCATCTCTTCATAACATCACTGCTGATGGAACTACAGCACACACGAATGCTGGAGGAACTCTGCAGATCACACAGCATCCATGGAAATGAACAAACAGTTGAAGTTTCTGGCTAAGACCCTTCATCCATACTGGAAAGGAAGGGGGAAGATGCCAGACAAAAAAAGGAAGGGAAAGGGGAAGAAGGATAGCTAGAATGAGAAGCCAAGCAGGTGGAAATGGTAGGGGGCTGGAGAGGATGGAACCTGATATGAGAGGACAGTGGACCATGGGAAAAAGGGGAGGAGGAGGGACACCGGAGGGAGATGATCAGTATGTGAGAAGAGGTAAGAGGCTAGAGTGGGGAATAGAAGAAAAGGCAAGGACATTCTTTAAATAGCTATTTTAAAATGATGGCTATTTGTTGAATTATTGAGAATTATTTGTTGAAAACATTCCATTAACTGCCCTATTATTCTTCCTCAATGTCTTGTCTTCCCTCCTCCCCAATGACAAACCAACTCATTATACAATAAAAACAACTATTCTTCACAGCCATGTCATGGCTTTTCCACTAAGTGGTGGTACAGGAGCCTGAAGACAGACACTCAGTGTTCAGAACAGCTCCTTCCCCTCTGCCATCCAATTTCTGAATGGACAGTGACCCCTACTCCGCACTACTTTGCTCTCTATTTCCACTATTTATTTATTTAATATTTATTTCTTATTGCAATTAAAAGTATATTTTATGTTTTCAATGTGCTGCTGCCACTAAACACCACATTTCACAACATATGTCAGTGATAATAAACATGACTCTGGTTCTGTGCAGTGAAAACCTTTGTTTCACATACTGGCCTCACAGATCATCTCACTGCACTAAACAACCATGTTGCCAGTTTTAGAGTGTCTTTGCCAAAGGGAGGGCTTCAGAACTCAAAACATTGAACAGTCCAGCAGAGGAACCGGCTCTTCAGCCCACAATGTTGTGCTGAACCAATTCAATTAGTAATCAAATGGCCAACTGAACTAATCCCCTCCTCCTACACAATGTCCTCACGTTCATGTGCCCACCTAAACATCCCTAATGTACCTGCCTCTACCAGCACCCCAGGCAGTGCATTCCAGGCATCCACCACTCTCTGTAAAAAAATATGCCCTCACATCTCCTTTGAAATTAGCCCCTCTCGCCTTAAATACATGCCCTCTGGTATTAGACATTTCAACCGTGGGAAAAGACACTGCCTCTCTACTCAACCTGCCGTTATAAGACATGCATCCTGATAAATCTCTTCTGCACTCGCTCCAGAGCCTTGACATCATTCCTACCATGGAGCCTGGACCAGAATGGTATGCAATACTCGATGCAACAAACTTGGTTTCTCTGGGCTGATAAATGAGAAGCGTACACATAGAAACATAGAAAACCAACAGCACAATACAGGCCTTTCGGCCCACAAAGTTGTGCCAAACACGTCCCTATCTAAAAAATTACCAGGCTTACCCATAGCCCTTCATTTTACTAAGCTCCATGTACAAATCTAAAAGCCTCTTAAAAGACCCTATCTTATCCGCCTCCACCACCACTGCCAGCAGCCCATTCCATGCACTCACCACTCTCTGAGTAGAAAACTTACCCCTGACATTTCCTGTGTGTCTACTCCCCAGCACCTTAAACCTGTATCCTCTTGTGGCAACCATTTCAGCCCTGGGAAAAAGCCTCTGACTATCCACATGATCAATGCCTCTCATCATCTTATACACCTCTATCAGGTCACCTCTCATCCTCCTTCGCTCCAAGGAGAAAAGGCATGCTCCCCAATCCAGGCTACACCCTTTCTATGACTTCCACATCCTTCCTGTAGTGAGGTGACTAGAACTGAGCACAGTACTCCAAGTGGGGTCTGACCAGGGTCCTATATAGCTGCAACATTACCTCTTGGCTCCTAAATTCAATTCCATGATTGATGAAGGCCAATACATCGTACGCCTTCTTAACCACAGAGTCAACCTGCGCAGCTGCTTTGAGTGTCCTATGGACTCGGACCCCAAGATACCTCTGATCCTCCACACTGCCAAGAGTCTTGCCATTAATATTACATCCTGCCATCATACTTGACCTACCAAAATGAACCATTTCACACTTCTGGGTTGAACGCCATCTGCCACTTCTCAGCCCAGTTTTGCATCCCAGCAATGTCCTGCTGTAACCTCTAACAGTCCTCCACGCTATCCACAACACCTCCAACCTTTGTGTCATCAGCAAACTTACTAACCCATCCCTCCACTTCCTCATCCAGGTCATTTATAAAAATCATGAAGCGTAAGGGTCCCAGAACAGATCCCTGAGGCACTCCACTGGTCACTGACCTCCGTGCAGAATATGACCCGTCTACAACCACTCTTTGCCTTCCTGTGGGCAAACCAGTTCTGGATCCACAAAGCAATGCTACCCTTGGATCCCATTCCTCTTTACTTTCTCAATAAGCCTTGCATAGGCTACCTTATCAAATGCCTTGCTGAAATCCATATACACTACATTTACTGCTCTTCCTTCATCAGAGCATCAGTGCCTAGGTCAGACAAGGGAGATAGTTGAAGTATTTTTCTGCCAGGGTGAATATGTCAGATTCTGAGGGTCATGGATTAAGGGGTGGGAGGGTGGGGACAGAATTTAAAGGATCAACACACTGCTCAACCCACTGACTTCTTCCAGCAATCTGTGTATTGCTTGAGATTCCAATGTTGGCAGCCTCTTGTGTCTTCAAGATTCAAGAATGTTCAATGCTATTTTGAGTACGTGAGTGTAAAGGAGAATAAAGTAACTGTTACTCCAGATCTGATTCAGCACAAAAAACCCCACAAAAGATAAAGAAAACAATAATAAAAAAAGATCATGAAGCATAAGTGCATAAGATAGCTTATATGCATTGATTGGTTGAAAGTGACGCTAGACACAGGAGTGTCATAAGGTGACTGACAGGAAATGATAAAGTAGTGGTGGTTGGGGTTGTGGAGGGGTGGGTTAGTGGGAGGAGGTGTTGATCAGCCTCACTGCTTGGGGAAAGTAACTGCTTTTGAGTCTGGTGGTCCTGGTGTGGATGCTACGTAACCTCCACCCTTATTGCACTGTAATCTTCTGCAAAACAAATTCCATAACAGTGGTTAGCGGTCTAGTACAGCTCTAGGACCTGGAATCAATTCCTGCCGCTGCATGAAAGGAATTTGTCCATTCTCCCCGTCACCGTGTGGGTCTCCTTTGGGTGCTCTGGTCTTCTCCCAAATTCCAAAAGTGTACTGTTTAGAAGTTTCATTGGTCACACGGGTGTAATTAGATCACAGGGACACATTGGGCCAAAAAGGACTGTTACCGTGTTGCATCTCACAAGGTGTACGTGCAAACTCCACACAGATATTGCCCTATGTCAGTCCTCACCACCAGCGGTGATGGTAGAGGCAGCCTACCGGTTACTAGGTTAATTGGTCAGTGTGGGTTCGTTGGGCTGGGAGGACCCGATACCATGCTGTATCTCTAAAAAAAACTATAACCTCAATATTTTGCTCACTTTTTGCACAAATTATTTTTAATATATTTCTTATGGTAACTTATAGTAACTTTTATTGAGTTCTGTACTGTATTGCTGCAGCAAAACAATGCATTTCATGACATATCAGACCATAAGAGACAGGAGCAGAATTAGGACATTTGGCCCATTGAGTCTGCTCCACCATTTCATCATGACTGATCCATTTTCCCTCTCAGCTCCAATTTCTTGCTCTCTCCCTGTTTCCCTTCATTGCCTGACAAATCAAGGATCTATCAACCCCTGCCTTAAATGTACCCCAATGACTTGGGCTCCATAGCCACCTGTGGCAACAAATTCCCCAGATTCACCACTCTTTGGCTAAAGAAATTCCCCCTCATCCTATTTTAAATGGACGTCCTTCTATTCTGAGGCTGTGTCCTCTGGTCCCCCACCACAGGAAACATCCTCTCCACATGCACTCTATCTACGCCTTTCGGATCGGTTTCAATGAGATCCCCCCCCCCCCCCATTCTTCTAAACTCTAGTGAGTAATACATCAGTGATATTAATGCTGATTCTGATTAGGATTCAAACTCAATCCTCTTCCTCTGTATAAGGAATGATTCCAGCTATTGAAGTGCTTTTCTTAAATGTCTAGTGACTTCAATTTTACTGCACACTTGCTATCTTGGTATCAAATTTACCTCAAGAATTCATGCTCGATATTAATCAGTTCCTGCATTTTTAGAAGCAATAACAAACTTGCATGGCAGGGTAGAGTTATGTCTCTACCAAAAGAGATGTAAGGTGCTCCTTCCCTCCACGAGCCTGCAGGTTACCGTTGGGCAAGGTGTAGCACCTGCTTAGCCTCCCGATCAGGGTCAAGTGCAGGCATGGGAGCAGGTGGTGGATGATCGTATGAGCAGCTGGTGAAGATCATGTCACGGTTACATAACCACTATGCCAGGCAGACAATCTCTGAAGAGTATTGACAATGGCTGGGTCACCCATCTTGTAAAGACACTGCCCAGAAGACAGCAATGGCAAACCACTTCTGTAGAAAAAACTGCCAAGAACAATCCTGGTCATGAAAAGACCATGATCACCCACGTCATATGACATGCACATAATGATGATGAGGAATAACAAACTAACTTCTTTACCAACACTTCTTATCTTGTTAATTGGGCTTGGATTCTTGCTTAATCTTCAAGTACAACAGGGTGGGAGAGATAATTCTGTAGAGCCTTGGCATCCTGCACCAACCATACCTGATCTGCATTCCCGTACTCCATGAGCACACGTCCTTCCTCAGCAGCAGATTGTTCAGCGTCACAGCATTGATGACGTAGAAGAGCTGCCGAAAGACCTGCTGGATAATCTCCGGATCCAGTCCATGCTCACACATCGTGTGGTTTAACAAGTTCAGTTGCCGCAACATGGCATCTAGCGTGTAGCTGTCGTCTCCGTCCACCCGGCTGGAAGAACGCTTCCTGTAGCCCGTGGGTTTCACGCTCGACAGACCCTGGATACTCTCATTCTCCAGCATTGCAGACACTTCATAGGAAAGCAGCAGTATTAACATCCATTTACACATGCATACCGACAAAACTTATGACAGGGTAAATGCAAACAGGCTTTTTCCACTGAGGTTGGGTGAGACTACAATGAGAGGTCATGGGTTAAAGGTGAAAGGTGATACATTTAAGGGGACCATGAGAGGGAACTTCTTTACTCAGGGGATGGTGCGAGTGTGGGACAAACTGCCGACAGAAGTGGTGGATGCGGGTTCAATTGTAATATTTAAGAGAGGTTTGGATAAATACATGGACAGGAGGGGTATGGAGGGCTAAGGTCCGGGTGCAGGTTGATGGGACTAGACAGATTAATAGCTCAGCACAGACTAGATGGGCTGAAAGGCTTGTTTTGTGCTGTGGTGGTCAATGACTCTATAAGGATGGGATTGGTGTGGAAGGAACACTGTCCAGGTGCACATCGATGGGGCTACTCATGGACTAAATGGGCTGAAGGGCCTTTTTCTGTGCTGTGGTGTTCTATGACTTTAAATTGGTTACTTCGTCATTTGCTGAGGCACTTTAAAAACCAACCACATTGCTGTGGAATCACAAATACCAGTTGGCCAGACCTTTCAGAGGGCAGTTTACAATCAGCTCCGTTGGAATTAGACAAGGATGGTGGATTTCTTTCCCAAAAGGATGATAGTGAACCAGGTAAGTTTGTAAGACAATCTGGGAGTTTCACGGTGGAATCATAGCTTCCATATACAGTTATACAACTCATTAATTAAACTTGAAATCCTCGATTGCTGTGATGGAACTTGGTGTTGGAACTGGATTATTATTGTCATATGTACCAAGATACTGTTAAAATACTGTTAAAAGCTGTTAAACAGTTTCTTCCCCCAAGCCACTTAGACTCCTCAATTCCTGGAGCCCAGTGTGACTCTGTCTCTGGCACGCATGCAGGCACACACACTTGAACACCACTCCAATCTCTTCCCAATTTTTGCTCATTTCTTTCTCAATTCCTGCTAAAACATTGTTTACATTTACATAATTTATTATTATATTGTAATTTGTCCTTTACTGTGCCTATTGTCTTGTTTATTAATTATTGTACTGTCTTGCACTGTTTTGTGCACTTTATGTAGTCCCATGTAGGTCTGAAGTCTAATGTGGTTTTGTGTTATTTCACGTAGTCTAGTGTAGCTTTGTATTGTTCCATGTAGCACCAGGGTCCTGGAGGAACATTGTTTTGTTTTTACTGTCTACTATACCAGCAGTTATGGTTGAAATGACAGTAAAAAGCGGCTTGACTTGACTTACACACTGTTCATACAGATCAGATAATTACACAGGGCAATGAGGAAGAACAAAGTAAAACAGTAACAGAAAGCAGAATGAAGCGTAACAGCTACAGAGAGAGTGCAGAGCAGGCTGACAATAAAGTGAAGGATCAAAATGAGGCAGATTGTGAGGTCAAGAGTCCACCTTATTGTATTAGGAAGCTATTCAATAATCTTATAACAGTGGGGTAAGAAACTGCCTCAAGCCTGGATCGGTGAGTGTGGTACTGGAATTAGTTTATTATTGTCACAGGTACAGTGAACAGCTTGTCTTGTAGACTGTCGATACAGATCAGATCATTATGCCCTTTAGGGGATTTAGGAGTTCAGGGGCCCCGCGGTAGTGTTGCAATTAGTGTGATGCCACTGTAGCTTGAGGCGCTAGAGTCCGGAGTTCAAATATGGTGTATCTGTAAGGAGTTTGCTTGTTCCCCCCATGACTATGTAGGTTTCCTCCGGGTGCTTCAGCTTTCTCCCTACTCCAAAGACGTACTGGTTAGTAGGTTAATTGGTCATTGTAAATTGCCCTGTGATTACGCTGGGGTTAAATAGGTGGGTTGCTGGGCGTTGAGGCTCATTGGACTGAAAGGGCCTGTTCTGCACTGTTCTCTAAATAAAATAAATAAAATACAGGCCATTGAGGTAGAGCAATGTAAAACAATAACAGAATGCAGAATGAAGTGTAACAGCTACAGAGAGTGCAGTACAGGCTGACAATAAAGTGCAAGAAATAGAATTTAATAAGAAAGTCTTGATGACGAGACTTACCTATCATTGGCTGAAGGAGACCTTCTGCCACCTTAATCAGTTGCTGATAAATCTGAATGGAAAGGTCACTCAGAACTTGGCGGTACTCTGTGAGGTCAAAGTTCTTCAGGCTGTGCTCATTCTGTCGCAAGTTATTCTGTTTCATGAAATCCTAAAGGAATTGAGACAGAAGGTGAAAATGTGCAGCTCGGCAGATGCTTTGACGGCGAAGGTTGCTGGCATCGTGAGATCATACACACAGAGATTCTGCAGATGCTGGAAATCCAGAGCAACACGCACAGAGGATCTCAGCAGGTCAGGCGGCAGCCATGGAAATGAATAAACCGTCAACGTTACCAGGCTGAGGACTAGAAAGGAAGGGGGAAGAAGCCAGAATAAGAAGGTGGAGAGAGGGAGGAGGAGAAGCTGGTAGGCGATAGGTGAATCAGCTGGGTGGGGGAGGGTGGGATGAAGTAAGGTTGGGAAAGGGAAAGGACTGGTGAGGAAGGAATCTGATAGGAGAGAACTGTGGAGGAGGGGCACCAGAGGGAGGTGACAGGCAAGTGAGGAAAAGAGAAGAGAATAGGGGGTGCCACATAGGGAATTGAAGAAGAATGAAGGGAGAGGGGGGAAATTGCTGAAGTTGGAAAAATTGATGTTTAAGCCATCGGGTTGGAGGCTACCCAGACAGATAAGTTCAGCACGGACTAGAAGGGCCGAGATGGCCCGTTTCCGTGCTGTAATTGTTATATGGTTATATGATGGCGTTATGTTGAAGTTGTGTAAGATGTTGGTGAGGCCAAATTTGGAGTATCATGTGCGGTTTTGGTCACCTACCTACAGGAAAGAATGAAAGAGAACAGAGACAATTTACCAGGATGTTGCTGGATCTGGAGGACCTGAGTTATAAAGAAAGATTAAATAGGTTAGGACTTTATTCCTTGGGAGGTAGAAGACTGAGAGCAGTTTTGATAGAGGTACACAAAATTATGAGGGGTATAGATAGGGTGAAAGCAAGCAGGATTTTTCCACTGAGGTTGGGTGGGACTACAACTAGAGGTCATGGGCTAAGGGTGAAAGGTGAAAAGCTTAAGAGAACATGAGGGGAAACTTCTTCACTCAGAGGGTCATGAGAATGTAGAATGAGCTGCCGCAACGAGTAGCGCATGCGAGCTCGATGTTAACATTTCAGATAAGTTTGATTGTGTAGAGGTATGGAGGGCTATGGTCCCAGTGCAGGTTGATGGGACTAGGCACCTTAAATGGTTCAGCATGGACTAGACAGGCTGAAGGGCCTGTTTCTGTGTTGTCCTTTTCTACAGCTTCACTTCAAGATCAATCCAACTCTTCCCTCCCACATACCCCAAACATGAGAAAATCTGCAGACGCTGGAAATCCAGAGCAACACACACAAAATGCTGGAGGAGCTCAGCAGGTTAGGCAGCATCTATGGAAATGCATGAATAGTCAACTTTTTGGGACAAGACCCTTTATCAGGACTGGAAAGGAAGGGGAGATGTCCTTACTCTTTTCCATAGATGCTGCCTAGCCTGTTGAGTTCCTCCAGCATTTTGTGTGTGTTGCCTCCCACATAGCCCTCTCACAAATGCCCCTAATGGATCTGCCTCTAACTAGAAACTAGTGAAGGAAGAGATGGTTTTTCATTGATTCTATTGTATTTCGTTGTTCTACTGTGAGTGATGCAAAAAATGAATCTCATGTTGTATATTGTGATGTATACATAGTTCGATAATAAGTTTATCTGAACTTTGAAAGCCCATAATTGTTACTATTTTTTCAGACTTTAAGGAAATATCCAATTGTTTTAAAAATAATTTGATATTAGGCCACTTTATGATATGCATTAATTAAAGATTAAAGATTAACACACACAAGAACTCAGCAGGTCAGGCAGCATCAACGGAAATGAATAACCAGTCACCATTCCGGGCAGAGACCCTTCATCAGGATTCCAATACCTGCGGAACCTCTTGTGTTTAACATCAAAGATTAGCTTTATTTGTCACATGTACAGCAAAATGCAGCTCCCAAATGTTGCTCAACTTCCAGCGTCAACATAGTATACCTGCAACCTAATAACCCTAAACGTATGTCTTTGGAATGTGGGAGGATACTGGAGCACCCAAGGAAACCCACACCATCACAGGGAGAACTCCTTAATTTTGTCAGCTTGGATGAGCACTGGATATAATGTCCTGCCTGTTCCAACAACGACATCCTGCATTTTAATGAATAAAGTCTTATTTTTGGGAATGAACAAGAGAACATAACCCACCCGGCAAATGGAAATGATAAACCAGATTTACCTCATCCCCACTGTATTGTTTTAAACAATGTAAAAGGCGGCAAGTGTTGGACAACCAAAATGACATCATTTCAAAGTCATCATTGTGTTTCTGTAAAAGAAAGTAAAAAAAACTTTAAACATCAGAGTGATTTAATGTCATTGCTGAGAATAGAATAAAATAACAAAAATAAAATTAAGTAACTTGGACCCAGGACACATGCACACTTACAACTCAACAATACTTTATCCTGCATGTGCACAAGGGGAACAGCATGGCCCTTGTCACCCATACTGTTCTGAATTCTCAACAGAGAAATGCCATTTTTATACAGAATTTGCTAGCAGTTGTTAATATTGATCATCTGGTAAACTGTGCATGTCTGAATTCCTTATTTGCAAGATCAATCACCATTCATGATAGACGTGTTAAAACAATAGAAACTACATCCTGACAACTGATGTACTCTGAAGTTAGTAAAGTAATTGTCCCCTAGTTGGTGTGTGTGCCTCTCATCTCCAGACAGCTGGTGCACAAAGGGAAG
Organism: Hypanus sabinus; assembly: GCF_030144855.1. NCBI lineage: Eukaryota > Metazoa > Chordata > Chondrichthyes > Myliobatiformes > Dasyatidae > Hypanus > Hypanus sabinus. The sequence continues at coordinate 103,054,825 of NC_082719.1, read as the reverse complement.
CTTTGCTCTTCAAAGACCATTCTTGCCTGACTGTCTGCACTCTATCTTCAACTTACCCTTGGCTGGATATTATGCTAACCCTTACCTGACCACCACTTCCACTAATACAGTTTAAAAAGAAAATACTTCCAGTTTCCTTCTTGGCTCACTGTGAAACTTAACAGACACAACCAGGAAGGTCACAGATTCAGTCTTTGAGTTTGCATTGAATTAGCTGACCCTGGCTGGAAAAGTTACCGACCCACCTTACCAGTGAAGCATGGAGGGGAACTGAAATAATCCAAGGCCCCTTTCCTGCTAACTATCGAGTAATAATTGGCTTACTGGCAGAAGGCAAAGAGTGGGAATAAAGGGAGTCTTTTCCTGGTGGACTGCTAGTGATTGTTGCTGGCCTTCAGGGGCCAGTGTTGCGACCAGTTCTTTTCACATCACGTGTCAGTGATTAGGATGGTGGAAATTGATGGCTCTGTGGCCAAACTCGTGGACAGTACAAAGTTAAGTGGAGGATAGGCAGTGTTGAGGAAGCAGAGAGTATGCAGAACAACTCAGACCAGGGGTTTGCAACCTTTTTTTAATGCCGTGGATCCACGTCATTAACCTAGAGGTCCATGGGCCCAGGCTGAGAACCCCTGACATAGACAGAGTAGAAGAATGAGCAAAGAACTGGCAGATGGAATACAGTGTCAGGAAGAATATTGACAAGAAATGATTAAGTAGTTGTAACATATTTAACTCAAAATTATTTTGGTAGGTAACCAACGCCCATTAGAAGATGACAGGAAAAGCAGGATCTTATGATTTTTACACAAATATATCATAGTCTAATAAATTGTCAGACAATCAGACAGTCCCTCAGCTGTGGCATAACCTGCAAAGTAGTTGGTGGTCAGATTGATGAGATGACCGTTTACCTTTAATACTCTTTTGATGCCGTTGATGGTTCCCGTTAGCAGTGAGTGGACCTTCTGGTCATCATTGAGATAATCTGCGTGTCTAAGGCACATGAAGAGGATATATGCCGGGAGGCCGGGAACAGTGGCAGACACTGCTTGGGGTTTCAGATCTACAAAGTACAGAAAAAAAGTGCAGTCAGCAATGCATATCAACTGAGGAGAAAGCTGAGAATCAGGTTCGTAATCACTGTCTTAGATGATGTGAAATGTGCTACTTTCCGACAGCAGTGTAAAGCAAGACATAAAATTAGTATGAATGAATGAATGAATAAAATTTTATTTCGGTCATTACAAACATAACAAAAAGCATCATTTTCAATGATGATTTCATAAGACAAAACTAGACAATAAAAATCTTTAAAACAGCGAAAGGGTGTAGGCTGAAGCTACAGCTTATTACACCCACCCCTTTTACTTATACAACAACATACTTGGCGTCAATCATCACATCAAAACAAAAATTTACATAAATCTTTCAACACAAAATCCTGTTCCAAGTATCATTTATTTACATTACTCCCATTCATTTTAAATCATGTATTTCATATTAGTTCATTCTGCAGATTTCCTCGTGTTTGTGTCCTCTCAAATCATGTTGACTTTCTCTCCTTTAAACAATCTTTGGATACTTTGTGGTAACTCTCCATTTTTTACTTTATACATCATTTGTATTATTTTAAAAGCTACAAAATCTCTGAATTTTAAAGTGTTTAGCTGAATAAATAGTGGATTGGTTGGCTCATAATAACTTGTCTTATTTGCAATTTATATGTCTTTCTTTTGGAGTAGAAAAGTTGAGTTCATATTTGTTTTGTATGTATTTCCCCATACCTATACACAGTAAGTCATGTATGGGATTATAAGTGAACAGTGTAATGTATACAAAGATTCCTGGTTTAAGAAATCTTGCACTTTGTACAGTATTGCAATAGATTTTGACATTTTTGCTTTGCATAATTTATTTGTGGTTTCCAGGTTAATTTATTATCTATTACCACTCCTAAAAATTTTGTTTCAGACACCTTATCAATTTCAACATCATTTATTCTGTTTACGATATGAGTTTGGTACACGGTTTCCAAATTTGCGGGGAACATCATAAAGGACTCCTTCCATCCTGCGCACGGACTGTTTGAACTGCTTCCATCTGGTAGGCGCATCAGATCCCTCCAGACTAAGACTAATAGGCACTGGAGAAGTTTTTCCCTTCTGGGGTCACTTTGCTGAACAGTTAACTGCCGGTTAACTGTTGGCTAACTATTACTTGGATTGCACTACCTGTATGTATAATCTATATTTTCATTTATATTTATCATTATTATTGTTATGAGCAGAGAGACAACATCTGCCGGAAGTAAATTCCTTGTATGTGCACAGGTACTTGGCGATTAAAGTCTGATTCTGATTTTACTTAGATTCAGTGATAATTTGTTAGTATCAAACCATTTCCTTATAGTTTTTAGTTCTTTCTCCACTGTAGTAGAAAATACAAAATTGCTAAATATTGCAAAGAATGGAACAACGGTTCATGGTCCATTCAGGGATCTGGTAGCGGAGGGGAAGAAGCTGAGTGTTTGCCCCCCCCCGATGGTAATGATAAGAAAGGGGCACGTCCCACGTGGTGAGGGTCCTTGATGATGGATGTCGTCTTCTTGAGGCACTGAGATGTTGTCAGTGATGGGGAGCATTGTGTTCATGATGAGCTGGCTGAGAGTACAACCCTCTGCAGCCTTTCTTGATCCTTTTTCAACCCTCTCTCGATCCTGTGCATTTCAGTCTCCATGTTAGTCACTAATATAGTCAGGCAAAATGCTCTCCACCGTATCACTATAGAAATCTGTCAAGTCTCCTCAAACTCTTAATGATGGTGTGCCCACTTTGTAAATGCATCAATATGTTAGGCTAGTGATGTCCCTGGGTGTTCACATCATCAGAGATATTGACATACAGGAATGTAAAACTACACACTCTTTCCACTGCTGATCCCTCAATTAGTTCATTCCAGTAACTCCATATAAAATAATTAATGCTAGAAATACTCCTTTCCATTCTTCATATTTTGCAATGTTGTACAATCTGCTTCTATCTTCTGCTCATCAGCCACAAACAGGAGTCTTGGTAGAATGGTGTATATTTGAAATGGAATATCGAAGCCTGGATAGAGAGGATGTAGGGAGAATGTGGAGGAGTCTAAGACCAGAGGGCACCGCCTCAGAATAGAGGGACGTCCATTTAGAACAGATGAGGAGGAATTTCTTTCGTCAGAGGATTGTGAATCTGTGGAATTCATTGCCACAGACAGCCCTAGAGGCCAAAACATTGGAGGTATTTAAAGCAGAGGTTGATTGGTTCTTCATTAGTCAGGGCATTACAGGGAGAAGGAATATAAATCAGCCCTGATGGAATTGCAGATCATGCACGATAGGCTGAATGGCCTATGTCTTATGATCTTAGTCCATGTGTGCTGTAACCAGAGTTTTATAGAGCTGCACCTTTATTAACTTAAGTATCTCCCAGTTTAACGACATACCTGTGATGAGGTTGCGAATAAGTAGCGTTTCATCCTCCTTATAGTATTCCAGCATTCCCTGAAACTCCTTCTCCTTCCGTTGAACAGTGACCTGTCGGGTTAGTTGTTCTCGTCTTGCCTCTTTCTGTGCTGTGTTTCGGGCTTTTGATATTCAAACACAACATGAAGTTAATGAGGTCAAACTAAAACTGATTAAGAAGCGTAACAGTTTACAAACGCAAGAAGGAAATACTGGGTAACACACACGAAATGATGGAGGAACTCAGCAGGTCAGGCAGCATCTACAGGAAAGAGTGAAGAGTTGACCTTTGGGCCGAGAATAAGAAGTTTGGGGGGTAGGAAGGAGTACACGCTGGCAGGTGAGAGGTGAGAGCAGGTGAAGGGGAATGTGGGTGGGTGGGGAGGAGGCAAAGTAAACAGCTGGGAAGGGAGAGATGAAAAAGGTGATCGAAACAGGTAAGATACTTCAGGACTTCAAATGTATATATAGTACACATAAAAAATGCAAAACTCTTTCCTGCTACTGTGAGGGCAGGAGAGGAAAACACAGAACAAAGCCAGAATTCTGTAAAAAATGACAAATACAAAAACTGCTTCTTTTGTGAGATCAACGCTATTTCTCAACGATGATAAATATAATTGTCTTCTTCTACCCTCTCTGCAGATTAATCTCTAGCTCATTTTCCAGTTTGGGTATGGACCAAGAACTTTTCTAATGCCTATTCTTCAAGGACAAGTTTATTTACTCATTTAGAGATACAGCACAGAACGGGCCCTTCTGGCTCAGTGAGCCACGCCCCACAGCTACCCAGCACTAGCCTTATTTCAGGACAATTTACAACAACTTACAATGACTTAAGTGCAATTGCAAAGAAAGCACGGCAGCACCTGTAGAGGTAGCTCCTTAGGAGCTTGTGAAGATTTGGCATGACATCTAAAACTTTGACAAACTTCTATAGATTCATCATTGGAAATATCAATGCCCTAGAACAGAACATCTTACAAAAAAGTAGTGAATACAGCCCAGTCCTTCATGGGTAAAGCCCTCCCCACCATTGAGTACATTTGCAAGGAGTGTCGTCTCAGGACACCACCCAGTCCGTGCTCTCATCGATCCCCACCACCCAGTCCGTGCGATCCCCACCACCCAGTCCGTGCTCTCATCGATCCCCACCACCCAGTCCGTGCGATCCCCACCACCCAGTCCGTGCTCTCATCGATCCCCACCACCCAGTCCGTGCTCTCTTCGATCCCCACCACCCAGTCCGTGCTCTCTTCGATCCCCATCACCCAGTCCGTGCTCTCTTCGATCCCCACCACCCAGTCCGTGCGATCCCCACCACCCAGTCCGTGCTCTCTTCGATCCCCACCACCCAGTCCGTGCTCTCTTCGATCCCCACCACCCAGTCCGTGCTCTCTTCGATCCCCACCACCCAGTCCGTGCTCTCTTCGATCCCCACCACCCAGTCCGTGCTCTCTTCGATCCCCACCACCCAGTCCGTGCTCTCTTCGATCCCCACCACCCAGTCCGTGCTCTCTTCGATCCCCACCACCCAGTCCGTGCTCTCTTCGATCCCCACCACCCAGTCCGTGCTCTCTTCGATCCCCACCACCCAGTCCGTGCTCTCTTCGATCCCCACCACCCAGTCCGTGCGATCACCACCACCCAGTCCGTGCGATCCCCACCACCCAGTCCGTGCTCTCTTCAATCCCCACCACCCAGTCCGTGCTCTCTTCGATCCCCACCACCCAGTCCGTGCTCTCTTCGATCCCCACCACCCAGTCCGTGCTCTCTTCGATCCCCACCACCCAGTCCGTGCTCTCTTCGATCCCCACCACCCAGTCCGTGCTCTCTTCGATCCCCACCACCCAGTCCGTGCTCTCTTCGATCCCCACCACCCATTCCGTGCTCTCTTCGATCCCCACCACCCAGTCCGTGCTCTCTTCGATCCCCACCACCCAGTCCGTGCTCTCTTCGATCCCCACCACCCAGTCCGTGCTCTCTTCGATCCCCACCACCCAGTCCGTGCGATCCCCACCACCCAGTCCGTGCGATCCCCACCACCCAGTCCGTGCTCTCTTCGATCCCCACCACCCAGTCCGTGCTCTCTTCGATCCCCACCACCCAGTCCGTGCTCTCTTCGATCCCCACCACCCAGTCCGTGCTCTCTTCGATCCCCACCACCCAGACCTTGCGATCCCCACCACCCAGTCCGTGCTCTCTTCGATCCCCACCACCCAGTCCGTGCTCTCTTCGATCCCCACCACCCAGTCCGTGCTCTCTTCGATCCCCACCACCCAGTCCGTGCTCTCTTCGATCCCCACCACCCAGTCCGTGCTCTCATCGATCCCCACCACCCAGTCCATGCTCTCTTCGATCCCCACCACCCAGTCCGTGCGATCCCCACCACCCAGTCCGTGCTCTCTTCGATCCCCACCACCCAGTCCGTGCGATCCCCACCACCCAGTCCGTGCTCTCTTCGATCCCCACCACCCAGTCCGTGCTCTCTTCGATCCCCACCACCCAGTCCGTGCTCTCTTCGATCCCCACCACCCAGTCCGTGCTCTCTTCAATCCCCACCACCCAGAACTTGCGATCCCCACCACCCAGTCCGTGCTCTCTTCGATCCCCACCACCCAGTCCGTGCTCTCTTCGATCCCCACCACCCAGTCCGTGCTCTCTTCGATCCCCACCACCCAGTCCGTGCTCTCTTCGATCCCCACCACCCAGTCCGTGCTCTCATCGATCCCCACCACCCAGTCCGTGCTCTCTTCGATCCCCACCACCCAGTCCGTGCGATCCCCACCACCCAGTCCGTGCTCTCTTCGATCCCCACCACCCAGTCCGTGCGATCCCCACCACCCAGTCCGTGCTCTCTTCGATCCCCAACACCCAGTCCGTGCTCTCTTCGATCCCCACCACCCAGTCCGTGCGATCCCCACCACCCAGTCCGTGCTCTCTTCGATCCCCACCACCCAGTCCGTGCTCTCTTCGATCCCCACCACCCAGTCCGTGCTCTCTTCGATCCCCACCACCCAGTCCGTGCGATCCCCACCACCCAGTCCGTGCTCTCTTCGATCCCCACCACCCAGTCCGTGCGATCCCCACCACCCAGTCCGTGCTCTCTTCGATCCCCACCACCCAGTCCGTGCTCTCTTCGATCCCCACCACCCAGTCCGTGCGATCCCCACCACCCAGTCCTTGCTCTCTTCGATCCCCACCACCCAGTCCATGCTCTCTTCGATCCCCACCACCCAGTCCGTGCTCTCTTCGATCCCCACCACCCAGTCCGTGCTCTCTTCGATCCCCACCACCCAGTCCGTGCGATCCCCACCACCCAGTCCGTGCTCTCTTCGATCCCCACCACCCAGTCCGTGCTCTCTTCGATCCCCACCACCCAGTCCGTGCTCTCTTCGATCCCCACCACCCAGTCCGTGCTCTCTTCGATCCCCACCACCCAGTCCGTGCTCTCTTCGATCCCCACCACCCAGTCCGTGCTCTCTTCGATCCCCACCACCCAGTCCGTGCTCTCTTCGATCCCCACCACCCAGTCCGTGCTCTCTTCGATCCCCACCACCCAGTCCGTGCGATCCCCACCACCCAGTCCGTGCGATCCCCACCACCCAGTCCGTGCGATCCCCACCACCCAGTCCGTGCGATCCCCACCACCCAGTCCGTGCTCTCTTCGATCCCCACCACCCAGTCCGTGCGATCCCCACCACCCAGTCCGTGCTCTCTTCGATCCCCACCACCCAGTCCGTGCGATCCCCACCACCCAGTCCGTGCGATCCCCACCACCCAGTCCGTGCTCTCTTCGATCCCCACCACCCAGTCCGTGCTCTCATCGATCCCCACCACCCAGTCCGTGTTCTCATCGATCCCCACCACCCAGTCCGTGCGATCCCCACCACCCAGTCCGTGCTCTCTTCGATCCCCACCACCCAGTCCGTGCGATCCCCACCACCCAGTCCGTGCTCTCTTCGATCCCCACCACCCAGTCCGTGCGATCCCCACCACCCAGTCCGTGCTCTCTTCGATCCCCACCACCCAGTCCGTGCTCTCTTCGATCCCCACCACCCAGTCCGTGCGATCCCCACCACCCAGTCCGTGCTCTCTTCGATCCCCACCACCCAGTCCGTGCTCTCTTCGATCCCCACCACCCAGTCCGTGCGATCCCCACCACCCAGTCCGTGCTCTCTTCGATCCCCACCACCCAGTCCGTGCTCTCTTCGATCCCCTCCACCCAGTCCGTGCTCTCATCGATCCCCACCACCCAGTCCGTGCTCTCTTCGATCCCCACCACCCAGTCCGTGCGATCCCCACCACCCAGTCTGTGCTCTCTTCGATCCCCACCACCCAGTCCGTGCTCTCTTCGATCCCCACCACCCAGTCCGTGCTCTCTTCGATCCCCACCACCCAGTCCGTGCTCTCTTCGATCCCCACCACCCAGTCCGTGCGATCCCCACCACCCAGTCCGTGCGATCCCCACCACCCAGTCCGTGCGATCCCCACCACCCAGTCCGTGCGATCCCCACCACCCAGTCCGTGCTCTCTTCGATCCCCACCACCCAGTCCGTGCGATCCCCACCACCCAGTCCATGCGATCCCCACCACCCAGTCCGTGCGATCCCCACCACCCAGTCCGTGCTCTCTTCGATCCCCACCACCCAGTCCGTGCTCTCTTCGATCCCCACCACCCAGTCCGTGCGATCCCCACCACCCAGTCCGTGCGATCCCCACCACCCAGTCCGTGCGATCCCCACCACCCAGTCCGTGCGATCCCCACCACCCAGTCCGTGCTCTCTTCGATCCCCACCACCCAGTCCGTGCTCTCTTCTCGCTGCTGCCATCAGGAAGGAAGTACTGGCGCATCAGAACCTACACCACCAAGTTCACAAACTTACCCCTCAACCATCAGAGGGCATAACTTCACTCACCCCATCACTGAACTATTCCCACAACCTAAGGACTCACTTTCAAGGACTCTTCATCTCATGTTTTCAATATTTCTTGCTTTTATTTTCTCAGCTCAGGCTGGTAAAATCTGAAGGTCCAGGCATAGCCAACACACACATTTCTCAATTGCTAGGAACGTTCAAACTATTCTAGTGGTGTTTCGTATTGTGGCTTTCTGAAGATTCACATAAGTATTGCTGTGTAGACCGATTTGTTTAATGCCATTGTGTAGTGAATTTGTGATGATACCTGTTGTAGATACTACTACTGGGACAATGTATACCCTTTTCATGTTCCATAGTCTTTCAATTTCCTCTTTTAATCCAGAGTATTTCTGGTGTTTTTCACTTACTGATTTCTGTATGTTATGTGTGTTTGGAATGGCTATATCTATTAAATAAGTTGTTCTTGCTTGTTAATCCTGTATTATGACCACTGCACAGACAGCACAATCCACCCAGAGGGAAGAGATCTGCTTTATTGTCTTTTATATGCCTCACAAAATAAAGTTTCCCACAGTGTGATCTGTGGAGCCTGTTGATTTAAGATTCTGTACAATATTTTAACAAAAATAAAATCACCTTGGAATGTGTTTTTTAAAACTTTTTTGTAGAGGTCCTTCTGGCCTAACGCGCGGCACTACCCTGCAACCCACCTACTTAACCCTGGCATTAAAATGGTCAATTTACAATGGCCAGTTCCTTGACCCTGAGAGGAAACTGGAACACCAGGAGGTAACCCAGGTATTCACAGGAAGAACGCTGAAACTTTCTTACACAGGATTTTGGGATTGAACTCTGAACTCTGACGTTCCAAGCTGTGATAGCATCGCGCCAGCCACTGGGGGTTACTGTGGTCCCCCAAATATGACATTTTAAAGAAACCTCATAGAATTTTAGACTAGTTAGCAAATCTGGTAGTTCCTCAAATGAAATCTCGTTTTCATATCAGAATATAACACGGTCTGACACAGTGATAGGTTCACATTTGTATCCCCAACTTCTGATTGGAATCAACAACTGAAAAGCAGAAATAAAGAATCTATCTTTCACTCACGTTGGGTGAGATTAGAACTAAACGTCATGGGTTAAGAGTGATAGGTGAAATATTTAAGGGAACATGAGGGGGAAACTTCAGCAGTCAGAAGGTGGTGCGAGTATGGAACAAACTGCCATCAGAAGTGCTGGATACAGGTTGGATAGCAAAATTCAAGAGAAGTTTGGATAGGTGAGATATGAAGGGCTATGGTCCCGGCGCAGGTAGATGGGACTAGACAGATTACAAGTTTGGCATGGTCTAGATGGACCGAAGGGCCTGTTTCTGTGCTATGCTGCTCTATGACTCTAAACGCAATTATACCTTCAAGCTCTTGAACTTTCTTCATGTGAATCTTAAGTTGCTTCTTCAGTTTCTTCTCATTCTTCTCCTGTTTCTCTACCAGCTCCTTAAGGTCCTAGAAAAGAAAATGGAAAGAGTTTGGACAGAACAACACTTGTTTGACTAAATTTTTGGTCTTCCACCAGGTATCCAGCAACCTATCTAGGCAGCCTCCAAACTAATGGCATGAACACCAATTTCTCCATTCTTTGGTAATTTTCCCCCTTCCCTTCCTCTTTTTTCAATTCCCTATTCTGTCCTCTTACCTCATCTCCTTATCTACATATCTCTTCCCCTTGGTGTCCCTTCCTCCAATGGTCCACTCCCCTCTCTCCTATCAGATTCCATCTTCCCCGGGCTTTTCCATCTGTCACCTCCCAGTTTCTTATGCCATTCCCCTCCCCTACTTACCTCACTTCATCTATCACCTTCTAGCTTGCTCTCCTTCTCCTCCCTTACCTTCTAATTATTTTCCCCCTGTAGATGCTGCCTGACTTGCTGAGTTCCTCCAGCAACTTTGGTGCATTGCTCTGAATTTCCATTATCTGCAGAATCTCGTGTTCCTCCCTTGTTTTTCCTGTAATGGCAATCAACTGCCTTTCTCATCTTTGTTCCACCTTCAGATCTCAGACATCCAGTCAGATTTAGGATATGGCCAGCTGGGCGTTGAATGGGCTCAGGTACTGAGACAGCTTTAACTTTATAGGAAGTCACAAAATGCGCAGCCAGTCTTTGTGTTTGGTAAACTTAAAGAGCATTGTGATTGGCAACACTGGAGGTAATAAATGCAAGGATAAAGTATTCAGCAGCCATTGGCCAAGGTGAGGGATGACCTGGATCACTGGGAGATGAGATCTGTCAGTCTTAGTAACGGTGCCAATATATCCTTCTTTCTGAGGCCCTCTGTTGATTGGGGTCGACCATGCATGCTGACTAAGTATCTGCAAGCCAGGGCAGTGTGTTAAGGAGAGCAAGCTGTTGCCCATGTAGTGGGCTACCCCTCTCCACAAGGATTCATCCAAAGGAACAGCAGAGTCTGATAGAGTTTGGCACCAGTGGCATCGCAGGAGTTACCAGTCAGCGTTGAGCTCAACGTAGGACTGTCTGAGGGACTCCACCTTGTCCCTTCTCCTGTCAGTAAAAACGGTGACTCTGGGCTTAGTAGCTAAGCCATATGTAAAGGCCAGAAGCTGAACTATTTGAGATGTATGCCATTGAGACCATATAATAGGTAGCGGGAGTTTATTCCCCACCACCTTCCCCAGCTATGACAACCTTAAGGAACTGTTCCATCATGACTAATCTATTATCCCTCTCAACACCATTCTCCTGCCTTCTCCCACTAACCTTTGACACCCTGACTAATCAAAAACCCATCACCCTCAGCTTTAAGTATACTCAATGACTTGGGATCAATGACTCATTGCCATCCGTGGCAATGAATTCCACAGATTTACCACCCCTGGCTAAAGGAATTCCTCCTCATCTCCATTCTGAAATGATGCTGTGCTCTTTGGTTCTAGACTCTCCCACTATGAAAACGTCCTCTCCACATCCACTCTGTCAGGGCGACATACACATAATGCTGAAGGAAGTCAGTGAGACAAGCAGCATCTCTGGAGGGGAATAAAGAGTTGAGACTATGGGCTGAGACCATATATCAGGACTGGGTCAGGTCTACATGATGGATTTTCTTACCAGATTCTCATTGGTGAGACGGGTGATCTCCTGTTGTATGTTATACTCAATGCGTGCATCTGGGGACATCTGTAGTGTCTGTGTGAGCACTTGTTGCTGCTTTTCCATCTCCTCCTTCAGACTCTCGATCTGCGTCTGCAATCTCTCCACCTCTTCGTCGTGTTGCTTGATCTGAGACTGCAGCTGTGCCTCAAGTAGCCTGCAGCAGAAAGACAGCAACCGTCAGCTGGAGGGGTTTGTCCATACACACTCCGAAGCCACCCCTAGATACACCTGTACACCTGTCTTAATGCAGGTATCCAATCATGTGGCAGCAACTCGATGCATAAAAGCATGCAGGCACGGTCAAGAGGTTCAGTTGTTGCTCAGACCAAACATCAGAATGGGGAAGAAATGTGATCTAAGTGACTTTGATCATGCAATGATTATTGGTGCCAGACAGGGTAGTCAGAGTATCTCAGAAACTGCTGATCCCTTCGGGTCTTCACGTACAACAGTCTCTGGAGTTTACAGAGAATGGCGCAAAAAGAATCTTGTGAGCAGTAGCTCTATGGGCGAAAATACCTTGTTAATGAGAGGTCAGGGGAGAATGGACAGACTGATTCAAGCAGACGGGAAGGCAACAGTAACTCAAATAACCACACATTACAACAGTGGTGTGCAAAAGCACATCTCTGAATACACAACACATTGAATCTTGAAGTGGATGGGCTACAACAGCAGAAGACCACGGACATACACTCAGTGGCCACTTTATGAGGTACAGGAGATACTGAATAAGGGGGAGAGAGAGGGAGAGAGAGAGAGGGAGGGAGAGAGGGAGGGAGAGAGAGAGAGAGAGAGAGAGAGAGAGTGTGTGTGTGTGCGTGTGTGTGTGTGTGTGTGTGTGTGTGTGTGTGTGTGTGTGTGTGTGTGTGTGCACATTGTTATGACGTATCTGAATTACTCAAAGCATTGTGACTTTGATACCTTTGGTACTCCATAGTTCCATGCTGGTATCTTCCACCAACCACTCATCAAACTTATTTCTGTTTAAAGCTTTCCAGACTGTTGAGTGAGGATTGTTCACATTCTAGTCTTTGTGCAACCTCCCAAGGCAACTTGTATCAACGTGCAATGATTCTGCAATTCTTACTTTGGCCAACACCAATTCCACAACCTACAGACTCATTTTCAATGACTCTGCAAATATAATTTAGCTTCTGATTTGCACAATTTGTTGTTTGCACATTGTTTGTCAGTCTTTATGTATATTTTCATATATCTTATTTCATACGATGTGACCTTTAATCCATCTTGGTATTTCAAGATTAGGATTCTAGTTTATTTATCATACAGTGGAGTGTGAGGAGCTAAGGATGATGCTGGTGGATTTTGCGGACCTGGGCAATTTCTTCCAGTCCCTTTGCAAATCAGTTTAAATCTCCTCTTCTCGTGTTTTCTTTTCCCTTTTCATCGTGGCTGGGGTCCTGTTGAAGTCCATGATCTACAGCTGCACTCAAACTACATTCTACAAGAAAGGTCAGAGCCGTCTCTACTTCATGAGGAGACTGAGGTCCCTTAACATCTGCCGGACGATGCTGAGGATGTTCTACGAGTCTGTGGTGGCCAGTGCTATCATGTTTGCTGTTGTGTGCTGGGGCAGCAGGCTGAGGGTAGCAGACACCAACAGAATCAACAAACTCATTCATAAGGCCAGTGATGTTGTGGGGGTGGAACTGGACTCTCTGACGGTGGTGTCTGAAAAGAGGATGCTGTCCAAGTTGCATGCCATCTTAGACAATGTCTCCCATCCACTCCATAATGTACTGGTTAGGCACAGGAGTACATTCAACCAGAGACTCATTTCACCGAGATGTAACACTGAGTGTCATAGGAAGTCATTCCTACCTGTGGTCATCAAACTTTACAACTCCTCCCTCAGAGTGTCAGACACCCTGAGCCAATAGGCTGGTCCTGGACTTATTTCCACTTGGCATAATTTACTTATTATTATTATTATTTAATTACTTATGGTTTTATATTGCTATATCTCTACGCTGTTCTTGGTTGGTGCGGCTGTAACGAAACCCAATTTCCCTCGGGATCAATAAAGTATGTCTGTCTGTCTGTCTTCATGGACAGTGGGATCTCGCTCTTGGAACTCGCTGAACAGCCTGGCTTTTCAAGATCTCCAGGTGCGGCCTGGAAGATGCGTGCCTTCAGGGTGTGGCCCTGTGGGTGACCCGATTTCTCACCAATGCTGCCTACTGAATCATCACAGGAGAAATTGTGACGGTGGGTGGTGTGCATAGCTGTCGAAGCCTGCTGTACTTGAGCAATCTCCCTTTCTTTGCTGATGGTGAGTGAGTCTGTTGGTCTTTGAGTCTGGGTCTCGGACAAAACACAGCAGATTGGAACATTGGAACAGAGAGCTATTGATCCTCCCTCTTGCTGTGGCGGGGGAGATAGAGAGAGAGATAGAGATAGAGAACCTGTCTGACAGCAGTTTTTGAGGAACCCTTGATTATGGTATCTAGAGGCTTGCATGTTGGGTGGGTGGTGGGGGGGGGGGGTGATGCTTGTGCTGGAGCAAGTGGAGGAAAGGGGGTTTGATGCTTTTGCTGTTGTCTATTATTCATTCTTTGGGTTTTTGTTCTCTCTGTTTTGTGGATGTCTGTGAGGAGTAAGAATTTCAGGTTGTATACCGTATACCTTCCCTGATAATAAATGGAACCACTGAACCATCGAAAATGTGCCATTTGCATTAACAATGGACAAACCCGAGGGTGTGCTGGGGGCATGGACACACTTTCTAGTGAGTGGCAGAACAACACATAACAAAACAACTGCCAACATTTTATACCTTAAAAGTGCCGTTTAAAAATACCCTCAAAACACCGAATGTGGACTCCTCCTAACGTGTTTTACAGTTATTCAAAAAGAAAAGGCAAGCAAAGTTTGACCTGGCGACTTGCTTTAGGCCTTGATATGCCAGGCCAAGCTCTCCATCTTCATTGAGGAAGCGCCAGTCTTCGGCCTGGCTGCGAGGGTATGACAGGAAAAAGGAAACAGGAGCAGGGAAAAGAAGGAGAAAGGAGCAAAAAAAAGTGTCATTCAGAAAGAGAAAAGTCAAAGTCACCACAGAAAGCAAGAAGAAACACCGACATTTCAGATGTTTGCGAGGGAAAATAAGGTAGAAGTCCCAGAAATTAAGGTCAACATTACTAGAATCGGCTGGTCTCACTCTAACAGCAAGAGTAAAGTGTATAGAACTCTGAGGATTGTGTGAATGTGTCCTGTACCCACATTCCACTCTGTTCGTGTGAAAGCGAGAAGGCACGGCAGCACACGAGATGCTGGGAATCCAGAGCAACACACACAAAATGCTGGAGGAACTCAGCAGGCCGGGCAGCACCTATGGAGGAGAATGAACAGTCGGTGTTTTGGACTGAGACCCTTCATCAGGACTGGAAGGGAAGGAGGAAGATGCCAGGATAAGAAGGTGGGGAGAGGGAAAGGAGGACAAGCTGGAAGGTGATAGGTGAGACCAGGTGAGGGGGAAGGAGGACAAGCTGGAAGGTGATAGGTGAGACCAGGTGAGGGGGAAGGAGGACAAGCTGGAAGGTGATAGGTGAAGCCAGGTGAGAGGGAAGAGGACAAGCTGGAAGGTGATAGGTGAAGCCAGGTGAGGGGGAAGGAGGACAAGCTGGAAGGTGATAGGTGAGGCCAGGTGAGAGGGAAGAGGACAAGCTGGAAGGTGATAGGTGAGGCCAGGTGAGAGGGAAGAGGACAAGCTGGAAGGTGATAGGTGAAGCCAGGTGAGAGGGAAGAGGACAAGCTGGAAGGTGATAGGTGAAGCCAGGTGAGGGGGAAGGAGGACAAGCTGGAAGGTGATAGGTGAAGCCAGGTGAGGGGGAAGGAGGACAAGCTGGAAGGTGATAGGTGAAGCCAGGTGAGGGGGAAGGAGGACAAGCTGGAAGGTGATAGGTGAGACCAGGTGAGGGGGAAGGAGGACAAGCTGGAAGGTGATAGGTGAGACCAGGTGTGGGGGAAGGAGGACAAGCTGGAAGGTGATAGGTGAGACCAGGTGAGAGGGAAGAGGACAAGCTGGAAGGTGATAGGTGAAGCCAGGTGAGGGGGAAGGAGGACAAGCTGGAAGGTGATAGGTGAGGCCAGGTGAGGGGGAAGAGGACAAGCTGGAAGGTGATAGGTGAAGCCAGGTGAGGGGGAAGGAGGACAAGCTGGAAGGTGATAGGTGAAGCCAGGTGAGGGGGAAGGAGGACAAGCTGGAAGGTGATAGGTGAGACCAGGTGAGAGGGAAGAGGACAAGCTGGAAGGTGATAGGTGAGGCCAGGTGAGAGGGAAGAGGACAAGCTGGAAGGTGATAGGTGAAGCCAGGTGAGGGGGAAGGAGGACAAGCTGGAAGGTGATAGGTGAAGCCAGGTGAGAGGGAAGAGGACAAGCTGGAAGGTGATAGGTGAAGCCAGGTGAGGGGGAAGGAGGACAAGCTGGAAGGTGATAGGTGAAGCCAGGTGAGGGGGAAGGAGGACAAGCTGGAAGGTGATAGGTGAAGCCAGGTGAGGGGGAAGGAGGACAAGCTGGAAGGTGATAGGTGAGGCCAGGTGAGGGGGAAGGAGGACAAGCTGGAAGGTGATAGGTGAGGCCAGGTGAGGGGGAAGGAGGACAAGCTGGAAGGTGATAGGTGAGGCCACGTGAGGGGGAAGGAGGACAAGCTGGAAGGTGATAGGTGAAGCCAGGTGAGAGGGAAGAGGACAAGCTGGAAGGTGATAGGTGAAGCCAGGTGAGGGGGAAGGAGGACAAGCTGGAAGGTGATAGGTGAGGCCAGGTGAGGGGGAAGGAGGACAAGCTGGAAGGTGATAGGTGAGGCCAGGTGAGGGGGAAGAGGACAAGCTGGAAGGTGATAGGTGAGGCCAGGTGAGGGGGAAGGAGGACAAGCTGGAAGGTGATAGGTGAGGCCACATGAGGGGGAAGGAGGACAAGCTGGAAGGTGATAGGTGAAGCCAGGTGAGAGGGAAGAGGACAAGCTGGAAGGTGATAGGTGAAGCCAGGTGAGGGGGAAGGAGGACAAGCTGGAAGGTGATAGGTGAAGCCAGGTGAGGGGGAAGGAGGACAAGCTGGAAGGTGATAGGTGAGGCCAGGTGAGGGGGAAGAGGACAAGCTGGAAGGTGATAGGTGAGGCCAGGTGAGGGGGAAGGAGGACAAGCTGGAAGGTGATAGGTGAGACCAGGTGAGGGGGAAGGAGGACAAGCTGGAAGGTGATAGGTGAGGCCAGGTGAGGGGGAAGGAGGACAAGCTGGAAGGTGATAGGTGAAGCCAGGTGAGGGGGAAGGAGGACAAGCTGGAAGGTGATAGGTGAAGCCAGGTGAGGGGGAAGGAGGACAAGCTGGAAGGTGATAGGTGAGGCCAGGTGAGGGGGAAGGAGGACAAGCTGGAAGGTGATAGGTGAGGCCAGGTGAGGGGGAAGAGGACAAGCTGGAAGGTGATAGGTGAGACCAGGTGAGGGGGAAGAGGACAAGCTGGAAGGTGATAGGTGAGGCCAGGTGAGGGGGAAGGAGGACAAGCTGGAAGGTGATAGGTGAGACCAGGTGAGGGGGAAGAGGACAAGCTGGAAGGTGATAGGTGAGGCCAGGTGAGGGGGAAGGAGGACAAGCTGGAAGGTGATAGGTGAGACCAGGTGTGGGGGAAGGAGGACAAGCTGGAAGGTGATAGGTGAGGCCAGGTGAGGGGGAAGGAGGACAAGCTGGAAGGTGATAGGTGAGGGGGAAGGAGGGTTGTATTGGGGAGGGGAGTGAAGTGAGAAGATGGGTGGTAATTGGTGGGAAATGTAAAGGGCTGGAGAAGAAAGTTCAAAGTAAATTTTATCATCAGAGTACATACACGTCACCACATACAACCCTGAGATTCTTTTGCTGTGGGCTACTTAGCAAATCTATAAATCTGTAAATGTAAACTGTAAACATTGGGAACTGTAAACAAACTGTGCAATGCAGATATTAAAAGAAGGAATAAATAACGAGCATGAAAGAGCAAGATAAGATGGTCCTTAAATGAGTGTAGCTATCCCCTTTTGTTCAAGAGCCTAAATCTGACATCTGAGGAATCCGATTAGGAGAGGAGAGTGGACCGTGGGAGGAAGGGATGAAGGAAGGACACCAGAGGGAGGTGATAGGCAGGTGAGGAGAAGAGAAGGGGTAAGATGGGAGCCAGAATGGAGCATAGGTCAGGGCTGGGGGTGGAATTACTGGAGGTTAAAGAGGTCAGTGTTTCTGCTTTCAGTGGGGAGGCTAACCCAATGGAATACGAGACCATAAGACATAGAAACTGAATCAAGCCGATAGGCCCATCGAGTCTGCTCTGTCACTCTGCCACAGCCGATCCAGTATCCCTCTCAACCGCACTTTCCCGCCCTCCCCCCCCCCCCCCCGTAACCTTTGATGCCCTGACTACTCAAGAACTTATCATCCTCTGCTTTAAATATACCCAATGACGTGGCCTTCACAGCCCACTGTGGCAAGGAGTTCTGTAGCTTCACTACCCCCAGGCTAAGGAAATCCTTCCTCATGAGACATTCCTTCTCCAGCCTGAGTTTGGCCTTAATGCAGCAGTAGGGGAGGCCGTGGACCGACATGTCGGAATGGGAATGGCAAGAGGAATTTCACACAGATAGATGGAGGTGAGTTTATGGAAGGAGCTGCCAGAGGAAGTGGTACAGTGCTATCATTTGAAGAGTACATGGATAGGTACCTGGAGGCTCAAGGCTTATGGGCTGAATGCAGGAAACTGGGCCTAGTTGAATAGGCAATGTGGTCGGCATGGATTTGATAGGCCGAAGGGCCTGTATCTGTGCTATATTCCTCTATCATTTTATCAAAATATTCTTATCATCCCATCCCTGAATAACGATAGTATATATATTAAGAAAGTCTGATCTGGTTCCTGCAGTTAGCTAATTTCTCCTGAGGTAAAAACAGAAAATCGGTAGTTGCCACAGATTTGTTGACAGAAGCAAAATGAGATCAGTATTTATTTATAACCCTGGTTGGTATCTACCGATTTGGGTTAGAGCAAATGCCTGAATCAGGTAACTTGTGTGATGACATATCTTGCAAAATAAAATATGACCCTGTTCTGAGATCTGAAATTCAATTCAGTTAAGGACAAACACTAGCAAACATCTTTTACTCCATCAGTGACACATGAGGAATTCTGCAGATGCTGGAAATCCAGAGCAACACACACAAAATGCTGGAGGAACGTAGCAGGTCAGGCAGTATCTAAACAGACAACGTTTTGAATCAAGGACTCAATGAAGGGTTTGATGGGTCCTGATGAAGGGTCTCGACACGAAACATCAACTGTTTATTCCTCTCCATAGATGCTGCCTGTTCTTCTGAGTTCCTCTAGCATTTTGTGTGTTTCATTCCATCAGCCTGAACTTTACTTACTTCTGAACTGTGCAGACTGGGCCAGTTCTGCACGCTCTCTTTAAATAGATAAATGAAACCAACGTACCTATTAGTCTCACGTATGCCATTGTAGGCCTCAATTGCATCCTCTTTGTCTGTGTTTTCATCACTTCTTTTCCATTCATATTCATTGGTCACATTATCCTACAACAGGAATTGAAAATTACTTATCTGACATGTCCAAACGTAACTTTTAATTCAGCCAAAATGTGAGTAGTATGTGGAACAACAGGGAAATAAACACTCCCATCAGGAAGGAGGCTATGTAACATCCACACCAGGACCACCAGACTCAAAAACCGTTACATTCCCCAAGCAGTAAGGCTGATCAACATCTCTACCACTACTTTATTATTTCCCATTAGTCACTTTATATACAGTCTAGTATTACTTATGGACATACTATGGGAATGAAAGGGTTACTGTATGAGAAACATCTGGCAGCTCTTGGGCTGTATTCCCTGGAGTTCAGGAGAAAGAGGTGGGATTTCATAGAAACATTCCAAATGTTAAAAGGCCTGAACAGATTAGATATGATAAAGGTATTTCCCATGGTAGGGGAGTCGAGGACAAGAGGGCACGATTTCAGGTTTGAAGGATCTCCATTTAGAACAGAGATACGGAGAAATGACTTTAGTCAGAGGATGGTAAATCTTTTGAATCTGTTGCCATGATTGGCTGTGGATACCACGTCATTGGGTACACTTAAGGCAGAGATAGATAGGTTCTTGATTAGCCGGGTCATCAAAGGGTATGGGGAGAAGGCAGGGGAGTGGGGATAACTGGAAGAATTGGATCAGCCCATGATTAAATGGAGAGGCAGACTCCATGGACCAAATGGCCTACTTCTGTTCCTCTATCTTGAGGTCCTATGTATAAAAGCTATCTGATGTATTTATATTTATTGTGTTTTTATTATTACTGTGTTCTTTATCTTATTGTAGTTTGTTTTTGTGCTGCAGCAGGTTAAGAACAACAATTATTTGTTCCCCTTTACTCTTATGCACTGGAAATGACATTAAACAATGTTGAATTATAGTTTTTGCAACAAACATCATATCTTAATGATGCATTCATAACTTGTGAAGACCGGATTTTAAGGTTATGATAAGAGAGACAGATCAAGTGGACATTTGGAGACCTTTTCCCAGGGCACAAATGGCTAATACCAGGGGGCACATTTTCAGGTGATCGGAGGAATGTATTGAGGGGATTGAATATCAGAGGTGTAGATGCAGCACCCTGGTTCATATTTTTACTGTTATTCTGTAGGTATTTCATTTAGCAGCTCTCTAAGGGCAGTCTGTTCTGCTTTTGGCCTGTTTGGGTTATTGTCGAAGATGGGGAATGATGAGGAATGTGCACCATCCAATTAGGATGGTGGAACTGAGGGGAGATTTTTCTTGGTGAGGGGCACTCGGGCCTTTTGTTCAGTGGGAGATGAAGAGAGAACTGGTCGTTGGATTTGACCCGGTGTGGGACCATGATTCAACGGAGCCAGGAGCCAAGATCAACTGGGGAATTTTAGGAAGAGATGAGCTCCAACTTGTCCACATTTGACTGTTTAATTCAAATGGGCCCTTTTCTTTTGTTTTTCTTTACTAACCCTTTACTTAAGGTTCATAAATATAATTCCTTTAATGTGTATGTATATACATATATATTTTTTGTTATTTTCTTTTACACAGAGTGCATAGAACTTCCTGCCAGGGGGTGGGAATGGGAGAGTGGTGATAGTCACATGGATAATAGGAAAATTGAGGGCTATGTAGGAGGGAAGGTTTTGATTCATCTTAGAGTGGGGTACATGGTCAGCTCAATATCCTGTGGTCCATGAAATGAACAGAAATCCCCAAGAGACTCATGAAGCTGAAAAATGAGTTGTCTCATTGCCTTGGTAAAGCAGGGGATGGTTAGCATAAAGCTTCACAGCACCAGCAACTGGAAGAGCAGGGTTCAATTCCTGCCGCTGTCTATAAGGATCCTATATGTCCTCCCCGTGACAGAACGAGCACAAGTACCCTTCCTACCAAACCTCAAGACATTAATCTCACCCCTGAGCTTGCTAAGTTTTATATTCTATGTTTTCAGAAATAATAGGAGAAATTCATTAAAGTTACTCTCAAGGTTCTTGGTTTCTAAATGTCACTAATTTGAAATGTATTTAATTTTATTTAAAGATGCAGCATGGTTATAAGCCCTTTTGGCCCAATGAGCCCATGCTACCCAATTACACCCATGTGACCAATTAACCTACTGACCCATACCTCTTCGGACTGTGGAAGGAAACCGGAGCACCCGGAGAAAACCCGGAAAGCCCAGGGATCACGGAAAGAACATAGAAATTCCTTGCAGACTGTGTCGGGAATTGAACCCCATCACTGATCACTGGAAAGCTACGTTGCTGTACCTTCCCTAATAATAAACTAACTCCAGTCCTAATCCCAAGCACTCCTTCCAGCCACTGACCTGCAGAGAAAATTCTGCATTTTCTGGGCAGAAGAACAGGTCAGTAGTGACTAGATGGGTCAAAGGGCCTGTTTCCCCCCCCCTCCACTCCCAAAAGCAATCGTGTCAGACTCCACTTCTCCAATGTTGAATTCCAGTCAATATGGGCGGCACAGTCGCGCAGCGCTTCACAGAAGCTGTAAGATCAAAGTTCCATTCCTGTCGCCGTTTTTAAGGAGTTTGCACATTTTCCCCGTCGCCGCGAGCTTCCTCTGGGTGCATCGGTTTCCTCCCACAGTCCAAAGATGCATGGGTAAGGGTTCGTAGGTTGTGGGCGTGTTATATTGGTATTGGTGGCTTGCGGGCTGCCCCCAGCACATCTTGGACTGTGTTGGCTGTTGATGCATTTCACTGTGCTTATTTACTAAGAGACACAGTGCGGAACAGGCCCTTTTGATCCACACTGCCCAGAAACCCAACAATTTAAGCCTAGTTAATGGGAGAATTTACAGTGGCCAACTAACCTACCAAACCAGTACGTTTAGGGACTGTGGGAGAAAACTGGAGAACCCAGAGGAAACACATATGCTCATGGGTAGAACGTACAAATTGCTTACAGAGCGTGCCGGAAACAAACTCTGTCGCTCCAAACTGTCATAGCGTCATGCTATCCGCTATGTTACTGTGGCACCCCGTGATTTATAAAGCTAATCTCGATCTAATCCAGCTCTGCCCACCCCTCCCACCGCCACCTTCAGTACACAACATTACCGTAGTTTTTGCCTCCTCCTTCTGCTGAGCTGCTTTGACTATCTGAGTTCTCAGCATGAGGACCTCCTCCTTCCGCACCTCCAGCTCCTCGCTGGCTGCTTTCAGCTGATGTAGAAGCACACTGTAGGCATTTTCGGATTCATCATTTGAGTCCTCCGCCGCCGATTTCTCTGCCACGGCTTTCCTTAGATCATTGAGTTCGTTCTTCAGCTTCTTGTTTTCAGATTCGAGCTCATGTCGCTGTGAAGTGATTGGAAAATACCTTTGCTTAATTATTTCAATTACCGTTTACCATTTCATTAATGATTTTCAAGTAAATTACATTTCAAAATACAGTGATACACTTAATGGCCATTTATTTAGTACAGTTGCTCATTAATGCAAATATCTAATCAACCAATCATGCGGCAGCAACTCAATGCATAAAAGCATGCTGACATGGTCAAGAGGTTCAGTTATTGTTCAGACCAAACATCAGAAAGGGGAAGAAATGTGATCTAAGTGAGTCTGACTGTGGAGTGATTGTTGGTGCCAGACGGGGTGGTTTGATTTACTCAGAAACTGCTGATCTCTGGGATTTTCATGTACAACAGTCTCGAGAGGTTACCGAGAATGGTGTGAAAAACAAAAAAAACATCCTGTGTGGCAGATCTGTGGGCAAAAATGCCTGTTAATGAGAGAGGTCAGAGGAGAATAACCATACTAGTTCAAGCTGACAGATCGGCGACATTAACTCTAATAACCACACATACAGAAGAGCATCTCTGAATGTACAACCCGTCGAACTTTGAAGTGGCTGGGCTACAGCAGCAGAAGACCATGAACGTGCACTCAGTGGCCACTTTATTAGGTACAGGACGAACACTGAGTGTATATTTCCAAAGCAAATGTTGCAGATGCTTAAAATCTGTAATCTATATATTTGCCAATGACACAATTATTGCTGGCAGAATTTCAGACAGTGATGAGGAGGCGTACATGAGCAAGATAGATCAGCTGGTTGAGTCTCACCAACAACCTTCTGCTCATCATCAGTGAGACCAAAGAATTGATTGTGGACTTCAGGAAGGGTACGTCGAGGGAATACAACCCAGTCCTCATCAAGTGATCAGCAGCAGAAAGGGTGAGCACTTTCAAGTTCCTGGGTATCAACATCTCTGAATATCTATCCTGGGCCCAACATATTGATACAATTATGAAGAAGACATGACGGTGGCTATATTTCATAAGGAATTTAAGGAGATTTGGTATATCATCAAAGACTAGAATATTTCTACAGATGTACCGTGGAAAGCATTCTGACATTCCTTTTTCGGTCTGGACTGAACAGCTAACATTGCTGTTGTCTCTGAAAGTCAATGTCATTCTCTCTAAATCGATATTAAATTGGATACACACAGTGAAACATCTATCCATTGTCCTTCATTCTTACAGCTTTCAGACTGACTACTGAATTTTCACACTATCTCCATTGCTTCCATCGACTTTAAGAAAACTTTCGATAAGGTAACACATAGAAGATAACTGAAGTCTAAAACACAAGAGGTTCAACAGATGCTGGAAATCCAAAGCAATACACACAAAATACAGGTGGAACTCAGCAGGTCAGGGAACGTTGCTCTGTTTTAAGATCCTGTTGGGCATTGGTAATACGGAATGCTACAAGTCTGTTTCACTGGTTTATTGGCAAACAGCAGGAGAGCTGCGAGGCCTCTGTTGCAGCGAGCACTAGGCCTTGAGCCAGGGTGTCGCCTGCTTGCAGCCATCCAGGAGAGGGTTGTTGGACCTGGTGCTGGTGGTGGTGTGGTGCAATGCAGCCTCCATGCTGAGAGTGTTGGTGCTGCCCTCCTGTGTTCACTTGGCAGAAGACAAGCTGTATTGTGTTTTACTGCAGACTGCTACAACATTCATACTCTCAGGGACTTGGACTATTTTTTTGTGTGACTGTATGTTTACTGCTATCTTATATGTGCTATATGTGCCTTGTTCTGTGTATAACTGCGGTTACTGTGATTTGCATCTTTGCCCTGGAGTAACACCGTTTTGTTTGATTATTCATAGGTATTCATGTTCAGTTAAATGGCTAATCAACTTGAACTTGAACTTGATCTATGTAGGGGAAAAAACCATCGACATTTCAGACCGTGACCATTCATCAGGATTTATGTCTATGTCCACTGCATTTTCCCATCTATAAATTTATTCCTTTTGAAGGACTGAGATCATGTAATTTATTGTTTTGTGGTAGCGATAAATTGCAATACATAAAAATTACTATAAGTTAAAATAAGAAATACAGTATATTAAAAATAATTATGTAATGCAAAAAGCCATCACAGCTGCATCAGGTAGAAGGTACAGGTGCCTCAGGACTCTCAGCACCAGGTTCAAGGACAGTTACTACCCCTCAACCATCAGGAAGGAGGTACAGGTGCCTCAGGACTCTCAGCACCAGGTTCAAGGACAGTTACTACCCTCAACCATCAGGAAGGAGGTACAGGTGCCTCAGGACTCTCAGCACCAGGTTCAAGGACAGTTACTACCCCTCAACCATCAGGCTCTTGAACAAAACAAGATAACCACACTCATTTAAGGACTTTTTTATTTTGCTATTTCATTATCGTTATTTATTACTATATATTTATACCTGCACATACACAGTTTGTTTTCCATTGATCTGTTTATAGTTTCTGTTCTGTAGATTTGCTAAGTATGCCCGCAATAAAAGAATCTTGAGATTGTATGTGGTGACATGTATGTACTCTGACAATAAATTTTACCTTGACTTTGAAGAGAGCAAAATAGTGAGGTGGTGTTCATGGGTTCATTGTCCATTCAGAAATCTGATGGTGGAGGGGAAGAAGCTGTTCCTGAATCGTTGAGTGTGTGTCTTCAGGCTCCTGTACCTCCTCCCTGATGGCAGAGGGGAAGAAGCTGTTCCTGAATCGTTGAGTGTGTGTCTTCAGACTCCTGTACCTCCTCCCTGATGGCAGAGGGGAAGAAGCTGTTCCTGAATCGTTGAGTGTGTGTCTTCAGACTCCTGTACCTCCTCCCTGATGGCAGAGGGGAAGAAGCTGTTCCTGAATCGTTGAGTGTGTGTCTTCAGACTCCTGTACCTCCTCCCTAATGGCAGAGGGGAAGAAGCTGTTCCTGAATCGTTGAGTGTGTGTCTTCAGACACCTGTACCTCCTCCCTGATGGCAGAGGGGAAGAAGCTGTTCCTGAATCATTGAGTGTGTGTCTTCAGACTCCTGTACCTCCTCCCTGATGGCAGAGGGGAAGAAGCTGTTCCTGAATCGTTGAGTGTATGCCTTCAGACTCCTGTACCTCCTCCCTGATGGCAGAGGGGAAGAAGCTGTTCCTGAATCATTGAGTGTGGGTCTTCAGGCTTCTGTACCTCCTCCCTGATGGCAGAGGGGAAGAAGCTGTTCCTGAATCGTTGAGTGTGGGTCTTCAGGCTCCTGTACCTCCTCCTTGATGGCAGAGGGGAAGAAGCTGTTCCTGAATCGTTGAGTGTGGGTCTTCAGGCTTCTGTACCTCCTGTCTGATGGTAACAATGAGAAGAAGACACACTCTCTTCTCATTAAACAATGATATGGTGAATATTTTTGTAGAGGCACTCCCCCAGGGGAGATCACTGACCTTTACCAGAATTTTATTGAATTTTCAAGAGAAAATTTTTTAAATTGATTTTCTGTACATGAGCATGCTAGAGAAAAACCTGCTGAACTTAGCTCTATATGGAATGTGCTTTTCCTTCATCTCAGCAGGAATCATACACTGAGCCATTTCTACAGAGACATCTCGCCTGCCAGGCAGATCCTCAACTCGTAACACAGTCCTAGAATCTAAAAGTGCTGTTAACTGAATACATTAAGCAATCTTCACTCTATGACATTCACTGTAACGTACCAGAGGGTGAAGGGTGAGATATTTCTGAGGGTTGAGGTTCTTCACTCAGAGGGTGGTGAGAGGGTGGAATGAGCTGCCAGTGGGAGTGGTGCTGACCAGAATCATTCACCGATCCCTTCTCCTCAGATGCTGCTGACCAAGCTGTTGGGCTTTTCAGCATCTGCAATTTCATTTTTAAACATTCGACCTCTGTGCAATGGGCCCTTTCACATCCCTCCCAGCAGGCTCAAGGACAGCTTCTAACTCACTGTTAAAAGAACATTGCTCAACCTTTCCTCATAAGGCATACTCTCTAATCCAGGGCAGCATTCTGGTGAATCTCCTCTGCACCCTCTCTGATCCAGGCAGCATCCTGGTAAATTTCCTCTGCACCCTCTCTAATCCAGGCAGCATCCTGATAGATCTCCTCTGCACCCTCTCTAATCCAGGGAGCATCCTGGTAAATCTCCTCTGCACCCTCTCTAATCCAGGCAGCATCCTGGTAAATCTCCTCTGCACCCTCTCTAATCCAGGGAACATCCTGGTAAATCTCCTCTGCACCCTCTCTAATCCAGACAGCATCCTGTTCAATCTCCTCTGCACCCTCTCTAATCCAGACAGCATCCTGGTAAATCTCCTCTGCACCCTCTCTAATCCAGGCAGCATCCTGGTGAATCTCCTCTGCACCCTCTGTAATCCAGGCGGCATCCTGGTAAATCTCCTCTGCACCCTCTCTAATCCTGGCAGCATCCTGGTCAATCTCCTCTGCACCCTCTCTAATCCAGACAGCATCCTGGTAATTCTCCTCTGCACACTCTCTAATCCAGGCAGCATCCTGGTGAATCTCCTCTGCACCCTCTCTAATCCAGGCAGCATCCTGGTGAATCTCCTCTGCACCCTCTCTAATCCAGGCGGCATCCTGGTAAGTCTCCTCTGCACCCTCTCTAATCCAGGCAGCATCCTGGTGAATCTCCTCTGCACCCTCTCTAATCCAGGCGGCATCCTGGTAAGTCTCCTCTGCACCCTCTCGAATCCAGGCAGCGTCCTGGTGAATCTCCTCTGCACCCTCTGTAATCTAGACAGCATCCTGGTGAATCTCCTCTGCACCCTCTCTAATCCAGGCAGCATCCTGATAGATCTCCTCTGCACCATCTCTAATCCAGACAGCATCCTGGTGAATCTCCTCTGCACCCTCTCTAATCCAGGCAGCATCCTGGTGAATCTCCTCTGCACCCTCTCTAATCCAGGCAGCATCCTGGTGAATCTCCTCTGCACCCTCTCAAAAGCTTCCACATGCTTCCAATAATGTAGTTTTGATAGACTCTGGATGAAGATCTCTGTTGGGGCTTTTGCTGTTGCTTGCACGGTGGGTTGGGAGTGGGGGGGGAATCTGTGCTTTGCTGGCACAAGTTTGAGGGCATGGGGGTCGATGCTTTCACTGCTGCTTCTGTGACGGTTGGGGGAGAGTGAGTTTCAGGGCTACGATGTTCTATCATTCATTCTACGGGGTCTCTTGTTCATGGATGACTGTGAAGAGTATGAGTTTCCGGTTGTGTACTGTGTAATTCTCTGATATAAAAGAAACCTACATCTACAAAAAAAAGTAATGAGCTGACCAGACCGAACACAATACTTCAAGAGTGGTTTCTCTCTTCTCCCCTCTTCTATCAGACAGAAGGGACAGAAGCCAGAAAGCATATAGCACTAGGCTCAAAGATAGATCTAATCCAACTGTTATAAGACTATTATATAGTTCCCCAGTATAATAAATTGCTGTCCTCACAATCTACCTCGTTGTGATCTCGCCTCTCTAGATAACTTGCTCTGCACTCTCTCTGTAGCTGTTACACTTTATTCTGCATTCTCTTATTGTTTTACCTTGTTCTGCCTCAGTGCACTGTGTAATGATCTGATCTGTATAAACAGATTGCAAGACAAGCTTTTCATGCATCGCAGTACATGTGACAATAATAAACCAATTTCAACTCCTACCTTTAAGCTTTCATAGGCCATTTCTGCAGCTTGTTCATTGTCTGGGATGCTGTTGTACGCATTTGCCTTTGGGGAAGGAAAGCAAATTTATTGTCACAGAATGAAAAATAGTGTTCAAAACAGAAATAAGTAAACTGTCTTATTTCCCTCTAACACCGGATGAGTTCAGGGTAGAGCTCCACAGTTGAAGGGAATTTTATTTTGTTTTATTTAGAGTTACAGCATGGAACAGACCCTCCAGCACTTTGTGTCGTGCCACCCAGCAACTCACTGATTTAACCCCAGTCTAATCACAGGACAATTTACGATGACCAATTAACCTACTAACCGGAATGTCTATGGAATGTGGGAGGGAACTGGGGCACCTGAAGGAAACCCAAATGCCCGCGGATGGAATGTACAAATTTGTTTACAGAGGATGCCGGATTGAAATCTGAACTCTGATGCTTCGAGAAGTAATGGTGCCTATATATTCTACCAGGCAACCACTCAATCGTTTAATGAGGGGAAAAGATCTCTGTATCCAAACCAGCCAGCAAGATTGAATACAATTGGCTGCAGTCTTCAGTGATTACAATACCATCGTTTTGGTTTCCACTGCTTCCTTTTGCTCCAACTCTGCGCGTAATGACTTTCTCTCTTGTTCCAGCTCCCGCACTCGTTTCTGCAGTTTCAGGAACAGAGTCACGTCCATAGCAGCATTCTCCAGACCTGCTTCCTGTGAAGGACATGGGGCATGAAGTTCATCAAACACAGATACTTCCACCAAAATTCCCCAGTCTACACACAAAGACCTATGATTAAATGAACTGACATACAAGAAAATACACTGGATTCCAGATAATTGGATCATCGATTAATCAGGGCAGCCATTTATTTGGAACAAGTCTTAAAGGAAAATATCTAATCTAGAAAATAGCTGGGATTCCCTTTGTTTATTTGAGACACTGTACCGCTTAATTGGGACAGGAGACTTGTCAAACAGATTCGGACTAGTGTGTTTGTGTGGCCATGGGACACTACACCATGTTTAGAGCAAATATTTCTTAAACTTTGTCAGTTGCATGTGCTTGTGTTCAAAAAGCAGAAGTTTTTGTTACTGATAGTTGGTGAGAAAATAAGCAGTAAGACAATCCAGAACTGTTTTGCTCACTAAAGTTTCAAGCATTGAGGCTTTGAGATTTCAGAAACAGCAGAGAATGAAAATGAAATGATTACACTGCTTCAACAAGTTAGGAACCACGAAGAATTTGAAGGCATCAACAGTCATCTTGAATGTTACAATGAAAATAAAGATTTGGAGGATGCAAAGATCTCCAGGCTGCACACAACTATTCCTTGATTAAATTAACTGATTTATGAGAAGATACTTCACAGCTTTGCACTGAAACATTATTGGGCAATAATGTAATAATGTTGGTTTAATGTGTAGCTATCCTACATTTTTGTCCACAGCATCACAAGAGGCTCTGAATGGGTCCCATATATACCCACTGGCCACTTTATAAGATACATCTGTCCATCTGTTTGTTATTACAAATATCTAGTCAGCCACTCTATATATAAAAGCATGCAGACATGGTCAAGAGGTTCAGCTGCTGTGCAGCCCAGACATCAAACCCAAGGGAGCCCAAAATCCCTGTGGGCAGGTTGGCCAGAGTTGTTCAGGAGGGTTTAAATTAATTTAGCAGGGGATGGGAACCAGAGTGATTGTACTGAGGATGAGGTAGTTGGTTTTCAAACAGGCAATGTGTAGTGAGACTCCAAGCAAGGAAGAGCTAATGCGAGGGCAAAACTGCAGTCAACTGGATGAGTTGCAAGGTGAAGAGTGGTCAAAATTGAAAGGGGTGAATATAGGACTGAAGGCGTTATATTTGAATGCACGCAGTGTACGGAATAAGGTTGATGAACTTGTAGCACAGTTACAGATTGGCCTGTAAGATGTTGTAGGCATCACTGAATCATGGCTGAAAGATTATAGCTAGGAGCTTAATATCCAAAGTAATGCATTGTATCGAAAGGACAGGCAGGAAGGAAGGGAGAGGGGGTGGCATTACTCTGCTGGTAAAAAGTGAAATCATTAGAAAGTGGTGTCATAGGGTCAGAAGGTGTTGAATCATTGTGGACAGAGCTAAGGAAGTGCAAGGGTAAAGAGACCCTGATGGGAGTTGTATACAACCCCCCAAACAGTAGTAAGGACACAGTTTACAAAATACAAATGGAGATAGAAAATGCATGCCAAAAGGGCAATGTTACAATAGTCATGGGGGGTTTCAATATGCAAGTAGATTGGGAAAATCAGGTTGGTGTTGGATGCAAACAGGAAGGATTTCTAGAATGCCTATGAAATGGATTTTCAAAGCAGCTTGTGGTTGTGCCCACCAGGGGATCAGCTACTCTGGATTGGGCGTTGTACAATGAACCAGAATTGATCAGAGAGCTTAAGGTAAGAGAACCCTTAGGCGCCAGTGATCAGACTATGATCGAATTCACCCTGAAATTTGAGGAGAAGCTAAAGTCAGATACATCAGTATTACAGTGGAGTAAAGAGAATTACAGAGGCTTGAGAGAGGAGTTGGCCAGAATTGATTGGAAAAGAACACTGGCAGGGATGACAGCAGAGCAGCAATTGCTGGAATTTCAGGAAGCAATTCAGAAAGCAATTCAGGATATATACATCCCAAAGAGGAAGAAGTATTCTAAAGGCAAGATGACACAACTGCGGCTAACAAGAGAAATCAAAGACACTATAAAAGCCAAAGAGAGAGCATATAATAGATCAAAAATTAGCAGGAAATTAGAGGATTGGAAAGCTTTTAAAAACCAACAGAAGAAACCAAAAAATAGTCATTAAAAAGGTAAAGATAGAATATGAAACGAAGCTAGCCAATAACATTAAAGAGGATACCAGAAGCTTCTTAAGGTACACGAAGTGTAAAAGAGAGGTGGGAGTGGATATCGGACCACTGGAAAATAATGCTGGAGAGGTAGTAATGGGGGGGACAAGGAAATGGTGGATGAACTGAATAAGTATTTTAAATCAGTCTTCACTGTGGAAGACACTAACAGTATGGTGGAAGCTCCAGGTGTAAAGTGTGAGAAGTTACCATTACTAGGGAGAAGGGTCTCGGGAAACTGAAAGTTCTGAAGGTAGATAAGTCACCTGGACCAGATGGTCTACACCTCAGGGTTCTGAAAGAGGAGGCTGAAGAGATTGTGGAGGCATTAGTAACAATCTTTCAAGAATCAGTTGATTCTGGAATGGTTCTGGAAGACTGGAAAATTGCAAAAATCACTCCAATCTTCAGGAAGGGAGAGAGGCAGAAGAAAGGGAGTTAGTCTAACCTCAGTGGTTGGGAAGATATTGGAATTGATTGTTAAGGATGTGGTTTTGGGGTATTTGGAAGCACATGATAAAATAGGATGTAGTCAGCATGGTTTCCTCAAGGGAAGATCTTGCCTGATGAATCTGTTGGAATTCTTTGAAGAAATAACAAGCAGGATAGACTGGTTGAACTAGATGCCATTGTGTACTTGGATTTTCAGAAGGCCTTTGACAAGGTGCCACACATGAGTCTGCTTAACAAGCTGCAAGCTCATGTACAGGAATGATTCTAGCATGGATAGAGCAGTGGCTGATTGGCAGGAGACAAAGGTTAATTTGCAGGTTGAGTCTGTGGTCAGGAAGGTAAATGCAATGTGAGCTTTCATTTCAAGAGGACTAGAATATAAAAGCAAGGATGTAATGTTGAAACTTTATAAAGCACTGGTGAGGCTCACTTGGAATATTGTGAACAGTTTTGGGCTCCTTGTCTTAGAAAGGACATTCTGAAGCTTGAGAGGGTTCAAAGGAGGCTCACGAAAATTATTCCAGGATTGAGCGGCTTGTCATATTGAACAGCATTTGATGGCTCTGAGTTTGTTCATGCTAAAATTTGGAAGAATGAGGGGTGATCTAATTGAAACCCAATGAATGGTGAAAGACCTTGATAGAGTAGATGTGGAGAGGTTACTTTCTATGGTGGTAGAGTCTAAGACCTAAAGATGCTGTTCAGAATAGAGGGGCATCCTCTTAGAACAGAATTGAGGAGGACTTTAGCCAGAGAGTGGTGAACCTGTGGAATTCATTGCCACAGGCAGCTGTGGAGGCCAAGTCATTATGTACATTTATGGCAGAGGTTGATAGATTCTTAATTGGTGAGGTCATGAAGGGATACAGGGAAAAAGCAGGAGATTGGAACTGAGAGGGCAGAGCAGACTCGATGGGCCAAATGGCCTAATTCTGCTTCTAAATCTTATGGTCTTATAGGAAAACCAGAACAAACACACATGGTCACTGGAAGACTATACAACCCCCTTGCAAACAGCATCGGGAAATCGAACCCTATGCTCGCTGGAGTTCGGAAGAACAAGGAAGGATCTCATTGAAATCTATCAACTGTTGAAAGGACTAGATAGAGTGGACATGGAGAGGTTGTTTCCGATAGTGGGAGAGTCTAGGACCAGAAAGCACAGCCTCACAATAGAGGGACATCCATTTAGAACAGAGATGAGGAGGAATTTCTTTAGTGACAGGACAGTGAATCTGTGGAATTAATTGCCACAGAGGGCCAAGTCATTGTTTTTTGCTGAGCTCCTGTTCTTCGTTATCAGGTTAGACCAGTTGAACATGTGTTTATCTGGTAAACAGCTGTGGACAACAGTCATTGGGTATACTTAAAGCAGAGGTTGGTAGGTTCTCCATGAGTTAGGGTGTCAAAAGCTATGGGAAGAAGACAGGAAAATAGGGTTGAAATGAAAATTAAATCAGCCATGGTTGAACGACAGAAGAGATTTGATGGGCTGAATAGCCTATTTCTGCTCCTGGTTGTAAAGATCAAGCTGTAGTTAGAGATTTCTCACTGTATTAGTCAGTTGGAAGTCTTTGCGTTGCCAAGTTGTGAAATTGTAGAATCTGAAATCAGTCACCTCAACCAGCTGCATGGCGTCCTCAGTGTCCCCGATGTCCGACGTTGAGAAGGAGGGATAGTTGGAATCAGATTCCAGGCTGCTTTGATTGGAGGGGTTTCTCCGGTGGCCTGGCATTTGCTAAAATAATGTGAGAAAATAATTAAGGAATTAGTGGAACGGGACAGAACAAGGATCTGGGAATTAGTCCTTCATTTACATAATCAGTTATTCTCTCATTTGTATTCACGTTCTGTGCATCTTGAGTCATTACTTGATGAAGTGCATCAGTCGTTATTGGACGGCATGGTAGTATAGCATCTGGTGTAACACGTTATAATCAGGGTTCAATTCCCACAGCTGCCTGTAAGGAATCTGTACGTTCTCCCCACAACTGCACCGGGTTCCTCCCACATACTATGGATGTATGGGTTAGGGCTATTGTTGAGTTGTGGGCATGCTGTGGAAACATGGTGGAGAGGGTGCAGAAGAGATTCACGAGGATGCTGCCTGGATTAGAGGGCATGTGCTATAACGAGAGGTTGGAAAAACTTGGGTTGTTTTCTCTAGAATGGCAGAGGCTGAGGGGAGTTCTGATAGAGCTTTATAAAATTACGAGAGGCATAGTTAGTATCGTTTTCCCAGGGTTGAAATGTCTGATACCAGAGGTCACGTATTTAAAGTGAGGGGGTGTAATTTCAAAGCTGTTTTTTTTACACAGGGAGTAGTGGTAGATGCCTGGGGTGGTGGTAGAGGCAGATCCATTAGAGACTTTTAAGAGATGTTTCGATAGGAACATGAATGTGAGGAAAATAGAAGGGTGTGGACATTGTGTAGACAAAAGAGATTAGTTTATTTGGCCATTTCATTACTAGTTTAATTGGTTTGACACAACATTGGGCCAAAGGGCTTGTTTCTGTGCTGTATTGGTCGATGCTCGGTGTTCTTTGGTGACACTTGTGGGCTGTCCCCAGCACATCCTCGACTATGTAGGTTGTTGATGCAAATGATGGATCCTACTCAATGTTTCAATGTTGTGATGTACGTGTATACTGGGTTGGGGGCTCACTGCTGCCCTCCAGTGTTCACACAGTGGAAGACAAGCCAGATCAGGACAACAGCCCATGCACCATCAATCTACAGATCATATCACTCAGGGACGGCGGCTACATTTTGTTGCTGACTATGTTTTTCTGTTATTGTAACTATATGTGCTGTGTGTTGCTGGCTCTGTGTTTTGCACCTTGGCCCTGGAGGAACGCTGCTTTACTTGGATGTATTCATGATCATTGAACTTGAACTTTAGTGTGACAAAGGAAGATAATTTTTCATCTTTAGGCAATACACAAATGCCTTCAAGCAGAGTTGAGATGTCATGTTAAACACTGCAGCTGACAAAGGAATTGTGCTGAGCAGTAACAAAAATTAAAGTTTCACTTTCTTTGTCATGTGTACTTGGAAATATACGGTGAGATGTGCTGTTTTGTGTCAAATCAAATCAGTGAGGATGTGCTGGGTTGAATCTATTTGGTAGAAGACATGGACGGTCCCCAGCCCGGCTGCGAAAGGGGGTAGCAATCCCATCCCATAAAAACCCAGAAGCCCCAAAGATGGCCTCCCTGGGAGAGGAAGGATCTTCGATAATGGGCTACACCTGGGGATAATCTGGGGGACTGGCTCAGGTCAGAGGAATCAGGAGAGCTGCCGTCAAAAGCCTATGCCCCAGAAGGGGTGACGGGCTTAAGAAAGTTGTGTCCTGCAGTCCTGAAGACCAGGAAATCATGGAGAGGATAAAATGCTGGAGGAACTCAGCAGATCGAGCAGCATCAGTGAGCAATGACCTGACCTGATATATATTTATTTAGAGAAACAGTGAAGAATAGCCCTTCTGGACCACCGAGCTCCAGCACCTAGCAACCCATCGATCTAACACTAGTCTAGTTACAATGAGCAATTAACTTACTGACCGTTACACCTTTGGACTGTGGGAGGAAACCGGAGCACCTGGAGGAAAACCCACGCACTCAGGAAGAATATTTAAACTTTCTAAGAGTGGTGAACTCTGAATTCTGACGCCCCGAGCTATAATAGTGTTGCTGTAACTGCGGCACTACCTCCCCCCCACTCCAAAAAACACAGAATGCTGTGGGATCTCAGCAGGTCAGGCAGCATCGACGAAGGGTGCCTGATGCCCAAACCATTTGGTGATTATTCTTCTCCATAGATGATGTCTGACTTGCTGAATTCCTCCAGCATTTGATGCGTGTTGCCCTGGATTTCCGGCCTCTGGAGACTCTCATCAGTATAACGCAAAGGAGATTGCAAACAAACCTCTGTCAATTTTCCTCTGAACTTCCACCACGCTCTCCAGAACTGCTGTCCATCTTGATCCACATCTGTGGCTCTCCAAGATGGAACAGGGACAAAAGACGCCCCAATTCTGTGCACTTGTTAGTATTGAATTACAGTGTAAGATTGCTTTCTCTGTTTTGTTTTTGCGGTTTAACTTTTCCAATGCCAGCTTGTATTTTATATAAAATCACCAACATACAGTATGTGTACTTGTTCAGAAAATTTCCAGTACAGCTGAATCTGTATTTTTCTAGAAGCTTCTTTGCAGCAGGTGTCACAGCACTGAACCTGCTACTTCACAGTTTATTCTTAACACTGGAACATCTTGTTTTCAGATCACAGAACATTACAGCACAGTACAGCCTTTCGGCCCGCAATGCTGTGCCGACCTTTTAGAACATACACATAGAAACCTACACCCATTGCAGGCCCAGGACTTAGACAAATTGGAAGAATGGGCAAAAATGTGGCAGATGGAATACGGTGTTGGGAGATGTTTGATAATGCGTTTTGATAAAAGGAACAATAGTGCAGACTATCATCTAAATGGGGAGAAGTTTCAAACATCAGAGGTGCAGAGGGACTTGGGAGTCATCGTGCAGAAGGTTAATTTACAGGTTGAGTCTGTGGTAAAGAAGGCAAATGCAATGTTGGCATTTATTTCAAGGGGAGTAGACTGTAAAAGCAAGGAGATAATGCTGAGCCTTTATAAGACACTTGTCAGGCTGCACTTGGAGTATTGCCAACCGTTTTGGGCCCCATATCTCAGAAAGGATGTGTTGTCATTGGACAGAGTCCAGAGGAGGTTCACGAGGATGATTCAGGGAATTGAGAGGTTAACAAAGGAGGAGGATTTGGCAGCTTTTGAGCCTGAACTCACTGGAATTTAGAAGAATGTGGGGGGATCTTATTGAAACCTACCAAATGTTGAAAGGGCTAGATAGGGTAGATGTGGAGAGGATGTTTCCCTATTGTGGGGGTATCCAGCAGGGCATAGCCTCAGAATTGAGAGGTGACCCTTTAGAACAGAGATAAGGAGGATTTTTCTTAGCCAGAGAGTAGTGAATCTGTAGAATGCTCTGCCATGGACAGTGATGGAGGCCAAGCCTGTGTGTATATTTAAGGTGGAAGCTTATTGATTCCTGATCGGTCAGGGCATCAAAGGATATGGCAAGAAGGCAGGCGTACGGGGTTGAGTGGCGTACGGGGGTTGAGTGGATAAGGCGTACGGGGTTGAGTGGCGTACAGGGTTGAGTGGATAAGGCGTACGGGGTTGAGTGGGATCCGGCATCAGCCGTGATGGAATGCCGGAGCAGACTCACTGGACTGAATGCCTAATTCTGCTCCTATGCTTCATGGTCTTATGGTCTTAATGGCTGGGAGAGAAATTGAAACTATTTCTCTACTTCAATAAGTTAGGAGCTACAAAGAATTTGAAGGGATTGACAATTATTCTCAATGTTGCGATGAAAATGAAGATTTGAAGGACTTAGAGGATGCAGCCATTGATAGCATTGTAGGACGACAGTCCAGTTTCTTCACTAGGTGTCTGCACAGATTTTGTTCAATTACAGTCAGTCAAAAGAACATGGCAGCATGCATTGAATGAACTATTACAAACTATTACAGTTTTATACTACTGTAGTAGTCTTGATAGTGTTCAAATTTGTTCTAAATTTCATATAAATAAATAATTTATTACTCAGTTAATTAGTAATTTGCTCTTTTTTTATACCTTTTTAACTATTTCCATAAAACTTCAGCTAAATGGGGCAGCCACTTAATTGGGCCAAAATACACTGGTCTTGATGTGTCCCAATGAAACAGAATCCATTGTTAACCAGAAGTATTCAGATGTAAATGTAGGATTTTTAAACTACTTGTTTGTATTAGTCTGTAAAAGCTTATAGAAACACCTTAATGAGCGTCATCTCCTCTCGCAAATTGTCATAGCGCTGCTCCAGACGGGAATATTCCTTCAGGAGGTTTTGATAGCGAGATCGTTCTTCGTCTATCTCCTTCCTCGACTGCGCATTTTCCTTTTCTATCTTCTCTGAGAATTTTTCTGTGGACACAGTGCAATCCTGTTATAGGCAGTGGCTTGAAGCAGAAAAGAATGCGCGTAATCAGATCCCAGTTTTCCTGTGATTCACATTTTAAAGAAATGCTCCAATTGCACTTCATTAGGGAGAGGAAATGACCCCTGGGAATCTGTTTGGATCCATTCTGCCATTCCACTTGCAAAAGGCATAGGCAAAGGATGCACGATAGATGTGGTGCTACATAGCATAAAACAAGCTAGAATTCTGCAGTAGAAGGCACTAGTAACATAAACAAATTATTTTTACTATTACCCATAGAGATGAAGGATGCAGAAATGTTTTAAAGGGAAAATTCTACATCCATTAGGACACCATGGGCTAAGGATGAATATTCTGTGATTGCAGTATGCTAGTCACCTGCAAAGTGTGTGATCTCTACTCAGTGGCTGCTTTATCAGCTACAACTGTACACCTGCTCATTACTGCAAATATCTCGTTAGCCAATCATGTGGCAGCAAGTCAATGCATCACTCAGTGGCCACTTTTATTGGTTACCTCCTGTACTTAATAAAGTGGCCACAGAGTGTATGTTTGTGGTCTTCTGCTGCTGTAGCCCATCCACTTCAAGCTTCGCTGAGTTGTGTGTTCAGAGATGCTCTTCTGCACACTACTGTTGTGACGTGTGGTTATTTGAGTTACTGTCACCTTGAACCACTCCGGCTATTCTCCACACACTTCTCTGAATAACAATGCATTTTTACCCACAGAACTGCCACTCACTGGATGTCTCCTTTGCTTCTCGCTCTGTTCTCTGGAAACTCTTTCAGAGACTGTTGTGTGTGAAAATTCCGGGAGATTCTCAGCTTCTGAGATACTCAGACCTTACCATCTGACACCAATAATCATTCTATGGTCAAAATCACCCAGATCACATTTCTTCCCCATTCTGACGTTTGGTCTGAACAACAATTGAACCTCTTGACCATGTCTGCATTCAGTTGCTGCCATGTGATTGGCTGATTAGATATTTGCATTCATAAGACACAAGGGCAGAATTAGGCCATTTGTCCCTTTGAGTCTGCTCCGCCATTCAATCACGGCTGATCCTTTTTTACCCCTCCTCAGCCCCACTCCCCAGCTTTCTCCCCATAATCTTTGATGCCACGTCCAATCAAGAACCTATCAATCTCTGCCTTAAATATGCCCAATGACCTGGCCTCCACAGCTGTCTGTGGTAATAAATTCTGTAAATTTCT
This sequence comes from Hypanus sabinus, assembly GCF_030144855.1. Classification (NCBI taxonomy): domain Eukaryota; kingdom Metazoa; phylum Chordata; class Chondrichthyes; order Myliobatiformes; family Dasyatidae; genus Hypanus; species Hypanus sabinus. Next base: position 103,016,143 of record NC_082719.1, on the reverse strand, counting down.
CCACATCTCTATTTTAAATAAACTCCCCTCCATCCTGTGGCTCTGCCCTCTTGTCCTAGACTCCCCCACCATGGGAAGCATCCTTTGCACATCTACTCAGTCCAGGCCTTTCAACATTCAAAAGGTTACAATGAGATTCCCCCCCTTCATCCTTCTGAATCCCAGAGAGTACAGACCTAGAGCTATCAAACGTTATTTGTATGATGACTCATTCCTGGAATCATCCTTGTGAACCTCCTCTGAACCCTCTCCAATCCAGCACATCTTTTCTAAGATGAGGAGACCAAAACTGTTCACGATACTCAAGGTGAGGCCTCACCAGTGCCTTATAAAGCCTCAGCATCACATCCCTGCTCTTGTATTCTAGACCTCTTGAAATGAATGCTAACATGGCATTTGCCTTCCTCACCACCGACTCTACCTGCAAATGAACCTTTAGGGTGTTCTGCAAAAGGACTCCCAAGTCCCTTTGCATCTCAGACCTTTGGATTTTCTCCTGTAACAGTGCAACCAGATCATCCACCTTACTTCCTATGCTCTGTGCGTTGAGATCTAACACTTTGCGTACTGTATTTGCTACCATTTTTGATTCTGCATCCCTAATGCACTGTTCCCCTCAGGCTGCAATTTTATCCTATCATCTACCTACTCTTCTTGACAGTCTGGCTGCACGCTATCCTTGCTTTTTTTGCTATCTGTCCTATTCTGAGTCTCTTCACTCCGGTTCCCAGCCCACTGCCAAATTAATTTAAACCCTCCCCAACAGTCCGAACAAACCTGCCCGCGAGAATATTAGTCCCCCTCGGGTTCAGGTGCAACCCGTCACTTTTGAACAGGTCATAACTCCCCCAGAAGAGATCTCAATGATTCAAGAACCTGAAGCCCTGTCCCCTGTACCAGCTTCTCAGCCACGCATTATTCTGCCAAATCATCCTGTTTCTACACTCATTGGCTACCTGGCAGGTCCTTCTTCTCAGCTTTCTACCTAGCTCTCTAACTTCCCCCTCCCTCTCCAAAATGGTGTACACATGCTCCCAGACATCCCTGACCCTGGCACCTGGGAGGCAACATACCATTCAGGTGTCCTGTTCACATACACAGAACCTTCTGTCTGTTCCCCTGGCTATTGGGCCCCTCTCACTACTACTCCCCTCTTCTCCCTCTTTCCCTTCTGCTAATAAAGTGGTGTGTGTGTGTGTGTGTGTGTGTGTGTGTGTGTGTGTGTGTGTGTGTGTGTGTGTGTGTGTGTGTGTGTGTGCGCGCGTGCATGCACGTTTCTGTCTTACCTGACATTGCATTTAATTAATAACGATTTTTCACTGTAGCTTGTTAACAAACAAAGAACATGAAGAATGTAAAGTCATATGATTTATTAAAACCCTCTGTTCAACTATACCAGAAACTCCAACCTGCCTATACTGTAATAGAATTCTAGGATATTATAGTTGAAATAATTAACCCTATCTTCCACTAAAGTTCAAAGTAAATTTATTATCAAAATAAATATATGTCACCATATACAATCCTGAGATTCATTTTCTTTGGGCATTCTCAATGAGTCCGTAACTGAATAATAACCATAACAGAATCAATGAAAGACTGTCCAACCTGGACCACCGATAAATAAGCAATATTGAGAGCATGAGATGAAGAGTCCTTCAAAGTGTGTCCATTGGGTGTGGAAACGTTTCAGTTTTGGGACAAGTGAAGTTGAGTGCAGGTACCCTTTGAAGCTTAGAGAGACATTAACCAGATTAAACATGTTGATGTGTATGTAAAATACGGCAGCAATAAAATGATCGTGTAAACACAAAGTGCACTGCAGATGCTGTGGTCAAATCAACACGTACAAACAAGCTGGATGAACTCAGCAGGTCGGGCAGCATCCGTTGAAAGGAGCAGTCAACGTTTCGGGTCGAGACCCTTCGTCAGGACCCCTGGTACCGCCGTTTTATTGACCATTGCTCCCTCCGCTGCTCGCGCCGGATTCTCCAAACCACGCTCACCGCCATGCAGAGATACCCACGGACCCTGTCTCTCTCTCTGCCATCACTGTGGGCCTCGCACTCCACCGTCTGCCATGGACCTCTCCTACACTTCATTCTCCGCCGGATTCACGCCTCCAACCGCCGTTTCTTCTCCTTCCTCGCGTCCAAGAAGGATCACAAGCTCGCCCGCCTGCAGCCCACGATGACCGCCTCCAGCCCGGACCCCGACCTCTCGGACTTCGACTTCTCAGGCCTCTGGCAGGCCGAAGACCCATCCACCATTGACTCTAACCCTGACTGGAATCACGGCCTCCCGGACATGGGCATCAGCCCCCGGCAGGCCATGGACTCACCCACTTCTGATTCGGACCTCAGTTCTGCCACAGACTCCGACACCCCCAGCTCTAGATCCAGCTCGGACCGAGATCCTGACCCTATCCAGACTGGGACCGTTATTACTGCCACTGGGTCCTACCGCTCGCCTTATTCCTCCACCACCCCCTATCCTTCCTGAACATCCCAACCCTCCCCTCCCTCCTGAGACCTCCCATTCTTTACCCTCCTCTGACCCCAGCCCCAACCCTTGCCATGTCTTCACCATCCCCTCTGACCTTCCCCTCTCCGAGGCAGAGCGTTCTGTGCTCAGCAAGGGCCTCACTTTTGTCCCCCTCCGTCCACACCTCAGTGAGTTCAGTGCCCGGCATGATGCTGAACTCTTCTTCCGTCGCTTACATCTCCGAGCCTACTACTTTAACAAGAATTCCCCTCCCCCATTGATGACCCCTTCTCCCGTCTTCAACCCTCCTCTTCCTCCTGGACTCCCGCATCGGGCCTTCTACCTGCACTCGATCTTTTCACCTCCGACTGTCACCGAGACATCAACTGTCTCAACTTCACCACTCCTCTCTCTTGTTCCAACCTCACTCCCTCTGAACGCACTGCCCTCCACTCTCTCCGCACTAAAAACAAAGTCCTGACGAAGGGTCTCAACCCGAGACGTTGACAGCTCCTTTCAACGGATGCTGCCCGACCTGCTGAGTTCATCCAGCTTGTTTGTACGTCTTGATAAAATGGATCATGTTAGTTTCATATCTTGACCAAGATTTCTTTGTTATGGCCCTTGGGTAATTATTTATAGATCCTTCGCTATTATCCAGTAATTCACTTTTATTTTCATCCTTTATTAGTAAGTTTTGTTTTGCTGTGATAATAGAGGCATACATTACAGAAAATGGATTTCTGTGCTAAATGGCATGATCGTGAATTCCATTTATGTATTTTAGAACAGATGATTTGCCATAACACAGGGAAAAGTTTTATATTAATTTTAAATAAGAATGTTTTGTATTAATGATTTCAAATGTTATAATAAGGAAAATGTTTAGTGGGGTAGAGACACATCTCCACTGAAGGAGATGGAAGGTGCTTAGCCCCTTCCCCTGCTGCCCCCCCCCCCACCCAGATCGGGGTCACGTGAAGCCATGGTGCAGGTGGTGGATGGTCGTGTGAGCAGCTGGTGCAGATCACAAGTCCTGGTTCTGCGACCACTGACACCAGGCAGACAATCTCTGAAGAGTATTGCTAATGGTTGGGGTCACCTGTCAAAGACCACGATCACTCATGTCATAAGACACAGCACATAATGATGATGATGATGGAGGAGAAAAGTTATCCTGTTTCTGTGAGTGTTTTTGTCACTGTGGTTTTAGTAAATCCTAGCCCTGTAATTTGATTTGTTTTTATTTATTTAAAACTCACTAATTTCTACAGATGTACCGTGGAGAGCATTCTAACTGGTTGCATCACCGTCTGGCGCGGAGGGGCTGCTGCACAGGATTGGGAAAAGCCGCAGAATGTTGTAAACTCAGCCAGTTCTGTCATGGGCACTGGCCGTCCCAGCACCGAGGACAGCTTCAAAAAGGCCGCAACCATCATGAAGGACCCCCGCAACCCAGGACATGCCCTCTTCTTAACAGAGGAACTTAGTGCCACCATGCTACTCCACCTGCTGAGGTACTGGAGCATCAGGATGAGGGCTGCCAGACTGGGTAACAGCTTCTCCCCTCAGCCTGTGAGGCTAATGAATACCCTGCCACCACCGAGGTCTCGTCACCAGGACATCAAGCTGTCTACCTGTGCTACATGCATTGTGAATTATATGTTATTAACTTATTTATGGTCCTATTTTGTTTCATATGCTGCATGTGATGTATGTTTTGTTGCAGCATTGTAGTCCTGAGGAACACTGTTTCATTTGATTTATTTACGTTCAGATAGCAATAAACTTGGACTTGATCTGACCTGCCACGTCCTTGGATTCGCTCATGATGCGTTGGTTCAATTCCTCCTTTTCATGCTTCAGGAGTGTGTTCTCCTGTTCCAGCTCCAGCACACGCTGTCGAGACAAAAAGTAAAGGCAACATGTCAGCAATTCATCAGCCTCTTGTTCCCCGAGAGTGTCGTTTTGTGCTGTGATGCGCCTCCATTCACAACCACTCATTCACACACCTCAATAGTTCAAAGTAAATTTATTCTCAAAGTACGTATATCTCACCATTTAAAACTGTGAGATTCGTTTTCTTGGAGGCATTCAAAATAAATACAAAGAAACACAATAGAATCAATTAAAAAAAAACAGCACACAACAAAGATGGACAAACAACCAGTGTGCAAAAGATAACAAATTGTGCAAATACAAAAAAGAAAAGGACAGAAAATAATAAATAAATAATAACCTTGTGTCAGTCTGCCTGTATTACTTTCCATGACAGCCTAATTGGTTTGGCATGGTCTTTGCTGCACATGTGACCGCAGGAAACTGCAGAGAGCTGTGGACACAGCTCAGAGCATCACAGGAACCAGCCTCCCCTCCACGGACTCTGTCTACACTTCTCACTGCCTCAGCATGATCAAAGATCCCACCCACCCCGGACATTCTCCCACCTCCTCTCTCCCACATGCAGAAGATACCACCAGGTTGGGAACCCTTGTTCTACCTGTGTTAATGATTTGATCTGTATGAACAGTCTGCAAGTCAAGCTTGTCACTGGATCTTGGTACATGTGACAATAACAAACCAGTCCCAATTGAATAGTTTCCTATTATGATGAGATGGACTCCTGGCCTCACAATCTACCTTGTTATGACCTTGCACCTTATTGTCTACCTGCACTGCACTTTCCCTGTAGCTGTTGCACCTTATTCTGCATTCTGTTATTATTTTACTTTGTTCTACCTCAATGCATTGTGTAATGGTTTGATCTGTAAGAACGGTATGCAAAACAACCTTTTATCTTGGAACATGTGACAATAATAAGACCAGAAGACATAGGAGCAGAGTGATACCATTTGGCCCAGTGAGCTTATTTGCAATATTTCATCATGGCTGATCCAATTTTCCTCTCAGCCCCAATCTCCACTCTTCTCCTCATAACCTTTCATGCCCTGACTTATCAAGAACCTATCATCCTCTGCCTTAAATATACCCACTAACTTGGCCTCCACAGCTGCCTGTGGCAACGAATTCCACAGATTCATCACCCTCTGGCTACAGAAATTCCTCCTCATCTCTGTTCTAAATGGACGTCCTTCTCTTCTCAGGCTGTGCCCTATGGTCTTAGACTCCCCCAATGTCGGAAACATCCACTCTTTTGAGGCTTTTCAACATTCAACAGGTTTCAACGAGATTCCCCTGCCCCCCCCCCCCCTCATTTTTCTAAGTACCAGCAAGTACAGGCACAGAGCCATCAAATGCTTCATTATATGAAGCCTTTCATTGCCAGAATAATTTTTGTGAATCTCCTTTGAATCCTCTCCCTTGTCAGCACACCCTTTCTTATATAAGGGGACCAAAACCACTCACAACACTCCAAGTGAGGCCTCACCAGTGCTTTATAAAGTCTCAACAATACACCCTTGCTTTTATATTGTAGTTCTCTCGAAATGAATGTTAACATTACATTTGCCTTCCTCATCACCGACTGAATTTCACAGATTCAGAAAGTAAAATTATAGGAGATTTTTTTCCAGCATAGAATGAACTGGTCAGTAAACATTTTCCATTATTACTGACCTCTACCTGGCTGAGGCAGAGCGACAACTCTCTGATACCTCCTCTTATTTACCCCTTGATCATGACCCCACTAAGGAGAACCAGGCCACTGTCTCCTATACCATCACCAACCTTATCAGCTCTGATGATCTCCCATCCACTGCCAACAACCTCATAGTTCCCACACCCCGCACTTCCCGTTTCTACCTCCTACCCAAGGTCCACAAACCTACCTGTCCAGGTAGACCATTGTCTCAGCTTGCTCTTGCCCCACCGAACACATTTCTGCATACCTTGACACTGTTTTATCCCCCCTTGTTCAATCCCTTCCCACCTATGTTCATGACACTTCTCAGGCTTTGAATTTTTTCAATGATTTTAAGTTCCCTGGCCCCCACCGCCTTATTTTCACCATGGACGTCCAGTCCCTATATACCTCCATCCCCCACCAGGAAGGTCTCAAAGCTCTCCACTTTTTTTTGGATTCCAGACCTAACCAATTCCCCTCTACCACCACTCTCCTCCGTCTAGCGGAATTAGTTCTTACTATCAATAATTTCTCCTTTGGCTCCTCCCACTTCCTCCAAACCAAAGGTGTAACCATGGGCACCCATATGGGTCCCAGCTATGCCTGCCTTTTTGTTGGCTTTTTGGAACAGTCCATGTTCCAAGCCTGTACGGGTATCTGTCCCCCACTTTTCCTTTGCTACATCAACGACTGCATTGGCACTGCCTCTTGCGCGTGTGCTGAGCTTGTTGACTTCATTAACTTTGCCTCCAACTTTCACCCTGCCCTCAAATTTACCTGGTCCATTTCTGACACCTCCCTCCCCTTTCTTGATCTTTCTGTCTCCATCTCTGGAGACGGCCTATCTACTGATATCTACTATAAGCCTACAGACTCTCACAGCTACCTGGACTATTCCTCTTCCCACCCTGTCTCTTGCAGAAATGCTATCCCCTTCCCACAATTCCTCCGTCTCCGCTGCATCTGCTCTCAGGATGAGGCTTTTCATTCCAGGACGAAGGAGATGTCTCCCTTTTTTAAACAAAGGGGCTTCCCTTCTCACCATCAACTCTGCTCTCAAACGCATCTCTCCCATTTCCTGCATATCTGCACTCACCCCATCCGCCCGCCACCCCACTCGGGATAGGGTTCCCCTTGTCCTCACCTACCACCCCACCAGCCTCCAGTTCCAACGTATAATTCTCCATAACTTCCGCCACCTCCAACGGGATCCCACTACCAAGCACATCTTTTCCCTCCCCCCCCCCCTTTCTGCTTCCTGCAGGGATCGCTCCCTACGCGACTCCCTTGTCCACTCGTCCCCCCCATCCCTTCCCACCGATCTCCCTCCTGGCACTTATCCTTGTAAACGGAACAAGTGCTACACCTGCCCTTACACTTCCTCCCTCACCACCATTCAGGGACCCAGACAGTCCTTCCAGGTGAGGCGACACTTCACCTGTGAGTCGGCTGGTGTGGTATACTGCGTCCGGTGCTCCTGGTGTAGCCTTTTATATATTGGTGAGACCCGACGCAGACTGGGATACCATTTTGCTGAACACCTACGCTCGGTCCGCCAGAGAAAGCAGGATCTCCCAGTGGCCACACATTTTAATTCCACATCCCATTCCGATTCTGATATGTCTATCCATGGCCTCCTCTACTGTCAAGATGAAGCCACACTCAGGTTGGAGGAACAACACCTTATATCCCGTCTGGGTAGCCTCCGACCTGATGGCAAGAACATTGACTTTTCTAACTTCCATTAATGCCCCTCCTCCCCTTCTTACCCCATCCCTGATATATTTAGTTTTTTTCCCCCTCCTCTTTTTTTTTCTCTCTCTCTGCCCATCACTCTCCATCTCCTGTTCTCCATCTCCCTCTGGTGCTCCCCTCCCCACTTTCTTTCTCCCTAGGCCTCCCGTTCCATGATCCTTTTCCTTCTCCAGCTCTGTATCCCTTTTACCAATCACCTTTCAGGCTCTCAGCTTCATCCCACCCCCTCCGGTCTTCTCCTATCATTTTGCATTTCCCCCTCCCCCCCTACTTTCAAATCTCTTACTATCTTTCCTTTCAGTTAGTCCTGATGAAGGGTCTCAGCCCGAAACGTCGACAGTGCTTCTCCTTATAGATGCTGCCTGGCCTGCTGTGTTCCACCAGCATTTTGTGTGCATTGCTTGAATTTCCAGCATCTGCAGATTTCCTCGTGTTTCCATCATTATTTGTTTGTTTAGAGATACAGCGCAGAACAGGCCTGTCCAGCCCAAAGAGCCACACTGCCCAGTGACCCACCAACACTGCCTCAGAATAGAGGGGTGTCCTTTTAGAACCGAGATGAGGATGAATTTCTTTAGCCAGGGAGTTGTGAATCTGTGGAATTCTTTGCCACAGGCAGCTGTGGAGGCCAAGTCTGTATATATATTTAAGACAGAGGTTGATAGATTCTTGATTAGTCAGGGCATAAAGGGATACAGGGAGAAGGCAGGAGATTGGGGCTGAGAAGGAAACTGGATCAGTCATGGTGAAATGATGGAGCAGATTCGATGGGCTTAAGATTTAACTCTAGCCTAATCACAGGACAGTTAACTATGACCAATTAACCTACATCTTTGGACTGTGGGAGGAAATCTTAGCACTCAGAGGAAACCCATGCACCCATGGGGAGAACGTACAAGCTTCTTGCAATGTCGGAATTGAACTCTGAACTCTGACACCCCAGCGTTGTGCTAACTTGGTTGACATTGACTTGTGTTGTTCAGTTACCTGCCGAAGTTCTGCTTTTTCTCTTGCAGAAGAATCCTCCAAGATTTTGCGTTCTTTCTGTGACTTCTCAAGCTCCTTGTGGAGTTCGTCAATCTCCTCCTGTAAACTGGTTGCTCTGTTCTCCTGGCCCTGCTGTTCCCGGCACCGCTCCAACTCCTTCTGGAGTTTATCGATCTCGGTCGCCTGTGCTGTGTTCACTGCCATTATCTGCTCTGCTAGTGCCTTGTGCTCCTTGTTCTGTGGAATGGATCACAAGCATGGGTTAGGCATTGCCTGGATTGGAGAATACATTGAAAAACTTTAAAATTAACTTTATTTGTCACATGGATATTGACTTACGTCATTCTGTATCATTTCAAGTCAGCGGGAAATCCACTAGGCAGTCCGCAAGTGTCACTATGCTTCTGGCATCAACATAGCATGCCCACATCTTACTAACCCTAATCAAACTAAACCCGGCACCCAGAGGAATCCCACGCGGTCACGGTGCGAATGTACAAAATCCTTATAGACGGCAGTCAGAATTGAAGCCCGATCTTATTATGTGATTGTGATCTTGTGTGTGTTTGCTGTGTGTCACTGTTGGTAAATGTGTCTTTGTACCTTGACCCTTGGTGACGCTGTCTCACTTGGCTGTACTCATGAACGGCTAAATGACAATTAAACTTGAATTGAATTGCAACTGGCTCTGTAATCTTACACGGCGCCACCCATTTGAGGAATGAGAAATATACTGCACGAGGAAAGGTTGAGTGAGATAGAAGTTATGGAAGATAGGAGGCAACTTGACGGAATGGACAACCATTACCTTTCTCCCCCAGAGTGTGGGTGGGATGCCAGACACAGGGTGTCTGGAATGCACTGCTATGGTGGTGGTACAGGCAGATACATTAGAGACTTTAAGAGACGTTTAGATAGGTACATGAATAAAATAAAATGGAGATTTACAGGCTGTGTAGGAGGGAAAGTTTAGATTGATGGTGGAGTAGGTTTATATAAGTCTGCACACCATCGTGGGCCAAAGAGCCCATCCTGTGCTATATTAAGACCGTCAGACATAGGAGCAGAATTAGGCCCATTGAGTTTGCTCTACCATTTCATCATGCCTGATTTATTAACCTTTCAATCCCATTCTCCTGCCTTTGACACCTTTTCTAATCAAGAACCTATCAAACTCCATTTTAAATATACCCAACAACTTGGTCTCCACAGCCCCCTGTGCCACTGAATTCCACAGATTCACCACCCTCTGGCTAAAGAAATTACTCTTCATCTCTGTTCTAAAGTGATGTCCCTCTATTCTGAGGCTGTGCTCTCTAGTCCTAGGTTCCCCCTCCGTAGGAAACATCCTCTCCATGTCCACTCTATTGAGGCCTGGGGTTCCTAATCAGGGATCCACAAAGCCCTTGTTCAGTGGTGTAGGTCAATGGCATAAAAAGTTGAGAACTTAGCCAGTGTGATGGGTTACAGGGCAATAGAGGCATGGTGTGGTTAAAACAGAAAGCAACAAATACTGGGCTGAAAGTGTTATATTTGAATGCACGCAACTTAAGAAATAAAATGGACAATCTTGAAATTCAGCTACAGATTGGGAAGTATGACGTTGTGGCCATCTCTGAAACTTGGCTAAAGGATGGCTGACATTGGGAGCTGAACGTCCAAGGATAAATGGTGTATTGGAAAGATAGGTTAGTAGCCGAGGGGGTGATGTGACCCTCTGTATAAGAAATAATATTAAATCATTAGAAAGGGATGACATAGGATCGGAAGGTGTAGAGTCTCTATGGGTTGAGTCTTGTAAATGGAAAGGGTAAAAGAACCCTAATGGCAGCTGTATACAGGCCTCCAAACAGCAGCCAGGATGTGGATTACAAATTACAGCAGGAGATAGAAAAGGTGTGAGAGAAGGGCAATGTTATGATAATCGTTGGGGATTTTAACGTGAAAGTGGATTGGGAAAACCAGATCAGTACTGGATCTCAAGGGAGAGGATTTGTAGAATGTCTACGAGATGGCTTTTTAGAACAGCTTGTTGTTGAGCCCACTTGGGGATCAGCTGTGCTGGATTGGGTGTTGTCAATGATTCAGAGGTGATAAAAGAGCTTAAGGATCAGGAACCCTTAGGGAACAGTGATCACAATATGATCTAGTTCACTTTGAAATATGAGAAGGAGAAACTAAATTCCAATGTGTCAGTATTTCAGTGCAATAAAGGAAATTTCAATGGCGTGAGAGGGGAACTGGCCAAGGTTGACTGGAAAGGGACACTAGAAGGAAGGACAGCAGAGCAGCAATGGCTGGAGTCTCTGTGAAAAATGAGGGAAGTGAAAGATAAGATATATTCCAAAAAAGAAGAAATTTTCGAATGGAAGAAGGACTGAGACTGTGACTGAGAAGTGAAGTCAGAGCCCAAGTAAAAACAAAAGAAAGAACATACAAGGAAGCCAAAGCTAGTGGGAAGATAGAAGATTGGGAAGCTTTTAAAAACTTGCAGAAGGAAACTAAGAAGGTCATTAGTAAGGAAAAGATAATTATGAAAGGAAGCTGGTGACCAATATCAAAGAAGATACTAAAAGCTTTTTTAAGTATATAAAGGGTAAAAGAGAGTTGAAGGTCGGTATAGGACCAATAGAAAATGACACTGGAGATATTGTAATGAGAGATGGAGAGATGGCAGAGGAACTGAATGCGTATTTTGCATCAGTCTTCACAGTGGAAGACATCTGCAGTATACCGGACATTCAAGAGTGTCAGGGAAGTGCAGTATGTGCAGAGTGAAAATTACAACTCAGAAGGTGCTCAGGAAGCTTAATGGTCTGAGGGTGGATAAATCTCCTGGACCTGATGGAATGCACCCACAGGGAAAGAAGTATCTGGAGAGATTGCAAAGGTATTATCAATGATCTTTCAAGAATCGATAGATTCTGGCATTGTACCAGATGACTGGAAAATTGCAGATGTTACCCAACTATTTAAAAAGGGTGTGAGGAAGCACAAAGGGGACTATAGACCTGTTAGCTTGACATCAGTGGTTGGGAAGTTGTTGGAATCAATGGTTAGGGATGAGATTACAGAGTACCTGCAGGCACATGACAAGATAGGCCAAAGCCACCATGGTTTCCTAAAAGGAAAATCCTGCCTTACAAACCCACTGCAACTTCTTGAGGAAATTACAAGCAGGGTAGACAAAGATGTAGCAGATGTGGTGTACTTAGATTTTCAGAAGGCCTTTGACAAGGTACCGCACATGAGGCTGCTTAGCAAGATAAGAGCCCATGGAATTACAGGGAAGTTACTAGCATGGGTGGAGCATTGCCTGGTTGGCAGAAAACAGAGTGTGGGAATAAAGGAATCCTATTCTGGCTGGCTGCCAGTTACCAGTGGAGTAACTGGTGTTGGGACTGCTGCTTTTTACAATGTATGTCAATGATTTGGACTACGGTATTAATGGATTTGTGGCTAAATTTACCGATGATACAAAGATAGGTGGAGGATTAGGTAGTGTTGAGGAAACAGAGAGCCTGCAGATAGACTTAGATAGTTTAAGGGAATGGGCAAAGAAATGGCAAATGAAATACAATGTTGGAAAGTGTATGGTCAAGCACTTTGGTGCAAGAAATAAACGGGCAGACTATTATTTAGATGGGGAGAGAATTCAAAATGCAGAGATGCAAAGGGACTTGCGAGTCCTTGCGCAGGATACCCTAAAGGTTAACTTCCAGGTTGAGTTGGTGGTAAAGAAGGCAAATGCAATGTTGGCATTGATTTCTAGAATATAAGAGCAGGGATGTGATGTTGAGGCTCGATAAGGCACTTGTGAGACCACACTTGGAATATTGTGTACAGTTTTGGACTCCTTATTTTAGAAAGGATATACTGACATTAGAGAGGGTTCAGAGAAGATTCACGAGAATAATTCCAGGAATGAAAGGGTTACTGTATGAGGAATGTCTGGCAGCTCTTGAGCTGTGTTCCCTGGAGTTCAGAAGAATGAGTGGTGTTCTCATCGAAACATTCTAAATGTTAAAAGGCCTGACATGAGGAAATCTGCAGATGCTGGAAATTCGAACAACACACTCAAGATGCTGGTGGAACACAGCAGGCCAGGCAGCATCTATAGGAGAAGCACTGTCGACGTTTCAGGCCGAGACCCTTCGTCAGGACTAACTGAAAGGAAAGATAGTAAGAGATTTGAAAGTAGTGGGGGGAGGAGGAAATGCAAAATGATAGGAGAAGACCGGAGGGGGTGGAGTGAAGCTAAGAGCTGGAAAGGTGATTGGCGAAAGTGATACAGAGCTGGAGAAGAGAAAGGATCATGGGACAGGAGGCCTCAGGAGAAAGAAAGGGGGAGAGGGGAAGCAACAGAGTGAGGTGGAGAACAGGCAGATACCACCAGCCTCCAGGTCCAATGTGTAATTCTCCAGAATTTCCACCACCTCCAACAGGATCCCACTACCAAGCACATCTTTCTCTCCCCCCTCTTTCTGCTTCCCGCAGGGATTGTTCCCTACGCGACTCCTTTGTCCACTCGTCCCCCCCCCCCCCCATCCCTTCCCACCGATCTCCCTCCTGGCACTTATCCTTGTAAACGGAACAAGTGCTACACCTGCCCTTACACTTCCTCCCTCACCACCATTCAGGGCCCCAGACAGTCCTTCCAGGTGAGGCGACACTTCACCTGTGAGTCAGCTGGTGTGGTATACTGCGTCCGGTGCTCCCGGTGTGGCCTTTTATATATTGGTGAGACCCGACGCAGACTGGGAGACCGTTTCGCTGAACACCTACGCTTGATCCGCCAGAGAAAGCAGGATCTCCCAGTGGCCACACATTTTAATTCCACGTCCCATTCCCATTCTGATATGTCTATCCATGGCCTCCTCTACTGTCAAGATGAAGCCACACTCAGGTTGGAGGAACAACACCTTATATACCGGCTGGGTAGCCTCCAACCTGATGGCATGAACATTGACTTCTCTAACTTTCATTAATGCCCCTCCTCCCCTTCTTATCCCATCCCTGATATGTTTAGCTGTTTGTTTTTTTCTCTCTCTGCCCATCACTCTGCCTGTTCTCCATCTCCCTCTGGTGCTCCCCCCTCCCCCTTTCTTTCTCCCAAGGCCTCCTGTTCCATGATCCTTTCCCTTCTCCAGCTCTGTATCACTTTCGCCAATCACCTTTCCAGCTCTTAGCTTCACCCTACCCCTTCCGGTCTTCTCCTGTCATTTCGCATTTCCCCCTCCCCCTACTGCTTTCAAATCTCTTAGTATCTTTCCTTTCAGTTAGTCCTGATGAAGGGTCTCGGCCCGAAACGTCGACAGTGCTTCTCCTTATAGATGCTGCCTGGCCTGCTGTGTTCCACCAGCATTTTGTGTGTGTTGTTAAAAGGCCTGAACAGATTAGATATGGCAAAGTTATTTCCCATGGTAGGGGATTCTAGGGCAAGAGGACATGGCTTCAGGATTGAAGGACATCCACTTAGAGCAGAGATGCAGATAAATTACTTTAGTCAGAGGGTGGTAAATCTGTAGAATTTGTTGCTACGAGCGGTTGTGGAGGTCAAGACATTGGGTGCATTTAAGGCAGAGACAGATAGGTTCTTGATTAGTCAGGGCATCAAGAGAAGACAGGGGAGTGGGGACGACTGCAAGAATTGGATCAGCTCATGGTTGAATGGCAGAGCAGACTCAATGGGCTGAATGGCCTACTTCTGCTCCTATATCTTATAGTCTTATGATCTAGGCCTTTCAACATTCAATAGTGTTCGATGAGACTCCCCTCATTCTTGTAAACTCCAGAGCTAGCATACGGAAAGCTCTCTCACCTGATCATCCACTTTCCTTTGAAGTTGAACAACTTTGTTCTCCATGCCACTGGTGAGCTTCTTGTAGTGTTCCACCGATCGCGCTTCAATGCGCAACACCTTCAGCTCGCGGCGTGCCTTCATCCGCCTGTAACAACACTGCAGGTAAACGACTGCATTGCGAACCCTGCGGAATCTCTTTCGAGTCATCCAACCCCTCACGTTCTTCTGAATGACGGTAGCTTTATGCTGGAACAGTAACTGTGGAAAGAGCAAAGTACAGGAGAGACATCAGAGAAAACCTGGCCTACCAGTCCACGGAAACAGGCTGGAAAATTACACAGATTCCTACACAACCATCCACAGAGACACCATGGAAACAGGCAGGAAAATTACACAGATTCCTACAAACTCACACACTCACTCTCACACATGCATATTCACACACACACACACACACACACACACACACATACACACTCACACTCACTCACATACACACACACACACTCACACTCACTCACATACACACACACACACTCACACTCACTCTCTCACACACACACACACACACATACACACTCACACTCACTCACATACACACTCACACTCACTCACATACACACACACACACTCACACTCATACACACACACACTCACACTCACTCACATACACACACACACACTCACACTCACTCACATACACACACACTCACACATACATACATACTCACGTACTCTCATACACACACGCGCACACACACACCAGCCAATGGATATCCACATTCTCCATTTTGTGGGAAAAATCTCTTTAAACTAATCAAAGAGAGACCACAGCCTGCACCTGTACACTACGGTACATATCCAGATGAGACTGAGAGGGACACAGAACAGAGAACAGGTCCAAAGGAAGTTAACCACAATGATCCCGGAAATGAAAAGGTGATGGGACTAGGCAGAAAAACAGTTCAGCACAGACTAAAGGGCCTATTTCTGGGCAGTAATACTCTATGATTCTATAAAGATGGTTGTGACATCCATTGCTGATTGTGTCATATACGCTCAGTGGCCGCTTTATCAGGTATGCCTCGACACCTGCTCGTTAATGCCAATCTCTAATCAGCCAATCATGTGGCAGCAACTCAACACATTAAAGCAAGCAGACATGGTCAAAAGGTTCAGTGGTTGCCTAGATCAAACATCAAAATGGGGAAGAAATCCAATCCAAGTAACTTTGACCATGAAATGATTGTTGGTGCCAGACGGGGTGGATTGAGTATTCAGAAACTACTGACCTCCTGGGATTTTCATGCATAACAGTCTCTAGAGTTTACAGAGAATGGCGTGAGAAAACAAAAAAAATCCAGTGAGCAGCCGTTCTGTGGGCAAAAATATCTTGTTAATGAGAGAAGTCAGAGGAGAATGGCCAGACCAGCTCAAGCTGACAGGAAGGTGACAGTAACACAGATAACCACACATTACAACTGTGATGTGCAGAAGAGCATCTCTGAATGCACAACACGTTGAACCTTGAAGTAGATGGGCTACAGCAGCAGAAGACCACACCAGGTTCCAGTCCTGTACCTAATAATGTGGTGACTGAATTAAATTTTTGTAATTTCTACTTGAATTCTGTAGTTTATGGTAAACAAGTTTTATTGAAAGCTATTGTGTTAATTAATTACAGTTAATGCATTCATTAAAATTTAATATAGATTAAAACACTTTTCAAAGATTCTCAAAAGTTTCTTTTCATTAAGTCTGACTTAACTCTCACTGAAATTAGAGAAATAACATGCATTTAAGCATAACTTTGGTGTTTTGTAGTGTGAGTACAAGAGATAGTAAATTATATTGCTGAGAAAACATACTGTTCTATCACAATGTTCAGGGTTTGCTGAGGTGTTTTAAGTTTGAATTGCTGACAAAGTTAAAGGAATTAATATAAAGTGTGTTTCAACAACCTTGTGATATTACTGAGAAGGAACAGTGAAGAATATTATGTCTCGTCATCTGACCCTTGAAGAAGGATATGGAAGCACTTTCATTGATAATTACCTCATTTTTCGCACTATTCCTTCTGCAAATTAACATCACAGGATAGGAGCAGCCATACCATATCAAAAAGCTCTTTACACTGTATTGTGTACACAGTCATAGAGTATTACAGTATTAGAGCTCCTTCAGCCCATTGATTCCATGCTGAACCATTATTCTGCCTAGTCCCATCGACCTGCACATGGACCATAATCCTCTATTTATTTATCTGTTATTATTCTTTTCTTTTTGTATTTGCACAATTTGTCGTCATTTGCACATTAGCTGTTTCTCTTTCTGTGTAGTTTTTCATTGATTCTATTGTGTTTCTTTGTATTTACTGCAAACACCCACAAGAAAATGAATCTCAGACTTGTATAAGATGACATAAATGTACTTTGATAATAAATTTACTTTGAACTTTCAACATACGCCTCCCATCTATATACTTATCCTAACAGCTCGTATATGTTGAAATTAAATCCACATCCACCTCTTCTGCTGGCAGCTCGTTCCACACTCTCATCTGAGTGAAGTTCTCCGTGTTCCCGGTAAACATTTCACCTTTCACCCCTAACCCATGACCTCTAGCGGTAGTCTCACCCAACCTCAGCGGAAAAAGCCTGCTTGCTTGCTTACCCCTCATAATTTTGTATACCTCCAGCAAATCTCCCTCATTCTCTCCTTGTGGACTCCCTACACAATGTGAATTCTCAAAGATGATATGTCAAATTTAATGCCATGTAAATAATTTACAAATTCATGCATCTCATATTGTTGACACCACCAAAACCTGATGTTCTGGCTTGAGATTTCACCAGCTTTGGTTTCCAGGGCGAGGAACAAACCTTTGAAATGTTTATGTATTTAGCAAGACTTTCAAACCACGCAGCCCAGCAACACCACAACCCCGATTACCTTAACCTCATCACAGGACAATTTTTCAATGACCCGTTAATCTATTCTAAACATCTTTGTACCATGGAGGAATCCGGAGCACTTGGGGAGAACCCAGGGGGAATACGTACAGTGACTCCTTAGGGGCTCCGCCGGAATTGAACTCTGAACTCTGGAATGCCCTGAGCTGCTCACTGCTGTGCTACCGTGGCTCCATCGATATTTAAATAGAGCTAACCAATCAGGAAATGAATCACAGTAGGGTGCCTATGTCAGCTACAGAGCAGTATGAGCTGCCTACTTCATATTTTTATGGTGATACAGCACAATAACAGGCCCTTCTGGCCCAATGAGCCCTCTCTGCCCAACTACCCCCACGACCAATTCTCCGACTAACCCGTATGTGATGGGAACGTGGGAGGAAACCAGAACACCGTCAAGCATTAGGCTACCTTGTCATCTATCATTTCATAGGCATCAAAGTCACTTAGCAAGGAGCTACTACTGAAATACAGATTTAAACTTTTTTAAAATTCAGAACAAGTCAGAATGAGCACAAGTCTGACCCCATACCATAACATTAACCTGTTTCCACTGTGAAGTCTCTTCGAGGGATGTCTTCCCTGAAGAAGTTTAAATCTTCTCTTTGACAGGAGTTCAGTGAGACCCACTCTCACTGATCCCCTTCTCCGATTTCTGCTGCTCTCGGACTCTTCAATCACCTTCTAGCTTGTCCTCCCCACCTCCACTCCACATCTTGACTCTGGCATCTTGCCCCCTTCCTTCCCAGTCCATGAACGTCAGCTGTTTATTCCTCTTCACAAATGCTGCCCGACCTGCTGAGTTCTTCCAGCATTTTGTGTGAGCTGCCCTAGAGCTTGCTACGCTTTATAGTCTTTACTAGAAGGTGTATGAAGTCCTGTGGTGAAAACAGAGGGCAGAGGGCAGACCAGCCTTCTGTCAGCTCAGAACCACCACCAAAGGAACATGGAATGTAGACCGTGTATGAACGTGGAACTTGCTGTCACAACCTTGAAGCTGAACATAGAGTACACCTGGGGACAATTTGAAAGACAGGCCCAGGACAGAGGACTTTGGCGAGCTGCTGTCAGCGGACTACACCTCCGAAGAGGTGATAGAGTTAACTAGCTAACTTACCTCGCGGTACACCTGACGCACAGACCTCCCCCGAGCGTACGCCTGAATTGTGATAACTGCGTTGCAGAATTTCAGGAACTTGCGACGGGCTGCCAGCATCCTGCACTGTTTCTGCAAGATTATCGCTGCTCGCGATCTCCGCAGGAACTCCGCCAATCTTAGAACGAACAGAAGAAAGTCAAAGAAAGAGCAGCTTTACATGCACCACAACTCACCCGCTGCTCGATTCACATGCCTGCACCTTAGCAATTTCAACTCATTTATGGAATACAAGAGCAAGGATGCCAACTTGAGGCTTCGGTCAGACTGCACTTGGAATATTGTGATCAGTTTTGGGCCTCTAATCTAAGAAAAGGTGTGCTGACATTGGAGCCAGCAGGAGGTTCACAAGAATGATCCCAGGAATGAAAGGGTTAAAGTATGAGGGATGTTTGATGGCTCTGGGCCTGTACTCACTGGAGTTTAGAAGCATGAGGGGAGATCTCATTGAAACCTATCAAATATTGAAAAGCCCAGAAAAAGTGGATGTGGAGAGGATGTTTCCTATGGTGGGGGAGTCTGGGACCAGAGGGCATAGATAGAGTGGATGTGGAGAGGATGTTTCCTATAGTGGGGGAGTCTAGGACCAGAGAACACAGATAGAGTGGATGTGGAGAGGATGTTTCCTATAGTGGGGGAGTCTAGGACTAGAGGACACAGATAGAGTGGATATGGAGAGGATGTTTCCTATAGTGGGGGAGTATAGGACCAGAGGACACAGATAGAGTGGATGTGGAGGGGATGTTTCCTACACTGGGGGAGTCCAGGACCAGAGGACACAGATAGAGTGGATGTGGAGAGGATGTTTCCTATGGGAGGGGAGTCTAGGACTAGAGGACACAGATAGAGTGGATATGGAGAGGATGTTTCCTATAGTGGGGGAGTATAGGACCAGAGGACACAGATAGAGTGGATGTGGAGGGGATGTTTCCTACACTGGGGGAGTCCAGGACCAGAGGACACAGATAGAGTGGATGTGGAGAGGATGTTTCCTATAGTGGGGGAGTATAGGACCAGAGGACACAGATAGAGTGGATGTGGAGAGGATGTTTCCTATAGTGGGGAGTCTAGGACCAGGGGACACAGATAGAGTGGATGTGGAGAGGATGTTTCCTATAGTGGGGGAGTCTAGGACCAGAGGGCACAGATAGAGTGGATGTGGAGAGCATGTTTCCTATAGTGGGGGGAGTCCAGGACCAGAGGACACAGATAGAGTGGATGTGGAGAGGATGTTTCCTGTAGTGGGGGGAGTCCAGGACCAGAGGACACAGATAGAGTGGATGTGGAGAGGATGCTTCCTATAGTAGGAGAGTCTAGGACCAGAGGACACAGATAGAGTGGATGTGGAGAGGATGTTTCCTATAGTAGGGGAGTCTAGGATCAGGGGACACAGATAGAGTGGATGTGGAGAGGATGTTTCCTATAGTGGGGGAGTCCAGGACCAGAGGACACAGATAGAGTGGATGTGGAGAGGATGTTTCCTATAGTGGGGGAGTCTGGGACCAGAGGACACAGATAGTGGATGTGGAGAGGATGTTTCCTATAGTGGGGGAGTCTAGGACCAGAGGGCACAGATAGAGTGGATGTGGAGAGGATGCTTCCTATAGTAGGGGAGTCTAGGACCAGAGGACACAGATAGAGTGGATGTGGAGAGGATGTTTCCTATAGTAGGGGAGTCTAGGACCAGGGGACACAGATAGAGTGGATGTGGAGAGGATGTTTCCTATAGTGGGGGAGTCCAGGACCAGAGGACACAGATAGAGTGGATGTGGAGAGGATGTTTCCTATAGTAGGGGAGTCCAGGACCAGGGGACACAGATAGAGTGGATGTGGAGAGGAGGTTTCCTATAGTGGGGGAGTCTAGGACCAGAGGACACAGATAGTGGATGTGGAGAGGATGTTTCCTATAGTGGGGGAGTCTAGGACCAGAGGGCACAGATAGAGTGGATGTGGAGAGGATGTTTCCTGTAGTGGGGGGAGTCCAGGACCAGAGGACACAGATAGAGTGGATGTGGAGAAGATGCTTCCTATAGTGGGGGAGTCTGGGACCAGGGGACACAGATAGAGTGGACGTGGAGAGGATGTTTCCTATAGTGGGGGAGTCTAGGACCAGAGGACACAGATAGTGGATGTGGAGAGGATGTTTCCTATAGTGGGGGAGTCTAGGACCAGAGGGCACAGATAGAGTGGATGTGGAGAGGATGCTTCCTATAGTGGGGGAGTCTGGGACCAGGGGACACAGATAGAGTGGACGTGGAGAGGACGTTTCCTATAGTGGGGGAGTCTAGGATCAGAGGACACAGATAGAGTGGATGTGGAAAGGATGTTTCCTATAGTGGGGGAGTCCAGGACCAGAAGACACAGATGGAGTGGATGTGGAGAGGATGTTTCCTGTAGTGGGGGAGTCTAGGACCAGAGGACACAGACAGAGTGGATGTGGAGAGGATGTTTCCTATAGTGGGGGAGTCCAGGACCAGAGGACACAGATAGAGTGGATGTGGAGAGGATGTTTCCTATAGTGGGGAGTGTAGGACCAGGGGACACAGATAGAGTGGATGTGGAGAGGATGTTTCCTATAGTGGGGGAGTCTGGGACCAGAGAACACAGATAGTGGATGTGGAGAGGATGTTTCCTATAGTGGAGGAGTCTAGGACCAGAGGGCACAGATCAGATAGAGTGGATGTGGAGAGGATGCTTCCTATAGTAGGGGAGTCTAGGACCAGAGGACACAGATAGAGTGGATGTGGAGAGGATGTTTCCTATAGTAGGGGAGTCTAGGACCAGGGGATACAGATAGAGTGGATGTGGAGAGGATGCTTCCTATAGTAGGGGAGTCTAGGACCAGGGGACACAGATAGAGTGGATGTGGAGAGGATGCTTCCTATAGTAGGGGAGTCTAGAACCAGAGGACACAGATAGAGTGGATGTGGAGAGGATGCTTCCTATAGTAGGGGAGTCTAGGACCAGAGGACACAGATAGAGTGGATGTGGAGAGGATGTTTCCTATAGTAGGGGAGTCTAGGACCAGGGGACACAGATGGAGTGGATGTGGAGAGGATGTTTCCTGTAGTGGGGGAGTCTAGGACCAGAGGACACAGACAGAGTGGATGTGGAGAGGATGTTTCCTATAGTGGGGGAGTCCAGGACCAGAGGACACAGATAGAGTGGATGTGGAGAGGATGTTTCCTATAGTGGGGGAGTCCAGGACCAGGGGATACAGATAGAGTGGATGTGGAAAGGATGTGTGGGAGTCCAGGACCAGAGGACACAGATAGAGTGGATGTGGAAAGGATGTTTCCTATAGTGGGGGAGTCCAGGACCAGAAGACACAGATGGAGTGGATGTGGAGAGGATGTTTCCTGTAGTGGGGGAGTCTAGGACCAGAGGACACAGATGGAGTGGATGTGGAGAGGATGTTTCCTGTAGTGGGGGAGTCTAGGACCAGAGGACACAGCCTCAGAATAGCCTCAGTTCCTTGTAAACAGAGATGAGGAGGAATTTCTTTAGCCAGAGGGTGATGAATCTGTGGAATTCATTGCCACAGGCCAAGTTATTGAATAGATTTAAAGCATAGATTTACAGGTGCGTGATGAGTCAGGGTGTTAAAAGTCACAGGAGAATGGGGTTGAGGGGGGGATAATAATGGAATGCCGACCAGACTGAATGGGTTGAATTGCTTCATCCTGCTCCTCTGTCTCATAGTCTTAGACCCTTATGGGACTCAGCAGGCCAGGCAGCGTCCATGGAGGGGAATAAACATTTCAGGCCAAGACCTGACATCAGGACTGGGAAGGACGGGGCAGAAGCTAGAGTAAGAAGTGGGGGCGGGGGGGGGGGGAGGAAAAAGCTCAAGCTGGCAGGTGATGTGAGACCAGGTGAGGGGGAAGCTGAGGGATGAAGTGAGAAGCTGTGAGGTGGCAGATGAAAGATTGAAGAAGGAGGAATCTGACAGGAGAGGAGAGTGGAATATGGAAGAAAGGGGAGGAGGAGGGAGCCAGAGAGAGATGATAAGCAGGTGAGGAGAAGGTAATGAGTGAGGGGACCAAAATGGGGAACGGAAATATATTATCAAAATACTTTGAAATGCTGAAAATTAATTAAAATCATTACAATGAAAAACATAATTACGAAATGTTTCTGTGTTTATTATCTTCCTCAGGGGTGTAAATCCTATTTAACTCTCTCCCAATCCCCAGCTAATCTATGACTGCAAAGTAACTTTATTATCAAAGTGCACGTATATCATCATATACAATTACAAGATTCATTTTCTTGTGGCCATTCACACAAAATGCAAAGAAACACAATAGAATCAACGAGAGACCATACACACCAGGATGGACAAACAACCAACGTGCAAGAGACACTGAACTGGGCAAATACAAAAAGAAATCAATTAACGAAGCAATAAATATAGAGAACATGAGATGAAGAGTCCTTGAGAGTGAGTCCATAGGTTGTGGAAACAGTTCAGTGATGGGGTGAGTGAAGATGAGTGAAGTTATCTCCTCTGGTTCAAGAGCCTGATGGTTGAGGGATAATAACCTTTCCTGAACTTGGTGGTGTGGGTCCTGAGGCTCCTGTACCTTCTTTCTTATGGATACCATGAAAAGAGAGAATGGCCAGGGTGGCGGGGCTCCCTGAATGATAAATGCTGCTTTCCTGAGACAGCACTCACTGTAGATGTGCTCAGTGGTGGGGAGGGCTTTACCTGTGATGGACTTCTGCACTTCCCACTGTGCAGGTGTGGAAACAGGAGGTGAACTGAACAGATAACTGGGGGTAATTGATGGTTCTGACAAAAAAATAGGACTGTTTCTCTGAGGGCCAGAATGGAACTGAAGGAACAAATAGCCTTCTTCTGTGTCATTACTGAGCCTAATGCCCTGCAATTAGGCTCTCCTGTTGAAGCTGCTGGAATGGTTTTGAGCATTTGTCATGGGGTATTCACAGCTAATAGCTCATCGAAGGGTCAACAGAGGAAGGGGCAAGTAGCTTCAAGCTCTTGAGCATCAATGTCTCAGAGGGTCTATTCTGGGCCCAACACATTGATGCAATCTAGAAGGCACGCTAGTGGCTCTACTTCATTAGGAGTTCGAGGAGATTTGCGTTAATGAGCAGGTGTACTGGTATACCGAAAAAGTGTCATCATTGACTTTTGCAAATTTCTACAGATGTACTGTGGAGAGCTTTCTGACAGGTTACATCACTGTCTGGGATACAACCTCAACACACAGGATCACAAGAGGCTGTAGGGCACTGTAAAATCAGCCAGCTCCATCAGAGGCACAACCCTCCCCACCATTGAAGATATCCTTAAGAGGTGATGCCTCAAGAAGGTGGTACACATTATTAAAGACTTCGACATCATGCATCATTTCCTCTTCGGTGTACTACCATCAGGGAGGAGGTACAGGAGTCTTAGCACCCGCAATGAATGATTCAGAAACAGCATTTTCCCCTCTGCCATCTAAATGGTTCATGTACACCATTGTATTATTCCATTTGATTTTACATTATTTAATTTGTAATTTATAGTAATTTTATACCTTTGCTTTGTACCTCACTATTTTTTTTGCCCTCATCTATACTACACACACACACACACACACACACACACACACACAATAATGTACATAATAATATTCAGAACTATTTTTCTCATTGTGATTTCAAGCGTTCTGGCTTGGCGATGCCAAAAATGATGGGAGTGAAAATGAAATGATTTCACTAATTCAATAAGTTCAGAACTATGAAGAATTAAAAGGTATCGACAATTATCTTGAATGTTCCAATGAAAATGAAGGTTTGGAGGATGCAATTCATTATCTGCACTGATTTTGTTCATTTACAGTCAATTAAAAGAATACAGCAGCATACACTGGATAAATTCCTCTGGTGATAACAATTAGGAGCTAAAACACAGAATCTGAAGATGGATCCTACCTGCGTGCCTGATAACCTCGAACGTATCTTTGAATTGTGATGGCAGCCTTCCTCATCCTCCTGTACTTGATTCTCTGCAACCAGCCACGAACCGTCTTCTGGATCATCATACAGGCAGCTCGGAACTTGTCGGCTCGGAGTTTTTCCAGGTACGCCACCTGACCAGCACGGAAAAAGATCTTGGTCTTGCCAAACTGGAACTTATCCGGATCCTGACAAGACAGTATAGAAGTTCAAAGGTCAAAATCAATTTATTAGCAAAGTACATGTATGTCACCATATACAATCCTGAGATTCACTTTCTGTAGACAATCACAGTAGAATCAATGACAAGCTACACATAAAGACAATGTTCAAAAGACAAACTGAGCAAATACAAAAAACACAAATAATAAATAAATAAGACTGAGAGCACGAGTTGTAGAGATGGTGGAGCGTTCGGGCACATCAGCCTCTGGGGGGGCAATCAAAGGTGTTTTTTCTTTGTTAAGTGTGTTTTTTTACGATTGCAAGACAGTGCTAGGCTCCAAGAGCTTCAGGTGCTGCGGGCCCACCCTGTCAGTGAGCTGCTCATTGACCGGAGGAGTCCTGTGGCATTGGGGTAGTTGGTCAGTGTGTCGGGGGAGTCGGACTGGGTTTGGAGGAGCAGGCTTGGTTACACACCAGGTTGCAGCTTGCTACCCGAAGGCATCGGAGTTGGTGCACGAAGGTGGCGTGCAGTGTAACCATGGGTGACTGTCTTGGACGTTTCTCTTGTGATCGCAAGACCCTGTTGGACATTGATAATGTAAGATGCCAGAAGCCCGTGTGCCCCGTTTGGTGGCACGACAGGTGGCATGGGAGCTCTGTGGCCTCAGCTGAAGTGAGGATTGGGCCTCAAACTGCGGGTTTGCCTGCTGCCGTAGACCGGGAGAGAGACGCCGGAGGCGGTGTAGCGTGGCATCTGCGCTCGGTTGCGTGCTGTCCTCTCCCACTGGGGCTGCCCTCCGGTGTTGATTGGTGGAATAACAGGCTGATGGCAGTAGCTGTGCTCTGCTGGGAATCTGTGCAATTAATTTGTGGGATGTGATTCTCTGGATCTTGGACTACATTCGTGTTCTTATCTGTGACTATGTTTTTTTGCTTACTATTTTGAATGTGATGTACATGCTCAAGAACCTGACAGTTATAGGGTAATAACTCATCTTCAACCTGGTGGTGTGTGTCCTTTGGCTACTGTACTTTCTCCCTGATGGCAGCAGCAAGAAGAGAGCATAGCCTGGATGGTGGGGGCCTGATGATGGTTTACAACTCCCACTGATGTAGGACACAGAGTAAATTATTGAGAGATTCGAATGGTTTGCAATGCCTAAGACAGGATATAAACAAAGAGCAAAATAAACAACATGCAGACCTTAGCAAGAGAAGGCACCTCTTGTCACCTGTTGACAAAGACTGGCCTGTTTAACAAACTTGTTTACATATATACAGAAAAGGGCCAGTAACATC
Source organism: Hypanus sabinus (assembly GCF_030144855.1). Lineage (NCBI taxonomy): Eukaryota > Metazoa > Chordata > Chondrichthyes > Myliobatiformes > Dasyatidae > Hypanus > Hypanus sabinus. The sequence goes on along the minus strand of NC_082719.1, from coordinate 102,989,969 downwards.
CCACCGACCCTACTCATGGACGAGGCTTCACCTAACACCTTCCAGCTACTCTCCTTCCCCTTCCTCCACCTTTTAATTCTGGCATATTTCCCCTTCCTTTCCAGTCCTGAAAAACTGTCCCGGCCCAAAATGTCGGCTGTTTATTCATCTCCATAGATGCTGCCTCCTGCTGAGTTCCTCCAGCATTTTATTGCTTTGTGTTTCTAGCATCTGCAGTATTTCCTGTGTTTAAGACTCAAAAACGGTTACTTTCCCCAAGCAGAGAGGCTGATTAACACCTCCACCCACTAACCCACCCCTCCACACCCCCAACAATCACTCTACTTTATCATTTCCTGTTAGTCACCTTACATGCAATCAGTCTACGTATATAAGCTACCTTATGTATTTATGTATTATGTATTTATGTATTTATTGTGGTTTTCTTCTGCATCAGATCCAGAGTAACGATTATTTTGTTCTCCTTTACACTTATGAACTGGAAATGACATTGAACCATCTTGACTTTTGAGGATCAAACACGAGGAAATCTGCAGATGCTGGAAATTCGAACAACACACACAAAATGCTGGTGGAACACAGCAGGCCAGGCAGCATCTATAAGTAGAAGCACTGTTGACGTTTTGGGCCAAGACCCTTCATCAGGACTAACTGAAAGGAAAGATACTAAGAGATTTGAAAGTAGTGAGGGGAGGGAGAAATGCGAAATGATAGGAGAAGAAAGGAGGGGGTGGAATGAAGCTGAGAGCTGGAAAGGTGATTGGCAAAAATGATACAGAGCTGGAGAAGGGAAAGGATCATGGGACAGGAGGCCTCAGGAGAAAGAAAGGGGGAGGGAGGGAGCACCAGAGGGAGATGGAGAATAGGCAGAGTGATGGGCAGAGAGAGAGAAAAAAACAAACAACTAAACATGTCAGGGATGGGGTAAGAAGGGGAGGAGGGGGAGACTGGGAGACCGTTTCACTGAACACCTACGCTCGGTCCGCCAGAGAAAGCAGGATCTCCCAGTGGCCACACATTTTAATTCCACGTCCCATTCCCATTCTGATATGTCTATCCCTGGCCTCCTCTACTGTCAAGATGAAGCCACACTCAGGTTGGAGGAACAACACCTTATATTCCGTCTGGGTAGCCTCCAACCTGATGGCATGAACATTGACTTCTCTAACTTCCGTTAATGCCCCTCCTCCCCTTCTTATCCCATCCCTGATATATATAATTTTTCCCTCCTCCTCTTTTTTTCTCTCTCTCTGCCCATCACTCTGCCTGTTCTCCATCTCCCTCTGGTACTCCCCCCTTCCCCTTTCTTTCTCCCGAGGTCTCCAGCTCTGTATCACTTTTGCCAATCACCTTTCCAGCCCTTAGCTTCATCTCACCCCCTCCTTTCTTCTCCTATCATTTCACATTTCCCCCTCCCCCCACTACTTTCAAATCTCTTAGTATCTTTCCTTTCAGTTAGTCCTGACAAAGGGTCTCAGCCTGAAACGTCGACAGTGCTTCTCCTTATAGATGCTGCCTGGCCTGCTGTGTTCCACCAGCATTTTGTGTGTGTTGACTTTTGAAGTCTGGATTACCTTGATAACATTATCCAGAAGCCTCCTGCAGGTTTCTTTCTTATCATTCAAAATTATGTTCTTCTTCCTCATTAGGACCCGATATCTGTCAAAGAATTCGTGGTACGTCCACCTATTGAGAAATAGCAGATGGTGTTTAATCTGGGCAAACAAGGCATTGCAGGGTTCTGAGGAGCAATGATGTACAGAAAGATGCCCTGGTCCATAGCTCCCTGAAGGTGGATCACAAGTAGATAGTGGAAACTGGACAGTATGCTTCAAGTCAAGTCACTTTCATTGTCATTTCGACCCCAACTGCTGGCACAGTACACAGTAAAAATGAGATGACGTTTTTCAGGACCATGGTGTTACATGACACAGTACAAAAACTACATTGAACTATGTAAGAACAACACAGAAAAAGAAACTACACTAGACTACAGACCTACCCAGGACTGCATAAAGTGCACAAAACAGTGTAGGCATTACAATAAATAATAAACAAGACAACAGAGATGGTAGAGGGCATTAAGTTGGTGTCAGTCCAGGCTCTGGGTACTGAGGAGTCTGATGGCTTGGGGGAAGAAACTGTTGCACAGTCTGGTCGTGAGAGCCTGAATGCTTCGGTACCTTTTCCCAGATGGCAGGAGGGAGAAGAGTTCTTATGAGGGGTGCGTGGGGTCCTCCATAATGCTGCTTGCTTTGTGGATGAAGCATGTAGTATAAACGTTCATAATGGCGGAAAGAGAGACCCCACTCGCTCCATACCCTCCTGAAGTCAACAACCATCTCTTTTGTTTTGTTCACATTCAGAGACAGGTTGTTGGCTCTGCACCAGTCCGTTAGCTGCTGCACCTCCTCTCTGTAAGCTGACTCATCGTTCTCGATGATGAGACCCACCATGGTCGTGTCATTGGCGAACTTGATGATGTGGTTCAACCTGTGTGTTGCAGCATAGTTGTGGGTCAGCAGAGTGAACAGCAGTGGACTGAGCACACAGTGTGATGGTGTGATGGTGTTGGAGATGCTGCTCCTGATCCAGACTGACTGAGGTTGCAGAGGGAGGTGTTCAGGCCCAGTAGGCTCAGCTTTCCAATCAGTTTCTGAGGGATGATTGTGTTGAATGCTGAACTGAAGTCTATGAACAGCATTTGAACGTATGTGTCTTTTTTGTCCAGGTGGGTTAGGGCCAGGTGGAGGGTGATGGCAATGGTGTCGTCTGTTGAACGGTTTGGATGGTACGCAAACTGCAAGGGGTCCAGTGAGGGGGGCAGCAGGGTCTTGATATGCCTCATGACAAGCCTCTCGAAACACTTCATGATGATGGATGTAAGTGCAAGGGGACGGTAGTCATTGAGGCAGGACACTGAAGACTTCTTCGGCACGGGGATGATGGTGGCGGTCTTGAAGCACGTTGGAACGTTGGCGCTGCTCAAGGAGATGTTGAAGATGTCAGTGAGAAAACCTGCTAGCTGGTCTGCACATCCTCTGAGCACTCTGCCAGGAATATTGTCTGGTCCAGCAGCCTTCCGTGTGTTGACCCTGCACAGGGTTCTTCTCACATCAGCCACGGTGAGACACAGCACCTGGTCATTTGGAGGAGGCATGGACTTACTCGCCGCCATGTCATTTTCCACCTCAACACGAGCGTAGAAGTTGCTCAGCGCATCTGGGAGAGAAGCAACACCCGCACAGTCAGGTGACATTGTCTTGTAGTTGGTGAACTGATTGTAGTCTTTAGGAGAGAGAAACCAGAGGTCCAGAGTCAGTCCTCATCAGAGGATCAGAGGTGGAAAGGGTCAGCAACTTTAAATTCCTGGGTGTTATCATTTCAGGGGACCTGCCCTGGGTCCAGCAGGTAAGTGCAATTGTGAAGAAAGCATGGCAGTGCCTCAACCCCCTTAGGAGTCTGCGGAGACTCTGCATGACGTCTAAAACTTTAACAAACTACTATAGATGTGTAGTGGAGAGTGTATTGACTGGCTTCATCACGGCCTGGTATGGAAACACCAATGTCCTTGAATGGAAAATCCTGCAAAACCTAGTGGATTTAGTCAGCACATCACGGGTAAAGCCCTCTCCAACACCGAGCACATCTACATGAAACACTGTCATAGGAAAGCAGCATCCATCATCAGGTCATGCTTTCTTCTTGCTGCTGCCATCAGGTAGGAGGTACAAGATCCTCAGGACTCGCACCACCAGGTTCGAGAACAGTTACTAGCCCTCAACCATCAGGTTCTTCAGCAAAGGGGTAACTGCACTCACCTGCAATGTTCCCATGACCAATGGTCTCACTTTAAGGACACTTAGCCTTGTCATCTCATGTTCTCATGTGTACTTTGATAATAGAATTTGCTTTGAACTTTTGAACTTTAATTGGACATTGTAAATTGCCCTGTGGTTAGGGTAGTGTTTAATAGGTGGGTTGCTGGGCGGAGCCACTCATGGGCCAGAAGAGCCTGTTCTGCACGGTATCTCCAAATAAAATAAATAAATCAATTTTAACTTGTTTTGTTTAGAATTGGTTTATTAGTGTCACACGCACTGGGATCCAGTGAAAAGCTTGTCTTGTATACTGTTCATACAGATCAGATCATTACACAGTGCATTAAGGTAGAACAAGGTAAAACAATAAGAGAATGCAGAATAAAGTGTAACAGCTACAGAGAGAGTGCAGAGCAGGTGAACAAAAGGGGCAAGGTAGATTGTGAGGCCAAGAATCTATCTTATCCTGCTGGGGAACTGTTTAATAGTCTTCCAGTAGCGAGGTGGAATGGAAGCTGACTTCTACCATATGCCATAAACTTATCAATCACTCCTGCTGTGGACCACTTCTGGAGGTCCAAGATCCGTATGCTCCAACACCGCTGGACTAAGTGTGTAAATGTAGGAGGGGAGCATGTTGAAAAATAAATGTGCTAGGTCTTCTAAAATTGACCCCTTCTACCTTAGGCCACGAACTTATCAATCACTCCTCCTATCACCATATGATAATGAGAGGTTGGACATAGAGGGACCGTTCCCCCTGAAAGATCGAAGGAAGATCAGCCACCTGGTAGAAGTCTAAAATATTATGAGATGCTTTGGAAGTTCAAAGTAAATATATTTCCAAAGCACATATATGTCACCATATACAACTCTGAGTTTCATTTTCTTGTGGGCATTCACAATAAATATAAAGAAACACAATAGAATCAATGAAAGACCGCACACAACAGGACAGACAAACAACTAATGTGTAAAAGACAACAAAGTGTGCAAATACAAAAAGGATTGAAAAAAATATTAATAATATAATAATAGTAATAAATAAGCAACAAATATTGAGAACGTGAGATGAAGTGTCCTTGAAAATGAATCCATAGCTTGTGGGAACAGTTGAGTGATGGGGTGAGTGAAGATGAGTGAAGTTGTCCCCTCTGGTTCAAGAGTCGGATGGTTGAAAGGTAATAACTGTTCCTGAACCTGAGGCTCCTGTACCTCCTTCCTGAAGGCAGCAGTCAGTAAAGAGCATAACCTGGATGATAGGGGTCCTTGATAGATGTTTCTTCTTGTGATAGCACTCCTCGTAGATATGGTTAGTGGTGGGAGGATTTTACTTGAGCTTGACTGGGCCATATCCACTACTCCTTGTGGAATTTTCCATTCAAGGGCTAAGGTGAGGAAGATTATGCCTGTGATGGAGCCAGCTGAGTCTATCGTTCTCTGCAGCCTGTTATACTCCCATGCGTTGGTCTCCCCCCACCCCCTTACCAGACGGTGATGCAACCAGTCAGAATGCTCTCCACGGTACATCTGGTGAAATTTGCTGGAGTCTTTGGTGACCTACCAAATCTCCTCAATCTCCTAATGGAGTAGAGCTGCAGGTGTGCCTTCTTCATGGTCATAATATGCTGATGCAAATGTGTCCAGATGACTTCCAGAAGTAATTTGAAAAGGTTTTGCCAAAGAGTCTGTAGGATAACATTCTATCATTTAGTGGGGAGGCATAGACACACAGTCAGTTTCCCAAAGAGTCTGTGAGATAACATTCTATCATCTAGTAGGGAGGTGTAAATAGGACAGTCAGTTTCCCAAAGGGTCTGTGAGATAACATTACATCCTCTACTGGGAAGGCGTAGACACACAGTCACTTTCCCAGGTGGAAAGGTCACAGATCAAAGGGTGAGATGGGGAGAGTTTATAGGAGATTTATTAGGCTTTTTTTTGTTTCATAGGGGAAGTCAGGTGCTGGAACATGACTGACAGCTTTCTAAGAGACATTTAGATAGATACATGAACAAGCAAGGGTCAGAGGGTACAGACCACATGAGGCAGATCAGATTACTATAGGTCAGTGATAGTATAGACTAGATGGGCAGAAAGGACTGCCCCTGTGCTATAAATACTGCAAAAATCTCAGAAATATTCAGCAATATGCTGCCACATGAGCTAGAGGACAACAGGCTTCAGACATCCACCCAGTGACCACTTTATTAGATACACCTGTATTCCAGCTCGATAATGCAAATATCTAATCAGACAATCATGCGGCAGCAACCCAATGCATAAAAGCATGCAGATGTGGTCAAGAGGGTCAGTTGTTCAAACTAAACATCAGAATGGAGAAGAAACATGATCTAAGTGACTCTGACTTTGAAATGACTGTTGGTGCCAGACAGGGTGGTTTGAGTATCTCAGAAACTGCAGATCTGCTGGGAGCTTCATGCACAACATTCTCTGGAGCGCACAGAGAATGGTGTGAATAAAATTCTCACAAGCAACAGTTCTATGGGCAAAAATACCTTGTTAATGAGGGAGATCAGAGGAGAATGGGCAGACTGGTTCAAGCTCTCGGGAAGGCGACAGTGACATAAATAACCACGTGTTACAACAGAACAGCATCTCTGAACACACAACACCTCCAGCCTCGGAGTGAAGTCAGCTCTGGCAGACTGGAGGAATGGGATCTCCAGTGGTTCTGCAACGCTCCATGGACAGCGAAGGGCATGACGAGACACAGATATTATCCACTGCAACCATGGAAGACCCAAATTGTGATGACCTTTCATCCTACTGGACCTGGATTCCATGGTTGAGACAGGTCGGAACTGCTTTTCCAGTTTAAAAACTCTCTCACACAGGCTCCCTGCCATTGCTGGATAGAACAGACCGCCACCATACATGTACAATATGTGGTCGAATGATGACAAACACGAGATTGAGGATGATAAGGGCAGAGTGAGTAGACTTAGGGAAGGGAACTATACACGTATAAAGGGTGTCTGAATGACAAACAAGTGGCTGATTTATTTACATCTGTCCCCTTGCAGTTTGTGTGCACATAAAGATAAAAAAGATTTGCTTTATTTGTCACATGCATGCCAAAGCATTGACTATCAGACTATAAGACAGAGGAACAGAATTAGGTCATTTGGCCCATCGAGTCTGCTCCACCATTTCATCATGGCTGATTCATTTTTCCTTTCTGCCCCAATCTTCTGCCTTCTCCCTATATCCCTTCATGCCCTGACCAGTCAGGAATCTATCAACCTCAGCCTTAATTATACATAAACACTTGACCTCCACAGCTGCCTGTGGCAAAGAATTCCACAGGTTCACTGACATCTGGCTAAAGAAGTTCCTCCTTATCTCTGTTCTAAAATGACACCCCTATATTCAGAGGGAGTGTCCTCTGGTCTTAGACTCCCCCGCCATAGGAACCATGATTTCCACATGCCCTCTATCAAGGCCTTTCACTATTCGATAGTCACCCCTCATTCTTCTGAATTCCAGTGAATACAGGCCCAGACCCAACAAATGCTCTTCATATGACAAGCTATTGAATCCTGGAATCATTTTCATGAACCTCTTTTGAACTCTTTGCAGTTTCAGAACATCCTTTCTAAGTTAAGGGGCCCAAACCTGCTCTCAATATTCCAAGTGAGGGCTCACCAGAGCTTTATAAAGTTTTAACAATACATCCTTGCTTTTATATTCAAGTCCTCTTGAAATGAATGTTAACATTGCATTTGCCTTCCTCACCACGGACTCAACCTACAAATTAACCTTTTGGAAATCTGCACGAGGACTCCCAAGCCCTTTTGCACACAGTTTTTTGTATTTTCTCTCCACTTAGAAAATAGACAACTGTGGTGAACTACATATACCTGTCTGGACATGCCTCCCCCCCCCCCACCCCCCCCCCCCCCCCCCCCCCCCCCGCTGACTGCTCCTGTGGCTCCTCCCACGGACCCCGGTATAAAGGCGATTGGAGACACAGCCCCAGCCTCAGTCTCCAGGACGCAGTGTGGTGGTCAATTGCTGCTTGTTCTTTCTTCCAGCCAATAAAAGCCTATACCTCGCCTCACGTCTCCAAGAGTTATTGATGGTGCATCATCAACCCTTTCATTTCTTCTGCCAAAGTGTAAGATCATATACTTCCCAACACTGTATTCCATCTGTCACTTCTTTGCCCTTTCTCCTAATCTGACTAAGCCCTTACGTAGCCTCTCTACTTCCTCAAAACTACTTGCCCCTCCACCTGTCTTTGTATCATCTGCAAACTTTGTAATCAGCCACTACTTTATCCATGCTGGAATCTTTCCTGTAATACCATGGGCTCGTAGCTTGTTAAGCAGCCTCATAACTGGCACCTTGTCAAGGGCCCTCTGAAAATCCAAGAACACAACATCAACCCATTCTCCTATGTCTATCCTGCTTGTTATTTCTTCAAAAAATTCCCGCTGAAGGGTCTTGACCCAAAATGTCGACTGCTTTTTTCCACAGATGCTGCCTGGCCTGCTGAGTTCCTCCAGCATTTTTTGTGTGTGTTGATTATATTTGTTTAGATTAGCTTTTTTATTTGTACATCGAAATATCCAGTCAATGACCAGTGGTAGCCCGTAGCCCTATGCTTCCAGCACCAGCATAGCATGTCACAATTTATTAACCCTAACCTGTACATCTTTGGAATATGGGAAGACACTGGAGCATGCGGAGGAAACGAATGCAGTCAGGGGTGAACATACAACTCTGTAAAGTGCCCGTGTGTTCTCCCTGTGACCCCATCAGTTTTGTCCAAGTGTTCCAATTTCCTCCCACGTTCCAAAGCCGTACGGTTAGGGCTAGGGTTAGTAAAATGTGGGCCTGTGATGTTGGTGGCAGAAAATGGCAACATTTGTGGACTGCCCCAACACATCCTCAGATGCAAACAATGCATTTCACTGCATGTTTTGATGTACATTTGACAAATAAAGGTAATCTTTAATCTTTCCCTACAGGAAGCAACAGGAATTGAACCCCAGTCACGGGTAGTATAAACCTTTACACTAACCACAATGCTACCATAACGCCCCCTAAGTAAGCAGTTATCATTTAAGGTAGGATCTTTATTGTACAGTCGAAGCTGTAAGTTTGAGATTACAGTAGAAGGCAGTACACCTACCTGGAGGGATATCCTGCAGCACTAATACGGATCGTCTCCAACACCCCACAGGCCCGGAGCTGCTGAACAGCTCGTGCAGGGTCAAACCTGGAAAAGAAACAAGAAATTCAGAAAGGTTCCTGGTTCAGCCTACCCACCATCAGGGACAGAGATGCAGAAAGGTGCCAGAAAAGGGCCAGTAACATCATGAAGGATCTCACCTACCCTGCTTGTGGACTGTTTGTCCAACTCTCATCAGGGAGGGGGCTACATTACATCCATGTCAGGATGACCAAACTCAAAAATAGTTACTTTCTCCAAGCAGTAAGGCTGATCAACATCTCCACCCACTAACCAACCCCTCCACACCCCCAACCACCACGACTTTATCATTTCCTGTCAGTACAGACACTCCTGTGCCTAGTGTCACTCTATGACATACAACCAATCTATGTATATAAGCTATCTTATGTATTTATATTTATGGTGTTTTTATTATTATTATTATTGTTATTTATCTTATAGTGTTTTTTGTGCTGAGTCGGATCTGGAGTAACAATTTTGTTTTCCTTTACACTTGTGTACTGGCAATGACATTAAACAATCTTTTATTCCCAATCTGTTTTCTGTTCAAGAACCTGTTTAATTCTGCTTGGGGTGGGAACCACTACTCATTATGATGGGATTTAATGCAGGCAAGAGTGAGGCATCACGGCTTTGTGCCTGGTAGGCCATGTTTATTGAACGAGTTTCCAGGAAAGTTGGTAGACAAAAGGCAGTTGATGTTGTCTACGTGAACCTTTACAAGGTCTTGCATGGAAGGTTGGTCGAGAAGGTTCAGTCACTTGGCATTCAGGATGAGGTAGTAAATTGGATTTGACATTGGCTTTGTGCGAGAAGACAGACAGTGGTGGTATACAGTTGAGGGGGATGACCACTGGGGTACTGTACACTGGCTCTTTAGCCCCTTTCCCCTTCCTGATTCTCACCCAGTTTCCTGTGTCCTGCACCTTGGATGTAACTACCTCCATATGTCTATCTATCACCCCTCAGCCTCCCGAATGGTCCGGAGTTCATCCAGGTCCAACTCCTTAACACGGACTGTTGGAAGCTGCAGCTGGGTGCTCTTTTTGCAGGTGATGTTGTCAGGGTCACTGGAGGTCTCCCTGCCTTCCCACATCTCGCGAGAGGAGTTTCAACTATCCTGTTCAGCATCTCCACTGTTCCAAGTATGCATACGAAAGAAAGAATAAATAATGAGAAAAGATTTACTTATGCCTCTGCCTCTCCTCGCCAAAGCCTCGATGAGCTGCAGTATCAAGTGCGCACTCCAAGACTAGCCCACTCACACAATGGCTGCTCCGCTTAAACTAAACTTCTTTTTATTTATTCCTTGACAGGAATGATTACGAGAATGATTCCAGGAAGGAAAGGGTATGCGGAACGCCAGGCAGCTCTTGGGCTATATTCCCTGGAGTTCAGGGGAATGGGGGGGGGGAAATCGCATAGAAACACTCTGAATGTTAAAAGCCTGAACAGATTAGATATGGCAAAGTTATTTCCCATGGTAGGGGAGTCTAGGACAAGAAGGTATGACTTCAGGATTGAAGGACGTCCATTTAGAACAGAGATACAGAGAAATTACTTTAGTCAGAGGGTGGTAAATCTGTGGAATTTGTTGGATAGATTAGTCCTGACGAAGGGTCTCCACCCAAAACGTTCCTATAGAGGCTGCCTGGCCTGCTGCATTCCATCAGCATTTTGTGTGTGTTGCTTGAATTTCCAGCGTCTGCAGATTTTCTCATGTTTGCGTTTCCACTGTCACACTTGACTGGTCCTATTCTCACACGCCTTATCCTCTTGCTCTTCACATACTTTGTAGAATGCCTTGGATCTTCTTTAATCCTGTCTACCAAGGCCTTCTCATGGCCCCTTCTGGCTCTCCTAATTTCATTCTTAAGTTCCTTCCTGCTAGCCTTATAATCTTCTAGATTCCTATCATTGCCTAGTTTTTTGAACCTTTCGTAAGCTCTTCTTTCTTTCTTGACTAGATTAACAACAGCCTTTGTACACCATGGTTCCTGTACCCTACCATCCTTTCCATGTCTCATTGGAACGTACCTATGCAGAACCCCATGCAAATATCCCCTGAATGTTTGCCACATTTCTTCTGTACGTTTCCTGAGAACAATTGTTCCCAATTTATGCTTCTAAATTCCTGCCTGATAGCCTCATATTTCTTCTTACTCCAATTAAACACTTCCCTAACTTGTCTGTTGTTATCTCTCTCCAATGCTATGGTAAAGGAGATAGAATTATGATCACTATCTCCAAAATGCTCTCCCACTGAGAGACCTGACACCTGACTAGGTTCATTTCCCAATACCAGATCAAGTACAGCCTCTCCTCTTGTAGACTTATCTACATATTGTGTCAAGGAACCTTCCTGAACACACCTAACAAACTCCACCCCATCTAAACCCCTTGCTCTCAGGAGATGTCAATCATTATTTGAGAAATTAAAATCTCCTTCCACAACAACCCTGTTATTATTACACCTTTGCAGAATCTGTCTCCCTATCTGCTCCTCGAAGTCTCTGCTATTATTGGGTGGTCCATAGAAACACCCAACAGTGTTATCGACCCTTTCCTATTCCTAACTTTTACCCACAGAGACTCCGTAGACAACCCCTCCGTGACTTCCTCCTTTTCTTTAGCCATTGACACTACCCCTGATCAATAGTGCCACACCTCCATCTCTTTTGCCTCCCTCCCTGTGCTTTCTGAAACATCTAAGGCCTGGCACTTGAAGTAACCATTCCTGCCCCTGCACCATCCAAGTCTCTGTAATGGCCACAACATCATAGCTCCAAGTACTGATTCACACTTTAAGCTCATCTGCTTTGTTCATAATACTCTTTACATTAAAACGGACACATCTCAAACCAGCATCTGAGTGCATCCCTTCTCTATAACCTGCCTATCCTCCTTTTCGCACTGTCTCCAATCTTTCTCTATTTGTGAATCAACCTCCCTTTCCTCCGTCACTTCAGATCTGATACACCATCAATAACTCTCGGAGACTGGCGGTGAACGATAGGCTTTTATTAGCAGCAAAAAGGGAGCACGACATCTCGGAGACTGAGGGGGGAGCAGTGCCCCACTCGCCTTTATACAGGGGTCTGTGGGAGGAGCCACAGGAGCAGTCCGCAGAGGGGCATGTTCAGACAGGTATACATAGTTTACCACAAGTTCAGTTCCCACCCCCCAGCAATTCTAGTTTAAACTCTCCCTAATAGCCTTAGCAAACCTCCCCGCCAGGATATTGGTGCCCCGGGATTCAAGTGCAAACCGGTCTTTTTGTACAGGTCACACCTGCCCCAGAAGAGGTCCCAATGATTCAGAAATCTGAATCCCTGTCCACTGCTCCAATCCCTCAGCCACACATTTATCCTCCACCTCACACTATTCCTATACTCACTGTCACATGGCACAGGCTGTAATCCTGAGATAACTACCTTTGAGGTCCTGCTTCTCAGCTTCCTTCCTAACTCCCTGTAGTCTGTTTTCAGGACCTCCGCCCTTTTCTTACCTGTGTCGATGGTACCAATATGTACCATGACCTCTGGCTGTTCTTCTTCCCACTTCAGGATATCATAGACGCAATCAGAAACATCCCAGACCCTGGCACCTGGGAGGCAAACTACCATCTGCATTTCTTTCCTGTCTCCACATTTTGTTCTCAACTTTATATTCACAGTAGAATAAACATCTGTTAATACAGCAAGCTACTTCCAGCACTGTGGCTGGAAGCAAAGGCCATTTTTCAGAAGTACCAGCATATTTTACTTTCCTACATGCCAACAGAAGCAGACACTGATAGATAGCTTTTCCTGACTTTAAAAATAAATATCTCACTTGTGCATTACCCAGGATTGCTTTTGGGAAAAAAAATACCTCCAGCAAAATAACAGACTTGTCTCAATATCAGTAAGTCATGTCAACAAGGCAAGCAATAAAAGAAACTGCAAATGGTCTAACTGTTTACTATAAACTGTGAACAGTTATTTTGAGGCTGATAGTTTGGCATTAGAAAGTGAGTGTGTACTGTTGCTATTGGGCTTTCACACAGCAGGTTTCTAATTACAAAACAAATGTTGTTCCAGTGTGATGACCCCATCTATTTAAATACACTGTCAAAGTAATAGATATGAATTTTAAAAAACTGTACTTACTTATTGCCAATGGCAACTACCAATACTTTCAAATACCAGATCAATATTCTAATCACAGGATCGGAAAAAAAGCTGCAGAAGGTTGTAAACTCAGCCAGCTCCACCATGGGCACTAACCTCCTCAGCATCGAGGACACCTTCAAAAGGTGATGCCTCAGAAAGGCAGCCTCCATCATTAAAGACTCCCATCACCAAGGACATGCCCACTTTTCATTGCTACCATCAGGGAGGAGGTACAGGAGCCTGAAGACCCACACTCAATGTTTCAGGAGCAGCTTTGTCCCTCTGCCATCAGGGAGGAGGTACAGGAGCCAGAAGACACACACTCAACGATTCAGGAACAGCTTCTTCCCCTCTGCCATCAGGGAGGAGGTACAGGAGTCTGAAGACTCACACTCAATGATTCAGGAACAGCTTCTTCCCCTCTGCCATCAGGGAGGAGGTACAGGAGTCTGAAGACACACACTCAACGATTCAGGAACAGCTTCTTCCCCTCTGCCATCAGGGAGGAGGTACAGGAGTCTGAAGACACACACTCAATGATTCAGGAACGGCTTCTTCCCCTCTGCCATCAGGGAGGAGGTACAGGAGCCTGAAGACACACACTCAACGATTCAGGAACAGCTTCTTCCCCTCTGCCATCAGGGAGGAGGTACAGGAGTCTGAAGACTCACACTCAATGATTCAGGAGCAGCTTTGTCCCTCCGCCATCAGATTTCTGAATGGACAATGATTCCACCAACACTACCTCACTATTTTCTCTCTTTTTTTTACACTACTTACTTAATTTAATTTTTGATCTATTTTCTACTTTTCTTGTTAATTTTAAACATTCTGGTTGCCTCACTACAGGAAGGATGTGGAAGCCACAGAAAGTGTGCAGAGGAGATTTACAAGGATGTTGCCTGGATAGGGGAGCATGCCTTATGAGAATAGGTTGAGTGAACTTGGCCTTTTCTCCTTGGAGCAACGGAGGATGAGAGGTCACCTGATACAGGTGAATAAGATGATGAGAGGCATTGATTGTGTGGATAGTCAGAGGATTTTTCCCAGGGCTGAAATGGTTGCCACAAGAGGACACAGGTTTAAGGTGCTGGGGAGTACAAACACAGAAGATGTCAGGGGTAAGTTCTTTACTCAGAGGGTGGTGAGTGCATAGAATGGGCTGCTGGCAATGGTGGTGGAGGCGGATACAATAGGGTCTTTTAAGAGACTTTTGGATAGGTACATGGAGCTTAGAAAAATAGAGGACTATGATATAGTAATTTGTAAGTTAGGGACATGTTTGGCACAACTTTGTGGGCTGAAGGGCCTGTATTGTGCTGTAGGTTTTCTATGTTTCTAAATAAACAGATGAGCTTTAAGTTTGTTAAATTGTCACTGTTCTATTACTCTTTATTGTAGTGTTAAAGAATGTTACAATACCTACACACACCAGAATCCCAATATTCCAACAGCAACATAATACACACACCATACACAGAAATAGTACCTCTATAGATAACCGTAGCACATTATTAAAACATGAAATAGTACAGTACAGGAACAGTACCCTTCATCCACCATGTTGTGCCAAACCAAGTAAATTAATAACCAAATGGCAACTAATCTCTTTTGCCTACTCAATGTCTATATCCCTCCATTTCCCTCACATTCACATGCCCATCTGAATGTCCCTTAAAAGTCTCCAATGTTTCTGCCTGCACCACCACCCCAAGCAACACATTCCAGGCACCCGCCACTCTGTGTGACAAACTTGTCCCTCTTATCCCCTTTGAAATTACCCTCCCCTCACCTTAAATGCATGCCTTCTGGTGTTAATCATCTTCAACACTGGGAAACGATAACTCTGACCAACCGCTATGTTCTTACCAGATCTCCGCCGCTCCAGTGAAAATAACCGAAGTTTGTCCAGCCTCTCGTGATAGCCCATCCCCTCTAATCCGGGCAGCACCCTGGTAACATCATCCTTCCTACCGTGGGGTGACCAGAACTGAAGGCAAATTACTTTGGAGATTCTACAGACTGCAACTCTGCAGTACTCCAAATTAAGATGCATGCATGACCCTGACCTTGGAATAAACCCGATGACAGAGTACCGTGTTGATCAATGCATAGTACTTACGAGAAAGCACATTTCCCATCGTTTGGCTTGATGCAGCGCACGTAATGTGGCGTCGTGGCATTCAGCGTCTCCATCAGCAGGTGCAGTGAGTTCCGAAACTGAAAGGAAAATGGATCTCTCAAATTTTGCAATTTTCAGGCCGTAGAAAAACAAAATGCAGATTACAGAGGAGAGTAGGGTTGTATCTATCTGTGTCAGAGCGTGAAGAATATTACTGTCCACCTCATTCTGATCTTGGACTTTATAGTGTATGCAACTCAAGATTCAAATTTATTTGTCACATGCTCATCGAATGGGTGGCATGGCAGCATAGTGGTTAGCACAACACCAGGCGACCTGGGTTCAATTCCCACCGCTGCCTGGAAAGCACTTTGTACATTCTCCCCCGGACTGCGTGGGTCTCTTCTGAGTGCTCTGGCTTCCTCCCACAAGCCAAGTATGGTTGGTAGGTTAATTGGTCATTTTAAATTGTCCTCAGATTAAAATCAGGGGACTGCTGGGCTGTAAGGGCCTGTTCGTGCTGTATCTCAGTAAACACACACACAGTGAAATACGTTGTTTGAGCTAAGAACCAACGCAGCCCAGAGTGTGCTGGGGGTAGTATGCAAGAGTCACCACACATTCCGGCTTTCTCTGGAACTGTTACACTTTATACTGTGAACCCCCTCCCCCAAGCTGATCACTGTTCTTTTTGTGCGGAAGGTTGAGGTTGCTGCTTTTCTTTGAACTGACTTTCATGGTTTCCTTTGTTTCGTGGCTATCTGGAGAAGACAGATTTCAGTGTTGCATATGGCATACATCAATAATAAATTAACAAGCATACGTTCAACGTTCAAGCTATATCTATATTCAAAATATGCATGTAGCATACAATTCTGAGATTCATCATAGGACGTAAAACAGATCAAGTGAAAGTACGAGGAAAATAACAATTTTACACTCTAATCCAACATTCTGCTTAATGAAACCATGATGGATATTTCCTGTCAGCTTGCTGGCATCTACAAGTAGCCAGTGGCCCTTTTCAATCTTAGCCTTCTTGCCCCTGTCCCACAGCTTCATTCAGTTGATAATGTCACTTGATGTGCCCATCCCTCCTCTGGAACCCAACCTGCAACCTATTCGATTAGCAGATTCAAGAATCAAGTTTGTTTAACGTCACTTCCTGTACACAGGTGCAGAAGAAAACAAAATAATTGTTACTCTGGATCTGATGCAGCACCAAAGAAAACCACAGAACACAGTAATAATAAAAACACGATAAACAAAAATGCATAAGATGGCTTCTATAGATTGATTGATTGATTGATTGTATGTCCATAAAATGACACTAGGCTGTACATAAGATGATGGCCAGGAAATAATAAAGTGATGGTGGAGTTGGTGGGAGGAGGTGTTGATCAACCTCACTGCTTGGGGACAGTGACTGTGTTTGAGTCTGGTGGTCCTGGCATGGATGCTACGTAGCCCCCTCCCTAATGAGCAGAGTGGGTGGGATCCTTCATGATGTGACTGGCCCTTTTTCGGCACCTTTCTGTATAAATATCCTTCGTGGCAGGTCGGCTGCTGCTGGTGGTGCACCGGGCAGTTTGTAGAGCACTGCTCTCCGCCACAGTGCAGTTTCCATACCATTGGCTGATGCAGCTTGTTAGGGTGAGTATCTGTAGAATGACACGAGTTTCGACGTGCACACTCCACCTCTGCTCAGCCTCCTCAGAAAGGAGAGAAGTCGCTGATAGCACTGCAATGCACCGTGAGATTTGTGGTTGTTTTAGGCATCATTCAAAAGCAGCATGCAGCAGGGCTGCACTTGAGGACAAACAGGGTGAAAGAAGGGATTAGATATTAGAAAGTGACAAAATTAATCAAACTTATGAATCATGGTCACCTTCTACAGCAATCCTTCTCACCAACAAACGTTCACCTCATTGACCACTGCAATCATTTGTTTGAGTGCAGCTGGCTCAAGATGCAATTTTAAAACAGCAATTAGATTAGTTTTCCCTTCGTGTTACAAATTATGTCCTAGCAAAGCAATGAGGGCTCCTCTTCACTGGAACCTGTCCCGAATCCGTGTCTGTAATTCATTGAAACTGAAGAAACAATGGCCCAGTGGAGACTCCTATCCTCCCTTTCTGCAGATAATAACTCTTTTGCTGAGCTTTAGTTAAAGAGTCATCGAGCACCACTGCACTGAAACAAGCCCTTCAGCCCATCTAGTCCGTGCTGAACTATCATTCTGCGTGGCCCCATTCACCTGCACCTCCATGCCCCCTCCATCCATGTACTTATCCAAACTTCTCTTAAATGTTGTAATCGATCCCACATCCACCACTTTCGCCAGCATCTTGTTCCACACTCTCACCACCCTCCGAGTGAAGAGGTTTCCCCTCAACGTCCCCTGAGATATTTCACCTTTCACCCTTAACCTATGACTTCTAGTTATAGTCTCACTCAACCTCAGTGTAAAAAAGCCTGCTGTCATCACCCTATCCATACCCCTCATAATTAGGCATGGCTCTGCCAAGTCTCCCCTTCTTCTTAACGTCCTAAAAGTCCTAACGTATGCAACCTTTCCCCATAACTCAGCTCCTCAAGTCCTGGTAACATCCTTGTAAATTTTCTCTGCACTCTTTCAATATAGTTTCTTTAAATTGATATCTTTCCTGTAGGTCAGTGACCAGAAGTGCACACAATAGTTTCATGTGTGCAGGTATTGAACTTATTTAGAGGTACAGTGTGGAACAGGCCCTTCCAGCCCTTCGAGCTGTTCTGCCCAGTAACCCCAGGTTTAACCCTAGCCTAATCACAGCACAATTTACAATGACCAATTAACTTACTAATCAGTATGTCTCTGAAATGTGGGAGGAAACTAGAGCACCCAGAGGAAGCCCAAGTGGTCATGGGGAGAGGACGCAGAATTGAACTCTGAACTTTGACCCCCGAGCTGTAATAGTGTCATGCTCACCACTCTGTTACTGTGGCGCCCCAATCAACAAATTCCACAACATATGTCAGAGATATCTGATTCTGACAGAGGATGCCCACAACTTACTAACCCTAATCCTGTGTGCCTTTGGAACCTGGAGGAAACCTACGCAGTCAGAGGGGGAATGTACAGGCTCCTTACAGACAGCAGTAGGAATTGAACCCAGGTCACAATTGATAGCGCTGTAAAGTATCACGCAAACCCCGCTACTGTGCCACCCACTGTTTTTTGATCCCAATACACACTATAGCGAGTTTCTACTTCAACATGGTTGAATTCTTTACTGCTAATTTACAGAAATTTATCATTTAAAACCAGTCAAATCCAGGCAATGCTGTACTGTACAAGTGCACAAGGATCAGTACTTGACACGTCAAATAATTATGGATTTACCTTGCTACATTTTACAGAGAGTGCATGCAGTTCACCTGCCTGTGAAATAACGATTCTAATTTTGTTGTGAAAGCAATTAGTGACATCAAAGAGCTTTTCCAAAACAGTCTGGAGTGAGCAGTGGAGAGCAGAGGCTGGGGACTGTCCAGCAGGGAGTGGCCAGAAGCACTCTAACAGATTACTGCAGCAGTCTTACTGTGCACAGGGAAGCAAGCCAGTAGCAAGATCAGGGGGAGCCATGCCAACTGCAGTGGGAGTGAAGGATACAGGTTCCATCACCCACTCCCCTTCATCCTGAGCTCGGCTCCTTTGAGTCCTCACCTGCTTTGTTTCCATTTGGTGTTAACCCACACAATCAGAGTGATGGGTGCCAGAAGGTATGTTGGCCCATCAAGTATGTTCAGCCATTCCACCATGGCAGATTTATTATCCCTCTCAATTTCATTCTCCTGCCTTCTCCCAGCAACCCTTAACACCCTGACTAAGCAGGAACCTATCAATCTCTGCTTTAAATATACCCAATAACTTGGCAATAGATTCACCACCCTCTGGCTCAATAAATTCCTCCTCATCTCCGTTCTAAGAGAACATCCCTCTATTCTGAAGCTATGCCTCTGGTCTTGGACTACCCGAGAATAGGAAATATCCTCTCCACATCCACTCTATCTTGGCCTTTCAATATTCAATAGGTTTCAATGAGATCCCCCCCTTATTCTTCAAGTACGGGTCCAGAGCCATCAAATATTCCTCGTACATCAACCTTTTCATTCCGGGGATCATTCTCATGAATCTCCTCTGGACCCTCTCCAATGTCAGAATATCCTTTCTTAGATATGGAGCCCAGTCCTCCTCACAATATCCCAATGCCTTATAAAGCCTTGCTGGAAAACGTGACTTGCTGGGATCCAATTTCTCACTGAACTCGGTCCGAGAGTAAGTGTAGCTCATTTCCACCCCACCGGGTTGAAACTACATACCAACAGAGCGTGCAGAACAACAGCTATTGGTAAAAAAAAATAGTATTTAGTCAGGAAATAGCTTGAAACTTTGTGAGAGAGATCTCTGAACACATGATGAAAGCTTCCAGTGGTGGGCGCAAGAGAACCCCCACCAGAAAGATGACATAACAAAATTGCTTTACTTAAAAATGTTCCACTTTAACTTACTGAAAGGGTGTTCATCTGCCAAAAAAATGGAATTTCCCGGTGGCTAAATAGCTGACTTGCTATCCCCATTCCAACATGTCAGTCCACGACCTCCTCTTCTGCCATGAGGCCAACCTCAGGGTGAAGGAGCAGTACCTTATATTCCATATGGTAGCCTTCAACCTGATGGCATGAACATTGATTTCTCCTTCTGGTAATTTTTCCCCTAACACTTCTTTCTTCTTCTATTCCCCTCTCTGGCCTCATACCTCTTCTCCTCATCTGCTGGTGCCCTTCCTTCTTCCCTTTCTCCCATGGTCCACTCTCCTCTCCTATCAGATTCCTTCTTCTCCAGCCCTTTACCTTTCCCACCCACCTGGCTTCACCTGTCATCTTCCAGCTTTTCCTCCTTCCCCTGTCTCCACCTTTTTATTCTGACTCCTTCCCCCTTCCTTTCCAGTCCCGATGGCAGGTCTCAGCTCGAAACGACAACAGTCCATTAATCTCCAAAGATGCTGAGCTCCTCCAGCATTTTGTGTGTGTTGAAAAGATGTCTGCTGCACTCCTACGGAAGCGGTCACTCAGACTTGGAAGACTGTTATGCAGACAAGGGACAGCAGTAGATCAGGTATCGAGGCCAGAAATTGAAAGCTTCAGCTGTGTGGAGACTGAAGGCAAAAATAGGTGAATGATGAGCCACAGTGACAACCATTGCGGATCTGTCAAGAAGGCCCACCAACTTGCTGGTAAATTTATTAAATGAGTGCTCTAACAAATATTTTAGTAATTGTTTTACATTGTAGCCTTGATTTGATTTCAGCCATCCTTATCTGCCCCTGATGGCAAACAGCAAGAGAAGGTATCTGAGCAGTGTGTGAGTGCAATTGCAATTTGTTCTACCTCAGGCCCAGTCGCTACTCGTAAGTGGACTTGACTGTGTAACTTTCCAACAGTCCCGGTACAGGTCTTCAACGCTGGCAGGAGCCTAGCGAGGTTCTGCAAAGGGCTGGTATAAAGATGCGATACCCTGTGCAATCCTGCCCAGTAGATTTCCCTCCAAGTTACCTTGAGTTTATTTACAGAATAACAGGCCCCATTCTAATTTAGCTATGTGCCATGTCGTATGACCTGGCCGATATGATCTTTTCATGACCATGATTGTGCTCAGCAAATTTTTCTACAGAAGCGTTTTGCCACTGCCTTCTACTGAGCAGTGTCTTTACAAGTTGGGTGACCCCCACCTCAGCCGTTGTCAATACTATTTATAGATTGTCTGCCTGGCATCAGTGGTCACATAACCATGACTTGTGATATGTACGACCATCCACCACCTGCTCCCCTGGCTTTACGTGACCCTGACGGGGGGCTAAGCAGCTGCTGCACCTTGCCCATGAGTGACCTGCAGGCTATTGAGGGAAGGAGCCCCTTACGCCTCCTTTGGTAGATATGTATCTCCACCCAGCCATCACACCCTCCCTTACTTTTACACCTTGTGACCAATTAACCTATTAACCAGCGTGTTTTTGGACTGTGGGAAGAAACGGAAGCACCGCTTCACTAACTACACTGACCGCTGCACTAATGTTACACTGACTGCTGCGCTAACGTTACACTGACTGCTGCACTAACGTTACACTGACTGCTGCATCACCGTTACACTGACTGCTGCACCACCGTTACACTGACTGCTGCACCACCGTTACACTGACTGCTGCACTAACGTTACACTGACTGCTGCATCAACGTTACACTGACTGCTGCATCACCGTTACACTGACTGCTGCACTAACGTTACACTGACTGCTGCACCACCGTTACACTGACTGCTGCACTAACGTTACACTGACTGCTGCATCACCGTTACACTGATTGCTGCAACACCGTTACACTGACTGCTGCACTAATGTTACACTGACTGCTGCATCACCGTTACACTGATTGCTGCATCACCATTACACTGACTGCTGCAAACGTTACACTGACTGCTGCACTAACGTTACACTGATTGCTGCACCACCGTTACACTGACCGCTGCGCTAACGTTACACTGACTGCTGCACTAACGTTACACTGACTGCTGCATCACCGTTACACTGACCGCTGCACTAATGTTACACTGACTGCTGCACTAACGTTACACTGACTGCTGCATCACCGTTACACTGACTGCTGCACTAACGCTACACTGACTGCTGCACTAACGTTACACTGACTGCTGCACCACCGTTACACTGACTGCTGCACCACCGTTACAGTGACCGTTGCACTAACGTTAGACTGACTGATGCACTAATGTTACACTGACTGCTGCACTAACGTTACACTGACTGCTGCACCACCGTTACACTGACTGCTGCACCACCGTTACACTGACTGCTGCACTAACGTTACACTGACTGCTGCATCACCGTTACACTGACTGCTGCACTAACGTTACACTGACTGCTGCACTAACGTTACACTGACTGCTGCACCACCGTTACACTGACTGCTGCACTAACGTTACACTGACTGCTGCATCACCGTTACACTGACTGCTGCACTAACGTTACACTGACTGCTGCACTAATGTTACACTGACTACTGCATCACCGTTACACTGACCGCTGCACTAACGTTACACTGACTGCTGCACTAACGTTACACTGACTGCTGCACCACCGTTACACTGACTGCTGCACCGTTACACTGACTGCTGCATCACCGTAACACTGACTGCTGCACTAACGTTACACTGACTGCTGCATCACCGTTACACTGACTGCTGCATCAACGTTACACTGACTGCTGCATCACCGTTACACTGACTGCTGCACTAACGTTACACTGACTGCTGCATCACCGTTACACTGACTGCTGCACTAACGTTACACTGACTGCTGCATCACCGTTACACTGACTGCTGCACTAACGTTACACTGACTGCTGCATCACCGTTACACTGATTGCTGCAACACCGTTACACTGACTGCTGCACAAATGTTACACTGACTGCTGCATCACCGTTACACTGACTGCTGCACTAACATTACACTGACTGCTGTACTAATGTTACTCTGACTGCTGCACCACCGTTACCCTGACTGCTGCACCACCGTTACATTGACTGCTGCATCACCGTTACACTGACTGCTGCATCACCGTTACACTGACTGCTGCATCACCATTACACTGACTGCAGTACTAACATTACACTGACTGCTGCATCACCATTACACTGACTGCTGCACCACCGTTACACTGACTGCTGCACTAACGTTACACTGACTGCTGCACTAACGTTACACTGACTGCTGCACCACCGTTACACTGACTGCTGCACCACCGTTACACTGACTGCTGCACTAACGTTACACTGACTGCTGCACCACCGTTACACTGACTGCTGCACCACCGTTACACTGACCGCTGCACTAACGTTACACTGACTGCTGCACTAACGTTACACTGACTGCTGCACTAAAGTTACACTGACTGCTGCATCAGCATTACACTGACTGCTGCATCACCGTTACACTGACTGCTGCACTAATGTTACACTGACTGCTGCATCACCGTTACACTGACTGCTGCACTAACTTTACACTGACTGCTGCACTAACGTTACACTGACTGCTGCACTAATGTTACACTGACTGCTGCATCACCGTTACACTGACTGCTGCACTAACGTTACACTGACTGCTGCACTAATGTTACACCGACTGCTGCACTAACGTTACACTGACTGCTGTACCACCGTTACACTGACTGCTGCACTAACGTTACACTGACTGCTGCATTAACGTTACACTGACTGCTGCACTAACGTTACACTGACTGCTGCACTAATGTTACACTGACTGCTGCATCACCGTTACACTGACTGCTGCACTAACGTTACACTGACTGCTGCACTAACGTTACACTGACTGGTGCACTAATGTTACACTGACTGGTGCACTAACGTTACACTGACTGGTGCACTAATGTTACACTGACTGCTGTACTAACGTTACACTGACTGCTGTACCACCGTTACACTGACTGCTGCACTAACGTTACACTGACTGCTGCATTAACGTTACACTGACTGCTGCATCACCGTTACACTGACTGCTGCACTAACGTTACACTGACTGGTGCACTAATGTTACACTGACTGGTGCACTAATGTTACACTGACTGCTGCACTAATGTTACACTGACTGCTGCATCACCGTTACACTGACTGCTGCACTAACATTACATTGACTGCTGCACTAACGTTACACTGACTGCTGCATCACCGTTACACTGACTGCTGTACTAACATTACACTGACTGCTGCACCACCGTTACACTGACTGCTGCACTAACGTTACACTGACTGCTGCACCACCGTTACACTGACTGCTGCATCACCGTTACACTGACTGCTGCATCACCGTTACACTGACTGCTGCATCACCGTTACACTGACTGCTGTACTAACATTACACTGACTGCTGCATCACCGTTACACTGACTGCTGCACCACCGTTACACTGACTGCTGCACCACCGTTACACTGACCGCTGCACTAACGTTACACTGACTGCTGCACTAACGTTACTCTGACTGCTGCACTAACGTTACACTGACTGCTACACTAACGTTACACTGACTGCTGCATCATCGTTACACTGACTGCTGCACTAATGTTACACGGACTGCTGCACTAAAGTTACACTGACTGCTGCACTAACGTTACACTGACTGCTGCACTAATGTTACACTGACTGCTGCATCACCGTTACACTGACTGCTGCACTAATGTTACACTGAGTGCTGCATCACCATTACACTGACTGCTGCACTAACGTTACACTGACTGCTGCACCACCGTTACACTGACTGCTGCACTAACGTTACACTGACTGCTGCACCACCGTTACACTGACTGCTGCACTAACGTTACACTGACTGCTGCACTAATGTTACACTGAGTGCTGCATCACCATTACACTGACTGCTGCACTAACGTTACACTGACTGCTGCACTAATGTTACACTGACTGCTGCACCACCGTTACACTGACTGCTGCATCACCGTTACACTGACTGCTGCACTAACGTTACACTGACTGCTGCATCACCGTTACACTGACTGCTGCATCACCGTTACACTGACTGCTGCACTAACGTTACACTGACTGCTGCATCACCGTTACACAGACTGCTGCACTAACGTTACACTGACTGCTGCATCACCGTTACACTGACTGCTGCACCACCGTTACACTGACTGCTGCATCACCGTTACACTGACTGCTGCACCACCGTTACACTGACTGCTGCACCACCGTTACACTGACTGCTGCACTAACGTTACACTGACTGCTGCATCAACGTTACACTGACTGCTGCATCACCGTTACACTGACTGCTGCACTAACGTTACACTGACTGCTGCACTAACGTTACACTGACTGCTGCATCAACGTTACACTGACTGCTGCACTAACGTTACACTGACTGCTGCATCACCGTTACACTGACTGCTGCATCAACGTTACACTGACTGCTGCATCACCGTTACACTGACTGCTGCACTAACGTTACACTGACTGCTGCATCACCGTTACACTGACTGCTGCACTAACGTTACACTGACTGCTGCATCACCGTTACACTGACTGCTGCACTAACGTTACACTGACTGCTGTACTAACGTTACACTGACTGCTGCATTAACGTTACACTGACTGCTGCATCACCGTTACACTGACTGCTGCACTAACGTTACTCTGACTGGTGCACTAATGTTACACTGACTGCTGCAATAATGTTACACTGACTGCTGCATCACCGTTACACTGACTGCTGCACTAACATTACACTGACTGCTGTACTAATGTTACACTGACTGCTGCACCACCGTTACCCTGACTGCTGCACCACCGTTACATTGACTGCTGCACCACCGTTACACTGACTGCTGCATCACCGTTACACTGACTGCTGCATCACCATTACACTGACTGCAGTACTAACATTACACTGACTGCTGCATCACCATTACACTGACTGCTGCACCACCGTTACACTGACTGCTGCACTAACATTACACTGACTGCTGCACCACCGTTACATTGACTGCTGCATCACCGTTACACTGACTGCTGCATCACCGTTACACTGACTGCTGCATCACCATTACACTGACTGCAGTACTAACATTACACTGACTGCTGCATCACCATTACACTGACTGCTGCACCACCGTTACACTGACTGCTGCACTAACGTTACACTGACTGCTGCACCACCGTTACACTGACTGCTGCACCACGGTTACACTGACCGCTGCACTAACGTTACACTGACTGCTGCACTAAAGTTACACTGACTGCTGCATCAGCATTACACTGACTGCTGCATCACCGTTACACTGACTGCTGCACTAATGTTACACTGACTGCTGCATCACCGTTACACTGACTGCTGCACTAACTTTACACTGACTGCTGCACTAACGTTACACTGACTGCTGCACTAATGTTACACTGACTGCTGCATCACCGTTACACTGACTGCTGCACTAACGTTACACTGACTGCTGCACTAATGTTACACTGACTGCTGCACTAACGTTACACTGACTGCTGTACCACCGTTACACTGACTGCTGCACTTACGTTACACTGACTGCTGCATTAACGTTACACTGACTGCTGCACTAACGTTACACTGACTGCTGCACTAATGTTACACTGACTGCTGCACCACCGTTACACTGACTGCTGCACTAACGTTACACTGACTGCTGCATCACCGTTACACTGACTGCTGCACTAACGTTACACTGACTGCTGCACTAACGTTACACTGACTGCTGCACCACCGTTACACTGACTGCTGCACTAACGTTACACTGACTGCTGCATCACCGTTACACTGACTGCTGCACTAACGTTACACTGACTGCTGCACTAATGTTACACTGACTACTGCATCACCGTTACACTGACCGCTGCACTAACGTTACACTGACTGCTGCACTAACGTTACACTGACTGCTGCACCACCGTTACACTGACTGCTGCACCAACGTTACACTGACTGCTGCATCACCGTAACACTGACTGCTGCACTAACGTTACACTGACTGCTGCATCACCGTTACACTGACTGCTGCATCAACGTTACACTGACTGCTGCATCACCGTTACACTGACTGCTGCACTAACGTTACACTGACTGCTGCATCACCGTTACACTGACTGCTGCACTAACGTTACACTGACTGCTGCATCACCGTTACACTGACTGCTGCACTAACGTTACACTGACTGCTGCATCACCGTTACACTGATTGCTGCAACACCGTTACACTGACTGCTGCACAAATGTTACACTGACTGCTGCATCACCGTTACACTGACTGCTGCACTAACATTACACTGACTGCTGTACTAATGTTACTCTGACTGCTGCACCACCGTTACCCTGACTGCTGCACCACCGTTACATTGACTGCTGCATCACCGTTACACTGACTGCTGCATCACCGTTACACTGACTGCTGCATCACCATTACACTGACTGCAGTACTAACATTACACTGACTGCTGCATCACCATTACACTGACTGCTGCACCACCGTTACACTGACTGCTGCACTAACGTTACACTGACTGCTGCACTAACGTTACACTGACTGCTGCACCACCGTTACACTGACTGCTGCACCACCGTTACACTGACTGCTGCACTAACGTTACACTGACTGCTGCACCACCGTTACACTGACTGCTGCACCACCGTTACACTGACCGCTGCACTAACGTTACACTGACTGCTGCACTAACGTTACACTGACTGCTGCACTAAAGTTACACTGACTGCTGCATCAGCATTACACTGACTGCTGCATCACCGTTACACTGACTGCTGCACTAATGTTACACTGACTGCTGCATCAGCATTACACTGACTGCTGCACTAACTTTACACTGACTGCTGCACTAACGTTACACTGACTGCTGCACTAATGTTACACTGACTGCTGCATCACCGTTACACTGACTGCTGCACTAACGTTACACTGACTGCTGCACTAATGTTACACTGACTGCTGCACTAACGTTACACTGACTGCTGTACCACCGTTACACTGACTGCTGCACTAACGTTACACTGACTGCTGCATTAACGTTACACTGACTGCTGCACTAACGTTACACTGACTGCTGCACTAATGTTACACTGACTGCTGCATCACCGTTACACTGACTGCTGCACTAACGTTACACTGACTGCTGCACTAACGTTACACTGACTGGTGCACTAATGTTACACTGACTGGTGCACTAACGTTACACTGACTGGTGCACTAATGTTACACTGACTGCTGTACTAACGTTACACTGACTGCTGTACCACCGTTACACTGACTGCTGCACTAACGTTACACTGACTGCTGCATTAACGTTACACTGACTGCTGCATCACCGTTACACTGACTGCTGCACTAACGTTACACTGACTGGTGCACTAATGTTACACTGACTGCTGCACTAATGTTACACTGACTGCTGCATCACCGTTACACTGACTGCTGCACTAACATTACATTGACTGCTGCACTAACGTTACACTGACTGCTGCACTAATGTTACACTGACTGCTGCACTAATGTTACACTGACTGCTGCATCACCGTTACACTGACTGCTGCACTAACGTTACACTGACTGCTGCACTAACGTTACACTGACTGCTGTACTAATGTTACACTGACTGCTGCACCACCGTTACCCTGACTGCTGCACCACCGTTACATTGACTGCTGCACCACCGTTACACTGACTGCTGCATCACCGTTACACTGACTGCTGTACTAACATTACACTGACTGCTGCACCACCGTTACACTGACTGCTGCACTAACGTTACACTGACTGCTGCACCACCGTTACACTGACTGCTGCATCACCGTTACACTGACTGCTGCATCACCGTTACACTGACTGCTGTACTAACATTACACTGACTGCTGCATCACCGTTACACTGACTGCTGCACCACCGTTACACTGACTGCTGCACCACCGTTACACTGACCGCTGCACTAACGTTACACTGACTGCTGCACTAACGTTACTCTGACTGCTGCACTAACGTTACACTGACTGCTACACTAACGTTACACTGACTGCTGCATCATCGTTACACTGACTGCTGCACTAATGTTACACGGACTGCTGCACTAATGTTACACTGACTGCTGCACTAACGTTACACTGACTGCTGCACTAATGTTACACTGACTGCTGCATCACCGTTACACTGACTGCTGCACTAATGTTACACTGAGTGCTGCATCACCATTACACTGACTGCTGCACTAACGTTACACTGACTGCTGCACCACCGTTACACTGACTGCTGCACTAACGTTACACTGACTGCTGCACCACCGTTACACTGACAGCTGCACTAACGTTACACTGACTGCTGCACTAATGTTACACTGAGTGCTGCATCACCATTACACTGACTGCTGCACTAACGTTACACTGACTGCTGCACTAATGTTACACTGACTGCTGCACCACCGTTACACTGACTGCTGCATCACCGTTACACTGACTGCTGCACTAACGTTACACTGACTGCTGCATCACCGTTACACTGACTGCTGCATCACCGTTACACTGACTGCTGCACTAACGTTACACTGACTGCTGCATCACCGTTACACTGACTGCTGCACTAACGTTACACTGACTGCTGCATCACCGTTACACTGACTGCTGCACCACCGTTACACTGACTGCTGCATCACCGTTACACTGACTGCTGCACCACCGTTACACTGACTGCTGCACCACCGTTACACTGACTGCTGCACTAACGTTACACTGACTGCTGCATCAACGTTACACTGACTGCTGCATCACCGTTACACTGACTGCTGCACTAACGTTACACTGACTGCTGCACTAACGTTACACTGACTGCTGCATCAACGTTACACTGACTGCTGCATCACCGTAACACTGACTGCTGCACTAACGTTACACTGACTGCTGCATCACCGTTACACTGACTGCTGCATCAACGTTACACTGACTGCTGCATCACCGTTACACTGACTGCTGCACTAACGTTACACTGACTGCTGCATCACCGTTACACTGACTGCTGCACTAACGTTACACTGACTGCTGCATCACCGTTACACTGACTGCTGCACTAACGTTACACTGACTGCTGTACTAACGTTACACTGACTGCTGCATTAACGTTACACTGACTGCTGCATCACCGTTACACTGACTGCTGCACTAACGTTACACTGACTGGTGCACTAATGTTACACTGACTGCTGCACTAATGTTACACTGACTGCTGCATCACCGTTACACTGACTGCTGCACTAACATTACACTGACAGCTGTACTAATGTTACACTGACTGCTGCACCACCGTTACCCTGACTGCTGCACCACCGTTACATTGACTGCTGCACCACCGTTACACTGACTGCTGCATCACCGTTACACTGACTGCTGCATCACCATTACACTGACTGCAGTACTAACATTACACTGACTGCTGCATCACCATTACACTGACTGCTGCACCACCGTTACACTGACTGCTGCACTAACATTACACTGACTGCTGCACCACCGTTACATTGACTGCTGCATCACCGTTACACTGACTGCTGCATCACCGTTACACTGACTGCTGCATCACCATTACACTGACTGCAGTACTAACATTACACTGACTGCTGCATCACCATTACACTGACTGCTGCACCACCGTTACACTGACTGCTGCACTAACATTACACTGACTGCTGCACCACCGTTACATTGACTGCTGCATCACCGTTACACTGACTGCAGCATCACCGTTACACTGACTGCTGCATCACCATTACACTGACTGCTGCACCACCGTTACACTGACTGCTGCACTAACGTTACACTGACTGCTGCACCACCGTTACACTGACTGCTGCACCACCGTTACACTGACTGCTGCACTAACGTTACACTGACTGCTGCACCACCGTTACACTGACTGCTGCACCACCGTTACACTGACCGCTGCACTAACGTTACACTGACTGCTGCACTAACGTTACACTGACTGCTGCACTAAAGTTACACTGACTGCTGCATCAGCATTACACTGACTGCTGCATCACCGTTACACTGACTGCTGCACTAATGTTACACTGACTGCTGCATCACCGTTACACTGACTGCTGCACTAACTTTACACTGACTGCTGCACTAACGTTACACTGACTGCTGCACTAATGTTACACTGACTGCTGCATCAACGTTACACTGACTGCTGCACTAACGTTACACTGACTGCTGCACTAATGTTACACTGACTGCTGCACTAACGTTACACTGACTGCTGCACTAACGTTACACTGACTGCTGTACCACCGTTACACTGACTGCTGCACTAACGTTACACTGACTGCTGCATTAACGTTACACTGACTGCTGCACTAACGTTACACTGACTGCTGCACTAATGTTACACTGACTGCTGCATCACCGTTACACTGACTGCTGCACTAACGTTACACTGACTGCTGCACTAACGTTACACTGACTGCTGCACTAACGTTACACTGACTGCTGCACTAACGTTACACTGACTGCTGTACCACCGTTACACTGACTGCTGCACTAACGTTACACTGACTGCTGCACTAACGTTACACTGACTGGTGCACTAATGTTACACTGACTGGTGCACTAACGTTACACTGACTGGTGCACTAATGTTACACTGACTGCTGTACTAACGTTACACTGACTGCTGTACCACTGTTACACTGACTGCTGCACTAACGTTACACTGACTGCTGCATTAACGTTACACTGACTGCTGCATCACCGTTACACTGACTGCTGCACTAACGTTACACTGACTGGTGCACTAATGTTACACTGACTGCTGCACTAATGTTACACTGACTGCTGCATCACCGTTACACTGACTGCTGCACTAACATTACATTGACTGCTGCACTAACGTTACACTGACTGCTGCACTAACGTTACTCTGACTGCTGCACTAATGTTACACTGACTGCTGCACTAATGTTACACTGACTGCTGCATCACCGTTACACTGACTGCTGCACTAACATTACACTGACTGCTGTACTAATGTTACACTGACTGCTGCACCACCGTTACCCTGACTGCTGCACCACCGTTACATTGACTGCTGCACCACCGTTACACTGACTGCTGCATCACCGTTACACTGACTGCTGCATCACCATTACACTGACTGCAGTACTAACATTACACTGACTGCTTCATCACCATTACACTGACTGCTGCACCACCGTTACACTGACTGCTGCACTAACATTACACTGACTGCTGCACCACCGTTACATTGACTGCTGCATCACCGTTACACTGACTGCTGCATCACCGTTACACTGACTGCTGCATCACCATTACACTGACTGCTGCACCACCGTTACACTGACTGCTGCACTAACGTTACACTGACTGCTGCACCACCGTTACACTGACTGCTGCACCACCGTTACACTGACTGCTGCACTAACGTTACACTGACTGCTGCACCACCGTTACACTGACTGCTGCACCACCGTTACACTGACCGCTGCACTAACGTTACACTGACTGCTGCACTAACGTTACACTGACTGCTGCACTAAAGTTACACTGACTGCTGCATCAGCATTACACTGACTGCTGCATCACCGTTACACTGACTGCTGCACTAATGTTACACTGACTGCTGCATCACCGTTACACTGACTGCTGCACTAACTTTACACTGACTGCTGCACTAACGTTACACTGACTGCTGCACTAATGTTACACTGACTGCTGCATCACCGTTACACTGACTGCTGCACTAACGTTACACTGACTGCTGCACTAATGTTACACTGACTGCTGCACTAACGTTACACTGACTGCTGCACTAACGTTACACTGACTGCTGTACCACCGTTACACTGACTGCTGCACTAACGTTACACTGACTGCTGCATTAACGTTACACTGACTGCTGCACTAACGTTACACTGACTGCTGCACTAATGTTACACTGACTGCTGCATCACCGTTACACTGACTGCTGCACTAACGTTACACTGACTGCTGCACTAATGTTACACTGACTGCTGCACTAACGTTACACTGACTGCTGCACTAACGTTACACTGACTGCTGTACCACCGTTACACTGACTGCTGCACTAACGTTACACTGACTGCTGCACTAATGTTACACTGACTGCTGCATCACCGTTACACTGACTGCTGCACTAACGTTACACTGACTGCTGCACTAATGTTACACTGACTGCTGTACTAACGTTACACTGACTGCTGTACCACCGTTACACTGACTGCTGCACTAACGTTACACTGACTGCTGCATTAACGTTACACTGACTGCTGCATCACCGTTACACTGACTGCTGCACTAACGTTACACTGACTGGTGCACTAATGTTACACTGACTGCTGCACTAATGTTACACTGACTGCTGCATCACCGTTACACTGACTGCTGCACTAACATTACATTGACTGCTGCACTAACGTTACACTGACTGCTGCACTAATGTTACACTGACTGCTGCATCACCGTTACACTGACTGCTGCACTAACGTTACACTGACTGCTGCACTAACGTTACACTGACTGCTGTACTAATGTTACACTGACTGCTGCACCACCGTTACCCTGACTGCTGCACCACCGTTACATTGACTGCTGCACCACCGTTACACTGACTGCTGCATCACCGTTACACTGACTGCTGTACTAACATTACACTGACTGCTGCACCACCGTTACACTGACTGCTGCACTAACGTTACACTGACTGCTGCACCACCGTTACACTGACTGCTGCATCACCGTTACACTGACTGCTGCATCACCGTTACACTGACTGCTGTACTAACATTACACTGACTGCTGCATCACCGTTACACTGACTGCTGCACCACCGTTACACTGACTGCTGCACCACCGTTACACTGACCGCTGCACTAACGTTACACTGACTGCTGCACTAACGTTACTCTGACTGCTGCACTAACGTTACACTGACTGCTACACTAACGTTACACTGACTGCTGCATCATCGTTACACTGACTGCTGCACTAATGTTACACGGACTGCTGCACTAATGTTACACTGACTGCTGCACTAACGTTACACTGACTGCTGCACTAATGTTACACTGACTGCTGCATCACCGTTACACTGACTGCTGCACTAATGTTACACTGAGTGCTGCATCACCATTACACTGACTGCTGCACTAACGTTACACTGACTGCTGCACCACCGTTACACTGACTGCTGCACTAACGTTACACTGACTGCTGCACCACCGTTACACTGACTGCTGCACTAACGTTACACTGACTGCTGCACTAATGTTACACTGAGTGCTGCATCACCATTACACTGACTGCTGCACTAACGTTACACTGACTGCTGCACTAATGTTACACTGACTGCTGCACCACCGTTACACTGACTGCTGCATCACCGTTACACTGACTGCTGCACTAACGTTACACTGACTGCTGCATCACCGTTACACTGACTGCTGCATCACCGTTACACTGACTGCTGCATCACCGTTACACTGACTGCTGCACTAACGTTACACTGACTGCTGCATCACCGTTACACTGACTGCTGCATCACCGTTACACTGACTGCTGCACTAACATTACATTGACTGCTGCACTAACGTTACACTGACTGCTGCACTAATGTTACACTGACTGCTGCATCACCGTTACACTGACTGCTGCACTAACGTTACACTGACTGCTGTACTAATGTTACACTGACTGCTGCACTAACGTTACACTGACTGCTGCACTAACGTTACTCTGACTGCTGCACTAACGTTACACTGACTGCTGCACTAACGTTACACTGACTGCTGCATCATCGTTACACTGACTGCTGCACTAACGTTACACTGACTGCTGCACTAACGTTACACTGACTGCTGCACTAACGTTACTCTGACTGCTGCACTAACGTTACACTGACTGCTGCACTAACGTTACACTGACTGCTGCATCATCGTTACACTGACTGCTGCACTAACGTTACACGGACTGCTGCACTAATGTTACACTGACTGCTGCACTAACGTTACACTGACTGCTGCACTAACGTTACACTGACTGCTGCACTAATGTTACACTGAGTGCTGCATCA
Source organism: Hypanus sabinus (assembly GCF_030144855.1). NCBI lineage: Eukaryota > Metazoa > Chordata > Chondrichthyes > Myliobatiformes > Dasyatidae > Hypanus > Hypanus sabinus. The sequence goes on along the minus strand of NC_082719.1, from coordinate 102,954,883 downwards.
CCATTACACTGACTGCTGCACTAACGTTACACTGACTGCTGCACTAATGTTACACTGACTGCTGCACCACCGTTACACTGACTGCTGCATCACCGTTACACTGACTGCTGCACTAACGTTACACTGACTGCTGCATCACCGTTACACTGACTGCTGCATCACCGTTACACTGACTGCTGCACTAACGTTACACTGACTGCTGCATCACCGTTACACTGACTGCTGCACCACCGTTACACTGACTGCTGCATCACCGTTACACTGACTGCTGCACCACCGTTACACTGACTGCTGCATCACCGTTACACTGACTGCTGCACCACCGTTACACTGACTGCTGCACCACCGTTACACTGACTGCTGCACCACCATGCTGCCCGAAGCCGCTAATTTGAAAAAAATCTGTCTGCTTGGCAACAGGACCAAACGGAGCCCATACCTGATGTCCAACAGTTTTCTTGTGCTCTTTATTGGGTGTCTTTATGGCAGGTTTGAGAGGACGAACGTTTATTTTTGCTGTTTTCACTTTGCTAGTAGAAGTTGAAGAATCCTCCTCCTGGAACAGGTCGGCTACCAGCTGGTACTGAAACCCAAGGAGAAGGGGACAACAAGAGAGAGACTTCAGTTATGCAGGTCCTTTAATGAACTTACCCACCTTGTACCAGCATTGTCTCTCATGCTCACTACTTTTATTTCTCTCTTTTTGCACTATTTACTTAATTTAATTTTTAAAATATTCTGAGTATAATTTACAGATTTTTTTACTCATATATATTGCAATGTACTGTTGCCACAAGACAACAAATTTCCTGATGTCTGCCGGTGATATTGAACCTGATTCTGATGATGCAAGCGTTGGTGGAGTAATCGATAGTTGCCAACAGATCAGACAGCATCCATGGAGAGCATGTGGCCTTTTATCAGGACTAGGTGAAGGGTCATGGCCCGAAACATCGACTCTTTATTCCTTTCAATAGATAACATCTGACCTGTTGAGTTCCTCCAGCATTTTCTGTGTGTTACTCTGGATTTCCAGCGCCTGCACAATCTTTTCTGTTTCCCCTTGCAGGCAGTGGTGGGAATTGAACCCGGGTTGCTGGTATTGTAATGCATTGTGCTAAACAGTACACTACCATGTCGTACTTTAAAAAAAAATTATTATTGCGGTCTTTAACTTATTCCGTAGGTTACAACGGGACATTGAAAGGAGGCAGAACTGGGCTGAGAAGTGGCAGATAGAGTTCAACGCAGAAAAGTGTGAGATGATATGCTCTGGAAGGTAGAAATTGAAGGCAGAACACAGGATTCTTGGCATTGTGATCTTGAGGTCCAAGTCCATAGATCCTGCAAAGTTGTGTGCAAGTTGATAAGAGTGATTAAGACCATAAGATGGAGCAGAATTGGGCCATTTGACCTATTGAGTCTGCTCCACCATTTCATCATGGCTGATCTACTTTTCCTCAGCCCCAATCTCCTGCCTGCCCCCCACCACCCACCACATATCCATTCATGCCCTGACCAATCAAGAATCAAGTTCCACAGGGGTCAGTGCTGGGACTGCATCTTTTCACATTACATATCAATCATTTTGATACGGAATTGATGTCTTTGTGGCCAGGTTTGGGATGATACAAAGATAGGTTGAGGAGCGGGTAGCTTTGTGGGGGCAGAGATTTTATAAGACCATAAGATAGGAGCAGGATTTGGCCATTTGGACCATTGAGTCTACTCCACCATTTCATCATGGCTGATCTACTTTTCCTCAGCCCCAATCTCCTGTCTTCTCCTTGTAACCTTTCATGCCTTCCCTGACCAATTAAGAGTCCACCAACCTCTGCCGTAAATATACCTAATGACTTGTCCTCCACAACGGCATGTGATAATGAATTCCACAAATTCACTACTTTCTGGCTAAAGAAATTCCTCCTCGTCTTCATTCTATATGGATGTCCCTCTATTCTGAAGCTGTTCCCTCTGGTCTTAGTCTTCCTCAACCATAGGAAACATCCTCTTCACATCCACTCTATCCAGGCCTTTGAACATACACTAGGTTTCAGTGAGATCCCTCCTCACTCCTTCGAGCACCAGCTTAGAGCCATCAATTGGTCCTCATATGGAAACCCTTTCATTCCCAGAATCATTCTCATGAACTTCCACTGAACCCTCTCCAATAGCATCACATCCTTTCTCATAAGGGACCCAAAACTGCTCAGAAGCTGTATTTTAGCTTGCGTTAGCTGGGGGTAATGTTGCAGCTCTGTAAATTTGGGTTAGAGTATTGTGTTCAGTCTGGTCACCTCATTAGTGGAAGCATATGGAAGCTTTAGAGAAGGTGCAGAGATTTACCAGGATGTTGCCTGGATGAGAGAGCATGTCTTATGAGGAAAGGGGTGCCTGAATAGGGTTTCCATTTATCATAATACTGGTAAAGGGTTTCATTTACTTTCTGAATATTTCATATCATAAAGTTGGAAGTAAATTATATTATCAAAGTATATAATATGTGGACACCATATACAACCCTGAGATTCATTTTCTTGTGGGCATACTCAATAAATCCATAGACTAATAACCATAACAGAATCAATGAAAACCTGCCCAACCGGGGTGTTAACCAGAGCGCAGGGGACAGCAAACTGTGCAAATACAAAATGAAAAAATAATGATAATAAATAAATAAGCAACATATATAAAGAAGATGAGGTACAGAGTCCTTTGGGTGTGGGAACATTTCAAAGAGAAGGCAAGTGAAGTTAACCCCTCTGGTTCAGGAGCCTGATTGTATCAGTTCCTGAGCCTGGTGGTGCAAGTCCTGGGCCTGTGGTATCTCCTACCTGATGGCAGCAGTGAGAAGAAAGCATGACCTGATGATGGATACCGCTTTCCTGTGACAGTGTTTCACGTGGATGTGCTCAGTGGCGGGCAGGGCTTTTCCTGTGACGGACTGGGCCTATTCCACTACTTTTTGTAGGATTTTTTGTTCAAGAGCACTGGTGTTTCAATACCAGGCTGTGATGCAGCCAGTTAATATACTCTCCACCACGCATCTATAGAAGTGTCATTGTTACTGCAGGACAACATTTAAGAGTATCAGAAATATCAGGAAATAACCACTTGGTCTTTCCATTCTGTTCCAGCATTCATTAGAGTTCGGGGTGACTCTGTAAATCAACAATCCTTTTCTGCTCTATCCCCACATTCCTTCATTCACCAAGTATTCAAAAATCCCCACATTCCTTCATTCGCCAAGTATTCAAAAATCCCCACATTCCTTCATTCGCCAAGTATTCAAAAATCCCCACATTCCTTCATTCACCAAGTATTCAAAAATCCCCATATTCCTTCATTCGCCAAGTATTCAAAAATCCCCACATTCCTTCATTCGCCAAGTATTCAAAGATCAGAAATCTGATAGGGGGATTAGAAAGGCGTATGGAATGCAGGCATTTATTTGTCACGGAATTCAAGAGCTGTTATATTGTTGCAGCTCTATAACAGACAGACAGACAGACATACTTTATTGATCCCAAAGGAAATTGGGTTTCATTACAGTCGCACCAACCAAGAATAGTGTAGTAATATAGCAATATAAAACCATAAATAATTAAATAATAATAAGTTAATTATGCCAAGTGGAAATAAGTCCAGGACCAGCCTATTGGCTCAGGGTGTCTGACACTCCGAGGGAGGAGTTGTAAAGTTTGATGGCCACGGGTAGGAATGACTTCCTATGACACTCAGTGTTACATCTCAGTGGAATGAGTCTCCGGCTGAATGTACTCCTGTGCCTAACCAGTACATTATGGAGTGGATGGGAGTCATTGTCCAAGATGGCATGCAGCTTGGACAGCATCCTCTTTTCAGACACCACTATCAGAGAGTCCAGTTCCACCCCCACAACATCACTGGCCTTACGAATGAGTTTGTTGATTCTGTTGGTGTCTGCTACCCTCAGCCTGCTGCCCCAGCGCACAACAGCAAACATGATAGCACTGGCCACCACAGACTCATAGAACATCCTCAGCATCGTCCGGCAGATGTTAAAGGACCTCAGTCTCCTCAGGAAGTAGAGGCGGCTCTGACCCTTCTTGTAGACAGCCTCAGTGTTCTTTGACCAGTCCAGTTTATTGTCAAATCTATAAATCTCTGGTTAGACCACATATGAATCTGAACTGCCAGAGATTCATTCGGATTTTCCTTTAAAGGAAAATGCTCCTTATGACAGGCGAGAGCTGATACACAAGATCTTCCTGCTATCAGCCTCCCAGCAAGCAGCTCGAGGGAAATCAGGTCACTGATACCGAGAGGTCAATCAGTAAAGTGGTTTATTGAAGAAGCTGCCAACAGCTGGTCAACATTTCAGAGAAAACATGACTAAAATTTAATGTTATTTTAAGTTAATGAAGTCCCCTGCCACCACTATTTTACCTCCTGTCAGTCATCTTACATACAGACACTTCTGTGCCTCGTGGCACAGAATGAACACACAATCAATCTGTGTGTATAAGCTAACTTATGTATTGTACAGCTACAGAGCAGAACAGGTCATTCTGGCCCTGTGAGCTGGACCCAGCAATGCCCGATTTACCCTAGCCTAATCACTGGACAATTTGCAATGACGAAGTAACCTTCCAATCGGTACATCTTTGGAATGTGGGAGGAAAGCGGAGCACCTAGAGGCCACAGGGAGAATGGACAAACTCCTTACAGGCAGTGGCAGGAATTGAACCGGGATCACTGGTACAGTAAAGTGTTGTTCTAACCACTATACTACCGTGCCATTTTAAAAAAATTATTGTTGTGTTATTTCTTTATCTTATTCTGTGTTTTTTTTTGAGCTGCATCAAATCCAGAGTAACAATTATTTCATTCTCCTTTACACTTGTATACTGGAAATGACATTAAACAACCTTGACTCCTTTCTTCTTTGAAGAAATTATAATCTTCCAGCAGATAAACCAGAAAGGAATTCATCCATACCTTAATAGGTTGTCCTCTAAAACACTCATCACAGTTCTGTCATTAAGTTCAAAGAGCCAACCCACTGTAAGGTGAAGAAATTGCATTTCTGTATGAGTCCTGTCCAATCTGGCCCAATGAGTTTTCCTCCACCTCATCTAAAGAGTAATTTTTAGAATTTTATTTAGAGGTACATGCCCTTTTGGCCCACCGAGCCCACACTGCCCAGAAAACTCATCTGACCAATTAACCTACGTCTTTGGAAACTGGGGCACTCAGAGGAAACCCACAAGGTCACAGGGAGAACGTACAAGGTCCTCACAGAGACAGGCAGGAATTGAACCTGGACCATTGGTGTGTAAAGTGTTATGCTAACCGCTACGTGAATGTGCCGCTTCAAGTTGCTTATTGAAGTAAGCCTCTTTCTGCTTGGCAAAGGGACCAAACGAAGCCCGTGCCTGATATTGTGCTCTTTTCCGGGTGCCTTTGTGGCAGAAAGCATTAAAGGCCCTCAGTCAGACAACAGCATTGTCAATGCTTATGTAGCCGACGTAACCGGCGGTTACCGCAACACTTTACATCTTCGGCTGAAAATAAGACAACAGTGGCCTTTTACCCACTATATCCCACTATTTTTGCAGTTCTGGTCACCTACCTTCAGGAAAAAATATCAAGAAGATTGAAAGAGAGTAGAGAACATTTACAAGGATGTTGTCAGGACTTGAGGACCTGAGTTATTGAGAAAGGTTGAATAGGTTAGGCCTTTATTCCCTGGAGAATGAGGAGAGATTTGATAGAGGTATACAAAATTATGAGGGGTAGAGATAGGGTAAATCCAAGCAGGCTTTTTCCACTGAGGTTAGGTGAGACAAAAACTAGAGGTCATAGGTTAAGGATGACAGGTGGAGTGTTTAAGGGGAACCCTGAGGGGGAACTTTGTCACTCAAAGGGTGGTGAGAGTGTGGAACAAGCTGCCAGTGGAAGTGGAGGATACAGATACAGTTTCAACATTTAAGAGAAGTTTGGATAAGTATATGGATGGATTGGGTTTGAATGAATGAATCACCTTTATGGATACAATGAAACTCTGATTGGCTTCTGTAAACTCTGTGTGGACGGCTATGGCCCTGGTGCGGGTCAATGGGGCTGGACAGACCGGATAACTTGAAGAGCTTACTTCTGATCTGTGATGCACCGCAACTTTAAATACTGAGCTGGTGTCCATTCAGAAATCTGAGGCTGGATGGGAAGTAGCTGTTCCTGTGTGTCTTCAGGCCCCTGTATCTCCTCCCTCATGGTACTAATGAGAAGTGAGCTTGTCCTTGATGGTGATGGTCCTTCCTGATGGATGCCACTTTCTAGAGGTTCCACTTGTCGAATATGTCCTTGCTCAACTAGAAATTCAGGTTTCCCCTTCTCATAAAGGCAAATCCGGTTTCAGGTGTCGGTATTATTGCTCACTTCTCACCACACATGCAGCAGGAGGCAGCAGGGTATTGAGGCCTCAGTAGGGCTAAAGTTCTAGGTGTAAGCTTATGAGGGGTATGCACAGGGTGGGTGCTCGTGGTAGTTTTTCCCAGGCAGGGGACTGGGAACCAAGGATTGGCTCCTTGATTGCTTAAAACCATAGCTGTGATGAACAACCTATTTAGACAGCCTTTCTCTACACTTTTGCTCTGGTGCAACCCGTGAAATAACTTGCCGGCCTCAGAGAACCCCTGTGCAAAAAATATTACATCCACAGCTCACAGTACATTAGTGTGATCAGCAGGGTGTAGAAATAATAATCCAAAAATAATTGTTGATGTTCTTTTGCATAGGGAATGAAGTTTTAGCCAACCTTTCTTGAAAAAAACAAATAGCTAAGCGGAGTTTACCTTACTTGAAATTAATCTCTTTCTTTTCCTTTCATAAATTTTAAAAACTCATCAGGCAAGTATAATAAATTTCTGCCAAAATGGGATTTAATTTTTCTAAAGATGGGCTCAGTAGATTTAACTTAATAAAGGTTGCAAATTGATTTTAATTAAAGCTCCTTACAACACAAAAATTTTTTGACAATGTTGAATAGTAAAATTACTAAAAACCATAAGCCAAAGCAATATGAACAAAAATATAGACTAAGGCACAATTTTATACAAGAACTTGAAAAAACATTTTCTTACTAAGTGACGCGGTCAAGCTCAACTACAGGCCCAGGCATGTGAAACCTGCACTTGTTTTTTGCTGTACAAATATTAAATTCTTCTCCGTGGATTGTCACCTTGTCGCGGTGGAGAAGATTGTGTGGTCCTGAGATCTCGAGAGCAATGCCATCTGGAGCTAAGCTCCTGGTAGGGTCAGCCATGGCAGAAAGGTCTAGGGTGAGTTCCCTGACAAAGAACAATCCAACCAGGACCTCAACGGTGGAACAGGCGGATGAAGTTACTTCAAACTCAACGGCTGTGAAGGTGGATAAAGGCTGCAACAAATCCATCAGCTCCAATCGTCGTGGTTTCCATGCCATTGAAATCAGTTGGTTGATTTGTGAAGTATCTAATGCTCTTGGAGTGCAATATCAAGTACATGTTAAACAAATACATGCACAGGCGTCTCTGCTCTGTGATAGATCAACAGAATGAAGACCATTATCCTCGACCTCGAGGGATAGCCACAACGATGACTCAATTCTGGGTCAAACTTGAGATAGCTGACATGGATTTCATCTTCTGATGCTTGTTAAACAAGAAAAAGCTTGCCCACACATGTTAGAAGTTGAGATCTGCAGAAAAATATTCATTTCTTTCCTATGAACGGCAGGATACTCTTCTTTCAGAGAAATCCAGAACTTGTCCAGGGGCAGGTCAGTAAATCTCATCTTGAGTGCATGATCAGAGTGTAGCTCAGTTCTTCCTCTTCTCTCAAAGTTAAGTTCTCAGGGTGAGCAGAAGATTCAGAGAAAGGGTCCTTCACCCAGTCATACACTTGTGTTGAAAGGGAGGAAAATACTGTTCAATTTTGTTCTGCAGTTCTTCCAGGTGGTTTTCAATAAGACTCGAGACCTTCTGATATCCTTCCCCACTCTCAAGCCCAAACGGCAGTGGAAATAGTTCAAGATTTCCTTTTGCAACCTGAGTTTTCATAAGATTCAGTTTCCTTTTAAATCCAAGAATCTTGTCGCTGTAAGTCAAAACATTTTCTCCAGGGCCTTGCGGAGACTTGTTCAACTGGTTCATATGATGAAAAATGACTGTTAGGTAGGCTAGTATCTGCAGCCGTTCTTCATCTTCAAAGCACTCTGCAAAATCTGGCCTACTATTTTCTTGAAGTACTCCTGCAATTCACCTTTCAGCTCAAACGCCCTGTTGAGAACACTTCCTCTGCTAAGCCTCCGGATTTCTGTCTGTAGCAGGAGACTAGTGTGCTCTTTCTCCAGGTTTTCACACAGATTTTAAAACATCCTCGAGGGAACTGGGTTTTGTTTAATAAAGTAACCATTTTGTAGCATCATCCAAAACTTTTCTCATTTAATCTCCAAGAGTTTTTGACATCAGCACCTCTGTGTATTGTGACAACATCAGGATTTTCTTATTTACAAGAGAAAATCTCTCATGGAGCTAACCATTGTTGCCTAAACAGTTCCTCCAAGACAGACCTTTTTCTTCCAGATATGAAGACAAAACATTAAATATACCTTGGCCTTTGCTTGCTTCAGGTAGCTCTTCTCAACAAAAAAAGTTTTCTTGAATTCCACCATCATTCACAAATCTTACAAATGCTACAACATGACATTTATTGGTGAAATCTGTTGACTCATTAAGCTGAATAGAGAAGTTGTTGTTTTGCAGTTTATCACAGAAAACCTCTTCAGCATCATGTGACATGTCATCAATACATCGACTTATCGAACAAAAACCATCCAGGAGCCCACTCTTGAGCGATTACATGGAGACGACCATGCTCTTCTCACACACAGAGAGGGTGTGCTACAGGCTGCAGTCACTAAGTTTGCCAAAGCTGCCAGGGCTTTCGGGTTAACAGTCAGTCTGAGGAAAGCAATGATCCTCCATTAGAGGCCCCCTCATGGTGTTTACAACCCACCTCGGACAAGCACGGTTGAGCAGTTCACATTCCTGGGCAGCGTCATCTCCAACAACGCTACAGTAGTGAGGGACATTGACAATCGACTCACCAGAGCCAGCAATGCCTCCAGAGACGTGTGGAAGAACCACCAGCTGTGTCTGTCCACAAAAATCCCGGAGTACAGGGCTGCCATACAGCTCCAAAGCCTGGGTCTTGTACCGCAAGCAAATCTGGTTGCTCGAGTGCTTGCATCAGCGCTGCCTCTGCTCCATCATGGGTATCAGCTGGCAGGATTGTGTCTCCAACAATGAGGTCCTGGAGAAGGCTCAGCCTCCCAGCATCAAAACCGCTCTGCTGCTCCATGTCTCGCATGGATGACTCCAGGTTACCGAAAGCAGTGCTCCACAGAGAACTCCCTCAGGGCGAGACAGGTCATGGAGCCTCGTGCAAGAGGTACAAAAACCGACTTATGCAGTAGCTCCCTCGTGTAAATTCGAGGTCAACGAGTGGCAGCAGCTGGCTTGTGACACTGGAGAATGTCGTTCCACGGAGCAGCCAAGAATTTGGAGGAATCCAGAAGAATGACTGCTGAAGAGAAGAGGAGATGCAGGAAAGATCCTTCTCCCCAAAACCTGCATCCAAGTTATTCCCGCATCTCTTCTGCTCCGGAGTCTGTAGATCCAGAATTGGTCTCTACAGTCACCAATAATCATGTTGTTGCTCCTGAGGACTCTTCCTCCCTCCTGCTCTTCGCAAGCGAATAACCAGACGTCATCGAGTGTGAAACCTTTTCAATTTCTCGTACTGCATCTTGTCCTAGCATTTTACCCACTTTAATTTTACATGCTGGCGTTATTAGGTTCTCACCAACAGGTGACTTCTCCTTTTCTGGGTAATAAGTTTTGCTACTAAATAACTTGCTTCCTTTCTCCCTTTACTGACTGTGACTTTATTAACAAATGCTTTACTCTGTTTTGAGATTCCAATAGCCATTTAAAATAATAAGCAATTTTATATGTCACATGACTGTGATTTGTAGTTAAGTGTCTTTTCAGTTTTGCTGGAGCCATTGCTACATTAGTAAGTTGTTTGCCACAGGCTAGGCCCAATAGAATAGGACAACTTGGATCACCAATCCACGTAAAATCCATTGATGTCTTTTCATTACAAAGACAGACATTTTTATGTCTATTGTTGCACGAGTACAGTGAAGTAACTCAGAAGATTGTAACTCAGAAATCGTCACATCGGACCATTAGACGTGTCTGTAAAGCACAGGGGTTAATAAAATATAAAAATGTGTGAGACCATTCAATACTTGGAAAATGCACCACACTTTTCATCAGCCTACCGTCCTCCCCTCTCTGCAATACAACGCTCACCAATTATCAACCGCCTCCTCTATCTCACATCAAAAACTGAGAATGGACTCAATCAAATAAACATGGTCCTGCTGTGCACTGCCGGATGGGCGGAGAGACCCCTAAAGAGATTGCTAACGGGGCAGCTCAGTCACTGCATCACACTCTCAAAAACGATGCTTATTTTTTTAATCATGATCTCTCACCCAACCCTCATCGAGAAACCTTGTATTAAAGAATGGATGAACTCATTCTATTTGTTGACAGCATATAATTTGGAACACATTTGAATCAATGAAAGACTACACATAAAGACAATCAATGTACAAAAGACAACAAGTTGTGCAAATACAAAATAAATAAATAAATACTGAGAACGTGAAATGAAAAGTCCTCGAAAGTGAGTCCATAGGTTGTGAGATAATTTCAGAGTTGTAGTGAGTAACTGTAGCTGGTTCAGGAGCCTGATGGTTGAGGGGTAATAACTATTCCTGCATCTGGCAGTGTGAGTCCTAAGGCTCCTGTACCTCCTTCCTGATAGTAGCAGGAAGCGAGAAGAGAGCATGACCAGGATGGCAGGGGTCCCCGATGATGGATGCTGCTTTCTTGTGGCAGCGTCCCTTGTAGATGTGCTCAGTGTTGAGGGGAGTTTTGTCTGTGATAGACTGGGCCATATCCGCTACCTTTCTGAATGTGTTTCCATTCTTGGACAATGGTGCTTCTAGACCAAGCCACGTTATCGTGCAGCTATGTATATTCGCGCAGATGGACATCTTGGCCAGTTGGGCTGAAGGGTCTGGTTTCTGTGCTGTATGTCTCTGACTGTAAGCCTTCATTATCAATAACCCAGTTATGGCAGTGAAATGTTCAAATGAGGCCGAAGAATCAGAATTACAGAGCTATTTAATTATTGAATAGAATATAAGAACATGTAAAGTAATGTGGTACTGTAGTGATTTTATGTATTGCACTGTATACCACCACAAAGAAAAGGAAACAAATTTCATGATATATGTGAGTGATGATAAACCTGAACCTGATATGGGTTTCAATTGTGGACATCTATAGTCAGAGTGGGAAGGGAGCAGGGAGAGGGGAATCATGGTTGGGAAAAGGGAAAGGGAGAGGGGAGGGAGGGGGAAGCACCAGAGGGGCATTCTGTATTGATCAATAAACCAATTATATAGGAGCAGAATTAAGCCACTTGGCCCATCAAGTCTGTTCTGCCGTTTCGTCATGGCTGATGCATTTTTCCTCTCAGCCTCAATCTTCTGCCTTCTCCCTGCAACCATTTATGCCCTGGCCAATCAAGGATCTATCAACCTCTGCCTTAAATATACATAAAGACTCGGCCTGCACAGCTGCCTGTGGCAAAGAATTCCACAGACTCACCACTCTCTGGCTAAGTAAATTCCCCCTCATCTCCATTCTAAAAGGACGCCTCTCTATTCTGAGCTGTGCCCTCTGGTCTTAGACTCTCCCACCATAGGAAGCAACCTCTCTACATCCACTCTATCAAGGCCTTTCACCATTTGCTAGGTTTCAATGAGGTCACTCCTCATTCTTCTGAATTCTAGTGAATACAGGCCCAGAGATATCAAACACTCTTCATATGACAAGCCATTCAATCCTGGAATCATTTTCGTGAGACCCCTTTGAAACCTCTCCAGTTTCAGCACATCCTTTCAAAGATTAAGGGGCCTAAACCTGCTCACAATACTCCAAGTGAGGCCTCACCAGTGCCTTATAAAGTCTCAACATTACATCCTTGCTTTTGTGTTTTAGTCCTCTTGAGATGAATGCAAACATTACATTTGCCTTCCTCACCACAGACTCAACCTGCAAATTAAAGAATGTTGCACAAGGACTCCCAAGTCACCTTTGCATCTCAGATTTTTGCATTTTCTCTCCATTTAGAAAATAGTCAACCCTTTCAATTCTTCTACCAAAGTGCATAACCATACACTTCCTGATGCTGCGTTCCATCTGCCATTAGTTTGTCCATTCTCCTAATCTGTCTAAGTCCTTCTGTAGCCTCTTTACTTCCTCAGAACTACCTGCCCCTCCACCTACCTTCATTTCATCTGCAAACTTTGTAACAAAGCCATCAATCACATCATCCAAATCATTGACATATAACTTGAAAAGAATCGGTCCCAACACAGACCCTGTGGAACACCACTAGTCACTGCCAACCAACCAGAAAAGGCTCCTTTGCCTCCGCCCTCCTGCCGATCAGCCACCGCCTTATCCATGCTAGAGTCTTTCCTGTAATACCATGGGCTCATTGCTTGTTAAGCAGCCTCATGTTTTCAGTCTTCGATTGGAGTTCCATGCAGGTGAAACAGAAGTGTTCCCGCACAGGTCTAGTAAAAAGTTTAAGAACCAGTCCCTACAGCAGGGAGGTACAGCCCAGTGGAGCGGACATTCTGGGACCGGTCGTTGAAGGTAGGGTAGTAAGGTATCAAAAGGGCATCAGCGAGAACAGGTGGAGGCAAGGTAAGCATATAAGTCATTCCTTGTTTCTTATTGTCCTGACGAAGGGTCTCGGCCCGAAACGTCGACAGTGCTTCTCCTATAGATGTTGCCTGGCCTGCTGTGTTCCACCAGCATTTTGTGTGTGTCCTTGTTTTTTTATTTCTTTTTTTCTGGATTAACTCTTGAGAGAATAGGGGGTGCATCTACAGAGCCAGTGTTCTGATCTGGGTGTCAGATGTGGGATTTCTGGGAGACTACCAGCCTTCCCGATGGCCACAACTGCACCAGGTGCATCAAGATACAGCTCCTTAGAGACTGTGTTCAGGAAATGGAGCTGCAGCTCGATGACATTCGGCTTGTTAGGGAAAGTGAGGAGGTGATAGTTGGGAACTACAGGGAGGTAGCTAGTGGAGACAGATAAATGAGTGACAGCCAGGAGAGAGAAGGGAGAATGTCAGGTAGTGGAGAGCACTCCTGTAGCTGTCCCCTTCAACAATATGTACTCCAATTTGAGTATTGTTGGTGGGGGGGAGGACCTATCTGGGGAAGAAATAGCAGCTGTGCCCCTGGCACTGAGTCTGACCCTGCGGATCTGGAGAAGATGGCTCCAGTATTAGGGGACAGGTAGGTGATTCTCTAGACACAAAAACACAGATGGTAATTCCAGGGTCTGCGATGTTTCTAAATGTATCCACAATATCCTGAAAATGGAGGGTGAGCAGCCCGAAGTTGTGGTACATATTGGTACCAACGACATAGATAGAAAAAGAGAGGCGGTCCTGAAAACAGGATGCAGGGAGTTAGGAAGGAAGCTGAGAATCAGGACCTCAAGAGTAGTCTCACAATTACTGCCTGTGCCACATGACAGTGAGGACAGGAATAAAAGGAGGTGGCAGATAAACTCATGGCTGAAAAATTGGAGCAGGTGGCAGGGATTCAGATTTCTGGATAAATGGGACCTCTTCACAAAAGGGACAGGTTGCACTTGAATCTGAGGGGGCCAATATCCTTGTGGGGAGGTTTGCTAGAGCTAGAGGTGGCAGAGCCTGGGTCCGAGAGCAGGGGACAACCTGAGGTTTGGACGATTAAACGCGAGGGCTGATTGAAAAGGTCGGGTTTTAGGGCTGGAGGTGATGGACAGCTTTGCTGCTCCATGGTGTTTACTCATCCCCGCCCTGAACCGAGGCTCTGGCCTGCAACCGACAGGCTCCTGAATCGGCTGTGATGCCTGGCTTCACGTCTCGCTTTTGGCTCTCCGTGTCTCACAATGGACTCTCATTCACGCACGTCGGCTCTGAATGCTTACTTTCATCACTTGCACCATTTATTTTTTTTTCTCTCTGCACATTAGGTGTTTTTTTTAATAGTTTATTTTGGGATTCATTGTTTTGTGGCTGTCTGTAATGAGATGAATCTCATATATAACAAACGCACTTTGAAGTTTGAGTCCCAGACAGTCAATTCTCCGAAGGTCGCTGTACAGCAGAAATGCAATCGGACCAGCTATCTAAATACTGCTGCTACGAGAGCAGGTCACAGGTTGGGTATGCTGTTGTGGGTGACTCATTTCTTGAAAGCCTGAGGCACTTCCACTATTTGCAAAGCAGAAGTGAGGAGTATGACTCATTTCTATATAATCAGAGTGGACTTCATTCTAATTGGCTGCATCGTGGCCTGGTACAGAGACACCGATGCCCAGGAAGAGGAAGAATTGGAGCAGGTGGCAGGGATTCAGATTTCCGGATAAATGGGACCTCTTCACAAAAGGGACAGGTTGCACTTGAATCTGAGGGGGACCAATATCCTTGTGGGGAGGTTTGCTAGAGCTGGGTCCGAGAGCAGGAGAGCAGGGAGAACAGATACAGGTGAAGCCCTCCCCACTCTTGAACACTTTTACATGATGCACTACCACAGGAAAGTAGAATCCCTCGTAAAAGACCACCCCCTCCCCCCAATATCCAGCCCACGCTCTCTTCTCCCTGCTACCATCGGGCAGGAGGTTACTTGTTTGTAATACACACAATGGAGGGTCTTGACCCAAAATATCAACTGTTAATTCCCATCCATGGATCTTGCCCGACTGCCGAGCTGTTCCTGCATATTGTGTGCATTGCTTTAGATTTCCAGCTCCTGGAGTACCTCTTGTGTCTACTTGTTGTTTGTGTTTAATTTCTATTTTATTTCTTTGCTCTACTGTAAATGCCTGCAAGAAAATGAGTCACTGGGTAATATATGGTGACGTACAAGTTCAAAAGTTTGGAAGTTTGAAGTAAGTTTATTATCATGGAATATATACGTCACCTTACATAACTGTGAGATTCGTTTTCTTGAGACATTCACGGTAAGTACAAAGTAACACAACAGAATCAATGAAGGACCGCACACAATAAGATGGACAAACAACCAGAGTGCAAAAGACAACAAACTGTGCAAATACAAAAATAATAATAACAACAAGTAAATAAATAATATTGACAACATGGTATGAATGGTCATTGAAAGTGAGTTCATACATAGGTTATGTTCAGTTCAATGTTGGGATGAGTGAAGTTGAGTGAACATATACATACTTGGATAATAAACTTACTTTTAACTTTGAAAAGAAAAACTAATGTAATATGTGAATTATTGAGAAAACTGAGGAGCATTTGTGGTATTAGCATGTTCCTTGTTCTAGAAAGCAAAACTTGAAGACAAAAATATTCTGAGTGCTACAGATTAACAAACAATTTCTCCCTGCCGTAGACTTGCCTTTGGAACAGGTTGTTGCCCAAGTTTCTTTCTAGTGTATTTCAAAATTCAGATTCGAGATTTATCATCATTGATGAGATGCTTTGTTTAATACAGTACATTTGCAGCTCTTACTGGTTTCCTGGTATGAAGGCTCCAAGAAAGAAGCTGCAGAGGGTTGTAGACCAGCCAGGTCCATCACGGACACAAGCTTCCCAACTATTGAGCACATCTTCAAGAGGCGGAGCCTCAAGAAGTCGGAATCCACCGCTCAGGATCCTCAGATTCCAGTATATGCCCTCTTCTTATTACCACCATCAGGCAGGGGGAACAGCAGCCTGAAGATCCAACTCAATCTTTAGGAACAGCTTCTTCCCCTCTACCATCAGATTTCTTAATGGTCCATGAACCCATGTACATTACCTCACTATTCCTCTTTTGCACTATTTATTTATTTATTTACTCACTTATCAATCTATTTATTTTTTATTGTAAATTATAGTAACTTTTAATATGTCATGCATGCTGGTGTTACCACAAAACTACAAATATCACATATTCAGTGTTAGTATTCCTCATTCTGACTTATTGTACAGAAACTGTATGCAGTAGACAGCACAGAAACAGGCCCTTCAGCCCATTTAGTCCATGCTGAGCCATTAAATTGCTGAGTCCCATCGACCTGCACCTGGACCATAGCCTTCCATACCTCTACCATTCATGTACCTATCCAAATTTCTCTTAAATGTTGAAATCAAGCTCGCAAGCACTGGCAGCTTGTTCCACAGTCTCACAATCCTCATGCTTGCCTTACACTTTTCACCTTTCATCTTTAACCCGTGACCCATGATGTAGTCCCACCCAAACTTAGGGAAAAAGCCTGCTTGTACTTACCCTATTTACATCTCTCTAACATTTTGTATACTTCTTTCAAATCTCCCCTCAATCTTTTATGTTCCAAGGAATACAGTCCTAACCCATTCAATCCTTCCTTCTCACTCAGGTCCTCCAGTCCCAGCAACATGCTCAGAATTTTTCTCTGTACTCTTTCAACCTTATTTACATCTTTCTTGTATATGGGTGACCAAAAACTGCACACTATATTCCACCAGGCCTCACCAACGTCTCACAGTATACAATATCAAACTAACTCCATCTTCTGTACTCAATACTTTGGTTTATGAAAGCCATTGTTCCAAAAGCTTTCTTTACGACCCTATCAAACCATGCCAGCACTGTCAATAAATTATGGCCCTGTATTCCCAGATCCCTTTGTCCTACCACACTCCTCAGTGCCCTATGGCTCACTGTGTAAGACCTAACCTAGGTCCTATCAAAGTGCAACACCATGCATTTGTATGTATTAAATTCCATCTGCCATTTCTCTGCCCATTTTTTCAGCTGGTCCAGATGCCACTGCAAGCTTTAATAGTCTTCCTCAGTGTCCACTACATCTCCCGTCTTGGTGTCATCTGCAAATTTGCTGACCCAGTTAACCACATTATCATCCAGATCATTGTTATAGATATGCCATTAATATAGGGAGTCTTCGATTGAAGTACTGTGCAGATGCAACAGACCCGTGCAGGTCCGATGAAGAACTTTAAAAACCCTGTCTCTATAAAAGAGAGGTACCATCTAGTGGAGTGGTCAGCATCGGAGCGATTGTCGTCAGAGTAGTCTGAGTCAGAGTAGTAAGGCTTTGGCTCTACAGGGCTTCATTGAGAACAGGCGGTGACAAGGTAAGTTCATTCATTATTTCTTATTTCTTTTTTCTGAACTAACTCTTGAGAGAATAGGGAGTATGTCTGTAGAGACAGTGTTCTGTTCTGAGTGTCAGATGTGGGATTTCCAGGAGACCACCAGCTGGCTCGATGGCCACATCTGCCCCAGGTGCATCAAGATGCAGCTCCTGAGAAACCGTGTTAAGGAACTGGAGCTGCAGCTTGATTACCTTTGGCTTGTTTGGGAAAGTGAAGCGGTGATAGATAGGAGCTACAGAGAAGTAGTCACCACAAGGCGACAGCAGACAGATAAATAGGTGACTGTCAATAGAGGGAAGGAGAACATCAGATCGTGGAGATCAACCCTGTGGCCGACCCCTCAACAATCAGTACTCCATTCTGAGTACTGTTGGGGGGGGGGGGATGAGCGAAGTACTAGGGGAGGCAACAGTGGCTGTGCCTCTGGCACTGAGTTTGGCCCTGTGGCTCAGAGGGTAAAGAATTGAAGAGGAGGGCAACAGCGATAGGGGACTTAATAGTCAGGGGGACAGATAGATGATTCTGTGGACAGAAAAAGGAAACACAATGGTAGTTTGCCTCCCAAGTGCCAGGGTCCGCGATGTTTCTAAATACATCACAATATTTTGAAAAGGGAGGCTGAGCAGCCAGAAGTCATGGTACATATTGGTAGCAACAACATGGGTAGAAAAAGGGAGGAGATCCTAAAAATAGAATGCAGGGAGTTAGGAGGGCAGCTGAGAAGCAGGACCTTAAGAGTAGTAATCTCATGATTGCTGCCTGAGCCATGCGACAGTGAGGATAGGAGTAGAATGAGGTGGCAGATAAACTCATGGCTGAAGAATTGGAGCAGTGAGCCGGGATTCAGAATTCAGTATAATTGAGACCTCTTCTGGGGCAGGTGTTACCTGGACAAAAGGGACGGGTTGTACTTGAATCCGAGGGGGACCGATATTATTGTGGGCAGGTTTACTAGAGCTGTTGGGAGTGGTTTAAGCTAATCTGGCAGAGGGATGGGAACCAGCACGATAGAGCTGAGGATGAGCCAGCAGGTTTACAAGTAGATGATGGGTGTAACATGAATGTAAGGAAGGACTAGCCAATGATTGGATACAAATGCAGACAGAGTAAAGAGTTCATTTGTACCACAGAGGCAAAATTCAAAAGGGTGAAGAACACAAGACTGAAGGTGCTGTATTTAAATGTGTGTGGCTGAAAGAAGGTCATAGTTGGGAGGTTAACATTAATGGATATACTTTGTATCAACAGGACAGGCAGGAAGGCAGAAGCGGTGGTGTGGCTCTGTTAGTAAGGGGTGGAATTACATCTTTAGAAAGGCGTGACATAGGGTCAGTGAGATTGCAAAGGGAGCTGGAAAAGGCATGTAATAAGAGCAATGACACAATTGTAATGGGGGACTTCTGTATGCAAGGGGATTGGGAAGTAACCAGCAGGGATAACAAAGCGAGGCAGTGGATGCCTTTTAATTGGATTTTCAGAAGGCATTTGATAAGGTGCCACATATGAGGATGCTTAACAAGATAAAATCCTGTGGCGTTACAGGAAAGATACTGGCCTGGATAGAGGGATGGCTGATAGGCAGGAGGCAGCGAGTGGGAAGAAAGGGGGCCTTTTCTGGTTGGCTGCCAGTGACTAGTGGTGTTCCTCAGGGGTCAGTAATGGAACCGCTACTTTTCACATTGTTTGTCAATGATTTGGATAGTGGAATTTGTGGCTAAGTTTGTGGAAGATACAAAGATAGGTGGAGGGGTAGGTAGTGCTGAGGAAGCAATGCGATTGCAGCAGGGCTTGGGCAAATTTTAAGAATAGACAAAAAAGTGGCAGATGGAATGCAGTTTTGGAAAATGTATGATAGTGATTTTGGTAAAGGAACAATAGTGCAGACTATCGTCTAAATTGAAACATCAGAGGTACAGAAGGACTTAGGATTCCTCCCGCAAAACTCCCAGAAGGTTAATTTACAAGTTGAGTCTATGGTAAGGAAGGCGAATGCAGTGTTGGCATTTATTTCAAGGAGGATAGAATATAAAAATGAGATAATTCTGAGGATTTATAAGACACTAGTCAGGCCACACTTGGAGTATTGTCAACAGTTTTGGGCCACTCATCTCAGAAATGATTTATTGTATTTGGAGAGAGTCCAGGGGAGGCTCATGGGGATAATTCCAGGAATGAAGAGGCTGACATATGAGGAGTGTTTGGGAGCTTTTGGTCTGTATTCACAGGAATTTATTACACTGTGAGGGATCTCATTGAAACCTACTGAATGTTAAAAGGATTAGAAAAGGTGGATGCAGAGAAGATGTTTTCTCTGGTGGGGGGTACCTAGACCTAGAGAACAGCCTCAAAATTGAGAGGCAACCTTTTAGAATGGAAATAAGGAAGAATTTTTTTAGCCAAAGAGTGGTGAATCTGTGGAGTGTTCTGCCACAGACTCCAATGGAGGCCAAGTCCAAGGGTATATTCAAATTGGTAGCTGATAGTTTCCTGATTGGTTGGGACATCAAGGGATATGGTAAGAGGGCAGGTGTATTGGGGTTGAATGGGATCTGTGTTCAGACATGATGAAATGGTGGAGTTGTCTCGATGGCCTAATTCTGCTCCTAAGCAGCTGTGGAGGCCAAGACATTGAGTATATTTAAAGCAGAGTTTGATTGGTTCTTGATTAGTAAGGGTGTAAAAGGCTACGGTGGCAAGATAGGAGAATGGGGTTGAGAGTTGAGAGGGATAATAAATGAGTCATGATGCAGACTCAATGGGCCAAGTGGTCTAATTTGCTGCTATGTTTTAAGGTCATATGGTCTAATTTCCTAACCAGATACAGGCCACAGCAGTCTGAGTCACAATACAGTGGCAAAGATACTGTATTCTGAAATGTGCCTTACCTTGCTGGCCTTCAGTATGTTGATCTGTTCTTCATAGACTGTGTCCCTGTTCTTCTCTAGGAACCCATCACACTGATACTCCACCTGCAAAACACAACAGCAGCCTGAGCTTTAACAGTTCCCGTTCTCGTGGCAGTGTGAAGGACATCAGAGAGAGAAACTCGGAAAATCGTAGCCACTCGAATCCGAAGCAGAATTAGGTTTAACATCAAAGATTCAAAATACATTTATTATCAAAGTACGCATGCAGTCTCCAACCCTGAGATTTGTCTTCCCACTGACAGCCAGAGAATAAAGAAACACTATGGAACCCATTCAAGGAAAACATGAAATCCGGAAAAAAAGAACAAATTGTTGAAACAGTGAAAATCGAGCAAGCAACACACAGAGTGTCAAACATCAAACCACAGAGTCCATGGAACAGTCCAGGAATTTTCAGTTTGGTTCAGCTCAATTTAGCACTGTGTCAGTCGTTGACTCGGGCCACAGAGACAGTCTGCCCCAACCCCCACAATCAAAATAGCTCAAAATAGCAATAAGACAAGGAAACAGAAATACATCACAATGTGAACTGCAGAGTTCAATCCACAAACTGCATCGATTAAACCTTGCCCAAGACCCGAGTCCAGTACCATTCTCCATAAGCATTGACTAAGGGTGAGAGAGAGAGACTGTTCAAATGCAGGCACCTTCCTCCAGGAGCACCAGCCAAGAGTGAGGCAGAAACCGGTCAGATGCAGGCACAGTATAATTAGGTTTCTCAACAAATGGAGGGTGCAATAGTTCAATCTAAAACCAGTGTATTATGCCTAAATAACGGAGACTACAATGGGATGAGGGAGAATTTGGTTAGTGTAGATTGGGAAAACATGCTATATGGTGGGACAATAGAGGAACAGCGGAAGACTTTCAAAGTGATTTTTCACGGTGCTCAACAGAAGTCTATTCCAGCCTTGGATAACTAAGGAAATAAAAGGTGGCATCAAGCTAAAAGCTCATGCATACAATGTCGCCAAGAGTAGTGGGAAACTGGGAGACTGGGAAAACTTTAAAATCAACAAAGATCTACTATGCTAGCAATAAAGAAAGGGAAGCTAGATTATGAAAATAAACTAGCACAAAGTATAAAAACAGATAGTAAAAGTTTTTATAATCAAATAGATTGGAAAGAGGTGGCTAAAGTGAATGTAGGGTCTCTTTGAGGACGAGAAGGGGGAATTGATATTGGGTAATGAGGAAATGGCCGAGGCTTTGAATGACTATTTTGTGTCAGTCTTCATGGTGGAGAACACATTTAACATGTTGAAGAGAGATGTTATGGATGCATTGGGAGGTGAGGACCTCAATACAATCGCTATCACTAAAGAGGTAGTGCTGAGTAAACTTGTGGGCCTGAAGATAGACAAGTCCCCTGGTCCTGATGGAATGCATCCCAGGGTACTGAAAGAAATGGCAGAGGTTATAGTAGAGGCTTTGGTGATAATTTACCAAAACTCTCTGGACTCTGGATAGATTCTGGTGGATTTGAAGATGGCAATTGTCATGCAACATTTCAAAAAAGGATGTAGGCAAAAGGCAGGTCAGTTAGTTTAACATCTGTAGTTGGGAAAATGCTTGATGCTATCATTAAAGAAGAAATAGCGAGACATCTGGTAAGAAATGGATCCATCAGACAGACACAACATGGATTCAGCAAAGGCAGGTCCTGTCTGATAAACTTACTGGAGTTCTTTGAGAATATAATGAGCACAGTGGATAGAGGGGAATAGATTATATGTTATTTACTTGGATTTTCAGAAGGTGTTCGATAAGGTGCCACTTAAAAGACTTATCAATAAGATAAGGATGCATAGAGTTGGGGGTGATGTGTTAGCATGAATAGAGGATTGGTTAACTAATAGAAAGCAGAGAGTTGGGATACACGGGTATTACTCTGGTTGGCAATCAGTGGTGAGCGGTGTGTCGCAGGGGTCGGTGCTGGGCCCACAACTGTTCACAACTTACATTAACGATCTGGAAGAAAAGACCGAGTGTAGTGTATCTAAGTTTGCTGATGAAACCGAATTGAGTGGAAAAGCAAATTGTGCAGCAGATACAGAGAGTTTGCAGAGAGAGGTTAAGTGAGTGAGCAAGGGTCTGGCAGATGGAGTACAATGTTTGTAACTGCGAGGTCATCCACTTTGGAAGAGAAAATGAAAGAGCAGATTATTATTTAAATGCTGCTGTGCAGAGGGACTTGGGAATGCTTGTGCATGAATCACAAAATGATGGTTTGCAGGTGCAGCAGGCTATCAAGAGGGCAAATGGGATGTTGGCCTTCATTGCTAGAGGGATTGAATTTAAGAGCAGGGAGGTTATGCTGCAATTGTACAGGGTACTGGTGAAGCCGCACCTGGAGTATTGCGTGCAATTCTGGTCTCCTTACTTGAGGGAGGATATACTGGCTTCAGAGGCAGTGCAGAGGAAGTTCACCAGGTTGATTCTAGAAGTGAGGAAGTGCTGTGTCTCACCGTGGCCGACGTGAGGAGAACCCTGTGCAGGGTCAACCTATGGAAGGCTACTGGACCAGACAATGTTCCTGTTAGAGTGCTTAGAGGATGTGCAGACCAGCTAGCAGATGCTCTCACTGACATCTTCAACATCTCCCTGAGCAGTGCCACCATTCCAATGTGCTTCAAGGCCGCCACCATCGCCCCCTGCCGAAGAAGTCTTCAGTGTCCTGCCTAATGACTACCATCCTGTTGCACTCACATCCATCATCATGAAGTGTTTCGAGAGGCTCGTCACGAGGCACATCAAGACCCTGCTGACCCCCTCACTGGACCCCCTGCAGTTCGTGTACCGTCCCAACCGTTCAACAGACGACACCATTGCCATCACCCTCCACCTGGCCCTAACCCACCTGGACAAAAAAGACACATACGTTTGGATGCTGTTCATAGACTTCAGTTCAGCATTCAACACAATCATCCCTCAGAAACTGATTGGAAAGCTGAGCCCACTGGGCCTGAACACCTCCCTCTGCAACTGGATCCTAGACTTCCTGACTGGGAGACCTCAGTCAGTCTGGATCGGAGGCAGCATCTCCAACACCGTCACACTGAGCACGGGGGGTCCCCCAGGGCTGTGTGCTCAGTCCACTGCTGTTCATTCTGCTGACCCATGACTGTGCTGCAACACACAGGTCGAACCACATCATCAAGTTCGCCGATGACACGACCAAGGTGGGTCTCATCAGCAAGAATGAGGAGTCAGCTTACAGGGAGGAGGTGCAGCGGCTAACGGGCTGGAGGCACATGATAAAATAGGTTGCGGTCAGCATGGTTTCCACAAGGAAAAATCTTGACCAAATAATCTGCTGGAATTGTTTGAAGAAATAATAAGCAGGAAAGACAAAGGAGAATCATTTGATGCCAGTACTTGGATTTTCAGAAGGCTTTTGATAAGGTGCCACATATGAGGCTGCTGAATAAACTATGAGCCCGTGGTATTACAAGAAAGATTCTAGCATGAATAAAGCAGTGTCTGATTAGCAGGAGGCAAAGACTGGGAATAAAGGGAGTCTTTTCTGGTTGGCTGTCGGTGACTAGTGGTGTTCAATTGGGGTCTGTGTTGAGACCGATTCTTTTTACATTATATGTCAATGATTTGGATGTTGGAATTAATGACTTTGTTGCAAAATTTGCAGACTATACAAAGACTGGTGGAGGGGCAGGTAGTTTTGAGGAGGTCAAGAGTCTCCAGAAGGACCTAGACAGATTAGGGGACGTGGTTCTATTTCCATAGATGCTGCCTGATCTGCTGATTTCCTCTATCATTTTGTGTGTGTTGCTCTGGATTTCCAGCAATTTACTAAAATGTTGGATGTGTGAACACATTGGTCAACAGGTTTCAGCAAGTTCTTTTCCCTTTTTCTAGCCCATAAGACCATAAGATTTTAGAAGCAGAATTAGACCATTTGGCCAATGAGTCTGATCCAACATTTCATTATGGCTGATCCAATTTTCATCTCAGCCCCAATCTTCTGCCTTCTCCCCATATCCTTTCATGCTCTGACTAATCAAGAATTTATCAACCTCTGCCTTAAATATACTTAAAGACTTGTCCTCCACCGTTGCCTGTGGCAAAGAATTCCATAGATCCACCACTCTCTGGCTGAAGAATTTCCCCCTCATCTCCATTCTCAAAGGAAGCCCCTCTGTTCTGAGGTCATGTCCTCCAGTCTTAGACTTTCCCACAACAGGAAACATCCTCCCCACATCCACTCTATCAAGGCCTTTCACCATTCGATAGGTTTCAATGAAGTCATCCCTCATTCTGCAAAATCCTAGTGAGTACAGGCCCAGAGGATCCTCAAGGTTGTTATTGCCAGCAGTGGTAAAGGGGATGAGCTCCAAATGCCTATTAAATGCTTCCATTAGCTTGTGTCTCAAATAGCCTCTGACAACCAAGTCCATCTCCTGTCCTACTAAGCCCAGCGGAACCACTTCTACTGACAGGAGAAGGGGCAAAGGCAGGTTATTGGCACCTTAAAACCAGTTGCTCTGGGAAAATGGGGCTTGTCAGCCAAGGTTGGGAGCTCATCTAGGAGAAGGAAAACTCTGATCACAAACCTCCGCTGCCATGAAGCTAAACCCACTCATGGAGAAGGCTTCAGGGGTAATGCCAAAGGAAAAATCCGGAGCTGGAATCCCTCCGGTAGTCCTACATTGAGTTCAATACTGACTGGCAGCTCCTGCGACACTGCTGGTACCATACTATACTGGCTCTGCGGTTCCTTTGGGTTCATCAGTTACGGGGAGAGGGGGAGCTTGCTACCTGGGCAATAGCTTGCTCTCCGTATCGTACTGCCCAGGCTTGCATATCTAGACAGCTAGGATGAAATATTCATGGTTAACTCTGACCAATGGAGGCCTCAGCTCAGACAAGCCCTGAGCCATCAGACGCTCTTCATATAACAAGCCATTCAATCCTGGAATCATTTTCATGAACTTGCATTGAACCCTCTCCAGTTTCAGCACATCCTTTCAAAGATATGGAGCCAAAACTGCTCACAATACTCCAAGTGAGGCCTCACCAGTGCTTTATAAAGTCTCAACATCCTTGCTTTTATATTCTAGACCTCTCGAAATGAATGCTAACATTGCATTTGCCTTCCTCAGCACAGACTCAACCTGTGAATTAACCTTCAGGGGATCCTGCTCAAGGACTCCCAGGTCCCTTTATACTTCAGATTTTTGGATTTACTCTTCATTTAGAAAATAGACAACCCTTTTATTTCTTCTACCAAAGTGCAGGACTATACACTTCCTGACTCTGTATTCCATCTGCCATTTCTTTGCCCTTTCTCATAGTCTGTCTAAGTCCTTTTGTAGCCTCGTTACCTCCACAAAACTACCTGCCCCTCTACCTATCTTCATATCATATAACCATATAACAATCACAGCACGGAAACAGGCCATCTTGGCCCTCCTAGTCCGTGCCGAACTCTTAATCTCACCTAGTCCCACCTCCCCGCACTCAGCCCACAACCTTCCACTCCTTTCCTGTCCATATACCTATCCAATTTTACCTTAAATGACACAACTCAACTGGCCTCTACTACTTCTACAGGAAGCTCATTCCACACAGCTATCACTCTCTGAGTAAAGAAATACCCCCTCGTGTTTCTCTTAAACTTCTGCCCCCCAACTCTCAAATCATGTCCTCTCGTTTGAATCTCCCCTACTCTCAATGGAAACAGCCTATTCACATCAACTCTATCTATCCCTCTCAAAATTTTAAATACCTCGATCAAATCCCCCCAATCATCTGCCAACTTTGCAACAAAGCCATCAATTCCATCATCCAAATCATTGACATATGGCGTAAAAAGAATGGGGTTTAACACAGACCTCTGTGGAACACCACTAGTCACTGGCAGCCAACCAGAAAAGGCCCCCTTTATTCCCACGTGCCTCATGCCAATCAGCCGCTGTTTTATCCATGCTAGAATCTTCCCTGTAGTACCATGGGCTCATAACTTGTTATGCAGTCTCATGTCTGGCAGTTTGTCAAAGGCCTTCTGAAAGTCCAAGTACACAACTTCTCCTTTGTCTATCCTGCTTGTTATTTCTCCAACATATTCCAACAAATTCGTCATCTTAGATTTTCCCTTAAGGAAATCAATGACCTATTTTGTCATGTACCTCCAAGTACTCCGAAACCACACATCACACACAAAATGTTGGAGGAACTCAACAGAGCAGGTAGCTTCTATGGAAAAGAATACACTCGACCTTTTGGACAGAGACCCTACAGCAGGATGGAGAAAAAAGCTGAGGAGTAGAGTTAAAAGGGAGAAACACAAGGTGATCGTGAAAACTGGGAGGGAGAAAGTGTGAAATAAAGAGCTGGCATAAAGATTGGTGAAATAAAGAGCTGGAGAAGGGGGGATCTGATAGGAGAGGACAGAAGGCCATGGAAAGAAAGAGAAGGGTGGAGGATCACCAGAGGGAGGCAATGGGCAGGTAAGGAGATAAAGTGAGAGAGGGAAAAGGGGATGGGGAATGGTGAAGGGTGGGGGGCATTGCCAGAAGTTCAAGAAATCGATGTTCATGCCATCAGGTTGGATGCTACCCAGACGGAATATAAAGTGTTGCTCCTCCAATCTGAGTGTGGCCTCATCACAATAATAGAGGAGGCCATGGATTGGCATATTGGAATGGGAATAGGAAGCAGAATTAAAATTGGTGGCCACTGGAAGATCCCGCTTCTTCTAGCAAATAGAACATAGGTGCCCAGCA
The DNA here is from genome assembly GCF_030144855.1 of Hypanus sabinus. Lineage (NCBI taxonomy): Eukaryota > Metazoa > Chordata > Chondrichthyes > Myliobatiformes > Dasyatidae > Hypanus > Hypanus sabinus. Next base: position 102,927,860 of record NC_082719.1, on the reverse strand, counting down.
AAGCAGTCTCCCAATCTACGTCGGGTGTCACCAATATACGGGAGGCCACACTGGGAACACCGGCCAGAGAATATGACATCAACAGGCTCACAGGTAAAGTGTTGCCTCACCTGGAAAGACTGTTTGGGGTCCTGAATGGTAGTGAGGGAGGAGGTGCCACATTCTTAACAATGGACTCCAACATTTTCCCAACCACTGAACTCAGACTAACTGGCCTATAGTTTCTTTTTCTGCCTCTCTCCTTTCCAGTCTTCCAGAATCTCTAGATTCTTGAAAGATCATTACTAGTGCCTCCACAATCTCTTCAGCCACCTCTTTCAGAACCCTGGGGTGTAGACCATCTGGTCCAGGTGATTTATCTACCCTCAAACCTTTCAATTTCCCAAGAACCTTCTCCCTAGTAATGGTAACCACACATTTCTTGACCCGACACCTGGAACTTCCACCATACGGCTAGTGCCACCCACAGCGAAATACTTCGTCAATTCGTCCACCACTTCACTGTCAATGAAGGGGTAATTACCTTGGAGTAGGTTAAAGGGACAGCACAATGTTGTGGGATGAAGGGCCTGAACTGTGTCGATGTTAATTTTCATTGAATGCAAATGAAGGTTTCAGAAAGGATTGTGACTCCACAGACATGGTTCACCACAGTAGACTAGATATTACAGGTGGGGGCTTTGGAGTTCATTTCTGGAGTGCTCTGTAACAAGTTTGTAGGTTCATTTCTCTGTGTGTGTGTGCTTCCTCTGGGTACCTGGGCTTCCTCCCGCAGTAATTCGGGGAGTGTTAAATCAGCGGGTTGCTGGGCTTGAAGGGCCAGCTCCACACTGAATCAGGGTTTCCCAGCCTGGGTTAATGGGGGGGTGGTCAATGGCATGAAAAATGTAGGGAAACTCTGCAATAAAAGGATTAACATGCATGGTTGAAATTAAAAATAGATTGTAGAATAATCACTCTATTATGAATTACCTTATCGGCAAAATGTACAACAAGAAAAGCCATATTGGACATTCGGGGTTTCTGAAAGTACGGGCTGCTTGAATGACGACCGTACAGTTTCTGGGCCCAGCTCTGGTCCATGCCTTTTGGCATCTGAAAGGAGAAACCAAACCAAGCCAACTTAGAAACTGATCAGGAGCAGAGAAAAGCAATCAATATTTGTAAAGCAATACTTAATATAATATCGTTGATGTGCTTGTGTCACAGCAGAAATGAGATACCGATCCACACTTTTGCCTCAGTAAAGCAGACTGTGTAGTCAAAGACCCCACCTGCAGTACGTCTTTAGACTGTGGGAGGAAACAAGGCATTCTGTCTTCTCTCCCTCTCCCATTCAAAAGTCTGAAAGCACGTCCCACCGGGGTCAAGGTCAGCTTCCATTCCACCCCGCTATTGGAAGACTATTAAACAGTTCCCCAGTAGGATAAGATATATTCTTGGACGCACAATCTACCTTGCCCCTTTTGTTCACCTGCTCTGCACTCTCTCTGTAGCTGTTACACTTTATTCTGCATTCTCTTATTGTTTTACCTTGTTCTACCTCAATGCACTGTGTGATGATCTGATCTGTATGAACAGTATACAAGACAAGCTTTTCACTGGATCCCAGTGCATGTGACACTAATAAACCAATTCTAAACAAAACAAGTTAAAATTGATTTATTTATTTTATTTGGAGATACCGTGCAGAACAGGCTCTTCTGGCCCAGCAACCCACCTATTAAACACAACCCTAACCACAGGACAATTTACAATGTCCAATTAAAGTTCAAAAGTTCAAAGCAAATTCTATTATCAAAGTACACATGAGAACATGAGATGACAAGGCTAAGTGTCCTTAAAGTGAGACCATTGGTCATGGGAACATTGCAGGTGAGTGCAGTTACCCCTTTGCTGAAGAACCTGATGGTTGAGGGCTAGTAACTGTTCTCGAACCTGGTGGTGCGAGTCCTGAGGATCTTGTACCTCCTACCTGATGGCAGCAGCAAGAAGAAAGCATGACCTGATGATGGATGCTGCTTTCCTATGACAGTGTTTCATGTAGATGTGCTCGGTGTTGGAGAGGGCTTTACCCGTGATGTGCTGACTAAATCCACTAGGTTTTGCAGGATTTTCCATTCAAGGACATTGGTGTTTCCATACCAGGCCGTGATGAAGCCAGTCAATACACTCTCCACTACACATCTATAGTAGTTTGTTAAAGTTTTAGACGTCATGCAAAGTCTCCGCAGACTCCTAAGGGGGTCAAGTCAATGCCATGCTTTCTCCACAATTGCACTTACCTGCTGGACCCCAGGGCAGGTCCCCTGAAATGATATCACCCAGGAATTTAAAGTTGCTGATCCTTTCCACCTCTAATCCTCCAATGAGGACTGACTCTGGACCTCTGGTTTCCTTCTCCTGAAGTCTACAATCAGTTCCTTGGTCGTGCTCATATTAAGTGAGAGGTTATTGTTATGACACCACTCAGCCAAATTTTCAATCTCCCTCTTGTATGTTGATTCATCACCACTTTTGATTTGGCCCAAGAGAGTGGTGTCTCAGCAAACCTGAATATGGGATAGGAGCTGTTCTTAGCCACGCAGTCACAAGTGTCACGTGAGCACGGCAGGGGCTGAGCACACAGCCTTGTGGTGAACCTGTGCTGATGGAGATCGTATTGTTGCCAATCCAAACTGACTGGAGTCTACACGTGAGGAAACCCAAGATGCAACTGCACAAGGAGGTATTGAGTTCAAGGTCTTGGAGATTATCGATTAGTTTTGATGGGATTAAATGCAGAGCTGTACTTGATAAAGAGCATCTTTAACCTACTAACTGGTATGTTTTCAGACCGTGGGAGTAAACTTGCACAGCTGGTGGAAACACAGGCACACACGGGAAGGAACGTACAAACTTCCTCCCCATAACCCCTGATGCTCTTATTAATCTAGAACCTATCAATCTCTGCTTTAAATGTACTCAATAACTTGGCCTGCACAGCTGTCTGTGGCAAAGAGTTCCACAGATTCAGCACGCTGAAGCTAAAGAAATTCCTCCTCATCTCTGTTCTAAATGGACGTACCTCTATTTTGAGGTTGGAGCTTTTGGTCCTAGACTCTCCCAGCATAGGAAACATCCTCTCCACATCCACTCTGTCTAAGCCTTTCTTCTAAACTCCAGCAAATACAGGACCAGATCTGTTAAATGCTCCTCATATGTTAATCCTTTCATTCCCGGAATCATTCTTGTGAGGCTCCACTGGAGCCTCCAATGCCAGCACATCTTTTCATTGATAATGGGCCCTAAACAGCTCACAATGCTCCAGTTGCAGACTGAACAGTGTCTTATAAAACCTTTACATTGCATCCTTACCTATTTTCTAAATGGAGAGAAAATACTCCTCTTGAAATGAACGCTAACATTGCACTTCCTTTCTTCCCACTGAATGAACATACAAGTTAACCTTCAAGGAATCCTGCACGAGGACTCCCAAGTCTCTTTACACATCTGATTTTTGAATTTTCTCCCCATTTAGAAAGTAGTCTCTGGCTTTATTCCTCTTACCTAAAAGTATAATCACACACACATCCCTACACTATATTCCATTAACCTCTTTGTCCTTTCTCCCAAGTCCTTCTGCTTCCTCAGCACGACCTGCTCCTCCGCTTATCTTTGTATCATCCACAAACTTGGCCACAAAGCCATCAACTCTGTCATCCAAATCATTGACATATAATGTAAAAGGAGTGGTCCCTACACAGCCTCCTATGGAGCACCAGTAGTCACGGCAGCCAACCAGAAACCCCTGTGGAACACCACTGGTCACTGGCAGCCAACCAGAACAGGCTCTCTTTATTCCCACTCTTTGCCTCCTGCCAGTCAGCCACTGCTCTATCCATGCTAGACTCTTTCCTGTAATACCATGGCCTGATAGCTTGTTAAGCATCCACATGTGTGGCACCTTGTCAAGGGCCTTCTGAAAATCCGAGTACACAATGTCAATCAATTCTCCTTTGGCTATCCTGCTTGTAAATTCCTCAGGGAATTCAAACTGATTTGTCTGGCAAAATTTTCTCTTAAATGTTGACAGTCATGTTGATGACTGTTTATTTTATCATGTGCCTCCAAATACCCTGGGACCACAACCGTGACGATCAATGTCTTCCCAACCACTGAGGTCAGACTAACCGACCTATAACTTCCTTTGGTCTGCCTCCATCCCTCAAGGAAACCATGCTGACTTTGGCCTTACTGGCATGCTCATTGTCCTGTGAGAACGTCTGCCCCGTCACCGCCCTTTGTGACGCCGAAGACATTAACACCTCTAATGATATGAGGGTGAAACTCATTGGCTGCCTTTTACCCTGCATTCTTCATCCAACAGGTCCAAGATGCCCAACTTGGCCTCAATCAGGTCGATGCATGGCTGGTTGTCGGAAAAGTCAATCAGCGTCCAGGGTATTTGTTCCTTCATGTACTCCTCCTGCTCCAACTTGAAGACGTGCTGAAAAATATTGAAAACACGCAACAAATTGTGATAATACAGGTATGTATAAGATGTATCCCTTATAGATTTGTTCATACATAGAGCACCACTACACAGAAATAAGCCCTTCAGCCCATCCATCCTGTGCTGAACCTAGTCCCACTGACCCACACCTGGACCATGGCTCTCCATAGCCTTCCCATCCACCACTTCCACTGGCAGCTCATTCCACATTCGTACCACCCTCTACTCATGCTCCCCTTAAACATTTCACCTTTCACCCTTAACCTATGACCGCTAGTTCCAGTCTCATCCAACCTCAGTAGAAAAAGCCTGTTTTTTTATTTAGACCATAAGACTATAAAAACTTGAGACATTGGCAGAATTCTGCTCCTTTCACCTCATTGAGTCTGTTGACAGTTCCATCATGGCCGATTTATTGTCCCTCTCAACTCCGTTCTCCTGCCTTCTCCCCGTAACTTTAACACTCTGACTAATCAAGAACCTATTAATAACCACTTTAAATATACCCAATGACTTGGCCTCCACAGCTGTCTGTGGCAATGAATTCCACAGATTCATCACCTTCTGGCTAAAGATACTCCCCCTCCTCTCTGTTCTAAATGGACATCCCTATATTCTGAGTCTGTGAGCTCTGGTCCTGTACTCCCCCACTTTAGGAAACATCCTCTCCATGTCCACTCTATCAAGCCCTTTCAATATTACCCTATCTATACCCCTCATAGTTCTGTATACCTCTATCAAATCTCTCCTCAAATCCCCTCTAAGGATTAACAGAATTGTGATAAAAGTGGACATCAGGTAACTGACTACGGAAGCTTTGTGACTGGTTACTAAATCTATCCATACTATCCTTTGGTCACATACAGTGGCATGCAAAAGTTTGGGACCACTGGTCAAAATTTCTGTTACTGTGAATAGTTAAAAGATGACCTGATTTCCAAAAGGCATAAAGTTAAAGACGACACATTTCCTTAATATTTTAAGCAAGATTACTTTTTTATTTCCATCTTTTAAAGTTTCAAAATAACAAAAAAGTAAAAAGGCCCGAAGCAAAAGTTTGGGCACCCTGAAGGGTCAGTACTTAGTATCACCCCACTTGGCAAGTGTCACAGCTTGCAAATGGTTTCTGTAGCCAGCTCAGAGTCTTTCAACTCTTGTTTGGGGGATTTTTGCCCTTTCTTCCTTGCAAAAGGCTTCTAGTTCTGTGAGATTCTTGGGACGTCTTGCATGCACTGCTCTTTTGAGGTGTATCCACAGATTTTCGATTATGTTTAGGTCAGGGGATTGTGAGGACCATGACAAATCCTTCAGCTTGCACCTCTTGAGGTAGTCCATTGTGGATTTTGAGGTGTGTTTAGGATCATTATCCTGTTGTAGAAGCCATCCTCTTTTCATCTTCAGCTTTTTTACAGACGGTGTGATGTTTACTGGTATTTGCTGGTATTTAATTGAATTCATTCTTCCCTCTACCAGTGAAATGTTCTCCGTACCACTGGCTGCAACACAAGCCCAAAGCATGATCGATGCACCCCCATGCTTAACAGTTGGAGAGGTGTTCTTTTCATGAAATTCTGCACCCCATTTTCTCCAAACATACTTTTGCTCTTTGTGGCCAAAAAGTTCTGTTTTAACTTCATCAGTCCACAGGACTTGTTTCCAAAATGCATCAGGCTTGTTTAGATGTTCCTTTGCAAACTTCTGATGCTGAATTTTGTGGTGAGGATGCGGGAAAGGTCTTCTTCTGATGACTCTTCCATGAAGGTCATATTTGTGCAGGTGTCGCTGCACAGTAGAACAGTGCACCACCACTCCAGAGTCTGCTAAATCTTCCTGAAGGTCTTTTGCAGTCAAACGGGGGTTTTGATTTGCCTTTCTAGCAATCCTACGAGCAGTTCTCTCGGAAAGTTATCTTGGTCTTCCAGACCTCAACTTGACCTCCACCGTTCCTGTTAACTGCCATTTCTTAATTACATTACTAACTGAGGAAACGGCTACCTGAAAACGCTTTGCTTTCTTCTTATAGCCTTCTCCTGCTTTGTGGGCATCATTTATTTTAATTTTCAGAGTGCTAGGCAGCTACTTAGTGGAGCCCATGGCTGCTGATCGTTGGGACAAGTTTGAGGAGTCAGAGTAATTAGAAAGCTTTGAAATTTGCATCACCAGGCCTTTCCTAATGATGACTGTAAACAAGCCATAGCCCTAACAAGCTAATTAAGGTCTGAGACCTTGGTAAAATTTATCTGAGAGCTCAAATCTCTTGGGATGCCCAAACTTTTGCATGGTGCTCCTTTCCTTTGTTTCACTCTAAAATTGTACAAAACAAGAATACCGCACTAATCTTACTTAAAATGTTGAAAAGAATGTTTTGTCTTTAACTTCATGACTTTTGGAGATCAGTTCATCTTCTACTGACTTAACTATTCACAGTAACAGAAATTTTGACCAGGGGTGCCCAAACTTTTGCATTCCACTGTACTTACAGACACTGATTGCAACGTCTCACTGGTTTAGGCAGGGCCTGGGCGGGGCTCACTCGACAGGGTATATAAGGAGGTGTCTCTGGGGGACTTGACACTTGACTAATTTGTGCCTGAGGAAGACAGTTGGGTTTACCACTGAAACGTTACAGTCAGTATCTGTGAGCATGTGACTGTTAGTGCCAAAGGATAGGATGAATAGACATCAGGCAAATCTGATGAAATTAGAACTGAATAAAACTGTTTTTAAAATATTTAAGCACATACATGGAGACACAAGAAGATGTGCACACATACATGAAGCCACATGAGCAGGTTCACACACACATGCACAAGTACATAATACAGTGTTCTCACCAGGTTAAATTGCTGCTGCAATTTCTCATTAGCGTAGTTGATGCAAAATTGTTCAAAACTGTTGATATCAAATGTTTCAAACCTGAAGTGGACAGAAAGTAGACATTACCTCTCTGAAAATAACTGTTACCTGTCGAACTAGTTTCACAAGAGCAACCAGAACAATGATCCAACACTTGCTGGAACAGCTAACTTCATGTTGTCAGTCTGTACCATTCTTGCACCCCTCAGTGCATTTATTCCTTCCCAGAATCTTCCAGAAGTTCATGCTAGCAACAGTATTTTATCAATTGGTTATCAGCTGTGATTGTATTGTGCTAACCACTCTGCTATCATGGTACCATGTATTGTCATGTTTGCTCTACATCCTGTTGTGAAGCACTTTGAACTACATCGTCTGTACAAAACATGCTCTGTCGGTATAGGTGCAGTGGACAGAGAGAAAGGCTACTATAGTTTGCAGAAGGATCTGGACCAATGGGAGAATGGGCTGCAATATGACAGATGGAATTTAATGCAGACGAGTGCGAGGTTTTGCACTTTGGTAGGACCAACCAGGGTAGGCCTAACACAGTGAACATTCGGGCACTGAGGGGTGTTGTAGAACAAAGGGATCTGGGAATACAGGCCCATAATTCCCTAAAAGTGATGTCACAGGTAGATAAGAGTCATAAAGAAGGCTTTTAGCGTATTGGCCTTCATAAACCAATGTATGAGTACAGGAGTTAGGATGTTATGTTGAAATTGTATAAGAACCTGGTGAGGCCTAAATTGTAATATTATGTGCAGTTTTAGTCATCTACCTACAGGAAAGATGAAAGAGTCCAGAGAAAATTTACAAGGATATTGCTGGGATCTGAGAACCTGTGTTATAGGGAAAGGTTGAACAGATTAGGACTTTTTTCCCTATGACATAGCAGACTGAGGGGAGATTTGATTGGAGGTATACAAAGTTATGAGGGATTTCAATAGGGTAAGTGCAAGCAGACTTTCACCACTGAGGTTGGGTGGGGCTACAACTAGAGGTTATGGGTTAAGGGTGAAAGGTGAAAAGTTTAAGGGGAACCTGAGGGGAAACATATTCAGTCAGAGGGTGGTGACAACGTGGAATGAGCTGCCAGCAGAAGAGGTGCATGCAAGGTCGATTTCAATGTTTAAGAGTTTTGGATAGATGCATAGATGGGGGTGGGTTGTGGAGGGCAATGGTCGGGGTGGAGGTCAATGGTTCAAGGTGGATTAATAGTTCAGCATGGACTAGATGGGCCGAAGGACCTGTTTCTGTGCAGGAGTGATCTATGACCTTATAAATAATTTATTATTATTATTAATTTTGAATACACCTTTCATGTTCTCCATCAGTCCTCTTAGCCTATCTTGTCACTCTTTGTAGCTGAAATACTTTCTGCGGCAATAAGCATTTATGGGCAATTAATTCACTGAGTGAGCAGTTCATAACAGAAGATGGCCTTTTCTCCCCTTATTGTGACAAAAATGCCTCATGAACTTATGCCAATTCATAATCCACAGAACAACTTCAACAGTAGAGACTCTGTACGTACTAGAAATCCAGAGTAACATACACAAAATGCTGGAGAAACTCAGAGGGTCGGGCAGCATCTACAGAAATGGATAAACAGTCGAAACTTTGGGCCGAGACCCTTCTTCAGAACAGGAAAGGAAAAATTGTTGGAAAGGGGAAGAACTTCCAAAAACTTGTTGGCCAACAGTTTCACTCAAACATCTTTTCAGTAAATTCTGGACATTACTTTTAACCTGTAGAACTGAAATTTCACTGTGGACCACCAGGTGACAGCTGGTATCCAAAATTGAGATTTTAAGTTTAAATAGATTTGTGCAATTGGTGTCTCTGGAAACACAAAAGATCCTGCAAATGCTGGAAATCCAGAGCAACACACACAAATTGCTGGAGGAACTCAGCAGGTCAGGCAGCATCTATGGAGAGGAATAAACAGGCTACAGCCATTCATCAGGACTGGAAAGGAATGGGGAAGAAGCCAGAATAAATGGGTAGGGAGGGAACTGGGAAGAGAAGGAACATAGTTGAGTGCAGGTGGGTAGGGAGGTAGGAGGTGGGGAGGAGTGTGAACAGAATACTGTGGGAAGCTGGGAGGCAGTAGGTGGAAAAGGCAAAGGGCTGAAGAAGAAGGGATCTGATAGGAGAGGAGAGTAGACAATGGAATAAAAGGAGGGAGGTAGGAAATCAGGAGGAGGAAGGTGCAGGTAATGGGTTGGTTCTGAGGGTGAGGGAAGGGAAAGAGATGGGGTAATGGTGCCAAAGGGACATGGGAAAACACAGGGAGGATTTATTTCCTCTCAAATAGGTAACATATGAAGTCACGTCCTAGGGTGCCATGGTAGCTTATTGGTAGGACCTCTCTTCCAGCTTGGGACATTCCAGAGTTCAGAGTTCAATTCCTGCGCCAAATGTAAGCAGCTTGCATTTCTCTCTGTGAACCATGTGGGTTTCCTCTGGGTGCTCCGGTTTCCTCCCGCAGTGCAAAGACCCAGTTGGTAGGTTAATTGGTCAATGTAAACTGTCCCGTGATTAGACTAGTATTAAGTAGGTGGGTTGCTGAGTGGTGAGGCTTATTGGGCTGGAATGGCCTGCTCTGTACTGTATCACTAAATAAACAAACACTGCAAATAAATAAAATTATCCCCCCAAGAATATTCATCTCATCTATTTCAGATCAATCCATAAAGCCTAAGTCTGCACCCTCTCTGAAGCTTCTGCATCCTTCCTATAATGAGGCAACCTGAACTGATCACAATCATTTCTCCCCCCCAAGCTATCAGACTCCTCACTACCCAGAACCCGGACTGACATCTTACTGCCCTCTACTGTGCCTATGGTCTTGTTTATTATTTATTGTAATGCCTCCACTGTTTTGTGCACTTTATGCAGTCCTGGGTAGGTCTGTAATCTAGTGTAGTTTTTTTCTGTGTTGTTTTTACGTAGTTCAGTGTACTTTTTGTATTGTTTCATGCAGCACCATGGTCCTGAAAAACATTCTCATTTTTACTGCGTACTGTACCAGCAGTTATGGTCGAAATGACAATAAAAAGTGACTTGACTTGACTTGACTTAACACCATCATTCCCACAATCCTCATTGAGAAGTTACAGAACCTTGGCCTCTGTACCTCCCTCTGCAATGGATCCTTGACTTCCGAACTGGAAGACAACAATCTGCGCGGATTGGTGATGGTATTTCCTCTTTGCTGACGATCAACACTGGTGCACCTTAGGGGTGTGTGCTTAGCCCACTGCTCTACCCTCTCTATGCCTACGACTGTGTGGCTAGGCATAGCTCAAATACCATCTATAAATTTGCTGATGATACAGCCATTGTTGGTAGAATCTCAGATGGTGATGAGAGGGCGTACAGGAGTGAGATATGCCAACGAGTGGAGTGGTGTCACAGCTACAACCTGGCCACTCAACATCTGTAAGATGAAAGAGCTGATTGTAGACTTCAGGAAGGGTAAGACGAAGGAACACATACCAATCCTCATAGAGTTATCAGAACTGGACAGAGTGAGCAGTTTCAAGTTCCTGAGGTGTCAAGATCTCTGAGGACCTAACCTGGTCCCAACATATCGATGCAGCTATACAGAAGGTAAGACAGCAGCTGGACTTCATTAAAAGTTTGAAAAGATTTGATAGGTCAACAAATATACTCAAAAACTTCTACAGATGTACCATGGAGAGCATTCTGACAGGCTGCATCACTGTCTGGTATGGAGGGGCTACTGCACAAGACCGAAAGAAGCTGCAGAGGGTTGTAAATTTAGTCGGCTCCATCTTGGGTACCAGCCTACAAAGTACCCAGGACATCTTCAGAGAGCAGTGTCTCAGAAAGGCAGCATCCATTATTAAGGACCTCCATCACCCAGGGCATGCTCTTTTCTCACTGTTACCATCAGGGAGGAGGTACAGAAGCCTGAAGGCACACACTCAGCAATTCAGGAACAGCTTCTTCCCCTCTGCCATCCGATTCCTAAATGGACTTTGAACCTGTGAACACTACCTCACTTTTTCAATATATATTAATTTCTGTTTTTTGAATTATTTTAATTTATTCAATATATATATACTATTATTTATTTACTTATTATTATTATTTTATTCTTCTTCTTCTATACAGTATTATGCATTGCATTGAACTGCTGCTGCTAAGTTAACCAATTTCACGTCACATGCCGGTGATAATAAACCTGATTCTGATTCAATGTCAGCCACCCATTTTAATTCTACTTGCCATTCACTTTCTAACACACTGATCCATGGTCTCCTCTCCTGCACAATGCTATTCTCAGCTCGGAGGAGCAACACCTCATTTTCTGCCTCAGTAGCCTCCAATCTGACAGCATGAATATTGATTTCTCCAACATCTGGTAATTTCTCCCCTTCCTGGCTTCCCTCTTACCCTTTCTCTTCTCCACACTTGCCTATCTCCTGCCTCTGGTGCCCCTCTTTCTTCCACGGTCCACTTTCCTCTCCTATCAGATGCATACTTCTTTACCCCTTTACCTCTTCCACCTATCACCTCCGAGCAGCTTCTTACTTCATCTCCCCTCTCCCACTCACCCACACTCCCCCTCACCTAGTCTTACCACCTATCACCTACCAGCTTGTCATCCTTCCCATCACCCTACCTTATTCTGGTCTCTGACCCCTTCCTTTCCAGCTTGGGTCTTGGCTTAAAATGTAAACTGTTTATTCCCCTCCGTAGATGCTTTCCAACCTGCTGTGTTCCTCCAACATTTTGTGTGTGTTACTCTGGAATTCCAGCATCTGCACAATCTCTTATGCTTTTAATTTGGCAATGGTTTTTTTCAGTGCCCCGATGAACCATAAATATGCACTTGTCAGACAGCATCACCATCAGCAGGCTTGGCTGCAATCTCCAAGCAGCACTCCCACCGTCTAAAATAATAGCCTCTGGAGAATTCCCAGGGACAGCACAAAAGATAATTGGATCGTGGAAAATGTCTCAGGCAATCCTTTCAGTTTGGGTTTGAGTCTGACCTTGTACAAAGTTAGTTTTTAATAATCACAATTTCGCTTCTAATGGGTTGACGTCTGCAGGACAGGAATAGCACTGGAGGGGCCATTGTGGGAACTGAAATACACATAACACAGCATTTCTCTCCTCCACAGCACAGTCTCTGCACACGCAGAGGGACTGACATCCAACCTCACCACTGGACTGTATAAACATATGGACCCAAAGCACAGTATTATCCATTCCAGGCTGGAACTCCTGAACCATGAATCCACACAAAAATAACAGTCTTGATGAATGGTCTTAGCCTAAAGCATCAACTGTTCATTTCTCTCAAGGGACAAGGGAGTCTACTGCAAGAGCGAGGAATGACCTGAAGATTGGACAATTGAAGCGCTGGGCCAGATTGAAAAGGTCAGGGTGTCAGGGACCAGAGGTTCAGTTCATTGCTCTGCGCGGTTTGCTCGGCTCTGCACTGAACTGAGGCTGTGGCCTGCAACTAACAGGCTCCTGCATCGGCTGCACTGATGACCTGCTTTGTGCCTGTAGACTCACTTTCATGAACTTCAGTTCTGAATGTTAATTGCTTACATTTATTGTTTGCATGATTTGTTTTTTTCCTCTCTGCACTTTGGGTGTTTGATGACTTTTTTTTGAATGGGTTTCTTTGTTTTGTGGCTGTCTGAAAGGAGACAATCTCAAGGTCATATAAAGTACACATATTTCGATAATAAATGTAGTTTGAACTTTTTGAACCTTGGAGTGCCTAAGGATTAATTTGTTTAATTCTGCTGTTATGTTTTATGCTTTCGATAGGTGCTGCCTGATGTGCTGAGTTCCTGCAGCATTTTGTGTGTCCAAAGGTAACACTGACTCAACTGTTACAATGCTGAATGACTTGAGTTAAGCTTGTATGTACGGAACGATAAGTCAGTGGTTAGCTCCAGCAGCCTGGTTTCAATTCCACCTCTGTGCACCAGGAGCTTATGAGTTCTTCCTGGGACGGTTTCCTCCAGATAAAATGAATCTCGTTAGTATATGGTGACTTATATGTACTTTGTTAATAAGTATGCTTGAAACTTTGAACAAAGGTTAGTAAGTTACCTCACTGTAAGAGGTCAATTAAGAAAGGACTGTGTCACTAAAACCAAAAGCCACAGCCGCTACTTACTCCAGCCTACACTTCACCAGAATACGTGGATCCCGATCAGCCTCTACAGCCACCAACAACAGGAGGACCCAACAACAGGAGAACATCATACCCTAAACACCTCTGAAGATCTGTCCTGGGCCCAACGTACTAATGCCATTGGAAAGAAGGCACAACAGAGCTATATTTTATTCGGAGAATCAGGAGACTTGGTATGTCAGCAATGACTCTAGCAAATTTCTACAGATGCACCGTGGAGAGCATTCTAACTGGCTGCATCTCCGTCTGGTATGGAGGGGCCACTATGCAGGATCAGAAGAAGCTGCAGAAAGCTGTAAACTCAGCCAGCTTCATCATGGGCACAGGCCTCCCCACCATGTAGAGCACCTTCAAAAGGTGATGTATCCATCATTGAGAACCCCCATCACCCAGGACATGTCCTCTTCTCACTGCTACCATCAGGGAGGAGGTACAGGAGCCTGAAGACACACACTCAACGTGTCAGAAACAGCTTCTTCCCCTCTGCCATCAGGGAGGAGGTACAGGAGCCTGAAGACACACACTCAACATTTCAGGAACAGCTTCTTCCCCTCTGCCATCAGGGAGGAGGTACAGGAGCCTGAAGACACACACTCAGTGATTCAGGAACAGCTTCTTCCCCTCTGCCATCAGGGAGGAGGTACAGGAGCCTGAAGACACACACTCAGTGATTCAGGAACAGCTTCTTCCCCTCTGCCATCAGGGAGGAGGTACAGGAGCCTGAAGACACACACTCAGTGATTCAGGAACAGCTTCTTCCCCTCTGCCATCAGGGAGGAGGTACAGGAGCCTGAAGACACACACTCAGCGATTCAGGAACAGCTTCTTCCCCTCTGCCATCAGGGAGGAGGTACAGGAGCCTGAAGACACACACTCAACGATTCAGGAACAGCTTCTTCCCCTCTGCCATCAGGGAGGAGGTACAGGAGCCTGAAGACACACACTCAACATTTCAGGAACAGCTTCTTCCCCTCCGTCATCAGATTTCTGAACAGACAATGATCCCATGAACACTATCTCACTTTCTTTTTTTGCTCTCTTTTTACATCACTTACTATATACTTATTGTAATGTATAGTTTTTTAATTTTAGCTCCAAATTGCAGCATCTACAGTCTCTTATATCTCCTTTGGTTGGACTATGTTTGGCATTCTTTGGTCATCATGCTTGGGCCCTGAGATCCTGTGGAGCAGAGGCCATTGATGAACACCCGTCTCCATCATCCCCTGAAGTCGATGGTATGGTTGGAGTTCACCATTGTTTCTGTAATCTATTGTGTCCACTGCACCGGGGATTGTCCTATACAGCTTCACCCGAGCCCCGTTAGCCAATCTTGTTGTTTCTACCTCTCACGGTGGGGACATTACCTTTCTTTCCGTTGGTTTTGTGGCACAAGACAGCATAACAACAAATTTCAGGACATATGCCAGTGATATTAAACCTGATACTGATTCTGATACCCGACTCGTGTGATGGCAGTAATACTGTCACTAAACTGCACTCATTATCAACCCTAGTTCCCGGTTTGGCGGGATGCAATGCCGTTTAAACGCTGCTCAGTTGCATACCCGTAAATGTCCAGGACGCCAATGAACGAGTGCTGCTTGCTGGTTGTATGAAGCGCTTTGTTGATTTGTTCCACGATCCAGTTGAAGAGCTGGGCGTAGATGTGTTTGGCCAATGCATTCCTGGCATTGATGGCATGCTGCTTGGACATGGTCTTCACATATGTCTCTGACGTGGTGACGAGCTTCCGATGACAGAGCCAGTGTTCCATCTGGTCGTGTTCAACCCCCAGCAGGTCACAGAAGTATCTTAGGTGCTTATCCTTCCTCTGAAAGTACAGAGATTAATTGTTAACAAGCTAGAGTGCTGTTAATCTTTTGATAGCTAACAAGCTGTTAATACTTGATATGTTAATAATTGATTATCAATATGTTAAGATTTGATATGCTAGATATAATGAGAGATTTTCTGATAGATATGATGGCACATTTCTAGTAATTTTTAAAAACAAACACGAGGAAATCTGCAGGTGCTGCAAATCCACACAACACACACTGAATGCTGGAGGAACTCAGCAGGCCGGGCAGCATCTGTGGGAAAAGTACGGATGCGGAGAAGGGGTTTTGGGGGTTGATGTGCCTGATCTGTTTTGCTTGTATTTAGTGCGAGAGGAGGGATTTGGGGGTTGACGTGCTTGTTCCATTTTTGTTTGTTTTTTTCACGTGGGAGTTGATGTGCTGATCAGTTTTGTTCTTTTGTTTTGCGGGGAGGTAGGATTTGGGGGCTGATGATCGTGCTGCTTTTCTTTTCACTCTTGGTTTCATGGTTACCCAGAGAATGGAAGAACTTCAGAGTTGTATGCTTTGATAATAAAATGAACTTTGAACATTTTGAAAGAAAATGAAAATATTTTTTATAAACCTTTCTTGTATATTTTCTGGCATCTCATTATCAGCTGAGTATGATCAAAGCCTCTCAAAGTCCAAGACTACGTCCCCGTCATGAGAGAAAGAAACGGGTAAGGTTGGCTAACAGGGCTGTGGTGAAGCGGTGTAGGCCAATCCCCGGTGCAGTGGACACAATAGATTGCAGAAACACTGGTGAACTCCAACCATACCATCGACTTCAGGGGATGATGGAGACGGGTGTTCATCAATGGCCTCTGCTCCACAGGATCTCAGGGCCCAAGCAAGCATGATCAAAGAATGCCAAATGTAGGCTAACCAAAGGAGATGTAAGAGATGATAGATGTTGGAATTTGGAGCTAAAGAAACAATTGTGGAACAATCTTCCAGAGGAAGTGGTTCAGAAGGTAAAATATGACAACATTTAATAGAGATGATTGCCTTTTAAATGTTAATAAAAATGTCTCACACTTGTCTGCATTAAAAAATAACTATTGAATGAGGACTAGCATGCAGTGTTGCATTCTAGAAGGACAAACCAGAGCAGCAGAGAGATCTTGGGATCCACGTTCACAGCTCCCTTGAAAGTGGCTACACAGGTCGATAAGGTGGTTAAGAGGTTTATGCAATGTTTGATTTTATTTGAGTTCAAAAGTAAGGAGGTTACGTTGCAACTTTATAAAACTCTGGTTTGGCCACATCTGGAGTATTGCATACAGTTCTGGTCACCCCACTAGAGTAAGGATGTTGAGGCTTTGGAGGGGGTGCAGAGAAGGTTTATCAGGATACTGCCTGGTTTAGAGGATATCATGAGAGGCTGGATAAACTTGGGTTGTTTGCTCTGAAGTGCCAGAGGCTGAGGGGAGATCTGATTGAGATTCATAAGGTTGAGAGACATAAACAGAGTGGACAGAGAGTATCTGTTTCCCAGGGTTGCAACGTCTAAAACCAGAGGGCATGCATTAAAGGTAAGAGGGGATAGGTTCAAAGGAGAGCAACACACACAAACTGCTGGTGGAACACAGCAGGCCAGGCAGCATCTATAGGGAGAAGCACTGTCGACGTTTCAGGCCGAGACCCTTCATCAGGACTAACTGAAAGGAAAGATAATAAGAGATCTGAAAGTAGGAGGGGGACGGTGAAATCCGAAATGATAGGAGAAGACCAGAGGGGGTGGGCTGAAGCTAAGAGCTGGAAAGGTGATCGGCAAAAGGGACACAGAGCTGGAGAAAGAAAAGGATCATGGAATGGGAGGCCTCAGGAGAAAGAAAGGGGGAGGGGAGCACCAGAGGGAGATGGAGAACAGGCAAAGAGTGATGGGCAGAGAGAGAAGGTAAAAAAGGAGGGGAGAAAAAAGCTAATTATATCAGGGATGGGGTACGAAGGGGAGGAGGGGCATTAACAGAAGTTAGAGAAGTCAATGTTCATGCCATTGTGGTGAACTACATATACCTGTCTGGACACGCCCCCTGCTGACTGCTCCTGTGGCTCCTCCCACAGACCCCTGTATAAAGGCGATTGAGGTCTGAGCCCGGCCTCTCAGTCTCCAGGATGTAGTATGGTGGTCACTCACTGCTTGTTCCTTCTTCCAGTCGATAAAAGCCGATATCTCGCCTTCACGTCTCAGAGAGAGTTATTGATGATGCATCAGCCATCAGGTTGGAGGCTACCCAGACGGAATATAAGGTGTTGTTCCTCCAACCTGAGTGTGGCTTCATCTTGATAGTAGATCCTCCCCCTCCCCCTTTCTTTCTCCCTAGGCCTCCCATCCCATGATCCTTTCCTTTCTCCAGCTCTGTGTCCCTTTCGCCAATCACCTTTCCAGCTCTTAGCTTCATCCCACCCCCTCCTGTCTTCTCCTATCATTTCGCATTTCCCTCTCCCCCCACTACTTTCAAATCTCTTACTATTTTTCCTTTCAGTTAGTCTTGATGAAGGGTCTCGGCCCAAAATGTCGGCAGTGCTTCTTCCTATTGATGTTGCCTGGCCTGCTGCGTTCCACCAGCATTTTGTGTGTGTTGCTCGGATTTCCAGCATCTGCAGATTTCCTCGTGTCTGAGGTTCAAAGGAGATGAGTTTTTTTTACTCAGAGAGAGGTGGATGCCTGGGATGGTGGTTGAGGCAGACACATTAGAGGTTTTTAAGAGACATTTGAATAGGCACATGGATGTGAGGAGGATGGAGGGATAGGGACATGGTGTAGGTAGGACAGGTAAGTGCATGGGTGCTTTAGATTTGTGTTTCAGCTGGAGCAGTTTAGTTTGGGTAGAGCCAGGGAGTGGGCCAGGGGTGATATCACTTTATGATCTAAAGACATTAAATACTCTTAAATATGTTTAAGAACACTTCACTGCACTTAAATACACTAACTCTGTTTATTTTGTTAGTTTTAGTTTTATTAGTTTTTAGCATTTCAAGATTGTTTGTTTTGTTGGTTTGAACTACTTCCTTCGAGTTTACAGCTTTGTGATTGGTGGAGCATGTCATACAGAGTCGACCCCCACCCCTCCATGTTCAGTCTCTGATTGGGTCTGGTTTGTTTTCAAGTAACTGCTACAGACACCCTTCACTCTCCACTACATCACTAGCCGGTCTAGAATTCATTATGCAGAGATTACACCTCCTTTGGTAGGGACATACCTCCACCTTGATGTGCATACATGAGCTAATCGTATGTATTTTTATATATTTTGTTTTTATTGTGTTATGCTTATTATGTGTGTGTGTTTTTTGTGCTACATCAGATCCGGAGCAGCAATTAGTTTGTTCTCCTTTACACTTGTGTACTGGGAATGGCAGTAAACAATCTTGAATATTGAAACCTGCAGAACAGGGGATGTAACTACTCTATAGCAAAGACTTACAGCAACACCACACGAGTCCGTATCTCTCTCCGAAACAATCTCTACATTTCCCAGGTGGAGAATGGAAGCGATTACTCTATAAATGTTCATCTGGTGTGCATCCTTTACACCTGAAGGACAGAAACACATCATTAACACCGTCACTGGTAAACGTGAAAATACAAACCTTCTCATTGATAACTCCATAACTCCAAAAGCAAACTGCTCAGTATATCTCATTCTAAAGATACTGTTCTTAACTGAATTTTCATAACTCCAAAAGCAAACTGCTAAGTGTATCTCATTTTAATGATTCTGCTCTTAACAGAATTTTCTGCATGAAGTTCCAAATGCAAAAGGTATTCGGACAACAGCTCTCATTGATGCAAGTTTTCAAACTTTTAACCAATTTTCTGTTGACATATAAAACTTTGACAAACTTCTATGGATGTGTGGGGGAGAGTATGTTGACTGGTTGCATCGCAGTCTGGTACAGAAACACCAATGCCCTTGAACAGAAAATCCTACAAAAAGTAGTGGATAAGGCGCAGTCCCTCCCAACCCCATTCTCCTGCCTTCTCCCTGTAACCTTTGACACCCTGAATAATCAAGAACCTATCAATCTCAGCTTTAAATATACCCAATAACTGATTCTCCACAGCTGTCTGTGGCAATGAACTCCACAGATTCACCACTGTCTGGATAAAGAAATTTCTTCTTGTCTTTGTCTCAATATAGAGATCAAATGTTAGAACCCAACCCTTCAGTGTAGCTGATATTGTCAATGTTATTTATTTATTATATGCATATTGTCAGTCTTTGTGCGTGGTTTTTGATTGATTCTATTGTATTTCTCTGTTCCACTGTGAATGCCTGCAAGAAAATGTATATGGTGGCGTATATGTACTTTGATAATGCACTTACTTTTAACTAAATCGCCATCAGTTGAAATCTGCAATGGGGCTTTTGGGAAGAGTATTGAATTGAATCAGTTTTCAAAACCCCTGGCCTTACCAAGTAGAGCAAAGGCATCCCAAGTTTTCTCAAAGTCTTCAGCATCATTAACTCCGTCTATCAGCGTGCTGCCACCCTGAGTGGTGTAGAAGTAGTCTTCTGCAGTGCCTGAAAGATAGCAAAGCTCTGGTTATTCATAAACACAGATGTGCAGATGGTCAGGCCTCATTCTGCTCCACCCTGAAGGATAATAGTACCAATATTATTGTTCATCAAGAGAACAGCTTACTGCTGGAAAAGACAAGTTGATTTTAATCTACACACGTCAAGATAAGTCTAAAGGGATTGTCATTCCCCCAGCCCCCAGTTTACAGCGATTCTAAATTATTGTGAAGATTCAGTCAGGTTTGGTTTCATGTTTCAATCATATTCACATCAGGTTAGCTTTCAAAATAGCCCATCCACACTGACAGCTTTGCTGCAATTAAAATTATGTATTTCATATCATTTAGATATTCCTTCCTTGGTAATTTCTGATTAATTATCACCAGAACTGAAAATTTAACAGGAGTCATTGTTATATGGCACTATAGCACAGAAACACACCTTTCAGCCCATCTAATCTGTGCCGAACTGGTCTGCCTAGTCCCATTGACCTGCAGCCAGACCATAGCATTCCATACCCCTCCCATTCATGTACAGTACTCATCCAAACTTCTCTGAGATGTTGCAATCAAACCCGAATCTCTCTCTTCCACGGGCAGCTCCTTTTACACTCAACCACAAACTGAGTGAAAAAGTTCCCCTCATATTCCCCACAGACATTTTACCATTCACCCTTAACCCATGACCTCTAGTTCTAGTCTCACCCAAACTCAGTGGGAAAAAGTCTGTTTGCAATTACCCAGAGAAGGAACGACAGCAGCTAGATTTCATTAAGGCGGCATCGATCACCCAACACCCGGGCCTAACGAACTCATGCCATTGCAAAGAAGGCATGACAGTGGCTATATTTCATTAGGAGCTTCAGGACACTTGGTGAGTCAGCAATGACTCTCGCCATTGTAATGTGGAGAGCATTCTCACTGGTTGTATCACCGTCTGGCACGGAGGGGCCACTGCACACGATTGGAAAAGCTGCAGAGAGTTGTAAACTCAGTCAGCTCCACCGTGGGCATGAGCTTTCGTAGCACCCAGGACATCTTCAAGGAGTGATGCCTCAAAAAGGTGCTGTCTATCATTAAGGACCTCCATCACCCAGGATGTGCCCTCTTCTCATTGCTACCATCAGGGAGGAGGGACAGGAGCCTGAAGGCACACACTCAGTGATTTAGGGTACAGCTTCTTCCCCATCATCAGATCTCTAAATGGACATTGAACCCATGAACATGCCCTCACTACTTTTTTGCAATACTGTATATATCTACTGTAATTGACAGTTTTTTGTTACCTATTGCAAGGTCCTGTGGCTGCAAAACAACCAATTTCAGGACATATGCCGTTGATAGTAAACCTGATTCTGATTCTATGCCTCTCATAATTTTATAAACCCCTCATTCTCCAACTAGAATATTCAAAGTTTGAGTTTAAACTCCAAAATAAAGAACATTGTCAGAAATGTCAGCAAAT
This sequence comes from Hypanus sabinus, assembly GCF_030144855.1. Classification (NCBI taxonomy): domain Eukaryota; kingdom Metazoa; phylum Chordata; class Chondrichthyes; order Myliobatiformes; family Dasyatidae; genus Hypanus; species Hypanus sabinus. Next base: position 102,906,476 of record NC_082719.1, on the reverse strand, counting down.
CAATCTGTATTAACATGATAGCTTGCTTTCATTATCTTCTTAAAACTCATTGCCAAGCCATTGTTAATAAGCAGCTATAATTATCTTCTATATGATAATCTGAGTGTTAATTGCTGACATTAGCCTCTCGGACCATGGTTAAAAAGCCATTTCTACACAGATCACATACAAAGGAACGCACTTTAGAATCCACCAAATCGTCATCTCAATCAGCAGAACAATTCCAAATTCCTCGGAATTTGATGAATGAGTCACCTTGAGAGTGTCCATGTCAAGGCAATATGTCACACTCCCGTTCATTCCCATAACACTCCAAAACGATGTAATGTAATGCCAAGACTCTCTAAGGCATTGGTCAAATGCACTTGGAGTATTGTCAGCAGTTTTGGACCCCTTATCTAAGGAAAGATGTGCAGGCATTTGAAAGGGTACAGGGGCGGTTCACAAGAGTGATTCCAAGAATGAAAAGTTTAACATATGAGGAGTGTTTGATGGCTCTGGGCCTGTACTCACTGGAGTTGAGAAGAATGAGGAGAGGATCTTATTGAAATATATTGAATATTGAAAGGCCTGGAAACAATGGCTGTGGAGAGGATGCTTCCAACAGTGGGGGAATCTAGGACCAGGGGGCTCAGCCTCAGAATAGAGGGGCATCCCTTTAGAACACAGATGAGAAGAAACTTCTTTAGCCAGAGGGTGGTGAATCTGGGGAACTCATTGCCACAGAAGGCTGTGGAGGCCAAGCCATGACTTTTGCACAGTACTGTATTTGTCAACAAGGAGCGGAAAACAGCTTTGTAAATTTGGCAGGGGCATAGGATGATAGGAAAGGCAGGGGCTGAGCACTGTGAGAGGGGTGTGGGACAGGTGGCAAAGGAGGAGTGCCAGGGGTGGCAGGTGCGTACACACCCATCCAGCCCTGAGACACCAGGCAAAATCATGATTCCAAACAACTGGTTTATTGATCATCACAGAATTTATCTCTGGCTCTTACCCTCCCTTCCCCTTTTTCCAACCATGATTCCCCTCTCCCTGCCCCCTTCGCACTCTCTGTCCACAATAGACCACAACAGAATCCAGTTTACGCCACATATGTCATGATTTTTTTTGGCAGCAGAACAGTGCAATACATAACATTACTGCAGTACTGTGTAAAAGTCTTCAGTACCCTAGCTATAAATACTTCCCTAAGACTTCTGGCCAGCATTGTATGTCAGTGATAATAAACCTGATTCGGATTCTGAGTCTGAGTCTGCTCTGCCATTCAATCATGGCTGATTCAAAGTGCCTATAAAAGGTGTTCACCACACCCCCCTTGGAAGTAGAACATAGAATAGTACAGCTCATTACAGGCCCTTTGGCCCACAATGTTGTGCCGACCCTCAAACCCTGCCTCCCATATAACCCCCCACCTTAAATTCCTCCACATACCTGTCTAGTAGTCTCTTAAACTTCACTAGTGTATCTGCCTCCACCATTGACTCAGGCAGTGCATTCCACACACCAACCACTCTCTGAGTGAAAAACCTTCCTCTAATATCCCCCTTGAACTTCCCACCCCTTACCTTAAAGCCATGTCCTCTTGTACTGAGCAGTGGTGCCCTGGGGAAGAGGCGCTGGCTGTCCACTCTGTCTATTCCTCTTAATATCTTGTACACCTCTATCATGTCTCCTCTCATCCTCCTCCTCTCCAAAGAGTAAAGCCCTAGCTTCCTTAATCTCTGATCATAATCCATACTCTCTAAACCAGGCAGCATCCTGGTAAATCTCCTCTGAACCCTTTCCAATGATACCACATTCTTCCTATAGTGAAGCAACCAGAAGTGGACACAGTACCAAGTGTGGGCTAACTGGAGTTTTATAGAGCTGCATCATTACCTCGCAACTCTTAAACTCTATCCCTCGACTTCTGAAAGCTAACACCCCATAAGCTTTCTTAACTACCCTATCTACCATTTTTCAGCCCATTCCTCCAACTGGTCCAAATCCCTCTGCAAGCTTTGAAAACCTTCCTCACTGTCCACTACACCTCCAATCTTTGTATCATCAGCAAATTTGCTGATCCAATTTGCCACATTATCATCCATATCATAACTTGAACTTCCCACCCCTTACATTAAAGCCATGTCCTCTTGTACTGAGCAGTGGTGCCCTGGGGAAGAGGTGCTGGCTGTCCACTCTACCTATTCCTCTTAATATCTTGTGTACCTCTATCATGTCTTCTCTCATCCTCCTTCTCTCCAGAGAGTAAAGTTCTAGCTCCCTTACTCTCTGATCATACTGCATACTCTCTAAACCAGGCAACATCCTGGTAAATCTCCTCTGTACCCTTTCCAATGCTTTCACATCCTTCCTATAGTGAGGCGACCAGAACTGGACCCAGTACTCCAAGTGTGGCCTAACCAGAGTTTTATAGAGCTGCATCATTACCCCGCGATTCTTAAACTCTATCCCTCGACTTATGAAAGCTAACACCCCATAAGCTTTCTTAACTACCCTATCTGCCTGTGAGGCAACTTTCAGGGATCTGTGGACATGTACCCCCAGATCCCTCTGCTCCTCCACACTACCAAGTATCCTGCCATTTACTTTGTACTCTGCCTTGGAGTTTGTCCTTCCAAAGTATACCACCTCAGAGTACTGAGGCGACCAGAACTGGTTGTCTTCATGTCTTCATGTTTTTTTTTAATCTTAAAACATTGAATCACAGTGGATTTAATTTTCCTTTTTGACACTGATCAACAGAAAAAGACTCTGCATCAAAGTGAAAACAGATCTCTACAAAGTGATCTTAATTAATTACAAATATGAAACACAAAATAATTGATTGCTTAAGTTTTCACCCCCTTTAATACGACACACCAAATCATCACTGGTGCAGCCAATTGGTTTAGAAGTCACATAATGAGTTAGATGGACATCTGTTGGCAGTCAAGGTGTTTCAATCGATTGTAGTAAAAATAAAACTGTATCTGGAAGGCCCAACTGCTGGGGAGTCAGTATCCTGGCAAAAACTACACCAGGGAGACAAAAGAACACTCCAAGCAACTCTGTGAAAAGGTTATTGAAAAGCACCAGTCAGGAGATGGATACAAGAAAATTTCCAAGTCACTGAATATCCGTTGGAGTGCAGTTAAGTCAATCATTAAGAAAGGGAAAGAATATGGCACAGCTGTAAATCTGCCTGGAGCAGGACATCCTCAAAAACTGAGTGACTGTGCAAGAAGGGGACTAGTGAGGGAGGCCACCAAGAGACCTATGACAACCCTGGAGGAGTTACAAGCTTCAGTGGCTGAGATGGGAGAGGCTGTGCATACAACTGTTGCCCGGGTGCTTCACCAGTCATCACTTTAAGGGAAAGCCACTGCTGAAAAAAAATCACATGAAATCTCGGCTGGAGTTTGCTAAAAGGCATGTGGGAGAATCTGAAGTCATCTGAATGTTCTATGGTCTGATGAAACCGAAATTGTGCCTTTTGGCCATCAGACGAAATGCTATGTTTCGTGTGAGCCAAACCCTGTACATCATCCAAAACACATCATCCCTATTGTGAAGCATGGTGAAGACTGAATCATGCTGTGGGGATGCTTCACTGTAGCAGGCTCTGGAAGGCTGGTGAAGGTAGAGGGCAAAATGAATGCAGGAAAATACAGGGAAATCCTGGAGGAAAACCTGATGCAATCTGCAAGAGAACTGCAGCTTGGGAAAAGATTTGTTTTCCTGCAAAACAAAGACCCAAAGCTACACAGGAATGGACTAAAAACAACAAAATTAATATCCTGGAGTGGCTAAGTCGGACTCTAGACCTCAATCCAATTGAGAATTTGTGGCTGGACTTGAAAACGGCTGTTCACTCAAGATCCCCAAGCAATCTGATAGAGCTTGAGCAGTTCTGTAAAGAAGAATGCAGAAAAATTGCAGCGCCAGATGTGCAAAGCTGATAGAGACCTTCCACACAGACTCAAGGCTGTAATTGCAGCCAAAAGTGCATCTACTAAATACTGACTTGAAGGGGGTGAATGCTTGTGCAATCAATTATTTTGTGTTTTATATTTGTAATTTAGATGTGTAGACAGGGACTATGGAGGGGAGATATTGTACCGATCTCTAAGTGAAGTCTACTACCCATTACTCTGTGACAGTGAACCCTGGTTTGAAATGCCTGCTTTGGTGGAAACAACTTCTGTGCATTCCCTATATAAAACATTTTAAAGATTCCACATGTCTATGGTTGAAACCTATTCTTATGATTCTTTATTGTGTTCTTTATGCTTGTTGTAGTTTTTAAAGCTGTATGGGATCTGGAGTAACAATTATTTTGCTCTCCTTTACACTCGTCTGCTGAAGAATGACAATAAACTATCTTGTTGAAGGAAACGTCTTTGATTGTTTCTGATCACTTATGATGATGCTCTGAAGAGCTCCCTTAGTGACGGTCCAGAGATTGGAACTGGTTTATTGTAGTCCTATGTACCTCCAACAAACACAACTAACTTCCCATGTGCCCAATACAACTTCAACAGTGGGTGCTTTCACTTCGGTTCCCATTGACACCAGATTTGCCATTATACCTTGATACAGTTCTCCTTCAAAAATGTGCTCGATGAACAGGACATTTGTTCTTTTCCCCAAATCTCAGAGGTCCTCAGGTCCATGTTTACACTACGGCTGTTAAAAGGTCCAAGGTTAAGGGTGAAAGGTGAGATATTTAAAAGGAACCTGCAGGGGGAGCTCCCTCACTCAGAGGGTGGTGTGGCTGCCAGCACAAGTGGTGGATCCAATCCAGGGTATCACCATTTCATTCTCCTTTACACGAGCAGAAGAAAAATCTCCAGTATTTCTGGGACCTAGCTGTGGAGAAACTGTCACTCATATTACTGAACTTAGGTTTGAAGCTCAAAGATCGATCAAATATCCAGAGATTAAGGCACAATGGTCAAAGCCTGAGTCTGTGAATCTCTGCAAATTTGCTGGGGAAGTGCAAGGCTCAATGTTTGCGAATTCACGAGTCTGTTGGGAAAGTGCAAGGCCCAATGTTTGCAAATTCACGAGTCTGCTGGGAAAGTCCAAGGCCCAATATTCGTGAATTCATCAGTCTGCTGGGAAAGTGCAAGGCCCAATGTTCATGAATTCATGAGTCTGCTGGGAAAGTGCAAGGCCCAATGTTCATGAATTCATGAGTCTGCTGGGAAAATGTAAGGCTCAATGTTTGCGAATTCACGAGTCTGCTGGGAAAATGCAAGGCCCAATGTTTGCGAATTCACGAGTCTGCTGGGAAAATGCAAGGCTCAATGTTTGCGAATTCACGAGTCTGCTGGGAAAGTCCAAAGCCCAATGTTCGTGAATTCACAAGTTTGCTGGGAAAGTGCAAGGCTCAATGGTCATGAATTCATGAGTCTGTTGGGAAAGTCCAAGTTCAACCTGGAGAAGTGTGAGGTGGTACACTTTGGAAGGACAAACTCCAAGGCAGAGTACAAAGTAAATGGCAGGATACTTGGTAGTGTGGAGGAGCAGAGGGATCTGGGGGTACTTGTCCACAGATCCCTGAAAGTTGCCTCACAGGTAGATAGGGTAGTTAAGAAAGCTTATGGGGTGTTAGCTTTCATAAGTCGAGGGATAGAGTTTAAGAATCGCGGGGTAATGATGCAGCTCTATAAAACTCTGGTTGGGCCACACTTGGAGTACTGGGTCCAGTTCTGGTCGCCTCACTATAGGAAGGATGTGAAAGCATTGGAAAGGGTACAGAGGAGATTTACCAGGATGTTGCCTGGTTTAGAGAGTATGCAGTATGATCAGAGAGTAAGGGAGCTAGAACTTTACTCTCTGGAGAGAAGGAGGATGAGAGAAGACATGATAGAGGTACACAAGATATTAAGAGGAATAGGTAGAGTGGACAGCCAGCACCTCTTCCCCAGGGCACCACTGCTCAGTACAAGAGGACATGGCTTTAATGTAAGGGGTGGGAAGTTCAAGTTATGATATGGATGATAATGTGGCAAATTGGATCAGCAAATTTGCTGATGATACAAAGATTGGAGGTGTAGTGGACAGTGAGGAAGGTTTTCAAAGCTTGCAGAGGAATTTGGACCAGTTGGAGGAATGGGCTGAAAAATGGCAGATGGAGTTTAATGCAGACAAGTGTGAGGTATTGCACTTTGGAAGGTCAAACCAAGGTAGAACATACAAGGTAAATGGTAGCACACTGAGGAGTGCAGTAGAACAGAGGGATCTGGGAGTACAGATACATAATTCCCTAAAAGTGGTGTCACAGGTGGATAGGGTCATAAAGAGAACTTCTGGTACATTGGCCTTTATAAATCAAAGTATTGAGTATAAGAGTTGGAATGTAATGGTGAGGTTGTATAAGACATTAGTGAGACCGAATTTGGAGTATTGTGTGCAGTTTTGGTCACCTAATTACAGGAAGGATATTAATAAGGTTGAAAGAGTGCAGAGAAGGTTTACAAGGATGTTGCCAGGATTTGAGATACAGAGAAAGGTTGAATAGGTTAGGACTTTATTCCCTGAAGCGTAGGAGAATGAGGAGTGATTTGATAGAAGTGTATAAAATTATGATGGGTATGGATAGAGTGAATGCAAGCAGGCTTTTTCCACTGAGGCTAGAGGAGAAAAAAAACAGAGGACATAGGTTAAGGGTGAAGGGGGAAAAGTTTAAAGGGAACATTGGGGGGGGACTTCTTCACACAGAGAGTGGTGGGAGTGTGGAATGAGCTGCCAGATGAAGTGGTAAATGCGGGCTCACTTTTGACATTTAAGAAAAACTTGGACAGGTGTATGGATGAGAGGGGTTTGGAGGGATATAGCCCAGGTGCAGGTCAGTGGGACTAGGCAGAAAAATGGATCTGCACAGCCGAGAAGGGTCAAAAGGCCTGTTTCTGTGCTGTAATGTTCTATGGTTCTATGGGGATATTAGAGGAAGGTTCTTTACTCAGAGTGGTTGGTGCATGGAATGCACTGCCTGAGTCAGTGGCGGAAGCAGATACACTAGTGAAGTTTAAGAGACTACTAGACAGGTATGTGGAGGAATTTAAGGTGGGGGGTTATATGTGAGGCGGGGTTTAAGGGTCGGCACAACATTGTGGGCCGAAGGGCCTCTACTGTGGTGTACTATTCTATGTTCTAATGTTTGCGAATTCATGAGTCTGCTGGAGGCTGGAGGCAGAAGTCACCTGGCCTGAGAGTAGAGGACTGTGTATGTGCGTGGGTGGATGGGAGAGGGGACTGAGTCTTGTTTTGCTGCTGTCGCTTGGCATGCTCTCACTTGTTGTGTTCTCTGCTGTCCTGCTGGTCACAGTGACCATGCAGTGTTGGCACCAGAATGTGTGGTGGCCCTCAGCACAACCTCGGATGTGCTGGCTGTTAACACAATGATGTGTTTCACTGTATGTTTTGCTGTAATGGAATGAATAACTCTGTATCTTAAAATAGGCATGACTGAACATCAAACGTAATTAATTAGTTGAAAAACATTTGAAGAAATTCCAGTCGAGGTTTCAAGCTGAGACCATTCATCAGGATTGCTTTTCATCGGGATTTCCACCATCTGCAGCACCTCGTGTGTCTCTGAAGAAGTTCCTGGCCCTCGACAAAACGGAATCGAACATTACAGGAAAAAGCCAAGAACAGCTCTATGCTCAGTAAAGTTTAATTAAACAGGCACAAAGTCAGTTGTGTCATTTTGCAATTATATAGATATTTTTGGGCAGGGTAACTTACTTAAATATAATTCCTTGAATTCTGGGCGATTGGCGGAGGCACACAGCTGGTAGAAGATATGGTAGTTGCGTTCATCTTCTGCCTGATAAAGAGAAAGAGCAAACCTGATTCCTCATGGACAGGTAGACTTGGGGTAAGTAAGTAATGCCAACACCAGAACATGATTAACTAAATTACAATATAAAAACTCTTTATTGTAATTTAATTTTGAAGCTATACAGTGCCTATAAAAAATATTCCCCTCTCCCCCGGGAAGTTTTCATGGTTTATTGTTTCACAGTGGATTTAATTTGGCTTTTTTTGACACTGATCAACAGAAAAAGACTCTTTCCTGTCAAAGTGAAAACAGATCTCTAGTAAGTGATCTAAATTACTTAAAAATATAAAACACAAAATAATTGATTGCGTAAGTATTCACACCCCACTCCTTTTAATATGACATGCCAAGTTATCACTGGTGCAGCCAGTCAGTTTTATAAGTCACATAATTAGTTATATTGACATCACCATGCACAGTCAAGGTACTTCAATTGATTGTAGTAAACCCAGCTAAACCAAGTTAATGTCCAGGAGAAGCCAAGTCAGAGTCCAGACTCAATTCAATTGAGAATTTGTGTCTGGACTTGAAAACGGCTGTTCACTCACGATCCCCATACAATCTGACAGAGCTTGAGCAGTTTTGTAAAGAAGAATGGAGAAAAATTGCAGTGTCCAGATGTGCAAAGCTGATAGAGACCTATCCACACAGACTCAAGGCTGTAATTGCAGCCAAAGGTGCACCTACTAATACTACTAAATACTGACTTGAAGGGGGTGAATGCTTGTGCAATCAATTATTTTGTGTTTTATATTTGTAATTAATTTAGATCACTTTCTACAGGTCTGGTTTCACTTTGACACGAAAGAGTCTTTTCAGTTGATCAGTGTCAAAATAAAGCCGGTTCGAATCCACCATGATTCAATGTTGTACAGCAATAAAACATGAAAACTTCCAAGGCGGGGTGAATACTTTTTATAGGCACTGTATGTATTTCAATAATAAATTTACTTTGAACTTTGAACATACTCGATGACTTATGCCAGTGATATTAAACCTGCTTCTGACTCTGATTGCCAACATTCAATTTCTGTGTCACCTGAACTCCAACTAGCTGAGAAAACACAATCCCAGACTCAGAATCAGTTTGTTATCACTGATGTACATCATGAAACTCTTGTTTTATGGCAGCACTACATGCAAAGAAATTACTATAAGTTACAACAATAAAAAATTTAAAATAGTGCCAAAAGAGGAATAGTGATGTGGTTGGTGTTCTTGAGGTCATCAACTGATGCACCATCAATAACTCTTGGAGAAGGGAGGTGAACGATAGGCTTTTTTTAGCAGCAGAAGTGATCACAACATCTTGGAGACTGAGGGAGGAGCAGTGCCTCCAATCGCCTTTATACCGGGGTCTGTGGGAGGAGCCACAGGAGCAGTCAGCAGAGGGGCGTGTCCAGACAGGTATACACATAGGCAACACAAGTGAATCTGCAGATGCTGGAAATAAATAAAAAACACAAAATGCTGGCAGAACTCAGCAGGCCAGACAGCATCTATGGAAGGAGGTAATAACAATGTTTCAGGCCAAAACCCTTCATCAGGAGTGGCGTGGTATACACAGAGTTTACCACATCAACCATTCAGAAATCTGATGGCAGAAGAGCTGAAGCTGTTTCTAAAGTGTTGAGTGTGTGTCTTCAGGCTCCTGTACCTCCTCCCTGATGGTAGAGGGGAAGAAGCTGTTCCTGAATCGCTGAGTGTGTGTCTTCAGACTCCTGTACCTCCTCCCTGATGGCAGAGGGGAAGAAGTTGTTCCTGAATCGCTGAGTGTGTGTCTTCAGGCTCCTGTACCTTCCTTCTTAATGGCAGAGGGAAGAAGGAATGTCCCGGGTGATGGGGCCCTTAGAGATGGATGCCCATTCACTCATTTTGTATTGTCATCGGTCACAAGCTATGCCCAGAGTAATGTTCAAAAGCCCATCTCAGCTTCTTGCACTGTTAAAAGTAATGAGTTAAAATGCTATTGGTTTACTAATATTGCAGATGATGTATCTCTACCATAACCATTATGAGGTAGATATTGACATCAGAAAAGTATATCAATATATGACCCAGGATGAGAATGCTTACATTGTAGTTGGCAAATGTGCAGCTGTTCTAATGTCTTGTGTTGTAGAGTCATTTGATTCTGAGCACAACTGCAGTCTGTATCCAATTCTATGAAACTAATTCTGTCCTTACTCAAAGTGGCAACAGGAAACAGGAAAGTATACAATAAATAAATAGATAGATAGATAGATAGATAAATAAATAAATAAATAAATGGGACACAATTTGGAAGTGATTGGAGCAAGGTCTAGGGAGAATGTCAGGTGTTTTTTACACAAAGAGTAGCAGATGTGTGGAAGGGGTGGGTAGAACATGGAACGTTAAGTACAGTACAGGCCCTTTGGCACACAATGTTGTGCCGACCTTTTAATCTACTCTAAGAACTAAACCTCCCCTCCCACACAGTCCTCCATTTTGCTACCATCCGTGCTCCTATCCAAGAGTCTCTAATGTATCCGCCTCTACCAATACCCCTGGTCAGGCGTTGCAAACACCCACCACGCTCTGTGTAATGATTTTACCCCACCTCTATGTGGTGATATCATGTGCAATGATGTGCCAGTGCATGATTGGACAGAGCGCTGAGCATGCACAGGTTTGCCAGAATGTTCCACCATGTGACTGGGTTAAGACATGTTTGTTTATTACTGTAAATAAAAGTTCTCTAATTCTTCCAGAGTATGATTCTTCATTGTTAACCCACGGTATATTTAAACAGAAGTAACATAACATACATTATTTCCTCTAATCACCTTAGATTGTGCCCCCTTGCATTAGCTGGCTCTGGCTGTCCACTCGATCAATGCCTCTGATCATCTTGTACACCTCTATCAAGTCATCTCTCATCCTCCGTCACTCCAAACAGAAAACCCCTAGCTCATTCAACCTATCTTCAAGGACATGCTCTCTAATCCAGGCAGCATTCTGGTAAATCATCTAAATACATTAGGGATATTTAAGAAACTCTTAGACACGTGGGTGATAGAAAAGTGGAAGAAAAGGTTTGGTTGATCTTAGAGTAGGTTAAAAGGTCAGCACAGCATTGCGTGCTTTAAGGCCTGTTCTGTGCTGTATTGTTCTATGTAGTAAAAAACAAAAGATACAGAAAATCATAGAGGAGCAACTCAGCAGAGTGCAATTTATATGTTCAGCCTTGAACACTACAGGACGCTTCAGAATTTCAGATTAAGTTAAGAATTTTAAGTGGATTAATATTCAACACATTATAATTTTGGCCCACACTGTGCATTCATGAATTTCTTTTATGCTGCAACTGACTAATCTAAAAATACTTTAATGTTTTGACCATTCATTCCTGAAACATTGGTAGCTGACCAATCATGGACAACCAGGGTGGCGTGAAATGTCATGTTCCCATTTTCCTCTCAGGTCATTTCCTATGAAAACCTTCTACACTATCCACAAAACCAGTAACCTTCATGTCATTTGCAAATCCTTCCAATTCTTTGTCTAAGTCATTTCTAAAAACCACAAAGAACAGGAGACCCAGAATAGATCCTTGCAGTGCACACCTGGTCACCAGCATCACAACGGAATATGCTCCATCTACAGCACCTTCTGCGAAGCCAGTTCTGAATTTATGTAGCCATCTGATTTTCTGAATAAGTCTATCATGGGGAACCTTGTCAAATGCTGTACTAAAATCCATATACATACAACACATCTGCCACTCAACCTTCATCAATTTATGCTGAGAAGCCAAAGTTGTCTCTCTCCCTTTAAACAGAATATTCCAAATTATTTTGCAATGGATATTCAACCAAGTTCTACTGCAGACATGTGTACCGACCTGGAAAACCACTCTTGACTTCTCCAGCAGATATGTCCGCATGTTGGCACCAATAATGTAATATCGGCGGTCAAAACCAATTTGGATATATTTCCCAAAGCGACTGCTGTTATCGTTCCTTGTCGTCTTAGCATTACCAATGGCCTGTTTAAAATAAAGAATAATTACAGCATAGCAATATAACAATGCATGAATTACATACAATGAGCGGCCACTTTATTAGCTACATCTGTACACCTGCTGGCCAATTGATTCAGCTACATTGCAGAATAATCCCCTCCTGCCCTTCAAGCCAGGCTGCCCAGCGATCCTCGTTTTAATCCTAGTCTAATCACAGAACAAGTTACAATGACCAATTAACCTACCAAACGGTATGTGTTTGGACTGTGGGAGGAAACTGAGGCAATAGGAGAAAACCCACTTAGTCACAGGAAGAATGTAGAAACCCCTTACAGGCAGCGGCGGGAATTGAACCTGGGTCACCTGCACTGTAAACCACTGTGCTAACCACTGGACTACTGTACAAAATTCTAATCAGCCAATCATGTGGCAGCAACTCAATACATAAGAGCATGCAGACAGGGTCAAAAGGTTCAGTTGTTGTTCAGAATGGGGAAGAAGTGTGATCTAAGTGACTTTGACCATTGGTGCTAGATGGTGTTGTTTGGCTGCCTCAGAAACTGCTGGTCTCCTGGGATTTTCAAGTACATCATTCTCTAGAGTTTACAGAGAATGGTGCGAAAAACAAAATAGCAGCCAGTGAGTAGCAGTTCTGTGGGTGAAAATGCCTTGTAACTGTGAGAGGTCAGAGGAGAATGGCCAGTCTAGAAGGCAACAGAGACTCAGATAACCACATGTTACACCGGTGGTGTGCGGAATGAGCACAGTGGATGCACATGTCAAAGTCTGAAGTGGATGGGCTACAGCAGTGGAAGGCCACACTCCTGTGGCCACACTATTAGGCATACTCCTGTACCTAGTGAAGTGGCCACCTGGTGTATGCTGTAGTAACGGGGGGAGGGGGGGGGGCACTTCCAGCCTTGTACACTCCACGTCCAGAAAGATACTGTGGAAATACATGATCATGGTCAGACCCTTCACCCTCAATAGTCACCAACGAGATGGCGCTGGAGATACACGTTGACGCTTTGTGGGCAGTTAACAAAACTGCTAACTATTCTGCAAAATAGACCTTTTACTGTACTATGATCAGTGCAATCAATGTAATTTCCGTGGGACTGGTGTCTGTACGGCCTGATGTTTTTGCGGTACCCTGATGGACTGACGAAGTGGTCTCGAGAGTGCAGGTACAGCTGTGGCTACCATTGCTAAAGCAGACTTCGGGCCAATCTGGGGCCCAGGCCGCAGACTGAAAAACAAACTGCTGTTTATTTAATTTAAGCAACAAGCCAGGTTAAAAAGACTAAAGTGTCAAGGCTGAGGGCAAAAGACAAAATGGTGTTCAGCTCACTATTCCGTGAGGCTTTACTCACCTCAGAGCTGAACTGTCTCCGTCTCTGTGGTCTGTAGACATCAGTAATCACCTCAGCACTGAACTGCCTCCGTCTCTGTGGCCTGCAGATATCAGTAATCACCTCAGCACTGAACTGTCTCCGTGTCTGTGGTCTGTAGACATCAGTAATCACCTCAGCACTGAACTGTCTCCATCTCTGTGGCCTATAGACATCAGGAATCACCTCAGAACTGAACTGTCCCCGTGTCTGTGGCCTGTAGACATCAGTAATCACCTCAGCACTGAACTGTCTCCATCTCTGTGGCCTGTAGACATCAGTAATCACCTCAGCACTGAACCGTCTCCATCTCTGTGGCCTGTAGACATTAGGAATCACCTCAGCACTGAACTGTCTCTGTGACTGTGGCCCGTAGACATCAGTAATCACCTCAGCACTGAACTGTCTCTGTGACTGTGGCCCGTAGACATCACGAGTCACCTCAGCACTGAACTGTCTCCGTGTCTGTGGCCTGTAGACATCAGTAATCACCTCAGCACTGAACTGTCTCTATCTCTGTGGCCTGTAGACATCAGTAATCACCTCAGCACTGAACTGTCTCCGTGTCTGTGGCCTGTAGACAGCAGTAATCACCTCAGCACTGAAATGTCTCCGTCTCTGTGGCCTGTAGACAGCAGTAATCACCTCAGCACCGAATTGTCTCCGTCTCTGTGGCCTGTAGACATCAGTAATCACCTCAGCACTGAACTGTCTCTGTGACTGTGGCCTGCAGCCATTGGCACTCAATTCAGTACTGAACTGTCTCCGCGTCCGTAGACTCAGTTTTGGGGACTCCAGTTCATGTTCTGAGTGTGTTTTATTTTTACTGTTTGCATGATTTGTTTTGGGGTTTTTTTGCATATTTACAGTTTGAAGGAGTGGGGTTTTTGTGAATTCTTTGTTCTGGACTGCCTACAAGAAGATGAATCTCAAGGTTGTATATGGTGTCCATATTTTGACAAGAAATATACTTTGAAATTCAATAACTCAAGTTACCAAGCAATTTCAACCTCTGCCTCTTACAATTTCATACACAACATTGCACTAAGGTTAACAACTGTGCATTCGAGTCATAGAGCACTACAACATAGAAAAAGACCCTTCAGCCCCATTGAGTCCATGCAGAACTATGATTTTGCCTAGTCCCATGGACCTGCACCATTGTACCCTCCTCTGTAGTTGCCTCTTGGTCTTTCACACACCAAGTCACTTGATAGGTGACTCTAGGTGAGCAAGGTGGTGGGTGGGTGGGTGGAGGGGGTGGAATGAAGTAAAAATCTGGGAAGTGATAGGTGGAAGAGAGAAAGGGCTGAAGAAGGAGGAATCTGATAGGAGAGAAGAGTGGACCATGGGAGAAAGGGAAAGAGGAGGGACATCAGAGAGTGGTGATGGGTAACTAAGGAGAGGAGCAGGGATGAGAGGGAAGCCACAAAGGGGAATGTAAGAAGGGGGGGAGGAGAAGAAATGACCAGAAGGGCTTTGGGAAGAACAGGCAGATGCGAGGTAACTATGTAAGTTCATTCCTTATTTCTTACTTAACTTTTGAGAGAATAGCGGATATGTCTACAGAACCAGTGTTCTGCTCTGGATGTCAGACGTGGGATTTATGGGAGACTTCCAGCCTTCCCGATGACCACATCTGCACCAGGTGCATCGATCTGCAGCTCCTTAGGAATTGTGTTAAGGAACAGGAGCTGCAGCTCGATGACCTTCAGCTTGTTTGGGAAAGTGAAGTGGTGATAGACAGGAGCTACAGGGAGGTGGTCAGCCCAAGGCTACAGGAGACAGATAAATGGGTGACAATCCAGAGAGGGAAGGGAGAATGTCAGATAGTGGAGAAAACCCCTCTGGCCGGCCCCCTCAACAATAAGTACTCCATTTTGAGTACTGTTGGAGGGGAACGACCTACCTGGGGGAAGCAACAGTGACCGTGCCTCTGGCACTGAGTCTGGCCCTGTGGCTCGGAAGGGTAGGGAACTGAAGAGGATGGCAGCAGTGATAGGGAACTCTATGGTCAGGGGACAGATAGATGATTCTGTGGATGCAATAGAGAAACACAGATGATAATTTGCCTCCCAGGTGCCAGAGTCCATGATATTTCTGAATGAGTCCACAATATCCTGAAAGGGAGGGTGAGCAGTCAGAAATCATGGTATATATTGGTACCAATGACATAGGTAGAAAAGGGGAGGAGAATACAGGGAATTACGAAGGAAGCTCAGAAGCAGGACCTCAAAGGTAGTAATCTCAACATTGTGACAGGGGGATGGGAACCAGTATGACAGAGCTGAGGATGAGCTAAGAGGTTTACAAGTAGATGATGGGTGTAACATGAATGTAAGGAAGGACAGGCCAGTAACTGGGAATCATGCAGACAGAGCAAAGACTTAAATTGTACCACAGATGCAATATTCAAAAGGGGAAAGATTGCTAGACTGAAGGTGCTGTATTTAAATGCGCATAGCATTCAGAATAAGGTGGGCAAACTCGTGGTGTAATTAGAGATTGGTCGGTATGACATTGCGGGCATCACTGAGTTGTGGCTGAAAGAAGGCCATAGTTGGCAGCTTAATGTCAAAGGATATACTTTGTAACGAAAGGACAGTCAGGAAGGCATAGGCGGTGGTGTGGCTCTGTTGGTGAGAGATGGAATTACATCCTTAGAAAGAGGTGACATAGGGTCGGAGAATGTTGAATCTTTGTGGATGGAATCAAGAAACTGTAAGGGTGAAAAAAAACATTAGGGAATCACATATAGGCTTCCAAATAGTAGTCAAGATTTGGGGCTGAGTTTGCAAAGGGATGTGGAAAAACATGTAAAAAGGTTAATATTACAATTGTAATGGGGGACTTCAATATGGAAGGGCATTGGGAAAATCAGGTTGGTGTCAGATTGTAAGGGAGGGAATTTGTTGAATGCCTACGAGATACTTTTTAGAGCAGCTTCTTCTTGTGCCTACTCCATAGAACATTACAGCACAGAAACAGGCCTTTTGGCCCTTCTTGGCTGTGCAGAACCATTTTTCTGCCTAGTCCCACTGACCTACAGCTGGGCCATATCCCTCCAAACCCCTCTCATCCATATACCTGTCCAAGTTTTTCTTAAATGTCTAAAGTGAGCCCGCATTTACCACTTCATCTGGCAGCTCATTCCACAATCCCACCACTCTCTGTGGGAAAAGACCCTCCCCCATGTTCCCTTTAAACTTTTCCCCCTTCACCCTTAACCTATGACCTCTGGGTTTTTTCTTCCTTGGCCTCAGTGGAAAAAGCCTGCTTGCATTCACTCTATCTATACCCATCATAATTTTATACACCTCTATCAAATCACCCCTCATTCTCCTATGCTCCAGGGAATAAAGTCCTAACTTATTCAACCTTTTTCTGTATCTCAAGTCCCGGCAACATCCTTGTAAACCTTCTCTGCACTCTTTCAACCTTATTAATATCCTTCCTGTAATTAGGTGACCAAAACTGCACACAATACTCCAAATTCGGTCTCACCAATGTCTTATACAACCTCACCATTACATTCCAACTCTTATATACTCAATACTTTGATTTATAAAGGCCAATGTACCAAAAGCTCTCTTTACGACCCTATCCACCTATGACACCACCTTTAGGGAATTATGTATCTGTACTCCCAGATCCCCCTGTTCTACTGCACTCCTCAGTGTCCTACCATTTACCTTGTATGTTCTACCTTGCTTTGACCTTCTGAAGTGCAATACCTCACCCTTGTCTGCATTAAACTCCATCTGCCATTTTTCAGCCCATTCCTCCAACTGGTCCAAATCCCTCTGCAAGCTTTGAAAACCTTCCTCACTGTCCACTACACCTCCAATCTCTGCAGCATCAGCAAATTTGCTGATCCAATTTGCCACATTATCATCCAGATCATTGATATAGATGACAAATTACAATGGACCCAGCACTGATCCCTGTGCCACTTCACTTTTCACAGGCCTCCACTTAGAGAAGCAATCCTCCACTACCTCTCTCTGGCTTCTTCCATTGAGCCAATGTCTAATCCAATTTACTACCTCTCCATGTATACCTAGCGACTGAATCTTCCTAACTAACCTCCCATGTGGGACCTTGTCAAAGGTTTTACTGAAGTCCATGTATACAACATCCACTGCCTTCCCTTCATCCACTTTCCTGGTAACTTCCTCGAAAAACTCTAATAGATTGGTTAAACATTCGCTTGTCGAATGAATGCATTTCTACACTAATGGCTAGAAGATCTATTTTGTTGAATTGGAAGGAAATTAATCCTCCTACTGTATTTCATTGGTTTTCTCAAACTATGTTATGTTTGAATTTAGAAAAAATTAGAAGTGGTGTATTTGACACTTCTACTAAATTTGAAAAGATATGGAGACCATTTATTCAATATTTTCATATGATGTAATATGACCCTGTTCCAAGCCTATTTGATTTTCCAATTTTGTTTTCATATATGTCGAGAGGATCGGAGTTGATGACACTGATGATTTTGTATTTTTGTGAGATAGTATAAACAGCCCTTTTTTTCTTTATTTTTTCTTTTTTTTTGTTTTTTTCTTCTATTAGTTATTAGATTTTAGATTAGTTTTTTTAGCATAATAATTTTTTTTGTTTTCTTTTTCTTTTTTCTTTTTTTTATTCTATATTATGATATACCTAGGTTTGCCTTGTTTACTTGTATATTGTATCATTTATGATGTGGGAAAAGTCATTTATACTGTAATCATTGTTTTTGTATTCTTTTATAGTTAGTTGAAATATGTACGTTTGTAATCCCATTATCTATGTACCAATTTTATTTTGTTGTTATTAATAATGATAATAAAAAGATAGAAAAAGAAAAGAAAGATTGGTTAAACATGACCTACCACACACAAAGCCATGCTGACTTTTTCTAATATCTCCCTGTCTATCCAAGTACTTGTAGATCCTATCTATTAGTATTCTTTCCAATAATTTACCTACTACCGATGTCAAACTACCAGCCTATAATTTCCCAGCTTACTTTTTCAGCCTTTTTTAAACAACAGAACTACATGAGCTATCCTCCAATCTTCCGGTACCTGACCCCTGGATATCGACATTTTAAATATTTCTGCCAGGGCCCCTGCAATTTCAACACTAGTCTCCTTCAAGGTCTGAGGGAATACCCTGTCAGGTCCTGGGGATTTATCTACTCTGATTTCCCTCAAGACAGCAAGCACCTCCTCCCTCTTTAATATGTATAAGTTCCATGACCTCCCTACTTGTTTCCATAGACTCCATTCCAGTTTCCTTAGTAAATACAGATGCAAAAAACCCATTTAATATCGCTCCCATTTCTTTTGGTTCCATACATAGCCAACCATTCTGATCTTCAAGAGGACCAATTTTATCCCTTACTATCCTTTTGCTCTTAACATATCTGTAGAAGCTCTTGGGATTATCCTTCAACCTGATTGCCAAAGCAACCTCATGTCTTCTTTTAGCCCTCCAGATTTCCTTTTTAAGTATTTTCTTACTCTTTTTATACTCCTCAAGCATCTTATTTCCTCCCTGTTGCCTAAACATGTTATACATCTCTCTCTTCTCCTTTATCAGAGTTCCAATATCCCTTGAGAACCAAGGTTCCTTATTCTTATTCATTTTGCCTTTAACCCTGACATACAAACTCTCAATATTTCTCCTTTGAAGGCCTCCCACTTACCAATCACATCCTTCCCAGAGAACAACCTGTCCCAATCTATGCTTTTTAGATCCTTTCTCATTTCTTCAAAATTTGGCCTTTTTCCAGTTTAGAACTTCAACCCAAGGACCATATCTATCATTATCCATGATTAAGTTGAAATGAATGGCGCTATGATCACTGGAACCAGTGCTCTCCTACACACACTTACGTCACCTGCCCTAACTCATTTCCTAATAGGAGATCTAATATTGCATCCTCACTAGTTGGTACATCTATATATTGATTTAGAAAACTTTCCTGAACACATTTTACAAACTCTAACCCATCTAGACCTTTAACAGTATGAAATTCCCAATCAATGTGTGGAAAATTAAAATCCCCTACAATCACAACTTTCTGTCTCCTGCAGTTGTGTGCTATCTCTCTGCAGATTTGCTCCTCCAATTCACGCTGACTATTGGGTGGTCTATAATACGACCCTATTACTGTGATCATAACTTTCCTGTTTCTCAGCTCCACCCATATGGCCTCAGTAGACAAGCCCTCTAATCTGTCCTGCCAAAGCACTGCTGTAATATTTTCCTTGACTAGCAAAGCCACCCCGCCCCCACCCTTCATCCCTCTGCCTCTATCACATCTGAAACATCGGAACCCTGGAACATTGAGCTGCCAGTCCTGCTCCTCCTGTAGCCAAGTTTCAGTAATGGTTATGATGTCATAATTCCACGTGTCAATCCAGGCCCTCAGCCCGTCTGCCTTTCCCACAATACTCCTCACATTGAAATAGACAGAAAATTATTACCACCACACACAACCCTTCTATTTGTGACTTTGCATGAACTACTAACATCATTTATTTTTACCCCCATCCACTACCTACTCTGGCACTCTGGTTCCCATCCCCCTGCAAATCTAGTTTAAACCCTCCCCAATAACACTAGCAAACCTCCCTGCAAGTATATTGGTCCCCTTGTAGTTCAGGTGTAACCCGTCTCTCTTATACAGGTCCCACCTGTCCCAGACGAGGTCCCAATGATCTAGAAATCTGAAACCCTGCCCCCTACACCAGTTTCTCAGCCACTTGTTCATCTGCCAGAGCATCCTACTCTTACCCTCACTGGCACGTGGCACAGGCAGCAATCCGGAGATTACTACCCTCGAGGTCCTGTTTTTCAACTTCCTACCAAGCTCTCTATACTCACTCTTCAGGACCTCCTGACTCTTTCTACCTATGTCATTGGTACCGATGTGTACCACAACATCTGGCTGATCACCCTCCCACTTCAGAATGCTGTGCACGCGATCAGAGACATCCCTGACCCTGGAACCCGGGAGACAGCAAACCATCCAGGAGTCTCTGTCATGACCACAGAATCTCCTGTCTGCACCCCTGACTATGGAGTCCCCTATCACTACCTGTGGTGAACTACATACACCTGTCTGGACACGCGCCCCCCCCCCCCCCCCACTGACTGCTCCTGTGGCTCCTCCCACTGACCGTTGCTCCTCCCACGGACCCCGGTATAAAGGTGATTGGAGGCACAGCCCCGGCCTCAGTCTCCGGGATGTAGTGTGGTGGTCAATTGCTGCTTGTTCTTTCTTCCAGCCAATAAAAGCCTATATCTCGCCTCACATCTCCAAGAGTTATTGATGGCGCATCAATTTTATTGGCTGGAAGTTTTAAAACATGGAAAGTATTTTACGTCCGGAAAAATTAGACTTGGACCCCCAAGCTCCAGAAGCAGTTCTTGCCTTTGAACAATCACCACTGGCACCTGTGGAATCACAGCCGGTGCTATGTAGATCGCAGCGACAGATTCAACCACCTGATAGACTTAACCTGTAAATATACTTGTCAGAAACTTCACCCCATGGGGACTCTCTTTTAAAACAAAGGGGGGGTGAATGTGGTGAACTACATATACCTGTCTGGACACGCCCTCTGCTGACTGCTCCTGTGGCTCCTCCCACGGACCCCTGTATAAAGGCGATTGGAGACACAGCCCCGGCCTCAGTCTCCGGGATGTAGTGTGGTGGTCAATTGCTGCTTGTTCTTTCTTCCAGCCAATAAAAGCCTATATCTCACCTCACATCTCCCAGAGTTATTGATGGTGCATCACCACCGCTCTCCTCTTCTTCCTCCCTCCCTTCTGCACTGCAGAATCAGACTCAGTGCCAGAGATCCGGCTGCCACAGCTTGTCCCAGGTAAGCCATCCCGCCCCCCCCCCCCACCAACAGTATCCAAATCAGTATACCTGTTTTGGAGGGGAAAGGCTGTCTGAGATTGGGTGATGTGTAATAACCCAGATCTTATCAGGGAACTTAATGTAAAGGAACCGTTAGGAGGCAGTGATCATAATGTGATTGAATCCATACTGCAATTTGAGAGGGAGAAACATAAGTCACAAGTGTCAGTATCACAATGGAATAAAGGGAATTACAGAGACATGAGAGAGGAGCTTGCCCAGGTGGATGGGAGGAGGATACTGGTGGGGATGAGCTAAGAGGAGATATGGCTGAAGTTGCTGGGAATAGTTCACAAGGTGAAGGATAGATTTGTTCCACACAAGAAGTTGTTTTCAAATGGCAAGGGTAGCAACCGTGGGGGACAAGGGATGTTAAGGACCGCATGAAAGCCAAGGAAAGGCATATAAGGTAGTGAAGGAGAGGCAGTGGATGTCATTTATTTGGATCTTCAGAAGGCATATGATAAGGTGCCACTTATGAGGCTGCTTAACAAGATAAAATCCTATGGCATTACGGGAAAGATACTGGCATGGATAGAGGAATGGCTGACATGCAGCCAGGCAGCGAGTGGGAATAATGGGGGCTTTTCTGGTTGGTTGCTACCAGTGACTACTGGTATTTCTCAGGGGTCAGTATTGGGACCGCTTCTCACATTGTTTGTCAATGATTTGAATAATGGAATTGATGGCTTTATGGCTAAGTTTGTGGATAATACAAAGATCGGTGGAGGGGTAGGTAGTACTGAGGAAGCAAAGCAATTGCAGCAGGACTTAGACAAATTGGAAGAATGGTCCAAAAAATTGGCAGCCGGAATACAGTGTTGGGAAATGTATGATAATGTATTTTGGTAAAAGAACATCCAGGTGGTCTTTTGCAAACTTGAAATTTGCAGAAATGTTTTTTTTGGAGAGGGAACAGTGGTTTCCTCCATGGTGTCCTTCTATGAACACCATTCTTGCTCAGTGTTTTTCTCATAGCAGACACATGAACAGAGACTTTAGCAAGTTCCAGAGATTTCTGCAGGTCTTTTGCTGTTACCCTTGGGTTCTTTTTCACCAACATTGCACGTTGTGCTCTTGGTGTGATCTTTGCAGGATGCCCACTCCTAGGGAGAGTAGCAACAGTACGGAGTTTCCTCCATTTGTAGACAATTACTCTTACTGTGACCAATGAACACTCAGCTCCTTAGAAACGCTTTAGATGCACTTTACTTTGTTTATTTATGTGTAATTTTATTCTTACTTTCCTAAGTTATTGTGTGTTAGGTGTATGTGATGTGGACTACTCTGCTTTACACCCTGGTCCAGAGAAACTATCTCATTTGACTGTACACATCTACATAGTTAACAATAAACTTGACTTGAAATGGGAGATCCTGCCTCTTAACTTTCTGTTGTAAGCAAATCCAAAGAAGACCAAAGTCTAAGATCGAAGTCTATCACTTGCATATTGAAACATACAGTGAAATGCATCTTTTGCATCAACCAAGGTTGTAGTGTGGGCAGCCCACAATTGTTGCCACACATTCCAGCATCAACATAGCATGTTATAACATACATAGCAAGTCATTCTTACCCTGGGCCGATAGGCTCTCTAATGAGTCAACCTACAGCTGGGGAGGTGATGACCCTCTCCTGTTAGAATGTTTGAGGTAAATTATCTTCAATCTTTCTACTACTCTTCTAATATTTGTATATCTCTGTACTTGTAATGCTACCGTGACACTGTAATTTCCTTTGGGATCCAAAAAGTATTTTATACTTTATTATTTATAAAGTATTTATTATTTATTAAGTATCTATGTCATACAGTGGTGCTAGGAAGTCTGTGAAACCTATAGAAATTTCTCTGTTTCTGCATAACTATCACATAAAATGCGAAGATCTTCACATAAGTCTTAAAACTAGATAAAGAGAACCCAATTAAATAAGTAAAACAAAAAATGTCATACTTGTTCATTTAGTTATTGAGAAATAATGCTTTCTACAAAAGCTATTTGGAATCAGGTGTTCCAATCAATGAGATGAGATTGGAGGAGTGGGCTGTAGAGATGCCCGGCCCTATAAAAAAGACACACAAAGTCAGGTTACTGACAGAGCCTGTTCATCTCAAGAAAGACCTCTTTATGTGCACCATTTCTCGATCTAAACAACTTTCAGAGGACCTTAGAAGAAGAATTTTAGAGAAAATTCATGAAACTAGAAAAGGATACAGACAGACATACTTTATTGATCCCGAGAGAAATTGGGTTTCGTTACAGCCACACCAACCAAGAATAGTGGAGAAAGATAGCAATATAAAACCATAAATAATTAAATAATAATAAGTTAATCACGCCAAGTGGAAATAAGTCCAGGACCAGCCTATTGGCTCAGAGTGTCTGACACTCTGAGGGAGGAGTTGTAAAGTTTGATGGCCACGGGTAGGAATGACTTCCTATGACGCTCAGTGTTACAAAAAAAATACAAAAGCATTTCTAAAGCCCTGAGTGTTCATTGTTCACAGTTAAGAGAGATTGTCTAGAAATGGAGGAAACTCTGTACTGTTGCTACTCCCCCTAGGAGTGGGCATCCTGCAAAGATCACACTAAGAGCACAACGTGCAATGTTGGTGAAAAAGATTCCAAGGGTAACAGCACAAGACCTGTAGGAATCTCTAGAACTTGCTAAAGTCTCTGTTCAGGTGTCCACTATAAAAAAAACACTGAGCAAGAACGGTGTTCATGGAAAGACACCACAGAGGAAACCACAGCTCTCCAAAAAAAAAATTGCTCCACATCTCAAGTTTGCAAAAGACCACCTGGATGTTCTACAATGCTTCTGGGACAATGTTCTGTGGACAGATGAGACAAAAGCTGAACTCGCTGGTAGAAATGCACATTACTATGTTTGGAGGGAAAAGGGCTCAGCACACCAACACCAGAACCTCATCCCAACTGTGAAGCATGGTGGAAGGAGCATCATGGTCTTGGACTACTTTGCTGCTTCAGGGACTGGACAGCTGGCAATTGTTGAGGGAAAATTGAATTCAAAATTGTCTCAAGACATTTTACAGGACAATGCCAGAGTTGTTGGATAATGTAACAAGACAATGACTTGTAAGACAAGAGTAAATCAAAAACAAAATGGTTTAAAAAGAAGAAAATTCATGTTTTGGAATGGCCAAGTCAAAGTCCTGACCTTAATCCTATAGAAATATTTTGGAAGGACCTTTCACAAGCAGTTCATGTAAGGAAGCCAACCAACATCCCAGAGTTAAAGCAGTTTTGTCAGGAGGAATGGCCTAAAATTCCTCCAAGCCGATGTGCAGGACTGATCAACAGTTACCTGAAGTGTTTGGTTGAAGTTAGTGCTGTACGGGGGGTAGTGTCACACTAGTTACTGAAAGCAAAATGTATTATTGGATAATTTTTCTCAATAAATAAATGAACAAGGATAATGTTTTTTGTGTTATTTATTTAATTGGGTTCTCTTTATCTGGTTTTAGGACTTCCAAGAACTGATCACATTTTAGGTCATATTTATGCAGAAATTGAGAAAATTCTACAGGGTTCACAAACTTTCTAGCACCACTGTATCTAAATCAAGGTCGTCATAAATTTACAATGACTTATTCTGAATGAACGTACTTACCTCCATAATTGGACTTGAGGCCAGGACCTTCTCCTCGACATTTGTTTCGCTGGCTGAGCCACCCACAGTCGCAAAGTAGCGCATGGCGTACTTGGCAGACACTGTCTTTCCAGCTCCAGACTCACCGCTCACAATGATCGATTGGTTCTTCTCATCTCTGAGGCAGAAAAAAAAAGACATTTACAACTTAAGTCTGTGCCACTCCATTAGAAAACAGTGCACCTCAACTCTCCACTCTCAGTCCTGGTGCAGGGTTCAAAGCACATTTATGTCACTGTATACAACCCAGAGATTCATTTTCCTCCAGGCATTCACAGTAGAAAAAATGCAAAACAATAGAATCGAAAAGCTGCACACATACAAAGCCTGACAAACAGCCAATGTGCAAAAGAAGATAAACTGAAGAAATACAGAAAGACAAATAATAAAAAATAATATATAAATAAGATTCAAGTTTAAAGACTATTTAATGTCATTTCCAGTATACAAGTGTAAAGGAGAAAAAAGTAATTGCTATTCCAGATCCAAATCAGCACAAAAAACACAATGTAAGGTACACAATAATTTTAAGAACACAATAAATATAAACACATAAGATAGCTTTTACACAGACTGATTGTACGTCCATAAAGTGACACCAGGCACAAGGGTATCTGTAGATAAGGTGACTGACAGGAAATGATAAAGTGGTGGTGGTTGGGGGTGTGGAGGGGTGGGTTAGTGGATGGAGGTGTTGATCAGCCTCACTGCTTGGGGAAAGTAACTGTTTTTGTGTCTGGTGGTCCTGGAGTGGATGTTATGTAGCCTCCTCCCTGATGGGAGTGGGACAAACAGTCCATGAGCAGGGTGGGTGGAATCCTTCATGATGTTACTGGCCCTTTTCTGGCACCTTTCTGTTTTTATGTTCTTGACGATGGGTAGACTTGTGCTGGTGATGCATTGGGTGGTTTTTCGAGTGAGTGGAGGTGTTGATTAGCCCTACTATAGGAAAGCAAATATTAACATTGAGAACATGAGTAGTGGAGTCATTAAAAGTGAGTCCATAGGTTGTGGAATCAGTTCAGAGTAGAGGTGAGTGAAGTTATCCATGATGGCTCAGGAGCTGGATGGTTGAATGGCGATAACTGTTCCTGAACCTGGTAGTGAGGGGCTTGAGGCTCCAGTACCTCTTTCCCAATGGTTCACCCCATGACACCTTCAACTGCCTATTCGTACAGGTACTTTACTAAGATTAAAGAGCTTTATTTGCCAATGTACATCGAAACATAGTGAAATGTGCTGATTGTGTCAAACTAAGTCAGTGAGGATTGTTCTGGGGCAGCCCACAAGTGACACCATGCTTCTGTCACCAGCATCACATTCCCACAATTTACTAACCTTAACCCTATCTGAGCTGACCAGTTCTATTTCAGATTGCTAGCATTTTTATTGTTGCCAGCTGTTCTTTGAGACGATTTATTTATTTACTTAGAGACATGGCACTGTAACAAACCCCTTCCTACCCAACGAGCCCATGCTGTGCAGTTACATCCACATGACCAGTGAACCCACATGTGCCCGGGAGGAAGCCAGCACAGCTGGAGGATCCCCATGCGTTGCCGTGGAGACCGCACCGTCTCCTTACAGACAACGGTGGGAATTGAATGCTGACCACTGGCACTGCTTAACGCTAATCGTTAGGCCACCATGACTCCTTATATTAAGCACTCTTACCTCCATCAGTGGAGGACATTATCATTGAACACATCTACCAAAGAACAGCCTTCCATTTCAAACACAAGAGATTCTGCAGGTCCTGGGAAATCTTGAGTAACACACACAAAATGTTGAAGGAACTCAGCCAGTCCAGCAGCATGTATGTGGGAAGAGCAAACCAGAACCCACCATCCCTGGAACTTCCTTCATATTGGACAATTCTCTCAATCTTTGTGATATATAGGAAAGTTGAAAAGGGGAATCCAGGGAACAGTGGATCTGTCGAGGAGACTTGGTGTGTAATTGAACACTCTCGCAAATTTCTACAGATGTACCGTGGCGAGCATTCTAACTGGTTGCATCACCGTCTGGTGTGGGAGGGGCCACTGCACAGGATCAGAAAGAGCTGCAGAGGGTTGCAAACTCAACCAGCTCCATCCTGGGCACTACTCTCCCCAGCATCCCGGGCACCTTCAAAAGGTGATGCCTCAAACAAGTGGAACCCATCACCCAGGACACGCCCTCCAGGAAGGAGGTGCAGGAGCCTGAAGACACACAATTAATGTTTCAGGAACTGCCTCTTCCTCTCCACCATCAGATTTCTGAATGGACAATGTACATTAGTTCAATTTTTTGCTCTCTTTTTACACTACATATGTAATTTAATCTTCTATAATATTTTCCATTGTAATTTAGAGTTTTATTATTATATATTGCAATGCACTGCTGCTGCAAAACGAACTCTGACATTAAGCCTGGCTCTGATAATGCTGGACCTTGCGGCAGGTCAGACGATAACCTGCTGGTCTGATACCAATTGTAACGACTGGTCATACGTGATTGCTGAATGAAGCCCTCCGGATTGGAACGTGTCAAGTCAGAAGGCACAACTCAGAGGGGGGATGGGCAGGCTGGAGGGGGAGGGGCATGCCTCAGTGGGGATGGGGGTCACCTCAGAGGGGTGGGGCACGCATCAGAGAGGGAGGGGCATGTGTCAGAGATGGGGCATGCCTCAGTGGGGGACGGTCTCTCATCAGTGGGGGAGGGGCATGTCTCACAGGGGCAGGGGTAAATC
Organism: Hypanus sabinus; assembly: GCF_030144855.1. Lineage (NCBI taxonomy): Eukaryota > Metazoa > Chordata > Chondrichthyes > Myliobatiformes > Dasyatidae > Hypanus > Hypanus sabinus. Next base: position 102,878,936 of record NC_082719.1, on the reverse strand, counting down.
TGAGAGATGGAGGCACACCTTAATGGGGGAGGGGCATGCTTTGGTGTGGGGGGTTATGCCTAAGAGTCAGGGGTATGCCTAAGTGTGGGGGGCATGCCTTAGAGGGGTAGGGGCATATCTTGGGGGGGCACATTTCAGTGCAGTAGGGACATGTGTCAGAGGGGAGAGTAGAAGGGCACAACCAATAGATAATTCGGTAAGAATGGGAGAGGGCTGGACGAATCAAATGACAGGCAGCCCGAGCTGACCCATTGTGCATTTCTATGATATTTAGCATTTATTAAGGAATTTGTCTTTCCTTATCACACAACATTTTGCATAAATGGAAATACCTTCTCTCCAGGCAACACAATAGTATGCACACAGACTCAAATTCAAGTACAAGCTCAGTTTCCTATCATTCATCTGTACAGCTGTATACAGCTAAACAAAACACAACTCACACAAATAACAAATAAGGCAATTTTAACATAAGGCCATAAGATGTAGGAGCAGAATTAGGCCATTTGGCCCATCGAGTCTGCTCTGCCATTTCATCATGGCTCCATTTTTCCTCTTTCAACCCCAATCTCCTACCTTCTCCCCGTATCCCTTCATGCTCCTTCCAATCAAGAATCTATCAACCTTTGCCGTAAATATACATAAAGACTTGGCCTCCACAGCTGCCTATGACAATGAATTCCACAGATTCATCACCCTATGGCTAAAGAAATTCCTCCTTAACTCTGTTCTAAAAGGATACCCCTCTATTCTGAGGCTGTGTCTTCTGGTCTTAGACCCTGTCACTATAGGAAACATACTCTCCACATCCACTCTGTCAAGGCCTTCCATCATTCACTAGTTTTCAAGGAGGCTACCCTTCATTCTTCTAAATTCTAATGAATACAGGCCCAGAGTTATCAAACGCTCTTCATATGACAAACTATTCAATCCTGTAATAATTTTCATGAATCTTGTCCGATTTCAGCACCTCCTTTCTATGATAAGGGGCCCAAAACTGTTCACAACCCTCCAAGTGAGGCCTCACCAGAGCTTTATAAAGTCTCAACATTACATCCTTGCATTTATATTCTAATCCTCTTGAAATGAATGTGAACATTGCATTTGCCTTCCTCACCACAGACTCGACCTGCAAATTAACCTTCAGGGAATCCTGCACAAGGACTCCCAAGTCCCTTTGCATCTCAGTTTTTTGTGTTTTTTCTCCATTTATAAAATAGTCAACTCTTTCACTTCTTCGACCAAAGTGCATGACCATACACTTCCTGACACTGTATTCTAGAAGCCATTTCTTTGCCCATTCTCCTAATCTGTCCAAGTCCTTCTGTAGCCTCTATACTTCCTCAAAACTATCTCCCCCTCCACCCATTTGTATATCACCTGCAAACTTCTCAACAAAGCCATCAATTCCATCATCCAAATCACTGACATATAAAAATAATCAGTCTCAACACAGACCCCTGTGTCACCACTAGTCTCCGGCAGCCAACCAGAAAAGGTTCCCTTTATTCCCACTCTTTGCCACCTGCGAGTCAGCCTCTGCTTTAACCATGCTGGAATCTTTCCTGTAATACCCTGGGCTCATAACACACTAAGCAGTCTCAGGTGTGGCAATCAAATCACAAACAAGAGAAAATCTGCAGATGCTGAAAATCCAAGCAACAGACACAAAATGCTGGAGGAACTCAGCAGGTCAGGCAGTATTTATGGAAGAAAGTACAGTCGACGTTTTGGGCCAAGGCCCTTTGGCAGGACTGGAGAAAAAATGCTGAGGAGTAGATTTAAAAGGTGGAGGGAGGGGTGAGGGGTGAGAGAAACTCCAGGGCGATGGGTGAAACTTGGAGGGGGAGGGATGATCTACATCGGGTCTCACCGATATACAGGAGACCACACCAGGAGTACCAAGCACAGTAAACGACCCCAACAGGCTCAGAGGTGAAGTTTTACCTCACCAGGAAGGATTGTTTGGGGCCCTGAACGGTAATGAGGGAGGAGGTGTAAGGGCAGGTGTAGTACTTGTTCTGCTTGCAAGGATAAGCGCCAGGAGGGAGATCAGTGGGAGGGATGAATGGACAAGTGAGTCGCGTAGGGAGCAATCCCTGCAGAAAGCTGAGGGGAGGGAAGGACATGGTTGGTGGTGGGATCCCGTTGGAGGTGGTGGAAATTTCAGAGAATTATGTGCTAGATGTGGAGGCTGGTGGGGTGGTAGATGAGGACAAAAGGAACCCTATCCCTGGTAGGATGGAGGGAGGATGGGGTGAGGGCAGATGTGCGCGAAATGGAAGAGATGCGGTTGAGGGCAGCATTGATGGGGGAGGAAGGGAAGCCCCTTTCTTTGAAAAAGGAGGACATCTGTGAGTCTGTTGGGGTCATTTAGGTGCTCGGTGTTCCTGGTGTAGCCTCCTGTATATCAGTGAGACCTGACGTAGATTGGAAGATTGCTTCGTCGAGCATCTACTCTCCATCTGCCAGAACAAACAGGATCTCTAAGTGGCCACCCATTATAATTCCACTTCCCATACCCATACGTCCATCCACGGCCTCCTCCACTGTCATGATGAGGCCATACACAGGTTGGAGGAACAACACCTTATATTCCGTTTGGGTAGCCTCCAACCTGATGGTGTGAATACTGATTTCTCAAACTTCTGGTAATGCCCCCCACCACTTGCCCCTTTCTCCATTTCCCATCCCCTTTTCCCTCTCTCACCGTATCTCCTTGCTCACTCATCGCCTCCCTCTGGTGCTCCTTTCCCTTTTTTCTTTCTTCCATGGCCTTCTGTTTTTTTCATCAGTCAACTTCCCAGCTCTTTACTTCATCCCTCTTCCTCTAGGTTTCACCTGTCACCTGGTTTTTCTCTCTTCCCTCCCAAACCTTTTAAATCAGCCTATTTTTCTCCAGTCCTGCCGAAGGATTTGGCCGGAAACATCGACAGTACCTTTTTCCATAGATGCTACCTGGTCTGCTGAGTTCCTCCAGCATTTTGTGTGTGTTGCTTATGTGTGGCACCTTCTCAAAGGTCTTCCAAAAATCCAAATATGCAATGTCAATTGATTCTCCTTTGTCTATCCTGCTTGTTATTTCTTCAAAGAATTCCAACAGATTTGTCAGGTAAGATTTTCCCTTGAGGGAACCATGCTGACTATGGCCTAGCTCATCATGCTCCAAGTAACCTGAAACCACATCCTGAACAATTGACTCCAAAATCTTCCCAACCACTGAAGTCAGACAAACTGGCCTACAGTCTCTTCTGCTTCTCTCCCTTCTCCAAGAGTAGAGTCACATCTGCAATTTTCCTGTCTTCCAGAATCATTCCAGAATCCATAGATTCTTGAAAGATCATTACTAATGCCTCCACAATCTCTTCAGCCACCTCTTTCAGAACCCTGGGGTGTAGACCATCTGGTCCAAGTGACTTATCTACCTTTAGACCTTTCAGTTTCCCAAGAACTTTCTCTCTAGTAATGGGAACTTCACACACTTCATGCTCTCTGACACCTGGAACTTCCACCATTCTGCTAGTGTCTTCCACAGTGAAGACTGTTGCAAAATACATTTATTCAGTTCACCACCATTTTGTTGTCCCCCATGACTACTCTCCAACATCACTTTCCAGCAGTCCAATATCCACTCTCGTCTCTCTTTTACACCTCATGTACCTGAAGAAACTTTTGGTATCCTCCAAAATGTTATTAGCTAGCTTACTTTCGTATTCCATCTTTACCTTCTTAATGACTCTTTAAGTTGCCTTCCATTGGTTTTTAAAAGCTTACTACAAATAAAGTAACAAATAATAAGGTGTATCTTGCGATTATAAGGAAGGTGTAAAGGACGAACAATTACACCATTAGTTGGAGCTGGAGAGGCTGCTGAGAGTGGATGTGTCACATGTTACCTTATAAAATGAGTGATTACTTTTGTAACCACAAAACACAAAACCCTGATAATTGATATCTCAATCACAGTACATCAGAATCAGAATCAGAATCAGACTTTAATCGCCAAGTACCTGGGCACATACAAGGAATTTACTTCCGGCAGATGTTGTCTCTCTGCTCATAACAATAATAATGATAAATATAAATGAAAATATAGATTACACATACAAGTAGTGCAATCCAAGTAATAGTTAGCCGACAGTTAACTGGCAGTTATATCCCAAAAAGAATCACTTTCAGTCATACTGCACTCTAAATCCATTACTTTCAGTGTTCTTGCAAAGGCTAGAGAGAGTGCAGATCAAGTCTGTGTCATTCCACCACGGCTGATTTACTATCCCTCTCAACTCCATTCTCCTGCCTTCTCCCCGTAACCTTTGATATCCTGACTAATCAATAACATATCAACCTGTTTTAAATATACCTAATAACTTGCTCTCCACAGCCGTCTGTGACAACGAATTCCACAGATCCACCACCCTCTGACAAGAGACGTTCCTCCTCATCTCTTTCCCAAAGGGACATCCTTGTATTCTGAGGCCTTTTAGCAACAAAGCTGATTTCTAGCAGGAAGAGTTTGATGACTCCCTGTGTACCTCACAACCAATCGCTCCCATCCTTCTCCACATCACTGCCAATCCTGGAGTGTCATGTCGCCATCTCCTGCCGAGTATCTTGTTTCCTCTGGTTTCATTATTACTTTAGGTTGTCATATCCATGGGGGGAGGGGGTCTGAAGTGAGTGCAGATAGCCTCAGGCCACAAGAAAGAGTCAGGCTACGTCCACACTACACTGGATAAATCCGAAACCGAAGCTTTTTCTCTTCGTTTTTACCCTTCATCCACACTAAAACGGTGTTTTCATCCCCCGAAACTGGAGATTTTCAGTAACGCTCTCCAGGGTGTGTAATTTTGAAAACACCGCTTGGGCAGATCAGTGTGGATGAGGTAACCAGAAAAATCAGAAAACGCTGTCATGACGTGCCACACCAGATTGTGACGGGAGCACACCATTTCATTGTTTTCTTGAATGCAACCTAACAATTTCAGAACAGATGGCAACCAGACTGAAGCCAGAAGAGTTAGAAATGTAGTCACTAAAAACTTTGACCCATAACTTACTGAATAAATAAGTATACTCACTTTGCCCTGTTTTCTGTCCTTGCTGGTATGAAGGTAGTGTCCCTATTTATGCAAGTACTTCTCTGACAATAGATGTGTAAAAGCCTAATGTAACATTGTATGGAAATACAAGATAATACTGATGCAGGCATGTTTTATACATTTAACAACCGGATTTATTAATGCAACAGAGTTGGTCAGTTTTTCAATGTTCGTCATCAGCCGGGTCATACTGTCCATGAACTCCCTGACGTTTGCCTCCATACGCTCCAGTATTTGTTTTTTTTTGTTCACTGTTAAGTCCTCCTGCACGAGAGCCAACAGCTGTCCATTATTTAAGTTTTTCTAGTCTGTAACTGAACAAACACGCACCGTCTTTCACAGCGAGATTCAACACCAAACATGTCGCTTGTTTTCGGTAGATGTGTCCTGCACATGCGCAGTAGGAGGAGATTCGCCAAAATATTCATTTTAACGTGGACAGAGATATTTTTAAAACGTATAGTGTGGACGCCTGTCATTTTTACGCAAAACCAGCGTTTTCAAAATTATCTGGTCTAGTGTGGACGTAGCATCAGTTCAGTGCTGGGGTAATGCACCATCAATAAATCACTCTGAGACGTAAAGGCGAGATAAAGGTGATGGTCTCTGGTCTCAAATACAGTCAGTTCAGTGCTGGGGTGATGCACCATCAATAACTCACTCTGAGATGTAAAGGTGAGATATCGGCTTTTATTGACTGGAAGAAGGAACAAGCAGTGAGTGACCACCATACTACATCCTGGAGACTGAAAGGCCGGGCTCAGGCCTCGATCACTTTTATACAGGGGTCTGTGGGAGGAGCCACAGGAGCAGTCAGCAGGGGGCATGTCCAGACAGGTATATGTAGTTCACCACATGGGGTGATGTCTCCAGTCTCAGCTGCAGAACTGGTTCAACACTGGGGTGAGTGCCAATAGCCTCAGGGTGCAGCTACAGAACCAGTTCAGCGCTGGGGCGAGTGCTGATGACTGCGGGCCACAGCAACGGAGTCAATTCAGCACGAGGCAAATAAAGCCTCACAGACTAGTGAACTGAACCCTAACAAACATTCATTTCGAGATTCAGACACGAAGTACATTGTCTGTATTGGGGCAGGGGGGCAGAATGCAAAGGGAAGATATAATAATGCACTTGATACACAGCAGTACCTTAAGCAGATGAAACAACAAAAGTGGACAAAAAAAAGTACTTGTTCATTTCAAAGGTATTGAAAGCTGTTTTATTTTCTGATGATTAAGGCTTCTTGGCAAAAAATCATAAATTCTTCTGTGTGGAACAATTCAGTATTGACTACAACCTGTGGGAATTGAATGGGAACCTATTCTATTGTTTCGTACTCTTTTCAAAACACTTGCCTTCTCCCAAATCATTCCGGCCTTTGGGCATTGCGTTCCTGCCTCCACTTAAATGAAAGATTTATGTCAAATTTACTGCCGACTAAAGCCTCCAGACAAATCACACTACACCAGTTCATTACAGTTGATCTGTTCTACGCCACTATCTCATTGAATTTACTCTGTAGTTCTATACAAAATAAAGCTGTGCTTCAAATTTAATCGTGCTGAACTACATCAGTGAAAGCAATAATCCTTAATAGATGTACATCTCAAACCATGCAAGCCATCACTTCTTTTACCATAAAAGTTGGTGGACCGTAGCAAATGTGTGCTGAGATTTAAAAGTTTCTGCAACCAAATGCAACTTCAAATTTCATCTGTAATCTGGACTAAAACCTCCCACAAAACAGAACAGGAAAGAATAAAGAGAAAAACAACACAACATATCAATTCAGTTACAAAAAAGGGCACGTCAGGGGCTGTATTTCACTAGGAGTATGAGGAGACTGGGTATGTCACCAATTACTCTTGCAAATTTCTACAGGCGTACAGTGGAGAACATTCTAACCGGTTGCATCACGGAGGGGCCACTGCAGAGAATCAGAAAAAGCTGCAGAAATTTTCAAACTCAACCAGTTCCATCACGGAGCCCACCTTCCCCAGCATTGAGGACACTATCAAAAGGCGATGCAGCAAAAAGGCAGCATCCATCATTAACCCATCACCCAGGATATACCCTCTTTTGGCATTGCTATCATGAGGGAGACCATAAGACATAGGACCAGAAAAAGGCCATTCAGCCCATCGAGTCTGCTCCGCCATTCCATCATGCCTGAGCCGGGATCCCACTCAACCCCATACACCTGCCTTCTCGCCATATCCTTTGATGCCTTGAGCAATCAGAAAACTATCATTTTCCACCTTAAATTTTCACATGGTCTTGGCCTCCACCTCAGTCAGTAGCAGAGCATTCCACAGATTCATCAGTCTCTGGCGAAAAAAATCCCTCCTTACCTCTGTTCTAAAAGGTCAACCCTCAACTTTGAAGCTGTGCCCTCTAGTTCTGGATACTCCCACCATATGAAATATCCTTCTCCACATTCACCCTATTTAAATTCTTTCAACATTTGGTAGATTTCAATGGGATCCTCCTACATTCCTCTAAATTACAGGGAATACAGGCAGAAAGCTGCCAAATGTTCCTCAGATGTTAATCCTTTCATTCCCAAAATCATCCTCGTGAACCTCCTCTGGACTCTCTCCAATGATAACACATCCTTTCTGAGATATGGGGCCTAAAACTGTTGACACTACTCCAAGTGCAGCCTGACTAGTGTCTTATAAAACCTCAGCATTATCTCCTTGCTTTTATATTCTATTCCCCTCGTAATAAATGCCAACATTGCATTTGCCTTCTTTACCACAGACTCAACCTGTAAATTAACCTTCTCAGAGTCTGGCACAAGGACTCCCGATCTCTGCACCTCTGACGTTTGAACCTTCTCCCCATTTAGATAATAGTCCACACTATTGTTTCTTTTACCAAAATGCTTTATCATACATTTCCCAACACTGTATTCCATCTGCCACTTTTTTGTCCATTCTTCCAATTTGTCTAAGAGAAGAAGAAGAAGAAGGAGAATAGCCCTTATCTCGGCAGTGGAGTCATTGGGGCACCGCCATGATGGTGGTTCCGTAGCAAGCTATTCTTGTTTTTACGAGGCCGAGTTGCTGGCTCGACTCTCAACCCGACCTGGATTCGAACTCAGGAAGCTTTGCCCCGGAGTCCGGTGCTGATATTATTGCCCCATCAAGTGGGACAACTTTTTTGTCCATTCTTCCAATTTGTCTAAGTCCTGTTGCAATCACATTGCTTCCTCAGCACTACCTACTCTTCCAACCATCTTCGTATCATCCACAAACTTTGCCACAAAGACATCAATTCCATTCTGCAAATCATTGACAAACAATGTGAAAAGTACCGGTCCCATTACTGACCCTGAGGAACATCACTAGTCACAGGCAGCCAACAAGAGAAGGCCCCTTTTATTCCCACTAGCTGCCTCTTGCCTGTCAGCCATTCCTCTAACTACACTACTATCTTTCATGTAACATGATATGATTCATCGTGTTAAGCAGCCTTATGTGTGAAACCTTATCAAGTGCCTTCTGAAAGTCCCAGTAAATGACTTCCATTGCCTCTCACTTGTCCACCCTGCTCATTACTTCCTCGAAGAACTCTAACAGATTTGTCAAACAAGATTTCCCTTGACAGAAACCATGCTGACTTTGACTTATTTTATCATTAGTCTCCAAGTACCCCGAAACCTCATCCTTATTTAAAGCTTGCAGGGAGATTTATGCCAGTTAGAAGAATGGGCTGAACGTTGGCAGATAGAGTTTAATACTGAGAAGTGTGAGGTTCTACATTTTGGCAGGAATAATCCAAATAGAACCTACAGGGTAAATGGTAGGGCATTGAGGAATGCAGAGGAACAGAGAGATCTAGGAATAACAGTGCATAGTTCCCTGAAGGTGGAGTCTCATGTAGATAGGGTGGTGAAGAAGGCTTTTGGAACGCTGGCCTTTATAAATCAAAGCATTGAGTACAGAAGTTGGAATGTAATGTTAAAATTGTACAAGGCATTGGTAAGGCCAAATTTAGAATAATGTGTGCAGTTCTGGTCACCGAATTATAGGAAAGATATCAATAAATTAGAGAGAGTGCAGAGACGGTTTACTAGGATGTTACCTGGGTTTCAGCACTTAAGTTACAGAGAAAGGTTGAACAAGTTAGGTCTCTATTCATTGGAGCGTAGAAGGTTGAGGGGGGATTTGATCGAGGTATTTAAAATTTTGAGAGTGATAGAGTTGACATGAATAGGCTGCTTCCATTGAGAGTAGGGGAGATTCAAATGAGAGAACATGATTTGAGAGTTAGGGGGCAGAAGTTTAAGGGAAACACGAGGGGGTATTTCTTTACTCAGAGAGTGATAGCTGTGTGGAATGAGCTTCCTGTAGAAGTAGTAGAGGCCAGTTCAGTTGTGTCATTTAAGGTAAAATTGGATAGGTATATGGACAGGAAAGGAGTGAAGGGTTATGGGCTGAGTGCGGGTAGGTGGGACTAGGTGAGATTAAGAGTTCGGCACGGACTAGGAGGGCCGAGATGGCCTGTTTCCGTGCTGTGATTGTTATATGGTTATATGGTTAATAATAGACTAAATCACTTCCCCAACCACTGGGGTTAGGCTAACTGGCCTACAATTTCCTTTCTTTTGCCTTCCTCCCTCCTTAAAGAGTAAAGTAACATTTACATATTTGTCAGGGAGGAGGTTGAGGAGCCTGACCACACACTCAACATTTCAGGAAGTTTCTTCCCCTCTGCCATCAGATTTCTAAATGGACAATGAACCCATCCATGTACACTACCTCAGTATTTTCTCTCCAGTAAAATTAATGGTGAGACCCTAAGACATAAGCCCAATTTGTTCATGGCAAACTATTAATCTGTCTAGTCCCATTGACCTGCACCACGACAATAGCCCTCCATACTCCTCCCATCCATGTACTTAACCAAGTGTCTCTTAAATGTTGAAATTGAACCTGCACCTCTTCTGCTAGTAGTTTATTCCACACACTCACCACCCTCTGTGAAAACATTCCATTTCACTGTTCCTCTTAAACATCTGACCTTTCACCCTTAACCTCTAGTTGTAGCCTTACCTAATCTCAGTGGAAAAAGCCTGTTTGCATTTACCCTGTCTAGACCCCTCATAATTTTATATTCTTCTAATGTCTCATTTGCATCTTTCCTGCAGGTAGGTGACCAAAGCTGCACACAAAGCTCCAAATCAGGCCTCACCAACATCTTATACAACCTCAGCATAACGTTCCATCTCCTGCAAATACTTTGATTTATGAAGGCCAATGTGCCAAAGAAATACAACAGAAAGAAATATGTTTACAGTTTTATGAGCATTTATCAGAAATTGAAATATGAAATATTATTATTGGCCCAGAAAGATTAATTCACTAAATATGGATTACAGCCATATCCACTCACCTGGCCATCTGCTTATATGCCTCTTCTGCCACGGCAAAGATATGGGGGTCCATGTCCCCCATATTTTGCCCACTGTACGCCTGAATGACATCCTCTCCATAAATCGGCAGCTGCTCATAAGGATTAATAGCAACCAAGACGATACCTAAAAAGACAAAATTGCCCCATGACATGTTGAGAATAGACGCACTGTCGTTTTTACATTGGTTTTTTGAATTCTGGTGAGGTAAAACAAGGTTTTCTGGAAGGATCTAGAGAATGAAGATGGTCACGGTGGGTGTAAAACTTGAATAACATTTTATTTACCACAACAGATACGAAACACTGGAGGGACTCAGCAGGCCAGGCAGCAACTTTGGAAAAGAAACAAGTGTCAAAGTTTTGAGCCGAGACCTTTTTTTCAGAACTGGAAAGGAAGGGGGAAGATGCCAGAATAAGAAGCTGGAGGAAGGAGAGGACCAGCTAGAAGGTGATAGGTGAAGCCAGATAGGTGGAAGAGGTGGGGTATAAAGTAAGAAGCTGGGAGGTGATTGGTGGAAGATGTAAAGGGATGAAGATGAAGGAATCTGATAGGAAAGCAGAGTGGATCATGGGAGTGTGAGGGCCACTAGGGGGAGATGATAAGCAAATGAAGAGAAGAAAATTGGTAAAGGGGAGCCAGGAATTTACATTTACAGTAATGAAGTTTTCTCCTCAGAAGGAACACGCTTGAATATACTTCTGTTTTACTCTTCCCTCTAACAGAAGAAAATGGTATAAATTTAATAAATTGTTTCAGCAAATTAATTGTTGATTTTCAGGGCCTATATCAGATTAACATTTATTGTGCACTATCTGGCAAGTTAACTCAGTATATTTGTATCTGATTTTGTTAAACTACAAAGAAACCAGAGCAGCCATAGGAAAACTACATGATGACAAAGAGAACATAGAAACTCTTTCAGACTTTAAATCATTCCACTGCAGCCAAAACTGAATCTCAACCTGCAATTGTTAGTGCTGTTGAGCGATGGGCAAGAACAAAGACATCTTCAAAAAGCCACTGATGCCCACAAGATAAGCACAACTGTTGTCCCATCTTCAACCTCCCTTTTCTCTCAAAGTCCTTGAACAAAGGGCTGCCTGCTTTACCACCAATAAAAGGTCCCTCTCTGCCATAACCTGCACCACTCCACACCTTCTTCAGTTCCCCAGTTATTGATCAATGCGTCTTTAGCTGCCTGTGTTAAGCCTTGCCATCGCTCTACCTGCATTCCAATGCTCATTAAGACATATTCATCTGACATTGCTGGCAGTTACCTGTGCCAATACCTCCAGAACATTACCTTGCAGAGCTGGAACTCAATCCCCTGACGAAAGACCAACACACTATACCCATTCTCAGCCCCCTGTGCTGTAGACCAGGCAGTGAGCTCCCTGCAAATGGGAGATATCATCAACAACCCACGCCTGGGTGGGCAAGGCCTCGGCTCTGCACACTTCCACTGACGAGGAGAGCAAGTGCAAGGGACAGACGTGACAGGGTCCAGGCAGAGGTTCAGAACCGTGAGGACAAAAGGCGGGTATCGAAGGCAGTGGAGTTGGGGTCACACGGCACCTGGACGAAATAGGATCTTCCCAAAAGTAAGATAACTTGGGCAGAGCTTTGGAGACTGGAGCCCTTCTGCAATTCTTTGCTCCTGTGGCCCGTGTATGACACTCCCCCTACACCATCACAGCCGTGTGCCTGGGGGCTGAGAGAGGACCCCAGCTAAAAAACCTGGTGGTCAGCGGGGCTCACTGGAACACATATTGTCAGGATGCAAAACAGCTTTAACACAGGGACTGTTTAGGTGGTCCTGCTGTCCCTTGCTGACACACTGGAGCGGGAGAGGTGTAAAAAGAGACCAACTGGCAGACAGGCAAACAGGGCAGTCACCTTCATCAAGGAGAGAGCCACGTCGGTCAAATCAATGAGGCCTAAATCCAGTCTGCTGCAAACTGCCACATCATGGGAGATGAGGGCCAATATAGGGAGGGAGTTGCAGAGGTGGTGCAAACCACACTTCAACCAGACATCGTACTGTGGTCTATCAAAGACAAGAAGATCATCCTGGTGGAGCTCATACTACCATGGGAGGAAGGATGTGAGGAGGCTCACGAGAGGAAGGCCCTGAAGTACCAGTCCTTCATCCAGGACTGCAGGGACAAAGGATGGCAGACGTGGCTATTCCCCATGGAGATCGGTGGTAGGCAAGGTCAGCATGGAGGTTGCTGTCTGCACTAGACAGCAAGAAAAGAGCAAGAACCAAGCAGCTTGCAGTATGGAGCCTCTTGCTGGATACAGAGCAGGTGAGTGGAGTTGAGCTGGAAGTCAGGAGCAGCTGGGCAGTGACTAGGCCACCACTGCTGACCCACCAACTGGAGAGTGTAGTGGTTAAGAGTCAACGGTTGGGCACCACTTGACAACGTCTGTTCCTGGCCAAAGGTCACGGTTACCTCATCAGGTATCTGAAGAAAGCACCCCGGTGTATGATGCAAGCGACAACAGGTTCACCAGTGACCCCCAGGAAAGACTGGATGGCAACCGTGAAAGGTCAGTGACACTGGAAAGACAGCTGACCTCCAGAAAAGACTGGCACGGGCGCACAAAGCTAGCAAGCTTGTGTGTAGCACTTGTAAAAGGGCACCATACAGGTTATGGATGAACTAAGTACGCAATACCCTCAGAGTTTCCTGAAAGAAGGGGAGGATGAAAGACCCAGCAGGATGGACATGACATCAGTGGCCAGGACTGGAAATATGATAATTAAAAGGCTCAAGCAAACAACACTGAGTGGGACAGCATTCATTGCAAAGCGCCATTGTGGATAAACCTGCAGAAACATCAAAGGGCTGAAGACACACCAAATCAGGTCCAGCGGCGGGACAAAGACAGCTCAAGTGCAGCAAATGGAATCAACATCCAGCAGCCGATGGAGAACTCCAGCCAGAAAGCACCAAACAGAGCTGAAGATCTCTCCACACCTGAGCTGCCCCGATGCCAACCAGGTGAGTGCCCCCTCTGACACCCGAATCTATTCATCAAGGAAGGAGGACCAGATGGCCTTGATCATCAGACAGTGTGTCTTGGAAGCAGATTGATGATGGCCTAGACTGCATCTTGGAAGCTATATTGGCAGGACCTGTTTATAACAAAATCGACTCCCTCACAGCCATTGTGTTCAACCTTACTAAAGGGCGATTCAGCCCAAAGGAGAAGAAAGAGGATCCTAAACCATCACAGCAACCAAGCAGGAGGGAAAGGGAGATTCACTACCAGAGAAGTGAAATAAAGACCACAAACAAACAATTCGAAAAGAGTTTAGCTGATGAAAAAGAAGGTGTCAAAGACCTAACCGGTAAACTGCAGGAACGACTGCTCAAGCTCAGGAGGGTGGAACAGCTGCGAAGATGAAGAGGGAAGGAGAGCACGGTTCATTAAAGACCCGCTCAGGATCACCAGGGCTCTTCTCAGTCAGCGAAAATCTGGCACCTTAACCAGCTCAAAGCAGGACGTGGAAGAGTTTCTGCAGGAATCACGCATTGGGTACAAGAATTCAATCCAAAAGTCCCCCAACCAAGACTCCCAGCAACTGAAAATGTGACAGAACCCACATGGCAGGAGATCCAGGCTATCTTCAAGACAACAAAGACATTGGCCACTGCAGGACCAAGTGGTGTAGCCTACAAGTATTATGAGAAATGCCCAAACTCCTCCGGAGGTTATGGAAGATAATGAGGAAGATTTGGACCAAAGGCTCTATCCCACCAAGATGGAAAATGGCTGAAGATGCTTTATTCCCAAGGAAGAAGATTCCTCTACAATCATCCAGTTTTGGACAACCTCTGTCCTTAGCGTGGAGTGCAAGATATCCGTCTTGGTGCTTGCGAGAAGGCTGACCTATTACTTATTGGAGAAGCACTATATCACACATCCATCCAGAAAGGCGGCCTCCCGCGTTTTTCTGGGTTCCTCAAACACACCTCAAAAATCAGCTAATTTATCCGCGAGGCCAGCCAGAAGAAAGGTGACCTAACGGTTGTCTGGTTATACCTTGCCAACCAATGGATCAATTCCACATGACCTTACCCAAGTTGGCTTGGACCACTACCATATCTTGCCAGTAACGCGAGGCATGATCATCAGCTACCTCGGAGGAACCAAGCTACGCCTCACTTCAGCCCACCTCACTACCAGGTGGCAAGACCTCCAAGAAGGGATTCCAACCATCTGTACCATCTCCCCCATCTTGCTTGTCATGGGTGTGAGCCTCCTCATATCAGCAGCAGCAGACGTAACCTGAGGCCTGCTGTTGGAGCCCGGCATCCAACAACCTGCAAAATGGGGGTTCATGGATGACATGACAGTAATGACTGTAACCCATGTCCAAGCAAGATGAGTATTGGAAAGCCTGGATAACCTGGGCTAGGATGACCTTCAAGGCCAGAGAGTCCAGATGCATGGTGATCAAAAACAAGGGGCCCTTTGCCAGACCCTTCTCATTCCAAAACTTTGACTGCTCATTTCCACAGATGCTGCCTGACCTGCTGAGTTCCTCCAGTGTGTTGTACGTGTTGCTTTGATCCCAGCATCTGCAGTGTACTTTGTGTTTAAGGTTAGAGCGAGTTCAGTCTTCAAGTATAGGGAGGAGTTATGCCATCTGCAGAAGACAACCCAGTAAAGAGGTTTAATGCAGCAATGACAGACACTTCTGCCTCTACAGTGTGGCACCAAATTGTCTTTGGTCTCCCGCATTTTCTCTGCTCTTCAGGGGTCCAGTGAAGTGCTGTCCTGATGATCGTGTTGGCCACTTTTCCCATCACGTGCCCCATCCATCTCTGACATTTCCTCTTGACGATTATAGCCATGTCTTGTTGCCATTGAAGGAGTAGGGTGTGGTTGGAGATCTTTCTTGGCCAGAAAAGCTCATGGTGTGGAATGATGGCAGTTTGGCAAGGTCACTCTCTGTCACGTGTCAGCATTCTGACCGGTACAAGAGTCTGGACAGCACACAGCTCAGGTACAGCTTCACCTTGGTGTGGACGCCATACTTGGTTGATTCTTATATGATGCTCATTGATCCAAAGACGTTTCTAATCACGGTTGTTTTATAATTGTTAATAGAACAAAGAAATTGGGAAATGTAGAGCCATAAAACTCTAGCAGCTAAGAACAGCGATCTGAAAGACTAAATATGATGGGTTTGCATGCTCCACCCTTCTGGAGAAGAAACATTTGATTGAAATTGGTAGATAAAAGTCTGCCAATCAGAGAGCTGCTACTCCCCAGAATGGTATAAAGAATTGTAGCCACTAGGGGATACACAAACAATTATATATATATATATAAAATTCCTCGACCATGAGGAAACATACCAAACAGTTACATGTATTTCAGTCGTTATAAAAAATGCTTGCTGGTAATTAATTATTAAACTGACAAGAAAGTAACAATTAAGCAGTCTAATCTAGCAAAGGATCATCCAGACAGTCATCAGGCATGGGATCTGGGGAAACTTGGCTGTGTAGATTCAGAATTGGCTAGCTCACAGAAGGCAGAGGATGGCTGTAGATGGAGCGTATTCTGCCTGGATATCAGTGACCAGTGGTGATCCAAAGGGATCTGTTCTGAGATACCTGCTCTTGATTTTTATAAATGACTTGGATGAAGAAGAGGAAGGGTGGGTTAGTAGGTCTGCAGATGTCATGAAAGTTGGTGGAGCTATGGTAGTTAGACCATAAGGCCATAAGGTACAGGAGCAGATGTGGTCACCATGGGATATTGATTGGATGCAAAGCTGTGCTGAGAAGGAGCAGTTGGAGTTCAATCTAGAAAAGTGATTCACTTTGGAAGGTTGAACTTTAAGATAAAGTACAAGGTTAACAGGATCCTTAGCAAAGTTAAAAGTAAATTTATTATTAAAGTACATACATATCACCATATACAGCCCTGAGATTCATTTTCTTGCAGGCATACTCAATGAATCCAATAACCATAACAGAATCAGTGAAAGCCTGCACCAACAGTATGGAAAAACAGAGGGATCTTGGGGTCCATGTCAATAGATCTCTCAAAGTTGCCACAAAAATGCATAGGGTGGCTGAGAAGGTGTATGGTGTGTTGGTCTTCTTTAGTCAGGAGACTGAGTTCCAGCTCTGCAAGGTAATGTTCTGGAGGCACTGGGACAGAAGACTGCCAGCAATGTCAGATGAATATGTCTTAATGAGCATTGGAATGCAGGTAGAGAGATGGCGAGGCTTAACACAGCCAGCTGAAGACACATTGATCAGTAACAGCAGAACAAATATGGAAGCCCTTGAGGTGCGGGTAGTCGGGAGAGTAATGGCAGAGAGAGGTTCACCATGGAAAGGAGGTGAAGGCTTCGGAGGAATTTTCAAAACTTGAGATCAGGAGATTGCTTAACAGGGAGCCAGTGATGGACAGCGTAGTGGCGATGAGTTAGGGCACTGACAATACAATTTTATTTATTTATTTAGAGAAACAGCACAGTAACAGGCCCTTGAGGCCCAGTGACACCGCAATGGCCAACTACACGCATGACACCACTAGCCTACCAACTCGTACTCCTTTGGAACGTGGGAGGACACCAGAGCACCCAGGGAAGACACACACGGTCACGGGAGGATGTACAAACTCCTTACAGACAGTGGTGGGAATTGAACCTGGGTTGCTGGTGCCGTAATAGCGTTACACTTGCTTGCATCATATACCGGGGTGCTCACTACAGTTGCCTGATGAGGTAACCATGGCCTTTGGCCAGGAGCAGACGTCGTCAGGTGCTACCCAAATTTCGACCCTTAACCACTACACTCTCCAGTTGGCGGGTCAGCAGTGGTGGCCTAGTCACTGCCCATCTGATCCTGACTTCCAGCTCAACTCCTCTCACCTACTCCGTATCCAGCACGAGGCACTCTCCACTTCCTCCCTGATCCTGCGAGATGCTTGCATCTTGCTCTTTTCTTGCTGTCTAGTGCAGACAGCAACCTCCATGCTGACCTTGCCTACCACCGATCTCCATGGGGAATAGCCACGTCTGCCATCCTTTGTCCCTGCAGTCCTGGACGAAGGACTGGTACTTCGGGGCCTTCCTCTCGTGAGCCTCCTCACATCCTTCCTCCCATGGTAGTGTGGGCTCCACCAGGATGATCTTCTTGTCTTTGGTGGACCACAGTACGATGTCTGGTTGAAGTGTGGTTTGCACCACCTCTGGGAACAGCAACTCCCTCCCTATATCGACCCTCATCTCCCATGATGTGGCAGTTTGCAGCAGATTGTATTTAGGACTCTTTGACATGACTGACATGGCCTCTCCTCGATGAAAGTGACTACCCTGTTTGTCTGCCTGCCAGCTGGTCTCTTTTTACACCTCTCCCGCTCCAGTCTGTCAGCGAGGGACAGCAGGACCTTGTTGTGACGCTACCTATACCGTCCTTGTTTTAAAGTTGTTTTGCATCCTGACAATATGTGCTCCAGTGAGCCCCGCTGACCACCAGGCTTGTAGCTGGGGTCCTCTCTCAGCGCCATGTACGTGACTGTGATGGTGCAGGGAGAGTGTCATACACGGGCCGCAGGAGCAAAGGAATGCAGAAGGGCTCCATTCTCCAAAGCTCTGCCCAAGTGATCCTGTGCTTGGGAAGATCCCATTTTGTCCAGGTGCCCTGTGACCACCCAACTCTGCTGCCTTTGATAACCGCCTTTCATACTCGCGGTTCCGTACCTCTGCCTGGATGATGTCCCACCTATCCCTTCCACTTGCGCTCCACCGTTATTGGAATTGAGCTGAACTGAGGTTTTGCTGTCCCAGGCATGGGTTGCCAATGATGTCTCTCAATTGTGGGAAGCCCAGATTCATATACAGCACACCCACTACATTACCTTCTGAGCCCAGCTCTGGATCTGTCAGTACCCCATTGTCACCTTCTACGCTATCCACAACTGCCAGCCTTCATGTCACCCCAGTGGCAGTTTGGCACATTTTTAGCAACAGGATGTCCTCACTGATATCGCATCAGTTCCAGATGGCATTCGTTTACTCACCACAGTACGTGTATATGGCATTGGATTCAAGGAAGCGGACCTTCAGGTTGTGGAGCACCGCAGGCTCGTGGAGATAACTGAGCGCAGTCAGGTCATTCTCACCAACAAGTATATCTGGATTACGGAGGAAAGGCAACTGATTTGCCTTCGAATTGACAGGATGCTCCAGAGGCTGTGGCAAATCAGAGAATCACAAAAAGGAAAAAAGTCAGATTTAGTCAACTCCCAACAGAGAGGAGGCTACATAGCATCCACACCAGGATCACCAGACTCAAAAACAGTTCCTTTCCCCAAGCAATGAGGCTGATCAACACCTCCACCCACTAACCCACCCCTCCACAACCCCAACCACCACTAGTTTATCATTTCCTGACAGTCACCTTATGCACTGACACTCCTGTGCCTAGCGTCACTTTATGGACATACAACAATCTATGTATAGAAGTTATCTTATATATTTATATTTATTGATTTTTTATTATTGCGTTCTTTATCTTATTGTGTTTTTTGTGCTGCATTGGATCCGGAGAAACAATTATTTTGTTCTCCTTTACACTTGTGTACTGGAAATGAACAATCTTGAATCTTGAATTGTGAGTATTGTGAACGTTCTAAAGACATCCACTGAAAACCATGGCATATACAGAAGATTATTTTTTGTACAGGCTAGGACCACTCCACTAAAAAAACTGTGACTTATGCCTGCTGGAAGCTTTGTACTACCCCTTGGAAAAATATATTTGATGACCAACCTGCCTAAAGTTGTAAGTGGGTGAACATTGCACATGGGTTTGTTAGGGCAAATAGACTCTTTTACACATTGGTTGCTGGTCTGTCTTGGATTCTGTTGTGCTTTTAATTTGTCTTCACTGTAAATGTCCACAAGAAAATGATTTCGAGGATTGTACACGAGTAACACACACAAAATGCTGGAGGAACTCAGCAGCATCCCAGTGTCCCACTGAAGGGTTTCGGCCCGAAGCGGCAACTCTGCTTTTTTCCTTAGATGCTGCCTGACCTGCTGAGTTCCTCCGGCATTCCGTGTGTGTTGCTCAGATTTCCTGCATCTGCAGATTTTCTCTTGGTTGTATACATTGATAATAAATTTACTCTGAACTTTTAAATAAAAATACTATTTTTATAAAACTGCAGTTGTTAAAAATCTGAAACAAAAGCAGAAGGTGATGAGATTACTCAACAGGGCCAGCAGTATCAAAGGAGGGAGGACAGAAGGAAGGGTTGGAAGGAGAGGCAGAGGAACGGAGGGAGGGAAGGAGGAGAGAGAGGAATGGAGAGATGGAAGGAGGGGAAGGAGAGAAAAAGGGAGCATGTAAGGAAAGGATGGATGGAGAGGGGGAGGAAGGGGAAGGAAGGTGGGGTGGAAGAAGGGAGGGATGGAAATGTTGCACATCAATCAGTCTTAATCTTTGTTAATTTTCTTGGTGTTCCTATCGAAAGGGTTGAATAATTTAGTCAGTAAAGTCATACTGACTTTACTGCACAGAAACAGGCACTTCACCTGATCTAGTCTGTGCCAAACCCTTATTCTACCTAGTCCTGTCGACCTGCACTGCACCATAGACCTCCACACCCTGCCATCCATGTACCTATTCAAATTTCTCTTAGACGTTGAAAACAAACCCGCATCCACCACTTGAAATGGCAGCTCGTTCCATGCTCTCACCATCACCGAGTGAAGCTGATCCTCTTCAGGTTCCCTTTAAACATTTCACCTTTCACCCTTAACCCATAACCTCTGGTTCTAGTCTCACTCCACCTCAATGGAAAAAACGTGCTTGCATTTACCCTGTCTATACCTCATTGTATACCTCTATCAAATCTCCCCTCATTCTCCTATGCTCCAGGGAATAAAGTCCTAACCTATTCAACCTTTCCCTGTAGCTCAGGTCATTAGGTCCTGGCAAATTCCTTGTTAATTTTCTCTGTACACTTTCTATCTTATTGATATCTTTCCTGTAGGTAGGCGACCAGAACTGCACACAATACTCCAGATTAGACATCACCAACATAACATCCCAATTCCTGTACTCAGTACTTCGATTTACGAAGGCCAATGTGCCAAAAGCTTTCTTTATGACCCTATCTACCAGTAACACCACTTCCAAGGAATTATGTATCTGTTTTCCCAGATCCCTCTTCTACCACATTCCTCAATATCCTGTGTAACTCCTAACCTGGTTTGTAACCCTGCAGCCCCTGTTCCAAAATGCAACACCACACACTAGTCCTAATTAAATGTTTCTTAATGCAGACAAGAATGGTACTACTTTATCAGTATTTAAAAACCTCCAACCTGTTGGCATGAACATCGGTTTCCCCTTACTGTGAATAAAATCTCCCCGTCTCTCTTCTTTTATTCCCCACTCAGG
Organism: Hypanus sabinus; assembly: GCF_030144855.1. Lineage (NCBI taxonomy): Eukaryota > Metazoa > Chordata > Chondrichthyes > Myliobatiformes > Dasyatidae > Hypanus > Hypanus sabinus. The sequence goes on along the minus strand of NC_082719.1, from coordinate 102,857,964 downwards.
CCTCTTACCACCATTCACTTGCCTATCATCTCTTCCCTTGTCCCCTCGTCCTCTCCTCTTTCCTCTACTCCCATGGTCCACTCTCCTCTCCTTTGAGATTCTATCATCTCCAGCCCTTTTCCTACCTACCTGGCCTCGTCTATCACCTTCTAGCTATCCTCCGTCCCCACAGCCCCCCATCTTTTTATTCTGGTGTCTTCCCCCTTCCTTTCCAGTCCTGATGAATGTCTCAGGCTGAAACATCGACTGCTTATTCATTTTTATAAATGCTACCTGATCTGCTAAGTTCTTCCAGCATTTTGTGTGTATTGCTCTGGATTTCCGGCATCTGCAGACTTTAGAACATAGAATATAAAACAATACAGCACAGTTACAGGCCAGTGTTGTGTCAAACAAGCTAAAAAGTAAATCAAAAAACACCCAAATGCTAATCCCTCCTACCTACACCATGTCCATATCCCTCCATCTTCCTTACAAACACATGGTTATCCAAATTTCTCTTAAAAGTCAAATTTCTCTTAATGTATTTGCTTCTAGCACCTTACCAGACTCTCTGAGTAAAAAAACTTAACCTCACATCCCCCCTGAATCTACCCCTTCTCACCTTCAATGCATGGCGTCCACTATTAGCCATTTCAATCCTGGGAAACAGATACTCTCTGTTCACAATATCTATGCTTCTCATAGTTTTGCAAACTTCTCTCAGATCTCCCCTCAGCCTCTGGCGCTCCAGAGAAAACAACCAAAGTTCATCCAGCCTCTCATGATGGCACCTGCCCTTTAAACCAGGCAGCTTCCTGGTAAATCTCTTCAGCACCCTCTCCAAAGCCTAAAATCCTTCCTATAGTGGGGCGACCAGAACTGTAGCAATACTCCATATGTGGGCTAACCAGAGTTTTATAAAGTTGTAACATAACCTCCTGACTTTTGACTCAATGTCCTGACAAATAGGAGTAAGTGTTGCATAGGACTTCTTAACCACCTTATCTACCTGTGCGGCCACTTTCAAGGAAATATGAACTTGGAACCCAAGATCTCTCTGTTCAGCAACACAGTTAACGATCTTGTCCTTGTACTGTTTCCTTGCATTTGCTCTATCAAGGTGTAACACCTCACATTTATCTGGGCTGACCTCCATCTTCCCTTTCTCTGCCCATATCTGCAACTGATCTATATCGTGCTGTATTCTTTGCCAGTCTTCTACACTATCTACAACTCCACTAATCCTGGTATCCTCCGTAAACTTGTTAACCCACCCATCTACATTTTCATCCAGGTTATTTAAATACAACACAAACAGCAGAGGTCCCAGCACAGATCCCTGCAGAACACCACTAATTACAGACCTCCAGCTCAATTAGGTCAACCATTACCGTCTTCTCTGCACAAACCAGTTCTGAATCCGAACAGCCAATTCACCAGATCCCCTGCATCTTAATCTTCTGGACTGGCCTCCCATGAGGGACTTTGTTAAGCAGTTTAGTAAAATCCATGTAGACAATTTTGACTGCCCTACCCTCATTAATCTCTCTCGTCAGCTTGTTAAAAAACTCAATCAAGGTTGACAAAGTGCGATCTGCCCTGCACAAAGCCCTGCTGGCTCTCCCTAATTAGGCCATGGGTTTCCAAAAGTTCATATATCCTGTTCTATATCACATTGTCCTTTATCTCCATGCCCCACCATTCAATGTGCAAGCCCACCTGGTTTGTCCTGCAAATTTTGTAATATTTGGGTAGATGTCTTTACATGGGCCAATTCTAAAAACCAGTTGCCTCTGCTGATGACCCAAGATATGTTATACTCGTATGATAGGCCCTCCAATCACTCCGGTAATGATTGTTCCAAAAATTGAAGATACATATTTGATCCTTTATTAGCAATTTGTAAACATACAATCTTGGAACAATGAAACTTAAGTGTACCAAGCGTAAATACGCATAACTAAGCGGTCAACAAAAGATGTGGCATCCGTAGGTCCCCAGCTTCAAACTGCTCCAAAGAAAGCACAAATACACAATTTATTCCCTTCACTTTACCACTCCCGCCCTGTGACTACCATAGCTCAGAATACAATGCGGGCAGAGAATTGTATTCTCTGTGGATCCTACAACAGGTACATAGACATGTAAACCCACATCGTACAGGAGAATACACAGAGAAAATGGACAGAAGAAAAATCTCATTGTAATTAAATGAGAAGGAGCGGCAAGACAAGAGGAGGATCTAAAAACAAAAATGAGAGTGTTTAAATCCTGCTTCATTAGGAATCAAAGCAACTAACATCTCAAACGCGAGAGATTCTGCAGATGCTGGAAATCCAGAGCAGCACACATGCACACAAAATGCATCTCTGGAAATGAATAAACAGACTATGCTTCAGGCTGAGACCCTTCATCAGGACTGGAAGGGAAGGGGAAGGAACCAACATAGGAATGTGGGTGAGAGCAGGGAGGAGGACAAGCTGGAAGCTGATAGATGAAGATAGGTGAGGGGAAGGTAGATGGGTGGGGGAGGGGTTATGAGGAAGAAACTAGAAGGTGATGGGTGAAGAAGGAGGAGTCTGACAAGAGAGGATGGGGTTGGGGATTTCTTCTACTTCAGCCCTTTGAGTCACCTACTTCTATAGCCACCAGGTTACACACACAAAACTCGGGAACTCAGCTAGTCAGGCAATATCTATGGAGAAGAATAAGAAGTCAGCATTTCAGGCCAAGACCCTTCACTGTTTCCTCTCCATAGATGCCCCCTGACCTGCTGAGTGCCTCCAACATTTTGTGGATGCAAGTAAGACACTGGGTAGCTGGAGAATATTGTGAGAATAATTACACAGGTCCTCTAAGAGGACCACAACATTTTTCCTGGTTTGGAAGCGTGCGTGCCTTAATGACCCGGAGAGCTATGCTGTCTGGAGTCAGGGCTTCATGCTTTGACTCTTGGTAGGGTCACCAATGTGAACTAGGTCAAAGGATACAGGCCAGACTACAACTGGTCCGCTGGTCCTCCAGGTTCGGGGCTAACAACCCTGAATGATCAAACAAAATTGTTATAGAAACAGCAATGAAGAATCCTTATATATCTGAGTGTGATGGTATTCCTGAATCTCCACCTGGGACTTGCCTGACTGACAGTGAAAACCAAGAGGAAGCTACTGACACAATGAAGGAAGCCATGAACGCCACCAGAGATGGAGGACCTTCATTTCTGCCCTAAACACCAGTGATGTAACAGGAAAAAAGAAGAATCACACAGGTTAAAATGAAGGAGGCAAGGTCAGAGTTCATGATATTTTCAATTACACAATTGGGCTACGCAGTAGGGTAATTTAGGCAGTTTCTAGAGTAGGTTATATGGTCGGCACACCATTGTGGGCCAAAAGGCCTGTAACGTGTTGTAGATTTCTATGTTTTATGTTCTAACTACAAGGATAAACAATGATCGCTCTGGAGTCAAACAGTAGATAACTGGAAGTCATCCAGTTCAGCTCCTGCCAGATATTTCAAACTCTACAACCCATATCATTAGCTCTCTGGCAACGGTCACAGTCTTGACTGAAACGGGACACAGCAATAGAGACACAAGAGAGGGCAGATGCTGGAATCTGGGCACTGAGTACAGGAGTTGGGATGTTATGCTGAAATTGTACTAGATGTTGGTGAGGCCAAATTTGGAGGATTGAGTGGAATCCTGGTCACTTACCTTCAAGAAAGATGTCCATCAGCTTGAAAAAGTGCAGAGAAAATTTACAAGGATGTTGCTAGGACTTGGGTTCCTGAGTTTTAGGAGAAAGTATACAAAAAGTATAAGGAGGGGAGATACGGTGAGTGGGTGGTGGGGTGGAGATACGTCTTTACCAAAGGAGGTGCAAGTCCCTCCTTCCCTACACTAGCCTGCAGGTCACCTTTGGGGAAGGTGTAGCACCTGCCTCGTCCCTCAATCAGAGTCACGTGAATCCTTGGGAGCAGATGGTGCATACCACAAGTCCTGGTTATGCGACCACTGACACCAGACAGACAATCTCTGAGGAGTATTGATAATGGCTGGGGTCACCCATCTTGTAAAGACACCGCCCAGAGGCAGGCAATGGAAAACCACTGCTGTAGAAAATTTGCCAAGGAAAGTCATGGTCTTGGAAAGACCATGACTGCCCACCCATGTCATACGACACAGCTCGTAAAGAATGAATGAAGGAGGTGGGGTGAGTATAAAGCTGGCTTTTTCCCTTCATTTTGGGTGAGGCTAGGAGTCAGAGTGAAAGGTGAAATGTTTAATGGGAACCTCTTCACTCAGAAGTGATGCAAATGTGAAACAAGCTGCCAGCAGAAATAATGGATGTGGGTTCAATTCTAACATTTAAGAGAAGTTTTGAACAGAATCAGATTTATTATCACTCACATCTGCTGTGAAATTTGATAACTTTGTGATAGGTACGCCAAAGGAAGGGGTTTGGAGGGTGCAAGTAGAATGGACTAGGCAGAAGACTAGGTCAACACAGACTAGGTGGGCTGAAGGGACTTTTCCCATGCTGTAGTGCACAATGACTCTGTGGAGACTATAAGACAAAGGAGCAGAATTAGGCAGATGAATCTGTCCTCAGTCTCCTTCCTTTCAAAAGGCCACTCCAGTGCCTGCACGCTTCAAGAAAACCGTCTAAGTGCAGCTCAGATTAAAGTCACCTAAGACCCAACATTGACCCTTTTCCCCACATTCCCAAAGAGATACTGACCGTTTCATCTTCCAGTTTCAAATGTAGAACCTCATCACCATCTCTGTAGTCCTTGGTGATTTCCGCAGATTTCCAAACATCCTCGGGGTCAGGAATCCAAATCTTTGTATACTGCAAATCAAATTTCAACTTATTAGTGTCACAAGAGGCATCAGGTTACATTGAATACATCATCTTCACACCACAATGAACAGGATTAGACTCTGTTATATTGCATGTAAGAGGAAAGCAAGTTACTGCTAGAAGTGACCAATCCTCTGAGTACAACTACTGAAACTCCATCATCCATCAGCAAGGACCCCCACCACCCAGGTCATGCTCTCTTCTCACTACTGCCATCAGGAAGCTGGTACAGGACCCTCAGGACCCACATCACCAGGTTCAAGAACTGTTACTACCCCCCAACTTGAATAAAAGGGGATAACAACACTCACTTGCCCCATCATTGAGATGTTCCTACAGACAATGATCTCATTATCTCATGTCCTTGTTATTTATTGCTATTTATTTATATTTGCATTTGCACAGTTTTGCTGTTTTCTGCACTCTGGTTGATCTTTCATTGATCCTGTTATATTTACTCTTCTATAGATTTGCTGAGTACGGCCACAAGAAAATGAAACTTAGAGTTGTCTATGGTGACATATATGTACTTTGTGTCTGTGAACTCTGTGGAGATTTGCTCTGCTAATATGATGCACTGAATACTGAGGCTCTGGGCCTACTCCAGGGATCTGGATCCAGGGACTCGATTTGGTTCAAAATGCTGTTGTTGTTGTTCGCTTCTATTGTTTCAATGATTTGCTTTGGTTTTTTTCCCTCTTTCTCTGTGGGCACGCCACAAGGGCTTTTTTTTAAACTGGATTCTTTTCAGGTTTCTTGCTTTGCAACTGCCTGTAAACAAACAGATCTCACAGCTGTATAATTTAAACGTTCTTTGATAATAAACGCCCTTTGAATTTTTGATAATAAAATTTATTTTGTACTTTGAACTTCCAGTAAGTCATCACCCCTCAAGCATCAGGCTCCTGAAGCAGACAGGATAACTTCACACAACTTCATGCACCCCATCACTAAACTATTCCCACAACTTGTGGACTCATTTCAAGGACTCTTCATCTCATGTTTTCAATATTTATTTATTTATTATTATTATTTTGCATTATTTTTCTATTTGTTTTGGCACAGTTTATCATCTTTTGCACATTGGTTGTTGTCTGTCCTTCTGGGTATGGTCCTTCATTGCTTCTACTGTTTATCTTGTATTTACTGTGAATGCCCACAAGAAAATTAATCTCGGGATTGTATATGGTGACATACATGTACTTTGAACTAATATTAACCTTGTAAGATTCACCAAGTGTACCAAAAAATTTTGCTATACACTCAGTAGGTACTGTACCACCAGAACACCTGCCTATTAATGCAAATATCAAATCAATCTATCTTGTGGTAACATCTCAATGCATCAAAGCATGCAGACATGGTCAAGAGGTTCAGTTGTTGTTCGGACCAAACATCAGAATGGGGAAGAAATGTGATCTAATTGACTCTGACCATGGAATGATTGTTGGTGCCAGATGGGGCGGTTTGAGTATCTCAGAAACTGCTGATCTCCTGGGATTTTCACACACAACAATCACTGGAGTTTACAGAGAATGGTGCGAAAACTAAAATAAAACATTCAGCGAGAGTAAGTTCTCTGGACGTAAACACCTTGTTACTGAGAGAGCTCAGAGGAGAATGACCAGACTGGTTCAAGCTGACAGGAAGGTGACAGTAACTCAAATAACTCTTTACAAGAGTGGTGTGTGGAAGAGCATCTCTGAACCCACCACGCATCGAACGTTGAAGTGCCCTGTTGAGCTAGAGAAGCAGAAGACCACTAACGTACACCCAGTGGCCATTTTATTAGGTACAGGAGGTACTGTGGCCACTAAGTGTATATTCCAAGTACACTATATTTTATTTCAGAAACTAAAGATAAGTTAACTCTTTCTGATGCAGGGTCTTGACCCAAAACATCAACTATTTATTCCTCTCCATAGGTGCTGCCTGACCAACATGTGTATGTGTTTCATAAAGGGTGTGACTGCAGGAACAGAACAGAAGCCAGAGTAAAGTGGGGGAGGAAAGGAGGACAAGCTAGGTGAAGTCATGAACACTGATTTTCACCGGAGGATTGAGGTATATAAGATGATGAGAGGCATTGATCGAGTGGATAGTCAGAGGCTTTTTCCCAGGGCTGAAACGGTTGCCACAGGTTTAAGGTGCAGGGGAGTAGGTACAGAGGAAATATCAGGGGTAAGTTTTTTACTCAGAGAATGGTGAGTACGTGGAATGAGCTGCCGGCAACGGTGGTGGAGACGGATACGATAGGGTCTTTCAAGAGACTTTTAGATAGTACATGGAGCTTAAAAAAATAGAGGGCTATAGGTGAGTCTAGTAATTTCTAAAGTAAGGACATGTTCGGCACAGCTTTGTGGGCTGAAGGGCCTGTATTGTGCTGTAGGTTTTCAGTGTTTCTGTGTGATAGATGAAGTGGGGGAGAGGAGATGGCATGAGACAGTTGGAAGAGATGAAGGGCTGAATAAAATGGGATCTGAGTAGATAGGAGAGTGAACTATGGGACAAAAGAAAGGAGGGGCACCAGAGGGAGGTGCAGAGAAGACAAGCGGGAAAAGGGGAGCAAGAATAGGGAATGGAAAAGGAGAGAAGTGGGAGGGGGGTGAAATTACCAGTTGTTGGAGAAAATCAATGCTCATGCCATCAGGTTGGAGGGAAGCCAGACGTAATATGAGGTGTCAGTCCATGGTGTCCTCTACTGTCATAATGAGACCACTCTCAGTTTGGAAGACCAACACTGCAAATTGGTGCTCATCCCTTCCACCCACCTCCTTGCTCCAGCATCTTCCCCCTTCCTTTCCAGTCCTGATGAAGGGTCTCAGCCCAAAATGTTGACTGTTTATTCGCCTCCATAGATGCTGCCTGACCTGCCGAGTTCCTCCCACAGTTTGTGAGAGTGGCTCTGGATTTCCAGCATCTGCCAGAACTCTTGCATCTCTATTATACAGTTACAGACAATTTCTGAGCTCTACTGTCCAGTCAAACAGAACTGACCCACTTACATTTATTGGGAAAAAAATTAAACTAATTCTATCAATACTAGCTACAATAAGATAGGTCTTGAAAGTAAACGAACAATTCTTTCTTTTGACTGAAGACCTTTGATGAGTGGTGTGCTGAGAGAAGCCAGTGAGTGGTAGTAGATGGTTGCCTCTCTGACCTGTGACCACTGGTGTTACACAAGGATTGGTGCTGGGTCCTTTGAAATTTGTCACCTGTATCAATGTTGTAGATGATAATGTGATACTTGGATCAGTGGATAACACCGAGACTGGGGATGTAGCGGACAGTGAGGAAGACTATCAGAGCTTGCAGCGAGATCCGGACCAGATGGAAAAGTGGGTAATAAAAAATGAAAGGTGGAATTTAATGCAGACAAGTGTGAGATGTTACGCTTTGGGAGGTCCAACTAAGGTAGACCTTACACTAAAAATGGTAGGGCACTGAGGAATGTGGTAGAGCAGTGGGATTGAGGAATACAGGTCCATAATTCTTTGAAAGTGGTGTCACAGGTAAACAGGGTTATAAAGAAAGCTTTTGGCACATTGGCCTTCATAAATCAATGTATTGAATACTGGAGTTGGGATATTATGTTGAAGTTGTATAAGACAGTGGTGAGCCCAATTCAGAGTATTTTGTGTAGTTCTAGCCACCGACTTACAGGATAGATACCAATAAGACTGAAATGATACAGGGAGAATCTACAAGGATGTCACTAGGAGTTCAGTTAAAGGAAAAGGATGAATAGTTTATTTCCTGAAGCATAGAGAATGAGAGGAGATTTGACAAAGCCCGGTGAGAGCGTGGAACAAGCTGCCAGCGGAAGTGCTGGATGCAGTTTCAACAATTAAGAGATGTGCATGGATGGAAGGGGTATGGAGGAGTTATGTGCGGGGTGATGGGACTAGGCAGAATAATGGTTTGGTATGGTCTAGATGGGCAGAAGGGCCTGGCCCTATGCTGTGGTATTCTATGACCTAGAGAACTCAAGAGGAACTGTCGTACTAGTGTGAAAGACAATCTTTCCTCTCGACCTTGGCACATGAAAATACCAATACCGCACGAAAAAGAGGTGCTGGAGGAACTCAGCAGGTCAGTCAGCATCTGTAGTGGGAAGTGTATTGTTGATGTTTCAGACACTCTTCATCTGGACTGTCTGAAGTGATGAGCATGTGGGGAAGATAAACTAGGATTCGTATAGATAGGTGCCTGAGAGTGAGATGATCGAAAAACCATGCTTCATCAATCTATGGGATCTCTCCTGTCAGATTCCTTCTTCTTCAGCACTTACCTCTTCTACCTATCCCCTCCCAGATTACTACTTCACCACTCCCCACCCATCCATCTTCCCCCTCACCTGGTCTCACCTATCACCTGTCAGCTTTTATTTCTTCTCCTCCCCCCCCCCAAACTTCTTATTCTGGCTTCCCCACAGTCCTGACGAAAGGTCGTTGCCTTGTTAACTGTTTCTTCCCCTCTTTCGATGCTGCCAGATCTGCTGAGTTCCTCAGCACTTAGTGTGTGTTGTTCAAGATTTCCATCATCTGCGGAATCTCCTTATGAACCTGTGCAAATCTAGTGTAGCTGTGATGAGCCAAACTATATTTATTTTTAATCTTATTTTTTATTTAGAAACACAGCACAATACCAGGCCCTTCCAGTCCAAGGAGCCTGTGCCTTGCAATTACAACTATGTGACCAATTAGCCAACTAACCTGTACATCCTTGGACTGTAGAAGGAAACTAGAGCACCCGGAGGAAGCCCATGGTCACAGGGAGAACATGCAAACTCCTTACAGACATCGGCAGGAATCAAACCCGGGTCACAGGCACTGTAACAGCGTTGTCCTAACAGCTGTGCTCCTGCACAATTTTAAATGGGCTCAGACACAAGCAACAATCACCTTGAGAGAGTGAAGTTTTAATCCAGTAATTCATCTTTGCCCTTAATGCTTAAAGCTCCAAAATTAAAAGAAAGAAAAACATTTGAGAACCAAGTCCTTCTAGCCAACAGAAACTATGAAAGTAAGTCCCATTGTGGACACTGCAAGTACATTTAATTTCATCAGCAGATATCAGACATATAGCAAGTTAGTGATGTAGGAGTGGAAACAAAAATCTGTGATGTTTAGGTTATCTCTGCTGCTAACTTGGAGCTCAATTTTCATGAACAGCTCCCAGAAGCTTGACTCAGAGATCCAGTGTGTGAAGTACACATTTGCCTGATAATTATTGACAGAGGATATTACTTTTGCACAATTTAAACCATAATGCCATCAACTAATTTTCCCCTCAGGGATTGCAAAAGGCATAATTGGGCTGTTGTGTTGGAGTTGATATTGATTACTAATTGAATTGGTTCAGTACAACATTGTGGGCTGAAGGGCCAGTTCCTGTGCTGTTCTGGTCTATGTTCTAACCCAAATTAGGTGTCGGAGCACTTCACATCCTGCATAATGCCGCAAAGCTCATACGTCAATGGGTTTCGGTTCGAACCATCGACTGTTCACTCTTTTCCATAGATGCTGCCTGGCCTGTTGAGTTCCTCCAGCATTTTGTGTGTGTTAAATGTCAGTGCTTGCTGGCAAGTTGCTGAATCTATGTTCTCGCCATTGCTTGGTTCAATACAATCAAAAGAGGCTGCAGAGGGTTTCAGAGGGTCCAGAAGATCTCTGCTGGACCCAGTGACCTCTGATCTCTGTTTTGGAGACCGGTATTAGGCTGTCTTTAAAGAGAGTGAACCCTTACAAGGCGGGAGGCCCTGGTGGGGAACCTGGTAAGGCTCTGAAAACCTGTGCCAACCAACTGGCAGAGTATTCAGGGACATTTTCACTGCTATGGGCAGAAGTTCCCACTTGCTTCATAAAGGAAACAATTATACCAGCACCTAAGAGTAGTGTGAACTACCTTAATGACTATCACCCAGTAGCACTCACATGATGAAATGCTTTGAGAGGTTGGTCATGACTGGACTGAACTCCTGCCTCAGCAAAGATCTGGACCCATTGCAATTTGTCTATCGTCACAATAGGTCAACAGCAGACACAATCTCAATGGCTCTCCAACTGGCTTTAGACCACCTGGACAACACAAATACCTACATCAGGATGCTGTTCATCGACTATAGCTCAGCACTTAATACCATCATTCCCACAATCCTGATTGAGAAGTTGCAGAACCTGGACTTCTGTACCTCCCTCTGCAATTGGATCCTTGACTTCCTAACGGGAAGACCACAGTCTGTGCGGATTGGTGATAACATATCCTCCTCGCTGACAATCAACACTGGCACACCTCAGGGATGTGTGCTTAGCCCACTGCTCTACCCTGCCTATACCTGTGACTGTGTGGCTAGGCATAGCTCAAATACCATCTATTAATTTGTTGATACAACCATTGTTGGTAGAATCTCAGATGGAGATGAGAGGGCATACAGGAGTGAGATATGCCAACTAGTGGAATGGTGTCACAGCAACAACCTGGCACTTAACATCAGTAAAGCAAAAGAGCTGATTGTGGACTTCAGGAAGGGTAAGATGAAGGAACACATACCAATCCTCATAGAGGGATCAGAAGTGGAGAGAGTGAGCAGTTTCAAGTTTCTTGGGTGTCAAGATCTTTGAGGAGTTTGAAGAGATTTGGTGTGTCAACAAATATACTCAAAAACTTCTATAGTTGTACCGTGGAGAGCATTCTGACAGGCTGCGTCACAGTCTGGTATGGAGGAGCTACTGCACAGAACCAAAAGAAGCTGCAGAGGGTTGTAAATCTAGTCAGCTCCATCTTGGGCACTAGCCTACAAAATACCCAGGACATCTTCAGGGAGCGGTGTCTCAGAAAGGCAGCATCCATTATTAAGGACCTCCAGCACCCAGGACATGCCCTTTTCTCACTGTTACCATCAGGTAGGAGGTACAGAAGCCTGAAGGCACACACTCAGCGATTCAGGAACAGCTTCTTCCCCTCTGCCACCCAATTCCTAAATGGATTTTGAACCTGTGAATACTACCTCACTTTTTTAGTATATATTATTTCTGCTTTTGTATGATTTTTGATCAATATTGAGTTCCTTAATTAATTATTATTATTGTTTTTCTGCTAGGTTATGTATTACATTGAACTGCTGCTGCTAAGTTAACAAATTCCATGGCACATGCCAGTGAGAATAAACCTGATTCTGATTCTGAAATTCCTTGTCATTGAGGACATCATCAAAAGGCAGTGTCTCAACAAGACCGCATCCATTGATAACAGGGGTTCCCTACCTTTTTATGCCATGGACCCCTGCCATTAACTGAGGAGTCTGTGGAACCCACGTTGGGAACTGCTAATTTACAAGGACCCTCATCATCTGTGACTTGCCCTCTTCTCTTCACCTCCATCAGAGAGAAGGTACAGGAGCCTGAAGACCCACACTCCATGATTCATGAACAGCTTCTTCTCTACCACCATCAGATTCTGAATGGTCTGTGAACTCTAGCTCACCATTCCTTTCCCACTAATTATTTTTTGATTGTAACTTATTATAATATTTACATATTGCACAGTACTGCTGCTGCAAAACAACAGATCACATGACACATTCTCCCTCTCGTCCGCTGCTTCCAGAAGAAGCTCCCTGCATTCGAATGGTCCCTCTTTCTCACTCACTGCTGGGTCTTGGGCAAGGTCAAATTGATGCGGTTTGTAGTTCATGTTATCATGTGTATCCAGTCGCTCCATTAATACTGCTATTTCCTGCAATTTTGAATGGGGTGGACAGGCTCTGTGGCCTGCATTTAAAGAATGTCCCAGAGCTAGATTTTACCACAGCATTACAGAGGGATGGGAACAGACAAGTTAGGAAAGCGTTTAATTGGAGTGAGAGGAAATATGAGGCTATCAGGCAGGAACTTGGAAGCATAAATTGGGCACACATATTCTCAGGGAAATGTACGGAAGAAATGTGGCAAAAGTGCAGGGGATATTTGCGTGGTGTTCTGCATAGGTATGTTCCAATGATGCAAGGAAAGGATGGCAGTTACAGGAACCGTGGTGTACAAAGGTTGTTGAAAATCTAGTCAAGAAGAAAAGAAAAAAGAGCTTACAAAAGGTGCAAAAAACTAGGTAATGATAGAGATCTATAAGATTGTAAGGCTAGCAGGAAGGAGCTTAAGAATGAAATTAGGAGTCAGAAGGGGCCATGAGAAGGCCTTGGCGAGCAGGATTAAGGAAAACCCCAAGATGTACTACAAGTATATGAAGAGCAGGAAGATAAGACGTGAGAGAATAGGTCCAATCAAGTCCAGTGATGCTGGAAAAGTGTGTATGGAACTGGAGGAGATAGCAGAGGTACTTAATGAATACTTTGCTTCAGTATTCACTATGGAAAAGGATTTTGGTGATTGTAGGGATGACTTGCAGCAGACCGAAAAGCTTGAGCATGTAGATATTAAGAAAGAGGAGATGCTGGAGCTTTTGGAAAGCAGCAAGTTGGATAAGTCACCAGAACCAGACGATACATACCCCAGGCTACTGTGAGAGGCGAGGGAGGAGATTGCTGAGCCTCTGGCAATGATCGTTGCATCATCGATAGGGATGGGAGAGGTTCGGGAGGATTGGAGGGTTGTGGATGTTGTTCCCTTATTCAAGAAAAGGAGTAGAGATAGCCCAGGACAGTATAGACCAGTGAGTCTTACTTTAGTGGTTGGTAATTTGATGGAAAATATCCTGAGAGGCAGGATTTATGAACATTTGCAGAGGCATAATATGATTACAAATAGTCAGCGTGGCTTTGTCAAAGGCAGGTCGTCTCTTACAAGCCTGATTGAATTTTTTGAGGATGTGCCTAAACGCATTGATGAAGGTAGAGCAGTAGATGTACTGTATATGGATTTCAGCAAGGTATTTGACAAGGTACCCCATGCAAGGCTTATTGAGAAAGTAAGGAGACATAGGATCCAAGGGGACCTTGCTTTGTGGATCCAAAAATGGCTTGCCCATGGAAGGCAGAGAGTGGTGTAGACGGGTCATATTCTGCATGGAGGTCAATGACCAGTGGTGTGCTTCAGGGATCAGTTCCGGGACCCTTTTCTTCATGTTTTTATAAGTGACCTGGACGAGGAAGAGGAGGGATGGGTTAGTAAATATGCTGATGACACGAAGGTTAGGGGTATTGTGGTTAATGTGGAGGGCTGTCAGAGGTTACAGCAGGTCATTGATAGGATGCAAAACTGGGCTGAGAAATGACAGATGGAGTTCAACCCAGATAAGTTTGAGGTGTTCATTTTGGTAGGTCAAATACGATGGCAGAATGTAGTATTAATGGCAAGACTTGACAGCGTGGAGGATCAGAGGGATCTTTGCATCCATAGGACACTCAAAGCAGCTGTACAGGTCGACTGTGTGGTTAAGAAGGCGTACAGTGCATTGGCCTTAATCAATCATGGGATTGAGTTTAGGAGCTGAGAGGTAATGTTGCAGCTATATAGGACCCTGGTCAGACTCCACTTGGAGTACTGTGCTAATTTCTGGCCGCCTCACTACAGGAAGGATTTGGAAACTATAGAAAGGGTGCAGAGGAGATTTACCAGGATGTTGCCTGGATTGGGGAGCATGCCTTATGAGAATAGGTTGAGTGAACTTGGCCTTTTTTCCTTGGAGCGACAGAGGGTGAGGGGTGACCCGATAGTGGTGTACAAGATTATGAGAGGCATTGATCGTGTGGATAGTCAGAGGCTTTTTCCAAGGGCTGAAATGGCTAACATGAGAGGGCATAGTTTTAAGGTGCTTGGAAGTAGATAGAGAGGAGATATCAGGGGTAAGTTTTTTATGTAGAAAGTGGTGAGTGCGTGGAATGGGTTGCTGGCGATGGTGGTGGCGGATACGATAGGGTCTTTTAAGAGATTCCTGGATAGGTACATGGAGCTCAGAAAAATAGAGGGCTATGCGTAACCCTAAGGTAAGGACATGTTCGGCACAGCCTTGTGGGCCGAAGGGACTGTATAGTGGTTTTTTTATGTTTCTATGTTTCTAGTTTGAACTGATTGGAATATGCCTGGACTGGTTCAATGATTTGTGGTTTAGGGTTTTAAATTCTGTGGGTTTTTTGGGGGGGGGGTTATTTTTTCGTTTCTGCACTTTGTTTTATTTGTATGTTGGGCGTATGATGATTTTCTTTGAATTGGTTCCATACTTTTTTTTTCATGGGAGGATGAGTCTCGGAGGAGTGTACTGCATGATAATAAATGTACCTCGTCAATGATAATGAACCTGATACTGAATCTGTTAGTGCCAGGATTTCTGCTGAATTCTAAATTCACCTGCTTGGTTTATTTCTTTATTTTCCTGTGAATACCCGCAAGACAAGTCTCAGTGTTGTATGTGGTGATATTTACTTGCTTTGGTAATACATTTACTTTGAACTTTGCATCTCTGTCCTAAAGGCACCTGTGAAACAGTGTCCCTTGGAGTTGGAGCTTTTAAATGCAGGAACACCTTCATACTTACAGTTAATGAGTAACTTCATTGTCAGGGTCATTCTCATGAATCCAGACAAAGTCCCTTCACGTGTGTTGATTCTGGCAGTTCATGAGCTGTGGACAGTCAGCTCTAGGCTGGGAGATGACAGGTTGTTGGTAAGGGACTAGCTGAGGACTGACAACTTGCAAATTTCAAAGTAAATCTATTATCCAGGACCTCTATGGCACCAAATACTCCCCTGAGATTCATTTTCTTGTAGACGTTCACAGTGGAACAGAAAAATACAATGGAATCAGTGAAAAACTACACACAAAGTCTATCAAGCAACCAGTTTGCAAAAAGACAAACTGTGCAAATGAACTGCCAGGTGGGTGGAGAAATTTGGATGGGATCGTGGAGGGAGGGCTAAATTCCAGGTGCAGGTTGATGAGATGAGGCAGCATAATAATTCGGCACAAATTAGATGGGCAGAAGAACCTGTTTCGGTGTTGAAGTGCTTTATGATTGTATGAAGACCATTAGATATAGGAACTCAAATGGGTCATTTGGCCCATCAAATCTCCCAATACATTACATACGTAGATAAATAAACAGGTAGAGAAATAAATAAATACACAAATAGTAAATACATACATAAGTACATAAATAAATAGGAAAAATAAGGAATACTGAGAACATGAGTTGTAGAGTCTTGAAAATGAGTCTCCAGGTTGTGGAATCAGTTCAGTGTTGAAATGACTAAAGCTACTCCAGCTGGTTCAGGAACCTGATGGATAATAACTGCTCCTGATCCCACCCTTTTGGTATGTAAACCTCCTGTACCTCCTTCCCAATGACAGTAGTGAGAAGACTCTAATGGTGTGCTTGGGAGCTTCAGCATTGACCTTCTTGCAGCAATGCTAATGTTGACACCGGTGTTACGGAATATCAACCAAGGAACTGGTTGTGGACTTCAGGAAGGGGAAGTCGAGGGAACGCACACCAATCCTTCAAGGGATCAGCAGGGGAAAGAATGAGCAGTTTCAAGTTCCTGGGTGTCAACAGCTCTGAAGATCTATCCTGGTCTCAACCTACTGATGTAATTACAAAGACGGCACATGAATGGCTATATTTCATTAGGAGTTTGAGGAGATTTGGCATGTCACTGAAGACTCCAAGACTTGGAGCCTGAAGAAACACACAATGTTTTAGGAAGAGCTTGTTCCCCTCCAGATTTCAGAATGGACAACAAACCCATTTACATTACCTCACTATGCTTTTATTTTTTATTGCTCTCTTTTTGACTACTTATTTAATTTACTTTTATGCATATTTTCTTATTGTAACTTGTAGCTTTTCTATTATTATGGATGGCAGTGCACTGCTGCCTCAAAACAAATCTCATGATATATGCCAGTGAATTAAACATGATTCCGATTCTCTTCACAATGAGGCAAGTTCTCTTCTCTTCTGCCCCACCCTATTGATGAATACTCACAATTACTCTAAGGCAGGTCGAGCCTGTCCTGTTATTCATTTGGATCAAGGTACATTTATTCAGACACAGGTGTCACGTGGTATATTTAGACTTTCGATGCCAAGATTATGAGAAATCAGTGTAATTATGTAATTTAAAAATCCGAGAGCATCCCGAACCCATGCATGATTTGTCTACTTCAAATTTCAAAGCATATATATGTCCTATACCCTGAGATTCATTTTTCTTGTGAGTATTCACAGCACAACAAAGGAATACAACATACTTAGTGAAAAACCACACACGACAAGATGCACAAAGACCCCTTGTTCAACAGACAACAAACTCTGCAAATTAAAAACTAAGTAAATAAATAATATTGAGAACATGAGATGTAGAGCCCTTGAAAGTAAGTGGTAACACAAAGACGAGAAAATCTGCAGATGCTGGAAATCCAGAACAACACACACAAAGTGCTGGAGGAACTCAGCGGGTCAGGCAATATCTACGGAGAAAAAAAAAGTACAGTTGATGTTTCAGGAGGAGACCCTTCATCAGGTCCCATTGTTTGTGGAACACACACAAAATGCTGGTGGAATGCAGCAGGCCAGGCAGCATCTATAGGAGAAGCACTGTCGACGTTTCGGGCCGAGACCCTTTGTCAGGACTCACCCTTCCTGATGAAGGGTCTCGGCCCAAAATGTCGACAGCGTTTCTCCTTATAGATGCTGCCTGGCCTGCTGTGTTCCACCAGCATTTTGTGTGTGTTGCTTGAATTTCCAGCAGCTGCAGATTTCCTCGTGTTTGCCACAGTTTGTGGAATCAGTTCAGTGTTGGGGAGAGTGAAGTTATTAATGCTGGTTCAGGAGGCTGATGGTTGTAGGGTAATAACTGTTCCTGAACCCAGTGATATGGGACGTAAGGCTCCTGTATCTCCTTCTTGATGGCAGTGACAAGAAGAGAACATGTTCCGGATGAAGGGTCTCTTCCCGAAACGTCGACTCTTTATTCCTTTCCACAGACTCTGCCTGAGTTCCTCCAGCGTTCTGTGAGTGTTACTCTGGGTGGTGGGGGTTATCGATGATGGATGCTGCTTTCTTGTGGCCATGCTCCACTCAGACGTCACATTTGAGCTTTAAAGTGTTAAAACTCTAGCTACGCATAGAGTTGATACACTGGTTATTACACTGCGGGGTGTCCAGGAAGGGGTAGCATCTCCATTCTGGGGTAGCTCACTCACCTTCGGTCCCCACCGGACTCTCAGCTCTCACCTACGGCTCCTATTAGGTGTCTGCTTGCGACAGTGGCCACATCCCAGTACACTGCCTCAACGGGGGACTAAGCCAGCTGACGTGCCTGGGACACGTTTTCCTAGCGTGCAAAGTCAGCTCCAGCAGACTGGGTGGGTGAGATCTACAGAGAGCTCCAATGGCCAGAAAGACTGTTCACAGTGCTCCATTGAGAGCAAAGGACATAATAAGGCATGGCAGAAATCACAGTCATGCACTGTGAAGACCTGGACCTCTGACATTGAGAGTGTGGAACTACAAAGGCTTTACCACTTTAAAAACTCTCCCACATACGTTTCCTGTCAACAGACAGCAAACTGATTACACACCAATTACATTTTTTTCCATTTTCATTGTTGCCTTTTCACACAATCATCTCATGTCCCCTTTTGAGTTGCTGATGTCAAGAATGTGCCTATTCACAGATCTCCATACCTGACCAATTCTAGAGGAAGTTTTATAGAACGTTTATAATATTGTGAGGCTGTTGATAACTCAGCCAGGGGCACGCAATGACAAACCCCTGAAGGTGATCAGAAATTAGAGTACAGAAATCAGACTGGAGCTCCACTGTGAAGTCTCTTCAAATGATGTTACCCTGAAGAAGTTTAACTCTTCTCTTCGACCAGAGTTCAATGAGATCCTCTCTCACTGCTCCTTCTTAGTGATCTCTGCTGCCCTCTGACTCTTCAACCATGTACACACCTAAACTCACTACCTTAGCCACGTATCCTTGCTAGGGATTTGAATGATGCCACTTTCTTCCTTTTCCATCTATCACCTCTCTGCTTCTTACTTCATCTGCCCCCTCCCTCCCCTATCCACCTTCCTTCCCATCCCCTCACCTTTTTATTCTGGCAACCTCCCCCCCCCCCCAACCTTTCTCAGTCCTGATGAAGGGTTTCAGCCCAAAAGCTTGAATGTTTATCTATTTCTATAGATGCTGCTTGACCTGGTAAATTCCTCCAGCATTTTGTGTGTGTTATTCTGGATTTCCAGCATCTGTAGAATCTTTTGGGCTCATGAGTGCCAACCTCTCTGAAGATCTATTCTGGGTCCAACATCCTGAAGCAATTACAAAGGCAGCACAAGAACAGCTATATTTCATTACGAGTTTGAGGAGAATTGATATGTTACCAAAAGACAATCGCAAATTTCTACAGGTGTGCTGTAGAAAGCACAGGATCAGAAAAAGCTGCAGAAAGTTGTAAACTCAGCCAGCTCCATTATACACACAAGCCCCTCTAGCTTCTAGGATGCCATCAGAAACGCAGCATCCATCATTAAGACAAGCCCGTCTTCTCATTTGACATAGGAGCAGAATTAAGCCATCAAGTCTGCTCCACCATTCCATCATGACTGATTTATTATCCCTCTCACCTCATTCTCCTGCCTTCCCCCCATAACCTTTGACACCCTAACTAATCAAGAACCTATCAACCTCCACTTTACATATACTTAATAGTATTCTCATTGTTACCATCAGGGAGGAGGTACAGGAGCCTGAAGACACACACTCAACGTTTCAGGAACAGCTTCTTCCCCTCCACCCATTCTTCTACCTCACCATTTCTTCCTCTCTTTTGGCACTGCTTACATAATATAACATGTATTTCCCCCCCCCCCCCCCCCCATTAGAAGTTTTCATGTTTTATTGTTTTTCAACATTGAATCGCAATGGTAGGGACAGTGTGTTTTTGATGATGTGCAGTGGTTTGGCTGATACCAAACAAAGCATTTAGTCTGATGGCCAAAAAGCTCAATTTTAGTTGCAACAGACCATAGAACCTCCTTCCAGCTGACTTTAAAGTCTCCCACATGCCTTCTGGCAAACTCTAGCTGTGATTTCATGTGATTTTTTTTTCCTCCAACAGTGGCTTTCTCTTTGCCATTCTCCTAGAGCGGTGACTGGTGACAGTCTCTCCCATCTCAGCCACTGAAGCTTGTAACTCCTCCAGAGTTGTCATAGGTCTCTTGGTGGCCTCCCTCACTAGTTCCTTTCTTGTACCATCACTCATTTTTTCAGGACAGCCTGCTCCAGGCAGATTTACAGCAGTGCCATATTCTTTCCATTTCTTGATGATTGACTTAACTGTACGCTAAGGGATATTCAGTGACTTGGAAATTTCCTTGTATCCATCTCCTGACTTGTGCTTTTCAATAGTCTTTTTGCAGAGTTGCCTGGAGTGTTCTTTTGTCTTCATGGTGTAGTTTTTGCCAGGATACTGACTCACCTGCAGTTGGACCTTCCAGATACAGGTGTATTTTTACTACAGTCAACTGACTACTCACAGGTCTCCAAAAACAGAACTCCAATTAACTAATTTTGTGACTTCTAAAACCAATTGGCTGCACCAGTGATGACTTGCTGTGTCGTATTAAAGGGGGTGCATTATTATACAATCATTTTATGTTTTATATTTGGTATTAATTTAGTTCACTTTGTAGAGATCGGTTTTCACTTTGACATGAAAGAGTCTTTTTCTGTTGATCATTGTCAAAAAAAAAGCCATATTAAATTCACTGTGATTCAATGTTGTAAAATAATAAAACACGAAAGCTTCCAAGGGGGTTGAAGTAAGTAAGTAAGTGTGTGCGTGTGTGTGTGTGTAATTTATAATTTGTATTATGTATTGCAATGTACAGTACTACTACCACAAAACAACAAATTTCATGACATATGCCACTGATATTAAATCTGATTTGGATTTGGATTCTTGTCTTTTCAAAAATGTGTTCTCGCTCTCTCTCTGACCCTGGTTGCCTGAGAAAACACAAATTGAACTGAGCTAGGTGGCCTTGAATGGTTTATTGAACAACACAAATTGTGCTTCTGTTCAGATCATTGCTGCCTTGGGGAATGACTTCCCCAATTTAAATATCCTCAGAGAGTTATTTCAAACCAAATCTCATTAGATGTTACCAAGTAAGTCTCACATTACTCAGTATAATTTCCCATATGAACTAATGCAGGAAGCAAAAGTCCTATATTTGGTAAGTGAAGGTGTGGCCCATGTTCGAGTAATCTGAAGCAACCTTTTTTGGCTTGTTATCTCCTACGTGAAGTGAATGAGTCCTGATGAAGGGTCTCAGCTCAAAATGTCGCCTGTATTTATCCCTCTCCATAGATGCTGCCTGACCTGCTGAGTTACTCCAGCATTTTGTGCACGTGTTACTCTGGATTTCCAGAATCTGCAGAGTCTCTTGTGTTTATGAAAAGGATAAACTTTTTGCAGTGCCCAGCTCATGACATCATTAAACCCCAGGGGCAACTCCCATCACCTGACCTGACAGCTGCGTCATTTCAATCATGAGCTTGCATTTTCCAAACAGCGCCAGTTCCCATCTTTGTTTCAAAATATGGGGTCAGAGGTTAAGCTGCCAACACCTCAGTCTACCGGCATCATCCCCAGCTACAGCGAGTGCTTGACATGCCTGCATTTCGCTTGGCTGGAAATAATCCTGTAATCTCCTTGTTTAAACCTCAGCTGAGGTGGAACAATACCCTGAAATTGAAGGGTGTAGCAAAGTACAGGCCCTTCAGCCCACAGTGATATGCTGACCTTTAAAATCAACCTAACAATTCCCTCCCTCATAGCCCTTCTTTTTTCTATCATCCAAGTGCCAAAGACATACAAATCTCCTCTTTTGCTTCCCATAGAAAACTAGGATATATCCCATCCATCCCCAAGGACATATCCATATGATATAGGAGCAGAATTAGGCCATTCAGCCCCTCAAGTCTCTGCACATTATCTAGCCTAATATATCTGCCACTACCACCACACCTGGCTGGATGTTCCACACACCCCCGCTCTCTGTGTAAAATTACCTCTAATATTCCTCCATACTTTCCTCTAATCACCTTCAAAGTATGCCTCCTCATATTAGCCATTTCCATTCTGGGGAAAAGTCTGAAGATTTAATAAAAAACCATAATACCAATAACAATCGAACACAGAACAGAACAGAGGCCCTTCAGCCCATGATGCTGTGCCACTGACCTACTCCAAGATCAATCTAACTATTCTCTCCCATTTAGCTCTCCATTTTTTTTATATAACCCTTCATTATAACTTGAAATGGGGTGTTCAGGAGGGGGTAGCACCTCTGGTGAAGGGACTTGTTGTGTCCAACCTGGGGAAACCCCCTCACCTTTGGTCCCCACCAGACACCCAGCTCTCACCTGTGGCTCCAAGTAGCTTAAAGTTCAAAGTAACTGAAGGCACACACTCAGTTTTTCAGGAACAGCTTCTTCCCCTCCACCATCAGATTTTTCAATAGTGCATGATTATCTCCTCACTAATTATCTTTTGCACTAGTTATTTAATTTTTAAGACATCCTTATTATCGTTTATACTATCTTTTTCCTCTGTCTTGTGAGCATCCCAGAAATACAACATTGTTCTTCCTTTCTTTCACTATTTCATTTCAGGTTTATAATAATTTTGTCCTGCACTGTAAAGCAACAAATGTCACAACACAGGAGATTCTGCAGATGCTGGAAATCCAAAGCAACACCCACAAGTGCTGGAAGAACTCAGCAGGTCAGGCAGCATTGATGGAAAAGAATAAACAGTCGACGTTTCGGGCCAAACCCCTTCTTCGGGACTGCAAAGGAAGAGAACAGAAGCCAGAGCAAAAAGGTTGGGGGGGGGGGGGGGGCAGAAGGAGGACAAATGGCAGGTGATAGGTGAGACCAGGTGAGGGGAAAGGTGGGTGGGTGTGGTAAGGGTGTTGAGGTACGAAGCTGGGAGGAGGTGATAGGTGGAAAAGATAAAGTGCTGAAGGCCCAATTCATGACATATTTTACAATGTATGCCAGTGATAACAAAGCTGATCCTCACACTCCTGAGGTGGCCCAACCAGTTTTATAGAGCTGCAAAGTAACTTCCTGACTCTTGAACTTAATGCCTCAAACAATAAAGGTGGGCATGTCAACTTGTATGGCCACTCTCAGTGAAATCTGAAATAAAATAGACAATAGTAGAGTACAGAGTCTGTGGACAGCAAAAGTTGGTAGAGACAGATACATCAGGGAGTTTTAAAAGAAATTTAGATAGGTACATGAATGTGAGGAAAATGGAGGGATATGGAAAGTTTAGTTAGTCAAGTCTATTGGGACATCAATAGGATGCAAAACTGAGCTGAGAAGTGGCAGATGGAGTTGAACCCAGATATTGCTTTTGCTCCTGAGTATTTTCAGAATATTTCGTTTAATCCCTAGTACTTCACTAGTTTGGAAATTGCACCATCTCAGATCATAAGGCCCTGCAGTGGATAGTGAGGTCAGCTGAGAAGGTCATTGGGGTCTCTCTTTCCGCCATTATAGACATTTACACTACATGCTGCATCCGCAAACAGCATTATGAAAGACCCCACGCACCCCTCATACAAACTCTTCTCCCTCCTGCCGTCTGGGAAAAGGCTCCAAAGCATTTGGGCTCTCATGACCAGACTATGTAACAGTTTCTTCCCCCAAGCTATCAGACCCCTCAATACCCAGAGTCTGGACTGACACTAACTTACTGCCTTCTACTGTGCCTGTTGTCTTGTTTATTATTTATTGTAATGCCTGCACTGTTTTGTGCACATTATGCAGTCCTGGGTAGGTCTGTAGTCTAGTGTAGTTTTTTTCTGTGTTGTTTTTACATAGTTCAGTATAGTTTTTGTACTGTGTCATGTAACACCATGGTCCTGAAAAACATTCTCATTTTTACTGTGTACTGTACTAGCAGTTATGGTCGAAATGACAATAAAAAGTGACTTGATTTGACTTCAGCTGCTGTTGACTGCCTCAGCGTGCCACTCAGGGACTTAAATCTAATATTGTTTTATACATATTTTATATATAATTTAGAGTTACAACACAGCAGTAGCCTCTTCCAGCCTAACAAGCCCTCACTACTCAATTACACCCACATGCCAACCCATACGCCTTTGGAATGTGGGAGGAAACCTGAGTACCCGGAGTATTCCCATGTGGTCATGGGGAGAACATACGGACTCCTTACAGACAGCAGTGGGAACCGAACCCCAGTTGCTGGAGCTGTAGAGTGATGGGCACAATGCTACGCTGCTTTGCTGCCCTGTTTGTGCTGTGTGAGATGATAGCTACTGTGCTTTGCAAAGCAATGAGGTTTCATTTAGCTGTACACATGTGCATTGGTTGAGTGCCAACAAACTTGGACGTGACGGATAATTGTTTTTAGTGGTGGAATTCCTTCCCTATCCACTTGGTCAACCCCTTACCAACTGTGGAAACTATGATAGTAGTCACCTCACTGGAAGGTGGATGTAGACTAAAGACGGGGGAGTGGAGGCCTATCCTGTGGTTGCAGGACTGTCTGTGAGTGTGGGGGTGGGAGGGAGGAATGGAGGAATGGGGCTTGTTTTGCTGTTGTTGTTCTGTTGCTTGTTGTGTTCCTGTTGTTCTGCCAGGCATTGAGGGAATACGATGCTGGCACTGGAATGTGTGATGACACTAGCGGGCTGCCCCCGGCACACCCTTTGAGGTGTTGGCCGTTAACAGAAACAATGCATTTCACTGAATGTTAGCATGTACATATGATGAATACACGTGAAATGCTGGAGGAACTCAGCAGGTCAGGCAGCATCTATGGAAAGGAATAAAAAGTTGACACTTTGGGTCGAGATGTTTTAGTCCTGTTGAAGGACTGCGGCCTGAAACGCCCACTCGTTATTCCTCTCCGTAAAGGCTGCCTGACCTGCCGAGTTCCTCCAGCATTTTCTGTGTGTGTTACCCGAGGTTTCTAGCATCTGCAAAATCTCTTGTATTTATGCAATATATAAATTTGAATCTGAAATAATCACCGATTCAATCCCTTGTGTTGGTTCTGTCACACAATAAGATTAGTGACACTTTCCTTAACTGACCTCATATCCCTTGATTATCCTGACACCAAAACACAACCAGCTGGATCAGGGGACATGAAATCCGGATGAATTTATATAAGCACTACAAAATAATTTACAAAACATAATTTACACTACAAAATAACTTACAAAACATAATTTACACTACAAAATAACTTACAAAACAATTTACAAGGACTATTTCAGTGCCCAGAAACCTGTCGATGTGTACTGGCCATTTAATGGATCACTGCTCTGTAGACAGTCAGACAAATAGGAGCTACCCTGAGAGGATATTCACTCATGGTCCACTTGTTTCCTCAAGAACTTTTGTGGGTCTTTTTTAAAGCAAAGCACACAAGATGCTGGAGTAACTCAGCAGGTCAGGTAGCATTAAGGTAGAACATAAGAACTAGGAGCACAAAAAGCCATCTAGCCCGTTGAACCTGCTTCACCATTCAATTAGATCATGGCTGATATAGCCATGGACTCATCTCCACCTACCTGCCTTTTCATCATAACCTTTAATTCCCCTACTATGCAAAAATCTATCCAACCTTCTTTTAAATATATTTACTGAGGTAGTCTCCACTGCTTTATTGGTCAGAGAATTCCACAGATCCATCACCCTCTGGGAAAAGCAGTTTCTCCTCATCTCCGTCCTAAATCTATTCCCCCAAATCTTGGCCGAACAGTCAACACTCAGGCCAAGACCCTTCATAGGACTGGAAAGGAAGGATGAAGATACCAGAGTAAGAACATGGGGGAGGAGAGGGAGGACAACTGAGAGGGTGATAGTTGAAGCCAAGCAGATGGGGGAGGGAAGGATAAATTAAAAAAACTGGAAGATGATTTATTTTTTAATCTTGTTCTGGGAATAAGTTAAAAAAATTCAAATCAATTACCTAACAAATTTGAGATCGAGCCCACATTGAAAAATAATTAATCAAGTTAAATGCGATTAAAACTATAAGGCGTAGGAGCAGAATTAGGCCATTCAGCCCATCTGCTCCACCATTCTGATTTATTATCCCTCTCAACCCCATTCTCCCACCTTCTTCCCCATAACCTTTGACACCCTGACTAATCAAGAAACTATCAAACTCTGCTTTACAAATACCCAGTGACTTGACCTCCACAGCCACGACCACGTCCAGTCTTTGTATTAAGCATAAAACACATTTTCAGGAAAATCAGATATTACATTACCTCAAGCAAAAAGCAGTGATTAGACATCAAGATTAAAGTTTATTTAACACATGTATATAAAAGCACAAGTGTTAACAAGCAAAGCACACGAGGGTGTGCTGGAGACTGCCCATAGCTCACTGGTGCCACCCTAGCATGCCCACAATGTTTGGCACATGCCCAGCAGAATATATTAGCTTATCACCACATATATTAGTGTACAATGAAGCACCTTGTTCACATGAAGTACACAGAGTAAATACATACAGCAACAAATGCAAAACTAACGGAAAGGTGCAAAGATCGCGGTGCAGTCTGGAATATAAAAAATATTACCGTGTGAGTGGAGGAATAACCAAGAAAGCTCGAGTCAGGAGCACAAGAAGATGCCAGCACCACCAGTAAAGAGGCAGAAATCCTTCAACATTAACATTCATTTCCCTCGCTTTCTCTCCCTTTCCATTCCCCCTTCTGGCTCCACTCTTACCCTCACCTGCCCATCACCATTTGGTTCCCTTCTTCCTTCCCTTTCTCCCATAGTCCACTCTCCCCTCCTATCAGATTCCCCCTTCTTCAGCCGTTTACATCAGCTCCCAACTTCTCACATCATCCTCACCTTCCTCCAGCCACCTACCTTCCCCTTCTCCTGGTTTCTCCTATCACTTTCCAGCCTGTACTCCTTCCCCTCCCCAACCACCTTATTCTGCCTTCTTCCCCCTCCCTTTCCAGTCCTGATGAAGGGCTTTGGACTGAAGCATCATCTGTTTACTCTATAAGAAGTGCAAAACTAGAACAGAAGAAAAAGAGTGAGGTAGTGTTCATGGGTTCATTGTCCATTCAGAAATCTGACGTGGAAGGTATTGAGTGAGGTTCTTCAAGCTTCCCTACCTCCTCTTTGATGGTAGCAATGAGAAAAAGGGGTGATGGGGGTACTTAATGATGGATACTGCCTTTTTGAGGCATCACCTTTTGAATTGTCCTCAATACTGGAGAGGCTAGTGTCCATGGTGGAGCTGGCTGAGTTTGAAATCTTCATCCAAACGTGTGCAGTGGCCTCTCTGTACCAGATGACAATGATGCCGTGTTTACCACTCTCTGCAGGGTCCATTGTCCAGAGCAGGGCAGTTACCATTCAGGCTGAGATGCAACCTGGCCAGATACCTTTTAGTAGCACATCTACGGAAGTCAGAGAGCACGCTGATGGGCAAGCCGAATGGTCTCAAACGCCCGTGGAAGTGAACTTCCTTGACGAGGTCACCAGGTGAGGTTACTGGCATCGTGAGTTCCAAAGAATAAAAAGGTGTTGACTATATCAAGCAGGATTGTGTTCACACTATCCCTCATTTCCTTGGGTAATCAACCAACTATTTCATTTTGCTGCCGTTAAGGACACTGTGAGACAATGTTCATGATCTCTTCCCTGTAGTCTACTGACTCATTGTGTTCATCCATAATATAACCCTGAGTGGTGATTGCTGGTAAAGCAATTGCAGTAGCCAACACCCCACCCAGCCACCCTATCTTATGACCATCAAAGAGCTGGTACAGGAACCTAAAGGTACACATTCAATGTTTTAGAAACAGTTTCTTCCTTATTCTGAATGGCCCTTGAACACTACCTCACTATTTTGCTCTTTTTGCACTACTGATTTTTAAAATGTTTCTTGTTATAATTTATAATATTTTTACTGTATTGTATGGTACTGCTGCCACAGAACAGTAAATTTCATGACATACGTCAGTGATACTAAACCTATTTTGTCTTTGCCCTATACTGCTGTGACAAACAACACATTTCACATCATATACAGTGATAATAAACCTGATTCTGTTCCTTACTGAGAAACACTTTCAAAGCACGAGGTAGTTGCAGTAGCTCGCAATGACAATTCAGAAAAAGCTGACTGGAGCAGGAACAAAAAGATCCCCAAGTATGAATCAATAAAAAATAAGCTCAACAATTCCAGCATTGACCCCTGGGGAAATATCAACTTCCAAATCTGAAAATTAACCATGGATCACACCTCTCTGCTTTCTAGCTTTAAGTCAACTACAGTGACCTCTTTACTAAGTACACCTGAACACATGCTTATTAATGCAAATAGCTAAGCAATGACTCATGTGGCAACAACTCAAAACATTAAATCATGCAGACATGATCAAGAACTTCAATTGTTGGTCAGACCAAACATCAGAATAGGGAAGGAATGTGCTCTGAGTGACTTTGACCATGGAATGATTGTTAGTGTGAGACTGGGTGGTTTTGAGTACTCACAAACTGCTCATCTGAGATTTTCAGGCACAACAGTCTCTAGAGTTTACAGAGAATAGTGTAAAAACAAAAAAAAAAGTCCAGTGAGTGGCAGTTCTGTGGGTGAAAACACCTCATCAATGAGAGAGGTCAGAGGAGAATGGCCAGACCGGTCGGTACAAGCTGACGGGAAGACAGCAGTAACTCAAATAAACACACGTTATAACAGTTGTGTGCAGAACAACATCTCTGCAAGCACAACACGACGAACCTTGAAGTGGATGGGCTGCAGCAGCAGATGACTACTTTGGATTCTACTCTGAGACCTAATAATCAGAATCATAACATCATAAGATATAGAAGCAGAATTAGGTCATTTGGACTATCGAGTCTGCTCCGCCATTATATCATGGCTGATCCAATTTTCCTCTCAGCCCCAATCTCCTGCCTTCTCCCCACGTGCCTTCATGCCCTGACCAATCAAAAACCTATCAACATCTACCTTAAATATACATAAAGATGACCTCCACAAAAAATCCCACAGAGTCACCACCCTCTGTTCTGAGGCTGTACCCTCAGGTCCTAGACTCACCCACCATAGCAAAAATACTCTCCACATCCACTGAATCAAGGCCATTCGATAGGTTTCAATGAGGTCACCCCTCATTCTTCTGAATTCTAGTGAATACAGGCTCAGAGCCATCAGATACTCTTCATGTGACAAACCATTCAATCCTAGAGCCATTTTCGTGAACCTCCTTTGAACACTCACCAGTTTCATCACATCCTTTCTAAGATAAGGGGCCCAAACACAATATTCCAAGTGAGGCCTCACCAGTGCTTTATAAGGTTTCAGCATTACATCTTTGTTTTTATATTTTAGTCCTCTTGAAATGAATGCTAACGTTGCATTCACCTTCCTCACCACAGGCTCAACCTGCAAATTAACCTTTTATGGAATCCTGCACAAGGACTCCCAAGCCCCTTTACACTTCAGTTTTTTTGTATTTTCTCTCCATTAGAAAATAGTCAACCCTTTCATTTCTTCTACCATACACTTCCCAACATTGTATTCCATCTGCCACTTCTTTGTCCATTTTCCTCATCTGTCCTTCTGTAGTCTACTTCCTCAAAACTACCAACCCCTCCACCTATCTTCATATTGTTTGCAAACTTTGCAACAAACCGTCAATTCCATCACCCAAATCATTGACATATGATGTAAAATGAATCAGTCCCATCAAAGACCCCTGTGCAACACCACTAGTCACCAGCAGCCAACCAGAAAAGGCTCCCTTTATTCCCACTCGGTCTCCCGCCAGTCAGCTAGAATCTTTCCTGTAACACCCTGGGCTCATAGCTTGTTAAGCAACCTCATGTGTGTCACCATGTCCAAGTCCTGAAAATCCAAGTACACAACATCTACAGATTCTCCTTTGTCTACCCTGCTCGTTATTTCTTCAAAGAATTCCAACAGAATTGTCAGCCGAGAATTTCCCTTGAGGAAACCATGCTGACTACGGCCTATTTTATCATGTGCCAAATACCCTGAGACCTCATCATTAATAATTGACTCCAACATCTTCTCAGCCATGGAGGTCAGACTAACTGGCTTATAGTTTCCTTTCTTCTGCCTCTCTCTAATCTTGTAGAGTGAAGTGACATTGGCTATTTTCCAGTCTTCTGGAACCATTCCAAAATCTATTGATTCTTGAAAGATCATTACTAGTGCCTCCACGATCTTTTCAGCCACCTCTTTTAGAACTCTGGGGTGTACACCATCTGACTTATCCAGGTGACTTATCCAACTTCAGACCTTTCAGTTTCCAAGAACCTTCTCTCCAGTTATGTAACTTCACACACTTCTTATCTCTTGCCACCTGGAACTTCCATCACACTGCTAGTGTCTTCCACAGTGAAGACTGAAGCAAAATACTTCTTCAGTTCATCTTCCATTTCTTTGTGCCCCATTACTACC
The DNA here is from genome assembly GCF_030144855.1 of Hypanus sabinus. Classification (NCBI taxonomy): domain Eukaryota; kingdom Metazoa; phylum Chordata; class Chondrichthyes; order Myliobatiformes; family Dasyatidae; genus Hypanus; species Hypanus sabinus. The sequence continues at coordinate 102,827,615 of NC_082719.1, read as the reverse complement.
TCTCTGGTATCGTTTTCCAGTGGTCTGTTGTCCACTCCTGCTTCTCCTTTACACTTTATGATTCTGAAGATCCCCTTTAATATTTGGTATCGTCTTGAATATTATTGACTTAATGACTTTTTAGTTGCCTTCTGTTGGCTTACAAAAGCTTCCCAATCTCTAACCTCCCACTAATTTTTGCTCTATTATATGCCCTCTCTTTGGTTTTAATGTTGACTTTGAATTTTCTTGTGGTTGTGTCATCTTCCTTTAGACTATTTATTCCTCTTTGGGATGTATATATATCCTATGCTTTCTGAATTGTTTCCAGAAATTCCAGCCATTGATGCTCTGTCATCATCCCTGCCAGAGTCACACAGAACAGAGAACATACAGCACGTCACAGGCCCTTCAGCCCACAATGTTGTGCTGACTATGTAACCTACTCTAGAAACTGCCTACAATTTCCCTAGCACATAGTCCTCAATTTTTCTAAGCTCCATGTACCTATCTAAGAGGCTCTTAAAAGACCCTATTGTAACCATTTCCACCACTGCTGCCAGAAGTGCATTCCATGCACCCACCACTCTCTGTGTGAAAATCTTACCCAAGACCCCCTTTGTACGTATTTCTAAGCACCTTAAAACTATGCCCCAACATGTTAGTCTTTTCAGCCCTGGATAAAAGCCTCTGGCTATCCAAACAATCAATACCCCCCCATCTTATACACCCAGATCAGGTCACCTCTTGTCCTCCATTGGTAAAAGGGGAAAAGGCCGAGTTCACTCAACCTATTCTCATAAGGCATGCTCCCCAATCCAGGCAACATCCTTGTAAATCTCCTCTGCACTCTCTCTATAGTTTCCACATCCTTCCTGTAGTGAGCTGAACGGAACTGAGCACAGTACTCCAGGGTCCTATATTACTGTAACATTACCTCTCGGCTCTTGAACTCAGTCCCATGGTTGATGAAGGCCAACACACCAGACGCCTTGTTCACAACACTGTCAACCTGCACAGCAGCTTTGAGTGTCCTATCGACATGGACCCCAAGATCCCTCTGATTCTCCACTCTGCCAAGAGTCTTACCATTTATATTATACTCTGTCTTCAAATTTGACCACTTCACACTTTTTTGGGATAAAGTCCATCTGCCACTTCTCAGCCCAGTTCTGCATCCTATCGCTGTCCCGCTGATAACCCTCCAGACTATCTACGACACTCCCAATTTTCCAATCAATTCTGGCCATCTCCTCTCTTATGGCTCAGTAATTCCCTTTACTCCGCTGTAATACCTGTAACATCTGACTTTAGTTCTCCTTCTCAAATGTCAGGGTGAATTCGATCATATTATGATCACTGGTCCCTTAGGGTTCTTTTACCTTAAAGTCTGTAATTAATTCTGTTTCATTGCACGACACCCAGTCCAGAATAGCTGATCCTCTCAAGGGCTCAACTGCGAGCTGCTCTGAAAAGCCGTCTCATCGGCACTCTAGAAGTTCCCCCCCTTAGAATCCAGAACCATTCTCATTTTGCCAATCTACTTGCATATTTAAATCCCCCATGACTATTGTAACATTGCCCTTTTGACATGCATTTTCTATCCCCTGTTGTAACTTGTAGGTCACTTCCTTATTGCTGTTTGGGGGGCCGGAAACAACTCCCATAGGGTCAATAGACAATAGACAATAGGTGCAGAAGTAGACCATTTGGCCCCTCGAGTCTGCACCGCCATTCTGAGATCATGGCTGATCATTCACTATCAATACCCAGTCCCTGCCTTGTCCCCATATCCCTTGATTCCCCTATCCATCAGGTATCTATCCAGCTCCTTCTTGAAAGCATCCAGAGAATTGGCCTCCACCGTCTTCCGAGGCAGTGCATTCCACACCTCCACAACTCTCTGGGAGAAGAAGCTCTTCCTCAACTCTGTTTTAAATAACTGACCTCTTATTCTCAATCCATGCCCTCTGGTACTGGACTCTCCCAACATCTGGAACATACTTCCTTCCTCAATCTTATCAAATCCTTTAATTATCTTAAACGTTTCAATCAGATCCCCTCTCAATCTCCTCACTTCCAGCGTGTACAAGCCCAATCTCTCCAATCTCTCTGCGTAAGACAGCCCTGCCATCCCAGGAATCAACCTAGTGAATCTACGCTGCACTTCCTCAATTGCCAGAATGTCCTTCCTTAAACCTGGAGACCAAAACTGTACACAATATTCCAGGTGTGGTCTCACCAGGGCCCTGTACAAATGCAAAAGAACATCCTTGCTCTTGTATTCAATTCCCCTTGTAACAAAGGCCAACATTCCATTTGCCCTCTTCACTGCCTGTTGCACTTGCTCATTCACCTTCATTGACTGGTGAACTAGGACTCCTAGGTCTCTTTGCATTTCTCCCTTACCTAACTCGACACCGTTCAGACAATACACTGCCCTCTTGTTCCAGCTTCCAAAGTGGATAACTTCACATTTATTCACATTGAATGACATCTGCCAAGTATCTGCCCACTCACTCAGCCTATCCAAGTCTCCCTGTATTCTGTATTCTTTTACTCTTGCGGTTCCTTAGCTTGATCCACAATGATTCAACAGCTTCCAACCCTCTGTCTCCTCTTTCTAATGACTTGATTTCATTTTCTACCAACAGAGCAACGCCAGCTCCTTTGCCTTCCTGCCATTCCTTTATGTATAATTGGACATTCAGCTTCCAACTATAATCTTTCTGCCATGATTCAGTGACACCTACAACATCATACCTGCCAATCTGTAACTATATATATATATATATACACACATACATACACACACACACACAGACACAAACACAAACACACACACACTTAAGTAAATAAGTTGAGCAAAAAAAAAGAGCAGAAGAAACATTCTGAGGTATTGCTCATGGAATCATTGTCCATTCAGGAATCTGATGACTGAGGGGAAGAAACCGTTTCTGAAATGTTGAGTGTGTGTTTCAGGCTCCTGTAGCTTCTCTCTGATGTTAGCAATGAGAAGAAAGCATGGCTGATTCCTTAATGAAGGATGCCGCCTTTGAAGGTGCCCTCGATGTTGGGGAAGCTAGTGTCCATGATGGAGCTGGCTGAGTTTACAATTTTCTGCAGCTTTTTCTGATTCTATGCCCATCCATATCAGATGGTGATACAACCAGTTAGAATGCTTTCCAAGGTACATTTGCAGAAATTTGTTAATATTCACTGCATTAACTGAAAGACGCAATGACAAGCTTTACTACATTTCAACATTGGGAACCATTTTGCTCACTGTGGTTTCAAACATTGAGATTTGAAGATGCCAGAAACGATTTCACTACATCAACAAATTAGGTACTATGAAGAATAGGAAGGTATGAATGTTACAATAAAAATGAAGATTTAGAGGACGCAATCATCAAAAGTATCGTATGAAGGCAGTCCATTATTTGCACCATGCGTCTGCACTGATTTTGTTCACTTACAGACAATCAAAAGAACATGGGAGTGAACACTGGATGAATTTCTCCATCGAAAAAATCATTGAAAAACTGTCTATTAGGAACTAATACACAGTTGTATTGTGACATAGACATTGCTACTGCTCCAATTTGCTTTGCATTATACACACACATGCACACAGATTGTTGCTCAGTTAATTGGGGCAGTCGCTTAATTGAGACAGGGTGTTCTTGTCTCAGAGTGTCCCAATTAACTGGAATCCACAATAATTACGAATTTGCTGTGTGTGTTGTCAGAGAGTGACATACAACAAAAAACATCAACTTCAACAACTACAAAGAATCATATGAACAATAAAGTTATGCAATTGCTTTAAGGATATGGAATAAAATGTGCATAAATACTTAAACACCAGCATGTATTTACAATATAAAGAGTGGTTTACAGTGCAGTGACTGAGGTAGTGGAAGTGGCTAACTGGAACTGCCAGGGGAATACATTTTCAAGATGGTGTGAAGTTTTTGTTTTACTAGTCCTGTAGCGCTTTGCAGACTGGAGCTTTTGGAAAAGGCAGTTTGCAGATGGATAATGGCCCCATGATTTTTCCTGCCTGTTTCTTTGTCCTGGGCACAGTGATGGTGAACTGCAGATAGTGAGCTTTTCTGCTGTCCTGACAGTTTGCTGTACTTTTTGTACATTGTGAGAAAATGCTGCACCAAACCAGACAGTAATGATTGATGTGAGGATGCTCCCTATGATGGAAGTGCAGAGTTACATCAGTATGTTTTGGATATGCCAGAACATACAGTGATTAACCAAACAGCTAACTATTGATGATAGGAGGAGGAAACTGGGAGTCTATGAGCCTGTCCTCATCAGGGGATGAGAGGTGAAAAGGGTCAGCAACTGGAAAGTCCTTGGTGTTATCATTTCAGAGGACCTGTCCTGGGTCCAGCAGGTAAGTGTAATTATAAAGAAGGCACGGTAGTGCTTCTACACTCTTCGAAGTTTGCAAAAATTCAGCATGACATCTACAACTTTTGCCAAACTTCTATAGTTGTGAGGTGGAGAGTATATTGATTGGCTGCATCACAGCCTGGCATGGAAACACCAATGCCTTTGAATGGAAAATCCTGCAAAAAGTAGTGGATATGGCCCAGTCCAGGTAAAACCCTCCCCACTGCCGAGCACATCTACATGGAGCGCTGACATGGGAAAGCAGCACCCATCATCAAGGGCCCCCACCAGCCAGGGCATGCTCTCTTCTCACTGCTACCATCAGGAAGGAGGTACAGGAACCTCAAGTCCCACACCACCAGGTTCAGAAATAGTTATTACCACTCAACCATTAGGCTCCTGAACCAGTGTGGATAAATTCACTCAACCCAAAACTAAGCTTGGTACATAAACTATGAATACATTTTCAAGGACTCAGCAACTCATATACTCAATATTTATTGCTTATTTATTATTATTATTATTTTCTCTTTTTGTACATGCACCGTTTTTGCACTGATTGTCCATCTGTCTTTGTCATGTGCATTTTTTCATTGATTCTATTGGCTTTCTTTGTGATGCTGTAAATGCCCACAAGGAAACGGAACTCAAGATAACATATGAAGACGTACAGCACTTTGATAATAAATTTACACTGAACTTTGAAAAAGTTGATTATGGAAGCACCGTGCTTTCGTCACCATTGAAGAATTAGATTTACAGTATCCATGTCTCTCATAGCCAGAGACCTTTACTGCAATCTCCTCAGACCAGAGGCAGAGAACCACATACAGCACTAACACAGTGCAGACCATCCTTGACTAAAACATCATCTTCCAGGACCCACACCAATCACACCGAAGGGTCTCCCATTGCTGTTAATCTCTCTCCTCCCCAAAGGCTGCAAATCAACATATTTCATGACAAATGCCAGTGATATTTGGGTGGCGGGCTGGAGATATGTCTCTACCAATGAAGGTGAACTCCATCTCTCCACTAGCCTGCAGATCACCTTTGAACAAGGTGAAACACCTGCTGAGCCCCTGATCAGACTCACATGAAGCCAGGGGAAGAGGTGCTGGATGGTCATACGAGCAGCTGGTGCATATCACAAGTCCTGGCTATGCGACCACTGATGCCAAGCAGACAATCTCTGAAGAGTGTTGTAAAGACTCTTTAGAGTATTGTAAAGTCAACTGTCTTGTAAAGACACTGTCCAGAAGAAGTCAATGGCAAACTATTTCTATAAAAAAATTTGCCAAGAACAATCATGATCATGGAAAGACCATGATGGCCCACAACATATGGCACGGCACATAATAAATGAATGAACAGAGATGCTAATTTAATACCATTTCCAAATATATTGTCTGTCCAACATATACATGATTCTAAAGGATAGAGGAAGATGGAAGAATGTCAATTATACACAAAGCGGCTCCTGTGGGCACCCACTGTCTTCAAAGTTTGGTGTAACATGATCATTACAAAGCACACCCTACACAATTACCAACACTTCACTTGTGCAGCCTTCCAATTGACAAGCCTACTGTTTATGTGACTTCAAGCCCATTACTGTGATTACATACAACATCACAGCATAGCACAGGACCCTTAGCCCACAAAGTTGTGCCAACCTTTTAACCTAATTCATGATCAACTAACCCTTCTATTTTTCTATCATCCATGTGTCTACCCAAGAGTTTCTTAAATGCTCCTCAGGTCCCTACCTTTAACACCACCCCTGGCAGGGTGTTTCACATAACCACACTTCTCTGTGAAAAACTTGCCACTGATAGCCCACTACACATTCCTCCAATCACTTTAAATTTATTCCTCCTGGTATGAGCCATTTCCACCTGGGAAAAAGTCTCTGACTATCCACTCAATCTATGCCTTTATCAATTCACCTCTCATCCTCCTCTCTCAATCTATCTGGGCATGACATGCTCGCCAGTCCAGGCAACATCTTGTTAAATCACTCTGCACCCTCTCTAAAGCTTCCACACCCTTCCTATAATGAGGCAAACAGAACTGAACACAATAGTCCAAGTGTTGTTTAAACCCGTTTATAGTGCCGCAACATTACCTCATGGTTCTTGAACTCAGTCCCCCAACTAATCAAGTCCAGCACACCATATGCTTTCTTAACAACCTTATCAACTTGTATGACAACTTTGAAGTATCTTTGGAAGTGGACCTCAAGATGCCTCTCTCCCTCCACATTGCCAAAAATCCTGCTATGAACCCTGTATTCCGCCTTCAAATTCAGCCTTCCAATATGAATCATTTCACACCTTTCTGGGTTGAATTGCATCTGCCACTTCTCAGCCCAGCTCTGCACCCTATCAATGTGCCATTGTAATCTGCAACGACCCCCCACACTATCCACAGCTCACCAACCATCATGTCATCTGTAAACTTACGAACCCACCCTTCCATTGTATTTAGTTCATATGGATCAATGTAAAGGCTTGAACCCAGGAAGCCAGCAGTAACTGTTGACTCCTACCAAACTTTATCAATGCACCATAGAAAGCATTGTGTATGTTCAAGGATTCAAGATTGTTTACTGTCATTTCTAGTACACGAGTGTAAAGGAGAACAAAATAATTGTTACTACAGATCCAATGCATAAAAAACACAATAAGATAAAGAACACAATAATACAAGGTCACAATAAATATAAATACATAAGAGTGGCAGAGTGGAGATACATCCCTACCAAATGATTAGTAAGGCACCCCCCCCCCCCCACCTTTGGGCAAGGTGTAGCAGCTACTTAGCCCCCTCCTCCCTCCCGAGATCAGGGTCATGCGAAGCCCCGGGAGCAGGTGGTGGATGGTCAGATGTGCAGCTTGTGCACATCACAAATCCTGGTGATGCGACCACTGAGGCCAGGCAGACAATCTCTGAAGAAGATTGATAATGACTGGGGTCACCCGCCTTGTAAGGACACTGCCCAGAAGCAGGTCATGGCCAGAGGGAAAACCACTTCTGTAGAAAAATTTGCCAAAATAAATCACGGCCATGTCATACACAAAAGGATGATGACGATCTTATTGTGTAGCCATTAAAAATTGGTGACAGTAAATTGGGAACATGTTGAAGTTCGTCAGCCTTCTGAGGTGCTGGTAAACTTTCTTTAAAATTCAAAATTGTTTAATGTAATTTATTTTACTCAAGTGTAAAGGAAAATGAGGTAATTGTTACTCCAGATCTGATGCAGAACAAAAAAAAACACATGGTAAGAGAAAGAACCCAATAATAAAAAACACAATAAATATAAATACATAAGATAGCTTATATATACATAGATTGATTGTGTGTCCATAAAGTGATGCTGGCACAGGAGTGTCTGTACGTAAGGTGACTCTGACAGGAAATGATAAAGTAGTGGTGGTTGGGGGTGTGGAGGGTGGGTTAGTGGGTGGAGGTGTTGATCAGGCTTATCGCTTGGGGAAAGTAACTGTCTTTGAGTGTACTGGTCCTGGCGTGAATGGACAAATAGTCCACGAGCAGGTGAATGGGATCCTTTATGATGTTACTGGCCTTTTTATGCAACCTTTATGTGCATATGTCCTTATTGGTGGGTAGACTGGTGTCAGTGATGCATTGGGCAATTTTGACTACCCACATGACTGGTTGGTCTCGCAACTGCTCTGCACATGACCACAAGAAAATGCAGAATTGTGGACATCATGGGCCTGTTCCTGTGCTCTGAATAATGACTAACCATTAGCAAGCAGGTCCACCATTATCTTCACACAGGCAAGTTGGAATGGCAGTCCGAGAATTAATTTTAAAACATGGTTATCCACACTTGGAGATCAGAGATTAGCTTGGCACAGGACAGCAGAGATGCAGAGCAAAATAACAGGGTGACAACAGGCTGGCCCTCTGGCCCTCAACTCTCACACTATTGGAAACTTCCTCTCCGTGGATGAAATCTGAAGCACACTGGTTGAGGGGTCAGTGAAGAATCAGAATCAGGTTAAGTGCAATAATAATAATTTGGCGTGAAACTTGTTGTTTAGCAGCAGCAGTACAAAGCAATACACAATAAAAACTATGAAATATAAATATAATTGAATAAGTAATGCATAAAGAAAAAATAGTGAGGTAGTGTTCATGGGTTCATTGTCTTCAGAAATCTGATGGCAGAGGGGAAGAAGCTGTTCCTGAATCACTGAGTGTGTGTCTTCAGGCTCCTGTACCTCCTCCCTGATGGCAGAGGGGAAGAAGCTGTTCCTGAATCACTGAGTGTGTGTCTTCAGGTTCCTGCACCTCCTTCCTGATGGTAGTAATGAGAAGAGGGCATGTCCTGGGTGATGGGGGTCCTTAATGATGGATGTTGCCTTTTTGAGGCATAGCCTTTTGAAGATGTTCTCAATGCTTTGAATGGTTGTATCAGTTAACGAGTAAAAGTAAGCGAATTGCTTTGTAAAATCCCAAATGAGCAGGGTTTGGAAATTTCTCACCAGTCATTACCCTTCAACTATCAGGCTCCTGAACCAGCATTGATAACTTCACTCATCACAACTCTGAACCGATTCCACAATCTACACACTCATTTTCAAGGACTCAGCAAGTCATGTTCTCAATATTATATATTTATTATCATTACATTTTCCTTTTTGTATTTGCACTTTTTGCACAATGGTTGTTTGTCCCTTTGTTGTGGAGCATTTCATTGATTCTATTGTGTTTCTTTGCATTTACTGTGAATGCCCACAAGAAAATGAACCTCAGGGTTGCAGGTGGTGACACATATGTACTTTGATAACAAATTTACTTTGAACTTTGAGCTGCCTGATTGGGCACTAATTGTCATATAAAATAGTCCCAATCAACAGCGAGATATTGTGTAGGATGTTGTGTTTGGCAACGAGAAGAGACTGAATAAACTGGGCTTTTTTAATTGGAGTGGAGTAAGGGTAGAATAAGGGTCGTCCTCATCAAGGGATTAGATGTGGGGAGGGTGAGTAGTTTCGATTAGAAATGAGGAGGGTGAGTGGTTTTGAGTTCCTGGGTCAACATCTCGAAAGATCTAACCGGAGTCACCCTTGATGCAGTTATGAAGAAGGCGTGACAGTGGCTATATTTCATTAGGAGTTTAAGGTGGCTTGCAAATCTCTACAGATGTACCGTGGAGAGCACTCTATCTAGCTGAATCACTGTCTGGCTTGTGGTGGAGAGGCTACATCACAGGATTGAAATAAGCTGCAGAATGTTATGAACTCAAGTCAGCTCCATCAGGGGCACTAGGAGGCTGAAGGTACACACTCGACGATTCAAGAGTTTCTTCCCCCGTGCGATCAGATTTCTGAATGGACACTGAAACCCCGAACACTGCCTCACTACTTTAATTTATTTATTGATAGTAATTTGTAGTGTTTATTGTTATGTATTGCAATGTACTGCTGCCCAATAATAACAAATTTCATGACCCACGCTGATGATATTAAACCTGATTCTGAGAGTGAGAAACACATTCCCTTAGAGCTGCCCATAACAGAGGCATCATGTAAGGAGACTCTGACAGGAGTGATAAAGTAGTGGTGGTTGGGGGTGTGGAGGTGAGTGTTAATGAGTGGAGGTGTTGATTAGCCTCACTGCTTGGAGAAAGTAACTGTTTTTGAGTCTGGTGGTCCTGGTGTGGATTCTGCATAGCCTCCTCCTTCCACCATGGCTGATATATTATTCTACCCAACCCCATTCTCTTATCTTCTCTCCACAACCTTTGATGCCCTGACTAATTCAGAATCTATCAATTTCTGCTTGAAATATACCCACTGCCTTGGCCTCCACAACCGTCTGCGGCAATGCATTCTACACATTCACCACTCCCTGGATAAAGAAATTCCTCATCTCTGTTGCAAAGCGACACTCTTCTATTCCGGGTCCTAGACTCCCACACTCCAGGAAGCATACTGTCTGTGGCTGAAATCTGAAACACACTGGTTGTGGGGTAGTGGTGGTGGAGGAAGGCTGTGCTAGTCACAGGGTAATTCATATGAACATGTGATTTGCTGTGGATCAGAAGTGCTGGCATCGAAAGGTAGGTATGAGCACAGTGACGTACAACCATTCTGTGCCCACTGTAATCTTGCAAATTAAACCAAAAAACATAAAACACTTTCTATAAAAGTTATTATGAAGCAAGGCAATGTACCAAAGGGTGGTTTTCTATTGAGGGAAGTGGTTACTAGCGGCAGAGGAATGTGTTCTTTAAATAAACCAACCAAAACTCATCTGAATATCATGCAAATCATCTTGCACAGAGCCCTGTGTGTCAGAAACTTTCAATGCTCATCCTTAAAGGGCTTCACTGTGCATAGCCCTTCGAGTAAAACTATTAAACTGATTAAATTAACAATATAAAGATCAAGATTACCTCTATTTCTCACCTGTACCTCGAAACATACAGTGAAATGCGTCATTTGTGTCAACAACCAACATGGTTTGAGGACAGCCTGCAAGTATCGCCACAGTTTCAGAGCCAACATAGAACTCCCACAATTTACTGGCCCTAACCTGTATGTCTTATGTGGAAACCCATAGAAAAGGTGCAGAGGAGATTTACAAGGATGTCGCCCAGAGTTGGGAGCATGTCTTATGAGAGTAGGTTGAGTGAACTCGACCTTTTCTCCTTGGAGCGACGGAGGATGAGAGGTGACCTGATAGAGCTATGTAAGATGATGAGGGGCATTGATCGTGTGGATAGTCAGAGGCTTTTTCCCAGGGCTGAAATGGTTGCCACAAGAGGGTACAGGTTTAAGATGCTGGGGAGCAGGTACAGAGGAGATGTCAGGGGTAAGTTTTTTACTCACAGAGTGGTGAGTGCATGGAATAGGCTGCCGACAACGGTGGTGGGGGCGGATACGATAGGGTCTTTTAAGAAACTTCTGGATAGGTCAATGGAGCTTAGAAAAATAGAGAGCTATGGGTAAGCCTAGTCATTTCTAAGGTAGGGACATGTTCAGCACAACTTTGTGGGCTGAAGGGCCTGTATTGTGCGGTAGGTTTTCTATGTTTCTATGTCTTTGGAGGAAACTGGAAAACCAATGAAGTCACACAAGGAGAACGTACAAACTTCTGACAGAACACCGGGGGGGGGGGGGGGGGGGTGTGGATTGAATCTCGATCCGAGGCACTGTAAAGCACTACACTAACTGTTATGCTACCATGTTGTCCCCCAATATCAAAATATAGCATTTGGCATTTCTTCAATGTGGCATGACCATGAAATCCACAAATATATGTGAATGTAAATCAAGTCTTTCTTAAATTGGGCTGAATGGCCTATTTCTGCTCCTATACCTTATGGTCTTAGATGCTAAACATTCATAGTATTTCCTTTTGCTCTTTTACTTTGGTTGAGACTGACAGGACAGGTACAAAAATAAAAACTTGGGTAACAATTTGAGTCAGATCTGTCTGCTCACTTCCACCCAAACTCCACCCGGGTGTGAACATTGTGATTTACCCAATGATTAGTAAGTAAAATCACTGTTTGTTCAGTCTGGTACTTTACAGGGTGGAGATCAAGTGCATGATCAGCACAATTTAATTGATGTCACAGTGAAAACATCAAGAGTATCATCTTATTTATTGAGACTAAGATTTTTTAATTCATCACATCACCTTGGCGGAGCAAAGTTCCTCCTATTTCCTACAACATACAAAAAGTAGTGGATTCAGCCCAGTCATCACGGGTAAAGCCCTCTCAACCACTGAGCACACTACATGAAACACAGTCGCAGGAAAGCAGCATCCATCAAACAGAAAGCCCCACCACCCACATCATGCTCGATTCTCATTGCTACCATCAGGAGCCTCAGGCCCCACACAACAAGGTTCAGGAACAGTTATTACCCCTCAACAGTCAGGCTTTTGAACTAGAGCAGATAACTTCACTCATTTCATTTCACATCATTGAAATGTTCCCACAACCTATGGACTCACTTTCAATGACCTCATGTTCTCAATATTTATTGCTTATTTATTTTTGATTATTTAGTATTTGCACTTTGTTGTTTTTAGCACATTGGTTGTCTGTCCTGTTAGTTGCAATCTTCCATTGATTCCATTAGTTCTTGGGTTTATTAAGTATGCCCTCAAGAAAACAAATCTCAGGGTTGTATATGGTGGCATACATGTACCTTGATAATAAATTCACTTTCAACTTTGAAAAGAGATTCTGAAGCATTTAAGAATATTCTTTGCACCATTGTATTTGACCTGGAATCTATGATTATGCGAGGGGCAATCAGGTGGGTTTATTTATTTAATTAATTATAGATACAGCACAGAACAGGCCCCTTTGTCCCTTCAAGCTGCACTGCCTAGTATCCCCTGACAACCTTGATTTTAACCTGACTGTAATTGTGGGACAATAACCAATTAACCTAATCTTTGGACAGTGGGAGGAAACCAGGGGACCAGGGGGAAATCCATACATTCCATGGGGCTGAGGTACAGATTCCTTACAGAGGAAGCCGGGATTGAACTCCGAATTCCAATGCCCTGAGCTGTAACAGCATCATACTAACGTAGTGCTGGGTGATGTGGCTCGGTGGGTCAGAAAGGCCTGGTCCTTGCCGTATTACTAAATAAACAAACAAATAAATAAATTCTAACTTAACTCAATCAAAAAGCAGATTCTCTCAGATTTTATCCTTCAGGAATACCAGGGTAATAATTGGCCATTATGCCTCCAAGCTTTGCATTTTTAATCCACTTGGGCCTCATTCCAACATTCCCAATTTGGTGTTTCATTGGACGATACTTAATTCCAAAGTTAATCTAGTCCCCAGCCAATCGATGGGATATAGTAACCAAGTCATGCAAAATTAGAAATGTTTAAGGTAATAAAAGATATACAACATAGTGTTTGGGACTAATGGACAATTTTGCATCATAGAATCATAGCACTACAGCATAGAAACAGGTGCTTCTGCCCACGTAGTCTGCACAAAACCTATTCTGCCTAACCTCACCAACCTGCATCTGCACCATAACCCTCCACACACCTCCCATTCACGCACATCCAAACTTCTCTTAAACGTTGAAACTGCAGCAGGAGTGCTGTCTCTCTCCACCCGTTAGTGAGAGTACGAGCCTGTAGGACGTTGAACTGTTGGCTGAACAGTGGTTTTTGATGGGCTATAGGTCACAGTCTCTTTGGGAGCTTTGCTAGGGGGTGGTGAGGGGCTGATGCTTCCTGCTGGAATAATGGGGGGAGGGTTGATGCTTGCTGCTGCTTGTGTGTGGGAGGAGGGAAGGGGCTTTGGGGTTCCAGTGTTTTTCTGTCGTTCAATTCTTTGGGGTTTTCCATCTGTTTCGTGGATGTCTGTGAAGAGTATGAATTTCAGGTTGTATACTATATACATTCTCTGATATTAAACCATTGAACCCGAATTCACCACTTCTGCTGGCAGCCCGTTCCACACTTTCACAATCCTGAATGAATTTTCCTCTCATGCCCCCCCCCCCCTTTAGTATTCCACCGTTCACTCTGAATCTATGATCTTTCATTCTAAACTGAATTTTTCAGGTTCTTCCCCACATTCTGCAGGAACAATGGGTCTCAGCATTGAATGAGGCTGCAGAGACTTGAAGACTCTGCCAGTTCCATCATGGGCACAAGGCTCCCCACTACCGAGGACATCTTCAAGGGGTGGTGTGCCTTAGGAAGGTGGAATCCTGATTAAGGACCCTTACCATCAACGAGGACATACAGGAGACTGAAGACCCACACTCAACAATCAAGGAACAGCTTCTTTCTGCTGCAGTATCAGATTACTGATGGTCCATGAACCTATGTGATTCCCTTGTTGCCCAATTCATTTATGTAACTTACAGTAATTTTTATCTCTTGCACTGGGCTACTGCCACAAAACAACAAATTTTACAACACATGTTGGTGACAGATTCCGCTGTAACCCATCCACAAGTTCTCAGGTGATACCACCATGGACAGCCATATCACAGATCACGATGAGTAGAGGAAGGAGATAGAGAGTTTATTGACATGGTGTCATTATAACAATCTTTCCCTCAATGTCAACAGAACACGAGGGGTAGTCATTCAGTTAGGAAGTGTGGTGGTGCAAATGCACCTGTCTCATTCAATGGTTCTGAGGTTGGGAGGGTTGACAGCTTCAGGCTCTTAGCTGTGAACATCACTAATAGCGTGACCTGGGCCAGTCATGATGATGTTGTAACTAAGAAAGCTCACCTCTTCTTCCTCAAAAAGCTAAAGAAATTTCACAAGTGCCCAACAACTCTTACCAATTTTTAATCATTGCACCATAGCATTTAATAATATTTATTTACTATTTCCTTCTCTTTGTGTCTCTTTCTCTGTTTGTCTTTTGCACACTGTCTAAATGTTCATGTCTTTCATTAATTCTATTTTGGTTTATTAGTCTATTATTGAGCATGCCCACAAGAAAATGAAGCTCAGGGTGACATATAAATACTTTGATAATAAATTTACTTTGAATTTTAGAAAGATTCCGTCTGGATGCCTCTCAGCTTGGTTCGGCAACTGCTCTGCCCGTGATCACAAAGAGCCGCAGAGAGCCGTCAGCACATCACAGGAACCATCCTCCCCTCCATGGTCAATATTTCTCACTGCCTCAGTGAATAAACGATCATAATCAAAGCCCCCACCCATCCCAGACATTCCCTCTCCTCTCTTCCCTCACCAGGCTCAAAAGCAGCTTCAAGCTCACTGTTAACAGTCTCTTGTACAATGAAAGAGACTCTTGACCTCCCCATCTACCTCGTTATGATCTCGCACTTTATCATTTACCTGCACTGCACTTTTTTGAAGGCTTTATTCTGCACTGTCATTGATTTACCTTGTTCTACCTCGATGCACTGTGATTTGTATGAACAGAGTACAAGACGAGCTTTTCACTGGGTCTCAGTACATGTCACAATAATAAACCAATTCCAATAAGCCTGATTCCGATTCATTCAACTCAGCACAAAACAGTAAAGTATCTTGCAGCCACTATCGAATGAAATTGCTTAAGGCTTCAAAAAAGGAGTGCATTTGTTTCTGCCTACATTGCTGAAGAATGTCAGAGCACTTACAATTCCCATTTAACAAAAGGCCTTTCAGAATCACTGATACTGCACCAGTCGGGTAGACAACCAATCAGCAAAAGACAACAAACTGTGCAAATACTAAAAGAAAGAAAAAATAATAATGATAAATAAGCAGTAAATATTGAGAACATGAAATGAAGAGTCTTGGAAAATGAGTCCATAGATTGTGGGAATAATTCAGTGATGAGCCAAGTGAAGTTGAATGAAGTTATCCCCTCTGGTTCAGGAGCCTGATAGTTGAGAGGTAATAACTTTTCCTGAACCTGGTGGTGTGACCTCTGAGGCTCTTGTACCTTCCTCCTGATAGCAGCAGCAAGAAGAGAGCATGGTCTGGGTGGTGGGGGTCCCTGATGATGGATGCTGCTTTCCTGCAACAACACTCCATGTAGATGAGTTCGGTGGTGGGACGAGCTTTACCAATGATGGACTGGGTCATATCCACTACCTTTTGTGGGATTTTCCATTCAAGGGCATTGGTGCAGCCCAAGCAGTGATGCAGCCAGTCAATATACTGTCCACCACACATCTATAGAAGTTTGCCAAGGTTATAGATTCAGTCTAGCATCTTCACAAACTCCTAAGGAAGTAGAGGCACTGCTGTGCTTTCTTCATAACTGCATTTACATACTGGACCCAGGACAGATCCTCTGAAACTATAATACCGAGGAGTTCTACATTGCTGCAAAACGACAAAATTCATGACATATGCCAGCGACATTAAACCTGATTCTGATTACAATAGAATCTCTCTATTGCATCAACCACTGGATGTGAATCAGAATCAGGTTTATTATCATTCAATACAGTACATGTCATGAAAGGTGTTTTGTGACAGCGGTACACTGCCACACATAAAGATCTATTATAAATTACTAGAAATGTATACTGTATATAAAGGAGAAATTAACAGTGGAAAAATAGAGCAGAAGTGTTCTGACGGACGGTTCATAAACCTGATGGCAGAGGGGAAGAAGCTATCACTGAGTGTGTGTCTTCAGGCTCCAGTGCCACCTCCTTTCTGGCAGCAATGAGAAGAGGGCACGTCCACGGTGGTGGGGATCCTCCTGAAGGATGCTGCCTTCCTGACGTTTTGCCTTTTGAAGATGTGCACGGTGAAGCGGCATTTGTCCTCAAAGAGTAATGTCATCAATTGCTCAGGAAATTGTTTTTAAAGTCTGTTTCTCCACAGGTACAGGCTTTTAAAGGTTTTACATTGCAGAAACAAAAGACATTTGAGGGAACTATTTAAAATTTATTGCTCCAGCAGATAATTTAACTTTCTACCACAAACTCTTAAGATGCAGTACATCAATTGCATGTTGCACAGAAGGTGTGAAGAGGAAGACAAAATGCACAGAATTCCCCTAAACACAGAACATACGTCATTACAGGATGGGACCGGTCCTTCTGTCCACAGTGACGTGCACAGTGTAAGTCCGTGTACCTCACAGACAGTTAGCCCCAGTTGACCACATTCCGCTTGTTATCCTCCAAGTCCTTCCCCTCCATGTACCTCTCCAAAACTCTTTTAAATGCTGCAGTTATACTCGCCTTGACCATTTCTTCTGCCATCGGCACCCTCCTCCGAGCACTTGAGCGTGCAGTAAAGCATCAATAAAGACACAGACTTGAAGTACCCCAAAGACTACTCGTTCACCCGGTAATTTGGCCACATGCGCGTGCTCTCTCTCTCTCCTTAATAAGGCAAAATTCATTTCAGGCAACATCCTGGGGATTCTCCTCTGCACTCTCTCTAATCCAGACAGCATCCTGGTGAATCTCCTCTAATCCAGACAGCATCCTGGTGAATCTCCTCTGCACCCTCTCTAATCCAGGCAGCATCTGGTAAATCTCCTCTGCACTCTCTCTAATCCAGACAGCATTCTGGTGAATCTCCTCTGCACCCTCTCTAATCCAGACAGCATCCTGGTGAATCTCCTCTAATCCAGACAGCATCCTGGTGAATCTCCTCTGCACCCTCTCTAATCCAGACAGCATCCTGGTAAATCTCCTCTGCACCCTCTCTAATCCAGGCAGCATCCTGATAAATCTCCTCTGCACCCTCTCTAATCCAGGCAGCATCCTGATAAATCTCCTCTGCACCCTCTCTAATCCAGGCAGCTTCCTGGTAAATCTCCTCTGCACCCCCTCTAATCCAGGCAGCATCCTGGTAAATCTCCTCTGCACCCTCTCTAATCCAGGCAGCATCCTGGTAAATCTCCTCTGCACTCTCTCTAATCCAGGGAGCATCCTGGTAAATCTCCTCTGCACCCCCTCTAATCCAGGCAGCATCCTGGTAAATCTCCTCTGCACCCTCTCTAATCCAGGCAGCATCTGGTAAATATCCTCTGCACCCTCTCTAAAGCAGAGCACAACTGATTTTAAAGTAGGTTTCTGTACAGGTAATAGATTTAAAAGGTTGTAGATTGCAGAAGCTAGGGAAATATTTAAAATGTATTGCTCTCATAAATAATTTATCGTCTGATCAGGAATTCTTAAGATTCCATAGACCATTCACAAGTTGCAGAACAGATGTGAAGGAAAAGGGAAAATACACATAAAACAGGAATAAAACACACTTGGGCCTTGTTTTATGATCAGATTTATCCCTTCCCAAATCACAGCACAACCATCTTCCAATCTGCTAATACATCAGCAGAACCACCATCTGTACATGAGAAAACGCGTGCTTTTCTGTTCCTCATTGAACAATGCCTTGTTCTAAACTTACTGCAATGACGATCTGTGTGTTATCAAGTTGTTTGGGTATTTTAGTGTGAAGAGCCATATCTGGTACTCCTAATTAAATCACCAATTTTTTAATGACTTCATTGCCACAGACAGCTGTGAAGGCCAAGTCACTGGGGACATTTAAGGTGGAGATTGATAGGTTCTCACCTTCCTTTTGCTTCTCCCTGGGTCCCCTCTTCCTCTTCTTCCCCCCATGGTCCACTCTCCTCTTGTATCGGATTCCTGCTTCTCTAGCCCTTTACCTTTCCTACTCACTTGGCTTCACCTATCACCTTCTAGCTAGCCTCCTTCCCCTCTTCCACCTTTTTAGTCTGTCATCTTCCCCCTTCCACCTCAGTTCTGAAGAAGGGTCTCAGCCCGAAACCTTGACTGTCTATTCATTTCCATAGACGCTACCAAGCTTGCTGAGTCTCCACCATAAAATTTCTGCTGCTTTGAATTTCCAGCAGCTGCAGCCTCTCTCACGTTATGATTTGCAAACATTGAGTTCGTCACAATGATTCTCCATCGGATGATGTTCTGAAAGGCATTCAGAGCAATTTGCAATTCTGCTCATCAATAAAATTACCCATCTGGTCTCCATCAACTCACGATGTGCCATCAAAAGTTGATGATTTGCAAAACCGTAATTCAAGATTGAAGATAGTTTAATGTCATTTCCAGTGCACAAGTGTAAAAGGGAACAAAGTAATTATCACTTTGGATCCAATGCAGCACAAAAATAACACCACAATAAGATAAAAAAACCACAATAATAAGAACAAACACAATAAGTATAAATACATTAGGCAGTTTATACACATCGATTGTTTGTCTAGAAAGTGATACTAGGTTGAGTGTCTGTACACAAGGTGACTGACAGGAAATGATAAAGTAGTGGTAACTGGGGGTGTGGAGAGGTAGGTTAGTGGGTAGAGGTGTTGGGGAAAGTAACTGTTTCAGAGTCTGGTGGTCCTGGAGTGGATGCTATGTAGCCTCCTCCCTGATGGGAGTGGGTGGGATCCTTCATAATATTACTGGCCCTTTTCATTCGATGTTCAAGCCATCAGGCTGGAGGCTACCCAGATGGAATATTAGGTGTTGTTTCTCCGCCCCCCCCCCCCCCACCGAGGCACAAGAGGAGGCCATGGGCTGACACATTGAAACAGGAATGGGAATTGGAATTAAAATATTAGGCCACTGGGAAGTCGTGCTTGGGGCAGATGGTGTGGAGGTGCTGATGATGAAGTCCCACAATTTACGGCAGTCTCAACAATTTCGAGCAGGCAGCATCGAGAGCACGGGACACAATACACCAACTAGAGGAGCCTCTTAACAAAGATGTGGAGAAATGGGGTCTCGGACCATTAAAATGGGACATACATTTAGAACAAAGATAAGGAGGAATTTCTTTAGCCAGAGGGCAGTGAATCAGTGGCATTTGTTGCCACAGGCAACTGAGGAGGCCAAATCATTTAGTATATTTAAAATGGAGGTTGATACGTTCTTGATTAGCTAAAGGTGCCAAAGGCTACAGAAGAAAGCAGGAGAATGGGGTTGAGAGTGATAATAAATCAGTCATGATGGAATGGTAGAGCAGACTTGATGGGCTGAATGGCCTAATTCTGTTCCTATGTGTTAAGGTTTTAAAACCATAAGACATAGGAGCAGAACTAGGCCACTCAGCATCCATCTTAAAAGACTCTCAATGTCTGAGACACTGCTTCTTCTCACTATTACTGTCAAGGAGACGGTGCAGGAGCCTGAAGACACACATTCAATGCTTCAGGAACAACTTCCCCTCCTGCACCATCAGATTTCTGAAAGGACAATGAACCCACGAAAACTACCACCTGTCTCTATTGAACCAAGTAAAGTACGATACGCGGGCTCCTCATCCCACAATGTACTGTATACGGGCTCCCTACACAAAGTACGATACTCGGGCTCCTCATCCCACAATGTACGGTACACGGGCTCCTCATCCCACAATGTACTGTACACGGGCTCCCTACACAAAGTACGATACACGGGCTCCTCATCCCACAATGTACGGTACACGGGCTCCCTACACAAAGTACGATACACGGGCTCCTCATCCCACAATGTACGGTACACGGGCTCCTCATCCCACAATGTACGGTACACGGGCTCCTCATCCCACAATGTACTGTATACGGGCTCCCTACACAAAGTACGATACTCGGGCTCCTCATCCCACAAAGTACGATACACGGGCTCCTCATCCCACAATGTACTGTACACGGGCTCCCTACACAAAGTACGATACTCGGGCTCCTCATCCCACAATGTACGTTACACGGGCTCCCTACACAAAGTACGATACACGGGCTCCCTACACAAAGTACGATACACGGGCTCCTCATCCCACAATGTACGGTACACGGGCTCCTCATCCCACAATGTACGGTACACGGGCTCCCTACACAAAGTACGATACGCGGGCTCCTCATCCCACAATGTACTGTACACGGGCTCCCTACACAAAGTACGATACTCGGGCTCCTCATCCCACAATGTACGGTACACGGGCTCCTCATCCCACAATGTACGGTACACGGGCTCCCTACACAAAGTACGATACGCGGGCTCCTCATCCCACAATGTACGGTACACGGGCTCCTCATCCCACAATGTACGGTACACGGGCTCCTCATCCCACAATGTACGGTACACGGGCTCCCTACACAAAGTACGATACACGGGCTCCTCATCCCACAATGTACGGTACACAGGCTCCTCATCCCACAATGTACGGTACACGGGCTCCTCATCCCACAATGTACGGTACACGGGCTCCCTACACAAAGTACGATACGCGGGCTCCTCATCCCACAATGTACGGTACACAGGCTCCTCATCCCACAATGTACGGTACACAGGCTCCTCATCCCACAATGTACGGTACACGGGCTCCCTACACAAAGTACGATACGCGGGCTCCTCATCCCACAATGTACGGTACACGGGCTCCTCATCCCACAATGTACGGTACACGGGCTCCTCATCCCACAATGTACGGTACACGGGCTCCCTACACAAAGTACGATACGCGGGCTCCTCATCCCACAATGTACGGTACACAGGCTCCTCATCCCACAATGTACGGTACACAGGCTCCTCATCCCACAATGTACGGTACACGGGCTCCCTACACAAAGTACGATACGCGGGCTCCTCATCCCACAATGTACGGTACACGGGCTCCTCATCCCACAATGTACGGTACACGGGCTCCTCATCCCACAATGTACGGTACACGGGCTCCCTACACAAAGTACGATACACGGGCTCCTCATCCCACAATGTACGGTACACAGGCTCCCTACACAAAGTACGATACTCGGGCTCCTCATCCCACAATGTACAGTACACGGGCTCCTCATCCCACAATGTACGGTACACAGGCTCCCTACACAAAGTACGATACACGGGCTCCTCATCCCACAATGTACGGTACACGGGCTCCCTACACAAAGTACGATACTCGGGCTCCTCATCCCACAATGTACGGTACACAGGCTCCCTACACAAAGTACGATACTCGGGCTCCTCATCCCACAAAGTACGATACACGGGCTCCTCATCCCACAATGTACTGTACACGGGCTCCCTACACAAAGTACGATACTCGGGCTCCTCATCCCACAATGTACGTTACACGGGCTCCCTACACAAAGTACGATACACGGGCTCCTCATCCCACAATGTACGGTACACGGGCTCCTCATCCCACAATGTACGGTACACGGGCTCCCTACACAAAGTACGATACGCGGGCTCCTCATCCCACAATGTACTGTACACGGGCTCCCTACACAAAGTACGATACTCGGGCTCCTCATCCCACAATGTACGGTACACGGGCTCCTCATCCCACAATGTACGGTACACGGGCTCCCTACACAAAGTACGATACGCGGGCTCCTCATCCCACAATGTACGGTACACGGGCTCCTCATCCCACAATGTACGGTACACGGGCTCCTCATCCCACAATGTACGGTACACGGGCTCCCTACACAAAGTACGATACACGGGCTCCTCATCCCACAATGTACGGTACACAGGCTCCTCATCCCACAATGTACGGTACACGGGCTCCTCATCCCACAATGTACGGTACACGGGCTCCCTACACAAAGTACGATACGCGGGCTCCTCATCCCACAATGTACGGTACACAGGCTCCTCATCCCACAATGTACGGTACACAGGCTCCTCATCCCACAATGTACGGTACACGGGCTCCCTACACAAAGTACGATACTCGGGCTCCTCATCCCACAATGTACGGTACACAGGCTCCCTACACAAAGTACGATACTCGGGCTCCTCATCCCACAATGTACAGTACACGGGCTCCTCATCCCACAATGTACGGTACACAGGCTCCCTACACAAAGTACGATACACGGGCTCCTCATCCCACAATGTACGGTACACGGGCTCCCTACACAAAGTACGACACTCGGGCTCCTCATCCCACAATGTACGGTACACGGGCTCCCTACACAAAGTACGATACTCGGGCTCCTCATCCCACAATGTACAGAACACGGGCTCCCTACACAAAGTACGATACTCGGGCTCCTCATCCCACAATGTACGGTACACAGGCTCCTCATCCCACAATGTACGGTACACAGGCTCCTCATCCCACAATGTACTGTACACAGGCTCCCTACACAAAGTACGATACACGGGCTCCTCATCCCACAATGTACGGTACACGGGCTCCCTACACAAAGTACGATACACGGGCTCCTCATCCCACAATGTACGGTACACGGGCTCCCTACACAAAGTACGATACTCGGGCTCCTCATCCCACAATGTACGGTACACAGGCTCCCTACACAAAGTACGATACTCGGGCTCCTCATCCCACAATGTACAGTACACGGGCTCCCTACACAAAGTACGATACTCGGGCTCCTCATCCCACAATGTACGGTACACAGGCTCCTCATCCCACAATGTACGGTACACAGGCTCCTCATCCCACAATGTACTGTACACGGGTTACCTACACAAAGTACGATACACGGGCTCCCTACACAAAGTACGATACTCGGGCTCCTCATCCCACAATGTACGGTACACAGGCTCCTCATCCCACAATGTACGGTACACAGGCTCCTCATCCCACAATGTACTGTACACAGGCTCCTCATCCCACAATGTACGGTACACGGGCTCCCTACACAAAGTACGATACACGGGCTCCCTACACAAAGTACGATACTCGGGCTCCTCATCCCACAATGTACTGTACACGGGCTCCCTACACAAAGTACGATACGCGGGCTCCTCATCCCACAATGTACTGTACACGGGCTCCCCACACAAAGTATGATATGCAGGCTCCTCATCCCACAATGTACTGTACACGGGCTCCCTACACAAAGTACGATACGCGGGCTCCTCATCCCACAATGTACTGTACACGGGCTCCCTACACAAAGTACGATACGCAGGCTCCTCATCCCACAATGTACGGTACACGGGCTCCCTACACAAAGTACGATACTCGGGCTCCTCATCCCACAATGTACAGTACACGGGCTCCTCATCCCACAATGTACTGTATACGGGCTCCCTACACAAAGTACGATACGCGGGCTCCTCATCCCACAATGTACTGTACACGGGCTCCCTACACAAAGTACGATACGCGGGCTCCTCATCCCACAATGTACGGTACACGGGCTCCCTACACAAAGTATGATACGCGGGCTCCTCATCCCACAATGTACTGTACACAGGCTCCCTACACAAAGTACGATACACGGGCTCCTCATCCCACAATGTACGGTACACGGGCTCCCTACACAAAGTACGATATGCGGGCTCCTCATCCCACAATGTACTGTACACGGGTTACCTACACAAAGTACGATACACGGGCTCCTCATCCCACAATGTACTGTATACGGGCTCCCTACACAAATTATGATACGCGGGCTCCTCATCCCACAAAGTACGATACGCGGGCTCCTCATCCCACAATGTACTGTACACGGGCTCCCTACACAAAGTACGATACGCGGGCTCCTCATCCCACAATGTACGGTACACGGGCTCCCTACACAAAGTACGATACGCGGGCTCCTCATCCCACAATGTACTGTACACGGGCTCCCTACACAAAGTACGATACGCGGGCTCCTCATCCCACAATGTACGGTACACGGGCTCCCTACACAAAGTATGATACGCGGGCTCCTCATCCCACAATGTACTGTACACGGGCTCCCTACACAAAGTACGATACGCGGGCTCCTCATCCCACAATGTACGGTACACGGGCTCCCTACACAAAGTATGATACGCGGGCTCCTCTTCCCACAATGTACGGTACATGGGCTCCCTACACAAAGTATGATACGCGGGCTCCTCATCCCACAATGTACGGTACACGGGCTCCCTACACAATGTACGGTACACAGGCACCCTATCGTACAACATACAATATACAGGCTCCTCATCGCACAATGTACTGTACATGGGCTCCCCATCCCACAACCTACTGTACACAGGTTCCCTATCGCACAAGATAACTGACACAGGTTCATTGTCGTCTTTGGTCCTATTTATTTATTTTTATAGTATTTTTTGCACTGAATTGCTATCACTAAAGAACAAGCTTTCTGACATAAGTACATAGAGGTCCCTATGTCCAGAAGACATAGGTGCAGAATTAGGCCATTCAGCCCATCTGCTCTGCCATTGCATCATGGCTGGCTTATTCTCCCTCTTAACTCCATTCTCCTGCCTCTGTCCATAACCCTTGATGCCCTGACTCATCCACAGCCAGCCAATCAATCTCCGCTTTAAATATTCCCAGCGTCTTTCCCTCTGCCACCTGATTTCTAAATGGACATAGAACCCATCTACAACACTATCTCACTACTTTTGTTTTTATTTCTGATTTTTTGCACTACCAAGACTAATCATAAGAACTGAAAGAAACGAGAGCCAGCAGAACTTGCGAGAGACTGAAGTCTGTTCGACTTCACTGCAGAGTGCCAAGCCCAGCTGCGGAACAAGGAGGACTGAGTATCGGTCTAGTGGGCCCATCCCGTAAAAACCCAGTGCTGACAGAAACACCAACAGAAACTCTGAAGACCTCATCCCAGGGAATAGAAGGATCTTGATGCACCATCAATAACTCTCTCTGAAACGTGAAGTCAAGATATCGGCTTTCATTGACTGGAAGAAGGAGCAAGCAGTGGTTGACCACCATACTACATCCTGGAGACTGAGAGGCCGGGCTCAGGCCTCAATTGCCTTTATACCGGGGTCTGTGGGAGGTGCCACAGGAGCAGTCAGCAGGGAGCGTGTCCAGTCAGGTATATGTAGTTCACCACAGATCTTCAGCGGACGACATATTGAAAGACAGAGAGACTGGGCCATGACAGAAGCCTCTGATGAGCTGCTGACAGCTGCCTATGCCCCACAAAGGGTGATAGGCTAAAGAAGAGGAGGGAGATGAGATGACCAAATATCCATTCTGACAGTTCACCTTTCCTATCGATTTCCTCAATGTTTATCAATACGCCCTTTATAAAGTCTATTTCCTTTAGAACTCATTCGAACAGCCATAATCTAATCGCTCTGCCCATTGGGAGGCACGGTCGCATAATAGCACAACACTTTAGACTAGTGGTGACCTGCGTTCTATTCCCACTGCCGTAAGGGGTTTGTACGTTCTGCCTGTGATCACATGCGTTTTCTCTGGGTTTCCAGTTTCCTCCCACAGTCCAAAGACCTACCAGTCGGTAGGCTACTTGGTCATTGTAAGTGGTTCTGTGATTAAGCTCGGGTTAAATCAGAGGACAACTGGGTGGAGGGGCTCAAAGAGCCGGAAGTCATTTTATGCATTTCAGTGCTCTGCTGCTGCAAAAAGAAACTAACTTCATGACACATGCAAAAGCGATGGTAAAGCTGAATTTGATAAGGGTCTCAATTGTGGACTCAGAATGGGAGGTGGGAGGGAGCAGGAAGCACCAGAGAGACACCTGTAATGATCAATCACCCAATTGTTTGGAATCAAATAACCTTGCCTGGTGTCTCAGGGCTGGGTGTGTCTGCACCCATGCCACCTCCCACTCCTGGCACTCCTTCTCTCCCACTTGTCTCACACCCCTCCCGCAACACTCCACCCTCACCATTCCCAACATCCTCTGTTCCCGCCAGATTTACAAACTCACTCTCCATTCCATGCTGACAAATACAGTACTGTGCAAAATTCTTAGGCACCCGAGCCATATACAGTATATGTGCCAAAGACTATTGCACAGTACTGTACACCCTGAACAAGTTTTCTTCGAAGTTTAAAAGTTGGAAGTAAATTTATTATTAAAGTGCATATATGTGATATCAATCCACTGTACCTGAGTACCGAGTAACAGCTCGAGAATGAAAACTTGGATAATTTTGTTTTCACAGCCTTTTCAAGCAAACACTCAATTTTATTCATGATCTCTGTGATGCCAACTACATAACAGAAAGGTCAATTGATTCCAAATTGCTTATTTCCTGCACAATACTCTGTTGAAAGCATTTTCTCTGACCTCGTCTTTTGTATCGAGTTGAAGAGGTCCAAAGCTTACTGTCTGCTACAAATACACAAATCTATTATTTCTTTAGGAGATATTCACTAAGCACAAAGTTCACAAAGCGAAACCAACACAATTCACGAGGAAATCTGCAGATGCTGGAAATTCGAACAACACACACAAAATGCTGGTGGAACACAGCAGGCCAGGCAGCATCTATAAGGAGAAGCATTGTCGACTTTTCGGGCCGAGACCTTTCGTCAGGACTAACTGGAAGGAAAGATAGTAAGAGATTTGAAAGTAGTGGGGGGAGGGGGAAATGCGAAATGATAGGAGAAGACCGGAGGGGGTGGAATGAAGCTAAGAGCTGGAAAGGTGATTGGTGAAAGTGATCCAGAGCTGGAGAAGGGAAAGGATCATGGGACGGGAGGCCTAGGGAGAAAGAAAGGTGGGGGGGGGGGGGGGAAGAAGGGAGAAGCACCAGAGGGAGATGGAGAACAGACAAACAACTAAGTATGTCAGGGATGGGGTAAGAAGGGGAGGAGGGGCATTAACAGAAGTTAGAGAAGTCAATGTTCATGCCAACACAATTTACTGCAGTTAGTCGGTACAGCCACCCATAAACCCCTGTTAGGGGAGTGTATGCTGCCTTCTCTTCCCCCTTCTTCTACAGGGATTACATTTTTTTTAAGTTTTGAATTTGCTGGAGTATATAATTATGATTTTAATTTGGAAATACTGCTCAGTAACAGGATTTTCCAGTCAAACCAATCTAATTACACCCACATGACCAATTAACCTACTAACACCTATATCTCTGGACTGTGGGAGGAAACCCGAGCACCCGGAGGAAACCCATACGGTCACAGGGAGAATGGACAAACTCCTCACAGACAACGGCAGGAATTGAACCCGGGTCGCTGGCGTCGTAAAGCGTTGTGCTAATTGCTACCCTACTGTGCCGCCCCACAACGGCACAGTACAGGCCCTTCAGCCCTTTTAACCTGCTCCAAGATCAACCTAACCATTCTCTCTCACATAGCCCACCATTTTTTCATCATCCATGTACCTGTTTCAGAGTTTCTGAAATGTCCCAAGTATGACTGCCGTACTGGGCACCCTCCACCCCTGGCAGGGTGCTGCACACATTCACCACTCTCAGTCTAAAAATCTTACCTCTGACATCCCCCGATACTTTCAAACACCTCAAAATTAAGCCCCCATCAAGTCAAGTCAAGCCGCTTTTTATTGTCATTTCAACCATAACTGCTGGTACAGTAGACAGTAAAAACGAAACAACCTTCCTCCAGGACCCTGGTGCTACATGGAACTACAGAAAACTACACTAGACTACATGAAACAACACAAAACTACACTAGACTACGTGAAACAACACAAAACTACACTAGACTACAGAGCTACACAAAACTACACAAGACTATATGAAACAACACAAAACTACACTAGACTACCTGAAACAACACAAAACTACACAAGACTACATGAAACAACACAAAACTACACTAGACTACCCGAAACAACACAACATTACACTAGACTACCCGAAACAACACAAAACTACACAAGACTACGTGAAACAACACAAAACTACACTAGACTGCGTGAAACAACACAAAACTACACTAGACTACGTGAAACAACACAAAACTACACTAGACTACGTGAAACAACACAAAACTACACAAGACTACATGAAACAACACAAAACTACACCAGACTACATGAAACAACACAAAACTACGCCAGACTACGTGAAACAACACAAAACTACACTAGACTACGTGAAACAACACAAAACTACACTAGACCACGTGAAACAACACAAGACTGTGTGAAACAACACAGAACTACACAAGACAATAGACTACGTGAAACAACACAGAACTACACAAGACTATGTGAAACAACACAAAACTACGCCAGACTACGTGAAACAACACAAAACTACGCTAGACTTCAGACCTACATGGGACTACATAAAGTGCACAAAACAGTGCAAGACAGTACAATA
Source organism: Hypanus sabinus (assembly GCF_030144855.1). Taxonomy (NCBI): domain Eukaryota; kingdom Metazoa; phylum Chordata; class Chondrichthyes; order Myliobatiformes; family Dasyatidae; genus Hypanus; species Hypanus sabinus. The sequence continues at coordinate 102,798,713 of NC_082719.1, read as the reverse complement.
ATTAATAAACAAGATAATAGGCACAGTAAAGGACAAATTACAATATAATTGTGTGGTGGGGTGGAGATATGTTTCTATCATAGGACATGTAAGGCACCCAATCCCTCCACTATTCTGCAGGTCACCCCTGGGCAAGGTGTAGCTCCTGCTTAGCCCCCGATCAGGATCACATGAAGCAATGGGAGCTGGTGGTGGATGGTCGTATGAGCAACTGGTGCATATCACAAGTTCTGGTAATTCGACCACTGACGCCAGGCAGACAATCTCTGAAGAGTGTTGATAATGGCTGGGGTCATCCGTCTCATAAAGACACTGCCCAGAAAAGCACTTCTGTAGAAAAATTTGCCAAGAGCAATCATGATCATCCATATCATACAACACGACACATAATGATAATGATGATCATTTTGTATTAGTCACTTCTACCCTGGGAAAGAGTTGATGCTCTCCACTCGATCTATTCCTCTTATCATCTTGCACACCCCTATCAAGCCACCTCTCATCCTCTTTTGCTCCAAAGAGAAAAGCCCTAGCTTTCCGAACCTATCCTTATAAGTTGCACTCGCTAATCAAGGCAGTATGCTGGTAAATCTCCTCTGCACCCTTTCTGAAGCTTCCACAGCCTTTCTATATTGAGGTGACCAGAACTGAGCACAATATGGTCGAAGCAGAGTTTTATAGAGCTGCAAAAGAAATTTTAAAACTTTTTGTAGTAGTCTTATCAAGCATGCCAGATGAGGTGAAGACAGTGGCACAGTATGTGAATAGACTCCCTTCTTCACAGGCATGCATGAATAGCAACACTTGAGTAATATATCTGAAGACATTTATCAACTAACAAAAATGTCAAACTCTGCCCCAAAGTATCCACGGGGCAACAAATTCTTCTTTAACTTTACTTAGTGATACAGCACAGAATAGGCCCTTCTGGCCATTTGAGCCACGTTGCCCCAGCAACCCCTGACAAGCCCCTTTAACCCTAACCTGATCACGGGGCAATTTACAAAGAACACTTAACCTACGCGGTATATCTTCGGACTGTGGGAGAACACCGGAGCGCCCAGAGAAACCCATTATTGGAGGGTTGTGAGGTAGGAATGGCAGAAGGGTCTGTACTGTGCGGTACCGTTCTATGGTTTATGAAAACAAACGTATACATTATGCCTCGGGTGTTCTCAAGAGCTTGTGTTTGCTTTATGGTAACTTATTATGTCTTGCAGTGTCCTGCAGCCACAAATTCACGAAATGTCAATAACAAGGTTGACCATGGTTGTTGCATGCTCGCTGTCTACGTGATACACAAGCCAGGGCAGTACAGTATGGAGAGCAAGCTGTTCCCACACAGCTGATGAATGCAAAGGAACAGCAGACAGTTTGGCACCAGCAGCATCACAGGAGTTGCCAGTCATCATTGAACTCAATGTAGGACTGCTCCAGATTTTCCTTCAGGATTCACACAGAAGCCTTCCCCATCAGTGTGTATAGCCAACCATGGCTGACCAACCCCATCTGCCTAAAGCAGCAGGTTTGAAGTCTTTGCTGCTTCTCCTGTCAGTAGAAACAGTTCCACCAGGCTTAGTAACCAAGCCACACATGAAGGCCAGGATCTGGACTTGGTTATAAGAGGCTATTTGAGATACACGTCTTTCAGAGCATTTGACAGGCAGTGGGAACTTTTCCCCACTACCTTCTCCCCACCCCCAGCTATAATAACCTGAAGGACCACAGCAGTGATAATTAACCTAACTCTGCTGTGTCTGTCCATTGGACACATGAGCAAAATGTCCCAAAAGCCTTTGACAGAGGTAAGGTCTATTTCACCAGCAGAACCTACTGTACATCACTAGTACAAAGGGTTAGTTTGGCCAGATGTCCAAGTCGAGAAAAGGTTTTTTAGTAAATAGGTACTATGGCAATGCATTCGGGCAATGGTTTACAATCAACACAGTTAAGTTTTCCAAGAAGAGTTAAGATTTCAAAAACCTCACGGTGTTATATTCCAGAAGTTACATTGCTGCCTCTTTGTTATGTCAATTTTAAAGATTTGATCATCATCCTTGTGAATTCCCAGCTCAAAGCCCAAAGTCAATTTATTATCAAAGAATGCATGTCATTCTTCAATCCCTGAGATTCATTTTCTTGCGGGCATCCACAGTAAAACAAAGTACAAAAGAATCAATGAAAAACTACACAAAAAGAAGGACAAACAACTATTTTGTGCAAAAGAAGACAAACCGTGAGGTGACACCTTACAGACATTGGAGTCATCCTATACACCAGCCAACCCGCCAAGAAGGAAAGGTGCCGGGAAAGGGCTAGTAATGTCATGAAGGATCCCATGCACACTGCTCATGGGCAATTTGTTCCATTCCAATCAAGGAGGAGGCTACGTAGCATCTACGCCAGGACTACCAGACTCAAAAACAGTTACTTTCCGCAAGCAGTAAGACTGATCAACACTTCCACCCACTAACCCACTCTTCCACACCCTCAACCACCACTAGTTTATCATTTCCTGTCAGTCGCCTTATGTACAGACACTCCTGTACCTAACGTCACTTTATGGGTATACTATCTTTCTGTATACAAGCCAACTCATGAACAATGCCTTGAAAAAATATTCATCCCTGATAAAGATGGCAGAGTTTGTCATCGAAACATTAGTTATAACCAGTATCTGTACCCGGCCAAAAGCCCAAGAAGAGTTTATTTGATAATGTAAATTTGTTCTCAAAGTATGCAGGTAATGTTGAAATTCTTTTTCTCACAGGTACTTACAAGAAAATAAAGAAATGCAACAGAATTTATGAAAAAATTTTACATAAACCAAGACTGACAAACAACCAAGGTGCAAATGAAGACATTTTGTGTAAACAAAATTTATATAGACAAGTATGTGAAGAACAAGAGGATAAGATGTGAGAGAATAGGACCAATCAAGTGTGATAGTGGAAAAGTGTGTATGGAACCGGAGGAAATAGCGGAGGTACTTAATGAATACTTTGCTTCAGTATTCACTACGGAAAAAGATCTTGGCGATTGTAGGGATGACTTACAGCGGACTGAAAAGCTTGAGCATATAGGCATTAAGAAAGAGGATGTACTGGAGCTTTTGGAAAGCATTAATTTGGATAAGTCTCCGGGACCTGATGAGATGTATCCCAGGCTACTGTGGGAGGCGAGGGAGGAGATTACTGAGCCTCAGGCAATGATCTTTGCATCATCAGTGGGGACAGAAGAGGTTCCAGAGGATTGGAGGGTTGCAGATGTTGTTCCCTTATTCAAGAAAGGGAGTAGAAATAGCCCAGGAAATTATAGACCAGTGAGCCTTACTTCAGTGATTGATAAGTTGATGGAAAAGATCCTGAGAGGAAGGATTTATGAACATTTGGAGAGGAATAACATGATTAGGAATAGTCAGCATGGCTTTGTCAAAGGCAGGTCGTGCCTTGCAAGCTTGATTGAATTTTTTGAGGATGTGACTAAACACATTGATGAAGGTAGAGCAGTAGATGTAGTGTATATGGATTTCAGCAAGGCATTTGCTAAGATATCCCATGCCAGGTTTATTAAGAAAGTAAGGAGGCATGGGATTCAAGGGGACCTTGTTTTGTGCATCCAGAATTGACTTGCTCACAGAAGGCAAAGAGTGGTTATGGACAGGTAAAATTCTGCATGGAGGTCAGCGACCAGTGGTGTGCCTCAGGGATCTGTTCTGGGACCCCTTCTCTTAGTGATTTTTATAAATGACCAGGATAAGGAAGTGGAGGGATGGGTTAGTGAGTTTGTTGATGGCACAAAGGTTGGGGGTGTTGTGGATAGTGTGTAGGAGGGCTGTCAAAGGTTACAGCAGGACATCAATAGGATGCAAAACCGGGCTGAGAAGTGGCAGATGGAGTTCAACCCAGATAAGTGTAAGGGGGTTCATTTTGGTTGGTCAAATATGATGGCAGAATATAGTATTAATGGTAAGACTCTTGGCAGTGTGGAGGATCAAAGGGATTTTGGGGTCCAAGTCCGTAGGACAAAGCAGCTGTGGAGGTTGACTGGGTGGTTAAGGCGGCTTACAGTGCTTAGGCTTGCACCAATCGTGGGATTGAGTTTAGGAGCCGAGAGGTAATGTTGCAGCTGTATAAGACCCTGGTCAGACCCCACTTGGAGAACTGTACTCAGTTCTGGTCACCTCACTGCAGAAAGGATGTGGAAACTATAGAAAGGGTGCAGAGGAGATTTACAAGGATTCAACACATGATATGTCATCGGCCCCTACTCTACTCCCGTAGCCACGATTCTCCACACGGTTTGTCACCGGCCCCTACTCCGCTCCCTGTAGGAATGATTCTCCACACGGTTTGTCATCGGCCCCTACTCTACTCCCTGGAGGAATGATTCTCCACACGGTTTGTCATCGGCCCCTACTCTGCTCCCTGTAGGAATGATTCTCCACACGGTTTGTTATCGGCCCCTACTCTACTCCCTGGAGGAATGATTCTCCACACGGTTTGTCATCGGCCCCTACTCTACTCCCTGGAGGAATGATTCTCCACACGGTTTGTCATCGGCCCCTACTCTGCTCCCTGGAGGAATGATTCTCCACACGGTTTGTCACCGGCCCCTACTCTGCTTCCTGTAGGAATGATTCTCCACACAGTTTGTCATCGGCCCCTACTCTGCTCCCTGGAGGAATGATTCTCCACACGGTTTGTCACCGGCCCCTACTCTACTCCCTGGAGGAATGATTCTCCACACGGTTTGTCATCGGCCCCTACTCTACTCCCTGGAGGAATGATTCTCCACATGGTTTGTCATCGGCCCCTACTCTGCTCCCCGTAGCCACGATTCTCCACACGGTTTGTCATCGGCCCCTACTCTGCTCCCCATAGCCACGATTCTCCACACGGTTTGTTATCGGCCCCTACTCTGCTCCCTGGAGGAATGATTCTTCAAGAGGTTGCATTCTCAGCCCCCTACCTCTACTCTTTGCACTCATGACTGTGTGGCCAGATTCTGCTCCAACGCTATCTACAAGTTTGCAGATGATACCATTGTCGGCTGCATCTCAAATAACAATGAGACGGTGTACAGGAAGGAGGTAGAGAGCCTAGTGACATGGTGTCATGACAACAACCTTTCCCACAATGTCAACAAGAGGTGGTCATTGACTTCAGAAAAGGGGAGGGGTGTAGCTGCTGCTGTGGTGTTGAGGTTGAGAGGGTGAACAGCTTCAGGGTCTGAGGGGTGAGCATCACCAACTGCCTGTCATGGACCAGACACGGGAAACCTCCTGCTTTCCATGGCTACATAAACCTCGGGAAGACAACTCTAGCCCACCAGGCTCATGAGATTGGGGCGTGCTCAATCCCACCCCAAACTTCAGTTTGTGTAGATGCTGGGTAATTTGCTACCCCGTTGCAATTTAGTGCCATGAAACAACAGACTGTACACTGCATACGATTGAGGAATTATATTTATGAATCTGAACTAAAGGGTTTGTAAAGAAGGTCAAAAATAACAAAAAAAAACAAAAGAAATGAAACAGTCAAATGTGCACAAGTTGGAGCTCATCTTGAACTTCTCTGTCGCTCACGCGCTGGGCCCTCAGTCAACGTGAAAGTACACACCACTTTCTGAATGTCGCTCGCAATCATCTAGAACAAACGGGTCTCCCACCAGATCATACGCTACAACTGGTTCTCCCCAGCGTCTTCTCTCTTGATCTCCTCTTGAACAAAAGCCCTAGACCAACCTTATTGTCCCTCACCAAGAAAACCTCGCACTAATTGGATGGCACACACTCCACATTATCCCTGAACTTCAACAGTAACCCAAACAGGCTGAAAGCAAAACAGATCTGCTTTTACAGAGCTGCTAAATGAAATATTCACAACATAACAGTAAAGGTGTGAACCAAGGCATCACACACACAAGAAAATTCACCAACGCCTCAGGAGGCCAAAGGAATTTGACCTGGCTTCATGGCTCCCTGATTTTTATTGGAAAGCATCTGATCTGGCTGAATCATTGTGTGATACGGCAACTGCTCTGTCTGTGACCGCAACAAACCACAGAGTTGCTCAGCGCGGTTTAGATAGGTTTTTACCTAGTAGGGGAATTAAGGGTTATGGGGAAAAGACAGGCAGATGGAGCTGAGTTTACGGACAGATCAGCCATGAACTTATTGTATGGCGGGGCAGGCTTGATGGGCCAGATGGCCTACTCCTGCTCCTATTTCTTATGTTCTTATACGTCACAGAAACCAGACTTCCCCGCATCGACCCCGTCTATACTTCTTTCTGCCTCCATAAGGCAGCTGGCACAATGGAAGACCCCAGACATCCTCTCTTCTCCACTCTCCCAGGGCAGAAGATGTAAAAGCCAGAAAGCATGTACTTCCAGTCTCAGGGACACCTTCTGTCAGATTATTTAATTGTTCCCCAGTACAAGATAGACTTTACACCTCACAATCTACCTTGTTATAATCTTGAACCAGCACTGCACTCTCTCTGTAGCTATTACACTTTATTCTGCATTCTGTTATTGTTTTACTTTAGTCTAGCTCAATGCTATGTATAATAATTTGATTTGTATAAACAGTATGCAAGACAAAGCTTTTTACTGTATCTCAGTACATGTGACACTAATAAACCAATTACCAATGTTTGTATTCCCTGCTGAAAATCTTTAACACATCAGCCTTACTGCCACTATAAAATACCCTAATTGATCACAGTTTTAGTCAGGCAAGTCGAATTAAATCCTTAATTGAAAATCTCTGCTCTATGATGCAAGACTTCAAAGCCTCAGTAGTGAAAGCAATTAGTTAAGTGCTAATCAAATCTAAATTTCTTACATGTGTGTTGCAAATGCAAGAGCGGAGTCCAGCAAAAGTATTTACCATCTGCAAAAATGCTTCGGTACAGTACTCTGTTCAATAACTCCACCATGGATGGCAGCAAGCCCGGCTGTGGAAGGAGAAGGGGTGGGCATGGAGCCAGCAACACCTTGCCCGTAAAAACCAAGAACAACAGAAGCTCCAAACAGCTCATCCCTGGGAGTGCGAGGATCTTCGCACAGAAGATGTACAAGGTGGCTACACCTGTGAGATGGAGATGTGTCTCTACCAAAGGAGGTGTAAGGTAGCGAGGTGACATGTTTCTATCAAATGAGGTGCAAGGCACTCCTTCCCTCACCAGCCACTGGCCTGCAGGTCACCCTTGGGCAAGGGGTAGCACCTGCTTAGCCCCCCTCGATCAGGGTTACATGATGGTCATATGAGTAGCTGGTGCACATCACCTCCTGGTCACGCGACCACTGATGCCAGACAATGTCTGAAGAGTATTGATAATAGCTGGTCACCCATCTTGTAAAGTCATGCTCAAAAGAAGGCAATGGCAAAGTACTTCTGTAGAAAAATTTTCCAAAAACAATCATAGTGATGGAAAGACCATAATTGCCCACTTGATGCAATACGGCACATAACAAACAAACACCCGTGGACAGCTTGAAAGACTGGGCCAGGGCCGAGGACTCTGGTGAACTGCTATTGGCCCCAATAGGGGCAATGGGCTGAAGAAGACTGCGTTAAAAGCACCATTGCGATTTGGCAGTAACAGTATTGGTGCCACTTTAAATGTAAACCAGAATTCATATTCAGATTTATCACATGTACATCAAAGTATGCAGTGAAATGCATCATTTGCCTCAGGATGTGCTGGGGCAAGAGTAGCCACACATTTCAGCACCAACTTTACATGCCCACAATGTTCTGTACAACAGCAGCAAAACAAATCCCTCTCCCATGACCCAGACAGGCCACCCTTGGCCTCCAGTCTTTGTCCCCAGATTCTTAGAAGTTGGGCCTCCAACTTCAGACATCACCCAGGACTTGCCAATCATGTTTAACCTTGGAGTTAGGACCCACCCAGTCTTCCAACCTGACCCAGTCCCTCATGACTACCTTTGGCCTTGAACATTCAACTTTCAGGCTTCTATCTCTGGACTCACTGTGCTTTGCCCTCTGGACTTCACTGAGTTTGACCTTCAGGCCTCAACTTCTGGACTTGCAAGGACCTCCCACCCTGGTGACCCAGGAGAGAGGGTTCATCAGACTTCACGGGACCCACCCTGGGACTTGCCAATCCCAACACACTCACAGTGGACAATAGTCGTTAAGGCAGCTCACCCTGTTCTTCTTGGGCACTGGTATCATTGTTGCCTTTTTGAAGCAGGCAGGGAGCTTCTGACTGCAGCAATGAGAGATTGAAAACATATTTGAATACCCCTGCCAGTTGGTTAGCACAGGTTTTCTGAGCCTTACCAGGTACTCCATCACCTTACAGGAGTTCACCCTCTTGAAAGACAGCCTAACATTGGTCTCCGAGACAGATCACAGGGTCACCAGGTGCCTCTATAGTATCCAGGAAATCTTCAAGAAGCAATGGATTTCCAGCATCTGCCGAATTTCTTGGGGTTTAAGATTAAGGGTTCAGCACTGTATCCTTGTTGTTCCTAATAGTGCGTTCTCTGGACTGAGATCTCAGATGTTGTTCCTGGAATTTGTTGGAGCCACTCTCCCAGTCCAGGTGTCACAGCTCCAAGTGCTCCTGTCACCATTGGGATTACTCTGGCTTTAACCTTCCACATCCTTTCTTTCTGCTCTTTCAAGCTCTGGTGTTTCTCCAGCTTCTCATGTTCTCTCTTCCTGATGTTACTGTCTTGACCACATTTATTACGATTGCTTTCTTCAGTTCCTTGTCCAGTGTTACTATGTCAGGTTGGATGGCCAGTACCTGCTGATCAGTCCCACAGGATCTTAGCTGTTCCATTCTCCATACCTTCTCGGGCTTTTCCCTTTGGGACTGGGGAGTGTCCAATCCATACTCAGCGCAGATGTTCCTGTACACAATTCCTGCAACTTGGTTGTGCCGTTCAGTGTATGCTGTCCCTGTTTGCGTCTTGCACCCTGCTACTATGTGCTGGTTGGTTTCAGCGGATTCCTTGCACAGTCTGAATCTGAATCTTGGGTCTTGCCTGGTGTGGTGGATCCCTGCTTCTATTGCTCATGTTTAGCGCCTATTCTCGTGCAGCCATGAGCAGCCCCTCAGCCCTGCCATTTCCAGCCATTGGTAGGACTTTATAATGTCAGCTCCCTCTGATATCTGGCGATGGTACATCCCATGCAGTGGCTTGTCCTGCCATGGCCGCTGGTCCCCCGGCTCTACATTACCCTCTTCCATTTCCATATCGCCCACCTGCTGCCTGAGGTATTCTCCTAGCAGGTCATCTTGGGGGCCATCTTCCCGATATACTCATGGATGTTCCACATTTCTTCCGAGGACTGTGGCCTTGACACTTCCAGATCCCCATCCTCCTGTACAGTCACTCGATGTTGGACTTCAGATTGTTGTTAGAAGCTTCTAGGTCTTGATGTCTGTGACTTCCAGTTCATTCCCAGGCCAGCACACTATTACAGCTGGGTTTCTAGGGTGAATGTGTTGATGGCTCAGATCTTGTTCTTCCCATTCAGCTGGCTTTTTATGTCCTGTCTCACTCTTTGTAGGTACTTGCATGTTGCAGCCTTCCCTGTATCCTTGTCGTGGTTTTCATGTGCTTGCAGGATCCCCAGGTATTTGTAGCTGTCCTGTACATCTGATATGTGGCCTTTAGGTAACTCGACTCCCTCAGCCTCGATGGGTTTGCTTCTTTTCACTACCATCTGGCTGCACTTTTCCAGCCCAATGACATCCCAATGTCTCTGCTGTACACCCTTGTCAGGTGGATTAGTGAGTCGATATCTCTTCTGTTTCTGGTAAACAGCTTGATGTCACCCATGTACAGGAGGTGGTTGGTGGTCTCTCCACTCTTGAACTTGTACCCATGTCCAGTCTCTGAGATGATCTGGCTGAGGGGTTCAAGCCTGTGCAGAACAGTGATGGGGATAGTGCATCACTCTGGTATATTCCACATCCGATGGCCACTTGTGTTATTACCTTCGAGTTAAATTAAGTAAGTTTTACAAAAATAGGAAATAAAAAAAAAGTAGTGAGGTAGTGTTCATGGGTTCAATGTCCATTCAGAAATTGGATGGCAGAGAGGAAGAAGCTGTTCCTGAATTGTTGAGTATGTGCCTTCAGGCTTCTGTTCTTCCTTCCTGATGGTGGCAGTGAGAATAAGGCCTGTCTGAGGCACTGTCCATCATGAAAGACCTTACACCACCCAGGACACGTCTTATTCTCATTGCGACCAGAACAACTCACACAAAATGCTGGAGGAACTCAGCAGGTCAGTTAGGATGTATGGGGGGGGGGGGGGAAATAAAAAGTCTATCTTCAGTCCCTCCATCAGGACTAATTAGTGTTTACGATCAGTCTAAATTCTATAAGCTCACCAATGTTACATATTCTAACCAGTCACCTTTCTGCTCACACTTCAGAATCGAAATCAAGTTTATTATTAATGTCATGTCATATGAAAGTTGTTAACTTAGCAGCAGCAGTTCAATGCAATACATAATCTAGCAGAGAGAAAAAAATAATAATAAACAAGTAAATCGATTACATATTTGAATAGATTTTAAAAATGCAAAAACAGAAATACTGTATATTAAAAAAAAGTGAGGTAGTATCCAAAGATTCAATGCCCATTCAATGCCATCTGATTCAGATGGCAGAGAGGAAGAAGCTGTTCCTGAATCGCTGAGTGTGGGCCTTCAGGCTTCTGTGTCTCCTACCTGATGGTAACAGTGAGAAAAGGGCACGCCCTGGGCACTGGAGGTCCTTAATAATGGACGAATATTAACATTACGTTTTTTGAAATCCAGCTGCACAGCAACAAAGGCTCTGTGTGCAGGAGTGGTTCTGTTACTGCACAACTGCGCACACGCACACACAGGGCTTAGCGGGAAACAGTGACCTAGAAGAAACCTATGCATACAGACCCCTTATAGAGGAATCAGAACTGAACTTAGACACTTCGAACTATAACAGCATTACACTAACCACTACACCACCATGGTGCCCAGAACTTTGTCACAATGAAAGAGATCTTGAGCAAACCAGTCACAATTTTATTGCCATTATTCAACGTCAAAGCACATGAAAAGCAACTATGACATTTTACTCACAGCAATTCAGCAGAAAGCGCCAAAAATAAACAATGACAACACTTTAGAATGAGAAGATATGTAACTTAATTTACCGGAACACATCATGGTTCTTGCAAGATGCTGACAGAACTTCTTTGCATTTCCAGAATTTTCACCCTTTGCCTTATCCCACACTGCCAGGTTCAGGAAAAATTATTACCCTCGAATCATCAGGTCCCTGAACCAATGCAGATAATTTCACTCACCCTCAACACTGAACTGATTTCACAACCTACAGACTTGCTTTCTAAAACTCTTGTCCTCTGTATTATTTATTACTAATTTATCTATTATTATTTGATTTTTGTTTTTGTAGTTGCAGCTTTACACCTTTCCTACATTTCGGTCTTTGTTGTTTTTTATTTATTCTATTGTGGTTCTTTGTTCTACTGTGAATACCCGTAGGATAATTAATCTCGGGGTTGTATATGGTGACATACAGGTACTGCGATAATAAATTTACTTTGAACTTCATGTTAGACTTATGGTCTGATTAGACTCCGACTGTACATTCCAGATAACCAACTGGAAATTCTCAATTAGACCTTCTGCTCCGTCCGTAACTACACAGGATCTCACCTGGTCCTTTGTCACCAGCTTTCTGGTCACAGCATCATCTCCACCTCCTGAGAAGATTGAGGCAAGTGAGACTCCCCACAACCCCCCCCCCCCCCCATCATTTTAACAAATTTTTATAGGGACTCCATGGAGAGCGTCTTGACCAGCTACATCACTATCTAGTACAGGAATTGCAAGGCCCTGCAAAGGATTGCAAGAGCTACTGAGAAGATCATTGGGATCTCCCTTCCACCCATCTGAGATATTCATGAAGAGCTGTCAATGATCCCTCCCATCTGTCCAACAATCTCTTAATAGCATTAGAACAAGAACTTAGGATGGGAAACAGCTTCTTTCCCCGGGCTGCAAGACTACTGAACTCCCTGTCACCACCCCGGTCTCATCATGTATGAAGCCCCAATAGTGTTATACTGTTTACATTTTAACTTGTCATAAACGCACCTTATTATTTGTTAATTTATTTGGGGTAATATTACTTTATATGTTGTGTATGAGTTATGTGTACTGTGTTGGGCACCTTGGTCCGGAGGAACATGATCTCATTTGGTGGTCTACATGTAAACGGATGAATGACCATACACTTGAACTTGATTGAACACAGACAGGGTGAATGCACGCAGTTTTCTTCCCCTGCAGTTGTGGAATTAGGAAATAGAGGGGATTGGCTTAAGGTGAGACGGTAAAAGCTTTAATATGGACAACATCTGTTTACACGCAGAAGAGGGTCCGTTTATGAAACAAACTGTCAGAGGCAGGTACAATGACAACTCTTCAAAGACAAGTTGTATGGGCATATGGACAGGAAAATTTTAGATCAGGGGTTCCCAGCCTGGGATACACAGACACCTTGCTTAATGACATTGGATCTTGGCATAAAAAAGATTGGGAACCGCTGGTTTAGAAGGATACGGGCCAAATGCAGGCAAATGGGATAGGCTTCAATGAGCTCCTTGGTTGGCATGGACTAGATGGGCCAAGTGGCCTATTTCCTGACTGACTATTTGCTCAGAGAATTGTTTTCCTCAACTCGCCTCTAATTCTTCTCCCAGTTATCCTTCAGCTAAGAGAAACAGATCATAGTCGTAGAACACTACAGTACAGAAACCAGTCCTTCATCCCATCTAGTTCATGCCAAACCATTAACTTGCCTAGTTTGAATTGACCTGAAACCAGACCATAACCATCCATATCTCTCCCATCATATGCCTACCCAAATTTCTCTTAAATGCTGAAATCAAACCTACATCATCACTTCCATTGGCAGCTCATTCCACACTCTCACCTCCTTCTGAGTGAGGAAATTAACCCTCAGGTTCCTCTTAAACATTTCACCTTTCAGCCTTAACCTATGACCTCTAGTTCTAGTCTCACCCAATCTCAGTGGAAAAAGTCCGCTTGCATTTACGTTATCTATACTCCTCATGATTCTGCATACCTCTATCAAATTCCAACCTCCCCACCCCCCACTCTCCTACGCTCCTGGGAATAAAGTCCTAACCTGTTCAACATTTCCCTACAACTCAGGTCCTCGAGTCCCAGCAACATCCTTGCAAATATTCTCTGGACTGTGAAGAGGAATAAAGGGAAAGGTTAGGATGAGTGTAAACAGGAGTTGGTGCAAACATGTTAGGCCAAGTGTCTGTTGTCATGGTATACCCGCCTATGGTACATCATGGTGTACTCCTATTGTTCCTTTGTATGGTTTTATAGCTGATAACTGTGTATGTCTCTGAATGAGGATGACATGGAAGTTTGGTGATTAGCGCTGCGCTTTACAGTGCTAGTGATAAGCAGTCAGTGTTTAATTCCCACCGCTATAAAGGAGCTTAGGCATTCTCCCCGTGACTGTGTGGGTTTCCTCTGGATGCTCTGGTTTCCTCCCACAGTCCAAAGATGTACCTGTTAGGGTTTGAGAGTTGTGGGCATGCTATGTTGGCACCAGAATCATAGCTACTCTTGCGGGCTGCTGCCAGGGCGCACAATCTTCAGTGGTTTAATTTAACGCCCACGATGCATTACTCTATGTTTCCATGTACAAGTGATTAATAGAACTAATCTTAATATGACAGTGACTGGGGATTTGTACTTTGAGTTTTCACCTTCTAATCTGAACCAGGAGGCAATAGACTCGTTTCATATTAACAGAAGAAGGAAAAGAAACTGCTAAATGGATCTAAGCTTTACAGCCGGTGTCTGTAAGGAGTTTGTACATTCTCCCCCTTAGCATGTGGGTTTCCTCCCACAGTCTGAAGGTCGGTAGCTTAGTCGGTCAGTGGAAATTGTCCCGTGATGGTTAAAATCAGGGGTTGCTGGCAGTACAGCTCAAAGGGCCAGAAGGACTTGTTCTACACTGTATCTCAATAAATAAATTAATGAATCTTAGGGTTGTATATGGTGACATGTATGTACTTCGATAATAAAGTTACTTTGAACTTTAGGCACTAACAAATGCAGAAGAGTCAGGAACAAAAGGACAATTAAACTCTTACAATAATATAGATATTAGAATATTCGTGTGACGCTGTTACAGAGCAGGCGGTGGAATCTGAGGTTCAGTTCTGGTGCTGTCTATAAGGAGTTTGTACATTCCCCCCATGATTGTAAGGGCTTCCTCCAGGTGCTCTGGTTTCCTCCCACAGTCCAAAGACATTCCAGTCGGAAGGCTAATTGGTCATTATAAACTGTTCTATGATTAAGATAGAGTTAAATCGGTGGGTTGCTGGGCAGTCCAGCTTGTTGAGCCAGTAGGGCCCATTCTGTGCTGCATCGCAAAAAAATAAATAAAATAAAATAATCAATATTTTCAAAAGAAAAAGATATTTAAGAAGTTCCAAAATGCTTCAGCGGATTGTTCATAAAAGTAGCAGCAATCAAGCGAATATTCTGACAAAAACAAAATGACCAGTCACAAATCAAGCAAAACAGGAGTTTATGAAAACAGGCGGACTTTGTCCCTGATACCACTTACGCCGGCTGTCTGCCAAAAACCAAAGAATCAGTCTTCAAAAGAACAAGTTCTTTCCTTCTGCCTGTTTCTCAGTCATATTTAGTGCAGCAGGTTACAAGGAAAACAGCAAAGGTTATTTCAACTTGAATCCTGCAATTATGGCTGTGTGACATCTTGTCTGCCAATGAGCACATCCACAAGGATGTGCCACCACAAAACAGTAGCATCCATCAAGGATGTCCTCCATCCAGGCCATGCTCTCCTCGTGCTGCTACCATTGGGAAAGGGATACAGGAGCCTGAAAACCCACACCACCAGGTTCAGGAACAGTTATTACCCTGCAGGAATGTTGAATACTGGGTGAAACGTGAAGACTTTGGGGTAACTGCAAGTCTGTGTTTTTGCTCAACACACACAAAATGCTGGTGGAACACATCAGGCCAGGCAGCATCTATAGGGAGAAGTGCTGTTGACGTTTTGGGCCGAGACCCTTTGTCAGGACCAACTGAAAGAAAAGATAGTAAGAGATTTGAAAGTAGGAGGGGGACGGTGAAATCCGAAATGATAGAAGACCGGAGGGGGTGAGGTGAAGCTGAGAGCTGGAAAGGTGAATGGCAAAAAGGATACAGAGCTGAAGAAGGGGAAGGATCATGGGACAGGAGGCCTCGGGAGAAGGAAAGGGGGAGGGGAGCACCAGAGGGAGATGGAGAACAGGCAGAGTGATGGGCAGAGAGAGAAAAGAAACTAAATATATCAGGGATGGGGTAAGAAGGGGAGGGGCATTAACGGAAGTTAGAGAAGTCAATGTTCATGCCTTCAGGTTGGAGGCTACCCAGCCAGACTATAATGTGTTGTTCCTCCAACCTGAGTGTGGCTTCATTTTGACAGTAGAGGAGGCCATGGATAGACATATCAGAACGGGAATGGGACGTGGAATTAAAACTTGTGGCCACTGGGAGATCCTGCTTTCTCTGGCGGACAGAGCGTAGGTGATTCCACATCCCATTCCCATTCTGTTATGTCTATCTATGGCCTCCTCTACTGTCAAGATGAACCTATGAACTCACTTTCAAGAACTCTACAACTCATATTCTCAATATTATTTATGGCCTATTATCCAGTATTATCTTATTTATCTTTTTGTATTTGCACAATTTGCTGTCTTTTGGTTGTTTGCTAGTCTTTTTTTGCGTGTAGTTTTTCATTGATTTTATTCTGTTTTATCGTTTGTGTTTATTTTGAATGGCCACAAATAATTGCACAAACTGTTGGAGGAGCTCAGCAGGTCAGGCAGCATTACCGTCGACATTTCGGGCCAAGACTTTTCATCAGGACAGGAAAGGAAAGGGGCAGAAACTAGAATGAAAAGGGAGAGGGACAGGGAGGAGTACAAACTGGCAGCTGGTAGGTGAGAGTAGGTACAGGGGGTAAGGAGGGTGGGTGGGGGAGGAAGGATGATGTGAAAAGCTGAGAGGTGAAGAGGTATCTAGACCATGGGAGAAAGGAGGAAGGGTATCTGAGGGAGGTAGTGAGCAGGTCATGAGGGTGGGAGAGGGGAAGAGAAGCAGCCTCACCCCCTGTCTTCTCCAGTCCCGAAGGGTCTTGGCCAAAATATCGACTGTTTATACTTCGTGGATCCTGCCTAACCTGCTGAGTTCCTGCATCATTTTGAGCATGCTGTTCACAATTTCCAACATGTGCAGTTTCTCTTGTGACTCAGCCAATGAAGCATCCTTTGTTGAAGGCAGTCAACTCTCAACTGCTTCGATACCTTGTCAGGAGCCATCTGACCGAATGCGTTGCATGGTAAAGATGGAGTATATTTCTTAAACACAAGAGATTCTGCAGATGCTGGATAACCAGAGCATCGCACACACAAAATCCTGGAGGAACTCAGCAGGTCAGGAAGCATCTATGGAAATAAACGAACAGTCCATGTTTCAGGCTGAGACCCTTTATCAGGACTGGAAAGGAAGGGGGCAGCAGTCAGAATAAGGTGAGTGGGGAGGGGAATGGATATGAATTTGCAGTGTTACTTCTCCAAATGAGATTGGATTCATTATGGCAGTAGAGAATGTGTTGGACCAACACCTCACATTCTGACTAGGTAGCCTCAAACCTGAACATCAATTTCTCCAACTTCCAGTAATTGCTCCCCCCCTTCCCTCTTTTTCCATTCCGGTTCCCCTCTCACCCCTTCTCTTCCCCTCATCTGCCCTTCACCTTCCTCTGGTGTCCTTTTTCCTATGGACCACTCTCTTCTCCTATCCTATCAGATTCCTTCTTCTCCAGCCCTTTAGTTTTTCCACCCATCACCTCCCAGCTTCTTTCTTCATCCCCCTCCCCAGCCTTCTGGTCTCACCTATCACCTGCCAGCTAGTCCTACTTCCCCTCCCCCCCACCTTCTTATTCTGGCATCTTCCCCCTTCCTTTCCGGTCCTGATGAAGTTGTCTCAGCCCAAAGCTTCAACTGTTAATTGGTGCTACCTGAACTGCTGGGTTCCTCCAGCACTTTGTGTGTGTTGTTATATATCTTTGCTCATATAAAGACTTGAACTAGAGAGAGCAGCTGGAGGTCATGGGTTAAGGGTGAAAGGTGAAATGTTTAAGGGGAATTTGGATCCACGCAGTATATGGATGGGAGGGGTGTGCAGGGCTCTGGTCTGGGTGCAGGTGGACACAAAGGACCTGTTTCTCTGCCTTCGTGTTCCATGACTATATATACTAACATTATATCAGAGATTGACAATAGAAAGATCAGTGATGTTTCCAGTGACATACGTGTGTGACTTTTCAGGTGCACCTGTATTTATTTTAAACAATCTTCCCCTCCCAATTACAAATGCCAAAGTTCAATGTAAATTTACCAAAGTATGCATGTCACAATATACTATCCTGAGATTCATTTTCTTGCAGACATGCACAGTTGATACAAAGAAACACAACAGGTTCAAAGACAGACAACCAAACTAACCCTATCCACTATGTGCAAAAGACAACCTTCATTATTTAAAAAAAATAAATAAATCATGAATAACTACATCTGCATGAAGAGCATCCAGCTGCAGCTCCGTGAAGACCGTGTTAGGGATCTGGAGCAGTAGCTGGATGACCTTCAGCTTGTACGGGGGAGTGAGGAGATAGTTTATCAGAGTTACAGGGGTGTAGTCATCCCAAAGTTGCAGGAGGTGAGTAGCTGGGTGACTTTTAGGAGAAATGGAAGTGTGAATAGGCGGTTAGAACAGAGTACTCAATAATAAGTACACCATTTTGGATACAGTTGTGGGGGATGACCTCCCGGGGAATGTCACACCAACCCGGTTACAGGCACTGAACATGGGTCTGTGTGTAGGAGGGACAGAGGGAGAAGAGGGGAGAGATAGTAATAGAAGGAGCAGACAGGAGATTCTGTGGATGAATGGTATGTTGCCTCCCTGATGCCAGAGTCAGGGACATCTCAGATAGCTTCCACAGCATTTTGGAGGGGAAGGGAGAGCAGCCAGATGTCGTGGTACATATCGGTACCATTGACGTAGGAAGGAAAAGCAAAGAGGGCCTGAAGCTAGGGTAGAGAGAGCTAGTGTAGAGGGTAATTTAGAGAGCTAGGTAGAAAGCTGAGAAACAGGACATCCCACATAGTAATTTCTAGATTTCTGCCTGTTCTGCCCACCAGTGAGGGGAGAAACAGGATGATTTGGCAGATAAATACGTGGCTGAGAAGCTGGGGCAGGGCTTCAGGTTCTTGGATCATTGGGATCTCTGCTGGGGGAGGTATGAGCTGTACAAGAGTGGCTGGTTGCACCTGAACTCAAGGGGGACCAATATTCTCCTGGGCAGGTTTGCTAGAGCTGTTGGGGAGGCTTTAAATTAATTTGTCGGGGGGGTGGGAACCACAGTGAAGGAATTCAGGGTAGACAGATGGTAAAAAAAAGTAAAGATAGCATGCAGTCAGACTGTGAGGAAGGTCAAGAAGACAATAGGACAAAATTGCAGACAGCAGAGTGAGCATCAGTGCATTAGGGATGCAGAGTCAAAAAGGGTAGCAAATACAGTACTCAAGGTGTTATATCTCAATGCATGGAATACAAGAGATAAGGCGGATGATCTTCTTGCACTATTACAGATTGTCAGGTATGATGTGATCATCACTGAATCGTGGCTGAAGGACGGTTGTATTTGGGAGCTGAATTTTCAATGTTGCACTTTGTATCGGAGGGATAGGAAGGCAAGCAAAGGCAGGGTGGTGTGGCTCTGCTGGAGAAGAATGGCATCAAATCAGTAGGAAGATGTGACATACAATTGGAAGGTGTTGAATCGTGGGTTGAGTTAAGCAACTGTAAGGGTAAAAGGACCCTGACGGAAATTATACACAGGACTCCCAACAGAAGCCGGGATGTGACCCACAGATTACAGCAGAAAATAGAAAAGGCATGTCAAAAGGGCAATGATATGATAGTCATGGGAGATTTGGGAAAGTCAGGTTGGTAATGGATCTCGAGAGTGTGGGTTTGTTGAATGCCTACAAGGTGGTTTTTTAGAGCAGTTTGACATTGAGCCTATTAGGGGATCAGTATACTGAATTGGGTGTTAAGTAATGAACAGGAGCTGATTAGGGAGCTTAAGGTAAAAGAACCCTTAGGAGTCAATTTGATTGAGTTCAACTTGAAATTTGATAGGGAGAAAGTAAAATCTGACACAGCAGTATTTCAGTGGAGTAAGGGAAATTATGGTGGTATGAGAGTGGAGTTGGCCAATGTAAATTGGATGGAAATGCTGGCACAATGATAGCAGAGCAAAAATGGTATGAGTTTCTAGGGATAAAAGAGGAATGAGCAGGATAGATTTATTCCAAAAATAAAGAAATACTCAAATAGCAAAATAGTACAACCATGGCTGACAAGGGAAGTCAAAGCTAATGTAAAAACTAAAGAGAGGGCATACAACAAAGTAAAAATTAGTGGAAAGATAGAGGATTGGGAAGTGTTTAAAAACCTAAAGAGAGCAACTAAAAGAATCATTAGGAAGGAAAAGATAAATATGAAAGCAAGCTAGCAAACAATATCAAAATGGATAGTAAAAGCTTTTTCAAGTATGTAAAAAATAAAAGAGATGAGAGTGGATATAAGACTGCTAGAAAATGAGGCTGGAGAAATAATCATGGGAGGACAAGGAGATGACAGATGAACTAAATGAGTATTTTGCATCAGTCTTCACTGTGGAAGACATTAGCAGTGTGCCAGATATTGAAGGGTGTGAGGAAAAAGAAGTGGGTGCAGATACTATTACAAGAGAGAAGGTGCTCAAAAAGCTGAAAGACCTAAAGGTATGCAAGTTACCCGGACCAGATAAACTGCACCCTAGGGTTCTGAAAGAGGAAGCAAAAAGATTGTGGAAGCATTAGAAGTGATCTTTCAAAAAAAAAATCAATGGACTTCGGAATGGTGTCAGAGGACTGGAAAGTTGCAAATGTCACTCTACTTTTTAAGAAAGGAGGAAGGCAGCAGAAAGAATAGATGTTAGCCTGACTTCAGTGGTTGGGAAGATGTTAGACAATTGTTAAGGATGAAGATATGGAGTGCTTGGTGATGCAGGACAAGATAGGGCAAAGTCAGCATGGTTTCCTTCAGGGAAAATCTTGCCTGACAAACCTGTTGAAATTCTTTATGGAGATTACAAGTAGGATAGATAACACAGATGCAGTGGATGTTGTATATTTGGATTTTCAAAAAGCCTGACAAGGTGCCACACACCACACATGAGGCTGCTTACCAAGTTAGGAGCCAATGATGTTACAGGAAAGTTACTGGCTGATTAGCAGGAGGCAGTGAGTGGGAGTAAAAGGATCCTTTTCTGGTTGGCTGCCAGTGACTAGTGGTGTTCCGCAGGGGTCAGTGTTGAGACCGCTTCCTTTTATGCCGTATATCAATGATTTAGATAATGGAATAGATAGCTTTGTTGCCAAGTTTGCAGATTGATGGAGGGGCTGGTAGTGTTGAGGAAACAGGTAGGATGCAGAAGGACTTAGATTATGAGAATGGGCAAGAAAGTGGCAAATGAAATACAATGTTGGAAAATGCATGGTCATGCACTTTGGTGGTAGAAATAAATGTGCAGACTATTTTCAAAATAGAGAGAAAATCCAGAAATCTGAGATGCAAAGGGACTTGGGAGTCCTTGTGCAGAACACCCTGAAGGTTAACTTGCAGGTTGAGTCAGTGGTGAGGAAGGCAATGCCATGTTAGCATTCATTTCAAGAGGTCTAGAATACAAGAGCGGGGATGTGATGCTGAGGCTTTATAAGGCACTGGTGAGACCTCACCTTGAGTATCGTGAACAGTTTTAGGTCATCAAAATAAGGTTGTGCTGGCATTGGAGAGGTTTCAGAGGAGTTTCACAAGGATAATTCTGCAAATGTAAGAGTTATCATACAAGGAATGCCTGTACTCAATGGAATTTAGAAGGATGAGGGAATATCATTGAAACCTTTTGAGTGTTGAAAGGCCTAGATAGAGTAGATCTGGAAAGACTGTTTCCTATGGTGGTGGAGTCTAGGACAAGAGGACACAGCCTCAGGTTAGAGGGGCATCCATTTAATACAGAGATGCAGAGAAATTTATTTCACTAGAGGGTGGTGAATTTGTGGAATTTGTTACCACGTGCAGCTGTGGAGGCCAGGTTGTTGGGTGTATTTAAGGCAGAAATTAATAGTTTCTTGATGGGACATGGCATCAAAGGTTACGAGGAGAAGGCCAGGGGGTGGGGCTGAGGAGGGGAAAAAGGATCAGCCATGATTGAGTGACAGACCTGACTCGATGGGCCGAGTGGCCTAATTCTGCTCCTATCTCTTACAGTCTAATTATGAACAGAAGTTGAGCAGTCCATTAAGGTGAGTGAATCCAGGATGGTGCTGGTGATACACAGCAATGTTTTTCAAGAAACTCTCAAAACTTCCAGATATACTTCTTCTGAACTAACTTTCAACTTACTCCAAGATCAATCTAACCTCTCCCTCCTATCTAGTCCTCAAATTGTCAGTCACCCATGTGCCTATCTAAGCATCTCTTAATGTACCTGCCTCTACCACAACCCCATTGGGGAAATATCAATGCCCTTGAATGAAAAAGCCTTTTCAAAATAGTGGGTACAATCCACTCCATCATGGGCAAAGCCTTCCCCACCATTCACCAACTGCACGGAGCCATGTCACAGGAAACCATGGTACCCCAATCATGGTGATCATGTTCACTTCACATTGCTGCCATCAGAGAGAAGGTATCTCACACCACCAGGTTCACAGACAGTTATCACCCCTCAACCATCAGGTCCCACACCACCAGGTTCACAGACAGTTATCACCCCTCAACCATCAGGTCCCACACCACCAGGTTCACGAACAGTTATCACCCCTCAACCATCAGGTCCCACACCACCAGGTTCACGAACAGTTATTACCCCTCAACCATCAGGTCCCACACCACCAGGTTCACGAACAGTTATCACCCCTCAACCATCAGGTCCCACACCACCAGGTTCACGAACAGTTATCACCCCTCAACCATCAGGTCCCACACCACCAGGTTCACGAACAGTTATTACCCCTCAACCATCAGGTCCCAGACCACCAGGTTCACGAACAGTTATCACCCCTCAACCATCAGGTCCCACACCACCAGGTTCACGAACAGTTATCACCCCTCAACCATCAGGTCCCAGACCACCAGGTTCACGAACAGTTATCACCCCTCAACCTTCAGGTCCCACACCACCAGGTTCAGGAACAGTTATTACCCCTCAACCATCAGGTCCCACACCACCAGGTTCACGAACAGTTATTACCCCTCAACCATCAGGTCCCACACCACCAGGTTCACAAACAGTTATCACCCCTCAACCATCAGGTCCCACACCACCAGGTTCACAGACAGTTATCACCCCTCAACCATCAGGTCCCACACCACCAGGTTCACGAACAGTTATCACCCCTCAACCATCACCTCCTGAACCAGCACGATAACCTCACTCACAACCCTGAACTGATTCCACAACCGAAAGGCTCACCTTCAAGGACTATACAACTCATGTTCTCGGTATTTTTTTAAATTCCACAATTCTTTTGCACATTGGTTGTTTGTCCATCTGTCTTTATACATAGTTATTCTTAAATTCCATTGCAGTTCTTTAATTTCCGGAAAGTACCAGCAAGAAAATGAATCTCAAGGTGGTGTTCATCCTTTGATGATAAATTTACTTTGACTAGAAAGGAAAATTACTTCACTGAACTGGCCAAATCATTTAGTTCAATTAATTTGCATCCAAAAAAACAGAAGAAACAAAGAACAGTTCAGGCCATTCAGCCCACAATGTTGTGCTGACCTTTTAACCTACCCCATGATCAACCACATTGCTCTCCATCTCAGAGTCTCTTAAATATCCCTAACATATCTGCATCTACCACCACCCCTGGCAGAGCATTCCATATCCCTACCACTGTGTAAAATACACCTCCCTTATACTTTCCTCCAATCACTCTTAAATTATGCCCCCTTGTATTAGTAATTTCCATCCTGGGAAAAAAAATCTGTGACTGTCCACTCCATCTATGCCTCTTCTCGTCTTCTACACCTCTACCATGTCACCTCTCACCCACAACGACGTGCCTACCCCTTTAACCTAATCTAAGCTCAATTTCATTATGCCCTCCCACATGCCCCTCCGTTTCTCCAGCACCCATGTGTCTATCTAAGTATCTCTTAATTGTCCCTAATGTACCTGCCTTTATCACCACCCCCGGCAGGGCGTTCCATACACTCATCACTCTCACTGTTAAATAAACATTCTCCCTATCCTCTCCTCCAATCAACTTAAAATAATGCCTCCAAAGTTTGGATATCGTGCTCGGCTGAATTTCCAACACCTCAGGATTGTTTTGCGTCTGCGGTGTAACATATTTAATCGCCCACAAGGCGAGCCTGCCGACGGAACGTTGCAGGCGCTGGCAGCAAAATAGAATTAAAATGTGCCTTCTGCAGGTAGAGACGACGTTTCCAAGTCACTCAGTGACGGGGAAGGTTTCTGCTTTGGCGAGAAACACCATCATCGCTTCCTTGCGCTAAATGAAAGTTTCGATCAAGGAGCAACCGCGTTCCTTAAACCTTCATTCAGTGTTTTCTATCTTGAACGGCTGATAAATACCACCCGCTTAAACGCTGAACACCAACAATTCGCGTCTGCAGAGGGGCGGGATAACAACGCACCGTTCCCATTTAATGCTGCCCCTTGGGGAGGGGGAGGAGAGACAGGTGACCCCAGTCGCGCGGCTGGGGTGCGAGAACAGATGAACCGTCAGTGGTAAAAGATCAGTTAAACTGGACGGGCGGGGAGAGGGGGCAGCGGAAACAGGTGACGGGGAAGAGGGAGAACAGGTGTCCCGGGCCCGGGAAGGTGGGGTGGGGTTCAATGACGCTGGGGGTAGGGAAGTAACAGACAGAGAGTGGGGAGTGTTACAAGTGTCCCGGGCGGTAGGGCAGGAGAGGGTGAGGGAGGGCGGGGGGGCGGAGAGTTGGGGGGGGGGGTTGAAACAGGTGTCCCGGGTCGGTGGGGGT
Organism: Hypanus sabinus; assembly: GCF_030144855.1. Lineage (NCBI taxonomy): Eukaryota > Metazoa > Chordata > Chondrichthyes > Myliobatiformes > Dasyatidae > Hypanus > Hypanus sabinus. The sequence goes on along the minus strand of NC_082719.1, from coordinate 102,774,442 downwards.
GGAGGTGGGACGAACAGCTCTTCCGGGTCGGTAGGGTTGGGGCTGGGGTGGGGAACAGGTGTCCCGGGTCGGTAGGGTGAGAGGGGGTAGGAACAGGTGTCCCGGGTCGGCAGGGTTGGGAATGGGGGGAGGAACAGGTGTCCCGGGTCGGTAGGGTGGGAGGAGGAGGGGGGAATAGGTGTCCCGGGTCGGTAGGGTGGGAGGAGGGGGGAACAGATGCCCCGGGTCGGTAGGGTGGGGGAAGGGAACAGGTGCCCCGGGTCGGTAGGGTTGGGAATGGGGGGAGGAACAGGTGTCCCGGGTCGGTAGGGTGGGAACGGGGGGGAGGAACCGGTGTCCCGGGTCGGTAGAGTGGGAGGAGGAGGGGAACAGGTGTCCCGGGTCGGTAGAGTGGGAGGAGGAGGGGAACAGGTGTCCCGGGTCGGTAGGGTGGGAGGAGGAGGGGAACAGGTGTCCCGGGTCGGTAGGGTTGGGAATGGGGGGAGGAACCTGTCCCGGGTCGGTAGGGTGTGAGGAGGGGGGTGGGGGAACAGGTGTCCCGGGTCGGTAGGGTTGGAAATGGGGGGAGGAACCTGTCCCGGGTCGGTAGGGTGTGAGGAGGGGGGTGGGGGAACAGGTGTCCCGGGTCGGTAGGGTTGGGAATGGGGGGAGGAACCTGTCCCGGGTCGGTAGGGTGTGAGGAGGGGGGTGGGGGAACAGGTGTCCCGGGTCGGTAGGGTTGGGAATGGGGGGAGGAACCTGTCCCGGGTCGGTAGGGTGTGAGGAGGGGGGTGGGGGAACAGGTGTCCCGGGTCGGTAGGGTTGGGAATGGGGGGAGGAACCTGTCCCGGGTCGGTAGGGTGTGAGGAGGGGGGTGGGGGAACAGGTGTCCCGGGTCGGTAGGGTGTGAGGAGGAGGGGAACAGGTGTCCCGGGTCGGTAGGGTGGGAGGAGGAGGGGAACAGGTGTCCCGGGTCGGTAGGGTTGGGAATGGGGGGAGGAACCTGTCCCGGGTCGGTAGGGTGTGAGGAGGGGGGTGGGGGAACAGGTGTCCCGGGTCGGTAGGGTGTGAGGAGGGGGGTGGGGGAACAGGTGTCCCGGGTCGGTAGGGTGTGAGGAGGGGGGTGGGGGAACAGGTGTCCCGGGTCGGTAGGGTTGGGAATGGGGGGAGGAACCTGTCCCGGGTCGGTAGGGTGTGAGGAGGGGGGTGGGGGAACAGGTGTCCCGGGTCGGTAGGGTTGGGAATGGGGGGAGGAGGAGGGGGGTGAGGGAACAGGTGTCCCGGGTCGGTAGGGTGTGAGGAGGGGGGTGGGGGAACAGGTGTCCCGGGTCGGTAGGGTTGGGAATGGGGGGAGGAACAGGTGACGAGAAGCTGACGGATCTCCCGGAGACGCAGCGACACGGGGAAATGGTTACAACTGAAGCGACACCAGACTCACTCACCTTGCTGTAAAGTTCCGAGACCGACATGTCGCCGGTCTCCGGGAGACGCCGCTCCGCTGGGGCCGCCTACACTTCGCGTCGGGAGGGCGGCAGCTTCCCGGTCGCCATGTTCAACACCGCTCTCCCTCTCTCCCTCCCTGCGTCCGCCTCCTCCCTGTCTCCGCCTCCCAGCGACCTCTCCCCAGGTGCCGGCTTCGCTTCGCACCGAGTTCGCGGGCGCCTCCCGCTGCCCGGCGGGACTGAGGGGAAACGGTGGCTGCGCTTTCGGCCGCACAAGTCCGGTGCGGGAGAAGAGAAAAGATGAAGGTGATGTGGGGACAGGCGGGCAACGGCGGTGAGACATCTACCGGCCACTTCCGCCTTCCCAGGCTGCCCGACCCGAGCGACTCCCCCTGCCGAGGGACCGGGACCGGGACGGCGACTGTTCGGGTTTCTCTCGGGACGAGAACTCAGAATCAGGTTTATTATCGCTATCTTAGATAACGTGAAATGTGTTCTCTTGCGGCAGCGGCACGGTGCAGAGATATAAAGTTATTACAATTTTTAAAATAAATAAAACTGGTGCAAAAACCAGATTTATTATCGTCATAGAACACTATATGACAGAAACAGGCCCTTCGGCCCATCTACTATGTGCCGGACCATTAATCTGCCTAGTCCCAATGACCTGCCTTCCATACCGCTCCCATCCAAACGCTGATATTAAACGCGCTGACAGTTTATTCGCCACCTTCTGAGTGAAGAAGTTTCCCACGTGTTCCCCTTAAACATTTCACCTATGACCTCTTGTTCTAGCCTCATTGGAAAAAGCCTGCTTGCAGATACCCTATCTATAATCATAATTTTATACACCTCTATCAAATTTCCGCAGCATAAAAAAGGATTGGGTACTCTCGTTCTAGTGAATGAAGCCCTGTATCTCTGTATCCAGCTACCCAAGTACAAACGCAGAATAGACCCTTGGAGCTGCGTTGTCATCCGACTTAACCATCGGAACAGGAGAAAATCTGCAAATCCAAGACAGACAGACAGAAACACACACACACACACCCCTCAGCAATCGCACGAACTCCTTACAGACAGCGGCAGGGATTGAACACGGTCTGTGCTAGAAACCGTTGTGATAATCACTATGCTACTGTGCCACTTAAGTTACCATGTATTTATGATGTGAAATGTGTGTTTTTCTGCAGAAGCTTAGTGCACAGATATAAACTTGGAACAAATTACAAAATAAATAATCAGTGCAAAACAGAAGTATAATCAGGTTTATTATCACGGACTTAAGATGTGAAATTTGTTGTTAAGTGGCAAGTGTACAGTGCAAAGAGAGAAAAAAATACTGTAATTTTTTCAAAAGAGGAATCAGATTTAGAATCAGCAACATCTTATTTTCCAGTACTCTACAGAGCAAAAACGTAAAGTTCTTACAAATTACAAAATATAGTGCAAAAAATCAGATCCATGTTTATTATCACTGTTTTAGTGGATGTGAAATTTGTATTGCCTCAATGGTAGACATAAAATTACTATAAATTACAAAACAAATAAATAACACCAAAAAGAAACAGAATCAGGTTTATTATCAGTCTGATAAGATGTTACATTTGTTGTTTTACAGCAGCATTATAGTGCACAGACATAAAATATATAAATCTCAAAAATTAATTATTTCAGACATACCAAGAATCCTTTAATTAGAGTGAGCAAATCCCAAACTGAGGCATGTGGTGAGGAAGTTTTCCTCAACTCTCAGCTCTTCCATGAGTTAACGAGACTTTTTGCCTGTCCCTCTGGAAGGTCTTTTTCACTTGCTCTCTCATAAAGACTGGTAACTTTACAAGTCTTGAATAAGAATCAGGTGTATGATCACTGTCCTATATGGATTTTTTTTTTCATCAGCAGCACAGTGCAAAGACTATAAATTACAGACCAAATGCACAGTTTTTAAAAAAGCAACAGTGTTCATGGGTTCTGATGGTGGAGGGGAGGAAGCTGCTCCTAAATCTTGAACCAGATGGGATAACCTCACTCAACCCAACACTGACCTGTTCCCTCAACCTACCTCGCTTTCAAAGACTTCATCTCATGTTCTCTATACTTATTGCTGATTGACTTATTCTTTCTTTCTTTTTGTAATTGCACATTGTTGTCCATCCTGTTGGGTGCAGTCTTTCATTGATTCTATTGTGTTTCTTCTACTTACTGTGAATGTATGCAGGAAGGGTAAGATGCAGGAACATATACCAGTCTTCATAGAGGGATCTGAAGTGGAGAGAGTGAGCAGCTTCAAGTTCCTGGGTGTCAAGATCCCTGAGGACCTAACCTGGTCCCAACATATCGATGTAGCAATACAGAAAGCAAGACAGTGGCTATACTTTATTAGGAGTTTGAAGAGGTTTGGTACATCAACAAAAACACCCAAAAACTTCTATAGATGTACTGTTCTATAGATGCATTCAGACAGGCTGCAACACTGTCTGGAATGGGGCAGGACAGGCCACTGGACAGGACCTAGAGAAGCTGCAGGGGGCTATAAATATAGTCGGCTCCATCTTGGGTACTAGCCTACAAAGTACCCAAAAGTACCCAAGACATCTTCAGGGAGCGGTGTCTCAGATGGGCAGCATCCATTATTAAGGACCCCCAACACCCAGGACATGCCCTTTTCTCACTGGTACCATCAGGTAGGAGGTACAGAAGCCTGAAGGCACACACTCAGCGATTCAGAAACAGCTTCTTCCCCTCTGCCATCCGATTCCTAAATGGACATCGATCCTGTGAACACTACCTCACTATTTTAATATACATTATTTCTGCTTTTGCATGATTTTTATCTCCAATATACATATACTGTAATTGACTTATTTATTTATTCTTTATTAGGTATTGCATTGAACTGCCTCTGCTAAGGTAACAAATTTCATGACACATGCCAGTGATAATTAACCTCATTCTGATTCAGAAAATGAATCTCAGGGTTGTATATGGTGACATATATGTACTTTGATAATAAATTTACTTTGAAGTTTTAAACTTTGAGTGTCTGTATTTAGGCTCTTGTACCTCCTCCCAGTGACAGTGATGAAAATAGGGCATGTTTCAGATGGGGAAGGTCTTGGGTTGCACTTTTTGAAGAGAGTCATGCCTGTGATGGAGCTAGTTGAGACCCTCTGCGGCCTCTTGCAATCCTCTGCATTGGTGTCTCCATACCCTCAGGTGATGCAACCAGTCAGAACACTCTCCACTGGATATCTATAGAATTTTGTGATATACCAAAACTCCTAAAGAAGTATCGCTTCTGGTTTGCCTTCTTCATAATTGCATCAATATGTTGGCTGCAGGAGAGGTCTTTCCAGATGTTGACATCCAGGAACTTAAAGCTGCTCACCCTTTCCACTACTGACTCTTGATGAGGACTTGCGTGTGTGTTCCACCGACTTCCCCTTCCTGAAGTCCACAATCAATCCCTACGTCTTCCTGACATTGAGTGCATGGTTGTTGTTGTGTCACCACTCAACTAGCTGATCTATCTCACCCCTGTAACCTCAACCCTCCCTCTAGCTCTCAAGACCACTTAGGTTCGTCAATGTCCAACCATTACAACCATGAGGATCCTATTTCTTAATTATCATAAGGCCAAAGACCATTATTGCTGAAAGTAACCGGTGAGAAAACTCAGGAGGAGTTTGGGACAACAAAATCACGTTCCTTTTTGTTACAGGGTGTGTGGGTAATGACTGCAGAGGAATGACAGAACTTGGAAATGTAGGACAGCGACAAGAATTTATTCAATATAATTCCAAAATTATTATTATGCATTGAAATGTACTGCTGCTACATAACAACAAATTTCATATCATTGTGAAATTATGATATTAAATCTGATTCTGATAACATTGGTGGCTCAGTCGAGCGACACAGCAAAAAGTATCATTCTTCTTGGACCCCGCGATTAGTACTAATCAAGCATCCACTTAAATAAACAAAGTAACACAGAATCCCCGAGCCTATCAAAATAAACTTAACAAACTGAAACAGAAGGCATCAGGAGATTCATTACAAAGAACAATGTACTCAAGAAAAACACAAGGAACTCTAAATGATTAAGGACTCTCGTTAAACAACGATAAACTAATTCAGGTGCTCTTCAGATGGTGGCGCCCAATGCTCTTGGGTGCCCCACACAGGCCCGAAGAGCTCATTACACCTTTCCATCCGAAAAATAAAACAAAAACTACTGACGCTGGAAAATCTGAAACAAAAGTAGAAAATGCTGGAGGAACTCAGCAGGTTAGGCAGCATGTGTGGAGTCTTTGTTTCAGGCTGAATCCCAATGAAGAAAGCGGAATAAGAAGGTGGAGAGGCAGGAAGGAGTACAAGCTACACACACAAAATGCTGGTGGAACATAGCAGGCCAGGCAGCATCTATGTGGAGAAACACTGTTGATGTTTCGGGCTGAGACCCTTCGTCAGGATGGTACAAGCTAGCAGGAGTACAAGATCAGGAGTACAAGCTAGCAGGTTATCGATGGATGACATAAGAATCTGGGAAGTGAAACGGTAAAGGCCTGGAGGAGAAAGAATCTGATAGAAGAGGAGAATGGACTATGGGAGAGAGAGAAGAAGGAAGGGCATCAGAGGGAGGTGATGGGAAAGTGAGGAAAGATAGATTGGGGAATGTAAAAAGAGAGAAGTGAGAAGGAGGTGAAATTACAGAAGTTAGAGAAATCAATGTTCATGTTGTCAGGTTGGAGGCTACTCAAACTTCTCATCCCTCCCTCCTTCTTATTCTGGCTTCTTTCCCCTTCCAGACCTGATGAAGGGTCTCAGCCTGAAACATGGACCGTTTATTCCTCTCCATAGATGCTACCTGACCTGCTGAGTTCCTCCAGCATTTTGTGTGTGTTGTTCTGAATTTGCAACTCTGCCATGGACGGTGCCGAACCCGGCTGCGAAAGGAAGAGGGTTGGGCATGGAACTAGCAGCCCCGTCCCCCTAAAAGCCCAGAGCTACAGAAATGCCAACAGAAGCTCAAAACTCATCCCTGGGAAAGGAAGGGTCTTCAAATGGCCAGGACAGATGACTCTGAGGAGCTGCACAGCAGCCTATGACCCGGTGGCTTAATTACTTAAGTAAGTACTCTTGATTTCCAACAGTTGTGAAATCTCTTGTGTTTATCTTGTGAATATTCTCTGCTCTCTTTCTAGTTTCATGACATCCTTCCCTTTGCTATGTGACCAGAACTACTCCCCAAGTGTAGTCTCACCAGTGAGATACGATGTCCAAACTCTTATACTCAGTGTCCTGACTGATGAAGACAAGAGTGCGAAACGCGTCCTTCACCACCCTGTCTACCCATGGTGACATTTTCATGTAACATTGTTCTTTTACCCTAACTCTCTGTCTACATCACTGTCCAGGTCCCTGCTATTCACTGTGCAAGCCTTGGTCTGGGGTGTCCAGAGGAGGTTCATGAGGAGCATTTCATGGTCTGTACTCAAAGTACAAAGTAAACTAGAGGTAAACCCATTTTTATTGATGCACCATGGGAAGCATCCAATCTGGATGCACCATGGCAACAACCCTGCACGTGACCACACCAAACTGCAGAGTTGTGAATACAGCTCATATATCATGGACATAAGCCTCTCCATGGACTTCTCACTGCCTCAGTAAAACAGCCAACATAATCAAAGAGCCCACCTTACCTCAGATATTCTTTCTTCTCTTCCCCCACCCCACCCATCATATAGAATTGGTTGTTGACTTCAGAAGGAGTAGTGGACCACACGACCCCATCTACATCGGTGGTGCGCAGGTGGAACAGGTCAAAAGCTTTAAGTTCCTCGGGGTGAATATCACAAATGACAAGCAGAGTCCACTGCCAAGAAGGCCCTTTACTTCCTGAGAAAGCTGAAGAAATTTGGCCTGTCCCCTAAAACCCTCACTAATTTTTATAGGTGCATCATAGAAAGCATTCTTCTAGGGTGCATCACAACCTGGTATGGAAGTTGTCCTGTCCAAGACCGGAAGGAGCTGCAGAAGATTGTGAACCTAGCCCAGCACATCACACAAACCAATCTTCCATCTTTGGACACACTTTACACCACACGCTGTCAGAGCAGTGCGGCCAGGATAATCAAGGACAAGACCCACCCAGCCAACACACTTTTTGTCCCACTTCCCTCCGGGAGAAGGATCAGGAGCATGAAGATTCGTACGGCCAGATTTGGGAACAGCTTTTTTCCAACTGTGATAAGACTGCTGAATGGATCCTTACCCGGATCTGGGCCGTACCTTCCAAATATCTGGACCTGACTTGCACTACCATACTTTACCTTTTCTATTTTCTAATTATGATTTATAATTACATTTTTTATTATATTTACTTCCATTTGTACATCAGGGAGCACAAAGCGCAGAAACAAATATCACTATGATGATTGTATGCTCTAGTATCAATGGTCTGGTGACAATAAAGTAAGTAAAGTAGAAGATACAAAAGCCTGAAAGCATGTACCGTCAGGCTCCAGGACAGCTTCTAACCCACTGTATTCAGACCATTAAACAGATCCCTAGTAAAATAAAATGGACCCTTGATTTCACAATCTACCATCCATCTTATGGCCTACCTGCAATGTGCTTTCTCCGTAGCTTGTTGAGCACCTTCTTGCTGCTACTTATAACAAACAACAATTAACTGTGAGTGGATTAATCATAAGCATGTTTATTTTACTTGCTGCAAGGAAAAACTAGCACCACACATGAGCTGGTGATGGCTTTGAAAAAACAGAGCATAGTCTCTCCATTATCGACGTCATCGTGGCGATCCCTCGAGGTCGAGGATGATGGTCTTCGTTCCGTCTCCACAGAGTGAAGATGGCTGTGCGTGTATTTGTTTAACGTGTACTTGATGTTGCACTCCAAGAGCATACGATACTTCACAAATCAACCAACTGATTCCAATGGCACGGAAACCACGATGATTGGAGCTGATGGATTTGTTGCGGCCTTCATCCGCCTTCACAGCCGTTGAGTTTGAAGTAACTTTGTCTGCCTGTTCCAACATTGAAGTCTTTGTTGGATTGTTCTTTGTCAGGGACCTCACCCCCGACCTTACCACCATGGGTAAGGCATCACTCTCGGCAACTCAGGACCACACAAGCTTTTCCACTACAGCAAGGTGACAATCTACAGAGAAGTCTCTCCATTATATCTAAATATTGGCTCAGTTCAAGGACAGGGTGCATTTTATTGGTCTGCTTCATCAGTGTGTTAGGCATTCTTCCAGTAAGGCATCTGCTTGTCTTTCTGCAGTTTGTCATGTAGTCAGGGTCCATCAGTATAATGTTGCATGGACACTCATAGCAAAGCACTCTGCTACAATACATGTTCCATTTGGTTACAGACAAAAATGCCATTTTGTTAACATTTCCGCAAGCTATTACATCTTATTTTGAACTTTTTTTTTTACCTTGTACTACCTCAGTAGGGTGTAAGGGGTGTTCAGGAGTAGTGAAGGGGTGTGTCATGTTCATTCTAGTCAGCTCACTCACCTTTGGTCCCCACCAGACACTAAGCTCTCACCTGTGGATCTAAGTAACTGTTTGCATGCAACAGCGGCCACACGCTGATACACAACTTCGACAGGCAGCCTCATACCCAGTGAGGTAGGGACATACCTGTCCTAGCATGTGAAATAAGCTCCAGCAGTCTCGGCAGTTGAGACCCAATGAGACCCAATGACCAGGAAGGCAGTTCCTGCAACACTCTGTGGAGAGCAAAGGGCATGACAAGGCACATTAGACATGAGGGTCATCCATCACAACCAAGGACGACCCCAGTTTGTGATGCTTGTTTGTACCACTGGACTTGGACTTCTGAGATTGAGAGAGTGGAAATGACCCAATTACACTAGCTTTACACTTTAAAAACTCTCCCGCACTGTTCTTGGATACGATGGACAACCACCACCAGCATCACTACCTCGATGTACTGTTGTAATTCTTTGATCTGCATGGACAGCATGCAAGACAAGATATTAACTGTACCTCGATACATGTGATAATAATAAACCAATTTAAAAACTTACCAAGTCTGGTCCACCTCCAAGTCCATCTTGAATGTTCTCAATTGGCATGGTAGTCACCAAAGCATGGGAAGGAGGTGATGTTAGGAGGGACAGGGTAAAAGGAGAGGAGACTCCAGTTGGGAATTCTATACATGCATAACATGGTTCCCCACAGACTGTGTGTAACTTATACAAACACATGCAGTGGTATTACTAACTGTGATGAGACAAGGACAGATATCTGGGATTATCTTTTCCTCATTTCCTTACAGTGACTTAGTTACCTTAGGACATGAGTTGCCCCAAGTTCAACCACTGACAAGTTAAACCTGAAGCCAGGGGTTTTCTCTTTGGAGCAAAGTATGTTGAGAGATGACTTAGTAAAGGTGTACAAGATGATGAGAGGCATAGATCGAGTGGACAACCAAAGCAGAAATAGTTAATATGAGGGAGCATAACCTTAAGGTGATTGGAGGAAAGTATAGGGTGGAGATCAGAGGTTTGGAGGAGTAGTGGATGGAGCTTCAGGTTGTCAAAGGTTACAAGAGAATATAGACAGGCTGCAGAGTTGGGCAGAAAAATGGCAGATGGAGTTCAATCCCGATAAATGTGAGGTGATGCATTTTGGAAGGACAAACCAGAAGACTGAGTACAGGATTAATGGTCAGTTACTTAAGAGTGTGGATGAATAAAGGGACCATACATCTCTCAAGGTCGCTGCACAGGTTGATAGGGTAGTTAAGAAGGCCTATGGGATGCTAGGCTTCATTAACAGGGGGATTGAGTTTAAGAGTAGAGAGGTCATGTTGCAACTCTACAAATTGCTGGTGAGACCGCACTTAAGAGTATTGTGTTCAATTCTGGTCACCTCATTATAGGAAGGATGTGGAAGCTATGGAGAGGGTGCAGAGGAGATTTACCAGGATGTTGCCTGGTTTGGAGAACAAGTCATATGAAGCAAGGTTAGCAGAGCTGGGACTTTTCTCTTTGGAGCGTAGAAGAATGAGAGGGGACTTGATAGAGGTCTACAAGACTATGAAAAGCATAGATAGGGTGGATACTCAGTACCTGTTTCCCAGGGCACCGATAGCAAACACCAGAGAGCATATGTACGAAATTAAGGGAGGGAAGTTTAGGGGAGACATCAGGGGTAAGTTTTTTTACACAGAGGGTTGTGAGTGCCTGGAATGACTTGCCAGGGATGGTGGTGGAGGCTTAAACATGAGGGGTATTTAAGAGCCTCTTGGACAGGCACATGGATGAAAGAAAAATAGAGGGTTATGGGATAGTATAGGTTTAGTACTTTTTTTTAAGGATTATATGGGTCAGCACAACATAGAGGGCTGAAGGGCCTGTACTGTAGTGTTCTATGGCAAGTTTCCTTTTACACAGAATGGTGCAATGCACTGCAGGGGTGTTGGTAAAGGCAGATACATAAGGGAGATTCAAAAGAGCCTTTGACAAGCATATGAATTATAGAAAAGTGGAAGGGTATGTAGGATGGAAGGATTAGGTTGATCTCAGAGTGAGTTAAAAGGTTGGCACAACATTGTGGGTCAAAGGGCCTGTACTATGCTATAATGTTTTATGTTCTGTGAAGGGACAAGTAGAAACCTTAATATTATAACCTTTATGGAATGGTTTTTAGAAAAGAATCCACTGTAGATGTAAAAAGAAAATGGAACAAATATTTTTAAAATAGAAAGGGTAAATGGCAGATTAATAGATCTAAGACAACTTACTTGAGAGTTAGCATGGGTAGAAAGTTGAATCTTCTGTTCTGGAAATTCTTTTATTTTGTACATAGGTTTGGATAATCCCTGTAATCCCTGTGGGGAGTCTAGGACCATAGTACACAACCTTAGAATATGGGGATGTCCATTTGGAACAGAGATGAGGAGTAATTTCTTTAGCCAGAGGGTGGTGAATCTGTGGAATTTGTTGCCACAGGCTGCTGTGAAGACAAGGTCTTTGGATTTATTCAAGGTGGAGGCTGATAGATTCTTGATAAATCAGGGTGTGAAGGGTAACGGTGGGAAGGCAAGAGAATGGGGTGGAGTGGCAAATGGCAGACAGACTCAATGGCTTAATTCTGCTCCAGTGTCTTATGATCTTATGTTCATGGCAAGCCAATGAACAATTGTTGCCTGAGAAGTAATGTTAGGTTTGAGGAACCCTTGCACCCCTATGAGTCAGTGACTTTATAGGAAATTTTAATTTATATGAAATTGCTACATTAACAATAGGTGAAGAATAAATTAGTTCATAAGCTTCTGGGAAAGTGAAAATTGACAGGTGCTTGATTAATCGGGGCATCAAAGGTTTTGGGGTGAAGGCAGGAGAATGGGTTGAGAGGAACAATAAATGGCAGACCAGACTGAATGGGCCAAATGGCCTAATGCTGCTCCTACATACTCTTATGGTACATCAGTGAATTTCAATTTCTAATGATGCTGTCTTGTTATATTTACCAAAATGTAACAGAATGGTTAGGATATACTTAACAATGAGGTGCAAAATGAGCATCCAGGGTAGTTCACAGGATTGTTATTACCTACATTAATCAGTGTATCATTCGTGTAGTTAATTAGCAGCCCGATGAATCATAGGAAATTGAAATTCATTGATGTACCAGGAGTTCTATGAACTAATTTATATGCCAACCCATTAAATTATTAATACTGCAGTTTAATATTCACTCAGTGTTCACCTGCTCATTAATGCAAATATATGGTCAGCCAATCATGTGGCAGCAATTCAAAACATAAAATTATGCAGGGGATCATTTGTTGTTTGGAACAAACATCAAAATGACTTTGACAGTGGAATGATTGATGGGGTGGTTTGAGCATCTCAGAAACTGCTGATCTCCTAGGATTTTCGTGCACAACAGTCTCTAGAGTTTACAGAGAACAGTGCAAGAAACCAAAACAAAACATCCAGTGAGTGGCAGTTCTGTTAATGAGAGGGGTCAGAGGAGAATGGCCAGACTGGATCAAGCTGACAGGAAGGCAAGAGTAACTCAAATAACCACACATTACAACAGTGGTGTGCAGAAAAGCATCTGTGAACATGAAGCGGATGGCTACAGCAGCAGAAGATCATAGACGGACACTCAGTGATCACTTTATTAGGTACAAAGGGTACTTAAAGTGGCCACCAAATGTAAAGTAAAACAATTCACCACATAAAATACATAAACATATTTTTGCAAGGGGGTATTTTTAATCAAAGTAAAGCATTACAAGACTGGTCAGTAACTTAGTCTTCGGACAGGAAATGCTATCCAATCAAAAAGATCTCATTGGAGAGTACACTAGCAAAATGCTGCAGGTGATGGAAACCTGAAACAAATTGCTGGAAATACTAAGCATATCCTGCAACATTTGTAGAGAGAGGAACAGAAATGGCATTTTAAAATGTTACACACACTAAACGCTGGAGAAACTCAGCAGGTCAGGCAGCATCTATGGAAAGGAAAAAAGAAATGACTTTTCAGACCGAGGCCCCTCATCACAAATACAAACGCACAGAAACACTCTCGGTGGCCACTTTATTAAGTATCTCCTTGATGTCAAGATTTCACATTGGTTTCCTTCCAAAAGAACTAGAAAAAGTTAAAATCAAATTTGTTTTCAGATGCAGAGAAGGGAAAAGGATATCAAAAAAAAAACAAAGGGAGCATTTGTAGTTATGAAAAGTGATTGAATAATGCTAATTATGAATACAGGAGATTCTACTCACATCATTCTACAAATGCACAGTAACAAGCATCCTAACGCAGTACAGAAACTGCATGACAGCAGACAGAAAGGTTCTACAATAGCTAGGCAAACCTGCCCAATGTATCACTGGCACCAGCCTACCCACCATTAAGGACATATATACAGAAAGGTGCTAGAAAAGGACCAGTGACATCATGAAGGATCCTACCCATCCTGCTCATGGACTGTTTGTCCTACTCCATCAGAGAGAAGGCTATGTACAGTAGCATCCACACCAGGACCACCAGACTCAAAAACAGTTAACTTTCCCAAAGCAGTAAGGTGATCAGCATCTCCACTCACTAACCAACTCCTCCACACCCCCAACCACCATTACTCTATCATTTCCTGTCAGTCACCTTATGTAGAGCCACTCCTGCGCCTAGCATCACTTGGACCATCAATATCTATATATATAATACATATATATAGATACAGCAGCATATATATATGTATATATATATATATATATACACATGCACACACACAAATTATACTATGTATTTATATTTATTATGATTTTTTTATTGAGTTCTTTCTCTTGTTGTATTTTTTATGTTGAATCAGATTCAGAGTAACAAATATTTCATTCTCTTTTATATCTGTGCACTGGGAAATGACATGGAACTATCTTGAATCTTGAGCAAAACACACAAAATACTGGAGGAACTCAGAGGGTCAGGCAGCACCTATGGAAATGAATAAACAGTTGAAGTTTTGGGTCTTAGTCTGTTTATTCCTTTCCATCGACACTGCCTGACCTGCTAAGTTTCTCCAGTATTTTGTGTCTGTTGCTCTGGATTTCCAGCTTTTGCAGAATCTCCTGTGTTTATGGTCTTATCCGTAGCATGGAATTAACATCTTCCTTCTCACTGAACTGTTTCCACAACCTATGGAGTCACTTTCAAGGACTCTTGAAAAGTTCAAAGTAAATTTATTATCAAAGAACATATATGTCACCATAATCAATCCTGAGATTCATTTTCTCAATAAATACAATAACCATAATGGAATCAATCAAAGACCACACCAACAGGGAAGACTAGTGTGCAAAATACATCAAACTACGCAAATACAAAAAGAAATAAACAATAATAAATAAATAAATAAGCAATATATATTTGGAACATCAGCTGAAGAGTGTTTGAAAGTGAGTCCATAGATTGTGGGAACACTTCAGAGATGGGGCGAGTGAAGTTCTCCCCATTGGTTCAGAAGCCTGATGGTTGAGGGGTAATAACTGTTCCTAACCTGGTGGTGTGAGTCCTGAGGCCCCTGTATCTTCTTCCCAGAGGCAGCAGCAAGAAGAAAGCATGTCCTAGGTGGTGGTGGGAGCCCTGATGATGGACCCAAACACCCAGGTCATCTCTTGTTCTTGATATTTATTATTATTATTTTGCTCTTTGTTGTTGTTTCTTTGAATTTACTATGAATACCTGCAAGAAGATGAATCTCAGGGTTGTATATGGTGATGTGTATGTGCTTTGATAATAAATTTTCTTTGAATTTGAGGAGGAGTGCTGTCAAGAGGCACTTACTTATCAATAGCAAACCAACAGATACACTGTTTTGATTTGGCATGGATTACTCAGTTCCAAATCTTGGTTAAAATATGGACAAAAGATTTAAATTTCAGAGATGTGGTGTAAATGCTTGTCAATGACACTGAGGTAGTATCTGACAAAGGGAGGCACCTATGAATCCTATAGAACTGCACTCAATGGGCATCAATGATATTCACTCCAAAGGCTGGCATCAAGCCTTGCAAAAGAAGACAATGGTTGTTATACTAACTTCTTGTTTAGTAATGGTGCCATAGGTAGTGGGGAGAAGATAGGAGAATGGGGTTGAGAAGGATAACAAATCAGCCATGATGGAATGGCGAAGCGGACTCAATGGCCTGGATTTGTTCCTATGCCTTATGGTCATATAGTCTAATCCCTGCCCAATTTTGGAAATTAGTAGATCAGGCTGAAACTCCTAGGGGTGTCTTGAAGCAGATTCTGGTGATCTGCTTTCTTTGGGGCATCAATAAAAATTGGCAAGGGTCGAAGTGAACATGTCAAATTTCTTTAGGCTCCTGTGGAAGTAGAAGCAATTCTATTGATGTTGTGGAATATATCACCTGGTACAAAAGGGGAAGAGGCAAGTAAGGAATGTTGGGACTCTTTAAGGTGACGATGCAGGTCAGGTAGAAGGAACTTTACTGACTGTGTCTGAATAGGTAGGAGGTTACACAAGTGAGATCAAGGATGGGTTAGGAATTCGCTGTGATGTGTTGACACTGATGGTTGCTCATCATGTCCAATGATGACAGGAAACCTGTGTGGGAGAGTTTTTAAAGTGGAGGTCATTGCACTGGGGCAGTTCCACTCTCTCAGAAGTCCGGGTCCAGTGGTACGATAAGCATTACAACTGTAATCTTCCTTGGTTGTACTGGATAACCATGACTTCTGTGCCATATCATGCCCTTTGCCCTCCATGGAGCACTGCAGAACTGCCTCCCTGGAAACTGGATCTCACTGTAGATCTAATCTGTCTAGTCCACCAGAGCTGACTTTGCATAATAGGACTGGCATGTCCTTATCACACTGGGGCATAAGGCTCGTGAGCTACCCTCACCTGGTTTAGCTGTCTGTTGAAGCAATGTACCAGGATGTGGCCACTGTCACATGCAAACAGTTACTTGGAGCCACAGCCAAGAGCTGAGTGTGTGGTGAGGACCGCAAGCTGAGTAAGTTGCCCCAGATGGACAGAAGAAGCCCCTCCGCCAGATGTGCTAAACTCTCTGGATTCCCCATACACCCCACTACATGGCACTACATGCAACAAAAATCAACAACATTCAACAACTTTTTTTATATTTTAAAAAGATTAGGAGGATGGAAGACAATGATGTAATGTGATTGCTAATGTTGAATGAAATTGAGAACTCTGAGGACAAAATGTGTGTCGTTATACTGTAGGTGGTAATCTAAAAATACTTATCCAGTGTGAAAGGAAACATAAACTAAAGAAAGCACAACTTTCTGGCTCAATATTTTAATTAGTAAAGTTATAATTAAACTAGTGAAGTTACACAGGAACATGTAACAAATTCTAGGCAACATCATTAACTACTTTACACAATTTTTTGAAATAAATGTTCTTCTAAGAATTAAATACCACTCAAATACCCTTATAAATCAAATGAAACCATGACATCCATCCATGAATCTAACACACTTCACTACAATGTTTTCTCCTCCATGGGTGAATTTTCTCAGAGTCAGTAAGAGGTTTGGAAAGAGCTTCCTGAAGTTTCCTCTGGTAGGTTACCTCTTTCAGTTTTGCTGCCTCAGTTTCCCGCTGTCTCTCTGCTTTCTCCCTCTCACGCTGTTCCTTTTGGTAGTTGATCTGAGCCAAGAGGTCCTGCTGATTCGCTTTCCGTTCTTGTTTCGCCCTGTAGTCAAACAATGATATTCATTCAGATTCAGATTTATCACATGTACATCGATTGCATGTCTTATGAGGAGATATTGAGTCATAGAGTACTACAGCACAGAAACAGGCCCTTTGGTCCATCTGCTCCATGCTGAGCTATTAATCTACCATCGAGCTGCACTTGGACCATAGCGCTCCATACACCTTCCATCTAGGTATGTATCCAAATTTCTCTTAAACGTTGAAATCGACCCCACATCTACCAGTTCTGCTGGCAGCTCATCACACACTCTTACCATATTCTGAGTGAAAAATTTCCCCCTCATGTTCCCCTTAAATATTTCATCTTTCACCCTTAACCTATGACCTGTACTTCTAGTCTCACCCAACCTCAGTGGAAAAAGCCTGCTTGTATTTACCCTATCTAAATCCCTCATAACTTTATCTCTTTCGAATCTCTCCTCATTCTCCTAGGCTCAAGGGAATAAAGGCCTAACCTATTTAACTTTTCCCTATAACTCAGATCTTCAAGACCTAACAACATCTTGTAAATTTTCTCTGCACTCTTTCAAACTCATTTATATCTTTCCCATGAGTAGGTGACCAGAACTGCACAGAACACTCTAAATTAAGCCCCAGCAATGTCTTATACAACTTCAACATAACATCACTGGGTTTCTCCATCCTGGGAGGACCTAGCAGGAAGGGGCACTGAATACATCTAAGGACAAAGTGGAGAGGGTTCGGAGATGGGGCCCGACAAACACCAACATCATGTTGTTAAATGTGATGGGATGGCCCCCTATGACAACCGGCTACACTATCCACACCACCAACCACCTTTGTGTCATCTGATAATGAACAATTACAATCATTAACTACAAGAGTTCCAGGAATGTTTATTATACCAGTATGAAGGCTAAAGCACAGAGCTCAGAAATTAGAATTTGTGTACAGAATACAGAAATTCCCATTCCTTTCAGGTGTCTAAGACCGGAGGACCCTCTTCTTTCCTACCAAAATAAATTAGAGTAATCCAAATTTTAGGGACCTGATGCAATCTGGTGCATTATTTCAGTAGAACCTTTCTACCAATTTCAGAAAAAGTTTGTAAATTTTAAATAATTACTGCATTAAAAGTTGCTGTGGATCATACAATGAAATTTCACCCTTCTAATAATCATTTGGCACCATCTGTTGGTCATTCCAATGCACTGCACCCACTTCTCTTTCACTACAGAGGCAGCTCCTCAGAAAGTACTGCACCTTCTGTCAAGTATCAATTTTATTCACCATATACATTAATCTGTATTAGGAATTTGATGTGGTGTGTTGGTCAGGGTGTGGCATGCAACAAAACACAACACAATTCAATAATTATTCTGGATTCAACAACTGTTGAATAATTGTCCAGAGGGCACAGACTCAGAATACAAAAGTATCCATCTAGAAGAGAGTTGAAGAGAAACTTCTATAGCCAGAGGGTGAATATGTGGAATTTATTGCCACAGATGACTGTGGAGGGAAAGTCATTTAGTATATTTAAAGCAGCTGTTGATAGGTTCCTGATTAGTAAGGGTGTCAAAGGTGAAAGGGAGAAGGCAAGAGAATGGAGTTAAGAGGGATAATAAATCAGCTATAATGGAATGGTGGAGCAGACTTAATGGGCTAAATGGCCTAATTCTGCTTCTATGTCTTATAGTTTTATATAAAGAACAAATTATGTAAAAATAAATTATGGATATGGAATAAAATGTGCATAGATACATAAATACCAGTATGTATTTACAATGTAGACAGTATTATAACAGTAATTTAAAGTGTTTACAGTACAGTGACAGGGGTAATTGATAGGTAGAGGGTGGTAGGTAGGGTGACTAATTAGAATGGTTGGTCAGAGTGAGAGAAGATTAAACTTTTTAGAAGGTGTGAAGTTTGTATTTTAATAGTCCTATTGCACTTTCTAGAAGGCTGGGTGACTGACTGCCTCCTTAACGTGCTTTATCTATAGATCATGTATCATAACTGTGTACTTTCTCTTCCACCTTCACCTGTAAGTATTTTCACTGCAGCACAAAATCTGCTATCAGTGCGGTAACCAGAATGCCCATGGTCCTCGAGCTGGAGTCTAACAAACAGTTTATAAAGTTGTAGCAGAACATCACTGCTCTGATGTCCTGACTGATGAAGGTCTGAATCACATACATCTTCCTGATCTCGCTATCTACCCACGTTGTCCCATTCAGGGATCTTTTGGACTTGCACACCCATTACTCAATATGTGAACACATCAGATTCTGCAGAGTAACACACATGTTGGAGGAACTCAGCAGGTCAGGCAGCATCCTTGGAAATGAGCAACAAACAGTCCATATTTCAGGACAAGAGCCTTCGTCAGGACTGGAAATGATGGGGGAAGATGCCAGAATTCAAAGATGGGGGGGGGGGGGGGGGGGCGGGAAGGAGGAAAGCTGGAGAGTGATGGGTGAAGCCAGCTGGGTGGAAAAGGAAAAGGGCTGGAGAGAAGAGAAGTAGAGTAGACCATAGGAAAAAGGAAATGTGGAGGTGCATTAGGGGGAGCTAATAGGCAGTTGAGAAGAGGTAAGAGCCTAGAGTGTGGAATAAAAGAAGAGGGAACTTTTTTTTTACCAGAAGCAGAAATTGATATTCATGCCATCAGGTTGGGGACTACCCAGATAGAATATGAGGGGTTGCTCCTCTATCATGAGGATGGCCTCAGCATAGCACAAGAGGACCGACACTTTGCAGTGGGAATGAGAAGTGAATTAAAATGTTTTGGGCCTGAGTAACACCCACAAAATGCTGGAGGAACTCAGAAAGTCATGCAGCATCTATGGAGAGGAATAAACAGTCGACACTTTGGGCCGACACCCTTCATAAGGGCTGGAAAGGAATGGGGGCAGAACCCGGAATAAGAAGGTGGGAAAGGGGAAGGAATACAAGCTAGCAGGAGATAGATAAGACCAGATGAGGGAAAAGAGGGTGGGTGAGGGGATTGAAGTATAAAGCTGGAAGGGGATAGGTCAAAAAGGTAAAGTGCTGAGGAAAGAGGAATCTGATAGGATTAGAGTGGTTGAATAGCATGTTTACATGTGACAGGGTGGGTAGTGGTATAGTTAAGAGTCAGTAGGTCTGCAAAACATATCAGTGGATAGTCTGTCTCCATTGTCCTCTCCTATTAGACTTCTTCTTCTTTAGCCCTTTATCTTTTCCCCTCACAGCTTCATCTCCTCTCCCTCACCGGTGTTCCCCCTCACCTGGTATTTCTGCCTCTCCCACCACCTTCTTATTCTGACTTCTACCCCATGCTACCTATTCCTCAGGAAGGGTCTCAGCATTCCCCTCCATAGATGTTGCCCTATCTTCTGAGTGTAAATGAGGAATGAGTGCAAATTTTACAAGTTCAATTAATCAGTGACGACACAATGAGAAAACTTAAGGAACATAGAACAGTACAGCACAGGAACAGGCCCATCAGCCCACAGTTTTGTGCTGAACTAATTAAATTAGTAATTATGTGGCCAGATAAACTAATGTCTTCTGCCTACCCAATGTTTATGTCCTTCCATTTCCCTCACGTTCATGTACCTATCGAAATGGCTCTTTAAAGTCCCCAATGTATCTGCCTCTACTACCACCCCAGGCAGTGCATTCCAGGCACCGACCACACTCTGTGTAAAAAACTCGACCCTCACATCTCCTCTGAAATGCATGCCCTCTGATATTAGAAATTTTGACCCTCAGAAAAAGATACTGTCTGTCTACTCTACCTATGCCTCTCAATCTTATAAATCCCTCTCGGATCTCCCCTCAGCCTGTGCCACTAAGGCAAATCTGTCCACTCTTTTGTTATAGCACATGCCCTCTTTCCAGGCAGCATCCTGGTAAACCTCTTCTACACCCTTTCCAAAGCAAGTTTATAGTTTTGAACAAAACATAAAACATGTTCTCACATGTACATCAAACATTGAAATATATCATGAAATGTATCAAATCAAATCAATGAGAATGTGCTGGGGGCAGCCCACAAGATTTGCCATGCTTCTGGCAATGTAGCATATCCATAACTCGCCAACCCCAACCATAGGTTTTTGGAATGTGGAAGGAAAACAGTGCATCCCTGAGGAGACCCATGTGGTCGCAGGGAGAAAATACAAACTCCTTAAAGAAAGCGGCAGGAATCAAACCCTGATTGGCACATTGCTAGCACCGTAAAGAGTTACGCTAACTGCTGCACTACCAGTTAATTGGAATTAAGGTAAAGGCAAAGATGACCACAAGACCGTAAGACATTGGAGCTGATTTAGGCTGTTCTGCCCAACAAGTCTGCTCTTACTAATGCTACAGAAATGGATTAGTAGTTTTGTGGTGAAGCAGATTCAAAGTCAACCCAGAATCAAAAGGGTGACAGGTGTTGGGTTGATTGAGAGGAACGTTCCCCACCATCCAGGCCACACTCATTTCTTTCTGTTGCCATCCAGGAGCTGCAGGAGCCTTAGAACCCACACCACCAGCTTCAGGAACAGTTACAGGATTACCCTACAACAATTAGGCTCCTGAACCAGATTCACTCACCTCAACTCTGAACTGCTGCCACAACCCACAGACTAACTTTCAAGGTCTTTACAACTCATGTTCTAAATATTACTTATTACTTTATTATTATTATGACTTTTTTGTAATTGCAGAGTTTACCTTCTTATGCACATTGGTTTGTCAATCTTTGTGTATACTTTTTTCACTGACTCTATAGTGTTTCCTCTTATCTACTGCAAATGCCCGCAATTAAAAAATCTTAGAGTGGTACATGGTGATATATTTCTACATAGATAATAAATTTACTTTGAATGTTCAACCCATTAAATGCAATGTAGTTGATCCATCATGGAGATGGTAGTCACTGGAGAAAAGTGGGCATCATGGTAGCGTAGTGGTGAGCTATTACAGCTCGGGGGTGTCAGAGTACAGAGTTCAACTCTGGCACCCTCTGTAAGCAAGCTTGTATGTTCCTTCCCATATACATGTGGGTTTCCTCCCACGGTTGAAAAACATACCAGTTAGGAGATTTATTGGTGATTATGTTATCCTATGATTAGGCTAGGGTTAAACTGGTGGGCTGAAGGGTGGTGTGGCTCAAAGGACCAAAAGGGGATGTATCTCTAAATAAAACAAAAACAAATAAATAAATAGAATTAAAGCAAATCACAAATTTACCTGGCTAGTTTTTCCTCCTCCACTTGATTCTGCTCTTCCACAGACTTGTCCAGTTTTGCTCGCACAGCTGCCAGTTGTTGTGGGGACTTCACATTTCTCTCCACTGAAAACAGACATCCAACATTTATTGAGAACCTCTTTCCCAGATTGAAACACTGGACATTCAAAAAGGGGCAGAGAGAAGGCTGGGAGCATGAGCACCAGGTCTGGGAAGATCTGTAAGGTAGATTGCTCATAAACACAATAGATTGGGCTGATGCTGGAAATTCAGAGCAACACACACAAAATGCCCTATCATATTCCTCTCCATAGATTCGGCCTGACAAGCTGAGTTCCTCCAATATTTTATGTGTGTGGATTGCTCATAACTCCGTCAAATCACATTTAAGTTTATTGTCATCTGACGGTACATATATATTACCAAATGAAACAATGTTCCACCTGACCACGGTGCATCCACAAAACATATAGCAAACACAGCACTTAAGACAAAATATTAGCATAAATAAGTTAATAAAATATAATTCAAAATGGATGCAGTGCACAGCACAGGTTAGCAGTAAAGAGTACAGTAAACATTCGCTGTTCTTATGACAAAAGCTCAGTGGTGGCAGGGTGTTCTTTAGTCTCAGAGCCTGAGAGGAAGCTGTTACCCAGTCTGGCAGTCCTAGTCCTGGTGCTCCTCTACCTCCTTCCTGATGGTAGTGGGTCAGACAGATTGTGGGATGGGTGGTAGGGCTCCTCAACAAAACTTTGTCTACAAATGGAGTGGGGGGAGACCCCGATGGTCCTCTCAGCAGTTTTTACTATCCTGTGTAGGTTCTTGTGCTCTGATGTCTTGCAGACTCCATACCACACAATGTTTCAGCCAGACAGGACACTCCTGATGTCCAATTGTGAAAAGGAAAGCAAAGAGGAATCTGTCAGCTTATACCAAAGTGATCAGGGCTGGAATAATGCAATAAGGAATAAGGACTAGAGTAACGGAATAAGGCCATGCTCTCTTCTTGCTGCTACCATCAGGAAGGAGATACAGGAGCCTCAGGACCCATACCACCAGGTTCAGGAACAGTTATCACCCCTCAACCATCAGGCTCTTGAACCAAGGGTCATCATCTTCTTCTTCTCCCTATCACCCCTACTGGGGCAAAGGTTGCTGACAGCAGGTTTCTAGAGTCCCCTATCCTTCTTGCAAGAAGGATAGTGTGTGACTTCAGAGTTTCTGGCAAACTCTAGCCGAGATTTCATGTGAGTTTTTTTCAACAGTATAAAGCTGTGACTGGTGAAGCACCTGGGCAACATTTGTATACACAGTCTCTCTCATCTCAGCCACGGAAACTTGGAACTCCTCCAGAGTTGTCGTAGGTCTCTTGGTGGCCTCCCTCACTAGTCTTCTTGCATGATCATTCAGTTTTTGAGGATGGCCCATTCTAGGCAGATTTACAGCTGTGCCATGTTCTTTCCATTTCTCGATGTTTGACTTAACTGTACTCCAAGGGATACTCAGTGACTTGGAGATTTTCTTGTGTCCATCTCCTGACTTGTGCTATTCAATAAACTTCTGGTGAAGTTGCTTGGAGTGTTCTTTTGTCTTCATTGTGTAGTTTTTGCCAGGATACTGACTCACTAGCAGTTGGACCTTCCAGATACAGATGTAGTTTTACTACAATCAATTGAAACACCTTGACTACACATGATGATCTCTATTTAACTAATTATGTGACTTCAAAAACCAATTGGCTGCACCAGTGATGATTTGGTGCGTCATATTAAAGCAGATGAATACTTATGCAATCAATTTTTGTTTTGTATTTGTAATGAATTTAGATCACTTTATAAAGATCTGTTTTCACTTCGGCACGAAGGAATCTTTTTATGTTGACCAGTGTCAAAATAGCCAAATTAAATCCACTGTAATTCAGTGTTGTAAAAAAATAAACATGAAGACTTCCAAAGGGGATGAATACTTTTTATAGGCACTGTATGTACTTTGACGATATCTTCACTTTGAACTTTGAATAAACAGGTAGAGCACATGAGAAAAGCGATTAGTGGAGGCACAACATTTAAGAGACTCTAAATTAAAACTGCCACAACTGGAATACAAGAAAGAAACTCATAACACAAGAACAAATGAAAATTGGAGCAGGAGTCGGTCTCCTGGCCCCTCCAGCCAGCCCTACCATTCAATCAGAGTCAGAATCAGGTTTAATATCATTGGCTTTATGTCATGAAATCTGTTGTTTTGCAGCAGCAGTACATTTCAATACAAAATAAAAAGAACTATAAATTACATTAAGAAATATTTTAATTTAATAAATAAGTTGTGCAAAGAGAGGGCAAAAAGTAGTGAGGCTGTGTACATTGTCCGTTCAGCAATCTGATGGCAAAGGAAAAGCTGTTGCTGAGTCACTGAGTGCGTGTATTCAGGCTCCTGTACCTCCTCCTTGATGGTAGGCATGAGAAGAGGGCATGTCCCAGGTGAGGAGGGTCCTTAATGATGCATGCCACCTTTTTGTGGCATTACCTTTTGAAGGTGTCCTTCAGCTTAGGGAGGCTCTTGCCCATGATGGGACTATCTGAGTATGCAACTTTCTGCAGCATCTTCTGATCCTGTGCAGTGGCCTCTCCAGACCAGATGGTGAGGCAGACAGAATGCTCCCTACATCTATAGTAATTTGAGAGAGTCTTTGGTGTCTTACTAATATGTAACACACACATAACCCTGGAGGGACACAGCAGGTCAGGCAGTATCTCTGGAGGAAATTGGATGATAGACATTTTGGGCTGAAACTGTTCATCAAAATGGAGTGCAGATGAGCGAATTACAGAGGTATCTAGGTGTCCTTGTGCATGAATCACAAAACAATTAACAAACAGATCCAACAAATAGTTAAGAACTCAAATGGGACCTTGGCCTTAATAGCAAAGATTTGGTGTGGACTATTATCTAAACAGGGAGAAAATTCAGAAATCAAAGGTGCAAAGGGACTTGGGAGTCCTCGTCCAGGATTCCCTAAAGGTTAACATGCAGGTTGAGTCAGTGGTAAGGAAGGCAAATGCAATATTAGCATTCATCTCAAGGAGAGTAGAATATAAAAGCAAGGATGTAATGCTCAGGCTTTATAAAGCATTGGTCGGACTGTACATGGAGTATCATGAGCAGCTTTGGGCCCCTTATCTGAAGTTTTGGACCCCTTATGACAACAAGGTTTCACTCCCAGATGAGTTCAATGACTTTTATGCTCACTTTGACCGACAGAACATGGAGACACCTTCATGAATTCCCTCAGCCTCTGATGATCCCGTGATTTCAGTCACTGAGGCCATCATAAGAACATCCTTCAAGATGGCAAACGCACAGACAACATCTGGCTCAGACGATGAGTTGGCTGAGTACTGAGACCTGTGCTGATCAACTGGCTGGAGTTGTTTACAGACATCTTCACCTCTCATTTCAGAAGACTGAGATACACACCTGCTTCAAGCAGGCTTCAGTCATTCCAGTGCCCAAGATGAACATGGTAAACTGCCTCAATGACTATCATCCAGTAGAACTTGTATCTACTGTGATGAAGTGCTTTGAGAGGTTGGTCATGAAGCAAATCAACTCCTGCCTGAGGAGCGACCTGGATCCACTCCAATTTGCCTACCATCGCAACAAGTCAACAGCAGATGCCATTTCATTGGCTATTCACTTAATCCTGGAACATCTGAATACTAAAGGTGCAGAGATCAGGATGTTCTTCATTGACTCCAGCTCAGCACTCAATACTATCATTCCCTCAAAACCAATCAATAAGCCTCAAAACCTTGGCCTCAATATCTCCCTGTGCAACTAGATACTCGATTTCCTCTCTTGCAGATCCTAGTCTGTACTCCCCCTGATACCTCCCCTATACCTTCCTCCAATCACCTCAAAATTATGCCCCCTCATACTAGCCCTGGGAAAAAAATTCTCTGGCTATCCACTTGATCTTGTACACCTCTGTCAGGTCACCTCTTATCCTCCTTCACTCCAAAGAGAAAATCCCTAGCTTGCTCAACCTAAGACATGTTCTCCAATTTAGGCAGCATCCTGGTAAATTTCCTCTGTACCATCTCTAAATCTTCTACTGTCATCGCCGATAATAAAATAACTACAATAACTGAGCCCAGAACACATGCACTCTTACAACTCACACACTGTTTATGTTACTTGTGCATAAGGAGAACTGTGGGGCCCCTATTACAACACTGCTCTGTAGCCAGGACAGAAAACTACCATTTCTATACAGAACTTGTGTATCAGTTACAGATATTGACCATTTGGTAAACTGTACATGTTTGAATTCCTTACTTGCAAGATCAATTGCCATTCACAATACAGGTGTTAGAAGTTGACAACCAATGATATTTTGAAGTTAGTAAAACAATTGCCCCTTAGTTGGGTGTATTTCTCATCCTTCAGCTATTCCAATTTCGTCTGTCTCTAGTAGTTCCTATTGTGTAAAGGGATGTTTTTTGGAAGACCTTTCTGGAAAAGTCTCACTGCAGAGGCCTCACTCATCTGGCTTGAGAAACACTGCTAAAGTCACCCCACCCCCCACCCATCTCATCTGTAGCAAGCAGAGATGTCTCCAGTAATCTCACTTCAAAGATCTCACTTGACTACATCTGCTCCAGGCTAACCTTGCTTGGACATTGCCTTACCAAAACTTCCACATTACATCTTTCCCAATAATGAGACAACCATATTGAACACAATATTCGAAATGTGGTCTATCCAGAGCTTTATAGAGCTGCAACATTACCTCATGACTCTTGAACTCAAATATAGACTTTGGCAAAAGAATAAAAATGATTGGGAAAAAGCAAAACAAGATTCTTACATTTCTCTTGAATCTGAAGTTTGCGTGTTTCCATCACTTCCTTCCGGAGGCGGTCTTGAGCCTCTTGCTTCAAGCGCACCTGTTCTTGGCGTTTGGCCCATGTTCTCTCCATGTCCGCCTCAATGAGCCGGTTTGCTTCCTCTTCCTGACGCTTTTCATCCTCTGCCTTCTGGGCCAAGTAATTTCGGTACAGTTGCTGTTCTCGTCTTAGGTCCATCTGAGATAAACAAAATAATTAAAGATTAAAATAATCATCAAAACAAAATTAACATGGTTTTGAGCAACATTAGCTTCCTCCCTTCTGGTCACTCATGCCCCCTAGGTCATACCACCTCTCCATGAGGAATCAGGTTTGTTCTTTCTCTTTATCATCAGACTTGATGGGCCAAATGGCCTAATTCTGCATACATGACTTATGGTCTTAATGATGGATGACGCTTTTCTTGAGGCTTGAAGTTCAGAGTCGCTTTATCAGCAAATCCAGAGTTTGAGGCCTGGAATTTTGGGCCCCTTCATTGGCGAGTCCAGAGTTTGATGCCCAGATTTGTGATTCCTTCATTGGTGAATCTGGAGTTTGAGGTCCCTTTATAAGCGAGTCTGGAGTTTGAGACCTAGAGCTCAGGATTTCTTCATTGGGAATCTAGAGCTTGAGGGCTGGAGTTTGGGGTCCCTTCATTGACACGTCCAGAGATAGAAACCTGGAGCTTGGGGTTCCTTCATTGGTGTGTCTGGAGTTTGAGGCCTGGAGTTTTGGGTCCTTTTATTAGTGAATCTGAAGTTTGAGATCTGTAGTTCAGGGTCCCTTCATTGGGAATCTAGAGCTTGAGGGATGGAGTTTGGGGTTCCTTCGTCAGCGAATCTAGAGTTCAAAGCCTAGAGCTCAGGGTCCCATCAATTTTCAAGCTAGATGGTTTGATCCAAAAATTAGAGTTGGGCCTTTTACTGTGAAATTGGGAAAATAAAAGCACACTAATTGTCTCCTAGGTCTGTTAGACTATTCAAAGTGGTCATAGCTGATCTTTGACTAACTCTGCCTCTACCACCACTCCTGGCAATGCATTCTACACATGCACTGTGTAAAAAATCTACCTCTAAATTCATTCCTATACTTTTCTCCAATCAACTTAAAATTACGCTCCCTTGTATTAGTCCATCCTGGAAAGAAGTCACTGGCTATCCACTTGATCTATGACTCTTCTCATCTTGTAAATCTCTATAAAGTCATCTCTCAACCTCCTTTGCTTCAAAGAAAAAAGCCTAGCTGGCTCAAACCTATCTTCGTAAGACATGCACTCTAATCCAGGCAGCATCCTGGTAAATCTCCTCTGCACTGTCTCTAAATGTTCTACATCCTTCCTATAAATGAGGCAACCAGAACTGAAGACAAACCAGGTTTATTATCACGAACATATGTCATAGAGTCAGAGAACACTATAGTCATAGAAACATGCCATTTGGCTCAACTACTCTGTGCCGAACTATTAATATGCCTAGTCCATCGACCTGAATGGGACCATAGCCCTCCATACCCCATCCATCCATGTACCTATCCAAATTTCTCTTAAATGTTGAAATCGAACCCAAATTCACCACTTTCACTGGCAACTCATTCCACTCTTGCACCTCTGACTGAAGAAGTTCCCCTCATGTTCCCCTGAACAGCTCATCATTCACCCAAAATCCATGACTTCCAGTTCTAGTCTCACCCAACTTAATTTTAAAAATCTTACTTGCATTTACCCTGTCTTTTCCCCTCATAATTCTGTACACTTCTATCAAATCTTCCCTCATTCTCCTACACTCTAGGTTATAAGTCCTAACCTATTCAACCTTTCTCTATAATTGGAGACCTCGAGTCCTGGCAACATCATTGTAAATTTTCTCAGCACTCTTTCTATCTTATTGATATCTTTCCTGTAGGTAGGTGACTAGAACGGCACACACCATTCCAAATTGGGCCTCATCAATGTCTTAAACAACTTCAACATAACTTCCCAGCTCCTGTTCTCAGTACTTAGATTTATGAAGGCCAATGTGCCAAAAACTTTCTTTACGACCCATCTACCTATGACGCCACTTTCAATGAGTTACAGTCCTGTATTCCCAGATCCCTCTATTCTGAAAATACACACCTCAATGACCCCTACTATTCACTGTGCAAGTCCCACACTGGTTTGTCCTCCCAGAGTGTATCTACCATTTTCCAGCTTGTCCAGATCCCTCTGCAAACATCCCAATCTGGATGTTATCTGCAAATTTGCTGATCCAGTTAGCCATATTATCATCCAGATCGTTGATATAGATGACAAATAACAATGGACCCAGCACTGATCCTGTGGTACACCAGTAGTCACAGGTCTCCAGTCAGAGAGACAACCATCTGCTATCCATTCTGTGGCTTCTCCAGCAAAGCTAATGTCTAATCCAATTTACTACCTCAACCTGAGTGCCAAGCAACTGAACCTTCTTCACTACTCTTCTGTTTGGGCCCTTGTCAAAGGCCTTATTAAAGTCCATATAGACAACATCTACTTCCTTGCCTTCATCAACTTACCTGGTAGCTTCCTCAAAGTACTCTATAAGATTGGTTAGGCATGACATACCGCGTATAAAGCCATGTTGACTAATCCTAATCAGTCCCTGTCTATCCTAATACTTATATATCCAGTCCCTTAGGACACCTTACAATAATTTTCCCACTACTGATGCTAGCCTATAATTGCCTGGCTTATTCCAAGAGTCTTTCTTAAACAACAGGACAACATTAGCTATCCTCCATTCCTCCAGCACCTCACTGATGGTTAAGGATGTTTTAAATCTCTCTGCTAGGTCCCCTGTAATCTCTGAACTTGCCTCTCACAAGGTCTGAGCGAACCTTGTTAGACCTTGGGAATTTATTCACCCTAATTTTCCTTAAGACAGCAAACATCTCATCCTCTGTAACTGTAAACGCTCCATGATCTCATTGCTGCTTTGCCTCACTTCTATAGACTCTGTATCCATCTCCCGAATAAATACAGGTGCAAATAAATCCTTTTAAGATCTCCTCTATGCATTGATGACCACTTTAAAATTCAAAAGTCCAAGTTTGTCCCTTGCAGCTCTTTTGTTGTTAATATAAGATTCATCCTCACCTTGTCTGCTAAAGCAACCTCATGCCTTCTTTTAGCCCTCCTGGTTTTCTTCTTAAGTGTTCTCTTACATTTCTTATACTTCTCAAGTACATCGTTTGTTCCTACCTGCCTATACCTGAATCTCTTTTTTATTAACCAGGGCCTCAATATCTCTCAAAAACTTAAGTTTCCTAAACTTGTTATCCTTGCCTTTTATTCTGACAAACTCTGAGTTGTCAAGTTCTTCCTTTTGAAGGCCTCCCACTTACCAAGTACACCTTTGCCTGCAAAGAACCTACCCCAGTCCACACTTGCCAGATCCTTCCTGCTATCATCAAAATTGGCCTTGCTCCAATTTAGGATCTCAACCCAAGGACCAGACCTATCCTTCTTCATAACTATATTGAAATTAATGGCATTATGATCATTAGATGCAAAGTGTTCCCCTACACAAACTTCTGCCACCCGCCCTGCCTCATTCCCTAAAGGAGATCTTGTATTGCACTCCCTCTGGTTGGGACCTCCATGTAATGATTAAGGACCCTTTCCTGAACACTGTCCAATCTAGTCCTTTTATAGTGTGGGCATTACAGTCAATATATGTTAAAATCACCTGCTATCACAATCTTGTTTCTTGCAAGAGTCTGCAATCTCTCTACAAGTTATTCCCCTGAATCCTGTTGAATGCAGGAGGTCAATAATATATGGTCATCCCTTTCTCATTCCTCAGTTCCACACATACAGCCTCAGTAGACAAGCTCTCCGGTCAGTCCCGTCTCACACTTCCCCTGAGTCGTAATACCACCCTTCCCTTTTAATCCCACCCACCCTATGTTGTGAAATGTGTTGCTTTGTGGCAGCAGTACAGTGCAATATATTAAAAAATACTAAAAGTTACAATAAGAAATATTTTAGAAAATACATCTCACAAAGATTAAAATATAAGACATAAGACCATAAGACATAGGAATAGAATTACACCATTCAGTCCATTGAGTCTGCTCTGCCATTCCATTATGGCTGATCCCAGATCCCACTCAACCCCATACACCTGCCTTCTCACCATATCCTTTGATGCCTTGATCGATCAGGAAACAATCAACTTCCTCCTTAAATATATGCATGAACCTGGCCTCCACCACAGTCTGTGGCAGAGCATTCCACAGATTCACTACTCTCTGGCTAAAAAAAAAATTCCTCCTTACCTCTGTTCTAAAGGGTCCCCCCCTCAATTCTGAGGCTGTACCATCTAGTCCTGGATACCCATAACATAGGAAATATCCTCTCCTTATCCACTCTTATTTAATCCTTTCAACATTCCGTAGGTTTCAATGAGATCCCCCCCCCGCATTCTTCCAAATTCCAGAGAGTACAGGCCCAAAGCTAAATGCACCTTATATGTTAACCCCTTCATTCCTGGAAACATCCTTGTGAACCTTGTCTTAACTCTCTCCAATGACAACACACACTTTGAGATCTTTGTCAAAACTGTTGACAATACTCCAAATGCAGCCTGACTAGTGTCTTATAAAGGTTCAGCATTACCTTCTTGTTTTAATATTCCCCTTGAAATAAATTCCAACACTGCATTTGCCTTCTTTACCACAGACTCAAGCTGTAAATTAACCTTCTGGGAGTCTTGCATGAGGACCCCTAAATCCCTCCGCACCTCTGATGTTTGAACCTTCTCCCCATTTAGATAATAGTCCATGCTATTGTTCCTTTTACCAAAATGCATTATCATGCATTTCCCAACACTGTGTTCCATCTGCCACTTTTTTGCCCATTTTTCCAATTTTTCTGTCCTGTTGCAATCGCATTGCTTCCTCAGCACAACCAGCCCTTCCACATATCTCATATCATCCACAAACTTTGCCACAAAGCTATCAATTTCATTATCTAAATCATTGACAAATATTGTGAAAAGTACCAATAATGAGCCCTGAAGAACACCACTAGTCACCGGCAGCCAACCAGAAAAGGCCTCTTTTATTCCCACTCACTGCCTCCTGCCTGTCAACCATTTCGCTATCCATGCCAGTATCAAGAATATAGTGAAGCAATGTTGATGGGTTCACTGTCCTTTCAGAAATCTGATGAAGGAGGGGAAGAACCTGTTCATAAAACATTTAGTGTGTGTCTTCAGGCTCCTGTACCTCCTCCCTGGTGGTAGTAATGAGAAGAAGGCATGTCCTGGGTGGTGAGGGTCCTTAATGATGGATGATGCCTTTCTGAGGCAATAGTTTTGAAGAGTTCCTTCACAGCTGCAACACTACCATGTGGCTCTGGAACTCAATACACTTACTACCAAAGGCCAACACACCATATATCACTTCACCATGGACGGTCCGAAGCCCAGCTGCAAAATGAGGAGGATTGGGCACGGGGCTAGCAACCCCAGCCCATAAAAACCCAGAGTTACAGAAACACTAACAGTAGCTCTGAAGACCTCATCTCTGGGAGAGGAAGATGGGCTACTTAGAAACATAGAAAACCTAGAGCACAATACAGGCCCTTTGGCCCACAAAGCTGTGCTTCTGTACTTCTGGAGACAAACTGAAGGGCTGGCTGTGAGGTATGGAATCTAAGTCTCTTGGAAAAATACACTGGCTCCACTGCAGTAGGAGGAGGAGTTGTTTTATTAAGTGCTCCCAATTTTTCACGAAGTCCCAAACTGTGAAAATATATGTATAGTGAGAAAAACCTAATTTTAGATATATAATTAGAGGTTTAGGACAGGTGGCAGAGAAGGAGTGTCAAAATTTCAAACTTCAACATAAAATTTATTATCAGAATACATACATGTCACCCTTTATTTCCTGCAGGCATACTTAGCAAATCGATAGAACAGTAACCATAAATAGGATCAATGAACAACAAATTGTGCAAATGTAAAATAAATAACGAGTATGAAATAACAAGATACAGACTCCTTAAAGTGAGGTCATCAGTTGTAGGAACACTAGAAATAGAATGAGTGTAGTTATCCACTTTTGTTCAAGAGCCTGCTGGTTGAGGGGCAGTAACTGTTCTTGAACCTGGTGGTGTGAGTCCTGAGACTCTTGTACCTTCTACCTGATGGCAGTGGTGAGAAAAAGAGTATGGCCTGGGTGATGAGGTGGTTGGGATGGGGTGATGCAGGTGCAGACACGCTCAGACCTGAGACACCAGGCAAGGCCACTTGATTTCAAACAATTGGTTTATTGATCATTACTGAATGTCTCTCTGGTGCTTCCTACCCTCTCCTTACTCCCTTCCCATTCTCAGTCCATATTGAGACCCATATCAGAATCAGGTTTATCATCACTCACAAATTTCATGAAATTTGTTTTTTAAAATATTGCGGCAGCAGTACAGTGCAGTACATAAAATTGCTACAGTACAGTGCAAAGCTCCTAACCGCTTGAGTTATACATATGTGTCTAAGACTTTTGCACAGTACTGTATTGTATATATATAAAAATGTACTTAATATATAATATTTACACAGATCAACCAATATTCAACTCCTTCCTCCACTTAGTTCATGAGCAACTTCCACAACTGATGTCTATCGCCAGCCACCTCTGGGGGATACTACACTGAGACCCATTTCTTACCTTTATCATTCTCCCCCCCCCCTCCCCCCATATGTCCATGGTCTGTCCCTTCTGTACACTGCACATATGCAGTTTCTCACTAATAATACTGGCCTGGAAGCAACACCTTGGTTTTGCCAAGATATATCCAATATATCCAGAACTGCCAAACCACAAATGAATGAACAGATAAACAACAAATGTAAAACAAATAAAGGTTATATATGAATAAGCTTAACTAGTATTCTCCGTGTGCATTTGTGTCTGAGTTACTTTGCGGTTGTAACATTATTGCAGTGCTGCCAAAGACCAGTGACATAGCCCTCTGTCACACTGGCCCAGGACAAAAGGTTCTGACAAGCTGCTGTCGAGAGCCTATGCTTCAGTAGGGATGATGGGCTTAAGAAGAAGATACCATACACTTTCTTAACCACCCAATCAAAAAAAAAACATTATATTATGCAGAATGAGCACAAACAAATAGTTACCTTCTTCTGCATCAGCTCCTGGGCATCGTCAGCTTCTTCCTTCAGTGCTTGATCCATTAACTTTATATCCAGAGCCTGCTCTTCCTCCTGCTCCTTTGCGATTCGCTTCACCTTCAGTGCCTTTGCATTGTCCAGAGTATCGCGGAGTTTCTTCTGTTTCTGCAGTTTCTCCCTCTCAAGCCGCTCATTTTCCAACTTTGAAAGACGCTGCTTTTCTTTCTATGATGACATGCCACATTATTATGAGAAATTTTACATTCTGGGGTTTTCCTTGATTACAGATAGAGAGAACTTTGGATTCAAGATTGCTTAATGTCATTCCCAATACACAAGTGTAGAGAACAACAAAATAATTGTTACTCCAGATCTGATGCAACACAAATAAAAACAATTAGGTAAAGCAGATAATAATAAAAAATACAATAAATATAAATATTACATAAGATAGTTTATATACATAGATTGTATGTCCATAAAGTGATGCTCGATATGAGAGTGTCTGTACATAAGGTGACTGACAGGAAATGATAAAGTAGTGGTGGTTGGGGGTGTGTGGCGGGGTGGGTTAGTGGGTGGAGGTGTTGATCAGCCTCACTGCTTGGGGAAAGGAACTGTTTTTCAGTCTGGTGGTCCTGACGTGGATGCTACGTAGCCTCCTCCCTAATGGGAGTGGAACAAACAGTCTGAGCAGGGTGGGTGCAATCCTTCATGATGTTACTGGCACTCCTCTGGCATTTTATATTATACATGTATGTGAAAATCTTGGGAAAAATAAATACTTATGCAATTCAGATTTATTTATCATATGTACATCAGTACAGGCTGTGAAATGCACTGTTTGCATTAACAACCAACACAACCCAAGTGTCGTCACACATTCTAATGGGTGAAAGAAAGAGATCATTTGTTGGGAGATGTGATCAGATGCCTTGCAATTCCCATACCAGACAGTGATGTAGCTGGTCAAGACCCTCTCGCTAGTGGTCCTGCAAACATTGGTTAAAATGTGGGGAGGAAGGGGAAGCCTCACTTGCCTTAATTTCCTCAGGAAGTAGAAGCATTGCTATGCTTTCCTGACGAAAAGTGGGACCAGGTGATATTGTCCGTAATGTGCATTTCCAGAAACTTGGTGCTCCTAACTCTCTCCAAGGAGGAGCCTTGTATATCCAGTGAGGAGTGGTCAGCCTGCATCTTGCCATGGAACACAATCATCTTTTGGTCTTGTCCACAGTGAGACTCAAATAGTTGTGCTCACACCATTCTACCTCTTCTTCTTGTCATTGTTGAAGCCAACCACAAATGTGTCAGTGAACTGGATGATTTGGTTTGAACTAGATCTAGCCATGCAGTAATGCGCCAGCAACGTGAACAGAGATGGGCTGAGCATGCAGCCCTGGGGAGCGCGAGTGCTTAGCTTGATGGAACTAGAGATGTTTCTGCCAACATGGACTGGCTGTGGCCTTTCTGTCAAGATGAGCAGGATCGGATCCAGTTACAGAGAGAGGTGTTGAAACCCAACAGAAGAAAGGGGGAGAGGAGGAGGGGGCAGAAGAAAAGGGGAGGGATAAGATAGGAGGGGGAGGAAGGGGGAAGGAGGGGGGAGGAGGGGGAGAAAGGGTGGAAGGGTGAGTAAATAAGGGAAGGGGTGGAAAGATTGGTTTTATTTGTTATATCGAAGCATACAGTAAAATGCTTCATTTGTGTCAGATCAAATCAGGAAGGATTGTGCCGGCAGCTTCCGCAAGTGTTGCCAGTTTAACATGCCAAAACTCACTAATCGTAAACTGCTGGCATTTACAATGTGGGAGGAAACCCACCCATAAAGAACAGGATGGATTTCAGACATTGAACATATAACAGTATTAAAATTTGGTAAAATAACGTGCTACTCTGTTGAGGTATTTTCTTTTCTTACCATCACCTCTGCCTCGTGTTCTTTCTGACGCTTCTGATCCATGCGTTTCATGTTGATTTCTGCTATTTGCTTCAGCTGAATAGCCAGGGCTTCCTGCTTTTTCTGGTTTTCCTCTCTCAGCTCTTTCTCTGCCCTCTCCTCTTTGGCAAGTCGGTCCTTCTCCCACAGTTCGTCAAAGAGCTGATTTTCTTCCTTTTTCTGATTCTGCAGTCTCCTGTTGAATTCAATTTGTGCCTGCCAGTCCCTGGCCAGCTCCTGCTCTCGTTGGTGAGATAGTTCTGCCTGAAGCTCTTTGCATTGCTCCCTAAAATATAAGCACAAAATACATTGCATTCTGGTTAACTGGGCCATTGGTAATAGGGGTAGCCACCTATTTGGGACAACTTTTAACGAACAAAAATGAAATAGAGAAAATAACAGGGATTCACTTTGTTTATCTGAGACACCGTGCTGCTGAACTGGCAGACAGATTGCTGCTGAACAGCTTCTAACTAGTGGCACTCATGTGCACTTCACAAGTTAGACACAACACTGTGCTCAAAGCAAATAGTTACATGTGTTCAAATATCAGATTTTTCTCACTGATATTTGGCAAGAAATAAAGCAGTAAGACAATTCAGAACTGTTTTGCTTACTATTGTTTCAAACATTCTGTTGTTTGAATGTCAGACAAACAATGTCAGAAACAGTTAAGAGTGAAAATGAAGCACTTTCACTACTTCCACAAGTTGGGAACTACAAGGATTTGGAAGGTATGGACAATCATGAATGTTACAATGAAAATGAAAATTTGAAGGATGCAACCATCAATAGCATTGTATGAAGGCAGTCCATTATCTATACTAAGTGTCTATGTTGATTTTGTTCATTTACAGCTATTCAAAAGAACATAGAGGGCTATGGGTAACTCTAGGTAATTTCTAAAGTAAGTACATGTTTGGCACAGCATTGTGGGCCGAAGGGCCTGTATTGTGCTGTAGTATTTTCTGTTTTTTACGTTTCTAACACGGCAGCATACACTGAAGGAATTCCTCCTTCAATAACTATAAGGGACTAAAATACAGTTTTATTACTAGTATTAATACTATGTTATTGTAATAGTATTGATAGTGTTCTAATTGTTCTGCATTTCATTTAAATACACAATTTGTTACTCAGTTAAACTGTAGTTTGTCTTTTTGTAGAACATACAGTACATTTCAGGCCCTTCAACCCACAATGTTGTGCCAACCATGTAACCTACTCGAGAAAATGCCCAGAATTTCCCTACCGCATAGCCCGGTGAATACTGAGGCAAAGTATTCATTAAGTACCTCCGCTACCTCCTCTGACTCCATGCACCACGTTTCCACTATCACACCCAATTGGTCCTATTCTCACATGGTTCTTCACAAACTTGTGGAATGCTTTGGGGTTTTCCTTAATCCTGCTTGCCAAGGTCTTCTCATGGCCTCTTCTAGCTCTCCTAATTTCATACTTAAGCTCCTTCCTGGCAACCTTGTAATTTTCTAGAGCTCTAACAGTACCTAGTTTCTTGAACCTTCCATAAGTTTTTTTTTCTTCCTAACTCAATTTTCCACATCCTTTGTACACCGTGGTTCTTTTACCCTACCATCCTTTCCCTGCCTCAATGGAACATACCTATGCAGAACACCATGCAAATGTTCCCTCAACATTTGCCACTTTTCTGCCATGCATTGCCTGGAGAACATCGGCTCCAAAGTTTCTGCCTAATAGCATGATATTTCCCCCTAACCCAATTAAATGTTTTCCCAAATTGTCTGCTCCTATCCCTCTCCAGTGCTATGGTAAAGGAGATAGAGTTGTGATCACTAACTCCAAAATGCTCTCCCACTGAGAGACCTGACACCCGACCAGGTTCATTTCCCAATACCAGATCAAGTACATCCTCTCCCCAGTTGGCTTATCTACATATTGCGTCAGAAAACTTTCCTGACCACACCTAACAAACTCCACATCTTAACCCCTTGTTCTAAGGAGACGCCAGTCCATATTAGCAAAGTTAAAATCTCCCATCACAACAACCCTATTATTATTGCACCATTCCAGAATCTGCCTCCATATTTGCTCCTCGATGTCCCTGTTACTCGTCGGGGCTATCCCTCAAGGTCGAGGATGATGGTCTTCATTCCGTTTCCACAGAGTGAAGATGGCTGTGCGTGTATTTGCTTAACATGTACTTGATGTTGCACTCCAAGAGCATACGATACTTCACAAATCAACCAACTGATTCCAATGGCACGGAAACCACGACGATTGGAGCTGATGGATTTGTTGCAGCCTTTATCCACCTTCACAGCCATTGAGTTTGAAGTAACTTCATCCGCCTGTTCCACCGTTGAGGTCCTGGTTGGATTGTTCTTTGTCAGGGAACTCACCCTAGACCTTTCCGCCATGGCTGACCCTACCAGGAGCATAGCTCCAGATGGCATTGCTCTCGAGATCTCAAGACCACACAATCTTCTCCACCACAACAAGGTGACAATCCACAGAGAAGAAACCTGTTACTATTGGGGGAGGGGGGGTCTAAAAAAACCACCCAGTGAAGTTATTGCCCTTTGATACCTTTTAAGCTATTTCCATGAAACTTCAACTAACAGGGGTAGCAACTTAATTGGTTCAAAATGTATTAGTCCTGAAGTGCCCCAATTAACTGGAATCCAGTGTAATTAAATTTATGGGCACCATGGTAGCATAGCGGTTATCTTAATGCTTTATACTGCCAGTGATCTGGGTTCAATTCCCTCCAATGTCTATACGGAATTCATACATTCTCCCTGTGAAAGAGTGGGTTTCCTCTGAGACCTCCAGTTTTCCTCCCACATCCCAAAGACATACAGGTTAGTGGGCACATGGGTATGCTATGTTGGTGCCAGAAGCATGGTAATATTTGCATGCTGCATCCAAGCACATTCTCAGGTTGTGCTGGTCGTTGATTTAAAAAACTGTATGTTTCAATGTATATTTAAGAAATAAAGCTAACCCTTAATCTTTGTCGAGTTATGGTTACCAATTGAATTTTACCAAAAAGTTATTATTTTTTATTAAATTGGTAAAATAGAAAAAGGCAAACAGCTACAAAACATGAAATTAAAACTTGAATATGAATGCGAGCAAAATCAGATGACTTGACGTTTGTAAACAATAAGCACAATATTCTGCAGATGCTGGAAATCCAGAACAACACACACAAAATGCTGAAAGAACTCAGTAGGTCAGGCAGCATCAATGCAGATGAATAAATAGTCCATGCTTTGAACAGAGACTCTTCATCAGGACTGGAATAAGAAGAGGGAATAAGTTGTAGAAGGGAAGGAATGCAAGCTGGCAGCTGATAGGTGAGACCAGGTGAAGCATTTTTAGATACTGAGTTGTGGCACCTCAGTTTTACACCTGCAGTTGTACATACATATTTGGAATGAGTTAAAGGAGTAAGGGTAGCCCTTGTAAAAATGTAAGCAACAGGTGTCCTGACGAAAGGTCTCAGCCCAAAACTTCAACAGCACTTCTCCCTATAGATGCTGCCTGGCCTGCTGTGTTCCACCAGCATTTCGTGTGTGTTGCTTGAATTTCCAGCATCTGCAGATTTCCTCGTGTTTGCCGAAATTGTTGATCAAGTTTTTCTGTGATCAGTTTTTGTCGATCCTGCGCCCTTGGTATTTTAAGGTTTTTTACTTGTTGCCTCACCTAAACATTAGCAACACACACAGAGAATGCTGGAAGAACTCAGCATCTATGGAGGGGACTAAATAGATCATGTTTCAGGCCAAGACCCTTCATCTGGACAGGAAATATCGACTGGAGCACCACTGAGTACCCTGACCAGCTACATCACTGTCTGGTACAGAAACTGCAAGACATCTGACTTGAAGTCCTTACAAAGGATTTTGAGGACTGCTGAGAGGGTCATCTGGGTCTCTCCCCCACCCATTTGAGATAATCATCAGGGCTCTTAGCATTGTCAATGATACATCCCATCTGTCCAACAATCTCTTTGACCCCCTACCATCAGGTAAGAGATATCGTAGCATTAGGACAAGGACTGTTAGGATGGGAAACAGCTTATTCCACCAGGCCATTAGACTACTGTACTCCCTGCCACCACCCAGGTCTCATGACATATGAAGTGTCAGTAGCATTATACTGTTTACGTTTTAACTTGTATCATATATACACCTTATTATTTATTTGTGGTAGTATTACTTTATGTGTTGTGTGTGTGAGTTATATGTACTGTGCTGTGCATCTTGATCCAGAGGATCAAGTAGTGTTTGGCAGTATAGACATGTACAAATGGATAACAATAAACAATTAACTGAACTTGAATGTTTATCCTTTTCCATAGATTCTGCCCGAGTTGCTGGTTTCCTCCAGCATCGTCAGTGTGTTCCTCTGGATTTCCAGCATCTGCAGAATCTCTCGTGCTTACCCAAATATTTGCTCCCTGATATTCAGCATTCACATTTCTATTTTGTAAAGGTTTTTTTTTGAGGGTTTCAGACATTGAAAAGTGAGATATTATGCTCAATTGCACAGTTTATTTCAATACTATACATACCGAAATTGTTGATCAAGTTTTTCTGCAATCAGTTTTTGTCGATCCTGCTCCCTTTGTATTTTAAGGTCTTTTACTTGTTGCCTCATTTTTGCTTGTCGTTCTAAAACTGTTTCTCCTAAAAGGTTCAGTTGATTCATGTAATCTTTCTCCTCAGCTTCCAGAAGATCTCGTAGCCTCAAGTGATTGAAAAAAAAATATTTTAATGGTATTGCAGGTGTATTGGAGAAGAAATTTCACTAACATTAATGTGATTTTCCACTAATCAAAATTAACTGAGATCAAATTGACTGGATTAAAATAATTCAATTTAAAAAGGCCTGTACTCACTGGTGTCTAGAAGAATGAAGGGAGATCTCATTGAAACCTATTGAATATTGAAAGACCTAGGGTATGGAGAAGATGTTTCCTATGCAGTAGGAGTCAAGGAACAGAGTGCACAGCCTCAGAATAGAGGGACATCCCTTGAGAATGGAGAAGAGGAGGAATTTCTTTAGCCAAAGGGTACTGAATTTGTGGAATTCATTGCCACAGATGACTGTGGAGGCCGTCATTGGGTATATTTAAAGCAGAGGTTGATAGGTTCTTGATTAGTCAGGAATTCAAAGATTATAGCAGAAGCTCTGAAGAAATAGCAGGAGCTCTGACGGAGATCTTTAAGATGTCATTAGAAACGGGGATTGTGCCGGAGGATTGGAGTATTGCTCATGTGGTTCCATTGTTTAAAAAGGGTTCTAGAAGGAAGCCTAGCAATTATAGACCTGTCAGTTTGACATCAGTGGTGGGTAAATTAATGGAAAGTATTCTTAGAGATAGTATTTATAATTATCTGGATAGACGGGATCTGATTAGAAGTAGCCAGCATGGATTTGTGCGTGGAAGGTCATGTTTGACAAACCTTATTGAATTTTTTGAAGAAGTTACGAGGAATGTTGACGAGGGTAAGGCAGTGGATGTATTCTATATGGACTTCAGCAAAGCCTTTGACAAAGTTCCACATGGAAGGTTAGTTAAGAAGGTTCAGTCATTAGGTATTAATGCTGGAGTAATAAAATGGATTCAACAGTGGCTAGATGGGAGATGCCAGAGATTAGTGGTGGATAATTGTTTATCGGGATGGAGGCCGGTGACTAGCGGGGTGCCTCAGGGATCTGTTTTGGGCCCAATGTTGTTTGTAATATACATAAATGATCTGGATGATGGGGTGGTAAATTGGATTAGTAAGTATGCCGATGATACTAAGGTAGGAGGTGTTGTGGATAATGAGGTGGATTTTCAAAGCTTGCAGGGAGATTTATGCCGCTTAGAAGAATGGGCTGAATGTTGGCAGATGGAGTTTAATGCTGAGAAGTGTGAGGTTCTACATTTTGGCAGGAATAATCCAAATAGAACATACAGAGTAAATGGTAGGGCATTGAGGAATGCAGAGGAACAGACAGATCTAGGAATAACTGTGCATAGTTCCCTGAAAGTGGAGTCTCATGTAGATAGGGTGGTGAAGAGGGCTTTTGGAATGCTGGCCTTTATAAATCAAAGCATTGAGTACAGAAGTTAGGATGTAATGCTAAAGTTGTACAAGGCATTGGTAAGGCCAAATTTGGAATATTGTGTGCAGTTCTGGTCACCAAATTATAGGAAAGATATCAATAAATTAGAGAGAGTGCAGAGACGATTTACTAGGATGTTACCTGGGTTTCAGCAATTAAGTTACAGAGAAAGGTTGAACAAGTTAGGTCTCTATTCATTGGAGCGTAGAAGGTTGAGGGGGGATTTGATCGAGGTATTTAAAATTTTGAGAGGGATAGATAGAGTTGACGTGAACAGGCTGTTTCCATTGAGAGTAGGGGAGATTCAAACTAGAGGACATGATTTGAGAGTTAGGGGGCAGAAGTTTAAGAGAAACACGAGGGGGTATTTCTTTACTCAAAGAGTGATAGCTGTGTGGAATGAGCTTCCTGTAGAAGTAGTAGAGGCCAGTTCAGTTGTGTCATTTAAGGTAAAATTGGATAGGTATATAGACAGGAAAGGAGTGGAGGGTTATGGGCTGAGTGCGGGTAGGTGGGACTAGGTGAGATTAAGGGTTCAGCACGGACCAGGAGGGCCAAGATGGCCTGTTTCCGTGCTGTGATTGTTATATGGTTATATGGTTACAGGGAGAAGGCAGGAGAATGGTGTTGAAAGAGATAGTAAATTGGCCACAATGGAATGGCAGAACAGACTCAGTGGGCCAAATGACCAATTCTGCTCCTATGTCTTATGGCTTAATAGCAAAGTTTTAGTGAAGCGATTCATAGAACGTGCAAAATAGAACAGCACTTCTGCCCATGATGTTGTTCTAAACTAATTCAAAGGTTCATTTATTATCGAAGTATGTATGCAGTATACAACTCTGTGATTCGTCTTCTCCAGATTGCCACAAAACAAAGAAAACCATGGGAGTCATTCAAAGAAAAATATCAAACCCCCCTGCACAAAAAAAACTTGCAAATGGCAAGAAAAATAATCACATAAATGGCTAAATGGTCATCAACCCCCCACACAAACAAAAATCAAGCAAACGGCATCAAGAACATCAATCCCCAAACCGCCAACCACAACTTCACCCCCCCCCCCACCACACACACACACAAAAAAACTAACAAATCGCACCAAATGGCAACAAGAAAGGATGGACAAAAACACAATGTAAAAACACATCAAACTGAACCTAACTAGCTCACTTCTCCCTTCACAAGGTCCACCTTTCCATTCCCCACATTCATGAGTGTGTGGGGAGCCTTTAAACACCTCTTTTGTAATGGCAGAGCATTCCAGGCATCCACCACTCTGTGTAGAATACACGACCCACATTCTAGACTCTCGCC
This sequence comes from Hypanus sabinus, assembly GCF_030144855.1. NCBI lineage: Eukaryota > Metazoa > Chordata > Chondrichthyes > Myliobatiformes > Dasyatidae > Hypanus > Hypanus sabinus. The sequence continues at coordinate 102,731,120 of NC_082719.1, read as the reverse complement.
TTTAAATGCTCAGCCTTGGAAAAAGATATTGGCTATCTATTCTGTCTATGCCTCTAATGATTTTATAAGCCTCTGTTAGATTCACACCCCTCAGCCTCTACTCATCCTGAGAAAACAACTGCAGTTTGTCCAACCTCTTCTTATATCACATGCTCTCTAATTCAGGCGACATCCTGATGAACCTCTTTTACATCCTCAACAAATCACTTACATCCCTTCTGTAATGGAGCAACCAGAATTGAATGCAATACTCCAGATTCAGCCTTACCAGAGTTTCATAAAGTTGTTACATAACTTTCTAACTGCTGAATTCAGTGCTTCTACGAATAAAGGCGAGCACGCCATATACCTTCTTTACTACCTTATCAACCTGTGTAGCCACTTACAGGGAGCTATGGACCAGACCCCAAGATCCCTCTGTTCACTAACACTGTTAAGGGCCTGCCATTAGCATGTATACTTGTACTTTTATATCTGATCTTCATTGAGGGATCAGAAGTGGAAAGGGTGAGCAGTTTCAAGTTCTTGGGTATCAACATCTCTGAAGATCTACAGTATCCTGGGCCCTACATATTGATGCAATCACAAAAAATGGTGTGACAACCATCAACCATCAGGCTCTTGAAAAAAAAAGAGGGTAACTACAGCAATTGATATGGTCCACCATTAATGATCTCACTTTAAGGTCTCTTTATCTTGCTATTATATTTGCATTTGCACAGTTTTTTGTCTTCTATGCTTTTGCTCTTTCATTGATCCTGTTTGCAGTTACTGTTCTATAGATTTGCTGAGTATGCCCAAGGGAAAAAGAACATTAGGGTTGTATGTGGTGACATGTATGTACTCAGATAATAAATTTTACTTTGAACTCTGAGTAACTATATTTCATCAAGAGTTTCAAGAGACTTGATATGACACCAAAGAATTGCAATTTTCTACAGGCGTACCGTAGAAAACATTCTAACGGGTTGCATCGCACAGGATTGGAAAAAACTGCAGAAAGTTGCAAAGTCAATCATCCGTGTCATGGGCACTTGCCTCCCCAGCATTGAGAACATATCCAAAAGGTGATGCCTCAAAGAGGTGGCATCCATCATTAAGGATCCCATCACTCAGACCATGCCCTTTTCTCATTGCAACCATCAAGGAGGAGTTACAGGAGCCTGAAGACACACACTCAGCATTTTAAGAACAACTTCTTCTCCTCCATCATCAGACTTCTGAATGGACAATAAACCCACGAACCCCTTCGTATATTTTTATTGCTCTTTTTGCACTACTTATTTAATATATATATCTTTTGTAATTTATAGTTCTTTTTATTATTATGTATTGAAATGCCACAAAACAACAGATTTCAAGACGTGAATGACATTAGACCTTATTTTGACATACAGTTGGCCAAAATTAAACTTCATCTGCCATTCTTACTAGTTCTCATTCTGTGTCTAATCCAACTTTATTTATCCTTTTCCTCTCTGCATTGAATTCCCATTGCTTATAGAGCTGGTCTGATGATTCCATCATTCAGTATACTCCCAGATGACCTTGTAACTCCATGTTCAGCTCATACTTCAGCTTGTGATTAATTTTGTTTGAATTGAAGAATGATAAAAGAAGAACACAATCGAGCACAAAACAAAGTTCTGTGAAACATAGAATGAAATGCACCATTTGTGTCAACAACTAACACAGTCCAAAGATGTGCTTGGGGCAAGAGTCACCACACATCCAGCAACAACGTAGCGCACCCTCAACTCACTAACCCCAACCTGTATGTCTTTGGAAATGGGAGGAAACTAGAGCACCAGGAAGAAATCCACAGTGCCGTGGGGACAGCTTACAAACTCTCTACAGACAGCGGCAGAATTCAACGTGGGCTACTGGTACTGTAATATAATCAGAATTAGAATAAAATAAAACAACTCTCAAGACAATGCTTAATGCTCAAGACGAGATTGCGGTGCTACTCCAGTCTGTGTAAAACAGATACTTACAATACATGCAGTATGGCTTAATTTTTTTTCAAAAAAGAATCCCATATTTACCTGCACCAAGTGACTTTGATAGTTCATAACACTCAAAGACCATTGACAAGTCATTGGTGCAGCACTATTCAGCTGTACAACAGCCCTCAGGAAGAAACTTAATCTAACTCTTTTGGCTAAGATGTTTCTCTATCTCTTACCTGATGGCAGGAGATTGAACAAACAGTGACCAGGACAGGATGGGTCTTTAATAGTGTTACAATAGCTGCTACACTACCATGCCACCCCTACAAAATATCCATACTAAACAAATTCTGGGCTTACATATCTCAGTATCAAACCATGCATTACATTTAGTAATAAAAACACTCCAATAACTGAATATTGAATAAATAAAGAAAACCATATGTCCATTTTGCAATTTGACAAAATCTTTCCTTCTACTGTACTTCAAAATGTCACAAAGTTTGTACTCATATTTCGAAGAACTTATCCTTGAGCTATTTTCTCTGTAGCGGTGGAGGCTGATGGGAAACCTGATAGAAGTTTATAAAATTATGAGGGAGAAGTAGAGTAGACAGCCAATTTTACTTTCCTGTGGTTGAAATGGTTGAAACTAGGAGGGCATTTTAAGTAAGAGCAGAAAAGTCATAAGAGATTGTGGAGCAAGTGATTTTTTTTGGAATGTGCTGCCAGGGGAGTTAGAAGCTGATGTGATAAAAGTATTTGAAAGGCTCTCAGACAAGCAGATGAATATGTAGGAAATGGAGGGATGTGGACCACAAACACACGAGATTCTACAGATGCTGGAAATCTAAGGCAACACAAAGGAACTCTGCGGGTCAGGCAGTATCTATGGAAATTAATAAACAGTCCACGCTTTGGACCAAGGCGCTTCATCAGAACTGGAAAGGAAGAGGGAAAATGCCAGAACAAGAAGGTGGGGGGAAGGTGATAGATGAAGCCAGATGGATGGGAAAGCTAATGGATTGGAGAAGAAGGAATATGATAGGAGAGGAGAGTAGACCATGGAAGAACGGGTAGGAGGACAAGCACCAGGGGGAGATGATAGGCAGATGAGGAGAAGAGGTAAGAAGCCAGAATGGAGACAGCAGAAGACGGAAGTGAGAGGGAAATTTTTACTGGAAGGAGAAATCGATGTTCATGCAATCAGGTCGGAGGCTACCCAGACAGAATATGAAGTGTTGTTCCTCCAACCTGAGAGTGGCCTCATCATGGCAAAAGAGGAAGCCAAGCACCAACACGTCAGAACAGAATTGGGAATAGCAATTTGAAATGGTTGGCCACCAGAAATTCCTGCTTTTTGTATATGGAGCGGAGGTGCTCAACAAAACGAGCACCTAATCTATGTTGGGTCTCCCCAACGTAGAGGAGGCTGCTTTGGGAGCACAGCATATACACCAAATGCAGGCGGAAGAGATTAATTTAATTAGGCACCGATGGTTTAATTAGTTTGGCACAACAACACATGCTAAAGGGCTGGTTCCTGAGCTATACCATTCTTTGTTCTATGTTCTAAATTACTGTTGCCCATAATGTCCCTTTTTCAAGTTAAAGTAAATGTTGTTACAGATTTTTGGAGGTTTAATTTCATCTTTAAAAGTCAGTATTGCCATTGATTTACCTTTCTCTTCGTTCTTCGATGTTGTCTTTATAAAATTCCATTGCCCTTTTGAGTCTGTGTCTAATGGTGCACAATAACCATTTATGTTCTTCTTCAAACTCAAGCGCGTTCTTTTTTTTGCATGCTTCAAAGTCTTTTACAAAGTTTTGATATTCATCGCGAACTAACTCCAATTCAGCTTCTTTCATCAGTTTTGATTGAACCTTGGGTCCCAAACGTTTCTCCATCTAGAATACGTAACAACAATATTGTTTGACTTTCACCTTGCCACATCCTATCACAACCAAAAGAATTCCAGTTGATGCCAAAAGATTAGTAAACTAAGAGATTAGTAACACAAATTAAGGAATTAGTAAAGAGATTAGTAAACTAAAGTGAAAAGTTTAAGGAGAACATGAGAGGAAGCTTCTTCAATTGGAGGGTCCCGAGGGTGTGAAATGAGCTGCCAGCACAAGTGAGATCAATTTCAATGTTTAAGCGAAGTTTGGATAGGTACATGGATAGTAGGAGTATGGATTGTTGTAGTCCCGGTGCAAATCAATGGGAATAAGCAGTTACTAAACCAATGCTGCTCTGGCGACCCCCAGGAATTGTTATCCTTATATGATGGTACCACAATTCAGATTCAGATCAGATTCAGTTTATTGTCATTTATAAACCACAAATACAATGCAGTTAAAAAATGAGACAATGTTCTCCAGAATTATATCATTAAAAAGCAGAAAACAGACCACACAAGAAAAACCACATAACGTTTGGTAATCCCCAATCCAGAGTCCGGAGAGGCTGCTGTGTATCGATATCGCGCTATCGTCTTAGCACGTTTCCCGGAAAGGAACTACAAACCCAACAGACAAACCTAAAGCTACACAAAACCACATAGTTACATATAGTTTCAACAGTGCAGACAATACCATAATTGATAAAAAGACTGACAAAGACCACATAATTATAACACATAGTTTCAACAGTGCAAAGCAATACCGTAATCTGATAAAGAGCAGTCCATGGCACGGTTTAAAAGAAAGTCTCAAAGTCCTGACAGCCCATCATCTCACGCAGACGGTAGAAGGAAGAAAGACTCTTCCTGCCATGAACCTCCAACGCAGCAGCTTGCTGATACAGCACTTTGCGAGCTCCGACCTAAGCCAACTCCGAGTCCGTCTGAAAACTTCGAGCCTCCGACCAGCCCTCCGACACCGAGCACCATCTCTGCTGAGCGCTTCGACCCCGGCACCGGCTGCCAAGCAACAGGCAAAGCCGAGGATTTGGAGCCTTCCTCCCGGAGATTTCTCTGATCGCACTGTAGCAGCGGCAGTGAAACAGGCATTTCAAAAGTTTCACCAGATGTTCCTCTGTGCTTCAGACATCCGTCTCCATTGAAACAGGATTGTACACGACCCCTACTTACAGATAACATATATTCATTCCTGGAGTGGCCGCTGTGCGCTGCGTCGCGCCACCATCTTGCAATCACAATTGATTCAATAATAATGTTCCAAAAGTCAAAAAACTGTACATGACCCTTTATTAGCAACTAACGAAACCAACAATCCTGAATCAATGAAACTAAACACAATGAAGCACAAATAAGTGTACTTAAGTGGTCAGCAAAAGAGATGACATCCGTGGGCTCCCAGCTCAAAATTGTTCTGAACAAAGCACAAATATGTAGTTTATTCCCTTCCTTTTTTTAAACCATACCTTCACTCACATGACTATTTATCATAATAAACACACAACACCGAATACAATCTATATAGAAAACAGGTGAATGGCTCCTATACCCCTTATGTACAGACGCTCCTGTGCCTGGTGTCACTTCATGGACATACAATCAATCTATGCATATAAGCTATCTTATGTAATCATTTTTTTTTATTACTGTGTTCTTTATTTTTGGATCTGGAGTAACAAATATTTCATTCTGCGTTACATTTGTCTACTGGAAATGACATGAAACAATCTTGAATCAACAGAATAGGAGTGAAAGTATATAATTTTCAATTCTCATTAGCAGCTATACAAAGGCAGCCAATCCACAAATTTTCCTAATCCTGCTAAAAGGCAACACACATAAAACACGGGAGGAACTCAGCAGGTCTGGCAGCATCAATATAAATGAATAAACCATTAATGCACTGGGTCGAGACCCTTCATCAGGAATCTTGATGTCCTGGTTGGATTAAGTGATGCACCATCAATAACTCACTCTGAGACGTAAGGCGAGATATCGGCTTTTATTGACTGAAGAAAGAATCAGCAGTAAGTGACCATCGTATTACATCCTGGAGAATGAGGCAGAGGATCAGACCTCGATCGCCTTTATACAGGGGCCTGTGGGAGGAGCCACAGGAGCAGTCAGAAGGGGGCGTGTCCAGACAGGCACATAGTTCACCACATTCACCCCCCCTTTGTTTGAAAGGCGAAGTTTCTTACAGGTCAAGTCTATCAGGTGGTCGAATCTGTCGCTGCGATCTATGTCACACCGGCTGTGATTGCACCGATGCCGGCAACATTGGTGATTGCACAGGAGACGGAGGTTGTGCTGGTTCCAGTTCATGCATGTGCGAGGCACCTGGTATATAAGTGTCATGAGGAGTCCATGTAGGGCCTGGTGAGCGCGGTGTCACCTCGGGTACAGGGTTCATAGTTACCGGAGAGTGTTCAGGGTAGTGGTCTGCTGCACCTGCGGGCGCCAGGTCGCGGATGGAGACCGTGTCCTCCCGCCCATCAGGTAAGACCACATAAGCATACTGGGGGTTCGCATGCAGAAGGTGAACCCTCTCGACCAGCGGGGAGTATTTATTGCTCCTGACATGTTTCCGGAGCAGCACTGGCCCCGGGGACATCAGCCAAACTGGTAGAGTGACAGACTTCCTGGGAAAAGATAATAGGAGTTCGTGAGGGGGGGGGGTGTGGCCACCATCCGACCACCTGGGCCCTCCAAGGGCTTGTGCTTGGCTCAATGATCCCCTCCCTGAGCAGCCACTGCACCTCTGACTGAATGAAGGCCCTGTACCCCACACTGTGCCTCCTGCTTTTAGTCGCCACCGGTTTATAGTCGGGGTCAGGTTGGCGAACAGCGGCGGGGGAGGGACCTCGAGAGTGGAGAGACTGCAAGTGGTATCGGTAGCACAGCTGTCGTGTTGGATGGGATGTGTGTGTCGCTGTGTGTGTGTGGTCAGTAGTGATGAAGTCCCACAGAACTGAGGATTCCGGACAGTGAGTGGTGGGAGGGGCCCTTCATATACCATAGTCACACATTCGAGATGGCTCTGGAAGTCCAGCCCCAATAGCACAGGTGCGCACAGATTAGGCACGACCAGTAGCGTAAAGTTCTGATATACTGTGCCTTGCACCACCAATGTCGCTACACAACCCACCCGGATGTCTGTGGAATGGGACCCAGAAACCAAATGGATCTTCTGACTTACTGGTCGTGTTGCGAGTCCGCAGCATTGCACTGTGTCCGGGTGAATGAAACTCTTAGTGCTGCCCGTGTCAAACAGGCATCTAGTCCTGTGCCCCTCCACCCGGATGTCCATCATGGACCTTGCAAGCTGGTGTGGGGCACTTTGGTCAAGGGTTGCAGTGGCCAGAGTTGAGCCGTCGGGGTACCCGGTAAGCATCGGAGGGTTGGGGGCGGGGCATGCTGACGTCGACAAAGATGGCCGCCCACATCCAGGGTACCCGGTAAGCATCGGAGGGTCGGGGGTGGGGCATGCTGACGTCGACAAAGATGGCCGCCCACATCCGGGGTACCCGGTAAGCATCGGAGGGTCGGGGGTGGGGCGTGCTGACGCCGACACAGATGGCCGCCCACATCCGGGCATGCAAGATGGCGGCCCCCACGTTTCACCCGCAGCGCTGCACTCCGCTCGTAGTTTAGACTTACAGACCTTGGCGAAATGGCCCCGCTTTCCGCAGCTGGAGCAGGTCGTTTCTCGCGCTGGACAGCGTTGTTGGGAGTGCCTTTTTAAGTCCACAGAAATAACAAAGCACAGGCTTCTGACAGGCCACCACCGTGGTCGGGTTTGGGGAGCTCGTGGAATCGCGACTGGCAGCGGCGATTTCGCTCGCGGGAGCCAGCGGTGGCGGGGTCTGAGGCGTCCACAGAACCGGCGGAGAATCACGTGACTGGACAGCGTCGGCGTAGTGCAGCGCAGCTTCCAGAGCGTTGGCCGTCTTGATCGCCGAGCGTAAGGTAAGATCGGAGTGTTCCAGCAGTTGCTGGCGCATGTACACTGACCTCAGTCCCATCACAAAGGCGCCTCGTACTAGCAGCTCCGCATGCTGTTCTGCCATGAGCGTCTTGCAGTCACAAGCTCGGACGAGTGTCTGTAGTGCTCGGGGAAACTCGGCGCTCGATTCTCCAGGCCGCTGTCGCCTGGTAGCTAAACGATGTCTTGCATAGACGGTGTTCACCGGCCGCAGGTACTGTCTTTTGAGGGCGTCCAGTGCCCCTTCATAGGTCGGCAGGTCCCGGATAATGGAATAAACTTTTGGGGTGACCCTCGAGAGTAGAATTCTGTACATAACGGCAGGGTCAGTCGCACGAAGCTCCGCCAAGTATGATTGGAAGCAAACAAGCCAGTGTTCAAAAGCAAGAGCTGCTTCAGGGTCTTGAGGGTCCAAATCCAACCTTTCCGGACGTAAAACGGTTTCCATGTTTTAAAATTTCTTCAGTCAATAAAATTGATGCACCATCAAAAACTCACTCTGAGACGTAAGGCGAGATATCGGCTTTTATTGACTGAAGAAAGAACCAGCAGTAAGTGACCATCATATTACATCCTGGAGAATGAGGCAGAGGATCAGACCTCGATCGCCTTTATACAGGGGCCTGTGGGAAGAGCCACAGGACCAGTCAGAAGGGGGCGTGTCCAGACAGGCACAGAGTTCACCACATTAAGTATCTCAACTTTAAGTGTCAATTGTTCATGAACCAATTCCTCAGCATTTTGTGTGTGTTGTACTGGATTTCCAAAATTTGCAAAATCTTCTCCATTTATGACTTTGTAATCTACCTTGTTATGATTTTGCACCTTATTGTTTACCTGCACAGCACTTTCTCTGGTACTGTTATTTATTCTGCAATCTGTTATTGTTTTAGCTTGTTCTACCTTTCCCACTGTTGTAATTAATTGATCTGTATGAGCAGTATGCAGGACAAGTTTTTCACTGTAACTTGGTACACCAGACAATAATAAGCCAATTTGGGGCGAGCTGATGTGATTAATTCTCTTACCACACCACCTTCACACAGTTCTCTTACCAATCCTTTATTACTGCTTTCCCTTTCTTCTCCAAAGTCTTTGAAGTACCATGCTCATCTCTCAGAACTTTGCACTGTACCATACATGTGACAATAATCTAATTCCAATTAATTATTTTTAAAATAACCATATAACAATCACAGCACGGAAACAGGCCATCTCGGCCCTCCTAGTCCATGCCGAACTCTTAATCTCACCTAGTCCCACCTACCCACACTCAGCCCATAACCCTCCACTCCTTTCCTGTCTATATACCTATCCAATTTTACCTTAAATGACACAACTCAACTGGCCTCTACTACTTCTACAGGAAGCTCATTCCACACAGCTATCACTCTCTGAGTAAAGAAATACCCCCTCGTGTTTCCCTTAATCTTCTGCCCCCTAACTCTCAAATCATGTCCTCTCGTTTGAATCTCCCCAACTCTCAATGGAAACAGCCTACTCACGTCAACTCTATCTATCCCTCTCAAAATTTTAAATACCTTGATCAAATCCCCCCTCAACCTTCTACGCTCCAATGAATAGAGACCTAACTTGTTCAACCTTTCTCTGTAACTTAAGTCTGTAACCCAGTAAATCGTCTCTGCACTCTCTCTAATTTATTGATATCTTTCCTATAATTCGGTGACCAGAACTGCACGCAATATTCCAAATTTGGCCTTACCAATGCCTTGTACAATTTTAACATTACATTCCAACTTCTGTACTCAATGCTTTGATTTATAAAGGCCAGCGTTCCAAAAGCCTTCTTCAGCACCCTATCTACATGAGACTTGACCTTCAGGGAACTATGCACTGTTATTCCTAGATCTCTCTGTTCCTCTGCATTCCTCAATGCCCTACCATTTACCCTGTATGTTCTATTTGGATTATTCCTGCCAAAATGTAGAACATCACACTTCTCAGCATTAAACTCCATCTGCCAACGTTCAGCCCATTCTTCTAACCAGCATAAATCTCCCTGCAAGCTTTGAAAACCCACCTCATTATCCACAACACCTCCTACCTTAGTATCATCGGCATACTTACTAATCCAATTTACCACCCCATCATCCAGATCATTTATGTATATTACAAACAACATTGGGCCCAAAACAGATCCCTGAGGCACCCCGCTAGTCACCGGCCTCCATCCCGATAAACAATTATCCACCACTACTCTCTGACATCTCCCATCTAGCCACTGTTGAATCCATTTTATTACTCCAGCATTAATACCTAACAACTGAACCTTCTTAACTAACCTTCCATGTGGAACTTTGTCAAAGGCTTTGCTGAAGTCCATATAGACTACATCCACTGCCTTGTTACCCTCGTTAACATTCCTTGTAACTTCTTCAAAAAATTCAATAAGGTTTGTCAAACATGACCTTCCACGCACAAATCCATGCTGGCTACTCCTAATCAGATCCTGTCTATCCAGATAATTATTAATACTATCTCTAAGAATACTTTCCATTAATTTACCCACCACTGATGTCAAACTGACAGGTCTATAATTGCTAGGCTTACTTCTAGAACCCTTTTTAAACAATGGAACCACATGAGCAATACGCCAATCCTCCGGCACAATCCCCGTTTCTAATGACATCTTAAAGATCTCCGTCAGAGGTCCTGCTATTTCTACCCAAACTTCCCTTAAGGTCCTGGGGAATATCCTGTCAGGACCCGGAGATTTATCCACTTCTAAATTTCTTAAAAGCACCAGTACTTCCACCTCTTTAATTGTCATAGGTTCCATAACTTCCTTACTTGTTTCCCACACCTTACACAATTCAATATCCTTCTCCTTAGTGAATATCGAAGAGAAGAAATCGTTCAAAATCTCTCCCATCTCCCTCGGCTCCACACATAGCTGACCACTCTGATTCTCTAAGGGGCCAATTTTATCCCTCACTATCCTCTTGCTTTTAATATAACTGTAGAAACCTTTCGGATTTACTGTCACCTTATTTGCCAAACCAACCTCGTATCTTCTTTTAGCTTTTCTAATCTCTTTCTTAAGATTCCTTTTACATTCTTTATATTCCTCAAGCAATTCCTTTACTCCATGCTGCCTATATCTATTGTAGACATCCCTCTTTTTCCGAACAAAATTTCTAATATCCCTTGAAAACCATGGTGCTTTCAAACCTTTAACCTTTCCTTTCAACCTAACAGGAACATAAAGAATCTGTACCCTCATAATTTCACCCTTAAATGACCTCCATTTCTCTATAACATCCTTCCCATAAAACAACTTGACCCAATCCACTCTCTCTAAATCCCTTCGCATCTCCTCAAAGTTAGCCTTTCTCCAATCAAAAATCTCAATTCTAGGTCCAGTCCTGTCCTTCTCCATAATTATATTGAAGCTAATGCTATTGTGATCACTGGACCCGAAGTGCTCCCCAACACATACATCTTTCAGCTGACCTATCGCATTCCCTAACAGGAGATCCAACACTGACCCATCTCTAGTCGGTACTTCTATGTATTGTTGCAAAAAACTATCCTGCACACATTTCACAAACTCTAAACCATCCAGCCCTTTTACAGAATGAGCTTCCCAGTCTACGTGTGGAAAATTAAAATCTCCCAAAATCACCACCTTGTGTTTACTACAAATATCTGCTATCTCCTTACACATTTGCTCTTCCAACTCACGCTCCCCATTAGGTGGCCTATAATACACCCCTATCAGTGTTACTACACCTTTCCCATTCCTCAATTCCACCCAAATAGTCTCCCTAGAGCAGCTCTCTAATCTACCCTTCCAAAGCACCGCCATAAGATTTTCTCGGACAAGCAATGCAACACTTCCTCCTCTGGCCCCTCCTACTCTATCACACCTGAAGCAACTAAATCCAGGAATATTTAGTTGCCAATCACACCCTTCCTGCAACCATGTTTCACTAATAGCTACAACATCATAATTCCAGGTATCAATCCACGCTTTAAGCTCATCCACCTTTCTTACAATGCTCCAAGCATTAAAATAGATACATTTAAGATACTCTCCACCTCCTCCTCTCTTTTCATTCCTAACAATGCATTCAAATTTATTATCCTTTTCTTTCTTCTCCCCTACATCTTCGGGCTGAGTGCATCCCTTCTCCATCACCTGCCTTTCCTCCCTCACACACTGTCTCTTTACTTGTTCTACTGGTGAACTAACCTCCTCTCCCATAGTTTCCTCAAATTGATTCCCACCCCCCCCCCCCATCTTACTAGTTTAAAGTCTGCCCTGTAGCCCTAGCAAACCTCTCCACTAGGATATTGGTTGCCCCCAGGATTCAAATGTAACCCGTCCTTCTTGAACAGGTCACGCCTGCCCCAGAAGAGGTCCCAATGATCCAGAAACTTGAATCCCTGCCCCCTGCTCCAATCCCACAGCCACGCATTCATCCTCCACCTAATTCCATTCCTACTCTCACTGTTGCGTGGCACAGGCAGTAATCCCGAGATTACTACCTTTGCGGTCCTTCTTCTTAACTGCCTTCCTAACTCCCTATACTCTCGTTTCAGGACCTCTTCCCCTTTCCTACCTATGTCATTGGTACCTACATGTACCACGGCCTCTGGCTCCTCACCCTCCCACTTCAGGATATCTTGGACGCAATCAGAAACGTCCCGAACCCTGGCACCAGGGAGGCAAATTACCGTCCGGAACTCCTGATCACCTCCACAGAACCGCCTGTCTGAACCCCTGACTATCGCGTCCCCTATTACTATGGTTCTCTTTCTTCTATCCCTACCCTTCTGAGCTACAGGGCCGTCCTCTGTGCCGGAGGCCCGACCACTATCATTTCCACCAGGTAGGTTGTCCCCCCCCCCAACAGTACTCAAACATGAGTACTTATTGTCAAGAGGTACAGCCACTGGGGTACTCTCTAGTACCTGCCTCTTCCCCTTCCTGACCGTGACCCACCTATCTGCCTCCCGTGGCCCCGGAGTGACCACCTGCCTGTAACTCCTCTCTATCACCTCCTCACTCTCCCTGACCAGGCGAAGGTCATCGAGCTGCAGCTCCAGTTCCCTAACTCAGTCCCTCAGGAGCTGCAGTTCGGCGCACCTGGCGCAGATGTGGACGTCCGGGAGGCTCGGAGACTCCAGGACCTCCCACATCCGACACCGAGAACAACAAGCTGCCCTCACACTCATACTTCCCGAATAACTGAAAATAACAAGAACTAAAAGATAAGCCTACTGTGCCCTCTTCTGCCTAAGCCCCCTGAGCCCAAGCCCTACACTCTGCTCCCGGTGCACTCCGCTGCCCGCAAACGAAGCTGCCCGCTTCTTAAGGCTGCGTTCTTTTTATATCTTCCCTCCTTCCCAGGCCCCCTTCACGCGCCTGCGAAGTCCCGCCTCTCAGAACTCCGATCTGAGACGCAATTGGACAATTTGAAAATGGCCGCCGCCGCACTTCCTCTCAAAGCCTCGCTGTCCTCTTCCAAAAGAGAACTACCTCACTCAGTCTCTCCTTTTTATATCTTCCCTCCTTCCCAGGCCTCTTTCGCGCGCCTACGCAGTCCCGCCTCTCGGAACTCCGATCTGAGAAGCAATTGGACAATTTGAAAATGGCCGCCGCCGCACTTCCTCTCAAAGCCTCGCTGTCCTCTTCCAAAATATAGTCAGATTTTCAAAATTCAGCAGCCAACTTGGCACAAGATCTAACAAATGAACAGGAAGAGCCATTCGAAACATCTGTTCCTATGTTTGGAATGCTATTATGTCCGGGTCCCTCGGACTTCCTATCCTGAGCCCAACGTATTGATGCAATTGCAAAGAAGGCATGGCCACGGCGGTATTTCATTAGGAATTTGAGAATTGGTACATCATTAAGTACGTTCACAAATTTCTACAGATGCACCGTCGAGAGAATTCTAACTGGTTGCATCACTGTCTGGTACAGAGGGGCCACTGCACAGGTCAGAAAAAGATTCATGAAGTTGTAAACTCAGCCAGCTCCAGTATGGGCACTGGCCTCCCCAGCATTGATAACATCTTCAAAAGGTGAAGAGAGAAAGGGGGTGATGATGAGGAAGGAAAGGATGCTTGAAGTACAGGAGACCCCAGGGGATGTACCTCTCGTAAACAGGTTCACCCTCTTGGAAGCTGTCGGGACAGAAGATACTGCCAGTCTGAGAGGCGGACAGGTCTGCCAGCCAAAAATTGGTGCAGAAGCAGAGCCGAGGAGTCAGACATCAGGAAGAGCCGTGGTAGTAAGGGACTCCATAGTAAGAGGTACAAAAAGGGGTTTCTGCGGAAACAGGCGAGATTTAATAATGGTGTGTTGCCTCCCTGGTGCGTTGCCTCCCTGGTGCAGGACATCATGGACCGATTGCAGGGAATCCTCAAGGGTGAAGGTGAATAGCCGGAAGTGGTAGTGCATGTCGGCACAAATGACATCGGGAAGAATAGGAAGGACATTCTGCAGCGGGACTTCAGAGAACTCGGAAGAAGGCTGAAAAGCAGAACTTCCAGGGTGGTTATCTCTGGTTTGCTTCCAGTTCCTCGTGCTGGAGAGGGCAGGAACAGGGAGATCATGGATCTGCATGTGTGGCTGAGGAACTGGTGCAGGAAGCAAGGATTTACATTCTTGGACCACTGGGATCTGTTTTGGGGTAGGGATGAATTGTACAAAAGGGACGGGTTGCACCTTAATAGACGGGGGGCCAGCATTCTGGCAGACAGGTTTGCCACTGCAAAATTGGGCCATTGAAAACAGAAATGGGTGAATTTATTATGGGGAACAAGGAAATGGCAGATGAGTTGATCAGGTACTTTGGATCTGTCTTCACTAGGGAAGACACAAACAATCTCTCAGATGTAATAGTGGCCAAAGGAACTAGGGTAAAGGATGAACTGAAGGAAATTTATATTAGGCAAGAAACGGTGTTGGATAGACTGTTGAGTCTGAAGGCTGATAAATCCCCGGGACCTGATGGTCTGCATCCCAGGGTACTTAAAGAGTTGGCTCTAGAAATCATGGACGCATTGGTAATCATTTTCCAATGTTCTACAGATTCAGGAACAGTTCCTGCTGATTGGAGGGTGGCTAATGTTGTCCCACTTTTCAAGAAAGGAGGGAGAGAGAAAACAGGGAATTATAGACCGGTTAGCCTGACATCAGTGGTGGGAAAGATGCTGGAGTCAATTATAAAAGAGGAAATTACAACACATTTGGATAACAGTAGAAGGATCAGTCTGAGTCAGTATGGATTTATGAAGGGAAAATCATGCTTGAAAATCTTCTGGAGTTTTTTGAGGATGTAACTATGAAAATAGTCAAGGGAGAGCCAGTGGATGTAGTGTACCTGGACTTCCAGAAAGCTTTTGATACAGTCCCACATAGGAAATTAGTGGGCAAAATTAGGGCACATGGTATTGGGGGCAGAGTACTGACATGGATTGAAAATTGGCTGGCTGACAGGAAACAAAGAGTAACGATTAATGGGTCCCTTTCGGGATGGCAGTCTGTGACCAGTGGGGTACCGCAAAGTTCGGTGCTGGGACCGCAGCTGTTTACAATATACATTAATGATTTAGATGAAGGGATTAAAAGTAACATTAGCAAATTTGCTGATGACACAAAGCTGGGTGGCAGTGTGAAATGTCAGGAAGATGTTATGAGAATGCAGGGTGACTTGGACGGGTTGGGTGAGTGGGCAAATGTATGGCAGATACAGTTCAATGTGGATAAATGTGAGGTTATCCACTTTGGTGGCAAGAACAGGAAGGCAGATTACTATCTAAATGGAGTCAAGTTAGGAAAAGGGGAAGTACAATGAGATCTAGGTGTTCTTATACATCAGTCAATGAAAGCAAGCATGCAGGTACAGCAGGCAGTGAAGAAAGCTAATGACATGCTGGCCTTTATAACAAGAGGAATGAGTATAGGAGTAAAAAGGTCCTTCTGCAGCTGTACAGGGCCCTGGTGATATCCCACCTGGAGTATTGTGTGCAGTTTTGGTCTCCAAATTTGAGAAAGGACATTCTTGCTATTGAGGGAGTGCAGCATAGGTTCACAAGGTTAATTCCCGGAATGGCGGGACTGTCATATGTTGAAAGATTGGAGTGACTGGGCTTGTATATACTAGAATTTAGAAGGATGAGAGGGGATCTGATTGAGACATAAGATTATTAAGGGATCAGACACAGTGGAGGCAGGAAGCATGTTCCCGCTGATGAGTGAGTCAGAACTAGAGGCCACAGTTTAAGAATAAGAGGTAGGCCATTTAGAACAGAGATGCTGAATAACTTTTTCACGCGGAAAGTGGTGGATATGTGGAATGCTCTGCCCCAAAAGGCAGTGGAGGCCAAGTCTCTGGATGTATTCAAGAGGGAGTTAGATAGAGCTCTTACAGATAGTGGGGTCAAGGGATATGGGGAGAGGGCAGGAACGGGGTACTGATTAGGTGTGATCAGCCATGATCACAGTGAATGGCGGTGCTGGCTAGAAGGGCCGAATGGCCCACTCCTGCACCTACTGTTTATTGTCTATTGTGATGCCTCAAAAAGGGATATATATATGTATATACACATACACATATACATATATACAGATATATACATATCCCTCATCCAGGATATGTCCTCTTGCCTTCTTCTCATTGCTATCAGGAACAGCTTCTTCCCCACCACCATCAGAGTTTTGAATGATCAATGAACCCATCTCATCGATCTCAATTTTTTGACCTACTAATTTAATTTCATATATATATATACACACACACACTCACACAGTGGGTGTAGATAGATAGATATAGATGTACTTCTTATAGTAATTTATGGTTTCTTTTTATTGTGTTTTGCAAAGTAAGGTCGCGCAAAACAACAAACTTCCCGACACCGCTAGTGAGATTCAACCTGATTCTGATTCCCCGGGCAAACCCGAACCCGGGCCGGGCTACTCACCAAGGCCACAGTGCACGGAGCTGGGCCCTTCACCTCCCTGCAGCGAGGGCCGCACCGGTAACGAGTGACCGCCGTCTCTTCTCTCTCAGGCAACATGTTGGGAAAACTCGGGGTGTTTTAAAGAAAAGACTCTGTGCAGCCGCGGCCACAAACTTCCCTCTACTCGGTCACCCCGGCAACCAGCAACATCGGCCGCCGCAACCGGAAACAAGCCCGTTTCCAGGGAAATGCGTCTTCACCATGGCAACAGCGCAGCTTTCAAATCAGCGAACCGTTTCCTACATTAACTGCATTAGATGTTCGTGTTATCAAAGAATTTACTTTGTAATTTAAAAATACATGTTTTAGTCTGTCATCGCTCAAACGGTTTCTATGGTGACGCGAAACTAATGAACGAGGTTTCACGGGATCTCGCGAGACTTCTTCCGGATCGGCGCGAATTTCAGAGAAGAGCCGTTTGTAACGTTTTCTCTGAGAGATTGTTAGTGATTTGTAATTGCTTCTGCTACAAGCTGTGAAAACCATACGGTGCCCGGACGGAGGGTATCTCCTGGAACCGATCGGCTTCCCTCCCCGTCAGAATCAGGTTTAATATCACTGGCCTATGCCATGAAATCTGTTTGTTTTGCGGCAGCAGTGCGGTGCAATGTGTGTTACTGATAGATAAATAATGTAAAAGAGGAATATCGAGTTCAGGAGTTTATATAAGTAGTGCAGAGAGAGAGGAAACAATTCATGTGTTCATTGTCCATTCAGAAGTCTGATGGTGGAGGGGGAGAAGCTGTTCCTGAAACGATGTGAGTGTGCGTTTTCAGGCTCCCGTACCTCCTCCTTGATGGTAGCCATGAGAAAAGGGCATGTCCTGGGCGATATCCATGTCCTGTCCTTATTAATGAATATCGCCTTCTGAAGATGTCCTCGACTGGGGGTGGGGGGCGTTGCATGCTTAGTGGAGTCGGTTGAGTGTGCAGCTTCTCTTTCCTATGCATTGGAGCCTCCCTACAAGTCAGTGATGCAACCAGTCAGAATGCTTACTAACATGCATCTCTGGAAATCTGCTGGAGTGCTTGGCGACTCCTGGGGAAATCCAGCACCAGGTGTGCCATCTTCATGATTGCAGCAATGGGTCGGGCCCAGGTTAGATATATTGAGATGTTGACACCCAGGAACTTGAAACCGCTCACTGCTGATCCATCAATGAATCAGAATCTGGTTTATTATCACCGGCGTGTGTAGTGAAATTTGTTACCTTAGCAGCAGCAGTTCAATGCAATACATAATATAGAGAAAAACAATAAAATAATAATAAATAAGTTACAGTATATGCATATCGAATAGATTAAAACTGTGCAAAAAAAAACCCCAAGTAATATATATTTAAAATGTGAGGTAGTGTTCACGGGTTCAATGTCCGTTTAGGAATCGGATGGCAGAGGGGAAAAAGCTGTTCCTGAATTCCTGAGTTTGTGCCTTCAGACTCCTGTACCTCCTACCTGATGGTGACAGTGAGAAAATGGCATGCCCTGGGTGCTGGGGGTCCTTAATAATGGACGCTGCCTTTCTGAGACACTGCTCCCTAAAGATGTCCAGGGTACTTTGTAGGCCAGTACCCCAGAGGTGAAGCTGACTAAATTTACAACCCACTACAGCTTCTTTTGGTCATGTGCAGTAGCCCCTCCATACCAGACAGTGATGCAGCCTGTCAGAATGCTCTCCACAGTACATCTATAGAAGTTTTTGAGTGTTTTTGTTGTCATACCAAATCCCTTCAAACTCCTAATAAACTATAGTCCCCGTCTTGCCTTCTTTATAACTGCATCAATAAGTTGGGACCAGGTTAGATCCTCAGAGATCTTGACACCCAGGTCTGTTCCTGAGGTTCA
Organism: Hypanus sabinus; assembly: GCF_030144855.1. Taxonomy (NCBI): domain Eukaryota; kingdom Metazoa; phylum Chordata; class Chondrichthyes; order Myliobatiformes; family Dasyatidae; genus Hypanus; species Hypanus sabinus. The sequence continues at coordinate 102,712,423 of NC_082719.1, read as the reverse complement.
CAATCAGTTCCTTGGTGTTGTTGATGATGAGTGCGAGTTTGTTGTTGCAACACACCCTCAGTGAAAAAGAGGGCATGTGCTAGATAGTAATTTGGTTTATTATTGTCACATGCACTGAAGTGTCAATGCATTACACAGTACATTGAGGTAGTTAAGAGAAGACGAGAACAGAATGTGCAATAAAGTTACAGGGGAAGTGCAGTGCAGGTGGACAATAAGGGGCAAGATCACAACAAGGTGGATCCATTCAATAGTCGTAACAGTGGGATAGAAACTGCCCTTGAGCCTGGTGGCACGTACTTCCAAGCTTTTTAGGAGGTAGTGCCTCAAGAAGACAGTGTGTCATTAAGAGCCTTCACCATCTAGTACATATCCTCTTCTCATTACGCCATCACAGAAAAGCTACAGGAGTATGAAGTTCCTTCCTCTCTGCCATTAGATTTATAAAATATTTCTTTTAAAGAAGTTCAAGGCTTGTTATAAAGGCTGTTCAATGTACTGATATATGCAGTGGATTTCAGTTAATTGGGCAGTCAGTTAATCAGGGCAGCTGCTTATTTGGGACAACTCTTAAAGAGCAAAAACTTATTGAGTACATAACCAGGATTCCCTTTGTTTATTTGGGACACTGTGCTGCTTAATTGGGACAGGAGAATTTTGACAAACAGTTTTCTAACATGCGTCAGTCATGTGCAGTTCTGTGGCCATTAGGCGTTACACCGTACTTAGAACAGTTTTTAAATAGTGTCTGTTGTGTTCAAAAAGCAGTGATTTTTGTCACTGATAGTTGGTAAGAAATGAGCAGCAAGACAATTCAGAACTGTTTTGGTAACTGCAGTTTCAAGCATCATTTGTGGAGATGCCAGAAATGGCCAGAAGTGAAAATGAAACAATTTCATGACTTCAAGTTAGGAACTACAAAGAATTTGAAAGTATTGACAATTATCTTGAATGTTACTATGAAATTGCAGATTTGTGGGATACAGTTGTCGAAAGCATTGTATGAAGGCAGTGGGTGTCTGCACTAATTTTGTTCATTTGCGGTCAGTCAAAAGAATGCAGCAGCATGCACTGGATTAATTCGTCCGTTGATCACTATTAGGAACTAATGCACAGTTTTATAGTACTACAGTAGTTTTGATAGTGCTCTAATTTGTACATATACACAATTTGTTACTCAGTTAAATATTAGTTTGTATTTTTAACACGTTTTTGACTTTCCATGAAATGTCGGCTATTTGGGCCAAAGTGTATTGGTCCTGATGTGTCCCAGTTAACTGGAATCCACTGTACTATTTGTGTGTGTGTAACAGCGCAACACTTACAGCTTTTGGTGTTACAAGCATTTAATTCTGGCACCATCTGTAAGGAGTTTGTATTTTCTCTCTGTGACAGTGTGGATTTCCTCCGGGTGCTCTCGTTTGTGTTCACTATCCAAAGCTGTACCGATTGGTACATTGCTCATTATAAATTGTCCCGTGATTAGGCTAAGATTAAATGGGTGGATTGCTGTGCAGGGCAGCTCAGTGAGCAGGATGGATCTGGTCCACACACTGTCTCTAAATAAAATATTGTCACATTATTTTAGATTTAAACTGACTTTCTGAAGATGGCGTCTTTGGAAGATGTATCCCTTCAGCTGAATGATAAGATAGCTTCCATCAAAAGATTGTTTCATCTGAAGAGCATGGGTAAGCTGAATGAATTGACTTGGTACTTTACAGCTCTTTTTCATTTGTGACATTTACTGGTCAATAAACTTTAAAAACATTAAACTTATGCATTGCTTTGGAGAAAGATTTGGTTTTGTGAATCAATAAAATGCGTATACATTTGGTTACAATTTCAATAAAAACATAGTAGAAATAAAAGATTACCTTGTCAGAAATGCTGTCAGTAATCAGCATCGAGATCAGGGGTTCCCAACCTTTTTTTATGCCATGGACCAGTACCATTAAGCAAGAGGGCCTTGGACCCTAGGTTGGGAACCCCTGGGAAACAAGATCATATATTTTTGTAGCTGTACTTATTGTATTGACTGAATGCATTTTAACTCTCCTGAATGAGACTTGTGGTTTCAATGTATGTTCTGTGTTTATTTTTATATGAGCCACCATTCTGTATTCATTTTGTTTTTGGCTCATTATGTCCTCTCTCTATCTTTATCCTTGTAAGTAAAGTTTATTTTGTTGACCCTTGTTTACAGACCAGACTCTTTGGCCCAATATGTTGTGCTGACCTTTTAACCTACTTGACCAAGATCAATATAACCCTTTTCTCTCCAGTTTATTATAATAATGCCATCAGCATAACGAAAATTACAGCACTCCAGAACAGGGTTGACAGTTATCTTCTCAGCCAGCAAAAGTAGAAAGTGGAACTGGAGACAATGTGATCAGTCTTGTTTTTAATTCTGAGAATCAAGTACATTCAAGATGGTCTCTTTTGGACTGTCCATAGAAATAGAACATAGAACAGTACAGGCCTTTTGGCCCCTGATGTTGTGTTGACCAGCTAATCTACTCTAAGATCAATCTAACTCTTTCCTCCCACACAGCCCTCCATTCTTCTTTCATCCATGTGCCGAATAGCCTCTTAAATCTCCCTAATATATTCCACTCTATCAGAACTGATGGCAGCATGTTCCATGCACTTGCAGCTCTACATTTAAAAAACACAACTACCTCTTACATCTCCCCCCCCCCCCCCCACCAAACTTTCCTCCGATCACCTTAAAATTATGCCCCCGTGTATTAGCCATTTCTGCCCTGGGGAAAAGTCTCTGACTATCCACTCAATCTGTGTTCTTATCAATGTACACCTCTATAAGGTCACCTTTCATCCTCCTTGGCTCCAAAGAGAAATGCCCTAGCTCACTCAGCCTATCCATTTGTAATGAGAAATGTTTCTTTAACTCCTAAAACACATGCTAAAATATACATGTAAACACTTTTACAAACAGTCCTTCCAAGTAAGGCAACACCTCATCAACAAGTCTGTCGGGGTCATCTGTTGCATCCAGTGCTCCCCATGTGGTGTCCTCTACATTGGTGAGACCCGACACAAGTTGGAACCACTTTGTTGAGCACCTCTGCTTCATTCACAAAAAGCAGGATTTCCCATCCCCATTCCCATTGAAACTTGTCAGTCCATGGCCTCCTCTTTTGCCACGATGTGGCCACACGTGGTAGTGGGGCATCACCTCATATTAGTCCAGATATCCTCCAACCTGATAGCATGAATATTGATTTCTTCTGGTAATTACTTCCTCTCCCTCCTCGCTTCTTCCATTTTCCACTCTGGCCTCTTACCTCTTTTCCTCACCTGCCTATCATCCCCCCAATGGTTCACCTCCTTCCCTTTCTCCTATGGTCCACTCTCTTCTTCAATCACTTTCCTTCTTCAGCTCTACCTTTTCCACCCACCTGGCTTTACCTATCACCTTCTTGCTCCTAATCCTCCCCCTCCCACCTTTTTATTCTGGCAACTCCCCCCCCCCTTCCTTTTCAGTCCCGAAGAAGTGCCTTAGCCCGAAACATCGACTATCTATTCAATTCCATAAATGTTGCTTAACCAGCAAAGTTTCTCCAGCATTTCGTGTGTGTTGCTCTGGATTTCCAGCACTTGCAGAATCTTGTTTTTGCAAATATTTTTGTCAGGAAATGACCCTTCCTTTACAACAATTCTTCAGAAAATTGGACTGGAGTTGGCTAACATTCAAAATAATTTGGATACATTGCAAGCACGGATACAGCAACAGCAAACTGAAATGAAATCCCTGAAGGTAAGGCTTTTGTATTATATTTGCCAAAGCAATAAGTATCTATCATCAATTAAAACTATATATTATCTTTGTCAATAAATTGCATATCAATTTTTCAGAGCATTTTAAACACCAGAATTCAGATGTTCAAAATCAAATTTACTATCATTGGCATATGTTGTGAAATTTGTTGTTTTAGAAATGTAGAAAACCTACAGTACAATACAGGCCTTGCAGCCCACAAAGTTGTGCTGAGCATGTCTTTACCTTAGAAATTACTAGGCTTACCTATAGCCCTCTATTTTTCTAAGCTCCATATGCCCATCCAAAAGTCTCTTAAAAGACCCTATCGTATCCACCTCCACCGCTGTTGCCTGCAGTCCATTCCACACACTCAGTACTCTCTGAGTAAAACAACTTACCCCTGACATCTCCTCTGTACCTACTCCCCAGCACCTTAAACCTGTGTCCTCTTGTGGCAACCATTGCAGCCCTGGGAAAAAGCCTCTGACCATCCACACAATCAATGCCTCTCATCATCTTATACACCTATATCAGGTCACCTCTCATCCTCCGTCGCTCCAAGGAGAAAAGGCCAAGTCCACTCAACCTATTCTCATAAGGCATGCTCCCCAATCCAGGCAACATCCTTGTAAATCTCCTCTGCACCCTTTCTAAGGTTTCTACATCCATCTGGTGAGGCAACCAGAACTGAGCACAGTACTCCAAGTGGAGTCTGACCAGGGTCCTATATAGCTGTAACATTACCTCTGGGCTCCTAAATTCAATTCCACGATTGATGAAGGCCAATACACCGTATGCTTTCTTAACCACAGAGTCAACCTGCGCAGCTGCTTTGAGCGTCCTATGGACTCGAACCCCAAGATCCCTCTGATCCTCCACACTGCCAAGAGTCTTAACCATTAATACTATATTCTGCCATTGTATTTGACCTACCAAAATGAAACACCTCACACTTATCTGGGTTGAACTCCATCTGCCACTTCTCAGCCCAGTTTTACATCCTGTCAATGTCCTGCTGTAACCTCTGACAGCCCTCCACACTATCCACAACACCTCCAGTCTTTGTATCATCAGCAAACTTACTAACCCATCCCTCCACTTCCTCATCCAGGTCATTTATAAAAACCACGAAGAGTAAGGGTCCCAGAACAGATCCCTGAGGCACACCACTGGTCACCGACCTCCATGCAGAATACAACCCGTCTACAACCACTCTTTGCCTTCTGTGGGCAAGCCAGTTCTGGATCCACAAAACAATGTCCCCTTGGATCCCATGCCTCCTTACTTTCTCAATAAGCCCTGCATAGGGTACCTTATCAAATGCCTTGCTAAAATCCATATACACTACATCTACAACTTCATCATCAGCAGCAATACATAATAAAAACTATAAATTACAATGGGAAATAAAAATAAAATAAATGAAATAAGTATTGTAAAAAGAGTGAAAAAATATTGAAGTAATGTACATGGGTTAATTGTCTAATCAGAATTCTGATGGTGATGGAGAAGAAGCTATTCCTAAAATGTTGAGTGTTTGTCTTCAGCATCCTGTACCACCTCCTTGATGGTAACAATGAGAAGAGGACATGTCCTGGGTGATAAGGGTTCTTAATTATCGATGCTGACTTTTTGAGGCATTGTCTTATGAAAGTATTCTCAACGCTGACAAGACTCGTGACCATGATGGAGCTGGCTGAGTTTTGCAACTTTCTGCAGCTGTTTTGGATCCTGTGCAGTGGCCCCTCCATACCAGACAGTGATGCAACCCGTAGAATGCTGGTACATTTGTAGAAATATGCAAGAGTTCCACCTAGTCTCCTCAAACTCCAGATGAAATATTGCCACTGTCATGCCTTCTTCGTAATTGCATCAACATGCTGGACCCAGGTCAGATCTTCGAGAGATGTTGACAACCCAGGAACTTGAAACTGCTCACTCTTTCCATTGCAGATGTCTCAATGAGGACTGGTGTGTGTTCACTTGGCTTCCCCTTCCTGAAGTCCACAAATGATTCCTTGATCTTACTGACGTTGAGTGCAAGGTTGTTGTTATGACACCACTACACCAGCTGATCTATCTCGCTCCTCTATGCCTCCTCATCACCATCTGAAATTCTGCCCACAGTAGTTGTGTCATCGGCAAGTTTATAGCTGGTGTTTCAGCTGTGCTGAGTCGCTCAGTCATGAACGTGGAGAGTAAAGTAGTCCCTGAGGTGTGATTGTCAGCGAGGAGATAATGATATTTCCAATCCACACAGACTGGTCTCCCAGTGAGGAAGTTGAAGATCGAGTTGCAAGTTGCAGATTGATCACTGTTTAATTAAATAGAAACATGTATTAAGGAGATGTTCCTTAAGGTTGTCATAGCTGGAGGAGGTAGAGCAGATAAGCTTGCATGACCTATGAAATGCTCTCAATGGTGTACATCTCAAATAGTTTCTGACAACCAAGTCCAACACCTGGCCTTCACTGGTGGAATTGTTTCTACTGACAGGTTACTGGCACCTTAAAATTAGTTGTCTTGAGCAGATGGGGCTCATTAGCCTTGGTTGGTAGCAGGAAAACTCTGATCTCAAACCTACATTGCTTTGGGGAAGATATGAGTAAATCCCTAAGGTACTCCTGCAACACCATTGGTGCCAGAATGTATCGGTCTCGATCATTCCTTTGCATTCATCAGGTGCATGGAGAGGGGGAGCCTGTTGCTTGGGCAACAGCTTGCTCTCCAATTAAGACTTTTCTGTAGTACTGAAAGATGGACATCTCCTAGATTTTGAACAAATACTTTCTTCTCACTGTCGTGTGAGTCTTGGTAGAAATTTAGGAGGTAGTCTATCCACTTGCTGCTGTCCTTTTCCCAGGTGGTAGAGCATGCATTTATAACAATAGCACAGGATGTTGTGCTGACCTTTTAACCTAGGCAATTAATCCTTCAATCTAACCTTTCTCTCCCATAGAACCCTCCATATTTCTATCATCTATGTACCTATCTAAGAGTTTCTTAAATGCCCCTAATTTATCTGCCTCTATACCACACTCTCACCACTGTGTATAAACAAAAGAAAACTTGATCCATGAGCACTACTTCATCAATCCTTGTTTTACACTTTTATAATTTATAGTAATTGTATGTCTTTGCACGACCACTGAACTAAGTGTGTAAATGTAGGAGAGGACTATGTTGAAAAATAAATGTGCTAGGTTTTCTAAAATTGACTCCTTCTACCTTAGACCACAAACTTATTCATCACCCTTCATATGTCCCAAACAGGAGAAAATCTGCAGATGCTGGAAATCTAAGCAACACACACAAAATGCTGGAGGAACTCAGCAGGTCAGGCAGCATCTATGGAAAAGAGTACAGTTGACGTTTTGGGCTGAAACCCAGTCCCGAAATGTCGACTGTACTCTTCCGTAGATGCTGCCTGGCCTGCTGAGCTCCTCCAGCATTTTATATGTGTTGCTTCAATATCCATATCCTCCATTTCTTCCTCATGTGTCTCTAAACATCTCTTAAAAATCCCTAATGTATTTGCCTCTACCAGCACCTCATGCAGTGCATTCCAGGCACCCACCACTCTGTGTAAAAGGAGAAAAAAACTTACCCCTCTCATCTCCTTTGAAATGACCCTTTCTCACCTTAATTGCATGCTTTCTAGTATTAGATATTTCAACCCTTGGGAAAAGATACTGTCTAACTACTATATTTATGCCTCATAATCTTGTAAATCTCCATCAGAGCTTTCCTCAGCCTCCACTGCTCTAGTGAAAACTACCCAAGATTGTCCAGCCTCTCTTTAATCATTGCAATTCTGTCATTCCTTTTTTATAGTTAGATTTGACTTCCAATAATTTTTTTCTGTAGGATCTGAAGAACTCAGTTCAGAAGAATTCAGAAGTAGCTCATCATTTACTGGAAAATATTCCAGCTCATCTTCCCAGGAAAACTGCACAGAGTAGGTAAGTCAAAATGATATGTCCAAATGGGTTAAAACATAAACTACATTGTAATAGTGATTTTTGTTCTACATTTAGTAGAAGTAATACAAAATTCACAGTTTGCATTGTAAGTTGTGATTTTAAGAGGGATCTTGGGGTCCAGGTTCATAGCCCCCTCACAGTGGCTACACAGGTGTTGCATCTTGGTAGGTCAAATGTAGAGGGACCCTTAACAGATGATGAGCAGGGGGATCTTGAGATCCAAGTGGCTACATGGGTTAGTAGGGTGGTTAAGGCATAAGGTACTCTTGCCTTTATTGAGGCATCAAATTCAAAAGTCAGGAAGTTATGTTGTAGCTTTATAAAACTCTAGTTAGGCTGCATCTGGAGTAGCATATAAGGTTCTGGTTGCCCCATTATAGAATGGATGTTGAAGAGGTTTACCAGGATGTTGCCTGGATCAGAGGGCCTGTGCTATAATGAGAAGTTGGACAAACTTGGGTTTCTCTGGAGCAACAGAGGCTGAGAGGCAATCTGAGAGAGGTTTATATGATTATCAGAGGCATAAATAGGATAGACAGACAGAATCTTTTTCCTCGAGTTGAAATGTCTAATACCAGAGGACATGCATTTTAGATAAGTGGGGGTAATTTCGGTCCAGATGGCATAAGCGAATAATGATACCTCTGGCGACATCTTTCAGTCTATTGGACTGTACATAATATTGGTTTCCTTCAGTTTTTCAGTGCTTTCTTTCTTGTGGTTGATTGGCTGGTGGATGATCTGTTAATTTTTTTGCATGTAGGGTGGGGTGGGGCTGGGAGTTTTGTGCAACTGTTGCTGTTAGTTTCTATGAGTGAGGTTGGTCGGAGATTGTTATGTGTAGGGGGCTATTGTTGTGTCTGTTTTTTCTGCAGGCAAGTGGGGGATTTTGGGGTCTGTGAGTTTTGTTTTTTTTCCTGTCCGGGGGGTAGGGTAAGTTAATATCTTTCATCAACATCCTTGGTCTTTCTGTATTTATTGGCCATCTGGCATGGACAAATATCAGAGGTGTATGTATTACACCTGCATACTTTGACAATAAAATGATCATTTGAACCTTTGATTTCAAAGGAGACATGAGCGGCAGTTTTTTTATACGGTGGTGGGTGCCTGGAATGTGCTGCTTGGAGTGACAGAAAATGGAAGGATATGGACATTGATTAGGCAGAAGAGATGGTCTTCTGATGGGGGTGAGAGGGAAATCAGCCATGATGGAATGGTGGAGCAGACTCAATAGACCGAGTGGCCTAATTCTTCTCCCCTGTCTTATGGTCTTCATTCTCCATCCTTTTGGAAGGAATTGCATGAAAACACTGGATGGTTAAAAACTGTAACCCAAACTAGTATACACTGAGTGTATATTTGTGATATTCTACTGCTCTAGCTCATCCTATTCAAGTTTTGACATGTGCATTCAGTGATGCTCTTCTGCACACCACTATTGTAGTGTGTGGTTATTTGAGTTACTGTTGCCTCCCTGTCAGCTTGAACCAGTTTGACCATCCTCCTCTAACCTCTCTCATTAACAAGGTATTTCCTCCCTCAGAACTGCCGCTCACTGTTTCTCACGCCATTCTTTGTAAAGCTTTAGAGACTTGTGCATGAAAACCCCAGGAGATCACTTTCTGAGAACCTCAAACCACCCCTTCTGGCACCAACAACCATTCCAAGGTCAAGGTCACTTAGATCACATTTTTTTCCCCATTCTGATGTTTAGTCTGAACAACAACTGAACCTCTTGACCACGTCTGCAAGGCAAGCTTCTATGTATTGAGTTGCCACTTGTCGCTTGATTGTCTGATTAGATATTTGCATTAGCGAGCAGGTGTACCTAATAAAGTGGCCACTGAGTGTATGTTCTTTACCAATAGTGATGTTATCTCTTGAGGTTTAAAATGCTTCCCTTGTCACCCTGACTTACTGGCCTGTAACTATCTCACAGTATAGAATTCCCTTGCTTTTTAAATCATATTGAATCCTAGACAACATTTATTCCTCACTCAGTATCACTAAAACAGATTACATAGTTGATGTCGTTACCCTTACTGTGCAGAAATAAACCTAGAATACTGACTAAGTGATAAACATAGGAGTTTGCAGATGCTGGACATTCAGAAGAACAGACACAGAATGTTGGAGGTCAGGCAGAAAAATAAAGAGTGAACATTTTGGGCCAAGGTCCTTCATCAGGATTGCAAAGGAAGGGGAAAGAAGCTGGAATAAGAACATGGGGTGAGGGGAAGGAGTACAAGCTGGAAGGTAATGGGTGAGTTGAAGAGGAAGGTAAGCGGGTTGGAGAGGGGGTTGTAGTAAGAAGCTGGGAGGTGATTGATAGGTGGAAAAGGACTGATAAAGAAAGAATCTGGTAGGAGAGGAGAGTGGACCATGGGAAAAAGGAAAGGAGGAGGAGCATCGGAGTTGCCCTAGAATGGGCATCACAAGCCCCTTCACCAGAGGTGCTACCACTTATTGGCACACCATATACCAAAGTTTAGGTGATCTTTAAACTATTATATTTTCACAAAAACTCAGTAATTAATTGGTTATCTAATATTAACTTCAGGAAAGGAAATCTGTTATCCTTGGTTGTGACTCTAAGCTTTTGCCTCAGAATTGGCCCAGCAAATGACCAAGATAATAATGTAGGATCGACAATAAATGCTGGACTTTTTAAGGGGGAAAATTGCATGAAATAAATATTCCATTAAAACAATAGGTTCTCAGATCTGACTAAATGAGACAGAAAGATGCAAACTCCAATGATCTACTTGCTGTTCAACCACAAAACGGTGTTTATTAGGACAGAACAGGGCAAGCATTAAAATACTTAACTAATTGTGCATGGGCCCCACCCATTGCAGCAGTCCTCCCATTCTGCTCAAGCCTATTGATGAGCCCTCGAAGAATCACCCCAAGCTCTACTTTGGACTCTTTCCACCATATGAAATGCTGCTGTAAGTGGACTAATACACACCATCTGAAACCACCGAATTAGAACTAATCATCACTTGTTGCCACTCTTCATGAGTCCCTCCCCTGCATTCACCACGTTCCCACGGCTGTTCCCACCGTATTGCATCTCATGGTGTATTTCCCCATAGCAGTAATCAAAGCTCCTGCAGTCAGTTCTGCTACATTCAAGGCTACAGTGGTGGTGAGAGATTTGACATGCATAAAGATTAACCCTTTATAATATAATAATTTTAACTGGAAACATTTAATGGTACAAAAGATCCCTAAAGGAAAATGTTAGAAGAAAAAGTGGTTAGTTTTTAAATGTGTAGTTTTTTTGGGAGAAGCTAACAATCATTTGGTAGATACCCATCTCCTTGCAGTTATAATCTGAACACTGGACTCCGTTTTCGACCAAGTTGCTTCCTGTATGCTCTAATCAAGAGTAGCAGAGATTGGATAATTTGTGCCCCATCTTTACTGAATGTTTCAAACAGAAATACTTATATTGAAAACTAAGAAATTAGATATTCAGCTTGTTATAGTTCCCGCTGTCACAGGAGAGCAACCTCCATCTTCAAAGATGGCCACAAATCGGGTCATGCTCTCTTCTCACTGTTGCCATCAGGAAGAAAGTACAGGAACCTCGGGTTCCATGTCACCAGGTTCAGGTACAATTATTACCCTGCCACCATCAGGCTTCTAAACCATCATGGGTAACTTCGCTCACCTCAACACTGAACTGATTCCACAACCTATGGCCTCACTTCCAAGGACTTTCATCTCATGTTCTCAATACTTTTTGCTTACCTAGTTATTTAATTTTATATTAGTACAGTTTGCAGTCTTTTGCGCATTAGTTGTTTGTCCATCTTGAATGTGGTTTATCATTGATTCTATTGTGTTTCTTTGTATTGACTGTGAATGCCCACAAGAAAATGAATCTCGAGGTTGCATATGATGACATATATGTACAGTACTTTGTTAATAAATTTACTTTGAACTTTGAAATGTCATTCTGTAAACAGTTTCTTGGTAAATGAAGGGAAACTAATAATGTAAACATTTATCTGAATAGTTAAATATTTCATTGCTATGTGATGTTTATCAAATTTAAACACTTAAAAATATGAACCCTAAATCCATGAACATTGGTCTTTTATATGATTTCTGTTTAGTAATGGATATATAATTTGTGTATTTCCAGTTCAGCAGATCCAAAAGATGAAAAAGTTGGAGGGAATCCTGTTCAACCTGAGCCTGCAAAGAAATCTGTCAAGTCTAAATATTCTGTTCGTGAAATAGAGTACCTCTTGATGGAGGAATTTAACCATGTTCCTGGGTGAGTTTCTGAATGTTTCTGGTCTTCAACAGATTTTCAGTAGGATTTCTTGAGAACCCAGAGAATTACACAAAATGTACAGCATGGTAGTCTTTGCACACCTGGTGACTTCAAGGTAGTTTCTGTTTGCTTTTCATGTATACATTTGGTAACTTTTTGTGGTGATGTCAGTGGAGGCCTACACCCTTTCACTGGAGATGTGATGGGGAATTCATTTACGGCAGCTGCAGGAATTCAAATTCAAGCCATTAAATTTGAGTGCTGGTTGACCACAAAACAACCATAATTTAAAACTTATGTGTATCCCATTTCAGAGTATGAAATCTCCCATCCTTACTCAGTTTGGTCTAGGCGTGAATTTCATTTTATTTAGAGATACAGCACGGTAACAGGTTCTTCCAGCCCAATGAGTACACGCTGCCAAAATCAGACCCTCTAATGGGGTTGGCATCTTAACTACCCTCTGAAGAGGTCTGGCGTACCATCCAATTCAGGTTCCAATTAGGGAAAGCCGGTGGGCTGAAACAGGTTTCAATCATTCAGACTTGGAAATGCCAGAAACGGCTGGGAGTGAAAGTGATACAATTTTACAATTCAACAAGTTAGGCATAACAAAGAATTTGAAGGTATCAGTAGTTATCTTAAGTGTTATAATGAAAATGAAGATTTGGAGGGTGCAATCATTGAAAGCATTGTATGAAGGCAGTCCGTTATCTGCATGAGGTATCCACGCTGATTCTGTTAGTTTACAGTCATTCAAAAGAATGTGCACACTGGATAAATATTAGAAACTAATAAACAGTTTTATAGTACTGTAGTAGTACTGATAGTGTTCTAATTTGTTCCGTATTTCATTTAAATACGTAATTTGTTACTCAGTTAAATGGTAGTTTGTTGTTTTATACCTTTTTTAACTATTTCTGTGAAACTTTGGATATTTGGAGCAGCTACTTAATTGAGCCAAAATATACTGGTCCTGATGTATCCCGATTAACCAGAATACACTGTATTTCTTCTCTGAGGGCAGCAAATCTCTGGAATCCTCTGCCTCCAAGGCTGACGGAGGCCAGACTATTAGAATAATTTAAGTTGGAGGTTGATAAATATTTGTCAGATATTTGGGCTGTACTCTACCTTGTGTAAGTGAATAAGGAAGGGTGAGAATGGAAGCTATCTGGGGGAGCCCTTTGGGAGCACTCAAGGCAGAAAAAGATGGATGGTCTTGGGATTAAGGCCTTAAATTGGGGAAGAGCTGATTTCAGTGGGACCTGGAGAAAGTTGATTGGGAGCAGATGTAGAGGAGCAAATGGTGTCTTTCCAAACGCCAATTCTGTACCCAGTTGGCTGTATCCCATGTGATCAAACCTGTCAGACCACCCTACCACATGCAACCTCTGTCTAAAATATTAATGTTCCTAGTTTAAATCATTAAAAGACTGTAGAGTAAGATTTTGTTTAACCAACCAGTAACTATAGCCACCATTTACCCTGTCTACACTGCACCAGAATATATGGAACCTGGACTGAATTCTACAGCCACTTGAGGATCCACCAATAGACAACCCCTGAGGAGAACATCATACTTGACTACTACTAACTGACTGACACCTTTGCTGGAAATGGCATTAAACAATCTTGAATCTTTTAAAATCCATTTTTTATTATTTGAATTAGGTATTAAGTATTAAATTGATTTTTTAAAAATATTTTTGTATTTAGGTACATGAAAGGCCGTATGACTTATGATCAAATTAATGTTGTCATCGATGAGCTTAACACCGCTGTGAGAGCGAAGTACAAGATCTTAAACCAGCCACTGAAATCCATGTCAAACATCACTCGTAACCAGTACAATACTTTCAAAGAACAGGAAACCAAGGAAACCAAAGGTACAAAAAATTGTAAAGTATGAAGCATTTGATTACATGAAAGTGTATGTTAAAAAGATTAAATCTTAATTACATAATTCCCACATAATCTAGAATCTTCTGAAATCTAATCAGAAACTTGAGCAGACATACTAATGTACCAATTTAATTTATATGACGTTATTCCTGATGTAATAACTTACTATCTACTGAGTTTATTCAGATTAGTGTAATTCCTTTACATTATCTTAATAATTTCATTCTTGTTCCACACAGCCATAAGATAAAGGAACAGAATTAGGCCATTCAGCCCATCAAGTCTGCTCCACCATTCCAGCATGGCTGATTTATTATCCCTCTCAACTCCATTCTCCTGCCATCTCCCTGTAACCTATGACACCATAATTAACCAAGAGCCTATCAACCTCCACTTTAAATATACTCAACAACTAGCCCCCTGGTTCACTACGGTCTGGCTAAAGAAATTCCTCCACACCTCTGTTCTAAATGGATGTTCCTCTACTCTGAGTCTGTGCCCTTTGGGCCTAGACTCCCCCACTATAGGAAACATCCTCTCCACATTCACTCTATCTAGGCTTTTCAATATTCGATAGGTTTCAATAAGATTCTCCCTCATTCTGCTAAATTTCTGCAAGTACAGGCCCAGAGCCATCAAATTGTCTTTGTACGTTAACACTTTCATTCAAGTGAGGCTCTTCTGGACCCTCATTCGTTCGTTCTTAGATAAGTGGCCCAAAATTGCTCACAATACTCCAAGTGTGGTTTGACCAATGTCTTACAAAGTGTTACATCCTATTCAACCAGTAACTTAACCTTGCGGAACAATCTTTTCTACAATTTTAAAAAAAGGATGCACAGCACCTATTGGTTTTCCTGTTGTCCCTCTTGAAAAGCTACCTCCAAGTACCTCAGCAATGTGCCTTTAATAAAAAAAAACCAATAGATTGCTTATATAGTTTTCTGAATCGGACTTTTAAATATGGGCACTAGAGTTTCAACAGTATACTTGACTTGAGCCCAGGAAGACCTTACTGTTGGATGTTAAGTTGATGGGCTTTGAGAAAAATGTTGTTGGGTTTGGTTTGGAGTGCGCCAGATAACTGATGGTATGTCTGCCAAATCTTGGGACAGGTGCTCGATGTACTGCCATCTAGTGGGAACAGAAAGGAACTGACGTGGGAGGCAGCCCTGAAGTAGACAGCCAGATAGAAGAATGTTCTGGGACAGGGGTTCCCAGCCTTTTTATGCCACGGAGCCTTACTATTACCCTAGGGATCCGTGGAGGTAGGTTGGGAACCACTATTCTGAGATCAATATCCTGAGAATAGTAACTGCAGCAAAGCCCCCTGAAAGCTTCTGAGCTGAGAGAATTAAGCAACTGTCCTTGCCAATAGAGCTGGCTACTTGAGCAGAGCCTAGTATCTTGTTTGGGACTGGATCAGAGACATTTTGAAATGGTTTTCGATTGGTTATGGTTACCATGGGTTCAGGTTAAGTTTGCTATTATACATGAAGAGATCTCTAACCAGTGTGCCATAAAGATGAACTTTAGCTCAGAATGCAGGACTATTAGTGATGATATGAAGCATTGAATGTTCTCTTCTGTTGCTACTCAAACTCCAGCCTGGCAGATTTCCTTTGCATTGCTTTCAATGCGACTATAGCCTTCCTTAATAAGTGGGCATGGTATTCCAGGTGTGGCTTCATCAGTGACCCATACAACCAACAAAATCTCCCTACTTTTTAAACTTCAGCTCCTTTGTAATCAAGGCCAGAATTCCATTTGCCTTCTTTCACAGTCTGTGGGAGTGTAACGATTAGAGAGGCAAGATTTTCCACACAGAACAAACTGCCAGAAGCTCAGATTGAGATTCATTTATTTATCACATGTACGTTGAAACATACAGTGAAATGCCTCATTTACATTAACAACCAACACAACTTAAATGTCACCACACATTCCAGCATCAACAATTTAGGTACAATTACACTGTTTAAACTACAATATAGGTACAGTTACAGCATTTAAAAGACATCTGGGCAGGTAAATGGATAGGAATAGTGGAATTTGGGCCACAGAGGTAAATGGGAGTAGCTTAGGGAAGTACCTTGGTTGGCTAGGGCAAGTTAGACCAAAAAGCCTGTTTCTGCACTGTATAATTTTGTAACTATATATCACTCTACACATACCTGCCCTACAGAATTTAGAAAAATATAACTTTTTGCAGATCTTGTTGACTCTGAATCCTAGCACAGCTTTTGCAAAAAAAAATCATTTGGTACCTCATCTGTATGTAATCATTCCTTTGTGCTATTTGTCTATCAATGACTTTTTTCCTGGCAGTAGTTTGTTTCTAAGCATTTTACAAAAGATATTTACTAAAGATTGGAGGAAAGTATAGGGGGCATGTCAGGAGCAATTTCTTTACACAGTGGTGGATGTCCCACCCAAGTGGTATTAGAGGCAGATATTAGGAGCATTTAAGAGACTCTTAGATAAGTACATGGATGAATCCATGAAAGGCTGTGTAGGAGGGAAGGGTGTTCTCTTTGGAGCAAAGAAGAATGAGAGGCGACTTGATAGAGGTGTATAATATGATAAGAGGCATGGATGTAGTGGACAGCCAGCATCTTTTTTCCCCCAGGGTGGGAAATGGAAATGACTAATCCAAGCAATATAATTTATGGAGATTAGAGGAAAGTGTGGGGGAGGGAAGATGAGAGGTACATTTTCTTTTTAACACTGTGTGCTGCCAGGTGTGGTGATTGAGGCAGATACATTAGGGGTATTTAAGAAACTCTTGGGTACATGGCTCTGTGGGAGAGAAGGGTTAGATTGATTTTAGAGTCGATTAAAAAGTCAGCACAACATCCTGTGTACCAATGTTCTATAGTTTTCAAAGTCTTAGAAAATGAGGGACAAGTGTTGAAACAAAGTTTGCAGTTTGAGAAGTCCAAAAATTCAAGTACTTTCATTGAATCTTTAAGCTTGCATCCAATTCCTAGTTTCCTTCAGTTGGAAGTTGATTTCTCAGCCAGCAATGCAGTGAATTGCCAAATGATAACAGGCCTGAAATTCTATACAGAAGTTGTAATCACCCAAACTAAAGAGCTACAAATTGAGCTAAACTAACACACAAGTATGCTGAAGAAACAATCTGATGTTTTAAAAACTAAATTGATTTAATGTTATGTTTGAAATTTGTCTGGGCTATTCCTGAGGTAGGCTTTTAACTGACAAGGCAAATAAGACCATTAAACATTGGAGCAGAATTAGGCCCATCGTCTGTTCCACCATTCCAAGATGGCTGATTCATTATCTCTCTCAATCCTATTCTGCCTTCTCCCCATAACCTTTGATGTCTTTATTAATCAAGAACCTATCAACCTCAACTTTAAATATACCCAATGGCTTGGCCTCCACAACCTTCTGTAGCAATGAGATCCATAGATTTACTACCCTCTGGCTAAAGAAATTCTTTCTCATCTCTGTTCTAAACGAAATTCATCTCAGTCTAATTTGAAGCTGTGCACTCTGACCCTAAACTTCACATTATAAGAAACATCGGCTGTACCTAGGTGTTTCAATATTCAATAGGTTACAACGAGATCCCCCTTCATTCTTCTAAACTCCACAAGTACAGTACTGGAATTATGAAACACTTCCATACATCATCAAATAATGAATAGTGCTCTGGTAAAAAGTCTTTAAGATGCTTCTGAATGCTTGGTTGCCAACTACACCAATTTCATTTAACACCCTCAAAAGCTGGAGGATCTCAAGGTCTATGGAGAGGAATAATCACTTGATATTTCTGACCAAGACCCTCTATCAGGATACAGTAGATAGAATCTGTATCTATTTCATTTATTGATTTCTATTCTTTCACTAGAACCAGAGGTTATCTAATTTTTTTTTTCCTTTTATAGGTCAGTGTTTCTTTGTAGAAGCTGATATAAAGGACTTTACCCGTCTTAAAGTAGACAAAAAACTTAATGGAATCTTCAATATTCTACGGCATTGTCACCGAATACGGGAAGTCCGGGGCAATCATCTTGTGCGTTATGTGCTACTTTAAGAGGATTGTGAATTACTTTGTTATATTTTTGTGCATATGAATGCTGAATGCTAAAGGAGCAATTTGGTAGTCATATTGCAGTAAGGCAAATTATTGGTTTTATTATAGCTGCTTTATCGCTAAGTGATTTTCTGCTAAGGAATGATCTCTACTAGTACTGAAGAATTGTCTAAAGATATTTTAAATGGTTAGATCTTTCCCTTTAACCACTCCCCTTGTAATATCCTGATATCATACATCACTTTAATCGCTTTACACACACTTCGATCTGTTTATCTAAAATGAAATGAAACCGCTTTCTGCTGGTCCATTATAATTAAAGATAGCATTTGTAGTAGCTGATGCAAGTTCATGAAATGCAATGGAAAAATGATGTAAGCCTCAAACCTCTCTGTAGAGGTAGGCAAAACTTCGCAGATGAAGCATGAATAAAATCTCCTCACATCCCTTAGATTTATTATATATTTAAATGAATAATGCAAATTTCAGTTGCATTCTCTGTGTAACAGCACGCGAGAAAGTGAAAGGATGTTGAATAATAAAAGATTAGCTGCATCAACATACAGTGAAATGGGTTGTTTTGCTTCAATGACTAACACAGTTCCAGGATTGTGCTGGGCAGCCTGCATTGTCGCCATGCTTCTGGTACCAGCACAACATGCCCAGAAGTTACTAATCCTAACCCATGCAGCTTTGGAATGTGGGAGGTAACCAGAGCACCTGGAGAAACCCCAAGTGGTCACGAGGAAAATGTACAAATTCCTTGCAGACATCAGCGAGAATTGAACTCTAATCACTGGTGCCAGAGAGTGTTGTGCTAACTGTCCTATAAAATGTCAAGTTTGGGTGAAGTCAGCTTTGTCAAATCACCCAAGCCAATAGCCACGGGCATTTTTATAAATAAATACGTTCAATAAAGTCTCCAGGTATTCATTGTTTTTAATGCAGTTTGAGGAATTAGCTTCTGATTTTATTTGAGTCAGTGAGAGAATTATTGACCAAACATATTCAGTCATGTCGTAAGCTCTGTAAAACATTTAAAATACAGCTCAAGTTTTCTTTTACTTTTCTGATGTGTTGAGTTAATACTTCAGTGTGATTTATTACTGACCTATGGTTACCATAGCCCTCCAATGCTTCCCATCCATGTACTTATCCATGACTAAAGAGGATGCATACTTCTAAGCTGATTGGAGAAAAGTATAGGAGAGATGTCAGAAGTAAGTTTTTGACAGAGAATGCTGGGTGCATGGATGATAAAAGAAAAATGGAGGGCTACGTAGGAGAGAGGAGTAGGTTGAAGGGCCTGTATTGTGCCGTTATCAGAGGGAAAACTCTGATTTCAAACCTCCGCTGCCTTGTGGCCATACCCACTTATGGGAAAGGCTTTGGGAGTAAACCCTGAGGACAAATCTGGAGCTGGAGTCCCTAAGGCAGTCCGACGTTGTCTTCAACCTCACTCTGGAAACTCCTGCAACGTCACTGGTGCCAAGCTGTATCGGCCCTTGCCCTTCCCTTGGACAACATCATTGTCGTGGAGAGGGGAGACTTGCTGCATGGGCAACTGCTGGTCTCCCGTACAACCCTACCCAGGCCTGCGCCCTGGAAACCATTCCAGGTGCAGATCCATGGTCTCGCGAGACTAATGGATGCCACCATTGTGCTGTTCTATGTTCTAATTGCAATTGAACCTGTATCAACCACTTTGGCTGAAAGCTCATACCACACTTTCAGCACCCTCTGAATGAAGAAATTCTTCATCATATGCCCCTTGGACATTTTACCTTTACACTTAACCAGGGCAGAACAGTAGTTAGTTACAAGGAAGGAAGAAAAATTCATGTGCAGGAGATGCTTTTTAAAATGAGAATTGCAATTGGTTTATTATTGTCACATGTACCAGGATACAGTGCAAAGCTTGTGTAATGTTCATACAGGTACAGAGACTTGGATGGCTCAGGAGCAGGAATGGTTACTTAGAGTGCCAGGCTATAGATGTTTCAGAAGGGACAGGGAGGGAGGTAAAAGAAGTGGGGGGCATGGCACTGCTGATCAGAGATAGTGTCACAGCTGCAGAAAAGGAGGGAGTCACGAAGGGATTGTCTACTGGGTGTTTTTTATAGACCACCCAATAGTAACACGGACATAGAGGAGCAGATAGGGAGACAGATTCTGGAAAGGAGTAATAATAACAGTGTTGTCATGGTGGGAGATTTCAATTTCCCAAATATTGATTGGCATCTCCCTAGAGCAAGGAGTTTAGATGAGGAGGAATTTGTTAGGTGTGTTCAGGAAGGTTTCCTGACACAATATGTAGATATACCTAAAAGAGGAGAGGCTGTACTTGATCTGGTATTGGGAAATGAACCTGGTCTGGTGTCAGGTCTCTCAGTGGGAGAGCATTTTGGAGATAGTGATCACAATTTGATCTCCTTTACCGTAACATTGAAGAGGGATAGGAACAGACAAGTTAGGAAGGTGATTAATTGGAGTAAGGGGAAATATGAAGCTATCAGGCAGGAACTTGGAAGCATAAATTAGGAACAGATGTTCTCAGAGAAATGTACGGCAGAAATGTGCCCAATGTTCAGGGGATATTTGCATGGTGTTCTGCATAGGTATGTTCCAATGAGACAGGGAAAGGATGGTAGGGTACAGGAACCATGATGTACAAAGGCTGTTGAAAATCTGGTCAAGAAGAAAAGAAAAGCTTACAATAGGTTCAAAAAACCAGATAATGATAGAGATCTAGAAAATTATAAGGCTAGCAGGAAGGAGCTTAAGAATGAAATTAGGAGAACCACAAGGGGCCATCAGAAAGTCTTGGCTAGCGGGATTAAGGAAAACCCCAAGGCATTCCACAAGAATGTGAAGAGCAAGAGGATAAGATGTGAGAGAATAGGACCAATCAAGTGTGACAGTGGAAAAGTGTGTATGGTACCGAAGGAGATAGCAGAGGTACTTAATGAATACTTTGCTTCAGTATTCACTACGGAAAAGAATTTGGCAATTGTAGCGATGACTTGCAGCAGATTGCAAAGCTTGAGCATATAGGCATTAAGAAAGAGGATGTGCTGGAGCTTTTGGAAAGCATCAAATTGGGTAAGTCTCCGGGACCGGATGAGATGTTCCCCAGGCTACTGTGGGAGGTGAGGGAGGAGATTACTGAGCTTCTGGCAATGATCTTTGCATCATCAATGGGGACAGGAGAGGTTCCCGAGGATTGGAGGGTTGCAGATGTTGTTCCCTTATTCAAGAAAGGGAGTAGAGATAACCTGGGAAATTATAGACCAGTACATCTTACTTCAGTTGTTGGTAAGTTGATTGAAAAGGTCCTGAGAAGCAGGATTTATGAACATTTGGAGAGGCATAATATAGTTAGAAATAGTCAGCAAAGCTTTGACAATGGCAGTTCATGCCTTACAAACCTGACTGAATTTTTTGAGGATGTGACTAAACACATTGATGATGTAAATGTAGTGTATATGGATTTCAGCAAGGCATTTGATAAGGTACCCTATTGCAGGGCTTATTGAGAAAGTAAGAAGGCATGGGATCGAAGGGGACATTGCTTAGTCGATCCAGAATTGGCTTGCCCACAGAAGGCAGAGTGATTATAGATGGGTCATATTCTGCATGCAGGTCAGTAACCAGTGGTGTTCTTCAGGGATCTGTTCTGGGACCCCTTCTCCGTGATTTTTATGAATGAGCTGGATGAGGAAGTGGAGGGATGGGTCAGTAAATTTCCTGATGTCACAAAAGTTGAAGGTGTGGATAGTGTGGAGGGTTGTTAGAGGTTACAGCAGGATGTCGATAGGATGCCAAACTGGGCTGAGAAGTGGCAGATGGAGTTCAACCCAGATAAGTGTGAGGTGGTTCATTTTGGTAGGTCATATGATGGCAGAATATAGTATTAATGGTAAGACTCTTGGCAGTGTAGAGGATCAGAGGGATCTTGGAATCCAAGTCCACAGGATGCTCAAAGCTGCTGCGCAGGTTGACTCTGGTTAAGAAGGCATATGGTGCATTGGCCTTCATCAATCGTGGAGGTAGGTGCTTTCAGGCGTTTGTATCTTCTGCTTGACGAGGGGGGGGAAGGAGTGAAAATGTCCATGGTGGGTGGAGTCCTTGCTGCTTTACCGAGACAGCAAAAAATGTAGACAGTCCAGAGAGGAGAAGCTGATTTCTCTGATAGGTTGAGCTGTATTGAACCCTCTGCATTTTCTTGCGGTCACGTGCAGACCAGTTGCAGTACCAAGCCGTGATGCATCCATTTAGGGTGCTATCTGTGGCGCATTGATGGGGACATGCCAAATTTCTTTAGCTTCCTTAGAATCTATTGGAAGTGGCGGATGCACTGTAGAAGCAAACAACACAGAAGTGGGCCCCTTCAGTTCACCTCATCGATTCCTGTCATGATGCCTGTGTCTAGTTCAAGATTCAAGACTGTTTAATGTTATTTTCTGTACGCATATCTAAGGAGAATGAAATAATTGTTATTCTGGATCTGATGCAGCACAAAAGATAAAAAACACAATAAATATAAATACATAAGATAGCTTATATACTTTGATCGTATGATCATAAAGAGACACTTGGCTGAACATAAGGTGACTGACAGGAGATAATAAAATACTGGTGGAGTTAGTGGGTGGAGGTATTGATCAGCCTTACTTCTTGGGAAAGTAACTGTTTTTGAATATGGTTATCGTGGCTTGGATACTACATAGGCTCCTCCCTGTTGGGAGTGGGACGAATAGTCCGTGAGCAGGGTGGGTGCAATCCTTTAGACATTACTGGCCCTGTTCCAGTACCTCTCTGGATATGTCCTTGATAGTGGGTTCGCTGGTGCCATTAATGCATTGGGCAGTTTTGACTACCTGGTGTAGAGTCCTCCTGTTCACTGCAGTGCAGTTTTCATACCAAGCAGTGATGCAGCTCGTTAAGATGCCTTCTACTGCACATCTTTGAAATGACACGTATGAATGTGTAAAGACCAGCTCTCTTCAGAAACTGGAGGTGTCTCTGAACTTTATTGACTGTGCACAATGTGTTCTGAGACCCTGAGAGGATGTGCATGATGTGGATTCACAGGAGTTTGAAACTGTCAGCAGTTCCCACTGTTGTGTCACTGATTTAAAGAGGGGTGTAGGTGATTGAGTTCTCCTGAAGTCAATAACCCATTCCTTTGTCTTCTTGATATTAAATTAGAGGTTATTTGCTTGGCACCAGGCCCTGTGCTCTTCCTTCTCCTCTTTGTAGGCTGTTTCGTCATTGTGGTGGTGACTCTTGTATCATCAGCGAACTTGACGATGTGATTGTTCGGGTGTTTGGCCGTGCAATCATATGGTTGTAATCCAATTTGCACTATAGTATTCCTCTATACCTTATCTATCCCAAGTGACTTTTCAGATGACCTTTAATTATTGTAATCATATCTGTCTCCACGTCTGGCAGTGTGAGCCTTTAATTGTAGGTCACTCTACCCGGGGAAAATGATTCTGGTAATCTATCCTATCTAAGACCTTCATAATTTTGTAATGATCTATAAAGTCATCTCCTGCCACATTATTGATCTGCTTTCATCTATCTCCTCAATAAGCTTAGATTCATGAGACATGGTATCCTCTTGCACAAACCTATGCTGATTCGTAATGTGCTTCCGTCTTTCCAAATGAATACAAATCCTACTCCTTAGAATCTTCTCCAGTAACTTTACTACGGTGAAAGGTGAAAACTAGAAATGCTGTTACTGTTCTGTGATGGAAGAAAAGAGCTAAGATCAGAAGTACGTTCTATTTCTGTTCATTTTCTGTTACAGCAAATTTTGAAAATCTAAACTCCTTATTTATTTAGAGCAGAGGTTCCCAGTCCATGGACCCCTTGCTTAATGTTATGAGTCCATGGCATAAAGAGGGTTGGGAGCCCCTAAATTAGGGATACAGTGTAGAACAGGCTGTTCTGGCCCAATGAGCTGCACTGCCCATTGGAGCAAACTCACATATTCATGGGAACAAACATACAAACTTGCTTACAGAGAACACCAGAATTGAACTCCAAACTCTAGTGCTGAAATAGCATTGTGTAGTTGCAAAATAAACTCCTGTGAATGCATCTGCAATAATTGATTATGTCAGAAGTCCTTATTGTTATCTTTATGAAAAAAATCTGTGGCAGAGCAGTTACATAAATCGCCCTGATGTTTAACCATAAGGGAAGGATGAAGATAGTTGCAAAATGTGGGGGTAGGTGCTGTAGGGAGATTCAAAGTTCAAAGTAAATTTATTAACAAAGTACTTATGTCACCATATGCTATCCTGAGATTCATTTTCTTCTGGTTATTCACAATAAATACAAAAAACATAATAGAACAATAAAATTTTGGACAACCAGTGTTCAAAATACATCAAATTTTTGTCAAAAAATAAATATTGAGGACATGAGTTACAGCATCCTTGAAAGTGTACAAGACTAACATTATATTGTACACAAAATACTTCAATTTAGATTAAGATAATGGATTACGACATGGTTACAGATAATTCTGAAACTTAGTCTCGGTGGATGTAGAGGATGGAAGTGTTGATCTAAGTGTTGAATGACCAGAGAGCATAATCTGCAGCTGCATAACTGCTCCACTAACTAGCAAGGCAGCCTTTCTGAAAATCTGTCAATAAATTAGAATCACCTTTTTATTACCACTGACATGTGAAATTTCTTGTTTTGTGACAGCAGTACGGTGCAATAAATATGAAAAGAATGACTAAATTACAAAAAGGAGTATTTAAAAAAAGTCATGCACAAAGAGCAGTGAGGTAGTGTACATGGGTTCATGGTTCATCCAGAAATCTGAGAGCGGAGGGGAAGAAGCTGTTCTTAAAATGTTCAGTGTTGATCTTCAGGCTCCTATACCTCCTCCCTGACAGTAGAAATGGGGAAAGGGCATTTGCTGGATAGGTTAGTGCCCAGAATGGAGCTGACTGAACCTACCACTGTCTGCAGCTTTTTCCAATACTGTATTGGTGCCTCCATACCAGTCAGAATGCTCTCCACTGTACATCTGTAGAAATTTGCTAAAGTTTTTAATGACATCAAAATCAGGTTTAATATCACTGGCGTATGTCATGACATTTGGTGTTCTGCAGCAGCAGAACAGGAGCATAATAAAAAACTATAAATTGCAGCAAGAAATGGATATAAAGTTAAATAAATAATGCAAAAAGAGAACAAAGTGAGATAGTGTACTGTACATGGATTCATTGTCTGTTCAGAATCTGATGACGGAGAGAAAGAAGCTGTTCATAAAATGCTGTATCAGTCTTCAGGCTCCTGTACCACCTCCTGATGGTAGCAATGAGAAGAAGGCATGTCTGAGTGATGTGGGGGGGGGGGGGTTGTCCCTAATGATGGATGCCGTCTATTTGAGGCATCACCTTTTGAAGATGCTGGAGACATGCCAAATTCCTAATGAACTGTAGCTAGAGGTGTGACTTCTTCATAATTGCATCAACATGTTGGATTCAGGATAGATCTTCAGAGAAGTTGACACCCAGAAACTCAATACTTAATAAGATAATATTTAATGGTAAAATAGTACAAGCTCAACTTTGTACTTTCAACTTTGTTTATCCTCTTCTTGAAGAATGTCTTCAGACTATTTGTTTCTTTGTCCCTCTTCATGGGCTTTAAAGTTCAAGTTCCAGAATCTGACTGTACATATACTGTATACAACCAAGCAAAACAATGTTCTTCTGCACCCACAAAGCATATTACACACAGCACTTAAATACCAAAATCTAGTACATAATTCAAAATGGATGTAGTGCACAGCACAGGTAAACAGTGAACTAGAGCATTTAGCTTCACCGTCTTTGTTGATTTCAGTGCACTCATCCATATCGTTCATGCTGGATTTATGCAGTCAATGTTCCCTGCCATCTGGCTAATGTTTACTGTTTAACACTGGTCTTCCAGTTCTTTCTGTAGATCCTTCAGTTTATCAGTCTTCCTGAGCTTGTAGCCTCACATCCAGCTGAATCCCTCGCGCCAGCAGAATGTTGTGGTTTTAACACTGTAAACTGAATCTATAACTTGTGCCATCATGAATGTGTTCTGTGGATTCACCATTGTCTGGAGGAAGTGTTTTGTTTGGCTATGTTATGTGTAGTCAGATGACAAACTTGAACTGAAACAGTGATCATCCCTATATTTTCTTTCCCTTTTAAAAGCACTGTATTTTGAACAATAGCATGGTCTATGGATTGCATCAAAGATGTTATGTCATGTTGGATCTGACTGTTTATTATTTCAGCTTAACAATTCATTTGCTTGTATTTTAAGTAGTTCTTGTATCCATGAAACTGTTTAGTATGCTTCCTGGTGGTCACAGAATGTATGTGCAATTGTTCATTGTGTTCCTTAGTAGTTACATTGCTGTAAATCTGGAAAATTCTGGAATCTTCTCTTAGTGTTGCATTATTTGAATTGGGGTATCTCCTTGGCTGATTCTAATCTAAAAGTTTAAATGGAATTTTCCTTATCTATGTAGTAGAAAAAGAGCTGCACCACAAGGCATGTGCCATCTTAGTTCTTTTGTCTCTCCCTTCGCTTAGTAGACCCCTATCAATTTACTTAGAGATAGCACACAGAACAGAACCTTCGATCCATGCCACCCAGCACCCACCAATTTAACCTTAGTCTAATTACAGGAGAATTTACAATGACCAATTAACCTACTAAATGTTACGTCTTTGGACTAGGAGAAACCAGAGCACCTGGAGGAAGCCCACACACACAGAGGATCTCCAACCATTGGGCCTTGACCTCTGGACTTCCAATCAAACTTCAGGCTTTGAACTAAACTTCTGATTGACCTTTGGGCTTCTTTCTAGTCCTCCAACCGACCTTCAGGCTGCGATCTTGACTTCCAAATGTTTGTGAGTGTCCATCATAGGTACAGCCCTCCCTATCATCGAAAACATCGACATCAGCCATTGCCTAGGCATCAAAGATTAGAGATCCTACCATCTGGACCATGCCTTCTTCTTGCTGCTATCATCAGGCATTGATACAGAAGCCTAAAGTCCTTCACCACCAATTTCAGAAGCAACTATACTGCTGTGCAAAAGTCTTGGACACATATACATATATAGCTAGAATACCTAACACTTTTATACAGTGCTGTATTTATCAACATGGATCAGAGAGTGTTTGTAAATCCGGCAGGAGCAAAGGGTGTTGGGAATAATAAAGGTGGAGCGCCGCAGGAGGGATGTGGGACAGATGGTGGAGAAGGAGTGCCAGAGGTGGGGGTGGCATGGGTGCAGTTACTCCCAGCCCTGAGGCACCTGGCAAAGTAATTTGGTTACAAGCAATTGGTTTATTAATCATTATAGAATGTCTCTCTGGTGCTTCCCTCTCCCTTTCCCATTTTCCCCACCATGATTCCCCTCTCCCTGCCCCCTTCCCACTCTCAGTCCTCAATAAAGACCCATATCAGAATCTGGTTCATCATCACTCACAAATGTCATGAAATTCGTTTTTTTGCAGCAGCAGTGCAATATGTGAAGACACATGATAAAATAGTGCCATGTAATACTTGGGGGCACAAGGTAAAACGAGTTGTAGTCAGCATGGTTTCCTCAAGGGAAAATCTTGCTTGACAAATCTGTTAGAATCCTTTGAAGTAATAACAAGTAGGACAGACAAAGGAGATTTGGTTGATATTGTGTACTTGGAGTTTCAGAAGATCTTTGACAAAGTGCCACATATGAGGCTGCTTAATAAGCTACAAGCCCATGGTATTACAGGAAAGATTCTAGCATGGATAAAGCAGTGGCTGATTGGCAGGAGGCAAAGAATGGGAATAAACGGGGCCTTTTCTGGTTGACTGCAGCAGACCAGTGGTGTTCCACAGGGGTCTATGTTGGACTGATTCTTTTTACTTTATGTCAATGGTTTGCATGATGGAATTGATGGCTTGGTTGCAGGTGGAGGGGTAGGTTGTTTTGCGAAAGTAGAGAGCTACAGAAGGACTGAGACAATTAGGAGAATGGGCAAAGAAGTGACAGATGAAATACAGTCGGGAAGTGATTGGTCATGCACTTTGGTAGAAGAAGTGAAAGAGTTGAATATTTTCTAAATGGAAAGAAAATACAAAAATCTGAGGTGCAATGGGATTTGAGAGTTCTTGTGCAGGATTCCCTGAAGGTTAATTTGCAAGTTGAGTCTGTGGTGAGGAAGGGAAATGTGATGTTAGCTTTCATTTCAAGAGGGCTAGAATATAAAAGCAAGGATGTAATGTTGAGACTTTATAAAGTACTGTTGAGGCCTCACTTGCTGTATTGTGAGCAGTTCTGGGCCACTTATCTTAGAAAGAACATGCTGACATTGGAGACAGTTCAAAAGAGGTTCACAAAATGATTCCAAGAGTGAATGGCTTGTCATATGAAGAGCATTTGATGGCTCTGGGCCTGTATTCACTGGAATTCAGAAGAATGAGGGGTGACCTAATTGAAACCTATCAAATGGTGAAAGGCCTTGATAGAGCAGATGCGGAGAAGATGTTTCTGATGGTAAAGAATCTAATACCAGAGAACACAGCCTCAGAATAGAGGGGAGTCCTTTTAGAATGGCGATGAGGAAGAGAGTAGTGAATCTATGGAATTCATTGCCACAGCAGCTGTGGAGGTGAAATCTTTGTGTATATCTAAGGTAGAAGTTGATAGATTCCTGACTGGTCAGGGCATGAAGAGATTTGGGGAGAAGACAAGAGACTGGGGCTGGAAGGAAAGATGGATGAGCCATGATGAAATGGCGGAGCAGGTGCAATGGCCTATTTCTGCTCTTATGTCTTATGGCTTTATATACAGCTTATGTGGTTTTATCTGACTCACTAAACATAACTGGCAAAATGCCTGCTTGTTCTTACCAGGAACATCAATGTGGTCGACAAAACTGGCTTTTGATTACTTGGTGCCTCCAAGACAAAAGTGCCAATTTCTACCTTTAAAATGCTTTGACAGTCAGCTAAGGTCATGTGGCCTAACTCTGCTCCTATATCTTATGATCTGTGATGCAGATGATCGGAACATTTTTCATTATACCTGTACCACATCATACTTGTACAATTGACAGTAAACTTAATTGGACTTGTAAAAACTTTATAAGTGTCATCTGACAACCGAACTTCAATCTTTTGGCCAGAAAACTGATGTCTAAGGGGTTCTTTACTGGGCCAAGTAAATGTTACATTGAACTCTAACCATGGATTGGATGGACTAACACATTTAGCAAAACAGTGAAGTCATGTATATATTGTTGGAAAATATTTCATGCATTTGATGTTCATAGTATCTTTGTTAATCAGGTGCAAGTGTAATCTTCTGAGGCCTCAGAAAAAATATTTTGATGGAAATGCCATAACTGTGGACCCTGCCATGGAGTCTGGGTGCTCTTGCAGGTGGGCAGCTGAAAGAAGACAGCTATCACGCAGGTGAGAATGCTCACATTCCAGCTGATGAGGGTTTCTTTGTAATTGTATTTAACTCTCATCTTTTGTTTCATTCTTGTCAAATCTTGGTTGAAGCACAGCGACAACAACGCTCCCTGCTTACCTTAGTCCACATTCCGGGAAAGAAGATTTGGATCGATGCTGTTTAGGGAGTGGTATTAATTAGCTTTTAGCTAGTTTGATGACATTAGCTTTAGATAGCAGCCCTGTTGGTTTAGCACTTATTTTTTTCTGTCCTGAATAGTTGTTATTAAAAGTCAGTGAACTATTCATTCTGTGTCTGTGTCTCTCCCTCTGCACTTGGGTCATCACTGAACTCCTGTCAAGAAAAGCATAAAATTCTGGGAGTACTCAGCAGAAATAGTTTTTTCATTGACAGGAAACATTAACTCTGTTTCTTCCACCACAGATGCTGCCTTACCCGCTGAAAATCTATGTTAAAGATCTCAAGCATCTGCAGTTTTTATTTGCAATTAATATATTTTTAATATTTATGGTTGGGAAGCTATGATGATTCATCATTCTATGTGTGAATGCATACATTCATTAATATTGTGAGTTCCCTTGTAGAAGAGCCAGCAATCAGGCACACGAGGTTTGTATCATAATTATGCCAACTTTTGGCTTTAGAATGTAGGACAATTCTCTGCCAACTTTTTAACATACTCCAAAATCAATCCAACGCTGCCCTCCATCTTCCTTTCATCTGTGTATCTATTTATCTACCACCCACTCCTGACAGGGTGTTCCACCCATTCTCTGTGTAACCACCTACTTCTGATATCCCCCCCCCCCACTATACTTTCTACTGATCACCTTAACATTATAACTTCTTATATTAAAAATTCCCTTTGTATTTCCTGTGAAGAGCAGGATTGGAAATTAGGAATGCCTAGCAAAGAGTTTCTTATAATGTCCCTAATGTACCTGCCTCTACCACCACCTCTGGCAGTGTGCTCCACACACTCACCATTCTCCATGTAAACCACCTATTCCTGATATCCCCTCTATACTTCCCTCCAATCAGCTTAAAATTATACCCCCTTGCATTAGCCATTTCCACCCTGGGAAAGTCTATAGCTCAATTGTCACCACTCATTCTCTTGTTTCACTCAACCTTTCCTCATAAAGCATGCTCTCTTGCATTGGTTAGACCGCACTTGGAGTTTTGTGAGTAGTTTTAGACCCCTTCTCTAAGAAGGGATGTGCTGGCATTAGAGAGGCTCCAGAGGTGTCATAAGGGGGCATTGGGAACAGACCCAAATGCAAGACACAGACACTGAACTACCAGGAACAGAAGTAGGCGTGAGAAGGAAGCAAGGAAAATGGGGAAGAAAGGATGCTGGACATGACACAGGCCCTGGACGGGACAAGGATTCCAGACCTGGGCTAGGACTTGACTAGGATAGCAGAATCAGGACATGGAACTGGGAACTAGGAGCCTGGGCTTGGACTCCGAGCCAGAGACTGGAAAAGGACCCAGAAACTGGGTCTTGATTTGGGCTCGGACTCCAGAACTAGGCGAGGACAATCCGTGGCAACAGGACGAGGAGAGGCAACAGGACTGGACGTGCGACTCCTGGACAGGACAAGGGAACCCCAGCACCAGGCTGGGCAAGGCACATGGACAAGATGAGATCACAAAGCTGTGGCTTGGACAGGACAAGGTTCTTGGAAGTGGCTAGGACTGGACGAGACCCCAAACCATTTACTTGGTCGATAAAAGAGACAGGAACACAGAGCCTTGGTCAAGGAAGAGACAGTAACATGGAACACAGAGCCGGGTCCCCTCCTTGGGTACAGGACATAGGGCCGGGACTCATTACACAGAACAGAGCCGGGTCCCCTCCTTGGGTACAGGACATAGGACCGGGACTCATTACACAGAATGCAGAATACAACAAGGTGGTTCCCAACACTAGGTAGCAGCAAACAACCGGACCTACCTAGCAAAGGTGAGGGCACAAAGTCAGTTCCCAACACTAGGTAGTGGCAAACAGCCAGACTTACCTAGCGAAGGCATGGACACAGATAGTTCCCAACACTAGATAGCAACAGACGGCCGGACCTTCCTAGCAAAGGTGAGGACATAAAGACAGTTCCCAACACTAGGTAGCGGCAGACAGCCGGACTTACCTAGTGAAGGCGAGGACACAGAGACAGTTCAAAACAATGAAAGACAGTTCCTTATCTTGCTCCGGTGGTTGAACTTGACAGCAGTGAAGGCGAGGCGAGGCCTCCAGGAGGAAGGTGAAGGGAAGGGATACAGACAGGGGGTTGGGCAGGAACAATCCAGCAGCCAGAGGCTGAATCCTGAAGCTATTTATGAAGCCAACCCAAACGAGAATCAGTTGCCTCAACAGAAACTGGGGAAAACTGGAAAACCTGGAATAAGGAACATGGACCAGACCGTGAACTGGAATGCGGATTTCATGGACCGGACCATGAAAGGAGGAGGTTTATGAGAATGATTCCAAGAATGAAAGTGTTCACGTATGAGTGTTTGATGGCTCTAGGCCTGTACTCGCTGAAGTTTAGAAGAATGAGGGAAGATCTTATTGAAACCTATCAAATATTGAAAGGCCTAGGGAGTGGATGTGGAGAGGATGTTTCCTATAGTGGAGGAGTCTAAGGCCACAGGGTACAGACTCAAAATAGAGGGACATTCCTTTTGAACAGAGATGAAGAAGACTTTCTTTAGCCAGAGGGTGGTGAATATGTGCAATTTATTGCCACAATCGGCTATGGAGGCCAATTCATTTGGCAAATTTAAAGCAGAGGTTGTTAATTTTCGATGAGTAAGGATGACAAAGGCAGAAGAATGAAGTTGAGATAGATAATATATCAGCCATGATGGAATGGCAGAGCAGATTCAATGGCCAAAATTCTGCTCCCATGTCTTATGGTCTTATATCTCTAATCCAGGCAGCATCCTGGTAAATCACCTCTGCACTCTCCAAAAGGAATGGTTATAAAACACCACACTTTTATTTTGGTTAAAAAAGTCAAGTCAATGAGGAGTAACGTCGCTCAGCCATGTGTTCCCTTTGACCCTCACTAATTCCTATCAATCCCACATAGAAAGCATCAAGACTTGGTACAGCAACTGCTCTGACCACGACCAAAGAAACTTCAGGGAGATGTGGACACAGCTTAACACATCACAGAAACCGTTTTCCCCTCAAAGGACTCTGTCTATACTTCTCACTGCCTCAATAAAGCTGCCAGCACCCCAGCCACCCCGGATATTCTCTGTTCTCCCCCAGGCAGAAATCCCGTCCCACCAGGCTCGAGAACAGCTTCTATCCCACTGTTATAAGACTAATTAACAGCACCTACAGGAAAAATGTAAATAAGGTTGAAAGAGAACAGAGGTAATCCACTGGGGTGTTGCCAAGTCTGAAGGACCTGAGTTATGAGGAAAGATTGAATAGGTTAGGACTTTATTCCTTGGAACATAGGAGATTTGATAGAGGTGTACAAACTTATGAGGGGTATAGATAGGGTAAATGCAAGCAGGCTTTTCCCACCGAGGTTGAGGGTTAAGGGTGAAAGGTGTAAAGTTTAAGGGAAACATGAGGGGAATCTTCTTCACCCAAAGGTTTGTGAGAGTGTAGAATGACCTGCCAGTGCAAACGATGCATGCAAGCTCATTTTCAATGTTTAAGAGAAATTTGGATAGGTACGTGGATGGTAGGGGTATGGAGGGCTATGGTCCCGGTGCAGGCATTTAAATGTTTTGGCATGTAATAAATGAGCCAAAGAAACTGTTTTTGTGCTGTACTTTTCTCTGACTTTAATATGGTAATCTCTTGAACTTGTGATCCACCTCATTGTAACCTTACACCTATTGCCTACCTGCACTGCACTTTTTCTGTAGCTGTTACGCTTCATTCTGCATTCTCTTTTTGTTTTACAATATTCTTCCTCAATGGGCTGTGAAAACAAATAGATCTGTATTAATAATATTCAAGTCAAGTTCTTGCATACAGATAATATTAAACCAATTTACTAAAGCACACAAAATGCTGGAGGAACTCAGCAGGTCAGGCAGCATCTACGGAAATGGATAAACAGTTGACATTCAGGGCGAGACCTTTCCTCAGTACTGGAAAGGAAGGGAAAAAATATAAGATGGTTGGGGGGGGGAAGAGGAATGGAGGAAGGGCAAGCTGGCAGGTGATAGGTGAGACCAAGTGATGAGGGAGTTATGTGGCTGGGAGTGTGGGGGGATGAATTGAAAAGCTGGGAGGCGATCAGTGGAAGAGGTACAGGAAAGAAAGGGCTGGAGATGAAGGAATCTGATGGGTGAAAGGGAAGGAGGAAGGTCACCAGAGAGAGGTGATAGGTAGGTGAGGGGAAGAGAAGAGGTAAGAAAGGAGTTAGTCTTTGCCCTTCCTTTCCAGTCCTGATGAAGGGTCTGGGCTCGCAACATCGATCGATTGTTTATTCTTTTCCATAGATGCTGCCTGACCTGAGTTACTCCAGCATTTTGTGTGAGTTGCTCTGGATTTTCAGCATTTAGGAATCTTTTGTGTTTACAGATTTACCTAGATGTATTGAAGTTCTTTCACACCATTCAGCACTTGACAACGAGAATTTTAGACTTTATGCGACTATTTGTTGATATCATCCATGTGAAACAGGATTTGCTCCTGGTCACTGTTGCCACAGTAGGTCCCTCCCCGTAGATAAATCTGTCCTGAGTGTACTTGTCTGATGCGAGTGGACAAGACTTGAAAAGACCTCAGAGCAAACGACAGCACAATCTGGTACACTTACATAGAGCACTGCCACAAGAAAGGAGCTTACATCATCAGGAACCTCCAGCTTTCAGGCCATGCTCTCTTATCACTTCTACCATCGTGCAGGAGGCACAGAAGCCTCAGGTCCCACACCACCAGGTTCAGGAATAGTTATTACCCCTCAATCATCAGATTCCTGAACCAGCCTGGATATCTTCACTCACCTCAACACTGAACTGATTCCAAAATTAACTCACAGTCAAGGACTCTGCAACTCATGTTCTGAATATTATTTATTACTTATGTAATAAGAATCACCCCTTATAACAATGATCAGAGAGGCACAGAGAGATCTGTATTTACCTACAAGTACCTTTATTGTTTAAACTAACAAGTACGTGAATTCGTACGCTAAGTATTCCTGACTCCCCTGAAGAGGCGAAGAATAGCAAAGGTATTAGCCGAACAAAGGAGTCGACACTGGCCAGGCATTCCCCGTAGTCCCGATTCACTCGCCACGTGTTTCATGCAGGGTTGCTCATGCTTGTATCTGCAATGGGTATTCTTTGAAGTTACCACTACCAGCACACTCAAAGCGTCCTCTTTTATATCTATTTCTTATCTATTCAAGTATCGCATTCCAGTGTCATTGGCCACAGGTCATGTGCCCGACCTTTAACACCTTGTTATTGGCTCTGCTCCAAACCAGCATCCATTTATTGCCCTCTTCCCATCAAGTGACAGTCGATAATTATGGCTCTTTGTTCTCAATCAGCAATAAGCTTGATTCATGCAGAACAGATATTGACCCCAACAATCAAAAACCTTCATGCTATATCAAACCAAGGAACATCTCACCAGTAACTTCTTATTTGGAACTGATCTCCAGTCCAGCAGATTTCCTGGAGCATCATTGTGTCTTCCTTAAAACGTTGATCAAGCCCAGCACTTCAGGCTCACAAAATGGAGAACAGAGTGTCTTCAAAAATGGCAGCCTTCATCCCCAAGCACATGGCAAAAACAAAGACAATTAGTCTGTTCACTTCCACTGTCCTTGATTTATTTGAATTCACTGATTTGCAGACTGTCATTCTTTCTGACCAACACTTATTATTTTGTTTTTCTTTTTTGCACATGTTGTTGTCTTTTGCACAGCTGTTGTCTATCTCTGTTGTGTAGCTTTTCGTTGGTTCTATTGTGTTTCTTTGTATTTATTGTGAATTCCTGCAAGACTTTAGATAGTGACATAGATGTACTTTGATATAAATTTACTCTGACCAGCAGGCTTGCTCACCACGGCATCTGACTGACAACTGAATGTCGTTCTTTCCCTGACTTCATCGCATCATCATCCCTGAGGCCTGACGTGGCCATTCCGTCAGAAACCTCAAGGAAGGTAGTGACTGTGCCTTGGGAAGACCAGATTGAGGAGGTATCTGAGCATAAGAATGGCAAAAACTAGGAGCTGGTAGAACAGTGCCAGCAACAGGGTTGGCGGGCACAATGCAGGCCTGCAGAGGTGAAGTGCAGAGGTTTTGCTGGCTGCTTGCTCTGCAGAATCTACTCCCTCCTTGGCATTACAGGAGGGAGAAGAACCACCAGGACCATCACAGAGGCTGCTGTCCAAGCCTCCAAATGGCAATGGTGTGACCCTGGACCAGTGCTGCTTTGACACAAGCCAGGACCTGATCAACCCTGGCTGGGTTGTGTGGGCAAGACTGTCTGATCTTGAAAGATCAGAAATATGGATGACCGCAGGTTACCTCACTGATTATGTGTCCCAGTGCATCCTAGGATATCTCTTAGCATCATGAACTTTGAACTTTGAAAACGTAGAATCATGCAGCAAATAGGCTGTTTGTTATTATCTCCTGAAATAGAATTCACCTCAAAAAAGATATTGGCCGAATGAGATAGGAACCCACTCCACTGCCACTACATCCATATCAGTCACTCCTCACTGAGCCCCTCGGCAATTTTCATCCCCATTCACTGCCACGTTATGCTTACACTCCACATTTCATACCTAGAATGACGCAGTCGCTGTTCTGTGTTTCATATGCTTCAATAATACCTAGAAGAGTTCCTCTTGCCAAGAATCAATTTGACATTTGATTATTTCCTGTCAGAGTCACCTTATGTTCAGATACTCCTGCACCTAATGTCACTTTATGTACATACAATCAGTCTGTGTACATTGGCTAATTTTATGTATATACGGACACAGTCAAAGTTACTTATTCAATGTCGTTTATAAAATTATTTTTATATTTATATTTATTGTGCGTTTAATTGTGCTCTTTATATTCTGTGTTTTTTATGCTGCATCGGATCCAGAGTAACAATCGTTTTGCTCTCCTTTATGCTCATGTACTCAAGAATGGCAATAAACTATCTTCAATCTTGAACCATGAATCTATAAACACAAGAGATTCTGCAGATGCTGGAAATCCAGAGTAACACACAAAATGCTGAAGGAACTCAGCGAGTTAGGCAGTGTGCATCGGAGGGGAACAAACCTCCACAGATGCTGTTTGATTTGCTAAGTTGCATTTTGTGTGTTACTCTGGATTTCCAGCACCTGCAGAATCACTTGTGTTCATGCTGTACTGTTCTTTGTTCTATGTTCATCTCGGTCGAGAGGCTGGATTTGTACTGTTGTCACCTCTAGTTTATTTTAAAGGGGTTTCCCCCAACAATGTAAAACTGGGATATTAAAGGTGTTTACTTATTGTTGAGATAACATCCTGTTTCCCTGTGGCAGCACTCGGGTCCTCGACTGCACACTGTGGTCCAAGACATTATGGTGATCAGAATCAGAATCAGGTTTAATATCACTAACATGTCAAGAAATTTGTTGTTTTGGAGAGCGGAACATTTCAATACATAATGATAAAATGATAAATTACCGCATGATACACATAATAAATTAAATAAGTTGTGCAAAAAGAGAACAAAAAATAGTGTGATGGTGTTTATGGGTTCACTGTCCATTCAGATATCTGATGTCAGAGGGAATGAAGCTGTTCCTGACATGTTGAGTGTGTATCTTCAGGCTCCTGTACCTCCTCCCTGATGGTGGCAATGAGTCAAGGGCATGTCCCGGGTGATGGGGTCCTTAATCATGGATGCCACCTTTTTGAGGCATCATCTTTTGAGGATATTCTGGATGCCATGGAGGCCACTGGCTGACTTTACAACTTTCTGCAGCTTTTTCAACTGCAATGTTTGTTTATACTCTCTCTTTATCCAAATGCATGTCAGGTGCTTGTAGCCTCTCTATTAGATGCAAAAAAGTTTCTTTACCCTCTCCCACTCTTTACAACACACTCACACTCTCTTCCTTCGTGTGTCTATCTCTCTCCTCTCCTTCCTTCTCCCTTTCCCACCCCTTTCTCTCTCCTTTCTCTCGCTCTCTTTCTCTCTCTCTGCTCTCTCCCTCTCCTCTCACTCTCTCTGTCC
Source organism: Hypanus sabinus (assembly GCF_030144855.1). NCBI lineage: Eukaryota > Metazoa > Chordata > Chondrichthyes > Myliobatiformes > Dasyatidae > Hypanus > Hypanus sabinus. The sequence continues at coordinate 102,674,672 of NC_082719.1, read as the reverse complement.
TCTGCCTCTCTCCTTCTTCCCCCTCACACACCTCTGTCTCCCCCTCTCTTTCCCTCTCCCTCTACTTCCCTCCGTGCCCCTTCTCTTTCCTTGACTCTCTTTTTCTGTCTCTCCTTCTCCTTTTCACTCTCCTCCTCTCTCCCTCCCTCCCTCCCTCCCTCCCTCCCTCTGTCTTCCTCTCCCTCACTCTCTTTCCCTCTTCCTCCCTCACTCCATCTCCTCTGCTTTTCTCTCTCCCTCCCTCTATCCCACCCCTCCACTCTCTTTTTCTCTCCTTCCCTCTCCCACTCTCCCCTCTCTCTCTATCTCCCTCTCCTCACCCCTCTTTCTGTCACTCTCTCTTCCCTCCCTTCTCCTTTTCTGTCTCTCCTTCCCCCCTCGCTCCCTCTCTCACCCCCTCCCCTCTCGCTTTCCTCTCTCTTTGTCCCTCTCCCTCTCCTTCCCTCCTTGCCCCTCTCTCTCCCTCCTTTCTTTCCCTTTCCTCCCTTTCCATCTGTTTTTCCTATCCCCCTCACTCTCTCTCCCTCTCCTTCCCTCCCTACCCTATCTCTCTCTCTCCCTCACCTTCTCTCTTTCTCTCCATCTCCCTCTCTCTCCTTCCTTAGCACCCTATCCTCTGCCTCCCTTCTTCTCTTCTCCCTCTGTCTATCTGTACCTCTCTCTATCTCTCCTCCCCTCCCTCTTTCCGTCTCTCACTTTCCCTCTCTCTCTCGCCCGTCCTCTTTCCCTCTATTTTTCTCCCTCTCGCTGCCACACTACCCAGGACCATGGTTTGCAGAACATCAGGTGGGCACGGTGTGATTGACAGCTCGGTGACGTCAGTGCCCTAGCGCGGCGCTCCCTCCCTCCCTCCCTCCCTCTGCCTTTCTGTCTCTCTCCCCGCGGAACAGGACCGTACTCGGCAAATTACCCGATTCCACCGCCGCCGTTCCCTCGGTGGTAAGTCTTATTTCTCAGCGCACGGCGAATGAGTCGGTGACAGCCGTCTTTCCCACGGCGCTTTCAGTTGGCAGGGCACGGATTTATTGATGAAAAACCGAGAAACGCAGGGAAATGGCCAGCGAAGAGAGGATGTGGGGATGTGAAAACCATCTGACTCTCAGAATAGATGCATATTTGCGAAGTATCTGGTCTTTGTCTCCGCTTAATGAGTGAACGTGTGTCTGCGTGAATGGAAAACGGCTCATCTTAGCGCAAAACACCACAACTGGTCCTGTATAAATAATAGATGAATACAGACACGCAGCGAGTTAACGGAGCTCGCGTCTCTCGAAAAGCTTGAAGGTTTAGTCTCTACGGTAAGTACATCTTATAGGATACATACAGAGGGGGCCAGTAACATCGTGAAGGATCCCATCCACCCTGCTCATGGACTGTTTGTCCCACTCCCATCAGGGTAGAGACTGTGTAGCATCCCATGCCGGAGCCACCAGACTCAAAAACCTCCACCGACTATCACACCCCTGCAGCCCCCAAATCAGCACTAGTTTATCTCTCCTGTCAGGCACCTTGTGTACAGACAACCCTGTGCCCAGCGTCACTTTATGGACATACAATACATCTATGTGTATAAGCTATCTTCTGCATTTATATTTTTGTGTTTTTGGTATTATTGTGTTCTTTATCTTATTTTTATTTTGTACTGTAAAGGAGTAATAATTATCTCCTCCTCCTTTACACTCCTGTACTGGAAATTACATTAAACAATCCAGAATCTTAAAATAAACTATTCCCGTTTCCTGTCCAATCGCAGAGATTGTTAAACCAAGATTGTGAAGGAGGTATAACTTCAAAAGACATAGGAGCAGAATTGGACCATTCAGCCCAACAAGACTGGTCTGTTATTCAATCACGGATGATTTATTATCCCTCTGAAACCCATTCTCCTGCCTTCTCCCCGTAACCTTTGATGCCCTGACTAATCAAGAACCTATCAACCTCCACTTTAAATATACCCAATGACTTGCTGTCCACAGCCATCTGTGGCAATGAATTCCACAGATTCACCACTCTCTAGCCCTGTGGCCATTTCCCCTCGACAATAAATATTCCACTTTGGATACAGTTGAGGGGGCATCCTGTGGGAGGGGCATGGGGGGGTTGCTGCAGCAACTGTGTCTCTGGCATGGGGGCTCAGAAGACAAGAAGTGAAGAGGACTGCAGTAGTGATAGGAGATTCCACAGTCAGAAGAACTGAGTCGAGATTCTGTGGATGCGAAAGAGACACCCTGGTGGTATGTTGCCTCCCAGGTGCCAGAGTCAGGGATGTCTTGGTTCGGGTTCATGGCATTCTAAAGGGGGAGGGTGAGCAACCAGAAGTTTTGGCACATACTGGCACCAATGACACAGGCAGACAAGGTGAGGAGGTCCTGAAGAGAGATTTTAGAGAACTGGGTAGAAAGCTGAGAAACAGGGTAGTTATCTCTAGACTGCTGCCTGTGCTATGTACCAGGAGGGTAAGAATAGAATGATCTGGCAGGTGAATGCATGATGTGAGGAGCTGGTGCAGGGGGCAGAGGTTCAGACTTATTGATCATTAGGATCTCTTCTGGGGAAGGTATGACCTATGCAAAAGGGACAGGTTACACCTAAACCCGAGGTGGTCCAATATCCTTGCGAGCTGTTTGGGAGAGTTTAAACTAATTTAGTTGGGATTGGGAGCTGGATTGATTGGGGTGAGGATGGGATAGTTAGTTTACAAACAGAGGCAATGTGTAGCGGGACTCCTAGCAAAGAGAGGCTGATGATAGGGCAACATTGCAGTCAACAGGGTAAGTTGCAATGCAAAAGACAAACAAAATTAAGAAGGGGGTATACAGGACTGATGGTATTATATTCGAATGCATGCAGTATGCTGAATAAGGTAGATAAACTTGTAGCACAGCTACAGATTGGCATTTATGACATAGTGGGCGTCACTGAATCATGGCTAAAAGATGGTCACAGCTGAGAGCTTAATGTCCAAGGATACACATTGTATCGAAAGGACAGGCATGTAGGCAAAGGGGTTGTTGTGGTTCTGTTGGGTCAAAAATGAAATCAAATCATTAGAAAGAGACGATACAGGGTTGGAAGGTGTAGAACTAAGAAAATGCAAGGGTAAAAAGACCCTGATGGGAGTTGTAAACTGACCTCCGAACAGTAGCAAAGGTGTGGTGTACAAATTACAATAGGAGGTAGAAAATGCATGTCAAAAGGGCAATGTTACAATAGTCTTGGGGGACTTCAGTATGCAGGTAGGTTGGGAAAATCAGGTTGGTGCAGGATCCCAAGAGGGAAATTTCTCGAATGCCTAAAATAGAGCTTTTTAGAGCAACTTGGGTTTGAATCCACTGGAGGAATCAGCGATTCTGGATTGGGTGTTAGGCAGTGAACCAGAATTGATTAGAGAGCTTAAGGTAAAGGGACCCTTAGGGGAGAAAGTGATCATAATATGTTAGAATTCACCCTGCAGTGTGAGAAGTAGAAGTCAGATGTATCAGTATTACAGTAGAGTAAAGGGAATTACATAGACATGAGAGAGGTGCTGGCTAATATTGATTGAAAGGGAACATTATCAGGTCTGACAGCAGAGTAGCAATGGTTGGAGTTCCGGGGAGCAATTCAGAAGCTGCAGGATAGATATATACCAAAAAGGAAGAAGCATTGTAAAGGCAGGATAGTAAAATCGTAGCTGACAGAAGAAGTCGAAGCCAACATAACAGCCTAAGAGACGGCATATAATTGTCAGGAAAGATGTCAGTACGTTGTCAGGAAATGTATGGTTATGCACTTTTGTAAAAGAAATAAAAGCATAGACTATCTATGAAATTAAGAAAAAATACAAAAAAAAACTGAGACACAAAGAGAGTTGGAAGTCCTTTTGTGGGATTCCTTAAAGATTAGTTTACCAGGTTGAGTCTGTGCAAATCCAATATTAGCATTCATTTCAAGAGGACTGCAATATAAAAGAAAGGTTGTTACGTTGAGGCTTGATGAGGCCTCACTTGGAGTATTGTGAACAGTTTTGGGCCCCTTATCTAAGGAAAGATGTGCTGGTATTGGAGCCAGTTCAAAGAACATTAATGAAATGATTCCAGGATTGAAAGGCTTTATCATATGAAGACAGTTTGGCGGCTCTGGACTCAGTGGAATTCAGAAGAATGAGGGGGGGGTCTCATTGAAACACCTAATGTCAAAAGGCCATGATAGAGTGGATGTGGAGAGAATGTTTCCTGTGGTGGGAGTGTCTAACACCAGAGGACACAACCTCAGAATAGAGGGTCATCCATTTAGAACAGAGATGAGGAGGAATTTTTTTGGCCAGGGAGTAGTGAATCTGTGCAATTCATTGCCACAGGAGGCTGTGAAGCCAAGTCATTGGGTTTATTTAAGGCAGAGGTTGATATATTCTTGATTGGTCAGGGCATGAAGGGATACGAGGTGATTGGGACTGCGAGGAAATGGATCACCGCGATGAAATGCTGGAGCAAACTTGATGGGCCAAATGGCCTAATTATGCTCCTCTATCTTATGGTTTAAAGGTTCAAAGGTCCATTTTGTTTTCAAAGTAGACAACTCTGAAGTTCTTCAATTCTCTGGGTAGCCTTGAAACCAAGAAAAGAAAAGAAAGAAACACAGCACTATCATCAACCACCAAATCCCACCTCCCAGCAAAAAAAAAACACGAACAAAAATGGAACAGGAACATCAACCCCTAAATCCTTCCTCCCGCACAAAATAAAACGATGAGAACTGCTCAGGCATATCAGCCCTCCCCAAGTTCCTCCTCCCACACAAAAAAATTGAAGAAAAAAGATGAAGCACATTGACCCACCCAAATCTCCCTACCCACACAAAAAAAAGAAGATCAGCTGAAAAAAAAACACAGAATATGAAAACTTTAAGACTGAGAAAAGAGTCTATGGTCCGAAGTCCAAATCCAAAAGGCAGGAAAACCTGGGCAACGTTCACCGGGCACAGCAGCAGGCTCTGCATTCTCTGGTACAGAGCAACAGATCAAAAGGCAAGCAGCCAGGAGCAGCCTCTGCACTCACTTTGATGCTTCAATCTCCCTCATCTCTTTAATCAGCAAAATGGAGCCAAACATCAACTTAACCGCTAAGAGGTTCATCCATGCTGCAGAGTGCTGGAACACCCAAACGAGCTCCAAACCTCCGCACTCACCTTAATGTTTCCATTGCCCTCGTTGCTTTAATTGGTGAACAATGGCAGTTGTAATCGACAAAATGGGGTTAAACGTCAGCTCAACACACACAAATTGCTGGAGGAACTCAGCAGGCCAGGCACGGTCCAGCTGAAACGTCAACTGTGCTTTTTTCCTTAGATGATGCCAAGTTCCTCCAGCATTTTGTGTGTGTTGCTCAGATTTCCCGAATCTGCAGATTTTCTCTTGTTTGTGATTTGATTAAACATCAGCTCGCATGCCATCCTGCAGTCTTCTCATCATGAGGTTTGTTCACACTACCTCTGTCTCCCGGAATCCTCTCGGAGTGTGCAGAGCGCTGAAGCACCCAAGCAATCTCCAAACAGCAAAACACAGGCTCCAACAGATCTAGAATCACATTCAAGCCGAGACAGAAATGTAAAAGACCTAAAAGAAGTGAAAAAGATGGTGTCAACATCTATCAGTAAGATGCTGATCAAAGGAGTATTGTACGCTGGCGCCATCTTGAATGGAAGATGTCATGGGCTTAAAGAAATTCCTCCTCATCTCTGTTCTAAATAGATGTCCCTCTAAACTAAGGCTGTGCCCTCTGGTCCTAGAATCCCCCACTATAGCAAACATCCTCTCCACATCCACTCGGTCTAGGCCTTTCAATATTAAATGGGTATCGTTCAACTTTGTTTTGTAGCTAATTATCTGTGGTGATATTGACGCCAAAACTGCCTTTACTCTGACGGGACATGTTGGCTGACTGTTGTATCCTGGAGATCTGTGAGAGAGAGTTTTTAAACAAGAAAAGCTATTGCACTGGGGCAGTTCCATTCCCTCGACTTTGGTTCAAGACTTTGGTTGACTTTGTCACATCTGCGGTCTCGTTTGATTGCAGTTGGTGATTATGATTCCTTCGGTGCCTCCACTAAGCATTGCAGAACCACCTTCCTGGCATCAGCAATTCATTTCAGCTGGGGAGATGTGCTCAGTGCCTATTTTATTAGGTACATCTTGCACCTAACGAAGTGATAATTGAGAGTGTGTTCATGGTTCTTCTGCTCCTGTAGCTCATCCAGTAAAGCTTCAGCATGTTGTGAATTCAGAGATACTCTTCTGCACACCACTGTTGTAATATGAAGTGTTTAGAGTTACTATTGCTTTCCTGTCAGCTTGAACCAGTCTGGCCATTCTCCTCTGACCTCTCATTAACAAGGCGTTTTCACCCACAGAGCTGCCACTCTCTGGATTTTTTTTGTTTGTTTTTCACAGAATTCTCTGTAAACTCCAGAAACTGTTGTGTGTGAAAAACCCAGGAGATCACAGTTTCTGAAATACTCAAGCCACCAACAATCATTCCACGGTCAAAGTCATGTAGATCCCGTTTCTTCCCATTCTGATGTTTGGTCTGAACAAGAACTGAACCTCTTGACCATGTCTGCATGCTTTTATGCATTGAGTTGCTGCCATATGATTGGCTGATTAGCTATTTACATTAATGGGCAGGTGTACAGGTGTACCTAATAAAGTGGCCACTGAGTATATTTGATGAGATATATTTTTCAGACTTTACCTGAAAGAACTGAAGAGGGAGACTGAAGAAACCAACAAAGATTTGACAGTTTGAAAGGCCTTGTACATGCTGTGTTGTACAATGATCAGAAACTTTAGAACCTCATACTAGAAGCAGATAAATACATTCAGGTGAATCAGAGCAGTTCTCAGCTTTTTATTCCATCCGGAATTTTCTTATCAGATTTTTGAGGCTCTGAGAATAAACTTACTCTCCCTTGGACCAATTTGAAATATTTGCTTCAGAGTCAGGCAAGTGTGATTAATTTTCTTCATTATAGTTAGATAAGAGGACTGGAATATAAAAGCAAGGATGTAATATTGAGAATTTATAAAGCACTGGTGAGGCCTCACTTGGAGTATTGTGAGCAGTTTTGGACCGCTTATCTTAGAAAGGATATGCTGACATTGGAGAGGGTTCTCGAGAATGATTCTGGGTATAAAAAGTTTATCGTATGAGGAACATTTGATGGTTCTGGGTGGGTACTCACTGGAAATTCAGAGTGAGGTGGGGTGTTGGCGGGTGGGGGAATCTCATTGAAACCAATTGAATATTGAAAAGCCTTGATAGAGTGGATGTAGAGAGGGTATTTCCTATGTTGGGGGAGTCCAAAGGACACAGCCTCAGAATAGAGAGATGTCTATTTAGAATGGAGATACGGACCAAAATTTTTATATGTATTTCAAAATATCCCTATTTTTTTAACTACGAAGTTTTTCAATCAGGTTGACTATTTCATCTTTTGTTTGGAATAATAAAAGACCAAGAATTGGTAAATAACATTTACAAAAATTAAAAAAAGATGGAGATCTTGCTTTCCCTAATTTAAGAATGTATTATTGGGTTTTTAATATATGTTACATGGGTTTTTGGTTATATTGGGCTGATAGAAATGAACGATCACCTTGAGCTGATTTGGAATTGAATGCTTTGAAACAGTTTCACTTAACCTCATTATTAGGAGCTTCTCTACCTGTACAACTGGCCAAAATTACTAATTTTATATTTATATCCTGTGATTAAGCAGTCATTATGAATTTGGTTCCAGTTTTGTAATTTTTTTAATCACAAAAAAATTAGAATTTTTAGTTTAATTATTCAAAATTATTTATTTAAACCTTCATTAAGTGATCCTACCTTTCTTCTTTGGAGGAATAAAGGAGCTTATTCCTTCACGGATATGTTCCAAGATGGCCGATTGATGTCTTTTGAGAAATTAATAACTAAATACTCCCTCTCGTATTCACTTTTCCTGCAGTATCTTCAGGTCAGACACTTACAAAAATACTTAAATAATTTTCCATATATACAAGATTCTGACCTGTTAGATATTACTTTAAAAATGAATCCTTCAGTGAGGGGTTTTATTGGGAAATCTTACAATTTATTGTTACAACAGCACAATTACCCTTCACTTAAGATTAAGCAAGATTGGAGAGAGAGCTTAACATGACCCTGATAACAGAAGATTGGCTGCGAATTTTGAAGTTGGTTAACTCTTCTTCGATTTGTGCCAATCACTCTTAGCGATTTGTGCCAATCACTCTTTAATTCAATTTAAAATTGTACATTGTTACTATTTGACAAAGGAGAGACTGTCTAAAATGTTTCCTAATGTTGATAATCAGTGTGACAGATGTAAAACCGAGACAGCCACATTGACACATATGCTTTGGTCATGTTCTGTATTGAAACATTTTGCAGTCTATTTTCTCTACAATTTCTAAAGTTTTAAAAATTAATTTACAACCTAATAAGTTGACAGTTTTATTTGGTATAATCCCTCAATATATTCATGGTATTTCTCTATCAGACCAACATGTAATTGCATTTGTTACATTATTGGCCAGAAGGGCTATTTTGTTGAAATGGAAAGATGTTTCTGCTCCTACGTTGATACAATGGGTCTCTCAGGTGATGTTATGTCTTAGTTTGGAGAAAATCAGAAGTCGATCTTTTGATCCTTGATTCGATTTTGAGAAAAGGTGGGGTTCGTTTGCCCGCTACTATCATCTGATTTGAGTTAATTAATATGGTTTCCTTCTGATTTTATCTTTAAGTGGATTTGAGTTGGCGGATTGATGGTTTTTTAATGGAAGCTTGTATGATGTATGGGTTGTGCTCCCAATGGTTTTTTTTTCCAGTTAGTATGGGGTTTTTTTTAAGTTAGTAGGGTTTTTTTTTACCTTTTTCTTTCAAAAAAAATATTCTTAACACTATTTTTTCTTCTTATTATTGATATATTGCTTAGCTTTGTTAATCAGTTATTTGCTAATTTAATTCCTTATTGTACATAATGACATATTGAAGTAATGTATCTTATTTGTTAATCTTCAATAATAGTTAATAAAATGATTTTTAAATGAAAATAAAAATGAGATGCGGAGGGATTTCTTTAGCCAGAGAGTGGTGAATCTGTGGAATTTGTTGCCACCGGTGGCTGTGGAGACCAGGTCATTGGGTATATTTAAGGCAGAGGTTGATAGATTCTTGATTGGTCAGGGCATGAAGGGATACTGGGAGAAGGCAGGAGACGGGAGCTGAGAGAGAAATGCACCAGCAATGACAAAATGGCAAAGCAGACTCATTGGCCCAAATGTTCTACTTCTGCTCCTTTATTTGATAGTCTTATGATCTCATATTTGAACATAGAATATAGAATTACCGTGGTGCCACGGCAGCATAGTGGTTAACACAATGCTATTACTGCTCGGGATGTTTGGAGTTCAATTCCAGCATCCTCTGAGGATTTGTACGTTCTCTCCGTAACTGCATAGATTCCTCTGGGTGTGGCAGTCTCCCCCCAGTCCAAAGACATACCGGTTCCTGGGTTATTTGGTCATTGTATTGTGTCCTGTGATTAGGCTAGCGTTACATAGGTCAGTTGCTGGGTGGCGTGGCTCATTGGACCAGAAGGGCCTGTTCTGTAAATAAAACATTACAGGACACTACAGGCCCTTTGGCCAATGAAGTTATGCTGACTTTTTAACCAATTCCACAATTACCCTAACCCTTGCCTCCCATACAGCCCATAACTGTACATTTTTCTTTCATCCTTGTGTCTACCTTAGGGTCTCTTAAAGAACACAAATGTATCTGCTTTTACCACCACCCCTTGCAGGCATTCCACACACCCACCACTCCCTCTGTAAACTCCTGTCATCACCCTCATACTTTCCTCCAATCACTTTAAAAGGATGTCCTCGCATTATATCTGATGCACCATCAATAATTCACTCTGAGACGTAAAGGCGAGATATCGGCTTTTATCAACTGGAAGAAGGAACAAGCAGTGAGTGACCACCATACTACATCCTGGAGACTGAGAGGCCGGGCTCAGACCTCAATTGCCTTTATACAGGGGTCTGTGGGAGGAGCCACAGGAGCAGTCAGCGGGGGGCATGTCCAGACAGGTATATGTAGTTCACCACAATATCTGGAACCATTAGTTCAATACACCAGACAAAATGAAGATATCAGGGGAATTACTATTAAAGGGACAGAGCATAAATTGGCTTGTTACGCAGATGACATTTTGATCTATCTAGGGCAACCAACATACTCTTTACTTAAATTGATGCAATCCTTTGAACAATATGGTCAATTATCAGGATACAAGATCAACATAGATAAAACCTAATTACTTTCATATAACTATAGCCCACCAAGAGAAATTGAAAGTAGATATCCCTGGGCATGGCAAACAGATTTGGCAAAATTATCAGAATGTAATTATCAGCCTTTATATAAAAAAATTAAGGAAGATATGGCAAGATGGAACCTTATTCCTTTTTTCAGTCCCAGTTCAAGGATTGAGTCTATTAAAATGAATGTACTGCCCAGACTGTTATATCTCTTTCAGACCCTTCCAATAGAGATTAATCAAAATCAATTTAATGAATGGAACAAGATGCTATCAAGGTATATTTGGCAAGGTAAAAGGCCTAGAGTTTATCTCAAAACTTTGCAATTAGCAAAGGAAAAGGGGGGATGGGGCTTGCCTTCTCTTAGAGATTATTATTTTGCAGCACAGTTGAGAGCTGTGATATGTTGGTGCAACCCTTCATATGACGCTCAATGGAAAAACATTGAGGAGCGGGTATTTCCCATCCCCATACAAGCAATTTTGGCTGATAACAACCTGCAAAGGTACATAAATACTGTTGATAACCCATGGGTGAAATTGACTCTTAAAATATGGAAAACTACTATAAAAGAATATAATCTAGAGGGATTCTTAAATGGAGCAATTCTTAAATGGTGTGCATATGACTCTGATTTTACACCAAATAAATTGGATGCTATATTTAAGGACTAGACAGCTAAAGGAATAACAGTTCTTTGCAACATAATGAAAAAAGGAACACTGTTCAGTTTTGAAATGCTTAAAGAGAAACACTTATCAGAAACACAAGATTTTTATTGGTATTTACAGATGCAACAATATTTTAATAAGACGCTTAAAAATATAACCAAGGCAAATGCATGCTTGATAGAGCTCTTTAGAAAAGCATATAATTCAGATAATGGTAGTAGAATCATTTCAAGCATGTATAAGGGGTTGTGAAATCTTAAGACACATTTGACTTCATACATTAAAACAAAATGGGAGAAGGAAGGAGGGATAATTATATCTGAGAAAGAATGGACAACAATATGGAGGTATCAATGGAAATGTACCAATTCACAGAAATGGAGGGAGTTTGGATGGAAAAACTTGATAAGATATTTTATTACACCCTCTCAGAAATCCCATTATGATAGTAACCTCCCTGTTTGCTGGAGAAATTGTGGAAATCAAAATGCAAATCATTATCATCTTTTTTGGGACTGTCCTGTTATCAAAAACTATTGGAGGGGGATACACAATACCCTACAAGACATCTTTAAATATGAAATACCCTTGGAGAGTAAGACCATATACTTTGGATATATACCTCAAGAATGGTTGAAAAGAGATAAATATTTAATGAATATACTATTGGTGGCTGGTAAAAAGACTCTTACTAGGAAATGGTTATCACAGGAGAGGCCAACTTTAAATACAAAGATGGAAATTACAATGGACATATACAAAATGGAGAAGAGAACAGCATCTGTTAATCATAAGCTGGAACAATTTGATTCATACTGGGAAAAATGGTTTAACTACATAATGCCTCATAGGCCTGATTTTATTCTCACAAATCAATGAATCTGTTGTAAAAAAAAGATCATTCCCTACTTGTACATAGTTCTTTCCTTTTGCTTGTTTTTTCTTTCCACTCTTTTCTATAAGTGTATACCTCAGATAAATTCTTTGTGGAGATTTTGTGATATACATGATTATATGATGTATATGTACAATGTCTGAAATACATCTTATGGAAATGTTTGTTTGATGAACTTCAATAAAAAAAATTACAAAAAAAAAGGAATGACAGCTGAGATGGTGGAGCCATTGACGAAGAGCTATCAGTAGAGCCTCGAGCTATGGGACATAACTACAAGTTCAGTGCCGGTTATTTAAATCCGAGACAAATAAAAATTTCTTCTCAAAGAGGGTCGGGAAGCTCTGGAGGGTGGAGGAAGCTTGATCATCAGAAGTGTTTAAAATGGAGATGGATAAATGTTGAGGAACAGAAGGGTTTGAAGAAGAGGTCAGCATAGACCAGACATGATCACAGAGAACAACAGGGCAGGCTTAAGGTGCCTGAGGAGCTGCTCCTGGTCTTACTCCTTCTGTTCTTGCAACACTGAACAAAATCAAAGCTGTAACAAGACTCTTCTCTACACAGCAACACACACTCAATTCCCTTTAAAGCCCTGGCATGCCATCCCTTCGGTGCTGGTGACTTGTCTGCTTGAGTCTCCTGAATTTCTCCAGTACTTTGTCCCTTCTACCAGTTGGGTGGCATGGTTAGCACTACACTTCACAGTACCAACGACCAGGGTTCAGTTCCTACCACTGCCTGTAAGGAGCCTGTACGTTCTTCCTGTGACCACATGGGTTTCCTCCGGCTCCGGTTTCCTCCCACAGTCCGAAGACGTACCACTTGGTAGGTTAATTGGTCATTGTAAATTGTCCTGTGATTAGGCTAGGGTCAAACTGGGGCTGCTGTGCAGCACAGCTGGAAGGGCCAGTTCCTCACTGTATCTCAATAAATAGAATAGCTAAAATGCTGGAGGAACTCGGCTGGTCAGGCAGCATCTGTTGAAATGAATAAACAGTTGATATTTCAGGCTGAGATCCTTCACACACCATTTGTACCACAAAATGGAAATAAAAGAAAAAGAGAGATCAGCTTTATTTGTCATATGTACGTGGAAACATCAAAACTTACAGTGAAACGTGTCATTTGCATCAAATCAAATTAAATCAGTGAGGATTATGTTGGGGGCAACCTGCAATTGCCACTACACTTACAGTGCCAACACAGCAAGCCCACAGCTTACTAGCCCCGACCGGTACATCTTTGGAATGTGTGGGGGTGCGGGGAACTGGGGAGACACCTTGCAGATAGCAGCAGGAGTTGATCCCCAGTCTCACCGCTGGCACTGTAAGCTGGTGTGCCCATATGGCAACCTCACCCACCTGTGATAGCACAACTAGGCTGCAAAGTGTCTCATGTCTCACCTAATCTCAGATCCTGTGCTGTTATCTAAACACCTCGTCAGGCCATGGACACTAACAGAACATGTTACAGACGTTACTCAGAAAGGCCAAAGTCTATAAAACTGATGGTCTTGTGATTCCTAAGAAGAAATGCTGCTTTATAAAACTCTAGTTAGACCACACTTGAAATAATGTGTTCAGTTCTGATCACCTTATTATAGGAAGGATGTGGAAGTTCTGGAGAGGGTCCAGAGGAGATTTACCAGGTTGCTGACCAGATTAGAGAGCATGCATTTTATGGATAGGTTGAATGAGCTAGGACTTTCTCTTTGGAGCAAAGGAGGATGAGAGGTGACTTGATAGAAGTGTATAAGATGTTAGAGGAATAGACAGAGTGGAAAGCCAGGGACTTTTCGCTGGGTAGAAATGGCTAATACAAGAGGGCATAATTTTAAGGTAATTAGGCAACAGTACAGGGGAGATGTCCGAGGTAAGTTTTTTATTCAGACAGTGGTGAATACATGAAACATTCTGCCAGGGGTGATGGTAGAGGCAGATAAACTAGGGATATTTAAGAGACTCTTAGATAGGTACATGGATGATAGAGAAATGGAGGGAAGGGTTAGATTGATCTTGGAGTAGGTTCAAAGGGTGGCACAATATTGTGCTGAACACTGTAGGCATGGAATATTTGGTGACACTTTCAGAGTAGCCCAGCACACCTTTGAGTATGTTATTTGTTCATGCAAATGATGTATTTCACAATATGTTTCGATGTACGTGAGATCGATGGATGGATAAATCAGATCTGCCTCATACGCTGAGTTCCTCTGGCAGTTTTTTTCTTTACCGGAGGTATCTAATAAAGTGGCCACGAAGTACATATACAATTTTCTTGTGAAAACTACTGATGTATCAACTTCCATTATGCTTTCTGATCATGTAGAGCTTACTGTAATGATTTACAGTGCTGACGGCCAGTGATCAGAGATCAGGGTTCAATTTCCACCAGCGTCTGAAAGGAGTCTGACATTCTCCCTGTGACTGCATAGGATTCCTGTGGGTACTCTCATTCCACAGATGTACGGGTTAGGGTTAATAAGTTGTAGGCATGCTATGTTGGTGCCGGAAGCATGACGACACTTACGGTCTGCCCCCAGCAAATCCTCGCTGATTTAATTTGATTTGACACAAACAATGTTTTCACTGTATGTTTCAATGTTTCCATAAGGTATAGGAGCAGAATTAGGCCATTCAGCCCATCAAATCTGTTCTGCAATTCTTTTAAGGCTGATTTATTATGCCGTTCAACCCTATTCTCCTGCCTTATTGTAGCCATTAATGCCCTTAATAATCAAGAACCTATCAACCTCCGTTTTAAGTATATCAATGTCTTGGTCTCCACAGCCATTTGTGGCAAAGAATTCAACAGATTCACCACCCCTAGCTAAAGAAATTCCTCTTCCAAGGGGGATGTGCATGTTTTGATATAACTTGACAAATAAAGCTAATCATTTATTGCTTGTCTAATGTTTGAAGCAGCCCTCATTTCTGATTCGTCTTCAAACGTTGTGCTTTCATAGAGAAGATGCGTCTGCTGCAACTGTTCATGAAGCCATAGCCAGTTTGGAATGAAACAACAAGATGTAGGAAGCAAAGGGGTCCAAGAAGCTAAAGGCAAGGAAAAGAACCAAGCCTGCCAATTGACAGCTGACTACTGTGGAGGAGAGCTTGCATGGTCACAGACTCTGAGAAGCTGCCGGCCGTGATCGAGTCCACCAAAGAAAATTTACCCAGGTACAAGCCTGCTGAAGCTTAGAAGGGCAGATATGGTTATGTTTAATTCAAGATATTAACTATAGAGTCATAGAACACTACATCACAGGAGCAGGCTTCTGTGACCATCTAGCCCGTGCCCAACTATTAATCTTTATTTATTTATATTTATTTAGAGATAGAGTGCTGAACAGGCCCTTCCAGCTCAATGAGCTGCATCACCTAGTAACACATCTATCTAACCCTGGCCTAATCACAGAACAACTTGCAAAGACCAATTAACCTACTAACTGTGGGATGAAGCCAGAACCATTACAAGAACCGGTTAACTTACTAACTGGTATGTCTTTAGACTGTGGAAGGAAACCGGACTGACTACGAGAAGGATGTACAAACTTCTTGCAGAGGATGCCAGAAGTGAAATGCAACCTCAGCCCCCTGAGCTGTATTAGCATTACCCTAGCAGGACACCCCAGTCCCAGTGACCTGCTCCCAGAATGCAACTCTCGGGTTATAGCTATAAGATTAATTCTCTTACAAGGTCTATTCTGGAATGCATTTTATGTCCTTACATCTAAATAAGGAAGGAGGTGTTTCCTCATTTTCCTTTCAGAGTAACCCCAAGTCATAATAACATTAAAAAGTGATTGGAATTCAGTTCCGGCCACTGCCTTTAAGGAGTTTGTACATTCTCCCCGTAGACGGGTGAG
The DNA here is from genome assembly GCF_030144855.1 of Hypanus sabinus. Classification (NCBI taxonomy): domain Eukaryota; kingdom Metazoa; phylum Chordata; class Chondrichthyes; order Myliobatiformes; family Dasyatidae; genus Hypanus; species Hypanus sabinus. The sequence goes on along the minus strand of NC_082719.1, from coordinate 102,658,863 downwards.
ATTCCTCTGGGTGCTCTGGTTTCCTCCCACAGTCCAAAGGCACACAGGTTCAGGTTAGTGAGTTGCGTTGGTGCTGGAAGAATGGTGACAATTGTGGGTGGCTCTTGCTGATTAGATTTGATGTGAATGACACATTTCATTGTATGTGACAAATAAAGCTAATCTCTAATGAGGAGAGGGCATGGGCTAGAAAGTGAAGGTCCTTAATGATTGATAAATATATAAACACAAGAAATTCTGTAGATCCTGGAAATCCAAAGCAACAGACAGAAAATGCTAGAGGAATTCAGCAGGTCAGGCAGCAGCGTTTTCCGTCTGTTGCTTTGGATTTCCAAGATCTACAGAATTTCTTGTGTTTATATATTTATCAATCATTAAGGACCCTCATTTTCTAGCCCTTGCCCTCTTCTAGTTAGAGATAAGCTTTATTTGTCATAAGTAAAGCTCATCCTTAAGCTGATCACACGTAGTAACGTGTGGTTATTTGAGTTACTGTCACTTTCCTGTCAGCTTGAACCAGTCTGGCCAATCTCCTCAGAACTCTCTCATTAACAAGGTTTTTTCACCCATAGGGCTGCCACTCACTTTGTTTTGTTTTCACACCATTCTCTGTAAACTCTGGAGACTGTTGTGTGGGAAAATCCCAGGAGATCAGCAGTTTCTGAGATACTCAAACCACCCTGTCCACGGTCAAAGTCACTTAGATCACATTTATTCCCCATTCTGATCTTTGGTCTGAACAACAACTGAACCTCTTGACCATGCCTGTGAGCTTTTATGCATTGAGTTGCTGCCATAGTTTAGATATTTGTATTCATGAGCAGGTATACAAGCAGATGTAATAAAGTGGCCACTGAGTATATTTAAATACAGATGGTTCCCGCCAGTGCTGGGATATTTATTTATTTTGAGATACTGTGCAGAGGAGGCCCTTCTGGCCCTTCGAGTCACACTGCCCAGCAACCACACAACCCCAATTGAACCCTAACCTAATCACAGGACAATTTACAATGACCAAAGTTCAAAGTAAATTTATTACAAGTGGTATGTACATCACCATATACAACCTTGAGATTCATTTTCTTGCAGACATTCACATTAAATTCAAGAACTATATTGGAATCGATGAAAGACCACACACAACAGGACAGGCAAACAACCAGTGTGCAAAAAACAACAAAATGTGCAAATAGAAAGAAACAGACATAATGATCATTAATAAATAAGCAATAGATATGAAGAACATGAGATGTAGAGTCCTTGAAAGTGAGTCCATGGGTTGAGGGAACAGTTCAATGATGGGGCGGGTGAAATTGAGTGAAATTATCCCCTCTGGTTCAATAGCCTGATGGTTGAGGGGTAATAACTCTTCCTGAACCTGGTGATGTGAATTCTGAGGCTCCTGTACCTTCCTTATGATGGCAGCAGTGAGAAGAGAGTATGGCCTGTGTGTTGGGGTCCCTGATGATAGATGCTGCTTTCCTGCAACAACACTTCATGTGGATGTGCTCAATGGAGGGGAGGGATTTACCCGTGATGAACTGGGCTGTATTCAATACTTACTGTAGGATTTTCTGTTCAAGGGTATTGGTGTTTCCATCCCAGGCTATGATACAACCAGTCAGTGTACTCTCCACCACACATCTTTAGAATATTGTCAAAGCATCAGATGTCATGCCAAATCTTCACAAACTTGTAAGGTCATAGAGGCACTCCCATGATTTCTTCATGATTACCTGCTGGGCCCAGGACAGATCCTCTGAAATGATAACAGTGAGGAATTTTAATTTGCTGACCATCTCCACCTCCAATCCTCCAATCAGGACTGGCTGTTAGACCTCCGGGTTTCTTCCTCCCGAAGACAATAATCAGCTCCGTGGACTGCCTGATATTGCTGTGTTATCATTCAGCCATATTTTTAATCTCCCTCCCTCCTATATGCTGATTCATCACCACCTTTTTTTCGGCCATCAACAGTGGTATTGTCAGCAAACTTGAATATGGCATTGGAGCTCAGTTAATCCACAATCATAAGTGTAAAGCAAGTAGAGCAGGGCGCTAAGCACGCAGCCTTGTGGTGCACCTGTGCTGATGGAGATTGTGGAAGAGATTTTGTTGCCACTTTGAATTGTATGGGGTCTGCAAGTGAGGAAACTGAAGATCCAATTGCGCAAGGAAGTACTGAGGCCAAGATCTTGAAGCTTATTGATTAATTTTAGGGGATGATAGTATTGAGTGCTGCTGTGGTCAATAAAGAAAATCCTGATGTATGCATCTTTGCTGTCCAGATGTTCCAGAGTTGAGTGAAGAGCCAGTGAGATGGCATTTTCAGTGGTGGATCTGATGAGCCAGTAGGCAAATTGGAGAGGATTGAAATCACTTCTCAGGAGAAATTCATGTGTTTCATTACCAACCTCTCAAAACACTTTGTCACTGTGGATGTAAGTGCAACTGGGTGATAGTCAATGAGGCAGGTGACCACGTTCTTGTTAGGCACCGACTGGTATAATTCAAGCATGCTAGAAACAGATGGGTCCTCAGACCACTGAAGTGAGAGATTAAAGATATCAGTGAGCAGTCCAGCAGGTGTTCAGCCAGGTCCATTGCTTTCCATGGGTTCACCCTCGTGAAGGATGCTCTTATATTGGCCTCAGAAACTGAAATCATAGGGTCCTCAGCAGCTGTGGGAGTTTGTGATGGTACCTCCAGTTTTTGATGGTCAAATGAAACGTAAAAGACATTGAGCTCATCTGGAAGTGAAGCCCTGTTGTCAAATATGTCACTTGTTTTCACTTTGTAGGAGGTGATAGCATTCAAGCCCTGCCACAGCTGTGGAGCATCGTACAGTGATTCAGGTTTGGTTCGGAATTGTCACTTCACCCATGAGATGACTTTCCGGAGATCGTACCTGGACTGCTTGTATCTTACATGGTCACTAGACCTGAACGCCTCTGGTCTGGCCCTCAGCAGATTGTGGATCTCATGGTTCATCAGGGCTTCTGGTTGAGGAAGATTCTGAATGATCATGTGGGGTCATACTGGTCTCCTCTGTTTTTATAAAGCCTATGAGAACCATGGTGGATTCATACAGATCCACTGAGGAGTCCTTGAACATGGCCCAGTCCATGACTGAAAGAGCCACTCCTCTGCCTCTTCATTGTCCTTAACTCTGGAGCCTTGCTCTTTAGCCTCTTGCCTGTATAAGGGCAGCCAAGTGAAATACAGTATGACCAAATTACCTACCGGAGCACACAGAGATACCCATGCAGTTACTGGGGAGGATATATAGAGTCCCCTTAAGGATACTGCTGGAATTGAACTCCAAACTCCAGAACTCCCCAATCTGTTACAGCATCGTACCAACGCCTACTTGAGGTCACTCAAACCATCGCCATTAATCCAATTAGTACATTTGTGTGAGGCCTCCACCAATTTTGGTGGACTTTTGACATTTAGTCCTTCAGCGATTCTTGGAGTTGTTTGTTTTTAAATTTATTTTATTTTATTGAGACACAGTGAAGAGTAGGCCCTTCCAGCCCTTTGAGCTGCGCTGCTCAGCAAGCAATTTTTGACCTTTTATCTTAGAAAGGATGTGCTGAAACTGGAGAAGGTTTAAAAGAGGTTCACAAAGATGATTCCAGGATCGTATGGCTTGTCATATGAAGAGCATCTGATGGTTCTGGGCATATATTACTTGAATTCAGGGGTGACCTAATTGAAACCTATTGAATAGTGAAAGGCCTTGATAGAGTGGATGTGGAGAGGATGTTTCCTTGGTGGGAGAGTCTCAGATCAGAGGACACAGCCTCATAATAGAGGGGCGTTCTTTTAGAATGGAGATGAGGCGGAATTTCTTTAGCCAGAGTGGTGAATCTGTTGAATTCTTTGCCACAGGCAGATGTTAAGGCCGAGCCTTTATGTATATTTGAGGCAGAGGTTGAGAGATTCTTGACTGGTCAGGGCATGAAAGGGTATGGGGAAAAGGCAGGAGATTGGGGGAAAATTGGATCAACCATGATAAAATGGTGGAGCAGCCTCGATGGGCCAAATGGCCTAATTCTGCTCCTATATCTTGCAGTCTTACAGTCTAACCCCTAACTTAGCTCTAGTCTAATCACATGACAATTTACAATGACTGATTAACCTACCAGTTAGTACGTCTTTGGACAGTGGGAGGAAACCGGAGCACCTGCAGAAAACCCGGGTGGTCAAGGGTGAACATACAAACTCCTCACAGACAGGGGCAGGAAATGGCTAGCACCAGGAGCACTGATACTAACAAAGATCATGGAGCATTACAGCACCGTATAGGCTCTTCAGCCCACAATGTGGTACCAACCACTTAACCTGCTCTAAGATCAATCTAACCCTTCCCTCCTATATGGACCTCCATCTTTCTGTCATCCGTGTGCCTATCTAAATCTCTTAAATTTCCCTAATGTATCTGCCTCAATTACCAGTCCAGCAGTGGATTCCACACTTGCACCACTCTGTGTTTGAAGAAAACCTAGCTCTGACATCATCCCCCTGTACTTTCCTCCAAGAAGGTAATTACACAGTACACAACCTTGGTGATGTCTCTTAAAATTATGCCCCCTTGTATTAGCCCTTTCCACTCTGGCAAAAAATCTCTGGCTATCCACTCTGTCAATGCCTCTTATCATCTTGTACGCCTCTATCAGGTCACCTCTCCACCTCTCAGCCTGCTTCACTTCAAAGAGAAAAGTAGGAGTCTAAGCAGGGGCACTCTCCAATCAGGGAGGAGGTGACAAGCTACATCACTGCATAGTGCAGAAATGGTGGACAGGAAGGCTCTTCAATGGATAGTGAGATCCATCAGACACATCACTAGCACCAGCCTACCCACCACCAAGGACATATAGACAGAAAGATGCCAGAGAAGGGCCAGTGACATCATGAAGGATCCCACCCATCCTGCACATGGACTGTTTGTCCCACTCCCATCAGGGAGGAGGTTATATAGCATTCACACCAGGACCACCAGACTCAAATACAGTTACTTTCCCCAAGCAGTGAAGCTGATCAACACCTCCTCTCACTGACCCATTGATGCACCATCAATAACTCTAGGAGACTGGAAGTGAATGATAGGCCTTTATTAATGGTGAAAAGGGAGCACAACCATGTTGAAGACTGAGGGAGGAGCAGTGCCCCAATCGCCTTTATACAGGGGTCTGTGGGAGGAGCCACAGGAGCAGTCAGCAGAGGGGCAGTACCAGACAGGTATACATAGTTTACCACACCCACCCCTCCACACCTCCAACCACCACCACCTTATCATTTCCTGTCAGAGTCACCTTGTGTACAGACACTCCTGTGCCTAGCATCACTTTACGGACATACAATCAATCTTTGTATATAAGCTATCTTATGTATTTATATTTATTGTGTTTTATGGTTTTATTATTATTGTGTTCTTTATCTTATTGTGTTTTTTTGTGCTACACAGATCCAGAGTAACAATTATTTCATTCTCCTTTACACTTGTGCACTGGCAATGACATTGAACATTGGATCTTAAGTCCTGAAAAGCCCTGTGGTGCGAAGTTCCACGTTCCTGCCACAGTTTGTTGTTTTGCTCCTCGTTAAATAGACTGGGATCTTCTAAACAACTATAGTGTGCTCAGCAGATCTGTGGCATCTTGCGATACGCTTAGACAGCACTTGTGGGACACTGGCATTGAGGGAAGGATAATCATTGTCCCCACTACGAGCTCTCACTTGTGCTTCCGATGTCCCCGAACCACAGGGGAGATGCATCTGGAGCAAATCCACAGGCCTTTTTCAGCACATTATTCTCTACTCACTCAGAAGGAGCTGATTACCTTTCTGCCTGAGTACACAGCCTCAGTGTTGTCTCTCAGGGGTATGAGCTAGATCACGTGGTATGTGCACAGGTGTCTGATATTGACAGGAGTTCAGTGATCACCCGAGTGCAGAGGGAGAGACGCAGAACCAGAATGAGCATTTCACTGGGTTTTAGTAAGAACTGTTCAGAACAGAAGAAAATAATAAATACAAGACCAACAGGTACACTAACTAAAAACTAACACAGTCACTGCAGCTCGAAATCAGCAACTTAGAACTAAACTAATACCACTCCTTTAACAGCGCCTATCTAATCTTTTTTCCTGGAACGTGGAAAGCAGAGAGTGTACTTGTTGCTGATCTTCAGTCGAGACTTGACAAGACTGAAGTGTACAAGATGATAAGAGGCTGAGATCAAATGGATAGCCCGAGACTTTTTCTCCCCCAGGGCAGAGATGGCTAATTCCAGGAGACATAATTTTAAGGTGATTGGAGGAAGATATAGTGGGATGTCAAAGGTAGGTTTTTTACACAGAGAGTGGTGGGAGTGTGAAGCACCCTGCTGGGGTGGTGGCAGAGGGAGATACATTAGGTACATTCAAGAGACTCTTAGATAGGTACTGATCACAAAGTACTTCAATGGGTGATTAGGACATCATTGGGACTCAACTAACGAACCAGGAGACAATCTACAACTCACGATGCCTATGGCATGCTCGCAACGTCATTAAAGATCCATCCTGTCCCAGACACTGTCTGTTCAATCACCTGCCATCTGGTAGGAGATACAGAAACTTCTTAGCCAAGAGAGTTAGACTGAAGAACAGTTTCTTCCCAAGGGCTGTTGTGTAGCTGAATAATGCTACACCCCAGCTTGCCAATGACCTTTGAGTTTTCTGGACGATCAGCCACTTGTTGCAGGTAAATATGGGAATTTTTTTTAAATTAAGCCATACCACATGCATTGTAAATATCTGTTTTGCTCAGACTGGAGTAGCACCACAATCTTGTTTCTTGAGCAATGACAAGTTCTGCTCTGTTCAATTAATGATAGAAACATAGGGAAAGGTGTAATAGGGAAAGGTTAGATTGATCTCAGAGTAGGCTCAAAGGTTGGCACAACATTTTGGGCTGAAAACCCTGTACTGTGTTGCAATGTTCTACGTTCTGTTTAACTTGGCCTGTTTATTATTGTCACATTTACCAGTGTGCAGAGAAAAGGTTGGTCTGCACACCATTCATACAGATCCATTAATTACAATGGGCCTTCGAGGTAGTACATGGGCAAATAAAAGGAGTAGTTTCATTTGTCACACGTGCATCACAACGTTGAAACATGCAGTGAAACATTGTCTTGGTCAAATCAGCGAGGATTGTGATGGGGTAGCCCACGAGTGTCGCTGCTGTCTGTAAGGAGTTTGTATGTTCTCCCTGTGTCCTGGCTTTCCACCAGGTACTCCAGTTTCCTCCTATGGGTTAGGGTTAGTGAGTTGTGGGCATGCTATGTTGGTGCCAGAAGCATGGTGACACTCGTGGGTTGCCCCCAGCACGATACTCAGACTGCATCGGTCATTGATGTAAACGACATATTTCACTGTACGTTTCCACGTTTCGATATACACGTGGAAAATAACGCTAATCATAGCTTTAATCTTTGATCTTTAATGCTCATCTTTTATCTTTATCTCTGCAGTTTCCTGCGGTCATGGGCAGAGCAGTTGCCATGACAACTCTTTATGCATTCAGATAGGATGCTTTCGGGTGCATCGAAATAATCACTAAATCACAGGTTGGCCATTTTATACAGATATGGAAATACATACCTTCATAAAGAGGGCAATGAACCTTTGGAATTTGCTGCTGAAGAGATGTGGGGGAGGAGCAGTCCTGTGCTTATTCAAGAACAAGAATGATAGACTTTAAATATTAAGTGAATTGAGCATTATCAGAATCAGATTTATTCATGGCTACTCAGTGGCCACTTTATTAGGTACACCTATACACCTGAAAATATCTGATCAGCCAATCATCTGGCAGCAGCTCAATGCATAAAGGCATGCAGATGTGGTCAAGAGGTTTGGTTGTTGTTCAGATCAAACATCAGAATGGGGAAGGTATGTGATCTGAATGATTTTGATCGTGGAGTGATTGTTGTTGCCAAACGGGTTGGTTTGAGTATCTCAGAAACTGCAGATCTCCTGGGATTTACACACACAGCAGTCTCAAGAGTTTACAGAGAATGATGCGAGAAACAAATAAAAACATCCAGTGAGCAGCAGTTCTGTGGGTGTAAATGCTTTGATAACAAGAGAGCTCAGAGGAGATTGGTTAGACTGGATCAAGCTGCCAAGAGGGCAATAGTAACTCAAATAACCACGTATTGCAACAGTGTTGTGTCGAAGAGCATCTCCGAAAGCACAACACGTGGAACCTTGAAGTATATGGGCTACAGCAGCAGAAGGCCATGAACATACACTCACTGGCCACTGACTGTATGTTGCAAAAGTTGTTTTGTGGTAGCTGTGCAATACAAGACGTAAGAAAACCATGATTTGCAGATGATTAAATAGATGATGCAAATGAGGAATAGTGAGATAGCGTTCGTGGACCATTCAGAAATCTAATAGCGGAGGGGTAGAAGCTCTTCCTGAAATGTTGAATTAATGTGGGAAAATGGAGCTGCGGTCATAAACCTACAGAAGGATAGAACAGGCACAAGAGGCAGAATGGCCTTCTCCTTCCTGACCCTTCTTAATTAACCACCTTGCTGCCAGCATGTAGAAAACTGAAATTCAGTTTGACGAGTAGCTTGAGGCAAACTGACATAATGCAGTCAGAAATCCTGATCAAAACTCCAGTCAAACTGAGACCCAGAGGGCCCAAAGGATGGGGACTACATTAACACAAGAGAGTCTGAAGGTGCTGGGAATCCTGAGTAACAAGCACAACGCACTGGGGAGCTCAACGAGTCAAGTAGCATCTGTTGAGGCCTTCCATTGGTCCGAATCAACCATGGATGTTGTGTCCTAGTTGTCTACATTGTTGGTGCAGTACTGACAGTACATAAACCAGGGCAGTGTGATATGGAGAACAAGCTGATCCCCATGTGGCAGGCTCCCCCTCTCCAATGCAGCTGATGAATCAAAAGGGACAGCAGAGTTTGGCACCAGCAGTGTCACAGGATTTGCCAGTCAGTGTTGAACTCAACATAGAACTGCCTTGGGAACTCCCCCTCCAGATATTTTCTTGGGGTTTACTCTTGGAATGTTCCCTATGAATGGATATAGCCACAAGGCAGCAGAGATTTGAGTTCAGAGTTTTCCTTCACATATGTGAGCTGCCAACCATGGCTGACAAGTCCTATCTGCTGAAGTGACTGGTTTTAAGGAACCAGTAACCCATCTGCGCACCTTCTCCTATCAATAGAAATGGTTCTGCCAGGCCTGGTAGCTAAGCCACAAGTGAAGCCAGGAGCTGAACTTGATTGTTAGAGGCTATTCGAAATGCACGCCATTGAGAGCATTTAATAGGTAGTGAGGGTTTATCCCCACGACCTCCCCCAGGTGTCCCAACCTTAATGAACTGGCACCATCTATGGAGTGGAATAAACAGTCAATGTTTCGATCTAAGACCCCTCATCAGGACTGGAAAGGAAGCGGGAAGGGAGAAGCCAGAATAAGGAGGGAGGAGTGGAAGGTGTATAAGCTGGCGGGAGGTAGGTGAGACCAGGTAAGGGGGAAAGTGAGAGGGTACTGGGGAGGGATTAAGTGAGAAGCTGGGAGGTGATGTGGAAGAAGAAAAGGGCTAAAGAAGAAGAAGGATTCTGATCGACAGGAGAGTAGAGAAAGGAAGGAAGAGGGAAACCAGAATGGGGAATAGAAAAGAGAGAAAGAGGGGGGGGTGAGGAATTACTGGAAGTTGTAGGAATAAATGTTCATGCTGTCAGGTTGGAAGCTATCCAGACAGAGTGTTGCTACATGTTTCCATTCCAAGATAATTATTTTAACTGCTCGATGTTATTTCAGGTACAATCAGGGAAAGTGTTTGGAAATTTACTATGAACTATTTTTTTCTTTCAGGAAGAACCTCAGATTGGATTAAGGGTCAGCTGTTGCTGTAACACTGCAGATATAAACAGTACATCTCTCAGAGGGCTGTACGGTGCAGTCACAGAGTGAGGAAGACAGCCACGTGTCTGCTCTGTTGTTGCAAGCCACCATGAGAATTCCAGCAGGCTCTCAACATCCCCAGAGAGTTCTCTGAAGCCATGCTGAGCAGAAGTTAATCCTCTTTGGCAGGGGACTGTATAGTTTGTCTAACTGCTCATTGAGACAAAAAAAAAATCTAATAGTTTTTCGGATGAAAATAAACATCAAGGTCCACTGTGACTAGGGAAATGGCTGAGAATTTTGACTGTGCCACCCATGTCCATGGATTTGATCTAGGTGCTCGTTACATTGACTTGCAACCTCTGGGTTATGGCGCCAATGGACTGGTATTTGCAGCCATCGACAGCCAAAGCTACCGAAAAGTCGCAGTGAAAAAGATCACTATCAGTGACGCCCGAAGCCTCAAGCACGCTCTGCGGGAGATCAAAATTATCCGGCGATTGGACCATGACAACATTGTAAAGGTTTTTGAGGTTCTGGGCCCTAAGGGAAGCGATATACCTCAAGACATTTATCGGTTGAGTGTGGTTTACATTGTCCAAGAACACATGGACACTGACCTTGCTCGCCTCTTGGAACAGGGACCCCTTTCAGAGGAGCATGCCAAGCTCTTCATATACCAGCTGCTTCGAGGACTTAAGTACATACACTCAGCCAACATACTGCACCGAGACCTAAAGCCGGCCAATATCTTCATCAATACCGAAGACCTGGTGTTGAAAATTGGGGACTTTGGATTGGCAAGGATTGTGGATCCACATTACTCCCATAAAGTAAGTTCATGTTTTAAACTTATTTGTTGCTTGAATGAGGATGGAATGGTATTGATATAATTGTCTCCAAACTGAGCAGATAGTAGAGTCAACTGGTAGAAGAAATTTAATCAAAATTCAATATTCAAGATTGTTTACTGTCAATTTTAATTCACAAGTGCAAAAAGTGTTACTCCGGATCCCTTGCAGAACCACAATATGGTGGGGTTGCACAATAAGATAAATAACACTAAGAACACTATATATATATATCAAAGTCAAAGTCCTTTCCCGAGCCTTTGTGGCTCATCAGGGCGGTGCTTATGCCGGTTTCTGTGGTGTGAAGCGACTGAGAGTACGAGAACCCTCCCCCCCCACCCCCCAGGATAGGACGCCAGTCTGTCACGAGGTTGACCCCCAGCATTCTTTTGCTGGTATGCATTTTTCAGCTGGATAGACTGGAGCATTATGTGGTTCAGTGCCTTGCTCAAGGATACACACTGCCTCAGCTGGCTGGGCTTGAACTCATGACCTTCAGGTCACTAGTCGAACACCCTAACCACTTGGCCACGTGCCGCATATATATATATACACACACACACACACACACACACACACACACACACACACATATATATATAGTTTTCTTTATCTTATTCTGATTGAGATTATGTGTGTGTGTGTGTATGTATGTATGTATGTATATATATATATATATATATATATATATATATAAACACACATACATAATCCCAGTATCAGGGTTAATATCACTGGCATGTTGTGAAATTTGTTGTATTGCAGTACATAATAACAACTGTAATTTCCAGTAAGTGTATTTTTTTCATTAAAAATTAAGTAAGTAAAGAGGTGATGTCATGAGTTAAATGTCCATTCAGTAATCTGATGGCAGAGTGATTGAAGTTGTTCCTTCTATGTACAGGTACAGTACATAAGATTTTTGATTGGTCAGGGCATGAAGGGAGCTGGGAGAAGGCAGGAGACTGGGGATTGGTCAGGGCATGAAGGGAGCTGGGAGAAGGCAGGAGACTGGGGATTGGTCAGGGCACGAAAGGAGCTGGGGAGAAGGCAGGAGACTGGGGATTGGTCAGGGCATGAAGGGAGCTGGGGAGAAGGCCGGAGACTGGGACAGAGAAGAAAATTGGATCAGTCATGATAAAATGTTGGAGTAGACTCAATATGCCAAATGGTCTAATTGTGCTCCTCTATCTTATGGTCTCATGATCTTATAAGATAGCTAATAAACGTAGATTGATTGTGTGTCCATAATGTGATGCTATGCACAGGGTGTCTATGCATCAGGTGACAGACAGAAAATGATGAAGTAGTAGGAGTCTACACTAGACAATTTGAGATGTTGCACTTTGGGAAGAAAAACCAATGAGCAGTAGGGCACTGAGGAGTGCGGTTGAACAGATCTATGAATACAAATCCATAATTCCTTGTACGTTGCATCACAGGTAGATAGAGTTCTGGCTTTTGGCACATTGGCCTTCATATATCAGAGCACTGAGTACAGCAGTTGAAGTTGTGTAGAACAACCGCAAGACCCACTTTGGATTATTGTGTGTAGTTCTGGTCACCTACCTACAGGAAAGATGTCAGTAAGACTGAAAGAGTGCAGGGAAAATTGACTAGGACATTGCTGGAAATTGAGAACCTAAGTTATAGGGAAAGGATGAATAGGTTAGGACTTTATTCCCTGGAGTGAAGGGAGATTTCATGAAGGTATCAAAGTAATGAGGGGTATAAATAGGGTAAATACAACCAGGCTTTTCCATATAACACTACAGCACAGAAAACAGGCCCTTCTAGTCTGTGCCGAAACTTTACTCCACTAGTCCCATTGACCTGCATGCAGTTCATAGCCCTCCAGACCTCTCCAATCCATGTATCCATCCAATTTGGCAGGCAGTAGTTCTGCCTGCCAAAGGGTCTCAACCTGAAACATTGGCTTTACTCTTTTCCATAGATACTGCCTGGCCTGCTGAGTTCCTCCACCATTTTGTGTGTGTTACTTGGATTTCCAGCCTCTGCAGATTTTCTCTTGTTTGTTTTTCCTCTGAGATTGAATGAAATTAGATCTAGACATTATGGGTTAAGGGTGAAAGGAGAGAATGTTTAGAGGAACATGAGGGGGAATTTTTTCACTCAGAGGGTGGTGAGAGTGTGGGATGAGCTGCCAACAGAAGTGGTGGATGTGGGTTCGATTTCAGTATTTAAAAGAAGCTTGTGGGTATAGATTTTTTTATAGGGTATAGTTTTTTATATATAAAAATTATTCATATCACAACATGCAAATTAATGTAACCTACATGAATATAGGGTAAGGAGTTTGTTAATGTGATTCAAATATAATATATTTGGTATTATTATATCTTTCTTTTGTTTTAGAATATGTATTTTCTTGAACTTGGTATTCTTCTATGTAGAAATTAGTAAAAATATTGAAAAAGAAAAGAAGTTTGGAAAATACATAGATGGGAGGGGTATGGAGAATGATCGTCCTGCTACAGGTCGGTAAGACTAGGCAGATTAATAGTATGGCACAGACTAGATGGGCCAAAGGGCCTGTTTCTGTGCTGTAGTGTAGTACTCTAAGATCTATGACTAGATCTCTTCAACAATTCAACAGTTATAGCAAAAATAAAGTTGGAGGTTAAAGTACAGATATGGAATAAAATATGCCTAAATGCATAAATACCAGCATGTAATATAATTATATTATAAAATTACATTATGAAAAGTGGTTTAAATACTTAGAGTGCAGTTCAGAGACTGAGGTAATAGAAATAGGGGGCTTGGGGTGATAAATAGAATGATTGATCAGGTCAGCTGGCTGGGGGAAGAAACTTTTACGATGGTGTGAAGTTTTTGTTTCAATAAGCCTATGGTGCTTTCCAGAAGGAAAGGTAGTTTGCTGGGTGAATCATGTCCGCAATCATTTTCCTTCTTGTGTTTTTGCCCTGGACACATACAAGTCCTGCAGTGATGGTAGACTGCAGCCAATGGCGTTTTCTGCTGACCGGACTCTTTGCAGTTGTTTTTGTACATTACGAGAGGATGCTGCTCCAAACCAGGCAGTAACAGCTGATGTGAGGATGCTCTCTACGATAGCAGTGTAGAATTACACCAGTATGTTCTGGCCAAGATGGAATTTTACCTAATGCTGCAAGTAGTGCATCTTCTGCTGAGCCTTTTCATTAATGAAGGAGATATGGTTCTCCCACATGAGGCCCTGTGAAATAATGATGCCCAGGAACCTGACTGTTGAGACAGTGCTAACTGGAGAATTGCTGATGATGAGTGGGTGGAGAGGAGACACAAATCCCCTGAAGTCAATATGCATCTCCGTGATTTTGAGTGCGTTCAGCAGCAAGTTGTTGTGATTACACCAGGACGCTAGCTCCAAATGTGGCCAGACCAAAGTTTTAAACTGCTGCAACATGATGCCTCAACTACTGTATACACTTCTCCACACTGTATTCCATTTGCCTCTTCTTTACCCATTCCCCCAATCTGTCAATGTCCTTTGGACGTGGATTATGCTAATTTACTGAGGCTTCTCGAGATAAATGGAATTCAATGAGATGATGGCTGATATGGGTGTAAATTCAATCCCGCCATATTGTGTGTAGTTCTGATCACCTACCTACTGGAAAGATGTCAGTAAGGTTAAAAGAGTGTAGACAAAATTTACAAGGGTGTTGCTGAAAGTTGTGCTCCTGAGTTATAGAGAAAGTTTGAATAGTCAGGGCTTTATTCCCTAGAGCAAAGAAGATTGAGGTGAGATTTGATAGAGTTATACTAAATTATCAAGGATATAGATAGGGTAATTGCAAGCAGGTTTTTTCCACCAAGGTTGGATAAGACTGGAACTAGAGGTCATGGGTTAAGGGTGAAAGGTGAAATATTTAAAGGGAACATGGGAGGGTAACTTCGTCACTCAACAGCTGGTGAGTGTGCGGAACAAGCTGCCAGCAGAAGTGGTGAATGCGTGTTTGATTTCAACATTCAGCTCAATGGCACCAAGCAGATTACCAGTTCAGCACAGACTAGGGCCTGTTTCGGTGCAGTAGTATTCTATGATTATCCATCCATTACCTTCAACACAAGAGATTCTGCAGATACTGGAAATCTTGGAAGAAATGCTGGAGTTTATTTTGCCCTTTTGGAATCAGAAGCAGGTTTATTGTCACTGGCACATGCTGTGAAATCTGTGGCTTTGTGGTACCTCACATTGGTCTGCACTGATCTCCATCTGCTGTTTCCGAGTCTTTTGGTTGGGGTGAGGGGCTGTGCTAACAGGGGTGGGGGAGCAGTTTTATTAGTCAGCTAGTTCCTTCAAATTAAAACACAAGTCAGTTGCAAGTTCAAACATTTTATTAATCTTAGCCAGTAAAGATAAAGTAACAGGCTTTTTTACCATTAAGGTTCAAGATTCAGGACTGTTTAATGTCATTCCAGTACACAAGTGTAAAGGAGAATGAGATTATTGTAACTCTGGATCTAATATAGCACAAAAAACACAAAAGATATGTAGCATCTATGCCCCCAATTTACCCCCGTTTGCCTAGGGTGAACCTAGGGTTGCCCCGCCAACAGTGCATTACTTTGGTGTAAATATGGTGTAATGCCCCCCCAGTACATGCTCACAACACAAATATCAGACAATACACCAAAGGCGAGTAAATAATTGCACTTTATAGTTATTTGTTAGTGATGGGTTAGTAGAAACAGATAACCTGAAGGTGCCAAATCAGTAAGTCCGTCCTCCTCGGCCACTGTCTGAACCGCCGACTTCCTGTATCCACTGTCCGCTCCTGACACGTCCGTCCTTCTCGGCCTCTGTCTGAACCACCGACTTCCTGTATCCACTGTCCGCTCCTGACACGTCCGTCCTTCTCGGCCACTGTCCGAACCGCCGACTTCCTGTATCCACTGTCCGCTCCTGACACGTCCGTCCTCCTCGGCCACTGTCTGAACCGCCGACTTCCTGTATCCACTGTCCGCTCCTGACACGTCCGTCCTTCTCGGCCTCTGTCTGAACCGCCGACTTCCTGTATCCACTGTCCGCTCCTGACACGTCCGTCCTCCTTGCTCGCCTCCCGAAAAAGACCACGAACTCCAGCTCAGCTCACGCATACAAGATAGCATAACAATTCTCCTCTGGTTAGTTCCCCCCTTACCTGCGGTCATAACCCAAACATTCCAGCTACAGAAACCCATTAAGTAACATTACAGAGAAGCCATTTCATTATAACAATACAGAGAAGCCATTTTGTTAGCCTGAACAGCTAACACCACAGTTAATGGTACTGAGAGCCCTACAGATAAAAAAAACAATAATAATTACAAAAACACACAATAAATATTAATGCATAGGATAGCTTATATACATAGATTGATTGTATATCCATTAAGTGACACGAGGTTATATATAAGTTGTCTGATGGGAAATAATTACATAGTTGTGGAGATAATGGGCGGAGGTGTTGATCAGCCTTACTGCGTGGGGAAAGTAACTGTTCTTGAGCCTGGTGGTCTTGACATGGATATTATGGAGCCTCTTCTCTGATAGGAGTGAAACAAATAGTCCATGAGCAGGGTGGCTGGGATCCTTCATGATGTTACTGGCCCTCTTCTGGCACCTTTCTGTATATATCCTTCACAGTGTCCTTTATTGAGAAGAGAGAGAGCCTGTGATGTGTTGAATTATCGGGTGAACGATCAGTTTTTGTTGTACTGCAGATCATGGTCTTTCTTGGAGGCTTTGCTATTGCTTGCTTGCTGGGTGAAGGGTGCTGATGCTTTTTGCTGAAGTAAGTGGGGGGAAGGTTGATGCTTTGCTGCTGCTAGTGTGTGGGGGGAGTAGGGGGGCTTTGGGGTTCTAACATTTTTACTGTCACTCATTCTTTGGGGCACTCTTCTGCTTTTGTGGATGTCTGCGAGGAACAAGAATTTCAGGGTGTATATTGTATACATTCTCTGATATTAAATGGAACTGTTGAACTATATGTCCTTGATGGTGGATAGGCTGGTGCTGGTGATCTGTTGGGCAATTTTGACTACCCATTGCAGATCCTTGCTGTTAAGTTATTAATAAAATGTGTTGAGAACTTTAGAACACAGTAACAGTGTAGTTAATGTTTGAGACTATTACCAACTTTGAATGACATAACAACTTCTATTTCTGTAACATGTGTGAAGATGTAAAGATACCAAGGCAAAGCAAATTAATGCAAACCTGGATTTTATGTTAATTTATTTAGAGATACAGTACAGAGTAGGCCCTTCTGGCCCAATTAGCCTCCGCACACAGCAACCCCCAATTTAATCCTAGCATAATCACTGGACAATTAAGCTACTAACTAGATACGTCTTTGGACTGCGAGAGAAAACCTGAGAACCCAGAGAAAACCCACACGTTCCAAAGGAATAATGTACGGTCTCCTTACAGATGATGTTGGAATTGAACTTCAAACTCTGACACCCCTGAGCTGTAATAGCATTGCGTGATCCAATACATTACCGTGGCACCCAGCCCACTAGCTCCACTAGCTTTTGGGGTGGCATAGTACTGTGGTGGTTAGCATAATGCTGTTGCACTGACCAGGTTCAATTCTGCTGCTGTCTGAAAGGAGTTTGTACATTCTCACCATGACCACTGGGGTTTCCTCCAGGTGCTCAGCTTTCCTCCCATATTCCAAAGACGTACATGATAGAGTTAGTAAGTTACGAGCATGCTACATTGGTGCCAGAAGCGTGACAATACTTGCGGGCTGCCCATCACAATCCTCGCTGACCAGCCTCAACACAAACAATGCATTTCATGATACATCTTGATGTTCCGTTGTACTGTATGTGTGATAAATAAAGCTAACCTTTGATCTTTAATTTTTTCTAAACTTCCTAATCTATGCAGCATCCACTCAAGGACCACTAGACTCAAAGACAGTTGTTTCCCCCAAGCTGTCAGGCAGTTCAACACCTCCACCCACTAACCCACCCCTCCACACCCCCAACCACCACGAGATACACATCGCCTAGTGGCACTTTAGGTAAATACAATCTGTTTATGTATAAAATCGTTGCTTGTACGTTGTGTTTAACAGGATTACTTTTATATTCATATTAATTTTGGGTATTTTTGATGTTTTTTATTTTGTTATCTATGCTTATTGTGACATTCCAAATCTCCTCAATCTCCTCTGAAGTACAGCTGCTGTCATGCCTTCTAATTGCATCAATATCTTGGGTCTAGGATAGATCTTTAGATACAAGACCAAATGACATAGGAGCAGAATTAGGCCATTCAGCCCATCAAATCTGTTCCAGTATTCATTCATGGCTGATTTATTATCCCCCCAACCCTATTTTCCCACCTTCTCCCCAAAACCTTTCCCACCCTAAAACCAATCTAGAAATATAGAACCAATCAACCTCTGCCTTAAATATACTCTATCACTTGGCCTCCACAGCTTTCTGTGGCAATGAATTCCACAGATTCACCACCCTCTGATGAAAGAAATTCTTCATCATCTCTGTTCTAAATTGATGCCCCTCTTTTCTGAGCTGTGCCCTCTGGTTCTAGACTCTCCCACTAAAAGAAAAATCCTCTCCATGTCCACTCTATTCAGGCCTATCAATATTTGACAAGTTTCAATGAGATCCCCCCTCATTCTTTTAAACTCCAGTAAGTACAGGCCCAGAACTATGTTGTGTTCCTCATGAAATCAGTGATAGAATTTACTTGCAGATCTTCAGAGAGTGATTGACGTAAACAAGTGCATGGTCCAAGTAAAGTTTATTGTCAAGTTGAGTTTATCATTGATATGCTGAAGTTCAGTGAGGTAAAAGTACAATGAAAAGTTTGTTTGCAACAGCATTACAGCCACAGACAACACAGAGAATATAAATTACACAAGAATATAATAATAGGAAGGATATGGAAGCTTTAGAGAGGGTGCAGAGGAGATTTCCCAGGATGCTGCCTGGACTGGAGAGCGTGTCTTATGAGGACAGGCTGAGTGAGCCTGGGCTTTTCTCTTTGGAGTGAAGGCAGATGATTCATGACTATAGAGGTGTACAATATAATAAGTGGAATAGATCGAGTGGAATGCCAGCGACCTTTTTTCTCAGGACAGAAATGGTGAGTATGTTGGGGCATAATTTTAGGGTGATTGGAGGAAAGTATAGGGAGGATCTCAGAGGTAAGTTTTTTACACAGAGAATGGTGGGTGCATGGAACGCCCTGCCAGGATGGTGGTAGAGGCAGATGCATTGTGGAGATTTAGGAAACTCATATAGCCATGTGGAAGAAAGAAAAATGGAGGTGTAGGAGGGAAAGGTTTGATTGTTGGACCTGTTTGTTTAATTCTTAGAATAGACTGTTTAATTGTTATTTTCTTTGCAGTTGAACAATTAATTGTCTGCTTGTATTTTATTGAATTGAATTGTCTATATTTCTTACATCTTTCACATACATGAGAAGTAAAAGTCTTTACGTTATGTCTCCATCTAAATGTGTAATGTGCAATCATAGTAATTTATAATAAATAGAACAGTCAATGTAACATAGAAATACACTCAAATCAGTGTGAGTTAATCAGTCTGATGGCCCGGTGGAAGAAGACTGTGTCCCGGGGACTGTTGGTCCTGGCTTTTATGCTGTGGTACTGTTTCCTGGATGGTAGCAGCTGGAACAGATTGTGGTTGGGGTGACTCAGGTCCTCAATGATCCTTTGGGCCCTTATTTCCACACCTGTCTTTGTAAATTTTCTGAATACTGTAGTGGGAAGTTCACAACTACAGATGTGCTGGGCTGTCCGCACTACTCTCTGCAAAATCCTGCAATTAAGGGAAGTACAGTTCCCATACCAGGCAGTGATGCAGCCAGTCAGGATGCTCTCAATTGTGCTCCTGTAGAAAGTTCTGAGGATTTGGGAGCCCATACCAAACTTCCTCAACCGTCTGAGGTGAATAAGGTGCTGTTGTGCCTTTTTCACCACACAGTCAGTGTGTACAGACCACATGAGGTCCTCAGTGATGTGGATGCTAAGAAACTTGAAGCTGTTTACCCTCTCAACCCCAGATCCACTGATGTCAATAGGGGTGAGCCTGTCTCCATTCCTCCTGTAGTCCACAATGAACTCGTTTGTTTTTGCAATATTGAGGAAGAGGTGACTTTCTTCACACCACTGTGTCAGAGAGATGACTTCTACTTTGTAGGTTACCTCATTATTGTTTGAGATGAGGCCAATCAATGTAGTCATCAGCAAATTTAATTAGCAGATTAGAGCTGTGGGTGACGACACAGTCATGGGTATACAGGGAGTAAAGGAGGGGACTCAGTACTCAGCCCTGAGGGGCTCCTGTGTTGAGAGTCAGAGGGGTGGAGGTGAGGGAGCCCACTCTTACCAACTGCCAACGATCTGTCAGGAAGTCCAGGATCCAGCTGCACAAGGCAGGGTTAAGGCTGAGGTCTCTGAGCTTCCTGCCAAGCCTGGATGGAATTATGGTGATGAATGCTGAACTGTAGTCCAAGAACAGCATTCTCACAGAAGCATCCCTCTTCTCCAGATGTGTAAGGACAGTATGTAGACCAGTGGCTATTGCATCATCTCTCAATCAGTTCTGATTGTAGGCGAATTGTAGGGGGTCCAGTTTGGGTGGTAGCAAGCTGCAGATGTAATCCTTGACCAGCCTCTCAAAGCATTTGCTTATTATTGAGGTGAGTACGACAGGACACCAGTCATTCAGGTATGTTACCTTGGTCTTTTTTGGTACAGGGACAATGTTGGATAATTTGAAGCAGGAGGGCACTCTACACTGGGAGAGGGAGAGATTAAAAATGTCTGTACATCCTGAGTACTCGCTCTGGGATGCTGTCTGATCCCATAGCCTTGTGACTGTCCACTTGTTGGAAACATCTGCGTACCTCAGCCTCAGAGGTGACCAGGTTGCAGGTTGTAGCGGAGGTTTTCCTCGGAGGCTCAGAGTTAGCGACATCGAACTGAATGTAAAAGCGATTGAGCTCATCTGGGAGAGAGCTGGTGATGTTGGCGGCACCACAATGTCTGGCTTTGAAATCTGCAAATGTATGCAACCCTCGCCACAAGTCACGTGTGCTTTTTGTTGTGTATCTTGACTCATTCTTATCCCTGTATTGTTGTCTTGCAGCCTTGATAGCTTTGCACAGATCACAGCTCCTGCTGATCGCTGACATTGTTAACTCTATGTCGCGCGGTAAGTGCTGCTCACACGGAACTATTGATCCAGAGTTTCTGGTTCGGGGAGACCCTGACCGACTTCTGAGGGACAACATCGTTGATGCACTTCCGAATGAAGCATGTGACTCCATCTGTGAACTTGGAGACATCCTCATCCTGGAAGACATTCCAGTCAATGTCATCAAAGCAGTCCTGCTGCATGGAGTCTGATTGGTCGGAACAACAGTGGACGGTTTTAACTATGGGTCCTTCTTGTTTCAGCTTCTGCCTGTACGTTGGCAAAAGCAGGATCGAAGAGTGATCTGATTTTCCAGAAGCTGGGTGGAGGAGAGCTTCGTAAGCGTTGTGGAAGGGAGTGTAGCAGTGGTCAAGTGTGTATTCTCCACGAGTGCTCACCTGGATATGCTCACAAAAAGTCAGAGAGACTTTCATCAGTGACACTCGATTAAGGTCACTGGCGACGATGAAGGCAGCCTCTGGGTGTGCAGTCTCCAGATTGTTGATGGTCTCGTTCAGTTCCTTGAGAGCCCGGTCAGTATCAGCCAGCGGTGGAATGTCCACCACTGTGATGATAGCAGCCAGTAGAGTCTGCACAGCAGCACCAGACTTTCCAGGTCTGGGGCACAAAAGCATTTGAGGGCATGGATGTTCAGGGGGTCACACCAAGCATTATTGACTTGATATAAGTAGTTCCTATCTGCAAGTAACTGCCTAGTATGCTTCTTAATGGTCCCAATCTGCATATGCAGTTGCTTAGAGTATTCCCCTAGTGGTTACACTGGTGTGATTCTGGAAGTTTCTCTTGGTACAGCATTATTTAACTCATTGGTTAACTCATTGGTTAACTCTTACCTACAGATCTGAGTGAAATTTTTCCTTATCTATGGGTATGAAAGAGCTGCACCATGAGCTCAGTCTTAATCTTAGTACTTCACTTTTTGTCTCTCCCTTCATTTAGTAGACTTCTATCGCTGTTCAATTAAGTCTCTGTTTGTTCTATTAGCAGTAAGTATTGTGCCTCTTCTTGACTTCCAAAAGAACCTTGGACTAAAATATCAGAATCCACCAGATTGATTTTAGAGTAGATTAAAAGGCCAGCACAACATTGTGGCTGCTCTCTCAACCTACTGTACGACCAATCTAACCTTTATCTCCTGCACTGTGCTGGAATGT
The DNA here is from genome assembly GCF_030144855.1 of Hypanus sabinus. Classification (NCBI taxonomy): domain Eukaryota; kingdom Metazoa; phylum Chordata; class Chondrichthyes; order Myliobatiformes; family Dasyatidae; genus Hypanus; species Hypanus sabinus. The sequence goes on along the minus strand of NC_082719.1, from coordinate 102,636,687 downwards.
TCTATGTTCTAAGTTCTGTCTTCTGTGTAAAAGGACTGTGTGCAAAACAAGATGTTAGTGTAAAAGCACAAGTAGGGAAAAGTCTATGGTCGTGCAAGAAGTGGTCCATAAGGCCATAAGACATAGGAGCAGCATGGTAGGTATCGCAGTGCCAGGTTCGATTCCTGCCTCAGTCGTAAGGTAAGGAGTTTGTAAATCCTGTTTCTCCTCACCTTCTAAAGAAGTTTTGGTCACCTACCTACAGGAAAGATACAGATAAGGTTGAAAGAAATTTATGAGGATGTTGCCAGGTCTGGGGTACCTGAGTTATAATGAAAGATTGGATAGGTTAGGACTGTATTCCTTGGAACTAGGAGATTTGATAGAGGTGTACAAAATTATGAGGGGTATAGATAAGATTTTTCCATTGAGGTTGGATGGGACTACAACTAGAGGTCATGGGTTATGGGCGAAAGGCAAAAAAAACTTGAGGGAAAACTTCTTCACTCAGAGGGTTGTGAGAGTGCAAAATGAGCTGCCAGAATAAGTGGTGCATGTGAGGTCAATTTCGACATTTAGAAAAGTTTGGATAGATACATGGATAATCAGGGTATGGAGGGCTATTGTCCTGGTGCAAGTCGATGGGAGTGGGTAGTTTAAATGGTCCACCATGGTCTAGATGGACTGAAGGGCCATTTTCTGTGCTTCAGTGTTCTATGACTCTCTGAGTCTATGTATAGGTTAGTAGTTTAATGGGTGTAACTGGGCAGCACCGGCTCGTTGGTCCTGTAGGGCATGTTACTGTGCTGTGTCTCTGAATAAAGAATCAGGACGGTTGTATTCACAGGCGGTGATGTTCAGGGCTGTTACATGAGGACTGGTAGTGTATGGAAACCTCGGTGCATCTCGAGCACTAGAAAATCCTCCTGGTTTTCGGATGCTATCAGAACACTCAGCCTTTCCTCTGGCTCATGAGCATCCAGCAATGTAATGAGCTAAAAAAAAAACTTGCTCAGTACTGCCCACGGACATTGTTAGCTACCCTATTGACTTGCATAAATAGAGTGAGTCCACTTGGAAAGTAATTCATTGTAAAGTAACGCCTTGGGGCATCTTGAGAAATGTGACAGGATTATTTTTAAACAGCTCCTCTTTCCTTAATCAGAATTTTGTGATTCATATTTGGTCTGGGATTGGCACTTTGCATGTGAGGTGGCTTTCCAGAGGTCATAGCTTGGCCTCTAACACTTCCCTTGGTCACCGCCGATATGGTTCTCAGCAGGCTGTGGATCTCTTGGTTCACCCAGGGCTTCTAGATGGGGAAGACTCTGAATAATGATGTGGGGACACAATCGTCCACTACTGGCTTTATAAAGTTCTTGACACCTGTAATTTATTCGTTCGGTCCTCTGATGAGTCTTTGCCCAGTTCACTGACTCAAAAGAATCCCTTAGCCGCTCCTCTGCCTCCTGTGACCACATCTTTGTTGTCCTCACCTTGAACCTTATTCCAGACTTTAAAACTTTCCACTCTGCATGGTTTGGATATTCTTTAATCATTGTTATATATTGTAGTTGTTTAACTAGTTTTAAAGGTACAATAATGATGCGATATCTGTTGCAGGAGAAGCGTGACTGTGCATGCACCCTTTTGCTAAGATGAGACTCGGCTAATTAGAGAAGGATGAGATTGAAGGTCGAGTCTATCATTTATCAACTGAGCCTCAGTTTGACAGGCACAACAAGCAAAGTCAAGGTCAAAGAAGTTTATTATCTGCACAAGTCATACTGTGCACAGGTGCAATGAAGAACTTACCTGCAGCAGCACCTCAGGCACATAGCTCCACATAAGCTGCATTCACAAAAAAATAAATGTTCATTAAAGATAAATTATACACATTTTTTTACAAGGAAACACAATCAAAACAAAAAAACACAATTAGATCCATGCCACTCAGGACATGCTCTCTTCTCATTGCTACCATCAAGGAGGAGGAACAGGAGCCTGAAGACGCACACAAAGTGTTTTTGGAACAGCTTCTCTCTCTCTTGCATCAGATTTCTGTATGGACAATGAACCCTTGAACACTACCTTGCTATTTTTCTCTCTTCTTGCACTACATATTTAATTTTTTATTATATATTTTTATTGCAATTTACAGTATATGTATTACATTACTGCTGCAAACAAATAAATTTCACAATATATGTCAGTGATAACAAATCTGACTCTGATTCTGAAAATACTCACAAAGTCCATTTCAGTGTAATGTGGTTGGGTTGGTCATGATGGCCCAAGTCACAACACAGCACATAATGACGATGATGGTCATGGTGTTGCTCATTTGCAGTGATTTACTGGTTGGTTCAAGAAACGTAGGAACATAGAAAACCTACTTTACAATACAGGCTTTTCAGCCCACAAAGCTGTGCCGAACATGTCCTTAGCTGAGAAATTACCTAGGGTTACCAATGGCTCTCTATTTTTCTGAGCTCCATATACCTGTCCAGGAGTCTCTTAAGGACCTATCGTATCCGCTTCCACCACCATTGCTGGCAGCCTATTCCACGCACTCAACACTCTCTGCGTAAAAACTTAACCCTGACAACTCCTCTGTACCTATTTCCAAGCACCTTAAAACTGTGCCCTCTCATGTTAGCCATTTCAGCCCTGGGAAAAAGCCTCTGAACATCCACATGATCAATGCCTCTCATTATCTTATACACCTCTGTCAGGTCACCTCTCATCATCCATCGCTCCAAGGAAAAAAGGCCAAGTTCACTCAACCTGTTTTCATAAGGCATGCTCCCCAATCCAGGCAACATTCTTGTAAATCTCCTCTGCACCCTTTCTATGGTTTCCATATCCTTCCAAGAGTGATGTGACCAGAACTGAGCACAGTACTCCAAGTGGGGTCTGACCAGAGTCCTATATAGCTTCAACATTACCTCTTGGCTCCTAAACTCAATCCCACGATTGATGAATGCCAATGCACCGTATGTCTTCTTCACCACAGAGTCAACCTGTGCAGCAGTTTTGAGTGTCCTATAGACTCAGACACCAAGATCCCTCAAACCCTGCACACTGCCAAGAGTCTTACAATTAATACTATATTCTGTCGTCATATTTGACTGACCAAAATGAACTCCATGAGCCACTTCTCAGCCCAGTTTTGCATCCTATTAATGTCCCGCTGTAACCTCTGATAGCCCTCCACACTATCCACAACACCTCCAACCTTCATCATCAGCAAATTTACTAACCCATCTCTCCACTTTTTAATCTAAGTCATTTATAAAAATCATGAAGACCAGGGGTTCCAGAACAGATCCCTGAGGCACACCACTGGTAACAGACCTCCATGCAGAATATGAACCATCTACAACCACCCTTTGCCTTCTGTGAGCAAGCCAGTCTGGATCCACAAAGCAAGGTCCCCTTGCCTCCTATGCCTCCTTACTTTCTCAATAAGCCTTGCATGGGGAACCTTGTCAAACGCCTTGCAGAAATCTGTATATACTACATCTACTACTCTACCTTCATCAATGTGTTTAGTCACATCCTCAAAAAATTCAAACAGGCTCATAAGGCATGACCTGCCTTTGACAAAGCCACGCTAACTATTCCAAATCATATTATGCCTCTCCAAATGTTCATAAATCCTGCCTCACAGGATCTTCTTGATCAACTTACCAACCACTGAAGTAAGACTCACTGGGCTATAACTTCCTGGGCTATCTTTACTCCCTTTCTTGAATAATGGAACAAGATCCACAACCCTCCAATCCTCCGGAACCTCTCCCGTCCCCATTAATGATGTAAAGATCATCGCCAGAGGCTCAGCAATCTCTTCCCTCACCTCCCACAGTAGCCTGGGGTACATCTTGTCCAGTCCTGGTGACTTATTCAACTTGATGCTTTCCAAAAGCTCCAGCACATCCCCTTTCTTAATATCTACATACTCAAGTTTTTTAGCCCGCTATAAGTCATCCCTACAATCACCAAGATCCTTTTTTGCAGTGAATACTGAAGTATTCACTAAGTACCTCTGCTATCTCCTCCGGTTCCATACACACTTTTCGACTGTCACACCTGATTGGTCCTATTCTCTCATGTCTTATCTCCTCTTGCTCTTCACATACTTGTTGAACGCCTTTGGGTTTTCCTTAATCCTGTCCGCCAAGACCTTCTCATGGCCCCTTCTGGCTCTCCTAATTTCCTCCTTAAGCTCCTTCCTGTTAGCCTTATAATCTTTTAGCTCTCTATCATTACCTAGCTTTTTGAAACTTTCATAAGCTCTTCTTTTCCTCTTGACTAGATTTACAACAGCCTTTGAACACACGGTTCCTGCACCCTACCATCCTTTCCCTGTCTTATTGGAATATACCTATGCAGAACTCCATGCAAATATCTCCAGAACATTTGCCACATTTCTTCCCAACATTTCCCTGATAACATCTGTTTCCAACTTATGCTTCCAAGTTCCTGCCTGAAAGCCTCATATTTCCCCTTACTCTTATTAAACGCTTTCTTAATTTGTTTGTTCCTATCCCTCTCCAATGCTATGGTAAAGGAGATAGAGTTGTGATCACTTTCTCCAAAATGCTCTCCCACTGAGAGACCTGATACCTGACCAGGTTCATTTCCCAATACCAGATCAAGTACAGCCTCTCCTCTTGTAGGCTTATCTACATATTGTGTCAAGAAACCTTCTTGAACACACCTAACAAACTCCACTCCATCTAAACCCCTCGCACTAGGGATATGCCAATTGATATTTGGGAAATTAAAATCTCCCACCATGACAAGATCATAAGACCATAAAACAAAGGAGCAGAAGTTGGCCATTCAGCCCATTGAGACTGCTCCGCCATTTCATCATGAGCTGATCCAATCTCCCCTTTAGTCTCATTCCCCCGCCTTCTCACCATAACCTTTGATGCCCTGACTACTCAGATACCTATCAATCTCTGCCTTAAATGCACCCAATGACTTGGCCTCCACTGCCGCCCGTGGCAACAAATTCCATAGATTCACCACCCTCTGGTTAAAAATTTTTTTTCGTATCTCTGTTCTGAATGGGCGCCCTGCAATCCTCAAGTCATGTCCTCTCGTACTAGACTCCCCCACCATGGGAAACAACTTTGCCACATCCACTCTGTCCATGCCTTTCAACATCCGAAATGTTTCTATGAGGTCCCCCCTCATTCTTCTAAACTCCAAGGAGCACAGTCCAAGAGCGGTCAAACGTTCCTCATATGTTAACCCTCTCATTCCCGGAATCATTCTAGTGAATCTTCTCTGAACCCTCTCCAATGTCAGCACATTCTTTCTGAAACAAGGAGCCCAAAACTGCACACAGTATTCCAAGTGAGGTCTTACCAGTGCCTTATAGAGCCTCAACATCACATCCCTGCTCCTCTACTCTATTCCTCTAGAAATGAATGCCAACGTTGCATTCGCCTTCTTCACCACCGACACAACCTGGAGGTTAACCTTAAGGGTATCCTGCACGAGGACTCCCAAGTCCCATTGCATCTCAGAACTTTGAATTCTCTCTCCATTTAAATAATAGTCTACCCGTTTATTTCTTCTACCAAAGTGCATGAGTGTACACTTTCTGACATTGTAATTCATTTGCCACTTCTTTGCCCATTCCCCCAATCTATCCAAGTCTCTCTGCAGACTCTCTGTTTCCACAGCACTACCGGCCCCTCCACCTATCTTTGTATCATCAGCAAACATAGCCACAAAGCCATCTATTTAGACAGACAGACAGACAGACAGAAACGCTTTATTGATCCCGAGGGAAATTGGGTTTTGTTACAGCCGCACCAACCAAGAAGCGTGAAGAAATATAGCATTATAAACCATAAATAATTAAATAATAATAAGTTAATCATGCCAAGTGGAAGTAAGTCCAGGACCAGCCTATAGGCTCAGGGTGTCTGACACTCCGAGGGAGGAGTTGTAAAGTTTGATGGCCACAGGTAGGAATGACTTCCTATGACACTCAGTGTTACATCTCGGTGGAATGAGTCTCTGGCTGAATGTACTCCTGTGCCTAACCTGTACATTATGGAGTGGATGGGAGTCATTGTCCAAGATGGCATGCAACTTGGACAGCATCCTCTTTTCAGACACCACCATCAGAGAGTCCAGTTCCACCCCCACAACTTCACTGGCCTTATGAATGAGTTTGTTGATTCCATAATCCAAATCGTTGATATACAGCGTAAAAAGAAGCAGCCCCAACACGGAGCCCTGTGGAACACCACTGGTAATCGGCAGCCAACCAGAATGGGATCCCTTTATTCCCACTCTCTGTTTCCTGCCAATCAACCAATGCTCTATCCACGTATGTAACTTTCCTGTAATTCCATGGGCTCTTGTTTAGCAGCCTCATGTGCAGCACCTTGTCAAAGGCCTTCTGAAAATCCAAATACACAACATCCACTGCATCTCCCTTGTCTAGCCTACTTGTATTTTCCTCAAAAAATTGCACTAGGTTTGTCAGGCAGGATTTTCCTTTAAGGAAATCATGCTGAGTTCTGCCTATCTTGTCATATGCCTCCAGGTACTCCGGAACCTCATCCTTGACAATTGACTCCAACAACTTCCCAACCACCAATGTCAAGCTAACAGGTACTCCCTAGTACCTGACTCTTCCCCTTCCCCCTCCTAACCATGACCCACCTGTCTGCCTCCCGTTGGCTCCAGTGTGATTACCTGCCTGTAACTCCTCTTTACCAACTCCTCACTCTCCCTGACCAGACGAAGATCGTTGAGCTGCAGCTCCAGTTCCCTAACATGGTCCCTCAGGAGCTGCAGCTTGGTGCACCTGGCGCAGATGTGGAATTCCGGGAGGCTGGGAGACTCCAGGACCTCCCACATCCAACACAGAGAACAACAAGCTGCCCTCACACTCATACTTCCCCTTTCCTCAAATAACAGGAAAAACTGAAACTTAAACCTACCTTGCCTTCCCCGCTTCCGCCTAAGCCCGTTGAGCCAAAGCCCTTAAGCCTTCACTCCACTCCCGGCTCACTCTGCTGTCCGCTGTATAAGGCTGTGTCCTTTTTAAATCTTTCCCGCTTCACTGCCCGACGTCACACGCCTGCACAGTCCCGCCTCTCTTAACTCCGATGAGAATAAGAAAAATTCAAAATGGCTCCCGCCACACTCCTGTTCTGATCCTCCGGCTTCCTTCTCCAAACCATGTTATTATTACACCTTTCTAAAATCTGTCTCCCTACCTGCTCCTCGATATCCCTGTTACTATTGGGTGGTCTGCGGAAAGTACCCAGTAGAGTTGTTGACCCCTTCCTGTTCCTAACTTCCGCCCAGAGACTCCATAGACAATCCTTCCATGTCTTCCTCCTTTACTGCAGAAGTGACACTATCTTTTATCAATAGTGCCATGCCCCCACCTCTTACCTCCTGCCCTGTCCTTTCTGAAATATCTAAAGCATGACACTTGAAGTAACCTTTCCTGCCCCTGAGCCATCCAAGTCTCTGTAATGGTCACAATATCACAGCTCCAGGTTCTGACCCATGCTCTGAGCTCATCTGCTTTGTTCATAATACTCCTTGCATTAAAATAGACATATCTCAAACCATTGGTCTTACCACATCCCTTCTATATCACTTGCCTATCTCCCCTCTTGCACTGTCTCCAAGTTTTCACTATTTGTGATCCAACTGCCTCTTCCCCATGTCCTCAGTTTGGTTCCCAACCCCCAGAAATCCTAGTTTAAACTCTCCCCAATAGCTTTAGCAAACCTCCCTGCCAGGATATTTGTTCCCCAAGGATACAAGTGCAACTCGAACCCATCTTATTTGTACAGGTCACTCCTACCCCAAAAGAGGTCCCAATGATCCAGAAATCTGAATCCCTGCCCCCTACTCCAATCCCTCAGCCATGCACTTATCCTCCACCTCATTCTATTCCTATACTCACTGTCACGTGGCACAGGCAGTAATCCCAAGATTACTACCTTTGAGGTCCTGCTTCTCATTTCCTTCCCAACTCCCTGTAGTCTGTTTTCAGGACCTCATCCCTTTTCCTACCTATGTCATTGATACCAATATGTAACACGACCTCTGGCTGTTCTCCCTCCCACTTCAGGATATCGTGGGCTTGATCTGAAACATCTCGGACCTGGAACCTGGGAGACAAACTACCATTGCCTGTCTGACCCCCTAACTATAGAGTCCCCTATCACTGCTGCCATCCTCTTCCTTTCCCTACCCTTCTGAGCTACAGGGTAAGACTCTGTGCCAGAGACGTGGCCACAGTCCTTCCCCCAGGTAGGTTCCCCCACAATAGTACTCAAGCAGGAGTACTTATTGTCAAAGAGTACAGCCACAGAGGTGCTGTCTAGCCTCTGACTACTGCCCGTCCCTCTCCTGACCTCCTGATTGTTACCCACTTATCTGTCTCCCCAGGCCCCGGTGTGACCACCTGCCTGTAACTGCTCTCTATCACCTCCCCACTCTCCCTGACCAGATGAAGGTCATTGAGCTGCATCTCCAGTTCCCTAACATGGTACCTACAGAGATGCAGCTCGACACACCAGGTGCAGATGTGGCTGTCCGGGAGGCTGGGAATCTCCCAGACCTCCCACGTCCGACACCGACTACAGAAAACCAGCCTCACACACATACTTCCTGTCTGTATTCTACTCGGCAACCTACCTCGCTTCGACCTGTTAACGCTGAAGCCCCATTGAGCCAAAGCCTTCCTACTCTGTCTCCCTCTACTCCATCGCCCGCTCCTCTGACGCCCGCACTACAGTATAAGGCTGTTTCCTTTTAAACTCTTCCCATTGTTCTCACCGGCTGACATCCATGGACTTGCACAGTTGTGCCCCGATCAAACTACTGAAGAAATAACTGAACATCAGAACATAAGAAATAGGAGCAGGAGTAGGCCATCCAGCCCATCAAGCCTGCCCCGCCATTCAATAAGATCATGGCTGATCTGTCCGTAAACAGCTCCTTTTCCCCATAACCCTGAATTCCCCTACTATGTAAAAATCTACCTAACTGTATCTCAAATATATTTAGTGAAGAAGCCTCAACTGCTTTCCTGGGCAGTGAATTCCACAGACTCACCACTCTCTGGGACAAACAGTTTCTCTTCATCTCTGTCCTAAATCTTCTCCCCTGTATCTTGAGGCAATGTTCCCTAGTTCTGGTCTCACCTACCAATGGAAACAATTTTCCTACTTCTATCTTATCTATCCCTTTCAAAATTTTATATGTTTCTATAAGATCCCCTCTCATTCTTTTGAATTCCAGAGAGTGTAGTCCCAGGCGACTCAATCTCTCCTCATAAGTTAACCCCTTCATCTCCGGAATCAACCTGGTGAACCTCCCCTGCACTGCCTCCAGAGCCAGTATATCCTTCCTCAAGTATGGAGACCAGAACTGCACACAGTACTCCAGGTGCGGCATCACCAGTACGCTGTATAGTTGCAGCATGACCTCCTTGCTCTTGAATTCAATCCCTCTAGCAATGAAGGCCAACATTCTGTTTGCCTTCTTAATAACCTGTTGTACCTGCAAGCCTACTTTCTGCGATTCATGAACAAGCACTCCCAAGTCCCTCTGCACAACAGCGAACCTTGTGCATGCTGTTTTTGAACCCGATTGTTGTGTGACCTCAGGCTTCTAGACCTCCGCAATATGGTAGCTGCCAGATGATGATATGGTCTGAATGGTGGAGATCTTTGATGATGGAAGTCGCCTTCTGGAGATAACGCCTCCTATAGCTACTACCAGTGGCTCATAGTTGATAAGTTCACGGTATCAACTGAATTATTGCTCAACTATTTTTATGCAGTCTAATATTATTGTCAGATTTAACATTGATTGCTGGCAATCATAAAATGCCATAGCATCAAGGTACCTGCTAGTCATGTTATCTAATACTAAAACCATAGGAAAGTTATGGGCAAGAGAATGAGACAAAAGGATAAGAGGTAAGTGCAGTATTAGAAGGAAGAGCAGTGGATGTAATGTACATGGATTTCAGTAAGGTATTTGATAAGGTTCCCCATGCAAGACTCCCTCAGAAAGTAAGGAGGCATGGGATCCAAGGAGACCTTGCTTTGTGGATCCAGAACTGGCTTGCCCACAGAAGGCAAAGGGTGGTTGTAGATGGTTCATATTCTGCATGGAGGTTGGTGACCAGTGGTATTCCGCAGGGATCTGTTCTGGGACCCTTACTCTTTGTGATTTTTATAAATGACCTGGATGAGGAAGTAGAAGGGTGGGTTAGTAAGTTTGCTGATGACACAAAGGTTGGGTGTGTTGTGGATAGTGTGGAGGGTTGTTAGAGGTTACAGCAGGACATCGATAGGATGCAGAACTGGGCTGCGAAGTGACAGAGTGACTTCAACCCAGATAAGTGTGAGGTGGTTCATTTTGGTCAGTCCAATTTGAAGACAGAATATAATATAAATGGTAAGATTCTTGGCAGCATGGAGGATCTGAGAGATCTTGGGGTCTGTGTTCATAGGACACTCAAAGCTGCTGCACAGGTTGACAGTGTTGTTAAGCAGGCATATGGTGTGTGAGCATTCATCAACCATGAGATTGAGTTCAAGAGCCGTGAGGTAATGTTACAGTGATACAAGACCCTGGTCAGACCCCACTTGAAGTACTGTGTTCAGTTCTGGTCACCTTACTACAGGAAGGATGTGGATACTATAGAGAGAATGCAGAGGAGATTTACAAGGATGTTGCCTGGATTGGAGAGCGTGCCTATTGAGAAACGGTTGAGTGAACTTGGCCTTTTCTCCTTGGATCAACGGAGGATGAGAGATGACCTGATGGAGGTGTACAAGATAATAAGAGGCATTGATCGTGTAGATAGAGGCTTTTTCCCAGGGCTGAAATGGCTAGCATGAGAGGGCGTAGTTTTAAGGTGCTTGGAAATAGGTACTGAGGGGATATCAGAGGTAAGGTTTTCACACAGAGAGTGGTGGGTGCACTGGCAGTGGCGGTGCTGGAAGCGGATACAACAGGACCTTTTAAGAATCTCTTAGGTAGATACTTGGAGCTTAGAAAAATAGAGGACTATGCAGTAGGGAAATTCGAGGCAGTTTCTAGAGTAGGTGACATGGTCAGCACAACCTTGTGGGCTGAAGGGCCTGTAATGTGCTGTAGATTTCTATGTTCTTTAAGTGAGAGGAAAATCAGAGACACAAGAAATTCTGCAGAAGCTGGGAATCCAGAGCAGCACACACAAAATGCTGGAGGGACTCAGCAGGTCAGCCACATCTATGGAAATAAATAAACAGTCAACGTTTTGGACTGAGGCCCTTCATCAGGACTGGAAAGGAAGGAGGAAGAAGCCAGAATATGAAGGGGGGGAGAGGTGCAGGAGTACAAGCTGTTGGGTAATAGGTGAGACAAGGTGAGGGAGAAGGTAGGTGGGTGGGGGAAGGGGGGGATGAAGTAAGAAGCTGGGAGGTGATAGATGGAAGAGGTAAGGGGCTGAAGAAGAAGGAATCTGATAGGAGAGGACATTCGACCATGGAAGAAAGGGAAAGAGGAGGGAAACCAGAGGGAGGTAAATGGGTTTGTGAGGAGAAGAGAAGGGGTGAAAGGGTAATCAGAATGGGGAATGGAAAAAGAGAGAAGAAGGAGGGGAAAAGAAATGATCATTCTGAAATCTGATCTGAATGTGTTGCCCTGCCATTGTCCCCAATGAGTTTGATGTCTATCGGTGTTTTTAATGGGTTATAATGCCTTAACCTGTGAAACGAGGAAGTGAATTTTTATCAGTGACTAATTTTTATGGAGTTGCGAATGAAAACTAGCAGCCACAGTTGCAATCTTTTGAACAAGCTGGTTTGGGCAGGTGGAAACTGGAATGATTCAAGGCCAGTGGCCCACCTGAGCAGCTCTAGCCAGTAATTGCAGACACAGAAAGAGAAAGGAGATCACTGGAATGTTTTACAATCAAATCATTATCTTTATTTTGATTTTCTTGTCTGAAAACTACTTAACACAGGAACATTGTTTAGCCAGAAACTATCCCCATATAATTAGAGGTGGGCTATAAATGAGATCTTACCAAGTCTGCTCGTGTGCCACAGAACATTTTAGCATTACAGTCCCTTCAGCCCACAGTGTTGTGCCAATCCTTTAACCTGCTCTAAGATCAGTCTAATCCTTCTCTCCAACATAGCCCTTCATTTTTCTATCATCTACAGTATGTGCCCTTTGGGGTGGGGAAATTCGTCTCTACCAAAGGAGGTGTACGATGCTCCTTCCCTCCGCAAGCCTGCAGGTCACCTTCGAGCAAGGTGTAGCACCTGCTTAGCCCCCCAATCAGAGTCACATGAAGCCAATGGAGCAGGCGATGGATGGTTGTATGAGCAGTTGGTGCACATCACAAGTCCTGGTTATGCGACCACTGATACCAGGCAGGTAATCTCTGAAGAGTATTGATAATGGCTGGGGTCACCTTCTTGTAAGGAAGATCCCACCCAGAAGAAGACAATAGCAAACCATTTCTGTGAAAAAATTTGGTAAGGACAATAATGGTGATGGAAAGACTATGATCGCATACGTCATACAACATGGCACATAACAAACATGAATCTCTTAATTACCTCCAATGTATCTGCCTTTCCCACCATCCCTGGGAGGGTATTCTATGCACCCACCACTCTTTGTGTGAAGAATTTACCTCTGACATCCCCCCTTATACTTTCCTGCAATCACCTAGAGATTATACCCTCGTGTATCAGCCATTTCCACTCTGGGAGAAAGTCTCTGACTGTCCACTGACTTGACTATTCCTCTTATCATTTATCCTCCTCTAGAAACTCACCTCTCATCCTCCTTCACTCCAAAGATAAAAGCCCTAGCTCAAGAAAAAAACCTTTACCAGGCATTTGTAGTCATACAATTGGTTCCCATTCTGGCACAGACTTTCTCACGACTGCAAAGTGAATCTCAAATGTAACATCTATAGATATGTGGTGGAGAGTACTTTGACTGGCTGCATCACTACCTGGTATGGAAACACCATTGCCCTTGAATGGAAAAACCTACAATAGTAGTAGATATGGCCCAGTCCATCATATGTAAAGTACTGTTCACCATTGAGCACATCTACATTGAGTACCATCACAGGAAAACAGCATCCATCATCAGGAACCCCCACCACCCTGAACAATCTCTCTTCTTGCTGCTGCCATCAGGAAGAAGGTACAGGAGCCTCAGGACCCACACCACCAGGTTCAGGAACAGTTATCACCCCTCAAACACCAGGATCTTGAACCAGAGGGGATAACTTCACTCTACTTCACTCACCCCATCACTGACTGTTACCACAATCTATGCTCACACTTTCAAGGAGACTTCATCTCATGTCCTCAATTATTATTATTATTTATTCATTTTCTTTTTTTGTTCTTGCACAGTTTGTTGTTTTTTTCCCACACTGGTTGTCTGCTTTGTTGGTACTGTCTTTCACTGAAAGTAAATCTCAGGGTTGTATATGGTGACATATATGTATTTTCACTATGAACTTTGAATTTGCTGTTTTCAATGGTTCCCATTCTCGCATATGAACAGTCCCAACCCCAGGTGCGAAGTGAGAAAGTTTGGGCATGGGGCTACCATCCCCATCTTGTAAAAATCTAGAGCTGAAGCTCCAAAAACTTCATCCCTGGGAGAGAAATCTTCATGTAGAAGACATATGAAGTCATGTGATGAAAGCCACAGATCCAATCAACCTTCTATCATCGAGGATTATCACCACTGGAGTCTCCAGGGAAAGCTGAAGAGAGGCTGGCCACAGAATACCTGCCAATACAACCTTGAAGCTAACACCACGAAGATGGGCTAGACCTGGGGGAAAGACTGTCCAAGGACAGAGAACTCTGGCCCCAGTAGGGATGATCGATTTAACTAAGGAGGCACTCAATTTGTCAGGCAGTATCTATGGAGGGGAATAAACAGTCGATATTTCAGGCCAAAACCTTTCATCAGGACCGGAAAGGAAGAGGGAAGAAGTTGGAGTAAGTTGGTGGGAAGAGGTGGAGGAGTAAATGTCGGCAGGCAATAGGTGAGACCTGGTGAGAGGGAAAGTAGATGGGTGAGGGGGGATGAAGTAAGAAGCTAGGAGGTGATAAATGGAATATATAAAGGGCTATTGATGAAGAAATCTGTCATGACTGGAGAGAGGAGGTTCCTCCTTATTCAGTTCCTAAGACAATGTGGTTAGACACAGCTCAAACACCATCTATAAACTGGCAGATGCACCACCATTATGAGCACAATCTCAGATGGTAATGAAGACTGAGATTGATGGGCTGGTTATGTAGTGTTGCAACAACCTCACTCTCAATGTCCATATGACTGAAGAACTAATTGTGCGATTTAGAGTAACTTTAATGATTCACATTGTATTACTGTCACAAAACAACAAATTCAACATCATATAAAATTGATAATAAAACTCATTTTGATTCAGAAGTTTTCTAAGATATTGCTGAGGCCTAAAGTGGAGTACTGTGTGTAGTTTTTGTCATTTATCTCCAGGAAAGATATCAATAAGATTGAAGAGTGCAGAGAAATTGTACAATATATTATCAGGACTGGTGGACCTCAGTTATAGGGAAAGGTTGAATAGGTTAGGACTTTATAGAATTGAGGAGAGATTTGATGGAGGTAAAAAAACATTATGAGGACATATCAAAAATTATGAGGGGTATCAATAGGGTAAATGTAAGCAGGCTTTTTATAACCACATAAACATATAACAATTACAGCATGGAAACAGGCCATCTTGGCCCTTCTAGTCCGTGCCGAACACTTACTCTCACCTAGTCCCACCGACCTGCACTCAGCCCATAACCCTCCATTCCTTTCCTGTCGATATACCTATCCAATTTTTTTTTAAATAACAATATCGAACCTGCCTCTACCGCTTCTACTGGAAGCTCATTTCGCACAGCTACCTCTCCCTGAGTAAAGAAGTTCCCCCTCGTGTTACCCCTAAACTTTTGCCTCTTAACTCTCAACTCATGTCCTCTTGTTTGAATCTCCCCTACTCTCAATGGAAAGAGCCTATCAACGTCAACACTATCTATCCCCCTCATAATTTTAAATACCTCTATCAAGTCCCCCCTCCACTAAGGCCGGGCTAGGCAAGGATGAGAGGTCATTAGTTAAGGGTGAAGGGTGAAATAGGTGAAAGAAAAATAAAGCCCTTAACTCCAAGTGGAGTCATCGGGACACTGTCATGACAGCGTTTTTTTAACAGGCTTTCTTATTTGTATGAGGCCGTGTTGCTAGCTCGAAGCTCAACCCAGCACGGATGGAAAGCGTACAAGGGAGCCGGCTGGATTCGAACTCAGGAGTCTTCGCTCCAAAGTCTAGTGCTGATACCACTATGGCAGCAGGCAGCCAGAAAGGTGAAATACTTCTACACTCAGAGGTGGTGAGAGTGTGGAATGAGCTTCCAGTGGAAGTAATAGATGTAGATTCAATTTTAACATTTAAGAGAAATTTGGGGAAGTATGTACGTGGATGGGAGGGGTATGGTCCAGCTATGAGTAGATGAGACTAGACACAATAACAATTTAACATGAACTAGATGGACTGAATGGTTTGTTTCCGTGCTGTGATGATCTTTGACTCTGTGACTGTGCCATGTCCAAGACATTATATTCTCTTTCAAAACACCTTTTCCATTTTTTCGTCCAAAGTGAGTACCAATGATATTTCTCGCAATGATGTTTTCTGCTTTTTGCTGTTCAGGGTCATCTTTCGGAAGGTTTAGTAACAAAGTGGTATCGGTCTCCACGACTCCTTCTTTCACCAAACAACTATACCAAAGCCATTGACATGTGGGCAGCTGGCTGTATATTGATAGAGATGCTGACTGGAAAAATGTTGTTTGCTGGTAAGAAAGTTCCGATGTTCATATGTTCCACCTTTCAGCTACGCCCTCAGACATTGATGTATAGGGAGTTCATTCTAACTGCATTTTGAGTGGAACCTGATTGTTCCAAAGAGGCATTTAGTGTAGCAGTTTACATTATGTTTTACCGCACCAGAGATCAGAAGATTAAGGTTCAATTCCTGCCACTGTCTGTAAGAAGTTTATATGTTCTCCCCGTGACTGCATGGGTTTCCTCAGGTGTTCTGATTTCCTCCCACATTCCAAAGGTTATATGAAAAGTTTCAGCCTGAAGCAGCATCTGTTTATTTCCCTCCATAGATACTGCCTAATCTGCTGAGTTACTCCAGCATTTTGTGCGTGTTACTCAAGATTTGGGTGCCACGGTAGAACCATAGAACATTACAGCACAGTACAGGCCCTTCAGCCCTCCATGTTGTGCTGACCCATATAATCCTTTAAAAACAGTACTAAACCCATACTACCCCATAACCCTCTATTTTTCTTTCATCCATGTGCCTGTCCAAGAGGCTCTAATGTTTTAGCCTCCACCACCATCCCTGGCAAGTCATTCCAGGCACTCACAACCCTCTGTGTAAAGAACACCCCTGATGTCTCCCCTAAACTTCCCTCCCTTAATTTTGTACATATGCCCTCTGGTGTTTGCTATCGGTGCCCTGGGAAACAGGTACTGACTATCCACCCTATCTATGCCTCTCATAATCTTGTAGACCTCTATCAAGTCCCCTCTCATTCTTCTACGCTCCAAAGAGAAAAGTCCCAGCTCTGCAAACCTTGCTTCATATGACTTGTTCTCCAAACCAGGCAACATCCTGGTAAATCTCCTCTGCACCCTCTCCATAGCTTCTACATCCTTCCTATAATGAAGTGACCAGAATTGAACACAATACTCTAAGTGCGGTCTCATCAGAGATTTGTAGAGTTGCAACATGACCTCTCTACTCTTGAACTCAAGCCCCCTGTTAATGAAGCCTAGCATCCCATAGGCCTTCTTAACCACCCTATCAACCTGCGCAGCAACCTTGAGGGATATATGGATTTGAACTCCAAGGTCCCTTTGTTCATCCACACTTTTATATAATTGACCATTAACCCTGTACTCAGTCTTCTGGTTTGTCCTTCCAAAATGCATCACCTCACACTTGTCCAGATTGAACTCCATCTGCCAATTTTTTGCCCAATTCTGCAGCCTGTCTATATACTCTTGTGACCTTCGACAACCTGCAGCTCCATCCACAACTCCTCCAATCTTCGTGTCATTCACAAACTTACTCACCCATCCTTCCGCCTCTACATCCAGGTCACTTATAAAAATCACAAATAGCAGGGGTCCCAGCACAGATCCCTGTGGCACTCCACTAGTCACCGACCTCCAGGCAGAATACTTTCCTTCCACAACTACCCTCTGCTTTCTTCCTTTAAGCCAATTTTTTATCCAAACAGCCAAGGTTCCACTTATCCCATGTCTCATGACTTTCTGGATGAGTCTCTCATGAGGGACCTTGTCAAATGCCTTGCTAAAGTCCATGTAGACCACATCCATTGCCCTACCCTCATCAATTTCTTTTGTTACCTCTTCAAAAAACTCAATCAGGCTTGTGAGGCACAATCTTCCCTTCACAAAGCCATGTTGACTATCCATGAGTTGACTGTACTTCTCCAAATGCTCGTAGATCCTATCCTTAAAAATTCTTTCCAGTAGTTTGCAGACCACCGACGTAAGACTCACCAGTCTATAGTTCCCAGGTTTCTCCCTATTACCTTTTTTAAACAAGGGAACCACATTTGCCATTCACCAGTCCTCCAGCACTTTCCCTGTAGCCAAAGACGATTCAAACATAGTGTAAACACAAAGTATACTGCTGATGCTGTGGTCAAATCCAACACGTACAAACAAGCTGGATGAACTCAGCAGGTCGGGCAGCATCCGTTGAAAGGAGCTCACAACGTCTTGGCCCGAAACGTTGACTGCTCCTTTCAACTGATGCTGCCCGACCTGCTGAGTTCATCCAGCTTTTTTTTTACGTCTTGATTCAAACGTAATGTAATGGTTAGCACCATGCTATTAGAGCTCGGGTGTTCCAGGGTCCGGAGTTCAATTCCAGTGTTCTAAATTGTAAATTGTACTTGGTCTTGAGCATTTGATGGCTCTGGGCCTGTACTCATTGGAGTATTGAAGAAGGTGGGGGTATTACATTGAAGCCTATCGAATATTGAAAGGCCTCACAAGAGTGGATGTGGAGAGTATGTTTCCTGCAGTGTGGGAGTCTAGGATCATAAGACATAGGAGCAGCATTAGGCCCTTTGGCCCATCGAGTCTGCTCCAGCATTTTCTCATGGCTGGTTTATTATCCCTCTCAACCACATTCTCATGGCTTTTCCCTGTAACCTTTGACACCATTACTAATCAGGAACCTGTGAATCTTCATTTTAAATACACCCAATTACTTGGTCTCCACAACCGTCTGTGGCAACAAGTTCTAGCGATTCACCACACACTGACTAAAGAAATTCCTCCTCATCTCTGTTCAAAATGGACATCCTTCTATTCTGAGGCCCTCTGCTCCCAGACTTCCCCACTATAGGAAACATCCTTTCCATATCCTCTCTGTCTGGTCCTATCAATTCTCAATAGGTTTCAATGAGATCCTCCCTCATTCTTATAAACTCCCAAGTGCAGAACCAGAGCCGTCAAAAGTTTCACAATAGTTAACCCTATCATTCCCAGAATTATTCAGAATGCCCAGAAAGAGTGGATGTGGAGAGGATGTTTCCCATAGTGGGGGAATCTAGGACCATAGCCACAGTCTCAGAATACAAGGACACCCATTTATTCAGAGATGAGGAGAAATTTCTTTAGCTAGTGGGTGGTGAATCTGTAGAATTCATTGCCGCAGATGGAGTGGAAACAAGGTTATTGAGCATATTTAAAGCGGCAGTTAATAGGTTCTTGATCAGTCAGAGTGTCAAAGGTTACAGGGAGAAGCCAGGAAAATGGGATTGAGAGGGATAATAAATCAGCCATAATAGAAGGGTGGAGCAGTCAATGGGCCAAGTGGCCAAATTCTGCTCCTATGTCTTGAATTGACTTTATTACTTACATCCTTATACATGAGGAGTAAAAATCTTTACATTATGTCTTCGTCTAAATGTGCAATGTGCAATTTATAGTAATTTTTTTATAAATACTACTTACAACAGGATAGTCAATATAACATAGAAATACAGTTGTGTCAGCATGAATTAAGCAGTCTGATAGCTTGTTGGGAGAAGCTGTCCCAGAGCCTGTTGGTCCTGGCTTTTATGCTGCGGTACCGTTTCCTGGATGGTAGCAGCTGGTAGTGTTTGGGGTGACTCAGATCCCTAATGATCCTTTGGGCCCTTTTTACACACCTGTCTTTGTAAGTGTCCTGAATAGTGGGAAGTTCACATCCACAGACGAGCTGGGCTGTCCGCACCACTCTCTGCAGAGTCCTGCAATTGAGGGAAGTACAGTTCCCATATCAGGCAGTGATACAGCCAGTCAGGATGGCCTCAATTGTGCCCCTGTAGGAAGTTCTTAGGATATGGGGGCCCATACCAAACTTCCTCAACCGTCTGAGGTGAAAGAGGTGCTATTGTGCCTTTTTCACCACACGGCTGGTGTGTATAGACTACGTGAGATCCTCGGTGATGTTTATGCTGAGGAACTTAAAGCTGTTCACCCTCTCAAATCCAGATCCATCGATGTCAATTGGGGTTAGCCTGTCTCCATTCCTCCTGTAGTCCACAACCAGCTCCTTTGTTTTGTGACATTGAGGGAGAGATTGTTTTCTTGACACCACTGTGTCAGGGTGATGATTTCTTCTAAGTAGGCTGTCTACAGAGAAGCCTATGTAGGCTTGTGGTCTTAGCTACATGTTCTGTGATGAAGAAAGTGTGGGCTTATATTAATACACTCTGATTTCCTGTGACATTCTGCTATTTGTTTCGCAGGTGCACATGAGCTGGAACAGATGCAGCTGATCCTGAAAACAATTCCTGTCATTCGAGAGGAGGACAAACAGGAGCTACTCCGTGTCATGCCAGCTTACATCAGCCCAAAGTGGGAGGTTTCAAAACCCCTGAAAGATCTACTTCCTGAAGGAAATGCCGAAGGTAAATTAGTTGTATGGTTGTTCTGGTGACTTCCCCCTTCCTTTCCAGTCCTGATGAAGGGTCGCGGCTCAAAACGTAGACTGTTTATTCCCCTCCATTGATCTGCCCTGGCTTGCTGAGTTAGAGTGATAGAACTCTACAGCACAGCACTGGTCCTTCAGCCCATCTAGTCCATGCCAAACTATCAATCTGCCTAGTGCCATTGACCTGCACCTAGACCATAGTCCTCCATACCCCTTCCATCCATGTACGTATCCAAATTTCTCTAAAATGTTGAAATTGACCCCGGGTCCACCACTTCCACTGGCTGCTCATTCCACACTCTCACCACCCACTGAGTGAAAAAGTTCTCGCTCAAGTTCTCCTTAAATATTTCACCTTTCACCCTTAGCCTATGACTTCTTGTTCCAGTCTCATCCAACCTCAATGGAAAAAGCCTGCTTGCAGTTGCCCTGTCTATACCCCTCATAATTTTGTACACGTCAATTAAGTCTCCCTTCATTCTCCTACACTGCAAGGGAACAAACTTTCTTTTCTCAGTAAGGTAACTTTGTTTCCTGGACAATAGATTGTTTCTTGGGTCACATGACCATTCTACCTCCACCTCACTGGTTGGTGTGACGTTAAAATTACTCTGGTTCTCACTGATCCTCAATGGTCTTCACAATTTTAGGTCACACTGCTTAGGCAAGACCACTTAGGAAAAGACCTGTTCAACCCTTCCCTATAACTCAGGCCCTCAGGTCCCAGAAACTTTCCTCGTAAATTTTCACTGCACTCTTTCAGAATCAGGTTTAATATCACTGGTATAAAATATGAAAGCTGTTGTCTGTGGCAGCTGAACATTGCAATACATAATAATAAAAATTATAATAAAATACTATACATTTACTGAAGAATATAAAGTAAACTAAATAGTGCACGAAGCAAGGAAAAAGTACTGAAGTAGTGTTCATGGGCACATTGAAATCTGATGGCAGGAAGGGAAGAAGCTGTTCCTAAAGTATTGAGTATACTCCACCTTGTACCTCCACCTTGATGGTAGCAATGAGAAGAGGGCATGTCCTGGGTGACGGAGGCCTTTAATGATGGATGTCGCCTTTCTGAGGCATCACCTTTTGAAAATGTCCTGGATGCTGTGGTGGTTGGTGCCCACGATGGAGCTGGCTGAGTTTACAAATATCTGCAGCTTTTTCTGATCCTGTGCATTGGCCCCTCCATGCCTGATGGTGATGCAGCCAGTTAGAATTTGTGAGTGTCATTGGTGACATGTCAAGTCTCCTCAAACAAAATATAGCTGCTGTTGTGTCTTCTTTGTAATTGCATCAATATGTTGCACCCAGGATAGGTTTCCAGAGATGTTGACACCCAGGAACTTAAAACTGCTCACCCTTTCCACTGCTGATCCCTCTATGAGGACTGGCATGTGTCCCTTCGAATTATCCTTCAAGTCCACAATCAGTTCTTTGGTATTACTAACATTGAGTGCAAGGTTACTGTAGCAACACCACTCAACCAGCTAACCTATCTCACTCATGTACGCCTCATCACCATCTGAAATTCTGCCAATAGTTTTGTCATGGGAAAATTTATAGAAGGTGTGGGTGTAGAAAGAGTAGAGCAGTGGGCTATGCATGCATCCTTCAGGTCCATCTGTGTCAATTGTCAGCAAGGAGGAGATGTTATTTCTGATCAACGCAGATTGTAGTCTCTCGGTAAGGAAGCTAAGGATCCAGCTGCAGGGCAAGGTAAGGAGCCCCAGGTTTCAGAGCTTGTTGATTAGAACTGAGGGTGTGATTCTGTTGAACGCTGAGCTATAATCAATACAATGGATGGCATCTGTTGTCTCAGGAGATCATGGATCTGCACCTGGAAAGTCTTGCTTAGGCCTCTCCAGGGCGCAGGCCTGGGCAAGGTTATATGGAAGACCAGCAGTTCCCAAGCAGCAAGTCTCCCCTCTCCACGCCGCCGATGTTGTCCAAGGGAAGGGCAAGGGCCGATACAGCTTGGCACCGGTGACGTCGCAGGAGTTGCCAGAGTGAGGTTGAAGACAACATCGGACTTCCTTAGGGGCTGCAGCTCCAGATTTGTCTTCAGGGTTTACTCCCGAAGCCTTTCCCATAAGTGGGTATGGCCGCAAGGCAGCAGAAGTTTGAAATCAGAGTTTTCCCTCTCTTAGATGGACTGCATTCCCAGGCTGACGAGCTACATCTACTCGAAGCAGTGGTTTTAAGGCACCAGGACCCACCTTTGCCCCTTCTCCTGTCAGTAGAAACAGTTTCGCCGGGCTTAGAGGCTAAGTCAGACGCGAAGGCCAGGAGTTGGGCTGGGTTGTCAGAGGCTATTTGAGGAGCATGCTTAGATAGTGGGAGCTTGTCCCCACTTCCACTCCTCACTTGACAACCTTGTAATCAATAAACAGCAGGTATTACTATCGCCTAGGTGATCCAAGACTGAATAGAGAGACAGTAAGATTACATCGGCTGTAGACCTATTGTGGTGATAGCCAAATTGCATCAGATCCAGGACCTTGCTTAGGCAGGAGTTGATTCTAGCCATGACCTCAAAGCAATTCATCTCAGTAGATGAGAATGTAACTGGGCGATAGTCATTGAAGCAGCTCACACTACACTTCTTGGGCGCTGGTATATCGTCGCACTTCTGAAACAGGTGGGAACCTGCTACTGCAGTGGTGAGAGATTGAAAATGTCCTTGAACACTCCTGCCTGTTAGTTAGCACAGGTTTTTAGAGCCCTACCAGGTACAGCATCAGGGCTGACACCTTACAAGGGTTCAAGTTCTTGAAAGATGTTCTGATGCCGTTCTCCAAGACAGAGATCACATGGGCACCTGTAGGTAGATGACCATAACTGCACACAATAATCCAGAATTGGTTTCACCAATGTCTTGTACTACTTCAGCAGAACATCCCAACTCCTGCACTCAACACTTTGATTTATGAAAGTCAATGTGCAAAAAGCTTTTATGACCTAATGTGACTTTATGACTTTACAACCCTGTGTGCCACTTTCAGGAAATTATGGATCTGTATCCACAGATTCCTCTGTTCTACCATGTTCATCAGTGCTCTACTGCTCACAGTTTAAGACCTCTCAAAGTGCAGCACCTCACACTTGTCTGCATTAAACTCCTTCTGCCATTTTTCTGCCCAGTTTTCCAACTGATCCTGATCCTCCTGCAAGCTTCGATTGGTGTCATTCGCAAATTTGCTGATCCAATTAACACATTATTATCCAGATCACTGCTATAGATGACAAACAACAACAAACCCAGCATCAATCCCTGTGGCACCCCACTATTCACAGGCCTCCAATTAGAGAGGCAACCGTCTGCTATCACTGTCTGGATTCCCTTGCAAAGCCAATGCCTAATCCAATTCACAACCTCAGCTTGAATGCCGAGCATCTGCATCTTCTTGACCAACAATCATGTCGGACCTTGTCAAAGGCCTTGCAGACAACATCAACTGCCTTGTCTTCATCAATATTCCTGCTAACTTCCTTGAAGGACTCTAAAAGATTTGTTAAATATGACCTACAACTTACTAAACCATGTTGTCTATCTGAATAGTTATAGATCCGGTCCCTTAGAATACCTTCCAATAAATTAACTCATAGTTGATGTCAAACTCATCAGCCTATAATGTCCTGGTTTATGTTTAGAGCCTTTATTGAACAACGGAACAACATTAGCTATCCCCCAATCCTCTGGCACCTCACCTGTCATTAATGATGTTTTAAATATCTCCACTAGGGCCACTGCAGTTTCAGCACTAGTTTCCCACAAGGTCCAAGGGAACTGTTTGTCAGGTCCTGGGGAGTTGTCCTATAATTTGCCTCAAGACAGCAAACACCACCTCCCCTGTAACCTGTATTCAGTATATGACCTCACTGTGTTTTGCTTCACTTCGTTAGACTCTGTCCACTTCCCAAGTAAATACAGATGTAAGCAATCTATTTAATATTTCCCCATCTCTTTTGGCTCCATGCATAGATAATCACAATGATCTTCCAAAGGACCAATTTTGTCCTTTACTGTCTTTTTTCTCTTAATCTAACAGTAGAAGCCATTAGGATTCTCCTTCACCTTGGCTACTAGAGAAATCTCGTGCCTTCTTTTAGACCTGGTTTCTTTCTTAAGTGTTCTCTTGCATTTCTTATACTCTTCAAGTATCTCATTTGTTCCTGCCTGCCTATACCTGCTTTTTTCTTAACCAGGGCCTCAATATCTCTCAAAAACAAGGTTCCCTAAACCTGCTCCCCTTGTCTTTTATTCTGACAGGAGCATACAAACTTTGTACTCTCAAAATTTCACTTTTGAAAGCTTACCACTTACCAAGTTTTCCTTTGCCAGAAAACAACCTGTCCCAAACCACACCTGTCAGATCATTTCTGATACCATCAAAATTGGTCTTTCTCCAGTTTAGAATTTCAACCTAGGGACCAGACCTGTCCTTCTCCATAATTATCTTGAAACTGATGGCATTGTGATTACTAGATGCAAAGTGTTCCCCTACACAAATTTGTCACTTGTCCTGTCTTAGTCCCTAATGGTAGATCCAGTATCACACTCAATCTAGTTGGGACCTCTGTATGTTGATTAACGAAAATTTCCATTTCCTCTAGCATTTTATGTGTGGTCTTTTTTTTCTATGGGAGATCTTTTCAGGAATCAAGCGGTTCTCCGTTAAAAGAGGGAGAGGTGGAGCAGATTTGAGGAAACCTCTGTCCTTTCTTTAGCCAGAGAGTCCTCCATCAGGATTCTTGGCTTAAAATGTTGACTTTTACTCTTTTCCATAGATGTTGCCTGGCCTACTGAGCTCCTGCAGCATTTTGTGTGCGTCACTTTGAATTTCCAGCACCTGCAGATTTTCTCGTGTTTGTAGGTTCTTGATTAATCAGGGTGTCGACGGTTATGGGGAAAAGGAAGGAGAATGGGGTTGAAAGGGTTAATAAATCATCCATGATGGAATGGCGGAGCAGACTTGATGGAATAAATGGACTAACTTTGCTTGCCTGTCTTCTGGTCTTACAGACAGAAACATACCTTAACAATAACTCTACTTCAAACTTTGAATTTCACAGCACTGATACCTGCAGAAAAAATGGTCTTGTTGCAGGTTTACACTGCTGTTTCTGCATGTTCACATTGCTGATGTGTGTGTATATTATGGCCAAAATGTTAACTAAACAGGTGTGGATGACAAGGCCTCTTGAGCCTTGATATTCAATAATATCATATCCTATCACATAGAAACACAGAATACAGCACAAGACAATGGGACAGTGATGTGCTGATCTACATAACCTTACTCCATGATCAATTTGATTCTTTCCTCCGTTGGATTAGACTGAATAATTGTTACTTTCTTCGCCAAAGTTACAAGGGGGATGTCAGAGATATGTTTTTCACAGAGAGTAATATGCACTGCCAGCAATGGTGGTAGAGGTGGATATAACAGACTCTTTTAAGAGACTCTTAAATAGATACATAGAGTTTAGAAAAATAGAGGGCTATGCAGTGGTAAATTCCAGACAACTTCTAGAGTAGGTTATAAGGTCTACACCACATTGTGGGCCGAAGGGTCTGTAATAAGCTGCAGAATTTCTGTGTTTCTATATTTTTAATCTATGCCTGCTTGCATTTTATATAACTACCCACCATATATACATGTAACTATTTAGTCTGTTTCCCAGGGGTCACAGTATGTAAACACAATTGGTCAGTGTGTCCCTCAGTGGTCACAGTATGTACAGTGCCCATAAAAAGTATTCACCCCCTTGGAAGTTTTCAAGTTTTATTGTTTTACAACATTGAATCACAGTGGATTTAATTTGGCTTTTTTGACACTGACCAACAAAAAAAGACTCTTTCATGTCAAAGTGAAAACAAATTTCTACAAATTGTTCTGAATGTATTACAATTATAAAACAGAAAATAATTAATTGCATAACAACTCACCCCCTTCAAATCAGTATTTAGCAGACCAATCTCAAAGAAGAGGAAATCTGAAAATGCTGGAAATCCAAGCAGCACACACAAAATGCTGGAGGAACTCAGCAGGCCAGGCAGCATCTATGGAAAAGAGTACAGTTGAAGTTTTGGGCTGAGACTCTTCAACAAGACTGGAGAAAAAATGCTGAGGTGGAGGTTTAAAAGGTGGGGGAAGGGGATAGGTGAAACCTGAAGGGGGAGGGTTGAAGTAAAGAGCTGGGAAGTTGATTGGTGAAAGAGATACAGGGCTGGAGAAGGGGGAGTCTGATAGAAGAGGACAGAAAACTATGGAAGAAAGAAAAGGGGGGGGGAGGAGCAGCAGATGGAGGTGATGGGCATGCGAGGAGATGAGATAAATGAGGGAAATTGGAATGGGCTTTGGTGAAGGAGAGGTGTGGGGGATGTCCATGCCATCAGGTTGGAGACTACACAGATGGAATATAAGGTATTGCTCCTCCAACCTGAGTGTGGCCTCATCATGACAGTGAAGGAGGCCATGGATGGACAATGGAATGGGAATGGGAAGTGGAAGTCAAATGGTGGACACTGGGAGATCCCGCTTTTTCTGGTGGACAGAGCGTAGGTGCCTAGTGAAGCAGACTTCCAATCTATGTTGGATCTCACCTACATAGAGGAGGCCACACCGGGAGCACCGAACACAGTATATGACCCCCAATACACTCACAGGTGAAGTGTCGCCTCACCTGGTAGGACTGTTTAGGGCCCTGGATGGTAGTGAGGGAGGAGGTGTAGGGGCAGTATGTAGAACTTCTTCCAATTGCAAGGATAAGTGGCAGAAGGGAGATCAGTGAGTGGGGAGGGATGAATGGACAAGGGAGCTGCATAGAGAGCGATCCCTGCAGAAAGCAGAATGTAGGGTGAGGGAAGGATGTGTTTGGAGGTGGGAGCCTGTTGGAGATGGCAGAAGTTATGTGCTGGGCGCAGAGGCTGGTAGGGAAGTATATGAGGACAAGAGGAACCCTATCCCTGGTAAGGTAGCGGGAGGTTGGGGTGAAAGCAGACTTGTGTGAAATGGAAGAGATGTGGTTGAGGGCATTGTTGATGGTGGAGGAAGGGAAGCCCCTTTCTTTGAAGAAGGAGGACAACTCCTTCATTAAGGAATGAAAAGCCTCATCCTGCGAGCAGATGCCATGGAGACAGAGGAATTGAGAGAAAGGGATGGTGTTTTTACAAGTAACAGGATAGGAGGAGGGATAGTCCAGGTAGCTGTGAGAGTCGGTGGATTTGTAATAGACATCAGTAGATAATCTGTCTCCAGAGAAAGACAGAGAGATTGAGAAAGGCAATACACACAAAATGCTGGAGGCGTTCAGGAGACCAGGCAGCATCTAGGAAAAAAGTACAGTTGAGGTTTCCAACCAAAACCCTTTGGCAGGACTAAATAGTTTTCAGCCCAAAATGTTGACTGTACACTTTTCCTAGATGCTGCCTGGCCTGCTGAGTTCCTCCAACATTTTGTGTGTGTTGCTTGGATTTTCAGCATCTGCAGATTTTCTCTTGTTTGAGATTCAGAAAGGGGAGTGAGGTGTCAGAAATGGACCAGGTAAATTTGAGAGCAGGATGGAAGTTGGAGGCAAAGTGAATGAAGTTGGCGTATCCCTCATGGGTGCAGGAAGCAGCACCAATGCAGTAGATGCATCTTTGGCAGTAATTAGGTTTCTATCAGCTTTGCACATCTGGACAGTGCAATTTTCCATTTCCTTTACAAAACTGCTCAAGCTCTGTCAGATTGCATAGGGATCGTGAGTGAACAGCCCTTTTCAAGTCCAGTCACAAATTCTCTGTTGGATTGAGGTCTGCACTCTGACTTGGCCACTCCAGGACATTAACTTCATTGTTTTTAAGCCGTTCCTGTGTAGCTTTGGCTTTGTGCTTGGGGTCTTGCTGGAAAACAAATCTTCTCCCAAGTTGTAGTTCTCTTTTAGACTGCATCAGGTTTTCCTCCAG
The DNA here is from genome assembly GCF_030144855.1 of Hypanus sabinus. Taxonomy (NCBI): domain Eukaryota; kingdom Metazoa; phylum Chordata; class Chondrichthyes; order Myliobatiformes; family Dasyatidae; genus Hypanus; species Hypanus sabinus. The sequence goes on along the minus strand of NC_082719.1, from coordinate 102,608,636 downwards.
GATTTCCCTGTATTTTACTGCATTCATTTTACCCTCTACCTTCTCAAGCCTTCCAGGGCCTGCTGCAGTGAAGCATCCCCACAGCATGATAAGCCACCACCATGCTTCATGGTAGGGATGGTGTGATTTTGACCGATGGCCAAAAAGCTCAATTTTGGTTTCATCAGACCATAGGACCTTCTTCTTGCTAAATTTGGGGTCTCTCATTTGACTACTGGCAAACTCTAGCTAAGATTTCATGTGAGGTTTTTTTCAACAGTGTCTTTCTCTTTGCCACTCTCACGTAAAGTGATGACTGGTGAAGCACCCGGGCAACAGTTGTTGTATGCGCAGTCTCTCCCATCTCAGCTACTGAAGCTTGTAACTCCTCCAGTGTTGTCATAGGTCTCTTGGTGGTCTCCCTCACTAGTCCCCTCCTTGCACAGTCACTCAGTTTTTGAGGATGGCCTGCTCTAGGCAGATTTACAGCTGTGCCATATTCTTTCCATTTCTTGATAATCGACTTAATTGTACTCCAAAGAGATTCAGTGACTTGGAAATTTTTTTCCATCCATCTCCTGAATTGTACTTTTCAATAAACTCCGCATGAAGTTTGCTTGAAGTGTCCATTTGTCTTCATGGTGTAGTTTTTGCCAGGATACTGACTCACCAGCAATTAGACCTTCCAGATACAGGTGTATGTTTACTACATTCATTTGAAACACCTTGACTGCACACAGGTCTCCAAAAACAGATCTCCGTTTAACTAATTATGTGACTGCCAAAGCCAATTGGCTGCAACAGTAATGACTTGGTGTGTCATATTAAAAAGGGTGAATACTTATGCAATCAATTATTTTGTGTTTTTCTGTATAATTAATTTAGATCACTTTGTAGAGATCTGTTTTCACTTTGACACAAAAGAGTCTTTTTCGGTTGATCAGTGTCAAAAAAGCCAAATTAAATCCACTGTGCTTCAATGTTGTAAAGCAATAAAACATGAAAACTTCTGGGGGGGGGGGGGATGGTGAATACTTTTTATAGGCTCTGTATATCCAGTTGTTCAGTGTGTCCCCTGGTAGTTACAGTTCTTTGTAAGTTCTGGAAGTTACTCCTGGTATCGCATTATTTGAATAAGGGCTATTTGATTGGTTAACTCTTATCTATACTTTTGAATGGAATGTCTCAGATCAATAGTATAAGAAGGACTGAACATGTTGGCTTGCCATCTTTGTTTCTTCTTTCCTTCCCCTACCACAGCTCTGTTTCCACATTTTTTTGTTCTATTACTGCTTAATTAAACAATCATGAAACGTTGAAACAAAAACATCAGAATCCTAAACCTCCTATACAGCCTGTAACTCTCCATTTCTCTTACATCCATGTGCCTACCCAAGAGTTTCCTAAACATCCCTATTTATCAGCCTCTACCATCACCCCGGCAAGGTGTTCCAGGGACTTAACATTTTGTGGAAAAAAACTACCTCTGATATTCCAGTTATAGTTTCCTCCAATCACCTTGGATCTGTGGATAACAAGAATACAGAATAGTTTGCAAATCTCACTTTCAGTTTCAAATTAATCAGTTACACAAGGTTCCTTTGGTTCGCATTTACTGGTCTTCTTATCTTTCTGAGTCATTTGCTATCTCTTAACAAGCATAGATAAAGATTTATTTCTACTACCAAAGGTCATGACCATGTACTTTCCAACATTGTATTTCATTTGCCACTTTCTTGCCCATTCTCCTAATCTGTCTAAGTCATTCTGCATCATACCTGTTTCCTCAACACTACCTGCCCCTCCACCAATCTTCGTATCATCTGCAAACTTGGCAACAAAGCCATCTATTCCATCATCTAAATCATTGATATACAGCATAAAAAGAACTGGTCCCGAAACCAACCCCTGTGGAACACCACTTGTCACTGGCAGCCAACCAGAATAGGATCCTTTTATTCCCACTCACTGCCTCCTACCAACCAGCCAATGCTCTAACCATGCCACTAACTTTTCTGCAATACCATGGGCTCCTATCTTGGTAAGCAGCCTCATGTGTGGCACGTTGTCAAAGACCTTCTGAAAGTCCAAATATACAACATCTACTATATCCCCTTTATCTATCCTACTTGTAATCTTCTCAAAGAGTTCCAACAGGTTCATCAGGCAATATTTTCTCAAAAGGAAATCATGCTGGCTTTCTCTTATCTTGTACTGTGTCACCAAGTCCTCCATAACTTCATCCTTATCAATTGACTCCAACATCTTCCTAAACACAGAATTCAGGCTAACCGGCTTTAAATTCCCTTTCTTCTGCCTCCCCCTTCTTGAAGAGTGGAGTGATATTTAAAATTTTCCAATCTTCTGGAACCATTCCAGAATCAAGTGATGTCAGGGGTAAGTTTTTTACACAGGGAGTGGTGATGGCATGGAATGGGCTGCCAGCGACTGTGGTGGAGGCAGATATGATAGGGTCTTTTAAGAGACTGCATGGAGCTTAGAAAAATAGAGGGTTATGGGTAACCCTAGGTGTGCAAAGCCTTCCTCACCACTGAGCACATCTACACACAGCATTGTCTCAGGAAGGCATTGTCCATTATCCCCATGATTTACACCTTAAGGCATGGCTCATGCTGATAATGATATCTGCTTTTGCAAAACATAATGGGCATTCAGGATAAAGATTGATATATCAAAGGAAATGTCATTACCAAGCTTCTCTACTGAGGAATGAAAACATTACTTCTAGCTTTTTTTTTGCAATCAGTGTATATTCAAGTACTGAGTAAACATCACATGTTTGTGGTTCAAACAAGCCCAGTTTGTCATTTTTATCAGTGTATCAGTTTTGTGTTGGGATAACAAAATGTAGTGTTTGCAAAAGTAACAGATACTATCTACTTGAAACAGCCATCGATTTCCTGGAAAGGATCCTGACGTTTAACTCGATGGATCGCTTAACAGCGGAAGAGAGCTTGGCGCATCCCTTTATGAGCCCTTACTCGTGCCCACAGGATGAGCCAGTGTCTCAGCAGCCTTTCAGGATTGAAGACGAGATAGATGACATACTACTGATGGAAGCAAGCCAGAGCCAGATGTTCAACTGGGAAAGGTATAAAAGACTGAGTCGAATTACCTTTAGTAAATTAATCCGCACCCCCATTGTGACATGTCAGTCCATAGCCTCTTCTGCTATCAAGTTGGAGGATCATAAGATACAGGAACAAAATTAGGCCATTTGGCCCATCGAGTTTGCTCCACCATTCAATCATGGCTGATCCTTTTTTCTCCCCTCCTCAGCCCAATTCCCCAGCCTTATTCCCGTAACTTTTGATGCTGTGTCCAATCAAGAATCTATCAAGCTCTTCCTTAAATATACCCAACAACCTGGCCCCCACAACTGCCTGTGCTAGCAAATTCCACAAATTCACCACTTTCTGGCTAACAAAATTTCTCCGCATCTCTGTTTTAAATGGACACAGCTCTATCCTGAGGCTAGACCCTCTTGTCCTAGACTCCCACAAAATGGGAAACATCCTTTCCACATCTACTCTGTCTCGGCCTTTCAATATTCAAAAGGTTTCAATGAGATCCCCCTCATCCTTCTACATTCCAGCAAATACAGATGCAGAGCCAGCAAACGTTACTTGTATGATAATCCTTTCATTCCTGGAATCATCCTTGTGAACCTCCTCTGGACCCTCTCCATGCCAGCACATCATTTCTTAGATGAGGAGCCCAGAACAGTTCACAATACTCAAGGTGAGGCCTCACCAGTGCCTTATTAAGCCTCAGCATCACATCCCTGCTCTTGTATTCTGGACCTTTTGAAATGAATGCTAACATTGCATTTGCCTTCCTCACCACCAACTCTTCCTGCAAGTTAACTTTTAGTGTGTTCTCCCAAGTCCCATTTCATCTCAAATTTTTTTTGATTTTCCCCCTTTTTAGAAAATAGTCTGCACATTTATTTCTTCCACTAAAGTGTATGACCATGCAATTTCCAACATTGTGTTTCATTTGCCACTTTCTTGCCCATTCTCATTATCTGTCTAAATCCTTCTGCAGCCTACCTGTTTCTTCAACTCTAACTGCCCCCTCCACCAATCTTTGTATCATCTGCAAACTTGGTAGTAAAGCCATCTATTCCATCACCTAAATCATTTATATACCCCATAAAAAGAAGTCCCAACACCAACCCCTGCGGAACACTACTAGTCACTGGCAGCCAACCAGACAAGGATCCTTTTATTCCCACTTGCTGCCTCCTACCGACCAGCCAATGCTCTAACCATCCAGTAACTTTCCAGTAATACTATGGGCTCTTAACTTACTTGGTAAGCAGTCTCATGTGTGGCACCTTGTCAAAGGCCTTCTGAAAGTCTAAATATACAACATTCACTGCATCCTCTTTATCTATCCTACTTGTAATCTCCTCAAAGAACTCCAACAGGTTTGTTGGGTAAGATTTTCCCTTAAGAAACCATGCTGACTTTCTCCTATCTTGTCCTGTGTCACCAAGTGCTCCATAACCTCATCCTTAATAATTGACTCCAACATCATTCCAACCACTCAGATCAGGCTAACTGGCCTGTAATTTCCTTCCTGCTGTCTTCCCCCTATCTTAAAGAGTGGAGTGACATTTGCAGTTTTCCAATCCTCCGGCACCATGCCAAAGTCCAACAGTTTTTGCAAGATCATTACCATTGCCCCCACAATCTCTTCTGCTACCTCTTTCAGAACCTTAGGGTGCAGATCATCAGGTATGGACTTATGTACCTTTAGGTCTTTCAGCTTTTCGAGCACTTTCTCCCTTGTAATAGTAACTGCACCCACTTCTCTTCCTTCACACACTTCAACAACTGGCACACTGCTAGTGTCTTCCTCAGTGAAGACTGATGCAAAATACTCATTTAATTCATCTGCCATCTTATCGTCCCCAGTTATTATTTCTCCAGCCTTATTTCCTCGCAGTCCTTTATCCACTCTCATCTCTCTTTTATTTTTTACATACTTGAAAAAGCTTTTACTATCCACTTTAATATTATTTGCTAGCTTGCTTTCATATTTCATCTTTTCCCTCCTAATGATTCTTTTAGATGCTCTCTATAGGGGTTAAAAGCTTCCCAATCCTCCGGCTTCCTCCTAATTTTTGCTTTGTCATGTGCCTTCTCATTTGCTTTTACATTATATTTGCCTTCGCTTGTCAGCCACAGTCACACTATTTGCTATTTGACTATTCCAAAAACAAGGAATACATCTATCCTGCACCTTCCACATTTTTCCCAGAAACTCACACTGTTCCTGTCTGATTAGCCTCACTCATTGAGGGCATGAATGTCAATTTTTCCACTTGTGGTAATTGTTCCCCCTCCCTCTTCCCTCTTCAATTTCCCCACTCTGGCTCACCTCTTACCTCTTCTCATCTGCCTATCACCTCCCTCTGGTGGCCCTCCTCGTTCTCTTTTTCCCATGGTCCACTCTGCTCTCCTATTAGATTCTATTTTCTCCAGCCCTTTACCCTTACCTCTCACATTCAAGATTATTTCAACCCCCCGCCCCCCCCACTTGGCTTCACCTATCACCTCTTACCTCGTATGCCTTCCCCTTCTTATTCTGACATTTTCCCTCTTCACTTCCAGTCCTGGAGAAGGGTCTTGGCCCAAAGGAACTTTCATTTCCATAGATGCTGCCTGACCTGTTGAGTTCTTCCAGCAATTTGTGTGTGTTGCTGTGGATTTCCAGCATCCGCAGAATCTCTTGTGTTGATGATAGCCAGTGTATCTGATAAGAGGCTGTTCTTTCTGAACAGTCTATTATTCTTTATAACCGATGTATTGTTGGAGCTTATGGCATGTACATACATCCTTAACTCTCATAATCAATTCTTCATCATTGAAGAAACTGGTAATTAGATTCATCACATGTTGCTAGCACGTACAGTGAAATGTGTGGTTTGTGTCAATATCCAACACAGTCCGAGGATGTGCTGGGAGCAGCTGTAGGTATCACCATGCTTCCGGTGCCCACAACCTGTACACCTGCTAGGAAAGCAGGGTGGTAGGATGGAGATACATCTCTACCAAAGGCAGTGTAGGGTGCTACTTCCCTCCACTAGCCTGCAGGTCACCCTTGGGCAAGATATAGCACCTGCTTAGCCCTCCTCTCCACTCAGGGTCACATGAAGCCATGGGAGCAGGTGGTAGATGGTCATATGATCAGATGGTGCATATCACAAGTCCAGGTTATGCAACCACTGACACCAGGCAGACAATCTCTGAAGAGTATTGATAATGACTGGTAAAAACACCCATCCTGTAAAGACACTACCCAGAAAAAAGCAATGACAAACTACTTATGGGGAAAAATTTTCCAGGAACAGTCAGGTCAAGAGACCATGATCACTCATGTTATACGACACAGCACATAATGTTGATGATGGTGGAAGACCAGAGCACCCAGAGAAAACCCACGAGTTCACCAGGAGAATGCGAAATCTCCTTACAGACAGTGATGGGAATTGAACCCTGACCGTTGGTCCTGCAAAGTGTTGTCCCACAGGCCGAAAGGGCAACAGGATGGGAAACTCTGATCCTTCACTGACTGGTCAGTCGTACTATTTCTTTAGTCAAAAGGTATTAATTTGTGAAATTTGTTGCTATATGCAGCTGTGGAGGCCAGGTCATTGGGTGTATTTAAGGCAGAGATTGATAGGTTCATGATTGGACATGACATCAAAGGTTTTGGGAGAAGGGCGGGAACTGGGGTTGAGGAGGAGATAAAAAAGAAGGATCAGCCATGATTGAATGCCAGAGCAGACTCAATGGGCCAAATGGCCTAATTCTGCTCCTATGTCTTATGGTCTTGTGGTCCACTCAAGTACTCCAGATTCCTCTGGCGCAGTCATTTAAACACTCAGCCTCAGATTCAGATTGAAAATCAGATTTATATCATGAAATTTGTTGGTTTGTACAGTGTCATACATAGAAACAAATTATAAATTACAATAAGAAATATATCTATAAAAATTTTAAATTAAATAATTCATCCAAAAAGTGAGCAAAAACAGTTAGGTAGTGTTCATCGGATGGTTCATTGTCCATTCAGTAATCTGATGGCGGAGAGGAAGGAGCTGTTCCTGAAAAATTGAGTGTGTATCTTCAGGCTCCTGTGCCTCTCTCTGATGGTAGTAATAAGAAGAGGGAATGTCCTGGGTAATGAAGGTCCTTAATAATGGATGCCACATTCTTGAGGTATCTCCTTTTGAAGATGTCCGTGATGCCAAGGAGTTTAGTGCCCATGATGGAGCTGGCTGATTTGCAACCCTCTGCAGTCTTTTCCATCCTGTGCATCATGTCCGCAGTGCCACTCCATACCAGATAGTAGATTCAAACCCCTAAGTCTAGGCTGAATTACCAGTTTAACCAGACTCAATGGAGAGCAACTGAAGCCAGCCTCCCCAGCCTGAACGTGAATGGACACAAATGAACAGGGCCCCCTGTCGGCGGCTGGGCCGGCAAGTGATAGGACAGTCCGGGAAAGGAGCAATTGGAGGGAGGGATGCTCTCTGTTCTTAGGGGCTCACTCAGAGATGGACATCAAGTGTGGCTGGTATATCATCAGCTCTGTGGAAGACTGCATTTGGTCTTCCCAAAGCTTGTTGGTCTGCCAACACATCGAGGGGAATGCTGCCAACTGGCACGGTGCAGGCTGCAGGAGTATGTGCTGAGGGAAGCACTGAAGCTCGGTGAGGAAGAGCACCAGTCCTATTGGAGAGGGAGGGGCCAGGCTGGGGGAGGAAGTCTCTCAACTATTGTAATAGTCAGTATATCACTCCAGGGAGACTCATGAGTAGCAACAATCCAGTGGTTTGAAGGAATGGAATAGCTTAACACATTATCTGTGAACGTAAGAATGGGAAGATATTGCACAGTTTATTCTGATAGAAATTTCTTTTTATTATGAATAAAGTTTATGTTCATATAAATAAAACCAGGGATCAGCCCAAACCCCTCCTGTAAATCGAACAAAGGGAATGAGAGAATTGTACGCAATATTGAAAGACCTAGACAGAGTAGATGCAGAGAGGATGTTTCCTATAGTAGGAGAGTCTAGGACCAGAGAGCATAGCCTCAGAATAGAGGGATGTCCATTTGGAACAGAGATAAATCGGAATTTCTTTAGCCAGAGGGTGGTGAATCTGTGGACTTGCACCATCCGACTATTCAACCTTTAGAATTAAATCTCTAAGCCACATATTTCATTGATGAATATCATATTTGTACAAAGTTAGAATGTAAATAATCTGATAACATACAGTCTTTTAGGAGATTGTCCATTCTCTCTGCAACCATGTGAGTTTCCTCCAGCTGCTCCAGTTTCCTCCCATATTTCAAAGACATATAGATTAGTAAGTGTGGGCATATCACATTGGCACAAGAAGCGTCACAACACTTGACAGTAAATGTTGACTCTTTATTCCTTTCCACAGGTGCTGCCTGACCTGCTGAGTTCCTCAAGCATTTTGTGTGTTTGGTGGTCATAACCACATTCACAACTCAATATATTCAATTATTTCAGCAATCTCCCAAGGGCTGTAAACAGAATGCAGGCATATTAATGGATTCAGATTTATTCATCACAGCTACATTAAAACATACAGTGAAATTCATCATTTGCATTATCAATCACATCCTAAGGAAGTGTTGGAGGCTGCCACAAGTGTCTCCACACATTCCACTACCAACACAGTATGCCACCAGGTTCAGCAGAACAACACAAGCAACAGACACGAGGGCAAAAGGAAAAATGGAGGGTTATGTAGGAGGGAAGGAATAGAGTGATCTTAGAGTCATACAGTCATAGAGCACTACATCACTGAAACAGGCCATTCAGCCCATCTAGTCCATGCCGAACTGTTATTCCATCTAGTCCCATCGACCTGTACCTAGACCCTCAGAATCAGAATCAGAAACAGGTTTAATATCACCAGTATAAGTCATGAAATTTGTTATCACTGAGGCAGCAGTATAATGAAATATATATTAATAGAAAAAATAGAACTATGAATTAAAGCAAGTTTTTAATATATAAAATAGTTATTTTATATTAGTTTTAATTCTTTGTAAAATAATTATATAATAGTTTGATTTATATTAAATAAGTAGTGCAAAAATAGAAATAAAAATGTAGTGAGGTCGTTTTCATGGGTTCAATCTCCATTCAGAAATAGATGGTGGAGAGGAAGAAGGTGCTACTGAATCATTGAGTGTGTGTCTTCAGGCTCCTGTACCTCCTCCCTGATGGTAACAATGAGAACAGGGCATGTCCAGGGTGATGGGGGTCCTTAATGAGGGATGCGGCTTTTTTGAGGGATCACTCCTTGAAGATGTCCTGGACAGCACGAAGACTAGTACCCACAATGGAGCTGACTAAGTTCCTTGTCTGTAACTGTCCCATTCATGTACCTATACAAACTTCTCCTAAACATTGCATTCAAACCTGCTGATTTGCAGAAGCCCAGTTTTAAGTTTTGCAACACACACAAAACGTTGGAGGAACTCAGCAGGTCAGACAGCATCTATGGAAAAGAGTAAGCAGTCGACATTTCAGGCCGAGACCCTTCTTCAGGACTGGGGAAAAAAGATGAGAAGTTAGGGCAAGAAGGTGGGGGGAGGGGAGGAAGAAGTTCAAGGTGATAGGTGAAACCTGGAGAGGGGGAGGGGTGAAGTCAAGAGCTGGGAAGCTGACAGTTGAAAGCGATAAAGAGATGATGAAGGGAGAATCTGATAGAAGGCCATGGAAGAAAGTGAAGGGGGAAGAGAACCGGGGGGGAGGTGTTGGGCAGGTAAAGAGATCAGGTGAGAGAGGGAAATGGGAATGGGAATGGTGGTGGGGTGGGTGCAATTACCAGAAGTTTGAGAAATCGATGTTCATGCCATCAGGTTAGAGGCTACCCAGACGGAATATAAGGTGTTGTTCCTCCAACCTGAGTGTGGTAATGAGGTAGGAGGTGTAGGGGTAGGTGTAGCACTTGTTCCACTTGCAAGGATAAGCACCAGGAGAGAGATCAATGGGGAGGGATGAATGGACAAGAGGAACAACACCTTATATTCTGTCTAGGTAGCCTGTAACCTGATGGCATGAACATCAATTTCTTGAATTTCCAGTAATTTCCCTCCCCCCCCCCCCCCACCATTCCCATTCTCATTTCCTTCTCTCACCTTATCTCCTTACCTGCCCATTACCTCCATCTGGTGCTCCTCCCCCTTCCTCTTGTGCAATGGTCTTCTACCCTCTTCTCCAGCTCCTTTATCTCTTTCACCTATTAGCTTCCCAGCTCTTTATTTCACCTCTCCTCCTTTCACAATTTCACCTACTGCCACCTCGTACTTCTTCCTTCCCTGCCCCCACCTTCTTGCCCTTACCTCACCTTTTTCTTCAGTCCTGAAGAAGGGTCTCAGCCCAAAAGATTGACTGTTTACCTGAGGTGCTGCCCAGCCTGCTGAGCTCCGCCAGCATTTTGCGTGTGTTGCTTGGACTTCTTTTCAGCATCTGCAGATTTTCTCATCTTTGTTGTAATTTTTGTATTTCACTTCGGCAGAGAAGCAAGGTCTAAAAATCGTTGATGATTAAATAGTGTTTAATCACTCTCCCTCCAAGGGTGCTGTTAATGGGGAGTAAGGTGATGAGGCAGCACAATTCATTTCTGTCCTGAGAATAATAAATAGCGATCTTGTATCCACCAATAGTCCAGAGAGCTAATTAGTCATTTCTACTCTGCTGATCTGATGTGAGAATGCTTTCCCACAGGGCAGCAATGGTCTTCTAAGGCCATTGTCTCACTCAGTTCAAGGCACACAGATTAATAATGCACCACAGAGAGGAGATGGGGTAAAAACACACATAACCACAGATTTTAAAGTGCAAAGCTCAAAGCTAAAAATTCAAAGTAAATTTATTATCAAAGTACATCCAGTTCTGTGCAAGTCTTAGGAACGTATATATAGCTAGGGTGCCTAATACATTTGCACAGTATAATGATAATTTTATGTATTACACTGTACTGCTGCCTCAAGAACAAAACAAATTTAATGACATATGTGAGCTTAGACTAGTGGCCAATTCGGACATTGGAAGTTTTGACAGGAGAAGCTTCAATCTCGTCCACTGCTCAAGTACAAAAGACAGCAGCGAAAAAGAGCTTTCTTTGATCAGCAACCAATTGGCATTTGGGATTGATTAGCAAGAGAAAATTAAAAGGAGGCAGGGGCAAGCACAGCAGCCATTGTCTGAATGGACAGAGTCAGAGTGGTCATCTTGAAGTTTTAGCAAAGAGAGGTTCAGTCAGATAAAGCAAAAGAGAAGAAAGGCTCTTTTTTTTTTCCTTTCTTTCTTAACATCTGCTCATCTGGGATAGAAGAGATGCCCAGGTGGGATAGTTGAATGCTCCTCTTGTGGGATGTGGGAAGGCAAGGAGACCTCCAGTGTCCCTGAACACTACAACTGTGAGAAGTTCATCCAGCTGCAGCTTCTAACAAACCACGTTAAGGAGTCGGAACTGGAACTGGATGAACTCCAGATCATTCATGAGGCTGATGGGCTGATAGGACATATAGAGAGGTAGTTACACCCAAGGTGCAAGACACAGGAAACTGGGCGACAGTCAGGAAGGGGAAAGTGGTTAAGGAGCCAGTGCAGAGTACCCATGTGGCCATCCCCCGCAACATCAGGTAAATCACTTTGGATACTGTTGGAGGAACGGGGGATGACCTAACAAACGAAAGTCACAGTGGTTGGGGTATCTGGTACTCAGTCTGTCTCTGTGACTCAGAAAGGAAGTGGAAGGATAAGAGGCATACTGCGGTGATAGGGGATTCATTAGTTACGGGACTGGACAAGGAGTTCTGTGAGTGAAACCAAGATTCCCGAATGGTATGTTGCCACCTGGATGCCAGGGCCTGGGAAATCTCATATTGAATCCTCAGCATTCCAAATTTGGAGGATGAACAGCCAGAGATCATGGTCCATGTAGGTACCAATGACATGGGTAGGATGAGTGACGGGGTTCTGCACAGGGAATTCAGAGAGTTGGGTGCTAAGTTAAAGAGCAGGACCTCCAGGGTTGTGATCTCAGGATTGCTACCCGTGCCACGTACTAGTGAGGCCAGAACTAGGAAGATTAAACAGTTTAATACGTGACTAAGGAGTTGGAGTAGGAAGGAAAGCAAAAGATTTTTGGATCATTGGGCTCTCTTCCAGGAAAGGTGGGACCTGTACAAAACAGATGCTTTGCACCTGGACTGGTGGGGGACTAATATCCTAGCAGGAAGGTTTGTTAATACTGTATGGTGGGTTTAAACTAGATTTGCAGGGGGATGGGAACCAGAGTGCTAGAACAGTTAGTGGAGAGGTTGTGAAGAAAGATGTTGCTAAGATTGAGCATGGTGCAACTAGTGTCCTGAGCTGTGTATGTTTCAATGCAAGAAGTATCGTAAGAAAGGCAGATAATAGTGCTGAAGAGAAGGTAATTGGTGTACAAACAGAGGTACCAGGTAGTAAGGAGAGGCTGTTGATAGGGCAAATTTGCAGTCAACAGGGTAAGTTGCAACATAAAAGATGGACAAGATCGAAAAGGGTGAATACAGGAAATAAGGTGTTGTATCTGAATGCACACAGTATACAGAATAAGGTAGATGAACTTGTAGCACATTTGTAGATTTGCAGCTATGAGTTGTAGGCCTCAATGAATCAGGGCAGAAAGATTATAGCTGGGAGCTTAATGTCCAAGGATACACTTTGTTTTGAAAGGATAAACAGGAAGGTGGGGGGGGGGCAGTGTTGTTCAGTTGCTAAAAAAAGAAATCAAATCATTAGAAAAAGGAGACATAGGGTTGGAAGGTGTTGAATTCTTGTGGATAGAGCTAAGAAACTGCAAGGGTAAAAAGACCCTGATGGGAGTTGTATACAGACCCCCAAACAGTAGTAAGAATGTGGTCTACAAATTACAATGGGAGATAGAAAATGCATGCCAGTAGGGCAATGTTACGATAGTCATGGAGGACTTGAATATGCAGGTAGATTGGGAAAATCAGGTTGGCTAGATCCCAAGGGGAGAATTTCAAGAGTGCCTACAGAATGACTTTTTAGAGCAGCTTGTGGTTGAGTCCACTAAGGGGATCAGCTATTCGAGATTGGGTGTTGTGCAAGGAACCAGAATTGATTAGAGAACTTAAGGTAAAAAGAACCCTTAGGGACAAGTGATAAAATATGATAGAATTCACCCTGCAATTTGTGAAGGAGAAGCTAACGTCAGATGTATCCATATTACAATGAAGAAAAGGGAATTACAGAGGCATGAGAGAGGAGTTAGCCAGAATTTATTTAAAAAGAACACTGACAGGGATGATGGCAGAGCAGCGATGGCTGGAATTTCTGAAAGCAATTCGGAAGGCACAGGATATATACATCCCAAAGAGGAAGAGGTATTCTAAAGGAAAGATGAAACGAGAGGTCGAAGCCAACATAAAAGTCAAAGAAATGGCATATAATAGAGCAAAAATTAATGGGAAGTTAGAGGATTGGGAAGCTTTTAAAAACCAATAGAAGGCAACTTAAAAGGTCATTAAGAAGGTGAAGATGAAATACGAAAGTAAGCTAACCAATAATATATACCAAATGTTTCTTCAGTTACCTGAAGTGTAAAAGAAGTGAGAGTGGATATCAGACTGCTGGAAAATGATGCTGGAGAGGTAACAATGGAGGACAATTGAATGGCTGTTGAACTGATTAAGTATTTTGCATCTGTCTTCACCGTGGAAGACATTAGAAGTACAGTGGAAATTCCAGCAGTCAAGGGTCAAGAAGTATGTGAAGTTATCAGAACTAGAGAGAAGGTTCTTGTGAAACTGAAAGGTCTGAAGGTAGATAAGTCACCTGACCAGATGGTGTACAACCTAGAGTTCTGAAAGAGGTGGCTGAAGAGATCATGGAGGCATTAGTAATAATCTTTCAAGAACCACGAGATTCTGGATTGGTTCTGAAAGACTAGAAAGTTGCAAATGTCGCTCCTCTTTTCAAGAAGGGAGGGAGGCAGAAGAAAGAAAACTATTGACCAGTTAGTCTGACCTCAGTGATTGGGAGGATGTTGGAGTCAATTATTAAGAGTGAGGCCTTAGGATACTTGGAGACACTTGATAAAATAGGCTGTATTTTCAGCGAATATTTTCCCTCAAGGGAAAATCATGCCTGACAAATTAGTTGGCATTCTTGAAGAAATAACAGGCAGGATAGACAAAGAAGAATGGGTTGATGTTATGTACTTGGATTTTCAAAAGGCCTTTGACAAAGTGCCACACATGAGGCTGCTTAACAAGCTATGAACCCACAGTATTACGGGACAGATTCTAGCATGGATAAAGCAGTGGCAGATTGGTGGGAGACAAAGAGTGGGAATAAAGGGAACCTTTTCTGGTGTTGTTCCACAGGAGTCTATATTGGGACTGATTCCTTTTATGTTATATGTTAATAATTAGGATGATGGGATTGATGGCTTTGTTGTAAATTTGCAGATAATATGAAGATAGATGGAGGGGCAGATAGTTTTGAAGAAGTAGCGAGACTACAAAAAGACATAGACAAATTAGGAGAATGGGCAAAGAAATGGCAGATGGAGTACAATGTTGGGAAGTTTATGGTCAGGCACTTTGGTAGAAGAAATGAAAGGGTTGACTATTTTCTAAATGGAAAGAAAATACAGAAAACTGAGGGGCCGTGGGAGTCTTCATGCAGGATTCCCTAAAGGTTAATTTGTAGGTTGAGTTGGTGGAGAGGAAGGCAAATGGAAAATTAGCATTCATTTCAAGAGGACTAGAATATAAAAGAAAGGGTGTAATGTTGAGGATTTATAAAACACTGGTGAGGCCTCTCTTGGAATGCTATGAGCAGTTTTGGGCCCCTATCTTAGAAAGGATGTGCTGAATCTGGAGAGGGTTCAAAGGAGGTTCACAAAAATGATTCCAGGATTGAATGGCATGTCATATGAAGAATGTTTGATGACTCTGGGCCTGTATTCACTAGAATTCAGAAGAATGAGGGATGACCTCATTGAAACCTATCGAATAGTGAAAGGCCTTGATAGAGTGGATGTAGAGAAGATATTTCCTACGGTGGGAGAGGCTAAGACCAGAGAACACAGTCTCAGAATAGAGGAGTGTCCTTTTAGAACGGAGATGAGGAGGAATTTCTTTATCCAGAGAGTGGTGAATCAGTGGAATTCATTGTCCCAGGCGACTGTGGAGGCCAAGTCTTTATGTTTACTTTAGGCAGAGGCTGATAGATTATTGATTGGTCAGGGCATGAAAGGATATAGGGAGAACGCTGGAGACTAGGACTGAGAGGAAAATTGGATCAGCCATGATTAAATGAATGAACAGACTCGATGGGCCAAATGGCCTAATTCTGCTTCTATATCTTATGGTCTTCTAGTCTTCTGATAAATGTGATTCTGATATGGGTCTCTGTTATGGACTGAGAGTGGGTAGGGAGCAGGGAGAGGAGAATCATGATTGAGAAAAGGGGAAGGGAGAGAGGAGAGAATGGGAAGCACCGGAGAGACATTCTGTAATGATGAATAAACCAATCATTTGGAATCAACTGACCTTGCCTTAAGCCTCAGAGCTAGGTATGTCTGCATTCCCCACCTCCCGCTCCTGGCTCTCCTTCTCTGCCTTCCCTCCCACAGCGCTCCACCCTCACCAGACCCAGCATCCTTTACTCCCAGCAGATTTACAAAGTCGCCCTCTGCTCTATGATGTCAAGTACACTACTGTACAAAGGTTTTAGGTACACTGGGTGTGTGTGTGTGTGTGTGTGTGTGTGTGTGTGTGTGTGTGTGTGTGTGTGTGTGTGTGTGTGTGTGTGTGTGTGTGTGTGTGTGTGTGTGTGTGTGTGTGTGTGTGTGTGTATATACCTAAGACTTTTGGACAGTACTGTAACTATCGCAACAATACTCCAAATTTGTTCTCATCAATGGATTATCTGGATGGCAAGGTAGTATACTAATTAGCATTATGCTATCAACAGTGCCAACAACCTGGGTTCAATTCCTGCAGCTAATGGAAGGGATTTGTACATTCTCTCTGTGACCATGTGGGTTTCCTCTGGGTGGTCCAGTTTTGTCCCACATTCCAAAAGCGTACAGGTTAGGGTTAGTAAGTTGTGGATGTGCATGTGTGACACTTGCATGCTGTCCTATCACATCCACAGACTGCGTTGGTCATTGATGCAAATGACACATTTCAGTCTAGGTTTCAAATAAATACATGCAGGAGTTTACGCGTATTTAGTTCCACATCTGTACTCCTGGCTTTATTTTATTTAAATTCTTTACCCTGAATAATTGTTGAATATTGTCATTTTATATTGCATGTCACACCAAAACACCACAGCGATTTCCTAATATGGTTAATAGAACCATTGGTTAATTGGAGCAGCCTTTATTTGGGACAACTCTTAGAGAATAAAAACTAACGGAGAAGATTGCTGAGATTCCCTTTATCTATTTGGGATACTATGCCAGTTAATTGGGCAGAAGACTGTTGCCAAACAGTTTCTATCTAGTGTCAATTACCCGCACTTGTGTGGCCATTAGATACTACACCATGCTTAGAGCAAACAGCTTTCAAACAATGTCAGTGGTGTTTTTGTGTTTAAAAATCAGAGGTTTTGTCACTGATTGTTGGCGAGAATTAATCAGTAAGACAAGTCAGAACTGTTTTTGCTCGCTGTGGTTTCAGGCATTCAGGCTTGGAGATGCCAGAAGCAGCTGTTAGTCATTACCGAGCGAACAGTTTTTAAATAGCATGAGTTGCGTGTGCTTGTGTTATGTTATCCTTATGGACACTGATTCAAACAGCAGTGATTTTTTTAGCATTTTGTTTTTTTTATTTTGACTTTGCACAGGAAGGCAATGAAGGCAGTCTATTATCTGCACAAGGTGTCTGTGCTGATTTTGTTCATTTACATTCAATCAAAAAAACACAGCAGCATACACTGAATAAATTCCTCCATTGATAACTATGAGGAACTAGTACAGAGTTTTATAGTACTGTAGTAGTATTGGCAGTGTTCTGTAATTCATTTAAATGAATAATTTGTTACTCATTTGAACGGCAGTTTGTCTTTGTTATGCCTTTTTAATATTTCCAAGAAAATTCAGCTGTGACGGCTGCTTCATTGGGCCAGAATGAACTGCTCCCAATTAACAAGAGTCCACTGTACATGTAAATGTATACAGTGAATAACATTGAACCCTGATCCTTGATGATTTGATGTGTATGTGACAAATAAAGCTAATCTTTAATCTTCATACAATTTCAAGAGAACATCCCAACTTCCTTATTCTATTCTCTGCTTTATGGCCAACATGCCACAGCCTCTTTTTATGACCCTATTGATCTGTGATGCCATTTTCAAGGAATCATGGGTTTGTATTCCCAGAACCCTTTGTCTAGCGCAATCCTCAGTGCCCTACTGTTCACTAATAGAATTCTCCAACCACTGTCTTACTGTGCAGTTCATATAAATCTCTGCTGCTTTACATTAATATAATCATAATTATAATTTCTATTACAGATATCATGACAGCTTCTCTTCTGACTTGGAGTGGCTCCGGGACAAATATGGGGACTTAGATGAGGTGCAACGAGATCCACGTGCTATGTTCAAAGCTGTGGCAGAGGATGTGCAGGTCGACCCACGTAAATATTCACAGAGCAGCTCAGAGAGGCTCTTGGAGCAGTCTCACACGTCGATGGACCGAGTGTGTGAAATGGACTACGGACGATCGTGCGATTATAAAATTGGATCGCCCTCATACCTGGATAGACTACTCTGGAGGGACAACAAACCCCATCATTACTCTGAACCCAAACTTATTCTGGATCTGTCTCATCGGAAAAGAACAGCAACTGTCTCGTGTGTGGCTGTTTCTCTAGATGAAGGAAAATCTGACCTCCTTTTGAAAGTCTCTGACTATAAGAATGGGAGTCCTTTGAAAATTGATTGTTCCAGCTCTCTGCCAAACATTCAGGAAAGGAGCCAGCCGTCATCCCCGCGCACTTTGGCATCTTCAGAAATATCAAACGGGGCAGGCTCCCAATTTGATTTTGATGTCTTCATCTCCAGAGCTTTGAAGCTGTGTGGGAAACAGGAAGAGCTAGCCGATAGCAAACTGAATGATTTGAATGGTACTTGTCTGCCAGAACATACCAATGAAATAGTGCAGACCGAAGTTAATGAGAAAGAGAGGTGGTAAGATTCAGCTTTATTGGCTGTTTCTGGAATTATGGCACTTGGGGTTTCACTTCAGAAAGGTGACAGCTCAACAAAACAAGCAGAACATCCTAATGGAAAATAACCAGGAAAGTTAGTTCTTGGAGATGTTATGGGCTTGATTCGTTCTAATCCAGGATTGCTACTTCACCCATTGGAAGGTAGCTGGTAGGGATGCTTTTAGAAATATGAAAGCTTGCAATTTTTTGTGTATTCCTAGACAATATCACCAATGGTTTTATACCAGCAGTGGACACTTTATTCAGTACCTCCTGTACCTAATAAAGTGGCCACTGAGTACATGTTCATGATCTTCTGCTATTGTACCCATCCACTTCAAGGTTCGATATGTTGCGTGTTCAGAGATCCTCTTCTGCACACTACTGTTGTAATGAATGGTTATTTGAATTACAGTTGCTTTCCTGTCAGCTTGAACCAGTCTGGCCATTCTCCTCTGACCTCTCTCATTAACAAAGTGTTTTTACTCATAGAACTGCCACTCACTGTATTTTTTTTTGTTTTTCACACCATTCTCTGTAAACTCTAGAGTAGGGGTTCCCAGTCTGGGGTCCATGGACCCCTTGCTTAGTCCATGGCATAAAAGTCTGGGAACTCCTGATCTGTAGACTGCTGTGCATGAAAATTCCAGGAGATCAACCGTTTCCGAGATATTCAAACCACCAATATTAGAGTCACTTAGGTCATATTTCTTCTCCATATAGATGTTTGGTCTGAACAACAACTAAACTTCTTGATCATGTCTGCATGCTTTTATGCACTGAGTTGCTGGAACATGATTGGCCGACCAGATATTTACATTAACAAGCAGTTGTACCTAATAAAATGGCCACCGTGTGTAGTTCCCTGACTGAGAAAACCCGATAACATTAAGTGACACAGTAAATCTTTGGTTCATGTTATTGAATTAGGGACAATAACATGGTGACGTTTTTTTATTTTCAGAATTTAAATCTTTTTTTTACTTGATACATTGTCCAGTTGTTACTTTCTGCTGTTTTGTTCTCGGTTTGTATGCAGAACTTCTGAAGTGAATATTTTATGTCTGCCCCACTTCCTATGCAAAGCCTCCTGAATACCTTCCATTTCAAGTTCAAACTGAAGTTCAAATTCAAGTTTATTTGTCATTCAACCAACCACATGTATACAGCCAAACGAAACAGTATTCCTCTGGGGCCAAGGTGCAAAACACAGACCAACACTCACACTCAGCAAACAGCACATATAGTACGTATAATTACAATAGCAGAAAAACATACTGTCACAAATAATATTTTAAAAATAATGATATAGCCCAGGTCCCTGAGTGTCATGGCCCGTAGATTGATGGTGCCTGAGATGTTTGCATTCTTGCCTACCCCTTCAACAAGAATCCTGATGGGTTTTATTTTGGCATAGCTTTGAGCGCAGATCATACACACAAGAGATTCTGCAGATGCTGGAAATCCAGAGTAACACACAAAATGCTGGAGGAGCTCAGCAAGTCAGGCAGCATCTATAGAAAAGAGTAAACAATCGGCATTTTGGGCCAAGACCCTTCTTTAGGACCAGAAGGAAGAGGAAAGATGCCAGAATAAGAAGTTTGGGAGGAAGGGAAGCAGGACAGCTAGAACGTGATAGGTGAAGCCGGGTGGGTAGGAAAGGTAAAGAGCTGGAGAGGAGGGAATCTGATGGGAGAGGAGACTGGACCAGAGGAGAAAGGGGAGGAGGAGAGGCACAATAAGAATGTCAAAGTTTGGAAATTCTACCAGGCAACTACAATTGAACTTTAAATAATAATAAAAATTAGTACAAGGGTAAATTCTAGGCATTATGGAACTTACTCTGGATGATTTGTTGCATCCAAAATTCCTTAAGCTGCATAATTTCTATCTGAGCAGCTGAACTGCACAGTATCTGCTGTGTTAGCATCAGCCCAAGAGATCGCTTTCAGCATTTATTTGTTAATTTTACAAAATGATCTGTACTAATTTATATTTTCCCCTAAGTAGAGTTAATAGGACCTGATGTTTCAATCCCTATGATAAGTCAGCACCCTCGATGTTGGCAGTGGGTTTGGAGTGGTGACAAGGAGGGTAGGTACCTCATCGGGGTTATCAGGTGGGCACCCTCCTTCTTTGACGCTTCGTTGATAAGCCCACGATGTCTTCAGAGGGCTCACCATGCTACCTGGCGACCCAGATACACCCTCCTCAGTTCCATACCCTCCTGTCTTCATCTTGCAGCCCTGTTGTTATCTTTCCTTTTAACCCAAATCCAATTACTGCTTTCTTCTGCTGCATTTGACAAGGATTTTATTGCCTGTTGGAGTGAATAGCCCCTCACCCCCATCTTCTTCAATAGACTGGTCGTAGATGTAGCCATGAATTCCCTGCATCACACTTCTACAGGGAAAATCTTGGTCTTCCAGCCATTCTGGGCAGCTTCAGTTGCCAGTTCAGAGTACCTGGTCTTTTTCCTCTCATAAGCTTCTTCTACACCATCTTCCCATGGTACTGTCAATTCCACAACATATGCCAGCCTGGCTGTTGTGGACCACAGGACCATGCCTGGCCAGAGTGTTGTAGCTGCTATTTCTGGGGGAAACACAAGCTTTTTTCCCCAAGTACATGTCCATTTTCCACTCCCAAGCAACCTGCAGAATGCTTACTGCGGATGTTATATGGTGCTCTGGAGGTTGGCCTGCTGGTACAAATCATGTGATGTGAACATTTCTTGCCGATGTTTGTGGGAGAGCATTTGTGGTAATTCGCCTCTGTTCCAGGATTGATGCCAGCTGTCTGAGAACTTGGTTATGCCGCCCCTGACTGAGGCTCGTGGTGCATCCTGTTAAAATGAGCCTTAGTGATCCAGGTGCTTGACAAAGAGAGCAAGTGGGGTCTTCTCCCCACCACTGGTTCAGGTTCTGGGGTGTAGGTAGGAGGTCATAAGTGGCTCTGATGACAAAACTTAGTGGAGATCCCTCCATCTCCCAGATGTCGCACCAGCTGAGTTTCCTCTTTTCCAGGCTCTCCCAATTAGTCCATTGGCTCTACTTGGCCATTGAGATGGCCCTGGTGTGTCTCTCTGCCTCCTCCTGTCTTCTCACCTCCTCCACCATGAGCCATTTCTTCTGCACTGATGTTGCCTTGTGCCATTGAGGAGCCTTTGGGATAAGCCCAAGCCCGGCTCTCCCAGGTTGGACCTGGCCAACCACATCCCTGAAGTGAACAGCAGACCTAGCACCCTGAACAGCTTCAGATGGGGTCCACTTCTTCCCTGTTGTCACATGGGGAGCTGCTGTTCAAATAACAGTATCTTCAGATTCAGTGAGGGTCATGACCAACCTTGCTTTGTGCATTTGAATTCTTCTACAAGACTTGTAATTGGTAATTCCAATTTGCTGTTCTCGTACAGTCCAACAGGACTTAAGCATCGTGGAAGTCCAAGCCACCGTTTCACATGTGTGCTGATCACTCTTTTGAGCTTTTCCACCTTGTTGATGGGGATCTCATACACTGTTAAAGGCCACATGAGTCTTGGGAGTATGCCGAACTGGAAGCACCACAGTTTGAGTTTTCCTGGCAGCAAGGTCTTGTTGATGAGAGCTATCTACGTGATGGTATCCTTTTTGAGTTGTTTAAACTGCTCGGTGTCCTTGAGCTTAGCATCATACCATCGACCCAAGCTCTTCACTGGCATTTCTGACACAGTTGGGGCAGGTATTCCGTCAATATGAAATCTTTGATCCGTGACTTGACCTTTGACAATGGAGATGTTTCTGCACTTGCTGGGCTTGATCTTCATCCTCGTCCATGTGATGTTCTGATTAAGCTTTCACAGAAGTCTCTTGGTGCCGGGGACAGATCTCGTCAGTATTGTTATATCGTCTATATAGGCTCGTATCAGTGGTAACCATTGACCAAACTGTAGCCGTTTTCCTCCTGCAACCCATTCTGAGGCTCTGATAATGAGCTCCATTGCCATAGTGAAGGCCAATGGGGAGATGGTACACTCTGCCATGATGCCTATTTCCAGTGGTTGCCGAGCTGTGGTGAAGTCTGATGTTGTGCGACAAACTTGCAGATCCTGGAAGTAGTGTTTTACCAGATTTGTTATTGTTTCAGGCACCTGCAAGAATTCAAAAGCAGTCCACAGCAGGGAATGAGGAACTGATCTATAGGTGTTGGCCAGGTCGAGGAACAAGACCTTTCTTTCTTTCTTAGACATCTGGATTTGATGCCATATGAAGCTGGTATGTTCAAGGCATCCAGAGAAGCCTGCTATGCCAGCCTTTTGGATTGATGTGTCAATGAAATGATTTTGTTTTAGATACTTTGTAAGTCTTTGCACCAACATGCTAAAAAAGATCTTGCCTTCTATGTTCAGAAGGTTTATTTGGCAAAGCTCTTTGATGGTGGATGAATTCTTTTCTTTTGGGATCAGAACTCCGCCTGCTCTTCTCCAGGCTTTAGGGGTCACTTGCTTTTCCCACGCAACCTCATGTTTCTCCAGAGAAATTTCAGAACATCTGGGGTGTTCTAGTAGACACTATATGGAACACCATTAGGGCCTGGTGCTGATGCCAACACTGAAAAACAGAATCAAGAGTTCATGAAACCAAATGGTAATTTTGGACTAAAGGTACATAATAGAACAGGATGGAAAAAACATTTCAGTTACTGACATAAAGCATTTTTATAATGAACAAAGTAAATTCAAAGTTACTACCAAATCTAAAAAAAGTTCAAAGTAAATTAATTATCATGGTACATTAATATCACCAAATACAACCCTGAGATTTATTTTCTTGCAAACTCCACAGTAAATCCAAGAAACACAATAGGATCAATGAAAGACCGTACATAACAAGGCAGACAAATAACCAACGTGCTAAAAGAAATAACAAACTACAAATAGAAAAAGAAACAGGGAAAAATAGAAATAATCATAATAATAAGTAAATAAGCAATAAATACCGAGACCATGAGATGAACAGTACTTGAAAGTGGGTCCATAGGTTGTGGGAACAGTTGGTTGGGGGTGAGTGAAGTTATTCCCTCTGATTCGGGAGCATGATTGTTGAGGAGTATTAAATCTTCCTGAACCTGGTAGTGTGGACCCTGAGGCTCCTGTACCTCCTTCCTGATGGCAGCAGTGAGAAGGAAGTAATTTTGTTTTGATATGGTATATTTTTATTTAGACTAAGGATGGTGTAACATAGTGTAGGGCGCCATGGTGGCAGATAGAATGACACTATTACAATTCAGTGTGTCGGAGCTCGGTGTTTAATTCCAAAATTGTCTGTAAGGAGTTTGTATGTCCTTCCTGTGAGCATGTGGGTTTCCTCTGAGTGTTCTGGTTTCTTCCTGCAGTCCAAAGAAATATCAGTTAGTAGGCTAATTGGTCATTGTAAATTGTCTCGTGATGAGGCTAAGATTAAATTGGGGATGGCATGGCTCGCTGGTCTGGAAGGGCTGTGTCTCTATCATTGTTCCATTATAATGATCCATTGTGAACATCAGTCATATTATTCTCATATCTATGTCTAAAAGAACTGTAATATCAAAGATCATTATACACGTGTACATGTATTAGGAGTTTGCTGTGGTGTGTTGGTGAGGGCACAATGTGGAACAAAAAACAACAGAATTCAATAATGATGAATAAAATGATGCATCATTTCATATCTGTGTAAGAATGAAATGTTACATCACTGTGATGTCACTGTTTTATATTTCCCTTTCATACTTACCACAGACAAATTTAATCCAACCCATTTTGTGTTTACCTTTTCAAACATTTGTTGGTCATTTTGGGGGAGTTCCTCCAGCATTTTTTGTGTGTTATTGGAGCTTTTGCTGTTTAAATATCCCACTTTGCTGTAATCCAGAGTCAAGCAAACTGAAAAAAAAAGAAAGAAAATATGTTTCTGAAATATATGCTAAAACTTCAGATATTTTTCAATCCAATTCCCTCACCATGGAGCACTTTAATACAGAAACAAGTCCATTGGCCCATCTAGTTTGTGCCAAACTGTTACCTAGTCCCATTGACCCACACCTGGACCATACCCTTCCCATCCAAACTTCTCTTAAGTGTTGCAATCAAACCCGCAACCACCACTTCCACTTGCAGCTTGTTCTATACTCTCACTACTCTTTGTGTGAATAAGTTTCCTTTCACATTCTTCTTAAACTTTTCACCTTTCACCCTTAACCATGACCTCTAGTTCCAACCTCAGTGGAAAAAGCCTGCTTGCATTTACTGTATCTATACCCCTGAAAATTTTGCATATCTCCATCAGATTTCCCCTCACTCTGCTACATTCTAGGGAGCAAAGTCTTAAACTATTCAATCTTTCCCTGTAACTCAGGTCCTCCAGTCCCAGCAATCACATCATAAATTTTCTCTGTACTGAATAATGTTTATTTATTAATCTCTGATTTACAAGATTTGTAAGATTAAATTATATATTGTTAATAGGGCACAGGAGTAGAACAGTATGTTGCCTTTTACTCTTCTAAATCATCTGATCTACTATGTCCCATATTACAGAATATCTAAAATGTTTGCTTTATGGATGCTGCCCAGCCTGCTGGGGACTTCCATTAATTTTTGCTCAATTCTAGTTTTGCAAATTATACACAGGAGGTTCAGCGGACGCTGAAAGTACAGAGTGACACACACAAGATTGTAGATCAATCAGTAAGAAATATTCAGAGCTATCTTCACTGGGGGTACTTAATGGTCTGGGACTAAAGAAAATCACAGAATCATTTTTGTTTATAATCCTGCTCAAACTCTCAAGTCTTCTTCTGCTTGGTTGTTTAAATTTAAACTATCTCCCTCAAAAGATAATTGGCAGGTCAGCTTTTTTGAACTATTCTCCTAAACTATGGAATTCAATACCTAAAACTATGGGTATCACAATAGCGTAGTGATGATTTACAGTACCAGTGACCCGGGTTCAACTCCTGTTGCTGTCTGTAAGGAGTTGGTTCATTCTCCTTGTGACTGTATGGGTTTCCTCCAGGTGCTCTGATTTCCTCTTAAGGTCCAAAGATGTACAGGTTGGTAGGTCATTGTAATTTGTCCCATGATTGGGCTAGGGTTAAACTGGGAAGTGCCGGGCTGCAGCTCTAAGGGCCAGAGTGGCCTTTTCTGTGCTGCATCTCGATAGAGAAACAAGGCTTGCAGACCTAGTTGACACCTTGAAATGCCAGCTAAAACCCTATTTATTTAACCTTGCTTCTAACCAACATCTTCATCTTTTATTTTCATGTTTATACTTTTATTCCATTGTAAAGCACTTTGAACTACAGCATTTATATGGAAAGTGCTCTATAAATAAAGTTATTATTATTATTTCAGTTTACCACAAGCAGCTCAAAGGAGTGGAGAGTAGTTAACCCCTAGTGATGGAGACTTGTTGAACATTACCATACTACTTACACTGGTATCTTGTTGAATTGAGCATGCGTTGTACATGACTCAACTGAAAGTTCAAAGTAAATTTCTTGTCAAAGTACATATATGTCACCACATACTACCCTGAGATTTGGGGGGGTTTTTGCAGGCATTTCACAGCAAAATAAAAAAATACAACAGAATCTACAAAAAACTATTCACAAATGCACAAACAACCAATGTGCAAATGAAGACAAACTGTGTAACTGTCCAGTGGTAGATTCCTTGAAGTGATTCTGTTGGTTGTGGAGTGTGTTCAGAGTTGTCATGAGTGAAGTTATCTACACTGGTTCTGGAGCCTGATGTTTGAGGGGTAATATCTGTTCCTAAACCTAGCTGTGAGGTACCTAAATCTCCTGTACCCCCTTCCCTTTGGTAGAAACAAGAAGAGAGCATGGCCTGGATGGTGGAGGTCCATGATGATGGATTCTGCTTTCTTGTGGCAACGCTCCTTGTAAATGTGCTCAATGGTGGGGAGGGCTTAGCCTCTGATGGGCTTTCCTGTTCCTGAGCATTGGTGTTTCAGGAGCTTGATGGTTGCAGGGTAATAACTGCTACTCATCCTCAAAGCATTCTCCAATTGAATAAAAGATGTTTTAATGTCAAGAAGACATTAATATGCCGCAGTTTTAGAGTGAATTGATGTGACAGAATTGTTGATTTATTTATCACAAATATATTGGGTATTACAAATTATTATGAATATTTTGGCTGCAAAAAAGTTTCCATACACAAGAATCAGTAATAGCCAGTTGCTTTCTTGAGTTATAGTCATAGAGCACTACAGCACAAAAGCAGCCCCTATGACCCATCTAGTCTGCGCCAAACTTGTCCCATCTACCTGCATACAGACCACAGCCCTCCATACTCTTAATATCCATGTATCTACCGAAATTTCTCCTAAATGTTGAAATCAAACACGCATCAACCACTTTGCATTGGCATTTATAGTTAAATAATTCTACATTTTCTGAGATTCTTCTTTATCTGGGAGAATTCTGAACTACTTTCATTTGCTTTATATTAGTATGAACATCAGCCAAACACTTGGGATACAGGACCCTCCAAGTGCTGTATGAATTTGTAAGGTATGAAGCCTACAATAAGTAATGGATATGGCTTTGTCTATCATGGGTAAAGCCCTCTCCACCACTGAGCACATGTGTACGGAACATTGTCGTAGGAAAGCAGCATCCATCATCATGGAACCCACCGTCCAGGCCACGCTCTCTTCTCACTGCTGCCATCAGGAAGAAGGTACAGGAGCCTCAGGTTCAGGAACAAGATTCTCAATCATCAGGCTCTTGAACCAAAGGGGATAACTTCACTCAACTTCACTCACCCCATCACTGAACTGCTCTCACAAACTCTGGACTCTCTTTCAAGGACACTTCATCTCATGTTCTCAATATTTATTGATTTTTTCCCCTTTCATTTTGTTTTTGCACATTTTGTTGCCTTCTGTGCATTGTTTCTCTGCCTTTTTGGGTGAAGTTTTTCATTAATTCTATCATCTTTCTTTTATTACTATCAATGGCTACAAGAAAACGAATCTCAGGGTTGTATATGGTGACATATATGTACTTTGATAATAAATTTACTTTGATCTTTTGTAAACCCGATGAGCTCAGAATATCTTGGGCATAGGAATTTATACTGATTGTTGTGCCTTACTGCTGTTATGTTGGGCCTCAATTAGATTAGGATATTGTTATCATGGGTAGAAAATACAAAAGAATTGTGCAAGCAAGTGGCAAAATAAATCTTAAAATGTAATTGAAACAATTATGCTTTGCAAGAAATTAAATAGTAATGTGCTTCTTTTATTGAAAATGGTGGCCTTAAAAATGAATTTGATTTACTAAAGCAAATGGTTACCAGCTCAGGAGATCTGCTTAAATATGGCCTCAAAATAGTTTTGCTATATTTTATTATGAAAGTAGGCCTGCAAATGGGATAATATCACTTTAAAATGGAAAGAATTAGGTATCTTGATAATGCACTGTATAGTAAAATTTATATTTAAGATCAGTGACAGAAATGAATGTTTTACACAACATTGTAATTCATGCATAAGACAGAATTTCAATGTGCATTTTATAAACACCATGTTAATTGACTCAAAATATGAGATGGAAAGAATGCGTTGTGGTTTTATTTTTAAAAGCATTTACTGTATATTCTTCATTATTCTTGATTTATCAGGATGTAAGGGTAAACATGTAAATCCCTCCAAAAATAAAGATAATTTTTTCAAGAATATGTCTTCTACGCTGAGCCTAGTGCAATGGTTTGATATGGTACACTTATGAAAGACACGCATCCAAAAATTAACACAAGAGATTCTGCAGGTCAACACATATTAAATGCTGGAGGAGCTCAGCAGGCCAGGTAGCATCCATGGGAAAAAATACAGTCAACGTTTCGGGCTGAAACCCTTCAGCAGTACTGGGAAAAAAATGCTGTTGGGAATCCATAGCAAAGCACACAAAATGCTGCAGAAACTCGGCAGGTCGGTGGCCATTTCAGGCCAAGATCCTTCGTCAGGACTGGAGAGGAAGGGGGAAGATGCCAGAATATGAAGGTGGGGGAGAGGTGCAGGGTAGCTAGAAGATGATGGGTGAAACCTGGTAAGGGGCAAGGTAGGTGGGTGAGGGAGGAGGGAATTAAGTGAAAAGCAGGTCATGATAAGTGAAAAAGGTAAAGCACTGAAGAAGGAGGAATCTGATATGAGAGGACAATGGACCATGGGAGAAAAGGTGGAGGAGGGAAACCAGAGGGAGGTGATGGACATGTGAGGAGAAGATAAGGGACAAGAGGGGAGCCAGAATGGGGAATTGAAAAAGGGAGAAAATTACTGGAAATAAGAGAAATTGATGTTCCTGTCATCAGGTTGGAAGCCACCCAGATGGAATATGAGATGGAATATAAGGTGCATCTCCTCTGGGCTAAGAGTAGCTTCATTGCGATAGTAGAGGAAGCTGTGGATCAACATGTCAGAATAGGATTGGGAAGTAGAATTAAAATGGTTAGCCCGTGGGAAATCATACCTATTGATAAAGGTGCTCCATCTCAAAAATAACCTGACTGCGGTAGTGAATTGAGACACAGTTACAGGTGCCTCCCCCTTTACAAAGGTAGAGAGTTCCTATGAAACCTTTCTTAATCTGAAATGGCGTAAAGTGAAGAACCATTAACTTATATGGGAAAAATTTTTGTAAAAGTGAAAATCCTCTTTGTAATGCGAAAACAAGTTACCAATGTAGGTCTTTTGTAAAAGGAAGTGGCGTAAAGTGAACATTTGTAAAGTGGGGACGCCTGTGTTCTCAATATGTACATTTGTCACCAACGCATGTGTGCACCAGCAAATGACTGAAAATTACAAGAGATTTCAGAGTGAACAATAACACTTTGTTCAGGAGTCTCATGTATGTGTTCGAGGGTAAAGTCTGAACCTGAGTGACTATTCTTAGACTCTTGCAGTTAATCTTGAATTTACTCTTCCAATTCCCACATACAACAGAGAAAGAGGCCCTTCAGCCCATCTAATCTGTGCCAAACTATTATTTTGCCTAGTCCCATTGACCTGCAACAGGACCATAGCCCTCCATAACACTCAGATCCATGTACCTATCCAAATTTCTCTTAAATATTGAAATCAAACCTGTATCCACCTCCTCTGCTGGCAGTTGTTCCACCCTCTGAGTAAAGAAGTTCCCCCTCAGGTTCCCCTTAAATATTTTGTCTCTCACCTCTAACCCATGACCTCTAGTCTCACTCTTAATTTATGATCTTTAGTTCTAGTCTCACCCATTCTCAGTGAAGAAAGCCTGCTTGCATTTACTCATCTATACACCTCATAATTGTGCATTCCGCTATCAAATCTCTCCTCATCCTTTTACACTCCAGGAAATAAAGTTTTAACCCATTCAACCTTTCTTATAACTCCAGTCCTCAAGATCTGGCAACATCCTTGTAAATTTTCTCTGTACACTTTCAACTTTATTCATATCTTTCCTGTAGGTAGGTGACTGGAACTGCACCCAATATTCCAAATTAGGCTTCACCAACATCTTAAACATCTTCAACATAACATCTTCAACTTCAATCATTATTTTAAAGATTCAAAGTATATTTATTATCAAAGTATGTATGCAGTATACAGCCCTGAGATTTGTCCTCCCAAAGACAGGCATGAAACAAAGAAAATCATAGAACTTGTTCAAAGAAGCATCAAATCCCCCAATGTGCAAAAAACCCCAATAAATTGCGCAAATGGCAAAAAGCAAGGAAGATCAGAATACAAAATATCAAATCATAAAGTCATTGAAGCAGTCCAGGAATGTTCAGTTCAGTTCAATCCAATCTAGTATTGTGTCATTCGTTCAATGTGTCATTTTCAGTTCTACAAGAAATATTCATGTGGGGTCCAAGTCCAAAGGTCCTCGAAAGCAAATTGATTGGTTGACCCAAACAACAAATGTCATGTTATATATGATAATGAACGACTTTGATTCAAAATGAAGTGTATGGCTCACTTGCCTTTATTACTTGAGGCACTGAGTTCAAGAGCCAGGAAATCACGGTCTTTGCAATGCTGATGGATGCTGC
Source organism: Hypanus sabinus (assembly GCF_030144855.1). Lineage (NCBI taxonomy): Eukaryota > Metazoa > Chordata > Chondrichthyes > Myliobatiformes > Dasyatidae > Hypanus > Hypanus sabinus. The sequence goes on along the minus strand of NC_082719.1, from coordinate 102,578,246 downwards.
CTGACCTGCAGAGTTCCTCCAGCATGTTGTGGGCATTGCTCAAGATTTCCAACATCTGCAGAATCTCTTGTGTTTAGGAAATATGTTGCAGTTTTATAAAGTCTGGTTAGGCCATTTCTGGAATAATGGCTTTCCATCCAGGTCGCCCAATTACAGGAAGACTATGGAGGCTTTGGAGAGAGTGCAGAAGAGGTCTTCCAGAATACTGCCTGCACTAGAAAACGTGCTCAGAGAGCTTAAGGTGAGGTTAGACAAATTTGAACAACACACACAAAATGCTGGAGGAACTCAGCAGGCCAGGCAGCATCTATGGAAAAAAGTACATTCGACGTTTCAGGCCTGTGTGTGTTGCTCAGATTTCCAGCATCTGCAGATTTTCTCTTGTTTGTGCTTAGACAAATTCGAGATGTTTTTTTCTCTGGAGTGATGGAGGCTGAGTGGAGATTTGATAAAGGTTTATCTGATAAAGGCATAGATAGACAGCTACAGTACTTCCTCTATCTACGGTTGAAATGTATAATACCAGAGGGGATGCATTTAGATTCAGATCGGATTCACCTACTTATTGCACAAATGTTGAAACATACAGTGAACTGGGCCAATTGCATTAACAACCAACACAATCAGAGGACGTACTGGGGACAGCCCACGAATGTAACCATACATTCCAGCGACAACATAGCATGCCCACGATGCTCAGCAGAATAACACAGGACTCAACAAGCAACAAAAAGCAAAACTGCAACAGCAGAAGAAGCCCCTTTCCTCCATCCCATCCACCCACATATACAGACAATCCACCATCCCCAAGCCAGAGAGGTGTAATATCTAAGGAGATGCACAGGGCAATCTATTTACATGTGGTTAATGCTTGCCTGAAATGTACTCCCTGGGTGGTGGTGGAGGCACGTGCAAAAGAGGTGATTAAGTAGTTCTTAGAATGTCTGTACACATCTTTAGTACTCGGCCAGTACACTGTGTGGACTAGACGTCTTTTGTGGATTCTCCCTCATGAAGAATGCCTGGACATTTGCCTCAAGGACAATAGACAGTAGGTGCAGGAGTGGGCCATTTGGCCCTTCTAGCCAGCTCCGCCATTCACAGTGATCATGGCTGATCATACACAATCAGTACCCCGTTCCTGCCCTCTCCCCATATCCCTTGACCCCGCTATCTATAAGAGCTCTATCTAACTCTCTCTTGAATGCATCCAGAGACTTGGCCTCCACTGCCTTCTGGGGCAGAGCATTCCACATATCCACCACTCTCTGGGTGAAAAAGTTTTTCCGCATCTCTGTTCTAAATGGCCTACCCCGTATTCTTAAACTGTGGCCTCTAGTTCTGGACTCACCCATCAGCAGGAACATGCTTCCTGCCTCCAGTGTGTCCAATCCCTTAATAATCTTATATGTTTCAATCAGATCCCTCTTATCCTTCTAAATTCCAGTGTATACAAGCCCAGTCGCTCCAAACTTACAACATATGACAGTCCCACCATTCCGGGAATTAACCTTGTGAACCTATGCTGCACTCCCTCAATAGCAAGAATGTCCTTCCTCAAATTTGGAGATCAAAACTGCACACAATACTCCAGGTGGGGTCTCACCAGGGCCCTGTACAGCTGCAGAAGGATCTCTTTACTCCTATACTCAATTCCTCTTGTTATAAAGGCCAGCATGCCATTAGCTTTCTTCACTGCCTGCTGTACCTGCATGCTTGCTTTCATTGACTGATGTACACCTAGATCTCGTTGTACTTCCCCTTTTCCTAACTTGACTCCATTTAGATAGTAATCTGTCTTCCTGTTCTTGCCACCAAAGTGGATAACCTCACATTTATCCACATTAAACTGCATCTGCCATACATTTGCCCACTCACCCAACCTGTCCAAGTCACCTTGCATTCTTATAACATCCTCCTGACATTTCACACTGGCACCCAGCTTTGTGTCATCGGCAAATTCATTAATGTATATTGTAAACAGCTGCGGTCCCAGCACCAAACCTTGCAGTACCCCACTGGTCACAGCCTGCCATTCCGAAAGGGACCCGTTAATCGCTACTCTTTGTTTCCTGTCAGCCAGCCAATTCTCAATCCATGTCAGTACTCTGCCCCCAATACCATGTGCCCTAATTTTGCCCACTAATCTCCTATGTAGGACTTTATCAAAAGCTTTCTGGAAGTCCAGGTACACTACATCCACTGGCTCTCCCTTGTCCATTTTCATAGTTACTGAAATAGTTACATAGTTACATAGGACTGAGATTACAGGGTCATCTGGAGATGTGTATCATAGTTCTCCCTATCAAAGTGTGCACAAACAGCTCATCTAGGAGTGACAGGTTATTACCTCTTATCCTCCATATTCTCACTTTGTAGGAAGTGACAGAATCAGAATCGGGTTTATTATCACTGACATATGGCACGAAATCTGTTGTTCTGTGCCAGGGGTACAGTACAAGCCATAGAAAAGTTACTCTAAATTTATTTATTTAGAGATACAGCATAGAACAGACCCTTCTGGCCCTTTGAGCCATGATTTACCGCTAGCCTAATCATGGAACTATTTACAATGACAAACTAACCTATTAATCGGTCTGTCTTTGGACTGTGGGAGGAAACCGGAACATCTGGAGGAAACGTAGGCAAATGGGAAGCAATGCACAAACTTGTTTACGGAGGATGCTGAAACTCGGACGTCCCAAGCTGCAATAGCGTCTTGCTAACCACTACTCTACTGTGGATAGAGTTGAGTTGCTGGAGTATTTCTGAGCTGCACTTATTCAATCAAGTTAAGAGTATTCTGGTAACTTTATGTTTTTGCATTGCACTGTTGTGGCAACAAACAAATTTCACATCATCTGACTGATTAATTGGTTGTTCATGTCCGACAATGACAGGAAACCTGTGCTGAGGAAGATTTAAAGTGAAAAACACATTACACTGAAACAGTTTCATTCTTAACCTTGAATGTCCATGTACAGTGGTACAAGTAGTCATTACAGCTGGATTGTAGTGGATGACCATGACATCTTCATTGCCTCATCGTGCCCTTTGCTCTCTAAGGAACTTTGCAGAACCGCCTTCCTGGGCATTGGATCTCACTATAGATCTCATCCACCCAATTGCCAGAGCTGGCTTCACATGTAAGGGCAGGTCTGTCCCTATCCCACCATGGTATGAGGCCCAGGGGCTACCATCACTTGGTTTAGCCCACCCGTTGAAATGGTGAACCAGGATGAGCAGCTACTTTGAGCCACAGGTGAGAGCTGAGCATCTGGTCGGGCCCAAAGGTGAATAAGCTGCCTTGGAATGGACACAACAAGCCCCTTCACCAGCAGTGCTACCCCTCCCTGGACATCCCATACATGCCTCACATCTCATAAGATTTGATTCTGATTCTATAACTCATGTTGATGTTTTCCTGATGAAAGCTACTTATATGATGCTTTGTACTTGTATTGTTGCTGCAATAATTGCATATTAAAGTGAAAGTTAAAGAAAATTTATTATCAAAGTACATCCTGTATTTGTCACTGTATATTACCTTGACATTTGTTTTCTTGCAGACAGTTACGGGCAAATAAAAACTACAATAAAATTCATGAAAAACAATAAATAATAAAGATTTAGTAATAACCAAAAAGAAGACAAATTGTGCAAATAATAAAAAAGTAGATAAATAATACTGAGAACAGACTAGACTAGAATATAAAAGCAATAATGTAATGTTGAGGCTTTATAAAGCACTACTGAGGTCTCATTGATGGACTGTAAGCAGTTTTGGGCCCTTCATCTTAGAAAGGATGTGCTGACACTGGAGAGGGTTCAAAGGAGGTTCACAAAAATGATTGTGGGATTGAAAGGATTGTCATATGAAGAGCGTTTGATGGCTCTGGCCTGTACTCACCGGAATTCAGAAGAATGAAGGGGATCTCATTGAAACCTATCAAATGTTGAAAGGCCTTTTTAGAGTGGATGTGGAGATGATGTTTCCTGCAGTAGGAGAATCTAAGACCAGAGGACATAGCCTCAAAATAGAGGGGCGTCCTTTTAGAATGGAGATGAGGAGGAATTTTTTTAGCCAGAGAGTGGTGAATCTGTGGAATTTATTGCCACTGGCAGCTATGGAGGTCAAGTCCCTGGGTATATTTAAGGCAGATTTTGATTCTTGAAAGGATATGGAGCAACAGCAGGAGATTGCGGCTGAGAGGGAAATGGATCAGCCATGATGAAAAGGACTTGATGGGCCAAATTGCCTAATTCTCCCCTATATCTAACTGCTTTATGGTCTAACATAAGTTGTAGAGTCCTTGAAATTGAGTCTATAGATTGTGGTTGTGGTTGTTGGGCTCTTGAACCAAAGAGCATTGTTATGTACCCCGTAACTAGGTTTACAGACCAGCAAAGATAGAAGCATCCGTTGGAGTCTGGTGGTACTGAAAACTAAAAGTGTTTATTAGTAAACTACACAATACAGTATCAACAATGCAAATATACATATAAAACAGGTTAGCAGTAATAAACATAAAAGTGTAGGAATAATAATAAGCAATAATAAACAAGCTCTATCAAGGTCTAGGGTAAATGACTTGTCGTAGGATAGTATAAAGTTCAGTGCAGTTCATGCATGCTGAGGTAGTTGTGGTTATTGTATTGTAAGTTGTTGGAGAGAGAGAGAGAGAGAGAGGGAGAGCAAGAGAGCGAGCAAGAGATTAGGCAGCTGTAGCAGGCAAATCTTCTGTTGCTTTCTTGTTCCGTTGTATCGTTGTGGTCATTCAGCTATGACCCCTTTGTTCTTCAGCTAGACCATTTTTCTGTAGTGGACTCGTCACTGGCATGAGTGGACACACACACAAGCCCCCACCGGTCCTGCCGTCACTTTATTGACCGATCTCCTGGTTCAGTCCTCGAAGCCCCCACCTTTCTTGTGGGTTCACAACACTCTTTCAGTGTCCACTGGTGTGACTGAGGGTGTCCCCCCAGACCTGTCTTTTATCCCTACTAACGGGGTCTTATCCATCCATCCATCAACTCTAAATGACTGTGTCCATCAAATCAGGCCACTCCTGCTGTCTCCTGAGGAATGTTAATGAACAAATTAACGTCCTTGTAGTGAAAGGTAAGTAATCCAGGAAGAGTCAAAATACAATAAATCAACAGTCTCTCTCTTCCTCTTATCTGTAGCCGATGTTCCTGCCTCTGTGCTTCATCTCTCTCTCTCTCTCTCTTTAGCAACATAGCAACAGCAATAGTTCATAGTTCTTGGGGGGGGGGGGAAATGGTTAACTCTTCACCTCATTTTCATCAGGTCTGTCCAGCACTCATAACAGCATAACTTGACTCAACTTCATTGCCCTATCCTTGAAATGTTCCCACAACCTATGGACTCACTTTCAAGGACTCTTCACTTCATGTTCTTGATACTTATTGCGTATTTATTTATTATTATTATTATTATTTTCTAATGGTATTTTCAGTTTGTAGTCTTTTGCATACTGGTTGAACATCCAGGTTGGCGCAGTCTTTCATTGATTCTATTATGGATTTATGAGTCTCAGGGTTGTAGATGGTTACCTATATGCACTTTGATAATAAATTTACTTTGCACTTTGAACTTCAGAGTCAGTTCAATATTCTGATGAGTGAAGTTATCCAGGCTAGTTCAGGAGCTAGTTAATAATATTATCAACTTATTAACTGAGAACTTTTCATACAAATGATGTAATTCAAAGTGTTTTACAATGGGATGAAGTTCAAACATGAACATAAAAGACAAAAAGATGTTAGTTTAAAGCAAAGTTAAATAAATAAGTTTTGAGCTGGCATTTAAAAGTAAACAGTCTGTATCCTTTATAGTTTTAGGTATTGAATTCCACAGTTTAAGAGTGTAGATCAAAAAAGCAGACCTGCCAATTATCTTTTGAAGGAGATTGTTTAAATTTTAAATACTGGTGGACAAAGACCTTGAGAGCTCGAGCAGGATTTTAAAATGGAAGCAATTTTGTGATGTAGGGTAATAACTGTCCCTGAACCTGGTGCTGTTGGACCTATGACAATAAAATTTACTTTGTCTTTATTGAGACCATAAGTCCATAAGAAATAGGAGCAGAATTTGGCCTTTCATCCCATCGAATTGCTCCACATATTGAATGGTGGAACAGACAAAAAGGACCCAATTGTCTACTTCAGTGTTCTGGTACGTACTTTTTTGTACACTGGATGGAAAATGGAAAGGCAAAGTTGTAAACGCTGCCAGCTCCATCACGGGCACTCACCTCCCTGGCATCCAGGACACCTTCACAAAAAGGTGGCATCGATCATTAAGGACCTCATCACCAGGACATGCCCTTTTCTCATGCCTACCATCAAGGAGGAGGTACAGGAGCCTGAAGACACACACTCAACGTGTCAGAAACAGCTTCTTCCCCTCCGCCATCAGATTTCTGAATGGACAATGAACCCATGTACTCTACCTTAACCATTTCCCCCTCTCTTTTTGCACTACCTATTTAATTAGACTTTTTAAAATATATTGTTTTAATTGTAATTTATCGTTTTGTTATTATGTATTGCTACCGCAACACACCAAATGTCACGACATATACCAGATATTAAGCCTGATTCTGATTCTGAAAAAGCGAAAGTGCGAGACAATAGGACATCAAAGGATCAGCCGAAGCTCCCATTGGACCAGCCCGTCCATCAATCTCCTGCACCCGTGCTCTCTGAATGGCTGAGCGCCGCCGGAGTCCCGCCCCACTTTTTGCCGACGTCAGGGCAGCACGCGGTCGGAACGGAGGAGGAAGGCTGGGCTGACAGCGGGGCGCTCGATTTCACATCGGGCCGGCTGTTGAGAGGCGGTGGCCGGCGGAGCGGTGAGTGCCTTGCTGGGCCCCGAGAGTAACCGGGGGGCGGGGGCCGACCGAATGAATGAACCGGGCGGGGTGAGTAGTGCGAGGCTGGTGTCTGAGGGGAAATTTGTTGCTGATGCTGAGGTGATGTCTGAAGCCACTCTCTGACTTTTAACATCGGACTTAAGCCATAACAGTACATCGCAGGAACGGGCCTTTCGGCCCACAATGTAGTACAAGGTCAAATAAAGTAATAATGGAAAGGCCAACTGAACTAATCCCTTCTGCCTACACAATGTCAAAACATTTCATTTTCCTCACATTCAAAGTTCGAAGTAAATTTATTATCACAGTACATATACGTTGCCTTATCCAGCCTTGAGATTCCTTTCCTGTGGCCATTCACAGTAAATACAAAGAAACACAATAGAATCAAAGAAAAACCACAGAACAAGCCTGACAAACAACCGCTATGCAAATACAAAAAGAGGAAAAAAAGTCAATCTAAAGGTCTCTTAGAAGTTTCTAACGTATCTGCTTTTACCACCACCCCAGGCAGTGCATTCCAGGACCCACCACTCTTGCCCCTCACATCTCCTTTGAAATTACCCCCTCACCTTAAATGCATGTCCTCTAGTATTAGACTTTTTAGTAATGCTAAGCAGATATGATGCCTCATAACCTTATAAATCTCTTATCAGATCTGCCCTCTGCCTTCATTGCGCCAGAGAAAACAACCTAAGTTTGTCCAACATCTCATTATAGCACATGCCCTCTAACCCAGGCGGCATCCTGGTAACTCTCACCAACAGGCATCAGGTTCTTGAACCAGAAGGGATAACTTCAATTACCACAACTCTGAACTGATTTCACAACCTGTGGACTCACTGTCAAGGACACTATGATTCATGTTCTCAATATTATTTATTTTTTTAATTGTCTTTTTTTGTATTTGCAGTCTGTCTTTTGCACATTGGTTGTTAGTTTTTGTGTGTGATTTTTCATTAATTCAATTGTATTTCTTTGTATCTACTGTGAATGCCTACACAAAAGTGAATTAGGGTTATATATGGTACTTTGATAATAAAGTTACATTGAACTTTGAAAGTAATGAGGTCATGTTCATAGTATTCCTTATCTTACCTGTTCAGTATTACAACAATAGAAAGTGAGAGCACAGGTACAAAATGAGAGGGGAGAGATTTAAACGAGACTTGAGAGGTAACTTCTTTACACAAAGGCTAGTGCAGGGGTCAGCAACCTTTACCACTGAAAGAGCCACTTGGACCCGTTTCCCACAGAAAAGAAAACACTGGGAGCCGCAAAACCCGTTTGACATTTAAAATGAAATAACACTGCATACAACGTTTTGTTTTGCCTTTATGCTATGTATAAACAAACTATAATGTGTTGCATTTATGAAATTGATGAACTCCTGCAGAGAAAACGAAATTACATTTCTGCATGCAACAAAAACATTTTGAACTCCGAAAAAAAGACGTTGGGTTGAAGGTTACTTTTAAGTAAAATACTCAACGTCTATTTGAGTCCTTCTTGTATTTATGAAAAATGCCAAACTTAAATTTGCCGCCAGCAGCAAACCAAAAATAACGTCAGCCAGCTGTCAACCTGAAAAATAAAAGGACTATTTCACTGAACAATGAAAACATATGAATATACGTAAAATAATAGGCAATTAAAATATTTATCATACTTGTTCAGGTTGACTCACACCTGACAATGCAGTCGTATTCAGTAGGGATGGATCGATGCTTAGGGGAGTGACCGGGAAGGATAATGTGTTTTTTTCCTCTCTGAACTCACAGAAGCGTTTCCCAAACGATGTTTGCATTGCGATGATTGCAGAATGTAAATACCCCGAATTTATCATGTCGTGACCTTGTTTGAACTCTCTCAAATTGGGGAAGTGAGACAATGTGCCTTTCTGTAAATCTCTGGCAAGCAACGTCAACTTGCGCTCGAATGCCAAAACATCCTCCAACATGTGCAGGGCTGTACGTCCTTACCCCATTGAAGAGCTGTGTTTAGCGTGTTCAGGTGCGCTGTCATGTCTACCATGAAGTGTAGCTTTTCCAGCCACTCTGGCTGTTCCAGCTCAGGAAAGTTGAGCCCTTTGCTGCCCAGGAAAGTTTTCACTTCTTCCAGACACGCGACAAAGCGTTTCAGCACCTCCCCTCTGGACAGCCAGCGATAAAAACACGTTGTAGCGGTGTGCTACACGCAGTCAGTAAACTGCAGTCAAAGATAGCTTTATTCGAACTAAACAGCCTTGCTTTTAAGCCTCCCTCAACCCGCCCCCCATGGGCGCGGATGCTGCAAAAGACACGTACTCACAAACCCCCGTAGGCTATCTCCCTTAGCCTGAACGCTGGCTAATTGTGAGCCGGTTCGGATGTGTCAGGAAATGGGTCGCCACAACGTCTTATTTAGATTGTACAAGATCACCATAATCTTCAAATTTAGATTTACATTTCAAAAACTAACAAACTAACATAAAATACATTTTAATTAAATACTGACCATGTAGCGGTGTGCTACACGCAGCGCTAAAATTACGACACGGAGTCGGTAACTGCAGTCGAAGGAAAAAACTTTATTCAAAATCTTCAGCCTCACTTTTAAGCCTCCCTCAACCTGCCCCCCCCCCCATGGCGCAGAGGCTCCAAAGCTCTGTGCTCGCAAACCCCCGTAGGCTATCTAATTGTGAGTCGGTTCGGATGTGCCAGGAAAAGGGTCGCCACAACCAATTATTTCCCAAAGCAACAGGGAGCCGCAGCACAGACGTAAAAGAGCCACATGTGGCTCCGGAGCCGCGGGTTGCCGACCCCCGGGCTAGTGATTATCTGGAATGAGCAGCCAGAGAGAGTGGTTGAGTTGAATACAATTATAATATAGGAGGTTGTCATAGGTTGCAATGGGAGCTGGGCTGAGAAGTGGCAGATGCAGTTCAACCCAGGAAAGTGTGAAGTGATTCACTTTGGAAGGTCAAATTTGAAGGCAGAATGCAGGATTAAAGGCAGGATTCTCAGCGGTGTGGAGGAACAAAGGGATCTTACGGTCTGTGTCCATAGATCCCTCAGTTGCCGAACAAGTTTGATTAGATTCAACTGTATTGTCATTGTGTCAAGTACAGATGCAAAGCCAATGAAATGTAATTAGCATCTAACCAGAAGTGCAAAAGAAGTGTTATTTACAAAATAACTGTGAATAAAAAGTAAGTGCTACAGCATACAAATATAGAAGTACTGAGACAGTACAATATGGGTGCAATATCGCATAGCACCGTGATGTGAGGTTCAGCAGGGTCACAGCCTCAGAACTCTTCCTGAGCCTGCTGGTGTGGGAGTGGAGGCTCCTGAAGCACCTACCGGATGGGAGGAGAGTAAAAGGTCCATGGTAAGGTGAGATGCATCCTTGATAATGCTTTTCGCCCTGCCCAGGCAGTGTTTATGATAAATATTCTCAATGGTGGGCAATTGGGTGTCGATAATCCACAGATAGTTTTCACCACCTGCTGGAGTGCTTTGCGGTCCGATGCGGGACAATTGCCATACCACACTGAGATGTAGTTGGTGAGTATGCTCTTAATGGTACAGCGGTAAAAGTCCGTCAGTATCCTGGGACAGAGGTGAGCTTTCTTGATGCTCCACAGGAAATAAAGGCACTGTTGCGCCTTTTTGATCAGGATGGAGGAATTCAGGGACCAGGTGAGATCATCGGAAATGTGGACGTCAAGGAATTTGAAGCTTGATACACACTTCACTTGAAAGGGTAGTTAACAAGTGTATGGTCTGTTGCCCTTCGTAAATCAGGGGATTGAGTTCAAGAACCATGAGGTAATGTTGCAGTTCTATAAAATGGGTTAAACAAACCTTGGAATATTGTGTTCAATTCTGGTCTCCTCATTATAGGAAGGATGTGGAAGTTTTAGAGAGGGTGCAGAGGAGATTTGCCAGGATGTTGCCCTGGATTAGAGAGCATGTCTTCTGAGGATAGACTGAGCAAGCTAGGATGAGAGGTGACTTGATAGAGCTGTACAAGATGATAAGAGCCATGAATTAAGTGAATAAGCTAGAGGCATTTTCCTAAGGCACAAGGGACATAATTTTAAGGTGATTAGAGGAAAGTATAAGTTGGATGTCAGAGGTAGTTGAGTGGTGGCTGTGTGGAATGCGCTCTGGTGGTAGAGGTACATACATTAAGAATACACACACATTGCTGGAGGAACTCAGCAGATCAGGCAGCATTTATGGAAACCAATTGACAGTCGACATTTCAGGCTGAAATGTCTTCAAGACTCAGTCGAAAAGTCGACTATTTATTCATTTCCATAGATGGTGCCTAACCTGCTGAGTTCCCTCAGCATTTTGTGTGTGTTGTTTTGGATTTCCAGCATCTGCAGATTTGCTTCTGTTCATATTAGGGACATTTAAGGGACTCTTAATTGACACATGTGACAGAAAAATGGATCGTTATGTAGGAGAGGAGGGTTCAAAGTAAATTTATTATCAAATTTCATATATGTCACCATATGCAACCCTGCGATTCATTTTCTAGTGGGCATACTCAATAATAATACCATAAAAGAATCAATGAAAGACTGCCTAGATTTGGCATTCAATCAGACTGCAAAAGACGACAAACTACGAATACAAAAATAAATAAATAAGCAATAAATATTGAGAACATGAGATGAAGAGTCCTTGAAAGTGAGTCCATGGGTTGTGGGAATATTTCAGTAACAGGGTAAGCGAAGTTGAGTGATGTTATTTCCTTTGGTTTTAGAGCCTGATGGTTGAGAAATGCCTGTTCCTGAATCTGGTGGTGTGAGTCCTGAGGCTCCTGTACCAGCTTCCTGATGGCAGCAGTGAGAAGAGAACATGGTCTGGATAGTGGGACTCCCTGAGGATGGATGCTGCTTTCCTGCGATAGCGTTTCATGTAGATGTGTGAGAGGGAGAGGGCTTTCATGGAGAGGGCTTTACCCGTGATGACTGGGTTTCCATACCCATTACTTTTTGTAGGATTAGATTGTTCTTGGAGTAGGTCAAAATATTGACACAATGTCATGGCTGAAGGCCCTGTACTGTGCACTATGTTCTATCTAACATTTTAGAAGAATTTGGATTGGTACCAGAGAGGAAGGCTTTGGAAGGTTATAGGCTGAATGCTGGTGACTAGAATGAGTAGGGAAGATTCTGTGATCAGCATGGATCAGAATCAGGTTTATTATTACTGTCATATGTTGAAAAATTCTTTTGTTTTGGGTCATTAAAGTTACTATAAGTTGAAAATAAATGGGGCAAAAGAAGAATAACAAAGTAGTGTTCATGAGTTTATGGGCTATTCAGAAATCTGATGGTAGAGGGGAAGAAGCTGTTCCTGACTTACTGATTCAAGTACATTTATTGTCAAAGAATGTATAAATTGTATAGCCTTGAGATTTGCTTGCTCAAAGGTAGCCACAAAGTAAGAACCCAATTTGAAAAAAATAAAAGACCAACACTCGATGCACAAGAGTAAGAAAAAACATTACAAATTATGCAAACAATTGAAGCAAACATTTAGTGTGGGTCTTTAAGCTCCTTTACCTCCTTCCCAATGGTAGTAATGAGAAGAGGGCATCTTGTGGATGGCGATGGTCCTTAATGCTGGATGCTGCTTTGTTAAGGCACTGCCTTTCTAAGATGTTTTCCTTTGTGGGGAGAGTTGTACCCCTTATGGAACTGAAAGAGTCTACATCCCTCTGTTACACCAAAGTTAACACATTGGCAATGTCTATCCCTTTGGCAGACTAATATTGTTTTATCTGCTCAATGTTGGTAAATTGGTGATCATCAGTGTACAAAAGTAAGTCACAAAGCTAAAGTCTATGTCTTATGGACTGATGGGAGTATTGTAGGAAATACAGCAGCCAACCAATACCACAAGCTTCCATAAACAGCAGTATGAAATCTACTCAAATGTTCATTGTTGTACATATTCAGGAACAGTTAATACCCCTTAACTGTCAAGCTCTTGAAGAGAGGGGAGAACTTCACTCAACATCACTGAACTGTTCACTCAACCTATGGACTCACTTTCAAAGACTCTTCATCATGCTCTCGATATTCATTGTTTATTTATTATCATTTTGTTTCTTTATATTTACTGTGAATACCTACAAGAAAAGTAACCTTGGAGACATATATGTACTTTGATAATAAATTTGCCTTGAACTTTGTTGTTTTGAAGAATTAGAATTTGTTAGGGTGACTGATCTTCCAGAATGTGTCATGGAAATTTCCTTTGACCTTCTGAGGCAATAAGGGGTCTTTGTACCCTGTGAAAAGTGGCGTTCCTAAAAATACATTGTTACTGTGTTGATTTTACCCCTAAGACAATGGAACTCAGTCTAATTAGCACTCACTAATTTTACTTATTTAGTGGATGAGCATATAGGGTAGGTTTCTATAGTTGGAGTTTTATTACATTTAAAATAATTATAATGCACACGGAATAAGGATCTCTGATTTTTGTTGTGTCATTATTTCTGTGCTGTTGTAAATATGAAACTGCACCTCAGCCAGTTTTGCTTTCAAAGTTGAACTCAGAAATGCAGAAATGATCTTTCACAGTTTGCAGTGGGGCTTGGTCATCAGTTATAAAATTATGCAATTTATAAAACACCAACAGTTTTTTTTGTGACATATCAGCAAAATTGATGCAATTGAAAATACGAGCGGGTAAGCCATGTTTGGACTGAATATGTGCAAATTTGGATTTGTTTTCATTCATTCACTATTGCACCAGATAATTAGTTTTTCCAAAATATTCATATTTCAAAGATCAAATTACATTTTGTGATCCAAGTACATGTATGTCATCATATGCAACCCAGAGATTCATTTTTTGTGGGCATACTACAGAATAACAACCATTACTGAATCAGTGAACGACCAACCAACCAGGACGTTCAACCAGAATGCAGAGGACAACAAGCTGTGCAAATACAAAAAGAAGAAATATCTTTTATTAGTTAAATTGGTTTGGTTTTGAAATCTGTTTTAAGTTTAGTTGTCATATAACCATACAGGAATACCCATGAATACAACCAAATGAAACACTGTTGCTCTGGGGCCAAAATGCAAAAACTCAGTGTCAACACTCATACGGAACACAAGGCACATATGGTACAAATAAGTTATCAGTAAAATAGTCACACACAAAAATATACTGCAAGGCCCCGAGTCCATGAATGCTGCAGCAGTCTGCAGTTGAACACAGTAGGGGTTGTCTTCTGCCAAGCACACACAGGAGGGCAAAAGCAAATCCTCTGGTACCAACTCCAATGCCTCTGTCCCGAGCACTGTAAACAGGCGACAGCGGTTTGAGGCCAAGTCCTTCCTATGACCGAGGGCATGCAACTCCCGTCATTCACCAGTAAACCAGTGAATCGGATTTGCAGCATTCCATGTTACCAGTCGAAAAACACTTTGTTGGCTTTGTAGAAGCCGCTGTGTCTGAGCATGCCACCACCTTACTGGAAGTCCTGCTTCCATCAGAGAAGGCAGTGTTCACACCAGGATCACCAGACTCAAAAACAGTTATTTTTTCCCAAGCTGTAAGACTGATCAACACTTCCTCCCACTAATCCATGCCTGTATGCACCCAACCCCCACTACTTTATCATTTCCTATCAATGTCAACTTGTGTACAGACTCCTGTGCCTATCGTCACTTCTGGGACTTGTGTATCTATATACATTGACAGATAGACTTGTATGTCTTATTTATTTATTATTATTCGATTCTCTATCTTGTTTTTTTTTGCTTGCATCAGATCTGGAGTCACAATTATTTTAGAAACATAGAAAACCTACATCACAATACAGACCCTTCGGCCCACAAAGTTGTGCTGAACATGTCCCTACCTTAGAAAGTACTAGGCTTACCCATAGCCCTCTATTTTTCTAAACTCCTATCCAAATGTCTCTTAAAAGACCCTAACGTATCCACCTCCACCACCGTTGCCAGCAGTCCATTCCATGCACTCACCACTCTCTGCTTTTTAAAAAAAAAACTTGCCCCTGCCATCTCCTCTGTATCTACTCCCCAACACCTTAAACCTGTGTCCTCTTCAGCCTTTGGAAAAAGCCTCTGACAATCCACATGATCAATGCCTCTCATCATCTTATACACCTCTGTCAGGTCACCCCTCATCCTTCGTCGCTCCTAGGAGAAAAGGCCGAGTTCACTCAACCTATTATCATAATGCATGCTCCCCAGTCCAGGCAACATCCTTGTAAATCTCCTCTGCACCCTTTCTGTGGCTTCCACATCCTTCCTGTAGTGAGGTGACCAGAACTGAGCACAGTACTCCATGTGGGGTCTGACCAGGGACCTGCAACATTACCTCTCGGCTCCTAAATTCAATTCCACATTTGATGAAGGCCAATACACCGATGGGCCTTCTTAATCACAAAGTCAACCTGCGCAGCTGCTTTGAGCATCCTATGGACTCGGACCCCAAGATCCCTCTGATCCTCCACACTGCCAAGAGTCTTACCATTAATACTATATTCTGCCATTGTATTTGACCTACCAAAATGAACCACCTCACACTTATCTGGGTTGAACTCCAACTGCCGCTTCTCAGCCCAGTTTTGCATCCTATCAATGTCCCACTGTAACCTCTGACAGCCCTCCACACAATCCACAACACCTCCAATCTTTGTGTCGTCAGCAAATTTACTACCCCATCCCTCCACTTCCTCATCCAGGTCATTTATAAAAATCACAAAGAGTAAGGGTCCCAGAACAGATCCCTGAGGCATACCACTGGTCACCGACCTCCATACAGTATATGACCCGTCTACAACCCTTCTTTGCCTTCTGTGGGCAAGCTGGATCTGGATCCACAAAACAATGTTCCCTTGGATCCCATGCCTCCTTACTTTCTCAATAAGCCTTGCAAGGAGTACCTTATCAAATGCCTTGCTGAAATCCATATACACTACATCTACTGCTCTACCTTCATCAATGTGTTTAGTTACATCCTCAGAAAATTCAATCAGGTTCATAAGGCATGACCTGCCCTTGACAAATCCATGCTGACTATTCCTAATCATACTATATCTCTCTAAATGTTCATAAATCCTGCCTCTCAGGATCTTCTCCATCAGCTTACCAACCATTGAAGTAAGACTCACTGCTGAATAATTTCCTGGGCTATCTCTACTCCCTTTCTTGAATAAAGGAACAACAACCTCATCACGTTCTACAGAGGTTGTATTGAGAGCATCCTGAGCAGCTGCATCACTGCCTGGTTTGGAAATTGCACCATCTCGGATTGCAAGACCCTGCAACGGATAGTGAGGTCAGCTGAGAAGAACATCAGGGTCTCTCTTCCTGCCATTAAAGACATTTGCACCACACGCTGTATCCGCAAAGCAAACAGCATCGTGAAGGACCCCATGCACCACTCATACAAACTCTTCTCCCTCCTGCCATTTGGGAAAAGGCACCGAAGCATTCGAGCTCTCACGACCAGACTATGTAGCAGTTTCTTCCCCCAAGCCATCAGACTCTTCAATACCCAGGAGTCTGAACAGACACCAACTTACTGCCCTCTACTGTGCCTATTGTCTTGTTTATTATTTATTGTAATGCCTGCACTGTTTTGTGCACATTATGCAGTCCTGCGTAGGTCTGTAGTCTAGTGTTTTTTTTTTGTCTGTGTTGTCTTTTAGTTCAATAGTTCAGTTGTATTGTTTCATGTAGTGCCATGGTTCTGAAAAACATTGTCTCATTTTTACTGTGTACTGTATCAGCAGTTATGGTTGAAATTACAATAAAAAGTGACTTGACTTGATCTGCAACCCTCCAATCCTCCGGAACCTCTCCCATCCCCATTGATGATGCCAAGATCATCGCCAGAGGCTCCGCAATCTCCTCCCTCGCCTCCCACAGTAGCCTGGGGTACATTTCATCCGGTTCTGGCAAATTATCCAACTTGATGCTTTCCAAAAGCTCCAGCACATCCTTTTTCTTAATATCTACATGCTCAAGCTTTTCAGTTTGCTGCAAGTCATCTCTACAATCACCAAGATCCTTTTCCATAGTGAATACTGAAGTAAAACGTTCATTAAATACCTCTGCTATTTCCTCCAATTCCATACACAGTTTCCCACTGTCACACTTGATAGGTCCTATTCTTTCACGTCTTATCCTCTTGCTCTTCACATACTTGTAGAATGCCTTAAGGTTTTCCTTAATCCTGCCCGCCAAGGCCTTCTCATGGCCCCTTTGGGCTCTCCTAATTTCCTCCTTAAGCTCCTTCCTATTAGCCTTATAATCTTCTGGATCTCTAACATTACCTAGCTCTCTGAACCTTTTGTAAGCTTTTCTTTTCTTCTTGACTACATTTATTACAGCCTTTGTACACCACGGTTCCTGTACCCTACCATAACTTCCCTGTCTCATTGGAATGTACCTGTGCAGAACTCCACACAAATATCTCCTGAACATTTGCCACATTTCTTCCTACCTTTCCCTGAGAACATCTGTTCCCAATTTAAACTTCCAATTTCCTGCCTGATAGCCTCATTATTCCCCTTACTCCAGTAAAACGCTTTTCTAACTTGTCTGTTCCTATCGCTCTCCAACGCTATCGTAAAGGAGATAGAATTATAATCACAATCTCCAAAATGCTCTCCCACTAAGAGATCTGACACCTAACCAGGTTCATTTCCCAATACCAAATCAAGTACAGTCTCTCCTCTTTTAGGCTTATCTACATATTGTGTCAAGAAACCTTCCTGAACACACCTAACAAACTCCACCCCATCTAAACCCCTTGCTTTACAGAGATTCCAGTCGATATTTGGGAAATTAAAGTATCCCATCATGACAACTCTGTTATTATTACACCTTTCCAGGATCTGTTTCCCTATCTGTTCCTCGATATCCCTGGCATATTAGACGGCCTATAAAAAACACCCAGTAAAGTTATTGATCCCTTGCTGTTCCTAACCTCCATCCACAGAAACTCTGTAGACAATCCCTCCATGACATCCACCTTTTCTGCAGCCATGACACTATTTCCGATCAACAGTGCCACGCCTGCACCTCTTTTGCCTCCCTCCCTGTCCTTTCTGAAACATCTAAAGCCTGGCACTTGAAGTATCTATTCCTGCCTCTGCACCATCCAAGTCTCTGTAATGGCCACCACATCATATCTCCAAGTACTGATCCATACTCTAAGCTTTTCCGTTATGTTCACAATACTCCTTGCGTTAAAATCGACACATCTCAAACCATCCATCTGAGCGTGTCCCTTCTCTATCACTTGCCTATCCTCCCTCACACACCGTCTCCTAGCTTTCTCTATTTGTGAACCAACCGCCTCTTCCACATGCTGTCTCCTAGCTTTCTCTATTTGTAACCAACTGCCTCTTCTCCAGTCTCTTCAGTTTGGTTCCCACCCCCCAACAATTCTAGTTTAAGCTCTCCTCAGTAGCCTTAGCAAAACCTCCCCACCAGGATATTGGTTCCCCTGGGATTCAAGTGCAACCCGTCCCTTTTGTGCAGGTCACACCTGCCCCAAAAGGTGTTCTCCTTTATATTTGTGTACTAGAAACAACATTAAACAATTTTGAGCAAATACCAATTATTAAACCACAAAATGCTGGAGGAAATCAGCAAGAATATGTGAAGGGCCTTGCATGCCATGCCAGTGGACCCTGACTCTTGTTTTTCAAGGTCTGTGGTGGTGCCGCTAGGTGTTAAACAAAGTAACACACAGACATTTCTTTCTCCATTAAAGAAAGTGGAAAGATAAGGCTCATTTTATACCCTTAATTGTTATCTGCAGTTACGGCTATTAAAAGTAACATTTGTTTACTTACTTAGTTGACTAGCCATACACCCACCCACCCACCTACCTACCCACATAGGAACAGGCCCTTCCGGTCCAACGAGCTGGGCCAACAGCAACCACTGATTTAAGCCTAATAACAGGACAATTTACTATGACTTATTAACCTACTTACTAGTTTATCTTTGGACTGTGGGAGGAAACCCACGCCTCCCATGGGGAGGAAGTATAGACTCCTTACTGATGACTCTAGGATTGAACTCTGACCTCCACCCCAAGCTGTAATAGCGTCGCAGTAACCTCTATGCTACTGTGCCCTCTTATAACAGTCTTCAAGCATTAGCTATTCTCTTTTATTTTCTCTTTTCAGCAATGCTGACTGTCCAAGTAGGCTTATTTTGCCCCACCGAACTCGTGAACTCATACCTAAACCCCTTGGCTCAGTCCTTTCCCATCTACATTTGCGGTGCTTCTCATGCCCGCATCTTCACCATTGATGTTCAGTCCCTTTAAATGTGTAACCCCCATTAAGAAGGCCTCAAAGCTTTCCATTTCTTTCTCAAGAAAAGATCCAGCCTGTTCTCTGCCACCACCATCCTCCTCTGTCTGGCAGAAATGGTCCTCACCCTCAACAGTTTTTTTTCCTTTGCCTTCTCCCACTTTTTCCAGACTCGGTAGCCATGGGCACCCTCAGGAGCCCCAATTATGCCTGCCTCTTCATTGGCTGCATACAACAGTCCATGTTCCAAGCCTTTCTCGGTAATGCTGCCCAACTCTTCCTCCGCTGCATTGACAACTGCTTTGGAGCTGCTTCATGCATCCATGCAGAGCCCAACAATTTCATTAACTTTGCCCCTAACTTCTTCCCTGCCCTTAAATGCATTTGTCCATTTCTGACACCTTCCTTCTCTTTCCCAATCTCTGTGTCCATCTCTGGAGACAAACTGTCAAACAACATCTTTTATAAATATACTGATTCCCACAGTTATCTTGACTATTCTTCTTGCCAACCCATCTCCTATAAAAATATCATTCTCTTTTCTCAGTTCCTTTGTCTCTGCCACATCTGTTCCCTGGATGCAACTTTCCTTTCCGGGGCGTTAGAGATATCCTCAATTTCCCTTCCTCTGCTGTTATTGCTGGCCTCACTAGAATCTCCCCGTGTCCTGAACATCTGTGCTCACCCATCTCCCTACTGTCTTTATAGTGATAAGAATTCCTCTTGTCCTTACTTACCAATCCATGAGCTTCCACATCTAACACATCATCATCCATTCTTGTGGACAAGTTTGTTAGAGCTGTTGGGAGTGGTTTAAACTAATATGACAGGGGGATTGGAATCAGTATGATAGAGCTGAGGATGAGCCAGCAGGTTTGCAAGTAGATGATGGGTGTAACAATGATGTAAGAAAGGACTAGCCAATGATTGGATACAAATGCAGACAGAGCAAAGAGTTAAATTGTACCACAGAGGCAAAATTCAAAAGGGCGAAGAATGCAGGACTGAATGTATTTAAATTTTACATAGCATTCGGAATAAGGTGGACAAACTCGTGACTCAATTAGAGATTGGTCCGTATGATGTTGCGGGTGTCACTGAGTCGTGGCTGAAAGAAGGCCATAGTTGGGAGCTTAACTTTAAAGGACAGTCAGGAATGCATAGGTGATGGTGTGGCTCTATTGGTAAGCGATGGAATTGCATCTTTAGAAAGCGGTGACAGAGGGTCAGAGAATGTTAAATCTTTGTGGGTGGAGTTAAGAAACTGCAAGGGTAATAAAACCATTATGGGAATCATATATAGGCCTCCAAACAGTAGCCAAGATGTGGGGTGACTTGCCAAGAAATGGATCTGGAAAAGGCATGTAATAAGGGTAATGACACAATTATAATGGGGACTTCAATACTCCTCTGATGGGGGTATCCAGAACTAGAGGGCACAGCCTCAAAGTTAAGGTGTGACCTTTTAGAACGGAGATATGGAGTAATGTTTTTGGGCAGAGAGTAGTGAATCTGTGGAATGCTGTGCCACAGACTGCAGTGGAGGCCAAGTCCATGGGTATATCTAAGGTGGAAGATGATCGGTCAGAGCATCAAAGGATATGGCGAGAAGGCAGGTGTAAGGGGTTGAGTGGGATCCGGGATCAGCCATGATGGAATGGTGGAGCAGACTTGATGGGTTGAATGGCCTACTTCTGCTCCTATGTCTTACGGTGCACAACTTCTACCATCTCTTACAGGATCCTACCACTACATGTATCTTTACCTTCCCCCTCTCCGCTTTTTGCAGGGATTGCTGCCTCTGTGATTTCCTTGTCCATTCGTCCCTCCCCACAAATCTTAGTCCCGGCACTTATCCCTCCAAGTGGCCTTAGTGCTTCAACTGCCCATTCACCTCCTCCCTCACCTCCATTCAGGACCCAAGACAGTCCTTCCAGATGAGGCAATACTTCACTTGCAAATCTGCTCTGTTCATCTATTGTGTCCAGTGCTCCCGATATTGCCTCTTGCATTGCTGAGACCCATCGTAAATTGAGGGACCACTTCATCAAGCACCTCTGCTCCATCCATCAAAAGCAAAAATTCCTGATGGCCAAACATTTTAATTTCCACTCCCTTTCAGTTCTGAAATATTGATCCATGACCTTGCCCTGTGCCAAGAAGGGGCCACCATTGCGGTGGGGGAGGAACACCTTATATTTTGTTTGGGTAGCCTCTAACCTGAAGGCATGAATATAGATTTCTCCTTCTGGGGAAAAATATTCCATCCCTTGTTCTCTTTTCTTCTATTCCCTACTCTGGTTTCTGATCTTTTCTCACCTCCCCTGATACCTCTCCTCCTTCCCTTTCTCCTATGGTTCATCTCCTCTCCTATCAGATTCCTTATTCTCCAGCCCTTTACCTTTTCCACCCACCTGACTTCATCTATCATCTTCTAGCTATATTCCTTCCCCTCCCCCATCTTTTAGTTGTGGCGTCTTCCCCCTTCCTTTCTAGTCCTGGTGAAGGGTCTCAGCCTGAAATGTCACCTGTTTATTCATTTCCATAAATGGTGCCTGACCTGCTGAGTTCCTCCAACATTTTATGTGTGTTCTCTTTTTGATTTATGCTTTAACAAGTTGTGACTCTGTATTGTTGGCAATTATTATTGGCAAAGACCTTGCCATAAGCCTGTGTGTGCACATTTCCTTTTTTACAATGCAAGGAATGGTTCGAGTCAAAATCACGATTCTGTATCAGTCTTCATTTTGAGACAGAAATGTGCACAGAGCCCCAGTGTCTCCATTGTTATGGCATTAGATTCTTCAAGAAGGTGTGAAAACTCACTGAATATAGCCCTTGCCTGCTTTATAAAAAATTTACAAACTTTTGAAGTTCACAAGAAGTATTTCCATTCTAAATCCTCAAAAAAATTGATTTTGCATGACTTTGAAGAATTAAAAAACAGGGCAGTTGGAGTGGAGATGGGTGAACATCATGATGGATCCCACCCAACCTATTCATGGGTTGTTTGTTCGACATCAGGACCACCAGACTCAAAAAATGGTTACTTTCCCCAAGTTGTAATAGTGATTAACACCTCCACCCACTAACCCTCCACACTCCTAACCACCACTACTTTATTATTTATTTGTAGTCCCTTATATACATACACTGTGCCTAGTATCACTTTGTGAACATACAATCAATCTATGTATACAAGCTATCTTAGATATTTTTGGTACTACATGGGATCTGGAGTAACTTTCAGCATACATCCACAGTGATGAAGTGCCTTGAAGCATATCAACTCGTGCCTGAGTAGTGACCTGGATCTGCTCTAATTTGCCTACCATCACAAAACATCCACAGCAGATGTCATCTCATTCGCTCTTCACTCAATCCTGGAACATTTGGACAGCAGAGATGCATACATCAGGATACTCTTTGTTAACTACAGCTCGGCATTTAATACCATCATCCCCTCAAAACTAATCAATAAGCTCCAAGACCTGGTCCTTAATATCTCCTTATGCAACTGGATCCTCGATTTCCTCACTTGCAGATCCCAGTCAGTTTGAATTGGCAACAGCATCTCCACAGTCACCATTAGCACAGAGCTTTGTACTTAGACCCCTGCTCTACTCACTTTATATTCATGACTTGAGGCTAAATGCATCTCCAAAGCTATATTTAAGTTTGCTGATGACATCACTGTTGGTTGAGTCATAGGTAGTGTCAAATCAGCATATAGGAGGGAGATTAAGAGTCTGTCTAAATTTTGCCACAACAATCTCTCACTCAATGTCAGCAAAACCTGATTGTTGTTTGCAGGAGGAGGTCCATGACCTGGTCCTC
The DNA here is from genome assembly GCF_030144855.1 of Hypanus sabinus. Taxonomy (NCBI): domain Eukaryota; kingdom Metazoa; phylum Chordata; class Chondrichthyes; order Myliobatiformes; family Dasyatidae; genus Hypanus; species Hypanus sabinus. The sequence continues at coordinate 102,555,180 of NC_082719.1, read as the reverse complement.
ATCAGGGGATCAGAAGTGGATGGGTCATACCATTTCAGAGGATCTGTCCTGAGTCTACCACATAAGTGCCATTACAAAGAATGCACGACGGTGCCTCTACTTCCTTAGAAGTTTGTGAAGATTCAGTATGTCATCTAAAACTTAACAAATTTCTGTTACTGTGTGGTGGCTCTACAATGGAAAAGCCTACGAAAAGTAGTGGGTACAACCCAGTGCATCACAGGTAAAGACCTCTCACCACTGAGCACATCTACAAGGAACATTTTCACAGGAAAGCAGCATCCATCATTAGATACTTCCATCATCCAGGCCATGCTCTCTTCTCGCTACTATCAATAGGAAGGAATTCCTTTGGTCTCACACCACCAAGTTCAGGAACAGTTAATATCCCTCAACCGTCAGGCTCCTGTACTGGAGGGAATAACTTCACTTAATTTCAGAGAAACATTGTCTCATTTCTATATACGTTATATGGGTTATATACATGTATACAGTTAAAATAAACTTGACTTGGTTTCACTCACCCCAACACTGAACTGGTTCCACAACCTAAGGCAAGCAAGAGAAAATTCACAGACGTTGGAAATCCAAGCAACAGACACAAAATGCTGGAGGAACTCATCAAGCTAGGTGGCATCTATGGAAAAAAAATACAGGCGTTATTTCAGTCCAAAACCCTTCAGCAAGGCTGGAGAATAAAAGATGAGTAGAGTTGAAAGGTGGGGGGAGGAGGGGAGGGAGAAGCACAAGGTGATAGGTGAAGCCAAGAAGAAGAAGGGTGAAGTAAAGAGCTGGGAAGTTGATTGGTGAAAGAGATATAGATCTGGAGGAGGGAATGTAATAGAGGACAGAAGACCATGGAAGAAAGAAAAGGGGGGAGGAGCACCAGAAGGACGTGATGGGTAGGCAATGAGATGAGATGAGAGAGGGAAAAGGAGGTGGGGAGTGATGGGGGGGCATTGGTAGGAGGTAGAAGTGGGGGGTGTGGGAACTATGAGGTTGGTGGCAGTAGATGGGAGATCCCCAGAGCTAATGGGTGATGGTGTGGGGGACAACGGCCTGTGCTCTTTTTCACATTGGTTGTGTGTCTGTCTTGATAAGTGCAGTCTTTCATTGATGTTACTGTGTTTCTGCAGTTACTGTGAATGCCCTCAAGAAAATCCACCCCAGGGTTGTATACGGTGACCTGTATGTTTGTTGTTCAGTCGTTAAGTCGAGTCCGACTCTTGGTGACCTCATGGACCAAAGGGTCCATAGGGTTTCCATGGCAAGATGCGGAAGTACAGTAGATACTGCTACTGCCCAGGTTGGGACCCAGCTGGGTTTGAACTCAGGACCATATGCCTTGAAGTCTAGTGCGGATACCACTGCACCACCAGCCAGTATACATATACTTTGATAATAACTTTACTTTGAACTTTGTCATGGTAATGGAATAAATGAGGTTCAAAAAATAACAACAGGATTGTGAATAATCTGTTACAGCTTGCTGGCCAAATCTGCTGGAGGCTCAAGCTTATAATGGGTTTGGAAGACTGTATTAGGTGGGTGGTGAGGATGATGGTGGCTTGTTTTTCTGGTGTTTTGTTGCTTGCTGTGTTCTGTTGTTTTGCCAAGCATGGTGAGCATGCTGTGTTGGCAGTGGAATGTGTAGTGGCATTTATGGGCTGCCCCCAGCCCATCCTTGGGTTGTGCTTGTCGTCAATGAAAACATATTTCACTGTATGTTTCCAAATGAATCGAAATCAGCTTTGAACAGACTGTTAAGCAAATCGGTGATATTAGTGGTTGTGATCAGAGTTACAATAGGAGAGCTGTTATTCAGTTCCGGGGTTCAATTAGCTTAGTTTTATTTAAGTCACCCCTTCTTCAAAACTCACATTATTCTCTTGTTTTTAATTGTTTTCTCTTTCATTTCATTCCACTGCACATGAACAAAACTGCAAAGATACACAAGTATAGATATCATACTCAAATGATGCATGCAGCTATTCATAACAAGAACATTTTGTTCTTTTATATTGCACAACAGAGGTTGTGAGCACCTGATTTGTAAGTGGAGATAAGAAAATTGTCTCCCACTCATTAGACCACGAATCAAAGATCCATAAAATGGTGTTTTTAATACTTTTGTAGTCATGGTTAAACAGTGTGAAAGTAAGACATTCAGCCCACTTGCTCTGAGATGGCCTCAGTCTCCCATTGCTGCTTATTCTAACAGAGTGGAAAAGCAGTTGTCAATATTACATAGAAATATATCATAAATAAATAAATAAAACACCAGCTAGTGGTGGTTGTCCAACAGTAACAGGAAACCTGTGCAGGAGAGTTTTTAAAATGGAAAAGACCATAAGATATAGGAGCAGAAGCCATTCGGCCTGTCAAGTCTGACTCATGAGTGCCTTATAGAGCCTCAACATCACATCCCTGTTCTTACATTCTATACTTGTAGAAATGAATTCCAGCATTGCATTTGTGTTCTTTCACAACCAACTCAACTTGGAGATTAACCTTTTGGGTATCTTGCTCAAGGACTCCCAAGTCCCTTTGCATCTCTGCATTTTGAATTCTCTCCCCATCTAAATAATAGTCTGCCCATTTATTTCTTCCACCTAAGTGATGATCAAACACTTTCCAACATTGTATTTCATTTGCCACTTCTTTGCCCATTCCCCTAAACTATCAAAGTCTCAATGCAGGCTCTCTGTTTCCTCAACACTACTCACTCCTCCACCTATCTTTGTATCATCAGCAAATTTAGCCACAAATCCATTAATACTGTAGTCCAAATCATTGACATACATTGTAAAAAGCAGTGGTGAGATCATAGATTATGAGAATGTTTCAATTATGAGGACGTGAGTGTAGTTATCCTCTTTTTTTTCCAAGAGCCTGATGGTTGTGGGGTTGAACCTGTTTTTGAACCTGGTAGTGTGAGTCCTGAGGCTCTTATACCTTTTTTCCTGATGGTAGCAGCAAGAAGAGAGCATGACCTGGTGGTGGGGCTCTCTGATGATGGATGCTGCTTTCCTACGACAGTGTTTCATGTAGATGTGCTCAGTGGTTGGGAGAGCTTTTCCCGTGATGTTCTGGGCTGAATCCACCATCTTTTAGAGATTCTGTTTCCATACCTGGCCATGATGCAGCTGTCAATACACTCTCTACTACATATATGGAAATTTTAGATGCAACGCCAAATCTCCGCAGACTCCTGAGAAAGTAGAGGCACTGCCGTGCTTTCTTTGCAACTGCATTTAGCTGCTGGTTCTAGGACAGGTCCTCTGAAATAGTGGTACCCAGGAATTTAACTTTGCAAACCCTCTCCACATCTGATCCTCCTATGAGGACTAGCTCATGGACCTCTGTTTTCCCCTTCCTGAAATCTATAATCAGTTGCTTGGTCTTGTTGACATTAAGTGAGAGGTTGTTGTTAAGACACCATTCTGCCAAATTTTCAATTGAATTGAACTGACTTTATTTCTTATATCCTTTACATATTGTGAGGAGTAAACATCTTTATATTATGTCTGTGTCTGAATGTGCCAATTATAGTAATTTTTAATAAATATTATGTACAGTAAAATATACAACAGAACAGTCAAATATAGCTTAGAAATACAATTGTGTCAGCATGAATTAATCACTTTGATGGCCTGGTGGAAGTAGCTGTTCTGGAGCCAGTTTGTCCTTGCTTTAATGCTGTGGTACCGTTTCCTGGATGGTAGCAGCTAGAACAGTTTGTCCCCAATGATCCTTCAGGCCCTTTTTACATATTTGTTACTGTAAATGTGGGAAGATCACACCTACAGATCGCACCACTCTCTGCAGAGCCCTGTGATTGAGGGAAGCACAGATCCCATACCAGGCAGTGATGCAGCCAGTCAGGATGCTCTCAGTTGTGCCCCTGTAGAAAGTCCTTCAGCTTTGGGGACTCGTGCCAAACTTCTTCAACCGTTTAAGGTGAAAGAGGTGCTGTTGTGCTTTTTTCACCACACAACTGGTATGTACAGACCATGTGAGGTGCTCGGTGATGTGTAGACCAAGGAAGCTGAAACTGTTCACCCTCTCAACCCCAGATCCATTGATGTCAATAGGGGCGAGCCTGTCTCCATTTCTCCTGTAATCCACAACCAGCTCCTTTGTTTTTGTGACATTGTGGGAGAGGTTTCCTTGACACCACTGTATCAGGGTGATGACTTCTCCTCTGTAGGCTGCCTCGATATTATTTGCGATAAAGTCAGTCAATGTATCATTTGCAAATTTACTTAGCAGATTGGAACTGTGAGGGGCGACACAGTCACGGGTATACAGAGAGTTAAGGAGGGGGCTTAGGACACAGCCCTGGGGGGCTCCTGTGTTGAGAGTGAAAAGGGCAGAGGTGAGGGAACTCACTCTTATCACCTGCAAATTATCAGACATGAAGTCCAGGAGGCAGGGTCAAGGCCGAGGTGTAGTTATATTCTCAAAGCAGGCATGAAGAGTTCATCGGTAGTGAAGCATCGCTGACATTTATGCTATTGGGTTTCACTTTGTAAGAAATAATGTTTTGCAAACCCTGCCAGAGTTGTTGTACATCCAATGTCTCCTCCAACTCATTTGAGATTGTGTCTTCACCTTGAAATAGCCCTCTGCGGGTGATACCTGGTTTTCTGGTACAGACTTCAGTACCAACCTATCGAATGATGAAAGGCCTTGACAGAGTGGATGTGGAGGGGATGTTTTGTATGGTGGGAGAGTCTAGGACCAGATGACACAGCCTCAGAATAGAGAACTGTCCTTTGAGAACAGAGATGAGGAAGAATTTCTTTCACCAGAAAGTGGTGATTCTGTGGAATTCTTTGTCACAGGCAGCTGTGGAGGCCAAGTCTTTCTGTATATTTAAGGCAGAGGTTGATAGATCCTTGATTGGTCAGGGCATGAAGGGAAACAGGGAGAAGGCAGGAGATTGGGGCTCAGAGGAAAAGTTAGATCAGCCATGATGAAATGGCGTAGCAGTTGCAATGGACCAAATGGCCTAATTGGGCCCCTACATCGTGTGGACTTGTGTACTGCTGTGGCATAGATACTGCCTGACTTACTGAGTTCCCTCAGTACTTTGTATGCTTGTTGGAGGGGGGGGGGTGCTCCAGATTTCCAGCACCTACAGAATTTCTTGTGTTTATAATTTCACTATATATTATCTGTGATGGTAAACCTGTTTCTGATTGGTCAGTTTGAACCAATGCCTACATTGCTTTACAGTGGCATTTACAAAAGACTCAGCAAAGCATTTGCTTCAAATGCATTGATGGAGAAATTGTAGGTTGTGGAAAATAGAACAATTCCAACTTTGAAAGCTTGCTAAGTATTGCATAATGACATTATGAATATTCTCCTTAGTCTTGCTATCAGCATATTAAAAAAATCTGTTGCCATGTTATATTGAACCTTCTGTGAATAGAGTTTACTAGAAGACCCAACTCCATAAACTCTTTCAATTGTAGAATATAACATACACAAGTCACTAAAATGGTGATCATACTTTTTAAATTCCTGCAGGTTCAATCTTGAAAGATGTTGTCCCGAATTAAATTAGCTGCAAGACCATGTGCATACTTGTACCGTTGTGTACACACAAAGGAGAAGGGAAGGCCTTTGATGCTCAGTCCCAGAACAAATAAGGTAATATTTGCTGCTACTTTAACATAGAATGGCATAATCTTTATTTGAAATATTTCAGGATATTGTCTAATGACAGGATTTGTTGCTTGCTGCAAAGCAGTAAGTGCAGACCTCATAGAGAAAAGTGCACTGCTTCAATGTACTTTAATCAATACTATTATTTTTGTTTTCTCATTGTATTGTTTTTATTCCAACAAAATAGTCACTGAACACAATCTAAATTTGAACAGCACCAATAATTTATTGTAATTTTTTTGTGGAGATTAGGCAGGAATGCAAATTGATGCTAAATTGAAGGTGCAGAGGTTATGAAAGAGGTCTCTCAATGAAGTGATTATTTTAACCAAGAGGGGAAAGTAGTTAAATTTTGGGGTTTAAATTTATATTTGCAAAAGGAGGAAGTTTGCACAATAAATTTGGCTCATGTTTTACATTTCAAATTCAAGATACTAAACATGCAATTTGTCCCTTTGTGCATATTGCAGAGTTTAAATAGCAACAGATTAAATTCATGAAATGTTTCAGAGGTGTTCATTTTTCTAGATAAATTAGTGTGTTCAGTTCTGGTCACTTCACTACAAGAAGGATGTGAATACTACAGAGAAGTGCAGAGGAGATTTCCAAGGATGTTACCTGTATTGGAGGTCGTACCTTTATGAGAATAGGTTGAGTGTACTTGGCCTTTTCTCCTTGGAGCGATGGAGGATGAGAGGTGACCTGATAGAATTGTATAAGATGATGAGGGCGTATTATGTGATGATAGCCAGAGGCCTTTTCTCAGGGATGAAGTGGCTAACACAAGGGGGGGGGCATAGTTTTAATATGCTTGGAAATAGGTACTGAAGGGATGTCAGGGGTAAGTTATTCACACAGAGAGTGGTGGACGCATGGAATGCACTACCGGCAGCGGTGGTGGACGTGGATACAATAGGAGCCTCTTAGATAGGTACATGAGCTTACAAAAATAAAGGGCTAAGTGCCAGGGAAATTTCTAGAGTAGGTTACACGGTTGGCACAACACTGTGGGTCATAGGGCCTGTAATGTGCTGTAGATTTCTATGTTCTATGTTCTAAATAAAGTAATTCTCTGTACAGGAGTGTCTGTACAGAGGTGACTTGATAGGAAATGGTAAAGTAGTCATGGTTGGTGTAGAGGCACGGATTAGTGGGTGGAAGTGTTGAACAGCCATGCTGCTTGGGGAAAATAACTGTCTGGTGGTCCTGGCATGCATCTGTATCTATATACATATTGGAGATGAGGATTTCTTTTGCTGAACTTCAGTATAACTAATCTGGATCTGTATAAGTTGTTTCTCAAAAAGATTAATATTTAAGCCAAGTGGCATCAGTCTGCATAAATATCATATCTGCCATTTTAACGGAAAAATTTTTCAAGTGTCTCAGAAAGGCAGCATCCATTATTAAGGATCCAGCACCCACGACATGCCCTTTTCTCACTGTTACCATCAGGTAGGAAGTACAGAAGCCTGAAGGCACACACTCAGTGATTCAGGAACAGCTTCTTCCCTTCTGCCATCCGATTCCTAAATGGACATTGAAGCTTTGTACACTACCTCACTTTTTTTAAATATACAGTATTTCTGTTTTTGCACATTTTTTAATCTTTTCAATTTATGTAATTGACTTACTTATTATTATGTTTTATTTTATATATTTTTTTCTGTCTGCTAGATATGTATTGCTTTGAACTTCTGCTAAATTAACAAATTTCACGTCATATGCTGGTGATAATAAACATGATTCTGAAGTGTATCTGCCTTTGGTTGCCAATTTTTGTCTTTAGTATGTGGCAGCTTCGCGATATCAATATTGAATACATGTAGAATTAAGTTGAAAAGGATTTTGATTCTGTCCAATTTTGGAGTAATGCTTGCCATCTTGTTCCAAAAATTCTAACAGGAAATTAGCTAAGAGAAGTGGCATATTCAGACTGTCAAATGGCCTTTGCTTAATAACCTCGTGTTAAGGTTGTTCATTGTCATTCTTCACCATACAAAATGCAAAGGACAAAATGATTGTTACTCTGGATCCAATACAGAACAAAAAAAACACAATGAGAATAAATAACACAATAAATATAAATATAGAAGCAATTCTATAAAACACAAGTAACTTCGAGTGTAGTTGTATATACATAAGATTAGCTTAAATGCACAGGCTGATTGTGTGTACATAAGGTGATGTTGGGAATAGGAGTCTCTGTACTCAAGGTGAGTTTGACAGGATATGAGAGTAACAGTGACACGTGGCAAGAGGAATGTGGCAGCTTATCAAAATTTACAGAACGTGGAGATTTGGAAATCGTATGGATAGAGAATTGATTAATTACAAAACCATAAGTTGATGTATTTTGGCCAGTCATTTTACGTTAAATGTTTCTTAAAAGAAACTTACTGAAAGTGGATAAGTGAACAATTTTTTTTTTATTCACAGGTTTAGAGCAGGAATCGTGTGGATGTGAATTATGTATCTATGTAGAACTGTGTTTACCTTACGGTGCTTTGGTTGTCATTGTTGAGTCACTTGTCAATATATTTTTTAGGGCATGGCATTCACATTGGAAGAACGACAAATCCTTGGCTTGCATGGGCTTCTGCCTCCTAAAATAGAAACTCAAGATATTCAAGCAATGCGCTTTAAGAGGAACTTGGAAAAAATTCGAAACCCACTGACAAAGTAAGGCTCGGTTATTCCCTCATGTATTAGTCATAGTTACAGAGTACTGTTACACAGAAACCTCATTGACTACCCACTCACCTCGTCAGGTATCTTCTGTCCTATCAGTGGTATTGTAGAACTGAGGGAGGGTCTTGCCCATGTATACATAGTAGATAACACAGTTATTTTTGTCTACAATAGATTTATTTTACATGTATAATTCAAGACTGTGTAGTATCATTTCCAGTACACAAGTTTAAAAGAGAATAAAATAACTAGTCCCCATCTTCAACAATTTGGCCCCTCCCACTTCCTTCAAACCCAGAGTGTATCCATGGGCACTTGTATGAGTGCTAGTTATTCCTGCATTTTCCTCAGCTACACCGGCATTGTTCCCCAACTCTTCCTGTACCACAACGGTGCTGTAATTCTTTCTACCAATGACATAGGTAGGAAGAGTCAGGTGGTCTTGAAGAGTGAGTACAGAGAGGTTGGTAGGAAGTTGAAAAACAGGACCTCGAGGGTAGTAATCTCCGGATTGCTGCCTGTGCCACATGCCAGTGAGGGTAAGAGGAGGATGCTCTGGCAGATGAACATGTGGCTGAGAAACTGGTGTAGGGGGCAGGGTTTCAGATTTCTAGATCATTGGGACCTCTTCTGGGACAGGTGGGACCTGTATAAGAGAGACGAGTTACACCTGAACTACAGGGAACCAATATACTTGCAGGGAGGTTTGCTAGTGTTATTGGGGAGGGTTTAAACTAGATTTGCAGGGAGAGGGAACCAGAGTACCAGAGTAGATAGTGGAACAGGGGTAAAAATAAATGATGTTAGTAGTTCATGCAAAGTCACAAATAGTAAGGTTGTGTGTGGTGGTAATAATCTTCTGAGGTGTGTATATTTCAATGTGAGGAGTATTGTGGGAAAGGCAGAAGAGCTGAGGGCCTGGATTGACACGTGGAATTATGACATCATAACCATTACTGAAACTTGGCTACAGGAGGAGCAGGACTGGCAGCTCAATGTTCCAGGGTTCCGATGTTTCAGACGTGATAGAGACAGAGGGATGAAGGGTGGGGGGGGTGGTGGCTTTGCTAGTCAGGGAAAATATTACAGCAGTGCTTCGGCAGGACAGATTAGAGGGCTTGCCTACTGAGGCCATATGGGTGGAGCTGAGAAACAGGAAAGGTATGACCACTTTAATAGGGTTGTATTATAGACCACCTAATAGCAAGAATTGGAGGAGCAAATCTGCAGAGAGATAACAGACAACTGCAGGAGACAGAAAGTTGTGATTGTAGGGGATTTTAATTTTCCACACATTGATTGGGACTCCCATACTGTTAAAGGTCTAGATGGGTTAGAGTTTGTGAAATGTGTTCAGGAAAGTTTTCTAAATCAATATATAGATGTACCAACTAGGGAGGGTGCAATATTAGATCTCCTATTAGGAAATGAGTTAGGGCAGGTGACAGAAGTGTGTGTAGGGGAACACTTTGGTTCCGGTGATCATAACGTCATTAGTTTCAACTTGATCATGGATAAAGATAGATCTGGTCTTCGGGTTGAAGTTCTAAACTGGAAAAAGGCCAAATTTGAAGAAATGAGAAAGGATCTAAAAAGCGTAGATTGGGACAGGTTGTTCTCTGGCAGGGATGTGATTGGTAAGTGGGAGGCCTTCAAAGGAGAAATTTTGAGAGTGCAGAGTTTGTTTGTTCCGGTCAGGGTTAAAGGCAAAATGAAAAAGAATTAAGGAACCTTGGTTCTTGAGGGATATTGGAACTCTGATGAAGAAGAAGAGAGAGATGTGCAACATTTATAGGCAACAGGGAGGAAATAAGATGCTTGAGGAGTGTAAAAAGAGTAACAAAATACTTAAAAAGGAAATCTGGAGGGCTAAAAGAAGACATGAGGTTGCTTTGGCAGTCAGGGTGAAGGATAATTCTAAGAGCTTCTGCAGGTATGTTAAGAGCAAAAGGATAGTAAGGGATAAAATTGAAGATCAGAGTGGTCAGCTATGTATGGAACCAAAAGAAATGGGAGAAATATTAAATGGGTCTTTTGCATCTGTATTTACTGAGGAAACTGGAATGGAGTCTGGAAACAAGGCAAACAAGTAGGAAGGTCATGGAACTTTTATAAAGATTAAAGAGGAGGAGGTGCTTGCTGTCTTGAGGTAAGTCAGAGTAGATAAATCCCCAGGACCTGACAGGGTATTCCCTCAGACCTTGAAGGAGACTAGTGTTGAAATTGCAGGGGCCCTGAAATATTTGAAACGTCGATATCCACGGGTCAGGTGCCGGAGGATTGGAGGATAGCTCATGTAGTTCCGTTGTTTAAAAGGGACTCAAAAAGTAAGTCGGGAAATTATAGGCTGATAATTTGACATCGGTAGTAGGTAAATTATCGGAAGGAATACTAAGAGATAGGATCTACAAGTATTTGGATAGACAGGGACTTATTAGAAAAAGTCAGCATGGCTTTGTGTGTGGTAGGTCATGTTTAACTACCGTAAATTCCGGACTATAAGCCGCTACTTTTTTCCCACGCTTTGAACACCGGGCAACACTGCGGCCTATACTACGGTGCGGCTAATGCATGTTTTTTTTTCATGCTGCCAAAAACATTTTGCCTCGTAACGGTAGACCAATAAAATTGATGAGTAGTTCACAGAGGTCCAATGAAATTGTACGATAAATCAAGCGCACTTTCACAATTAAATTATTGTAAATCAGTCATTTGTACTCACCCTCATCAACATGGAAAACACTCGAAGAAAAGCATATGATGCAGCTTTTAAGTTAAAGGCGATCAATCGGGCGGTTGAAGAAGGAAATCGAGCTGCTGCACGTAATCTTGGCATAAATGAATCGATGGTGAGACGGTGGAGACACCAGCGTGAAGAACTGAGTCAATGCAAAAAGACGGCAAAAGCTTTCAGAGGTAATCATAGCAGATGGCCCGAACTTGAAAATTTTCTTGAAGACTGGGTTAACACACAGAGAGCAGACGGCCGCGGTGTTTCCACCGTGCAGATCAGACTGAAGGCTAAAGCAATCACCACCAAAATGAAAATTGAAGATTTTAGAGGTGGGCCATCGTGGTGTTTTAGATTTATGAGACGAAAAGGCCTGTCCGTCAGGGTACGCACAACTCTGTGTCAGCAGCTCCCTCCCGACCACGAGGAAAAACTTGCTAACTTCCGCACATTCACTCAAACAAAGATAGTGGAGAATTCCATCGGGCCAGATGATATCATAAATATGGATGAAGTACCTTTGATGTTTGACCTGCCTCTCACTCGGACTGTTAATAAAAAAGGTGACTCGTCCATCACACTGAAAACAAGTGGCCATGAGAGAACGCATTTTACTTGTGTTCTGAGCTGCACAGCATCCGGACTAAAGCTTCCACCGATGGTGATTTTTAAGCGGCTGACAATGCCAAAGGAAAAATTCCCAAAAGAAATCATGGTGAAAGTCAATAAGAAAGTTTGGATGATGAAGTCTAATGAAGGATTGGCTGTGAGAGTGCTACGCCAAGCAACCAGGGGGATTTTTTCACAGAAAAAAAGCATTGCTCGTTATGGACAGCATGAGGGCCCATATAACAGATTCAGTGAAAGCTGCCATCAAGAGTACAAACTCAATTCCAGCTGTGATTCCTGGGGGCACCACGAAGTATTTGCAGCCACTGGACATCAGCGTGAACCGGGCATTTAAAGTGGCGCTGCGTGTTGAGTGGGAGGCTTGGATGACGAGCGGCGAGAAATCCTTTACCAAAACAGGATGCATGCGAAGAGCATCTTTAACTCAAGTCTGCCAGTCTAAACGCGTGGAGCCGTGTCACAACATCCACCGTCACCAACGGGTTTCGAAAGGCTGGACTGCTGCGTGATGGAGAGGACCGCGTACGCTCAAGTGAGAGCGACAACGAAGAGACTGAAGTGAGTGACGAGATCCTGAGGTTGTTCAATTCGGACACTGAAGAAGAGGACTTTGATGGTTTTAGTGCGCAGGAGGAAGATGAAGAAGGCAATCAATAACTTTTCCTGGTAGGCTGCAGTATATATATATTTTTTACCAGTCGTTAGGAGATATTGGAATATTGTTCGTGCACTGTTCAGTAAAAAAGTATACGCAACATAATTTGTGTGTTACCGATGCGTATGTGTTACAGGCACTGTTAAAAAAAAGCATTTGCAATATGTATTTGTTTATGTTACCATACGGATTTAATTAAAAGTTAAAAAATCCTCATGTGTAATATCTCTTTGTGTAAATATCTCCTATTACAACGTGGGACACCTGCGGCTTAAAACCCGGTGCAGCCTGTACAAGTACAAAATTGATTTTCTTTCTAAAATTAGAGCGTGCGGCTTTTAATCAGGTGTGCTCTGTAGTCCGGAATCTACGGTAATCTATTAGAGTTTTTCGAGGAAGTTACCAGGAAAGTGGATGAAGGGAAGGCAGTGGATGTTGTATACATGGACTTCAGTAAGGCCTTTGACAAGGTTCTGTATGGGAGGTTAGTTAGGAAGATTCAGTCGCTAGGAATACATGGAGAAGTAGTTTAGACATTGGCCATGAAGAAGCCAGAGAGTGGTAGTGGAGGATTGCTACTGAGTGGAGGCCTGTGACTAGTGGTGTGCCACAGGGATCAGTCCATTGTTATTTGTAATCTATATCAATGATCTGGATGATAATGTGGCAAATTGGATCAGCAAATTTGCTGATGGTACAAAGATTGGAGGTGTAGTGGACAGTGAGGAAGGTTTTCAAAGCTTGCAGAGGGATTTAGACCAGTTGGAGGAATGGGCTGAAAAATGGCAAATGGTGTTTAATGTGGACAAGTGTGAGGTATTGCATTTCGGAGGTCAAATCAAGGTAGAACATACAAGGTAAACAGTAGGACACTGAGGAGTGCAGTAGAACAGAGGGATCTGGGAGTACAGGTACATAATTCCCTAAAAGTCGCTTCACAAGTAGATAGGGTTATAAAGAAAGCTTTTTGTACATTGGCCTTTATAAATCAAAGTATTGAGTATAAGAGTTGGAATGCAATGGTGAGGTTGCGTGAGATATTGGTGAGACCAAATTTGGAGTATTGTGTGCAGTTTTAGTCACCTAATTACAGGAAGGATATTAATAAGGTTGAAAGAGTGCAGAGAAGGTTTACAGGGATGTTGCTGGGACTTGAGAAACTGAGTTACAAGGGAGAGGTTGAATAGGTTAGGACTTTATTCCCTGGGACGTAGGAGAATGAGGGGTGATTTGATAGAGGTGTATAAAATTATGATGTTTAGATAGAGTGAATGCAAGCAGGCTTTTTTCCACTGAGGACAGGGGAGAAAACAAAACCAGAGGTCATGGGTTAAGGGTGAAGGGGGAAAAGTTTAAAGGGAACATTGGGGGGGCTATTTCACGCAGAGAGTGGTGGGAATGTGGAATGAGCTGCCAGATGAAGTGGTAAATGCAGGCTCACTTTTGACATTTAAGAAAAACTTGGACAGGTATATGGATGAGAGGGGTTTGGAGGGATATGGCCCAAGTGCAGGTCAATGGGACTAGGCAGAAAAATGGTTTGGCATAGCTAAGAAGAGCCAAAAGGCCTGTTTCTGTGCTGTAATGTTCTATGGTTCTATTCTAGAGTTATTGAACATGTCGGCCAGTGCAGTTGCATTGCCGTTGCAACACAACATCTATTTCTATGTAGTTGAGTTGCTCGGAAACTCCACAGCTGCAAGAGTGTCAAGTCTACCAGAACACAATAAACACCGATCACTGAAAGCTCACCTTTTACAGACTTTTGGATTATTGGAGTCTGATCACAACAAACAGTTGCTCTCCTTGTCTGGGCTCAGCGATGGTAAGCCGTCAGATCTATTGGACCACATGCTGTCTCTCTTGGGAAATCGCCATCCTTGTTACATTTTTAAAGAACTCTTCATGCCGTGAATTCCTGATCAAGTTTGCTTAGCCCTCGCTTATGCAACTGTGATGGACTATAGGAAGCTTGCTAAAATGGCTGATAGTCTACACTCAGTTAGGCAGCGGTGTATTATTCTTTCTCCTTTCTCTACCTCAATACACCTGGTCAGCAAGGCCCCCAACGTAAGGACAATTGCAGCTGCAAAACAGATGATGCTGGGCCTGTGTTTTTACCACACTTGCTTTGGTAGGAACACTAGGAAGTGCTGACTGCCTTGCAGCTTTGACAACACCAGTGCATTGGGACATCAGAGGTCTATGAACACCGTGGGGTCCAGCCTCCAGGGTTATCTCCTTCCAAGGCAATGCTTCTTGTGTGACATAGGTGCTCAAGTGCTGCTGGCATCACCTATTGATGAATAGGTAAAGATTGTTAAAACTTTACTGAGGTTGCCAACGGCACAGGATCTTGATTTTCGGGGTGTGATAGGTGATGCTGTGCTTTTGTGGTCAACGTTATGCTTGGAACTTCATCTTGGCCAAAGTGGCTAGATCTCTGCTTGGTGTGGATTTCCTGTGTGCTCAGGGACTGTAAGTTGATCTTGAGATGTCAAGGACTTTGGGTCGTTACCCTGCTGTCCCAGTAAGTTCCCCACAATGACACTCAAGCGTATGCACCACTGCATTTACTTGACTGCTGGTTGAATTCCCAAACTGCACATTCGCCATGACAGTCACGAAACATGGGATGGAGTGCCACATTTCTGCAACTGGCCTGCCAGTCTGTGCCTATGTGTGTAAACTGGATGCAGAAATGTTGGCAATGGTGAAGGCTGAGTTTGCCATCGTGGAAAGACTTGGCATTGTACACCAGTTGAATACCTCTTGGTCTCACCACCCCCCCCCCCCCCCAAATCTGATGGTGATTACCGACGCCATATCAAGGCCACCATACTGATCATTCCCCGGTCCCACACATCCAAGACTTTTCAGCACATTTAGCTGGAAGGTCAATTTTTTTTCCCAAAGTTGATTTAGTTAGGGACTGCTATCAGGTGCCTGTGTGTTCGGAGGATCTTCCCAAAGACAGCTGTGATGACTCTATTTGGCATCTCTGAGTTTCTGTGCCTGCTGTTTTGGCTGACACCTATAGCACAGACTTTCCAATGGCTGATGGACTCTGTATTAAAAGACTTGGATTTTCTTTTGTTTACCTGTGCATATTTGTTGCCAGTGCATTCAGACCCTAAGGTTGTCATAGCTGGGAGTGGTAGTGGGGATAAGCTCCCACTACTGACAAATGGCATGCATCTCTAACAGTCTCTGACAGCTAAGTCCAACTCTTGGCCTTCATGTGTGGCCTAGCTACTAGGCCGGGTGGACCTGTTTTTACAGACAAGAGACCTCTGCTGCCTTGTGTTCATGCCCACCCATGGGAAAGGCCTCGGGAATAAACCCTGAGGAAGACAATACAGGTGCCAAGCTGTATCAATGCTTGCCCTTCCCTTGGACTACATCAGTGACATGGAGAGGGGGATCTCATTGCATGGGTAACAGCCAGTTCTTCAAATTTTCCCACCCAGGGCTTGTGCCCTGGAGAGGGCACAGTCCACCAGAGGCACTAACCCCTGATCGCCTGCGATTGACGGCTGCTTACTACTGCATCCAATTCCAACACATCCCATCTCTGCACACTTTTCAAGTGCTTAAGCCAGCGCGGGTTGAATATTAACCCTGCTAAATGCCAGTTTGTGTTGTCAACCATTGACTTTCTCAGCCATTGCATCTCCACAGAAGGTGTGAAACCCCACCCATCAAAAGTAGCTGCTATTATGAATTTCCTACTGTCCTTACTAGTAAAATACTGTAGGAGGCTTTAGGCATGGTGAATTTCTTTTTCTGCTTCATTCCATGAGCTGCTGAAATTGTGCTTCCCCTGTATAGTATACTTAAAGACAATACATGTAATCAAGTGCTTGACTGTTCAGTGGACGTGACCAGGGTGTTTGATGACACCAAACAAGCTCCCCATAGCCATTACCACTGACACTTCAGACTATGGGTGCTGTCTACGAACAGTTGGTCAGAGGTGTGTGGCACCCACTTACCACCTTCAGTCACCAGCTCGGTCCCCCGGAAGTACAGCATGTTTAATCGTGAACTTCTCGGTCTCTATCTGCTGTCCGCTAATTTCATTTTCTACTAGAGGGTTGCCATTTCACAGCATTTGTTGACCATAAACCCCTTGTATACATGATGGCCAAAATGTCAGACCCCTGGTCTGCATGGCAGCAGCACCAACTTGCCTACATATCCGAGTTCACAACTGATATACAGTAAGGGGAAGAATAATGCTGTGTTTGATTACCTCTCATGGACAGCCATTGAGGCTGTACACATTGAGGTTGACTATGGTAGCCAATCAAGCCAGAGATCCAGGCTTACAGAACAGCAGGCATGGGCTGTGGCTGGCTGATAGTAAGTTCGGGGAATTTGGGGTTCCTTTTCCATGCGATGTCTCAACTGATCACCCTTGCTCCATCATGCCTGCAAAATGTGCTTTTGACTCCATTCATGGCCTCTTGCAACTGAGCCAGCAGGCCTCACAGAAACTGGTTGCATTGAAGTTTGTGTGGCATAGCCTTTGAAAAGATGTATATGATTGGACTGCAGCCTGTGTGGAGTGCCAGCAGACAAAAAATAACTGTCATTGGCACCTTTTGAGGTTCCTGAGTATCAAAATGTACCTTGTTGGTCCTCTTCCCACCCCCCAACTGTGGTTTCACACAGCTCTACCATGGTGGACCGTACCACTAGGTGGCCAGAGGTCATCCCTCTAGCGTCAACTATGGCTGCAGATGTGGCTTGGGCGATCATCAGCACCCCACCTGATATTTCCTCTGACAACGGTCCTAAATTCATATCAAACCCCTGGGCTACGGTGGCCCAGTACCTCGGTGTTAAGCTACATCACGCCATGGCCTATCATCCACAATCCAACATTCTGTGCAAGTAGGTTCACCGCTCCTTAAAGGCTGCTCTGAGGGCTTTCCTGATGCATGTTGCCATGATCATCTCCTGTCGGTCTTGCTTGGGCTTGAAACAGCCCCAGAAAGAGGACAGTGGTTGTCCATGGCTGAGCTGGTATATGGAAAGTCGTTAAGAGTGCCAGGTGATTTCTTTCCTGATACTGCAACCACCTGGTTGGCCCTGGACAGCATTCCATCCTCCTCAGTAAATTCAGAAATTTCCACCCTCCTCAAGAGTTAAGGTTTATGGAGAAAAGGCAGTTAGGTGGCGATGAATCCATAGTCAGGTCAGCCATGATCTTATTAAATGGTGGAGCAGGCTTGATAGGCCAGATGGCCTACTCCTGCTCCTATTTCTTATGTTCTTATCATGGCGTACAACACTCTTGGGTTGGCGTACATTCCGCCTCATTTGTTTTCATTCGCCATGATGCAAACCAACATCCTCTTAGGCTCTTTATGATGCTTGTTCCGCATTTTGGAACAGTGAGAAAAGACTTTTATTATCGCTAAGAGGGGTAAACCTTCAGTAGATCACCTTAAAGATTTGGAGGATTCAGTTACCATGCTCCCTGCTGTCACAACATGACAATGAGCATGCTACCACACCTGTGCCAGATCTAGAGGCACCTGATGTTCCTCCACCCTTGGAATGTAAGACCTGAGCTGGGCGGCTTTTCCAAGATCTGACAGGTTCATTGCTGGTTTTAGTGAATTCTGAGGGGCCTATGTAGGGTAACATATAGGTACAAACGTACATAATTCTCGACCGTAAGACATAGGAGCAGAATTAAACCATCTGGCCCATCGAGTCTGCTCCATCATTCAATCATGGCTGATCCTTTTTTTTTCTATCTCCTCCTCAACCTCATTTCCCGGCCATCTCCCCATAACCTTTGATGTCCAATCAAGAACCTATCAATCTCTGCCTTGAGTACTCCCAATACCAGGGAGGTCCTGCTTCTCAGCTTTCTACTTAACTCTCTAAATTCTCTTTTCAGGACCTCATTGCTTTTCCTTCCTGTGTCATTGGTACCAATATGTACCAAGACATCTGGCTGCTCCCCCTTTTTCTCCAAACTGTTGTGGACGTGGTCTGAGACATCCCTGACCCTGGCATCTGGGAGGCAACATATCATCCACAGAATCTTCTGTCTGTTCCCCTCACTATTGAATCCCCTATCACTACCGCTCCCTTCTTCTCTCTTACCCTTCTGCAGCACGGACCCATGCTCAGTGCCTGTAATCCAGGTGCCGTGGCATTCCCCCGGAGGTCATCCCCCACAAAAGTGTCCAAAGCGATATACTTGTTTTTGAGGGGAATGGCCACAGGGGTGCTTTGCTCTAACTGCCTATTTCCATTTCTCCTGATAGTCACCCAGCTACTCGCCTCCTACAAGCTCAAGGTGACTATTTCCCTGTAAGTTTGATCAATTATATCCTCACTCTCCCGTACAAGTTGAAGGTCATCCAGTTGCTGCTCCATATCCACAACATGGTCTTCATGGAGCTGGACCCAGATGCTCTTCATGCAGATGTAGTTCTCTGGGAGTCTCTGGGTCTTCCAGTTCTCCAACATCGGGCACGATGAGCACACCACAGCCATTTAAATGGCACAGTAAGAGAGCGGGGAGAAAACCAAAGAGGAAGCTTTAACAGATACTTTCCACAGAGCTGATGTCTCTACCGAGCCAAAGCCTGGTTTCAACCAAAGCCTTTATCTTCTACTCTTGCCACTAGCCTACTCGCGTACAATTGCCACTCTGCTTACCCCTTTCTGTACTTTTATTTAGTTCGTAGAGCTCTGTTGATGCTGCTGATAGGCCACGTACAATGGACAAACACTCTTGAAGCTCCCTTTTTAAATAACTGCCACTGACCTCTGAGAAATCCGTCTTGGTAAAGCTCTGTTGATGCTGCTGATCGGCCATGTACAACCACCGACATTGAGTTTGGGTTTCATTTTCAGAGACTGGTCTGATGTGATGACATTATAATGTAAAGAGTTTTTAACATGCTTTGTGTTAAGATTTTTTGGTGTTTAATAAATGAGTTGCTACGGCTTTTCTGAAACATAAAACACCTCCGCTGCTTTATTTGAGAAAGCCTACACCACGATGACGCCACACTTGGGTTGGAGCTTTTACATTGATTGCTTGAACTTCTGGTATTTGCCTCCACTCTCCTTCACCATTCTCCATTCCTGCTTCCCTGTCACCTTATCTCCTTCCCTGCCCATCACCTCCTAGTGTTTCTTCTCCTTCCCTTTCTTTCATGGTCTTCTATCCTCTCCTATTATATTCCCCCTTGCCCAGCCCTTTATCTCTCCCACCAATCAACTTTGCAGCTCTTTTCTTCACCCCCTCCAGCTCTTCCAGTTTCACCTATCACCTGCCACCTTGTACTTCTTGCCCCTTCCTTTCCAGTCCTGATGAAGGGACTCGGCTTGAAATGTTGACTGTTTATTCATTTTCATAGATGCTGCCTGACCTGCTGAGTTCCTCCAGCATTTTGTGTGTGTTGCTTTGGATTTCCAGCATCTGCAGATTTTCTTGTGTTTGAGAATAAAATAATTGTTACTCTAGATCCAATGCAGTATTAAAAATATATAAAAACACAATAAATATAAATACATAAGATAACTTTTATACATTAATTGTATGTCTGTAAAGTAACTCTAGGCACAGAAGTGCCTGTAGATAAGATGTCTGACCGGAAATTATAAAGTAGTGGTGTTTGAGGGTGTGGAGGGGTGAGTTAATGGCTAGAGGTTTTGATCAGCTTGGAGAAGGTAATTAGTTTTGAGTTTGGTGATCCTGGAGTGGGACAAATAGTCTTTGAGCAGGTGGGTGGGTTCCTTCATGATGTTACTGGCCCATTGCCAGCATCTTTCTGTATATATGTCCTTGATCGTGGGTTGGCTGGTAGTGGTGATGCTTTGCACACTTTGACTTCCCATTGTAGAGCCTTTGAGTACACTTGTGATATATATTTAATACTATGATTGAGTGAAACCGAACTAATTGCATTTAGAATCTTGTATGAATTTGCACTTTTGATTTTAATTTTTTTGTGGGTAACTGAGTTTTCAGCTGCTCTGTTGTGAACATATTTTTTGCCTGATTTTATTAAATTTTCTGATTGTTAATATCTGCAATAAATCTGGTCAACCACAAGCAGAGTAAATATAATGTTTCTTAGCTGTCAATCTTTACAAAAATATTTAAATTTGGCCACCATTGAAAACAAGGGATAATGCAGCTTTATTTAGAACTTAGCAGCTGAAATATTTTAAAACTTTGGAGAGAAATGATAGGGATTGTGGAAAAAATATGTTTAGAGAAGCACCCCAACCAGATTTTCTTGAAGATTTCTAGAAATGGTCTTTTCATTTATTTAGACCTAGCAATCGGTAACTTGAGAAATACAAATGTTATGGATGGTTGGACTATATCCAGCTCCGACATTCTTTCTTGCCAGTGATTTATTTCTGCTTAAGAACCAATCAATTATACAAAAGTGAGTGAGTATAGATTGGCATTGTAGATTTTGTCGGAAATAATCAGTCATTTAAGATTAGTTTTCCTTTTGATTTTATTTGACGTATTAAATTATCTAACTGATGTTCTAATGCATGCATTGGTTTAATGTTTCAATTCCATCAGCCTAATGTTGAGAACTTACTGCCAAGTTGCTCATTTCAGTTTCTAGAATTTCATTCTTTGCTTGTTTCAGTGGTATAGAATTTTCCAAGTACAATGCACCAACATCACCATGGGTGACTCTCAAAGCAGTTTTTAAATTTTCTGTCTTTTCTTTTGGAACACTATTCAGCTTCACTAAGTTTTTAAAAAATTGGTATGTATTCTGGCCTGAACATGTGGCCTTCCTTATGTGGTCTCTTGGGGTCCAGGATAACTTGCTTCCACTCTATTTTTGAGATGGCTGAGGTCAATGCAGGAACTGCACATTCATCCATTGATGGGACAGAAGGTGCCTGACAAAGGAGATGGGTAGTTATTGAGGTTGTGCACTGTTTCTGCAGTGTTTCCATGTACTCGCAGTGCATGGACTTGTGGTTCTTAATACCTTCTCAATTGGCTTCATGTCTACTGTATGAACATGGCTCTTCGGCCCATAATATTGTGCTGACCTTTTAATCTACAAGATCAATCTAACCTTTCCCTCTTGCATAGAACCTCAATTTTTCTATCATTCATGTGCCATTTAAGAGTTTCCTAAATGTCCCTAGTAAATTTGCCTCTACCACCACCCTCGACAGGGCGTTCTGCACACCCAGCACTCCATAATAAAAAAAAACTGAACTGGTGTCCCACCCCATACTTTACTCCAATCACCTTAAAATTATTTCCCCTCAATTAGCCACTTCTGCCCTGGAAAAAGTTTCTGGGTATCCACCTGATCTAAGCCTTTTATCATCTTGTACACCTCTATCAATCAACCTCTCATCTGCATTGTCATATTACCCATATGGCCTGCCTGGACTGTAACACTGCCTTCTAATCCGTCTGTCTTTTGCACCATGCACATTCAGGCCTGCTGGTCACACTACCTACAGTCTGCTAAAATATCTGTCGCAAGAGTTTTGGTAATTGTATCATTTATTTGCATCAAGTGCCTGTGGACATTTAAACTCAAAGGAGTTAGTGACAGCTTTGTAGAATTGGGGGGCAACTTCAGAGCTGATTGGTAATTTTAAGAGCCACAGGAGCTTGCAGGGGTGTGAAATTGTGAGAAATTAAAATACCTTCATGTAAACAGTCCTGCAAATGTTTCCAAGTGTTTCTGTTACAACTGTTGTTCCATTGCAGATACATTTATGTGATGGGAATCCAGGAAAGAAATGAAAAGTTATTCTATAGGGTGCTGCTGGACAGCATTGAGGAGTTAATGCCAATTGTTTATACTCCAACAGTGGGTCTGGCCTGCTCACGATATGGACATATCTTTAGGAGACCAAAGTAAGTCGAAAGTACCTTTCACTCTGATTTACCAACTTCTATATTGTAGAATATTGTTTGTTCATTCCTGGATCTAAACTTGGTGTGAGTGTTGATGACTGGACAATGGTTTAATCTGATTTGTAATTGATTTTAATTTATATTTAATTTAAACTAATACCTTAGTCAAAAGTATCAGGAAAAAATAAGTCAAAATAGCAAAATGTGTACTGGTGCTGGCATTCCAGATTCCTCATGTGTCTTAAGTCACACAAGACCAAGTTCAAGTTTATTGTCATCTGACTGCATATCTATGGTGACCTTATTGAAACCAATCGAATAGTGAAAGGCTTCGATAGAGTTGGTGTGGCGAGAATGACTGGAGGGTACAGCCTAAGAATAGGTGTCCTTTTAGAATGGAGATGAAGAATTTTTTTAGCCAGAATCTTTTCAGGGTTCAGGCAGCTGTGGAGGCCAAGTCTTTGTTTATTTAAGGCAGAGGTTGATAGATTTTTGATTAGTCAGGGCATGAGGGGACATGGGGAGAAGGTAGGAGATTGGGACTAAGGAAAATTGGATCAGCCATGATGAATTGGTGGAGCAGACTCGCTGGAGCAAATGGCCTAATTCTGTTCCTATATCTTATGTCCATACAACCAAATGAAATACTGTTCCTCTGAACCCTGGTACACCCACATAAAACAAAATATTACCGTAAATAAGTGAACCAAAAAATGCGTGTAGTTTGCAGCACAGGTAAACACAGTAACCAGCTCGCTGTCCTAGTGATGAGACCTCGATGGTGGCAGGGTTTTCATTTGTCTCACAGCCTGAGGGGAGAAGCTGTTACCCAGTCTGGAAGCCCTAGTTCTGATGCTTCCTTATGGTAGTGGGTTAAAAAGATTGTGGGATGTGCGGCAGGGATCCTCAACAATACTTCAGGCCCTTCACCCACAAATCGATAGGGTGGTTAATAGAGGATATGGGCTAAGAAGCCGGGGAAGACAGGTTTTAATTTAGAGTTGTGGAAGATGGGATTGATCTTCAGGGTCTTGGGGAGCTGCAAGGTGTCAGGCATCGGGTTTACATTCTTCAGGATTTTAAAACATCCAGTGAGTGTCAGCACCAAATTCCACTTGAGGAGGCAAATCATGAGTAGACAGCCTGATCTGTTGCTGAGGCTGTAAAGCGGGTCCCTGACTTCTCCTTCGGTTTGCTTTGGTTTCCACTTTCCGGGTAGAGGTCAGCAAGATCTCTCTTGCCCTAATCCATTTTTTGCTTGCAGCACTGGATTAGATCTTTGGTTGCAGGAACCCCAACCTTGGCCTCTTGTTCCAGAGAGAGAGAGAGGCAGAGGGTGACCAAACTGACATCCCGTACACTGAATGCTGTAAGGTGTTGTGGGTGACATCTGCCCTCATCAGATCAGATCTTTCCATGGTCAGGCATCTTGGGGTACCTTCTGAATCCTGGTTGGCCCACTCTATCTGGCCATTGGGTTGCAGGTGAAACCCAAAGGAAAGGCTTGCTGTTGCCCCTTTTAGTTTACAGAACACCCTCCAAAAATGTGATGTGAATTGTGGACCACAATCTAAGAAAATGTCCACCAGGAATCCATGGATCCGAAGACCTGCTCCAGGATAATTTCAGTTGACTCCACTGCTAATGGTAGCTTCTCCAAGACAATGAACTTGCAGGCTTTCGAAAAACAACCGACGATTACTGACTTCCCCTTGGATGCAGGAGACCCGTGATAAAGTCCATGGAGATGTGTGCCCAAGGTTTTTCCAGAACAGGTAGGGGGGGTGGAGGTGCCCTTGAGGTTGGGTACGGGGCTCCTTGTTTAGGGTGCACATCTCATATGGCTGCACGTACTGCCAAACCTCTTTCATCATTCCAGGCCACCAGTACCTTCTCTTGATAAATCCAAGGTCCTGGCAATCCCTGGGTGTGTAGTCATTTTCAATGAGTGTCCCCATTGGAGTACCTGGGAACGGATGGAACTTGGGACGAACAGCCAACCCAGAGGATTGTCCGTAGGAACCTCCTCTTGTACCTGAGCTTTGTGAACCAAGAGCGTCGATTTCCCAATGAATACCCCCCTGGCTTGGGGCAAAATAGTGGAAAGCTGCTGCCATCACAGTCTTCCTGACACTAGATGGACTTACCAGTTCTATAGGTAGCTGCAGCTTTGGTGATCTGCTCCCTGCAGTAAAATCAGCAATCTTGACTCTGACGCCGGGACCTCTCATTATTGGAGAAGCTAGATCAGGCATGGGCAAACTACAGCCCGCGGGCCATATGCGGCCCGTTAAGCTTTTTAATCCGGCCTGCAGAACTTGATGAAATTATATTAGTAAACCTTGTTAACGTTTTCTCCCCGCAATTCTGGCGTTTTCCCAATAGATGACGCACTCTATATACATTGACCTTTGTTGAGGTGCAGCGTATTACTCCACATTTGCAATTTACTTTGTGACCTTGTGGCAACCCATTTCCTGGCACATCCGAACCGGCTCACAATTAGCCAGCGTTCCAGCTAAGAGAGATTGCCTGCGGGGATTTGAGAGCTCCGCATACCGGCGCGCTCTCCCTGCTTTGTCATTGTGCAGGTCGTTGTTGAGTTTTGGCACAGGGGACAATTGAATAAGAAGGAGCAGAACAAGTAGACCTGCATCTCCTACCGTTTTTGAAATAAAGACAGTCAGGAAGAGAGTGATGATGATAATATCTTGAAGGATAACAGAATTTTCAGTGCTTTAAAATAATAACTGTTACTATTAAAAAAAGCTGTATTTTATTCATTTAATTTTCAGTGTTTTAAAAGTCATTTCAATAAATAGCTAAATACCATGGGACTTCAAAGACAGATAGTTTGTTGTAATGCATTTGTTCATTTTCAATTGAAATTAAAGTACATGTTTTCTACATATCCCATGATATTTTATTCCCTCTTATGAGGTGTATTACCAAAGCACTCCGTCCATCTGCTCGTGGTCCGGCCCCCCTGTCAAATTTTAGAACCCTTTGTGGCCCTCAAGTCAAAAAGTTTGCCCACCCCTGGGCTAGAGCAACTGACTTGCATGGGTTTGACTGAGGGCTGTGGGTAACCCTAGGTAATTTCTAAAGTAAGTACATGTTTGGCACAGCATTGTGGGCTGAAGAGCCTGTATTGTGCTATAGTTTCTCAATGTTTCTATGGTGTGTTGGCCTTCATTAATTGGGGGATTCAATTCAAGAGATGCAATAATGTTGTAGCTCTATAAAACTCAGGTTAGACCACACTTGATTTGGCGGGGGGTGGGGACCCGAGCGATAGGCCTGAGGACGTGGCATCTGACGTACAAGCAGAGGCAAAATGTAATTAGCATGTCGGGGGACAGTTCAAAGTACATTTATTATCTAAATATGAATACATTATACAACCTTGAGATTCGACTTCTAACAGGCAGCCGTGAAACAAAAAAACACAAAAACAAACCCCATGTATATGAAAGAAGACTGTCTAACACCCAATGTTCAGAGAATTAAAAAGTACATCATGTCCATAAGAAAATAAAATAATAAAAAACCCATAAAAAGACCTTTAAACACCCAATCTGCAATGAAAAAAGGCATGCAAACAATAACTGCAAGCAAATAGTGTTTCTGAATTGAAGTCTGTAAGGGAGTCCCGTAGTTCAGTGCAGAGCTGAGTAATCATTGTGGAGCAGCGATCTTAATTAGCCTGTACCCCGCCTGGGGCTCCGACATTATTGAGTCTATTATTAAAGATGAAATAGTGGCATATCTAGATAGCAGTGAAAGGATTGGGCCGAGCCAGCATGGATTTACCAAGGGCAAATCATGCTTGACTAATCTATTGGAGTTTTTCGAGGATGTAACCAGGAAGTTAGACAAGGGAGATCCAGTGGATGTAGTGTACCTCAATTTTCAGAAGGCATTTGATAAGGTCCCACATAAGAGATTGGTGGGTAAAATCAGAGCTCATGGCATTGGGGGGAAGATATTGACATGGATAGAAAACTGGTTCGCAGATAGAAAGCAAAGGGTAACGGTGAATGGGTGTTTCTTGGAATGGCAGGTGGTGACTAGTGGGGTGCCACAAGGCTTGGTATTGGGACCACAGCTGTTTACGATTTACATCAATGATTTAGATGAAGGCATTGAGAATAACATCAGCAAGTTTGCTGATGATACTAAGCTGGGTGGCAGTGTGACATGTGATGAGGATGTTAGGAGAATTCAGGGTGACTTGGATAGGCTGAGTGAGTGAGCAGATACTTGGCAGATGACGGTTAATGTGAGTAAGTGTGAGATTATCCACTTTGGGAGTAAGAACAGGAAGGCAGACTATTATATGAATGGTGTAGAATTAGGTAAGGGAGAAATACAAAGAGATCTAGGAGTCCTTGTTCATCAGTCACTGAAGGTGAACGAGCAAGTGCAGCAGGCAGTGAAGAAGGCTGATGGAATGTTGGCCTTTATTACAAAGGGAATTGAGTACAAGAGCAAGGAAATCCTTTTGCATTTGTACAGGGCCCTGGTGAGACCACACCTGAAGTATTGTGTACAGTTTTGGTCTCCAGGGTTAAGGAAGGACATCCTGGCTATAGAGGAAGTGCACCGTAAATTCACGAGGTTAATTCCTGGGATGTCCGGACTGTCTTATGCAGAGAGGTTAGAGAGACTGGGCTTGTACACGCTGGAATTTAGGAGATTGAGAGGGGATCTGATTGCAATATATAAGATTATTAAGGAATTGGACAAGATAGAGGCAGGAAATATGTTCCAGATGCTGGGAGAGTCCAGTACCAGAGGGCATGGTTTGAGAATAAGGGGTAGGTCATTTAGGAAAGAGTTAAGGAAAAACTTCTTCTCCCAGAGAGTTGTGGGGGTCTGGAATGCACTGCCTCGGAAGGTAGTGGAGGCCAATTCTCTGGATGCTTTCAAGAAGGAGCTAGATAGGTATCTTATGGATAGGGGAATCAAGGGATATGGGGACAAGGCAGGAACCGGGTAGTGATAGTAGATGATCAGCCATGATCTCAGAATGGTGGTGCAGGCTCGAAGGGCCGAATGGTCTACTTCTGCACCTAATGTCTATTGTCATCCTGACCTTTTTAATCTGACCTGGCACTGAACACGCCATCTGAATATCAGGTTCTGCTGCTTAGAGAAGTGATCTGAACTGGCCTGTACCTTTCCTTGTGCCTTGACACCTTGACCTTTTCAATCTGTCCCAGCGCTTAACTCTCCGTCCGAACAACAGATTCTGCTGCTTGGAATCACTGGATTTCGCTGCTTCGATCTGTATGTACATCACGCTCAGTTGAGCCCTGTGGCTTTGATTCAGCCTGTGCCCAATCTTTCATGCTCTTCTATACCTTGATGATGGTGCGCTGCCTCACTTTGCCTCAGACATGCCACATTGAATTGCCTCCAAGTCCAAAGGGGGGGTTATAGACTATTACTTGCGATGATCGTTTGGTAGAAAAAATGTGGTTAACGAAGTGTTTAGTTGCTATCTTTGTTTCATTAGCCACCAGCCATAAGTCGCAGAGGTTAACCAGCACCATCTTAAACCAGAAGCAGATTATAGGGCAAAATTGCAGTCAGTGGAATAAGTTACGGTGTAACAGGACAAAATCAAAAAGGATGATGAATACAAGATTGTAGATGTTGTATTTGAATACATACAATATACACTAAAGGGTAGAAGATCTTGTATCACAGTTAGAGATTGGCAGATATGATGTTGTGGGCATCACTAGAAGAAGATTATAGTTGGGAACTTAACATCCAAAGATACAGATTGTATCAAAAGGACAGGTAGGTAGACAAGAGAGGGTGGTGTGATACTGTTGGCAAAAAAATGAAATCAAATCCTTAGAAAAAGGTGACATAAGATCAGGAGGTGTAGAATCCTTATGGGCAGAGGTAAGAAAATGCATGGGTAAAAAGACCCTGATAGGAGTTATATACAGGACACTGAACTGTACAAATTACAATGAGAGAGAGAAAAAGCACGTCAAAAGGACAATGTTGGAAGAGTGTTGGGGGATTTCAGCATGCAAGTAGACAGGAAACATCAGGTTGGTGGTGGAACTCAAAAGAGAATTTGCAGAATACCTAAAATATGTTTTTCTAGAGCCCACTAGGGGATCAGCTGTTCTGGATTGGGTATTATGTAATGAACCTAATTTGATTAGGGAGCTCAAACTAAAGGAACCCTTAAGAGGTAGTGATCATAATATGATAGAACTCGCCCTATAATTTGAGAGGGAGAAGCTAAAGTCAATTTTATCAGTGGAGTAAATGGCATGAGAGAGGAGCTGGTCAAATTTGATTGGAAGGGGACACCATCAGGGAGGAGAGCAGGGAAGCAATGCCGAGAGTTTCTGGGAGCAATTTGGAAGGCGCAGGATGGATATGTCCCAAAGAAGTAGCAGTATTCTAAAGGCAAGATGACACAACCATGGCTGACAAAGCCAACATAAAAGCAAAAGAGAGCATATATAACAGACTGGAAATCAGTGGGAAGTTAGAAGTCTGGGGAGTTTTCAAAAACCTGGAGATAACTTTAAAAAAAAGTCATAAGGAGGGGAAAAAGATGAAATATGTATGTAGGCTAGCCAGTAATATCAAAGCAGATAACAAAAGTTTTTTTTTCAAATATATAAAGACTAAAAGAGGTGACATTGAACCATTGGGGGGTATTTTGCATCAGTCTTCAATATGCAAGACATGAGTTGTACGCTTGAAGTTTTAGAGTGTCAGGGGGCAGTTTCTATTACTAGGGAGAAAGTGCTTGGGAAGTTGAAGGTTCTGAAGGTAGATAAATCACTTGGTCCAAATGGACTGTACCCCAGGGTTCTGAAAGAGGTGGTTGAATAGATTGTGAAGACATTAGTAATGATTTTTCAAGAATCACTAGATTCTTGCATGATTCCAGAGGAATGGAAAATTACAAATGTGACTCCACTCATATGGAAAGGAGGGAGGAAGAAGAAAAGAAGACAAAGGAGAATTAGTAGATGTTGTGTACTTGAATTTTTGCAAGGCCTTTGATGAGTTCTCTCACATGTGGGTACTTAGCAAGATAAGAGCCCAAGGTATTACAGGAAAGATACTAGCATGGATAGAGCATTAGCTGATTGGCAGGAAGCAAAGAGTGGGAATAAAGGGTACGTATTTTGATTGGCTACCAGTGACGAATGGCGGTGTTCCCTGGCAGTTGGTGTTGGGATCACTTCTTTTTACGTTGTATGTCAGTGATTTGGATGATGGAATTGATGGCTTTGTGGGAAAGTTTGTAGATAATATGAAGATGGGTGGAGGGGCTGGTAGTGTTGAGGAAGCAGGGAGTCTGTAGAAGGACTTAGACAGATTAGGAGAATAGGCAAAGAAGTGGCAGATGGAATACAGTGTCAAGATGTGTATGGTCATGCACTTAGGTAGAAGGAATAACAACGTAGACTATCTTCCAAATGAGAAAATTCAGAAATCCGAGGTGCAAGGAGACTTGGGAGTCCTTGTGCAGGATTTCCTAAAGGTTAAGTTGAAGGTTGAATGGGTTTTGAGGAAGGCAAATGCAGTGTTAGCATTCATTTCAATAGGACTAGCATAAAAGAACAGGGATGTGATGCTGAGGCTTTATCAGACACTGGTGAGGTCTTTCTTGAAGTTTATGAGCAGTTTTGGACAACATCTAAGAAAGGATGTGCTGATATTGGAGAGGGTTCAGAGGAGGTTCATGACAATGATTCTGGGAATGAAAGGCTTATTGTATGAGGAGTGATTGATGACTCTGGCTCTGTGCTGGAAATGAGGGATCTCAGAGAAACCTACTGAATGTTGAAAGGCCGAGATAGAGTGGATTTGAAGAGGCTGGTTCCTATAGTGAGGACTAGAGGACACAGCCTCAGAATAGAGTGACATCCATTTATAGTGGAGATGAGGAGGAATTTCTGTAGCCAGAGGGTGCTGAATATGTGGAATTCATTGCCACAGACCATCTCAGCAGTAGTTCAGTAATGACAGGATTAGGTGTGTCAAAGACAGAGGTCATTAGGTCCTTGATTAGTCAGGATGTGAAAGGCTATGAGGAACAGTCAGGAGAATAAGGTTGAGAGGTCAATGGATCAGCCATCATGAAATGGCAGAGCAGAATTGATGGGCCGAGTGGCCTAACTCTTATGTCTTATGGTGTTATTGTGTTTGGTTGTAATCGCCTCATTATAGGAAGGATGTGGAAGCTTTAGAGAGGGTGCAGAGTAGATTTATCAAGATACTGTCTGGATTAGAGAGTGTGTCTTATGAGAATAGGTTGAGTGAGCTAGGGCTTTTTTTGCTGGAGAGAAGAAGAATCAGAGACAACTTGATGGAGGTGTACAAAATGACTTTTTCCCAGGGTGAAAATAGCTAAAATGAAGGGGTGTAATTTTAAGGTGATCAAAGGAAAATATAGAGGAAATGTCAGAGGTAAATTTTATACCTAGAGAGTGGTGGGTTCACAGAACACTTTGTCGGGGTGGTAGAGGCAGATACATTAGGGGTATTTGAGAAATTGTTAAATGCTGCATGGGGACATAGATGATTGAAGAATGGTGGCCTGTGGAGAAGCGAAGAGGTGGATTAATTTTGGTTAAAAAGCAGCACAACGTTGTGAGCTGAAGGGCCTGTACTGTACTGAAATATTGTAAGCCACTATAATCTTGTGCAATGCAGAAGGGTTGGAATTGCACTTCCTGTGTAAGTGAAAGGTCTAGTGTGGTTACTGAACTGCTGCTGAGATGGTCTGTGGATAGTAAGGCTGACCCAGCAACAGAGTCTGGAAGAGATGGTTGCTAATGTAATCAAAGTGTTCTGCTTTTCTCACTGTGGATCCTATCGGTATGTTATAGGAACAGAATGGTGCAGAACCTTACTTATAATTACTCTGAGCTACTGATAGTTTTCAGAGTAGTTGGGCTTTATCAGTCTTTTGAATGTATGACTTTTGTTCTAAATTTTGTCAGTGCCTTGAGTTCTTTACTGGCTCCTTTATAAGATTACAAGAAGCATACTGTCAATAGAACAGACACATATCTTTCTCCCATAGTTGAAATGCCTAACACCAGGGAGGGAGGTAATTATAAAGGAGATGTGAGAGGCAAGTGGTGGATGCCTGGAATGCACTGCCTGGTTGGTGGTAGAGGCAGATACATTAGGGACTTTTAAGAGGTGTTTAGATTGGCACATAGATGTAAGGAAAATGGAAGGATATGGATGTCGTGTAAGCATAAGGGACTAGTTTAGTTGCCCATTTGATGGGCTGAAGGGCCGGTTCTTGTGCTATACTGTTCTATGTTTAAATTGTAGTTCAAATATGTGTGTATTGGAGGAGAAATTGGGTTACTTGAGTTTCAGTTGCTTCATGGAAACGAGATTGGTTATTTCCATCTGTTATGTACAGGGACATAAGTAAACCATTCAACCTCTTGTGCTTGTTCTATTATTCAAAAAGATTGTGGCTAATCTTTCAACTTGATACCTAATATCCATTGATTCTTGTATTTTCCAAAACTCTCTTCACTAATGAACAACTGAAACATTTTTACAACTTTTTTTTAAGTTTGAAGAAAATTTCCAAGCAAATTATTCTGGGTACCAAAATAATTGCAAAACATGTTTAATTAGCAGAAGACAGCCCAAAGGTTTAGTTTTCAATACTATCATGGATGTAATTTTAAGTGTTAATTTTTGTCTATTTTTCCCACTTTTCTACAGGGGTGTATTTATTTCCATTTTGGACAAAGGCCATGTTAGATCGATTCTTGACAACTGGCCAGAGACACAGATTAAGGTAAAGATCAAATGGTGCATAGTTGGTATCAGACATGTTGGCAAAGTCTGGAAATTACATTCATCACTTTCTATCCTCAATACTCCAAGTACATGATCTACAGTGGATTCCACTTAATTGGGGCACATTGGAACCAGTACATTTTTGCCCAGTTAGCCGAAGGGAATTTACTCTTGGTCATTTCTAGCATCTCCAAGCCTGAATGCTTGAAATTGCAACATGCAAGACATTTTGGACTTGTCTTACTGCTTTGTTCTTGCAATGACAAAAATCACTGCTTTTTGAACACAAACACATGTCACTGATGTTATTTAAAAACTGTTCATTTTAAGTGTGAGTAATGTCTAATGGCCACACAAGTACACACCACTGATGTGAGTAAATGAAGGAAATCCCTCCATTTTTGATTAGTTTTTGTCCTTTAAGAATAGTCCCAAATATGCGGCTGCCATGATTAACTGGTGGTGCAATTGTAGATCCAGTTGGTGATGTTTAGATATTTAAATATCATCTTTAAATTGTTCTGGAATAACATATGAAAAGGAGAAATGATTACCTTGGTCAAAAGTACACTTTAATTTGTAATCTCTTTCCACAATGATCTAGTGAGAACTTTCTTTGCTGACCATGGGTTGCTCATTAGAAATGCTGAACCCATAGGGTGATGTAGTGATTGAAGATAAGGCTGTTAGAGGAGGAAGGTGACTGAGTGAAGCAGGTAGTAAATAAAGGGATGCCATGAAAGCATAACATATAGAGCAATGCTATTACAGGAGCCAATTGCAACAATGTTTCCAGTAATTTGTCCTTTTAATTGAGGAGAAATGGTTGTAAAGAAAATAAGTTTAGCCGGCTTTGGCAGGGGTGATCTCTAGGCATAGAGAGAAATTAGTTGAGGGCACATGTGTTTCTTGATGGGGGAATGCTTCATCCATTGCTGGAGGGTTAGGTGTCTGGATTTCAGTCATCCAAGAGATTAGTTTTGTGAAAGGGACCAGTTTTAGTAATTTGTTTCAGCTGATGTGGGCAAATAAGGTTTAAAGGCTTTTTGCTGTAATTCCCCATGATTCTAGCATGTTTACCATTCTGATTTGGAAGTGATTATGGATCAGCTTTATTTGTCATGTGTGTCAAAACGTACAGTGAAATGTGTTGATTGTGTTAAAGTCAAATCAGTGAGACCACACTTCCTGTATGCCTACAACTCACTAACTCTTTGGAACGTGGGAGGAAACCGGAATGCCCAAAATATTAACACAGGAGATACTGCAGATGCTGGAAATCCAAAGCAACGCGCACAAAAGGCTGGGGGAACTCAGGAGATCAGGCAGCATCTGTGGAGAGGAATAAACAGGCAGTGTTTTGCTCTGAAACTGGAAAAGAAGGGAGAAGATGCCAGAATATGATGCTGGAGGAGGGGATGGTGCGGAAGCGATAACAGATGCATTGGTCCTGATCTTTCAAGAATCATTTAATTCTGGCATGGTCCCGGCGGACTGGTAAAGATTGCAGATACCACTCCACTCTTTAAGAAGTGTTGAAGGCAAAGAAAGGAAATTATAGGCCAGTTATCTTAACTTCATTGGTTGGGAAAGTGTTGAAGTCTAT
The DNA here is from genome assembly GCF_030144855.1 of Hypanus sabinus. Classification (NCBI taxonomy): domain Eukaryota; kingdom Metazoa; phylum Chordata; class Chondrichthyes; order Myliobatiformes; family Dasyatidae; genus Hypanus; species Hypanus sabinus. Next base: position 102,521,465 of record NC_082719.1, on the reverse strand, counting down.
TATTATGGGTGTGTATTCGGGGTACTTGGAGACTAATGATAAAAATAAGTCAAAGCGTGGTTTCTGTAAAGGGAAATCTTGCCTGACAAGTTTTTTAGAATTCTTCAAGGAAGTAACAAGCAGGTGAACAAGGGAGAAAATCATGGATGTCATTTACTTGGATTTTCAGAAGGCATTTGATAAAGTGCCACACATGGGACTGCTTAACAAGATGAACTCCTATGGCATTACAGGAAAGATACTGGCATGGATAGGGGAATGGCTGACAGGCAAGAGGCAGCGAGTGGGAATAAAGGGGGCCTTTTCTGCTTGTCTGCCAATGACTAGTGGTGTTCCTCAGGGGTCAGTATTGAGACCACGACTTTTCACATTGTTTGTCAATGATTTGGATAATAGAACTGAATGCTTTGTGGCAAAGTTTGAAGATGATCTAAAGATAGATGGAGGGGTAGGTAGTGCTGAGGAGGCAATGTGATTGCAGCAGGACTTAGACAAATTGGAAGAATGGGCAAAAAGGTGGCAGGTGAAATATAGTATTGGGAAATGTCTGATAATGCATTTTGATAAGAGAAACAATAGTGCAGACTAGTATCTAAATGGAGAGAGAATTCAAACACCAGGGGTGTCGATGGATTTAGGAGTCCTTGTGCAAGACTCCAAGAAGGTTAATTTGGAGGTTGGGTCTGTGGTAAAGAAGGCAAATGTAATGTTGGCACTTATTTCAAGGGGAAATAGAATATAAAGGCAAGAAGATAATGCTAGTCAGGCTGCACTTGGAGTATTAACAACAGTTTTGGGCCCCATATCTCAGAAAAGAAGTAGTGTCATTGGAGAGAGTCCAGAGAAGGTTCACAAGGATGATTCCAGGAATGAAGGGGTTAACATAAGAGTATTTGGCAGCTTTGGGACTGTACTCACTGAAATTTAGAAGAATGCGTGGGGATGTCATTGAAACCTACAAAATGTTAAAAGGTGTAGTAAAGGTGGATGTGGAGAGGATGTTTCCTATGGTGGGGTATCCAGAGCTAGAGGGCAGAGCATTAAAATTGAAGGGCGACCTTTTAGAACATAGGTAAGGAGGAATTTTTTTAGTCAGATATAGTGAATCTGTGGAATGCTGAGCCACAGACTGTAGTAGAGGCCAAGTCTGTGGTATATTTAAGGTGGGCAGTTGTGTAGCTTGATTAGTAAGGGTGTGAAAGAATATGTTGAGAAGGCAGGTGTATGCAGTTGAGTATGATCTAGGATCAGCCATGATGGAATGGTGGAGCAGACTCGATGGGCTGAATGACATAATTCTGCTCCTGTGTTTTATAAGAAGGGACACAACTTAGAAAGTGATAGCTGAAGCCAGATGGGTGAAGGAGGGGGATTGAAGCAAAATGCCAGGAGGAGATGTGTGGAAGTGGTAAAGGGTTGGAGAAGAAATCTGATAGGAGAGGAGAGTGGACCATGGGAGACATGGGAAGGAAGAGGGACAACGGGGAGAGTAGATAGGCAGGTGTGAAGTGGAGATAAGCGGGGAGCCAGAGTGGGAAATAGAAGAAGAGGGAGGAGGAAAAATGACTAGAAATGGGAGAAATTAGTGTTCAATGTCAAGATCATTTCTTGGCCCTTAATTTGTCTCTACCACACAAAAAAAGACTGAATGTTTTTCCGAAGATTATGGTTATTTAGTGGTTTTAAAAATAGAATTTGAGTTTGCTAATCCTTTATGTCGTGATGACATTTAAATCTTTGGAGCACAGCAATTGTTATGTTCTTGGGGAATAATTAAAATTTTTTGTTTTGCTTTGCAATGGTTAATTGGATCTTTTTCTCCAGTTGCATATTGATTTTTCTGGAGTATTTTAAGAGGAATTTGAAGGCTGTATTCTATTTTTCCTACAGGCTGTAGTTGTAACAGATGGAGAACGGATATTGGGACTTGGAGACCTGGGAGTTTATGGCATGGGAATACCAGTAGGAAAGCTGTGCCTGTACACGACATGTGCTGGAATTGATCCGCGGGGATGCCTTCCTGTCTGTATCGACGTCGGTACTGATAATGAGGTAATTCCACCGAGCACTAAAGAATGATGCATTCCAAGTATCACAAATGTCTATTTTAGCAACGAGATTAAAACGTGTATTCTATAATTGGAAAGACGTATGCCTGCCTAGAACAGTTGGAAAATTTGGAAGCTTGATTGATCACTGAACTTGGCAATATACTTGCAGACATTTTGGCTCTAATCGAGAAGCCATGATCGGAGCAGTCAAAAAAAAGTGTGATTGCAATTTGTCAGTAAAGAACCCATTGAAAGGTAAAAATTTGTTGGTGGAGACAGCATAGGAAGTTAAATTAAGAGATGGCTATTAATTTTGCAGTGCCTGTGCTAAATTCAAACTGATTTTGTTGACTTTGTTTCTTGCTTTGCATCTGCTGCTTTACTTTGAATTAATTGTATCTGCAAAATATGCCTGGTTCTGTTACTTATCCAAAGGATACTACTTAGAATCAGAGTCAAGTTTAATATCACTGGTGTATATTATAAAATGTGTTGTTTTGCAATACATAATTTTTTTAAAAAATTACGATTAGAAATATATGTAAAAATATGTGCAAAAAGAGAGCAAAAAAAAGAGTGAGGTATTGTGCATTATCTATTTGGAAAAAACATGATAGTGATGGGGAAGAAGTTGTTCCAAAATTGTTGAGTGTGTGTCTTCGGGCTCCTGTACCGCCTCTTTGATGTTAGCAATGATAAGAGTGCATGTCCTGGGTGAGGGGATCCTTAATGATGGATGCTGCCTTTTTTGAGGCATCACGTGGATGGTGAGGAGGTTTGTGCCCATGATGGGGCTGGCTGAATTTACAACCCTCTGAGGCTTTTTGCAATCCTGTTCAGTGTTCCCTCCATAGCAGCTGGTGATACAACCAGTCAGAATGCTCTTCATGGTACATCTGTAGAAATTTGTTAGAGTCTTGGTGACATACCAAGTCTCCTCAAACTCTGCAAATTCAGCTAATCTCTCTGACTTTGGGAGGAAGAAATGAGAGTTAAATTCTGTTGCAGGCAATGTCATGTCTAGTTGTTGACCATGTCTGCATTAAACAGATGATAAACTAAGGTGCATTTAATTTGTGCATTTTCTGGGAAGTCCAATGGAATAAGTAACATTTGTGGTTTATATCTTTACAGACTTAAAGTTTGTTTGTTTTCCAGACTCTATTGAAAGATCCATTTTATATGGGTCTTTACCAGAGAAGAGATCGCTCGCACAATTATGATGAACTCATTGATGAGTTTATGGAAGCAATTGTGAATAAGTAAGTAATCTATAAAAAGATAAAAGATTAGCTTTATTTGACATATGTACATACAGAGAAACCTACAATTAAACAATTAAACCTACAATTTGTTTGCATCAAATTGAATTAATAAAGATTGTGCTAGGCAGGCCACAATTGTTGCCATGCCTCCTTCGCCAACATAGTATGCCTATAATTTATTAACCCTAACTGTATGTCTTTGGAATGTAGGAGAAAACCCATGCAGTTATAGAGAGAATATATAAACTGCTAATATGCAGCGGCAAGTAAAGCCCTCCACCCATTGAGCATATCTACACTGAGCATCCATCATTAAGGATGGGAACCAGTATGACAGAGCTGAGGATGAGCCAGTAGGTTTACAAGCAGATGATGGATGTAACATGAATGTAAGGAAGGACAGACCAATAATTGGATAGAAATGCAGACAAAGCAAAGAGTTAAATTATACCACAGAGGCAAAATTCAAAAGAGTGAAGAACGCAGGACTGAAGGTGCTGTATTTAAATGCACATAGCAATCGGAATAAGGTAGACGAACTCATGGCGCAATTAGAAATTGGTCAGTATGACGTTTTGGGCATCACTGAGTTGTGGCTGAAAGAAGGCCATAGTTGGGAGCTTAACATCAAAATATTGAAAGGACAGTCCGGAAGGCATAAGCAGTGGTGAGGCTCTGTTGGTAAGAGATGGAATTACATCTTTAGAAAGAGGTGACATAGATCAGAGAACATTGAATCTTTGTTGGTGGAGTTAAAAAATTGCAAGGGTAAAAACACCATTATAAGCCTCCAAATAGTAGCCTAGCTGTGGGGTTGAGATTGCAAAGGAAACTGGTAAAGGCATGTAATAAGGGTAATGACACAATTGTAATGGGAGACTTCAATGTGCAAGGGGATTGGGAAATTCAGGTTGGTGTCAGATTGCAAGAGAGGGAATTGGTTGAATGCCTAGGAGAAGGCTTTTTAGAGCAGCTTGTGCTTGAGTCTACTAGGGGAAAGGCTGTCTGAGATTGGGTGTTGTGTAATTACCCAGATCTTATTAGGGAGCTTAACATAAAGGAACCCTTAGGAGGCGATGATCATAATATGATTGAATTGGTACTGCAATTTGAGACGGAGTAGCATAAGTCACATGTATCAATATTGCAATGGAATAAAGGGAATTACAGGGGCATGAGAGAGGAGCTTGCCCAGGAGGATACTGGCGGGGATGACAACAAAGCAGAGATGGCTGAAGTTTTGGAATAGTTCACAAGGTACAGGGTAGATATGTCCCACAGAGGAAGAAGTTCTCAAATGGCAGGGGTACGCAACTGTGGCTGACAAAAGAAGCTAAGGACTGCATAAAAGCCAAGGACATAAAAGGTAGCAAAAGTGAGTGCGAAGCTGGATGATTTGCAGATCTAACAAAAGGCAAAAGAAAAAAGCTATAAGAAGAGAAAAGATGAAAAACGAGGGCAGACTACCAATAAAATAAAGCAGGATATCAAAAGTTTTTTCAGATCTATGAAGATTAAAAGGGAGGTGAGAGTCGATATTGGACCACTGGAAAATAATGCAGGTGATGTAGTTAATGCAGTGAGATAAAGAAATGTCAGCTGAATTTAATGGGTACTTTGATCTGTCTTCAACGTGGACGACACTAGCAGTGTGCCAGAGGTCTGTGAGTGTCAGGGAGCATGAGTCAGTGCCATTGCTATCAGAAAGGAAAATGTGCTCGTCAAACTCAAAGGTCTTGAGGTGGATCAGTCACCTGGACCAGATGGTCTGCATCCCAGAGTCCTGAGAGAGGTTGCTGAGGAGATAATGGATAAATTGGTCATGATCTTTCAGGAATCACTTGATTCCGGCGTGATCCCGGGGCACTGGAAGATTGCAAATATCACTCCACTCTTTAAGAAGGGAGGAAAACAAAAGAAAGGAAATTATAGGCCAGTTAACCTAACCTCAGTAGTTGGAAAAGTGTTGGAGTTTATTATTAAGGATGAGGTTTCGGGGTACTTGGAGACTAATGATAAAGTAAGTCAAAGTCAACATGGTTTCTGCAAGGGGAAATCTTTCCTGACAAACCTGTTTGTTCTTTGAGGAAGTAACAAGCGGGGTGCACAAAGGAGAGGTAATGGATGTCATTTACTTGGATTTTTAGAAGGCATTTAATAAGGTGCCACACATGAGAGTGCTTAACAAGATTAAAATTCTATGGCGTTACAGGAAACATACTGGCTTGGATAGCAGAATGGTTGATGGTCAGGTGGAAGTGAGTGGGAATTAAAGGAACCTTTTCTGCCAATGAATGTTGTGTTCATCAGGGGTCAATATTGGGACTGTTACTTTTTACATTGTCAATGATTTAGATAATGGATGGCTTTCTGGCAAAGTTTGCAGATGATATGAAGATATGTGGAAGGGCTGGTCGTGCTGAGGAAGCAATGTGATTGCAGCAGGACATGGACAAATTGGAAGAATGGGCAAAAAAGTGGCAGATGGAATACAATGTTGGGAAATGTATGATAATACATTTTGGTAAAAGGAACAATAGTGCAGCCTATCATCTAAATGGAAAGAAGGTTCAAACATCAGAGGTGTAGAGGGTCTTGGGAGTCCTCATGCAAGACCAGAAGGTTAATTTACAGGTTGAGTCTGTGGTAAAGAAGGCAAATGCAATATTGTCATTTATTTCGAGGAGAGTAGAATATAAAAGCAAGGAGATAATGCTGAGGCTTTATAAGACACTAGACAGGCTGCGCTTGGAGTATTGTTAACAGTTTTGGGCCCCATATCTCAAAAAGGATGTATAGTCATTGGAGAGAGTCCAGAGGAGATTCATGAGGATGATCCCAGGAAAGAAGGGATTAACATTTGAGGAGCATTTGGCACCTTTGGGCCTGTGCTCACTAGAATTTAGAAGAATGTAGGAGGATCTCATTGAAACCTACTGAATGTTGAATGGACTAGATAGGGTGGATGTGGAGTGGAGATTTCCTGTCGTGGGAGTATACAGAACTAGAGGACCCAGCCTCAAAATTGAGGGAGCAACCCTTTAGAACAGAGTTAAGGAGGATTTTTTTAGCTGGAGAGTAGTAAATACATAGAATGCCCTGCCACAGACTGCTAGAGGTGAAGTCCGTAGGTATATTTAAATCGGAAGTTGATAGTTTCCTGATTGGTCAGGGCATCAAAGGATATATGCTGAGAAGGCAGGTGTATGGGGTTGAGTGGGATCCAGGATAAGCCATGATGGAATGACAGAATAGACTCAATGGGCTGAATGGCCTAATTCCACTCCATGCCTCGTGGTCTTCTGGTCGTAAGTACAATCCAGGCCGTGCTCTCTTCTCGCTGCTGCCATCAGGAAGAAGGTACTGTAGCCTCAGGACCCACACCACCAGGCTCAACCATCAGGTTCCTGAACCAGAGTGGATAACTTCATTCAACTTCACTTGCCCCATCACTTAACCATACCAAAAACAAGTGGTGGCATCATATATGATGCGACCTGTGTGGTGCTGGGGAGTGTATTGGTTTCATGGCCTGGAGGAAGAAGCTGTTTCCTATCCTAACATTTCTTGTCCTAATGCAATTTTAGTCTTATGCTTGGTGGTAGAGAGTAATTGAAATAATCTTGAACTCTCTCAAGGAAGCTGTTTGTTATTAACAACCTTTACTCAAATTTTCTGAAGTGAATTTTCCTTTAATTTTTTAAAGTTGTGTATTAATTGGTTATTGAATCATATAGTGTCATTGTAAAGTTATTCATTTATATCAAGAAAGGAGGATAGTACAATAATTGAGAGAAAAGACAGTGAGTACACAACTTGTTATGTATCTGTCCAACTGTTACAGGGGCTGCTTTTTAAAAAAATATATACTGTTAATTTTCTTAATCCTTTTGAGAATGAATTTAAGTTATACGATTTAAATTACTTGGGCAAGATTTTGTAGCATAGCAGATATGACCCCAGGAATATGAAGAGCGTTTGATGGTTCTGGGCCTGTATTCGACAGAGTTTGGAAGAATGAAGAAGATCTCATTGAAAGCTATTAAATATTGAAAAGCCTAGAGTGGATGTGGAGAGGATGTTTTCCTTTAGTGGGAGAGTCCAGGACCAGAGGCCACAGCCTCAGAAAAGAACGTCTATTCAAAACATAGATGAGGAGGAATTTCTTTAGCCAGAGGGTAGTGAATCTGTGCAATTCGTTGCCACAAGGCTGAGGAGGTGGAATCATTGGTATATTTGATGCAGATGCTGATGGGTTCTTGATTAGTCATAGCATCAGAGGTTAGGAGAGAAAGCAGGAGAATGAGGTTGACAAAAGAGAATAAATATGGAATGGTGGAGCAGACCAATGGGCTGGATGTCTTATTTATGGACCATTGCTGGGGCACTGGTGATATTTATTTGTATAAATTCCATCCTCGCTTTCATGTGTTGGATCTTATGATTCCCTTATCACCTAATGTTCAGTATAATGAGAGCTGTTGCCCTCCCCTCTTTTCTTGGCTGCTTATTACCATCAAGAAATCTCCAAACTATTAAGAACTGTGCCACCAAACAGGGCGGAAGGAGTGAGAGTGAAATTCTGTTGCACATAATGGCATCCCTGGGTTTGTTGAGCTTACTTGGTTTGGTTTAAGCAGATCACAGGAGTGGTAGTATGGTAGTGTAAAATTTAGCATATCACTTTGCAGCGCCAGTAACCTGGGTTTACTTCCTGCTGCTGTCTGTCAGGAGTTTGTATGTTCTCCCAGTGTCCTTTGGGTGCTCCGGTTTCTTTCCACGTTCCTAAGGCACACAGTATGGGATAGTGGTTAATTTGTCATATGGTGTCATTGTGTGGTGTGGGGTCATTGGGCCAGGAAGGCTTTTCCCGTGCTATATCTCTGAGTAAATCATCAATGGTTCATCTAATTTGTGCATTTCCATGGATGTCCAGCGGAAAAGCACAAACTAAATACATTTATATCGAATTTGAACTCCCTCTACATTCAGTAGGAGATGGGGTGTTCTGCGGGGTTCAGAGAGTCCTGGCGGTGGCCCCTACTTACCATGTGGGTTAAGATGCTTCCCTGAGCCCATCATTACCCTGCTGACCAAAGGTGTTGTTTGTCCCTTTCTCTCAAATGCCAGCCATAAGACATACAGTAGGAGCCAAATCAGACCATTCACCCATCGTCTGCTCCATCATTTAATTTCGTGTGTGTGTGTGTGCGTGCGCCCCTTAACTCCTGGTGGTATCATCGAGGCACCGTCATGACGAGCTTTTTGCACCGATCTTTTTGGTGTGCTCGTTGTACGGCGTGTCTTGGGCATCTGAAACCTGGCGGAGCCCATCCCTCTCCAGGTATTTTTTTATTGTGGCTGATTTATTATCCCTCTAACTGCATTCTCCCATAACCTTTGACACCTTTATGCTTATTGCTGTTTGGATGGAACCACGTGGCGCAACAAACCTAATGATGTTCTGGGGCAGCCTGCACGTGTTGCCACACATTCCAGTGCCAAGATAGCGTGCCCACAATGTATTTAATTATTTTTAAATGTTATTTAGAGATACGGTGTGGAACAGGCCCTTCCAGTCCAATGAGCCATGCTGTCAGCAACCCACCTATTTAGCACAAGCCTAATCATAGGATAATTTACCATGATTGGTACATCTTTGGAATGTGGGAGGAAACTGGAGCACCCAGAGGAAGCCCATGCACTCGCGGAGAAGACGAACAAACACCCTACAAAGCACGCTGGGATTGAATTCCGACATCCTGAGCTGTCATAGTGTCAAGCTAACCAGCATGATACCACGGCATCTCTGGCTGAACAATGTTCAGCAAAACAACAATAAAACAATAGCAAGACAGGCACCTTTCTTTCCTCCTGCCCACCACCTCACTCACAGAGAGAGAGAAGCCACCTCCAGTATCTTGTCTGTACTCTCAGACTGCCAGGTATCAGATCTCTCATCTTTGAGCCTCTGATTCGTAAACAGCGTGGGTTTTCTCCAAATCATCAGTTTCCTTCCACATCCCAAACACTTAAACGATAAGACTGTAAGACATTGGAGCAGATTTGGGCCATTCAGCCCATTGAATAAGGCCATTCAGCTCTGCCATTCCATCATGGCTCATTTGTAATCACTTTGAACACCTTTCTCCTGTCTTCTCCCTGTAACCTTTGGTGTCCTTAAAAATCGAGAACCAATCAACCTCAATGACTTGGCCTCCACAGCTTGCCTGTGGCAATGAATTCCACAGATTCACCGCTCAGGCAGACTGTCTACACCAGCAAAGAACAAGGGTTTGTATCAGGTTTCAGCACAGCAGTTTTGGGAGTTGAGTGGGATACTAGTATAAGTCTAAACTTTAACAGCCTTTGAAATTTTCTGCTGCTTCCCTACTGGCTCTAAGTTTTTCTGTCATGTTGTACTTACTAACATATACAGTATAAGCAGGCTCTAACAATGCTACGTACTTAAATCTCTTAAGAGACTTAAACCTTTTAATTAATATTTAAAAAAAATTTTAGTTTTAATTTAGTTTTTTAATTTTTAATTTTCAAATACTTCCATGACCTCCTTCCCACAACCCTTCTAAGATATTTAGCCTCCAATCTGATGGCACGGACATCGAATTCTCTGATTTCCAATAATTTCTCCCCCCTTCCTCTTTTCTTCCATTGTCATTCTGGTTCCCCTCTTCTTCTCTCCTGCCTATCACCTCTCTCCTTCCCTTTCTCCCATGGTCCACTCTCCTCTCCTATCTATCAACCTTTCCACCTATAATGTCCCAGCTTCTCACTTCCCTTCTATGTTGTACTCCTTCCGTCCCTCCTTACTCTGGCTTCTTTTCCCATCCTTCCCAGCCCTAATGAAAGGTCTTGGCCCAAAACATGGCCTGTTCATTCCCCTCCATATTTGCTGCTTGACCTGCTGAGTTTCTCCAGCATTTTGTGCATATTATTCAGGATATCTACCATGTGCAGAATATCTTGTGTTTAAGATATATAGGTACCTCTTTCTAGTCACTGGCACATCTCAGTTTTGCCAACTTCGAACTGCTGAAACTGAATTTTGGAATACCCCCTGTAAATCTGCCCTATCTCTCTTTGTTTCCGTATTTTAATTGTCTTCTTCAAACCTACTATTTTTAATTATATTTTGGTCATCTTACACAACTGGATAATTTGTTGTTGAATTTTGCTTCATTACATCCCTATCAAGTTTTTTCGAACACTTTGAAATATCAAAACCATTGTAAAAATGTAAGATGGATTTTGCTGTCAAGAAACTTAATACATAATTATCTATGTTAAAACAGGTATGGTCGTGATACCCTTATTCAATTTGAAGATTTTGGGAATCACAATGCCTTCAGGTTTTTGAGGAAATACAAAGATAAATATTGTACATTCAATGATGATATTCAAGGTGAGTTTCTAACAATTATGATCATACCAACAAAAAATAAATTGGATAAAATAGTTGTTATCTGACAAATTTCAGGGCACATCTTAGTCTAATATTGTTAGAGAATGTACAAACTATGTATAGACAGTGGCAGAATTAAACTCAGGTTGCTGGCGATGTAGTAATGTTACTCTAACTGCTATATTATCATGCCACCCGAAAAATATCTGAGAGAGCAAGTTGCAGGCAAATAAGGAAATGGGATCACTCCCTGTGAATGAGCATGAACCCAATAGACCAATTGGCCTCCTGTGGTATTTTAAGTACAGTTAATGATTGCCTAATTAGTGATAATTGGAACTAAAGTTAGTGATAGGAGTGGGAGTTTGTCTCACTCCCATTAGGCGGAAGGCTGCATAGGTAGCATCCATGCCAGGACCACCAAACTCATAAACAATTAATTTCCCCAGTCAGGGTGATCTACACTTTCACCCATCAGCCCACCCTTGCACACCCCAACCACCTCTCCTTTATCATTTCCTGTCAGAAAATCCTGTGTCTAGTGTCACTTTATGGACATACAATCAATCTATGTATATAAGCTATCTTGTGTATTTATTTTTATTGTGTTCTTTATCTTGGTGTTTCTTAGTACTGCATTAGATCCAGAGCGACAATTATTTCATTCTCTTTTACACTTGAGTACTGGAAATGATATAAAAATCTTGAATTTTGAATCAACCTAATTGAAATAAAGGTGGGCTTTTGCACTCGTTTTCTGAACCCTTAGTGTCTAAGTGTGCACATGGGGCCTCCAGGCTTTTGAACTTAATTAATTAATTAATTGTACTCTGAAATGAGAGATCAAGTTATCTGAAGAACCAATATCCATGTTGGATTTCACTGGATACATGGGCATTAAAAGCAAAAGGCAAAGAAACTATAGACTAATATTTCTTAATGAAACGAGGTCCTGAGTTAGTTTATTAGGATTTTCAAAGGGCAGGTATATCTTGTTAAAACCAAAAGACTGCGGACACAGAATTAAAAACAGAAAATAGTGGAAATATTCAGTAAGTTAGGCGGCATCAAGGATCAACTTCATTCACATGTTTTAGGACTTAGCTATAGTGTATTGGTCAAGGCACAACAAGCAACAAAAACAACATTCAAAAATTATAAAGAATTATATAAAAAATGTTAGAAGTTAAAGTACAGATATGGAATAAAATGTGCAGAAATGCATAAATACCAGCATCAGTAGAAAAAAGAACAAAATCAATGTGTAGATAAATGATTTGCATCTGAGCTACAAATATGACCGAAAGGGTGGGTTGAGAGTAGGGGAAGGTAAGTAGAAACACTATAAGGAGGTGCATAATATCAAAATTCAGCAAAGATACCTTGGAAATTGATGAATACGAGGAGGAAGTCAAGAATAGGAATGTTAGAAGAGAGATGTGTAATGAGACTGATTGGCATTTCACTCATTTGGTCCCAGGGAACATCAGTACGTAGGCTGGTAGGTAGATGTCGATAACTGACAAATTATTATGGGCAATAATATGGTCCAATCTCTCCACTGCCAGTGATAATATCTGAAAATAGAACACTTTTGAAAGAATTTGTTTATTAAGTTCAAAGTCAAACTAAACAACAAAACAACATTTCTGCAGACACAGTACATAAAGTAATATTTCCACAAATAACTTAATAAATAATTAGGTGTACTTAGGACACAAGTTTAAAAAGTAAACAGTATAATGCTACAGATGCTTTATACTTCATAAGAGAACAATTTTACATGGATTTTGGACAGTTGGACAAATGGGATGTCTTGCCATAGCATTACAAGGATTCTGCACTGTAATAATATCATGAAAGTGAAATAATCTCTCTTCAGAATCAGGTTTAATATCATTAGGATATGTATGAATTTTTTTTTGCGGCAGCAATACATTGCAATACAGAACAATGTTTTTTTAAAAAAATTACAGTAAGAAATGTGTTTTAAAAAGTTAAATTAAATAGGTCATACAAAAAGAGCAAAAAATATTGAGGTAGTGTTCAGTACTATGCAAAAGTGTTAGGGATGTGACATCTGAGGATAAACCTGATTCTGATATGGGTTTCTATTGTGGAGTGGAAAGGGGGCAGGGAGAGGGGAATCTTAGTTGGGAGAGGGGAGGGAGCATGGAAGCGCTGGAGAGACATTCTGTAATCAATAAACCAATTGTTTGGAATCAAGTGACCTTAACTAGTATCTAATTGCTAGTTGTGTCTACACCCGTGCCAGCCCACGCCCTGGCATTCCTTCTCTGCCACCTGTTGCATACCCCTCCCACAGTATAGTAATAAACTGTTCCTAAAGCCTTGAGTGTGTGTCTTCAGGCTCCTGTACCACCTCAACGGTAGCAATGAGAAGAGCGTGATCACATCCTTCATGATGAATGCTGCTTTTTTTTTGAGGCATTACCTTTGAAGATGTCCTTGGTGCTGGGGAGGCTAGTGCCATTGATGGAGCTGACTGAGTTTGCAGCTTTCTATAGCTTTTTTCAATCCTGTGTAGTCATTTCTCTTACCAGATGATGATATAAACGGTCTGAATGCTCCTCACAGTATAACTGTAGAAAGTTGCGAGTCTATCTTTGAGTACAGTACCCGCAAGAAAATGAATCTTAGGATAGTATGAGGTTACATTTATGTACTTTGATAATCAAATTTACTTTGAATTTTCATTTAAAAGTTACTTTATTTTTATTATTGAATCATAGCTATGAGCCATGGTTTGTATTCCTCTGTATATTGTAAGATTATCAACCGTGATATAGTGAATGAATTTTAGTCTTCTGAAATACATTTGGAATGGAAGAGAATATTATATTCCTGGATAGGAATAGTCATCCTGACAAGTCAGTAGAAAATGAGAACTGCTGAAAGCGTTCAAACAAATTAACTCAAGTTTAACAACTGTGTATTTTGTAAAGATTAAGAAATTTTTAATTTGATTAAGAATCTGGAGTACTCAATATATTTTTCTCTTATTAATAAAATTCTAAATTCTTGTAGTAATTTTGGTTTTGAGTGTTAACTATATTAACAGCATAAGATGAACTTTTGAGTGTTCGAGTGTTCAATATCCACTTTAAAGTGTGCTTTTTTCCCTCTTTGATTAACACCTAGTTGTGTTTTTATAATATACAGGCACGGCATCAGTAGCACTTGCAGGATTATTGTCAGCTCAGAGAGTAATTAACAAACCAATCACTGAGCACCGATATCTGTTTCTTGGAGCTGGGGAGGTGAGACATTGTAACCTATCTTTTTCATCATTTTTTTTTAATATTATGGGTAAATTTTCCAGCATCTGCAGAATCTCTTGTGTTTCTCAAATACCTTTCTGAATTCCAAACACTTCATGTCCATTGGTATTCCTCACCCACTGATTTTTTTCAGGTGTAACTTGTCTAATTCTTGTACACCCTTTAATGATGTCCTATCATTTTATACAGTAATGCATTTACTACGTAAATCACAGAAACTCTACTTATTTATGAAAAACTTTGGCTTAACAAAATCTAATAGTTCCTTTTTTGCATCCTTCATAAAACATTGAGCACCATCATTGACTCCAAGAAGACAAATATTCACACATTATTCAGTTTACTAAATCTGACTTATTATACTTGATTAAATTCGGCATGGCATCACCTTTATTTGTTCAGCAATTATATTTCAATAACCAACTATTTTGAACACCAGGATTTTCATTATCTTGCTGTGATGAGCTAGTATTTTCCAATTGCCAGAAAAAAAGTTATTAGAAAACTCCTATTTGCTGCATAACAGCATTTCTTGGCAAAAAAAGGTTAATTTTTTAACATGGATTATCATTTTTCAGCTATTAATTGTTGGAGATTTAAATAATGTTTTATTTCTATCTCTTACTGTATGTAATTTTGAATTAGACTGTTTAATTGTTACTTTCTTTGCATCTTAACAAATTACCTGTTCGTATTTTTATGATGCCACAGTATGCATATGCAGTTGTTTAGTGTGTCCCCAAGTGGTTAAATTTAGATGATTCTAGAGGCTCTCTTGTTTTGAATGATTTAAATAGGGGCTATCTGTATGATTCACTCTTAACTGCAAGTTTGAATGGAATATTTCTTATCTGTGGGGTACGTAAAGAGCTGATCGCAAGGCTCTGCCATCTTTTTTTGCTTCTTTTCTCCCTTTTACTACCTTCTGCTCATGTTACTGAATGTTTTCAATTTTCTTTGTTCTATTAATAAAAAATCATGAAGCAACAAGCTTTGTGCCTCTTTCCTGACTTCCAAAAGACCTTGAAACAAAAATATTGTAATCCAAAACCTCCTACACAGTCTGTAACTCTCCATTTCTCTTACATCCATATGCCTACACAAGAGTCTCTTAAACTTCCCTGTTTTTCAGCCCCTACCATCACCCCTCGCAATGCATACCAGGCACTTACTACTTTGTGAAAAAAAACTGCCTCTGATATACCCCCTATATTTTTTTCCAATCACCTTGGATCTGTAGATAATATGAATAGAGAACAGTCTGCAATTCTCACTTTCAGTTTCATATTAATGATTAATGAAAGGTTCCTTCATGATCATTTTGGTAAGTGTTAATAAAACAAAGACAATTGAAAACGTTTAGTAACAGTAGGATTTTCCAACAGTAGTATCTGTCCTTCCAAACGATTTCATGTTCTTCTACTAAGTTTGTTGTCCATTTCCAATTTTCCTTCTTTCTCCAAAACTCCTGCACTCTCAAGAAAATGGCTACTTCCCCCATCCATCCATCAGGAGTGTCCCGGGGCATTCTTATTGGTCAAAATGTTAACAAGACAAATCCTGTTGGCTAATGCAACACGTCTAACTTATCAATCAATTGAATTACTTGATTGTAAATTATAATTAAAGGTACACATTGCATTTTGAGAAGGTCTATAGAAAGTAAAACACCCAACAGCATAACTGTATAATACAACAAAGCATGATCGTAAACCTGGGTATTACACTTGGAATTAAAAAAATCAGAATCCAACAATATTTCGGCTTTTTATTAACTATTCTTAATTGTCATTTTCTGATTTGCATCCTGCAGGGCTTAAGTTTAAAAATCAGGTTAATGAGTAAGCATGTGTCCCTGACCCATGTTGCATGGAAATCAGTTTCCAGTATTAGGATATGGTACAACACACACAAGTCTGTAGGCTTGTTGAAGTCCAACAGATAAAATGAAGCCATTCCTTCAACTAATTACAAAATCCAGCTCAGTATCTCTTTGTACAGAAGACTTAATCTTAATGATGTATCTTTCAACTATTAACATTTGTTCTGACAGAATATAGGTTTACATACTTATTACAACCGGTCATTTTACAGTTTTTGAACAGATAGAGTGGATCCTGATTAATTGAGACACATGAGGGCTAGTACATTTTGGCCCAATTAAGCGGCTGCCCAATTATTTAAATGTAAAAAAGAACATATCACAACACTGTCAGTGCTATTAAACTATTAGTTCTAAATAATTGTCAATTGAGGAAATGATCCATTGTACGTTGCCATGTTCTCTTTGTAAATGAATGAAATCAGAACTGACACGTAGTATAGATACAGTCATCACACAATCCTTTTGACAATTGCATCCTCCAAATCTTCATTTTCATTGTAACATTGTTGATACCTTCAAATTCTTCATAGTTTCTAACTTGTTAAAGTAGAAAATCTGTTTTTTTCACTCTTGGCTGTTTCCCGCATTTCCAAGCCTGAATGCTTAAAATTGCAGTGAACAAAACAGATCTGAATTGAATAGCTGCTTATTTCTCTCCAACCATCAGTGACAAAAATCACTACTTTTTCAACACAAGCACACGCAACTGATGCTATTTAAAAACTGTTTACGCTAAGCATGGTGTCTAACAACCAGGCAGATCCATGGGACTGATATTGATTAGAATGATGTGGACAAGTGTGAGATATTGCACTTCGGAAGGTCAAACCAAGGTAGAACATACAAGGTAAATGGTAGGACACTGAGGAGTGCAGCAGAACAGAGGGATCTGGGAATACAGATACAAAATTCCCTAAAAGTGGCGTCACAAGTAGATAGGGTCATAAAGAGAGCTTTTGGTACATTGGCCTTTATAAATCAAAGTATTGAGTATAAGAGTTGGAATGTAATGGTGAGGTTGTATAAGACATTGGTGAGACCGAATTTGGAGTATTGTGTGCAGTTTTGGTCACCTAATTACAGGAAGGATAGTAATAAGGTTGAAAGAGTGCAGAGAAGGTTTGCAGGGAATGTTGCTAGGACTTGAGAAACTGAGTTACAGAGAAAGGTGAATAGGTTAGGACTTTATTCTCTGGAGCATAGGAGAATGAGGGGTGATTTGATAGAGGTGTATAAAATTATGATGGGTATAGACAGAATGAATGCAAGCAGGCTTTTTCCACTGACGCTTGGGGAGAAAAAAAAAACAATGGTCATGGGTTAAGGGTGAAGGGGGAAAAGTTTAAAGGGAACATGTTGGGGGGGGGCTTCTTCATGCAGAGAGTGGTGGGAGTGTGGAATGAGCTGCCAGATGAAGTGGTGAATGTGGGCTCACTTTTGACATTTAAGAAAAACTTGGACAGGTATATGGATGAGAGGGGTTTGGAGGTGCAGGTCAGTGGGAGTAGGCAGAAAAATGGTTCGGCACAGCCAAGAAGGGCCGAAAGGCCTGTTTCTGTGCTGTAATGTTCTGTGGTTCTAGAAACTGTTTGGCAATAGTCTTCTGCCTCACTAAAGTCACTCTGTTTATTCCTTCAAAAGTAAAAATACTCTTTAGTCCAATTTTACTCTTCTGCATGTCAAGCTCTGTGATTTTGTCCGTTGTGGCTAAATTCTCTCCAATTTATTATTTTCAAATTATTTTAATGCTGGTATCTTCTGAAACCACTATCATGCAGGCAGCATTAGGCATTGCAGAACTGATCGTGATGGCGATGAAAGAGTCAGGTGTGCCAGATGAGGAAGCACGGAAGAAGATATGGATGTTTGACAAGTATGGTTTGCTTTGTAAGGTGAGAGCATAGTTTCATGCTTTTTAAAAATTAACCTTTATGGATATTTGAGTTGTCTGGCTCTATATTTGTGAGGCAGATTTCTTTTATATTCCCTTTTTAGACCATTAAGACATAGAAGCAGAATTATGCCATTTGGTCCATTGAGTCTGCTGTGCCATTCTATCATGACTGATTTATTATCCCTCTCAACCCCATTTTCCTGTCTTCTCCCCATAACCTTTTATGTTATTAATCAAGAACATATCAACCTCAGCTTTGAATATACCCAATGACTTGGCCTCCACAATTATCTGTAGCAATGAATTCCACAGATTTACCATCTTTTGGCTTAAGAAATTCCTCCTTGTCTTGTTTTTAACGAGACTTCATTCTATTCTGAGTCTGTATCCTCTGGTCCTAGACTTCCCCGATATAGGAAACATCCTTTCTGTATCCACTCTATCTAGGCCTTTCAATATTTGATAGGTTTCAGTGCAATCCCCCATTTGTGGTTGGAATGGAGTTTGAGTAGCACATACTCTGCTGGTGTATGGTTGCTGGTGACTAGTGGTATTCCATGAGACCACAGGACATGGGAGCTGGATTAAACCATTCAGCCCATCAAGTCTGCTCAGCCATTCCATCATAGCTGATTCCAGATCCCACTCAACCCCGTACACCTGCCTTCTTGCCATATCTTTTGATGCTCTGACCAATCAGGAAACTATCAACTTCTGTTTTAAATATACCCGCAGACTTGGCCTCCACTGCAGTCTGGGCAGAGCATTCCACAGATTCACTACTCTCTAGCTAAAAAAAAAATCCTCCTTACCTCTGTTCTAGAAAGTTGACCCTCAGTTTTGAAGTTATGCCCTCTAGTTCTGGATACCTCCACCATGTGAAGTGTCCTCTCCACATCCAACCTATCTAGTCCTTTTCAACATTCGGTAGATTTCAATGAGATCCCCCAGTATTCTTCTAAATTCCAGTGAGAACAGGCCCAAAGCTGCCAAACATGCCTCATATATTAACCCCTTCATTCCTGGAATAATCCTTGTGAACCTCCTTTGGACCCTCTCCAATGACAACACATCCTTTCTGACGTATGGGGCCCAAAACTGTTGACAATACACCAAGTGTGGCCTGACTAGTGTCTTATAAAGGCTTAGCATTATCCCCTTGCTTTTATATTCTATTCCCCTTGAAATAAATGCCAATATTGCATTTGCCTTCTTTACAACAGAATCAACCTGTAAATCAATCTTCTGGGAGTCTTGCATGAGGACTCCCAAGACCCTCTGCACCTCTGATGTTTGAACCTTCTCCCTATTTAGATAGTCAGCACTATTGTTCCTTTTAACAATACGCATTATCATACATTTCCCAACACAGTATTCCATCTGCCACTTTTTTGTCCATTCTTCCAATATGTCCAAGCCTTTCTACATTTGCATTACTTCCTCAGCACTACCTACCCTTCCATCTATCTTCATATCATCCACAAATTTGCCACAATGCCATCAATTCCATTATCTAAATCATTGACAATGTGAAAATTAGCAGTCTCAATACTGTCCCCTGAGGTGCACCACTAGTCACTGGCAGCCAACCAGGAAAGGTCTCCTTTATTCCTACTCACTGTCTCCTGCCTGTTAGCCATTCCTCTAACTGTGCCAATATCTTTTCTGAAAGGCCATAGGATTTTATCATGCAGCCTTATGTATCGCATCTTATCAAATGTGTTGTGAAAATCCAAGTAATTGACATCCACTGCCTCTCCTTTGTCCATCCTGCTTGTTACTTCCTTGAATAACTCTAGCAAATTTGTCTGGCAAGATTTCCCATTACAGAAACCATGCTGACTTTGACTTCTTTTATCATTAGTCTCCAAGTACCCTGAAACCTCGTCCTTGATAATGGACTCCCAACACTTTCCCAACCACTGAGGTTAGGCTAACTGGTCTATAATTTCCTTTCTTTAGCCTCCTCCCTTTCTCAAAGAATCTGAGTGGAGTAAAATTTGGAATTTCCAGTCCTCCGAGACCATGCCATAATCAAGTGATTCTTGAAAGATCATGACCAATGCGTCTGCTATTTCTTCAGCAACTTCTGTCAGGACTCTGGGATGTAGTCCATCTGGTCCAGGTGACTTATCCACCTTAAGACCTTTGAGTTTGCCTGGCACTTTTTCCCTTTGTAATTACAATGGCACTCACTCCTGCTCCCTGACACTCACTGGCATCTGGCACACTATTAGTGTCTTGAACAGTGAAGATTGATGCAAGGTACTCATTAAGTTCATCTGCCATTTCTTCATCCCCCATTGCTACCTCACCAACATCATTTTCCAGTGGTCCAATGTCAACTCTCACCTCCCTTTTATTCTGTATATAATTGGGAAAAAATCTTTTGGTATCCTGCTTTATATTATTGGATGGTTTGCCCTCATATTTCATCTTTTCCTTTCTTATAAGTTGCCTTTTGTTGGATTTAAAATTTTTCCAATCATCCAATTCTCACTTATTTTGCTACCTTGTATGTCCTTTCCTTGGCTTTTATGCATTCCTTAACTTCCCTCGTGAGCCACGGTTGCCTATCCCTGCCATTTGAGAACTTATTTCTCTGAGGGACATACCTATCCTGTGCCTTCTGAACTATTCCCAGAAACTTCAGACATCCCTGCCAGTATCTCCTCCAATCCACCCGGGCAAGCTCCTCTCTCATGCTTCTGTAACTCCCTGTATTCTACTGTGATACTGATACATGCGGGTTATACTTCTCCCTCTCAAATTGCAGTATGAATTCAATCATATTTTCACTGTCTTGAAAGAGTTCCTTTACATTAAGCTCCCAAATAAGATCTGGGTTATTGTACAACACCCAATCTAAAGTAGCTATTCCCCAAGTATGCTCGAGCACAAGCTGCTCTCAAAAGCCATCTTGGAAGTATTCAACAAATTTTATATGACTTGTATATGAGTCCTTTATATGATTTCCATAATGTTATTTTTACCCTTGTAATTTCTTAACTCCACCCACAAACATTCAACATTCTCTGCCTCTTGTCACCTCTTTCTAAAGATGTAATTCCATCTCTTGGAAACAGAGCCATACCATCACCTATGCTTTCCTGTATGTCCTTTTGATACAGTTTATCCTTTGATGTTAAGCTCCCAATGTCCCAAACTGATGTTCACAACGTCATACCAGCCAGTCTCTAATTGCGCCATGAGTTCATTCACCTTTTTCCGAATGCCACGCGTATTTAAATACAGCACCGTCAGTCCTGCATTCTGCACCCTTTTGAATTTTCCCTCTGAGGTACAGTTTAATTCTTTGCTCTGTCTGCATTTGTACCCAGTCATAGGCTTGTCCTTCCTTACATTCATGCTACACTCATCGTCTACATGTAAACCTGCTGGCTCATCCTCAGCTGCATCATACTGGTTCCCATCCCCCATACTGGTTCCATAGGGGTCTGTGTTGGGATGTCTTTTTATGTAATATATCAATGACTTCGATGATGGAATTGATAAGATAAGCCCATAAGGTATAGGAGCAGAGGTGGGCCATTCGGCCTGTCG
This sequence comes from Hypanus sabinus, assembly GCF_030144855.1. Taxonomy (NCBI): domain Eukaryota; kingdom Metazoa; phylum Chordata; class Chondrichthyes; order Myliobatiformes; family Dasyatidae; genus Hypanus; species Hypanus sabinus. The sequence goes on along the minus strand of NC_082719.1, from coordinate 102,500,081 downwards.
AGTCTGCTCTGCCATTTAATCATGGGCTGATCCAATTCTTCCAGTCATCCCCACTCTCCTGCTTTCACCCTATACCCTTTGATGCCCTGGCTAATCAAGAACCTATCTATCTGCCTTAAATACACCCAATGACTTGGCCTCCACAGCCACTTGTGGCAACAAATTCCACAAATTTACCACCTTCTGACTAAATAATTTCTCCACATCTCTGTTCTAAATGGACGTCCTTCAATCCTGAAGTCATGCCTTCTTGTCCTAGACTCCCTTACCATGGGAAATAACTTTGCCATATCTAATTTGTTCAGGCTTTTTAACATTCGGAATGTTTCAATGAGACCCCCCCCCCCCCCAACATTCTCCCAAACTCCAGGGAATACAGCCCAGGAGCTGCCAGACATTCTTCATACAGTAACCCTTTCATTCCTGGAATCATTCTTTTGAGTCTTCTCTGAACCCTCTCTGATGTCAGTATATCCTTTCTAAAATAAGGAGCATACAATACTCGCAAGTGTGGTCTCACAAGTGCTTTATAGAGCCTCAACATCACATCCCTGCTCTTATATTCTATACCTCTAGAAATGACATTGTATTCACTTTCTTCACCATTGACTCAACCTGGAGGTTAACTTTTAGGGTATCCTGCACAAGGACTCCCAAGTCCCTTTAAAGCTCTGCATTTTGAATTCTCTCCCCATCTAAATAATACTCTGCCTATTTATTTCTTCCACCAAAGTGTATGACTGTACATTATCCAACATTGTATTTCATTTGCCACTTCTTTGCCCATTCTCCTAAAGTATCTAAGACATCCCATACCCTGGCACCTGGGAGGCAACACACCATGTGGGTATCTCTGTCAGGCTGACAGAACCTCCTGTCTCTTTCCCTCACTATGGAATCCCCTGTGACTACTGCATTCCTCATCATCTTCTCTCCCTTCTGCACCATGGAACCAGGCTCAAATCTGACACCCAGAGCAAAGCACTCACCCCTACAGAATGCTGTCTCTATTCTTCCAAAAAAAAAGGGGAACAAATGAAGGCTTTGATACAAAGTGTGCAGATGATGTGAAGATAGGTGGAGAGGTAGGTAGTTTTGAGGAAATAGTGAGGCTATAGAAGGACTTTGACAGATTAGGAGGTTGGGCTAATGGCAGATTGTGTACATTATTGGGAAGTGTATGGTCATGCATTTTGGTAGAAGAAATAAAAGGTAGACTATTTTCTAAATGGAGAGAAAATTCAAAAATCTGAGGTGCAAAGAGGACTTGTGAGACCTTGTGCAGGATTCCCTAAAGGATAATTTGCAGGTTGAATCAATGGTGAGAAAAGTAAATGCAATGTTAGCATTTATTTCAAGAGGACTGGAATATAAAAGCAAGGACTTTATAAAGCACTGTTGAGGCCTCACTTGGAGTATTGTAAGCAGTTTTGGGCCCCTTTTCTTAGAAAGCATGAGGTGACATTAGGAAGGATTCAAAGGGGATTCACGAAAATATTTCCAGGATTGAGCAGCTTGTTAAATGAAGAGCATTAGGACCTCTTCTCACTGGAATTCAGAACAAATAGGAGTGACCAAATTGAAACCTATCGAATGGTGAAAAGGTCTTGATAGAGTGGATATAGAGAGGGTGTTTCCTATGGTGGGAGAGTCTAGGACCAGATGGCAGAGCCTCAGAATAGAGGGATGTCCTTTTAGAATGGAGATGAGGAATTACTGTAGCCATTGGGTGGTGAATTTGGAATCATCGGCACAGGTGGCTGTGGACGCCAAGTCTTTGGGTATATTTAAGGCGAGGGTTGATAGATTCTTGATGGTTGAGGCATGCAGGGATATTGGGAGAAGGCAGGAGATTGGGGCTCGAGGAAAATGGATCAACCATGATGAAATAGTGGAGCAGACAGGATTGGCCTAATGGCCTAACTCTGCTCCTGTATCTTATTGTCTCATGGTCCCATTTATCAAGATTCACTAGAATGATGCCAGGAATGGAAAGGTTAAAAAATGGGAAGAATTTGAGCCTGTATTCTCTGAAGTTTATAAAAATAAGAGGGCATTCCACTGAAACCTATTGAATATTCAGGAAGGGTAAGACGAAGGAACACAAACCAATCCTCATAGAGGGATCAAGTTCTCTGAGGATCTAACCTGGTCCCAACATATTGATACAGTTATAAAGAAGGCAAAACAGCAGCTATACTTCATTAGGAGTTTGAAGACATTTGGTGCACTCAAAAACTTCTATAGATGTACCGTGTAGAGTGTTCTGACAGGCTGTATCACTGTCTGGTATGGAGGGGCTACTGCACAGGACTGAAAGAAGCTGCAGAGGGCTGTAAATTTAATTGGCTCCATCTTGGATCCTAGCCTACAAAGTACCCAGGACATCTTAAAGGAGCGGTGTATCAGAAAAGCAGCATCCATTATTAAGGACCTTCAGGACCCAGGGCATGCCCTTTTCTCACTGTTACCATCAGGTAGGAGGTACAGAAGCCTGAGGCACACACTCAGCGATTCAGGAACAGCTTCTTCCCCTCTGTCATCCGATTCCTAAATGGATGTTGAACCCTTGGACACTACCTCATTTGTTTTAATATACAGTATTTCTGTTTTTTGCACTTTTTAAAATCTACTCAATATATGTATACTGTAATTTTTGTATTTAGTATTTTGTTCTTTTTCTTCTGTATTATGTATTGCATTGAACTGCTGCTGCTAAGTTAACAAATTTCATGACACATACTGGTGATAATAAACCTGATCCTGCTATTGAAAGACCTGGATAGAGTGGATGTGAAGAGGATGTTTCCTAGGACCAGAGAGCACAGTCTTAGAATAGTGGGGTATCCATTTAGAACAGAGATGAGGAGAAATTTCTTTAGCCAGAGGGTTGTGAATCTGTGGAATTCATTGCCACAGACAGCTATCCAGATGAAGTCACTGAGTATATTTAAGGCAGATGTTGATAGGTTCTTCATTAGTTCAGGTGTCAAGGGTTGAGGGAAGAAGACAGGAGAATGGGGTTGAGAGGATTGATGGATCAGCCATGATGGAATGGCGGAGCAGACTTAGAGCACCAAGTGGCTTAATTCTGCTTCTATGTCTTATAGTTCAGAAACAATACCCATGAACTCTTGGACAATTATTTCAGAATAAAATCGCACGTGGGTCAGAAATAATGCAGTCATGACTGATGATCAAACAGCTGAATTGATGAAAATATTGATATTTTTAATTTAGAGATACAGCATAGAATGGGCCCTTCTGGCCCTTCGTGCCATTTCACCAGCAACTCCTGATTTAATCTTAGCTTAACCAACCGGTACATCTTAGGACTGTTGGGAGGAAACTGGAACACCCTGATGAAACCCACGCATGACTTGGGGAGGATGTGCAAACTCTTTACATGAGATGTTGGGATTGAACTCCAAACTCCAATGTTCCAAGCTGTAATAGCATTGTGCTAACCACAATGCTACCTGGTGCCCCAGTGTGTATTATTTATGATGAGAGCTAGAAGCCGGTTGCCTTTGAGGCCTATCTGGGTGTGTGAATGGGTGAGAAATGGACTTGTTTTGCTTTTGCTGTCTTGTTTTGTTGGTATTGCTGTTTGTGTTCTGCTGAGCATTGTGGGTGTGCCATATTGGTGCTGGAATATGTGGCAACACTTGTGGGCTACCCCAGTACGTCCCTGGTTGTTAACACAAATGTTGGATTTCACTGTGTGTTTCCACATATATGTGATAAATATGAAACTGAAGCAACACACGGAAAATGCTGGAGGAACTCAGCAGGTCAGGCAGCACCTATGGAGAGGAATAAAGAGTCAGCATTTTGGGCCGAGACCGGAAAGGAAGATGTCAGAATAAGATGGTGGGGGAGGGAAATGAGCACAAGCAAGAAGGTGATAGGTGAAGCCAAGTGGATGGGAAAGATAATGGGCAGGAGAAGGAATCTGATAGGAGAGGAGAGTGCACCATTGGAGAAAGGGAAGGAGGAAGTGATGGACAGATGAGAAGAGGGAAGAAGCCAGAGTGGCGGAATAAAAGAAGAGGGAAGAGAAATATTTATTGTAAGTTGGAGAGACCAATGTTCATGCCACCAGGTTGGAGACTACTTAACGGAATACGAGCTGTTGCTCCTCCACCCTGAGGGTGGCTTCATTGTGATAAAAGAGGAGGCAATGGACTGACATATTGGAACAGAAATGGGGATAGGAATTAAGATGGTTAGCCTCTGGGATATTCCGCTTTTAACATAATAAATAAATCTGAATATATGTTGCACTGTGAATATCTTCCCAGGTCAGCAAGTCTGAATCTGCATTCTCCAGAAAATGTTTGTAAAGAAGAGCCATGTGGTGACTCTCTAATTGTATGTGTTGCTGTATTTCTCCGGAAGAAATGAGCTAATTTATACATTAATGGTTTGATTAACTACATATACTTACTACTATTTAGAGCAGTAGTGTGGCAGTTAGCATAACGTTTTACAGTGCCAATGACCTGGACTTAATTCCAGCTGCTGCCAGTAAGGAGTTTGTACCTTCTCCCCATGACCTTTTGTGTTTCCTCTGAATGCGCCGGTTTCAAAGACATGGATTAGTAGGGTTATTGGTCACCTGGGTGTAATTGGATGAGACGAGTTTGTTAGGCTGGAAGGGCCTATATACATTAAATAAATATACACAAGTTAGAGTATATTTAAACAAACAAACAAGGTATGTTATTCAGATTCCCAGAGTGTCAGATGTTGATATTTATAGGAGAGTACTTGTATTAGAGAGGCGTTTGATATGAGTATGAGTAAATTTGTAAAATAAAGGGAATACTGTTTGGAAATTCAGTTTTATTAGATTATGAAAACAGTAATTTATCTGCATTATTCTGATTAATATTGATTCTCAAAAATACTATGTTGTCTAGTTTTATTATTAGGTACAGCTGATAGCCTTTAAAAACTTTAACCATAGGGCTTAGGAACAGAGCTAGGCTATTCAGCCAGTTGAGTTTCTCCGCCATTCAACCATGCCTGATTTATCTCCCTCACCTCCATTCTCCTGACTTCTCCCCATAACTTTTGACACTGTTACTAATCAAGAATCTATCAAGCTCTGCTTAACTATACCCAGTGAAATGACACCCACAATAGCCTGTGATAGTGAATTCCACAGATTCACTACTCTCTGGCTAAAGAAATTCCTTTTCACCTCTGTTCTCAGGATGTCCTTGAATTATGAGACTGCCCTCTGGTCCTAGATTCCCTCACTATAGGAAATATTCTCTCTAGGCTTTTCACTATTCAATAGATTTCACTGAGATCTCACTTTCATTCTCATAAACATTAGCGATGGGCTAATTCTGCTCCTATGTCTTATGGTCTATGGTCTAAAGTACAGGCCAGGAGCCATCAAGTGCTCCTTATTTGTTAACCCTTTCATTCCCTAGATTATTTGTGTCCAATTATAGCTTTTGGAAGTAGCTTTTTAAATAAAATTTTGTTGCAGATATGAACCTGGATATTTGGTACAGTTCATTGTCAAAAACCAGCAAAGCTGCTTCATCCAATCCATCTGAGTATCAAATTTTTAATTTATTGTCTTTCCACTTGGCAAATCCAATGGGGAAAGAATAGAGAATAACTCTTTTATTTTAAAATATTTAATCTCTCTTTATACATTGGGAATTTGAACTGATATTAATTGGCTTGTCTGTAGTTGTTAATCAGAATCAGAGTAATTAGTTTGCATGTTATTAAATGTCAAGGACGTACAGGTGCATTGGAAAATGTTGATTCAGAATCAGGTTTAATATCACTGGCATATATCGAGTGTTTGTCTTCAGGCTGCTGTACCATTTCCTTGATGGTAGCAATGAGAACAGGGCAGACATATCTTGGGTGATGTGTATCATTAATAACAGATGTTGTCTTTTTGAGGTATCACCGTTTGAAGATGGGGAGGCTAGTGCCCATGGTGGAGCTGGCTGAATTTACAACTTTCTGCAGTGTTTTCTTCTCCTGTGCAGTGGCCACTCCATACCAGATGGTAATGCAACCAGTTAGAATGCTCTCCATAGGACGTCTGACTCTAAATATGCTGCTTCTAACTACAGGGTCGTTCAGAGTCGATAGATGGCCACCAGGAAGCATATGCCCATCCACCACCTGATCAATCAGCCAAGACATTTCTGGACGCAGTCAACATACTCAAGCCCACTGCTATTATTGGTAAGTGGTAGAAACTTCAGCAGGAATGTTGAAAGCTAAAAATGGGTTCACCTGTAGATTTTAGGAACTAATTTGAGTGGTATTTTGATTAAGAAGGTTTAAATACTGAATATATACATTGGGGGATCATTTTTTGAATATTTAAAAGTAAATGCTTGGGAGTACTGAACAGTTTTACAGTGCTCTTGGGCAACATGAGCTTTATATTGCCATTTAGTATATGTTATTTATTTAGAAATGCAGTGCAAAACAGACCCTTCTGGCCCAATGAGCTTCACCATCCTGCAACCCACCTATTTTAACACTAGCTTTATCCCAGGACAATTTACAATGACCAATCAACCTACTAACTTATACATCATTGGAATGTGGAAGGAAACTGGAGCACCAAGAGAAAACCCACGCAGTTCTGATGGCGGTGGAAATGAACACTGAACTCCGGAACGCCCTAAGCTGTTATGCCGCTGTGATATTGAAGCAAGTTGGAAAATGCATGGGCATGCACACTGATAGAAGAAATAAGTGTGCAGACTATTTTCTAAACAGGAAGAAAATCCAAGAATCTGAGATGCAAAGGGACTTGGAAGCCCTTGTGCAGAACACCCTAAAGGTTAACTTGCAGGTTGGGTTGGTGGTGAGGAAGGCAAATACAATGTTAACATTCATTTAAAGGGTCTAGAATACAAGAGCAGGACTGCTGATCCTAATGCCAATGCTTTATAAGGCACTGGTGAGGCCTCACCTTGAGTATTGTGAACAGTTTTGGTCTTTTTATCTAAGAAAAGATGTGCTGGCATTGAAGAGGGTTCAGAGGAGGGTTAATATAGATGATTCTGTGAATGAAAGAATCTTTGATGGCTTTAGGCCTGTACTCACTGGAATTTAGAAGGATGGATGTGGGGAGGATCTCATTGAAGCCTTTCAAATGGTGAAGGGCCAAGACAGGGTAGATGTGGAATAGATGTTTCCCATGGTGGGAGAGTCAAGGACGAGGGCACAGCCTCAGTTAGAGGGGTATTCATTTAAAACAGAGACACGGAGAAATTTCTTTAGCCAAAGGGTGGTGAATTTGTGTATTTTGCTACTATAGGTGGCTGTGGAGGCCAGTTTGCTGGATGTTTTTAAGGCAGAGATTGATGGATTCTTGATTGGACATGGCATTAAATGTTACAGGGAGAAGGCTGAGGAGGGGAGAAAAGGATCAGCCATGATTGAATGACTGAGCAGACTCGATGGGCCAGATGGCCTAATTATGCTCCCATGTCGTATGGTCTTATAGTACCTTGTTCATATGTATCTCCACCATGGATGGTCCAAAGCCCGGCTACAAAAGGAGCAGTGTCAGGCTTGGGGCCAACAACCCCATCCCGTTAAAACCCAGAGCAACAGAAGTTCCAAAGACCTCATCCCTGGGAAAGGAATGATCTTCAACCATGAAGATGTATGAAGTTGTGTGGTGAAAGTGGAAGCCACAAGGCCAATTAAACTTTTCTCAGCCCAGAACAGAGGACTTTGGCCAGCTACTTTTGGCTGCCCATGTCCCAGTAGGGATGATGAGGGTGAGAAGAAAATTCTGTTCATATAGATTGCCACTACTCAAGTATCTCAAGTAGTCTTGCCTTTCAAATCCACAATGTTTTGTCTAGTTAAATATTTCCTATTAGGTTTCCTCCATCACAAAATGAACCCTCTTAGCCAAAGTTACAAATGAGATGCCCTACAACCTGATTAGAGTACATTTTGCTGACCTCTTAAGTCTTCATTTCCCTGCACACTCATTCATGTGTCGCCCAGGTTTCTGCTCAGTTATTGATTTAGATGAGAGAACAGCCTGGGTCTGGTGGTTTATATAAAGCAGCTTGAGCCCCAAGTACTTTTTTGTCTCTGGAGTCTTAAATCCTATCTATCACCAAGCAGCTGCAATAGACCCCCTTCTGTTACTAATCGGCCTGTCAACATCATTTGTCACTATGGCAGCATTCTCCACATGTGCCCTAACAATATTATCTTTCCTCTATGTAGGTCAACCCCCAGCAAAACATCTGTTTTCAGGCAATACATCCTGACATATGGGCTGCTGTTTCTTTCCTTCATTTAACCTTGGCAGAAATCCTCTGAACTTGCCACTGTTTCAGTGTACAAGTATTAGAAAACAAAATGAAATGCAGTTGTTGTAAATTTGAAATAAACACCAAAAATGTTGGCAATGCATTGAAAAGTGAAGTTGCTTTGGGTCAATGACCCTTCATCAGTTTGAAAATTTGAACCATGTTTTAATCAACACAGGTTTTCCCATTGTTGTCGATTAGGATTTGGTCATGTTAGAAAAATGCAGGGCTTTATTAAATTGCTGCTTTAGTCATCTGTACTTGTGTATTTGGTTTTTCAAATATTGAAAAATTAAATTTTAAATTTTGCAGCTACGTGATTTTAAAGGTTCTCAGTTTGAATTTTATTACCAGCAAGGGATTCAGACTGATAGCCTTGTAATGACTTTACAATCAGGAAAGCTAGATTGATTTTTAGTACTAAACTGGAGCTTATTTGAAACGTTATTAAAAATTATATATGTTAGAATGTCATTCAATTCAATCCAAAGTGGAAGTCAGATTATTCGCATTTCCCAGCTCTTGGTCCTCAGCTTTGTAAATTGTAGCACAGCTGATGCTCAGCAGTATGTTTTCAGGCACTGATTCCCAGTACTCCGGATGGAAGAGAAAATGTCTTCACCTCTGTCTAATCCTTCTACCAATTGTCATAAATATAAGTTCAAGGCCACTTTATTAGGTACACCTGTACACTTTCTTAATGGAAATATCTAATCACCCAGTTATGTGGCAGCAGTTTAATGCATGAAAGCAAGCAGGCATGGACAAGTGGTTCAGTTGTTCTGATCAAATATCAGAATGAGGAAGAATGTGATTTAAGTAACATTGACTGTGGGATGATTGTTGGTGCCGGATGGCGTGATATGAGTATCTCAGAAACTGCTAATCTTTTGGGATTTTCATGTACAACACTTTCTAGAGTTTACAGAGAATGGTTCATAAAACATCCAGTGTATGGCAGTTCTGTAGGCAAAAACTCTTTGTTAAAGAGAGGGGTCAGAGGAGAACGGCCAGACTGATTCAAGCTGACAGGAAGGTGACAATCACTCAACCACAATTGTCAGTAATATGCAGAAGAGCATCTGCATACACAACACATCGAAGACCTCCCTAGGTTTCACTCCTATGGCTACTTCAATAGGTACACTCCTGTACCTAATAAAGTGGTCACTGAGTATATGTCCAGAGTTTGACTTCCTAAAGGAAGCATAATATAGAACGTTGTTTTAGGTAATTCCAATAGATTTTCCTTCTCCTCCTCTTTTTCAAAGAAAATGAAAATATTTATACTTTGGCAAAAGATATAACCAACTTGATCCAGGCTGTTCTCTCACTAAAATCAATAACTGAGCCCAGCCAGTCTACAAAAACCCTCACGTTGGATCCTGATACTTGTGCAATCCAAAGATCCTTCAAAAGTCAAAATGAGGGGTAAAACTTACTGCTTATTGCTGTTTTATTAAATGTTACAAGAATGAAAAATGAAGAAGAAAGAGGAGCCGAGAGAGCACAAAGGAAGAAAATAGTTGTGGTCGCCTCACACTCAGAGTAGAGATGACAAAAATTCCAGTGATAACAATTATACTTTAAGCTAAGAAGATTCTAGAAAAATACATAAGCAAATGTACTATAAATACTGGAAAGTTCACTGAACATGTTATAGGTGATTACATAAATATACAAGCACGTATAGAAAAGTTAAACTACAAGAATAACAACAATTCTTCACCGAATCCTAACACTAAACATCAACAGTCCTCACAGCATCCTGTTGTATGGGGACTTCTCCGGTCCTTCCTGTAAACTGGAGACCAAAATGAATACATTGCTCCACCTGGTGCCAAATGAATACTGTGTACTTCTGGAATTGTGTTTATGTTCTACGCCTCTGTCTAAAAGGTATACTGTATGCTACCAATCTACCCAAAGCATACAGGTATTTATCAGTACTAAAGGGATTTATAGCCTCTTCGGCTTCCTACCCTTTTTCCTCATTTCAGTATAATTCATTGTTTATTTTCTTTCCTTGTTTACTCAGCTAAAAATATACCACTGCACAGCCAGCATGCTGAAGCCCGTGTGCAACGTGAAGTTTCAGCTTTGACTTTATTTAACTTGTTTTTCGACAGGGGTCGCAGGTGCTGGCAGACTGTTCACCAAAGAAGTAATTAGTGCCCTGGGAAGAATTAATGAGCGTCCTATAATTTTTGCATTGAGTAATCCAACAGCTCAAGCTGAATGTACTGCAGAAGAGGCATACACTTTTACAGAGGTATTATGGGCTTTTGTCTCTCTTCTTTCACACCATCTAATGCTGGCTTGTATATCCATGTCTAGAGGTAAGTTTATTTTTATATATGCTTTCTGTAATTTAAAATTCTTGCTGAAGTGGTATTTACTACTTTCCTTCATCCTGCAATTTAATTTTTGGTTTCAAGAGCCAATCTTGAGATTAGAGCATAGAATCTAATCTATGTCACAATGGCGCCTTTTACTGGCGACTTTGTGTGCAGCCCTGATGGGAATCATCATATATTCCTGTTTAAGACTACTACAGCTGAAATCCACTGTCACAGCCATGGGTACTTCAGTAAACAGTCCCTCTCTTTTTGCACTAATTTAATATTTTTTACATGCTGATTGTTATTTATAGATTTTATTATTATATATTCCAATGCATACCAACAAATTTCACAGCACGTGCCAGTGATATTAACTCTGATTATAATCTGATGGGGGGGTTCGTTTGATTTTAGAGTCATAGAACGTTACAGCACAAAAACAAGCCCTTTGGCCCATCGTGTCAGTGCCAAACAGTTAGTCCCATCGACCTGCACACAGACCTTCATTCCCCAAGTCCTGCAGTTGTAACAAACTATTCAAAGAACTGTATCACCTGCCAACCTTAATTTTGAAGCTTGTTCTGAAATGATCCATTAACAGAGAACATGATAGTATTTATTTATTATTGAGATACAGCACAGAACAGACTCTTCTGGCCCTTTGAACTGTGCTGTGCATCAACCCACTCATTAATTTGAGTTTACTCATGGGACAATTTGCAATGACCAATTTACCTACTAACTGGTACATCTTTGGACTGTGGGAGAAAACCCACGCATTCCACAGGAAGAGGTGAACAGTCTCCTTACAGATGATGTCAAGATTGAACACTGAACTACAATGCCCTGAGCTGTAATAGCATTGCGCTAACAGCTACGCTTTGTGGCGCTCATAATACAGCATGTGTTACTGGACTATTAATCCAGAGACCGTGATCACTCATTTCGTCAGGTGTGATCGAATGGCTGTGCTGCCATGTCACCTTTATACTCTGCCTGTGATGGTATTAGAGAAACATGGGACCTTGTTGAAAATGGATTTGGCACCGGTCTTGATAATCTTTAAATAGAATGGTGTCAGACTGTTTGTTGTCTTTGTAGGAAGTTTGGCACACTGGAGCATGTGCTGTGTAATCTGGTCTGGATGAGTCTCTGCCAAATACAATTGTTATGCCTGTGTTGACAATGAGCAGGGTCCATCTGGTCAAGGTCAGACTCAAACAACACACACAAAATGCTGGTGGAGCACAGCAGGCCAGGCAGCATCTATAAGGAGATGCACTGTCGACGTTTTGGGCTGAGACCCTTCGTCAGGACAGTTGATTTTTAGGTTTGTAGGGTGGGTTTTGGGGACAGAGAGGGGAACTGGGGGTCATGCTAAAATGCTGTTCATAGACTTCAGTTCAGCATTCAACACAATCATTCCTCAGAAACTGATTGGAAAGCTGAGCCTACTGGACCTGAACACTTCCCTCTGCAACTGGATCCTAGACTTCCTGACTGGGAGTCCTCAGTCAGTCTGGATCAGGAGCAGCATCTCCAACACCATCACACTGAGCACGGGGGCACCCAGGGCTGTGTGCTCAGACCACTGCTGTTCACTCTGCTGACCGATGACTGTGCTACAACACACAGCTCGAACCTCATCAGCAAGAATGACGAGTCAGCTTACAGAGAGGAGGTGCAGTGGCTAACGGACTGATGCAGAGCCAACAACCTGTCTCTGAATGTGAACAAAACAAAAGAGATAGTTGTTGACTTCAGGAGGGCACAGAGCAACCACCCCCTGCTGAACGTCGACGGCTCCTCGGTAAAGATCGTTAAGAGCACCAGATTTCTTGGTGTTCACCTGGTGGAGAATCTCACCTGGTCCCTCAACACCAGCTCCATAGCAAAGAAAGCCCAGCAGCATCTCTACTTCCTGAGAAGGCTGAGAAAAGTCCATCTCCCACCCCCATCCTCATCACATTCTACAGGGGTTGTATTGAGAGCATCACTGCATCAGCTGCATCACTGCCTGGTTTGGAAATTGCACCATCTCGGATCGCAAGACCCTGCAGCGGATAATGAGGTCAGCTGAGATCATGGGGTCTTTCTTCCCGCCATTACGGACACTTACACTACACGCTACATCCACAAAGCAAACAGCATTGTGAAGGACCCCACGCACCCCTCATACAAACTCTTCTCCCTCCTGCCATCTGGGAAAAGGCACCGAAGCATTTGGGTTCTCATGACCAGATTATGTAACAGTTTCTTCCCCCAAACCATCAGACCCCTCAATACCCAGAGTCTGAACTGACACCAACTTATTGCCCTCTACTGTGCCTATTGTCTTGTTTATTATTTATTGTAATGCCTGCACTGTTTTGTGTACTTTATGCATTCCTGGGTAGGTCTGTAGTCCAGTGTAGTTTTTTTTTCTGTGTTGTTTTTACATAGTTCAGTGTAGTTTTTGTATTGTTTCATGTAGCACCATGTTCCTGAAAAACGCTGTTTCATTTTTAGTGTGTACAGTACGAGCAGTTATGGTCGAAGTGACAATAAAAAGTGACTTGACTTGATGTTCATTCAGGGTCAGGGATGTGGGGGAATGAGGGAACAGGTTGGATTGCAAGCCTGTGCTCTGCATTTGAAGGCCAGTGACATGGACAAGGTTGGATTTTGGGCCAGCAGACCAGTGAGGATGATGGTTGGTGGACCTCCAGAAAAGCAAACCATCGAGACTGGAGTTCAAAGCCTAGTGTTCAGGGTCCTGTTGTTGGCTTGTCTGGAGTTCGGGATTTCATCCAAGGATCTCATTCAGCGGAAGATCGATCCCAAAGGTGATTGGAATCCTAGAAATTGAGGCCTGATGATGGAGCCTTGAGTCTGAATCTTTGTGAGTCCAATGGGGAAGTCGAAGACCCAAAGTCTGCAAATCTGCTGATCTGCAGGAGACCGAAGAATGCATGTTCTGGCTGTATGTATGTGGGTTAGTGAGTGGTTGATGGGGAGGAATGGGGCTTGTTTGGCTATTGTCGTTTGATATATTCTGTTTTGTTGTGTTCTGGGTTATTCTGCTGAACATTGAGCATACTGTGTTGGTGCTGGAATATATGGTGACACTTGCAAGCTAACCCCAGAACGTCCTTGAATGTGTAGGTTGTTAATGCAACAGTATATTTCACCATATATTTCAGTGTACATGTGATAAATAAATAAATCTGAATCTGAAACCCACAAGGCCTGGAAGAAGGCGGAAACTCCATAGAAACTACACAAAGGTTTGATCCTTCATCGTCAGGACTGTGAGGTAGTAGCACTAATTGCTGAATCACATCTGTGTATTTTTGCCTTTGATCTATCTCCATTCATAAAGGGGCTGGGAAAGAGGGTTGCCTTTTAATGGCTATTTTATTTTGCTTTTTGTCCTTTTTATTTTGAGAACCTCATATATTCTTGGTTGCAATTATGTTTAAATGACATCTAAAATATTACAGCTGTTTGGAGAGCCAACTATAAAAAGCAGTAGAATTGCCAGCAGTTGAAATGTTCTTTTAGCTGTTGCTTGTTTTTCACAGGGGAGATGCCTTTTTGCCAGTGGCAGCCCGTTTGACCCAGTGACATTACCAGATGGACGTGTGTTTCGACCAGGCCAGGGAAACAATGCTTACATCTTCCCTGGTTAGTCTGTTGTCTTTGGTTCTCTTGTTGTACTTGTTAGCATCTTTCTATTTCTGGAATTAAGTTTCTCCTTTCAAAGTTATTGGTTTTATTATGTAATCATGATAGCCATTCTCAACTTTCCCTATATTTTGTGTGTATATATAACATACATATACATGCACACACGCATGGACACACACACGCGACAAGAGTCTTAGAATAGAAGGGGCATCCTTTTAGATGAGGAATTTCTTTAGCTAGGCAGTGGTGAATCTGTGGAATTTGTTGCTACAGGCAACTGTAGAGCCAAGTCATTGGGTACGTAGATTCTTGATTGATCAGTGCATGAAGGGATATGGAGAGGAGGCAGGAGATTGGGGCTGAGAAGGAAATTGATCTCCTGTTGAGATGGTGGAGCAGACCTGATAGGCCAAATGGCCTAATTCCGCTCCTGTATCTTATGGTCTTGTTTATACATATTTCAATATTTCCTGAATTAGTGACTTTACATCTGGCCTTTTGAGTTATTTTTCTAAATATTTTTTACACTAGGAAAAACAGGCATTCCAGTAGGTGACATAAAATTCTGAAATACATTGAAAAGATTTGGAATTTTCTTATTGTTACTTGGGAGGTACCGTGAAAAGCTTGTCATATGTACCATTCATACAGATTAAGTCATTACACAGTGAATTGAGGTAGAACAATACCAGAATGCAGAATGAAGTGCAGAAAACAGCTTCAGAGAAAAGTGCTGGGCAGTTGACAATAAGGTGCAAGACCATAACAATTGTGGATGGTAATGGGCCTCACGATGAAATAGCAAGCAAGGTTGCATTTGAAATTTTTCATGCAAGATGTTTTTAAGAATTGCATTTTGCTTGGAAATTTAAAATTAAAACAATATAAACAATAAAGCAACTTGTAGTCACAGGCAGAGCAGTTACCGTACCAAACAGTTATACATCAAGACAGGATGCTTTCTATGGTGCATTAATTTTAAAAAAGATGACAGGGACATGCCAAATTTCTTAAGCCTCCTGAGGAAGTGGAGATGTTGGTGAGCTGTCTTGGCCATGATATCAACATGGCTTGATCAAGATGGTCTATGACTGATGTTCTCTCCTGAGAACTTGAAGCTCTCAACCCTCCCACCTCAATATCGTTGATGTAGACAGGAGTGTAGGCACCACCCCCTTTCTGAAGTCAATGGCCAGCTCTTTTGTTGACATAAGGGAAAGGTTATTGTCATGACACCATGTCACAAAGCTGCCCATCTCCTGATTCATCTTTATTTGAGATGCACCCCATTACAATGGATTCATCTGCAAACTTGTAGATAGTGTTGGAGCAGAATCTGACCACACAGTTATGAGTGCAAGGAGTAGAGCTAAGGGGCTGAGAATGCAACCTCGTGGAGCACCAGTGGATAGATTGTAAAAATCTCCTTTCTCCATGGTGGGAATGTCAAAGATAAGTAAGCATAGATTTAGTGTGCAGGAGGTAAAAGGTTTAGAGGGGATCTCGGAGAGTTGGAGATTGGAATGTACTATGCCCCTCATAACTTTGTTATGTCTCTGTCAGGTCACTTTTCAATTTCCTACATTCCAGGGACTACAAGTCCTTGTCTACACAACTTCTCCTATTAACTCAGAAGCCAAGTCTCGGATATAGCATGGTAAATCATCCTGCACCATTTCCAGTTTAATTACAGTGGTGCTAGAAAGTTTGTAAACCCTGTAGAATTTTCTCTGTTTCTGTTTGTACCACCTAAAATGTGATCAGAAGGCTGCAGAAGGACTTAAACAGATTAGGAGAACGGGCAAGAAAGTGGCAAATGAAATACAATGTTAAAAAATGCATGGCACTATTTGTGCACTATTTTCTAAATGGAGAGAAAATCCAAAAATATGAGATGCAAAGGGACTTGGGAGTCCTTGCGCACAACATTCTAAAGGTTAACTTGCAGGTTGAGTCAGTGGTGAGGAAGGCAAATATAATGTTAGCATTCATTTCAAGAGGTCTAGAATATAAAAGCAAGGATGTGATGCTGAGGCATTATAAGGCATTGCTGAGACATCACCTTGAGTATTGTGAACAGGTCTGCTAAATTTCTTGAGCTAGAGGAAGGTGAATTTGAGGAATTGTCACCCTGTACAGGCCAGGGTGTTGGATATGTTTAAGGTGGAAATTGATTGGCCATGTCATGAAATGTTATGGGGAGTGGGGCTGAGGAGGGGGCAGAAAGGATCAGCTATGATTGAATAGCAGAGCAGACTCGAAGGGCCAAATGGCCTAATTTGCTCCCATGTCATATGGCCTTATGGTCCACTCTCCTCGCCTGTCAGATTCCTTTCTCTTCAGCTCTTTTCTACTCACCTGGCTTCACCTATTACCTCCTTCTCCTTTCCCCCCATTCCCCACCCACCTTTTTTATTCTGGCATCTTTCCCCTTCCTTTCCAGTCCTGAAAAAGGGTCTCGACTGTTTATTTATTTCCAATGATGCTGCCTGACCTGCTGAACCCTCCAGCAGCTTTATTCATCACAACATGTCGGCATTCCTCTTTAGTGACTCTCCACAGAGTCTCTCAAAGTACATCACAATTTTATACCCTTTAGATCATTGGTAACAGGTGATTCAATATGGTATCAATAGTTGCAATGTTCACTCCAATACTTTGGGTTGACAATGCTTCCTTTGAATTACATGAGTTCAGTGGGAGACACCTCTGATTGTTCAATTAGCTATACTGAGCCAAACTGATTGCAAACTTACTTGAACTTGCACAACATTCATAATGTTACAGAGGTGCAAATTTGTTAAGACCATAGTTAATGTGGGGCAATTAACACAACCCCATTGTTTAAAGTTTGACTGATGCAGAAGTAATTTCTTAGACTTTGGAGCAGCCTGTTCTTTTAACTACAATTTGCTGCTTGAAATTTACAATTAAAACTGAAGACTGGTCTTGCTTGAATTAATAGTTGATATATTCACATAAGGGTGATGGGGTTGGGGGTGTACTGTAAGGCACTTCTTCCTTCTGCTAGCCTGCAAGGTGCAGTACCTGCTTAGCCCCACCCCGATCAGGGTCATGTGAAGCTATGGGAGGAGGTGGTACATATCACAAATCCTGGTTATGCGACCACTGATGCTAGGTAGTCAGTCTTTGCAGAGTATTGATAGTGGCTGGGGTCACCTGCCTTGTAAAAACATTGCCCAGAAGAAGGCAATTGCAAGCTACTTTTGTAGAAAAATATGCCACAAACAATCACGGTCATAGACTGTGATCACCTGCATCGTATGACATGGCACATAGCAAACGTACGACATTTACATAACTCCAGAATACTCCCTTACAGGAAAAATGTTCCTTTTAAGTCTATAATTAATACCTATAAGACCATAATTTATGATTTGGACTATGGGATTAATGGATTTTTGGCTAAATTTGCTGATGGTACAGAGATAGGTGGAGGAGCGGGTAGTGTTGAGGTAACAGAGAGCCTGCAGAGAGACTTAAATAGTTTAGGGGAATAGGCAAAGAAGTGACAAATGAAATACAATGTTGGAAATTACAAACCCCATTTCCAGAAAAGTTGGGATATTTTCCAAAATGCAATAAAAACAAAAATCTGTGATATGTTAATTCATGTGAACCTTTATTTAACTGACAAAAGTACAAAGAAAAGATTTTCAATAGTTTTACTGACCAACTTAATTGTATTTTGTAAATATACACAAATTTAGAATTTGATGGCTGATTTTGACTTATTTTATCATTAGTCTCCAAGAACCCCAAAACCTCATCCTTAATAATAGACTCCAACACTTATCAACTACTGAGGTTGGGATATTTTCAAGGGATTATTGGAAATTATGGTTTGCTGATGTCTGAAGCATTGTCTAATTGCTATTTGCATAACTGATTACATGTAGAATATACTGTGAAAATTTCCTCCTATTTCTGCTCAGATCCAGTTTGACTTTGGTCATTGAAGTTATGATTGTGTTGCAGGTGTTGCACTAGCTGTTACCCTCGTAGGGGTTCGTAAAATCAGCGATGAAGTTTTCTTGGAGGCTGCAAAGGTTTGTGATAGAAACATAATTAACATTTGCGGGTAACATTACTTTTTCTTGAGGGGTGATGTTTTCTCTTACAAATATGATTCCAGCTCATTTGAGGAAAAGGAGCTATAAAAACTAAAGGAATCTCAATCAACAGTGCAGCCCCAACCTAAGACCTTTCTCCAGTTGCCATTCTTCAACTTCATTTTCCAGCATTGCTGCTGCACGACCCAACATTGAGTACTCCTGTGTTCAGTAACTACACCAGTGCTTTAGCTCCCTCTACTGTCCCTAAAGAGGGTGCTTTAGTAGCAGTAGCGATAATAACACTTAAGTAGAGTATTATGTTCTCATAAGGGATTGTTTATTAGTGGATCCTCAGATGGCTGTAGAGCAGGGGTTCCCAACCTCAGGTCCATGAACCCCTCAGTTAATGGTAGGGATCTGTGGCATAAAAAAGGTTGGGAACCCTGATCTGGGATCCACGTATTCTGGTGCAGTGTGGGTAAGAGTAAAAAAATTGGTCCCTATTTAGAATGAGTTTCAATGAATGGAGGCAATTAGTTTAAATCATTTTATAATTTGCAAAATAAAATCTTTGGCTCAATATTACATTTTCATTTCCTATTATTGAAAATGAAAATGTAACATTCATATGCCCATTCTGTCAAAGTCCATGTTCTCTATTCAGGGCTATAAAAAATCCCACTATGAATTTGACGATACATTACCCAGATACTTGGGAAGAACTTGCTTTCCATCTTCCATTGGTTTTAGCATTTAACTGCATAATTTGCTGAAATGGTCTTTTGGCTGTAATATTTAAATTGCTTATTATATTTCTAAATTTGTGTAACAGTTAAGACACTGCCCATTATGCTGCTGGTGTTTAGGGCAGCATAGTAGGTCCTCTATCTCTGTTGGTGTTCATAGCTTCCTTCATCGCGTCAGTAGCTTCCTCTTGGTTTTCACTACTGTCAGTCATGCAAGGTCCAGATGGCGATTCAGGAATACTGTTGCACACAGATGTAGAAGGATTCTTCATTGCTGTTTCTGTAACAAATTTGTTTTTCCAATCAGGGTTGTAAGTCCTGAGCTGAAAACCCAAACATGGAGGACCGGTGGATCACTCTTAGTCTGGTCTCTGTCCTTTGACCTGTCTACCAAAAGCCAAAGCACAAAGCTCTGACTTCAGCCAACATAGCTCTCCGGGTCATTGTCGCACATGACAAGGTTGTGGTCCTCTTGAGGATAACAGTTATGAGTTGCTTAGTTAATTACGGAACCAAAAGATGTTAGCATTCTCAGCTTTGGACTTGTGTAAAAGAGTTGGTTTAATATTTAGTCAGCAATGCCATGCACCAGTCTGAAACTGGCTTTGTTTTCTTTACATGAATTAGTTAATTTCCAGTGATATCATTGGGCCTAATTTCAAGCATTGAAGCCACTATGCATTAGTGGTATTTATGAAAAGCTATACATAAAGACTGACAAACAACCAATGTGCCGAAGAAGATAAATTATACAAATAAAAGATAAATAATATTGAGAACATGAGATGTTAAAGTGAGTCTGTAGGATGTGGAATCAGTTCAGAGTGAAGTTATCCATGTTGGTTCAGCGGCCCAGTGGTTGTTGGGTAATAACGGTTCCTGAACCTGGTGGTGTTGACTTAAGGCTCTTGCATCTCCTTCCTATAGAGAGTAAGAAGAGAGCATAGCCTAGATGGTGGAGGTCTTTGATGATGGATGTTGCTTGCTTGTGGCAGCAGTCTGAGTAAATTCACCCAGTGGTGGGGAGAGCTTTGCCTGTGATGGACAGGGCTGTATCCACAACTTTTGTACACTTTTCCATTGGTGTTTCTATACCAGGTTGTGATGCAACTACTTAGGATACTCGCCAGTGTGCATCTACAGAAGTTTGTCAAAGTTTTAGATGACAAGCTGAATCTACACAAACTTCTCAGAAAGTATTAGTGTGGTTAAGTACAACTTGGAGAAACTTAAGACAGGCAAGATATACATTTCGGACCAGGCTAGCAAAAGGATCTCTCCCCTTCCTGAATGCAATACTTGTAGTCAATTGTATTCCTTTGTTCTACTTGAATGCCTGCAAGCAAACAAATCTGAAGGGTTGTATATGATGACATGTATGTACTTTGGTAATAAATTTACTTTGCACTTTGAATAAGTAAAAGACACTGTCCAGCTTCCAGTGAAGTTTTGATCACCACTGTAAGCTTTTATGCCTTGCACCAAGAGGGGCTGAGGAAGAGGGAGATCACGGTAGTGAAGCAGTTAGCATAATGTTTTTTTTCAGCTTGTGGCTTTCTGCGGTTCAAAGTTCAATCCTGGTGCTGTTTTGCAAGGACTCTGTCTAAGTCCTCCCCATGGATTTTTCTCTGGTTTCCTCTCACTGTCCAATAACATACCGGATAGGTTAATTGGTCATTATAAAGCTTGCCTAGTGATTAGGTTAGGGTTAATCTGGACTGTGGGGTTGCTGGGACAGCCTGGCTCAAAGGACCGGAAGGGCCTACTCTGCGTGTATTCATTAAAGAAAGAAATTTAGCCAGGGCTCCCGTGGATTGCCAGTGATCACTTGAGTGAAGAGTCATGGAACTTTACTCATAGAATTATACCTGAGCACACCACAACAGCAAGGTTAGCAACTTCAGGAGAGGAAAGAAGGTTGGAAAAGAAACAAGGAAACACAAATTTTGTTAGAGTTTCTTGATTAGTGAGGGTGTCAAAGGTTATGGGGAGAAGGCAGGAGAAAGGGTTTGAGAAGTATAATAAATCAGCCATGATTGAACAGCAGAACAGACATGATGGGATAAATGACCTAATTCTATTCCTAAGTCTTTCGTGTATGATTTTCATGAATTAACACAATGTAATCGAAAATGCAAAGTAAAATTTATTATCAGTCTATACACATGTCATCACATACCACCCGGAGATTCTTTTTCCTGCGAGCATACTTAATAGGTCTATAGAACAGTAACTGTAAACAGCATCAATGAACAACAAACTGTGCAAATGCAAATGTAAATAAATAGCAATAAATAACAAGAGCATGAAATGACGAGGTAGGGTCCTGAAAGTGAAACCATTGGTTCTGGGAACACTTGAAATAGAATTAGTGTAGTTATCCCCTTTTGTTCAGGAGCCTGATGATTGAGGAGTAATAACTGTTCTTGAACCTGGTGTGGATATTGTGTTATTAATCCAAACTTCATTAATTACTGGTATTTGGTTTACAGTTGAATCAGTCATATAGCTAAAAGTGTCCTTCTGCAGTTTATCAAATCCATTATAATTTTTGAGTTTTATACTTACAATTCCATATGTAAATTTTGTGCAGGCACTTGCTCAGCAGGTGACCAATGACGAACTGGCTGAAGGACGACTTTATCCACCCTTGTCTAATATCCGGGAAGTGTCTGTTAATACTGCAGTTAAAGTGAGTATCCTTATACTCGGGAGATCATATTTCTTGTAAAACTATATCAGAATTTATTGAGAATGATGAAATAATTGGTATCACTGATGAGTTTTAAGTCTTCAGTCCTCATTGATGGAGTGGAGGTGTGCAAAACAGAGTACATGTTGTCACATACAGCATACATAGTTATTATCCAGCACACACAGTCACAAAATAATAGCACAAGCCCTGAGTGGCATGGCCTTAAGATTGACAGGTCGACATAAAGTGCAAAGTGTGTGAAAATAGTATACTGTTACAGACACTGTTCAAGTTTAATTGCCATTCAACCACCCATGAATACAGCTAAATTTAGCATATTTACTCAGGGCCAAGGTGCAAAACACAGTACCAAGGATCACTCATGGCTTGGGGCTCACATAGCACATATTACAGTGAAATATTGTCACACAAAAAATTATATAGTCCAAGTCCCGGAGTTCATGAGTGTTTTACAGCAGTCAGCAGTCAAACATAGTACAGCTTGTCTTTTGCCAAGCAAACTCTAGGGGGCAGCATTGACTCCAGCATGGATGCTGTGTCACTCCAGTGGAACGCACCAACGCTGATGCCTCTCTCCTGGACAGCTGTAAACAGATGACATCGCGGCTAGAGGCCTAGTCCTTGCTATGACTGAGACCATGCCATCTGCCAATTAACTAGTGAATTGGACTTGCAGCATTTCACATCAATAATGTCTAACAGGGTCTTGTGATCACATGAAAAGTGATTATAATAATTCAAGCAGTATCTTAAGTATGTGAATCAGCAGCAGTAAATGTTGAAAAGTGACCAGTGCAGAATGAAAGCATGTCTGAGAGTTAGGGAGTGTTTAGTTCATGTGTTTTCCTTTTATACCTGTAGATACAATAAACAGTCGTTTCAGTTAAAATAATATCTTTAATTTGAAGTTTTCACTTTCCTAATAAATTATTTGTGCTATATTGCAATTTTATCTTTACTCATGGTAATGTGCAGGTTAGTGCAATGCTTTGCAGTTCTGGTTTCCTCCCTCAGTCCAAAGGTGTATGGGTTACATAAGAAATAGGAGCAGGAGTAGGCCATCCGGCCCATCGAGCCTGCCCCGCCATTCAGTAAGATCATGGCTGATCTGTCCGTAAACTCAGCTCCATCTACCTGCCTTTTCCCCATAACCCTTAATTCCCCTACTATGTAAAATTCTACCTAACTGTATCCTAAATACATTTAGTGAAGAAGCTTCAACTGCTTCCTGGGCAGAGAATTCCGCAGATTCACCACTCTCTGGGAAAAACAGTTTCTCCTCATCTCCATCCTAAGTCTTCTCCCCTGAATCTTGAGGCAATGTCCCCTCGTTAGAGTTAGTGAGGTGTGGGCTTACTGTGTTAGTGCCGGAAACACGGTGACACTTGTGGGCAGCCCCCAGCACATGCTTGGATTGTGTTGGTCATTGATGGAAATGACACTTCTCACTATGTTTTCAGTGCAGACGTGAAGAATAAAGCTAATCTTTAATCTTTCTTGAACGAGACAGCTAGAATTCTGTTTCCTTTACCAGTAGAATTTCATTGGCTGGGAACAATATCGATCCACTTGATATTAGCTTGACATGGCTTTGTACAAATGTGACAAGGTCTGGAAGAACCGGTTGGCTACAGGGAGGAAACTGGAGCAGCCAGAGGAAACCCACTCAGTCATGGGGAGAATGTAAAAACTCCTTACACAGTGACACACACAAAATGCTGGACGAACATAGCAGGCCAGGCAGCATCTACGGAGAAAAGTACAGTCAACATTTCAGGCTGAGACCCTTTGGCAGGACTCTTACAGACAGTGGCAGGAATTGAACCAGGGTTGCTGGTGCATAAAAGCCTTAATTTGGTTTTAAGACCATAAGACATAAGAGCAGAATTAGAACACTTGACTCATCAAGTCTGCTGTGCATGGCAGATTTATTATCCCTCTCAGCCCCATTCTCTTGCCTTCTCTCCATGACTGTTCACACCCTGACTATTCAAGAACCTATCTACTTTCACTTTAAATACACCCAATGACTTGGACTCCACAGCAGTCCGTGGGAATGAATTCCACAGATTCACCACCTTCTGGCTAAAGAAATTCCTTCTCATCTCTGTTCTGAAGGGATATCCTTTTATTTTGAGACCGTACCCACTGGTCCTATACGCTCCCACTATAGGAAACATCCTCTGCACTTCCACTCTATCTAGGCCTTTCAATATTTGATTGTTTTTAATGAGATTCTCTTCTTTCCCCCCCCCCCCACCCCACACCCAGTGAGTACAGGCCCAAAGCCAAAAAAACCTATTTTTTTTAAAGAAAATAAACCTGATTCATAATTTTAAAAATTATTTACCAAAATAAACTGTTCAATGCCTTTTCATTCTTTACATTCATAGTCAATACTTTCAGTATTGTTCTATTACAATCTAAAACATCAGTAGCGTTGTTGCCACTCATATCACTCTGGTTTCAATAAGATCCTCATTCTTCTAAACTTCATCTCCTCATATGTTAACACTTTCATTCTCAAGAACCTCCTCTGGACCCTCTCCAAATCCTGCATTTCTTTTTTATGATAAGGGGACAAAAATTGCTTAAAATACTCTAAGTGTGGTCTAACCAGTGCTTTATAAATTATCAGAATTACATCCTTGCTTTTATATTCCAACCCTCTCGAAATCAATGCTAACCATTTGGTTTTGTTTTGTTACAGGTTGCAGAATACTTTTATGCAAATGGAATGGCGTTAGAGTACCCAGAGCCGAAGGACAAAAAACAATTTTTTCTATCAAAGATGTGGAAAACTAATTACGAATCATTCCTTCCAGATGTTTATGACTGGCCAGAGTCTGCAACAAGGCTCCCTAATTTGTAACATAATTCCACCTTACTCCTTGTTATAGACACAGAATAGTTAAAATTAGTTTTTGATAAATTGCCTTGAAACTTTGTACGAAAAGGAAATTTTGTTAGCTTTTTCTGACTTTAACTGTTATTCGTTGGATTCACAGTTCTTGAAGTTAACTGTGGTGTAATGAACATGAAATGTGACTCCTTCAAAACTGGTTCTGTCTAGATCATTGCTGAAGTGTAGCTTTGAGTGTTTAGGAGGCAAGAGTTGTCCCATGATTTCACTTACAAGTTATCTTTGTTGGAATGGAATTATTATTGTTGAAAAGTTTAAGTAAAATATTAGAATCATGATGTCGTGATTCTCCTCCACCTCAAATTCAGATGCTGCATTATTTGTGATGACAAGTATATATTTTAAAAAGTATAATTTAAAATAGCTTCATTTAAAAACAGCAAATTAAATTCTTGAAAAGTAGGTGTAAAAAATTAGGAGTTACCTTGCATGTTAAATTTGTTGATGTAAATTTCAGTCATGACTGATTTTAAAGGTGTTGGTGAAAGCACTTAAATATTTTTTGTTCTAAGCTGTTGACAAAATGGTAATTTTTTAAATTTGCTAATATCAGTTGAAAAGCAGTATAACTTCAACATAAATTTCCTGTCAGGTTGTATTCAGTGCTTGATGCTAAATGCTTGAAGATAACAGTGTTAGTGTACCAAATATGAAATATGACTTGTAGTTTATAGCCTGGTTAAATATTTCATATTGCCCATAGAACGAGACTCTGAGAAGTAGTCATTTGGATTAGAATAAGTTCTTCAACAGGAATATCCTGCTCAAGGTACAGGATACAATTGATCTTAAACATCCCTCAAACAAAAAAAAAGTTTTTTTACAAACTTCGTCAAATGTTATTTGCATAGCATTTCTAATGAATATGTGACTGATACATAGGTCCATTTCTACTTTCTACTTCTTCCCAACACTCTTCAGTATCCTGTTTAAAATATATATATATCTTTCATTGTAGGAGAATGTCAGAAATTCAACCAATGTTCTATGACATTAACTGTAAGATTGATGTAAAGAATATTTTCCCATTCACTGAGAAAATACAGTATTTTTGTACAAAGATATATTACTTTTTTTGCTGGAGTATGGAAAGTCCAGTGTTTGTGTATGGAGGAAAGTAGTGACAACCGTATTCACACTTAAACATTAAATTACAATGATGTTGAAAATTTGGAAGAGATCTCTCGTCAGTTGCACTTCTTGGAATAATGAAAATAAAACATTTTAAAGCTTCAGTAGTTGTTGGTAGACTGAAATGGGTAAAATGCTGATGATCTGCTGTCAGATTATTTTAAAATTCCAATAGATATTGAGATGCCAGTTTAATATCAGGTTTATTATCTCTGACAGATTGTGAAATTTGTTGTTTTGCAGCAGGTTAGTACAATACATAAAAATACTATAAATTACAATAAAAATATTTTATAAAGTTAAATAGTGGAAAAATGGTAAGGAAGTGTTCATGGGTTCATTAGCCATTCAGAAATCTGATGGCAATGTGGAAAAAGCTGTTCCTAAAATGTTGAGTATGTGTCTTCAGGCTCCTGTACCACCACCTTGATGGAAGCAATGAGAAGAGGGCTTGGCCTGGGTGATGGAGGGGGGGGGGGTGGTCCTTAATAATCGATGCCACTTTTTTTTTTGAGGCATCACATTTTGATGATGTCCTGAATGCCAGGGAGGCTAGTGCCCAAGATATGGATGGCTGGGTTTACAACCCTCTGCAACTTCCTGCTCTTGCTTGAAAATTTTATTAAATACTGTGTAACATCTTAAAACTTCTAAGTGTATGACTGCAATTCCAACAGTCCAGCACACAAAAAGTCTCAAACATGCCAGGATATCAGGATTTTACTGTAACAAATGAAGGTTGATGAAATATGCAAGAAAAGTATCCAATTAAGCTTTAGCGACACACACAAAATGCAGGGGGAACATAGCAGGTCAAGCAACATCTATGGAAATGAATAAACAGTAAACATTCCAGGTCAAGACCTTCATCCTAAGGGTTCTTTTACCTTAAGCTCCCTAATATTATCAGGTTAAATACACAACATCCAATCCAGAATAACTTTCCCTAGTGGAAACAACCACAAGCAGCTCTTAAAAAGCCATATTGTAGGCATTCCACAAATTCTCTCCATTGGGATCGAAAATCAGCACCAACCTGATTTGACCAATCTTCCTGCATATTGAAATCCATCCCCCTCCCACCCAAATCATGATTGTAATATTGCCCTTTTAACATGTATTTTCTATCTACTGTCGTAATTTGTAGTTCACATCCTAGCTACTGTTCGGAGGCCTGTATATAACTCTCATTAGAGTCTTTTAACCATCACAGTTTCTTATCTCTACACACAAAGATTATGTATCTTCCTATCCTGTGTTATCTAAGGATTTGATTTAATTTTTACTAATGGAGTCAAGCCATCATCTCTGCCTACCTTCCTGTCCTTTCAATACAATGTATATCCTTGGAAGTTAAACTCTCAACTATGATCTTTCAGTCATGACTCAGTGATGCCCATAACATTATACCTACCAATCTCTAACTCTGCTACCTTATTTATACCTATGTCCTTTCATATATAACACCTTCAGTCCTGTATTTGTCACCCTCTTAGATGTTGGCCCTATGTTACACTGCAATTCATCCCACTGACTGCGGTTTTGCTCTATCATCTGCCTATCCTTCCTGATAGTCTCACTGCACACTGCATCTAGATGTATACCATCTGCCCCGTCCTCAGGCCTTGCACTTTGGTTCCCATCTCCCTGCTAAACAGCTCTTGCAAACCTGCCAGCAAGGATATTGGTCTCCCTTGGGTTCAGGAGAAATGTACAGGTCATACCTTTCCCATTAGAGTAGGGTGCCATTGTAGTGTAGCGGTTAGCATGACTATTACAGCTCGGAGCATTCCTGAGTTTGGAGTTCGATTCTGGTGCCATTCTGAAAAGACTTAGTGCATTCTCCATGTGGAATGAATGGGTTTTCCCCGGGTGCTCCAGTTTCCTCCCACAGTCCAAAGACCTACTGGTTAGTAGGTTAATTGGTCGTTGTAAATTGTCCCAGGATTATGTTAGGGTTAATCAGGGTTGTAGGAGTTTACTGAGTGATGTAGCTCGAAAGGCCAGAAGAGTCTACTCTGCACTGTATCACTAAATAAAATAAATAAATAGAGATCCCAATGATCCCGAAATCTGAAGCCCTGTACCCTGCACCACTTCCTCAGCCCGGTGTTCATCTGTCAAATCATCCTATTCTTAACTTAATTGGTGTGTGACACAGGCAGAAATCTAGAGATGTCTACCCTGGAGGTCCTGCTTTTCAGCTTTCTACTAAACTCCCTCGATTCTCTCTTCAGGACCTCCTCCAATTTCCTGCCTATGTCATTGGTACTGATATGTAGCAAGATTTGTGGCATTAGAATTAAACCTCGTGTGTTTTTATGAAAGGTAAATCACATTTGAAAAATTTGCCCAATTTCTTTGACCATTTAGCATTGGAGGCAGTGCATAACAGGTTGACCAGGCTAATTCTTGGGATGAGAGAGTTGCCCTACCTAGAAAGATTAAATAGTTTGGGCAGATATTCCTTGGGGCTTACATGAATAAGAGGGCAACCTTTTTCAGATAGGAGGTCCAAAGGGAACTTGACAGGGTGGATGTTTTCACATGAAACAAAGGGGCATAACTATAAGATAAGAGACAAGTCATTTAAAACTGTGGTATGTAGAAATTTCTCCTTGCTGAGGGTGGTGAATCTCTGGAGTTCTCTGCCCTGACAGGTGGGGGAAGCTTGATCATTGGAACAATTGAAAGTAGAGATAGAAAAATATTTAATAGATTGAAGAATAAACTGACATGGAGAAATGGAGTTATCACCAGCACATATTGACCATGATCATATTAAGTAGCAGGCCAGGCTTCAGGGGCCTTATAGTCTACTTCTGTTTCTGTTTTCTTGTGTGTTTCAAATTAGTGAGTCTGCTGTAACCTCATTTGTGCAGGATCTCAGCCTGAAGCGTCGACTGTTTTTTCATTTCCATAGATGCTGCCTGAACTGCTGAGTTCTTCCAGCATTTTGTGTGTGTTGCACTGGATTTCCGGTGTCTGCAGAATGTCTAGGGCATATTGTATGTATCTTCTGGAATTATTCTTTGGAAGCTTTGGGCTCTTCATCTAAGAATCTCTCCCATCCAGTTTCTGCCTCTGACACAGGATTAAAATTACCCATTGTCATAATTTATTAATGACAGCCTGTCCATCAGCCACTTTGATAAGCTACCCTTCCTTCCATGAACTGCTGACCAACTCTTGTCTACTGCCTTTCATTTAGTTTGACTATGTTTAGCTCCTTTTTTCCCAGCTGTAGTCAGAGTTACATATTGAGCAACTTTTCTGTTCTAAGTGAGTCAACCAGCAATACTACATGAAAATTCTGTAACTATAAGCTTCATTCCTGAGGTAACACTGTAGCTGAACTATAATGTTCATATGTGACATCCATGATCCTTATATCTTCACTATCATTGATGCAGTATCTTTCCATTAGCCAATTCCATTTATCTTTTATGGAATCACCATGAGTATATTTATTGAATCTAGACTTAACTATTCCAACAAATGCACTTCTGGGAGATTCCATTATTCTGCTCTCCATAGTCAAGTTTGTCAAAAACTTGTATCAAGGTGTGTTAACTAGTCCACAAAAGAGATTCTGCAAATGCTGGAAACCTTGAGCAAGACACACAAAATGTATACCTCCAGAATGTTGTCTGTGTTATTTGTCTACCTTATGAAGACTGTTTAAACAATACCTTCATCTTAAAATATTAGTTTTTGCTTCAAGTTATTCTTTGGCCTTGCCCCTTGTTTTTGTAATTACCTCTAGCCCATAAATCCTTTGAAATATTTTCTCTTTCACACCCCATTTTAATTACTCCTTTGCTGGTAGCTGATAAACTCCATTCTTATGTCATCATCTTTCTACCTTCTGTCTTTAAGACACTTGTTTAAAATGCTTTTCATTCAGTTCTCATAATAACTTGTCGTTTACTTTCAAGATTTTTTGTGTACCCCATTAAAATGCATTTTCAGGCATTTATGAACTAAATGAGTATTTTGCAACAATCTTCACAGTGGAAGACACTAGCAGTGTGCCAGGTGTTGTAGTGTATGAAGGAAGAGAAATGAGTGCAGTTACTATTACAAGGTAAAAAGTGTTCAAAAAGCTGAAAGACATAAGTCACCTGGACCAGATGAACTACACTCTAGGGTTCTGAAATAGGTAGCTTTGGAGATTGTGGAGGCATTATCAATGATCTTTCAAAATTCATTTGACTCTGGTATGGTGCCAGAGGACTGGACAACTGCAAATATCACTCCACTCTTTAAGAAAGGAGGAAAGCAGTAGAAAGGAAATTATAGACCAGTTATCCTGACCTCAGTGGTTGGGAAGATATTGGAGTCAATTGTTAAGGATGAGGTTATGGAGTACTTACTGACAGAGGACAAGATAGAACAAAGTCAGTGAACACAAAGTGCACTGCAGATGCTGTGCTCAAATCAAGACGGATGAACTCAGCAGGTCGGGCAGCATCTGTTGAAAGGAGCTGTCAACGTTTTAGGTTGAAACCCTTCGTCAGGACTAAAGAAGGAGGGGGCAGGGGCCCTTTAAATAAGGTGGGGAGAGGGTGAAAAACCAATCAGAGGAAAGATCAAGGGGTGGGGGAGGGGATAGGCAGGAGAGATGAAGAAGGATTCTAAGGGGAAAGCACTATGGGTCGTAGAAGAAGGCAGAGTCATGAGAGGTGATAGGCAGCTAGAAGAGGAGACAGAGTAGAAGTGGGATGGGGAAGGGAGAGGGAGGGAATTACTGGAAGTTGGAGAATTCAATGTTCATACCAAGCGGCTAGAGACTACCCAGATGGTATATGAGATGTTCCTCCAACCGAAGTTTGGCCTCATCAAGGCAGTAGAGGAGGCCATGTATGGACATGTATTCCAAATGGGAATGAGAGGGAGAGTTGAAGTGAGTGGCAACGGGGGGATCCTGCCTGTTGTGGCAGGAGTGTAGGTGTAGGTGCTCGACGAAGCGGCCCCCCCAATCTGCGTCGGATCTCGTTGATGTTGAGGAGGCCGCACCGGGAGCACCGGATGCAATAGATTACCCCAACAGACTCACAAATGAAGTGTTGCCTCACCTGGAAGGACTGTTTGGGGCCCTGAATGGTGATAAGACATGAGGTATAGCACTTTTGCTTGCAGGGATAAGTGCCAGGTGGGAGATCTGTGGGGAGGGACGTGTGGACCAGGCAGTCACGGAGGGAACAATCCCTGTGAAAAGCAGCGAGGGAAAGATGTCCTTAGTGGTGGGGTCCTGTTGAAGGTGGCGGAAGTTTTGGAGGATAATATGCTGAATCCGGAGGCTGGTGGGGTGATAGGTGAGGACAAGGGGGGGACAGTCCCTGTTGTGGTGATGGGAGGATGGGGTGAGGGCTGAAGTGCGGGAAATGGAGGAGATGCAGGTGAGAGCATATTGATTGGTTTTCCTCTGATTGGTTTTCCACCCTCTCCCCACCTTCTTTATAGGGCCCCTGCCCCCTCCTTCTTTAGTCCTGACGACGGGTTTCGACCCGAAACATCGACAGCTCCTTTCAACGGATGCTGCCTGACGTGCTGAGTTCATCCAGCTTTTTAGAACAAAGTCAACATGGTTTCCTTAAGGGAAAGTCCTGCTTGATGAACCTGTTGGAATTCTTTGAGGAGATTTCAAGTAGGATAGATAAAGGAGATGTAGTGGATGTTGTATATTTGGACTTTCAGAAGGCCTTTGACAAGGTGCCACATGAGGCTGCTTACCAAGTTTTGAGCCTATGTTATTACAGGAAACTTACTAACATGGTTAGTGCATTGGCTGATTGGTAGGAGGCGGCAATGGGGAATAAAAGGATCCTTTCCTGGTTGACTGCCAGTGAGTAGTGTTGTTCTGCAGGGTTCTGTGTTGGGACCGCTTCTTTTTATGCTGTATATCAATGATTTAGAATAGAAGGCTTTGCTACCAAGTTTGCTAATGATATAAAGAATGGTGGAGAGGCAGGTAGTGTTGAGGAAATGGGTTGTATGCAGAAGAACTTAGACAGATTAGGAGAATGAGCAAGAAAGTGGCGAATGAAATACGATGTTGGAAATTGCAAGGTCATGCACTTTGGTGGTAGAAATAAATATGCAGACTATTTTCTAAATGGGGAGAAAATCCAGGTATCTGAGATGCAAAGGGACTTGGGAGTCCTTGTGCAGAACACCCTGAAGGTTAACTTGCAGCTTGAGTCGGTGGTGAGGAAGGCAAATGCAATGTTAGCATTCATTTCAAGAGGTCTCAATACGAGCTGAGATGTGATGCTGAGGCTTTATAAGGCACTGTGTACAATTTTGGGCTCTTCATCTATGAAAAGATGTCCTGGCATTGGAGAAGATCCGAGGCAGTTCGCAATGATGATTCTGGGAATGAAAGGGTTATCATATGACGAACATTTGATAGCTCTGGGTCTATACTCACTGGAATTTAGAAGGATGGGGGCGGGGGGGAATCTCATTGAAGTGTCTTGAATGTTAAAAGGCCGAGACAGAGCAGATGTAGAAAGGACATTTCCCATGGTAGGGAGTCTAGGACAAGTGGGGCATTTATTTAAAACAGATGCGGAAAAAATTCTTTAGCCAAAGGGTGGTGAATCTGGAATTTGTTGCCATAGACAGCTGTGGAGGCCAGGTCGCTGGGTATATTTAAGAAATTGATAGGTTCTTGATTGGACATGGCATCAAAGGTTATGGCAAGAAGGCCGTGGAATAGGGTTGAAAAGGATCAGCCATGATTGAATGATGGACCAGACAATAGACTAAATGGCCCAATTCTGCTCCTATGATTTATGGCAAACAGGAGGAGAAAATGCAGATGCTGGAAATCTGAGCAACACACACACACACAATGCTGAAGGAATTCTGGTTTGCTGAGTTCCTCCAGCATTTTGTGTGTGTTGCCTAAGTCTTACGATCTTATTTTATGATACTAGACAAATAGAAAGAAAGTTAAACTTAAATCAGTGATTCTGAGAAAATGACATTAAGTATCTTTGCACTGAAGGCAATATTAATGTTGTGGTTAAAGTTTTTTTGGTTTTAGTATTAACTATTTGGAATTATTTTCTGTCACTCCAAATAACAACATCTAGCCTAAAGTGAAGAATCGTCCCGTAGTTTCCTGTAATCTTAATATCAACTGTAACAGCTGATATACTGAAGATCCATCTGTTGTTTATAGCTTTTGTTTGTATTTGTTTATTACTGAATAAAACATTTTAATATTATGAAAAGTATCATTTTTGAATTGTGCTACATTCAAATGAATTTTAATAGGACTGTGGAGCTGAAGTAAATATTGTAGTTCTGGAGAAATTAATTGAGCCGAAAGACAATAAATTCATTGACCGTGGTCCACGCTCAGATTCTTCCTTTCTCGGCTCTTTACCTTTTCTGCCCATCACCTCATCCAGCTACCTTCCCCCTCACTTGGCTTCATCTATCACCTGTCAGCCTGTACTCCTTCACTTCTACTCCCCACATTCTTATTCTGCCTTCTTACCTTTCCAGCCCTGATGAAGGATCTCAGCCCAAAATCTTGTATTTTTATTTATTTCCATAGATGCTGTCTGATCTACTGAGACCCTCCAGCACTTTGTGTATGTTACAGTGTAAGAGATTGTTATAGAGTCTGTGAATGTATTGGGTTTGACTTCCCAGACCTCCTTAGTGTTGGGTTTATAAAATTATAGATGGAATAATTATAGTTGAATTAAAGTGAGAACCATTCAGAAAGAAAAACCTGTACAATCTGACTTCCAATTGATACTTAGTGGCTAGTAAAACCAATATTGTAGGTGATCCCATTGAACCTACATAGGGGAAGTCAATAGATGGACTTTCCTGCTATTAACACATTGTTAAAGGTGCTGCTTGCTACTTAATACACAATTCAAACTGATCTGTTTTTTTTATTAATACTCTGATTAATTAAATATTCATGTTGCAATCCCTCAACAAAAGGATATATTTTGGGTGTCTGGCTCTCCAGCATTGTGTGTGTATTGCTCTTGTGTTTATGTAATTCCATGGTTTTCTTTGCTTCATGATGAAACTCAAGGTTGTGTACTACATACATATTTTGATAATAAATGTACTTTGAATCTTTGAAATAATTAAAATTAAGTAGGTGATTATAGTAATTGAAGCTGTAGTTAACCATCTCTTGTAATCATTGTATTGAAGGAAGTGATGTGTCAGGAGAGTAGATTCTCCTGGACACTCTCTGTGGTCTGCTGTGTGAATAAAGACTATTTTGTTTCCCAGTTACATCTTCTGTGTAGCTCAGTTTCTGTCAGTCACAGCACCTGCATTGGAGAATAGTAGATTGGAAGGAAGCAAATATAATTTAATGACCACAAAAAAGAGACAGAATTTTTAAAAGGCCTGCTAGCCAAATATCCATATTAGGGGATTATGTTGTGTCTATTGAGATGACAGTAAGGCAGCCACTGAAAGTAGTTTGAGTGGTGATCAGGAGGAGAAGAGGGTCCAGACATTGGGCAACATTCTGTCATTTCCAACAGTAACAGCAGACCTGTGTGGAAGAATTTTTAAAGTAGAAAAGCCAGTGAACTGGGACACTTCCACTTTCTTGACCTTGGACGTCTTGGTCCAGTGGTACGAGTACTTGCCACAAACTGAGGTCTACCTTGGTTTGACTTGGCCTCCATTGCAGTCTATGGCAGAGCATTCCACAGGTTCACTACTCTGGCCAAAAAAAATTCCTCCTTACCTCTGTTCTAAAAGGTTGTCCCTCAATTTTGAGGCTGGGCCCTCTAGTTCTGGATACCATCACCATAGGATACATCCTCTCCACATCCATCCTATAGTTTTCTTTCAGTATTTGGTAGGTTTCAATGAGATCCCCCTGCATTCTTCTAAATTCTAGTGAGTACTGGCCCCAAACTGCCAAACGCTCCTCATATATTAACCCCATCATTCCCGGAATCATCCTCGTGAACCTCCTCTGTTCTCTCTGTTTGCTTAAGATTTCCATCATCTGCAGAACATCTGATGGAGGGTCTCAGCCTGAAACGCCAACTGTTTACTCGTTTCCATCGATGCTGCCTGACCTGCTGAGCTCCTCCAGCATTTCGTGTGTGCTGATCTGCAAAATCTCTTGTTTTTCTAATGTGTCTTATTGACGTCTGTAGTTGCCTGAAGCTCAGCAGTTCGCAGGAGAAATTTATTATAATTGTGAGGCATTATTATAGTGATTTGGGAATTCATAACATACGACAGCTCTGAGTCTGCTACCCCAGTGCATCCGATCATCGGGGTTTGAATTTATTTGAGCGCGAAGTGCAGAAACAAATATCACGGTGATGATTGTACGCTCTAGTATCAATAGTTTGGTGACAATAAAGTATTTGTATTTGATTTCACGATTCCGGTATCTGCAGGTTTGTATTTTCCGCCGTCTTTGATTGATGGAGTCACGTGGTGATCTGAGCCAATAGCGGAGCGGGAACGGTGAAGCGGCGGTACAGTGCGCATGTGCGAGGTCGGGCTCGGATTGCCGCTGTCGTCATGTCGGTGGAGCTGACTTTCCTGGGCACTGGTTCGGCCTATCCGTCGCCGAGCCGCGGGGCCTCGGCCATGGTGCTGCGCTACGAGGGGGAGTGCTGGCTTTTCGACTGCGGCGAGGGCACGCAGACCCAGCTGATGCGGAGCCACCTGAGAGCAGGTGAGGCTCCCCGACCAAGCGGCCGGTCAGCCGGCTGCTGCCTCCCTCAGAATCCGACGGAAAAAGCGTGCATGGAAGGAGAGAAAAGGGGAGGATGGCCATGATAGAGGCCATTCGGCCCTTCGAGTTGCTCCGGCATTCCATCATTAGCCTTCTCAACCCCATTCTCCTACCTACTCCCCGGAACCTTTGACGCCTTGACTAAACAAGAAACTAGCAGCCAGCGCTTTAAATAATCTCAATGACCTGGCCTCAGCCGTCTGTGTCAATTAATTCCACTGATTTACCACTCTCTGGCTATAGAAACCTTCATCTCTGATCTGACCCCTCTGGTCCATGATTCGCCCAGTGTAAGAAACATCCACTCTATCTCGAACATTCAAAATTTCATAGGTTTCAATGAGATATCCCCCCCACCCCCCATTCTTCTGGACTCCGGTATGTACAGACACAGCCATCAAACGCTCCTCATTCCTGGAATCATTCTTGAGCTTCCTCTGGACCCCTCAGCAAATCCTTTCTAAGATAAGGGCCTAAAGCTGCTCACAATACTGACCAATGGCTTGTAAAGCCTCAGCATTACATTCTTGCCCTTTCAAAATGAATGCTAACATTGCATTTGCCTTTCTTGCCACCGACTTAAGCTGCAAGTTGACCTTTAGGAAAAAGAGGACTCCCAAGTTCCTTTGCACTTGTGATTATTGAATTTTTTTCCTACTTAGAAAATAGTGTCTGCCTTTATTTCTTCTCCCACAGGGCATGACCATGCTTTCCTACACTGCCTTCTATCTGCCATTCCTTTGCCCATTTTCCTATTCTGTTTAGGTCCTGCAGACTACCTGTCCCTCCATCTATCTAGTCACCAGCAGCCAATCAGAAAAGGTTCCCTTTATTCACAGAGGAGAGAGAAGGGGAGGGAGTGGTTGGGAGAGGAAGTGCAGAAGATGAGTGGGAGGTGGAGGGAGAGACGAGGGGAGGCAGTTGGGGATGGAGGAAGAGATGAGGTAGGGGAATGGAGGCGCAGAAGCTGTTCTTGATTTGTTGATGATGGGTCTTCAGGCTCCTGTACCACCTCCTTAATGATAACAGAGAAGAGGGCATGTCCCGGAAAATGAGTGTCCTTAATAATGGATAGTTTTTCTTGTGACTTTGCCTTTTGGAGGTGTTCTTGATGGGGGGGGGGGGGGATTTGCGCCTGTGATGTTGCTGTCTGTATCTACAATCCTCTGCCTGCAAGTGGATGCTGCCAGTCAGAATGACCTCCACCACAAGTACTTCACAAACAGGTTCATTATCACTGTCTTGCATGATGTGGAATTTGTTGTTTGGCAGTGTACATCTGTAGAAATTTGAATGTCTGGTGATTTACCACATGTCAAACTCCTAATGAAGTTGAACTGCCCACTTTTGTAATTGCATCAATAATTTGGGCCCAGGGCAGATCCTCAGAAAAACTGATACCCAGGAACTTGGAAGATGCTTGCCCTTTCCACTGGTGTGTGTTCGCAGAACTTTCCCTTCCTGAAGTCCACAATCAATTCTTGCTGACATTGAGCGCAACGTTGTTGTTGTCAGTCTGGCTCACTCCTGTATGCCTGCTTGTTGCCATCCAAGATTTTTCTCCTTGGCTATCAGATTTCTGAACTGTCCTTGAACCTATGAATACCTTTTTTTTTGCTCCATATATTTATGCTGCAGTTTATCACTTTGCACTGTACTGTTGCTGCAAAACAACAAGTTTCACATCATATAATCTGGTTACAACAAACCTGATTCTGATTCTATTGCTTCAAGAGGACAACATCTATTATCAAAGGACCCCACCATCTGGGCCATGCCATTTTAAGACCATAAGATATAGGAGCAGAATTAGACCATTTGGCCCATCGAGTCTACTCTGCAATTTCATCATGGCTAATTAATTTCCCTCTCAACCCCAATTTGCTACTTTCTTCCTATATTCCTTCATGCCCCGACTAATTAAGAATTTATCAACTACTACTTACATCTAGCATTGGGCAGGAGGTACAGAAACCTGAAGTCTCTCACCACCAGATTCAAAGACAACTTTACCTCCTCCCAGCCTCTCTGCTTTCTGCAGGGATTACTTCCTCAGTGATTCCCTTCGTCTACTCATCCCTCTCCACCAATCTCCTTCCTGGCACTTAATCCTGCAAGTGGAAGAAGTGCTACATCCGCCCATTCACCTCCTCACTCACGTCCATTCAAGGACCCTAACATTCCTTCCAGATGAGGAATAGTTCGCCTGCCAATCTGTTGCGGCCACCTCTATGTTGGTGAGATATATATTGGGAAACCGCTTTGTTGAGCCCCTCTGCTCCATCCACAAAATGCAGAATTTCAAGCTGGCTAATCATTTAATTTCTTATCCTCTTTCCGATTCTGACATGTTTATCCTTGGCCTCCTCTTCTGCCGTGATGAGGCCACTCTCAGGTTGAAGAAGCGATACCTCACATTCTGTCTAGTAATTGAATGAAGCATACACACGAAAAATTATGTAAATTATGTAATAGTCGTCTATTTTTTTTTCAGATGCCATTTAAAAAACTAATTTTCCTGTTTGGCAATAAGTTAAAATAAATACTAATTTAAAATCTTTTTTAAAAACTCAAATTTAAAAATAATATACAAATCTTTTTTTTCAGGTAAAATTTCAAAAGTTTTCATTACTCATCTCCATGGTGACCATTTGTTTGGTTTGCCTGGACTGCTGTGCACAGTGAGCCTCCAGTGTAGTTCTCTTCTGAACAAGCAGCCTGTTGAAATTTATGGGCCGGTTGGATTAAGGAAATTTCTGAGGATGTGCATGCACCTTTCACACTCTCAGTTGGTCTTTCCGTATGTAGTCCATGAACTGGTTCCAACAGAAGATCAATGTTTTCCTGAGGAATGGAGGCCCCCCTCTATGCATGGTGTGGATGATCCGCTTCATCCACAGGAACTACAAGGAACAACAATTCACCTCGACCCTCAGCAAGGCTGTTATAATCTCTTGACTCATGAACAATTCTCTGTAAAAGCCTTTAGGCTTTTTCACCGCATACCATCATTTGGGTTTGTAATCAAAGAGAAAGAACGACCAGGAAAACTTCAGACTCAGAAATTGAAAGATATGGGTAATTTTGTCTACTGCATTGTTAGATTTCTTCAGATTCAGTTGGCAGAACCTCTAAACTACTGGCAATATAATGTACTCAGAGGTTCTTAAAAATTCATGCAGCAGGTTGAACTAGATCAAAATTATACTCTCTTCTCTCCCCTCCCAAAGATAAAGAAACAGTGGGGCTCCATCAGACTCTAAAAGCTGAAGGAATAATTTTTTTTAAAGACATTTGCTTTAATTAACTCTTGTCCTGGCATTGACACTATTTATCTATCTATCTATGTGTCCTTCCATTGCAGTACGGACTCTACTGACCCAAGTAACTGTACTGCCCAGCAATCCCTGATTTAAACCTACTCTAATCACGGGGCAATTACAATGACCAATTAAACCAGTACCTTTGGAATGTGGGAGGAAACCGGAGCATCCAGAGGAAATCCAGCGTTCATGGGAAGGATGTACAAGTTCCTTACAAAGGATGTCGGAATTGAACTCCGAACTCTGACACCCTGAGCTGTAATAGTGTCACGCTAATTACTACGCTTCCATGGTGCCCATGGGTAGTTAAGGCCACTGAGCCAGTCATATTTGTTTTATCTCTTTGAAAGCTTTTGTACACGGTGGCTTTTCTTGGTTTTGGCCTCAACTCTGCTTTTCATCATCTTGTACTTAACATTCAAAGTAAGTTTATTATCGAAGTACGTACTTTCTGTGTCACCTGTAATACCCTGAGGTTCTTTTTCCTGAGAGTATTCACAGTAGAATAAAGAAGTATAATAGAATCAATGAAATACTGACAAACAACCAATGTGCAAAATAAGGCAAGTTGCCAAATACAAATAAAAGTAAATAAATAATACTGAGAACACGAGTTGTAGAGACCTTAAAAGTGAGTCCGCAGGTTGTGAAATCATTTCAGTGTTGAGGTGAGTGAAGTCATCCACGCTGGTTCAGGAGCCTGATGGTTGAAGGGTAATAACTTCCTGAACCTGGTGTTGTGGGACCTAATTTATTGGGGAGAACATTCCAGATTTCAATAATTAGAAATAATTCTGTACATCTTTTTCGAAATGGCTTTGAATCCTACCCCTCTACTTCTGGCCTATTCATGAGAGGCAGGGAATTGCTAATCTCTGCTTTATCAAAACCTCCTCTTGAAATCCATAAGATAACCCACATCCAAATTAATCTTCTTTATAGCCTGAGCTCTCTTGAAGTGTGGTGACTAGTTTTAGACAAACTACCTCAGCTAATTTATGAAATGATAAAAATTTTTTCCATATATAAACATAAGTAAACTATCCAATATACACCAGCCCACAGATAATTGGAATGGCTGATGGCTAACATTACTGTGGAGAATCTAGAGCTGTAGTCACTGTTTGAAAATGCCAGTTGAAGATGAGGTAACCTTAACATTTTTTGTGCTTGCTATTTGCTTCCATTAAGACAGATGTTTGGAAAGACTTTAGAAAAATATTTTAGCCTCCATGGTTTTAATTTTCCTGTTTTTTAAGTTGCCATTCCTGGCCTTATTGACCATGAATGACTTGATATTAGTGTTGAATATCTAGAGTCACCTTTCTCTGCAAGATGAATTGTTTTTCTTTGTAATCTAGTTACTCATTCTAGCCCATTTGTTTTTTCAAGTGCAGTCTGAAGACTGGGTGTTATCCATTTCTCCTTTCCCTCTAATATCTTTCTGGCACATATCCCTGCAAGTGACAGGAATGTTACACTTACCTCCTCGGCCGCCTCCATTCAGGGAATTAAACCTGGGTTACTGGTACTGTAAAGTGTTGTGCTATTCACCACACTGCCATGCGAAAATACCATTTTCGCCAAGTACCTTTACTTTTGTATGTGGTTTTAATTTAGGTTTGGGCAGTCATATTCCAGCCTGAAGACTGAAAACTAAATTTTGGGAGGGGGAGGATAGAAAGAGAATGTTAGGGAGTGGATTATGAAATAAGTTAAATTGTGCTTCGATGTCATATGATCTGATTACCTTTGCAGGTTATTTTGGAAAGTAAATTGTGTGAATAAACACAAACTGCTAGAAACACACTTAATCTACTTCTGAAGCTATGACATTTAAACTTGCATTATAAAATTATCTAAGTCCAAAAATTCAAATTCTGCTTAGTGCTATTTAAGTACTACTGCTTGTGGGAAGGCAAATAAATAAAAAAAGATTTCCTTAGTTTTACAAAATATGATACATACTTAAAGCTCATCACCCCCAATGGGGGCATAGGCAGCGGACGGGTCAGGGTCTTGTCCTGGGCGAAGATCCTTCCTCTTCCATGAATGAGGGCTTTGGAGCTTCTGTTGGCATTTCTGAAACTCTGGGTTTTTATGGGATGGGGTTGCTAGCCCCATTCCCAACCCTCCCCCTTTCGCAGCTGGGCTTGGGACCGTCCATCACACAAAATACCGGAGGAACTCTGCAGGGAAGGCAGCGTCTATTGGAAAAAGTAGTGTCGATGCTTGGGGCTGAAACCCTTCGGAGTCCTGCCAGCATTTTGTGTGTGCTGCTTGGATTTCCAGCGACTGCAGATTTTCTCTTGTTTGGGACCATCCATGGCTGAGTTAAAATATGACTGGACTCTTTTCCATAGATGCTGCCTGACCTACTGAGTTCCACCAGCATTTTGTGTGTGTTGCTTAAAATTTGATATTTTTGCTTTTTTTATTTTTCCTTTTACTTTTTTAACTTGTGTTTTCTTTTCCTCCCCTAAATGTTGTTAATGGAATAATCTAGGTATTCAGCCAGGACCTCTCTATGGGAAACTAAAAAATGGGCAGCCCATCACTCTTAACAGTGGTGTGACTGTTTATCCTGTGGATGTGCTGGAAACTCCCATTCTGGGTCGAAAAATATGCATTTTGGGAGACTGCTCCAGACCAGTTGGTGAAAAGGCTAAAGAACTTTGTGCTGACGCAGATGTCCTGGTGCATGAGGCCACATTAAACGATAATCAGTCTGACAAGGCTGAGGAACGCGGACACTGTACGCCAAAAACCGCTGCAGAATTTGCAAAGTTATGTAAAGTTAAACGGCTGATCCTTACTCATTTCAGTCAAAGGTACAAGCCTACTGCCCTTGCTGCAGAAGGGGATGATGATGATATCATGGAACTGAAGAATCAAGCTGATCTGATACTGAAAGGACAGGAAGTGACATTGGCTGAAGATTTTATGGTGATTGAAATCCCTTTGAACAAGACAAAGCAACAAATAATCCCCACACAGTGAAACTCTTCAATGATGGAATATAAAATGTGACCAGATGGATTAATAAAATGTGTCTGCAGTTAATTTTGCAATGGTTTTCAGGGTTTTTATGATGTCATCTGTTGCAATGAGGTAACTGCTAACTCTTGATGATAAAACAGAATCAGGTTTAATATCACTGGTACCAGATGCTGATGCAACCAGTTAAAATGCTCTCCAAGGAACATCTGTAGAAATTTGTGAGTCTTTGATGAGGTACCAAGTTTCTTCAAAACTTCTAATGAAATATAGCTGCAGTTGTGCCTTACTTGTAATAGCATCAATATGTTGAGCCTAGGATAGATTCTCAGAGATGTTGACACCCAGGAACTGCTTCTGATCAAGAAATAGAAGAGGAAATATCTGCATTACTTGCATCTGGTTGTGTGATGTGGACGGTTGTTATCAGTTTAGAAAATTTTCTGAGCAGTGGGTTGCAAGTTCTTGCTTTTACTGTTAACTTTGCCTTAGTCATAGAACACTAAGCACAGAAACAGGCCTTCGACCCATCTAGTCCATACCAAACTGTGACAGAGAGCACATTTTTATAGATAAACGCACACACAACCATGACATTTTACTGTTGTGTGTGCGCACTTCAGTGTTCAATGTCTTTCCCCTGGGATATTCTTATAAAGGTTTTGGCTTTATGATGTCTTTCCTGCCATCCACATTATGGGATGGGGATTTGTAAATGGGTATATATTGTTTATGTATTAAGGTAGATATTTCTGTTTATTTTGTAATATGACTGTAATTACATTGTGGGGTGCATCATATTCTAATTCATGTGTAGTTATAAATTAACTTTGTGGGTAATTAAAGATTGTCCTAGTGCTGAAAAACAGGACAGTTTGCCTCAATAGCTGGGGAGAGAGAAACTGAGCTGCCAGGAGTTCACACTGGACATAGTATGCAGTTATAATTGTGTTTTCTGCTATATAGCTTTTTGTAAATATTGGCATTTTTCTTTTTGATATTTTTGTAAGTTTGATTTTTGCCGCTCCAAATAAATACTCTTGCACGAAAGTGCTGAGTGACTTCAGCCGTTTTTTTCTTGGGTTGAAACCCATGTATCAAAACACAAACTATTAATATCCCTAGTCCCATTGACCTGCACCCAGACCATAGCCTTCCATAATCCTCCTATGCATGTACCTATTGAAATTACTCTTAAATATTTAAATTCACCCAGCATCCACCACTTACACTGGCAGCTAATTTTTTTTTTAACAAAACTATAAAAGTTTATTTACATTACATATGCACAAGGTACAGAGTCAATATTTACAAGACAGTAAGTATACTCAAAATACAGTTACTACTGTCTATAATATAAACAGTCAATACCCCAGGAGACCCACCGCTTCTGGAAGTCCCCACTGTTCCCATTGTGATCGTATGATCCCACCAAGGACAGCCGGGCATGAACATAGCCTCGGAAAATGGGTAGGCAGTCAGCCCGGGCAGTGGCCTCCATTTTTCATCGTTTAGACCCATGCCACTGGCAGCTCGTTCCACACACTCACCACCCTGTGAGTGAAGAAGTTGCCCCTAGTTTCCCCTTAAATATCTCACCCAACCTCAGTGGGAAAAAGCCTGCTTGTATTTACCCTATCTATACCCCTCATAATTGTCTATACCTCTATCAAATCTCCTGTCCCCTTGGGTAGGTTTATCCCTTAACCCCAAATTTAACTAATTAGACAAAGTAGAATTTGCTGATTTTTTTTTCTAGCCAGAATGATTTATGCTTGGTTAGGTGTGATATGCACCTGTGAATACTCAGACCATTGGAATTCTCCAGGGCAGGAACAGGTAATCATGAATATTTGAGTTTCATGCTGGTAGAAAGGGAATGAAGTTTGATGTACTCTGCTTTTCTCTTTCTGGAAAAGAAGGAATGGAAAATTCCAAATTGCAAGAGCCATTTGAAATGCAAATCAAATAGTTCACTTCAATCTTGTGAAATGTTCTACCTTTACTACTTTAAGACCATGTAACATAGGATCAGAATTAGACCATTTGGCCCATCAAATCTGCTCTGCCATTCCATCATGTTTGATTTATTATCCCTCTCAACTCCATCCTCCCGCCTTCTCCCATAACTTTTGACATCCTTACTAATCAGGAACCTATCAACCTCCTTTTTAAATTACTTGGCCTCAAGGGCTGCCTGAGGTAGTGAATTCCACAGATTCACCACCCTCTGGTCAAAGAATTTTTTCCTAATCTTTGTTCTAAATAGACATTTCTTTATTAAGGCTGTGTTTTCTGGTCCTAGACTCACTCATCATAGTAAATGTCCTTTCCACATCCACTCTATTTCAACGAGTTTCAATAAGATCACCCCCCCCCCCCACCCCATTCTTTTCAACTTCAGTGGGTACAGGGCCAAACTCTCCTGGGATCATTCTCATTAACCTCTTCTAGACCCTGGTGGAGAGTTTTAGGATGGCAGATATTTAAGGTAAGATTGAACCCTGAGGGAAAGATGTGCTCAAACCAAAAGTATCTTTTGGATGCCTTAGATTAGCTTTATTTGTTGCATGCACATCAAAACATAGTGGAATGTGTTGTTTGCATCAAATCAAATTAATGAGGATTGTAATGGGAGCATCCCACAAGTGTGGCTGTGCTTCTGGCATAATAGAATCAATGTAAAACTACACACAAAGACTGACTAACAACAAATGTGCAAAAGACAAACTCTGCAAATACAAACAAAATAATAAAT
This sequence comes from Hypanus sabinus, assembly GCF_030144855.1. NCBI lineage: Eukaryota > Metazoa > Chordata > Chondrichthyes > Myliobatiformes > Dasyatidae > Hypanus > Hypanus sabinus. The sequence goes on along the minus strand of NC_082719.1, from coordinate 102,455,304 downwards.
AATACTGAGTACATGTGTTGTGAAGTCCTTGGAAGTGAGTCCATAGATTGTGGAATTAGTTCAGTATTGAGGTGAGTGAAGTTATCCACATTAGTTCAGGAGCCTGATAGTTGAGGGGTAGACCTGACTTGGTCTAACCAAGCAGAGTCTGCCAAGAAGGCCCACCAGCACCTTTACTTCCTGAGAAAGCTGAAGAAATTTGGCCTGTCCCCTAAAACCCTCACTTATTTTTATAGGTACACCATAGAAAGCATTCTTCTAGGATGCATCACAACCTGGTATGGACTTTGTCCTGTCCAAGACCAGAAAAAGCTGCAGAAGATCATGAACATAGCCCAGCACATCACACAAACCAATCTTCCATCCTTGGACTCACTTTACACCGCATGCTGTTGGAGTAGTGCTGCCAGGATAATCAAGGACATGGCCCACCTAGCCAACACACTTTTTTTCCCTCTTCCCTCCGGGAGAAAGTTCAGGAGCTTGAAGAGTCGTATGGCCAGATTTAGGAACAGCTTCTTTCCAACTGTAGTAAGGCTGCTAAACGGATCCTGACCCAGATTTGGGCCGTACCTTCCAAATATCCAGACCTGACTTGCACTACCTTACTTTCCCTTTTCTATTTTCTAATTATGATTTATAATTTAAATTTTTATTATATTTACTTCAGTTTGTACTTAAGGGAGTGCAAAGCGCAGAATCAAATATCGCTGTGATGATTGTACACTCTAGTATCAAGTGTTTGGTGACAATAAAGTATATACAATGTAGTGGATATGACTCAGTCCATCACGGGTAAAGCCCTCCCCACCATTGAGCACATCCACAGAGCACTGTCGTAGGAAAGCAGCACTGGTTGTTTGTCCATCCTGTTGGGTGTGATCTTTCATTGATTGAGTTGTGTTTCTTGTATGTACTGTGAAAGAAAATTAATCTCAGGGTTGCATATGGTGACACATGTAGTTTGATAATAAATATACTTTCAACTTCATCTTACTTTCTTATTGCATGATACAGGAGTTAAGAATGTGTTTTTTTCCCCTCTGCTTCCATGCAATTGGCAGTTTCCGTTGTATCCGACAATGACAGGAGACATAGGAGAGAATTTTAAAGTGGAAAAGCCATTGCACTGAGGCAGCTCCACCCTCTCAACTCCAGGTTGAGTAGTAAGAGTAGTCTTCCTTCATTGCAGTGGATGACCATGAATTCTTCTGTACCTTGTCATGCCCTTAATTCTCCACGAAGCGTTGTCGATCTGACTTCCTGGCCACTGGAGTTCACTGTTGAGCTCATCTGCCCAGTCCGCTGCCTTTTCACATTTGGAGAGGCAGGTCTGTCTCACCGAGGTACGAGGCCCCCTTGCTTCCCTCACCTGGTTTAGCCCACCTGTAGAAGCAATGCATAATGTCAGTCTGCTGTTGTATGCAAATAACTACTTAGAGCCACAGGGTGAGAGTGAGTGTCCAGTAGGGCCCAAAGGTGAGTGAGCTGCCCCAAAATGGACACGATAAACCCCTTCACCAGAGGTGCTACCCCTCCCTGAACACCCCTTATAATTTTCACTAAATCATCAAGACAGAGAAGTATCAGATTGCATGCCAAGAGCTGGCAAATGATATTAATGTAAGACTATAGACATGGGCAGAATTAGGCCATTTGGCCCATTGAGTCTGCTCTGCTATTTGATCATGGCTAATTTATTAACCTCAACCCCAATTGACATGCTTTCTCCCCATAACCTTTGACACCCTAACAAATCAAAAGCCTATCAACTTCTGCTTTAAGTATACCCAATAACTTGGCCTCCTCAACCATATGTGAAAATGAATTCCACAGATTCACCACCTCCTAATTAAACAAATTATTCTTCACCTCTGTTCTAAAGGGACATCCTTTCTTATTTATTTATATTTAGAGGTACAGTGCTGAACAGGCTCTTCCAGCCTAATGAGCCGCACCATCCAACAACTATCCCATTTTAACATCACGTTAAAGTACAATTTACAATGACCAATTAATCTACTACCTGGTATGTCTTTGGACCATGGGAGGAAACCAGAGCATCCAAAGGAAGTTCACATAGCCACAGGGAGAATATACAAATTCCTTACAGACAAAGGCAGAATTGAACCCAGGTCACTGACATTAACCACTACACTACTATGCCGCTCCAAAATCACCCTTAATGAAGTTTAAATTGCTCCCAACTTTTAAGTAGGTTTGTGTTTTTGTGTTTTATTTATCTAATTTGGTTAATAAATGTTAATCTATCCTACCCAGGGATCAAATGTGTTTTATTCTTCACCAGGCTGAATTAAAATCTAATTTCTGCTCATTCATCTCTCCATCCTTTGCCCTATTGTAGAGGAGGATTTTATGGAGTCATACAGTATGGAAACAGGCCATTCCGCCCAACAAGCTGACGCTAGACATCAAACATCACCCCTACACTACTCCACAATTCTATCAATTCCAAACCATTTTTTTAAAAAAGATGAACAGCGTGGAACAGGCTCTTACAACTCAGCAAGCCACACCACCTACCAGCCCATCTATTTAACCCTAGCCTAATGGCAATTCAATTTGCAATGTCTAATTAACCTACTAGTTGGTAGATCTTTAGACTTTGGGAAGAAACTGGACACCCACACAGTATACAGAATATGGGAAGGGACGTACTAACTCCTTACGGAGGATACCGAAAATGAACTCCGACATCCAATGCTCTGAGCTGTAATAGCTTTGTGTTCACCACTAAGCTACCACGGAACCTATTTTCAGTTTTAGAGGCTGTATAAATCCCGTGAATTTATCAATGTGTATTTTTTTTTAAAAAAGTAGACCTATTACAAAAGCTATTACAAATTTTGATGTCATATTACATTGGGAGAACTTAAATGTGCTATCATTGCAAAATCTAATTACGTTCATTTAATGTATTGTTATCCTTTGTTATATTTGATGTATTGTTATACTTTGTTATCCAGTGTACATAACACTATTAAATGAAATTATTGATAAAGGATCACCCAACTACTCCTAAACAAGAGAGAAACTGCAGATGCTGGAAATCCAAACAACACACACAAAATGTTGAGAGGAACACACCAGACCCGAAACGTCAACTGTACTTTTTTTTAACCGCCATAGATGCTGCCTGGCCTGCTGAGTTCCTCCAGCGTTGTGTGTTGTCCTAATACTCGCCTATTACAAGAGATTGAGGAGATCAAAGCTTCGGCCTTGCTTCTCTCGCCTACACCAGCGGATGAGACCAGCCTGGCCTGATGTCCCTGCATCAGCTGAGGACCCAGGATTTTAGCCCCCCCCCCCCCCCCTCCTCCTGACACAACACACACATCGCAGGGCGCATGCGCTCGCCAGCCGCCATGTTGTGTCCTGAACAAAAACTGGGTGAGGGGGAGCGGACGGAGCCCGGTGCGAACGAGTAAATGAGACCCGGGAGTCGAACGCTGAGCTTCGATGCGGCCTGGGTATTCCGGGAAGAGAGTCACCGGAGAGCGGCTGGCCTCCGACGCCGGCGAGCAAGCAGCGGTAAGCGGGGCTGGGGGGAAGTTTGGTCAGATTGGGGGGGGGGGCGCCGAGGCCCGGCTAGGCCGCAGCTCACGGCCGGGGCTTTTTTTTTTACCGGGCTGTTGTTCCTTCACCGGCATACGGCCCTGATTCTTTAACGTCGTCGAGGTCCGCGGCCTTCCCCTCATCACCGCACACCGCCCTTGGTGGTTGTTCCGTGGCCGCGACCGTTCTCGCCGTGTTGGGGTCCGCTGGCCGATGAGAGTATGCAGTATGATCTAAAAGGTATTTATACTGGTTCGTCAGCTCGGGTTTCAGATCTTTAAAGGGGCCTCTCGGCACCTGGAAGGGATAGGTTTCCGGTCTCACCACATACCCCCCTCCCCAAGCATTAATACACAGAAATACACTTTTAAAATTCCCTTTTCTTATTCTCACTGGCTGCTTCTCACGCTCTCTCATTCTCTGTCACACTCATGCACTCATACTCTTATTCACTCCTTCTCTCTCATTAACCATTTATCTCCCTCACCACACATTCTTCCTCACCCTCCCCTCCATTCTTCCCTCCAGCCTCTCCCATCTCTTGTTCTCCCCTCCAGCCTCCCCCCCCCCCGTCTCTCTCTGCCACTGTCTCTCACTCTCCCCTGCAACACCCCCCCACCCTCTCACCATCTCTACTCCTCTTGGACCTCCCCCCATCCTGCCCCTCCTCTTGGACCTCCCCCCATCCTGCCCCTCCTCTCGGATCCCCCCCCCCCCCGGTCCTCCTCCTCATCCTGGACACCCCCCTCCTGTCCTCCCCCTTGCCCCGGACCCCCCCCCCCCCCGTCCTTCCCCGCCTCTCAGACTCTCAGATCCCCCCCGTCCTTCCCTGCCTCTTGGACCCCCCCCCCGCCCGTACTGCCCCTCCTCTCAGACCCCCCCCCCATCCTGCCCCTCCTCTCGGATCCCCCCCCCCCATCCTCCTCCTCATCACGGACACCTCCCCCTTGCCCCGGACACCCTCCCCACCCCCCCCCGTTCTCCCCCTTCACCTCTCACACCCTCACTTCCTCCTCTTCCTCCCCCCCCAACTCCTCCTCTTCTAATTTCCCCCCCCCCCCCCGGACCCCTCCACCTCCTCTTGGATACTTTCTCCACCTGCTCCTCCTCTAGGAGCTCTCCTCCCCTCTGCCCCCTCCCTGTCTTCTCCCACCCCCCCCCCCCCCCCCCGGTTAATTGGGGACATTTTGGCCAGATAAGCAGCTGCCCTTTTTAGTCAAAGTTTCATAGAATAGTTAAAAAGGTATAAAAATGTATACTGAGTAAGAAATTATGTATTTAAATGAAATATTGAATAAATTTGAACACTGTCAATACTACTACAGAACTATAAAACCATGCAACACACACAAGATGCGGAGACCCTTCAGCCAAAACATCGACTACTTTTTTTCCATAGTTGCTGCCTGGCGTGCTGAGCTCCTCCAGCATTTGTGTGTGTTGCTTGAATTTCCAGCACTTGCGGATTCTCTCTTGTTTGTCTATAAAACTTTGTATTAGTTCATAACAAATGTCAACGTAGGAATTGATTCTGTGTACGCTGCTGTCTTCTTTTGATTGTACATTAATAAAATCAGTGCACAGTGCAGTTAATGGACTTTTGATGATTACATCCTCTAAATTTTTATTTTCACTAACATTCAAGGTGATTGTTGATGCCTTCAAATTCCTCACAGGAGTGTGTCCTAGACAAGGAAGGTTATTGTTTTTAAAGTTTTATTGGTATTTAAATAAAAGGCCAGAGCCATGAAAAGCCTGATGGTTCACTGATGTCCGATGTGAGGAAAGCTTGTCTAGTTGGACCTCTATGCAATTTCAGACCCATAGCAATGAGTAAGTCTGAAACGGCTTGGCTCATTTCTCAGTAACAGCCAAGAATGGGCACTCCATTTTTTAGGTCTACATCCTAAAAAATGAATTTAAAACTAAAAGACTGGATTGTATTGAATTTTGAGTATATTTCAGTAAGATCTTTTAATAATATTTTAGTATGATTTTTTAATATTGAGGATACTTGATAAAGGTTTTCTGATTGACAGATCCTAAATGTCTGAAGTGAAAGGGGGAGGCCACAGAAGTTTCAGAATCATAATCAGGATTAATATAATATAACTGGAATTTGTTGTGAAATATGTTTTGTAGCAATACATTGTAATACCTATTACTAAAGAAACTAAATTGCAATAAAGTATATATTATAAAATAAATTAACTAAATGGTACATAGTTTAAAAAAAAGTATTGGTAGTTTACTAGGGTATGTAGACACACCCAGCCTCCCGGACAGCCACAACTATGTCCTTAGGGACCGGGTTAGGGAACTGGAAATGCAGCTTGATGACCTTTGTCTGGTCAGGGAAAGTGGGGAAGTAATAGAGAGGAGCTATAGGCAGGTAGTCACACCAGGGTCTTGGGAGACAGACAAGTGGGTAACAGTCAGGAGAGGGAAGGGCAAGAGTCAGATACTTAACAATAAGTACTCCTGTTTGAGTACTGTTGGCAGGAGGGAAATGGCCTACCTGGGGGAAGCAACTGTGGCCACGTCTCTGGCACAGAGTCTGGCCCTGTGGCTCAGAAGGGTAGGGAAAGGAAGAGGATGGCAGCATTGCTAGGGGACTTTATAGTTAGGGGGACAAACAGGCGATTCTCTGGACACAGGAAAGAAATGTGGATGGTATTATGCCTCTCAGGTCCCAGGGTCCGAGATGTTTCTGATTGTGTCCACGATTCCCTGAAGTGGGAAGATAAACAGTACATATTGGCACCATCGACATATGTAGGAAAAGGGAGGAGGTCCAGAAAACAGACTACAGGAAGTTAGGAAGGAAGTTGAGAAGCTGGACCTCAAAGGCAGTAATCTCGGGATTACTGCCTGCGCCACGCGACAGTGAGTATCGTAATAGTGTGAGGTGGAGGATAAATGTGTGGCTGAGGGATTGGAGCAAGGTGCAGGGATTCAGATTTCTGGATCATTGGGTCTCTTGAGGCAGGCATGACCTGTACAAAAAGGAAGAGTTGCACTTGAATCCAAGGAGAACCGATTTCCTGGCAGGGAGGTTTGCTAAGGCTATTGGGGAGAGTTTAAACTGAAGAGACAGAGGAAGGGGTAGTAGGTTTACAAATCAAGAAAGCTTGTAGGCATTGTGAGAGGAAGGATAGGCAGCTGCTAGGGAAGGGATGCACTCAGACTGATGGTTTGAGATGTGTTTATTTTAATGCAAGAAGCATCATGAATAAAGCGATGAACTTAAAGTGTGGATAGTACATGGAGCTAAGATGTTGTGGCCATTACAGAGACTTGGATGGCTCAAGGGCAGGAATGGTTACTTGGAGTTAGTTGATGTTTCAGAAAGGACAGCGAGGGAGCCAAAAGAGGTGGGGGCATGGCACTGCTGTTTAGAGATAGTGTCACAGCTGCAGAAAAGGAGGAAGTCATGGAGGGATTGTCTACGGAGTCTCTGTGGGTAGAGGTTAGGAACAGGAAGGGGTCAAGAACTTTACTGGGTGTTATTTATAGACCATCCAATAGTAACGGACATGGAGGAGCAGATAGGGAGACAGATTCTGGAAAGGTGTAATAATAACAGGGTCATCGTGGTGGGAGATTGTAATATTGCCAATATTGAATGGCAGCTTCTAAGATCTAGGGGTTTAGATGGGGTGGAGTTTGGTAGGTATGTTTAGGAAGGTTTCTTGTAGGTTTCTAAGCCTACAAGAGGAGAGGCTGTATTTGATCTGTTATTGGGAAGTGAACCTAGTCAGGTGTCAGGTCTCTCAGTGGGAGAGCATTTTGGAGGTAGTGATCATAATTCTATCTCCTTTACCACAGCATTGGAGAGGGACGGGAACAGACAAGTTAGAAAAGCGTTTAATTGGAGTAAGGGAAAATATGAGGCAGTAAGGCAGGAATTTGGAAGCATAAATTGGGAACAGATGTTCTCAGGGAAATGTACAACAGAAATGTGGTAAATGTTCAGGGGAGATTTGCGTGGAGTTCTGCATAGCTATATTTCAATGATACAGGGAAAGGATGGTAGGGTACAGGAACCGTGGTGTACAAAGGCTGTTGAAATTCTAGCCAAGAAGAAAAGAAAAGCTTACGAAAGGTTCAAACATCTAGGTAATGATAGAGATCTAGAAGATTATAAGGCTAGCAGGAATGAGTTTCAGAATGAAATTAGGAGAACCAGAAGGGGCCATGAGAAGGCCTTGGCGGACAGGATTAAGGAAAGCCCCAAGGCATTCTACAAATGTGTGAAGAGTGAGAGGATAGGACCAATTAAGTGTGACAGTGGAAAAGTGTGTATGGAACCAGAGGAGATAGCGGAGATATTTAATACTTCAATATTCATTATGGAAAAGGATCTTGGCGATTGTAGAAATGACTTATAGGGGACTGAAAAGCTTGAGCATATAGACATTAAGAAAGAGGATGCACTGGAGCTTTTGGAAAGCATTAAGTTGGATAAGTCACCAGGACCGGACAAGATGTACCCCAGGCTACTGTGGGAGAAAAGGGAGGAGATTGCTGATCCTCTGGCAATGATCTTTGCATCATCATTGGGGACTGGAAAGGTTCCAGAGGATTGCAGGGTTGCAGAAGCTGTTCCCTTGTTCAAGAAAGGGAGTAGAGATAACACAGGAAATTATAAACCAGTGAGTCTTACTTCAGTGGTTGGTAGGTTGATGGAGAAGATCCTGAGAGACAGGATTTATGAACATTTGGAGAGATATAATATGATTAGGAATAATCAGCATGGCTTTGTCAAAGGCAGGTCATGCCTTACGAGCCTGATTGAGTATTTTGAGGATGTGGCTAAAAACATTGATGAAGGAAGAGCAGTAGATGTAGTGTATATGGATTTTAGCAAGGCATTTGATAAGGTACCCCATGCAAGGCTTATTGAGAAAGTAAGGAGGCATGGGATCCAAGGGGACCTTGCTTTGTGGATCCAGAAGTGGCTTGCCCACAGAAGGCAAAGAGTTATTGTAAGCATGTCATATTCTGCATGGAGGTCAGCGATCAGTATTGTGCCTCAGGGATCTGTTCCGCGTCCTGTTCTCTTTGTGATTTTCATAAGTGATCAGGAAGTGGAGGGATGGGTTAGTAAATTTGCTGTTGGGGGGTTGGAGGTGTTGTGGATAGTGTGGAGGGCTGTCAGAGGTTACAGTGGGACATTGATAGGATGCAAAACTTGGCTGAGAAGTTGGTGATAGAGTTCAACCCAGATAAGCGTGAAGTGTTTCATTGTGGTAGATCTACAAACCCCATTTCCAGAAAAGTTGGGATATTTTCCAAAATGCAATAAAAACAAAAATCTGTGATATTGTAGCGGTGTGCAGCGCTAAAATTACGACACGGAGTCGGTAACTGCAGTTGAAGGAAAAACATTATTCGAAATCCTCAGCCTCACTTTTAAGCCTCCCTCAACCTGCCCCCTGTGGCGCAGAGGCTCCAAAGCTCTGTGCTCGCAAACCCCCGTAGGCTATCTCCCTTAGCCGGAAAGCTGGCTAATTGTGAGCCGGTTCGGATGTGCCAGGAAATGGGTCGCCACATAACCCCCCCAGAACCGGCGATACACCCCCCAATGTCCACAGTCTGGGCCGGAACCTGCTTGGGAGGTCGGCCTCTGCGCCGAGGTGCCGGAAACTCAACCGGTTGCGCCAGGTCCGCATGGGCCGGTTTGAGTCGGTCTACCGTGAAAACCTCCTCTTTCCCCCCAACGTCCAGCACGAACGTGGACCCGTTGTTCCGGAGCACCATAAACGGCCCCTCGTATGGCCGCTGCCCGCCCCTTCGTACAAACACAAACTTACAGTTCTGCAGGTCGGGTTCTGCCCGTGCTGTGAAGTGAGTATGGGGGCCAGGGTACCGAGCTTCTCGCGTAGTCTGCCCAGGATTGCTGCGGGATCTTCCTCTTGCCCCCGTGGGGCTGGTAGGAACTCCCCGGGGATGACCAGGGGCGCGCCGTATACCAACTCGGCCGACGAGGTGTGCAGGTCGTCTTTGGGTGCTGTGCGGATGCCGAGTAGGACCCAGGGAAGCTCGTCCACCCAGTTGGCTCCTCGCAGGCGGGCCATGAGGGCCGACTTCAGGTGACGGTGGAAACGCTCCACTAGCCCGTTCGACTGTGGGTGGTAGGCAGTTGTGTGGTGCAGCTGAGTCCCCAAAAGGCTGGCCATAGCTGACCACAGGCTGGAGGTGAACTGGGCGCCTCTGTCGGAGGTAATGTGGGCCGGTACACCAAAGCGAGATATCCAGGTGGTGGTCAGGGCTCGGGCGCAAGATTCGGAGGTGGTGTTGGTGAGTGGGACCGCCTCTGGCCATTTTGTGAATCGGTCCACGATAGTCAAGAGGTGCCGCGCTCTGCGCGACACTGGCAGGGGGCCCACGATATCCACATGAATGTGGTCGAAACGCCGGTAGGCGGGATGGAACTGCTGCGGTGGGGCTTTGGTGTGCCGCTGCACCTTGGCCGTCTGGCAGTGCATGCGCGTTTTGGCCCATTCACTGACCTGTTTGCGGAGTCCGTGCCAAACGAACCTGCTGGAAACCATCCGGACAGTCGTCCGGATGGAGGGATGCGCCAAGTTATGAATGGAGTCAAAAACACGGCGCCGCCAGGCTGTCGGGACGACGGAATGGGGCTGGCCGGTGGCGACGTCACAGAGTAGGGTCCTCTCACCCGGGCCCCCGGGGAGGTCCTGGAGCAGCAAACCGGAGACTGCGGTTCTGTAACTCGGAATCTCCTCATCTGCCTGCTGTGCCTCTGCCAGTGCCTCAAAGTCTACCCCTTGGGAAAGGGCATGAACGGTAGGGCGAGAGAGCGCATCCGCCACGACATTGTCCTTACCCGAGACGTGCCGGACATCCGTCTTGTATTCAGAGATGTAGGACAGGTGGCGTTGCTGGCGGGACGACCAGGGGTCGGACGCTTTCGTAAACGCAAAGGTAAGCGGTTTGTGGTCCGTGAAAGCGGTGAAGGGCTGACCTTCTAGGAAGTACCTGAAATGCCGGATTGCCAGGTAGAGCGCCAACAGTTCCCGGTCGAAAGCACTGTACTTGAGCTCGGGTGGCCGCAGGTGTCTGCTGAAAAACGCCAGGGGTTGCCAGCGACCTGCGATGAGTTGCTCCAGCACCCCACCGACTGCCGTGTTAGATACGTCCACTGTGAGAGCGGTAGGGGCGTCCATTCTGGGGTGCACTAGCATTGCTGTGTCCGCCAAAGCTTCCTTCGTTTGAACAAAAGCGGCGGCGGACTCCTCGTCCCAGGTAATGTCCTTGCTCGGACCCGACATCAGGGCGAACAGGGGGCCGCATGATCCGGGCAGCTGAAGGGAGGAAGCGGTGGTAGAAATTGATCATACCTACAAATTCCTGAAGGCCTTTGATCGTGGTGGGTCGGGGGAAGTGGCGGACCGCATCTACCTTAGCGGGCAGAGGGATTGCCCTGTCTTTAGTAATCCTGTGGCCCAGGAAGTCAATGGTATCGAGTCCGAACTGGCATTTGGCGGGGTTGATTGTAAAACCGTACTCACTCAGTCGGGCACAGAGTTGACGGAGTTGGGACAGATGCTCCTGATGGCTGCTGCTGGCTATGAGGATGTCGTCCAAATAGATGAACGCGAAGTCCAGGTCCCGTCCCACCACGTCCATTAACCGCTGGAATGTCTGTGCGGCATTCTTCAGGCCGAACGGCATGCGGAGGAACTCGAAAAGGCCAAACGGGGTGATGAGAGCCTTTTTGGGGATGTCGTCAGGATGCATCGGGATTTGATGGTACCCTCGGACGAGGTCTACCTTGGAGAAGATCCGTGCGCCGTGCAGGTTTGCTGCAAAGTCCTGAATGTGCGGCACAGGGTAGCGGTCCAGTGTGGTAGCCTCGTTCAGCCTGCGGTAGTTGCCGCACGGTCTCCAGCCCCCCCGTCGCTTTGGGCACCATGTGCAGGGGGGAGGCCCATGGGCTGTCGGACAGCCGGATGATCCCCAATTCCTCCATCCTCTGGAACTCCTCCTTCGCCAGTTGGAGCTTGTCCGGGGGAAGCCGCCGAGCGTGGGCGTGGAGGGGTGGTCCCTGGGTCGGGATGTGGTGCTGTACGCTGTGTCGGGGCATGGCCGCTGTGAACTGCGGTGCCAGAACTGATGGGAAATCCGCCAGGACCCTGGTGAAGTCATTGTCGGACAGCGTGATGGAGCCGAGGTGAGGGGCTGGCAACTGGGCTGCACCCAGGGAGAACGTCTGAAAGGTCTTGGCGTGTACCAGTCTCTTCCTGGGCAGGCCGACCAGTAGGCTGTGAGCCCGCAAAAAATCCGCACCCAGAAGCGGTTGGGCTACGGCGGCCAGTGTAAAGTACCACGTGAACTGGCTGGAGCTGAACTGTAGCTGCACCTGACGGGTGCCATAGGTCCTTACTGTGCTGCTGTTCACGGCCCTCGGGGGGGCCCCGGTGCCCTGCTGCGGGTGTCGTAACTCGTCGGAGGTAAAACGCTGATCTCGGCACCAGTGTTGACCAGAAACCGGTGTCCCGACCTTCTGTCCCACACATACAGGAGGCTATCCCGATGGCCAGCCGCCGTAGCCATCAGCGGCGGCTGGCCCTGGCGTTTCCCGGGAACTTGCAGGGCGGGCGACAACGGCGGGCTTCTGCGCCTCACTGCTGGTGGTAGAAGCACCAGTGTTCATTGGGCCGGGGGTTGGCGGGCTCTGCGGCCGGGCCTGGACTGGTTTGCTGCTGGGAGCGTGGCTGGGAGATCCGTGTGATGGACGCCCCGCTCACCTTTTTGGCGTTCCACAGCAAGTCCGCCCGGGCTGCCACCTTCCGGGGGTCACTGAAATCCGCGTCAGACAGCAGCAGGCGTATGTCCTCGGGCAGCTGCTCCAGGAATGCCTGCTCAAACATGAGGCAGGGTGTGTGTCCGTCGGCCAGAGACATCTCATTCATTAAAGCCGAAGGAGGTCTGTCGCCCAAGCCATCCGGGTGCAGTAAACGGGCAGCCCGCTCGCGCCGTGAGAGTCCGAAAGTCCTGAGGAGCAGGGCTTTGAATTCCATGTACTTGCCGTCTGCCGGGAGCGACTGTACGAACTCCGCGACCTGGGCCGCTGTGTCCTGGTCGAGGGAGCTCACCACGTAGTAGTAGCGGGTGTCTTCTGAGGTGATCTGGCAAACGTGGAATTGGGCTTTGGCTTGCTGGAACCATAGGTTCGGTCACTGTGTCCAGAAACCCGGCAGTTTCAATGAAACCGCATGAACAGAGGCGGCGTCAGTCATTTCTGGTCCAAAAATCGTTTGGACCGTCGGGGTCACCAATTGTAGCGGTGTGCTACATGTAGCGCTAAAATTACGACATGGAGTCGGTAGCTGCAGTCGAAGGAAAAACTTTATTCGAAATCCTCAGCCTCACTTTTAAGCCTCCCTCAACCTGCCTCCCATGGCGCAGAGGCTCCAAAGCTCTGTGCTTGCAAACCCCCGTAGGCTATCTCCCTTAGCCGGAAAGCTGGCTAATTGTGAGCCGGTTCGGATGTGCCAGGAAATGGGTCGCCACAATATGTTAATTCATGTGAACCTTTATTTAACTGACAGAAGTACAAAGAAAAGATTTTCAATAGTTTTACTGACCAACTTAATTGTATTTTGTAAATATACACAAATTTAGAATTTGATGGCTGCAACACACTCAACAAAAGTTGGAACAGACACCTGTTTACCATTGTGTTACATCACCTTTCCTTTTAATAACACTCTTTACTTGTTTTGGAACTGAGAATACTAATTGTAGTAGATTTGCAGTGGGAGATTTTGTCCATTTTTGCTTGATATAAGACTTCAGCTGCTCAACAGTCTGTGGTCTCCGCCGTCTGATTCTCCTCTTCATGATGCACCATACATTTTCAATAGGAGGTAGATCTGGACTGGCAGCAGGCCAGTCAAGCACACACACTCTGTGTCTACAGAGCCACACTGTTGTAGACCGTGCAGAATGTGGTCTGGCATTGTCCTGCTGAAATAAGCATGGATGTCCCGGGAAGAGACGTCGCCTTGATGGCAACGTATGTCTCTCTAAAATCCTAATATACGCCTCAGAGTCAATGGTACCTTCACATACATGCAACTCACCCATGCCATGGGCACTGATGCACCCCCATACCATCGCAGATGCTGGCTTTTGCACCTTTCGCTGATAAAAATCAGGATGGTCGTTTTCATCTTTGGCATGGAGAACTCAACGCCCGTTTTTTCTGAAAACTAGCTGAAATGTGGACTCATGTGACCACAGCACATGGTTCCACAGTCTTTCGGTCCATCTGAGATGAGCTTGGGCCCAGAGAACTCGCCGGAGTTTCTGCATAGAGTTGATGTATGGCTTCCTCCTTGCGTAATACAGTTTCAAGTTGCAATTCTGGATGCAGCGACAGACTGTGTTAAGTGACAATGGTTTTCCGAAGTACTCCTGAGCCCAGATAGCTATAATTGTCACAGTAGCATGACGGATTCTTAGGCAGTGCCGCCTGAGTGCTCGAAGATCACACGCACTCAACAGTGGTTTCTGACCTTGCCCTTTACGCACTGAGATATCTCTGAATTCTCTGAATCTTTTCACAATATTATGTACAGTAGATGTTGAAAGACCTAAATTCTCTGCAATCTTGCATTGGGAAATGTTCCTTTTGAACTGACTAACAATTCTCTCACGAATTTTGGCACAAAGGGGTGAGCCACGAACCATCCTTGCTTGCAAAGACTGAGCCTTTGATGGACGCTACTCTTATACCCAGTCATGATACCTCACCTGCTACCAATTAGCCTGCTTAATGTGGAGTCTTCCAAACCGGTGCTACTTGAATAGTCTGTGCACTTTTCAATCTTATTTTAACTCTGTCCCAACTTTTGTTGAGTGTGTTGCAGCCATCAAATTCTAAATTTGTGTATATTTACAAAATACAATTAAGTTGGTCAGCAAAACTATTGAAAATCTTTTCTTTGTACTTTTGTCAGTTAAATAAAGGTTCATGTGAATTAACATATCACAGATTTTTGTATTTATTGCATTTTGGAAAATATCCCAGCTTTTCTGGAAATGGGGTTTGTAATATGATGGCAGAATATAATATTAATGGTCAGACTGTTGGCAATGTGGAGGATCAGAGGGATCTTGGAGTCCGAGTCCACAGGACACTCAAAGCATGCTGTACATGTGGTTTAGAAGGCATACGGTGCATTGGCCTTCATCAACCGTGGGATTGAGTTTAAGAGCCAAGAGGTAATGTCACAGCTTCACAGGACCCTGGTCAGACCCCACTTGGAATACTGTGCTCAGTTCTGGCCACCTCATTACAGGAATGATGTGGAAACTATAGAAAGGGTGCAGAGGAGGTTTATAAGGATGTTGCCTGGATTGGGGAGCATGTCCTGTGAGAATAGGTTGAGTGAACTTGGCCTTTTCTCCTTGGAGCGATGGAGGATGAGAGGTGACCTGATAGAGGTATATAAGATGATGAGAGGCATTGATCGTGTGGATTTCCGGAGGCTTTTTCCCAGGGCTGAAATGGCTAACGTGAGAGGGCACAGTTTTAAGGTGCTAAGAAGTAGGTACAGAGGAGATGGCAGGGGTAAGTTTTTTACACAGAGGGTTGTGAGTGTGTGGAATGGGCTGCCGGCAATGGTGGTGGAGGCAGATACAATAGGGTCTTCTAAGAGACTCCTGGATAGATATGTGGAGCTTAGAAAAATCGAGGGCTACGGGTAATCCTAAAGCAAGTACATGTTTGGCACAGCATTATGGGCCGAAGGGCCTGTATTATGTTGTAGGTTTCCTATGTTTCTATTTTTCTAAGTCTGATGGAAGGGAAGGAGCTTTTCCTGAAATATGGAGTGTGTTTTCAGGCTGCTGTACCTCTTCGCATTGCTACCATCAAATAAGAGGGCATATCTTGGATGATGGTAATTCTTTATGTTGGATGCTGACTTTTTGAGGCATCACGTTTTGAAGATGTCCTTACTTCTGGGGAAGTTAGTGTCCACAGTGGAGTAGGCTGATTTTGCCAGGCTGGCTGCATTGTTGGGAATAGAACACCAAAGTAAAGTGTTTTCGTTTACATTTGTTGATGTAAAGTAGGGACTTTAATATGTATTCTCCAAATCAAAAAACGTGATTTAGTTGGCTGCAAAATTAAATAGCAGATGGTTAAGTTCATTGAAAGAAATCTAAGTATTTGGGTTACATATTTCATGACCCTGGCATGCCCCAAAGCACTTTACAACCAATTAAATATTTTGGTTCAACTGGAGCTGATGCTGTCATGTTGGCAATATCACAGTAAATTTTTCTACTGCTGGTTGCCACTGTCAGTAAATGGTCATTTACTAGATAGAGTGGATGTGAAAAGGAATTTTTTTATAATGGGGGGAGTCTGGGACCAGAGGGCAATGGCTGGGAATAGAGGGACGTCCAGTTAGAACAGAGATGAGGAAGAGTTTCTTTAGCTGGGGGTAGCAAATCTATGGGATTCATTGCTACAGTTTGCTGTGGAGGCCAAGTCACTGCGTATATTTAAAGCAGAGGTTGATAGGTTCTTCATTAGTCAGGGTGTCAAAGTTTACGGGGAGAAGGCAGGAGAATGGGATAGAGAGGGATAATAAACAGCCATGATGGAATGGCAGAGCAGACCTGATGGGCCAAGTTTTCCTATGTCTTCTGGTCTTACTGTTGTAGTGATTTTGTTTTAGAGATAAATGTTTTTGAAGATTCCCATGTATCTGAAAATGCTCTCCATTTGAGAAAGAAAATTTAATAGAGACACAGGAGACTGCAGATGTCGGAATCTGGAGCAGTCCGCAATGTGCTGAAGGAACTCAGCGGGTCCTTCTGGCCCAACGAGTCCATGCACCCCAGTTATACCCATGTAACCAATTAACCTACTAATCCATACATTTTTGGAATGTGGGAGGAAACCAGAGCACTTGGAGGAATCTCATGCAGTCACAGGGAGAACTTGCAGAGAACAGCGGGATTTGAACCCATATTGCTGTCACTTTAATAGCGTTATGTTAACCACTGTATTTTTCTGCATGGGAATGAGAGGGAGGATTCCTATATAAAACCGTGGATGGAAGAGCTGAAGCAAAGCTGTTAGGTGAAAAGTGGATCCAAGTGAGGGAGTGATCATATAAACTGAGAGGTGACAAGTGGAAGAATGATGCTTGAGAATTCCATTTTCATGTCATCACATTTAAGAGTTATGATTGTTTAATGGCCTTTCCAGTACACAAGTGTAAAGGGAAATGAAATAATTGCTGCAATCAGATAAAGAACACAATAATAATAAAAATAATAAATGTAAGTACATAAGGTTGCTTATATGAATGATAAAAGTAGTGGTTGTTGGGGATGTGGAAGGGTGGATTAGTAGGTGGAGGTGTTGATAAGCCTTACTGCTTGTGGAAAGTAACTGTTTTTGAGTCTGGTGGTCCCAGTTACATCCTGGGTGCTATGTAACCTCCTCCCTGATGAGAGTGGGACAAACAGTCCATGAGCAGGGTAGGTGGGATCCTTCATGATGCTCTGGCACTTCTCTGGCATCTTTTTGTATATATGTCCTTGATGGAGACTGTTCAGGTGGAATGAGATGTTGTTCTTTTAATTTGTTTTTAGCTTTGACTTGAGGCTGAGGATCAATGTGTTGATGGGGAAATGGGGAGTGGAATTAAGGTGGCTGGCTGCTGAGATATGCCAGCTAGCATAGCAGACAGACAAGAATGTACTTGGTAAAGTGTTGTTGGACTGAGTGATGTAGAGAAACCCACAATGGGAGCACCACATGCAGTAAATAATACTGCTGGATTCACATGGGAAAGACTGCCTCACCTGGAAGGGTTGTTTTGGGCCCAAGATTGTAGCAAAGAAGGAGGGTCAGGTGTAGGTGTTACATTTTTAGTGGTTATGGGGGAGGGATGTATCTGGAGAGGGAGTGGTTTGGGTAGGGAGGTATGAATGGAGAACGGAATCACAGAGAGAGTGAATCATGTGGAGAGGTGAGTGGTGGGGGTGGTTGTGTAGAATGTACCCGGTGGTGGGATTCTGCTGTAGATGGTGGAAGTAAGAAGAATGATATGTTGGATACATTGGATGTGGAGGTAGGTGAAGATTAGGATGGGTGGCAGTAAGGGCAAAGGTGAGATGTGTGTAAGGGTTCCTCAATAGCAGTTTGCGGGAGGGGACCCCATTGAAGCTGGGAGGTGAGGTAGAAGAGGTAAAGGACTGAAGAAGAAGGAATTTGATAGGAGAGGCGAGTAGACTATGGGAGAAAAGAAAGGAGGAGGGAACCGGGGTGGGGAGGTGGGAGGAGGTGATGGGCAGATGAGAAGAAGAGGAGAGCCAGAATGGGGAATGAATCCGTGGCACACTGGTCTCTTAGCACCACTAGTGGATGAGTGAATATTTTTTTATGAGGTGCATTGTGCCTCTGAAAGAGGCTGATTGAGTTGGTAGTACCAAGCTGCTTCACTCTTTAAATTAAGCTTTGTATAAGCTGTGAAAGCATTTTTAGATTCAAGAGTTATATCACCTGCGACAGATCTGTTCATCTAGCTGCTTCAAATCCATCTCATATCTGTGCTGGAGAATTTGATGCATCAATTTGAGAATCAATGGCATCACATTGATCAGAATGGGGACATGGTTAGGCTCTTGAGTGTGTTATTGGAAATGGTTTATTATAGTGATGTGTACCGAGATCCAGTAAAAAGCTTGTCTTGCATACTGTTCATACAGAACAATTTATTACACAATACGTTGAGGTAGAACAGGGTAAAACAATAAGAGAATGCAGAATAAAGTGTAACAGCAACAGAGAAAGTGCAGCCCGGAAAAAACAATAACGTGCAAGATCAAAATGCAGTAGATGATGATGTTGAACCCATCTTATCTCACCATTTAACCAATTAAGAGGGAACCACGTACATACTAACAGGGTAGAAGCTGTCCTTGAGCCTGGACATGTGTTTTCAGGCTTTTCTATTTTCTGCCCGAAGGAAGTGGAGATAATATCTGTTATGTTGGGGCTTTACTGAGGCAACAAGAAGTATAGATAGAGTCTATGGAGAGAGACCTGTCCCAATGAAAGATCTCAGCATGAGATGTCAGCTGTTTGTACTCTTTTCCTTGGATGCTATTGGCCTGCTGAGTTCCTCCCAACATTTTGTGGATGGACAGGACAGGCTATCGGTGATGTTCACTCCTAGGAACTTGAAGTTCTCAATCTCAATGAGATTGCATCCATCATGGATCTGTTACAGCAGAAGGCAAATTGCAGTGGGTTGAGTTGTCTGGAAGGCTGGAGTTAATGCACACCAACATCAGCCTTTCGAACCTCCTCGTGATACCGGATGTCAGGGCCACTGGGCAGTAGTCATTAAGGCACATTATCTTGTTTTATAGTATTGTCAATGTTAGCTATAGGTTCATTAATGATTAGGATTGGCATGAAGATTAACTAGACTACACTTGCTTTGCTTTTCCTGGTCTACCATATGTCCTGCCTGGGGTATACCTGATTAACTTTCCATATAGCATTTTTGTGGCTGCAAGTGAGCCACTGAACCAGAAGTGTGCGCTGGTTCGGGAGATTTTGCATTGTACACTCCCAATAATTTGGAGTGTGAGTGCTCTCAATTTGTTAATATCATAGGTAACTTGTCAAATTAGCTGAAGATTGGTCCCTGCCAAGGTGGGAATGTTGGGAGGTCTGAGACATAATGTTCACATGGTACTTCTGTTTGAAGATGCTATCAAATGCTTCTGCCTTGTGTTTTTCACTTCCCTGTTGGACTCTGCTATTTTTGATTTGTTTTTGAGCCTCCTTTAGCTGCTTAATTGTCCACTGTACACCATCATATGATCACAGAGACAGGACTGTAGAGCTTTGATCTGATCTGTTTATTAATTTTATTTGGCCTTTTCTATCTCCTGCTGTTTCTTCTATTTAGTCAAGATTGTTTAAGGCCCTGTTCCTGTCCTGTACTATCTTCTAATGTAAATATTGTAAGTAATATTCCGGTAATATAAATGCCAGCTTAGGAAGTTGCAGATGATGAACTGTTTGTAAGTTATATTCTTTATGTGGTTTGTTTTCAAGGTTGCTCCAAGGAAATCTGCAGACCTACTGCTTTGCTACCTTTGAAGACCTTGCTGCAGCTGACAGACTGAGCTTTGTGCCTTTTTGTACACGAGAGCAGATATTGCAAGGAAGAGCAATTAGTTTACTGGAAGGAACAGTTAACTTTAAAAGGTTGTGCTTTTAAGGACAAAATAAAGCTGATTGAGGGATCAGCATCATGTCTATCACCAATACCCCAACTAGTAATGATGCCTGCCTGAGCATTGTACACAGTTTGATGTGCCATCGACAAGGTGGAGAAAGTGAAACCTTTGCCAAAAGAGCCATTGAGAGCTTGGTCAAAAAGCTGAAGGAGAAGAAAGATGAGCTGGATTCACTAATCACAGCTATAACAACCAATGGAGCTCACCCCAGCAAATGTGTCACGATACAAAGAACGCTAGACGGAAGACTTCAGGTAAGTGCTCAGAGGAATTTTTCTTACAAATAACTATTTGTATTAATAGAATGCCGTTCCTGTATATAGACATTCCAAGGAGAATGAAATCTCCAGCACATCTTGGATAGGGTGTCATGGTAGTTAGTGGTTATTGCAATTTTATTACCATGGGGTGTGTCAGAATTCAATTCCGGCATCCTCGGTAAAAAGAATTTATGCATTCTCCTCATGACTCTGCGTTTCCACCAAGGTGCTCTGGTTTCCTCCCACAGTCCAAAGGTGTACTGGTTATTAGGTTAAATGGCCATTGTAAATTGGATTAGTGTTAAATAGGTGGGTTGCTGGGCAGTGCAGCTCATTGGGCTGGAGGGGCCTGTTCTGTGCTGCATGAAAACAAAAAAAAAACATTTCCCAGGAAAAGGAGATAAAAAATAGAGGACATGAGTTTAAGGTGAGAGATAACAGATTTAAGAATCCTGAGGGGCAACTTCTTTGCCAAGAGGGTGGTGCGTATAAGGAATAACTTCAGAGAAAGCAGTTGAGGCTGGTACAATAATATTTAAAAGACATTTGGATAAGTTCATGGATAAGAGGTATTTAGAGGGAAATGGGCCACACGCAGGCAAATGGGTCTAGCTTGGTGGGCACCATGGTCAACTTGGACGAGTTGGGCTGAAGAGCCTGTTTCTGCAACTCTATATGTAATAGAAGTTGTTATTTCATTGACTGACAACCAAGTCCAGCTCCTGGCCTTTATACGTGAGCTACTAAGTCTATTGGAACTGTTTCTGCTGACAGGAGAAGAAGCAAAGACTGGGTTCTTAAAACTATTGCTTTGGGCAGATGGGGCTCATCAGCTGTGGTGGGCATTTCATCTAGGAGAAGGAAAACTCTGATTGCAAACCTCTGCTGCTTTGTCGTTATACCCACTATTGGTGAAGGCTTCGGGAGTAAACCTCGAGAATTGAGTTCAAGAGCCGAGAAGTAATGTTACAGATGTATAGAACTCTGGTCAGATCCCACTTGGAGTATTGTGCTCCAAGTATTATTCTGGTCACCTCACTACAGGAAGGATGTGGAAACTATGAAAAGGGTGCAGAGGAGATTTACAAGGATATTGCCTGGATTGGGGAGCATGCCTTATGAGAAAAGGTTGAGTGAACTTGGATTTTTCTCCTTGGAGCAATGGAGGATGAGAGGTGACCTGAGAGAGGTGTATAAGATGATGAGAGGCATTGATCGTGTGGATAGTCAGAAGCTTTTTCCCAGGGTTGAAATGGCCAACATGAGAGGACACAGGTTTAAGGTGCTTGGAAGTAGGTACAGAGGAGATGTCAGGGGTAAGTTTTTTTATTCAGAGAGCAGTGAGTGCGAGGAATGGGTTGCCGATGACAGTGGTGGAAGTGGATACGATAGGGTCTTTTAAGAGACTCCTGGGTAGGTACATGGAACTTAGAAAAATAGAGGGCTATGGGTAACTCTAGGTAGTTTCTAAAGTAAGTACATGTTCGGCACAGCATTGTGAGCCGAAAAGCCTGTATTCTTCTGTAGATTTTCTGTGTTTCTATGTTTCTAAAAGTCCAGAACTAGAGTCCCTAAGGCAGACCTATGATGACTGGCAAGTCCTGCAGTGCCGATGGTGCCAAACTGTATTGGTCTCTGCTGTTCCTTTGGATTCATCTGCTGTGTGGAGGGGAGGAGCCTGCTGCAGAGCACAGCTTACTCTCCATATTGCATTACCCTGGCTTGTGTATTGATGGCTAGGATGCAACATCCATGGTTGGCGCCTATCCACAGAGAGCCTCTGTTTCATTGCTATGATTTTTGCAACAATCGGGACAAAAATCCATTTTGGTGTCTTTGCATCTTTGAGAATCATCAGTAGAAATCATTATTTTGGTTAACTGTTTAGATCTCATTGGCTATTAAACATGTATTTCAGTTGCAGATAGTTAATGTCATCTTTGAGGCTTCACTCAGAGAAAACAGAAAAGCTAGAGTTTTTTTCCTTCTTTATATCTGCTCATTTAGGTAGAGAGGACAGGTGAATCGTGCATGCTCTTCTTGTGGGATGTGGGAAAACGGGACCTCCAGCAATGTTCCCTCTAATTTTTAGTAGTCAGTGTGCACAAAAATCTTATGTTGTGCAAATTCTTTTCCTGTGACAAAAGTATGTGCGCACTGAATGCACACGTGGCACAATTTATATAGGTTTACAAAATATTTGACATAAAACGGCACAGAATAACAACAAAGTAACAAACATATTTAAGTCACTCAGTTATTTTTTCTCTCCTGTCTTTGGCATTTACCCATTCTTTGTAAACTCTATCTAGACTAATAGAACTTCCATCCAATTGATAGCTTTTGATTCTCATTAACATATCCAAACGACATTCACCTAAACGGTTTCTCAGCTTGTTTTTGAGTCGATTCATTAGGCTAAAACCTCGCTCACAGTCCGTACTAGACGCAAGAAAGGTTCCCCCAATGTCCATCAACTGTGCAAGGTGGCAGAACTGTACATTTTGAAGTACAAATGCCACCATTTGAGCAAAGTTTGAAATCAGTTTGGATTTAATTTTCTCTTGCATGGAAAATTTGAAAACATTAAACTGTCTAACTATTACAGTATTTTCAGCTAGAAAATCATGATATTTTAGACATAAGGCGTTAACTTGTTCATTGCCAAATGTGAAGTCACAATCTGCAATTGCGGAGAAATTAAAAGCTGACCATTCTTGTACCTCATCTTCAGGAAACCTTTCTTCTAAATGAACACAAAGACTATTTATAAAAGTCAACAGCGAACTTGTATCTACTGTGATGTTTTCTTCACGTTGTTGCCTTCGCAAAACTTTCCTTTGTCACTCCATGAAACATTGTCTCCCAGATACTGCTTTCTTACCTTAATGTGTTGAACTGAATTTAAAGAGTTACTCATTTTAACAGCTAAAAACACACTGTTGATAAGAACTTTGATTTCCTCATGGTTTGATTGTTTTCGCTGTCACTCATCTGTACTCAGCCATAACATGCGTAGCACTCCTGTAACAGGTAATGACGGGTTCTGTTGCCTGAGCGTTTGTTCCGTCCAAATGCAATTTACTTGCCAAATGATGCTTCAAAAAGTCAAGTTTCCAAGTATCATCCCACTTCTTTCCACTAGCAAATTCTCCAGCAACTTTCACATCACGACAATACAAACAGATAACTCCAGTTTCCGAATCATACAATTTCTCGTAGCTGAACGTTCATGACCTCATGAGCTTTCGGTGTAGTAATTTATACTATTTTGTTAAACCATTCAACTTTAAACAAATTTGCAGTTCTTTTGCGCTTCATGCCCTTTGCTTCTTTTGAATTTGACGTAGTTAATCAATATTTTTTTCAATAAAACTTGGTAAGCTATCTACAGGATTTGAAACAGATCTTTGTAAACTTTACAATATGAACACTGTCCGCCAAAGATGGCTGCCTCCGTGGTGCAGCTGTACAAACCGGAGGTGACGTAAATTAGCGACATGCATTGTGGTATTTGAAAAACCGACTAACTAGTTACCAGAAACATTTAGCTAAAAGATTATATTCAATAAGTATAATTATTAATTACTACATTATTTTAAGTAACTAACCTTTTGTGTGCTGGTTGAAAAATGTGTGCGCACGCACAGCTTAGAGGGAACATAAACCTCCAGAGTCCCTGACCACTCCCAACTTTGAGAAGTGCATCTAGCTGCTGCTTCTAATAAACCATATTAAGGAGTTGGAACTGGATGAACTCTGAATCATTCAGGAGGCTGAAGGGGTGATGGATAGGACATAGAGAGAGGTTTTTACACCCAAGGTAGCAGGACCCAGGAAACTGGGTGACGTTCAGGAAGGGGAAAGGGGTTAAGGAGCCAGTGCAGACTACCCCTGATCGTCCTCCTGAACAACGGGTATCACATTGGATATTGTCAGGGGTGAGGGGGAATGACCTAACAGAGGAAAGTCACAGGGAAGGGTCTCGGCCCGAAACATCGACAGTGCTTCTCCTTATAGATGCTGCCTGGCCTGCTGTGTTCCACTAGCATTTTGTGTGTGTTGTTTGAATTTCCAGCATCTGCAGATTTCCTCGTGTTTGCTCTTTAAATTCACTACTGCAAAGCCTCTGCCAGTGATGCCTACACTGAAGAAGTGGAAGGGTCTCGGCCTGAAACGTCGACATTGCTTCTCCCTATAGATGCTGCCTGGCCTGCTGTGTTCCACCAGCATTTTGAGTGTGTTGAAAGTCACAGTGGTGGGGTCTCTGGCACAGTCTGCCTCTGTGACTCAGAAGGGAAGGAGGATGAAGAGGCGCGCTGTGGTGATAGGAGATTCATTGGTTAGAGTCAGATGTATCAGTATTACGGTAAATAATGATGAAAAAGCACCCAAAATAAAGTCATGTAAAGTTAGTATCCTCCCCCCCCCCCCCCCCCCCCAGAGGAAAAAAAACTCCAGACCAAGCGCTGCAAGATGTGGGAAATATTAATCGGAGCATTCAAACCCCCAAAACTGTATATAAAAATAAGAACAAATAAAAATAATTCCTACTTTCTTTCTTTTTAAATCTTTTTATTAATTTTAAGCAAACATAAATGAAACATGAATACAGAGAGCTTGAGAGTACATCATTAATAGGTTAAAGTATAAATACAAATAGATGATAATCCATATATAATAACCTCCCAAACTCATAGTAATTACAAAAA
Organism: Hypanus sabinus; assembly: GCF_030144855.1. Classification (NCBI taxonomy): domain Eukaryota; kingdom Metazoa; phylum Chordata; class Chondrichthyes; order Myliobatiformes; family Dasyatidae; genus Hypanus; species Hypanus sabinus. The sequence continues at coordinate 102,430,439 of NC_082719.1, read as the reverse complement.
ATGGAGTAAATAAGAAAAACCCCTCCAAAAAAAGAAAAAAAACCTAACCAACCTGGGCCATTGCATTATGTCAAATATACACAGTAGCGTCAATAACTTCGCACCTCCATCCAAATAATTAAGGATAATACAAGTAAGGTTTAGGAAAAGTCAGTTTAGCTCATACGAAAATGTTGAATAAATGGTCTCCAAGTTTCTTCAAATTTAGCTGAAGGATCAAAGACAACACTTCTAATTTTTTCTAAACTCAAACAAGAAATAGTTTGAGAAAACCACGAAATATAGTTGGAGGATTAATTTCTTTCCAGTTGATGGATCTTCTAGCCCAGGGGTCGGCAACCCGCGGCTCTGGAGCCGCATGCGACTCTTTCATCTCTGTGCTGCGGCTTCCCGTGGTTTGTTAGTTTTTGAAATGTAATTCGAAATTTGAAGATTATGGTGATCTTATACAATCTAAAAACATTGTGGAGACCCCATTTCCTGGCACATCTGAACCGGCTCACAATTAGCCACCTTTCCGGCTAAGGGAGATAGCCTACGGGAGTTTGTGAGTACGTGTCTTTTGGAGCATCCGCGCCCACGGGGAGCGGGTTGAGGGGGGCTTTAAAGCAAGGCTATTTAGTTTGAATAAAGTTAACTGCAGTGTCTTTATTTTAGCGCTGCGTGTAGCACACCACTACAACTTGTTTTTTATCGCTATTAATATACATCACCACTGCCAATGCCTGACACCCGCCAGTGCGCGATTTCTTTTAATTCTTCGATCCAAGGTAGGCTAACTATGGAGTAACCTTCAACCCAACGTCTTTTTTTCGGAGTTCAAAATGTTTTTGTTGCATGCAGAAATGTAATTTCGTTTTCTCTGCAGGAATTCATCAATTTCATAAATGTAACACATTATAGTTTGTTTATACATAGCATAAAGGCAAAAAAAAAACGTTGTATGCAGTGTTATTTCATTTTAAATGTCAAACGGGTTTTGTAGCTCCCAGTGTTTTCTGTGGGAAATGGATCCATATTGGCTCTTTCAGTGGTAAACGTTGCCGACCCCTGTTCTAGCCATTAATGTAACAAATGCAATCATCCGCCGGGCTGAGGGGAATAAACAACTATTATCCATTGGTAAACCGAAAATTGCAGTAATAGGATGCGGTTGCAATTTGATATTCAGAACCGTTGAAATAGTACCGAAAATATCTTTCCAATAATTTTGCAAGGGCAAGACCAAAACATGTGGGTCAATGAAGCGACTTCAGAATGACATCTGTCACAGGTTGGATTAACATGAGAGTAAAATCAAGCAAGCTTATCCTTGGACATGTGAGCCCTATGTACAACCTTAAATTGTATTAGGGCATGTTTAGCACAAATAGAAGAAGAATTGACTAATTGTAAAATTTTCTTCCACTGTTCAGTGGATAGAAGACAAAAAAGTTCTTTTTCCCATTCCTTCTTAATTTTTTTCTGATATTCCTGGCCGTATTTTCATGATCAGATTATAAATGATGGCTACTAAACCCTTCTGGCAAGGATTCAGAGCTAAAAAATTTTCCGTAATGTCCATTGGACATGATTTTGGAAAAGACTGTAACATATTATTCAAGAAATTTCTAACTTGGAAGTATCTAAAAAAAAAATGAGTTTTAGGCAAATTATATTTATTGGATAGCTGTTCAAAGGACATAAAACTGTTATCTAAAAATAGATCACGAAAACATGTTATACCTTTTGTTTTCCATAATACAAAGGCTTGATCCATAAAAGAGGGCTGAAAAAAAAGTTAGATATAATAGGGCTTGATAAGATAAACTTTTTCAAGCCAAAGTATTTACGAAATTGAAACTATATTCGTAATGTATGTTTAACTATAGGATTAGTTATTTGTTTATTCAATTTAAATAAAGCAAAAGGAGGTTAAGATCCTAAAATAGAAAACTAAGTCTTGTACAGATTTACATTCCAAAGTTACCCATTGTGGGCAAGGTGTAATCGGTTTTTGTGTCCAAAATATTAAATATCGAATATTAACTGCCCAAAAATAAAATCTTAGGTTTGGCAAAGCCAAACCACCTTCCTTCTTAGGCTTCTGTAAATATTTTTTACTTAATCTAGGATTTTTATTCTGCCACACATTCGAGGATATTTTGGAGTCAATAATATCAAAAAAAGATTTAGGAAAAAAATAAAGTATAAGTATAATAAGTATAAAAATTTGGGTAATACTATCATCCTTAATAGCATTAATTCAACCAATCAATGACAAAGATAATGGGGACTACCTGGTAATAAATCGCTTGATTTGGTCAACTAAAGGTAAAAAATTAACTTTAAATAAATACTTATGTTTCTTGGTAATTTTAATACCCAAATAAGTAAAATGATCTGTGGCAACTTTAAATGGTAAGTGTTTATAAATTGAAACTTGCATATTTAATGGAAATAGTTCACTCTTATTCAAATTCAGTTTGTAGCCAGAAAAGCTATTAAACTGAGCAAGCAAGGATAAAATAGCAGGAATAGATCTCTCAGGGTCAGATATGTATAGTAACAAATCATCAGCATATAATGATAACTTATAAGACCCTTCCCTACGGGTAATACCAAAAATATTAGATGATTCACGAATGGCAATGGCTAAAGGTTCCAAAGCAATGTCAAATAATAGAGGACTTAAAGGACAGCCTTGCCTCGTACCACAGGATAACTGAAAAAAGGAGATCTCTGATTATTGGTAAGAACCGAAGCCAGAGGTTTATAATATATTAATTTAATCCATGATATAAATTTCAAACTAAAATTAAAATCCTGCAACGTGTTAAATAAATATGGCCATTCAACCCTATCGAATGTTTTATCAGCATCTAAGGAAATAACACATTCTGGCATTTTAGATGAAGGAGTATAAATTATATTAATTAATTTTCTGATGTTACAAGATGAATTAACGGTTTTTAATAAATCCCGTCTGGTCTTCAGAGATAATTCAAGGTAATATATTTTCTAATCTAGTGGCCAAAATTTTGGTGAAAATCTTAGAATTTGCATTCAGCAAGGATATAGGCCAATAGGATGCACATTCAGTGGGGTCTTTATCTTTTTTTAAGAATTAGAGAAATGGAGGCATCTTAAGAAAATTGTGGTAATTTACCTACAGTTAACGCATCTTTAAAAATTTTACAAAGCCAAGGAGAGAGTATAGAAGAAAAGGATTTTAAAAATTCCGCAGTATAACCGTCCGGACCAGGGGCTTTACCTGAATTCATAATAGCCTCTTTTATTTCGGTTTCCGTAATAGGTGCGTCTAGAAGTACACAATCTTCTGCTGTTAATTTCGGTATATTCAATTTTCTTAAAAATTCATCCATTTTGGAAGAATCCTCAACAAATTCTGATTGATATAAAGAATTATAAAAATCTTGAAAGGCTTTATTTATCTCTTTATGATCAATTGTCAGTGCCATCTTGTTTACGAATCTTAGTCATTTGTCGTTTAACCGAAGTAGTTTTCAATTGATTAGCCAATAATTTGCCAGTTTTATCTCCATGTACATAAAACTGGGTTCTAGATTTAATTAACTGATTTTCAATCGAGGAGGATAATAACAAACTGTGCTCCATTTGAAGTTCAGCTCTCTTTTTATAAAGTTCTTTACTGGGGGTCACTGAATAAATCTTATCAATTTCTTTAATTTTATCGATCAATGTTAGTATTTCAGTATTAGCTCGTTTCCTAACTCCAACAGAGTATGAAATAATTTGTCTGCGAATAAATGCTTTAAAAGTGTCCCATAATATTCCATAATATTCTTCTGTAGAATTTGTTGAAAAAACCAAATCAATCTGTTGTTTAATGTTGAGAAAGTCTGAGTCCTGAAGTAAAGTGGAGTTGACCCTCCAAGATTTAGCATTAGAAAATGAATTCATTGTCTTAATAGATAGCTTCAAAGGTGCATGGTCAGAAATGGTAATGGAATCGTATTTACAATCAATAACATCTGTAAGTAAACGATGATCAATAAAGAAGTAGTCAATTCTTTAATTATGATAAACATGAGAAAAGTATGAAAATTCTTTATTGTTGGGGTGTAAGAATTGCCAAATTTCAGAAGTTCCAGAATCAACCATAAAGGAATTAATAAGAGAGGCCGATTTATTCGGAAGAGCTTGGGTGGGTTTAGATCTATCCATCGAAAGATTTAAGCAACAGTTAAAATCCCCACCCATTATCAACATGTACTCATTTAAATTAGGAAGGGATGTAAATAAACACTTAAAAATTCAGGACAGTCAGTGTTTGGAGCATAATCATTAACTAAAACAACTTTTTGATTAAAAAGTGAACCAGTGAGAAGCAAAAATCTACCTTGTGGGTCCAAAATTGTTTCATACTGTATAAAAGAGGTTGAGGAAGCTATAAAAATGGAAACGCTTCTTACTTTGGCTTGGGACTTCAAATGATATTGTTGGTCTCTCCAAAACCTAAAAAAACGTTGACTATCCACCTTCCTCACATGAGTGTCTTGTACAAAGATAATATTAGCATTCATTCTGTGGAATACTTTGAATAATTTTTTCCGTTTAATCGGATGATTTAAACCATTAGTATTCCAAGAAACAAAATTGATAATCTTATCCATATTGCCAATATTTATTGCAATTAACACATAAGGTTTAAAAAAAAGATGAACTCATGAATCCGGAAGAGGGAAGTAAGTTCAAGGAGGAACCGGAAGTTACGACACTCCAACCATTTTTGTAGTTTCGAGTCAGCCCATGAAGTGAAACTAAGGAAGAAGCAAAGCAAAAGAAGAATCCCCCTCTCCCTCAAAACCCCAGAAACAAAGCCAGAAAGAGGCAAGCAGGCAAACTGATACTAATTTTACCCCCATGTCTCAAGACAGCAACTCAGACGAAAAAGTAAAACAAAACAAACACAAACCACCCATATTCAAAAAAAAGGGTTAGTATAACGAAGATTAAACTATAAAATTAGTGTTATATATACATAAAATAAAAGGATTAAAAGAAAAATACTAAAATGGTAAAACCTAAGAATGGATAATATTGTATTAATATTTTAAAAGAAAGTCCTCAATCTTACTCAGACATTAGTCAACTCTTAGTGAGAAAAGTACTATTCTTCAAGGAATCTTTGGGCATCTGCTGGAGATTTGAACAACCGAAAAGTCTCATCTTTGAGAGTAACTCTCAGTTGTGCTGGAAATAACGACGCTTGTTTGTAGCCTTTCCAATGAATTTCCAACATAACTGATTTAAAAGCCATTCTTGCCCTCAAAACTAAGGGACTGTAGTCTTCCAGAATTTGAAATTTTGAAAGCTGATCATACCCTTTTTCCAGGCAGCCCGAATCAGACGTTCTTTAGTATGAGGATAATGAATCCGGAGAATCACTGGTCGTGGTTTCATACCTGGAGCTGGTTGAAAACGAAATATGCGATGTGCATGGTCGATTATTGGAGGGGTATCCAGAACTTCTGAGCCAAAGACATCCATTAAAAATTTAGAGAAAAATACAGTCAGATCACTGTTCTCAAAATTTTCCAGAAACCCGATTATCCGGAGATTTTGTCTTCGAGACCGGTTTTCAAGATCCATAAGTTTAGATTTATAACGATCCAGCAGTTGAGAAGTTGAAGATTGCTGTTGTTCCAGAATTTCAATTTTGCAATCTCTCTGGCGAGCGGCATCTTCAAGAACTAAAATTCTTGCTTGTTGTTGTTGAGAATCCAGTGTGAGTGATTGAAGTTTTGCATTGACTGTCTTTAAAGTTTCATCGAGCGTAGAAAGCTTTGGGGTTAGTTTGTTCTCCAGTTTTTCAAGTCTCTCGACCATAAGTTTTGCATTTGCTTCCAAAGTTAACGGTTCTTTCGCCAGTTTTGATTCCTTAGGTTCTCGTGGTTTAGACATTTTAACGAGTTGAAAAATAATTCAAACAGTCAAAAAAAAATTCGTAAGTATCAACCCCTTTAGAAATAGGTATAAACAGGTCAATTAGGGGGTGATTGTAGGTAGAAAAAAGTAAAAGGATTGGAGCGAAGCCTAAAACAGTCTCACTCCATAAGCACCATCTTGAGACCTCAATAATGCCTACTACCAAAGAAAGAAAAAAAAGCTGAAAGTAAGGGACTGAAAAAAAGACTTAATCTAAAGAGGAGTTATGAAAATATTCAAGAAAAGGTCCCCCACACCTTATGAAACTTTATGTCTGAATTAAGAAGTGAGTTGTGAATTTTTTTCAAGATCTAAACAGGATATAATATCATTAAGCCATTGAGCATGAGTGGGTGGGGCAACATCTCTCCACCTAAGAAGAATTAAATGTCTAGCCAAAAGAGAAGCAAAAGATAATGTTTGACATTTAGTCGGACTCAGATGTATATCCGCCTTACCCACAGTATCAAAAAGAGCAATCAGAGGGTTAATTAAGTGGCAATTAAGAATATGGGATTAAGAAAATTTCTCTCCAAAATTTCTCCAGAGTAGGACAGGCCCAGTACATATGGATAAGAGAAGCCTCACCACTTTTACACGTATCACAAACAGGACAGGGTAAAATCAGGACAATTTAGATTTGGACTTGTGAGCCCTATGTACAATCTTAAACTGTAAAAGACAGTGGCAAGCACAAAGAGAGGTTGAATTAACTGACTTGAGAATTGAGTCCCAAACCGCATCAGATAAAGAAACATTTAAGTAATGCTCCCAAGTCGTTCTAATTTTATCAAAGGGGGCGTGCCGTATGGGCACTGATTTATCACGAATAAGAGATATTAAGCCTTTACCCAATAGATTAATAGAAAGAAATAGGTCCACATTGTTTTTCTCAGGTATCGCAGGAAAGTTGGGTGATAAAGGATTAATGGAATGTCTAATTTGAAGGTACCTAAAGGGCATTAGGTAGATTGAACTTAGCAGAAAGTTGTTGAAAAGTTGCAAAATAATTATCAATGAAAAGATCTTCAAAATGCCTAATGCCCTTTCTATGCCAATCATGAAATGTTGAATCATGCATAGAAGGTAAAAAAGGATGATTATGCAAGATAGGACTAGGAAGGGAGAAACCATGAAGACCATTAAATATTCTAAACTGGGCCCATATTCTCAGAGTATGTCTAATAAGAGGATTAACAATTAGTCTAGGCAAGCGACTAGGGAGTGCAAATCTAAGAAGTACAGAAATAGAGAGATCCTTAGTGGAGTTCAACTCCATTGCCACCCATTTAGGACAATCAGACTGGCTATGAAAAAAGGACCAGAAAGTAAGATAGCGAATATTAGCTGCCCAGTAGTATAGACGGAAGTTAGGTAAAGCCATGCCACCTTTTGTTTAGATTTTTGGAGGTAAGCTTTATTATGTCTAGAACGCTTACCCTTCCATAGATGGGACAAAATAATAGAGTCTTTTGAATCAAAAAAGGTTTTAGAAATAAAAATTGGAATAGATTGAAATAAGTATAAAAATTTAGGAAGGATATACATTTTAATAATATTAACACGACCTACCAGAGAGATAGATAAGGGCAACCATTGTGATAAACTCTGTTTTGTAGAGTTCAAAAGATTGGCAAAATTCTCATAAAAATCCTTGAAATTTCTTGTAACTGTAATACCAAGGTAAGTAAGTTGATAATTAACTACTTTAAAAGGGAGGTCGCAAAATGCTAATAATTGTGCTTCTTTATTAATTGGAAAAAGTTCATTCTTGTGTAGGTTAAGTTGATAGCCAGAAAGCTGGCTGAATTGATCAAGAAGTAAAAACATTGGGGGTAAGGAAGTGGACGAATTTGATAGAAAAAGTAATAAATGGTCATCATAAAGAGAAACATTATTTAAAGAGAAATCATGAAGAGGTTCAACACTCCCTCTCTAGATCCCCGTCAGTTCAGGACAGCTTTGAAATGTAATCGCCAGTGGCTCTATAGCCAAATCAAAAAGGAAGGGACTTGAAGGGCATCCTTGACAGGTGCCATGTTTAAGGCTAAATGACTGGGATTGCTGAGAGTTAGAACAGAGGCAGTAGGACATAGGTATAATTTGATCCAAGAAATAAAACTTTGACCGAGATCACATTTTACTAAAACCGCAAAAAGGTAATTCCACTCTACACGATCAAGCGCTTTCTCCGTATCAAGATAAATAACATATTCAGGAGACCCAATTGAAGGTGAGTATAAAATATTGAATAAATGCCGTATATTAAAGAAGAGAAAACGATTTTTAATAAAACCAGTTTGGTCATCAGAAATAATAGAAGGTATAACATTTTCCAATCTATGGGCCAAAACTTTGGCCAAAAATTTAACATCAGCATTTAACAAAGAAATCGGCCTGTAAGAGGAGCACTCGTTTGGATCTTTACCTTTTTTGGGTAGAAGGATAATACATGCCTCATTAAATGATGGTGGCAATTTACCATGTTTAAACGAATCAGACAGAACTGAAAATAACTGAGATGAAGGAAGTGAGGAAAACGATTTGTAAAATTCTGCAGAAAACCCATCAAGTCCAGGAGATTTACCTGACGACAGTGCAGAAATGGCAAAAGATACTTCTAATGATATTGGCTCATTAAGTTTTGCTTAAAGTCAGATGAGAGTGAAGGAATATTCAAACTATTTAAAAAAGGTCAACAGAAATATCATTCAAGGATTCGGAGGTGTAAAGCCGAGAATAAAAATTCTTGAATGAGTCATTAATTTCAGAATGATTTGATGTAATATCCCCATTCTCCTTTCGAATCTTTGTAATATGTTGCTTAGCTTTAGAGTATCTCAATTGATTAACTAGAAACTTATCAGATTTATCACCATGAATATAAAAGCGGCTCTTACTTTCAAGAAGTTGATGTTCAACTGGTTGAGTGGAAAGAAGGTCAAATTTATTTTGGAGTTCTACACGCTGCTTGTACAATTCAGGGATTTTAGTCTGAGCATATAGTTGATCTAGTACTTTAATCTGATTAATCAAATCTAATCGCTCTAAATGGAACTTTCTTTTAAGATTCGCTGTATATGAAATTATTTGACCCCTCAGATATGCTTTCGTAGCATCCCAGACAATCTGGGATGAAATTTCAGTCGACATATTGGTGTTTAGGGAAAAAGTTTTCTGATCCTTCATAAATTTTACAATATCATCGTCAGATAACAAAGTCGGATTAAAACGCCAATGTTTATTCATTTGAGGGAGACCGGGAAGATTTAAAGACAAAGTAACTGGAGTATGATCAGAGAGCAATATACTCTGATAATCACAAGAGTGAACAAATGAAAAAAGTTGATTATCAATTAAAAAATAATCAATTCTAGTAAAAGTATGATGGACATGTGGAAAAAAAGGAATAATCTCTCAGTAGGATGAAAAAAAGCCACACATCGGAGATACCATAGTTAGAAAGGAAAGAATGAATAGCTAAAGCAGATTTGGTAGGTAATCTAGGAACAGAGGACGATCGACCCAAAGCTGGATCTAACCAACAGTTAAAGTCACTGCCCAGTATAAGAGAATATAGATTCAGATCAGGTATTGAGGAAAAAAAATGTTCAAAGAAGTTCACATCATCCGAATTGGGAGCATACAAATTAGCTAATACTACTTTAGTGTTATATAATTTGCCAGAAACAATAATAAAACGGCCATTTGTATCAGATATCTTACTGTGGAGTTCAAAAGGAACATTTGGATTGATAAGGATGGAAACCCCCCCCCCCCCCCGGCTTTGGACGGGAGGGAGGAATGCAAATACTGACCCACCCACCCTGACATAAGATGAGAATTATCAAAACTATGAATATGAGTTTCTTGCAGAAAGGCAATGTCAGCTTTAAGTTGCTTAAGATGGGAGAAGACCTTCCTTCTTTTAACAGGATGATTCAATCCCTTAACATTCCAGCTTACAAATTTCAATGGACTAGCCATTATCAATTGTTAAAACATAAAAGGTAGCAGGCATAGATAGGGTCAAACATTCAAATAACAGTTTTGGAGCAAAAATATAAATCAATAAAATCAGGACAAAAGAAGTCCTGAATAACAAGGAAAAGCAAAAAAAAGCACTAGATAGTGTTGGCACTGGAGAACCCACCCCACCCTCAAATCCCAAAACTAGATGGCTACCCAAAAAAGCAACTAGCTCTACAAGAAAAAGGACACCCCAAAAATCGACTTCCAGTTTCGTAACATTAACATAAGCTCCCTTTAAATAATATAGCAAAAACTAGCTAAGTTATGCACTGCAAATCAAGGTTATAGATAAAAAGAAACAATACCATCAAAAAAAATAAGACTCAATATGGAATAATAATCAAGAAATAATCTACCCGCGAGAAACTATGAAAAAATGAAAGAAAAAAAAGTAAATTTGAGAAGAAAACAAAGGGAAAAAATAGAGAAGAAAAATTTTATATATATATATATTAAAAAAAAAGTACTTATCAGCTGTTTAAAAAAAGCAAATCTGATGCAGTAAACTGGTAGGGAGACATTCAATAAAACTCTAAGCCTCCCAAGCCAACTGAAACCATTTGTGGTTCTCAGTAGTTAAAGTTATTCGAAAGTGAACTAAATTACGCAAGTAAAATCTGAGTCCACAAGAACGCTTTTTTTTAAAGAAAATACTTATCGGCCATTTTAGAAAGTCACACCGAGTCCGAAGAAAAGCTGACAAAAACCATTTGCGGTTCTCAGTAGTTAAAGGTATTCGAAAATGGACTAGATTACGCAGATAAAATCTGAGTCCGCAAAAAGGCTTTTTTTATATAAAAAGTACTTATTGGCCATTTTAGAAAGTCAAACAGAGTCCCAAGAACTCGAAATGGCTGGGAGACCTTCAATAAACTTCTGAGCCTCCTTGACCGAGTTGAACCATTTGTAGTCCCCAGTAGTAAAAGTAATTCAGAGATCAGTGGGATTACAGTGGGAAAGTTTGAGTCCACGATGAAAGAACTCTTTCATAACATCTTTGAACTCGGCGTGCATCTTCAAAACCTGAGGGGCAGTCTTCAACGATATGAATGGTGTTACCTCGGTATCCAAATTACCTCTCAGGCGTGCCTCCATGATCAGAAGGTTTTTCACCTGATATTGATGAAAACAGCGAATTATTGGACGTGGCCTAGAACCCAGGACAACTTGAGAAATGATTATCCTGTGGGCTCTTTCTAACTCAGGTGAAGTCAGAAGAATTTCCTTCCTGAAAATCTCACAAAGTAAAGAAGAGAAAAATTCAACGGGAGATCACCTTTCGATGGCCTCTGGCAAACCGAGAATTCGTAGATTATAACGTCTGCTCCGATTTTCAAGATCTGTCATTTTGAAAGTAAGTTTGCTGTTCTGCACCGTCAAATTGGAGCAGGCAGCTTCCAGATGCTGAACGCGGCATTTTAAATCTTCGGAAGTTAAGTCGATGCAAGATAACGTTCGGCATCTTCATCCACTCTAGCGTTAATCTGATCCAATTTTGACTCCAGTGGACTGATAGAAGACCTAAATTCAGACTTGATATCAGATAGAATGTCTTGTCGATTCTGTTCCAGGACAGAGAGAATCTCCGCAGACAGAGACGCGCAGGCTTCTTTTTTCCCAGATTTAGGAATCTTTGTAGTCATTGTGAGATAAGCGTATTCGCAGGCAGATGAGAAAGACAAAAAAATTAACATACTGAGATAAGAAAAGGGAGATACATAGTGTGAAGGTAAGAAATGTAACGGAGTGAAAATTTTAAGCGACTAAACAATCGCCATCTTACTGGAAGTTCACACTCGGTAGGTCTAATATGATGGCAGAATATAGCATTAATGGTAAGACTCTTGGCAGTGTGGAGGATCAGAGGGATCTTGGGGGCCAAGTCCATAGAACACTCAAAGCTGCTACAAAGGTTGACTCTGTGGTTAAGAAGGCATACGGTGCATTGTCTTTCATCAATCGTGGGATTGAGTTTCAGAGCCAAGAGGTAATGTTGCAGCTATATAATCTGGTCAAACCTCAGCTGGAGTACTGTGCTCAATTCTGGTCGCCTCACTACAGGAAGGATGTGGAAACTATAGAAAGGGTGCAGAAGAGATTTACAAGGATGTTGCCTGGACTGGGGAACATGCCTTATGAGAATAGGTTGAGTGAACTTGGCTTTTTCTCCTTGGAGTGACGGAGTATGAGAGGTGACCTGATAGAGATGTACAAGTTAATGAGAGACATTGATCGTGTGGATAGTCAGAGGTTTTTTTCCCAGGGCTGAAATGGCTAGCATGAGAGGGCATAGTTTTAAGGTGCTTGGAAGTAGGTACAGAGGAGATGTCAGGGGTAAGTCTTCTACTCAGAGAGTGGTGAGTGTGAGGAATGGGCTGCCGGCAGTGGTTGTGGAGGCGGAAACGATAGTGTCTTTTAAGAGACTCCTGGATGGCTACATGGAACTTAGAAAAATAGAGGGCTATGAGTAAGCCTCGGAAGTTCTAAGGTAAGGACATGTTCGGCACAGCTTTGTGGGCCAAAGGGCCAGTATTGTGCTGTAGATTTTCTATGTTTCTTTTGGGGCTGAGAGGAAAATTGGATTCAATGGTCCAAATGGTCTAATTCTACTCCTATATCTTATGTTCTATGGTCTTATCTTGATTTGGGCTGCTTCTCAAATAAGCTTGATTGGTTCATGTTAAAGATATTTAAGCAATGACTGTTGGTGAAAAATATACTGCTTTGCAAAGAGTAGGGGAAAATAATGCAATTTATAGATTTTCAAATGGGAATAAATAAACCCGTGGGATAGAGATACGTCTGTTTCTAAAGGAGGTGTAAGGCACTTCTTCCCTCCGCTAGCATGCAGGTGTAGCAAGATGTAGCACCTGCTTAGCCCCCCAATCAGGGTCACATGAAACCATGGGAACAGGTGGTGGATAGTTGTATGAGCAGCTGGTGCATATCACAAGTCCTAGTTTTGTGACAATCACTGAAGAGCATTGATAATGGCTGAGGTCACCCTTCTTGTAAAGGCACTGCCCAGAAGGGAGTGGCAGAGTACTTCTTTAGAAAAATTTGTCAAGAACAGTCGTGCTCATGGATAAGACCATGATCATACATTTCAAACTACGCAGCACATAATGATGAAGTTTGTGAATAAGGAGAAAAGGCAGGTACTAATAACAATTCTTAATTGTAATGAACATTTTGACTCAAACAGTACCTGAAGATTACAAAAAGAAGTATTACTCCCTCTTCATTAGCCTGTGTTTTTTTTTATTATTTAGCATTGGTCCCCTCTTTGAGATATGGTGTTCCCCACATTAACATAATGAGTTTTGCATTATGTCAAAGTGCTGAAATCAGTAATTGCCAATGCATGGGAGCATACTTTTTCTAATCAAAAATGTTAATGTAAGACCTGACTCTTTCTCCAAGACCTGTTCTTCAAGATATTTGGTGACTTGCACTTGGTTTTGAATCTTGGCTTTACGTAGCTTAACCTACATCTTTTAAATATCCTTCTTGTCCTTAATATTTTGGTTATGTTACCAGAGGAAATGGATTTTTTGTGAATATCCTAGCAAATGTTTTCTTCATTTTAAACACTCTATTAGATTAACATCTCAATTTTCAGTACTTGAGAAATCAGGCTAAAGCTTATGAAATGTGTTCTCTTGGGTTCTGCGATTGTTATACCCATTCAAGGTCATGTATTTTCTTGGATATAGTGCCCAAAAGTGAATATAGTACTTCAGATGATTAGAGGTCTGCATAACTGAACAATATATTTCTTTCCATAGGAAGAAACAAATGTTCTATTTGACTACTCCTTATTAATACCTGCAAGATATTCATAATCTGAAAACCCAGATCTCTCCAGCTTCTCCACAGTTGTCACTATAAATACATTACTCAATTTCAAGTATAGTTTTTTGTCATTCATCCGTTCAGGTGTATACCATCTAACAAAACAACTTTGGACCAAAGTGCATTACTTTGTACCGAATATAACTCGCACACATAATGTATAAAGTGATATTATCACCATAAATTAAGAAATAATAAAGTGCATGTAGATTTCGAACTAGAATTTTATTTCTTACAATGTGATAGAGTAAAAATATTTGTTGTATTTCTGTAACTATGTACAAGCAATAAGAAAGGGAAATGAGGGAGGATATTGCCCAAACACTAAGATTGTATATATAATTGTTTTGTATACATGTATGTACAGTCAAGATATGCATTCAGATCAATGTGTATTGATGCATTTGATGGCCTGGTGAAAGAAGCTGTCCCGGAGCCCGTTGGTCCTGGCCTTAATGCTGTGAGACCATTTGCCAGATGGAAGGAATTGAAACAGTTTGTGGTTGGGGTGACTGGAGTCCCTGATGATCCTGCGGGCCCTTTTTATGCACCTGCTGCTGTAAGTGTCCTGAATAGGTGCACTGGGCTATCCACACCACTTTCTGCAGTGCTCTGTGATTGAGGGTAGTACATTTCCCATACTAGACAGTGACACAGTCAATCTGGATGCTTTCGATGGTGCCCTTATTGAAAATCCAGAGGATGTTGGGACTCATGTCAAACTTCAGCTATCTGAAATGAAAGAGGCACTGTTGTGCTTTTTTCACCACACAGCCAGTATGTAGACCAGGTGAGATCCTAAGTGATGTGTGCATCCAGAAACTTGAAACTACTCATCCTCTCAACTACAGTCCCAACTGATGTCAGTAGAGGCTAGCCTGTCTCTGTTCCTCCTCTAATCCATGATCAACTCCTTTTGTGTTTTTCAATTTTGAGAGAGAGATTGTTTTCTTGGCAGCACTGTGTCAGGGTGTTGACTTCTCTGTAGGTTGTATGACACCAGTTAAAAAGTAAACAGCATAACACTACTGGCACATCATATGTGATGAGACCTGTGTGGTGGCAGGGAGTTCAGTTGTCTAGGGGAAGAAGCTATTTCTTGTCCTAACAGGTCCTGTCCAAGTGTTGTGGTACTTTCTGCCTGACGGTGTTTGGGGGGGGGGGGGGTGGGGGTGCAGGGGTCAAAGAGATTGTTGGACGGATGGGAGTGATAATTGATACTGGTGAGGGCCGCTTGTGTCTTCATCTTTAATCCGTTTCACTTTTAGATCTTTGGCTGTGGTTAGCGAATATTTGGGAGTTCTTGTGCAAATTCTTCCGCATCCCGATAATCAGTAAAAGATCTTCTTTTTCCGTCATCCAAAAAAATTATCAGGGTTGCCGGGTGGCGCAATATAAATTTATAACCCTTTTCCCATAAAACATCAGAGGTGCTGAGGGACTTGAGAGAAGATATGCAAGTTTAATTGACAGGTTGAGTCTGTGGTAAAGAAGGCAAATGCAATGTTGGCATTTATTTCAAGGGGATAACCCTGAGCCTTTATAAGACACTAGTGAGACTGCTCGAAGTATTGTCAACATATTTTGGGCCCCATATCTCAGAAGGGATGTGTTGTCATTGGAGAGTGGGAATGAATGGGGTTAATATATGAGGAGTGTTTGGCAGCTTTGGGCTGGTACTACTGTGGGGATCTCATTGATACCTACCAAATGTTGAAAGGACTAGATAGGATGGATGTGGAGAGAATGTTTCCTACGGTGGGGTATCCAGAACTCGAGGGCACAACCTCTAAATTAAGGGGTGACCCTTTAGAACAGAGGTAGGGAGAAATTTTCTGAGTCAGAGAGTTGTAAATCTGTGAATGCTCTGCCACTGACTGTGGTGGAGGCCAAGTCTGTGAGAATATTTAAGACAGTTGATAGTTTCCTGATTGGCCAGGGCATCAAAGGATATAGCAAGAAGGCAGGTGTATGGGGTTGGGTGGGATCTGGGATCAGCCATGGTGGAATGGTGGAGCAGATTCATTGGGCTGCATGGCCTATTTCTGCTCGTATGTCTTATGGTCTTATATCCTAGAGGGGAAATATGCTTTTGCAACTGGAGAGAATTTTAACTAGATTGGCAGGAGAGTACCACGGGGATTTCAACTTTGGTAAGCATGATATATTTTGAACTGTTGAACAAAGATAGGATTCATAGCTGTGGGACAGAAGGACCTGGGACTACAAGTACACATTTGGCTGAGAGTCAAGATAATTTATTGTCATTCTTCAGCATGAGTGTAAAGAAGAACAAAACGATTGTTGTTCTGGGTCCAGTGCAGCTTTAAAAAAATACAATCAGCATAAAAACCCAATAATAAACCACAGAAAATATAAATATAAAAGTAATCCTATTAAAATATACAAGGAACTATTATATTTGTAAACACAAGAAATTCTGCAAATGCTGGAAAACCGAAGTAACACACACAAACATTGGAAGTATTCAACAGGTCAGGCAGTATTTATAGAAATGAATAAACAGTCACCGTTTTGGGCTGAGACCCTTTTCAGGGCTGGACTGCATGTACATAAAATGGTGCTAGATAACGTGTATCTAATGGTGGTTGGGGGTGTGGAGGTGTGTGTTACTGGGTGGAAGTGTTGTTCAGCCTGATGGCTTGGGAGAAGTAATTGCTTTTCAGTCTGGTGGTTCTGGTGTGAATACTATAATAACATATGACACTCTTGGATGTGAGGGTTTTAATCTTATTGTTTTAATAGTTTATTAAAACTTTGCAGGACAGGAGTGAAATTGAGCCTATTGTTCCCACCATCTCCATAGCAATGAAAGCTCAGCAGCGTCTCTACTTTCTGTGAAGGCTGAGGAAAGTCCCTCCCCCCTGCCATCCTCACCACATTCTACAGAGGATGTATCAAGAGCATCCTGAGCAGCTGTATCACTGCCTGGTTCGGGAATTGTACCGTCTCAGATCGTAAGATCCTGCAGCGGATAGTGAGGTCAGCTGAGAAGATCATTGGGGTCTCTCTTCCCGCCATTACAGACATTTACACCACACGCTGCATCCGCAAAGCAAACAGCATTATGAAGGACCCCACGCACCCCTTATACAAACTCTTCTCCCTCCTGCCATCTGGGAAAAGGCAGCAAAGCATTCGGGCTCTCACGACCAGACTATGTAATAGTTTCTTCCCCCAAGCCATCAGACTCCTCAATACTCAGAGTCTGGACTGACACCAACTTACTGCCATCTACTGTGCCTATTGTTTATTATTTATTGTAATGCCTGCATTGTTTTGTGCACTTTATACAGTGCTGGATAGGTCTGTAGTCTAGTTTAGATTTTGTGTTATTTTACGTAGTTCAGTGTAGTTTTTGTATTGTTTCATGTAGCACCATGGTGCTGAAAAAGTCTCATTTTTAATATGTACTGTACCAGCAGTTATGGTCAAAGTGACAATAAAAAGTGACTTTAAAAAAATCTTTTAGCCAGAGGGTGGTGAATCTATGGAATTTTTTGCCACGGGCAGCAGTGGAGGCTAAGACATTGTGTGTACTTAAGGCAGAGATTGATAGGTATCTGAGTAGTCAGGGCATCAAAGATTATGGTGAGAAGGCAGGGGAATGAGACTAAAGGGGAGATTGGATCAGCCCATGATGAAATGGTGGAGCAGACTCGATGGGCCAAATGACCAACTTCTGCTCCTTTGTCTTATGGACTTGACTTGACTTGACTTGATACCAGTTTCCTAAAGAGGAATCTGCTATTCCTCAGTGTTAACTTTAGTTAGGTTTCTTATGAGGGCCTTTTGTGAACTTGTGAGTAAATCCATGTCAGTTACTCAGCTCTGTAGTGATGTGTTTGCCAATTAGCCCGACTCTTAAAAAAACTCTCACCCATTCCTCAACTACACTTTATTTACTTGTGCACAAGAAGAACAGCATGACCCCTGTCCACCATACCGTTCTGAAATTACATTTTTGTGCAGAATTGGTCAGCAGTTACAGATCTTGATAACTTTCAAATTCCTTATTTGCAAGATCAACCACCATTCACAGTAGAGATGTTTAAGGTTAACCATGGATTATACTTTGAAGTTGGTGAAGCAGTTGTTCCTTAGTTGGTATGTGTGCCTTGAATCCTTGCTTACATTCTCAACATGTCACAGTAAGCCAGGCTCTTTTTCTTTACCGTACAAACAGAAGCTATGCTTTTCTAAGACTTTTCTTAAAATACCTTTCTTGCCTGATCTGCTGCTTAAGCTATGTATGTATTCAATATTCATTGAGAATATTCTCAATTCAAGATTGTTTAATGTTATTTCCAGTACACAAGTGTAAGAGAGAACAAAATAAATGTTATTCTGGATCTGATGTGGCTCACAAAAAAACAAATAAGATAAATAGCACAATAATAATAAAAAGCACAATAAATATAAATACACAAGAACTTCCATAAAGTGATGCTAGGCACAGGAGTGTCTGTACATAAGGTGATGGAAAATGATAAAAGTAGTGGTAGTTGGGGGTGTGGAGGGGTTGGTTGGCAGATGGACACGTTGATCAGCCTTACTGTTTGTGGAAAGTAATGTTTTTGAGTCTGGTGGTCCTGGTGTAAATGCTTTGTAGCCTTCTCCCTGATGGAGTGGGACAAACTGTCCATGAGCAGGATGGGTAGGATCCTACATGATATTACTGACCTTTTTGCCAGCACCTTTCTGTATATATGTTCTTAATGACGGGTTGGCTAATGCTGGTGATGCATTGGGCAGTTTTGACTACTCATTGTAGAGACTCCCTGTCTGCCGCAGTGCGGTTTCCATACCCTGCAGTGATGCAGCATGTTCAGATACCCTCTACTATGCATATGTAGAATGATGCGTGCATAGTCCATTTCTCTTCAGCCTCCTCAGAGAGTAGAGACATTGGTGAGCTTTCCTGATTGTGTAGGATGTGCCCGGGACCATGAGAAGCTGTGTGTAATGTGCACTCACCGGAGTTTGAAACTGCTGGCACTGATGTAAAGAGGCATATGAAGTTGATAACCATCTCCTTTGTCTTGTTGACATTAAGTAAGAGGTTATTTCCCTGGCATCAGGTCTCAAGCTCTTGTGCCTCCTTTCTGTAAGCTGTCTCGTCATCGTTGGTAACCAAGGTAAGAAATCAGTATTAGTGATTCAGTGTCCTATTCTGGTTTCCACTTGAACTTGCTACATACAATGTAAGAGGTCATTGTGTTCATTGTGCCCATGCCAGCTCCCACTAGTACAGTTCCATTCTTCCTGAAGGTTGATGGAAGTCCAGCAGTCAAGGCCCAAAGTCCTGAGCCCCAAGTCTGCAAGTCCACTGGGGAAGTTGGGGCCCAGTGTTTGGAAATCCATGAGGCTGCTGAAACTGGGGCCATGGGCAGCCTGTCATAGGTTAGAGGGCTGTGTGTGCATTGGTGGTTGGGTGAGTGGGAGGAAAGAGCAGGATTTGTTTTGCTGTTGCTGGTTACATTCTGTTTTGTTATGTTCTGTGTTGTTCTGCTGAGCATTGTGGGCATGCTGAGCTGGTGCTAGAATGTGTGCAGGTACCTGCAGGTTGTCCCCAGTATATCTATGTTGATTGTTGATGCAAAAGATACATTCCATTATGTGGTCTGATGTTTGGATATACATGTAACAAATAAAGCTAATCTTTGTTTTTCCAGCTAGCTGGGGTCCATGCTCCCCACAGCTCACTTCTAATACTCTGGGATCCTTGGTTCTTGTGCTCCCTAGAAACTGGGTGGGTTCACTAGAACAACTGTTGTGAATTGAGTAAGTGTCTTATTTTATTTGGAGATACAGTGTGACACAGGCCCTTTGAGATGAGCCGCCCAGCTACCTCCAGTTTAAACCTAGCCTAATCACAGGTCAATTTACAATGACCAATTAACATACTAACCGTAGGACATACAAACTTCAAACAGAGATCAATGAACTCTTGGCACCCCAAGCTGTAATAGTATCGTGCTAATTGAACATGATAAGGACTAGATAGGGTGGATATGGAGAGGATGTTTCCTATGGTGGGGGTATCTATAACTAGAGGGCAAAGCCTCAGAATTGAGGAACTATGGCGACCCATTTTCTGCACAGGCGAACCAGCAAATCGGCTCACGCGCGGGGGGAGACTTTAGTAATATACCTCCGACGTCATTTCCGTGAACTTCTACCACTGTTTCCTCCCCTCAGCAGCCCGTATCATGCGCCCTTTGTACACCCTGGTGTCGGGTAAAGGCAAGGACATTACTTAGGATGAGGAGGCCAGGGCCGCTTTCGTTAAAGCCAAGGAAGCCTTGGCAGATGCTGTGATGCTGGTGCACCCCAGAACGGACGTTCCGACCGCCCTCTCGGTGGACGCATCCGACACAGCAGTCAGTGGGGTGCTGGAGCAGCTCATCGAGGGGCGCTGGCAACCCCTGGCGTTCTTCAGCAAGCACCTACGACCACCCGAACTCAAGTACAGTGCTTTCGACCAGGAGCTGTTGGTGCTATACCTGGCGATCTGGCATTTCAGGTACTTCTTGGAAGGCAGGCCGTTTGCTGCGTTCACGGACCACAAACCGTTGACCTGCGTGTTCATAAAGGTGTCCGATCCCTGGTTGACTCGCCAGCAGCGACATCTGTCCTACATCTCGGGAGTACATGACGGACGTCCAGCATGTCTCGGGGAAGGACAACGTCATGGTGGACGCACTCTCCAGACCAGCTGTCCAGGCCCTGTCCCTGGGGGTGGACGATGCAGCACTGGTGGAGGCGCAGCAGGCAGACGATGAGATGCCCAGCTACAGGACCACAGTCTCGGGTTTGCAGCTGCAGGACTTTCTTGTAGGCCCAGGTGATAGGACCCTCCTGTGCGATGTGGCTACCGGCCAACCTTGCCCCATCATCCTGGCAGCCTGGAGGCGGCGAGTTTTCGACTCCATACACAGTTTGGCACACCCATCTATCAGGACAACCGTCCGGCTGACAGCCAAGGTGCAACGGCACAGCAGTTCGAACCCACCCACCGGAGGTTCGATCACATTCATGTGGATTTCGTGGGCCCCCTACCAGTGTCCCGAGAAGCGCGGTACCTCCTAACGATGGTAGACCGGTTCACGAGGTGGCCAGAGGCGGTCCCGCTCACTGACACATTTGCCGATTCCTGCGCCTGAGCACTGATCGCAACCTGGGTAGCACGCTTTGGGGTGCCGGCCCACATTACCTCCGACAGAGGTGCCCAGTTCACCTCCAGCCTGTGGTCGGCTGTGGCCAGCCTGTTGGGAATGCAGCTGCACCACACAACTGCCTACCCACGCACAGTTGAACAGACTGGTGGAACGCTTCCACCGTCACTTGAAGTCGGCTCTCATGGCCCGCCTGAGAGGACCTAACTGGGTGGACGAGCTTCCCTGGGTCTTGCTTGGAATTCGTACAGCGCCCAAAGAGGATCTGCACGCCTCGTAGGCTGAGTTGGTGTACGGCACGCCCCTGACCATCCCGGGAGAGTTCATACCAGCCCCAGGGGGGCAAGAGGAAGAACCCACAGCAATCCTGGACTGGCTACGTGAAAGGCTTGGCAACCTGGCCTCCGTACCAACTTCACAGCACGGACGGACCCCAACCCATATACCCAAAGACCTGCAAAACTGTAAGTTTGTGTTTGTACGAAGGGGCGGGCACTGGGTGCCGCTACAGCAGCTGTACAAGGGGCCGTTCAAGGTGATCAACAACAACGGGTCCACGTACGTTCTGGACATTGGGGGGAAAGAGGAGGTTTTCACGGTGGACCGACTCAAACCAGCCCATGTGAACTTGGCGCAGCCGGTTGAGGTTCAGGCACCGCGGCGCAGAGGCAGACCGCCCAAACAGAGGCTGATCCAGACTGTGGACATTGGGGGGGTGTATCGCCGGTTCTTGGGGGGGGGGGGGTTATGTGGCGACCCACTTTCTGCGCAGGCAAACCGGCTCACAAATAGCCAGTGCTTGGGGGGAGACTTTAGTAATGTACCTCCGGTGTCATTTCCGCCTGGAGAGGGCGGGCGCTAGGGATTTAAATGCCAGCACCACGAAGTTTGAATAAACTAGTCTCGAAACGACTTACTGCGTGTCGTTATTTCAGCACTGTGTGTAGCGCATTACTACAGATCGACCCTTTAGAACAGAAGTAAGGAGGAATTTTTTTAGCTGGAGAGTAGTGAATCTGTGGAATGCTGTGCCACAGTGGTGGAGACCAAGTCAGTGGGTATATTTAAGGCAGAAGTTGATCGCTACCTGATTGGTCAGGGCATCAAAGGATATGGCGAGAAGGCAGGTATATGGGTTTGAATAGGATCTGGGATCAGCCATGATAGAATGATGGAGAGGCTCAGTGGGCTGAATGGTCTAATTCTGCTCCTATGACCCCAGGTCCGGGGGGGGGGGGGGGGTGATAATCTTTAACTACTTTGCCCTGTATGTTTTTGTTTGCTTATGAGGGTACCTTCCTTTCTTTCATACATGATATCAAGCTTATTGAATGATGTTGGAGCAGTAGTAGTCCAGAAGTGGAGAATATCCCATGAACTGTGCCTTGTATAGTGTGGGAGGCAACAATCCCTCTAATATTTTCATACAGCTACACAGACCAGCTATTGCTCTGAGTGGGAAATTTTTACACAGCCTGAAATCTGCGTGGCACTTTAAATGTATTTTTGGAATATGCGTATCAAACAGAAATCACAGCTCACAACACAAGTAAATGATGGCATGAAGTCAGAAGAACTGATAGGCACAACAGCAAAAGTAAAGACTAGACAGCATTGGTGTTTAGCGGGCTGTCAGTTTAATAACACTGAGCTACTGACCTCCATTCTGTGTTTATTGTTACAATTGATAACAGTACAGGTGCCCCCCCCCCATTTTTCGAACGTTTGCTTTACGACAGTTTGCTGTTACGAAAGACCTACATTAGAACCTGTTTTCACTAACCAAAGAGGATTTTCGCTTTTACGAAAAAAAGACGCTCACTTTATACGTGGGTTTACCCCGAGATAGACTACAATGACCGTGAAGCCTTGTGCGGACAGTTGTTTGTGCATGTGTATGTGTGTACGTGCGTACGCATGCGTGAACATGCGTAGGCGTGTACGTGCCGATTTTTTTTTCTTCTCCAAATGGATTTTGGCTCACTCACTTCCTGAGTTTGATAAGTGAAACTACACTGTATGTACAATATTTTTACTTTATATAGGGTGTATATTTATCATATAATTCCTGTTTTTACTATATGTTAGTGTTATTTTACGTTTTATGTGTTATTTGGTTTGATTTGTTAGGTTATTTTTTTGGGCCTGGGAACGCTCAAGAATCTTTCCCATATAAATTAATGGTAATTGCTTCTTCGCTTTACAGCATTTTGGCTTGCAAGCTGTTTCATAGGAACACTCTACCTTCAAATAGCAGGGGAAACCTGTATTGTAACTTGAAATACTGACTAAAATGCATTGAAGCTCTGAAATATTCAAAGTAAAGGTTTCAGTTAGAATTGGATCATACCTGTGAGTGACATTCACTTATTCACTTATAAAACACCCTCCCACAAATGTACCCCTAATCTCCCAGGTGCGTGACACATGTAGTAACTGAAATGCTTCCATGCACAGTGCCTTGTGATGTGCAGCTGGAATTCCAGCTGCACATCAACAAGGCACTGTGCATGGAAGCATTTCAGTTACTACATGGTCACGCACCTGGGAGATTAGGGGGTACATTTGTGGGAGGGTGTTGAGAAGTGAAGAAGTGAGTCACTCACAGGGATCCCAATCTCTGATTTGCTTTGTAGTCACGGTATTCCTGTGGCTTCTGAATTTGAGTGTCTAGTCACTGTGGCCTTCTTATGTTATGTGCAGTGTCATGTGATGTTGGCAATCATGGTCCATGACAGGTGTCCCCAGTCATTATCAATACACTGCAGAGATTGTCAGCCTGGCGTCAGTGGTCGCATAACCAGGACTTGTGATATGCACCATCTGCTTATACGTCCATCTGCCACCTGCTCCAATGGCTTCACATGACTGATTAGGGAAGGGGGTGATAAGCAGATGCTACATCTTGCCCAAGGGTGACCTGTAGGCTAGTAAAAAGGAGAGCCTTGTACTTCCTTTGGTTGAGACGTATCTCCACCCCACTACCCAATGTGAATACAGCGGATATTAATTCAATCAAGTACCGATTTTCAGTTCTTAATTTAAATTGTATGCAAAAAATTGAAGTTAAACTGATTCAAACACTGGGTCTATTGCAATTGGCGTGCAATAAACCAGGGAACGTGGTTAAGTTACTTGGACCTTTCTGACTTGAGTTCAAGCTGGCAGACCAGATGGATCTTGTCACTTGGATATCAAACTTAGTCATAGGTATAGTTGCAATCAATAGCTGACCTATTGTGTACTCTGGAGTCTGGCTCTGTCTCTATAAGGTTTTAGAATACCACTGTCAAATAATTTGCCCCAGCAAGGGTATGTGAACAGTCAGAGGTGTCTCCCACTATAGATATGTAATCAAAGGAAGCATTATTAAAGTAAACAACATCATTAACCATTGAGATTGTACTGAATCACATGCTGTTTACCTTTGATCTTAAGAGTATAAAAATATGATGTACTTTTGGGTTTGTGTGCCTCTGCCAAGAGCGTCTCCAAGAGAATGTTTGCTTGTTGTCATGAATAAAGACTTGTATATCCACAACCCCAGTATCTCTCCCTGTAGGATGTTGATACTGGGAACTCTGTGTCACTGAATGTTGAAGATAGGTGACTGACACTCTTTTTGGAGGTGTCATTGCCTAGAACTGTTATTGCGCAAGTGTTTCTTGCCAGCTATTAGTCCACGTTTGCCTTTTTCTTGGTTCTGGAGTGTGCAGGCCTGAATGTTTGAAACTGCAGTGATCAAAACTGCAGTGATCAAAACAATTCCAAATTGTCCTACTGTTTATTTCTTGCCAACTGTCAGTGACAAAACTCACTGCTATTTGAACACAAATACATGCAACTGATGCCATTTAAAAACAAACAAGAAAATTGGCAGATGCTTGAAATCCAAGCAGCACACACAAAATGCTGGAGGAACTCAGCAGGCCCGGCAGCATCTATTTAAAAAAAATGCAGTTACTGTTTCAGGCTGAAACCCTTTGGCAGGACTGGGGGGAAAAAACTGACGAGTAGATTTAAAAGATGAGAGGAGGGGAGAGAGAAACACGAGGTGATATATGAAACTTGGAGGGGAATGGATGAAGCTAGGAAGTTGATTGGTGAAAGAAACAAAAGGCCATGGGTGAAAGAAAGGGTGAGGTGAAGGAGCATTAGAGGGAGGCAATGGGCAGACAAGGAAATAACATGAGAGAGGGAAAAGGGGATAGGAAAAGGTGGGGGGGGGGCATTACTGGAAGTTTGAGAAATCAAAGTTCATGCCATCAGGTTGGAGGCTACTCAACCGGAATATAACGTGTTGTTCCTCCAACCTAAGTGTGGCCTTACCACAACAGTGGAGGAGGCCATGGATGAACATGTTGGAATGGCAGTGGGAGGTGGAATTGAAATGGGTGGCCACTGGGGGATTCTGCTTGTTCTGGCAGACAGAGCATAGATGCTCAGCGAAGCAGTCTCCCAGTCTACGTGGAGTCTCACTGATATGCAGGAGGCCACACCAAGTGCACTGAACACAGTATATGACCCCAACAGACTCACAGGTGAAGTGTCGCCTCACCTGGAAGGACTGTTTGGGGCCCTAAACGGTAGTGAGGTAGGAGGAATAGGGGCAAGTGTAGCACTTGTTCTGCTTGCAAGGATAAGTGCCAGGAGGGAGATCATTGGGGAGGGACGAATGGACAAGGGAGTCGTGTAGGGAGCGATCCCTGCGGAAAGTAGAAAGTCGAACTGGATCCCACCACCAAACACATCTTTCCCTCCCCTCACTTTTTGCTTTTTTCTCTAGTCCTACCGAAAGGTTTCGGCCTAAAACGTCGACTGTGCTTTTTTCCATGGATGCTGCCTGGCCTGCTGAGTTCCTCTAGCATTTTGTGTGTGCTATTTAAAGACTGATTGCTCTAAGCATGGTGTAGAGTCTAATGGCCACTCAAGTGCACGTCACTGATGCTAGTTAGAAACTGTTCGGCAACAGTCTCCTAAAGAGTTAAGCAGCACAGTATTTCAAATAAATGAGGAAGTCCTGGCTATTTTCTTGATTATGTTTTGTTCTTTAAGAATTGAGTGGCTGTCCTGATTAACCGATGACCCAGTCAACTTGTAAAATAGTACAAAATCTAGCTAACAGAGAGACCTCATGTGGTAAATCATGTATTTTAAATATCAAACAATGCTAAAGAACATTTGTTGTCTGTTTCGAGTTCAGTAATTTGCCTGTCCCCGTGACTGATTTTCTACATAGCCTGATTTGTTCTTTTTATTTAATTGAAGTTTCAAATTCATATTCACAATATTTGCTATTGCACTATTCCAATTAACTATTGTATAGTTGTATTGTATAGTTTATGATTACTTTTGTGTGTATGTATAAATATATATCTATATATTTAAAAAGTCCTGTTTTCCCCAGGTTGCTGGACGGAAAGGTTTTCCACACGTGATTTACGCCAGACTCTGGAGATGGCCTGATCTTCACAAAAATGAACTCAAACATGTAAAATATTGTCAGTATGCATTTGACCTGAAATGTGACAGTGTCTGCGTGAACCCTTATCACTATGAGCGTGTGGTTTCTCCTGGCATTGGTAAGGGCTTCTGTTTTATTTTCTGTATGTATGTACTAGCAAATATATAGTGAGTGGTTGTTGTGATTTAGTTACTTGTGGTCAGGTGCCTGTGATAACATTAGACAATATACAATAGGTGCAGGAGTAGGCCATTCGGCCCTTCTAGCTAGCACCACCATTCACTGTGATCATGACTGATCATATACAGTCAGTACCCCGTTCCTGCCCTCTCCCCATATCCCTTGACCCTGCTATCTATAAGACCTCTATCTAACTCTCTCTTGAATGCATCCAGAGACTTGGCCTCCACTGCCTTCTGGGGCAGAACATTCCACATATCCACCACTCTCTGGGTGAAAAAGTTTTTCCGCATCTCTGTTCTAAATGGCCTACCCCGTATTCTTAAACTGTGGCCTCTAGTTCTGGACTCACCCATCAGCAGGAACATGCTTCCTGCCTCCAGTGTGTCCAATCCCTTAATAATCTTATATGTTTCAATCAGATCCCCTCTCATCCTTCTAAATTCCAGTGTATACAAGCCCAGTCGCTCCAATCTTTCAATATATGACAGTCCTGCCATTCCGGGAATTAACCTTGTGAACCTGCGCTGCACTCCCTCAATAGCAAGAATGTCCTTCCTCAAATTTGGAGACCAAAACTGCACACAAGACTCCAGCTGGGGTCTCACCAGGGCCCTGTACAGCTGCAGAAGGACCTCTTTACTCCTATACTCAATTCCTCTTGTTATAAAGGCCAGCATGCCATTAGCTTTCTTCACTGCCTGCTGTACCTGCATGCTTGCTTTCATTGACTGATGTACAAGAACACCTAGATCTCGTTGTACTTCCCCTTTTCCTAACTTGACTCCATTTAGATAGTAATCTGCCTTCCTGTTCTTGCCACTAAAGTGGATAACCTCACATTTATCCACATTAAACTGCATCTGCCATACATTTGCCCACTCACCCAACCTGCCCAAGTCACCCTGTATTCTCATAACATCCTCCTGGCATTTCACACTGCCACCCAGCTTTGTGTCATCGGCAAATTTGCTAACGTTACTTTTAATCCCTTCATCTAAATCATTAATGTATATTGTAAACAGCACCGAACCTTGCGGTACCCCACTGGTCACATCCTGCCATTCCGAAAGGGACCCATTAATCGCTACTCTTTGTTTCCTGTCAGCCAGCCAATTTTCAATCCATGTCAGTACTCTGCCCCCAATACCGTGTGCCCTAATTTTGCCCACTAATCTCCTATGTGGGACTTTATCAAAAGCTTTCTGGAAGTCCAGGTACACTACATCCACTGGCTCTCCCTTGTCCATTTTCATAGTTACATCCTCAAAAAACTCCAGAAGATTAGTCAAGCATGATTTTCCCTTCATAAATCCATGCTGACTCGGACTGATCCTTCTACTGCTATCCAAATGTGTCGTAATAATAATGTGCCTTTTATAATTGACTCCAGCATCTTTCCCACCGCTGACGTCAGGCTAACCGGTCTATAATTCCCTGTTTTCTCTCTCCCTCCTTTCTTGAAAAGTGGGACAACATTAGCCACCCTCCAATCAGCAGGAACTGCTCCTGAATCTATAGAACATTAGAAATGACCAATGCGTCCATGATTTCTAGAGCCACCTCTTTAAGTACCCTGGGATGCAGACCATCAGTCCCGGGGACTTATCAGCCTTCAGACTCAACAGTCTATCCAACACCGTTTCTTGCCTAATATAAATTTCCTTCAGTTCATCCTTTACCCTAGTTCCTTTGGCCACTATTACATCTGGGAGATTGTTTGTGTCTTCCCTAGTGAAGACAGATCCAAAGTACCTGTTAACTCATCTGCCATTTCCTTGTTCCCCATAATAAATTCACCCGTTTCTGTCTTCAATGGCCCAATTTTGGTCTTAACTATTTTTTTTGCTATTCACATACCTAAAGAAGCTTTTACTATCCTCCTTTATATTCTTGGCTAGTTTACCTTCGTACCTCATTTTTTCTTGGCGTATTGCCTTTTTTGTTATCTTCTGTTGCTCTTTGAAAGCTTCCCAGTCCCCCGGTTTCCTGGTCATCTTTGCTAAGTTATACTTCTCTTTTATTTTTATACTGCCCTTTACTTCCCTCGTCAGCCAAGGCTGCCCCTTACTCCCCTTAGGATCTTTCTTCCTCTTTGGAATGAACCGATCCTGCACCTTCTGCATTATTCCCAGAAGTACCTGCCATTGTTGTTCCACTGTCTTCCCTGCTAGGGTATTGTTCCATTGAACTTTGGCCAGCTCCTTCCTCATAGCTCCATAGTTCCCTTTGTTCAACTGTAATACTGACACATCTGATTCTCCCTTCTCCTTCTCAAATTGTAGGTTAAAACATATCATATTATGGTCATTTCCTTCTAATGGTTCCTTTACCTTGAGGTCCCTGATCAAATCCGGTTCATTGCACAACACTAAATCTAGAATTGCCTTCTCCCTGGTAGGCTCCAGTACAAGCTGTTCTAAGAATCCCATCTCGGAGGCACTCCACAAACTCCCTTTCTTGGGGTCCAGTACCATTCTGATTCTCTCAGTCTACCTGCATGTTGAAATCCCCCATGACAAATGTATCATTACCTTTGCGACATGCCAATTTTAACTCTTCATTCAACTTACACCCTACATCCAGACTGCTGTTTGGGGGCCTGTAGATAACTCCCATTAGAGTCTTTCTACCCTTAGAATTTCTCAGTTCTATCCATACTGACTCTACATCCCCTGTTTCTATGTCCCCCCTCGCAAGGGACTGAATATCATTCCTCACCAACAGAGCCACCCCATCCCCTCTGCCAGTCAGTCTGTCCTTTCGATAAGATGTATATCCTTGAATATTCATTTCCCAGGCCCTGTCCGCTTGAAGCCATGTCTCTGTTACTCCCACACCATCGTACTTGCCAATTTCCAACTGAGTCTCAAGCTCATCTACTTTATTCCTTATACTTCGTGCATTCATATATAATACCTTTAATTCATTACTTGCCTCTCCTTTCATATCAATTCCTATTTCACTTGGCCATACTGTATGATCTCTTCTTGAGCTTTCTACTCCATTGATTCTGTTGTCCTTTTTAACTTTTCTTATTTTCACTTTCCCTTTAACTCCACCCTTAATATTTCCAGTTCATCCCCTCCTCCCCCACTACTTAGTTTAAACACATCCATGTTGCAGTGGCAAACCTGTCTGCCAGAATGCTGGTCCCCCACCTATTAAGGTGCAACCCGTCCCTTTTGTACAATTCATTCCTACCCCAAAACAGATCCCAGTGGTCCAAGAATATAAATCCTTGCTTCCTGCACTAGTTCCTCAGCCACACATCCATTATCTCCCTGTTCCTGCCCTATCCAGCACGAGGAACTGGAAGCAAACCAGAGATAACCACCCTGGAAGTCCTGCTTTTCAGCCTTCTTCTGAGTTCTTTGAAGACCCGCTGCAGAATGTCCTTCCTCTTCTTCCCAATGTCATTTGTGCTGACTTGCTCTACCACTTCCGGCTGTTCGCCTTCACCCTTGAGGATTCCCTGCAATCGGTCCGTGATGTCCTGGATCCTTGCACCAGGGAGGCAACACACCATCCTTAAATCTCGCCTGTTGCCACAGAAACCCTTTTCCGTACATCTTACTATGGAGTCCCCTACTACCAAGGCTCTTCCTGATGTCTGACTCCTCGGCTCTGCTTCTGCGCCAATTTTCGGCTCGCAGACCTGTCTGCCTCTCAGACTGGCAGTATCTTCTGTCCTGACAGCTTCCAAGAGGGTGAACCTGTTTACGAGAGGTACATCCCCTGGGGTCTCCTGTACTTCAAGCATCCTTTCCTTCCTCATTGTCATCCCCTTTCTCCTGGTATCCTCGGTATAACGACCTCACTGTAGGTCCTGTCCAGAAATCTCTCGTATTCACAGATAAACCTGAAGTCATCCAGTTCTTTCTTCAGTGCTGCAACATGGTCCTTCAGAAGCTGAATCTGGACACACTTTCCACAGCTGTAGCAGCCGGGGGCACCATCAGTGTCCCTGACCTCCCACATCATGCATGTAGCACACTGAATCAGCTTAGCGGTCATGTCTTCACCCTTTCCAATTGTGCCTGGCATAGTCTCTTCCCTCAGCCTCCTCGCCGAAGACTCTCGAGCTAAAGACTAGCACTTTTCACACCAGGCACTTCCCTCAACCGGGTCACTTCCTGACAGGCATTGACTTCGAGTTTATTGTCATCTGACTGTACAAATATTCAACCAAAAGAAACAACATTCCTCTGGACCATGGTGCAGCCATGATGCATATGACACACATAGCACATAAACAAAATACTACCACAATTAAGTCAGTAAAATGTAATTCAAAATACATGTGAGGTGTGCAGCACTGGTAAAAAGTGCAGTATGTAGCTTGCTGTTCTAGTGACGGGACTTTGGTGCTGGTAGGGTATTCATGACTGTCACGGCCTGTGGGAAGACTTATTTTCACTATAGCAACACCTCAGTGAGGAGCAAGTCTGAGTGCAAGCTGTTTCTGGTCCTCAGTTCAATAGAGATTAGAAGAATAGTTAGTTGACAACAGTTAGTGATGTACTTTGTAAGCAGTAGTGAAATAAGGAAAAACTGAGGGATCTTCCATAGATTTGGAGTTCTTGACCAGAAATTGGAGTAGTATGCAGTACTGAGTCTTGATGTAAATCTTCATACGACCCCTGCTACAAGTCAGAATCAGAATCAGGTTTATTATCACCAGTATGTGACGTGAAATTTGTTAACTTAGCAGCAGTAGTTCAATGCATTACATAATATAGCAGAGGAAAAATCTAATAAATAAAAATAATAATAAAGAAGTAAATCAACTGTGTATATTGAATAGATCACAAAAAAGTGCAAAAACAGAAATACTGTATATTTTTTTAAAAAGTGAGTTCGTGTCCAAACATTCAATGTCCATTTAGGAATTGGATGGCAGAGAGGAAGAAGCTGTTCCTGAATCGCTGAGTGTGTGCCTTCAGTTGGGGTGTAGATAAGGTAAATACAAGCAGCAGAGAATATAGATAGGGTAACTACAAATAGACTTCTTCCACTGAGGTTGGTTGGGACTAGAACTAGAGGTCATAGGTTAAGGGGGAAAGGTGAAATATTTATGGGAACATGGGTTCCCATAAATGGGTTGTAACTCAGGCTGGTGGGAGTGTGGAACGGGCTGTCAGGGGAAGTATTAGATGCGGATTCAATCGCAACATTAAGAAGAGTTTGGATAGGTACATGGATGGGAGGGATATGGAGGACTATGGTCTGCATGCAGGTTCGTGGGACTCAGCAGGTTAATGGACTAGATAAGCTGAAGTGCCTGTTTCTGTACTATAGTGTTCTGTGACTCTGTGTAAGAAAAATCAAGTGAAGATTGATGTTGAGGGGATTTTCATCATTAATAGGATAAAATATTTCCCTACCACCTTAAGTTATGTTATTTTGATATGTAAGTAAGGCATAATGAATATCAAAACAATTAGAATTGGAAAAACCTGAAATATTAAGTTCAACAGCCTTCCACTTCAGTTTTATATTAATTTCAATGCTTTTGTGTATCATGTTTGGAATTTTGTTTAATAACCTGGTAGTTATTAGTGTTTTGAAAGTGTTTTGGTTGGAGACTGTTCATGCC
This sequence comes from Hypanus sabinus, assembly GCF_030144855.1. Lineage (NCBI taxonomy): Eukaryota > Metazoa > Chordata > Chondrichthyes > Myliobatiformes > Dasyatidae > Hypanus > Hypanus sabinus. The sequence goes on along the minus strand of NC_082719.1, from coordinate 102,398,158 downwards.
ACTGCAGCAGATGCTGCAGATTTGCCGATAGTCATAGCACAGAAATAGGCTCTTCAGCTCAGCTGGTTCATGCTGAACTATTGATCTGCCTAGTCCCATTGACCTGCATCCAGACCATCATCAGCATCAGTGATAGCTCGTGGTCGAGTATGATTCCTTTTGTGGTTGGTCTGGTCACTTGTGGATCTTGAGATGACTGAAGAGACCAATCTGTGATTCACAAGTCCTTTTGCAGTGTTGGCAGATGCCAGTCATTGAAGTGGTGGCAGATGTAGCTAGTTGGGCCAGTTTCTCTTAAATGTTGAAATTGAACCTGAATCCATCACTTTTACTGGCATCTGATTCCACATTCTCACCACCCTCTGAGTGAAGAAATTCTCTCTCAGGTTCCCCTTAAACATTTTTCTATTTACACCTGTGATAATTTTATGTACCTCTATCAAATCTCCCCATATTCTCGTACACTCCAGGGAATCAAGTCCTAACGTATTCAACCTTTCCTTATATTTCAAGTTCTGGCAATACCCTTGTAAATCTCTGCACTCTTTCAGTCTTATCGACATCTTTCATGTAGTTAGGTGGCCAGAACTGCACACAGTACTCCAGATTAGCCTCACAATGTCTTATACTACTTCAACATAGCATCCCAATTCTTGTACTCAGTACTTTGGTTTATGAAAGCCAATGTGCCAAAAGCTCTCTCTACAACCCTATCTACTTGTGACACCACTTTCTGTATTCCCAGATCCCTTTTTTCTACTGTTCTCCTCAGTGCTCTACCACTCAGTGTTTTAAGTCCCACCCTGGTGTGTCCTACCAAAGTGCAACTTATTTGCATTAAATACCATCTGCCATTTTCAGCCCACTTTTTCAGCTGGTCCAGATCCTGCTGCAAGCTTTGATAGCCTTCCTTGCTATCTTGGTGCAATCCACAAATTTGCTGATCCAGTTTTATGTGAATATTCAGTCGTTATATTCCACTAAACTATCTTTATTTGCTGTCAACATATTTGAACATGCTATATAGTTAAAGAATACTGCAGGCAAGGGTTCTGACCCTAAAAGAACAATTGTCCATTTCCCTCCATAGCTTTTTGTGAGTTACTTCAATTTATACTATTTGTTAGAAGAAGGTAATGCCGCTTGCTTGGTTTCATTGAAGGATTGGTTTTAATGTGCCTGCTTTGTTCATCTTAATGCAGGATGTACTTGGTCTTTTATGCCATTGCTGTACGGACTAATTTTATTACAGCTATATTAAGACCATATAGGAGCTAAATTAGGCCATTTGGCCCATTGAGTCAGCTCCACCATTCAATCATGGCTGATCCTTTTCCGCCTCCTCAGCCCCACTAACCCGCCTTATCCTTGTAACCTTTGATATTGTGTCCAATCAAAAACTGATCAAGCTCTGCCTTAAATGTACCCAATGACCTGGTTTCCAATGGTAATTAATTCCACAAATTCACCACCCTCTAGCTAAGGCAATTTCTCCGCATCACTATTTTTAAATGGATGCCCCTCTATCCTGAGGCTGTGCCCTCTTGTATTACTCCCCCACCATGGGGAACATCCTTTCCACATCTACTTTATTTATACCTTTCAATATTCAAAAGGTTTCATTGAGATCCCCCACCCCCTTCTAAATTCCAGCGAATACAGATGCAGAGCCACCAAATATTCCTCGTTTGATAATCCTTACCTTCCCGGAATCATCCTTGTAAATCTACTCTGAACCCTTTCCAATGCCAGCACATCTTTTCTTAGGTGAGGTGCTAAAAACAATTCACAATACTCAAGGTGAGGCCTGACCAGTGCTTTATAAAGCTTCAGTATCAATCCCTGCTCTTGTATTCTAGACCTCTTGAAATGAATGCTCACATGGCATTTGCCTTCCTCACCACAACTGCTACCTGCAAGTTAACCTTTAAGGTTTTTTGCACAAGGACTCCCAAATGCATCTGCATCTCAGATTGTTTGATTTTTCTCCCCGTTTAGAAAATAGTCTGCAGATTTATTTCTATTAAGTGCTTTACCATGCATTTTCCAACATTGTATTTCATTTGCCACTTTCTTGCACATTCTCCTAATCTAGGTCCTTCTGCATCCTACCTGTTTACTCAACTCTTCCTGCCTCTCCACCAATCTTTTTATCATCTGCAAACTTGACAACAAAGCCATCTATTCTATCATCTAAATCATTCGTATACAGCATTAAAAAAAGCGGTCCCAACACCAGCCCCTGTGGAACACCACTTGTCACTGGCAGCCAACCAGAAAAGGATCCTTTACCACTCACGGCTTCCTACCAGTCAGCCAATGCTCTAACTATGCCAGTAAATTTACTGTAATACCATGGGCAGCCTCATGTGTGGCACCTTGTCAAAGGCCTTCTGAAAGTCCAAACATACAACATCCACTGCATTCCCTTTATCTATCCTACTTGTAATCTCAAAAAGTTCCAACAGGTTCGTCAGGCAAAATTTTCCATTAAGGAAACCATGCTGACTTTGTCCTGTGTCACCAGTTACTCCATAATCTCATCCTTAACAGTTCACTCCAACATCTTCCCAACCACTGAGGTTAGGCTAACTTGCCTATAATTTCCTTTCTGTTGCCTTCCTCCTTTCTTAAAGAGTGGAGTGATATTTGCAGTTTTTGAGTCCTCTGGCACTATGCCAGAGTCCAATGATTTTTGAAAGATCATTGCTAATGCCTCTGTAATCTCTACTGCTACCTCTTTCAGAACCCTAGGATGCAGTTCATCTGGCCTGGGTGACTTATGTACCCTTAGGTCTTTCAGCTTTTTGACCACCTCCCTTGTAATAGTAACTGCACTCACTTCTCTTCCTTCACACACTTCAACATCTTGGCACACTGCTAATGTATTCCACAGTGAAGACTGATGCAAAATACTCAGTTCATTTGCCATCTCCTTGGCCACCGTTATTATTTCTCCGGCCTCATTTTCTAGCGGTCCTATATCCACTCTCAGCTCCTTGAAAAAGCTTTTACTATCCAAATTGGAATAGTTTGTGAGTTTGCTTTCATATTTCATCTTTTCCCTCCTAATGATTCTTTTAGTTTTAGGTGTTTAAAAGCTTTCCAATCCTCTGTCTTCCCACTAATTTTTGCTTTGTTATGTGTCCTATCTTTTGCTTTTACATTAGCTTTGACTTCCCAAGCCATGTTTGTACCATTTTGCCATTTGAGTATTCCTTTGTTTTTGGAATACATCTATCCTACACCTTCCTCACTTTTCCTAGAAACTCATGCCATTGTTGCTCTGCTGTCATCCCTGCCAGCATCTCCTTCCAGTTTACTTTGGCCAGTCCCTCTCCCATGCCACTGTGATTTCCTTTACTCCACTGAAATACTACTATGTCAATCTTTACTTTCTCCCTATCAAATTAAATTATCTTATGTACATCAGTTATTACTCATGTTAATACTGCAAATGCACCATCTGTTAGATTCTGATGTTTTTAATCCAGGCTTCTTTTGGAAGTCAAAAAAGAGACATAAAGCTTGTTGCTTCACAGGAATTTTATGAAGCTTTAATAGAACAAAGAAAATTAAAAATGGACTGTGATAGAGGTATAGTAAGGGAGAGGAGAGAAGAAGAATAAGATGGCAATTTTTCATGGCCATCTCTTTTTATACCCCAAAGATGAGAAACATTACATTCAAATTCATAGATAAGAGTCAACTAATTGGATAGCTCTTGTTGAAATAATGAAACGCCAGAGAACCAGAAAAGCTTCAGAAGCTTTCCAGAATGATTCAAAGAACTGCAACAACCAGACACACTAAACTGCGTATACATTCTGTGGCCACTAGGAAGCATACTACACAGTTATTAAAGCAGTTAAAAGTACTAAAAAAGTGCTAGCAGGCATTAATTATTAAACTGTAAAGATAATGCCAATTAAACAATCTAATCCAACACATTGTAGTTAATATGTTTATACTTATGTTAGTTTCATTTTTGTATTGAGATCTGTTGATCATACAATGCAGTTTTTATATGACTAAATTTCTTACCACTTTATACAAGCTTTTTGGTGTTGTAAAGAAATACTTTTTCTAATAATGATTAGTGAGGCACAGAGAGATCTGTATTTACTGACAAGTACCTTTATTGTTTAAATAAACAAGTACGTGAATTCATACACTAAGTATCTCTGACTCTCCTGAATAGTCAAAGAATAGCAAAGGTTTTACCCGGCAAGGGAGTTTGTGCTAGCCAGGCGTTCCTCTTTGTCCCGATTCACCCTCGTGTTTCACACAAGGTTGCTCTCGCTTGTAACTGCGATGGTCATTCTTCAAAGTTACTGCTGCCAGCACACATAAGACATCCACTTTTATATCCTTCCTTATCAATTCAAATATTGCATTCCAGGGTCATTGACCACAGGTCATGTATTTGTCCTTTAACACCTTGTTATTGGCTGTGCTCCAAACCAACATCCATATATTGCCTTCTTCCCATCAAGTGACAGTCGATAATTTATGGCTCTTTGTTCTCAGTCAGCAACAAGCTGGATTCATGCAGAACAGATACTAACTCCAACAGTCAAAAGCCTGCATGTTATATCCAACCAAAGAACATCTCACAAATAACTTATTAATAACAAATTATTTGGAAATGATCATCCGTCCAGCAGATTACCTGAAATATCATTGCGTCTTCTTTAAAACATTGATCAAGCCCAGCATGTCAAGCTCTGAAAATGGAGACTAGAGTGTCTTCACAAAATGGCAGCCTCCATCTCCAAGCATGTGGCAAAAACAAAGACAATTAGTCTGTCTGCTTCCATTGCCCTTGATTCATTTGATTTCACTGATTTATAGACTTGTCATTCTTTCTGGCCAGCATTGGCATAAATCTTCTTAAACACCTTTTCAAAGTTGTTAATTGAACATGGTATTTAACTACTTCATTAGGGAGCTGGGATACAAACTACATGTGTAAATTTACTGCCATTTGTGTCCCTCTAGCCTGCAACCAAAATCAAGTTACCCTACTACAGTTTTACTATGATGAGCTGCTATGGTAGGACCAAGGGACTTTTGAGTACTGTATTCAAATTTTTGATCTATATAATAAAATGTGCATAGTTCTTTTTATTCTGATTCTGGTTTTAAGAAAACACCCCAGAAATAAATTAAAAGGCTAACCACCATTAGGATCAAGATACTTGACCTCAGTGGCTGATTATTCATTGCTGTAGATTGGACATTGCTGCATTTAGTTGAATTAGTGGTAATTGTTGCAACTTTGGAATTTCTAAGTGGGAGCAGAGGCCTAAGAAGTTTCCATCTCTTTGCAACCACTATGTTAGATTGTATCTGTATTCAGTCGTGAAATGGGAGTTGGAGGTGAATAGGTTTGTTAAAAGTTGATAAACCTGAGCACAATTCTGTATTGTGTATATTTGTTATGGTACCGCTGATGCTGACGTCCTCCTGGGTACCTATCTCTACAGACTGACGTGGATCCCGCACAGTGAGTGGATTTCACTGCATTACTGGTATCAATCAGTGTGGTAGAATGTATTGCTTTCTCATGTTGATCTTATTTAACATTTATTAAAGAAAAAGCACCTGTAGTTAAATTATTGTAATATTTGAATAAAATAAAATGAGTACTAATTTTTGATTTTTTCATTAAATGAAGATCTCTCAGGATTGACGCTGCAAAGCTCAGGTAAGAAACATCAATTGCTTTTGGGTTAATCGGTGTTGTGAATTAATTGGTTTTTATCTTCTGATTGTAAGCTGGCTGATCAGTGTAAATCTCTTTCTGCACTCTGCACTTCACGTACTGAATACTGGAATTATAAGTCTGCACTGCTAGCATTAATTCAGAGGTGCAGGTGCTAAATTCAATTGTAATGTTGTATTCAGTCTCCTGAACATGAATGGAAGAAAGAATTTCAACCCCGCAATTAATGAAATGGCTCAGTCACTTTGAATCAAGCCTTGTTTTGCGTGTTTAACTTGGCATTGAAAATGTAACTGAAAAGTTAGCATGTGCACAGGAGTCGGTGAATAGTTTAATTACTAAATGATGATGATATGAATATTGATTTCTCCAACTTCCAGTAATATATCACCCATCCCCCTTCTCTCTTTTTTCATTGCCCATTCTTTTTCTATTCCCTCATACCCCTTCTCTTTTCATGTGCCTATCACCTTCCTCTGATGCCCCTCCTTCCCTTTCTCTCATGGTCCATTCTCATCTCCTACCAAATTCTTTCTTTGTCAACCCTTTTCCGCCTATCATCTTCATACTCTCTCCCCTGCCCACATGACTTCTTCTATCACCTTCCAGCTTATGCTCCTTCCCCTCTCCCCACCACTTTATTCTGGCTTCTTCCCCCCTCCTTTCCAGGTTCTCGGCCTGAAACTTCATCTGTTTGTTTCTCTCCATTGAAGCTGCCTGACCTACTGAGTTCTTCCAGAATTTTGTGTGTGTTGCTCTGGATTACCAGCATCTGCAGAGGTGTTAAGGATTTGATTATATTGATTTATTTCTGCTTTTCCACATCACAAATATATCTTCACACACCTCTTGGTAGTAAACAAAAGCAGGTCTGGTCTGGTCTATTATATTTTTTTTCCAATCCAACCAGCTGATAGTGAACTGGAATGTGACTTCAGACCTGTGCATCCCTTCCTTAACCCAGAAAACTTGTCATCGCAGCCCTCCATTCATTACGGCATTGGCTTATATCAGCTTAAGAATTTAATAAAGCACATTTCTGCAAACAATCTTACCGGCATCTTAAAATAACTTACCCATCAACACTAATCAGGAAGTATCAGAATGTAGCGTAGAAAATATTTTTTAAAATCATGTTCAGAGGAATGTATTTGAATTGGGCACCTGAATCTAGAGAGAGGCAGCCTGGCAAAATAGTTTTCATCATCAAGCCCCCATCTCTCGCTCCTCTTGCTGCCTTTTTGCCGCTGCCACCAAGAAGCAGATACAGGAGACTTGGGATCCACATCACCAGGTTCAGCAACAATTATTACCCATCAACTAACATGGATAACTTCACTTACAGCAACTTGGAAGTGATTCCACAACCTATGTATGGACTCACTTTCGAGGACTTTACAACTCATGTTCTCATTATTATTTATTTACTTAGTTATTATTATGTTTTGCATTTCCATAGCTTGTCTTTTGTACATTGTTTTTGTGTGTAGATTTTCATTGATTCTATTGTATTTCTTTGTATCTACTGTGAATGCCCACAAGAAAATGAATCTCAAGGTAGTATATTAAAATATACTAATATATTAATAGATTATTTTTCATAGTTAATAATTATTACATTAATAATAAATTAATTTTGAGTATTAAGCCCACTCCCAAGCTGACTTCCTTTGCTCTTTTTCTGTTATTAGAGGTTATTCCAAAACCTACATTACCTCTCTGCAAAACAAACCACGACTTAGAAATCCTCAAAGTTCAAAGTAAATTTAGTATCAAATACCTATATGTCATCATATAAAACATTGAGATTCATTTTCTTGTGGACATTCACAATAATTACAAGAAACACAATACAATGAAAGACTGCGCACAACAGGTTAGACAAACAGCCAGCACGCAAAGAACAACAAACTGCAAGTATGAAAGAGGGAAAAGATAATAATTAATAAATAAATAAGCAATAAATATTGAGAACATGAGATCAAGTGTTTTTAAATCCTCTCTCATCTCTTCAGTCCCTATGTCTCAAGATGATAATGTTTAATTTTGCTGTGCACATCCACAAATCCATTGGTGATAACTAGCAAGTTCCTGAGCTCTGGATTTCTCTGCTGCACCACCTCGGCCATTTTTCCCTTCCCACCCCTTTGCTCCTTTCAAGATGCTACTTTCAAATCTCTTACTATCTCTTCTTTCAGTTAGTCCTGACGAAGGGTCTCAGCCCGGAACGTCAACTGTACTTCTTCCTATAGATGCTACCTGATCTGCTGAGTTCCTCCAGCATTTTGTGTGAATTTCTGTAACATTTATTCTCATGTGGCTCAGTGCCATTTTGCTCAAATGCATTAGTTGTGCATGTAAAAGTGGCAAAATAAATAGAATTTTTATGATAGTGTTGAAATTGCTAATGAGGCTTTCATAAATCAGTACACATTATTTGGCACTTTAATGACTTAACTGGATCTTTGGAATGGGAGCATCATTGAATCTGAAGTGGTAGCATTATAATAGCAACAAACTTAATGAAAATTGTTCTTCATCTGTAACAAATCACAAACCGGACACTTTTCAGCAGTCGATTTCCATAGTAGAATAAGGTGGGAAGGGGTGGAGCAATTGTTCTCTAGATTTTAGCATGAGCACAAAATATTAGCACATGCTTAAGTAATCTTCTGCTATATCAAGTTGATTATTATATTGACTTAAAGGAAATATTTAAAAATCATCAGTCCTAATGGAATTGTATTCAGAATCTGGCATATGTTGTGAAATTAGTTTTGTGACAGTAGTACAGTGCAATACATAAAATATACTATCACATACAATAAGAAATGGATATTATTTATTCAACAGTACAGTATAGAGTAGGTACTTCCAGCCCTTTGAGCCTTGCTGCCCAGTACAAAAAGGGAGCAAGCATGATGAGGTAGTGTATATTGTCCGTTAAGAAACCTGATGGTAGACCAGAAGAAGCTGTTTCTAAAATGTTGAGTAGGCTCCTGTACCTCCTTTCTGATGGTGGTAGTGAGAAAAGGACATGTCTTCGGTGGTTAAGGTCCTTAATGATGGATGCTGCCAAGTTGCGGCATCACCTTTTGAAGATGACCTGGATTGTGGGTAGGCGAGTGCAAATGATGGAGCTGGCTGAGTTTACAACTCACTGCAGCTTTTCCCGATTCTGTTCAATGGCTATACCAGACGGTGATGCAGCCAACCAGAATGCTCTCCACAGTATATCTGTAGAAATTTACCAAGTGTTTTTAGTGACATATTAAATCTTGAGGTAAACTTTGAAGAAGCCTTTGAAGAAACCTCGTGATAAATGAGAAGTAGAAGCATGCCTAATAATGTAGGCGATCCAAACCATTTGATCAGCTCCTGGTATCAGATCAGACTGGATTTATGGAAGCCTGGAAGCATGTTTATTTTAATGACAGATAATGTGAAAGATGCTATTGTAAGAGAAAATACCAAATGTGTAGTCTGTTAATAATTTTTCCATTAATTCCAGGTCAAACAAGCCTTTTAGTGAAAGATGAATTTGTAAATGATTATGTGCAAGTTGAAGGACCGCCGTCTCTGTTGAATACTGAAGGACATTCTTTACAAACCATTCAGCATCCACCCAGCAGCAGGCAACCAAATGAAAGTTACAGTGGACCAGCCATGTTAACACCAGCAGAGCCAAGTACTCCAAGCACCACAAATTTCCCCAGCATTCCTGTTGCCACCACAAGTAAGTAGAAATGTGATTCTTATTGTAAGTTAAATTGGCATGTAATGTAAAGAAATACTTTCATATTTTATGTAATAAAAAAGTTTCAGTATCTAGTATATTTTTGTAATATCTATTTTAAAGGTTCTGCATCTGTCGTCTGCTTCAAACGGTAGTGCTCTAAAACTTGTGTTGAATTTTTTTTAAATGACAATCTACTTTTGAAATTGTGAGACTATTTTCATTTCTGCTATTTCTCACCAAGACTACTGGCTGCTTTTTAAAAATCTCTTCTGTTGCTATTGGGGGTTGTTTTGTAGGGGGATGTCAGGTACATTTTTACACAGAGTGGTGAGTGCATGGAATGTGCTGATAGAAATGGTAGAGGCAGATACATTACAGACATTGAAGAAACTCTTAGATAGGCACACAGATGATAGAAAAATGGAGGGCTATATAGGAGGATAGTGTTAGATGGAGCTTAGAGTTGGTTAAAAGGTCAGCACACCATTGTGGGTTAAATGGTTTGTATTGTGATGTAGTGGTGTTCCAGGTTTATATTTTTAAACTTTTTAATGTGGAGTTTATATGCATTGGTATTTTATAAGTTTGCTATACTGGAAGGACATGTGGGAGGGGGGAGGGTAATGCTACTTCTGGAAATGGAACAAAGCAGAAAATGTATTAGATTTCAGAAGTTCCGTTGGCAGCAGTGGAGAACAGAAATATACTATATAACTCCAACTCTCTGAATGAATTAAGTATACGTACTTAATGGCATTGCCTGATTGGGTGTGGAGGGCGATTGAACGTGTCAGCATCATAGCACAGATCAGATGGAGCATGTCTGCACTGTTGCATCTGCCTTCAAACAATATGATTGTTGCTTTCTGCAAACAAATTTTAAAAAGACGCAGATTTTGTGCGTGTGAGCAGGGGGAGGTGGCACTTAATTCCATTTACTTGCCTTTCCCCTTTTCTCTTAGTCTTTGAAAATTAAAAGTGCACATGCTGACAATCTGAAACAAAAAAGACAAGCAGGAAATACACAGCAGGTCTGCCAGCAACTGTGGAAGGAAGATCTTTTGTCAGAATTGAAGAAGTTAATGCTATAGAAAAAGTAGAGAGGGGAATGGGTAGAACAAAAGGAAGACTTGTGACAGGTTGAGGCAATTGATGCTGTAGGGGTAATTTGTTAAGAGGGGCTGTTAGAAGATGACAAAGTATGATGTGTTTCAAGTTGGGGTGTATTAATGGAGAGGAATGAAAGCTGAGCCAACATCACAAAAGGATAATCAGAATCAGGTTTATTATCACTGACATCATGAAATTTGTTATTTTGTGGCAACAGAAAAGTGCAATGCATAAAAAATTGCTATAAATTACAATAAGAATATATAATCAAAATTAATAGTGCAGAAAGAGAGCAAAATAGTAGTGTTCACGGGTTTGTGGACTATTCAGAAATCAAATGGCAGAGAGGAGTTGCAGTTTCTAAAACATCGAGTGTGTGTCTTCAGGCTCTTGTACTGTCTCATTGATGGAGTAATTAGAAGAAGGCATGTTGTGGATGGTGGGGGTCCTTCGTGATGGATGAGGTCTCGTTGAGGTATCGCCTTTTGAAGATGTCCTCAGTGGTGGGCCCCACGATGGAGATGGCTGTTTTTACAACTTCCTGCAGCTTTTTTTGATACTGTACATCTCGGCCTTCATACCAGGCAGTGATGCAGTCAGTCAGAATGCTGTGAATTTTCAACAGTTGTTTATTTCTCATTTACAGTGTATAAGATGACACTTTGACACTTTAATTGTAACTGTGCTGTATAGCTTTGGAGTCTAATGGGAACTATTATGATTTCTCACAACCTTATTACTTGTAGTGTTTTTGAAATGTAGTACAGAAAATGTAGAACAGTTTAATCACAGTATAGGTCCTGCAGCTCATGATGTTGTGCTGACCCTTCTAACCCCTTTCTACCTCCCACTCACCCACCCATTAACATTGTGGCTAAGTTCCAAAGAGTTTATGTTTAATCTTGCATTTTGTCAAGCACCTCCGCTCCATCCACTAAAAGCAGAACTTCCTGGTGGCCAAACATTTTAATTCCAATTCACATTCCAACATGGTGGTCTATGGCCTCATCTCAGCACCTCAGGGTGGAGGAGCAACACCTTATATTCCATTGGGCTAGCCTTCAACCTGATGGCATGAATATTGATTTCTCCTTCTGGTAAAAACAAATTCTGGCCCCCTTTGCTCTTCCATTCCTCATTCTGGCCTCTTACCACTTCTCACCTGCCTATCACCTCCCCCTGAGTCTGCTCTGTCTTATCTTTCTCCTATGGTCCACTGCCCTTTCAGATTCCTTCCTCTCCACCTCTTTATATTTTCTTTCCACCTGGCTTCACTTATCACCTTCTAGCTATCCTCTTTGCCCTCCCCCAATCTTTTTATTCTGGCATCTTCTCCCTTCCTTTCCAGTCCTGATGAAGGGTCCTGGTTTGAAACATCGACTGTTTATTAATTTCCATTGATCCTACCTGACCTACTGAGTTCCTCCAGGATTTTGTGTGTGCTGCTCTGGATTTCCAGCATCTGCAGACTTTCTTGGTTTATAATCTTCCATTCTACTTTATTCTCTCAGGTCAGCCGAGTAATATGTTGCCAGTGAGCCATAATGATGGATTAATACCGATCGCCTCGGGACCTCAACAAACAACGCAGCAGAATGGCTTCCCAGCACAACCAGCAACTTACCATCACAGTAAGGAAACAGTTCTCCAGAGTTTTTTGAGTATCATTGTGACATGTGATCTGCCTCAAACAAATACAGTGGATCCGACTATTTGGGACACAAAGGGACCAGTACATTCTGGCCCAATTAAGTGACTGTCCCAATTAGTTGAATTTAGTGAAAGTTGTTAGAAAGGTATATTAAAAAAAAGACAAACTACCTTTTAACTGAGTTATAAATTTATGTATTTAAATGAAATAGAAAACAAATTAGAAAGCTACCAATATGTCTGTAAAATTGTGTATTAGTTCCTAATAGTTATCAACAGAGGAATTCATCCAGTGTACGCGGCCTTGCTTTTTTGATTGACTGTAAGTGAACAAAATCAGCACAGACACCTAGTGTAGATAACAGGCCACTTTCATACAATTTTCTAAGATTGCATCCTCTAAGTCTTCATTTTCATTGTAACATTCAAGATGATTGTTGATTCCTTTTAATTCTTCATAGTTCCTAACTGGTTGAAGTAGTGAAAATGTTTCATTTTCACTCCCTGGCCGTTTCTAAAGTTATTTAAAAACTGTTTTCTCTAGTTACAGTATACTGTCTAATGACCACACAAGTGCATGTGGCTGGCCTGATTAGAAAATGTTTGGCAACAGTCTCTTGTCCCAATTAAGCAGCATTTTTTTCTTTAATAGTTGTCCCAAATAAGTGGCTGTCACAATTAACTGATGGTCCAATTAATCGGAATCCACTGTAGTCACAGATGATTAAATCCTCTGTGGTTAAGATTAAGTGGCAGTTTGACTCATTCAAATCAAGGCATGCATATCACATACATCATGTGTGTTTGATGGTTTCATAAAGTATAGTGCTAGTTTGTGTTGTTGGGCTCATTCTTATACAATTTTTTTGATTAATTGTTGTCCCTGGTATTTTTATAAACTGATTTAATTTCAGGCTTTATGGAACATAAGAGATTCTGCAAATATTATTTTATTTATTTAGACAACGCAGGATAGGCCTTTAGGCCTTTCTAGCCCTTCGAACCATGCCACCCAACAACCCCCACAACATTGATTTAGCCCTAACCCAATCTTGGTACAATTTACAATGACCAGTTAACCTGCCTCGTGCATCTTTGGACTGTGGGAGGAAAACAGAGAATCTGGATTAAAACCCACACATTCAACAGGGAGCACGTACAAACTCCTTATAGAGGATGCTGGGATTGAACTCCAATGTAATGGCATTGCACTTACCTAACTGATGACAGTGATCACATAATCACAAGAGATTATGCACATGCTGGAAATCCAGAGCAGCAGACACAAAATGCTGGAGGAATTCAGTATTTCAGGCAACATCTATGGAAATTAATAAACAATCAATGTTTTGGGTCAAGGCTCTTCTTCAGGACTGAGAAGGAAGGAGTGGGAAGATGCTAGAATAGATGCAAGGAGGGAGGAGGACAAGCTATAAGCCATTCCTGCTGAAGGGTTTCAGCTCAAAACATCAACTGTTCATTAATTTCCATAGATGCTGCCTTTCTTGCTCAGTTCCTCCAGCATTTTGTGTGTTTTGCTCTACTTTATGGAAGTTTGTTTTGCTAAATAATTAGTTGCTTTAATTGTTTTGAGTTCAGTCTGCCGATTCAAAGTGTTTGTATTTGGGGATATATATGAAATAAAGAAGCTTAACCTGGCGAAAATGAAATTTGTTGAAACGGCATTGTTTTTTATTAAGAAGTGAGGCTTCACATCTGTGTTTGGAAGGATAACAAATCAGCCACGATGGAAAGGTGGAGTAGGCCTTATTTTGCTCCTATGTCTTATAGTAATAGAAGGATGTGGAGAGGTGGGAAAGCTTGGACCATTTGGCATGAATATCCTATTGTTACACTGCTAATTCTACATATTTGCTTGAATTTGCTTTTCTACAGTAACTACTCATGTCAGAGTTAATATGGATAAATTGCTTTAAAAGCTTACCAACCTGCCTTGTTCTGAATATTACCATTTAAACTTGTTGTTTCAAGTTTTTGTCCCATCGTGAGTTGGATCAGAGTACATATAGATCGATGTTTGGAATGCCATGACTTTATCAGTAATTAAATATTTAAAATCTTAAGAGGGTTGCTATGGATCAAATTTGTTAAACACACTCTCCTCTACATTGTTCATTTCACTTTTCATCAAAGAATGGGGCCATTTTGTTCCACTCCTGTTGCACTGATACACTCGATGATCTGATGATGTTCTGAAAATTCTTTGCACATTGCTCTAAAATTGTGACTCTCGGGAAGCACGGCGGGCCCGTTTGGAAATGCGTGTTTACGATGAGCTGCCTCAGTTTGGTTGCTGCTTGCGGCTGGGAAATATACGGAGACATTTAACGACACAGAAGCTGCCATTAAGTGCACCAAAACAAAACTTCAGACAAGAGAAATTGTATAGAAGTGCAGCACCATGAGGAGGAATTGTTCAGAAAGGACAAAACCAAACACTGTCCCATAGATGGCAAAAATCAAAATTGTGGTGGCCAGTTTTTTTGGAAAAAAAATCTTTATATGTTCTTCTCTTTACCCAAGATATGTTTGAGCGGAAGTAACAGTGATCCAGCTTGCATTAAATCTATGCTGTCTCTGCATTGGAAATAATTGCTGGAGGGATGTGGAGGAAGCAGGGTTCACCCATAATATCCTGAACCTCTCAAAGCCTTTGGCAAGAGGCAACACAGGTGTGCCTTTACTTCGTACTAGAGACAGTCATCCTTTTCACACTAAGTTATCTTAAAATCTGTGAGAATCGCTAACTATATTGGTGGCAGTGCTAATGTCATCTTTTAAACTTTGCAAATCAGGAAGTAGGTCCAATATCCTTTGAATGCATCAGACATAAACTCTTGGTGTGCAGTGAACATACGCAGACTAACCAACAGCTGTAAGACACACTTAGCTTGTGATGACTTTAGCTTGTAGCAGCACTCCCAGATTTTCTTATAATGCTCATTAAAAAAAATTCACTCAGTTTTCCATGATTTAAAATCATGCCTCATTATCGTAAACCCCTCCACAATTTATCCCTCTCCCCTCAGTAAGAACAGGCTGAACCTCTTTAGCCTCTTGTAATGGGCTAGGAGCCATCCATGTTTCCCCTTCTGAATCCTTTCATATGAATGTACTTGTCCTCCTGGATAATCGATATATGCTGAGATTCCCGCTTCGCCTGTTTTTCTCACAGATACCTCGACGGATTCGAACCTTGTAACCATTGAAGATGAAGGTGATGATGAGGATGATTATGAGGAGCCCCAGGAGATCATTCATCCAGATTCTCCAGGGGATGATCCAGATAATGGGCCAAATAGGTGGAGGTCTTCAAGTTGGATTCCTGAAGAGACTTTGTTAAAAATTGAGGAATGTCACAGTGCCATGTTGATCGATGGTTTCCAAAGGATCGAAGAAGGAATTCATGGACTTCGCCAAGACATGAATGAGCACATGGAGAACTTGTGTGGCTCTATTGAGTCTCTCCGTACACCCCTGCAACTAATAGGACAAACCCTTCGGGAACTTCTTGCACACTTGCAGGCCAGCCACCGGCCAGTGCAGGTGGATTCGGCAACTTCACATACTGAAGCGACTGCAGAGCCTGGTCCTTCCAGTGTCTCTTTAGAAACAGTACTTGGACAGAGTGAAAGGGGGCCTTTCAAAAAACAAAGAATTAATTGAAGATATGTAGATCTACATGGGACAGTTTTTTAAAAATCTTGTACATATTAGCTTTTCTTGGAAGGTGTGGTCTTGCCTTAAAAATGTGTGACATCACATATGTAGGTTTGGCTTCCTATAAAGGAGGAGCCAATTTTTTTTTAAACAAAATTTATTTTTGCGTTTTACTATTTTGCGCACTGACACATTCCCTTTACAGCCCATCAAATGAAAACCTAACTGACATAAACAATCATATAACCTCGAGATTCTGGAGAGGTTGGAAATCCAGAGTGTGTGTGTGTGTCTGTCTGTCTCTCTGTCTCTCTCTCTCTCTCTCTCTTTCTCTCTCTCTCTCTCTCTGTCTCACTCACACTGTCACACTCTCTCTCTCTCTCTCTCACACACACACACACACACACACACACACACACACACACACACACACACACACACACACACACACACACACACACAAACACACACACACAAACACACACACCACCCCTCTCTTCTCCCCCCCCCCCCCCCACCACCTAGAGGAGCACAGCAGGTCAGGCAGCATCCCTGGAACACAATAGTCAACACTTCCTGCTGAGACCCTTCACCTAGTCCTGATGAAAGGTCTTGACTCAAAGCTGGAGAGCTTTATTCTTCTCCATAGATGCTGCCTGACCTGCTGAGTTCCTCAGCTTTTTGTGTTACTTCTGTCATGTAGTTGCGCTGTAAGTTACCATAACTGAAAGTTTAGCTATGCTATTTTGATTACTATAAAGTATTTTAAAGGACAATATAATGTCGAGAATGTTGTAGACATGTAACTGAGAATGAAAATCCCTCTTCAGACCACCAAATTTACTTTTTAAGTGGCTTGTCTTGTGGTACAGTGTGTTTGATTATCTCTGCTGGTCTTTATGAGAATGCCTGACTTCAAGATCTTTGCATCTAAAAAAAGGAACAAAATCTAAGAAAGGGTGAGGTCAATGATATGTTTGGAATAAATATATAGAGCTATATGTGTTTATATACATATACAGTGGATTCCAGTTAATTGAGACACATCGGGACCAGTACAGTTTGGCCCAATTAAGTGGCTACCCCAGTTATTGATGGAGGGATTCATTGATTGTATGTTGCAGTGTTCTTTTGATTGACTGTAAATGAACAAAATCAGTTTAGGCTGCTAGTGCAGATAATGAACTGCCTTAATGAAATTTTCTAAGATTGCATCATCCAAATTTTCACTTTCATTGTGGCATTAAAGATTATTGTCGATGTCTTCAAATTCTTCATAGTTCCTAACTTTTTGAAGTAGTGAAATTGTTTCATTTTCATTCCCAGCCATTTCTAGCATCTCCAAGAGTGAAAGCTTGAAACCACAGTGAACAAAACTGTTCCAATCGTCTTACTGCTTATTTCTTGCTAGTTGTGACAAAAATCACTACTTTTTGAACACAAGCTCACGCAACTGATGCTATTTAAAAACTGTTTACTCTAAGCATGGTGTGGTGTATAAAGCCACACGAGTGCGCACATCTGAC
Organism: Hypanus sabinus; assembly: GCF_030144855.1. Classification (NCBI taxonomy): domain Eukaryota; kingdom Metazoa; phylum Chordata; class Chondrichthyes; order Myliobatiformes; family Dasyatidae; genus Hypanus; species Hypanus sabinus. The sequence continues at coordinate 102,380,724 of NC_082719.1, read as the reverse complement.
ACTAGTTAGAAATTGTTCAGCAACAGACACCTTCCCCAGTTAAGCAACATAATGTCCCAAATAAATGAAGGGAACCCTGGCTATTTTGTCAGTTTGTTTTTGTTCTTTGAGTTGTCTCAAGTAAGCAGCTGCCCTGATTAACCGATGGCCCAATTAACCAGAATCCACCGTATAAAGTTATATCTGTTTGGAATACGTATGTAAGGTGTGGGTGTTATGGTAGGGTGGTGGTTAGCATGACGCTATTACAGCTTGGGCCATTGGAGTTTGGAATTCAATTCTGGTGCCGTCTGTAAGGAGTTTGTATGTTCTCTCCATGTACACTGGGTTTACTCCAAGTGCTCCAGTTTCCTCCCACAGTCCAAAGATGTAAATTAATTTATCATTACAAATTGCCCCGTGATTAGGTTGCTTGGTGGCTTGGCTTGTTGGGTGGTAGGGCCTGTTCTGCACTGTATAAATAAATAATAAATAAAATTATTCCTTACGTTTGAGATTAAAACTTCATTTGACCCTCTGATTAAACTTGCCCCATTGGGACTGGAAGACTGCAGGATGGTGATATGTACTAATCCTGGGAAATGTTCCAAGGGACAATGTCCCCACTCCTTTCCTCCAGCCCACCTTGATAATGCAATGGTGATATTATTAATTTTGCACTTAGTGTGTTAATACTTTTCAGTCTGTGCAGATTTGCCTGAATTGTGCATGAGTATTCCCTTGGTTAGATTGGCTTTTCATTAGGTGTTGGAATGAAAGGGTTACAAAGCTACTTTGCATTATGTTCCTCTGTCTGGCTTAAGAAATGGTTCATTGGATTTAACAGCAGCATATCTTAGGCAGCTGTAAGATGGCAGATGCATATTAGTATTGACAATTGAAATAGTTTGAGTTTTAATTATGCAGATTATGGGGACCTCATTACAGTGCAGAAGCAACTCAGATCCAGGTTTCAGAACTCCATAGATCTTGCTTTGGTTCTGCATAAACTATGGTCTTAGACTTCTATTTCAGGATAGTTTGGGTGCTCACCCATTAACTTCTCTCGACTGTGAAGTGTGGGTTCTGCAACTTGGTCAGGATGTTTTACAGGAGAAAGAGTGGTAGCATGTGTTTAAAGAAAGATTGTAAAGATTATGTTAAGAATGAGGGGAGATGTAATCTGTTACTCTTTGACAAATCTTTTCTTGTTTATTCCTCAAAGCTTTAGACCTGTTGGTAAATTCCATATCTGAAAATAATAGCTACAATTTCTTTGCTGAGAGGCACTTAAAACTAAAACTTATGGACACTATTCATAAAATAAAGCTCATTTGTAGAAGTATTTGTTCACTTCATCTGTTATTTGACCTCCGTGCATCAGTAAAGTTTTTTATTAAAATTACTTGTACACTTAATTCACCATTTTGATTGAAGCAGTTTTATTATTGGCTCAACTGCCATGAGTTTTTCTGTCAAGTTCAGTTTTCTGATTCTGCAAATATAAAAAGGTTTGTGAAAATGGTACAGTTATGAAGAAAATTGCAAATTTACAGGTTTATTTGTTAGCATTAGAGGGAATTTGAAATGATGGCTTTTAATATTGAGCATAATCTGAATATTTCATAAAGAATTTATATACAGAGCAAATTTCAAATCTATTAACACATCTTTTCTCGCTGGCAATAAAGGTTTACTGTTCTGACAATTTCTGACCATTTGATGTACTTATACTCTATACAGTTGGATTGCTTTTTATCTCAAATAAATCCTTATAATGAGCACCATTGTTATGGAATCCTTTCACATAAGGGTCTTTTGACATTTCATAATAGTCATTATTTCTTCCCATACATGAAATAGGCATTGCCTCAGCTTTCTGTTCCAGAATGTAAAGAGTATTGTGGGGTGTTGAAGTTAATATTAAAAGACTCATTCTTGTTTCTTCTTGGCTTATCAGTCCTACTGGGGCCTAGGCCGCCAACAGCAGCTTGCCATAGTCCTCTATTGTGGGCCAGTCTTTCAAATTGTCCCTGGTGTAGACCATCTTTGAAGAACCTTCATCTCCTAGGATGAGGTCTTTGGAGCTTCGGTTGGCATTTCTGTAGTGCTGTGTTTTTACGGGATGGGGTTGCTAGAGCCTCCTGATTTCGCAGCCAGGCTTTACTGTCCATGGAGGAGTTAAAAGATTAATTCTTCTTTATATATTCACAATGTAACTAATGATTTTAAATCAAAATTCCTCTCCATTATATTAAAAGTGGTTCTTTAAATGTATTGCATGTTGAAAACTGATTTATATATTTGATTGTTGATGACATTGGGTCTCTATTTATTTCACTGAGAAGCAATTACAATGGGCTTAATTTCCTGGTCCTATATGAAAACGGTGTGATTGTCCCTTTATATTTTCTTCAGATGTTAGGCCTTTTGATGACAAAGGTTTATTTTTTTCAGGTGGTTTTTCTCAACCCCATTTTTAGCACCTTAACTGGGTAAAGCTATAAATCAAAGGAAACACTGAGAAACTGATATTTGGATTATATTGATATACTTTGATGAAAATGTAATTAAATATTCCTGCTGTAATGTTTATTTAACAAAGATTATATCCTTATAATATCTCCTCCACTGTATTTACGTATTTGAAGAATGACACTGTTTATTAATTTGTAAATTAAATATTTGATTTAATTGTAAAAATTCATATGCAACTATATCTTCCCAATTTGTAATTTTTAACAGATAGCACTACAACTTGGACTGGAAACAGGACAGCAACATTTACACCAAACATGCCTCATCACCAGAATGGACACCTTCAACACCATACCCCTATGCACCATACAGGCCATTACTGTAAGTCATTGTGATCAGAATAAAAATTGCTATTAGGAAAATGGAACAAAGTGAAAAATTTAATTTGTAACATAAATTTTGGACTGCAGTATTATTTTGTGTTAGTGTGCTGGTGAAGTCAATAATGGTTGAAACAATGGATTGGGAACTTCCCTACATTTTAGCTTCTTAGTGTGCAATGGTCTTGATCAACTTTTAAAATTGGAATCCCTAGATTTGTCTTTCAGTCTGTTTTATTTATTTATTCATTCATTCATTCATTCATTCATTTATTTATTGGGATAGTGCACGGAATAGACCCACCCTGCCCTTTGAGCCACACTGCCCAGAAACCCCCAAATTCCCCAGCCTAATCATGGGATAATTTACAATGACCAATTAACCTATCAACCAGTTAGACTGTGGGAGAAAGCCGGAGAACCCAGAGGAAACCCACGTAGTCACAGGGAGAACATATAAACTCCTTACAAACAGTGGCGGTAATTAAACCTGGGTCGATGGTACTGTAAAGTGTTACTATGCTGTTGTGCCAATGTATTTGTAGTGTTAACACATTAATTTTTCATTAAAATTTACTTTAATATTTAAAATTTCATTTTCCCTTTTGTTAGTCATTACAAATGATGGATCTCAGTGTTGTATATTCCAATATACATGTACTTTGATAATAAACTACTTTAAACAAAAGGAAGGTTTAAATCAGAGCTTACGTAAAATTTCATAAAACTCCTTTCACAGTGCTTCCCAGTCTTCTTACTAAAGTTATTTGCAGGATAAAATTCCAACATAGTTGATGTTGATCACCTATGTGCCATTAATTATTCATTCAACTTTTAAGACAGCATTACATTTTAGAGAGGAAATTCTGAAGAATTGGTGGGGGGGGTGGTGGACCTCATTGAATATTGAAAGGCGTAGACAGAGTGGATGTGGAGAGGATGTTTCCTCTGGTGGGTGGGGGGGGGGGGGTCTAGGACCAGAGAGCACAGCCTCAGAATAGAAAAATGTCCATTTTAAACAAGGATGAGGAGGAATTTATTTAGCTAGATGGTGTTGAATCTGTGGAATTCATTGCCACAGATGGTCATATCATTGGGTGTGTTTGAAGTGGAGGATGTACAGTGCAGGAACAGGCCCTACAGCCCACAGTGTTGCACCAGACCAATTAAGTTAGTAATTAAATGGCCAACTAAACTAAACTCATCTGCTTAATCAACATCCATATCCTTCAATTTTCCTCACATTCATAACGGCTTCAAAGGTTATGAGAAGACAGGAGGATGGGGTTGAGGGATAATAAATTAGTGATGATGCAATCGCAAAGCAGACTGGGTGGGCTGAACATCCCGATTCTGCTCCTGTGACTAATGGTTCAGGGACTGTTCAGGAGTCTGATGGTGGAGGGGAAGAAGCTGTTCCTGAATCATTGAGTGGTTTTCAGGTCTCATAAGTATTGATACATAGTAAAAGAAGAAATTATATATATACATACATACACACACACACACACACACACACACACACACACACACACACACATATATATATATATAAAGGTTTTGCAACATAATACAGAAAGGAATTTGGAAAAAAAAGGTCTGCTTCATTGGGATAAATGGGCTAGTTTAATTTCCACACTTAGACCATAAGATATGAGCAGAATTAGGTCACTGGGCATCAAGTCTGCTCCATTTCGTTATAGCTGATCTAATTTTCCTCTTGGCCTCAGTCTCCTGCCTTCTCCCTGTATCCCTTCAAGAATCTATCAACCTCTGCCTTAAGTATACATAACGACTTGGCCTATCAAGTTGATCAAGGTTTTTCAGTTTTCAATAGTATTCAATTAGGCCACCCCTCATTGTTCTGAATTCTAGTGAATACAGACCCAGTGCCATCAAATGCTCTTCATATGACAAGCCATTCAATCCTGAAATCATTTTTGTGAACCTCCTTTGAACCCCGTCCAGTTTCAATACATCCTTTCTAAGATGAGAGCCACAAGGGACTGTCCTGTCTCTGTTTCTGTTTACACTGTACACTTCAGACTTTCAGTACAAATCTGAGTCTTGTCACTTGCAGAAGTTCTCTGATTGGTTGGGTGTATCAGGGATGGGCAGGAGTCAGAGTACAGAGGACCAGTGGACAGGTTTGTGGAGTGGTGCAGGAGTAATCATCTCCTGAATGTGGCCAAAACCAGGGAGGTGATGATTGATTTAAGAAGAAGACTGTGACATGTCCTTTATACATTCTGGGAGAAGACGTTACAGTGGTGGAGGAGTACAGATGCTTTGGTGTACACCTCAACAACAGACTTGACAGGAAAACCAACACCAAGGCTGTTTACAAGAAGGGGGACTCTTATTTTCTAGGAAAGGTGAGATCCTTCAAAGTGTGTAACAGGATGTTGGAGATCTTTTACCAGTCTGTTGTAGTGAGTGCAGTCCACTTTGCAGCTTTATGTTGGGGGAGCAACATCAGTAGTGGTGATCCAAAAAGACTAAATAAACTCATCAAAAAGACTGGATCGTTGATGGCTACAACCCCGACTCTTGTGAGTTAGTGGTGGAGAGAAGGTCACTAAACAAACTGTTATCCATCATGGACAATCAGGCACATCTCCGTTACCAACTGAATAAGCAGTTGAACACCCTTTCAAACAGGCTCATTTAGCTTTGCTGTCATAAGAATTGTTACAAAAAATCTTTCCTACCAAATGCAATAGGCATATACAGCAGTTCATCTCAATGTAACCGGAGAACTCACATCATTGTACAATATTCTGTTTTATTATTTTGTACATTACTATTGCACATTGGTAAACTATTGTGCATATTATGATTCTGTACTTTAGTATTAGTTATTTATTATTATTGCTAAGTGTGTTAAATGTTGCTGCTGTATTGAAATGATTTCCCACTTGGGATCAATAAAGTACTTATTATTATAAGGGGCTCAAAACTGTTCACAATATTCCATGAGGCCTCACCAGTGCTTTATGAAGTCTCAACGTTACGTCCGTGCTTTTCTATTCTAGTCCTCTTGAAATGAATGCCAACATCACATTTGCCTTCATAAAGAGATCTATGAAAGATCACATCACACTTGTGTGGCTATTTCACTGTATTACATAGACCATAGATCATTACAGCCTTCGGCCTATAATATTATGCTGAACCAATTAGCTGAGTAATCAAGTTGCCAACTAAACTAATCTCTTCTGCCTTTACAATGTCCATATGCCTCCGTTTTCCTCACGTTAATGTGCCTATCTAAGCACCTTTGAAAAATCTCTGATGTTTCTGCCTCTACAACCACCCAAAGTAGCGCATTCCAGACACCCTTCCTTTGTGTGAAGAGCAACTTGTCCTGCTCATTTCCTTTGAAATTACCCCTTTCACCTTAAATATATGCACTCTGGTATTAGACATTTCAACTCCTTGAAAAAGATATTGTCTGTCTACTCTCTCTATGCCTCTCATAATCTTGTAACCTCTGTCAGATCTCTTCTTAGCCTCCGGTGCTCCAGAGAAAATCAGCCAGGTTTGTCCAATTTCTCATTCTAGCACACACCCTCTAATCTAGGCAGCATCCTTTTCTGCACCCTCTCCAAAGCCTCAACATCTTTCCTATAATGGGGTGACCAGAACTACATGCAATATTCCAGATATAGAGTTTTATAAAGCTGCAACGTAACTTCCTGACTTTTGGACTCAATGCCTCGACTCAAGCATGGCAAAGTTCAGAGTTAAAATTTATTTTAGAAGTATGTATATGTACAGCCTTGAGGTTCGTCGTCTTCTCTCGCAAAACAGAAAAAACAGAATAGAATTCACAATAAATACACACACAAGACCGCTACATATCCGATTTATAAAGGAAGTCAAGTCTTGTAAATGGTAAAAAATAAGTAAACAAAAACATATGGAAAATGAATTGCAGATCCCCAAAAGTGAGTTCTCAGCTGCGGAGCCTGTTCAGTGCTGGGGCAAGTGAAGACCAAACAGGATCCTAATGGCTGTAGGGCAACAACTGCTCCCAAACCTGGCAGTGTGAGACCCAAGATGCCTGCATATGCCATGTGTCGTCTTAACCATCCTATCAACCTGTGTAACCAATTTTAGGGACCTTGAAGTACTGTTGACTAAAATAGTGCATTTTATTAATGTAGTGAGACTCTTTTTAACAATATTTAGTTTGCCACTGTTGATGTCAGAAGTACAGACATTATAGCCCATTTTCAATGAATTAAATTATCTTAAGACAATTCCCTTAAAACAAATCTTTTCTACTCCTAGTATAGTAATATGTGTGTGTTGTGTATTTAAGTTATAAAATTACATGCAACTTTCTTTCCCTAGGGGCAGTACATAATGAGCTTGCCTACCAACCACCCATATCTAATCATCCAGGTTAGTAAAAATGATACCTGACATTTGCATTATCTATATAGATACTTATAATTTGAATCTTGACTGAAATCTATGTTGTCTCACTAAGTTAGAAGCAGTCAGGGTTTAGGAGTGATGCTCCAGAATTGGAAATCCAACATGTCGGTCCACGGCCTCCTCTACTGCTGCGATGAGGCCACTCTCAGGTTGGAGGAGCAACACCTTATATTCTGCCTGGGTAGCCTCCAACCTGAGGATATAAACATCAAATTCTCGAACTTCCTGTAATGGACCCCCCCCCCCCCCCCCACCCCAACTTCACCTCTCCCCATTCCCGTTTCCCTCTCTCACCTTATTGCCTTCCCTGCCCGTCACCTCCCTCCCTCTGGTGTTTCCCCCCCCTTCCCTTTCTTCCATAGTCTTCTGCTGTCTCCTATCAGATTCCCCCTTCTCCAGCCCTTTATCTTTTTCACTAATCAACTTCCCAGCTCTTTACTTCACCGTCTTCCCCCTCTCCCAGTTTCACCTATCACCTGCCTTGTATGTCTTTATCCCTCCCCTCCCCCCCCACCCACCTTCTTAACCTGTCTGCTCATCTTTTTTTCCAGTCCTGACGAAGGATCTCGGCCCAGAACTTTGGCTGTTTATTCTTTTATTTCTTTATGCTGCCTTGCCTACATTTTGCAAGTGTTGCTTGGAAATTTATCCATGGTTTTCAGATGCACGTGACATGGTTTGAGAGATCTATGAAAGATCAAAAAAAAGTCATGGGCTCCATTTTAAGTATATATTTGAGAAAAGGAGCCATATGAACTGGACAATTATATTAATAGTTGTAAAATAAATGCATGAATTATAATAGTTCATTATCAAAATAATTGCTTATATCTACCTGTTAATTAATTTTAATCCCTGGAAATAGTCTTTAAGATTTTAAGATACAGTGATGCAAGAAAGGCTTTTATGCTGGGTATTCAGAGAACTACCACATCTGAGAGAAACTACTTGATGTAGCCACTGGATTATCTGTGATGTGTAGATTGAAAAGCTTCAGAGTGCAGAAGTTGCTTAGAAGGTTGCCAGAGATTAGACTTTCACAACTGCTGTTTTGGTCATTCATGTGCATCTTAAAATCACCAGTCATCACGGTTAAAATGGATCATTTATTGAGGTATCAGGGAGATTGGTGTAAGGGTCCTGTCTCAAACAGAAAACAGTTCTTCAGTAGGTGTTGCTTTATTCTGCTTGGTGAGCAAAGCTACGTATATGCTTGTAGCTCTTTTTCAGGCAAAACTCAACCAAATTTGATGATGCTTTTGCTGATTTTCCAGAGTTGATGTTGTGAAGCACTACGTGATTTCTGGATATGACCAGAAAGCATGTGATGCATCAGGCCATAGATCTATCACATTCATGAGGGTGTAAGAGTCATTGATCTCATAGAATTATACAGGATGGAGCGAGCCCATTTTGTTCATGCCTCTTAAACATTAATTGTATGCATTTCTACAGCTTCCTCTGACAGCCTATTCTGTACACTCACCATTATCTGTGTGGTAAAGATTGTCCTTGGATCCTTTTTAAATCTTTCCCCTCTGTTATTTATGCCCTCTTTGACTTTATGTACTCGTATATTTTAGAAATGCATGTGATGTGGGTAGGAATATAACCTGATATTTTAACCATGTAACCATATAACAATTACAGCACGGAAACAGGCCATCTCGGCCCTTCTAGTCCGTGCCGAACACTTATTTTATCAAGTAAGTTTTCAAATCTGATCTAATAGTGACAGGTTAGTAGATATGAGGGTCTTTCTTTCCTTGCAAATTGAAAGAGAAATGTATAATTTGCAAATCTACATTTAAATTGGTTAATTGAGTTCTGTAAATAACAGGCTTAATGTGATGATTTTATGATCCTTTAATTCTTTTTTGATTTTCAGAATGAAATGATTAACTATATTTTTGGGTTACAATATGATTTTTATTCTCGCTGAATGCTTAGTGTTAAATCGTAAAATTGCTCAGGTATTTCTCAAATTCTTTCAATCCATTTTCAAGTTCCTGAATACTGGTGCTCTATTGCCTACTTTGAGATGGATGTTCAGGTTGGAGAAACATTCAAGGTGCCCTCTAGCTGTCCTGTGGTTACTGTGGATGGATATGTGGATCCTTCTGGAGGTGATCGTTTCTGTCTGGGCCAGCTTTCCAACGTACACAGAACTGATGCCATTGAAAGAGCCAGGTAAAAAAAAAACAAGTTTAATTATTCAACCATATAGGAATACTCATGAATAAATACAGACAAATGAAGCAGTGTTCCTCTGAGGCACATGCAGCACATAAAAAAAAAATTAAAAAGAAAAAGGGCCCATTTTAATGAAAAAGTTAAAAGTGCACGTTGGAACTCACTGATACAGCCATTCATCAACAAAACAACCTCCTCTGAGTGTCACTGACCTTTGGACCCTCACTCCCAGTCCACTTCATCCGGTGGTCTACCAGCTCTCTCCTCAAGCATCTTCCTTCTTCATCCCTCGCCAACAAAAAACCACGAAAATCCTTCTTCCAGACCCACAAGAACAACATTCCTGTCATTGGATAGCCCCACATTCCAAAGCCCCATTATCTCCAGTCATAACCCAAACATTGCTGCTACAGAGAAACCATTACAGTAGCAGTGAAACCATACAGCATGTTACACTTTCCCCCCACCAGCTTTAGTCATGTCCTCATGATGCTAAGATAATTCGCCAACCCTTCCTGCAAAACTCAAATCCCAATCCAGGTGTAAAAGGCAGTGACGTAGCTCCCCAAAATGGTAGCAGTCATACCCTGTTCCCCGGTGTTACATAGGCCAGCTTATCTGGTGACCTCCTAATTCTCTGAGACCTCCATATCACCTCATTTAGCTCTTCAGGCTCATACACTACTGGGGATACTTCTGGTCTACCTGGCAAGACTTCCCCTGACCTATTACTCATGCCCACCTGTAACTTGGCACCCTCTGTCCTGTGGCCAAGGCCTGCTTCATCTGCTGCAGAGTCCCGTTGCAAACCAGGCTGTCCACAGATAGTGCCCCACCCCCCAAATTCACCTGACTCAGCAGGGAAAAGACTGGGAGTCACTTCCTCAATCATTGGGGAGTTAGCAAAAGGCAGCATATACCACATATCCAGGTCCTCATCCTCCGAATCAGTATCCCTCTCAGGGGTGGGGGCCAGCTTAACCTCGCCTGCTGTGGGCCCTGCAGTCACCCCACGTTTCCGCAGAGTCCTCTTACGAGGTGTAGGCTCCGAGTCAGGCTCTGAGTCTTCCTGCACCCTCCTGACCCAGGGGCAGTAGGTGGTACTGATGGAGAACCTTGACTGATCTATTCCTATCCTCTGGTTTCACCCAGAAAACTGGTAGGTTTGTCATCTGACTCTCCACCACATTAGGCTTAGCCACCCAACGGTCCACCATCTTATGCTTGCCAGTTAGCCCCAAATTCCTTATGAGGACTCGATTTCCCGGCAGGAATTGGGAGAACCTCACCTTTTGATCATACCTCCTCTTATTTCCTTAATTCTGTTTGGCAGCTGCAACCCCAGCTAATTCATAAGCCCTTTTCAGCTCTCTTCTTGTATCAGGCACATAACTTTAGATAAGGCTTCGGTGGTAATTCACCCTCCTCAGTCTCAAAGCAGAGGTCAATGGGCAACCTTCCCTTGCACCCAGACATCAGATAGTAAGACGAGTACCCAGTAGCGTCATTTCGTGTACAGTTGTAACTGTGAACCAGATGCCCAGTATGTTGATTCACCTGCTTTTCTTGCTGATCTCCAGGGTTCTGAGCATGTCTAGCAAGGCCCAGTTAAACCTCTCTGGCTGGTGATCACCATGTGGGTGATAGGGTGGGGTCCTCAACTTCTCAATTCCAAGCATACCCAGTAACTGATGGATGAGTCTGCTCTCGAAATCCCATCCCTGATCAGTATGTATCCACCTGGGAAGGCTATAATAAATGAAATACTTCTCCCATAGCACTTTTGCCACCGTAGATGTCCTCAGACCCTTGGTAGGAAAAGTCTGAGCGTATCTGGTGTAGTGGTCCGTGATGACTAAGACATTCACCATGTTGCTGGCATCAGGTTCTATTGACAGGAAATCCATACACACTAGGTCCAGGGGCCCTGCACTCTGCAAGTGGGACAAAGCAGCTGCCCGCGCAGGCAGTGTCTTCCACCATATGCATGACTTGCAGTATTCTTTGACCTCCAACTTTATTCGGGGCCAATATAACTGGTCTCTGAGCAATCCGTAGGTTTTTTCCACCCCCCAAATGTCCACAATCATCATGAAGTGACTTCAACACAATCCTGCGATACTTCTCAGGTGAACCAGCTGGCAACTCCGAGGTCACTCTGTGGTGATGTGATCTGGTAAAAGATACAGTTCTTCAACTCCAACCAAGGCCATTCTTGCAGTAATGGAGGCACCAAAGCATGTTTCATCTTCTGCACCTGAGCCATGTCTCCCTTTTTGACCACTGCCCAAGTGGTACCAATGCCCGGATCCTCTAGCTGAGTAGCTACCACTCCCCCAGAACTCAATTCCAGCAGCTGATTTGTCTTCAGAGCAGTCAGGTTACAGTAAACTAGGGGGATGGTGTCATCATAAGCTCCCATTTGATCCATCACTTGACCCTGCCCCTCCTTTTCCTCTGCCTTCATGGTGATGGCAAACTAACACACGGCCTTCAACCCCAGGGCAGGAATGTCCTCGCACTCCTCAACCCTGTCCAATACTTCAGGCTGAAATTATAGGCAGACAATGCTGCCAACCACTGATGGCCGGTGGCATCCAGATTCGCCTAGGTCAGAATATAAGTTAGGGGGTTGTTGTCTATCCTCACCTCAAACTTGGCACCATAGAGGTACTCACTCAACTTACCCACCACCACCCATTTCAATGCCAGAAATTCCAACTTGAGCATGGGATAGTTTTTCCTCAGAGGGCATCAGACGCCGGCTGACAAATGCAACGGGTCTCAACCTGGTGCCCTGATCCTGATACAGGACGCCCCCCCCCCTCCCCCCAAGCCCTCCTGGCTGGCATCCATGTGCAGTACATACGGCATTCAGGGGTCTGCAAAAGCCAGCACCTTCAACGTCTGAAAGGCCTCTTCACCGTTTATGTCCCACCTTGGTCCAAAGGGCTCCAACGGGCTAAGATACTCTCCACCCTCCTGTCTTTTCCCTCCCCTCCCCTCCCTTTCTTCCCCAAGGGAGGGTAACCACATAGAAGCTGATTCAATGGGTGACTCACTTTTGCATAGCCCTTCACGAACCTCCGTTAGTAACCATAGAGCCTGAGGAACAAGCGCAGAGTGCTCACAGTCTGGGGTCTTGGCCAAGTGATCATCGCCTCGACCTTAGCCAGGTCTGTAGCTACTCTGTTCTGTGAGGTGATGTACCCAACATAGCTAACAGACATTTTGCAGAACTGGCACTTGTCCAAGGAAAGTTTTAGCCCTTCAGCGGTCAGGCGGCTGAGCACCTTCAGTAGCCTCGCTTCATGTTCCTCCAAGGTGGATCCAAACACTATGAGGTCATCCAGATACACCAGTATCTAAAGCAAGTTCATGTTCCTGTCTTCTCCATGACCCGCTGGAAGGTTGCAGGAGCTCCCGATATGCCCTGGGGCATCCTTTCGAACTAGTAGAATCCCAGGGGATATATTAAAGCCGTCTTCTCTTTGTCAGCCTCACTCATGGGGATCTGGTAATATCCACTCCTCAAGTCCAGCACACTGAACCACTTCACACCACTCAGACAGTCCAGCGTGTCTTTGACTCTTGGGACTGTATACTGGTCGGGGACAGTGCGCTGGCTCAGAGTCCTATAGTCCACACACATCCATACTTTCCCATTCTTCTTCCAGGCCACTACAATTGGGGGCACTTAGGGGCTTTGGGACTCAGTAATGATCCCAGCTTCCTTCAACTTACACTAATGCTGCTGCATATCTTTCATGTCTGCAGGGGCCAGTCACCGTAACCTCTCTCTAAATGGGGTGTCCTCAGTCACCCGGATAGTGTGACGCGTGCTCTTGGAACAACCCACATCAAACTCATCAGTGGAAAAGACATCTTCCAGCTTCAACATTTTCTCTACCAACCGCCTCTTCCAACCTGCAGGCACCGGGGAGTCCCCAAAGTTGAATGACTCAGTTGTCAACTTCCCCCCTTTTTCCAATAGTCTCGCTCCGACTTTCTCACAGGGGCATTAGACATTACGATCACTGGGAACAGGTGTGCCAGAGGCATCCCCCACTTGAAAGTGACCTCCCTCTTCGTAGTGTTCCTGATAATCACTGCCATCCTTCTGCACAACAATGTTATATCACGTTTGTTTGAGTTGCTGTCAGCTTGAGGCAGTCCAGCCATTTTCCTCTGGCCTCTCTCATATACAAGATGTTTTCACCCATAGTACTGCTGCTCACTGGATGTTGTTTTGTTTCTCACACCATTCTCTAAACTGTAGAGACTGTTGTGCAACAAAACTCCAGGAGATCAGCATTTTCTTAGATGCCTGGTTTGGCAGCAACTATCATTCCACAGTCAAAAGCACTTAGATCACATTTCTTACCCGTTCGTAAGCTTGGTCTGTACAATGACGAAACTTCTCAACCATTTCTGCATGCTTTTATGCATTGAGTTGTTGCCACGTGAATGGCTGATTCAATATTTGGATTTATGAGCTGGTGTACCTAATAAAGTGGCCATTGAGTGTATAAATGATTTGGAGTTAAATATAATGGCCACAATTAGAAATTTGTTAATTTGGGGAGATGGTCTTCTCATTCAGTCTATTAAGGAAACAAAAGGCTACTTTATAAATGCTGTACAACAGAGAGAAATGGTTAATTAATAATCTGGCAGTTCTGGTCCTTCAGGGAAAAGTAATTATCCTGTTTAATTGAAAGTTATTTAGATCAATTTGAAGCTTACTCTTTCAAACCAAGCCACCCACAGAGGTATGAGGCATTAAATGACAGTGGTAGATTTGAAGATTAAATTAAGTAGAGAACATGCGATGGATAATATAAATAATTAGTACTTGGTTCATGACAAATTTTAAACCCTTTAAGGCATAAAAACTCAATTTTCATGGTTAACAAACAATTTTAAAAGTACATACACAATGTAATGTTGAAGAAAAGAACAACAGGGCTGTGCTTTGCCGCTTTTAAATTCTGTTACTCTTTTTTTTGAAGATTTTTGGTAAAATTTTAGCAAAGGAAGATATTGATAAGGGTAAGAGGAAAAGCCAAATCCAACTCCACTCTGTGAGTGGAGGCCAAGTCTTTGGCTATATTTAAAGTGGAGGTTGATATGTACTTGATTAGTCAGGGTTTCAAAGGTTATGGAGAGAAGGCAGGAGAATGAGGTTGAGAGAGAATGAGTTATATCAGCCATGATTGAACAGACTCAATGAGCTAATTTGTTCCTGGGTCTTAAGGAATTATGGAAAGCATGATTAATCTTGCTAAAAGTATAAAAACAAATAGAAAAAAATAATTTAATATGGGTTTATGAGGAATTAGCACTGAAATTAAATATTTGGTGACAATAAGGTAGAGAAAACCTGCTGGGAAAAATGGAGAATTTAGTGGGTCTGAAATTTGCCAAATCTGCAGGATCAGCAGATGCCAAACCTTTACAAGAGTCAGACAGGGAGGTAGTGCATGCCATGTTATTAGCTTTTATTTAGAGACACAGCACAATAACAGGCCTTTCTGGCCCAATGAGCTTGAGCCTCCTAATTACACCTATATGCAATTAACCTTCTAACCCATACATCTTTTAACTGTGGAGGAAACCCATGCAGTCACAGGAAGAAAATACAAACTGCTTACAGACAGCGGCAGAACAGGACCCTGGGTTACTGGCTCTGTAAAAACATTACACATGTTGCCGTTCTTGTCATCTCACAAATTACAGAACAACTCAGGCTTAAGGTGCTGAAGGTTTACTACTCTTATTTCTTATGTTCACTTTTAATGAACATAGTGATTTTGATAGTGGAGAAACAAAGTACTTGAGAACGTCCACAAATATTCTTTACTACAAATCATGTGAAAAAGGTGGAATATTTTAGTGGAATATAAAGGTGGAATATAAAAGACATAAAAACATAGAAAAGTACCAGACAGAAACTGGCTTTTCAGCCCACCATGTCTGTGTTAATAGTGTTGTGAAATTAAACTAACCCCACTGCCTGCACTTGATCTTTATCTCTCTATTCCCTGCTTGTAGCTGGGTCTAAGTGCCTCTTAAATAGTGCTAAATCCCCTGGTTGAGGGCACAGCCTCAAAACAGAGGGATGTTCATTTAGAACAGAGATGAGGAATTTCTTTAGCCAGATGTTGCTGAGTCTGTGGAATTTGTTATCATAGGCAGCAGTGGGGCAATGGCATCAACACGGATGATGCCAGCAGACTCAATAAACTGATTAGAAATGCTGACTCTACGAGTCAAACTGGACACACTGGAGGCTGTGGTAGAAAAAAGGATCCTACAGAAAATCCAGGCAATTCTGGACAATATTTCCCACCCTCTGCATGCCACCTAGGCTGAACAGAGGAGCACTTTCAGTAATAGACTAAGACAATTGCACTGCTCCGAAGAACACCATATGAGCTCATTCTTAACTCTCAGCCATTAGGCTCTATAATGTGTCAACCTGTAGCCAGGGAAGTAATGAGCCCCTCCTGTTGGACTGTTGGGAGGTAACTAATTTTAAAAAATTCTCTCTTCTCTTCTAATATTTGCATATCTGCACTTGTAATGCTACTGTGACACTGTAATTTCTTTTGGTATCAATAAAGTATATCAATCCATCTATCACCACTGCTTTATAAAGTAAACATTACATCCTTGCTTTTATATTCTAGTCCTCTTGAAATGAAAGCTAACATTACATTTGCCTTCCTGACCACAAACTCAACTTGCAAATTAATCTTTAGAGAATCCTGCACAAGGACTCCCAAGATCCTTTGCACCTCAGTTTTTTTGTATTTTCTCTCCATTTAGAAAATATTCAACCCTTTCATTTCTTCTATCAAAATCTATATTCATACACTTCCCAACACAGTATTCTTCCTGTAGCCTCTCTACTTCCTCAAAACTAGGTGCCCCTCCACTTCTCTTCATATTAGCTACAAACTTTGCAACAAAGTCATCAATTCCATCACCCAAATCATTGACATACAACGCAAAAAGAATCAGACCCAGCAAAGCCCCTGGACTTCATACACTTCATGCCCCCGGCACCTGGATCTTCCACAGCGAACATCAATGCAAAATACTTATTCAGTTCATTCATCATTTCCTTGGCCCCTTTTTCTACTTTTCCGGCACCGTTTTCCAGAGGTCCGATATCCACTCTCTCCTCTCTTACATTTTAAGTATCTGAAGAAACTCCTGGTGTCTTAATATTATTGTTTAGCCACTTTTGTATTCCATCTTTACCTTTTTAATGACTCTTTTAGTTGTCTTCTGTTGGTTTTTTTTAAAGCTTCCCAATCCTCTAGCCTCACACTAATTTTTGATCTATTATATGCCCTCTCTTTGGCTTTTATATTGGCTTTGATTTCTCTTGTTAGCCACTGATGTGTCGTTTTTCCTTTAGAATACTTCTTCCTCTTTGGGATTTATTTGTGTGTGGTTGTGTGTGTGTGTGTGTGTGTACGTGTGTGTGTGTGTACGTGTGTACGTGTGTGTGTACTGTGTTTGTACTGTGTTTTCTGAATTGCTTCCAGAAATTCCAGCCATTGCTGCTTTGATGTCATCCCTGCCAGTGTTCTTTTCCAATCAATTCTACCCAACTCCTCTCTCATGCCTCTGTAATTCCCTTAACTCCACTGTAATATTGATACATCTGATTTAGCTTCTCCTCAAATTGCAGAGTGAATTCTATCATACTGTGATCACTTGTCCCCAAGGATTCTTTAACAAGCTCTCTTATCAATTCCGGTTCATTGCACAAATCCAGAATAGCTGATCCCCTTCTGTATTCCAGACCAACCTGATTTTCCCAATCTACCTGCATATTGAAGTCCCCCATGACTATTGTAACATTGCCTTTTTGGCATGTATTTTCTATCTCCTGTGGTAATTTGTAGGCCAATTCCTTACTATAGTTTGGGGGTCTGTATACAACTCCCATCAGGGTATTTTTACCCTTGCAGTTCCTTAGCTCTATCCACAATGATTCATCACCTTCCAACCCTCTGTCACCTCTTTCTAATGACTTGATTTCATTTTTTACCATCATATCAACGCTGCCCCCTATGCCTTCCTGACTCTGCTTTCGATGCAGTGTGCATCCTTGGACATTAAACTCCCAACTGTAATCTTTCAGCCCTGATTCAGTGATGCCTTCAACATCGTACCTGCCAATCTGCAACTGAGTTGCAAGTTCATCTACCTTGTTCAGTTAACTACATGCATTCAGATACACCTTCAGTCCTGTATTCACCCTTTTCCATTTTGTTGCCTTTTGATTCCTAACTTCGTCTGAGGTCTTACCAACATCTGTCTCCACAACCTCTCCACTAACTGTTCTGGCACTCTGGTTCCCATCCCCCTGCAACTCTAGTTTAAACCCCACTGTGCAGCATTAATAAATCTTAACTGCTAGGATATTAGACCCACTCCAGTTCAGATGCAAACTGCCCCTTCTGTACAGGTCCCACCTTCCCTGGAAGAGAGCCCAATGATCCAAAAATCTTATGCCCTCCCTCCTATACCAAATCCTTAACCACGTATTAAACTGTGTAACCTTCCTACTTCTAGCCTCACTGGTACGTAGCACAGGTAGCTTCTGAGATCACAACCCTGGAGGTCCTGCCCTTTATCTTAGCACTTATCTCCCTGAACGCCCTATGCGGAACGTCGTCACTGGCTGTTCACCCTCCCACTTAAAATTGCCGAGGACTCTATGCAAGATATCCCAGACCTTTGCACCTGCAAGGCAAGATACCATCCAGGAATCTTATTTTCTCCAACAGAATCTCCTGTCTGTTCCCCTAACAACCAAATCCCCTATTACCACAGCAGGCCTTTTCTTTGCCCTTCCCTTCTGTTCTCAGAGGCAGACTCAGTGCCAGAGACCCGACCATTGGTGTCTTTCCTCCGTTAGCCCCCTCCCACCCTCACAAACAATATCCAAAGCGATTGTTGAGGGGGTTGGCCACAGGGGTACCCTGCACTGTCTCCTTAACCCCTTTCCCCTTCCTGACTGTCACCCAATTTCCTGTGTCCTGCGCCTTGGGTGTAACTACTTCTCTGTATGCCCTATCTATCACCCCTTCAGCCTCTCTAATGATCCAGAATTCATCTAGTTCCAACTCCTAACGTGGATTGTTAGAAGCTGCAGTTGGATGCACTTCTCGCAGTTGTCGTGGTTAGGGTCACTGGAGTTGTCCCTGCTGTCATCCTGCAGGAGAGCATTGCACTATCCTGCTGTCATCTCTACTGTCCTAGCTGAGCAGGTATAAAGAAGAGAAGGAAAAAAACTCTTTGCTTTATTTGAATGAAGCCTCTGTTCTCTAAGGTCTCAAAGACCCCCTAAAGCTTTAAGATCACCACTCTGCCTGTGTCTCCTCAAACAATGGCCAGACCACTTGCCCCTGCCTTCCTTTAATTTGCTTTTACTAATTAATCCCAAACTCCGACTGGTCGCTGATCAAAGCTCTGTTACACTGCCATGAACTGCTCCTGCCTTTTATCCTCAGGCTGTGGATCTGATTGAAGTGCATTCCTCTCAAGTTCTGATATTTGGATTGGCCACTGGTCAACGCTCTATTATAGAATACAGATGAACAAATTGAAGTGTTTGATTGTTTTACACCATGTAGTTTTTGATTAATTGGAGGAAATGAATACCTTTGGCACTTTGGAAGGCCTGGGCAGTGGTGAATGAAGTAAAACAAGGCAGATTGGTAGCCCTTTAAATCGTCGTTTGGACTCTGGGTTTGTTCTTTGTGTAGTGGGTGCCTTGTGCCAGTTTGAGGTATTGCAGACTTCAAGGATGACATGCAATTCAAGTACTATAATTGCAAAATAGACATTACAGCAACCAGAATGGCTACTTAGAACTGAAATGATGCTCTTGCAATTTCATCTACCTCTGTGAGACTAAACCTGACCAGCAGTACAATTCAGGAAAGAGGCAGAAATTGCAGTGCTCCTCTTTTTTCACTCCTTGTATCTGTAAAGTGCTATCTAAATTTAAAAATACTTGCACAGTTTACATGATTGAAGCCCAAAGGTCTCGATAAATAAATAAATCTTAATTTATTAGTGCTATTTTAGACCATAAGGCCATAAGATATAGGAGTAGAACAAGGACATTTGGCCCCTAGACAGTGCTTAGCGATTCCATCATGGCTGATTTATTACTCTGCTTGAGCATTCCTGCCTCCTCCCTGTAACGTTGATTAATCAAGAACGTATCAATCTCTGATTTAAATATACCCAATGACTTGGCCTCCACAGCTGTCTGTGGCAATGAATTCCACAGATTCACCACCCCTGGCTAAAGAAATTCCTCATCTTGTAACATTGATCAACCACCTCTTCTTATTCCTTTATCATTGAATGTTTAACCTGGCTTCATTTGATTTTGACAGGTTACACATTGGGAAAGGCGTGCAGTTAGAGTGCAAAGGGGAAGGAGATGTTTGGGTCCGATGTTTGAGTGATCACGCCGTGTTTGTGCAGAGTTACTACTTGGATCGGGAAGCAGGCCGGGCACCTGGAGATGCAGTCCATAAGATTTACCCAAGTGCATACATTAAGGTTTGTTCAATTGGATTAACTAAGTGATGAATATATTCATTTTTAAAATATTTGTGTTGTTTCATTTTACATAAAGCCATAGTTATTTCTCAAAATGTTCTACATTTTTTTTTTAAAAGGCAAAAACTCTAATTATAGACCATAGATCATAGAACATTACAGCGCAGTTCAAGCTCTATGGCCCACAATGTGCCGACCTTTTAATTTAGAGCTTGCATTCCACATAGCCCTCCATTTTTCTATCATCCATTTAAGAGTCTCTTAAATGTTCCAAATGTATCTGCCTCTATCACCACCCCAAAAGGGTGTTCTACACACCCACCACTCTGTGTTTAAAAAAAACAATCTATCTTTGACATCACCCCTATCCTTTCCTCCAGTGGCATTAAAATTATGCCTCTGGTATTTGCCATTTCTGTCCTAACAATGACTATCCACTTGATTTAGCCTCTTAACATCAGTATTCCTCTATGAAGTCACCTTTCATCCTCCTTTTCTCCAAAGAGAAAGGCCCTAGCTCAAATTACCTATCCTCATAGGACGTGCTCCCTAATGCAGGCAGCATCTTCAGTAGGTACATCTAATGTCAGAGAAATGTGTACAATATACATCCTGAAATTCTTTTTCTTCGCAAACATCCATGAAAACAGAGGAGTGGCCCAAAGGGTGAATGACAGTTAAATGTTAGAACCCCAGATTCCCCCCCAGCTCCCCCTCCCCACATGTAAACAGCAGCAAAGCGACAACCCCCTTCCGCTGAGCACTCAAGCATGCATCAAAGCATCAGTAAAGACACATTCTTGCAGTACCCCAAAGACTACTGGTTTATCCGATAATTCGATATACTACAGGCTCTCTCTCTCTCTCTCTCTCTCTCCCTCTCCCTAATAAGGAAAAAAGAGGCTTCGTTTCACAGCAAGATGGGAGACGTAACAAAACAACTCACCGATTTATAGTGTTAGAAGTCTGTCTGTTGCTTTTTCTGAGCTCTGTGTCCCAAGATCTCGGGTCTCTGGGCAAACAGCCAGCAGCCAGCTTACTGCTTTCAATTTTCTGTGTACTCCCATGACACGCCAGTTTTCTGCGGTGGCACCAACCTCGAATCCACCTGCTTCTGTAGAACCATAGAACGTTACAGCACAGAAACAGGCCTTTTGGCCCTTCATGGCTGTGCCAAACTATTTTTCTTCCCAGAGCCATGAAAATCTGCCACCCTGAAGGTGCATTAGTCTTTCAAGTCGCATCCTTGGCATATTGCAAAGCGGCCAGTTGCGAGGCCCTGAGAATGGGTCCCATTCCCGCACAGAAGGTAAATCTCATCTGTATCTTCATTACAGCACACTGCAAGCCCTTTGGCCCGCAATGTTGTGCTGACCTTATAAGCTGGAGTTGAAAATATAATCAGTATGTTAATTATAGCAAAGGTATCCAAAATCAATAATATCCAGGACATAATGCTGCAGGTTTATTCTCAAGCCATTAGGATACTGGAATCTTAACTCAACAAATGTGTCCTACAGAAAGCGAGCAAATTCCTTCCTGCTAAGTACTTTCCCTCAGTCAATTTTCAAGTGCAGTGGATTTCAGTTAATTGGCCACCGGTTAATAGGGGCAGCCGCTTATTTGGGGCAACTAATCAAGAAAATAGCCCAGGATTTCCTTTGTTTATTTGGGAATTATGCTGTTTAATTGGGGCAGGAGATTGTTGCCAAACAGTTTCTAACTACTGTCAGTTATATGCACTTGCGTGGCTGTTAGACATTACACTATGCTTAGAGCAAACAGATTTTAAATAGCGTCAGTTGAGTGTGTGTTCAAAAAGCCGTGATTTTTCTGAGAAATAAGCAGTAAGACAATTCGGAACTGTTTTGTTCACTGCGGTTTCAAGCATTCATGCTTGGAGATGCCAGAAACAGTTGGGAATAAAGATGAAAATTTGGAGATGCAATCATGAAAAAGATTGTTTGAAGGCAGTCCATTATCTACAATAGGTGTCGGTGCTGATTTTGTTCATTTACAGTTGATCAAAAGAACACAGCAGTGTACAGTGGATGAATTTCTCCATCAATAATTATTAGGAACTAATATAATTTTATAGTAACACACACAAATTGCCGGAGGAACTCAGCAGGTCAGGCAGCATCTATGGAAATAAATAGGTAGTAAATATTCTTCAGAATTGAGAAGGAAGGAGGAAGATGCCAGAATAAAAGGTGGGGGGAGGGGAAAGGTTTAGCTTGGAAGGTGATGGGTGAAGCCAGGTTGTTGGGAAAGACCAAGGGCTGAAGAAGAAGGAGTCTGATAGGAGAGAAGAGTGGAGCATAGGAGAAAGGGAAAGAAGAGGGGCCCCCGGGAGAAGAAATTGGTAGGTGAGAAGAGGTAAACGGTCAGAGTGGGGGAATAAAGGAAAGGGGGGAGGGGGAAATTTGATTATCAGAAGGAGAAATCGATAATCATGCCATCATAGAAACATAGAAAACCTACAGTACAATACAGGTCCTTTGGCCCACAAAGCTGTGTCAGACACCTTAGAACTACCTAGGCTTACCCATAGCCCTTTATTTTTCTAAGCTCCATGTAGCCATCCAGGAGTCTCTTAAAAGACCCTATCGTTTACGCCTCCACCATCACTGCTAGCAGCCCATTCCACGCACTCACCACTCTGCGTTTTAAAAAAAAACTTACCCTGACATCTCCTCTGTACCCACTTCCAAGCACCTTAAAACTATGCCCTCTCATGCTAGCTATTTCAGCCCTGGGAAAAAGCCTCTGACTGTCCACACAACCAATGCCTCTTATTATCTTGTACACCTCTATCAGGTCACCTCCCATCCTCCATCGCTCCAAGGAGAAAAGGCAGAGTTCACTCAACCTATTCTCATAAGGCATGCTCCCCAATCCAGGCAACATCCTTGTAAATCTCCTCTGCACCCTTTCTATAGCTTCCACATCCTTCCTGTAGTGAGGCAACCAGAATTGAGCATGGTACTCCAAGTGGGGTTTGACCAGGGTCCTATATAGCTGCAAAATTACCCCTCGGCTCTTAAACTTAATCCCACGATTGATGAAGGTCAGTGCACCGTATGCCTTAATCCTTAACCACAGAGTCAACCTGCGTAGCAGCTCTGAGTGTCCTGTGGACTCGGACCCCAAGATCCCTCTGATCCTCCACACAACCGAGAGTCTTACTATTAATGCTATATTCTGCCATCATATTTGACCGACCAAAATGAACCACATCACATTTACCTGGGTTGAACTCCATCTGCCACTCCTCAGTCCAGTTTTGCATCCTATTAATGTCCCATTGTAACCTCTGACAGCCCTCCACAGTATCCACAACACCCCCAACCTTTGTGTTATCAGCAGATTTACTAACCCATCCCTCCACTTCCTCATCCAGGTCATTTATAAAAATCACAAAGAGTAAGGGTCCCAGAACAGATATCTGAGGCACTCCACTGGTCACCAGCCTTCATGCAGAATATGACCCATCTACAACCACTCTTTGCATTCTGTGGGCAAGCTAGTTCTGGATCCACAATGCGATGTCCCCTTGGATCCCATGCCTCCTTACTTTCTCAATCAGGTTGGAGGCTAAATAGACAATGAAAGGTGTTGCTCCTCCACCCTGTAGGTGGCCTCATCTTGGTACAAGAGGAGACCATGGATCTACACGTTGGAATGGGAAGTCCTGCTTGTGGCAGATGGTTCAGAGGTGCTTGACAGAGTGGTCCCCCAATTGATGATGGGTCTCACCAATGTAGAGGGGCTGCATTGGGAGCAATAGACACAACAGATGGCCCCAGCAGATTCACAGATGAAGTGTTGCCTCACCTGGAAAGAATGCCTGGGGTCCTGAATGGAGGTGTGGGAGGAAAGTACTGTAGTACTACTGGTAGTATTCTAATTTGTTGTGTATTTCATTGCGTTACATAAAATTTGTTACTCGATTTGTCTTTTTTATACATTTTTAACTATTTCCATTAAACTTCAGCTGATTAGACAAAAATGTACTTGTCCTGATGTGTCCCAATTAATCAGAATCCATTGTATTCCTAAAATGATGAAAAATGTTGCTGATGTACTATACAACTAATAATTTGTCATCAGATGTTCAGTTTAAACTCAGCTGGGACCAACCACTCAGTTCCACACCTCTTTGTAATCTTGGCCCAAACATTAATGAAGTAAATGACTTACAGTGGTGAACTGCCTAGGATAAGAAATAGCATCTCACCTAGTGCAATGGAATCCATTTGTCCCAAACCCCAGAACTGCACTGAAGTAATGTTTAATGGTAAAATTGGGTACTCTAAACTTGGCCAGTGTTGGTGATAACAATCCATTTTAGGAATGCCCCACCAATGCCCACAGTATCATAGTCTCAAAAGTTGTCTAGCTGATGAATTCTGGATGTGCTATGTTCTGAAAAGTAATGGATACATCCCAGTCCATCACAGATAAAGCTCTTCCCTCCACTGAATACATCTAATTGGGCCACAGGAAAGCAGCATCCATCATCAAGGACTCCAACCATCTAGTCTCTTCTTGTTGTTATCATCGGGAAGAAGATACAGGAGCATCAGGACCCACACCACCAGATTCATGAAGTTATTACCCCTCAACCATCAGGCTCTTAAACCAAACTTCACTCAGCTTCTCTCACTCCAAACCTGATCAGTTCCCACAAACCCATCATAGAGTTCAACTTGAAATTTGACAGGGAGAAAGTAAAGTCTGACGAAACAGTATTTCACTGGAGTAAAGGAAATTACAATGGTATGAGAGGGAAGTGAGCCAAAGTAAATTGGAAGGAGCTGCTGGCAGGGATGTCAGCAGAGCAGCAAATCCGTGCATTTCTGGGGAAAGTGAGGAAGGTGCGAAACATGTGCATTCCAAAAATGAAGAAATACTCGAATGGCAAAATCGTACAACCGTGGCTGACAGGGGAAGTTAAAACTAATGAAAACATAGAAAACGTAAAAAACCTATAGAACAATACAGGCCCTTCAGCCTACGAAGTTGTGCTGAATATGTCCCTACCTTAGAAATTACTAGACTTCCCCATAGCCCTCTATTTTTCTAATTTCCATGTACCTATCCAAAAGTCTCTTAAAAGACCCTATTGTATCTGTCTACACCACTGTTGCCGGCAGCCCATTCCATGCACTCACCACTCTCTGAGTAAAAACTTATCCCTGACATCTCCTCTGTACCTACTCCCCAGCACCTTAAACCTTTGTCCTCTTGTGGCAACCATTTCAGCCCTGAGAAAAAGCTTCTGACTATCCACATGATCAATGCCTCTCATCATTGTATACACCTCTATCAGGTCACCTCTCATCCTCCGTCACTCCAAGGAGAAAAGACCAAGTTCACTCAACCTATTCTCATAAGGCCTGCTCCCCAATCCAGGCAACATCCTTGTAAATCTCAGCACCCTTCTACATCCTTCTACATCCATCTGGTGAGATGACCAGAACTGAGCACAGTACTCTGTGGGGTCTGACCTGGGTCCTATATAGCTGCAACATTACCTCTCGGCTCCTAAATTCAGTTCCATGATTAATGAAGGCCAATACAGCGTATGTCTTCTGAACCACAGTCAAGCTGCGCAGCTGCTTTGAGCATCCTGTGGACTTGGACCCCAAGATCCCTCTGATCCTCCACACTGCCTAAAGTCTTACCATTAATACTATATTCTGCCATCACACTCATCTGGGTTGAACTCCATCTGCCACTTCTCAGCCCAATTTTGCAACCTATCAATGTCCCGCTTTAACCTTTGACAGCCCTCCACACTATCCACAGCACCCACAACCTGTGTCATCAGCAAATTTATTAACCCATCCCTCCACTTCTTCATCCAGGTCATTTATAAAAATCACAAAGAGCAGGGATCCCAGTACGGATCCCTGAGGCACTCCACTGGTCACCAACCTCCATGCAGAATATGACCTCTCTGCAACCACTCTTTGCCTTCTGTGGGCAAGACAATTCTGGATCCACAAAGCAATTTCTCCTCGGATCCCATGCCTCCTTACTTTCTCAATCAGCCTTGCATCGGCTACCTTATCAAATGCCTTGCTGAAATCCATAGAAAATACATCTATTGCTCTTCCTTCATCAATGTGTTTAGTCAAATCCTCAAAAAATTCAATCAGGCTCATAAGGCACAACCTGCCCTTGACAAAGCCATGCTGACTATTCCTAATCATGTTATTCCTCTCCAAATGTTCATAAATCCTTCCTCTCAGGATCTTTTCCATCAACTTACCAGCCACTGAAGTAAGACTCACTGGTCTATAATTTCCTGGGCTATCTCTACTCCCTTTCTTGAATAAGGGAACAACATCCGCAATCCTCCAATCCTCTGGAACCTCTCCCGTCCCCATTAATGATGCAAAGATCATTGCTAGAGGATCAGCAATCTCCTCCCACAGTAGCCTGGGGTACATCTCATCTGGTCCCAGCGACTTATCCAACTTGATGCTTTCCAAAATCTCCTGCACATCCTCTTTCTTAATATCTACATGCTTAAGCTTTTCAGTCTGCTGCAAGTCTGCCCTACAACCACCAAAATCCTTTTCCATAGTGAATACTAAAGTATTCATTAAGTACCCCTGCTATATCCTCCAGTTCCATACACACTTCCCTACTGTCACACTTGATAGGTCCTATTCTTTCACGTCTTATCCTCTTGCTCTTCACATACTTGTAGAATGCCTTGGGGTTTTCCTTAATCCTGCCCTCCAAGGTCTTCTCATGGCCCCTTCTGGTTCTCCTAATTTCCTTTTTAATCTCCTTCCTATTAGCCTTATAATCTTCTAGATCCCTAACATTACCTAACTCTCTGAACCTTTTGTAAGCTTTTCTTTTCTTCTTGACTAGTTTTATTGCAGCCTTTGGACACCAAGTTTCCTGTACCTGTGCAGAACTCCACACAAATATCCCCTGAACATTTGCCACATTTCTTTCGTACCTTTCCCTGAGAATATCTGTTCCCAATTTAAGCTTCCAATTTCCTGCCTTATAGCCTCATAATTCCCCTTACTCCAGTAAAATGCTTTTCTAACTTGTCTGTTCCTATCTGTCTCCAATGCTATTGTAAAGGAGATAGAATTAAGATCATTATCTCCAAAATGCTCTCCCACTGTGAGATCTGACACCTGACCACGTTCATTTCCCAATACCAAATCAAGTACAGTCTCTCCTCTTGTAGGCTTATCTACATATTGTGTCAAGAAACTTTCCTGAACACACCTAACAAACTCCACCACATCTAAACCCCTTCTCTAGGGAGATGCCAGTCAAGATTTGGGAATTTAAAATCTCCCATCACGACAACTCTGTTATTATTACTATTATTACGGCTTTCCAGGATCTGTTTCCCTATCTGCTCCTCGATGTCCCTGTTACTATTGGGTGGCCTATAAAAAAACACCCAGTAAAGTTATTGACCCGTTCCTGTTCCTAACCTCTACGCACAAAGAGTCCGTAGATAATCCCTCCATGACTTCCACCTATTCTGCAGCCATGACACAATCTCTGATCAACAGTGCCACACCCCCCCCCCCCCCTTTTGCTTCCCTCCCTGTCCTTTCTGAAACATCTAAAACCCAGCACTTGAAGTAACCATTCCTATCCCTGAGCCATCTCAAGTCTCTGTACTGGCCACCACATCATAGCTCCAAGTACTGATCCACGCTCTAAGCTCATCCGCTTTGTTCACAATACTCCTTGCATTAAAATAGACACATCCGAAACTGTTGGTCTGAGTGCGTCCCTTCTCTATCACCTGCCTATCCTCCCTCTCGCACTGTCTACAAGCTTTCTCTATTTGTGAGCCTTCTGCCTCTTCCCCAGTCTCTTCAGTTCGGTTTCCACCCCCCAACAATTCTAGTTTAAACTCTCCCCAATAGCCTTAGCAAACCTCCCCGCCAGGATATTGGTCCCCCTGGGATTCAAGTGCAACCTGTCCTTTTTTGTACAGGTCACACCTGCCCCAAAAGAGGTCCCAGTAATTCAGAAATCTGAATCCCTGCCCTCCTGCTCCAATCCCTCAGCCACACATTTATCCTCCATTTCATTCTGTTCCTATATTCACTGTTGTGTGGCACAGGCAGTAACCCCGAGATTACTACCCTTGCAGTCCTGCTTCTCATCTTCCTTCCTAACACCCTGTAGTCTTTTTTCAGAAACTCTTCCCCTTTCCTACCTATGTCATTGGTACCAATATGTACCATGACCTCTGGCTGTTCTCCCACCCACTGCAGGATATCTTGGATGCGATCTGAAGCATCCCGGACCCTGGCACCTAAGAGGCAAAAGATGTAAAAACAAATGTAATTTTAATGTAAAAACAAAAGAGAGGGCATACAACAAAGCAAAAATTGATGGGAAGATGGAGGATTGGGAAGTTTTTAAAAACCTACAGTGAGTAACTAAAAGAATCATGAGAAGGGAAAAGATGAAATATGAAGGCAAGCTAGCAATTAATATCAAAGTGGGTAGTAAAAGTTTTTCAAGTATGTAAAAAAAAAAGAGACTAGAGTGGATATAAGACCACTAGAAAATGAGGCAGGAGAAATAATAGTGGGGGATAAGGAGATGGCAGTTGAACTAAATGAGAATTTTGCATCAGGCTTAACTCTGGAAGACACTAGCGGTATGCCAGATGTTGTAGAGTGTGAAGGAAGAGAAGTGGGTGCAGTTATTATTACAAGGGAGCAGGTGTTCAAAAAGCTGAAAGACTTAAAGGTGCAAAAGTCACCTGGACCAAATGAACTGCACCCTAGGGTTCTGAAAGAAGTAGCATTAGAGATTTTGGAGGCATTAGTAATGATCTTTCAAAAATCATCAGACTTTAGCATGGTGCCAGAGGACTGGAAAGGAGGTAGATAGCAGTAAGGAAATTACAGACCAGTTAGCCTGACCTCAGTGGTTGGGAAGATGTTAGTCAATTGTTAAAGATGGGGTGATGGAGTACTTGATCACACAGAACAAGATAGGACAAAGTCAGCGTGGTTTCCTTAAGGGAAAATCCTGCTTGATGAACCTGTTGAAATTCTTTGAGGAGATTGCAAGTAGGATAGATAAAGGGGATGCAGTGGATCTTGAATATTTAGACTTTCAGAAGGCCTTTGACAGGGGTTGGTGTTAGGACCGCTTCTTTTTATGCTGTATATAAATGATTTAGATGATGAAATAGATGGCTTTGTTGCCACGTTTGCAGATGATACGAAGATTGGTGGAAAGTCAGGTGTTGAGGAAACAGGTAGGAAGCAGAAGGACTTAGATGAGGAGAATGGGCAAGGAAGTGGCAAATGAAATATAATGCTGGAAAATGCACAGTCATGCACTTTGGTAGTAGAAATAAATGTGCGGTTTATTTTCTAAACGGGGAGAAAATTCAAAAATCTGAGATGCAAAGGGATGTGTGAGTCCTTGTGCAGAACACCCTAAAGGTAAAGTTGCAGGTTGAGTCGGTGAGGAAGGCAAATGCAGTGTTAACATTCATTTTAAGAGGTCTAGAATATAAGAGCAGGAATGTGATGCTGAGGCTTTATAAGGCACTGGTGAGATCTCACCTTGAATATTGTGTATAGTTTTGGGCTCCTCATCTTAGAAGAGATGGGCTGGCATTGGAGAGAGTCCAGAGGAGGTTCGCAAGGATGATTCCAAGAATGAAAGGGTTATACAAGGAACATTTGATGGCTCTAGGTCTGTACTCACGAGAATTTAGAAGGATGAGGGTGGATCTCATTGAAACTTTTCGAATGTTGAAAGGCCTAGGCAGAGTAGATGTTGAAAGGATGTTTCCTATGGTGGGAGAGTCTCGGACAAGAATGCACAGCCTTATAATAGAGGGGTTGTAGCGGTGTGCTACATGCAGCGCTAAAATTACGACACGGAGTCGGTAACTGCAGTCGAAGGAAAAACTTTATTCGAAATCCCCAGCCTCACTTTTAAGCCTCCTTCAACCTGCCCCCCGTGGCGCAGAGGCTCCAAAGCTCTGTGCTCGCAAATCCCCGCAGGCTATCTCTCTTAGCCGGAACACTGGCTAATTGTGAGCCGGTTCGGATGTGCCAGGAAATGGGTTGCCACATAACCCCCTCCCCCCAGAACCGGCGATACACCCCCGATGTCCACAGTCTGGGCCAGAACCTGCTTGGGAGGTCGGCCTCTGCGCTGAGGTGCCGGAAACTCGACCAGTTGCGCCAGGTCCATATGGGCCGGTTCAAGTCGGTCCACCGTGAAAACCTCCTCTCTCCCCCCAACGTCCAGCACGAAATTGGACCCGTTGTTCCGAAGCACTGTAAACGGCCCCTCGTAGGGCCGTTGCAGCGGTGGCCGATGCCCGCCCTTTCTTACAAACACAAACTTACAGTTCTGCAGGTCTTTGGGTACGCAGGTCGGGTTCTGCCCGTGCTGCGAAGTGGGTATGGGGGCCAGGTTACCGAGCTTCTCGAGTAGTCTGCCCAGGACTGCTGCGGGATCTTCCTCTTGCCCCCGTGGGGCTGGAAGGAACTCCCCGGGGACGACCAAGGGCGCGTCGTATACCAACTCGGCCGACGAGGCGTGCAGATCGTCTTTGGGCGCTGTGCGGATTTCGAGTAGGACCCAGGGAAGCTCGTCTGTCCAGTTAGCTCCTCGCAGGCGGGCCATGAGGGCCGACTTCAGGTGACAGTGGAAACGCTCCACTAGTCCGTTCGACTGCGGGTGGTAGGCAGTGGTGTGGTGCAGCTGAGTCCCCAAAAGTCTGGCCATAGTTGACCACAGGCTGGAGATGAACTGGGCGCCTCTGTCGGAGGTAATGTGGGCCGGTACACCAAAGCGAGATATCCAGGTGGTGATCAGGGCCCAGGCGCAAGATTCAGAGGTGGTGTCGGTGAGTGGGATCTGGCCATCTTGTGAACCGGTCCACGATAGTCAGGAGGTGCCCCAGCAGGGGGCCCACGATATCCACATGAATGTGGTCGAAACGCCGGTGGGCGGGATGGAACTGCTGCGGTGGGGCTTTGGTGTGCCGCTGCACCTTGGCCGTCTGGCAGTGCATGCACGTTTTGGCCCATTCACTGACCTGTTTGCGGAGTCCGTGCCAAACGAACCTGCTGGAAACCATTCGGACAGTTGTCCGGATGGAGGGATGCGCCAAGTTATGAATGGAGTCGAAAACACGGCGCCGCCAGGCTGTCGGGACAACGGGACGGGGCTGGCCGGTGGTGACGTCACAGAGTTGGGTCCTCTCACCTGGGCCTATGGGGAGGTCCTGGAGCTGCAAACCGGAGACTGCGGTTCTGTACTTCGGAATCTCCTCATCTGCCTGCTGCGCCTCTGCCAGTGCCTCAAAGTCTACCCCTTGGGAAAGGGCATGAATGGTAGGGCGAGAGAGCGCATCCGCCACGACATTGTCCTTACCCGAGACCTGCCGGACATCCGTCGTGTATTCAGAGATGTAGGACAGGTGGCGTTGCTGGCGGGACGACCAGGGGTCGGACGCTTTCGTAAACGCAAAGGTAAGCGGTTTGTGGTCCGTGAACATGGTGAAGGGCCGACCTTCTAGGAAGTACCTGAAATGCCAGATTACCAGGTAGACGCCAACAGTTCCTGGTCGAAAGCACTGTATTTGAGCTCGGGTGGCCGCAGGTGTTTGCTGAAAAATGCCAGGGGTTGCCAGCGACCTGCGATGAGTTGCTCCAGTACCCCACCGACTGCTGTGTTAGATGCGTCCACTGTGAGGGCGGTAGGGACGTCCATTCTGGGGTGCACTAGCATCGCGGCGTTCACCAAAGCTTCCTTCGTTTGAACGAAAGCGGCGGCGGACTCCTCGTCCCAGGTAATGTCCTTGCCCGGACCGGACAGCAGGGCGAACAGGGGGCGCATGAATTGGGCAGCTGAAGGGAGGAAGCGGTGGTAGAAATTGACCATACCTACGAATTCCTGAAGACCTTTGACCATGGTGAGTCGGGGGAAATGGCGGACCGCATCTACCTTAGCGGGCAGAGGGGTTGCCCCGTCTTTAGTAATCCTGTGGCCCAGGAAGTCAATGGTGTCGAGCCCGAACTGGCATTTGGCGGGGTTGATCGTTAGACCGTACTCACTCAGTCGGGCGCAGAGTTGACGAAGGTGGGACAGATGCTCCTGACGACTGCTGCTGGCTATGAGGATGTTGTCCAAATAGATAAACGCGAAGTCCTGGTCCCGTCCCACCGCGTCCATTAACCGCTGGAACGTCTGTGCAGCATTCTTCAAGCCGAACGGCATGCGAAGGAACTCGAAAAGGCCAAACGGGGTGATGAGAGCTGTTTTGGGGACGTCATCCGGATGCATCGGGATTTGATGGTACCCTCGGACGAGGTCTACCTTGGAGAAGATCCGTGCGCCGTGCAGGTCTGCTGCAAAGTCCTGAATGTGCAGCACAGGGTAGCGGTCCAGTGCGGTAGCCTCGTTCAGCCTGCGGTAGTCGCCGCATGGTCTCCAGCCCCCTGTCACTTTAGGCACCATGTGCTGGGGGGAGGCCCATGGGCTGTCAGACCGCCGTATGATCCCCCAACTCCCCCATCCTCCTGAACTCTTCCTTTGCCAGTCAGAGCTTGTCCGGGGGAACCCGCCGAGCGCGGGCGTGGAGGGGTGGTCCCTGGGTCGGGATGTGGTGCTGTACGCCGTGTCGGGGCAGGGCCGCTGTGAACTGCGGTGCCAGAACCAAAGGAAAATCCGCCAGGTCCCTGGTGAAGTCATTGTCGGACAGCGTGATGGAGCCAAGGTGAGGGGCTGGCAACTGGGCTGCACCCAGGGAGAACGTCTGAAAGGTCTCGGCGTGGACCAGTTTCTTCCTGGGCAGGTCGACCAGTAGGCTGTGAGCCCGCAAAAAATCCGCACCCAGAAGCGGTTGGGCTACGGCGGCCAGTGTGAAGTCCCACGTGAACTGGCTGGAGCCGAACTGTAGCTGCACCTGACGGGTGCCATAGGTCCTTACTGTGCTGCCGTTCGCGGCCCTCAGTGGGGGACCCGGTGCCCTGCTGCGGGTGTCGTAACTCGTCGGAGGTAAAGCGCTAACCTCAGCACCGGTGTCAACCAAAAAGCGGCGTCCTGAACGCTTGTCCCACACATATAGGAGGCTATCCCGATGGGCAGCCGCCGTAGCCATCAGCGACAGCTGGCCCTGGCGTTTTTCTGGGAACTTGCAGGGCGGGCGACAACGGCGGGCTTCTGCGCCCCACCGCTGGTGGTAGAAGCACCATTGTTCGTTGGCCCCCCACCCCTGCCCCTGGGGTTAGCGGGCTCTGCGGCCGGGCCTGGACTGGTTTGCTGCTGGGAGCGGGGCTGGGTGATCTGTGCGATGGACACCCCACTCACCTTTTTGGCGTTCCACAGCAAGTCCGCCCGGGCTGCCACCTTCTGGGGGTCACTGAAATCCGCGTCGGACAGCAGCAGGCGTATGTCCTCAGGCAGCTGCTCCAGGAATGCCTGCTCAAACATGAGGTAGGGTGTGTGTCCATTGGCCAAAGACAACATCTCATTCATTAAAGCTGATGGAGGTCTGTCGCCCAAGCCATCCAGGTGCAGTAAACGGGCAGCCCGCTCACGCCGTGAGAGTCCGAAAGTCCTGAGGAGCAGGGCTTTGAATTATGTGTACTTGCCGTCTGCCGGGGGCGACTGTACGAACTCCGCGACTTGGGCCGCTGTGTCCTGGTCGAGGGAGCTCACCAAGTAGTAGTAGCGGGTGTCTTCGGAGACGATCTGCCGAACGTGGAATTGGGCTTCAGCTTGCTGAAACCACAGGTGAGGACGCCGTGTCCAGAAACCCAGCAGTTTCAATGAAACTGCATGAACAGAGGCAGTGTCGGTCATTTCTGGTCCAAAAATCGTATGGACCGTCGGGGTCACCAATTGTAGCGGTGTGCTACACGCAGCGCTAAAATTACGACACGGAGTCGGTAACTGCAGTCGAAGGAAAAATTTTATTCGAAATCCCCAGCCTCACTTTTAAGCCTCCTTCAACCTGCCCCCCGTGGCGCAGAGGCACCAAAGCTCTGTGCTCGCATATCCCCGCAGGCTATCTCCCTTAGCCGGAACGCTGGCTGATTGTGAGCGGGTTCGGATGTGCCAGGAAATGGGTCGCCACAGGGTGTCCATTTAAAATAGAGATGTGGAGAAATTTCTTTAGCCAGAGGGTGGTGAATATGTGGAATTCGTTGCCACATACAGCTGTGGAGGCCAGGTCGTTGGTTGTATTTAAGGCAGAGATTGATAGGTTCTTGATTGGACATGACATCAATGGTTACAGGAAGAATGCCGAGAAATGGGGTTGAGGTGGAGAGAAAAAAAGTAGCAGCCATCATTGAATGGTGGAGCAGACTCAATGGGCCAGATGGCCTAATTCTGCTTCTATGTCTTATGGTCTTATGGACTCACATTCAAGGAGTATTCATCTCTTGTTCTTGATTTATTGCCTGTCTCTCTGACCTTGTTAATTCCTGAGATCCTGAGAGCTGTGCTGTCTGGAGATTAGCCATCTGGCTTTTAGATCCAGGTAGGGCTACCCATGAAGGTCTGGAAGCCCCTCAGAATATGTGGACTTTGGATCAATATCTACAGTCACCTTGAAGTCCCACCAATAGACAACCTTTCAGGCAAACAACATACTCGACTCGTGATTGCACTACTACTACAACTATCATTACTGTACCAACAACAACTACAATTACAAAATGATAAGAGTCATACTGTGGGTTGAGTGGACAGCCAGAGACATTGTCCCAGTGTAGAAATGGCTAATAAAAGGAGTCATAAATTTTAATGTGTTTGGGCAGAAGTCTAGAGGGATGTGACGTAGGTTTTTTACACAGACTGGTTGGTGTATGGAATGCCCTGCCAGAGGTTGCAGTAAAGGCAGATACATTAGAGACATTTAAGAAACTCTTAGACAGGCACATGGATGAAAGAAAAATGGAGAGCCATATGGGAGGGAAGCGTTTAAAGCAGGTTAAAAGGTCAGCACAGCATCATGACTGAAGGCCCTGTACTGTGTGCTGTATTCCATATACCAGATGCAAAATACGATAACGACCTTGGAATTTGGCTTCATGTGTTGATAATTTATGTGGGCTGAATGTTGGATGTGCATGGGAACAGTTTCCTCATAAAGGCCATATTTTGAAGTCTTGTCCAGTCCTAATGTATGGTCATTTTAAAATCTATGTTGTTTGTGTTTCAGGTGTTTGATTTGCGTCAGTGTCACCGTCAAATGCAACAACAGGCTGCCACAGCTCAGGCCGCGGCTGCTGCCCAGGCCGCAGCTGTTGCTGGAAACATTCCTGGACCAGGTTCGGTGGGAGGGATTGCTCCAGCCATCAGTGAGTAACGATGCCAGCCAGCATCTTTGTTCTTCACACAATTCACAGTTTGCTACATACAGGGCCATTGATTTATTCACAGGATCATAGTGTTTTGCAGCACAGAAGCAGGCACTTCAGCACAACTTGTCGTTTGCCAAGTTCCATCTACCTGATCCAGACCATATCCCTCCACACCTCTCCCATCAAAAGTACATTTACTATCAAAGTATGTAAGCAGTATACAACCCGAGATTTGTCTTCCCGTGGACAGCCATGGAATAAAGAAATAGCATGGAACCCGTTCAGTGACAACATCAAACACCCAGTGTTCAAAAGAAAAACAAACTGCGCAAATGGCAAAAATGAGCGAATAACACAGAGTATCACACACCAAACCACAGAGTCATTGAGACAGTCTAAGCATGTTCAGTTCAGATCAATGTACCACTGTGTCATTCGTTGAATGCAGGCTGCAGAGCCAGTGCATCATCATCAAAGTTGTGCAAAATAACAAAAAAAGGAGAATCCATGTACATACTTATGCAAACTTCTCTTAAATGTTACAGTTGAATCTGTATTCATCACTTCCGCTGGCAGCTCGTTCTACATTCTCACCATGCTCTCAGTGAAGTGGTTCTCAGATTTCCTTTCAATATTCACCTTTTATCCTTGACCTATGTTCTCTAGTTTCACCCAACCTCAGTGGAAAAAGCCTGCATGCATTCAACCTGTCTATACCCCTCAGAATTTTGTGTACCTCTGTCAAATCTTTCCTCATTCTCCTACACTGCAGGGAATAAAGTCCTAACCTGTTCAAGCTTTCCCAAGTCTAAATTTTCTCTGTACTTATTCAATCTTATTCATATCTTTCCTGTGGATAGGTGACCAGAACTACATACACTAGTCCAAATTAGGCCTCACCAATGTCTTATACTAAACATCCCAACTCCTGTTCTTAGTGCATTGATTTTTAAAAGCCAGTGTGCTAACTCTACCTACCTGTGACACCACTTTTAAGGAAAAATTAATCTGTATTCCTGGATCTCTCTGGTCTTTCTCACTCCTCAGTGCTCTTCCACTCACCGTATAAGACCTACCCTGACTGGTCCTCTCAGAGTGCAACACCTCACACGTCTCCAATAAATACTGTTTTCAGCCAGCTTTCCCTACTGGCTCAGATCACCCTTGAAGATTGATAGTCTTTCTTGCTGTCCATTTCGCCTCCAGATTTGCTGTCATCTGGGGAAATTTGATTTAATTTTCCACATTATTGTCTAAATCATTAACTTAGCTATCAAATGAAAGCAGACACACTGATCCCTGTGGCACAAAACTAGTCATAGGTCTCCAATCAAAGAGGCTATCATTTACTTTCACTGTTTGGCTTCTCTGGTTAAACTAACGTTGAATCCAACTGACCAATTCATCTTGGAAAAAATGATTTTTTTTGATGAAGTAACAATACAAATTGTTAAAGATAGAGTGGTGGATGTGGTGTATATGGATTTTAGTAAGCTGTTGGACAACGTTCCCCCATCAGGCATGGAATCCCGGGAAATTTGGCTGTGTGGATTCTACTGGCTTGCCGATAGAAGGCAGGTGATGGTAGTAGATAGAAAGTATTTTGTCTGGAAGTCAGTGACTAGTGTTCTGCAGGGATCTGATATTTGTGTTTTTTTAATTACTGACTTGGGTGAGGAAGTGGAAGGATGGGTTGGTAAGTTTGCAGATGAAACTTGGTGGTGGTGCGGTTGTTAAAGTGTCAAAGGTTGTTGTAGGTTACAATGGAACAGGATGCATAAGCTGTCTGAGAAGTGGCAGTTAGAGCTCATTACAGAAAAGTGTGAAGTGATTCACAGGTGAAATTTGAAGGTAGAGTACAGGGTTAATGGTAGGATTCTTACCACTATAGTGGAACAGGGATCTTGGAGTCCTCGTCCATAGATCTCTCAAAGTTGCCTTGCAAGTTGATAGGGTGAATAAACTCTTCCCAGGCTTCCATCCAGGTATAGATATTGATTTTAACCAAGGTTTCGATGCCAAACTCTGCTATCTTCAACAGGAATGATGCCTAGGCATGTATAGTCTGGTGGTATTATACACCCCAGTTACTTGTCCCTCCTGATTAGTTAGTCCTCATCCAATCAGGTTTCCATTGTCCCACCTTGCACACAATTGAATTGCATTTCTTACTTGGAGTGAGACCTTCGCTTTTGAAATTGAAAGAGTACTTCTGACCTATTTCTACATGTGACATATTACACGGGATTTGTTTTAGACATTTGTCATCCTAACAGTAAGTTAAGTACCAGAGGGGATAACTTCATCCAGCTCTGTCCAGAATATTGAAGAATGTTCAATAAATTGTGTAAGTGTAAATCATTTGTAGGGATGGTCTTGGGGACAAAGGGGGGGAGTTAGCTGGTCAGATTAGGGTTTAGAGACAGGGATGTGGAGAAGTAAGGTGGTCAGGTTAGAGTTTCAGGACAGGTTCTTGGGGGAGTTCGAGGTCAGGCTCCACATTTAAAGACCAGGTGGACAGGTGATGAAGAACATACAAGGATGTCTGGCTGTTCCAGGTCAGTGGGACTCCGGATCAGATGTACCAGGGTCAGGAGGCATGGGAGGCCAGGATTTGAGCCTGGATTACGTCATTGGTTTGTCCAATGATTTTTGAAGCCCATAGGTTGATCAAAAGTCTGGAACTCAAAGTCGGATGGTGGGAGGCATGTCCTTGAGTTGGAGAGCTGCTGTGTGTGCGGGTGGGTAGGAGGGATGAATGGGGTTTGTTTTGCTGCGGCTGTTTTGCAGCTTGTTGTGTTCTGTTTTATTGTCTTTTGTGTTGTTCTGCCGACCATTGCGGGAATGCTGTGTTGGCACCAGAATGTATGGCAACACTAGGGTGCATGGTAACGTAGTGATTAGCACAATACTTCGGAGTTTGTATTAAAAATACAACGTCATCTGTAAGGATTTCAAGTTCAATTGTCATTGAATACCAATGTATACAGCCAAATGAAAGAGAGTTACTCCAGGGCAAAGTTGTAAAACACATTACCAATGGTCAAGCACAGCACAAGACACTTATAGCACATATAAGATAGCAGTAAGGTAAACTTACAGTCTCACAAAAAATATAGTCCAAGTCCTTGAGACCATGAATATTGCAACTGTCTGCAGTCAAACACATGTCTTCTGCCAAGCTATCACTGGAGGGCAGCACCAACCAAGCTTGGACATCGCACTCCAGTGGAGTGCACAGACTCCAACGTCTGTCTCCTGGGCAGCTGTAAATAGGTGACACCACAGCTTGAGGCCTAGTCCTGGCTACGACCAAGGCCACACAACTGTCTTGCCGTCCGCTGATAAATCAGTGAATCGGACTTTCAACATTCCACATTAAAAATGTCCAACAATCTGACGATCACAAGAAACATAATCTGTACGTCCTCCTTTGTAAATACGTGGGCTTCCTCCCACAGTCCAAAGATGTACTGATTAGTTGGTTGATTGTGATTGTAAATTGTCCTGTGATTAGCCTAGGGTAAATTAGTGAGTTGCTGGGTGGTATGGTTCGTAGGGCTGGAAGTGCTTGCTCTGTGCTGTTTCTCTTTTGGTTGTTAACACAAGTGACACATCACAATATGTTTTGATGTACTGTACCATATGATAAATGAATCTGTGGTAACCAAGTAAACTGGAACTAAAATCATCTGATTATTATTTCTGCTGAAATGGGAATGCTACTAAAATGGTATTCATTTCCAATATTCAAAGATATTTGAAGATTTGACCTATAGGCATTCAGATGATAGAACATTAGCAAAATCAGTATGCATAATATAGGTTGAGTACCGCTTATCCGAAAATCTTGAAGTTTTTTAAGCACTAACATGACGTAACAAATGGAAAATTCCACATGGCGCTGGGAAGGTTCCTGGGCAATGCACAGGTCTCTTTGGGTCACGGTTCTGAAAAATGACCTCATGAATGTAACGAGCAGAAGTTAATGAAAAGTAGAAACACTGCATTAAGCAAAAAATGAAGATCTCAAATGTGTATTGGAAGAGTGGATTCATCTGTGTGGTGAACATATGCTGCTTTACAGTATGCTGATCACGAAACAAAGATCTGTTGTGATGAAATGAAAATTGAAGATAGTTGGGAATATTCAGCAGACTGGTTGCAGAAGTCTAAGAAAAGACACAGCATTAAGTTTTTCAAAATCTTAAAAATTTTGAAGATAAAGTGTTTGATAATCACAAAGCAACTGAGAAATTCATTGCCAAGTTTGCCAAGAACGTTGCTGATGAAAATCTAGCACAGAACAAGTCAACAATGCTGATTATTTTTATACCTTACATAAAATATACAAATCCAGTGTACTGTAACTTTTTAATCAAAACATTGCTGCTGTTTGTTATTCAACTGCTGATTCAGGTATTCTCCCCATGATGCTCTGCTGTTTTTGTTACCCTGCATACATTATATTCCAAAAGGTTTTAAAAAATCCACAGTCAGAAAGTTCCAGTCCCAAGTATTTCAAACAAGGGGTGCTCAAGTTGTATTAGTTTATTGGTGTAGACATGGAATGGAATATTGTGCCAGACAGCCTTCACAACAATCCTTTTAGAATTTGGCTAATCTGGCAGAGATTTTGAATCCCTTCGGTTTTTATTTCTAACAATCATAGACATTGGAGCAGAATTAGGCCGTTTGGCCCATTGAGCCTGTTCCACCATTACATTATGGCTGATATCCTGTAGCCTTTGGCGCCCTGACTAATCAAGAACCTATCGAGCTCCACTTTAAATATACCTGGAGATTTGGCTTCCGAAGTCATCTGTGTCAATGAATTCCACAGATTCATTACCTCTGACTAAAGAAATTCTTTTTCACCTCTGTTCTAAATGGATGTCCCTCTATTCTGAGGCTATGCCCTCTTGTCCTGGGCTCATTCATTGTAGGAAATATCCACTCCACACTCACTCTTATCTAGGCCTTTCTGTATTTGATAGGTTTCAGTGAGATCCCCAATAATTCTCTAAATTCCAGCAAGCACAGGCCCAGAGACATCAAAAACTCCTCATATGTTAACCCTTTCAGGTTTGTGAACATCCTCTGAACCCTCTCCAATCTCAGCACTTTTTCTTTCTTTCAGTTACACTCAGTTAATTACCACTCAAGATTTTTATTATCATTCTTCAGTACACACATGTAAAGGAGAAGAAAATGATTGTCCCTCTGGATCCGATGCACTATAGAAAAAATACATTAAGCATAAAATACACAATAAATATAAATACATAAGATTAGCTTATATACACTCAGTGGCCATTGAGTGTATATAAACAAGTAATTGCTGATGTAGCCTTTCCACTTTAAGGTTTGACATGTGTGTTCAGAGATGCTCTTCTGCACATTACTGTTGTAACATGGTTATTTGAGTTACTGTCACCTTCCTCTCAGCTTAAACTGGTCTGGCTGTTCTCCCCTCTGATCTCTATCATTAACAAGGCATTTTTGCCCATAGAACTGCTGACAACTGGATGTTTTTTTGCTTGTCGCACCATTCACTGTAAACTCTGGAGACTGTTGTGCATGAAAATCTCAGCAGATCAGCAGCTTCTGAGATGCTTAATCCACCCCATCTGGAACCAACAATCATTCCACAATCAAAGCCACTCAGATCACATTTCTTCCCCATTCTGATGTTTGTGTAATGCTGGGTCATATTTTTACTGTTAAGATGTATGTATTTCATTCTGGCAGTTCTGTAAGAGCAGCTTGTTTGGGTTAATGTTGAAGATAAGGGATGATGTGGAATGTGTACCATCCACTTAGCAGGAGGTTTTCTTGGTGAGGGACGATAAGGTTGGTCTTGGACTTTGGGTCATTGGGAAATGAAGAGAAAAGATGCTGGGGAGAACCAGTTGTAGCATACGATCCGGTGGGAGACCCGTTGGTTCGAGATGGATTGCGAGCGATGTTCAGGCATTCACACTGACAAGGGCCCAGCTCATGAGTGACAGAGAAGTTCAAGGTGAATTCCATCTTGTCCACATTTGACTGTTTAATTAGAATGGGCCCTTTTCTTTTTGTTGTTCTTTATGTAACTCTTGATTAGGCAAGAGGCTTAATCTAGGGGAAGACAGCCGTCGGCCCGGCCAAACTTTAGAAATCTTGTTTGGGTGAATGCTGCACAATTTGTCCCATTACAAATCAGTACCACGAAATAACAAACAGCACACAATATGTAATTAAACAATTGAGCTTCATAATTCTTAATCTGACTACAGGTTTCCCCCGCTATCCGAAGGTAGAGCATTCCTGTGAAATCTTTCGTAAGCCAAAATGGCATAAAGCGAAGAAGCAATTACAATTAATTTATATGGGAAAAATTTATGACCGTTCCCAGACTCGAAAAATAACCTACCAAATCATACCAAATAACACATAAAACCTAAATAACACTAACATATAGTAAAAGCAGGAATGATATGATAAATACACAGCCTATATATTGATTTCTCCTTAAGTATAACTTAATGGAACACCATGCTTTGTACATCCATCAATCTACTCAAGCAATAGACTTTCCATTACTGGATGCCAACTGAAAGAGACCACCTTGCAGCTTTCAAGATTCTTTTTCTCTGCGTGTAAATAGTACGAATGGTGGACGCAGGCAAGTTCAACGCATGCACAATGTCTTTATTTCGTTCACCACGATTGAAACGCTTAATTACATCCAGTTTTACACTGAGTGTAACACCCTTACGAACTCTGTTAGGCTTTTCTGATACCTTAGGACACATGTTGCTAACAGATGCACAAAATAAATTGAGATAAAGCACAGATGCTCACAGACACAGTTCAAAGCTATGGTGGCTTGATGCCGAGTGTAGTTCCCAGGGAAGGAGCTTGGTGGCGCCACTCTCACTGCTCGGGGTGCACGCTGCCTCTATAACGGCTCGCTGCAAAACAAACGCTGAACACTGTTTTTGCTTTTTACCTTTTTTTGTAAAAGCGAAAATCCTCTTCGGATTTCTTTCAGTTAGCGGACTCTCCGGGGGCGCTCATGGTGTGAGGTTCACTCTGGCTTTGCTCCATTCCTTTTAATTTGTTTTACCTGTAACACTCTTATTCATTTTGTTTATACCTACACTGCAGGGTTCATACCCAGATATATTTTTGAACTTTGGTTTGAATTTGCTGAAAATGCAGACTAGAGCTCGAGAATTAAAAGACGGGAAAGACTCTTAAGGACAACGGAAAAAAAGATGGTGACCCTAAATTATCTAAGCAAGCTCCATTAACCTTTGAAACAATGTCGAAGCTCCTAGATGAAAAATTCAGCCAAAAATATGCCGTGTTTGAAGGACTTTTAAAAGCGGTTGAAGATAATCTTAAATTACTTAAACGTGAATTTGAATTACAGCAAGCAAAAATTTCAAAACTCGATGAATCTGCTTGGCAGAGAGACCGTAGGATTGATATTCTCGAACAAAATCTATCTTCAACATCTCAACTGTTGGAACGCTATAAATCCAAGATTATCACCTCAAAAATCAATCCTGGAGACAGAATCTACGGATAATCGGGATTCCTGAAGATGTCAAGATGGGTGATCTTATCAAATACTTTTCTCAATTTCTATATGATGTGTTTGGTTCAGAAGTTCTGGGCACTCCTCCGTTGATCGATTGTGTTCACCGTACTTTGCATGCTAAACCCCCTAGAGAATCTAAACCAAGACCAATGATAATTCGGTTCCATTATGTTCACGTCAAGGAGCGTTTAATACGAGCTGCCCAGTGGAAAGGTATGCTCAAATTTCAAAGTTTCAAATACCGCTTCATCGAAGATTTTAGTCCCAAAGTCCTAAAGGATTTATTAGTGAAAGCAGGTACTAATGTAGGTCTTTCGTAAAAGCGAAGTGGAGTAAAGCAAAGTTTCGAAAAGTGGGGGATACCTGTATATGGGTTAGTAAAGAAACAGAAAAAAGAAAAGGGCCCATACCCATGAAACAGTCCAATGCACAACGTTGGAGCTCACGGTTCAGTCCACTGGTTTCTCGTCGACCTCCTCTAAGCGTAGCCGACCTTTGAACTTCTTGTCTTCTTTCCTCATCTCTCCCTGGCAAAGGACTATGAAATTGCTGCTCCCAGACCTACAAGAAAGAACAACATCCCTCATTGGATAGCCCCACATTCCAAAGCCCTGTTATAAGAACATAGGAACATAAATAGGAGTAGGAGTAGGCCATCTGGCCCATTGAGCCTGCCCCACCATTCAATAAGATCATGGCTGATTTGTCCGTAAACTCAGCTCCATCTACCTGCCTTTTCCCCATAACCCTTAATTCCCCCACTATGTAAAAATCTATCTAACTGTATCTTAAATATATTTAGTGAGGAAGCCTCAACTGGTTCCCTGAGCAGAGAATTCCACAGATTCACCACTCTCTGGGAAAAACAGTTTCTCCTCATCTCCGTCCTAAATCTTCTCCCCTGTATCTTGAGG
Source organism: Hypanus sabinus (assembly GCF_030144855.1). NCBI lineage: Eukaryota > Metazoa > Chordata > Chondrichthyes > Myliobatiformes > Dasyatidae > Hypanus > Hypanus sabinus. The sequence continues at coordinate 102,336,776 of NC_082719.1, read as the reverse complement.
CAATGTCCCGTAGTTCTAGTCTTACCTACCAATGGAAACATCTTTTCTACTTACCTATCCCGTTCAAAATTGTGTATGTTTCTATAAGATCCCCTCTCATCCTTCTGAATTCTAGAGAGTGTAGTCCCAAACGACTCAATCCCTCCTCATAGGTTAACCCCTTCATCTCTGGAATCAACCTGGTGAACCTCCTCTGCACTGCCTCCAAAGCCAGTATATCCTTCCTCAAGTATGGAGACCAGAAATGCACACAGTACTCCAGGTGTGGCCTCACCAGTACCTTGTATAGTTGCAGCATGACCTCCCTGCTCTTGAATTTGATCCCTTTAGTAATGAAGGCCAACATTCCGTTTGCCTTCTTCATAACCTGTTGAACCTGCAAGCCAACTTTTTGCAATTCATGAACAAGCACTCCCAAGTCCCTCTGCACAATAGCATGCTGCAATCTTTCACCATTTAAATAATAATCTGCTCTTCTATTATTCCTTCCAAAGTGGATGATCTTGCATTTACCAACATTGTATTCCATCTGCAAGACCTTGGCCCACTCACTTAACCTATCTATATCCCTCTGCAGACTCTTCACATCCTCTGTACAATTTGCTTTTCCACTCAGTTTAGTGTTATCAGCAAATTTTGCTACATTACACTCAGTCCCCTCTTCCAGATCATCAATGTAAGTGGTAAACAACTGCGGGCCAGCACTGACCCCTGCAGCACCCCACTCACCACTGACTGCCAACCGGAGAAACACCCATTGATACCAACTCTCTGCCTTCTATTGGTTAACCAATCCACTTCCTCCAACTCCATGCATCCATATCTTATTTATAAATCTCTTGTGCGGCATCTTATCGAACGCCTTCTGGAAATCCAAGTATACAACATCCACCTGTTCCCCTCTATCCACTGCACTCATTATGTCCTCAAAGAACTCCAGTAAGTTTGTCAAACAGGATCTGCCCTTTCTGAATCCATGCTGCATCTGTCTAATGGAACCACTTCTTTCTAAATATTTTGCTATTTCTTCCTTAATGACAGCTTCAAGCATTTTCCCGACTACAGATGTTAAGCTAACTGGCCTATGGTTGCCTGTCTTTTGCCTACATCCTTTTTTAAAAGGTGGCGTGACATTTGCTGTCTTCCCATCCGCTAGGACCTGCCCATAGTGTAGAGAGTTTTGGTAAATGATTCCCAACGCATCTACTATAACCTCCGTCAATTCCCTCAGCACCCTGGGATGCATCCCATTAGTCATAACCCAAACGTTGCTGCTACAGGGAAACTATTACATTAGCAGTGAAACCTTACAGCGCATTACATTTACTAACCCTTTGGTTAAGTTAAGATTCATAAATATAATTCCTTTAATCATATGCAGTGTGCTGTCTGTTATTTCGTGGCCCCAATTTGTAACAGGGTAGCAAATTACGCAGCATCCACACAAACCAGGCTTTGGGTTGGGAGATCGGCTCAATCTCCTGAGTTCGGCGGTGCTGGATGTTGTCTTTCCTAGACTTAAGCAGCCAAGGACACCAGAGGGTTTCATTGGGTGTGAACAACTGAACCTCTTGACCACATCTGCATACTTTTATGTATTGAGTTACTGCCACATGATTGACTGAATAAATATTTGCATTAACGAGCTGGTGTACCCGATTAAATGGCCATTAAATGTACATAGACTGAATGTATGTACATAAGATGACTGATGGGAAATTATAAAATACTGGTGGTTTTAAACAAATTGTAGTTTTACACAAGCTTTTTCAGTAATCCAAGTGTTGTTATCTCCAGGTTTGTCAGCTGCAGCTGGAATTGGAGTGGACGATCTGCGACGCCTATGCATTCTCAGGATGAGCTTTGTTAAAGGCTGGGGACCTGATTACCCGAGACAAAGCATTAAAGAAACCCCTTGCTGGATTGAAATCCACCTACACCGTGCCCTCCAGTTACTGGATGAAGTGCTTCACACCATGCCAATCGCAGAACCACAGCCCTTGGACTGAGTTCCTCTGTGCAGTTACCGTCTTGCTTGGGTGGGTGAGGGAGAAGACTAGAGTTCTGCCTTGCTTAAAAACTGATATTTTACCATTGTTCACAATATGCTTTCAGAACAAAAAAAGGATTGCAAAACGAAAACCAAACAAAACTACTGTTTATTTCTCTCAAGACAAGAAACCCAGTATTCCATCTAATGCCTTTGTTTTATATATAACTGGTGTTCCTGAAACTCCACCAGTATGTTTCTCAGCCTGTGTTATTTGTAACAGACTGCATTTTAGTTCCCAGGAACAGTTAGTTAGTTAAGCCCATCACCCCTAGTGGGACATAGACCACCAACGTGCCAGGATCCTCTGTCCTGGGCCAGTATTTCAAGTTGTCTCCAGGTGTAGCCCATCTTCAAAGAGCCTTCCTGTCCCAGGGATGAGCTCTTTGGAGTTTATGTTGGTGTTTCTGTAGTGCTGGGCTTTTTACAGGATGGGTTTGCTAGCTCCAAGCCCAGTCCTCCTCTTTTCACAGCTGGGCTTGGGACCATTCATGGCAGAGTTTCCCAGGAATCATGCCTTCCCTTTATATTCTGTGAAGAAAGCTTAACTTGGTTTAGAAACAGGCCGCTAGCTTATTTTAAGTTAAGATACTTTTCTTGAATCCAAATTGAATATCTGGAGTGGTGGTGAAGAGATGGAGGGGTGTGTGGGGAGAGGGAGATGGTGATTGAGAAGTTGGTGGGATAAATGAAGTGCAGGAGTGAACATTAATTAATTGTTTTTGCTGCCTGTGTCAAGAGAGGCAGTAAAGGAGAGGATTTATTTTAAGTTAAGGAAAAGACATGGTTTATGATTTATAAGTTAGAAATTTCAAAAATTGATTAAAAAAAATTGGTAGCCTTCTATCGCATTGTAGTTCATGCATTAGTTCAAGGAAGCCAATCTCTTGCTACCCTTTACACATCCAGGCTTTCTTTATTTGAAAGTACACCTGTATTGGCACTTTATTCAAATTTCTGTTTATGTACTGCGCCCTTGAGAGATCTCCTCTCCAGAGAAATGTTTGTCTTGTACAGTCCGTTCTTTACCATTAATATAAGTTAGCTTCATTATTTTTTTCAGTTTGAATTTTCTTTACGATTTTTTTTCCATTTGGCCTGTTTTACTAACTTGCTTTGGCCAAAGCCTTCAGAATGTTTAGTTTCTTATCAGGAAAGAGGTTCCAAAAGGGGGTTAAAAATTATAAGGAGCCCAGTTCTTGTTGGTAACACTAAAGATTAGTGGAACTTTTTTCCCAGTAGCATCTGACATTGAAACATCTCTTTTGTTATCTTTATCAGCTAACCCATCCTATTTTAACCAGCTACAGGGACGGGCTGGAAACGATAAATATCGTCAGTGATGTTACCTTTGAGATGGGCTTTTGTTGGTGGTGAATATTCCTACAATTTACAGCCAAATCAAATTTTATTTTTAATAGCTCATACTGTAGATCTTTTGGACTTCAATTTTTAAAAAAATAATTCACTGGTGTTGATACTTAATGTAATCGGCTCTAAAATAGATCTTGGAAAATGACACCATCTGAAATTGCTTCTACCATTATCACCGGGTGTTTAATCAAGTGCAAATATTCTCGTCTAGACAGTCAGAATCTGACTTGTGTTATTGGATGTTTTCCAGTTTGGGTGGGCATGACGTACAAGTTCTGAGCATCCTCGCTCTCTGAGGAAAAAATACCCAAAAGGGAGTGTGTCAATGACTGCTTCACATCATTGAAATTTAAATTATTTAATTTCTTGCTCCGAATCACTGGGATACGTCATGAAATTTGTTGTTTTGTGGCACTAGTACGTCTGCTGATTAGTTTCTGTGAAGGACAAACTACCACCATTTCAAGTGAATCCAAGTCTAAAATGAAGTGTATCTCTTATGAAATATTTGTCATTTTTACGGGAATTAAAAGTGAAGATAGGAAACTATAAATTTACATGATTTTTTAATCAACATCACATTGTCTTTGAATTGCTTGTCAATAATGTTGACGACGTGACCATCTAGAAATGCAATAAGTGGAGTACAATAACTCAATATACAAGATTTTTTTTGCACACCCCTCTTTAAAATGTTGAATCTGGATTTATCTACTTTCTGGTTACTGGCTATTAAATTGCAAGTGATTTGCTATTGTAAAGTTTTTTAAACTTTACTAAAGGGCAAAAGGGGAAATTGCTGGCAAACTTTTTTTTTCTCCTCCCTTTTTGATGTGTATGTGTGCACATTTTGCAAATTCCTTATACAATGCTTAGGCACCATTTGTATCTAGAGACTACTAGAAAACCAAGTATTATTAGGTTACTTAAAGCAAAACATGGTAAAGGTCTGAAATATCTATCTAGAAATAGTAAAGAGAGTCCTTTTTCTTACATTAGAGTTGCATTGGATTATGGTATTTATTAAAACTAATGTGCAAGAGATCAGGCATTGACATTACATCGGTGAGGATGAAATAATTGTGATGAATTCCAATGAGGTGAGTGAGTGCCTGTCTCACACGTCTATTTTAATTATTTGAATGGGGGGGAGATGTGAAACCTTGGACACAGATGTATTTAGAATACTATTTTCTTTCTACAAGTATATTTAAATCTAGGAATACATGTCACTTTGAAAATTACAAACTTTAAAAGGTGAGTTTAAGAAAAACAATCTTCATATCAAGACCAACTCAATTTCTATGAGGCTATACAGCATTGTGGGCTCTTCTCATCATTTTCTTCTGATAAATAGGGCACCACAGTACCATAGTGGTTAGCGTGAGGCTATTCCAGCTTGGGGCATGGAGTTCAGACTTAAATTCTGGTGTTCTCCGTAAAGTACGTTCTTCCCGTGTGCATGTGGGTTTCCTCCAGGCGTTCTGGTTTCTTCCCACAGTGCAAAGACGTTCCCGTTAGTAGGTTAATTGGTCATTGTAAATTGTCCTGTGATTAGACTAGGGTTAAATCAATGGGTTGCTGCGCAGTGTGGCTCCAAGGACTGGAAGAACCTATTCCATGCTGTATGTCTAAATAAATAAAGTGGATAAATTTTGTTGTAATAGACTAACAAAGGCTATTATGATGTGACTGAGCTCAGTTAAGGAAAAAAATTCCTGAAAAAATTAATTGTGCATCAAAACAGCAAAACATTAATTGATGAAATGGTATCAACATTACTTTGACACCAAATCCTTTATTAGTGAGAGTCAGGCATTCAGAATGTTCTTTGGAGTAACTATTTGGTGATGGGATGGCATTGACTGCACAAGGCAGCACTGAAAGCCTGTCTGAGGTAGAACAATTTTAACAAGAAATGTCATTAAACGTTTCGGTTGAGCAAGTAATGTATGCATTTTATCTTTTCAGCAACTAGTATAAATAAAATGTTTGCGAAGTATAATATTTTTCATTTTTACAGCCTCTTTCTTAAAATTATCTATAAATTTAGATATTCTATTCAACCTGAAATATTGTATATCTCCAAATAATGTAGACTACTTTGATTATATTCTGTAGGTGTGTAGACTGCAATAAATAATTTGCAGTTTGATTATGTCTCTTGATATGCTTAATTTGTATTGGTTAAGTTGACGGGTCAAGGGTAAGATGGCGGTGTGTTCTATCGCAGTGGCTTCTACGGGGTCAGTGGAAGGTGTTATTGTCCCTTTCAAATGGATTTTTTACGATCGCAAGACCCTGCTGGACATTAAGTATTTCAGTCTACCCCATCAGCAAGTTGCTTGTTGGCAAAGAAATGGAAGGATCTGGACAGTGCTGATCGTGTTGCTATCTGCATCAGAGAGGTGTCGGTAAGTGAGGGAGGTGTGCTGTCTTACTACGAGTGATCATCTTAGTCACTTTGACCCTGGTGGACATTATTATGTATAATGCTTCAAGTACAATTCACTGATATATTGGCAGACAGTGGGGAAGCTGTGTGGCCTCGGTCGTAGCAAGTTCTAGGCCTCAAGCTGTGGTGTCACCTGTTTACAGCTGTCCTGCCCCCTATTGTTTGCTCAGCAGAGGACAGATTATTGTATTTGACTGCAACATTCATGGAATCAGGGTCTTGGACTATAATTTTTTGTGTGACTGTATTTTACTGATATATGTGCTGTGTGTGACTGTTGGTACTGGTGTGTTACACCTTGGCCTCAGAGTAACAGTGTTTAGTTTGGCTGTATTTGTGTATGGTTGCATGATAATTAAACTTGAACCTAAATTGAAGGGTTCATCTGGTTTCCTAATACCATCCAGTTTGTTCAGCAGCAACTTTAAGATGTAAAGAAAATTAAAAATTCATAATGTATTAATTCATATAGTATTTATGGTAAGACTCTTGGCAGTGTGGAGGATCAGAGGGATCTTGGGGTCCGAGTCCGTAGGAGACTCAAAGCTGCTGCACGGGTTGACTCTGTGGTTAAGAAGGCATACAGTGCATTGGCCTTCATCAACCATGGGACTGAGTTTAGAAGTCGAGAGGTAATGTTGCAGCGATATAGGACCCTGGTCAGACCCCACTTGAAGTACTGTGCTCAGTTCTGGTCACCTCACTATGGCAGGATGTGGAAACTATAGAAAGGGTACAGAGGAGATTTACAAGGATGTTGCCTGGATTGGGGAGCATGCCTTTTGAGAATAGGTTGAGTGAACTCTGCCTTTTCTCCTTGGAGCGTCAGAGGATGAGAGGTGACCTGATAGAGCTGTATAAGATGATGAGAGGCATTGATTGTGCAGATAGTGGCTTTTTCCCAGGGCTGAAATGGCTAACAGGAGAGGGCACAGTTTTAAGGTGCTTGGAAGTAGGTACAGAGGAAATGTCAGGGGTAAGTTTTTTACACAGAGTGGTGAGTGCGTGGAATGGGCTGTCAGCAACGGTGGTGGAGGCGGATACAATAGGGTCTTTTAAGAGACTCCTGAACAGGTACATGGAGCTTAGAAAAATAGAGGGCTATGGGTAACCCTGGATAATTTCTAAATAAGTACATATTCGGCATGGCATTGTGGGCTGAAGGGCCTGTATTGTGCTATAGGTTTTCTATGTTTCTATGTAGTGTCACTGATTCAGGTTATAAATCTGAATTCTGACTCAGGATGTTTTCTGATCTGCTTTTGTAGTGGTCTAAATATAGGAGCACAAGAAATAAGTACAGAAGGCGGCCATTTGGCCCATCGAGCCTACTCTGCTATTCAATAAGATTGTGGCTGACTCAGCTTCACCTACCTGCCTTGTTCCATAAACCTTTAAGTCCCCTGCTATGCAAAAATCCATCTGAACTTGTCTAATGGCACCATGGTAGTGCAGCAGTTAGCAGGACTCTATTACAGCTCGGGTGTTCCGGAGTTCAGAGGTCAACCATTATGTAAGGAACCTCCGTATGTCCGCCATGAAATGTGTGGGTTTTCTCTGGGTGCTTCAGTCCACAACCCAAAGAAGTAAGAGGTAGATTAATTGGTCATTGTAAATTGTCCTGTGATTTGGTTAGGATTAATTGGGTTTGTTAGGGGTTGCTGGGGCTCAAAAGGTCAGGAAGGCCCTATTCTGCACAATATTGCTAAATAGATAATATATATTTAATGAAGTAGCCTGGACAGAGAATTCCACAGATTCACTGCTCTTTGGGAAAAGCAGTTTCTCCTCATCCCTGTTCTAAATCAATGCCTCTGAATCTTGATACTATGTTCTTTAGTTCCAACCAATTTTGCCCTTTCATCAGCCTCTCCTTGCTAGGAACTCTGTTTGTAGAGTACCTCATTCTCAGCACTATCACTCTGGTTTCCAACCCCCTGCCAAATTAGTTTAAACAGTCTCCGGGAAACCTACCCACAAGGATATCAGATCCCCTTGGGTTCAGGTGTAACCCATCCCTTTTGTATAAGTCGTACCTTCCCCAGAAGAGATTCCACTGATCCTTAAATCTGAACCCTTGCCCCCTGCACCAGTCCCTTAGCCATGCATTCACTTGCCAAATAATATTATTCTTACCCTCACTGGCATGTGGCGCAGGCAGCAATCCAGAGCTTACTACCTTGGAGGTCCTGTTCTAGCTACCAAGCTCCTTAAAATTTCTCTTCAGGAGCTCCTCGTCTTGTCTACTATGTCATTAGTGCCAATATGCACCAAGATGTCTGGCTGCTCACCCTCACCCTTGAGAATGCCATGGACCCAATCCTGATCCTGACACCCTGACTATCCAGATGTCTCTGTCACACCAACAGAACCTCATCTCTGTTCCTCTGACTAAGGAATCTCCTGTTACCACTGCACGCCTCTTCACCTCTGCTTTTCTGAGCCACAGCACCGGACTCAGTACCAGAAACCCCATCACCGTGGCTCCCCCCAGCAGGTTGTTCCGCCTCAGTAGTGCTTAAAGTTGTATACTTATTATTGAGGGGAACAACCACAGAGGTGTACTCTGCACTGGCTGTACATTTCCCCTCCTTCTCCTGACAGTCATCCAGTTACCTGCAACCTAGGGGTGACTACCTCCCTGTACCTCCTCATTCTCCTGTATGAGTCGAAGGTCATCGAGCTGCAGCTCCAGTTCCTTAATACGTTCTCTCAGGAGCTGCAGTTTGGTGCACCTAGTGCAAATATGTTTATCTGGGAGAATGGAGAAGTTGTAGAAGAGGTTCACCAATATGCTGCCTGCTTTAGAGGGCACATGTTATTACGAGCACAAGAGGCTGGAAAAATTTGGGTTGTTTTCTCCAGAGCGCTGGAGGCTGAGGAGAGATCTGATAGAGGTTTACAAGATTATGAGAAGCATATGGAGCCTATAAAAAGTATTTCCCCCCCCCCCCCACCCATTTAATATGACACACCAAATCATCATTGGTGCAACCAATTGGTTTTAGAAGTCACATAATTAGTTAAATGGAGATCTGTTTTTGGAGACCTGTGCACAGTCAAGGTGTTTCAACTGATTTTAGTAAAATACACCTGTATCTGGAAGGTCCAATTTGTTACTTACCCCGTAACTGTGTGTCTAACCAATAGAGAAAGAAGAATCCGTTGGAGTCTGGTGGTACCAAACTAAAGGTGTTTATTAATAAAAATAAGCAAAACCATATCAATAATGCAAATATACATATAAAACAAGTTAGCAGTAATAAACCTAAAAGTGTAGGAATATTAATAAGCAATAATAAACAAGCTCTATCGATGCCTGGGGTAAATGAATTGTCATAGAATATAAAGTTCAGTTCATGAGTGCTGAGGTAGTTATGGTTATTGTATTGTAATCGTTGGAGAGAGAGCGGGAGAGTGAGCGAGTGAGTTGTAACAACTACTGCAGCCAAACCTTTCTTTGCTTTCTTAATCCGTCGTATCGTTGTGGTCATTCAGTTATGACCCCTCTGGTCTTCAGCCAGACCGTTCTTTTGTGGTGGACTCATCACTCTGGCAAGAGTGGACACACACACACAAGCCCCCACCGGCCCTGCTGCAACACTGATAGCCTTACTGACCGATCTCCTGGTTCAGTCTTAAAAGCCCCCACCTTTCTTGTGGGTTCCAACACTCAATCAGTGTCCACTGGTGTGTCTGGAGGGTGTCTCTCCAGACCTGTCTTTTATCCCTGCTCACGGGGACTCAGCTATCCATCACTCCTGAATGACTGTCCATCAAATAAGTCCACTGAGGAATGTTTATGAGCAAATTATTGTCCTTGCAGCGAAACAGTATCCTGGCAAAAACTACACCATGAAGACAAAAGAACACTCCAAGCAGCTCAGCAAAAAGGTTATCAAAAAGCACAACCCAGGAGATGGATGGAAGAAAATTTCCAAGTCACTGATTATCCCGTGGAGAAATAGTTACATCAATTATCAAGAAATGGAAAGAATATGGCACAGCTCTAAATCTGCCTAGACCAAGCTGTACTCAAAAACTGAGTGACTGCACAAGAGGGGACTAGTGAGGGAGGCCACCAAGAGACCTAGAACAACTGGAGGAGTTACAAGCTTCAGTGGCTGAGATGGGAGAGACTGTGCATGCAACAACTGTTGCCCCGGTAGTTCACTACTCACAGCTTTATGGGAGAGTGGCAAATAGAAAGCCAATGTTGAAAAAAAGCTTACATGAAACCTTAGCTAGAATTTACCAGAAGGCATGTGGGAGAATTCTGAAGTCAGCTGGAAGAAAGTTCTATGATCTGATGAAATCAAAATTGAGCTTTTTGGCCATCAGACTGAATGCTATGTTTGGCATAAGCCAAACACTGCACATCATCAAAAACACACTATCCCTGCTGTGAAACCTGGTGGTGGCTGCATCATGCCGCGGGGATGCTTCAGCAAGCCCTGGGGCACGTGAAGGTAGAGGGTAAAGAGAATGCAGCAAAATACAGGGAAATACTGGAGGAGAACCTGATGCAGTCTGCAAGATCTGCAATTTGGTAGACTTGTTTTCCAGTAAAGCAATGACCCCAAGCATAAAGCCAAAGCTACACAACAAAAAGCAATAAAGTTAATGTCCTGGAGTGGTCATGTCAGAGTCCAGACCTCAATCCAATTGAAAATTGAAAAGGACTGTTCACACACTATCCCAGTGCAATCTGACAGAATCTGAGCAGTTTTGTAAAGAATGGGGAAAAGTTGCAGTGTCCGGGTGTGCTGACAGAGACCTGTCCACACAGTCTCAAGGCTGTAATTGCTCTAAAGGTGCATTTACTAAGTACTGACGAAGCGGGTGAATTCTTATGCAATCAATTATTTTGTGTTTTATATTTGTAATTAATTTAGATCACTTTGGAGAGATCTGTTTTCACTTTGATATGAAAGAGTCTTTTTTTTCTGTTGATCAGTATCAAAAAATCCAAATTAAATCCACTGTGATTCAATATTGTAAAATGATAAAACATGACGACTTCCAAGGGGGGGTGAATATGTTTCATAGGCGCTGTAGATAGAGTGGACAGAGAGAATCTGTTTCCCTGGATTGAAATGTCTGATATCAGGGAAGTTGCATTGAAGGTGAAAGGAAGTAGGTTCAAATGGGACATGAGGAGTAAGTTTTTTACTCGAGTCATGGACCCGGAAATCACTGCCTGGTATTCTGTAAAAGCAAATGCATTGAAGGTTTTTAAGAGATGTTTGGTTAGGCACATTGATTGTAAGGAAGATGGGGGGATATGAACATGGTGCAGGTAGGAGGGATTAGTGTTACAGTGTTTTAGATTTGCTTTTTAGCTGGTTCAGCACAACATTGTGGGCTGAATGGCCTGTCCCTGTGCTGTACTGTTCTAAGTTCCTGAGTGCTGTGTCTATCTCCTGAATGAATACAGATGCAAAGAATTACTTTAAGAACTCCCCCCCCCCCCCCACCCATCTACTTTGGCTCCATACATAGATTACTATTCTGATCTTCCAGAAGACCTACATTGTCCTTTGCAGTCCTTTTGCTCTTAATCCCTTGGGATTCATCTTCACCTTGTCTGCTAGAGCAAGCACACACCTTCTTTTAGCCCTCCTAATGTGTGGTTGATGATAGGGAAGCAGGAGCACCTGCGGAAAGAGAAATGATAATATTTCAGTTTGAAGAACTTTCATTGGAAATAAGAGAAAACAAACTAGTAGAAAATGGAGAAAGGAGGGTAACTAGGGAAAGGGTAATGGAGCCATGAAATGGGTGGCTTATCACCACAAAATTGGTGATATTGGTGTCTGATATTGTGCCCAGGGATTCGAATATAGAGTTGGAATGTAGTAAAGAGGAATGCCAATTAAAATGAAATAAAGTTACAAAGAAAAATATTATCTAGAATTGACAAATTCAATAGACATTCAGTTCCAACTTTATTAGTTACACCTACTTGTTAATGTGAATATCTAATCAGCCAATCATGACAGCAACTGAATGCATAAAAGCAATTCAACAGGTTCAGCTGTTGTTCAGACCAAACATCAAAATGGGGAACACACACAAAATGCTGGAGGAAATCAGCAGGCCAGACAGCATCAATGGAAAAGAGTACAGTCGATGTTTCCGGTCGAGACCCGATGAAGGCTCTCTGCCCGGAACGTAAGCTATTTATTTTTTTCTGTAGATGCTGCCTGGCCCACTGAGTTCCTCCAGCATTTTGTGTATGTTGCTCGGATTTCCAGCATCTGCAGATTTTCTCTTGTTTGTGATCAGAATGGGGAAAAAATGTGATCTTAAGTGACGTCGTGCAATGATTGTTGATGCCAGAGGGAAGGGTTTGAGTATCTCAGCAACTGCTGATGTCCTGGGATTTTCACACACACACACACCAAATGGTGCGAGAAACATAAAACATCCAGTGTGGCAGTTCTCTGGGTGAAAGCAGCTTGTTAATGAGAGAGGTCAGAGGAGAACGGCCAGGCTGGTTCAAGCTGATAGGAACTCAGAAACAGCGCATTACAACAGTTCTGTTCAGAGGGAGCATCTCAGGACACATAGGTTGAACTACGAAGTGGCTGGGATACAACAGCAGAAGTTCATGAATATACACTCTGTGGCCACTTTATTAGGTACTGGCTGCAATGGGCATAGTAACAGTGCAAGACAGCTCAAATCAGACACCCCTCCCCAACCCCATCATACATTCCTCCAATCACCTTACAATTCTGTCCATGTGTATTAGCCATTTCTGCCTCGGAAAACATCTCAGACTGGCAAATTGATCTGTGCCTCTTATCATCTCGTACACTAGGGTGGAAATGGCTACAAGAGTGGCATAACTTTTAAGAAGTCAGAGATTGGTGATTGCATGGAATGCCTGGCAGGGGTGGTGGTAGGGAAAGATACATTAAGGGCATTTAGGAAACTCATAGGCACATGGATGAAGAAAAGATGGAGGGCTGTGTAGGAGGGAAGGGTTTGATTGGTCTTGGAGCAGGTTAACGGGTTGGCAGGACATTGAGGGCTAAGGGGCCTGAACTGCACTGTAGCGTTCTAGTCCTTCAGAACGTACTTGATACCAGTTCTAACAGACGCCATGTGTGAGGCACGGAAATCTGTAACCTACCATGTGGCTTCCTGAAACACTGTTCCAGCCAGTGGCATAGTTGAGCTGAACTGCATCTAATGTTGATGATTAATGAGTATTCAGGCATGTATCTGGCTCCAGTCAACACAGAATCAACCTTTACTGGGAGCTCTTAAAATTATGCAGAACATCTAGTTTACTTTGAAAGTAGTGTTCCATACATGAATCAGATGTCCATCAGCTATAACTATGCAAAAAAGGGTAAATAACCTCTGACCCAGAATCAAACCACAGAAATTTCTCAGGAAAAACATTAATTTCTCATGAAGAGCTACTCATGAATGTAACAGGAACTAGTATAAACCATAAAATCATAAGACTGAGGAGCTGAATTAGGCTTTTTGGCCCATTGAGTCTGCTCTGCCACTCCATTGTGACTGATGCTGACACTAATCAACCTTAAATATACCTGATGATTTGGCCTCCACAGCTGTCGGTGGCAATGAATTCCATACTCTGGCTAAAGAAATTCCTCCTCACCTTCATTCTAAATGGATGTCCCTCTATTCTGAGGCTATGTCCTCTGGTCCTAGACTCCCCCACCATAGGAAACACCCTCTCCACATCAACTCTATCAAGGCTTTTCACCATTTGATAGGTTTCAATGAGATCACCCCTCATTCTTCTGAATTTCAATGCATACAGACCCCAAGCCATCAAGCGCTCTTCATATGACAAGCCATTCAATCCTGGAATCATTACTAATGCACTGGACCCTGAGCCAGATCTGAGCATCAGCCTCCCCTCATTAAACAAAGTCATATACAGAGGTTCTCCATTAAAGCAATCTACGATAACATCCCAGGGCTGAAATGGCCAACATCAGAAGGCACAGTTTTAAGGTGCTTGGAAGTAGGTACAGAGGGGATGTCAGGGATAAGTATTTTACACAGAGTGGTGAGTGCGTGGAATGGGCTGCTGGTGGTAGAGACTGATACTGATCTTTTAAGAGACTCCTGGATAGGTACATGGAGCTTAAAAAAAAAGAGGGCTATGGGAAACCCTAGGTAATTTCTAAAGTAAATTCATGTTCAGCACAGCATTGTGAGCCGAAGGGCCTGTATTGTGCTGTAGGTTTTCTATGTTTCTATCCCAGATTAAGTCCTGTGCTGATCAGCAAGTGACAAAGGGAGGATTGTGAGGTGTGGAAGATGTGGACCCTGGATGGGTCTCCACCTGAGGACCCAGCAATAGACAACCCCTTTGGAGAACATCATCTTTGGCTCGAATGATCACACTACACTAAATGTCCAAAGACCTTTGCAAAATAAATGAGTGAAGGATAGGAATTTTTACTACTGATTTGGATGATTTGCGGTGTGATTAAGCAATTTAAAAGTAGGAGCAGGTGTCCAAAGCAATTTAATGTTATTTGCTTGTTAATGTAGCATAACATTTCATGTTCTCAGTAATTTTTTATTTGCACAATTTGTCATCTTCTGAACAGCCAGAGACTCTTCCCCAGTGTGGCAACAGCAAATATAAGGGTTAGATTGACCTTAGAATGGGTTCAAAGGTCATGGGCCAAAGTGCCTGTACTGAGCTGTATTTAATGTTCAACATTTTTCGGATTAGTTGTTTTTTCAGTCTTTGTTCTTGTACCGTTTTTCGTTAGCTCTATTGTATTTCTTTATTTTCCTGTGAACACCTGTAAGAAAATGCATCTCAGGGTTGTACTATATGCTAACATATACGTACTTGAATAATAAATTAATGTTCAAAAACGTTCGCACAACTTCAGTCTATGACTGAAATTTTATTCTGTTTGAAGTATTTGCACTAAAGTAAAAAAAAAGAAACATGGTGTTTATAAAATCTTTAGGCATAATAAAGATTATAAATTAGCTATAGCTGCCATTGATGGGTAAAGATTGAGCATTTTTTGTTAATGATCAGCAAGAAATCAACAGAGTACCCTCTACTGGTATAACAGCATATGACAAATAATTAAAGGCCACAAACTAAGCAGTAATTAAACACAATTTCTAGAATTCAGAGACAAACATCAAATTAAATGAGTACTGAAACTTGGTTTGACAAAATACTAGATTTAAATGTCTAAAATAGTGAATCAAAATCAGAATCAGGTTTAATATCACTGGCAAATATTGTGAAATTTGTTTTACAGCAAAAGAACATTACAATACGTAATAAAAACTACAAATTACAATAAGAACTTTATATGCATTTATACATATACAATACATAATACAGTTCTGTGCTGATGTATTATAGGGTGTCTAAGACAGTACTTAAGTAATTTTATGTGTTGCACTATACTGCTGCCTCCCCCAAAATAACACATTTCATGACATATGTGAACGATGATAAACCTGATTTTGAAATGGGTCTCTAGTTTGGACTGAGAGTGGGAAGGGGGCAGGGAGAGAGGAATCATGGTTGGGAAAAAGGGGAGGGAGCAGGAAGCACCTGAGAGACATTCTGTAATCATCAATAAACCAATTGTTTGGAATCAAATTACCTTGCCTGGTGTCTCAGGGCTGGGTGTGTCTGCACCCCTGGCACTCCTTCTCTGCCACCCGTCCCACACCCATCTCACGACACTCCACCCTCACCATTCCCAAAATCCTTTGCTCCCGCCAGATTTACAAACTCTCTCTGTGCTCCATGTTGACAAATACAGTACTGTGCAACAGCCTCAGGTGCCCGAGCCTGACTTGTTCACAGTACTGTATATATATATATATATATATATATATATATAATCAGATGATGTGCTGAAAGGCCTGTTCCTGAGCGGTAGTTGTTCTATGATCAAATTAGTGTGAAAAGTGTAAAATAATTTACAAATTAGTGTAAAATAGTGAGGCAGTGTACATTCAGAAATCTGATGGTGGAGGGGAAGAAGCTGTTCCTGAAATGTATGTGCTTCTTCAGGCTCCTGTACTTCCTCCTTGATGGTAGCAATGAGAAGAGGGCATGTCCTGGGTGATGAGAGTTCCTACCGATGACAAAAGCTCCCAATATCTATATTCATATACTGTACAATTGCTGCACTCGTGTCTTATCCAAGACTTGTGATCAGTATGTCAACATCAGTGTATCTCCATGCAAACTGTTGCACAAATACAGTGGTAACCAGGCAGACTGAAGTTCCCTGCAAGATCTTACCATCTTCAAACAGAAGTGTTCCCAAATCTTCCCCTCCCCTACCTTGGCCAATCAGTTTTATTGCCAGTTTGAAATGGACATTCAACATATATCTCTTCTGACCCCCTCTGATCCTGATATGCTGAGCCCCTACCCCCTTCCCTTTCACACCACTCCAATGTCATCATCCCCCCTTCACCGTCTTCAGTCTCCTCCCCCTCCCTCCACCCCACCCTGTATTTTCTGTAAAGCAAGGAGATGTTTGCAAACTATTTGGAAAATAAGGACTATTAGAAAAGCTGCAAGCCCTTTTGGCGCAGCATCTCACCTGGTACTCCAAGGCACTCTGGACCAGCTCACACCTGTCTTCACTGAGGTGCTTAACTTCATGCAATTATGCAGGAATCCGATCTGCTTTAAAGTTGCTACAATCATTCCATTTCTCAAGAAAGACAAGATCTCTGGACTTAGTGATTATAAATCAGTTGCGTTGACTTCAGTAGTTATGAAAATCTTTGAACATCTAATGTTAGCCTACTTTAAATCCAAGAAGTTTCTCTTCTTGACCCACTACAGTTTACAGAGCAAATTGCTCAGTTGAGGATGCAGTTAACTTGCACCTTCATTACTTAAACATTTGAATTCCCCCAACACCAACGGTATGTGAGGATCTTGTTTGTGGATTTTAGCTCTGTCTTTAACACTACTGTTCCGGCGTTTTTCCACAGCAAGCTAACTGAGCTAGCTGTACCCTACAGTTCATGCAGTGGATTATAAACTTACTGACAGAAAGGAAGCAGAATGTAAGGCTGGGGTCTACTTGTCCAGTCCAATGTCTATAAGCACAGGGTCTCCCCAGGCTGTGTTCTTTCACTTAATTCACAGGCAGATCCATTAAAATCCTAATTTCGCAGATGGCACAGCTGTAGTTGGTTACATCTCTAATAATGATGTGGCTTGTTACTAAAGTGAGGTAGACTGTCTTGCAGCATTTGTAACAACCTGAAGCTTACTGCCATTATGACAGTGATATCATGACGACTTATCTCCATTGACAACGCCCTAGCTGCCCTCCCTTGGAAATTGATACTCAGGCTGTGTCTGTGATTGTGCCATTCAGGTACCTGGGGACTACCATTTCCAATAAGTTGAAGTGGGACAAGCATGTTCCATTCAGCACTGGGAAAGCCCAGCAGAGACTGATCTTCCTACACCAGCTTAGGAAACTTAATATCTCAGGGCATATTCTGAACAACCTCTACTCAGCCATTATTGTGAATATTGTGACCACCTCAGTCAAGTCACGTGTATAAAGTCAAAGGCATTTCTCTGAACCAGGCTGTCAAACACAGCAGTACATATTACACACAATAACTTAGGAAAGAATAAAATCTACAGAGGAATTATGCATAAATAAACAAAGTGCATAAATTAGATATTGTAAGGTACAGAACAGATTAACCGGATATCATAGTTTGGTTTCCTGCTACCTCCTCCCTCACCAGATACAAGTTACAGTTAGTGGTCCTCTCAGCAGAGATCCTTGGCTACCAGCTACTGACATGATCGTGTTTAGGGGTAACATGAGGGGGAACTTCTTTACTCAGGGAATGGTAGCTGTGTGGAACAAGTTTCCAGTAGAAGTGGTAGAGGCAGGTTCGATATTGTCATTTAAAAAAAATGGATAGGTATATGGACAGGAAAGGAATGGAGGGTTATGGGCTGAATGCGGGTCAGTGGGACTAGGTGAGAGTAAGCGTTCGGCACAGACTAGAAGGGCCAAGATGGCATGTTTCTGTGCTGTAATTGTTATATGGTTATTTTTTAATATATGGACATGAAAAGACCAGTTCATCACCAGAGCGAAGAAAAGAGCTGAAAAATTTACTGTTGACTCCATCCACCATTTGGTGATGGTCACTTATTCACCAAATTGCCATCAGGGAGATGCTACAAGCCTATCACTACCAGGGCTAGATGTCATCTCCAAAATTTGTTTCTTGTAGCTCAACAAAATTCACTCAGATGTAATACCCTAACTGTCCTTGCACAACATCTGTTAAATGGTCTTTCCTACTCTCTTTGTTCTGTTGATAATTAATGAGTCTGTTCATATGCTCATATTTAAGTTTAATTATTGATCATGGCTATTTGGACTGTTGTCTTATAAATTGTTGGTTGCTGTTGTGTTGTCTGTTATGGTATTGTCCTGGGCAGGTTTCCTAGAGCTGTTGGGAGTGGTTTAAACAAATACAGCAGGGGAATGGGAACCAGTATGATAGAGCTGAGGATGAGCCAGCAGGTTTACAAGTAGAAAAATGGGTGTAACAAGAATGTAAGGAAGGGTAAGCCAATGATTGGGTCCAAATGCAGACAGAGCAAAGAGTTAAATTGTACCACAGAGGCAAAATTCAAAAGGGCGAAGAATGCAGACTGAAGGTATTTAAATTTTACATAGCATTCGGAATAAGGTGGACAAAATCGTGACGCAATTAGAGATTGGTTGGTATGACGTTGTGGGCATCACTGAGTCGTGGCTGAAAGAAGTCCATAGTTAGGAGCTTAATATCAAAGGATAAGCAGGAAGGCATAGGTGATGGTGTGGTTCTGATGGTAAGGGATGGAATTACACCTTTAGAAAGAGGTGACATAGGGTCAGAGAAGGTCGTATCTTTCTGGGTGGAGTTAAGAAATTTCAAGGGTGACAAAACCATTATGGGAACAAAAGGCCTCCAAATAGTAGCCAAGTTGTGGAGTTGAGATTGCAAAGAGGGCTAGAAAAGGCATGTAATAAGGGTAATGACACAATTATAATAGGGGACTTCAATATCCAAGGGGATTAGAAAAATCAGGTTGGTGTTGGATCACAAGAGAGGGAATTTGTTGAATATTTTATGAGATGGCTTTTTAGAACGGCTTGTGCTTGAGCCTACTCGGGGAAAGGCCATCTTAGATTGGGTGTTGTGTAATAATCCAGATCTTATTAGGGAGCATAATGTAAAGGAAGTTAGGAGGCAGTGATCATAATTGAATTCATATTGCAATTTGAGAGGGAGAAGCACAGGTCACATGTACCAGTATTGCAATGGAATAAAGGGAATTGTAGAGACATGAGAGAGGAGCTTGTTCAAGTGGATTGGAGGAGGATACTGGTGGGAATGACAGCGAGCAGAAATGGCTAAATTTTCTGGAAAGACTCAAGGTGCAGGATAGATATGTCCCACAGAGGAAGTTGTTCTCAAATGGCAGGGGTAGGCACTGTTGCTGACAAAGGAAGTTAAGAACAGCATAGTAGCCAAGGAAAGGGCTGATAAGGTGGCAAAAGTAAGTGGGAAGTTGGAAGATTGGGAAGCTTTTAAAATACAGTAAGAGGCAACTAAAAAAGCTCTAAGAGGAAAAGAAATATGAGTGAAGACTAGCTAATAATATAAAAGCAGGATAGCAGATTTTTTTCAGTTATATAAAGAGTAAAAGGGAAGTGAGAGTTGATACTAGACCACTAGAAAAATGATTCTGGTGAGGTAGTAATGGGGGACAAAAGAAATGGCCAATGAACTTAATAAATACTTTGCATCACTCTTCACTGTGGAAGACACTAGCAATATGCCAGAGGTCCTTAAGTGTCAGGGAGCAGGAGTGAGTGCCATTGCTATTACAAAGGAAAAAGTGCCAGGCAAACTCAAAGGTCTTAAGGTGGATATGTCACCTGGACCAGATGGACTACATCCTAGAGTCTTGAGAGAGGTTGTAGAGGAGATAACAGATCCATTGGTCGTGATCTTTCAAGAATCACTTGATTCTGACATGGTCCTGGAGGACTGGAATATTGCAAATGTCATTCCACTCTTTAAGAAAGGAGGAAGGCAAAAGAAAGGAGATTATACGCAAGTTAGCCTAACCTCAGTGGTTGGGAAAGTGTTTTGAGGTGCTTGGAGACTAATAATAAAATTATTTGAGTTCTTTGAGGAAGTAACAAGCAGGGTGGACAGAGAGGCAGTTAATGTCATTTACTTGGATTTTCAGAAGGTGTTTGATAGGGTTCCTCACATAAGGCTGCTTAACAAGATAAAATCCTATAGTGTTGCATGAAATATACTGGCATGGATAGAGTAATTAATGGCTGACAGGCAGGAGGCAGTGAGTGGGAATAAAAGGGGCCTTTTGGGTTTGGCTGCTGGTGAATGGTGGTGCTCCTCAGGGGTCTGAATTGGCACTGCTAATTTTCACATTGTCAGTGATTTGGATAATGGAATAGATGACTTTGTGGCAAAGTTTGCGGATGATACAAAGATAGGTGGAGGGGGTAGGTAGTGCTGAGGAAGCAATGTGATTGCAGCAGGACTTCAAATTGGAAAATGGGCAAAAAAAGTGGCAGATGGAATACAGTGTTGGGAAATGTACGATAATGCATTTTGGTAAAAGGAACAATAGTGTGGACTACTATCTAAATGGGAAGAAGGTTCAAACATCAGAAGTGCAGAGGGACTTGGGAGTCATCGTGCAAGACTCCCAGAAAGTTAATTTACAGAGCGAGTCTGTGCAAAAGGCAGAAAAAGCAATGTTGGCATTTATTTCAAGGGGAATAAAATATAAAAGCAAGGAGATAATGCTGAGCCTTTATAAAACACTAATTAGATCATATTTGGGAGTATTTTCAACAGTTTTGGGCCCCATATCTCAGAAAGGATGTGTTATCATTGGAATCCAGAGGAGCTTGACAAGGATGATTTGACATTTGACAGCTTTGAGTCTGAATGCACTGGAATTTAAAAGAATGCGGGGGTGGGGAGGATCTCATTGAAACCTACCGAATGTTGAAAAGACTGGATAGGGTGGTTGTGGAGAGGATGTTTCCTTTGGTGGGGTTATCCAGAACTGGGGGGCACAGCCTCAAAATTGAGGGGTGGCCTTTTAGAACAGAGGTAAGGAGGAATTTTTTTAGCCAGAGAGTGGTGAATCTGTGGAATGTTCTGTTAAGAATGTGGTGGAGGCCAAGTCCGTGGGTATATTTAAGGTGGAAGTTGATCACTTCCTGATTGGTCAGGGCATCAGAGGATATGGCGAGAAGGCAGGTGTACGGGGTTGAGTGGGATTCAGGATCAGCCAAGATGGGCTGAATGGCCTAATTCTGCTCCTATGTCTCATGGTTTTATTCTTGGCATCAAGCCACAATCAATTCTGGTTTGTTTCACATACTGGCACTGAAGTGATTCTGATTCAATGCGTCAAAAGCTCTCTCTATGACCCTATCTACATATGATGCCACTTCCAAGGAATTTTATGAATCTCTAAGAGACATCCTTGTACTCTGAGGCTGTGTCCTCCAGTCCTAGACTCTCCCACTACAGGAAACATTCCCTCCACATACACTATATCTAGGCTGTTCAGTATTACAATAGGTTTCAATAAAATCCCACCTCATTCTTCCAATCTCAACAGGTATAGGCCCAGAGCCACCAAACACTCCTTGTATATTAACCCATTAGGTTGTTCAATGATGATTCATAATCAAGCTATACAGTTTCTATTTACTTCATATTAAATTACCACAATGGGTTCCTGTGGAAGTACAGATTTTACTCAAATCTTTCCCAGCAGAAAATGGGTTTCATTTCTACCTCTGGCCATCAGAACTTACTGAAGCTATTTATCCTCCATGAGAATGATTCCAGGAATGAAAGGGTTAATGTATGAGGAGTATTTGATGCCTCGGGGTCTGTACTCATTGGGAACGTAGAAGCAGCCTTCCATGAACTGGATACCAGCATCGTGTGCACGATTCACATTCAACACGTTTTGTGTTGTTCTGCCGAGCATTGTGGATGCGTGTGGTGACACTTCCGGGCTGCTTTCTGTGCACCTTTGGGTCTGTCGTTGTTAATGCAAATAACACATTTCACTGTCTGTCCCTATTTACCTGTGAGAAGTAAATAAATCCAGAAGCTGTTCTGTAAACACAAGAGATTCTGCAGATGCTGGAAATCCAGAGCAACTGGAGGAACTTAGTAGGTCAGGCAGCATCTACGGAAATGAAAAACCATTGATGTTTTCAGCTAAGACCCTTCTTCAGGACTGCAAAGGAAGGGAGAAGATGTCAGAATAAAGACGTGGCGGCGGGGGGGGGGGGGGGGGAGGAAAGGAGGACAAGCCAGGTAATTGAAGTCAGGTAGGTGAGGGTGGGGAGTGTTGATGAAGCAACTGGGAGGTGATAGGTGTTAAAGAGATGGAGGAATCTGATAGGGGAGGAGGGGGACAAGATGAGAGGGGAGAGGGCAGGGAGAAAAATATACTGAAGTAATGAATCCTCCATGTGAATGAAAGGTTCAACATATCAGGAGCATTTGATAGCTCAGGGTCCGTATTCCCTGGAGTTTAGAAGAACGGGGGGGGGGGGGGAGGGGGGAGGAGGGGATCTCTTTGAAACATCGAATAGTGAAAGGCTTAGATCCAGTGGATGGAGAGAGGATGTTTCCTATAGTGGGGGAGTCTAAGAACAGAAGGCAGTCTCAGAATAGAGGAATGTCCATTTAGAATGCAGATGAGGAGGAATTCCTTTAGCCAGAGGGTGGTGAATCTGTAGAATTATTTGCGACAGCCAGTTGTGGAAGTCAAGTAATTTAAAGCAGAGGTTGTTAAGTTCTTTATTAGTCAGGACATCAAATGTTACAGGGAGAAGGCAGGAAAATTGGTTTGAGAGAGATAATATATCAGCCATGATTTAATTGGCAGAACAGAATCAATGGGCTGAGTGGCCCAATTCTGCTCCCATGTCTTAAGATCTAAAGCATTTTTGGTTGTCTGAATGTATTTCTCATAACTAGCAAGGTTAACTCAACTATAAATACAGAAAACCATTAAAAGGGAAACTTAGGAGTAATAATTGATGTAAGGCAAAAACAGATTTAAATGTAGTTACAATTATATTTTGACAATTACACCCATGGCAGATGTACTTTGACCTCAACAGACTCACAGGCAAAGTGTTGCCATAGCTGGACTGACTGGGGCCCTGAATGCTGGTGTAGAGGAAGATGAAGCATTTGTCCTGCATGCAGGGCTAAATGCCAGGAGGGACAAATGGACAAGACAGTAACAGAGAGATTGATCCCTGCTGAAAGCAGAGTTGGGAGGGAATGATGTGTTTAATGGTAGGTTGCCATTGAAGATGTCAGTAGTTATGAAGAGCTCCATACTTTAGCTCCTGCGCTTTTCCATGTAATACTTAAGACTCGATTGTTAGTCATTTCCAGTACAAAGTTAAAAGAGAACAAAATAATTGTTACTCGATCTGATGCAGCACAAAAAAACACAATAAGGTAAAAAAAAATAAAATCCATTAAATATAAATACACGATAGCTTACATACAAATTGATTGTTCATAAAGTGGCACAATGCATAGGAATGTCTGAACAAGGTCATTGTCAAGAAATGATAAACTAGTGTTGGCTGGGGCTGTGGAGGGTGGGTTAGTAGGTGGTGGTGTTGATCAGCCTTACTGTTTGGAGTAAGTTACTGTTTTTTGGAGTCTGGTAGTCCTGGTGTGGTTGCTACATAGCCTCCTTCCTGATGGGAGTGGTACAAATAGTCCACGAGCAGGATGAAGGGTCTCTGCCTGAAATGTCGTTATTCCTCCTTAGAAGTTGTCTGAACCACTGAGTTTCTCCAGCATTTTGTGTATGTTGCCTTGGATTTCCAGCATCTGCAGATTTTCTCGTGTTAGTGAGCCCATGAGCAGGGTGGGTGGGATCCTTCATGATGTTCCTGTATATACATCCTTGATCGCTGGTGCCCATGATGTGTTGGGTAGTTTTGACTACCCATCGTTGAGCCTTCCTATTATTTTATTCAGGCCCTCAAGTTTCATCACTCTTGAGTTTAGCACTGGTATTCTAATATTCAGATTTTGATGACAAAAGATTTTACTGGGTCAGTTAATCTTCTACTTGAGCCTTTAGCTCCCAGTGGAGCATAAGCCATTGATGACCTCCTGTCTCTATCGTCCAGTGAATGGTTTGGTTGTTCAGTGTTTGTATTCTATTGTATCCACTGTACACGGGATTGGCCCATACATCATCACCAGAGCCCTGCTGGCTGACTTTACTCATTTCCATCTCTGATCGGTCAGTTAATCAACAAGCATTAAAAACCAGGTGTGTCAGTTTTAATGGAAACCGTCTTTATTAAGTAACTTTTAATATCAGAAAAATAAAACTCTTATAATTCTCTTTACAGCAAATATATATCAGTGCTTTGGCCACATTAAGTTAAAGGCCCTTTATCATAAAATATATGGTTTTAAACTTTACTCAATAAATTGAATTTTTATCCCTATCACTTTCCTACATATACATAACAAACAAGGTATTGTAAAATTAGCAAATACTAAACTCTATTGGTATGTTTTTCCCATTCTCGGTTTGTGTTTTATCTTCTGAACTAGAAATAATACAGGCTTGTGTTATTTCCTTGGCTTTTTTTCCCCAATTGTAGTGTACAGTATAATGCAGTTTAAAGTTTACTAATACAAAATACATGCGTAGCGAACTTTTGTTTAATACCTATTCCAATATGGCAACTAGTGTTCATTTTAATACTGACATCAACTAGTCTACAAGCAAAAATTAGCAGTGAAGTTATGCATTACATCATAAATGCCATCAAGGCAATTTTCATACTGGAAAAAAACTTGAAATAAAAACCTTTATTTTTGTAAACTTTGAATAAGAAATGTAACTTCAAGTGGAAATAAAAAATAAATTGTATATCTACTCGATGAATATATATTTACATGTACTGAAGTTAAACCTGCCCTTGAGTGGAGAACAAATACCGGTTATATTTTGATAAAATTAATGTTCTGTGTGGCAGTAGGACACATCTACTAGACCCATCTTCCTGTTTCAAAGAGTACCCTAACCACCAGCTTTCTGCCAGACTCTCATTTGGAGAGGTTGCCTGCTTTCCAAGGCTCCAGATCCAAATGTCCACACTGCTTCCCATATTTCACCCAAGTCATTAAATCCCCAGCTCCACCTGGCTGTGAAAGGAGGGTGGGGCATGGAACTAGCACCCATCCTGTTAAAATCCCAGTGCTACAGAAATGGCAACAGGAGCTTTGAAACCTTACCCCTGGGAGTGGAAGGATGGGGACAATTTGAAAGACTGGCCTGGGACAGAGGTCTCTAGTGAGTTGCTGTAGGTACACCTGCTCCATGTGTCATTTGTGTTTGACACTAAACTGTCAAGCACAATTCTACATCACATCTTCTTGCTTCTACATTGAGAACTGTAGGATTAAAGTCACATTAGTTTCACTGATCAGTTATCCCTGCTCAAATTTACCTACTGTTGTGATGCATCCTGCTCCAGTGAGTGGTAAGTGAACTAACTTCACCCAGAGCAGAGACGCACATCACTTGCATTTAAACTACTAGTATGTTTGTCAAATGGAAGCTCCCCCAACATCAGAAACAAGCCAATTCAAGGCAAAACGCAAGCACCCAGGCCACATAATTCATAACAGTTTAATAATTGGGAAGTTAGCAACAGGGCGTCAATGTTTGGAGTTCAATTCTGGTATCCTCTGTACATTCTCCACATGGAATGCATGGGTTTCCCTGGGTGCTCCAATTTCCTGACACAGTCCAAAGACATAACCAGTAGGTTAACTGGTCATTGTAAATTGATTAAGTTAGCATTAAACTGGGGCTGCTGGGGCAGTGCTTCTTGAAGGGCTGGAAGAGCTTACTTCACGCTGTATTGCTAAATAATTAAAAAACTTTAAAAACTTAAAGTCACACTTATGATCATTACAAGTTCTAAGTTAAATGGGGGCGGGGAAGGTGTAAGAGAGGAGAGCAGGGTTAAATAGATGCCTCCTGGTAACTACCCCATGAGACAAAACAGTGCTCATTATTAATAATAAGGAGCAGATCTCTAAGTCACAGGAAAACTGCCAGAAGTGTGGCTCATTGCCACTGCTTGTTGGGAGGGAAGAGGGATTTTACCCAAGATGTGTACCCAATGGCATATTGTATTTAATAGGCAGTACTCAATGAGTTTTGCAAGACACTTGCATGAAGGCTATACAAGGATGGGGGTGGGGGGAAGAGAAGAGTATGCTATTTGTTTTAGATATATAACTATCTGATTTTAAGAAATATTTAGAGATACAGCGCAAACAGCCACACCACCAGCAACCCACCTATTTAACCCTAGCCTAATCACAGAACAATTTACAAAATGGCCAATTATTAATTGGTACATCTTTAGACTGTGGGAGGAAACTGGAGCACCCGGTGGAAGCACACGGGAAAGATGTACAAACTCTCTTTTAGAGAATGCAGGAATTGAACTTTGAAGGCTGACACCCCAAGCTGTACTAGCATCATTCTAACCACTACACGACTGTGGTTAAAAAATTTCACTCCGAAATTGGAAACAACTTTCATATTAATTATAGAATCTTCGAGCGTCTATATCCTAACAGAACCTTAAAACAAGATTTGTAATTTTTTTTATATAAAAAGGTAAAAAGCTGGAATGCTATTTAAAAATTAATGCTGAATTTCTGCTTCAGGCAGCTCTGCTCAGAGTCCAGTGAGAATTGTGTTCTTGGGATGACCTCCCATGGGGTTGATATGCTGCTTTAAAACTCCCATTTCCATCTGATTACACACCTTGCATCCTTCTCCGGGTTAAGTTTGATAAAAAAATATTGAAGCAATAACACCACAAAAACTGAAAGGTAGAATTTTCCATAGAGATTGAGAAACTTTGCAAAGGGTACAGGAGCTCACCAGGTTGCTGCCTGGAGTAGAGGGCCTGTGCGAAAAACAAGAGGTAAGACAAACTTGGGTTGTTTTCTCTGGAGCGGCAGAGGCTGAGGGGAGATCTCAGAGGTTTATAAGATTTTGAGAGGCATAGATATAGACAGACAATATCTTTTTCCCAGGGTTGAAACGTCTAATACCAGAGGACATGGTGAGCAGAGTAATTTTGAATGAGATGTGAGGGACAAGTTCTTATAAAGTGGTGGGTGCTGGAATGCACTGCCTGGGGTGGTGGTAGAGGCAGATACACCAGAGACATTCAACAGTTGTTTAGATAGGAATATGAATGCAAGGGAAATGGAAGGATATAGACATTGTGTAGCAGATTAGTTTAGATAGCCATTTGATAATAACCTAATGGGTTCAGCACCACATTAAGGGCCAAGGGCCTGGTTCTGTGCTGTACTGTTCCATGTAGAATAACAATGCATCCCATTTTGATTAGTTACAAACTGGATAAACTATCTCTCCACACACTGCCTGTTTAAGTTAGCACTGACCTTACACTCGATTTGCACAAATCTATCAAGCCTAAGATTAATCAGTGTGATAAGAGTTTTACATGTCGAGCATATGGTCAGTGGTAATTTTAAACAGACGATACATGGAGGGAAAGTTTAATTCTAAGATTTTTCAATTGGAAGTAAGCTAAATAAATGGTTACTGAAAGATCTGCTTCCAAGAAATTTACAAATGGGAGATTTCAAGTAAACTGTGACTCCCAACAGGTTCCCATAATAAAAAAATATATCAAAGTGAAAAATATCAAGCTGGTTGAAAACCAATGTTGCAGATCTCTCAGGCCATTTAATTTAATTTGCATATTTAGAGATACAACACAGAACAAGTCCTTGCAGCCCAATGGGCCATGCTGCCCAGCAACCACCTATTTCACACCAGCCCGATCACGGGACTATTTACAACAACCAATTCACCTGCTAACCAATACGTTTTGGACTGCGGGAGGAAACCCACACATTCACAGGGAGGAATGTATAAACTCCTTACAACTTATGTCAGAATTGAACTCTGAACTGTGACACTTTCAAAAAGTGATATGGGAGTGCAATTTTCAAATCATCTGACATTATGTATATTTAAAGAAAAACAAACATGTTATAGAGAATCACTGGACTGTTTTAGATTTCAATTTATAAACGGCTGCAATTAAAAAAAATTCATACAATTCTGCCCCAAAAAAAATTAAATTGAGAGGATGTGACTCAATTCATGACACATCTTGGTTCTGTTAATGCTGTTCACTTACTTCACATCCACCATCTGTGATCACAAGTGCACCCAAACTAAAATTTCAACTGTTATTCATGTCCAGAATCAGTAATTAATGCACTAATATTAAAAATGTAAAACTCCCAAGTCATTCTAAAGAACAAAAAAAATCAATGAATCTTTTACCCAGGATATGATAAAAAACAGCTCAGCCAAATTGGTGCAATGACTTAGCCTCCTCCTGTTGAAAGCTATAACAGGCAGTTGGAAACAAACTACAAATACCATGGCAAAATAAAAAATACTGTGTTAATTAAAATTTGAACTGCTAGTAGTGATAGTGCTTTTATCACTGCCTTCAAAACAATCCGTATCACTGGACAGTTCTGTTACCATCAATGCTTTAAACTAAGTTCTTGGGTAACAGGGCTGAATCTCGGTGGTGAAATGTATTTAAACTTGGGAAAATTAATAGTCTGCACACAAAAATAAAAATTTTCACATATCCCAAAGTACAGTAGATTCCAGTTAAATGGGCCATTGGTTAATTGGGACAGCCACTTAATTCAGACAAACGAACAAAATCTGATCAAGAAAATAGCTAGGATAGGAGGATGCTGCCAAACAGTTTCTAACTAGCATCAGTCACGTGCACTTGCGGGGCCATTAGACACTACACTGTTCTTAGAGCAAACAATTTTTAAAATAGTGTAATTTGCCTGTGTTTCTGTTTAAAAAGCAGTGATTTTTATCAATAATAGTTGGTGAGAAATAAGCAGCAAGACAATTCAGAACTGTTTTGCTCACTGTGGTTTTAGGTATTCAGGCCTGGAGATGCCAGAAACAGCTGGGAGTGAAAATGAAATGATTTCAGTACTTTAACAAGTTCGGAACTACAAAGAATTTGAAGGTTACAATGAAAAATAAGATTTGAAGAATGCAATTGTTGATTGCATTGTATGAAGGCATAGACACTAGGTGTCTATGCTGATTTTACAGTCAAAAGAATGCAGCACCATATAGTGGATGAATTTCTCCGTCAATAACTATTAGGAACTTTTGGTAGTGTTCTAATCTCTTCTGTATTTCATTTAAACACATAATTCATTACTCAGTTAAATGGTAGTTTGTCTTATTTATACCTTTTTAACTATTCACATGCTATTTCAGCTAATTGGGGCAGCTGTTTAATTCTGCCAAAATGTACTGGTCCCCACATGTCCCTATTAACTGGAATCCACTGTATCGATATTCCTTCTTCATTAGGATCCAAATATGGTAACATCCAATCTAACAAGATTATGGGAATATCTTAACAAGAGGGTTAATGCTCACTTCCATTTGCTAAGGGGATTAAGAGCCTCACTAATAATGCCCATATGCCGTGAAAAGTAACTCTGAACAGTTTACTAAACTGTTCCTAAGAGAAGGAAGGTAGTTACTGCACAATATTGGCCAGTTTAGAAAAACAAAGGAAACAATGATGAAAAAAAAACCATGGGGTTCAGAGAAATTATGCAGGGAAAAAGGTTACTCATTTATGATTGGAAGCCAAGGCTGGTGACTCCTGGATTAATACCTACAAAATTACTGAATATTTAAAAATGTTTAATGGCAGGGATTTGCAGCTTGTTGAGTAGTGAGACTTAGTCCACAATCCATCATGTAGAATATTAAAAAAAAACAAAAATCACTCAGCTGTTCATTAGCCAAGTTCCTCCCACAAGGAAACCACTAAAAAAAAACCTCCAGAAGTCTCACTCTAGAAACAATATTGTTTAGTTTAGAGAAGTTTTTAAAAAATCGGGAAAAATCATGAGGTTCAGAGCAAGTATTATGTAGGGGAAACCATCTGCAAGCTTATGATTGGAGGCCAAGCTTGGTGACAGATGGGCTAGGACAAGATTACTGAAAATTTGAAGATTTTCTATAGCAGGGATTTGCAACTCGAGTATTAAGACTCAGTCCATATGTATAATATATTCTTTAAAAATCAATCAACTGTTCATCAGCTAAGTTCTTCCCCCAGGGAACAAGTTAAGAATTTCTAGAAGTCTCACTCAAAAATCAACAAACTACCACCTAGCAGCCTGGGTTCAGAATATTTGCCAAATGGCTGAAGATCAAAACTCAAAAAGAGCAGTCGTTCACTTACCATCACCAAACACGAATCCCACCCCACTAGAAAAACAGCTTTTCCCTCTCCACACACCAACTACTTCAGTATGTCATTCAAACTGATAGCAAATGTATTTGTGCATCACTAAAAATGGTCTGTCTTTGATTAAAGACAAATGGTATGTGTAGGACACATACGCTAATGGCTCAATATAGTTTGCAGATATATATTGACTTAACTTTTTTCTAACAGATAATATTCAACATTTTAAAAATGTTAATCAAATCACAGGAGTTGAGAAGGCAGAGAATCTACCTGCAACAACAGACAAAATGCCCAATTTTCCATATCCACAGAACAACAATTCCTTAATTTCCCTCTGGACCCAACCAAGTTCATGGCAGTTTCACATCTTTCATACCTCTATCTTTTGATCCTAATCCCAACTTTTAACTCTTTTCCTCAAATCCCTTACTGCACCAGAGCTTCATAGGTGCTTGCAATCCTTTCATACCTTATCCAAGTTTGAACCAACAACTTGAGGGACAAAAGAAAGGTTTAAAAGACAATTGTCAGAGGGTTTCAAAATAGCAAACTGTTTTTTCATTTAGACATTTCCAGAAGGAATAACCAGAGCATGGAAATGGTTTTAGAGATCAGGTACCCTGGCAGAAATTTTAACTAGGCTTGAAAAAAGTGGTACAACTTAAAATACTAACTCCTCCAGACCACTTTCACATTGTTGAGAAACATATTTTCCAAAGTGTTTATACTCAGGTTGATTCACCTTGCATCTTAATCCATTAAACAGGTTTACCCATCAAAAAATTACCCAACTGATTGAAATTTAGAGAAAACTCATAGTCTAATCCCATGAATCCAACTATGTAACAGTCATGGTTTAGAATTAGGAAGTTTCCAGACAAGTACCAACATCTAAACTCTTCCTTGCCCATTCATCACCCTGCCAATTGGTCCATTGAGTAGATGCGGATTGCCTGAGTAACAAGTGCGTTACACACTGGGCACACCGGCTCTTCCTTGTCGCAGATTCTGTTGGCACACTCCATGCAGAAATGGTTGTGCCCGCAAGGCACCAGGGCTGCGATCACTTCACTTTCAAAGCAGACCACACAATCGCGTTTGCCCCGGGCCATTCCAGAGCCGGAGGAGTCGGTCGGTGAGCCGGACGTGGCGCTGCTGTTGGAGGAGTAACTCGTACCGTTGGAGAAGGCAGAGATGTATACTGGAAGCCCAACTTGACTGACCATGTTCAAGGGATCACTGCAAGGCCTCCTGGCAAGGTGGATCTCTATGTTTTCCATAAAGGTCGGTGATAGGCGGGGGGTGGTTGGCTGACTATCGTGGGTTATTGCACCAGCAGCCGATTCATTAGCAATGCCAACAGGATTTCCCTGTTCAAATGGACACCAGATCACAGACTGAGGTGTGGCCGGAAGAGGGTCAAAAGCAGATGATTCAAAGCCCAAATCATCCGAACTCATGGTTGCAACAGACTCGCCGAACCAGAAACCGCTCGCACTGAATGGACTTGTCGGGCTAAAGTCAGCCACCTGGTTATTTCCAAAGTAGGAATCAGTTGATCCACTCCCGAGGGAGCTGGAGCTGTCGTTTCTGTAGCTGGAGAGAAGTCTGTTGCGGGTGGTGGGAACAGAGCTCATCTTCCCCCACGTTGACTCAAACCCACTGCTGTCAAAACTCACATCTGTGCCATTTGAGTGGAAGTCATTCTCTTCATTTACTTCAATGTAGTTGCCCGTACGAACAGCAATGTGTGCTTCTATTTCCTCCCTAGCTCGGTCAACGTTCTCAGGCATACCGGTCACTTCGAACACCGGCTCCTTGTCCCGACTGGGAGTGACTATGTACGTATGGGTTTGCTGTTGAATACGTTTAATCGTGGCTCCTTTGGGCCCCACTACCAAACCCACCACACGGTAAGGAACCCGTACCTGAATGGTGGTTTGCCCAGGCAGATTGGGAGTCCCAGGTACAGCGAGGCCAGGTATTCCAGAAGGAGCGCCAGGTACAACCCCATTTTTGTTTCGGGATGCTCGTATCATTGAGAAGTGTTCTGCAGCTGAAATGATCTCCCTCTTGGCCATTGCCACATCCTCCTTTCTCCCAGTGACAACAAAGATGGGCTCTTCTCCTCGAACTGGAGTTTTGATATAAGTGTTGGTTTTTGCTCTTAGTGCTTTGATTTTGCAACCTTTAAACAGGATGGGGGACAGCAGGACCGAGAAAAAGAAAGGCAAAACATTAGTAAAACATTTAAATGTTCAGTTATTCCTGTTAATTTACAATGCACAACAAATCTCAAATTAACACAGAACAGTTCAGGACAAAACAGGCTGTTGGCCCATGATACTGTGGTGACATTTTAACCAACTCTTAAGATCAACCAACCCTCCCTCCTACATAACTCTCCATTGTTTTCTATCATTCATGTGCCTATCTAAGAATCTCTTAAATGTCCCTCTATCATTCCCCCCAACCCAGCAGTGCATTCCACACAATCACCACTGTTTAATAAACCTACCTCTTGACATCTGTTCTACATTTTAATCACAACATCTCAAATTTATATCCCCCTGTATTAACTAGTTTACCCCTGGGAAGTCGCTGGCTGTCCATTTGATATAAGCTTTATCCTCTGGTCTACCTTTATCAAGTCAACATGTGATTTTCTAATTCAGAATCTTTAGCAAATGTTCTTAAAAAATAATAAACAAACTTGAGGTCGAAGGAATGTGGAAAATCAGGCAGCACCTATGGAGAGAACCAGTCACTAGTTCAGGCCGAAAGCCTTTATCAGGACTTAATTTAGTTTAACTTCAATCCAAGAGGACTATGAGCCATGCAGGACAATGTTTACCAGATTTTCAATGTTTTAGTGAACTTTACAAGTAATGTTTTGGAGCAGTCTACTGTTAGAAGTTTAATGAATGTTTCTCTTATAGATGGACTCTTGACCTCAGAATCAGATTTAATATCACTAGCCTATGTCATGAAATTTGTTGTTTTGTGGCAGCAGTACATAATAAAAAAATAACTTACAATAAGAAATATATTGAAAACAAATAAGTAGGGCAAAAAGAGAGCAAAGATGTGAGGTAGTGTTCATAGTCCATTCAGAAACCTGAAGGGAAGGAAGCTGTTCCTGAATCATTGAGTGTGTATCTTCAGGCTCCTGTACCTCCTCCTCGATGGTAGCAATGAGAAGGGGGCATGTCCTGAGTGTTGGGTGATGGATGTTGCCTTGTTACATGCTTTAATATGCCTTATTATGTTAATCTTGCACCTTATCTACCTGCACTGTTCTGCACTCCTACTGGTTTGCCTTGCATGATCTTAATGTATAAAGACCTGTATGAACAATATACAAGATTTTCACTGTATCTTGGTATATGCAACAATAATAAACCAATTCCACTGACGCAGTCAGAGAGCATTTCACTATTTATTTTATTTGGAGATACAGCGTGAAACAGGCCCTTCAGCCCAACAAGCCATGCCAGCCAGCAAACCACCTACTTTAACACGAGTCCAAACACAGGATAACCTAATGATCATTTAACCTTCTAACCAGTATGTTTTTGAAGTGAGGAAAGAAACCCATGTGCACAAAGAAATGCACTTCCAAATTCCTTAGAGGATGTTGGAACTGAATTCCAAACTCTGACGCTGCGAGCTGGAATAGCAATGCACTAACTGCTACGCTGCCATGGCGGTTCATCAATATGCTTCGATATACACAATAAATTCAATCTGAGTAATGATTTCTACACAACTCCAGATATTGTCCTGGATGTTCATTGCAGTCATATGTGGAGTGAGCAGCACTGTGCAAATATCAGATGCTTCCTATGAAAAGTTTCAGCAGCATAAATCAGTGAGCTACCCCCTGGTGGTCCTTGTCCATCCATATCACAATGGTTGAGCTTCAGAGTCCCAGCACGAGGTAATATTTTAACATTGCTTCCTGGTGTGTTCTACAGTCATTCAGATGGTAATAAGCTGAAAGCCAAACCACAAAAAATTATGCAAACAGCAATATTCAGTGGTGTTGGATTAAACTGTTTAATTGTCATCTATGCAGCTTAATTAGTTATCTACAAGTTGTTTTTAATACTGCTTACATACATTTAACTGTTTAGCATGTTTCCTAGTGATCACAGTATGTACATGTAATTGTTCAGCGTGTCCCTAGAGGTTACAGTTTTCAAGTTCTGGACAGTTTTCTTGGTTTTGCATTATTTGAGTAGGAGCTAATCTAAGTGGTTAATTCTTATCTACAAATTTGAATGGAAAGTCTCTTTATGAGTGAGAAGAAAGGTCAATCATATTGGTCCACCATCTTTTAGCCTTAAATCGCTGCTTTTAGCTACTAGACTTCTGCAGCTATACATTTCCAAATCTCTTTGTGCTTGATGAAAAACTTGTGAAGCAGTAAGACAGAGCAATGACGCGCAGGCATGTGGTCGTTAGTTAGACTGGCTGGAAGAGTATAAAAAAAGACAGCTTTACAGAAAGGGCGATACCCAGAGTACAGGGAGTCAAAGTAGGAGGGCCTTGCCTTAATGGGTCGAGGTGAAGTAACTTACTTGTGAAGAATAGGTATAGAAGGTATGTGTATGAGGCCGGTGTTCTGTACTGGGTGTTGGGATGTGGGATGTCCGGGAGACCAGGTGTGTCTAGCTGCAGCTCCTTAGGGACCGGGTTAGGGAACTGGAGATGTAGCTCGATGACCTTTATCTGGTCAGGGTAAGTGAGGAGGTATTAAAGAAGAGTTATTGGCAAGAAGTCATACCAGGGCCTTAGGAGACAGGTAAGTGGGTAATTGTCAGGAGAGAGAAGAGCAAGGGTCAGATACTAGAGGGTACCCCTGTGGCTTTCCCCCTTAACAATAAATACTCCTGTTTGAGTACTGTTGGTGGGGGGGGGGGGGGGGGGGGGGTGGAATGACCTACCTAGGGGAAGCGGCAGTAGCTATGCCTCTAATGCCTCTGGCACAGAGTCTGGCCCTGTGGCTCAGAAGGGCAAGGAAAGGAAAAGGATGGCAGCAGTGATAGGGGACTCTATAGTGAGGGGTCAGACAGGCAATTTTCTGTGCACAGTAAAGAAATGCAGATGGTAGTTTTCCTCCCAGGTGCCAGGGTCTGGGAGGTTTTTGATCGAGTCCACGATATCCTGAAGTGGAAAGATGAACATCCAGAGGCTGTGGTACATACTAGTACCAACGACATAGGTAGAAAAAGGGAGGAGGTCCTGAAAACAGACGACAGGGAGTTAGGAAGAAAGTTGAGTAGCAGGACCTCAAAGATAGTAATCTTGGGAATACTGCCTGTGCCACATGACAGTGAGTATAAGAATAGAATAAATTGAAGGATAAATGCATGGCTGAGGGATTGAAGCAAGGGGCAGGGATTCAGATTTCTGGATCATTGGGACCTCATTTGGGGTAGGAGTAACCTGTACAAAAAAGATGCACTTGAATCTCCGGGGGAACCAATATCCTGGAAGGGAGGTTTGCTAAGACTATTGGGGACAGTTTAAGCTAGAATCACTGGGGGGTGGAAACCAAACTGAAAAGACAGAGGAAGGGGTGGTTGGCTCACAAGTCAAGAAAGCTTGCAGACTGCATGAGAGGGAGAATAGGCAGGTGATAGCAAAGGAATATGCTCAAACTTATGGTTTGAGATGTGATTAATGTAAGGGGTATCACAAACAAAGCAGATGAGCTTAGAGCATGGATCAGTACTTGAAGTGACGATGCTGTGGCCATTACAGAGACTTGGATGGCCCAGGGGCAGGAATGGCTACTTCTGGACAGGGAGGGAGCCAAAAGAGGTGGGGGCATGGCACTGTTGATCAGAGTTAGTGTCACGGCTGTAGAAAAGGAGGAAGTAATGGAGGGATTGTCCACGGAGTCTGTGTGTGTGGAAGTTAGGAACAGAAAGGGGTCAATACCTCTACTGGGTGTTTTTTATAGACCGCTCAATAGTAACAAAGACATCGAGCAGCAGATAGGGAGACAGATTTTGGAAAGATGCAATAATAAGCTTATGAAAGGTTAAAAAAACTAGGTAATGATAGAGATTGAGAAGATTATAAGGCTAGCAGGAAGGAGCTTAAGAAAGAAATTAGGAGAGCCAGAAGGGGCCATGAGAAGGCCTTTGCAGACAGGATGAAGGAAAACCCCAAGGCATTCTACAAGTATGTGAAGAGCAAGAGGATGAGACATGAGAGAATAGGACCAATCAAGTGTGACAGTGGAAAAGAGTGTATGGAACCTGAGGAGATAGCAGAGGTACTTAATGAATACTTTGCTTCAGTATTCATTATGAAAAAGGATCTTGGCAATTGTAGGGATGACTTACAGCGGACTGGAAAGCTTCAGCATCTAGATATTAAAAGGATGTGCTGGAGGTTTTGGAAAGCATTAAATTGGGTAAGACACTGGGACCGGACGAGATGTACCCCAAACTACTGTGGGAGGCGAGGGAGGAGATTGCTGAGCCTCTGGGGCGATGATCTTTGCATCATCAATGGAGATGGGAGAGGTTCTGGAGGATTGGAGTGTTGCAGATGGTGTTCCATTATTTAAGAAAGGGAGTCAAGATAGCTCAGGAAATTATAGATCAGTGGTTGGTAATTTGATGGAGAAGTTCCTGAGAGGCAAGATTTACGAACATTTGGAGAGGCATAATTTGGTTAGGAATAGTCAGCATGGCTTTGTAAAAGGCAGATCATGCCTGTTGAGCCTGATTGAAATTTTTGAGGTTGCGACTAAACACATTGATGAAGGTAGAGCAGTAGATGTAGTGTATATAGATTTCAGCAAGGCATTTGACAAGGTACCCCATGCAAGGCTTATTGAGAAAGTAAGGAGGCTTGGGATCAAAGGGAAAATTGCTTTGTGGATCCAGAACTGGCTTCCCACAAAAGGCAAAGAGTAGTTGTAGATGGATCATATTCTGCATGGATGCTGGTGACCAGTGGTGTGCCTCATCTGTTCTGGGATCGCTGCTTTTCGTGATTTTTATAAATGACCTGAAGATGAAGAAATGGAGGAATGAGTTGGTAAATTTGCTGATGACACAAAGGTTGGGGTGTTGTGGATAGTGTGGAGGGCTGTCAGAGGTTACAGCAGGACATTGATAGGATGCAAAACTGGGCCGAGAAGTGGCAGATAGAGTTCAACCCAGATAAGTGTAAGGTGGTTCATTTTGGTAGGTCAAATATGATGGCACAATATAGTATTAATAGTAAGACTCATGCAGTGTGGAGGATCAGAGGGATCTTAGGATCCGAGCCCATAGGACACTCAAAGTAGCTGCGCAGGTTGACTCTGTGCATAAGAAGGCTCATGTTGCATTGGTCTTCATCAATCATGGGGTTGAGTTTAGGAGCCGAGAGGTAATATTGCAACTGTACAGGACCCTGGTCAGACCCTACTTAGGAGTCCTGTGCTCAATTCTGGTCGCGTCATTACAGGAAGGACGTGGAAACTATAGAAAGGGTGCAGAGGAGATTTACAAGGATGTTGCCTGGATTGGGGAGCACACCTTATGAGAATAGGTTGAGTGAACTCAGCCTGTTTTCCATGGAGTGACGGAGGATGAGAGGTGACCTGATAGAGGTGTAATAAATGATGAGAGGCATCGATCGCAAGGATAGTCAGAGGCTTTTTCCCAGGGCCGAAGTGGCTAACACAACAGGGCACAGTTTTAAGGTGCCTGGAAGTAGGTACAGTGGGGATGTCAGGGGCAATTTATTCATCCATTTATTTATTTACGCACGCAGAGAATGGTGAGTGCGTGGAATGGGCTGTTAGCGTCGGTGGTGGAGGTGGATATGATTGGGTTTTAAGAGGCTCCTGGATAGGTACATGGTGCTTAGAAAAATAGAGGGCTATGGGTAACCCTAGGTAATTTCTAAAGTAAGTACGTTTGGCACAGCATTGTGGGCTGAAGGGCCTGTATTGTGCTGTAGGTTTTCTGTTTCTTTACTTTCAAAAGAACCTGGGATTAAAAACATCACAATGCAACAGCAATAACAATCCCAACTTTACAGGAAGGTAACCTAACAAATCCTCATTGCACAGGTGCTACAAGAGTAGTATTTTTGTATACATTTATCTAGCATGCTCTGAACTAGCACACTTTAGGTACAGCAAGGTCAACACTGTAGCAAAGAACCAATAAAATGCAGCTGGTCTTCGATACATTGAGTATGGCTAAGCGGGTGGGGGAGATACTAGAGTTGCTTAACACTATAGTGTAAGGGTGTTTATTGTCTGTCTGTCTAAGTACCATACCCAACGTGGACGTTGGGATACAGATCGATCCCTTGTTCTTTGGATGACTTCCATTTCCTCGATGTGTAGCCACCTGGCTGGGCTTTTGATGTACATAAGCCGAGGTCCTCCTCTAGGTTTGCTCCCCTCGATCTTTCCAGAGAGTGTGAGTTTTTCTAGTTCATCATTCCGCATGATGTGTCCTAGGAATCTTTGGAAGTTTTGTTTCTGAGTCAGCTGAGTGAGTATGTGAATTATCATGAGAGGAGTCAGGCTAGGTTGTGTCTTTTCACCCGACTTATTCAACCTGTATAGTGAAAATATCTTGAGAAGTATCAAAGGACTCACAATTAGAGGTCATAATATAAATAACATCAGATATGCTTATGACATCATACTAATAGCTGACTCAGAAACAAAACTTCAAGAACTACTCACTATAGGGTGTTTATTAGGCATGTCAAAAATCTAACTTACAAAAATGAGAAAAATGGTGAAACCTGACGATATTTAGGGGTGATGACTTAAGAAGATACATTGGCAATGGGAGAATGGCGATGTGTGAACTGACCCACACATCCGTGATACAAATGGCTCATTTCACTGTATGTTTCAACATACGACAAATGTGACAATAATGTTTATTATTTTTATTTGACTTAAACCTCAAAAAGTAGGTCAAGCTGAACAGAGGGAACTGGATGTCATCACTTCATACCCAGGTTCAGAAATATTACCCCTCAATTATCAAGCTCTTGAACCAGTGTGGATAACTTCACTCACCACAACACTGAACTGTTCCACAACCTGTGGATTCGCTTTCAAGGGCTCTTCATCTCATGCTGTCAATATTTATTGCTTATTTATATATTATTATTTGTATTAGCAGTTTGTCTTTTGCACATTAGTTGTTTGCGCACCTTGAGTGTGGTCTCTCATTTATTCTTATGTGTCTGCAATAAAATTAATCTCAGGGTCTCAGGGTATGTATTTTCCAAGATGGCGGCACGATGCAGCTTGCTGCGGCCACTCCGGAGCTGATTATCCGTTATTTGTGAAGTGGGGTGCCATGCGCAATCATAATCGATTGAAAACAGATGTGACAGAATGGAGGAACATCTGGAAATCTCCAGGAAGACCTTCTTCGTTGTTGCTGCTGCTGCTGTGAGGTCCGGGACTTTGCTGGGAAGAACAGGCCCCCAGTCCTTGGGGTCGCATTGCCGATGGCTGTTGGTGGGGCTGTCTTAATACGCTCAGCAGAGGGTGGTGCTCGGAGAAGCTGTGCCGGAGGGGATGGTTGTCGGCTTGGAGTTTTGACGGACTCGGAGTCCGCTACGGTCAGGTCGCTTTCGGTGTGTGCTGGGTCTGCGAGGCTGGGCTCGACGGAGCTTTCAATGTGTGCTGCGGCTGCGAGGCTGAGTCAGGTGGCGCCGTGGGAGTCCATAGCGGGGGTATTCCCTTCTGCCACCGACGTGGGATGGCGAGTCTGTCAGGACCCTGGGGACTTGTGGAAACTGTGTGGTGATTTCTTTTGAACTTACAGTCCTTTAACATCTTTGGACTATTTTTTTACTGTGCCCATGGTCTGTTTATTTAAATCAATTATGCTATTGTTTGCACTGTTGTAACTATGTGGTTTTGTGCAGGTCTTGTAGCTTTAGTTTTTGGTCTTGTTTGTCTGGTGGATTTGGAGTTCCTTTCCGGGGAACTCGCTAAGACAGTAGCGCGATATTAATATGCAGCAGCCTCTCCAGACTCTGGATTGGGAATTGCCAAACGTTACGTGGATTTTCTGGTGTAGTCTGTTTTGTCATATGCTTTTGTGCTATCATTCTGGGGAAACATTGTCTCATTTTTTAACTGCATTGCATTTGTGGTTTCTAAATGACAATAAACTGAATCTGAATATAAGGTGACATACATGTACTTTGCTAATTTCAAATCAAGTTGAATTATCATTCAGACCATGCATGGATACAGTCAAAGGAGAGATTATTCCTCTGGGGCCCAGGTGCTAATGACAGTGTGAGAGAGTGAGAACACATTGTTATGCAAGAAAACACATGTATAGTTGAAGACCCCGAGCAACATGCAAATGCAGATTGATGGTAAAGCTGTCAGCAGTCCAGCCTGTCATTCCACCAGCCACACACTGACAGAAGAGGCCAGCTCCCACGCTATACACCAGCTCCAGCATTCTCTCCCCTGGACTGCAGCAGCAGGCAAGCCCATTTCAGGCCTCGTCCTTGCTACAACCATGTTGCACATCTCACCAAAGGGAAACAGGCCTGCGGCATCTTACATATCAATGTCCAACAGGGTCCTGCAATTGCAAGAGAAACGTCCAAGACAGTCACTCACAGTTACTATGCACGCTGCTTTTGTGCACTAACTCTGATGTCTTCTCCCAGCCAGTGGCTCCAAACAGTGAACAGATCACAGATGCAGTAGATCTGTTGTACCTGTTGTTCTAGGAGTAGAGTATAGTCTTAAGATCATTAAAAAAGACATTTTAAAGTGAAAAGTGCACCTTTGGTTGGCCCAAGAAGCCACTACGTTCGAATGCGCCTCCATCTTACCAGAAGTTTTAGTCTGGTTAAGTAACGGGGAAGTAATAAATTTACTTGGAACTTTAAAAGCTCTGTGGGAATGTAATGCCCACAAAGTAATAAATCATTTAACTGAAAGCTACAGTCTTAAATGCAAGGCAGACAAAACCCCCACATTGTGATGGGAAAGCTGCAGCACTGTGTTGATCAGGTACTAACACAGTGGGCTTGCAGCCAACGCAGAGGTCTGGTGAGGTATACAACTGAAACCAGATTATAAATTCAAAATCTGACCCCAACCCAAAGTCAAGTCACACTGGCTCTAATTGGGAAAAGTACAGAGCCGGACAACTAAATTAATATAATTATAGTCCCTTGGTACAATAGGCAGAAACAATTAAAGAATTTGGAATGATTTGAGAAAAGTAATTAAATTTTTGGGATACAAGCTTGGAAAGTCAAGAGGGTTGTGCAATCAAGTAACATGTATGCAGGAACTTGGGCCAGTGTTCATTGGTTTTCCTCCAAAAGAAATTAATTAGAATATAGCAAAACTGTTCATTAATGCAAATATCTAAACAGCCAATCGTGTG
This sequence comes from Hypanus sabinus, assembly GCF_030144855.1. Classification (NCBI taxonomy): domain Eukaryota; kingdom Metazoa; phylum Chordata; class Chondrichthyes; order Myliobatiformes; family Dasyatidae; genus Hypanus; species Hypanus sabinus. The sequence continues at coordinate 102,294,977 of NC_082719.1, read as the reverse complement.
GCAGCAACTCAATACATAAAAACATGTAAACAGGGTCCAGAGGTTCCGCTGTGGCTCAGGCCAAACATCAGAATGGGGAAGAAATGTAATTCAAGAGACTTTGACCATGGAATGATTGTTGGTGCCAGATGGTGTGGTTTGACGATCTCAGACTCTGCCGATCTTTTGGAATTTTCATGCGTAATGGTCTCTAAAGTTTACAGAGAATGGTGTGGAAAGCAAAAAATATGCAGTGAGTGTCTGTGGGCAAAAACACCTTGTTAATGAGAAGTCAGAGGAGAATGGCCAGACTAGTTCAAGCTGATAGGAAGACGACAGTTACTCATAACCACAAGTCACAAAAGTGGTGTGCAGAAGAGTATTACTGAACGCACAACATGTTGAACCTTAAAAGCAGATGGGCTACATCTACTTTTAAAAGTAAGTGGCAGCAGACCACCAGGTTCCACTTCTGACAGCTCAGAACAGAACATTGAGGCTAGTGGGCACAGGTTCACTAAAACTGGACAGCTGAAGATTGGAAAAACATTGCCTGGTCTGATGATCCTCTATTTCTGCTGTGGCATGTAGATGATAGGGTTTGAATTTGACAGAAACAATATGAATCCGTGAAACCGTCCTGCCTTTTGTCAACTGTTCAGGCTGCTGGTGGTATAATGGTGTGTGGAATGCTTTCTCCATAGATCAGAATATGGAGTATTGCATACATTACGGTTGCTCCAGTATATGAAGGACGTTCAGGCTTTGGAGTGGGTGCAGAGTAGGTAACAATTAAATGTTCCCAATGGCAACAATTAAATGTTCTCAAATAGCCTCTGACAACCAAGTCCAGTTCCTGGTCGTCATGTCTAGCTCAGCTACTAAGCCTGGTGGAACTATTTCTATTCACAGGAGAAGGGCAAAGGCAGGTTATTGTCACTAAAACCAGTCGCTTCATGCAGATGTAGCTTGACAGCTGTGGTTGGCACCTCCTCTCAGTTGCCCTGTAGCTATACCCACTCACGGTGAAGGCTTTGGGAGTAAATCTCAAGGAAAATCCAGAGCTGGAGTCCTGAAGGCACTGAGTAAACTCTTGCCTCACAGCCAGTGCCAAACTGTATTGGTTTCTGCCATTCTTTTGGATTCATGAGCTGCATGGAGATGGGGAGCCTGCAGCATGGGCAACAGCTTATTCTCCATATCGTACTGCCTTGGCTTGCGTATCAAACGTAGACAGGTAGGATGCTACATCCATGGCCGATCCTGACCAATGACGGGCCTCCTAGCTGGAGAGGATGCAGAACTGATCAGAGCCTTTGAATTAGAAAGAGAGATCAAATATACAAAAATATAAGAGATATATATAAATAAAAGACAAGAATCTTGTCCCTTAGTGGGGGTGTCTAAAACAGGAGGGCAGAGGTAAAAGGTGAGAGGTAATAAGTTCAGAGGGGAGTTATTCTGCCCCCTCCACACACAGAGAAAGTGGTTGGAATCTGGAATGCACTACTCTCAGAACATTTTATTATCTGCACGTTTAATCACCAAGGTGCAAAAGACTACAGAACAAAAAGGAAAATTCAGGAAATGTAAAAAGTACTACAGTTGGCAAATGGACTGTTTTGTGCTGTACAATAACAGCTTCAACACAGACGGCTATGATAGAGTCCTGACGAAGGGTCTTGGCCCGAAACGTCAACGGTGCTTCTCCCTATAGATGCCTGCTGTGTTCCACCAGCATTTTGTGTGTGTTGTTGTTTGAATTTCCAGCATCTGCAGATTTCCTCGTGTATGCTAGAGGTAGTTTTGTTTACAAACACACACATACAATGGTGAATGATGGCAGAGGCAGGTACACCAGAGACATTTAAGAAACTCTTAGATGGGCACATGGATCATAGAAAATTGGAGGGTTATTAGTTTGATCTCAGAGAAGGTTAAAACGTGCACATATCATTATGGGCCAAAGGGCCTGTACTGTGCTGTAATGTTCTGTGCTCTATGGAAATATCAGTGATGATACATCAGAGTGGGTTAATGTAGAGATCACAAGGAAGAGGAGCAGAATTAGGTCATTCGGCCCAAGTCTGTTCTGCCGTTCCATCATGGTTGCCATAATGTTAGGGTGAGGATGTCATGAGGGAAGGGACTTGGATCTTCAATGCACAGCTATCTTTGGCAATTCATTAAAATTGGGAACTAACATTATGTAATTTCAGTTAACTGGGCCATCAGTTAATCAGGGCAGCTACTTATTTGAGACAACACTTAAAGAATGAAAACGAGAAATCGAGAAAATAGCTGGCATTCCCTTAGTTTATTTGAATACAAAATTTGTTACTCAGTTAAATAGTAGCTTGTATATTTTTTATACCATTTTAACTAACGTTATGAAGCTTCAGCTAATTGTTGGCTAATTGGGACAGTCACATAATTGGGCCAAAATGTACTGGTCCTGATGTGGCCCAATTAACTGGAATCCACTGTATTTAGATCATATTTTTTCTGAATATTCTTCTGTGGTCATAAGAATTAATTCCAAAAAAAGGCAATGGCATTATAGTGTACAAATTATATAATGAAAACATTTTCTGCTATACTAGATTATGCTGTGGAGAACTGATTAAGCATACAGAAACCTGAAGCTGCTGTATCCAAATTAGAGGATAAAATTTATTTTATTTGTTTAGAGATTGTGTGCAGTAACTGGCCTTGCCAGCCCAACAAGCCCCCACTGCTAAAATACAACCATGTGACCATTTAACCTATTAACTGGTACGCTTTTGGAGTGTGGGACGAAACCCATAGTCATGGGGAAAGCGTACAAACTCTTTCCAGACAGTGGTGGGATTGAACCTGGGTCACTGACACTATTGTGCGATGCTATCACAGCTCAGAGCAGAGCTCATAGTTCAGTTCCGGCACCCTTGTTAAAGTAGTGTGCACGTCATTTCCTCCAGATGCTCCCGCTTCCTCTCACATTTCAAAGACACACCGCTTCTTAGATTAACTGGTCATTATAACTTATCCTGCGATTACGCTGGGGTTAAATAGGTGGGTTGCTGGGTGGTGCAGCTTATTGGGCTGGAAGGGCCAGTCCAAAGCTGTATCTCTAAATAAATTTTGCCAAAATCTAGGGCACACCAGCTTTGAACAAGCTTCCCGTTCAGGCTTTCACAAGTCTGCACATTAGACTCCGAAGTTTAAATGTTGGAAAATTAAGAGCAGCCTTTTCTGTTCCTTTAATCCTTTAAAAGGATTAATAATTACAATAAAAAAATGCTGTTTTACAGATATGCAAAGAAGTCCAGTGTAAATCATTGGCTGGGAAAAGATAGTCCATATCAGGAACTTAACATATACCCATGCCTGCACTGCAAAATAAAATGAACATATAAAATTTGATGACAGATTCAAAAGTTTTGTATACAAATTGGAATAATTTACAAGTTTCTCTGAATAGTAAAGAAGTTAAGGAAGAGAAGACAGCCATAAGGCCTCATTCCTGGGATTATAGCTAATCCAGGACACCTCATGTTCTTGCTCAGTTGATATTGTCATGTCAACTTTCATTTTCTTGAGATTCTTACACACTTGATACAAATGCAATTCGCCAACTTCTGTGGATAGCCATGATTCTTTATTTAAGTACAAGCTTTTTGAAGGATCGCTTAAAAAACTTTGCAGTGCTTGCGGAGCCCTGTCAAGCGATGCTCCCCAAACAAGGGAGCAGTCCTCCCTTTTTATAGGGTTTTACACCACAGTCATTCATGTATGCAAGATACAATTTTTAGCTACCCCCACAGTCACATGCCTGGCAATAGTGATAGTATGAGACAAAGAATACTTAAGCACCTAAAGCAGAGGCAAAGGTCATCCACCCAGGAACAATGTGCAATTAGTATCTACATTTTTAACCTTTAACATCTCAATAGTACTTGACAAAGTACTAATCACCTAAAAGCACCCACAGGCAGTCCCCGGGTTACAATTGAGTTCAGATCCTGAGTCCACCTTTAAGTCGGATTTGTATGCAAGTCGGAACAAGTACATCCAGTATTATTAGCGTCAGTTAGTCAAACATTTGTCTTATAATATATATTACCTTTCTATACTTATAGAACACTTAAGAAACATATGTATTCCAATAATGAGACCACTGCATTGCTTAGTAATAACTGTAGCTTTCATTGGGGTAGGGCCTTTCTCCATTATTCTCACTTTATCCTTTAAAATTGTTCCGGTCTTTGACAGTAGCCTAACACTTTTCCAATGGTCAATGACGTTTCGCGTCTTTCCAAACACTGTATTATTTTCACTTTATTATCAATCGCGATCGCTTCCCGTCAATGGAATAGAAACACTGCGGGCGGCGGCTCCCGAGCTCCACCGGATCCTAAGGACCACAGCACTGAATTCCTCGGGTCCTAAAATCCACCGCTCTGAGACAGGCTAAATGGTACAAGTGGGGCTATGCTGGATTTGGGTTTTTGATCCTCCACAATATTCCATGTGGGAATTTAAACTGGAGGTGGCAGTTTTTTTAGAAACGAGGTCGAGTTGCAAGCTCAACATCAACCCGGGACGGATGGAGAGCACGCTTGGAAGTGATCTGTCACTGGATTGAACTTGGGAACCTCTGTTCTCGAGCCTGGCGCTGATCTCACTGCGCCACCAGCCGAGCAGAAAAGGGGGCCCAGGCAGGGTCAGGGTGAGTCTTGCTAAGAAAAGTTTAGGCCAAATACAAAGTTACACACTCAACGCAGTGTCAACAACAATGATCCGACTTAAAATGGCAGACGTCGTTCTCCTTCCTCGGTTCGCAAGTCGGATGTTCGTAACTCGGGGACTACCTGTATTTTCCTGCAAGTCAACATGACAAATTATCCTTTAACACCATGTTCTTCAGATTCTTTTGGCTTAGAAACCTCTGCTAATATAACCAAATAACTACAGCATGGAAACAGGCCACCTTGGCCTTTCTAGTCCATGCCAAACACTTACTCTCACCTAGTCCCAGCTACCTGCACTCAGCCCATAACCCTCCATTCCTTTCCTGTCCATATACCTATCCAATTTTTTTTTTAAATGACAAAATCGATCCTGCCTCTACCACTTCTACCAGAAGCTCGTTCTGTCCAGAGATCTGCATGTCCTCAGTCATTAGGCTAGTTAGAAGAGTGGGCTGAAAGATGGCAGATGGAGTTTAATGCTGATAAGTGTGAGGCTTTTGGTAGGACGAATCAAAATAGGACATATATGGTAAATGGTAGGGCATTGAATAATACAGTAGAACAGAGTGATCTAGGAATAATGGTGCATAGTTCCCTGAAAGTGGTATCTCATGTGGATAGGGTGGTGAAGAAAGCTTTTGGAATGCTGGCCTTTATAAATCAGAGCATTGAGTATAGGAGTTGGGATGTAATGTTAAAATTGTGCAAGGCATTGGTGAGGCCAAATTTGGAGTATTGTGTACAGCTCTGGTTACCGAATTATAGGAATGTCAACAAAATAGAGAGAGTACAGAGGAGATTTACTAGAATGTTACCTGGGTTTCAGCACCTAAGTTACAGAGAAAGGTTGAACAAATTAGGTATTTATTCTTTGGCGTGTAGAAGGTTGACGGGGGACTTGATAGAGGTAATGAAAATTATGAGGGGGATAGAGTTGACGTGGATAGGCTTTTTCCATTGAGAGTAGGGGAGATTCAAATAAGAGGACATGAGTTGAGAGTTAGGGGGTAGAAGTTTAAGGGTAACACGAGGGGGAACTTCTTTACTCAGAGTGGTAGCTGTGTGGAACGAGCTTCCAGTAGAAGTGGTAGAGGCAGGTTCGATATTGTCATTTCAAGTAAAATTGGATAAGTATATGGACAGGAAAGGAATAGAGGGTTATGGGCTGAGTGCAGGTCGGTGGGTCTAGATGAGCGTAAGCATTTGGTACGGACTAGAAAGGCCCAGATGGCCTGCTTCCATGCTGTAATTGTTATATGGTTATAAGTTTAGAGAGAATGCCAGGCAGGATGTTGGAATGCTCCTCTTGCAGGATGTGGGAAGTCAGGGAGTCTCCCTGACGACGACACCTGCAAGAAGTGCATCCAGCTGCAGCTCCTATCAAACCACGTTAGGGAACTGGAGCAGGAGCTGGATAACCTCCGGATCATTCAGGAGAATGAGTTTATAGATAGTAGTTTCAGGAAGTTAGCTACTCCTAAAGTGCCGGGCACAGGTAATTGGGTTACCATCAGGTGAGGGAAGGGGAAAGAGCAGGCAGAGCAGGGTTCCCCTGCGGCCATTCCCCTCAACAAGTATACTGATTTGGATACTGTTGGGGGTGTATGGCTTACCGGGGACAAGCTGCAGCAGCTGTATCTCTGGCACAAAGTCTGGTTCTGCAGTGCAGGAGGGGGGGGGAAAGAAGAGGAGAGTGGTAGTGATAGGGGACTTGATAGTAGAGGTACAGACAGGAGGTTCTATAGTTGTGACAGAGACTCCCGGATGGTTTGTTGCCTCCCGGGTGCCAGGGTCAGGGATGTCTCTGATTGCGTGCAAAGCATTCTGAAATAGGAGGGTGAGCTGCCAGATGTCATGGTATACATCGGTACCAATGACGTAGGAAGAAAGAGTGAGGAGGTCCTGAAGAATGAGCATAGAGAGCTTGGTAGGAAGTTAAAAAGCAGGACCTCAAGGGTAGTAATCTCAGGAGGATGAACACTTGACTGAGGAAATGGTGTAGGGGGCAGCGTTTCAGATTTCACGATCATTGGGACCTCTTCTGGGGTAGGTGGGACTTGCCACAAGAGAGACGGATTACACCTGAACTACAGGGGAACCAGTATCCTTGCAAGGAGGTTTGATAGTGCTATTGGGGAGGGTTTAAACCAGATTTGCAGGAGGATGGGAACTAGAGTGCCAGAGCAGATAGTGGAGCGGGGGTGAAAATAAATGATGTTAAAAGTTCATACAAAGTCAGAAATAGAAGGGTTGTGTGTGGTGGTAATAATCTTCTGAGGTGTGTCTATTTCAATGCGAAGAGTATTGTGAGGAAGTCAGACGAGCTGAGAGCGTGGATTGACACATGGAATTATGACATTACAGCCATTAGAGAAACTTGGCTGCAGGAGGGGCAGGACTGGCAGATTAATGTTCGAGGGTTCCAATGTTTCAGACGTGATAGAGGCAAGAGGGATGAAGGGTGGTGGGGGGGGGGGGGGGGCGATGGCATTGCTAGTCAGGGAAAACGTTAAAGCAGTGCACAGGCAGGACAGATTAGAGGGCTTGTCTACCGAGGCCATATAGGTAGAGCTCAGAAACAGGAAAGGTATGAGGTATTATAGACCACTCAATAGTCAGCGAGAATTGGAGGAGCAGATCTGCAGAGAGATAGCACACAACTGCAGGAAACAAAGTTGTGATTGTAGGGGATTTTAATTTTCCACATATTGATTGGGACTCCCATACTGTTAAAGGTCTAGATGGGTTAGAGTTTGTAAAATGTGTTCAGGAAAGTTTTCTAAATCAATAGATAGAGGTGCCAACTAGAAAGGATGCAATATTAGATCTCCTATTAGGAAACGAGTTAGGACAAGTGACGTAAGAGAGAGAGAGAGAGCGGGGAGAAGGGGAGAGTGAGTGTGTGTGTGTGTATACACACACACACACACACACTTTGGTTCCAGTAATCATAACACCATTAGTTTCAACTTGGTCATGGATAAAGATAGATCTGGTCCTCGGGTTCAGGTTCTAAACTGCTCAGATATTCAAAGCAGCTTGCATCTACATCTAGAGACACACAAAATATATAGGCTTCAGATAGGTGACAAGCTATGTCACAACGCACATTTCACAATAATGACCCTTTTGAGAGCCATAGAACATCACAGCACAGAAAGACCACTCAGCCCATCTAGTCCATACAAAAGTATTAATCTACCTAGTCTCATTAACCTGCATCCAGACCATAGCCATCCATACCCCTTCCATCCACATATCTATCAAAACTTCTTAAATATTGTGATCAAAACCTGCATCCACCACTTCCATTAGCAGCTTGTTCCACACTTGCCACCCTCTAGAGTGACGGAGTTCCCTGAAACATTTCACCTTTAACCCATGACCTCCTACTCAAGATTGCTTAATGTCATGTCCACTGTGTGAGACCTCTGTCGGTCAGGTTTGATCACGGATGTTGCATCCTAGCTGCCTAGATAGTAGTAAGCATGTAGTAAGCTCCCCCTCTCCATCCATCTGATGAACCCAAAGGAATGACAAAGACTGATACAGTTTGGCACCAGCTGTATTGCAGGAGTTGCCAATCAATGTTGAACTCAAGGTAGGACTGCCTTAGGGACTCCAGCTCCGGCATTTTTCCCTAGGGGTTTTCTCCTGAAGTCTACTCCAGAGCAGATATAGCTGCATGGCAGCAGAGATCAGAATCTTCCTTCTCCTAGATGAGCTGCCAACCATGGCTAATGAGCCCCATCTGTCTGAAGTGACTGGTTTTAAGGCACCAATAACCCACCTTTGCCCTTTCTCCTTTCAGTAGGAACAGTTCTGCTGGGCTTGCTAAGCCACACATGAAGGCCAGGAACTGGACTTGGTTGTCACAGGCTATTTGAATACATTTCCAGTACACAAGTGTAAAGGAGAACAAGATAATTGCTATTCGAGATCCGATACAGCACAAAAACAATGATGAAGAACACAGTAACTAAGAAACAAAATACAGGTACACAAGATAGGCACAAGGTAACTGATAGGAAATGATAGTGATGGGGGAAGGGGTGGGTTGTAGGTGTTGATCGGCCTTATTGCTCGGGGAAATCCTGTTCTTTCTCTTCTGACCTCAGTAGAAAACGCTTGCTTGCATTTACTCAATCAATACCCTCGATTTTGTATACCCCTATCAATCCTCCCCTCATTTTTCTCTGCTCTAAGAAATGAAGTCCTAATCTATTCAACCTTTCCCTATAACTCAGGTCCTCAAGTTCCAGCAACATCCTTCATTTATATTCCTCCAATCTTCTTGACATCTTTCCTGTAGGTAAGCAAAAGGAATCAATCCACCTATTATTCAAAGACATCACTATTAACAAAGCCCTCAACGCTCAACGTCACCATCCTTGGGATCATTACTGATTAAAAGCCAACAGGAAATGGAATTTAATGTGAGGGAATGTGGGCCAGGCCATTTGAAAACAGAAACCAGCGGGGACAGTATCTAAAGAACACCGGTGAGAAAGTACAGTGAAACCTAGATGTTCTAGTGCATAAATTATAACTTTAGTAGGCAGGACCACCAGAGAGTATTGCAAAAAAGTTGGATTTTAAGTAGAGAGGTTCTGTTGCAAACATCCAGGAGGTTCATGACGTCTCACCTGGAACACTAGACAATTGTGGTTCCCTTACCCAAAAGATATAGCAACAATGGAAGATCGACAAGCTGAAAAATTCCTACATATTCAAGTCAAAATGAGAGACAAGGCCCAATTCTGACAGTTATACATTTAAAAACATCAGCTTAGACATTAAGCACTCTAATAAAGATATCAGTTCCTCATCATTAATAGTATTCTGAGAGTTCAATAATAAATTTAAATAAAAATGGGAGAATTTGGGAAATCTTTATCAAACCCACTGGAAACCGTCAGAAAACACGTGGAAAGAGAAAACAGTTAACAATGTTAACTGTGTTAAATAATAACTCAGACTAGTTTGAGAATGCCCATTAATTAATAGCATAAACACAAAATTACTTCATTCATACAGCATGATCACATGCCAGCTCCCTAGATGACATTGTAAACCATTGGAAACCACCTGAAGAAAAGCTGAATCTCTTCAACCTATGTTGAATGAGTGGTGTCAAAAGTACACAAGTTAACTATGTAACCCCAAAAACAAAGGAGAGGGCTTTCACTGGAATACAAATTAAAAGGACAAGCAGAAATAAATTTTCTGCAAATGCAACTTTTCAAAATTTTGACAAGACTTTAAGTAAAATATTCAAAGAAATAACTTCTTCAAATATTCAGTAGGAAAATTAAGCACACTGTCAAAGTGACATCAGAATACTTCAAAACAAAATAGACTTGTTCTTAGATAGGCTAAAATCTAGTTTAAAGTCCAGACTAAGAACACATCAGGCAAGAATAAAGGAGAGACCATAAGGAACTCAACATAGTCTTAACACAAGAAACAGAACAATGCTGTCTCCATTTTCAATATTGCAAAGCCATCCAGTCTTGATGAGGGGTCTCTGCCTGAAACATCAATTGTTAATTCATTTCCATAGATGCAGCCTGACTTATTGAGTTCCTCAGCATTTTGTCAGAGACTCTGGATTTCCAGCATCTGCAGAATCTCTTTGTTCATAGCAAAGCTACCATCTGGTTAAGAATGGCAAGATTTTCCTCCCACACGATGTGTGCTCAGCGGCAAAGCATTTCAAACAGATTGTTTTAAACTTTGCTATCTACAGGTCCAACAAAAAATTGCTAATAAAATTCCTGCTGAAAGGATACCAGTAATGTCAGTGATAATCACGATGATTCAGGATAATTTATTAACTACTTCCAATAATTATTTTAAGACTGGAAAGCGAGGGACCATTTTGTGTGCTTCAAACAAGAGGCATTTGGATCCCTTAGAATCAGAAACTTGAGACAACTGTCAAAATATGAACCGAATAAAGCAATTACATCAAAAATTCCATACATCAGCATTTCCGGAGAGAATTTTTTTGGGGGTGTGGGTGGGGGGAGGGGAAAAAGAAAGAATTGTGCAGATAACAAAAAAAAAAATCACACTTTAATCAATGGTCACATACCATTTAATTTGACCAAATAACCTGATACTTAAAAGGAAATGCAATACAGCCCAAGCAGGTTCGGTGAATTAAACAATAACCCACTTTAGCCACATTAACAAAACCTCCAAATGCCAAAGTAATCACACTACTCTCAAAACAGTAACAACATAGTAATCTGTGCTCTGGTTGTGTAATATTTAGAGCAATTAACAGTTAACTTTACATTAGAGACAGTCCAAGGAGATCCAAGTGAATGACTTGAATGAGCGCAGCGCTATTACAGCTCAGGGTGTTGGTGTTCACAGATCAATTCCAGCGCTTCTGTAGTTAGTTTGTACGTCCTTCCATGAACACGTGGGTTTCCGCCAGACACTCTGGTTTCCTCCCACGGTTCAAAGACACTCCACTTGGCAGGTTAATTGCTCTTTGTAAAATGCTGTGATTAGGCTAGGGTTAAATAGATGGATTCCTGGGCTTCACAACTTGTTGGGCCAGAAGGGCCTTTTCCACGTTCTTATATCCCAATAAAATCTCTAAAGATATAGCTGGTATATTTGCAGATAACTCAAAAGGTAGGTAGAAAACCAAATTGAGACGATGATTATAGAGGAACTATAAAGGAAAGTGGATAAGTAAATGTGCAAATAAAATGAGGAACGTGTAAAACTGGCAAAAGAAAGTAAGGAGCATACTTTTAAACAAGATTGCACAGATCAAATATACAAAAGGATCTGGCTGTCCCGGCACATCATCTGCAAAATCGGTATGCCGGCAATTAGGGAAGTTAGCAAAAGCAGGGAAATTATGTATCAGTAATGTAGGACTGGATGAAAACTCATCCAGAGTACAGTGTATAGAATTGTTCTCTATTTAGAGCAGACTAAATTACGGTTAGAGAATTCAGGGAAGGGTACGGCAAACATTAAAAAGACATCTGTATTAGTTGGTTCAGCTGATACAAAAATGAAAAAAATCTTGAGGTCCTGATGAAATATATCCAAAGCCACTGTGGGAGGCAGGACTACAGGGGTCCTGAGCTTTTTAAATCTTTCCTGGCCATAGACGAGGCACCAGAAGACTGAACGTAGCAAATGTGGTAACGTTATTCAAAGGCAGCATCAATAAACCACCTCATTATACAGCTATGAATCTAACATCAGTGATAGGGTGTTTGAAGACAAAATTAATCTAACAATTAGAAAGGAAGAAATTAATCAAAAGAATAACATGCATTGATTCTGTCCACACAAACTTCAGTAAGAGACCTTTGACAAGGTTCCACATAAACCCATAGGATCTGACACAAACTGTATCCAAAACCTGTTTGGAGATGGGAGATATGTGGTAATGGTTGCTCTGTATTACAGTCAGAATCAGGTTTAATATCACTGGCATATGTCTGAAATTTGTTGACTTTATGGCAGCAGTACAATATGATACATGATAAATATAGAAAAACTGAATTACAGTAAATTATATATATTAAACAGTTAAATAAATATATATTGCAAAAATAGAAATTAAAAATGTGAAATAGAGTTCATGGGTACAATGTCCATTCAGAAATTGGACGGCAGAGGGGAAGAAGCTGTTCCTGAATCGTCAAGTGTCTTCAGGCTTCTGTACCTCCTCCTTGATGGTAACAATGAGAACAAGGCATGACCTGGGTGGTAGGGGGTCCTTGATAATGGTCACCACCTCTTTGAGGCATGGATACTACAAAAGCTAGTGCCCACAATGGAACTAGGTTTACAACTTCCTGCAGCATGTTTCAATCCTGCGCAGTAGCCCCTTCCATACCAGACCGTGATGCAGCCAGTTAGAATGCTCTCCATGGTACACTGTCTTTGGAGACATACCAAATGTCTTGATGCTATGACTTTTACTGTTTGATGTATATAATAATAGTTTGGTTATGAATCTGGGTTGAATTAGTAACTTTGAGAACATGAAAACTGATGTTGTTGTTAGCAAGAAAGTGGTCTAAGGACACTGATGAATTGGTAAAATGGGTGAAATAACAGCAGATGGTAATTAATCTTGCTGGTGAGGTGATACATTTTGGGATGATTAATAAAGGTAGGACATACAGAATCAGGTTTATTATCTGATATATCTTATGAAACCTGTTGTTTTCCAGCAGCACAGTGCAAAGAAAAGGAATAGTGTGTTAATGTTCATGGGTTCATGAACCGCTCAGACATCTTATGGCAAAGGGGAAGAAGCTGTTCCTAAATTATTGAGTGTTGATCTTCAGAATTTACAACTACTTTTAAAAAAAAGTGGTATAATCCATTTAAAGCAGACAAGGAATATTTTCCTCAAACCCATGGCAACTATGACTATATGATATATACATAGAATATCTGAAATACTTAAGGAAATGTTTGTTTGATGATGAACTTCAATAAAAAAAATAAATTACAAAAAAAAGTCACGAGTCTAGAACTTTTCCTGAAGAGCACTAGAAGCCAAGGTTTTTGAATACAATGCCTATAAAATATATTTACTCCCCCCTCCCTGGAAGTTCTCATGTTTTATTGATTTACAACATTGAATCACACTGGATTTAATTTGGCTTTTGGCACTGATCAACACAAAGATTCTTGCATCAAAGTGTAAACAGATCTCTACAAAATGATCTAAATAAACTACAAATATAAAACACAAAATAATTGATTGTGTAAGCATTCACCTGCTTTAATGGCACACCAAATCATCACTGGTGAAGCCAACTGGTTTTAGAAGTCATATAATTAGTTAAATGGAGATCACCTGTGCGCAGTCAAGGTGTTAGAAATTAACTGTTGTAAAAATACTCCTGGAAGGTCCAACTGCTGGCAAGTCAATATCCTGGCAAAAACTATACAATGAAGACAAAAGAACATCTCAAGATACTCCGCGAAAAAGTTATGAAAAGTTGGATACAAGAAAATCTCCCAAGTCACTGAATATCCCTTGGAGAAGCAGATAAGTCAATTATCAAGAAATAGAAAGAATATGGCACAGTTGTAAATCTGCCCAGAGCAGGCCAACCTCAAAAACTGAGTGACCTTGCAAGAAGGGGACTAGTGAGGGAGGCCACCAAGAGACCTATGACAACTCTGGAGGAGTCACAAGCTTCAGTTGCTGAGATGGGAGTGACTGTACATACAACAACTGTTGCCCAGGTGTTTCATCAGTTGCAGCTTTTATGGGAGAATGGCAAAGAGAAAGCCACTGTTGGGAAAATAACTCACATGAAATCTCAGCTGGTTTGCCAGAAGGCATGTGGGAGACTCTGAAGTCAGCAGGAAGAAGGTTCTGTGGTCTGATGAAACCAAAATTGAGCATTTTGGCCATCAAACTAAACACTATGTTTGGCACAAGTCAAACACCGCAGATAATCAAAAACACACCATCCTTACCGTGAAGCATGGTGTTGGCTACATTATGCTGTGGGGATGCTTCACTGAAGCAGGCCCTGGAAGGCTTGTGAAGGTAGAGGGTAAAATGAATGCAGCAAAATACAGGGAAATTCTAGAGGAAAACCTGATGAGGTCTTCAAGAGAACTGCAACTTGGGAGAAGATCTGTTTTCCAGCAAGACAATGACTCCAAGCACAAAGCCAAAGCTACACAGGAATGGCTTAAAAACAAAATTAATGTCAAGTCAGAGTCCAGACCTCAACTCAATTGACTGGGAGAATCAGAATGGTACTGGACCCCAAGAAAGGGAGTTTGTGGAGTGCCTCCAAGATGGATTCTTAGAACAGCTGGTACTGGAGCCTACCAGGGAGAAGGCAATTCTAGATTTAGTGTTGTGCAATGAACCGGATTTGATCAGGGACCTCGAGGTAAAGGAACCATTATGAGGTAGTGACCATAATATGATACGTTTTAACCTACAATTTTGAGAAGGAGAAGGAAAAATCGGATGTGTCAGTATTACAGTTGAACAAAGGGAACTATGGAGCTACGAGGGAGGAGCTGGCCAAAGTTCAATGGAACAATACCCTAGCAGGGAAGACAGTGGAACAACAATGGCAGGTATTTCCGGGAATAATGCAGAAGGTGCAGGATCAGTCCATTCCAAAGAGGAAGAAAGATCCTAAGGGAAGTAAGGGGCGGCCGTGGCTGACGAGGGAAGTAAAGGGCAGTATAAAAATAAAAGAGAAGTAGTATAACATAGCAAAGATGATCAGGAAACCGGAGGACTGGGAAGCTTTTAAAGAGCAACAGAAGATAACAAAAAAGGCAATACGCCAAGAAAAAAACGGAGGTATAAAGGTAAACTAGCCAAGAATATAAAGGAGGATAGTAAAAGCTTCTTTAGGTATGTGAATAGCAAAAAAATAGTTAAGACCAAAATTGGGCCATTGACGACAGAAACGGGTGAATTTATTATGGGAAACAAGGAAATGGCAGATGAGTTGAACAGGTATTTTAGATCTGTCTTCACTAGGGAAGACACAAACAATCTCCCAGATGTAATAGTGGCCAAAGGAACTAGGGTAAAGGATGAACTGAAGGAAATTTATATTAGGCAAGAAATGGTGTTGGATAGACTGTTGAGTCTGAAGGCTGATAAGTCCCTGGGACCTGATGGTCTGTATCCCAGTGTACTTAAAGAGGTGGCTCTAGAAACCGTGGACGCATTGGTCATTTCCAAAGTTCTATAGATTCAGGAACAGTTCCTGCTGATTGGAGGGTGGCTAATGTTGTCCCACTTTTCAAGAAAGGAGGGAGAAAGAGAAAACAGGGAATTATAGGCTGGTTAGCCTGACATCAGCGGTGGGAAAGATGCTGGAGTCAATTATAAAAGAGGAAATTACTACACATTTGCATAGCAGTAGAAGGATCAGTCCGAGTCAGCATGGATTTATGAAGGGAAAATCATGCTTGACTAATCTTCTGGAGTTTTTTTGAGGATGTAACAATGACAATGGACAAGGGAGAGCCAGTGGATGCAGTGTACCTGGACTTCCAGAAAGCTTTTGATAAAGTCTCACATAGGAAATTAGTGGGCAAAATCAGGGCATATGGTATTGGGGGCAGAGTACTGACATGGATTGAAAATTGGCTGGCTGACAGGAAACAGTAGCGATTAACGGGTCCCTTTCGGAATGGCAGGATGTGACCAGTGGGGTACCGCAAGGTTTGGTGCTGGGACCGCAGCTGTTTACAATATACATTAATGATTTGGATGAAGGGATTAAAAGTAAGATTAGCAAATTTGCTGATGACACAAAGCCGGGTGGCAGTGTGAAATGTCAGGAGGATGTTATGAGAATGCAAGGTGACTTGGACAAGTTGGGTGAGTGGGCAAATGTATGGCAGATGCAGTTTAATGTGGATAAATGTGAGGTTATCCACTTTGGTGGCAAGAACAGGAAGGTAAATTACTAGCTAAATGCAGTCAAGTTAGGAAAAGGGGGAGTACAACGAGATCTAGGAGTTCTTGTACAATGAAAGCAAGCATGCAGGTACAGCAGGCAGTGAAGAAAGCTAATGGCATGCTGGCCTTTATAACAAGAGGAATTGAGTATAGGAGTAAAGAGGTTCTTCTGCAGCTGGTCAGGGCCCTGGTGAGACCCCACCTGGAGTATTGTGTGCAGTTTTGGTCTCCAAATTTGAGGAAGGACATTCTTGCTATTGAGGGAGTGCAGCATAGGTTCACAAGGTTAATTCCCGGAATGGTGGGACTGTCATATGTTGAAAGTTTGGAGCGATTGGGCTTGTATACACTGGAATTTAGAAGGATGAGAGGGGATCTGATTGAAACATATAAGATTATTAAGGGATTGGACACGCTGGAGGCAGGAAGCATGTTCCCGCTGATGGGCGAGTCCAGAACTACAGTTTAAGAATAAGGGGTAGGCCATTTAGAACAGAGATGCGGAAAAACTTTTTCACCCAGAGAGTGGTGGATATGTGGAATGCTCTGCCCCAGAAGGCAGTGGAGGCCAAGTCTCTGGATGCATTCATGAGAGAGTTAGATAGAGCTCTTATAGATAGTGGGGTCAAGGGATATGGGGAGAGGGCAGAAACAGGGTACTGATTGTGTATGATCAGCCGTCTATCACCTACCGTCTATTGTTATCCAAGTAACTATTCAAATTTCTCTAAAATGTTGTAATCAAACTTGCATCTACCACTTCTATTGGCAATTCAGTCCACACTCTCACCATCCTCTGAGTGAAGATTACCCCCCCCCCCCCATGTTCTCCTTAAACTTCTCACTCTTAACCTCTTTTTCTTTCACCCAACCTTAGTGGCATTTACTCTACTTATACCTTATACCTCTCAATTTCCTTTACCTCATTCTTCTACACTCTAGGGACTAAATTTCAAACCTATTCAACCTTTCCCTTTAACTTAGGACCACAGCAGTGTAAAACAGTTTACAAGCACCTCAAGGAAAAGTATAGCCATACAATTGTTGACAATCGTGTGCTCTCCACTTTCAACTAATGCTTTAAGTGGGTTTAATCGAGCCTTACAACACAAAGCTTCACCTTCTAAAAAGCACTTCAAGCACCAACTATGGCTGAATTGTTTCATTCTCATCTCAAATATAAAGCAGGATACTAAATGTTTCTATATAAAGAGTAAAAGGGAGATGAGAACTAACATTGGACTATTGGAAAATTATGTTGGTGAGGTCGTAATGGGGGACAAAGAAATAGCAGATGAACTGAATAAGTACTTTACATCAGCTTTCACTATGGAAGACACTAGCAGTGTGCCATTGGCCCATAAGTGTCAGGGAGGAGTGAGCGCTATTGTTATTACAAAGGAAAACGTGCCAGGCAAACAAAGGTCTTAAGGTGGATAAGTCACCTGGACCTAATGGACTACATGCCAGAGTCCTGGGAGAGGTTGCTGAAAAGATAGCAGATGCATTGGTCATGATCTTTCAAGAATCACTTGATTCTGGCATGGTCCTAGAGGACTGGAAGATTGCAAAGGTTACTCCACTCTTTAAGAAGGGAGGAAGGCAAAATAAAGGAAATTATAGGCCAGTCCTTAGTGGTTAGGAAGGTGTTGGAGTCTATTATTAAGGATGAGGTTTTGGGGTACTTGGAGACAAATGATAAGTCAATGTCAGCACAGTTTCTGTGAAGGTAAATCTTGCCTGACAAATCTGTTATGAGTTCTTAAGAGGATAGACAAAGGAGAGGCAGTGGATGTCATTTACTTAGATTTTCAGAATGCATTTAATAAGGTGCCTCACAAGAGGCTGCTGAATAAAATCGTATGGCGTTACAGGAAAGGTACTGACATGGACAGAGGAATGGCTGACAGGCAAGAGGCAGAGGGTGGTTAAGGTTGGCTGCCTGTGACTAGTGGTGATCGTCATGGGTCAGTATTGGGACCGCTACCTTGCATATCGTTTGCTGATGATTTGGATAATGGAATTGATGGCTTTATGGCAAAGTTTGCAGATGATACAAAGATAGGTGGAGGGGTAGGTAGTGCTGAGGAAGCAATGCGATTGCAGCTGGACTTAGACAAATTGGAAGAATGGGCAATAAAAGTGGCCGATGGAATACAGTGTTGGGAAATGTACAATAATGCCTTTTGATGAAAGGAACAATAGTGTGGACTATTATCTAAATTGGGAGAAGGTTCAATCATCAAAGGAGCAGAGAGGAGTGTTGGGCAGCTTTGGGCCTATACTCACCAGAACTTAGAAGAATGCGGGGGGGGGGGGGGGTGGGTGCAGGGGGAGAATCTCATGGATCACCTGGACAATACACTGCACAGGACCAAAAGAAGCAACCTTTTAGAACAGAGGTAAGGAAGAATTTTTTATCCAGGGAGTAGTGAATCTGTGGAATGCTCTGCCACAGACACAGTACAGTGGAAGTCAAGTCTGTGAGTTAATTTAAGGCAGAAGTTGATAGTTTCCCCGATCGGTCAGGGCATCAAAGGTTACAGCAAAAAGGCAGGTGTATGGGGTCAAGTGACACAAGGCTCCTGTACCTCATTCCTGATGCCAGTAATGAGGAGTGGGCATGGCCTGGATGGCTGGGGACCTTGATGATCAATGCTGCTTTCCTGTGAAAGCGCTCCATGTATATGTGCTCAACGGTGGGGAAGTATTTACCTGCGATAATCTGGGCTGTGTCCACTAATAGCAGAAGGGCAGTGGTTAACAAATGAAGAACTACACAGAAAATGTCCAAATACTGTAGTCGACCCACAGTTTCATATAAAGCTGCCATAAAAGTACAATGGTAAAACAAAATTAAATATGGCTCTTTTTCTACTATCTGTAGTTTGATGCAGTTTTTGCAGGATAGAATGCAGCAAAAGCTCTTCCTACGTGATACTGAAAACTCTATTTCATAGTCAAACAATCCTGGAAACTTCTAACACCATCACATTATTGCACTGCGTCGAAAGGAGATCAAATATGGGTCAAACATCCAGTGCAGTGAGAATAAGCACCAACACATTTAAACTCAAAAGCACCTTCTACTCTTGTCAGGGGAACATAAACATCCCCAGCCACGACTTATTAGTTCTTTTTAAGAGTCAGCAAAGTCATTTGGGATAGTACAGTACACTTACACCCCAAAGAACATCACAAAGCAAAAAGCAGTGCTATTTCTACGTAACTGACCCTCATTTTGTATATTACTGTTTTGATGTTAAATTATTTAGGGATGTTTGATTCTGAAATGTATTACATAACTGAAAGTGTCATTCATCCTTCAACTGTGTAGCCACAAAAGCATCTCTTACATCCATTAATATCCAAATTAAACTGAAGATGACCCAAAAACTGACTCAAAAATATTTAAGGTAACAGATCAATAATTCTTTCAAAAAAGCAATACCATCTTTTCCAGCATTCTCTTATTTTGTCAGTAAGAAAGTTGAACAAGCAATGTTTTTTTCATTTCTTAGACACTGAATATAAACTCATGATTTACTAAATTATGCTCAGGCAAAGTTTAAGTTAACTGCCATCGATGGTCCCAGGCCCAGCTGTGAAAGGAGAGTTGGCTTGGGGCCAGCAAACCTATCCCATTTAAAAAAAAGTAGAGCTACAGAAACGCCGATGACCTCATCCCTGGGAGAGACGGTTACATTAAGATGAGCTACACCTGAAGACGTTGTAAAAGGCTGGCCCAGGACAGAGGACCGTGGCGAGCTACTTTTGGCAGCCTATGTCTCAGTAGGGGCAATGGGCTTATGCAAGTTTAAAGTTGTTTCACTTAATCTGCTTATCAGCAAAAGGGGGAAAATACCACAGATCATTTTCTCTCTAATCAGCACTACATCAATTCTGCCTTCCCACCCAGACAGAAATTAGCAAAGATAAACTGATAGAATCACTTTCTTACAGGACTCTTGTTAACCAAGTTAGAAACTAATTTATTCACTTCTGTACAATTTAAATGCAAATTTCAAACCAAAGCTCTAAGATGTTCTCCTTTTAATTTGGCAGTATCTCAGAAATTGAATTGAGCTGTTGCCAAACACAAAATACATTCCAAAGCTAATAGGCTGAAAAGATATTTGAGTTAAAATGTGATGATAGGGCTTACTAACAGTTGAATTTTCAGATCATACAATCTTGTACACCAAGAACCAGTCAACCAAACTTCCAAGCTTACGTCAAGTGTTCAAGGAAGCAAGTGCCATTTTATTTCAGAAATCCTGCAACTTCACTTTGGTAAATTCCATTCATTCTATTGTGTAAAATAAGGGACCAAGAACCTTCAATCCGAAGAGTAATGACTCTGATGCAATTTTCAAAATCTATACTAACCATTGGTAAAAAATTTCAATTTTCTCTTCCTGAAGCACAGTGGAGAATCACAGATCTACAAGGAATTATATTATAATCTGCTTATTCAGCATGCTGGTGCTGGGGAATGAATCTTCAACCAATTTGGTCCGTCTAAATCAAATGTTGTTTCTTAACTGAAAAGTGTCTTGCAGAACTATTTTTTATTATTTTAAAGTTGACAGCTTATGATTAACAAATAACAATAATTCTGAAGTGTGCTTAAAATAAAACTATAGATTATGTTTGCTGTTGCTCGCGTGGCAGAGGGGTGAGAGGGCTATGGGGTTCCTATGTTTATCTGTCTTTCATTCTTTTGGGGTGTGCTTTTTGTGGATGCCTGAAGACAAGTATGTCAGGTTGTATTCTGTATACGTCCTTGGATAATAAGCAGAACCATTTAACCATTAAAGCATGAAATGACTTGCAATATACAAAGCTGCAGAATGTGCCAAAGAACTCAACTAATCAAGTACTTTTTAATGGTTATCATTATCAAATATATAGTAGTAATGAGTAAAGTATTATAAGGTTAGGTTGATCAAACTAGGTCATTTTTCTTTAGAGGGAAAGAAGATGAGGTGACTTGATGTACAGAAATGATAGATCAAGTAGACGGCCAGAGACTGTTTCCCAGGGCAGAAATGGCCAATACAACGGGATTAGAGGAAGTACAGAGGGTGGCAAGTTGTTTACACTGAGAGTGGTGAATGCATGGACCACTGTGTGGTGGTAGGGGCAGATACATTATGGACATTTAAGAGAATCTAAGAAAGGCAGATGGATGATAGAAAAATGGAAGATTATGCAAGAGAAAATGGTTAAATTGATCTTAGAGTAGATTAATTCTTCACAGGCTGAAAAGCATGTACGGTGCCATAATGTTTGCAGTTCTATGTTTAAGTCTGCAACATCAGTTGGATAAATACAAGACAAATTAAGCTGATACTGGATTAATCAACTGATTGGTTTTCATTCCCATGGAGTCTTTTTAGTACAGGGGAAGATAACACTATGCCTCACATGTACAGCAGAAATCATCCAGTTTTGCCTTGTGAAGTTGTTCTCCTTACTTTGCGCTACTACCTCTGGAGAATTCAGAATCTGCATCTCTCAAGCTGAGACTTTAAATTGTTTATTGATAAACTGGTTTATAATAGCATGAGTCATTAATATGGTTCCCTGATGCTGGAGGCCTGTCTGTATGAGGTGACAGGAGGATGAAAGGGTGGGAAAGGGGCTTGTTTTGCATTTGTTGTTTCCTGTGTTGTTCTGCTGAACTGCCACACTTGTGAACTGCCCTAGTACATCCTTGTTGGGTGTGTGAGCTCTTAACACAAACGATGCATTTCACTCTATGTTTCCACGTACACTGGATGAATACCATGATTCTGAAGAAAAAATATTACTGGAAGGAGAAGATGTTGGGAGGGAGGGTAGGGGGAGAGGGTGGATGGGGCATGAAGGGGGGGAAATCGGTGTGGGGGCGTGAGAAGGGGGGACCGGCGTAGGGGGGGTGAGAAGGGGGGGACTGGCATGGGGGGTTGCGAGGGGGGGGGACCGGGAAGGGGAGACCGGTTGGGGGGACTGGGAAGGGGAGACCGCGGGGTTGGGGGGGGGGGGGGGAGACTGGGAAGGGGAGACCAGTTGGGGGGGGTGCGGGGGGGGGGGGGCCGGGAAGGGGAGACCGGTTGGGGGGACTGGGAAGGGGAGACCTGTGTGGGGGGGGGTTCGAAGGGGGGGACCAGGAAGGGGAGACCGGTATGGGGGGGGACTGGGAAGGGGAGACCGCGAAGGGGGGGGGGGGAGGAGACCAGGAAGGGGAGACCGGTTGGGGGGGGGGCAGGAAAGGGGGGGACTGGGAAGGGGAGACCGGGGTGGGGGGGCAGGAAAGGGGGGACTGGGAAGGGGAAACCGGTGGGGGGGGGCAGGAAAGGGGGGACTGGGAAGGGGAGACCGGTGTGGGGGGGGCAGGAAAGGGGGGACTGGGAAGGGGAGACCGGTTGGGGGGACTGGGAAGGGGAGACCGGTGTGGGGGGGGGGGCAGGAAAGGGGGGACTGGGAAGGGGAGACCGGTTGGGGGGACTGGGAAGGGGAGACCGGTGTGGGGGGGGCAGGAAAGGGGGGACTGGGAAGGGGAGACCGGTTGGGGGGACTGGGAAGGGGAGACCGGTTGGGGGGACTGGGAAGGGGAGACCGGTTGGGGGGGCAGGGAAGGGGGGACCGGTTGGGGGGGCAGGGAAGGGGGGACCGGTTGGGGGGGCAGGAAAGGGGGGACTGGGAAGGGGAGACCGGTTGGGGGGACTGGGAAGGGGAGACCGGTTGGGGGGACTGGGAAGGGGAGACCGGTTGGGGGGACTGGGAAGGGGAGACCGGTTGGGGGGACTGGGAAGGGGAGACCGGTTGGGGGGACTGGGAAGGGGAGACCGGTTGGGGGGACTGGGAAGGGGAGACCGGTTGGGGGGACTGGGAAGGGGAGACCGGTTGGGGGGACTGGGAAGGGGAGACCGGTTGGGGGGACTGGGAAGGGGAGACCGGTTGGGGGGACTGGGAAGGGGAGACCGGTTGGGGGGACTGGGAAGGGGAGACCGGTTGGGGGGACTGGGAAGGGGAGACCGGTTGGGGGGACTGGGAAGGGGAGACCGGTTGGGGGGACTGGGAAGGGGAGACCGGTTGGGGGGACTGGGAAGGGGAGACCGGTTGGGGGGACTGGGAAGGGGAGACCGGTTGGGGGGACTGGGAAGGGGAGACCGGTTGGGGGGGCAGGAAAGGGGGGACCGGCGGGAAGGAGACGGGGCGGTGTAGGGGACCCCACTTTACTTTCCTCGCCTGTAGTCACTCACCCTGCCTACCGACGATCTCGGCGACGTGCTCGGAGCTGGGCACGGGCACACACTCGGTCATGTTGACGCTCTTCTTCCTGGGCGGCGGCTGCTGTTGCGGCGGCTGGACCTGCTCGGCGTCGAATAGAGCCAGGACGGAGGAAACGAGAGGGAGGCCGCCGGGGCAAGGGGCCGCTCCTTGCGGCGGGTGGAGCGGCCCGACCCCGGGCCCAGACACCGAAACGCCGCCGGCCCCGGCCGACGACGGCGGGGGCGGTGAAGGCGGGGAGTCGGAGTCCGGGCCCCGGCGGTGTTGAGCGGAAGGAGGTGGCGAGTCCGGGAGGCCGAACACGGAGAGTTGTTCCATGGCGATGTGGAGCGGCCTGGAGTCGCCGTCGTCCCGCTCCACCTCTGTAAACACTGTACTACTCGGCATTGTATAACACTAACAGCACAAGATTATCATTAAATATTTTTCTCATTAAATAATAAACCTCTTCTTTTTTAAAAAAATATTTTTTCTCTACAAAAGCGCCAGCGCCCCTGAATTAATTCTTTTGTTCTTTCACTCCATCGTCGGAAGGTCCATAGCCCCGCCCCCTTATCGAAGGGGGCGTACATTCTGATTGGCTCCGTTCTCGTGGAATCACGCCCGTTTCCAATCTGACGCGCGGATCTCAGCGCAAATTGGATGGATGAGCTGTCACTCATGTAGTGATGTCCCGCCTTGCCACCCTGTCCTCTCCGAGGCGGCGGGATGGCGTCACGCCGACCCGCTCCGAGGCTTCGTGTCGGCTGTTTTAAATACAATAGGCGAGAACCCTCTTCTCATTGTTCTCTGTATCTCCCAACCAGGCCGTCCTGGGGCGGAAAGTTAAACGAAAACAATGCCGGTGGTGGCGGTTCTACTGAATGGTCTATCTCTATTCATGATGGCTAAGGCAAGGTCACGCCCTGTTCCCGCCATCAGAGATGGTGGGTGAATGAGTGAGTTGGTTGGTTAGTTGGTTACCGGTGAGTGGGTTGGTTTGCTAGTTAATTGCTTGGTGATTGGGTGACTAGGTTGGTTGGTGATTGAGCTGATCGGTTAGTTGGTTGTTTAGGTACTTGGTGTGTGTCTGAGTGATTTGGCGGGTTGATTGACCCTAAGACCACAAGACACAGGACCATGATCAGCTTGGTTGAGTTGAACTGAAGGTCCAGTCTCTGAGGTGTGCTCCATGACTTTATATTGTAAAATGTAGGATTGAGGTTGCATTTAAAGAGTCTCGATCCAAAGTAACTTTTTACTCTTCCATAAGATGCTGCCTGACCCGCTGAGCGCCTCCAGCATCTTGTTTGATGAAAAAGTAAAGATAAGCTTTATTTGCCACAAGTTCATCAAAGTTTAAAGAAAATTTATTATTGAAGTATGTGGATGTCACCATTTACCACCCTGAGATTCATTTTTCTGTGGGAATTCACAGTAAATACAAAGAAACTCAACAGAAAGATGGACAACTAATGCACAAAAGACAGGAAACTGCAAATACAAAAAGAAAGTAATATTAAATTACTACTGAGAACATGAGTTGTTGAGTTCCTGAGAGTGAAATGTGTCATTTGTATCAATGACCAAAACGGTATGAATATGTGCTGGGAGCAGCCTGCAAGTTACTGTGATTCCAGCTCTAACATAGCATGCGAGCAACTTTAACCTGTATGTCTTTGGACTGAGGGAGGAAACCCATGCATCAATGGGAAGAACAGACACACTCCTTACAGCGTTGGAATTGAATCCTGAACACTGGATCTGCTACACTACCAGATTCAGATTTATCACTTGTGTATTGAAACGTACAGTGAAAATGTGTCATTTGTGTTAACAACCAACACACACAAGGATGTGCTCAGGGCAGCCCGCATGGTCCAGCAGCAACATAGCATCCCCACTGTGCTTAGCAGAACAACACAGAACACAGCAAAATAAACATGCCAAGTCTCAAAACAACAACAGCAAAACGAGCCCCATTCCTCCCTCCCACCCACCCACTCAATCACACACAATCTCTTCCAAGCTGCTATGAACAGGAAAATGTTAATGTTTTGATCATCTATTTTAATAATATCACAGGACAGCAAATTTTCTCGGAAGTGTTGCTTCCTCAGATTTTTTTTGCTTAATGATGGATCTCTTGAAGCTGAACACAAATATAATTTCAGTCTACTTGTATCATGTTGGAATTTGGAGAAATAAGAGATGAACTTTTATTGAATATAATATGTTTATCTGCATAATGGTGCTGACACTGCAATAATTCAGCTAAGCTAAAGCATTAAGCATGTATGCCTGTACACCTGCTTGTAATGCAAATATCTAATCAGCCAATCGTGTAGCAGCAACTCAATGCATGAAAGCAAGCAGACGTGGTCAAGAGTTTCAGTTGTTATTCAGACTAAACATCAGAATGGGGAAGAAATGTGATCTGAGTGACTTTGACTGGAATGATTGTTGGTGCTAGACAGGGAGGTTTAAGTATCTCAGAAACTGCTGATCTCCTGGGACTTTCATGCACAACAGTCTCCAGAGTGGATGGAGAATAGTGTGAAAAACAAAAAAAAAAATCGACTGCCAGTTCTGTGGGTGAAAATGCCTTGTTAATGAAAGAGGTCAGAGGAGCATGCCTAGACTGGTTCAAGCTGACAGGAAGCAGCAGTAATTTGTTACAATGATAGTTTGCAGAAGAGCATCTCTGACGTTGAAAATGTAAGGTGTTTCCTGGGCATTGATGGTATAAGATGCCACAGACCTGTTTCCCTTGTTTGGTGGTGAGACAGGCTACACAGCCTCGGTTGTAGTGAGGGCTAGGTCTCAAGCCAGGGGCTTCCCTGCTGCGACAGTCCAGGTGAGAAGTTACCAGAGGTGGTGTAGCGTGGCGTCTGACCTTCTTTGGAGGTTGGGCTCTCCTGTCATTGTGTTCTGGTGCTCAATCATTGGAATCACAGGCTGGATTGCCAGGAGCTGTACCATCAAATTGCAGGACACGTCGATCAGGGTCTTGGACTATGTATGTGTTTCTTTGTGTGTCTATGTTTTCTTTGCTTGCTATTTTGAATGTGCTGTGATTGTTTTGCACCTTGGCCCCAGAGGAATGCTGTTACGTTCGGCTGTATCCATGTATGGTTGAATGATAATTGAACAATTTCATTTGTTTTGATTTTGAATGCAAAACAAATTGGACCTTGAAGTGGGTGGGTTACATCAGCAGAAGACCATGAATATACAGTCAGTGGCCACTTTATTAAATATAGGAGGTACCTAATTAAGTGGCCACTGAGTATATACAGACTTTGTTAATACTGTACATTTTACTCTGCCTTTGACTTTGACTTTGCAGTGATTCAAGAAAGATAGTTATCACTGTCCTTCAATGGCCTTGTCAGTGAAACTAATATCCCATAAGAGAATTACATCTAGGCACTTACAGATGTTATGCTAAGTATGAGTGAGAGCCAGACTGTTGAATTTCATGCCTTTTG
This sequence comes from Hypanus sabinus, assembly GCF_030144855.1. Taxonomy (NCBI): domain Eukaryota; kingdom Metazoa; phylum Chordata; class Chondrichthyes; order Myliobatiformes; family Dasyatidae; genus Hypanus; species Hypanus sabinus. Next base: position 102,268,062 of record NC_082719.1, on the reverse strand, counting down.
GAAAAATTAAACCAAGGTTCCATTTGCTCATTCAGCAAAGTCTAGAACAGGGGTGTCAAACTCAAATACACAGTGGGCCAAAATTAAAAAATCGGTATAAGTCGAGGGCCAGACTGGTTCAGCGTTTATTGCAAAACTTATTGAAATGAATTTATTACACATATTAACCTGGAACTAACAAAGCTTCGGTTAATGCCTACAAAAACAACATTGAACATTAAATTAATAAAAAATCAGTTGCATTTATTTCTTATGGCTTTATCTGCAGCTTTTCCGGAGTAATTTCTAATGAAAACATTTTTCCACAGGCCAACACTCTGTGATTCACACTAGTCTAAGCCAGATACTTGGCATCTCATCTTGGATGCAAGTTCATCAATGTTTGGAGTCAGGCTCTGAGCTGAGGAAATCCTCAGAATTGAGTAAAGGTGTTCATCAGAAAGACGACTCCTGTGTGATGTTTTGTTTATCTTCATCAAAGAGAACAGTTGTTCACACAGATATGTGTTGTCAAACGTAGAGAGCATTTGAGCAGCTTGGGTATGTAGCTGGGGCATTGTGTCGGGAATGAAACGTAGAAACTGTGCAGCGCCAACCGAGTCATACTTTGCCTTGAGTGTGTCACTACATCGGAGTTCAATCAGCTCCATTTGTATGTTGGTTGGTGCGCTTTCCACGTCAGCTGCAAATGGATTACTGAGCAGTTCAAACCTGCTTTTTTGGGCTTCAAAGTCGGCAAATCGCCGTGTGAAGTCAGCACCAAGTATGCTAAGTTTTTCAGCAAACTTTGCACGTGGGAACACTGCGGTAGAAACCTGCTCTTTCATAGTTTGGCAACACGGAAAATGGGTCAAGTTTTCTTGCTGCATCTGCGTCTCCCACAGGCGCAGCTTGGTTTTAAAAGCCCTCACTGCAACGTACATGTCTGTGATCACACGACCCCGCCCCTGAAGCTGCAGGTTGAGCGCATTGAGATGGCTCGTGATGTAACACAGAAACGCCATTTCACAAAGCAACTTTTTATCCCAGAGCTCTGTTGTGTCTTTCCCTTTGCTTTCCATGAACTGACAGATCTCCTCATGCAACTCGAAACATCTTTTCAGCACTTTTCCTTGGCTTAACCATCGCACCTCTGTGTGATAGGGCAAATCATTATATTCTGAACCCAACTCCTCCAGAAACGACTTGAACTCGCGGTGATTTAAACCTTTGGCTCTTATGAAGTTAACTGCTTGTGTTATGGTGCTCATTATATGTTCCATTTTCAAGGCTTTGCCACACAACGATTCCTGGTGTATGATGCAGTGATAAGCTGTCAGCTCACCTGCGCCGTTTTCCTCCCGCATCTTCTCCCGGATCCTGCCCACCAATCCACTCTTTTGACCGCACATCACAGGCTTCTGTTTCTTGTCCAGATGCTTGCATTTGTCGTGGTGTTTCATTTCATAGTGTCGTCTTACATTATATTCTTTAATTACAGCCACACCATCTCCGCACACAAGACAAACAGGTTTGCCCTTTATATCTGGAAACATATACTCTGCCTCCCACCTGCCTTGAAAACCCCTGTTTTCAAAGTCCACCTTTCGTTCAGCCATTTTTGGGGTGAGGGATAGCTGAAAGTTGACCACACGTGACTAGCGCCATAAGGATGCTGATGAGAGAGTAAGGCAAGTGCGAGCAATGCAGTGGCAGTGCATTGTGGGATTTGTAGTATTAGTGGTGCATGCACTATACTGGCGGGCCAGCTCTAATAGAAAAAAAATTTATTCATTAATGATATTCAGGAAATAAACCAGGGAAACCGAATAAACTCTAAAAACCCTGAAAACCTGGTACCTGAATAAACTCAGCATTAGCCATATTATACGCCATAGGCGCTTCGATTACTGGGGCCAGCTTTAATAGGAATTAGATATTTTCTGGCGGGCCAAAGATAATTCCACCGCGGGCTGGATTTGGCCCGCGGGCCTTGAGTTTGACATATATGGTCTAGAAGACTGTGAGATAGTATTTTGAAGAAGAAGGATGGTGATAATACCGTTATCTGGACAATATTTATCTCTCCACCAGCATCATTATATCAGGTTATTCGGTTCCACTAATGGTAATGAGAAGGTACTGTGAACAAATTTCCTGATATATCTGCTGCTCTTGATCAATGTGATCTTTGAAGCATACTTAATCATTTGTTTAATATAGAACATAGAACAATACAAACCCTTTGGCCCGACAGTGTTGTACTGACCTTTTACCTTATTCTAAGATCAATCTAATTCTTCCCTCCCAAGTGGCCTTCCATTTTTCTTTCATCCATGTGCCTATTTAAAATTAAAGATTAGCTTCATTTGTCACACGTACATTGAAACACACAGTGAAATGTGTCATTTGCACCTACAACCAACATAGTCCGAAGATGTGCTGGGGGTAGCTCACTGTGATTCTGGCATCAACATGGCATGCCCAAGACTTACTAACCCTAACTGGTACATCTTATGAGCACGGGAGGAAACTGGAGCACCCAGAGGAAATCCATGCATCTCAGGGAGAATGTACAGATACCTTTTGGACAGTGGTGGAAATTGAACCCCGATTTTACAGCTGGTGCCATAAAGCGTCCCCCTTAAGAGTTTCCTCAATGTCTGTAGCGTTTTTCTCTTGACCACCTCTCCTGGTAGGTGGGAGGAAGGAAGGCTCTTGTTGTTCTGCTGAACGTTATGCACATGCTATATTGGTGCTGGAATGTGTTGCGACATTTGTGGGTTGCCCCAGCACATCCTTAGGTTGTGTTGGTTGTTAACATAAATAATGCATTTCACTGTATATGTCAATGTACATACAATGAGTAAATCTGAATGTAAAGGCAGTCTACTCACTCTTCGAGTTTGAAAAAAATCTACCTCTGACATCCTCTCCTATGCTTTCCTCCAATGAGCCAAAAATAATGCCCTCTTGTATTAGCCATTTCCACCCTGGGAAGAAGTCCCTTGCTATCTTCTTCATCCAGGCCTTTTATCATCTTGTACACATCTATTAAGTTCAAAGAAAATTTATTTTCAAAGTACTTATATGCCACCACATACAAACCTGAGATTCATTTTCTTGTAGACATATTCAGAAAATCTATAGAATAATAACAACAGAGTGATGGAAAGACCGCCCAACTTGGGCAATCAGTGTGAGTGCAGAAGATAACAAAGACATAATGATAATAATCATAGTGAATAAATAAGCAATAAATATTGAGAACATGAGATGAAGAGTCCCTGAAAGTGAGTCCTTTGGTTGTGGGACCATTTCAAAGACTGGGCAAGTGAAGTTGAGTGAAGTTATCCCCTTTGGTTCAAGAGCCTGATGGTTGAGGGGTAGTATATGTTCCTAACCTGGTGGCATAAGTCCTGAGGCTCATCCTGATAGCAGCAATGAGAAGAGAGCATGTCCTGGGTGGTGGGAGTTCCTGATGGATGCAGCTTTCCCGTAGCCGCATTTCATGTAGATGTGCTCAACCGTTGGAAGGGCTTTACTCGGAACGGACTGGGTCATTCTTTGTAGGATCCTTCGCTCAGGCGCATTGGTGTTTCTATACTAAGCTGTGATGCAGTCAATATACTCTACACTACATAAGTATAGAAGTTTGTTGAAGTTTCAGATGTCATTCTATATCTCCACCAACCCCTAAGGAAATAGAGACACTGTCATGCTCTCTTCATAATTGCTGGGCCCAGGACAGGTCCTCCGAGGAATTTAAAGTTGCTGATCCTCTGATGAGAACTGGCTCATGGATCTTTGCTTTCCTTCTCCTAAAGTGAATGATCAGCTCGTTGGTCTTGCTGACATTCAGTATGAGGTTGTTGCGGTACCACTCAGGCAGATTTTCAATCTTAATCCTAAATGCTGATTCTTCACCACCTTTGATTCAACCAATGACAGTGGTGTCATCAGCAAACTTGAATATGGCATTGGAGCTGTATTTAGCCACACAGTCATAAGTGTAAAGCAAGTAGAGCATGGGACTAAGCACACATCCTTGTGGTACACGTGCTGATGGAGGTTATGGAGGGGGATATTGTTGCCAATCTGAACTGACTGAGGTCTGCAAGTGAGGAAATCAAGGATCTAATTGCACAAGTAGGTATTGAGGCCAAGGCCTTGAAGCTTATTAATTTGAGGGGATGATGGTATGAAATGCTGAGCTGTAGTTCATATATTCCATGGTTGAGTAAAGAGCCAATGACATGGCACCTGCTGCAGACCTGTAGGCAAACTGGAGTCACTTATCAGGCAGGTGTTGAAATGTTTCATCACCACCCTCTCAAAACATTTCATCACCATGGATCTAAGTGCTACTGGAGGATAATTACTGAGGCATTGAAGTTGCTTCTCATTGGCTCTCCAAAGAGCAAATGAGCATTACTTCTCTCCAAAGAACCAAACCCGAGCTCACTCAACCTTGTCAGGAGTATAATTTCTTTTTGCTTTCTTCTCCATTTAAGATATATTTCACTTCTTTATTCTCAGCCCGTTATTGTACATTCTGCTCACATGTGACTGCACAGCTAAACATTCGAGTAATCACATTGTCAAGTTCACCAATGACACGACAGCGGTGGGGCTCGTCACCAGCAATGATGAGATGGCCTACAGTGAGGAGGAAGAACAGCTCAAGGCCTGGTGCTAGGTAAGTAACCTCTTCCTCAATGCCAACAAGACAAAGGAGATGGTTATTGACCTCAGGAGAATCGCACCACTCACACTCCTCTTTACATTGGCAGCATAGCAGTAGAAAATGTGAGCAGCATCAAACACCTGGGAGTGCACATCTCACACAACCTCTCATGGTCCTAGAACAACTGTACACATTCAGAGAGGTTCACCAATGCATCTACTTTCTGAGGAGGTTTAAGAGAGCTGGACTGCATATGTACATCTGTAGTCCCATCATTCTACAGATGTGCAGTGGAGAGCATCCTAGCAAGTTGCATCACCGCATGGTACCGAAACTTCAATGTAACAACCAGGAAAGCTCTATAACGGGTAGTAAAAACTGCCCAACACATTACCAGCACTGGCCTAGCTGCCATCAAGGACATATGTACAGAAAGTGCTGGAGAAGAGCCAGTAACGTCACAAAGGATCCCACCCACCCTGCTCATGGACTGTTTGTCCCGCTCCCATCAGGAAGAAGGCTACATAGCATCCACACCAGGACCACTAGACTCAAAAACAGTAACTTTCAGCAAGCAGTAAGACTGATCAACATCTCCACCCACTAACCCACCCAGCCACACCCCCAACCACCAATACTTTATCATTTCCTGTCAGTCACCTTATCTAGAGACATTTCTGTGCCTAGTGTCACTTCATTGATATACAATCAATCTATATGCTATCTTATGCATTTATATTCACAGTCTACTTACATATATTATAGTTTATTTTATTATTATTGTGTCTTATTGTGTATTTTTGTGCTGCATCAGATTTGGAGGAACAATTATTTTGTTCTCTTTTACATTTGTGTGCTGGAAATGACATTAAACAATCTTGAGTTTTCAAATTTTTAAGCATGAACTGGCATCTGTTGTGTATCGTTCAGCTGCTTCTAACACTCAGTAACAAACTACAATAAATTCAGATTGGATCAAATTATAGGTGCATTTTATTCACTCGCAAGAGTAGGCTACCTCCACGTGTTATCATCCAGAAAATACCTTCAATTTTATAGCTCAAACAAAGACTCAATACTCTATTACAGAAAAGAGTAATCAAGTTCTTTCATTCCATACAGACATGCTTCTGTTATCTGCAAATGTCTCCAGTTCCTGCCATTTGTTTTTAGAGGCTTCTTCCTCATGATGGCTATGTCCTGTTTTTCTCTGTTGTCAAAATACTCTTGCCGTAAACACCCCCCCCCCATCATAAAGCACGCAACCCCTATCATAAAACACACACAACTTCCAATATTCCTCTATCCATACCAGCAAACCAGTAAAGCACTCTGGAATCTCACAGGTTCCATTTTGTCACCTTACATTTTACAAAGGTTATAAATTCACAAAGACTTCAGGATTGCAGAAAAATTTCCACTCTATTATTCAAGTCCCACTAGTTGAGCTATGTCCTTACTTAGCCCATTATTGACATCTTAATTTTATATACCTCTCAATTTGTTGTCATATTCCTTTCTTATTTCTTAAATTTTGATTTTACTACACTCAACTACCAGAAGTAGTTCTACTAATGAGCATTTTGAACTCAATAACCTGACAAATGGTTCTACTTTATATAAGACATTGATTGTTAAAATAGCAATTTCCTTTTTATAATTACAACGCACATACACAACATAAGGGTGTAGCAGGAAGCATGCTACTTTCCAGCAGCAGCTGTAAGATCAGGGTTCGATTCCCGTCGCTGTCTATAAGAGCAATTTCAAATTCCTGAGTGTCAATATCTCTGAGGATCTTACCTAGACCCAATATATTGATGCAGTTACAAAGAAGGCACGACAGCTGCAATATTTCTTTAGTAGTTTGAGGAGATTTGATATGTCACCAAAAACATTCACCGACTTCAACAGGTGTACTGTAGAGAGCACAGGACTGAAGTAAACTGTAGAGAGCTGTAAACTTAGTCAGCTCTGCCATGGACACTAGCCCTCTTCTCATTGCTACCATCAGGAAGGAGGTACAGAAGCATGAAGGCAAATGATTCAGGAACAGCTTCTTCCCCTCTTCCATCCATTTTATGAATGGACATTGAACCCATGAACACTAGCTCACTACTTTTTTACTTGTTTTTGCATCTCTTATTTAATTCAGCTATTATAGTGTTTTTCTATTATTCTGTATCGCAATGTACTGCAGCCGCAAAGTCAACAGATTTCATGATATGTGCCAGTAGTATTGAACCTGATTCTGACTCTGAAGGCGTTTCTTTGCTTTCCACTTGACTTCATGGGTTTTGTCCGGGGGCACCCACTTCCTCCCACGTTCCAAAGACGTAAGTTGTGGGCGTGCTATGTTGGTTCCAGAAGTGTGTTGACACCTGCAGGCTGACCCCAACACATCCTCAACACAAATTAACACATTTCATTGTATATTTTGATGTTTTTTTTCCAATAATTGTGATCTTTAAAATAAAAACAATCTTTAAAAATCTTCAATACGTAGAACAGAAAGGCACAGAACCAGGTCTTGGTGCCTTCACACTATCCACTTTCATTTCATGCATATTCATGCGCCTCTTGAACACCCCTATCCTGTCTGTGTCAACCACAACCACTGGCAGTGCATTCCAAGCATTCATCACTCTCCGTTTGATTAAGCCTGCCCTGTACATCTCTTTTGAACCTATTCCCTCTCATCTTAAATGCTTGAGATTTGGTATTAGACATTTCAACTCTGGGAAAAAGATACTGTTTGTCTGTTTTATCTATGCCTCTCATAATCTGATAAACCTCTATTGTATCCCCTCTCAGCCTCTGCTGCTCAAGAGGAAACAACCCAAGTCAAATTCATGAGAATAATCCCAGGAATGAAAGGGTTAATGTATGAGGAGCGTTTGAGGGCTCTGGACCTGTACTTGCCGGAGTTTTGAGGAATGAAGGGTGATCTCTTTGAAATCATTTGAATATCGAAAGGCCAAGATAGAATGGATATGGAAAGGATGTTTCCTTTAGTGGGCGAGTCTAGGACCAGAGGGCACAGACTCAGAATAGTGGAACGTCCAATTAGAAATGAAATGAGGGAGAATTTCTTCAGTCAGAGGGTGGTGAATCTATGGAAGTTGTGGTGCAGACAGCTGTAGAGGCCAATTCATTCAAAGCAGAGGCAGAGGTTGATAAGATTTTGATTAGCAAGGGGAGAAGGCAGGAGAATGGGGTTGAATGGAAAATAAATCAACCATGATGAAATGGCAGAGCAGACTTGATGGGCCAAATGGCCTAATTCTGATCCTCTGCCTTATGGTCTCGAGTTACAGTTTAATAAATACGTAATGACCCAAAATGTTGTATTTTCGCAAAATGTTGAAATAAGTATTGAATGGCTTTTAAAGATTTATGGGTAAAATACAGTATTTTATTCCCCTTCTTTCTAATTTCCTCCTGCTAACCGGAAACTCTGACGACCATAAGACATAGGAGCAGAATTGGGCTATTTGGCCCACTAATCGATCATGGCTGATTTACTATCCCACTCAACCATATTAACCATGATAGAAGAACTGATTTATTGTAAACAATGATGAATAGAATCCAAACAATATTGTGAATTCATTGCCAGTTACCAGCAGATTTATTTTGTTATTTACTTACTTACTTACTTATGTTATTATGTTATATTTCAAATGAAGCCATGAAGAGCGTGAAGTCAGGTATATAATGTGCTCAGAGAATAAGTTACCATGAATGATTTAACAAGAAGCTTGCAGAAATATTTCTGGAAAGCGCAGCCATATGGAAATTATTTGTCAATGTATAGAATTATTGGTAAAGTGACCTTTTTGAATATTGTTTACTTATTTATGAACTTGACAAACTGAAAGGTTTTAGATTACCAGCTATACGAAGTCCAGTAACATTTGCTGATGACTGTTAATAAGTATTCCCTGGTAATTATGTAATTCTTAAATCTTCTTGTTTAAGTAAGTGTTCTTTCTTTGGAAGTTGTCTCAGTGGAACTTATTTTAATATCTGAAATGGATGCCAAATATTGAATTGTTGGCTTAGACTGGTTCATTGTTGTTTTCTTTTCAGCTTATTTACCTGCTAGTATTTTTGTACGTAGCCTGCTGAATGTCCTCGTGGTTCACCAACAACATCTTGCATAAGTACAGTAGCCTCAGGACTTGCACCACCAAATTCAGGAACAACACTCAGCCAAATTTTTAATCTCCCTCCTATATGCTGGTAAGTCACCACCTTTAACTTAGCTCACAACAGCGGTGTCATTGGTATAAAACAAGTAGAGCCGGGCATTAAGCACACAGCCTTGTGGTCCAATACTGCTGACGGAGATCACGGAGGAGGTTTGTTGCCAATCCAAATTGACTGGGGTCTACAAGTGAGGAGATCCAGAATCCAATTGCCCAAGGAAGTATTGGGGCCAATGTCTTGGAAGTTACTGATGGGCATACCCTATAGTCTAAATGTACTGATGGGCATTATAGAATAATAACCATAATAGAATCAATGAAAGACCACACCAACTTGGGTATTCAACCAGTGTGCAAAAGACAACAAACTGTGGAAGTACAAAGAGAAAGGAATCATAATAAAAAATAAATAAATAAGAAATAACTATCGTAAATATGAGGTGAAGTCATTGAAATTGTGTCTATTGGTTGTGGGAATATTTCAATAATTGGGCAACTGTAGTTGACTGAAGCTACCCCCTTTGGTTCAAGAGTCAACTTGGTCATCAACTGATTATAGACCTCACAAGAGGGAAGCCAGAGGTCCATGAACCATCTTCATTGGAGGATCAGAGATGGAGTGGGTTAGCAACTTTAAATTCCTGGTTATTACTATTTCAGAGGACTTGTCCTGGACCCAGTATATAAGTGCAATTGTGAAGAAAGCATGGCAGTGCTTCTATGTCCTTAAGAGTTTGTGGAGATTCAGCATGACATCTAAAATTTTGACAAACACCTATAGATATGCAGTGGAGAATATATTGATTAGCCTCATCACAGCCTGACATGGAAACGCCAATGCCCTTGAATGGAAGGCATTCTTTTTTTCTACATAAAATAGAAGAATTAATATATCAACTTTTATAAATATAATTGTTTCAAGCTGAGCTCACTTAATGCATTATTGGATTAGGGTAGTGGTCACCAACCTTTTTAAGCCCAAGATCCCCTACCTCGGCCTTAGTTCAAGGCAAGATCGACCCCAGAGCAATTAGTTACACGCACTCGCACCGGGGCAGAAAGACCGGAAGTAAAACCCCGCAACCCGGAAGTAGAAATAATGCATAAACACCAGGGGTCCCTACCCTTTTTTGCACTGCAGACCGGTTTAATATTGACAATATTCTTGCAGACTAGCTGACGGGGGAGGGGTGTTAAACACAACGGGAATACAGTGATATTCGAAGCAGGTTCCTTATGTCCAGTCTATTTCGCAATTCAGTTTTCATGGCTCTTGGCACTTAGCTTCCGTCCCACGCTGCTCACGTTTTTTTCTGCTGAAAAAACTCAGCGGGTTTGTCTTTAAGCACAGTGTGCTTGGACTCCAGGTACCGAAGCAGTTTTGAGGGCTTCATTGCCTCGTTAGATAGCCTCCCAGCCCGAACTCCAGCCTCTGCCCGCCCGCCGCCAGATGCCCTGGCCAGGTGTGGCTGGTCGTGGGTGGGGTGAGAGGACAAGGTCAGGGCCAGACGTCCCCATACTGGGGCCGTGGTGGTTGCAGTCTGGAGAGAGTGACCGACCGAGTGAGGAGAGCGACAGGCCCACGCCTGCCGCCCTTGTAGGATCTATCGGCCAACAAAAGTTTGTTTCAGCAGATCGCGGTGAGGTAGCTGCTCTGATACTTACGAAACCCTGAGCCAGAATTAGGTCGTCTGTGAATATTTTAGCACAGGGTTCCTCACGTCATTCGGTGTGGTAAACAGGTTCAGAGGGGGTGCCCATCTGTCTGCGCTCCAGACCAGTAGCAATGGCACTTCGCACCGGCCGCACTCCGGGCCAGTGGCATCGGTGGTTCTCACCAGCCGCGCTCCAGGCCAGTAACATCGGCGGTTCTTGCCGGCCGCGCAAGGGTATCACTGTGATTAGGCGACTGATGACCTCGCGTGGGTTCAAGTTCAACAGTGGGTATGACAGGGAATGAGGAAAGGTGCAGCTGACTCATATCGTTTCCTCGCAGCCCGGTGGTTGGGGACCATTGAAGTACACTGTGTATTCCGGGGAGCTACACGCATGCACACTGGGCAGAAAGAATGGAACTAAAACCCCGCAACCCGAAACAATCTCACAACAGTATTTGTGTATTTATTTTTCTTTTTTTTCAGGGTCTACTGGGAAAGTCTCAAAGATCGACCAGTCGATCGCGATCGACGGGTTGGCGACCACTAGATTAGGTTGTAGAATTGTTATTTTCCTCGTATTTTTCTTGAAGTTGGGCTTCCTTGTATTTTTATATAGTCACCTATACGTGTAATTGTTCAGTGAATTTTCCAGCAGTTGCTTCTGTATTTTTTTAAAGTTTTTGTAAACTTCTTATTCCAGTATTGAATCTGGCTATTTTATAGTTAATTGTAGTTACTGGAGTTTGTATTGTTTATTTATATTATTATTTTCTTTAGCATTTTGCCTGGTTTTTTTCATTTACACAGTACATATAACTGTTTGGTATGTTTTCTAGTGGTCACAGTATGTATATACAGTTGTTCACTGTGTCCCCTAGTGGTTATTTGTATGATTCTGGAAGTTTCTCTGGTATTGCATTATTTGGGTAAGAACTATCTGACTGGTTGACTCTTATCTGAGATTCTGAATGTAATGTTTCTTTTATATAGAGTATGAAAATAGCTGACCTCGAGGTTCTGACATCTTTTTGCTCCACTCGCCCTGCTATCACTGTCCATTTTTGCAATTCTCTTTGTTCAATTAATGTTTAATAAAATAATCATGAAGCAACAAATGTTGTGCCTCTTCCCTGACTTCTGAAAGAACCTTGGATTAAAAACGTTAGAATCCAACACAATAAATCATATTCTTCTGGGACAGGACAATTTACATGACATCATTAAGAAGTGATTTATGTTGCCAGGTTTATTGGCTGTTCTTTTACTTCTGATGATTACCTTGTCGATGTGAATAATACAACTACAGTAGATCAATTTCTGAAATTTGATTTCTAAGATTGAGATGCTTTTCTCTCCTTCCCTGGCAACAGAGGGCATTGCAGTCCATTATATTGTCAAAATGCCCTTCCTCACAGCAAGAGCAGTTAAGTTATTTGGCAATGGCCATACTTGCAGCTGGAGTTTAAAGTAGTCCTAGCAACACTTTCTAGCAGGACATCTCAAATTCAAATACATTTATTTATCTCATGTACATTGAAATACAGTAAAATGTATCATTTGTGTTATCAACTAAATCGAAATTCAGAATCATTTATCTACCACATCTACGTGATGGATGGGTTGAGTTGTTCTCTGATCTTGGTAATTTACTTTCAAATGTTTCATCACCGTGTGAGAAGACACAGTCAGTGTGCTGTAGACTGTGGTGTGTCCTCCGAATGCTTGGCTTTTATATACTTTTCAATAGCTGATTGGTCGTTGTTGTGAAGTGGGGAGGAAATTCGTCACTGATTGGCTCTGCAGCGAACTTTGTGCGTTGTCTGGAATTTTGTTCACATCCGCTCATAAATAGAATCGACTTCTATGTGTTTGTTTGCAGAAATGTTTGTGGAAAACCAGGTTTCTAGGAATTCACTTGATTCAGATTCATTTATTTATCACATACATCAAAACATAGAGTGAAATGAGTTTTTTGTGTGACAAGTTAATGCTGGGACGCTGCATGAAAATGTCACCACCCATTCCAGCGGCAACGTAGCATGCACACAATGTTCAGTAGAACAACGTAAGCAACAGCAAAACAAAACAACACCAAAAAACACGTCCCTTTCCCACCCTCCCACCCTCTCACATGCACAGACAGGCCTCCAGCCCCAGGACTGGCCACCTCCGGGCCTCCAGTTCTTGTCCCCAGACTGTCAGACTCAATGAGAATTGGGAGCTGAACTTCACCAACCTTCTCCTTCATCCTCAGACTCAAGGTCCATTGATGCATTTCATAAATTTTGTTTTAGACTGAAAACTTCTCTGCATTTGCGTCAAAGATGCCTCTGTGCTGTTAACCTGTTCTTGCATCTCATTGTTACCTAAACCTTTATATTCTCATAAACACAAGAGATTCTGCAGATGCTGGAAACTGTGAGCAACAAAATGCAGGAGGAACTTGACAGGTCAGGCAGCATCCATGGAGGGGAATAAACTGTCGATGTTACTGGGCAAGACCCTTCATCAGGATTGGAAAGGATGAGGGCAGGAGCCAAGGAGGGGAAGGAGTACAAGCTGACACCATTTGAAGAGAGAAGGTAGATGTGTGGGGGAGGGGGAATGCAGTGAGAAGAGGTAAAGGGCTAGAGCGGAAGGAGTCTGATAGGAGAAGAATGTGGACTGTAGGAGAAAGGGAAGGAAGGCGCGGCACCTGAGGGAGGTGATGGGCAGGTGAGGAGGAGAGAAGGGGTTAGAGGGAGATAGAATGGGAATGGAAAAAGAGAAGAAGGAGGAGGGAGAGATACTGGGAGTCAAATTGATGTTTGTGCCATCAAGTTGGAGGCTACAGCAAATAATATTAGTTGAAGTTAAAGGATAACCATCAAGACACACCATCCAATGAAGTGAATCAGAGGTAAAAAATTAAAATACTTCTCTTAATTATCTCAATTCACCCTATTAACTAAAACAGCTAGGCACAGCACAAACACATCTATAAAATGACACAACTGCTGTTAGCAGACTCTCAGATGGAGGTGAGGTGGTGTACTGGCGGAGTGAGCTGGTTGATGTTACGACACACACCCAACTTTGGAGTTTAGATGCTCTCACTGGCCAGAATATGATTAGCTGACTTATCTCCTTTATAGATTTAGGCCTGTCCGGCTAATTGACGGCCATGTTTTAGTGCCAGGGTTTTAATATTTAAAGAGCACTTCAACTGAGATTCAGTGCTCAATTGCCAGCTCAACTTTGTATTCTCGTCTAGCGTCTAGTTTAGATCCCTGTCCTGTATTGAGTCTCGATTCTGGTCTTTGATACTCCAGCACTTGGGTCCAAACCATCCTCACCTAGGTCTCTCGTCACAATACGACTGAGCCTAATTCTGGTGTCACCCTGAAAGCAGAAATCTCCTGGGGAAAGAACCGATGAGAGGTGAATCCTTTTGTGGACTCTGGGGCAGCCGTAATTTCCTGGACTTGGGGATTGTCTGTCGGCTCAACATACCTCAGCAGGACTTGAGCCAGCCCATGCCTGCAATTGCTCTAGACAGTCGTCCTCTTGGTGTTGGGCAGACATCAGCTTTGCTGATGATGATAGAGGAACATGTGGAGGATTTTTGTTTCTATATCTTCAATTCTCCTCACATACGCCTGATCCTCATCATCCTTGGCTCTCCCAGCATAACCCTTCTCCTGACTCTCCCGAGACCAGTGGCTGACAAAGAGGCAGACTTTTGTTTGGGGTAACCTGGAGCCTTTGGGAGACCCAGTCCTGCCTCTGAGGGCAGACAAGCCTGCTCCAGCCAACAGGACTGTGTGAGTTCCGATCCTGTCTAGTTGGGGGTGTGCTGGAACTAGAGAGTATCTCTAGTTCAGGAGTGAGCCAAGGAGGTGAGCAAGCATGATGGAGATTGTGGAGGAGATGTTTTTTTTTCCAATCTGAACTAACTGAGATCTGCAAGTGAGGAAATCCAGCATCCAAATGCACAAGGGGTTACTGAAGCCCAGGTCTTGGAATTTTCTGATTAGTTGTGAGGGGATAATGGTATTAAATGATGACCTCTAATCAATACAGAACATTCTAATGTATGTAACTTTGATGTCCAGATATTGCAGGTTGTGTGAGGAGCCATTGAGATGACATTGCTTCGGTAGCAAATTAGAGTGGATCCAAGTCACCACTCAGATAGTAGTTGATATGCTTCAACATCAGCCTCTCAAAACATATCATCACTCTGGCTGCCAGTGCTACTGGGCAATAGTCACTGAGGCACGTTACCACACTCTTCTTGGGATAATGTTTTTCCTGATAACAGGGATCATTCTGCTTGGCAGGTGAGACTTGTGGCTTTGAAACAATCTCAAGTTTGGGGCCTCTTCCATGGTGGTTGTAGAAGTTGACTCTTGAGATTGCCGGAAGTGGTCCTGACAACTCTGGACTCCTTTCTTTTCCTTTTCTCTCTCTGAATCTTCTTGATCCTTCTCTTTTTCTTGCTCATGTTCCTTCTTCGTTTCACACCTTTCTTCTTTCTTTTCGGCCTTCCAGCTGGGCTTTGGTCTTTGCATTTACTTCTACAAGAGGCCTTTTGTCCCCACTTGAAGTTTATGCAACAGCCTTAATGGATGCAGAGTTGATTCTGGTTTTTAGTGCAGTACTCACAAACGCCGAATGCTTGCAACTTTCCTGAAGCTCCTTGAACTCTCTTCTGGCTTAAAACCAAGCCGCATTTTGGAAGTAACAGCCTGATTAACAAATCAGAAGCTTTCTCAGATATGTTGCTTACCAACTGTTGTAGTTGACCACTGCTTTATCACTTTCACGCTTCCTCTGAGCAAGCAATCTGTTTTCTGGGTTGAATTTTCTTACCAACCAGAGGCACAGAGGTTGGCATCAACACCTGTTTGTCCTCTTTTGGACAATGGTTCATGGTGTTTGGCATGGAGGCAGTTGTGGCATCGTCAGTTCCTTTCTTAGTTTGCTTTCTGTTGGCTTCATTGCAGGGGAAGTGGCATGCAAATGGTGGATTGTTCTCCAATCAAAGTTGTAGTTGTCTCAACCACTTCTGCCCTCACAGTGCTGGTGTGGTCCTCCTGATCTGACCACATACAAGTATATAGACAAAAGACAATAGACAATGGGTGCAGAAGTAGACCATTCGACCCCTCGAGCCTGCACCGCCATTCTGAGATCATGGCTGAACATCTACTATCAATACCCGGTTCCTGCCTTGTCCCCATATCCCTTGATTCCCCTATCCATAAGATACCTATCTAGCTCCTTCTTGAAAGCATCCAGAGAATTGGCCTCCACTGCCTTCTGAGGCAGTGCATTCCACACCCCCACAACTCTCTGGGAGAAGAAGTTTTTCCTTAACTCTGTCCTAAATGACCGACCCCTTATTCTCAAACCATGCCCTCTGGTACTGGACTCTCCTAGCATCTGGAACATATTTCCTGCCTCTATCTTGTCCAATCCCTTAATAATCTTATATGTTGCAATCAGATCCCCTCTCAATCTTCTTAATTCCAGTGTGTACAAGCCCAGTCTCTCTAACCTCTCTGCGTAAGACAGTCCTGACATCCCAGGAATTAACCTTGTGAATCTACGCTGCACTTCCTCTACAGCCAGGATGTCCTTCCTTAACCATGGAGACCAAAACTGTACACAATACTCCAGGTGTGGTCACACCAGGGCCCTGTACAAATGCTAAGAGGATTTCCTGGCTTGTTGGTTGTTCACTGTTATGAATGTCATTCCCACAGGAATTACCTTTCCTCCAGTATAAGGAACATCTGCAATTTTCTAGCAACTCTTGAAAGATCATTGTTAATGCCTCTGTAATCTCTCCAGCTACTTCCAGGAGTGGGTAGTGTCGATGAAACAGAGAGCCTGCAGAGAGACTTAGATAGTTTAGGGGAATGGGCAAAGAAGTGGCAAATAAAATACAATGTTGGAAAGTGTATGGTCATGCACTTTGGTGGAAGAAATAAACAGGCAGATTATTATTTAGATGAAGAGAGAATTCAAAATGCAGAGATGCAAAGGGACTTGGGAGTCCTTGTGCAGGATACCCTAAAGGTTAACCTCCAGGTTGACTTGGTGGTGAAGAAGGTGAATACAATGCTGGCATTCATTTCTAGAGGTATAGAATATAAGAACAGGGATGTGATGTTGAGGCTCTATAAGACACTCGTGAGACCACACTAGGAGTATTGAGTGCAGTTTTGGGCTCCTTATTTTAGAAAGGAAATACTGACATTGGAGAGGGTTCAGATTCACGAGAATAATTCCAGGAATGAAAGGGTTACCGTGTGAGGAATGTCTGGCAGCTCTTGGACTGTATTCCCTGGAGTTCAGGAGAATGAGGAGGGGATCTCATAGAAGCATTCTGAATGTTAAAAAGCCTGAACAAATTAGATATGGCAAAGTTATTTCCCTTGGTAGGGGAGTCTAAGACAAGAGGGCATGACTTCAGGATTGAAGAAAGTCCATTAGAACAGAAAAATTACTTTAGTCAGAGGGTGGTGAATCTGTGGAATTTGTTGCCATGAGCAGCTGTGGAGGCCAAGTCACTGGGTGTATTTAAGGCAGAGGTAGATAGGTTCTTGATTAACCAGGGCATCAAAGCGTATGGTGAGAAGTTAGGGGAGTGGGGATGGCTGGCAGAATTGGATCAGCTGTGATTGAATGGCAGAGCAGACTTGATGGGCCAAATGGCCTACTTCTGCTCCTATATATTATGGTCTTATGGTCTTATAAGTTATTAGTTGGCTATCTGCAGGCTTCAGTTCAGTATCTTTGCTATGCCTCTCAAACTCATTCATGGAATGACTGAAACAGCTGAACTGGAGTCTAATTTCATTTTAATTAATTTATTGTTCACTTCTAATGTAAGTCACATTGCTTGTCTATTGTTAGTGTTCACATTGTAAATCTCTCACCTCTCCAGTTCTGTATCACTCTCATCATTATCAGATTTTTCATCAACAGAAATGAAGATTAGTGCTCTTTTTGAAACTCCAACTTGACTGTTTAACTTTTTCTCTTCCTTGAGCATCCCATTTATTTTTGTCTGACTGATATACTCTTTGTATGTGTCCTTCTTTGTTACATTTTCTGCAAGTTTCACTTTGAATCTGTATTTGTTTGGTGTATGTAAGCCTCATGCCACAATGTTTACACAATTTGTTTGGCCAGACAGTTTCTGTTTAGATGATGCAATTTCGCTCACGCTCATTTTCATTCCTGACTGCAACTCTTTAAGACCAAAAGACACAGGAGCAGAATTAGGCCATTCAGCCCATCAAGTCTCTTTCACCATTCCATCATGGCTGATCCTGGATCTCACTCAACCCTGTACATTTGCCTTCTCACCATATTTTTTGATGCCCTGACCAAAGAGGAAGCTATCAACTTTCGCTATGAATATACCCATGGACTTGGTCTCCACCGCAGTCTCTGCCAGAGCATTTCATAGATCCACTACTCTCTGGCTAAAAAAATTCCTCTTTACTTCTGTTCTAAAAGGTCACCCCTCACTTTAGAGGCTGTGCTCTCCAGTTCTGGATGCCCCCACCAGAGGAAACATCCTCTCCACATCCACCTTATCTAGTCCTTTCAACATTTGGTAGATTTCAATGAGATCATCCCGCATTCTTCTAAATTTCAGTGAGTACAGGCCCAAAGCTGACAAACACTCCTCATATGCTAGCCGTTCCATTCCCAGAGTCATTCTCGTGAACCTTCTCTGGACTTTCTCCAATGACCGCACATCCTTTCTGAGACATGGGGCCCAAAACTGTTGAAATACTCCAAGTGCAGTCGGACTAGTGCCTTATAAAGCCTCAGCATTATCTCCTTGCCTTTATATTCAATTCCCCTTGAAATAAATGCCAACTCAATTGCATCTGTCTGCACTTTCCAGGAGGGGGATCGGTGGGAAGGGATTGGGGGGGGGGGACAAATGGACAAAGGAGTCACATAGGGAGCGATCCCTGTGAAAAGCGGGGGGGAGGGAAAGATGTGCTTGGTAGTTTCCCCCCATCCCTTCCCACCGATACTACCAAGCACATCTTTCCCTCCCCCCCCTCTTTCTGCCTTTTGCAGGGATCACTCCTTACGTGACTCCCTTGTCCCCCCCCCCCCCCATCCCTTCCCACCGATCTCCCTCCTGGCACTTATCCTTGTAAACGGAACAAGTGCTACACCTGCCCTTACACTTCCTCCCTCACCACCATTCAGGGCCTCAGATAGTCCTTCCAGGTGAGGCGACACTTCACCTGTGAGTCGGCTGGTGTGGTATACTGCATCTGGTGCTCCCGGTGTGGCCTTTTATATATTGGTGAGACAAGACACAGACTGGGGACTGTTTCACTGAACACCTACGCTCTGTCTGCCAGAGAAAACAGGATTTCCCAGTGACCACACATTTTATTTCCATGTCCCATTCCCATTCTGATATGTCTATCCATGGCCTCCTCTACTGTCAAGATGAAGCCACACTCAGGTTGGAGGAACAACACCTTATATACCAGCTGGGTAGCCTCCAACCTGATGGCATGAACATTGACTTCTCTAACTTCCGTTAATGCCTCTCCTCCCCTTCCTACCCCATCCCTGATATATTTAGTTTTTTCCCCCCTCCTCCTCTTTTTTTCTCTCTCTGCCCATCACTCTGCCTGTTCTCCATCTCCCTCTGGTGCTTCCCTCCCCCTTTCTTTCTCCCTAGGCCTCCCGTCCCATGATCCTTTCTCTTCTCCAGCTCTGTATCCCTTTTGCCAATCACCTTTCTGGCTCTTAGCTTCACCTCACCCCCTCCGGTCTTCTTCTATCATTTCACACTTTCCCCTCCCCCCCACTACTTTCAAATCTCTTACTATCTTTCCTTTCAGTTAGTCCTGACGAAGGGTCTCGGCCCAAAATGTTGACAGCACTTCTCCTTATAGATGCTGCCTGGCCTGCTGCGTTCCACCAGCATTTTGTGTGTGTTGCTTGAATTTCCAGCATCTGCAGATTTCCTTGTGTTTGCTTTTCAAATATGGAATTAACTTTTTATTGGAAGAGCCAATTCAGTAAATGGAAGTATGGGGACAATACTCTCTTAAAAGTTTAGATATTTCTTTCTACTTTGAGTGTAAAACACTTCAAAGTCAAAGTAAAAATCAGAGTAAACTTATTATCAACATACTTATTAGTTAATGTTGTATTTGTTTATCATTATATTTGTCATTTATCTTTATTGGTTGCTTTGTTAGTTCAGTTTTTTATTTGTCGCATGTACTCCAGCAACACGTTCAGAGGAAAGCAACACACACACAATGCTGGAGGAACTCAGCAGGCCAGGCAGCATCGATGGAAGATTGTAGTCGACGTTTCAAGCTGGGACCTTTCATCAGGACTAGAGAAAAAAAGATGAGGAGTCAGAGTTAGAAGCTGGGGAGGGTGAAAGGTGAAACCGGGGGTGGGGGCGGTGGGGTGAAGGGTGAAGTAAAGAGCTGGGAAGTTGTTGATGATACAGGGGTGGGGAAGGGGGAGTCTGATAGGAGAGGACACAAGGCCATGGAAGGAAGAAAAGGGGGAGGAGCACCTGAGGGAGGTGATAAGCGGGTAAGGAGGTAAAGTGAAAGAGGAAAAAGGGGATGGTGAATGATGAAGGGGGTGGGCATTACTGGAAGTTTGAGAAATCAATGTTCATGCCATCAGGTTGGAGAACACCCAGATGGAATATAAGGTATTGCTCCTCCAACTTGAGTGTGGCCTCATCATGACAGTAGAGGAAGCCATGGATTGACATATCGGAATGGGAATGGGAAGTGGAATCAAAATGGGCGGCCACTTGGAGATCCCACTTTTTCTGACGGACGGAGCATAGTTGCTTGGTGAAGTGGTCTCCCAAACTGTATCGGGTCTCACCGATATACAGGAGGCCGCACCGGGAGCACCAGATACAGTAGATGACTCCAACAGACTCACAGATAAAATGTTGCCTCACCTGGAAGGACTGTTTGGAGCCCTGAATGGTAGTGAGGGAGAAGGTGTAGGGGCAGGTGTAGCACTTGTTCTGCTTGCAAGGCTAAGTGCCAGGAGTGAGATCTGTGGGGAGGGACAAATGGTCAAGGGAGTTGCGTAGGGTACAATTCCTGCAGAAAGTGGTATCGAGTCGACTGACATGATTTGAACAGGCAATGTCTTTGTACTGACTGCATCCAGACAGATGCTCCAAAGGTCAGTCTTATTGTTCTAGTCAACGCCAAAGAGATTCAGATCTGGCTGGTCCATTCGGTAACACACACCATTGACTTGGTTACCGTTTAGATTCACCGTGCAGTGCGGTTCACCAGTCAGCTGGACGGTTCTACCCGGTGCACTGCAGGCGGAGTGATGAGTGTTCCGGGGACCCAAGCGCCTGTCATGTGTGTTTGGAGATAATGGTGATGTATTGAGTTGTAGCCTGACCAACTGTTTGTTGATAAATACGTTGAGTTACCTTCTCAAAGGTTTCAATGGTATATTTAATGCCAGAGAAATGTATACTATATATATCCTGAAATTCTTTATCTTTGCAAACATCCATGAAAACAGAGGAGTGGCCCAAAGGGTGAATGACAGTTAAATGTTAGAACCCCAGATTCCCCCCCAGCTCCCCCTCCCCACATGTAAAGCGACAACCCCCTTCCACTGAACACTCAAGCATGCATCAAAGCATCAGTAAAGACACAGACTTGCAGTACCCCAAAGACTACTCGTTCACCCGGTAAC
This sequence comes from Hypanus sabinus, assembly GCF_030144855.1. Classification (NCBI taxonomy): domain Eukaryota; kingdom Metazoa; phylum Chordata; class Chondrichthyes; order Myliobatiformes; family Dasyatidae; genus Hypanus; species Hypanus sabinus. The sequence goes on along the minus strand of NC_082719.1, from coordinate 102,246,781 downwards.
TTGACATACCACTCTCCCCAATAAGGGAAAAAGAGGTGTCCCCGTTTCACAGTGAGAGGGGAGACATAACAAACAACTTGCTGATTTATGCTGTTAAAAGTCCGTTGCATCGCTTTTTCCGAACTCTGTGTCCAAAGATCTCGGGTCTCTGGGCACTCGGCCAGCTGCCAGCTCGTTGCTTTTGATCTTCCGTGTACTCCCACGACAAACCGATTCCCTGCAGAGGCATTGACCTCGAGTCCGCCCGCCTCCAGAACCATGAAATCGCGGAACCCTGAAGGCAAGCTAGTCTTCTAGGCCGTGTCCTCGGTATATCGAATAGCGGCCAGCGGCCAGACCCCGAGAGTGGGTCCCATTCCGGCAGAGAACTGAAGTCAGCGTGTAACTCCAGGTCTGGGTCTTCAAAAGAACTTTGAAAGGGAAAAATAGAGATATTAAAGATAGAAATAGAGCTGTTTCCGAAGATGCGAGCAAAGGAGTCGCCGTTAGGTGCCATGGAGTCATTGTTGGGGCAAAGGCAACTTTGAATGCGAGCATTTTTTTGCAGGCATTCACAGTAGAACAAAGAAATACAATAGAATCAATGAATGAATACACAAAGGCTGACAAACAACCAACGTGCAAAAGTAGAGCAACTGTGCAAGTACAAAGAAAGAACAAATAATAATAACGGTGAAGTCTCTGTTGGTCATGCTTGACTATCCTAGCAGTTTAGATATGCAAGCCAGTGCACACACCAGGGTAGTACAACGTGGAGGGCATGCTCTTGCCCATGTTGCAGGCTCATGCTCTCCGTGCAGCTGATAAATCCAAAGGAACGGTAGAGACCAATACAATTTGGCACCAGCAGCGCCGCAGGACTTGCCAGTAAGCACTGAACTCAACGTCGGACTGCCTTAGGAACTCCAGCTCCAGATATTTTCTCAGGCTTTACTCTCGAAGTCTTTCCCAGCAGTGGGTATATCCGCAAGGCAGTGGAAGTTTGACAGCTTTTTTTCTCGCAGATGAGCTGCCAACTGAGGTATCCCATCTGCACCAATAATAATGATATGCAGAGTCTTTGAAAGAGAGTGCAAAGGTTGTGGAATCAGTTCAGTATTAAGTTGAGAGGTAAAATATAGAATATCAACTGAGATACAAATAAAGTCCCTGTTCTGCAAGGTTAATAGGGAAACACACAAAGTTTGAAGATTGCCTAGCTATTCAATAGAACAGGAATGACATTTTTCAGGCTATTAATCGGTTTACGAGGAATGATCGATAAGTTCATGGCCTAAAGTAGAAAGAGTCAATTTTAGAAAACCTAGCACATTTATTTTTCCTACATTTACACACTTAGTCCAGCGGTCGTGGAGCACACGGATCCCTTCTTTGTAGAAGTCAGTGTCTTGGACCTCCAGAAGTGGTCCACAGCAGGGGTGATTGATAAGTTTGTGGCCTAAGGTAGAAGAAGATGAGTTATTAATTTCAAACTTTCTGCATAATCACTCAGAGTTGAACTGCACGAGCATGTAACGAGAGCTGTATAACTCATCTCCTTTTACCTTAGGCCATGAACTTAACAATCACCCCTGCTGTGGACCACCTGGAGGTCCAAGACACTCTCGTTACATGCACATGCAGTTCAACTCTTTGAGTGATTATGCAGAAAGTTTGAAGTTAATAACTCATCTTCTTCTACCTTAGGCCACGAACTTACCGATCACCCCTGCTGTGGACCACTTCTGCAAAGAAGGGATCTGTATGCTCCACGACCGCTGGACTAAGTGTGTACATGTAGGAGGAGACTATGTTGAAAAATAAATGTGCTAGGTTTTCTAAAATTGTCTCCTTCTACCTCAGGCCACGAACTTATCAATCACCCCTCGTACGTTGATGTGTTCCATTTGTGAGTGATGGTTGAATAAGTAAATAATTCCTTGAAGTGTGGCCAACGTGATAACATTGTTCAGCCAAATGAATTGCTGTAGAACTGAGATACTACATTCTTAAAAAAACAAAAAACACAAAATGCTGGCAGAACTCAGCAGGCCAGACAGCATCTATGGGAGGAGGTAGTGACAACGTTTCAGGCTGAAACCCTTCATCAGGAGTGAGGTAACATGGGATGGTCAAGGAGGGATAAGAAGTGCGGGGAGGGATAAAGTAGAGAGCTGGGAAGTGATAGGCTGGAGGGAAATGGGCTAAGGGGAAAGTGGAGAATTATGGGAAATAAAAGAGAAAGAAAGGTAGGGCTGGGGGGGGGGGGGGAGATTATAGTGAGGGGGGACAAGAGAGAGAAAGAGAACCAGACTAGAATAATACATACGGTTGGGAGTAAGGGTGGGGGGCAGGGGTATCAATGGAGGTCAGTGAGTTGGATGTTCATGCCGGCAGGAAGGAGGCTACCTAGGTGGGAGATAAGGTATTGCTCCATCAACCTGCGTGTGGCCTCATCTTGACGGTAGAGGAGGCCATGGACAGACATGTCGGAGTGGGAGTGGTCTGTGGAATTGAAGTGTGTGGCCTCAGGGAGATCCCACCACTGCTGGGGGACTGAGCATTCCCACATTCTCGGAGTAAAGGCCTTAAGTGTAAAGCATCAGCCTAGAAAGAAAAGGCTTTGTCATTCTCTGCAATTATTTTGCTTATCTAGGGTAGGGAACAACATTCCGCATGGTATGATCACTTTGTAGAACTGCTATGGCATTGTTGATAGGTGATGTCATTGTATTTTTAAAGATTTAGCTTCATTTGTCAAAGGGTACAAGCAGAAGGGAGGAGAATAGTGTTGAGAGGGATAATAAATCAACCATGAACAAATGGCTAGCAGACTTGAATGGCCAAATAGCCTAATTCTGCTCCTATATCTTCAGGTTTAACCCTAATTTTTGGAAGGTGGGAGGAAGCCGAGAGGCAGGAGAAAACCCACATGGTCATGGGGAGAATGTACACAGACAGCAGTAGGAACTGAGCCTCTCCACTCTGGAGCTGCTAAGTGTCGCATTAGCTGCTCGGCTCTGCTTATCTGGGTAATATACAACATAGTATATGGCATTAAAATGTTTGATCACATAGTAAAAATCATGCAGATCTGGTCATCTATCCACAGAAAAGATTCATTGCTGGGGCTGGAGGAACTGAGTAATAGGGAAAGTTTGAATAGGTTGGAACTTTATTCCCTGGAGCACAGCAGGATGAGAGGATATTGATGGAGGTTTAGGTAGGGTAAATGCAATCAGGCTTTTTCCACTGAGGTTTGGTGAGACTGCAACTAGATGTCATAGGCTAAGGATGAAAGGTGAAATATCTAAGTGGAACCTGAGAGGAAACCTCTTCACTTAGAAGGTGGTAGAAGTGTGGAACGATCTGCCAATGGAAACAGTGGATGTAGTTTTGATTGCAATATTTAAGAGAAGTTTGGATAGGTACATGGATGGGATGGGTATGGAGGGCTATGGTCCAGGTGCAAGTTGATGGGACTAGGCAAAATAATCATTCAACAAAGACTAGATGGGCCAAAGAGTATGTTTTTGTGCTGTAGTGCTCTATGACTCTACAACTGTAAGAATCCTTCAGTGTTGTTAATGTGGGTGATGCCATTGCACTGAAATGGATGTTAACCAGAAAAAACTCTGCAGATGCTGGAAATCCAGAGCAACACACACAAAATACTGGAGGAACTCAGCAGAATTATGGAAATAAATAAATATTTAAAATTTTGGGCTGAGCCACTTCTTCAGGTTTGGAAAGGAAGGGGGAAGATGCCAAAATCAGAAAGTGGAGGGAGGGAAAGTGGTACAAACTGGAAGGTGATAGGTGAAGCCTATTGATTGGTGGTTGGGGTGGGCTGACAAAGTAAGAAGCCGGGAGGTGATAGGTGAAGCCTATTGATTGGTGGTTGGGGTGGGCTGACAAAGTAAGAAGCTGGGAGGTGATAGGTGGAAAAAGTGAAGGCTGTAGAAAAAATAACTTGATAGGAGAGCAGAAGTTCACAGTAAAGTTATTATCAAAGTACATGCTGTATATGTCACCATATACAACCCTGAGATTCATTTTCTTGCAGGCATACTGAGTAAATCCAAGAATCATAGTAGAATCAATGAAAGACCATACCCCACAGGGTGGACAATCAGTGTATACAAAAGACAACAAACCATGCAAATACAAAAAATAGAAATAATTATACTGTAATACATAAATAAACAATAAATATTGAGAGCATGAGATGAAGATGCCCTGGTTGCGGGAAAAGTTCAGTGATAGAGTGTGAAGTTGAGTGAAGTTATTTCCTCTGGTTCAGAAGCCTAACTGTTCCTGAACCTGGTGGTGTGGGTCCTGAGGCTCCTGTACCTCCTTCCTGATGGCAGCAGCAAGAACAGAGCATGGCCTGGATGGTTGGTGTCTCTTATGATGAGAAAGGGAAGGAGAGGGCACCGGGGGGGGGGGGGGCGGGGTGATAGGCAGGTGAGGAGAAGAGGTAAGGGGTCAGAATGGTGAATGGAAGAAGAGGGAAGGGAAATAGGGAAAAATTGCCAGGAGTTGGATAAATTGATATTCATGTCATCTGGTTGGAGCTTACCCAGACAGAATCTGAAATGGATGCAATTGTTTTGACTCCTCCTTCCTGGCAAAGGAGATGATGCCTTTAATGTAAATCCATCCTGACAAGAGTTGTGTTATTATCAGAGCAGTTTGAACTGAAGGTAAACACTACTAAGTTGACTGAAGAAGCTGACTCCTCTCTAGACCTTGTGATAGACCAACAATCAGCAATGACACGTTGAAAAATCTTTGTGCTAAACACACATCCCTGAAGAACTATTGCAGCAGAACTTTTGTGGGTGGGGGCAGGGCCATGCTCTCTTCTCACTGCTGCCATCAGGAAGGAGGTACAGGAGCCTCAGGACTCACACCACCAGATTCAGGAACAGTTATTACCCTCAACTATCAGGGTCTTGAACCAGCGTGGATAATGTCACCCACTCCGACACTGAACTGTTCCTGCTCCTTATTAAGGCTCTACAACTCATGTTCTCAATATTTATTGCTTATTTATTTATTATTGTTATCATATTTTTTCTCTTCTCTGTGTATTTGCATAGTTTGTTGTCTTTTACACATTGGTTGTATGACCATCTATGTTGTGTGCAATTTTTCATTGATTCTATTGTTTCTTGCTATTTACTGTGATTGCCCACAAGAAAATGAATCTCAAGGAAGTATATGATGCTGTATGTACTTTGATAATAAATTTTACTTTCAATTTTGAATTTTGAGGGTGTTAGTTGTCCTTATTGAGTCTGCTTAAATATTTGTTGAGATTGAAGCTGTTCTTTGACCTCAAGTCTGGTTTCTTGTCTGATATTAACAGTTATTGATCCTTTAAAATCCAAAACGCTATCATTTCACACTTGTTTAAAAACAGAAGATTGATGATTAGTTTTATTTTCACATGCACATTGAAACATACAGTGAAATGCGTCTTTTGCGTCAAATCAAATGCACAAGAATTGTACTGGGTAGCACACAAGTGTCACCACACTTCCAGAGTTAGTATGGCTTTAGGATTTTTTAAAGATTAAATTTTAAGGTTAGCTTTGTGTCATTTGCCTCAACGACCAACACAGTCCGAACATGTGCGGTGGGCAGTTGTTAGGATCTTACTTGTTAACTAATAGATCTGCTGAGTTGTTTTGAAATTCAGTTGGACCACAACTGGAAGTCAACCAGTTTTGTTTTTAGTGTCATTTTTCAGTCAGACTGAATTAGAAAAGGCAGATAAGCTTATGACATGGATCTGCATGTGGGATTATGATATTGTAGCCAATAGTGAGATTTTCTTGCAGGAGGGTCAGGACTGGCAGCTTAATGTTCCCAGGTTCCATAGTTTTAGATGTGATAGAGCAGGAGGGATTAAGGGGGAGAGGTGGTATTACCAGTCAGGGAAAATACCACAGCAGTGTTCAGTCAGGAAAGACCGGAGACTCATCTAGTGAAGCGTTGTGAGTGGAACTGAGGAATAGGAAAGATATGATCACATTAAGTAGATTATATTATAGATCACCCAAAGGTTTGTGGGATTCAGCTGAGGAAATTTGTAGAGAGGTCGCAGACTGTTGCAAGAAACATAATGCTGTAATTGTAGATGATTTTAACTTTCTACAAATTGACTGGAACTCCCATACTATAAAAGGTGTAGCCATGGGCACCTGCATGGGTCACAGCTATGCTTGCCTTTTTGTCAACTACATGGAACAGTCAATGCTCTAAGCCTACACTGGTATCATCTTTTCCTATGCTACGCTGACGACTGCATTGTTGCTGCTTCCTGCACCCATGTGGAACTCGTTGACTTCATCAACTTTGCCTCCATCTTCCACCCTTCCCTCAAGTTTACCTGGTCCATTTCCAACCCCTCCCTCCCCTTTCTCGATCTCTCTTTCTCTATCTCTGGAGACAGCTTATCTACTGATGTCTAATATAGAAGCACTGACTCTCACAGCTACCTGGACTGTACCACTTCACACTCTGCTACTTGTAAAAATGCCATCCTCTTCTCTCAATTCCTCCGTCTCCGCCGCATCTGCTCTCAGGATGAGGCTTTTCATTCCCGAGCTAATGAGATGTCCTTCTTCTTCATAGAAAGGTGCTTCCCTTCTTCCACTGTCAATGCTGCCCTCAACTGCATCTCTTCCATTTCACTCACATCTGTCCTCTCCCCATCCTCCCATCACCCCACCAGGGATAGGGTTCCTCTTATCCTTACCTATCACCCCACCAGCCTCCGCGTCTAGCACATAATTCTCTGTAGCTTCTGCCAAGAACCTATTTCCCTCCCCCCCCCCACCCCACTTACTGCTTTCCACGGGGATCGCTCCCTACACAACTCTCATTTCTATTCATCGTTCCCCACTGATCTCTATCCTGACACTTATCCTTGCAAGTAGAGCAAGTGATGCACCTGCCCCTACACCTCCTCCCTCACTACCATTCAGGGTCACAAACAGTCCTTCCAGGTGAGGTGACTCTTCACCTGTGAGTGACATATGTTGGTGACAATAAACCTGATTCTGATTCTGATCTGCTGTACCTGGTGCTCCTGGTGTAGTGTCCTGTATACTGGTGAGAGCCATAGATTGGTAGACTGTTTTGCCAAGCACCTATGCTCCCTCTGCCAGAAAAAATGGGATCTCCCAATGGCCACACATTTTAGTTTCACTTCCCATTCCCATTCCGATATGTCAGTCCACGGCTTCCTCGACTGTCGCAATGTGGCCACAGTCACGTTGGAGGAGCAACATCCTTGTATTCCATTTGGGTAGACTCCAACCTAATGGCATGAACATCGATTCCTCTAGCTTCAGGTAATGTCTCCCCCCACCCCAGCTTTACCATTCCCTTTCCCTCTCTCACCTTATCTCCTTGCCTGCCCATCACCTCCCTCTGGTACTCCTCCCCCTTCCCTTCCTTCCACGGCCTTCTGTCCTCCCCTATCGGATTCCCCCTTCTCCAACCCTGTTTCTCTGTCTTCACCGCTCCCCCGCCCCCCAGCTTGTGTTTCTTTGTTCCCTCCCCCACACTCTAACTCTGACTCCTCATCATTTTTTCTCCAGTCCTAATGAAGGGTCGGCACGAAACATCGACTGTACTCTTTTCCAAAGATGCTGCTGGGTCTGTTGAGTTCCTCCAGCATTGTATGCATGTTTTTTGCTTGGATTTCCAGCATTTGCAGATTTTCTCTTGTTTTAGATGGGACAGATTTGTCAAATGTGTTCAAGAAAGTTTCCTTAATCAGTACATAGAAGTCCCAACTAGAGAGAGTGAAATACCAGATCTCCTATTGGGGAATAAGACATTGCGGGTGGCAGAAGTTTGTATCTCGTGGTCATAAAGTCATTTGCTTCCATATATTTATGGAAAAGGATAGGTCTGGTCTTTGGGTTGAGAGTAAACGTACTTTTGATGGTATCAGAAAGGATCTGGGCAAGTGTGGACTGGGGCAGTTTTTTTTGCAAAGATGTACTTGTTAAGTGGGAGGCCTTCAAAAGTGAAATGTTGAGAGGACAGTTTCTATATTCCTGTCAGAATAAAAGGCAGGGATAACAGGTTTAGGGAACCTTGGTTTTTGAGGGATATGTAGGCTGTGGTTAAGAAGAAGAAGGAGGTGCATAGAAGTATAGGCAGGCAGGAACAAATTAGATACTCGAGGAGTATTAAGAAATCCAGGGGAACACTTAAGAAGGAATTCAGGAGGGCTAAAAGAAGGTATGAAGTTGCCCTAGAAGATATGGTGAAGGAGAATCCTAAAGGATTCTACAGGTATGTTAAGAACAAAAGGATTACAAAAGGTAAAATTGATCCTCTGGAAGATCAGAATGATAATCAACATGTGCAACCGAAAGAGACAGGGGAGATCTTAATTTGATTTTTTGCATCTATATTTACCCAGGAGATGGACACAGAGTCCATAGAAGTGAGACAAAGCAGCATCAACTTCATGGATATTGTACAGATGACAGAGGAGGAGGTGTTTGCTGTCTTGATGTAAATTAGGGTGTATAAATCCCCACGGCCTGACAAGGTGCTCCCTCTGACCCCGTGGAAGTCCAGTGCAGAAACTGCAGGCATATTAGCAGATATTTAAAACGTCCTTAGCCATGGGTAAAGTGTTTGGGGATTGGAGCATAGCTAATGTTGTTCCATAGACAATAGACAGTAGATGCAGGAGTAGGCCATTCGGCCCTTCTAGCCAGCACCACCATGCACTGTGATCATGGCTGATCACACCCAATCAGTACCCCGTTCCTGCCCTCTCCCCATATCCCTTGACCCCGCTATCTATAAGAGCTCTATCTAACTCTCTCTTGAATGCATCCAGAGACTTGGCCTCTACTGCCTTCTGGGGCAGAGCATTCCACATATCCACCACTCTCTGGGTGAAAAAGTTTTTCCACATCTCTGTTCTAAATGGCCTACCCCTTATTCTTAAACTGTGGCCTCTAGTTCTGGACTCACCCATCAGCAGGAACATGTTTCCTGCCTCCAGTGTGTCCAATCCCTTAATAGTCTTATATGTTTCAATCAGATCCCCTCTCATCCTAAATTCCAGTGTATACAAGCCCAGTCGCTCCAAACTTTCAACATATGACAGTCCCACCATTCCGGGAATTAACCTTGTGAACCTATGCTGCACTCCCTCAATAGCAAGAATGTCCTTTCTCAAATTTGGAGACCAAAACTGCACACAATACTCCAGGTGGGGTCTCACCAGGGCCCTGACCAGCTGCAGAAGGACCTCTTTACTCCTATACTCAATTCCTCTTGTTATAAAAGCCAGCATGCCATTAGCTTTCTTCACTGCCTGCTGTACCTGCATGTTTGCTTTCATTGACTGATGTACAAGAACACCTAGATCTCGTTGTACTTCCCCTTTTCCTAACTTGACTCCATTTAGATGGTAATCTGCCTTCCTGTTCTTGCCACCAAAGTGGATAATCTCACATTTATCCACAATAAACTGCATCTGCCATTCACTTGCCCACTCACCGAAACTGTCCAAGTCACCCTGCATTCTCATAACATCCTCCTGACATTTCACACTGCCACCCAGCTTTGCGTCATCAGCAAATTTGCTAATGTTACTTTTAATCCCTTCATCTAAATCATTAATGTATATTGTAAACATCTGCGGTCCCAGCACCGAACCTTGCGGTACCCCACTGGTCACAGACTGCCATTCCGAAAGGGGCCCGTTAATCACTACTCTTTGTTTCCTGTCAGCCAGCCAATTTTCAATCCATGTCAGTACTCTGCCCCCAATATCCTAATCTCCTATGTGGGACTTTATCAAAAGCTTTCTGGAAGTCTAGGTACACTACATCCACTGGCTCTACCTTATCCATTTTCATAGTTACATCCTCAAAAAACTCCAGAAGATTAGTCAAGCATGATTTTCCCTTCATAAATCCATGCTGACTCGGACTGATCCTTCTACTGCTATCCAAATGTGTCGTAATAATAATGTGCCTTTTATAATTGACTCCAGCATCTTTCCCACCACTGACGTCAGGCTAACTGGTCTATAATTCCCAGTTTTCTCTCTCCCTCCTTTCTTGAAAAGTGGGACAACATTAGCCACCCTCCAATCAGCAGGAACTGTTCCTGAATCTATAGAACATTGGAAAATGATTACATTTTCTAGATTACATCCACGATTTCTGGAGCCATCTCTTTAAGTACCCTGGGATGCTGACCATCAGGTCCCGGGGACTTATCAGCCTTCAGACTCAACAGTCTATCCAATACCGTTTCTTGACTAATATATATTTCCTTCAGTTCATCCTTCACCCTAGTTTCTTTGGCCACTATTACACCTGGGAGATTGTTTGTGTCTTCCCTAGTGAAGACAGATCCAAAGTACCTGTTCAACTCGTCTGCCATTTCCTTGTTCCCCATAATAAATTCACCCGTTTCTGTCTTCAATGTCCCAATTTTGGTCTTGACTATGTTTTTGCTATTCACATACCTAAATAAGCTTTTACTATCCTCCTTTATATTCTTGGCTAGTTTACCTTCATACCTCCTTTTTTTCTTGGCGTATTGCCTTTTTTGTTATCTTCTGTTGCTCTTTAAAAGCTTCCCAGTCCTCCAGTTTCTTGCTCATCCTTGCTATGTTATACTTCTCTTTTATTTTTATACTGCCCTTTACTTCCCTCATCAGCCACAGCCGCCCCTTACTCCCCTTAGGATCTTTCTTCCTCTTTGGAATGAACCGATCCTGCACCTTCTGCATTATTCCCAGAAGTACCTGCCATTGTCTTCCCTGCTAGGGTATTGTTCCATTGAACTTTGGCCAGCTCCTTCCTCATAGCTCCATAGTTCCCTTTGTTCAACTGTAATACTGACACATCTGATTCTCCCTTCTCCTTCTCAAATTGTAGGTTAAAACATATCATATTATGGTCATTACCTTCTAATGGTTCCTTTACCTCGAGGTCCCTGATCAAATCCGGTTCATTGCACAACACTAAATCTAGAATTGCCTTCTCCCTGGTAGGCTCCAGTACAAGCTGTTCTAAGAATCCATCTCGGAGGCACTCCACAAACTCCCTTTCTTGGGGTCCAGTACCATTCTGATTCTCTCAGTCTACCTGCATGTTGAAATCCCCCATGACAAATGTATCATTACCTTTGCGACATGCCAATTTTAACTGTTCATTCAACTTACACTCTACATCCAGACTGCTGTTTGAGGGCCTGTAGATAACTCCTATTAGGGTCTTTCTACCCTTAGAATTTCTCAGTTCTATCCATACTGACTCTACATCCCCTGATTCTATGTCCCCCTTCGCAAGGGACTGAATATCATTCCTCACCAACAGAGCCACCCCATCCCCTCTGCCAGTCAGTCTGTCCTTTCAATAAGATGTATATCCTTGAATATTCATTTCCCAGGCCCTGTCTGCTTGAAGCCATGTCTCTGTTATTCCCACAATATCGTACTTGCCAATTTCCAACTGAGCCTCAAGCTCATCTACTTTATTCCTTATACTTCGTGCATTCATATATAATACTTTTAATTCGGTACTCCCCTCTCCTTTCATATCAATTCCTATTTCACTTGGCCATACTGTATGATCTCTTCTTGAGCTTTCTACTCCATTGATTCTGTTGTCCTTTTTAACTTTTCTTATTTTCACTTTCCCTTTAACTCCATCCTTATATTTCCAGTTCATCCCCTCCTCCCCCACTACTTAGTTTAAACACATCCGTGTTGCAGTGGCAAACCTGTCTGCCAGAATGCTGGTCCCCCGCCTATTAAGGTGCAACCCGTCCCTTTTGTACAATTCATTCCTACCCCAAAAAAGATCCCAGTGGTCCAAGAATGTAAATCCTTGCTTCCTGCACCAGTTCCTCAGCCACACATTCAGATCCATTATCTCCCTGTTCCTGCCCTCTCCAGCACGAGGAACTGGAAGCAAACCAGAGATAACCACCCTGGAAGTTCTGCTTTTCAGCCGTCTTCCGAGTTCTCTGAAGTCCCGCTGCAGAATGTCTTTCCTCTTCTTCCCGATGTCATTTGTGCCGACATGCACCACCACTTCCGGCTGTTCACCTTCACCCTTGAGGATTCCCTGCAATCGGTCCGTGATGTCCTGGATCCTTGCACCAGGGAGGCAACACACCATCCTTAAATCTCGCCTGTTGCCACAGAAACCCCCTTCCTTACCTCTTACTATGGAGTCCCCTACTACCATGGCTCTTCCTGACGTCTGACTCCTCGGCTCTGCTTCTGCACCAATTTTCGGCTCGCAGACCTGTCTGCCTCTCAGACTGGCAGTATCTTCTGTCCTGACAGCTTCCAAGAGGGTGAACCTGTTTACGAGAGGTACATCCCCTGGGGTCTCCTGTACTTCAAGCATCCTTTCCTTCCTCATTGTCATCCCCTTTCTTCTGGTATCCTCGGTATAACGACCTCACTGTAGGTCCTGTCCAGAAATCTCTCGTTTTCGCGGATAAACCTGAAGTCATCCAGTTCTTTCTTCAGTGCTGCAACATGGTCCTTCAGAAGCTGAATCTGGACACACTTTCCACAGCTGTAGCAGCTGGGGGCACCATCAGTGTCCCTGACCTCCCACATCATGCACGTAGCACACTGAATCAGCTTAGCGGTCATGTCTTCACCCTTTCCAATTGTGCCTGGCGTAGTCTCCTCCCTGAAGACTCTCGATCCAAAGACTGGCACTTTTCACACCAGGCACCTCAACCAGGCCGCTTCCCATAGTTTGAAGGTTCAAAGTTCAAAGTAAACATATCCAAGTATATATATACATCACCATACACAACCTTGAGATTCATTTTCTTATGGGCCTACTCAATAAATCCAAAACAGAATAACGACAATAACAAAATCAATTTGCCCATGTGCAGCAAACAACAAACTGCAAATACAAAGAGAAAGGAATAATAATAAGAATACATAAGTAAGCAACAAAGATCAAGAACATGAGATGAAGAGTCCTTGAATGTGAATCCATTAGTTGTGGAAGCATTTAAATGATGGGGCAAGTGCAGTTGAGTGAAGTTGTCCCCACTGGTTGAAGAGCCCGATAGTTCAGGGGTAGTAACTATTCCTGAAACTTGTGGTGTTGGTCCTGAACCTTCTTCCTAATAGCAGTTGTGTTGACTCCCCCTTCTTGGCAATGAAAATGATGCCTTTAATGTAAACCAATCCTGTTTTTATGCATCAAATGTGGCTTGTGTTATTATTGAAGGAGTTTGAACTGGAGGTAAATCGACTAGAGAAGATGACTCCTCTCATGACCTTGTGACAGACTGATGATCAGCAATGACACATTGAAAAGTCATTGTATTAACACACTTCCCTGAAGAACTATTGCAGCAGAACTTCTGTGGGTGAGGGCAAGTGAGGAAATCGAAGATCCAAATGCATAAGGAGGTAAACACGAGGAAATCTGCAGATGCTGGAAATTCAAACAACACACACAAAATGCTGGTGGAACACAGCAGGCCAGGCAGCATCTATAAGGAGAAGGGTCTCTGCCCAAAACGTCAACAGTACTTCTCCTTATAGATTCTGCCTGGCCTGTTGTGTTCCACCAGCATTTTGTGTGTGTTGTTTGCATAAGGAGGCATTGAGGCCAAGATCTAAGAGCTTATTGATTAGTTCTGAGGGGGCGATGGTAATGAATATTAAGCTGTTGTCCATAAAAAGCATCCTGATGTATGCATCTTTGCTGTCCAGATGTTTCAGGGTTGAGTGAAGAGCCAATGAAATGGTATCTGCTGTAGACCTATTGCTCCAGTAGGCAAATTGGAGTGGATATAAATCACTCCTCAGGCAGCCACTTAGAAAGGCTCTAAGCATAAGTCACAAAATTATAGTCCAGTGAGCCTGTCATCAGCACCAGGAAAGTTATTGGAAGGTATTCTAAGGGACGAGATATATAAGTATCTGAATAGACAGGGACTGATTAGGGATGGTCAACATGGCTTTGGGCATGGAAAGTTGTGTCTAACTAATCTTATAGAGTTTTTCAGGGTAGTTACTAGGACAACTGATGAAGGCAAGGCTGTGGATGTCTATGTGGACACTTGCAAGGCCTTTGACAAGGATCTACATGGGAGGCTGGTCAAGAAGGTTCAGTTGCTCGGCATTCACAATGGGGTAGTAAATTGGATTAGACAGAATTGGCTTCATGGGAAAAGCTAGAGAGTGGTAGTAGATGGTTGTTTCTCTGATGGATCAGCAAGTTTGTAGGTGGCACCAAGATTGGTGGGTGTAGCGGACAACAAGGAAGACTTTCAGAGCTTGCAGCAGAATCTGGACCAGCTGGGAAAAATGGGCTGAAATGTGGCAGATGGAACTTACTGCAGAAAAGTGTGAGGTGTTGCACTTTGGGAAGACCAGCCGGAGTAGGTCTAACGTGGTGAACGGTAGGGCACTGAGGAATGTGATAGAGCAGAGAACATGGATCCATATTTCCTTGAAAGTGGCGCCACAGCTAGATAGGATTGGAAAGAAAGCTTTTGACAAATTGCCTTTCATAAGTTGAGTACAGGAGTTGGGATGTTATGTTGAATTTGTACAAAATGTTGGTGAGGATGAATTTGGATTATTGTTTGCAGCTTTGATCACTTTCCTTCAGTAAAATGTAAATAAGATAGAAAGAGTGCGGAGAAAATTTACGATAATGTTGGTTGGACTTAAGAAGCTGAGTTATATGGAAAGGTTGAATGAGTTGCAGGAGGGAGGTAACTGGGTGGCTGTCAGGAGAAGGAAGGGAAATGGGCAGCCAGTACAGAGTAACCTTCACCTCAATAATAAGTTTACCATTTTGGATACTGTTGAGGGGGACAACCTAGCAGGGTGGAGTAGTAGTGACCAGGTCTCTGGCATTGAGTCTGGTGCTGTGGCTCAGAACAGAGCTAAAGTGAGGAGGACTGCAGTGTTGATAGAAGATACCGTAGTCAGAGGAAGAAAGGTGAGATTCTGTGAGGTGCGAAGGAGACATCCAGAGGGTATGTTGCCTCCCAGATGCCAGGTTCAGGGATGTCTCGGACTGGGTCCACAGCATTCAGGTTTGCTGGAGTTGTCCGGAAGGGTGAGCAGCCTGAAGTCTTGGTACATATTAGCACCAATGACATAGGTAGGAAAGACAAGGAGGTTCTAAAGGGAGATTTTAGAGAGCTAGGTAGAAAGCTGAAAAGCAGGAGCACCAGGGTAGTAATCTCTGGATTGCTGCCTGTGCCACGTGCCAGGGAGGGTAAGAACAGGGTGATTTGGCAGGTGAATGCGGGGTGTGAGGAGCTGGTGCAGGGGGCGTGGGTTCAGGTTTATGGATCATTGTGACCTTTTCTGGAGAAGGTATGACCTGTACAAAAGAGACGGGTTTTGCCTGAACCTGAGGGGGACCAGTATCATTGTGGGCAGGTTTGCTGGAGTTGTTCAGGAGGGTAAAATCTCATTTGACAAGGCTATGGAAATGGAGTGACCAGGCTGAGGGTGAGGTAGTTTGTATACAAGCAGAGGAAGTGTGTAGTGAGACTCCTAGCAAGGAGAGGCTGATGATAGGGCAAAATTGCAGTCAACAGGCTGAGTTGCAATGTAAAAGGGGGACAAAATCAAAAAGGGTGTTGAGTACAAGACTGAAGGTGTTACATCTGAATGCACACAGTATATGGAATGAGGAGATGAATTTGTAACACAGTTAGAGTTTGGCAGGTATTACACTGTGGGGATCACTGAATCATGAAAGAGGATTATAGCTGGAAGCTTAACATCCAAACACATTGTATCAGAAGGACAAGCAGGCAGGCAGAGGAGGTGGGGTGGCTCTGCTGGTAAAAAAATGAAATTGAATCTTTAGAAAGAGGTGACATAGGATCGGAAGGTGTTGAACCATTGTGAGTAGAGCTAAGGAACAGCTAGAGTAAAAAGACACTGATGAGAGTTATATATAGACCTCTGAACAGCAGCAGAGCTACAGCGTACAAATTACAACAGGAGATAGAAAAAGCATGTCAAAAGGGTAATGTTATGATAGTCATGGGGGATTTCAACATGCAGATAGATTGGGAAAGGCAGGTGCTGGATCCCAAGAGGGTGAAATTGCAGAATGCCCACGAGATGGGTTTTTAGAGCAGCTCTTGGTTAAGATGGTTTTGTTGCTAAGTCTGCAGATGATACGAAGATTGGTGGAGGAGCAGATAGTGTTGAGTAAACAGAAAAGCTGCAGAAGGACTTGGACAGATTAGGAGATTGGGCAAGAGAGTGGCAAATGAAATACAACGTTGGAAAATGCATGATCATGCACTTTGGTAGAAGAAATAAATGTGCGGACTATTTTCTAAATGGGGAGAAAAATCAAAAATCTGAGATGCATCAGGACTTGGGAGATCTTGTGCAGAATAGCATAGAGATTAACTTGCAAGTAATGTCAGTGGTGAGGAAGGCAAATGCAATTAAGAGAAAATCTGCAGATGCTGGAAATCCGAGCAACATGCACAAAACTCAGTAGGCCAGGCAACATCTCTGGAAAAAGTACAGTCAAAATTTCGGGTTAAAACCCTTCAGCAGGACTAGAGAAAAAAAGCTGAGGAAAAGATTTGAAAGTTGGGGGAGGGGACTGAGAAACACCAGGCATAGGTGAAACTTGGAGAGGGAGGGATGAAGCAAAGAGCTAGGAAGATGATGGAAGGCTATGGAAGAAAGGAGAAGGGGGTAGGAGACCAGAGGGAGCTGATAGACGAGCAAGGAGATAACATGAGAGAGGGATAAGGGGATGGGAAATGGTGAAGGGGGTGTAGTGGAGGCATTACTGGAAGTTTGAGAAATCAATGTTCATGCCATCAGGTTGGAGGCTACCCAAATGGAATTTAAGTGTGTCTTTATCCAGTCAGTGGAGGAGGCCATGGATTGACATATTGGAATGGGAATGGGAAGTGGAATTAAAACGGGTATCTACTGGGAGATCCAGCTAGTTCTGACAGACGACAAAGTGGTCTCCCAATCTACGTTGAGTCTCACCAATATACAAGAGGCCACTCTGGGAGCATATGACCCCAACAGACTCACCGGTGAAGTGTTGCCTCACCCGGAAGGACTATTTGGGGTCCTGAATAGTAGTGAGCGAGGAAGTGTAGAGGCAGGTGAAGCACATTCCGATTGAAAGGATAAGTGCCAGGAGGGAGATCAGTGGGGAAGGATGAATGTACAAGGGAGGGGCATAAGGAGCGATTCCTGCGAAAGCAGGAAGTGGTGGGGAGGGGAGATGTGCTTGGTGGTGGGAACCAGTTGGAGGTGGTGGAAGTTTTGGAGAATTATGTGCTGGATGCAGAGGCTGGTAGGGTGGTAGGTGAGGACAAAAGGAACCCTATCCTTGGTAGTGTGGTGGGAGGCTGGGGTACATGCATGAAATGGATGCGGTTGAGGGCAGTGTTGACGGTGGAGGAAAGGAAGCCCCTTTCTTTGAAAAGGGAAGATATCTCCTTCATTCTAGAATGAAAAGCCTCATTCTGAGAGCAGATGCGGCAGAGACAGAAAAATTGAGAGAAGGGGATGGTGTTTTTACAAGTAGCAGGGTGGGAGGAGGTGTAGTCCAGGTAGCTGTGAGAGTCCATTGGTTTATAATAGATATCGGTGGATAACCTGTCTCCAGGGATAGAGACAGTCAGATCCAGAAAGGGAAGGGATGTGTTGGAAGTGGACCAGGTGAATTTGAGGGCAGGGTGAAAGTTGGAGGCAAAGTGGATGAAATTGACAAGTTCAGTACAGGTGCAGGAAGCAGCACCAATGCAGTCATTGATGTAGCGTAGGGAAAGTACGGGATGGTCACCAATGTCATAGGATAAAGGCAAATCATACAAGGAACATCTGATGGTTTTGGGGTGGATCTCATTGCAACTTTTTGAACGTTGAAAGACCTAGACAGAGTAGATGTGGAAAGGATATTTCACAGTTGTGGAGAGTCTACAACAGGAGGGCACAACCTCATAATAGAGGGGTGTTCATTTAAACAGATATGTGGAGAAATGTCTTTAACTAGAGGGTGGCAAACTTGTGGAATTTGTTACCACAGGCAGCTGTGGAGGCCAGATCATTGGGTGTACTTAAGGCAGAGCTTGATTGGTTCCTGATTGGCCATGGGATCAAAGGTTACGGGGAGAAGGCAGGGGAGTGGGGCTGAAGAGGAGAGAAAAAGGATCAGCCATGATTGAGTGGCAGAGCCTACTCGAAGGGCCAAATGGCCTAATTCTGCTCCTATGTCATGGTCTCAACATGAGAATTCACCCTGCAATTTGAGAGAGCGAAGCTAAGTGAGATGTATCAGTTTTACAGTGGAGTGAAGGGGATCAAATCAAATCAAACTCAAGTTGAATTATCATCCAACCATACACAAATACAGCTGAATGAAACAGGGTTCCTCCGGGGCCAAGGTGCATTACATACACACACGTCACTCACTCATATATATCTCAGATCCCTGAGTGACCAGTCCCGCAAATTGACAGTGCATTTCGTGGCAGTCTCCACAGGCAAATACACACACGCAATCCAGCTCTCAACGGGAGAGACTAGTCCCCAACCAAGCATGGACGCCACACTACATTGCCACTGGCATTTCCTCTCTTGGACTGCAGCAGCAGGCCACACAGCTCCCCCGCCATCTGTTGTACTACCGGACAGTGGAAACAGGCCTGTGGCACCTTACGTTCTCAGTGTACAGCTGGGTATTGCAATCACAAGGGAAGCATCCAAGACAACCACCCACTGTTACACTGCATGCTGCCTTCATGCACCAACTCCAATGAATTTGATGCCTTCCTTTAGTAGGCAGCAACATGGTCTGCACCTAGTCCAGATCCTCCTCCAACGAGCAGCCATTGAGAAAGACTTGCACAACCCAAAGTACTTGGAGGCCAACATTGTCTTGCAATTGTAGAAAAGACATTTAACAAAGAAATAAGAACTTTGGTCGGTGGAGATGGCGCTGTATCTGAATGTACCACCACGTTTCCAGAAGCTACCAGAATTACAGAGGCATGAGAGAGGAGCCGGCCAGAGTTGATTGGAAGGGTACACTAGCTAGCAGGGATGACAGCACAGCAATGGTTGGTGTTTCTGAAAGCAATTCTGAAGGCGCAGGATAGATACATCCCAAAGAGGAAGAAATATTTTAAAGGCTGGATGACACAACCATTGCTGACAAGGGAAGTCAAAGGCAACACTAAAGCCAAAGAGAGGGCTTATAAAAGAGCAAAAATTAGTGGTAAGTTAGAGGAAGTTTTTAAAAACCAATAGAAGGCAACTAAAAAAGAAGGAAGGGATGGAATATGAAGGTAAGCTAGTTAATATTAAAGAGGATATCAAAAGTTTCTTCAGATGTATAAGGTGTAAAAGAGAGGTAAGTAGATATTGGACTGCTGGAAAATTATGCTGGAGAGGTAGTAATTTGAGCAAGGAAATGGTTAATGAACTGAATAAGTATTTTGCATCAGCCTTCACTGTAGAAGACACGAACAGTATGCCAGAAGTTCAAGAGTTTCAGGGGGCAAATGTGAGTGAACTTGCCTTTATTAGGGAGAAGGTGCTTGGAAAACTGAAAGGTCTGAAGGTAGATAAGTCACTTGGGCCAGATGGCCTGCACCCCAAGGTTCTGAAAGAGGTGGCTGAAGAGATTGTGGAGGCATTAGTAATGATCCTTCAATAATCAGTAGATTCTGGCATGGTTCTGGAAGACTGAAAAATTGCAAATGTCACTCCACTCTTCAAGAAAGGTGAGAGGCAAAAGAAAGGAAATTATAGGCCAGTTAGTCTGACCTCTGGTTGGGAAGATATTGCAGTTGATTGTTAACAATATGGTTTCTGGGTACATGGAGGTACATGGTAAAATATGCTGAAGTCAGCTCAGTCTTTGAAATGGAAAATCTTGCCTGACAAATCTGTTGGAATAGTTTGAAGAACTAACAAGCAAGATAGACAAAGGCGAATTGGTAGATGTTGTGTACTTGGACTTTCAGACGGCCATTGACAAGGTGCCACATGAAGTTGTTCAACAAGTTACAAGCCCTTGGTATGACAGGAAAGATATTGGCATTGATAGAGCATTGGCTTATTGGCAAAAGGCAAAGAATGGGATTAAAGGGAGGCTTTTCTGGTTGGCTGTCAGTGACTAGCGGTGCTCCACAGGGGTCTGTGTTGGGACAGTTTCCTTTTACGTTATACGTTAATGATTTGGATGATGGCATTGATGGCTTTGTTGCAAAGTTTGCAGATGATACAAAGATAGGGAATCAGCAGAATACTTTGACAGTTTAGAGGAACGGGCAAAGAAGTGACAGATGAAGTACAGTATTGGGAAGTGTATTGTCATGACTTTGGTAGAAGAAATAAAATCATAAACTATTTTCTAAACGGAGATAAAATTCAAATATCTGAAGTGCAAAGGATCCTGGGAGTCCTTGTGCAGGATCCCCTGAAGGTTAATTCACAGGTTGAGTCTGTGATGAGGTCGGCAAATGCAACGTTCACATTCATTTCAAGAGA
Organism: Hypanus sabinus; assembly: GCF_030144855.1. Classification (NCBI taxonomy): domain Eukaryota; kingdom Metazoa; phylum Chordata; class Chondrichthyes; order Myliobatiformes; family Dasyatidae; genus Hypanus; species Hypanus sabinus. The sequence goes on along the minus strand of NC_082719.1, from coordinate 102,226,230 downwards.
ACTAGAATATAAAAGCAAGGATGTAATGTTGAGGGGGGAAGGGAAAATTTACCAGAGTTGGAGAAATCAATGTTCGTGCCGTTACATTGGAGGCTACAAGAACAAGACATGCTACTGCTTTTCAAATTACTTGTATTTGGAAAATGTTTTTTTGCTTTTAAGTTTTTTTCCATTTTATTAAATGTCAAGGACATTCAGATGCATTGGAAAACTTTGAAAATCATAAATTGCTGAATTGTAGAGCAGGCTTTTGGACTATGTGTCTTCTCATACCTTCTAATGTTCTTGGGTGAAGCTAATGTTTTCCATTGTGAGGAGAGTTTGCAACTGGCCTAGCAGTTATCGTAATGCTATTACAGCCAATGAACTAGGCCCAATTCTCACCGTGACGTGTGAGGAATTTGCACACTCTCCCCGCGCTGGGATGGATTTCATCTGGGTGCTCCTGTTTGCTCTCACATTCCAAAGACGGGCGTGTTAATTAGTCACATGGGTGTAACTGGGCAGAATGGGCTCGGTGGGCCGGAAGGGCCTGTAACTGTGTTGTACTCTAAGTAAATAAATAATCAAATGACTGAAAGAATTGGAAGCGATGGAAAGAAGGAAAATATGCGTGACTGAACAATGTAAAGGAGTACAAAGAAGGTTCACCAGATTGATTCCTGGGAAGGCAGGACTTTCATATGAAGAAAGACTGGATTGACTAGGCTTATACTCACTGGAATTTAGAAGATTGAGAGGGGATCTTATTGAAACATATAAAATTCTAAAGGGATTGGACAGGCTAGATGAAGGAAGATTGTTTCCGATGTTGGGGTAGTCCAGAACGAGGGGTCACCGTTTAAGGAACGAGATGAGGAAGAACTTCTTCACAGGGAGTGGTGAATCTGTGGAATTCTCTGCCACAGGAAACAGTTGAGGCCGGTTCATTGCCTATATTTAAGAGGAAGTTGGATGTGGCCCTTGTGGCTCAAGGGGTCGGGGGGTGGGTATGGAGAGAAAGCAGGTACACGGTTCTGAGTTGGATGACCAGCCATGATCATACTGAATGGCGGTGCAGGCTCGAAGGGCTGAATGGCCTACTCCTGCACCTATTTTCTATGTTTCTATGTAATCATTTTCAGTTTTCAGACAAGCATTTAATTTTTATTTTAAGCAATTGAAGAACCTGAGTTCAAAGATTTCCAGAACAGAAAACCTGTTTCTCCTTCAGATGCCCAATTGCTGAAATGTTCCCACAACCTATGGACTCACCTTCAAGGACTCTCCTTCTCATACTCTCGATATTTATTGCTTACTTATTTATTATTGTTATTTTTTTCTTTATTTTTGTATTTCCACGGTTAGTCATCTTTTGCACACTGGTTGTCGTCCTGTTGGTGTGGTCGTTCATTGATTCTATTATGGTTATTGGATTTATTGAGCCTCAACATCATCGTTAGGTGCCAGGTCATGTGATGTGGGCGATCATGGTTTTTCTACAGAAGTAGTTTGCCATTGCTTTCTTCTGGGCAGTGTCTTTACAAGACGGGTGTTTCCAGCCATTATCAATACTCTTCAGAGTCTGGTGTCAGTGATCATGTAACCAGGCCTTGTGATATGAACTAGGTGCTCATACCATCATCCACCACCTACTTCCATGGCTTCACGTGACCCTGATTGGGGGGCTAAGCAGGTGCTACACCTTGTCCAAGGGTGATCTTCAGGCTAGCAGAAAGAAAGAGCGCCTTACACTTCCTTTGGTAGACACTATTTTCATTGAGTATGCCCACAGAAAACTGAATCGCAGGTCATATATGGTGCCATATATGAGGGGTAATTGACACGTTCAAGGCCTAAGGTAGAAGGAGATGAGTTATACAGCTCTCGTTACATGCATTCATTACGTTCAACTCTTTGAGTGATAATGCAGAAAGTTTGAAGTTAATAACTCATCTCCTTCTACCTTAGGCCACAAACTTACCAATCACCCCTGCTGTGGACCACTTCTGGAGGTCTAAGGTCGTATGCTTCACGACTGCTGGACTAAGTGTATAAATGTAGCAGGGGTCTATATTGAAAAATAAATGTGCTAGGTTTTCTAAAATTGACTCCTTCTATCCGAGGCCACGAACTTATCAATCACCCCTCGTATGTACTTTGGTAATAAATTTACATCAAAATTAAAGTAACATCCCAATGTTGAATATTGAGATGTTAGTTTATTGCAATTTATCACCTTATGATTTAATCGTGTGTTTAATCGGTCATTTTCCCTGAGGTTCAAACATCATGTCATTGTGATGCTGTCATGGTAAAACGGTATCCAAAATATTAAAGCCTCCGAAGATTGTGGAGTAGTTCATTTATTAACATGACACAGAATGCTTCAAGAAAAAAAAATGAAGGCTTTGCAGTTTACAGTGATTAATCAGAAAGCTACATTCATCAGTATAATCTTACCAATAAGTTGAGGAAATGGGTGAAACTTACTATATTTAAAGTCCAGTTTATGGAAACTCATTAATCAAAACTGAATGGATTTGCATTCCAAGTAGAAAGGAATATCTAAAAATTAAAGAGAGATGCGGTCTGGATTAGAGAGCATGCCTTATGATGATAAGTTGAGCAAGCCAGGGCCTTTCTCTTTAGAGCAAAGCAGAATGAGAGGTGACTCGATAGGGGTGTTCAAGATGAAAGCAGGCATAGATAGAGTGGACAGCTAGAGACTTTTTCCTAAGGCAGAAATAGCTGATATTAACGGGCATAATTTTAAGGTGACTGGATGAAAGTAGAGAGGCATTTTTACACAGAGAGTGGTGAGTGCATAGAATTCCCTACCAGGGATGGTGGCAGAGACAGATACATTAGGGTAATTTACGAGACTCTTAGACAGGCACATGAATGCAAAAGAAAAATGGAGGATTATGGGGTGTGTAGGAGGGAAGGATTAGATTAATGCTGGAGTAGGTTTATATTGGTCACCACAACATTGTGGGCTGAAGGGCCTGTGCTGTGCTGCACTGTTCTATGCTCAAAGTTCAAAGTTAAAAATAAATTTATTATCAGAATACATAAATGCCACCACATAGAACCATGAGATTTGTTTTCTTGCAAGTATTCACAGTAGAATCAATGAAACACCCTACATAACCAAGTTGGACAAACAACCGGTGTGTAAAAGACAACAAACTGTGCAAATACAGAACGAAAATACAAAATAATAAATAATAATTAATATTGAGGAAATGAGCTGAAGAGTCCTTGAAAGTGAGTCCATTGGTTGTGGAGTCAGTTCAGAGTTGGGACGAGTGAAGTTATCCATGCTGGTTTAGGAGCCTGATGGTTAAAGGGTAAAAACTATTTCTGATCCTGGTGGTGTGGGACCAGGTTCAAAGGCTCCTGAACTTCTGTTGGATTAGGCTTTAAAATTGTTACGTTCCTTGTAAATTAGCTTTCTTATGCCTGTTTGTATTCATATATAATTACCCATGTACATGTATTGTTCAACGTGTTTTCGAGTGGTTGTAGTTGCTTTTGCAACAATTTTGTTGTGATTGTGATTATCACATTACTTGAATGTGGACTATCTTATTGGTTGATTTAAGCAACAGAATTCGAATGGTATTTATTGCAGCCACCCAGGATTGAGGCATTGGAGTAGGTGTGGTGTGGTATCTAAGCTGGTGTCAGTGCTGCTCTCCAGTGTTTGCTCGGCAGAAGACAAGCTGTATTGTGTTCGACTGCAGACTACTGCAACATTCATGGACTCAGGGATTTGAACTATATATTTTTTGTGCGACTGTATTTTACTAGTCTTTTATGTGTCTTGTGATGTGTATGATTGTCGGTACTATGTTTTGTACTTTGGCCTCAGAGTAATGGTGTTTCATTTGTCTGTATTCATGGGTATTCATGTATGGTTGAACAACGATTAAACTTGAACAAACTATTGCTGTTAACAAAATGGTATAAAAAGGATGAACCACGTTGCATCAGCCACTTTTTCTATCTTCACCTTCCTTCACTATTAGGCTCTGCTTTCGCTACTCTCCTAATCCCTTTGTCCTCAGCACTTAATAAACACTTGGCAAGCAGCACATCTTATGCCTCACTCTTGACTTATGAAGAACCTCAGATCAAAACCATCAGCATCCACCACTACTTTCCTGGTGGCAGCAGTGAGAAGAGAGCATGGCACTTATGTCATGTTCTATATGTTTTCAAACAAAAATGCTGATACTTGAGCTGAATAGTTTTATTTATTTAGAGATACAGCACAGAACAGCCCCTTCTGGCTCTTGATCTGCACCAACCAGCAACCCACATAACCCCGGCCTAATCACAGAACAATTTACAAAGACCAATTAACCTACTAACCGATATGTCTTTGGACTGTGGGAGGAAACCAGAGCACCTGGAGAACATTCACACATTCAAGAGGAGAAGGTATAAACTCCTTAGAACTGAACTCCAAAATCTGACTGTAATAATATTACGCTAACTGCTACACTACCATAGCACCCAATAGGTGTTTTGTACCAACTCCATCTCAAACATCTATCCTTACATGACCAATCTACAAAGGAGAGCTTGAGTTAAGGGGAAAAAAATCTTATATTAATGAGCCCTACAAATGAGGTTAGCTCCTCAGCACCATAGGGATTTTAGACACCAATGAAATCTTTCTCTCCTTTTGGATCCACTGTTACCATAGCAGTGATAACAGAAAGCATGAAACCTATCTGCCTGTCATTATCACCCATTTAAAGGTATCAATCTGTTGAAAGAAGCTTGGCTATTTTCTGAAGGTTAACTTGGTTTTCTAGTCTCTGTGTACTGTAACATATAATATAGATTGCAAAATGTGTGAAGAGAGCTAACGATCTTCAATCATCAGCCAGACAAGATATCAGTATTATCTTTAATGATACAGTTCTTCTTCCTCCCTTTACTCCCAGTGGAGCACAGGCTATTGACAATCTCCTGTTTCCATTGTCCTCTGTTCTGAGCCATTTTCTCAAGGGTGGACTGAGAATGTAGACTTCAGGAGAGGGTCAGTAATTTTAAATTCTTGGGTGTCACTTTCTCAGAAAACCTGTCCTGGACCCATCATATAAATATAATTGTGAAGAAAGCATGCCAGAGCTTCTATTTCCTCAGGGGTCTGCAAAGATGCACACGTCATCAAAAACCTTGGAAAACTGCTATAGCTGTGTGGTGGAAAGTGTGCCGACTGGCTGCATTATGGCCTGGTATGGGAACACCAATACCTTTGAGTGGAAAATCCTGCAAAAAGTAATGGATTCAGCCCAGTGCATCATGGTAAAACCCTCCCAACATTCACATGAAAAGATGGTGTAGGAAAGTAGCATCCATCGTCAAAGATCCTCGCCACCCAGGCCAGGCTCTTTTCTCAACTGCTGTCATCAGGCAGAAGGTACAATTGCCACAGGACTCGCACCACCAGGATCAAGAACAGTTACTACCCCTCAATCATCAGGCTCTTGAAGAAAATGGGATAGCTACACTTATTTAAGGACTCTTTTTTCTGGTTATTTCATACTCGTTATTTATTGCTATTTATTTATATCTAAATTTGCAGTTTGTTGTCCATTTGATGCTGGTTACAGTTACTGTACAATAGATTTGCTAAGTATGCCTATAGAAGGCTTGTACATGGTGACATGTATGTACTCTGATTTTTACTTTGAACTTTGAACTCAGAGTGTTCCCATCATCTAATTTCAGTCACTCTGTGAAGCCCTTGTCCATTTGTCCCTCCCCACTAATCTCCTTCCCGGCACTTACCCCTGCAAGCTGCTAAAGTGTTACACTTACCCATTCACTCCTCCCTCACATCCATTCAGGGCCCCGGTCCTTCCAGGTGAGGCAAAACTTCACCTGAGGTCAGTAATTGTATCAGGCATTCCTGACGCGGCCTCCCCTTGGTGAAATCCGACATAAATTGGGGGCCTGCTTTGTCGGGCACTTACAGTCCATCCCTCGAGCAGAATTTCCCAGTGACCAACCATTTTAATTCCTGTTCCCATTCCCGTTCCGACATGTTGGTCCATGGCCCCCTCTTGTGCCATGATTATGCCGCTCTCAGGGTGGAGGAGCAACACCTCGTATTCCATCTGCGTATCCCCCAACTTGATGGCATGAACATTGGTTTCTTCCACAGGTTTAAAAAATCCCTCCTCCCTTCCTTGTCCTCTATTTCCCACTCTGGCCTCATCTCTTCTCACCAGCCTAATCCTGCCCCTGGTGGCTCCTCCAACTTCCCCCTCTCCCATAGTCTAAACTCATTTGGCAGGGGGATGGAAAGCGGAGAGAAGGGACCTGGGATAGGACGGATGGTAAAAAAAAAGCAAAGATAGTGTGCGGTCACACTGTCAGGAAGGGCAGGCAGATGATAGGACAAAGTTGCAGCCAGCAGGGTGAGCATCAGTGCATTAGGGATGCAGAGTCAAAAAGAGTAGCAAATACAATATTCAAAGTGTTATATCTCAATGCATGGAGTATAAGAAATAAGGTGGATGATCTTGTTGCACTTTAACAGATTGTCAGGTATGATGTTGTGGCCATCACTGAATCGTGTCTGAAGGATGGTTGCAGTTGGGAGCTGAATGTCCAAGGTTACCCATTGTATTGAAGGGATAGGAAGGGAGGCAGAGGGGGGTGTTGCTCTGCTGGTAAACAATGGCATCAAATCAGTTGAAAGATGAGACATAGGATAGGAAAGTGTTGAATCCTTGTGGGTTGAGTTAAGAATCAAAGGACCCAAATGGCAGTTATATACAGGCCTCCAAATAGTAGTTGCGATGTGGAACACAAACTACAATGAGAAATAGAAACGGCATATCAAAAGGGCAATGTTATGATAGTGATGGGAGATTTCAACATGCAGGTTGATTGGGAAAATCAGGTTGGTAATGGATCTCAAGAGAGTGAGCTTGCTGATGCCTACGAGGTGGCTTTTTAGAGCAGTTTGTCATTGAGCCCACTCGGGGATTGGTTATACTGGATTGGGTATTATGTAATGAACCAGAGGCGATTAGAGAGCTTAAGCTAAAAGAACCCTTAGGAGAAAGAGGTCACAGTATGATTGAGTTCAACTTGAAATTTGATAGGGAGAAAGAAAAGTCTGACATAGCAGTATTTCAGTGGAGTAAAGGAAATTACAGTGGTATAAGAGAGGAGTTGGCTAAAGTAAATTGGAAGGAGCTGCTGGCAGGGATGACAACAGAGCAGCACTGGCATGAGTTTCTGGAAAAAATGAGGAGGGTGCAGGATAGATGTATTCCAAAAGAAAGAAATACTCAAACGGCAAAACAATACAGCTTTGACTGACAAGGGAAGTCAAAGCTAATAAAAGCAAAAGAGAGGGCATACAACAAAGCAAAAATTATGGAGAGACAGAGGATTGGGAAATTTTAAAAACTCTATAGAGCAAAACTCAAGGAAGGAAAAGATGAAATATGAAAACAAGCTCGCAAACCACATCAAAGCTTTCTCAAGCATGTAAAAAATAAAAGAGAGATGAGAATAGATATAGGACCACTAGAAAATGAGGCTGGAGAAATAACGGGAGGCAAGGAGATGGCAGATAAACTAAATGAGTATTTTGTTTAAGTCTTTACTGTGGAAGAGATTAGCAGTGTGCCAGATGTTGAAGAGTGAGAGGAAAGAGAAGTGAGTGCAGTTACTATTACACGGGAGAAGATGTTTAAAAAGCTGAAAGACCTAAGGGTACATAAGTCACCTGCACCAAATAAACTTCACCCTAGGGTTCTGAAAGAGGTAGCAGTAGAGTTTGTGGAGGAATTTGTAATGATATTTCAAAAATCATTTGACTCTGGCATGGTCTGGACTGGAAAATTGTAAATGTCACTCCACTCTTTAAGAAAGAAGGAAGGCTGCAGAAAAGAAATTATAGACCAGTTAGCCTGACCTCAGTGATTGGCAAGATGTTGGAGTCAATTGTTAAGGATGAGATTATGGGGTACTTGGTGACACAGGACAAGATAGACAAAGTCAGCATGGTTTCCTTAAAGGAAAATCTTGCCCGACAAACCTGTTGGTGGTGAACTTATGAAATTTATTATCAAAGGCCGCAGTGGAGGTCAGGTTGTTGGGTATATTTGAGGCAGAACTTGATAGGTTCTTGATTGGACATGGCATCAAAGGTTACTGGAAGAAGGCTGGGGGTGGGGCTGAGGAGGGGCAAAAATGCTCAACCATGACTGAATAGTTGAACAGACTCAATGGGCCAAATGGCCTAATTCTGCTCCTATGTCTTATGGTCTTGCAGTCCGATAGTAGTGAACTGGTATTATAGGAAAGGCAGATGGGCGCAGGGCATGGATGAAGATATTGCAGACATTAGTGAGACTTACTTGTCAGCTGGGCATGTCTGGGAGCTTAGTGTTCCAGGATTCTGTTGTTTTGGATGTGAAAGAGTGGGAGGGATTAAGGGGGGGGGGTATTACTAGTCAGGGAAAATGTCATGGCCGTGGTCAGACAGCACAGACTGGAGAACTTGCTTAGTGAGGCTTTATGGATAGAACTCCGTCTGTGGCCTATAGACATCAGTAATCACCTCAGCACTGAACTGTCTCCGTCTCTGTGGCCTGCAGCCATCAGTAATCACCTCAGCACTGAACTGTCCCCGTCTCTGTGCCCTGTAGACATCAGTAATCACCTCAGAACTGAACTGTCTCCATCTCTGTGGCCTGTAGACATCAGTAATCACCTCAGCACTGAACTGTCTCCGTGTCTGTGGCCTATAGACATCAGTAATCACCTCAGCACTGAACTGTCTCTATCTCTGTGGCCTGTAGATATCAGCAATCACCTCAGCACTGAACTGTCTCTATCTCTGTGGCCTGTAGACATCAATAATCACCTCAGCACTGAACTGTCTCCATCTCGGTGGCCTGTAGACACCAGTAATCACCTCAGCACTGAACTGTCTCTGTGTCTGTGGCCTGTTGACATCAGTAATCACCTCAGCATTGAACTGTCTCTGTCTCTGTGGCCTGCAGAGATCAGTAATCACCTCAGCACTGAACTGTCTCCGTGTCTGTGGCCTGCAGACATCAGTAATCACCTCAGCATTGAACTGTCTCCGTGTCTGTGGCCTGTAGACATCAGGAATCACCTCAGCACTGAACTGTCTCCATCTCTGTGGCCTGTAGACATTGGTAATCACCTCAGCACTGAACTGTCTCCCTGTCTGTGGCCTGCAGACATCAGTAATCACCTCAGCATTGAACTGTCTCCGTGTCTGTGGTCTGTAGACATCAGTAATCACCTCAGCACTGAACTGTTTCCATCTCTGTGGCCTGTAGACATCAGTAATCACCTCAGCATTGAACTGTCTCCATCTCTGTGGCCTGTAGACATCAGGAATCACCTCAGCACTGAACTGTCTCAGTGTCTGTGGCCTGTAGACATCAGGAATCACCTCAGCACTGAATTGTCTCCATGTCTGTGGCCTGTGGACATCAGTAATCACCTCAGCACTGAACTGTCTCCATCTCTGTGGCCTGCAGACATCAATAATCACCTCAGCACTGAACTGTCTCTATCTCTGTTGCCTGTAGACATCAGTAATCACCTCAGCACTGAACTGTCTCAGTGTCTGTGGCCTGTAGACATCAATAATCACCTCAGCACTGAACTGTCTCTATCTCTGTTGCCTGTAGACATCAGTAATCACCTCAGTACTGAACTGTCTCCATCTCTGTGGCCTGTAGACATCAGTAATCACCTCAGCACTGAACTGTCTCCATCTCTGTGGCCTGTAGACATCAGTAATCACCTCAGCATTGAACTGTCTCCATCAATGTGGCCTGTAGACATCAGGAATCACCTCAGCACTGAACTGTCTCAGTGTCTGTGGCCTGTTGACATCAGTAATCAGCTCAGCACTGAATTGTCTCCGTGTCTATGGCCTGTAGACATCAGTAATCACCTCAGCACTGTACTGTCTCTGTCTCTGTGGCCTGCAGACATCAATAATCACCTCAGCACTGAACTGTCTCCATCTCTGTGGCCTGTAGACATCAATAATCACCTCAGCACTGAATTGTCTCCATGTCTGTGGCCTGTGGACATCAGTAATCACCTCAGCACTGAACTATCACCATCTCTGTTGCCTGTAGACATCAGTAATCACCTCAGCACTGAACTGTCTCCATCTCTGTGGCCTGTAGACATCAGTAATCACCTCAGCATTGAACTGTCTCCATCTCTGTGGCCTGTAGACATCAGTAATCACCTCAGCACTGAACTGTCTCTGTCTCTGTGGCCTGCAGACATCAGTAATCACCTCAGCACTGAACTGTCTCAGTGTCTGTGGCCTGTAGACATCAGTAATCACCTCAGCACTGAACTGTCTCCATCTCTGTGGCCTGTAGACATCAATAATCACCTCAGCACTGAATTGTCTCCATGTCTGTGGCCTGTGGACATCAGTAATCACCTCAGCACTGAACTGTCTCCATCTCTGTGGCCTGTAGACATCAGGAATCACCTCAGCACTGAACTGTCTCCATCTCTGTGGCCTGCAGACATCAGTAATCACCTCAGCACTGAACTGTCTCAGTGTCTGTGGCCTGTTGACATCAGTAATCACCTCAGCACTGAACTGTCTCTGTCTCTGTGGCCTGCAGACATCAGTAATCACCTCAGCACTGAACTGTCTCTGTCTCTGTGGCCTGCAGACATCAATAATCACCTCAGCACTGAACTGTCTCCATCTCTGTGGCCTGTAGACATCAGTAATCACCTCAGCACTGAACTGTCCCCGTCTCTGTGGTCTGCAGACATCAGTAATCACCTCAGCACTGAACTGTCTCTGTCTCTGTGGCCTGCAGACATCAGTAATCACCTCAGCACTGAACTGTCTCAGTGTCTGTGGCCTGTAGACATCAGTAATCACCTCAGCACTGAACTGTCTCCATCTCTGTGGCCTGTAGACATCAATAATCACCTCAGCACTGAATTGTCTCCATGTCTGTGGCCTGTGGACATCAGTAATCACCTCAGCACTGAACTGTCTCCATCTCTGTGGCCTGTAGACATCAGGAATCACCTCAGCACTGAACTGTCTCCATCTCTGTGACCTGCAGACATCAGTAATCACCTCAGCACTGAACTGTCTCAGTGTCTGTGGCCTGTTGACATCAGTAATCACCTCAGCACTGAACTGTCTCTGTCTCTGTGGCCTGCAGACATCAGTAATCACCTCAGCACTGAACTGTCTCCATCTCTGTTGCCTGTAGACATCAGTAATCACCTCAGCACTGAACTGTCTCTGTCTCTGTGGCCTGCAGACATCAATAATCACCTCAGCACTGAACTGTCTCCATCTCTGTGGCCTGTAGACATCAGTAATCACCTCAGCACTGAACTGTCCCCGTCTCTGTGGTCTGCAGACATCAGTAATCACCTCAGCACTGAACTGTCTCTGTGTCTGTGGCCTGTAGACATCAGTAATCACCTCAGCACTGAATTGTCTCTGTTTCTGTGGCCTGTAGACATCAGTAATCACCTCAGCACTGAACTGTCTCCATCTCTGTGGCCTGTAGACATCAATAATCACCTCAGCACTGAATTGTCTCCATGTCTGTGGCCTGTGGACATCAGTAATCACCTCAGCACTGAACTGTCTCCATCTCTGTGGCCTGTAGACATCAGTAATCACCTCAGCACTGAATTGTCTCCATGTCTGTGGCCTGTGGACATCAGTAATCACCTCAGCACTGAACTGTCTCCATGTCTGTGGCCTGTAGACATCAGTAATCACCTCAGCACTGAACTGTCTCCATCTCTGTGGCCTGCAGACATCAGTAATCACCTCAGCACTGAACTGTCTCAGTGTCTGTGGCCTGTTGACATCAGTAATCAGCTAAGCACTGAATTGTCTCCGTGTCTATGGCCTGTAGACATCAGTAATCACCTCAGCACTGAACTGTCTCCGTGTCTATGGCCTGTAGACATCAGTAATCACCTCAGCACTGAATTGTCTCCATCTCTGTGGCCTGTAGACATTGGTAATCACCTCAGCACTGAACTGTCCCCGTCTCTGTGGCCTGTAGACATCAGTAATCACCTCAGCACTGAACTGTCTCCATCTCTGTGGCCTGTAGACATCAATAATCACCTCAGCACTGAATTGTCTCCATGTCTGTGGCCTGTGGACATCAGTAATCACCTCAGCACTGAACTGTCTCCATCTCTGTGGCCTGTAGACATCAGGAATCACCTCAGCACTGAACTGTCTCCATCTCTGTGGCCTGCAGACATCAGTAATCACCTCAGCACTGAACTGTCTCAGTGTCTGTGGCCTGTTGACATCAGTAATCACCTCAGCACTGAACTGTCTCTGTCTCTGTGGCCTGCAGACATCAGTAATCACCTCAGCACTGAACTGTCTCTGTCTCTGTGGCCTGCAGACATCAATAATCACCTCAGCACTGAACTGTCTCCATCTCTGTGGCCTGTAGACATCAGTAATCACCTCAGCACTGAACTGTCCCCGTCTCTGTGGTCTGCAGACATCAGTAATCACCTCAGCACTGAACTGTCTCAGTGTCTGTGGCCTGTAGACATCAGTAATCACCTCAGCACTGAACTGTCTCCATCTCTGTGGCCTGTAGACATCAATAATCACCTCAGCACTGAATTGTCTCCATGTCTGTGGCCTGTGGACATCAGTAATCACCTCAGCACTGAACTGTCTCCATCTCTGTGGCCTGTAGACATCAGGAATCACCTCAGCACTGAACTGTCTCCATCTCTGTGACCTGCAGACATCAGTAATCACCTCAGCACTGAACTGTCTCAGTGTCTGTGGCCTGTTGACATCAGTAATCACCTCAGCACTGAACTGTCTCTGTCTCTGTGGCCTGCAGACATCAGTAATCACCTCAGCACTGAACTGTCTCCATCTCTGTTGCCTGTAGACATCAGTAATCACCTCAGCACTGAACTGTCTCTGTCTCTGTGGCCTGCAGACATCAATAATCACCTCAGCACTGAACTGTCTCCATCTCTGTGGCCTGTAGACATCAGTAATCACCTCAGCACTGAACTGTCCCCGTCTCTGTGGTCTGCAGACATCAGTAATCACCTCAGCACTGAACTGTCTCTGTGTCTGTGGCCTGTTGACATCAGTAATCAGCTCAGCACTGAATTGTCTCCGTGTCTATGGCCTGTAGACATCAGTAATCACCTCAGCACTGAATTGTCTCTGTTTCTGTGGCCTGTAGACATCAGTAATCACCTCAGCACTGAACTGTCTCCATCTCTGTGGCCTGTAGACATCAATAATCACCTCAGCACTGAATTGTCTCCATGTCTGTGGCCTGTGGACATCAGTAATCACCTCAGCACTGAACTGTCTCCATCTCTGTAGCCCGTAGCCATCATCACTCACCTCAGCACTGAATTGTCTCCATGTCTGTGGCCTGTAGACATCAGTAATCACCTCAGCACTGAATTGTCTCTGTGTCTGTGGCCTGTAGACATCAGTAATCACCTCAGCATTGAACTGTCTCCGTGTCTGTGGCCTGTAGACATCAGTAATCACCTCAGCACTGAACTGTCTCTGTCTCTGTGGCCTGTAGCCATCATCACTCACCTCAGCACTGAACTGGCTCCATAGCTGTGGCCTGTAGACATCAGGAATCACCTCAGCACTGAACTGTCTCCGTGTCTGTGGCCTGTAGCTATGGGCTCCTGGGCCGTTCTGCAGTGACTCATTTTCAGGGAAGCTGCAGTTCATACTCCATGCATTATTCGTTCACTTTTTAAATTATTTGCACGACTTCTTCTCTTTTCATACTTTGGATGTTTGAGTCTTTGTTGTCTGGGTTTCCTTTTTGGGGATTCTATTAAGTCTCTTTGTTTTTTCGTTGACTGCAAGAAGATGAATCTTAAGGCTCTGTATTGTGTATATATACTTGAATAATAAGAGGACTTCCAACTTTGGGTTCCAGTTCTATGGAAAAATGTTCAACTTCTATTGATTTGCACAATGAAAAGTTATCACATTTACATTGCCATAAATCTCCATTATATTCTCCAGAGAGTATTTAAAGAAAATCAATCAATCAAATGTGATTTATTTCATATACTGTAATAAAATCTGTGAACTAATCTCCCTTCACTATGACACTTCAGCATCTAACATTGACTAAACAATTATGACAATCTCCAGAGTGTATTTTGTGTAAGATAACTTAAAATGGTCTCCTCTTTCATTTTGTGATATATCTAAGGCCCGTTATAACTCAGCTCAATTTCCATCAGTAGCTGACGTTTGGGATAAATGGTGAATTATTTCCCAGACGTGAACTGGTTCAGACATGGGCTGTTTAGTTCCAGATGGAGTGATTAATGTTTGGTGCCACATGCTATGGAAAGTTATGTCAATGAACAAATTGATACATCTAGTGTTACCTGTACACAAACACCCTACTGTCAATTGGAGGATATGCTGTAATGTTACAGTCATAGAGCAATACAGCAATGAAACAGGCCCTTCAGTCCATCTAGTGCATGTTAGACTATTAATCTGCCTAGTCCCATCAACCTGCACCCAGACATGCCGCTTTATATCCCTCCCACCCATGTATTTATCCAAATTTCTCTTAAATGTTGAAATCAACTCTGCAAGCACCACACACAAAATGCTGGTGAAACGCAGCAGGCCAGGCAGCATCTATAGGGAGAAGCACTGTCGACGTTTCAGGCCGAGACCCTTCGTCAGGACTAACTGAAAGGAAAGATAGTAAGAGATTTGAAAGTAGTGGGGGGAGGGGGAAATGCAAAATGATAGGAGAAGACCGGAGGGGGTGGGATGAAGCTAAGAGCTGGAAAGGTGATTGGTAAAAGTGATACAGAGCTGGAGAAGGGAAAGGATCATGGGACAGGAGGCCTTGGGAGAAAGAGGGGGGGTGGGGAAGCACCAGAGGGAGATGGAGAACAGGCAAATAACTAAATATGTCAGGGATGGGGTAAGAAGGGGAGGAGGGGCATTAACGGAAGTTAGAGAAGTCAATGTTCATGCCATCAGGTTGGAGGCTTCCCAGCCGGTATATAAGGTGTTGTTCTAAGGTGTTGTTTTAAGGGAGCGATCCCTGCGGAAATCCCTACGTGACTCCCTTGTCCACTCGTCCCCCCCATCCCTTCCCACCGATCTCCCTCCTGGCACTTATCCTTATTAGCAGAACAAGTGCTATACCTGCCCTTACATTTCCTCACTCACCACCATTCAGGGCCCCAGACGGTCCTTCCAGGTGAGGCGACACTTCACCTGTGAGTCGGCTGGTGTGGTATACTGCGTCCGGTGCTCCCAGTGTGGCCTTTTATATATTGGTGAGACCCGACGCAGACTGGGAGACCGTTTCACTGAACACCTACGCTCGGTCCGCCAGAGAAAGCAGGATCTCCCAGTGGCCACACATTTTAATTCCACATCCCATTCCCATTCTGATATGTCTATCCATGGCCTCCTCTACTGTCAAAATGAATCCAAACTCAGGTTGGAGGAACAACACCTTATATACCGGCTGGGTAGCCTCCAACCTGATGGCATGAACATTGACTTCTCTAACTTCCGTTAATGCCCCTCCTCCCCTTCTTACCCCATCCCTGATATATTTAGTTGTTTGCCTGTTCTCCATCTCCCTGTGGAGCTTCCTTCCCCTTTCTTTCTCCTGAGGCCTCCTGTCCCATGATCCTTTCCCTTCTCCAGCTCTGTATCACTTTTGCCAATCACCTTTCCAGCTCTCAGCTTCACCCCACCCCTTCCGGTCTTCTCCTATCATTTCGCATTTCCCCCTCCTCCACTACTTTCAAATCTCTTACTATCTTTCCTTTCAGTTAGTCCTGATGAAGGGTCTCGACCAAAACGTCGACTGTACTTCTCCTTATAGATGCTGCTTGGCCTGCTGCATTCCACCAGCATTTTGTGTGTGTTGTTTCAATTTCCAGCATCTGCAGATTTCCTCGTGTTTGCTGCATGCACCACTACTACTGGCAACTTGTTCCAGAATATCACCACCCTCTGAGTGAAGAAGTGTTCCCTTAATCACCTCAGCTGTCACTCTTCAGTTTTCTGTGCGGAATTCACTGCTTTTCTGGTGTAATAGATAAAGTATTTATGGTTAACACATGAGATTCTGCAGATGCTGGAAATCCAGAGCAACACACACAAAATACTGGAGGAACTCAGCAGGTCAGACAGCATCTATGGAAATGAATAAAGAGTTGAAGTTTCAGGCCGAAACCCTTCATCAGGATTGAAAAGGAAGGGGGCAGGTGGCAGAAGGTAGGGGTACAAGTTGACAGGTAATTGGTAAGACCAGGTGAGGAGGAAGGAGAGTGGGTGGGGCAGAAGGATGAAATAAGAAGCTTGAGGTAATAGCTGGAAAAGGTATAGGGTTGAAGAAGAAGGATTCTATTGGAGAAGAGAGTGGACCATGTGAGGAAGGGAGGGAGGAGGGGAACCGGGGACTGTGATGGGAAGGTGAGGAGAAGAGAAGGGGCTAGAAGGGAGCCAGAATGGGGAATGGAAAAAGAGAGAAAGGGGAGGGGGATGCTCCATGGGGAGCATTCTAATTGGCTATATTACTGCCTAGTATAGAGGCACTCTTGCACAGGATTGGAAAAGGCTGCAGAGGGTTGCTGAGGAGGCTAGGGCCCATGATGGAGCTCAGCCAGCTTCATCTTGGTCACTAGCTTCCCAGCAACGAGGACATCTTCACAAGGTGATGCATCAAAAAGATGAAGGACCCTCGCCAACAGAACAGGCCCTGATCTCACTGCTGCCATCAGGGAGGAGGTACAGGAGTCTGAAGACACACACTCAACGATTCAGGAACAGCTTCTTCCCCTCTGCCATCGGGGAGGAGGTACAGGAGCCTGAAGACACACACTCAACGATTCAGGAACAGCTTCTTCCCCTCTGCCATCAGGGAGGAGGTACAGGAGTCTGAAGACACACACTCAACGATTCAGGAACAGCTTCTTCCCCTCTGCCATCAGGGAGGAGGTACAGGAGTCTGAAGACACACACTCAACGATTCAGGAACAGCTTCTTCCCCTCTGCCATCAGGGAGGAGGTACAGGAGTCTGAAGACACACACTCAACGATTCAGGAACAGCTTCTTCCCCTCTGCCATCAGGGAGGAGGTACAGGAGTCTGAAGACACACACTCAACGATTCAGGAACAGCTTCTTCCCCTCTGCCATCAGGGAGGAGGTACAGGAGCCTGAAGACACACACTCAACGATTCAGGAACAGCTTCTTCCCCACCACCATCAGAATTCTGAATGGACAATGATCTTAAAATGCCTCACTATTTTGCTATCTTTATTTCTTTATTTCTAACATATTTGTAGTCTTTATGTAGTGTGCTGTACTGCTGTCGCAAAACAACAACTTTCATAACGTATATTAGTGATGATCAACTGATTCTGATTGTGAGGTAACAGTGACATAGCTGTCATCTCAACCCCTCTATTGCCTCACAGTTGATTGGTATAAATTTACAAGAACGACCAAATATTCTGCCACCCTGAAATTGTCTGCAGTTGTTGGTTAGTCTAGGGACTATACAGGCTCAAGTGGCAAAAAATGATTTATTTCTGAATGTACTTTAACAAACCTCAATCCAGGGCCACAAACAGTCCTTCCAGGTGAAGCAGCTGTTCCAATGTGTTGGTAATGTGGCCTCCGTGGTGAGATCTGTCGTGCATTGGGAGACCGCGTTGTTGAGCGCGGTCAACAACTCACCCTCCGCTCATTCCATCGAAAGCAGAACTTCCTGGTAGCCACACATTTTAATTCCCATTCCCATTTCCCATCCAACATGTTGGTCCAAAATGAGGCCACTCTCAGGATGGAGGAGAAACACCTTATGTTTGACCATAAGATCATGAAATGTAAGAGAAGAATTATGCTATTTGGTTCATCATGGCTGATCAATTTTCCCTCTCAGCCCCAATCTCCTGCCTTCACCTCGTATCCTTTCATGCCCTGACTAATTGACAATCTATCTGCCTTAAATATACCCAATGACTTGGCCTCCATAACTGCCTGTGGCAACGAATTCCACAGATTCCCCATTCTCTAGCTAAAGAAATTTATCAACATCTCTTTTCTAAATGGCTGTGTCCTCTGGTCTTAGACTCCCCCACAATAGGAAGCATCCTCTCCACATCTACTGTATCGGGGTTCCTCAACATTTGATATGCTTCAATGAGGTCAGCCTGCCTTCTTCTGAATTCCAGTGAGTAGAGGCCCAGAGCCATCAAATACTCTTCACATAACAAGCATTTCAATCCTGGAATCACTTTCATCAATCTCCTTTGAACCATCTCCAATGTCAGCACAAGGGGCCCAAAACTGCTCACGATACTCCAAGTGAGGCTTTACCAGAGCTTTATAAAGCCTCAACATTATATAGTTGCGTTTATATGCCAGTTCCCTCTTGATATGAATGCTAACATTGCATTTGCCTCCCTCACTGCAAACAACCAGCAAATTAACCTTTAAGGAATCCCGCACAAGGACTCCCAAGTCCCTTTGTGCTTGAACCTTTGTAGCCTTCAACCTGATGGAATGAATATTGATTGCTCCTACTGGTGAAACAAAATACTCTCCCTTCCCCTATTCTTCAATTCCCCACTCTGGCCTTTTCTTACCTACCCATTACCTCCCTCTGGGTCCTCTCCTTCCTCCTCGGGTCCACTCTCATTTCCTATCAGATTCCTTCTTCTCCAGCCCTCTATCTTTTTTACTCTAGTTTCACCTACCACCTTCTAGCTGTCCTCTTTCCCCTCCCTCCACTTTTGTATACTAGCGTATTCCCCCTTCCTTTTCAGTCCTGAGGAAGGGTCTTGGCCTGAAAAGCCAAATATCTATTTATTTCCATAGATGCTGCCTGACCTGCTGAGTTCCTCCAGCATTTTTTGAGTGTTGCTTTGGATTTCCAACATCTGCAGATTTTCTCATGTTAACTAACTTTTATAGATGCAGGGTGGAGAATATCCTGACTGGGTGTATCATGGCCTGGTACGGAAACACCAATGCCCTGGAATGGAAAAGCCTACAGAGTGTGGTGGATATAACCCAGACCTTCACAGGCAAAATCCTCCCTACCATTGAGGACATTTACATGGAGCACTGTCACAAGAAAGCAGCACCCATCATCGAAGAACCATATCATCCAAGCCATGTTCAATTCTTGCTACTACAAAAGCACTGGGTCCAGGTTTTGGAGCAGTTATTGTCCTTTACCCATAACATCCTGAACCAATGAGGATAGCTTCAATTACCTCACCTCTCAACAAACTCACTTTCTAGAATTCTGCAACTCAAGTTTTTAGTATTATTTTTTATTTACACAATTGGTTTGCTTTTGCACATTGGTTGTTTGTCAGTATTTGTTTATGTATAGTTTTTTGTAAATTCTATTATATTTTAAACTTTCTTGTAAATGCCTACAATAGAATGACTCTCCAGGCAGTATATGGTAAAATATACTCAGTGGTCACTTCATTAGGTACACCTGTCTGTCAACGCAAATATCTAATCACGTGGCAGCAACTCAAAGCATTAGAGCACGCAGACCCGGTCAAGAGGTTCAGTTCTTGTTCAGACCAAACATCAGAATGGGGAAGAAATGTGATCGTGGTGACTTTGATCGTGGAATGATAGTTGATGCCAGATAGTGTGGTTTGAGTATCAGAAGCTGTTCATCTCTTGGGATTTCCACCTCTAGAGTTAACAGAGAATGGTGTGGAAAAACAGTGAGTGGCAGTTCAGTGGGTGAAAAAGCCTTGTTAATGATTGAGGTCAGAGGAGAATGGCCAGACTGGTTCTAGCTGACAGGAAAGTGACAGTAACTCAACTACATGTTACAACAGTGGTGTGCAGAAGAGCATCTCTGAACACAGAATGTGCCTAACCTCAATGTTGATTGGCTATCGCAACAGAAGACCACAGACACCACTCCATGGCCACTTACAGGAGGTAACCAACCCAGTGCCCACTGAGTGCCTACATACATTACTTTGATAATAAATTTTACTTTGAGCTTTCAAAATGCTTTCAGCATACAGGAGGAAAATTGAAAATTTGTCTGAGAGGTGTCACTCGATGTCAGCAAGACCAAGGAACTGATGATAGACTTCAGGAGAGGGAAACCACAGGTCCATGAACCAGACCTCATTGGAGGATCAGAGGTGGAGTTGGTTAGCAACTTTATATTCCTGGGTGTCACTATTTCAGAGGACCCAGCACGTAAGTGCAATTGTGAAGAAAGCACGGCAGCGCCTTACTTCTTTTGGAGCCTGGAGATTCAAAAACTTTGACAAACTTCTATAGGTGTGTTGTGGAGGGAGTATTGACTGGTTGCATCATTGCCTGGTATGGAAAGACTAATGACTTTGAACAGAAGATCCTGAATAAGGTCACTCCACCTGTTTCAAAAACAGTTACTTCCCACAGTCAGCAGGCTCTTGAACAAAAGGCAATAACTACACTCACTTGCCCATCGAATGAGATGTTCCCACAACCAGTGGTCTCACTTAAAGGACTCTTTATCTTGTTATTTCATGTTCTTGTTATTTATTGCTATTCATTTATATTTGCAAATGCACAGCTGTTGTCTTCTGCAATTTGGTTGACCTTTCATTGATCCTGTTATAGTTACTATTCTATAGATTATCCAAGTATGCCTGCAGGAAAATATATGGTGATGTAGCTGTACTTTGATTATAAAATTTACTTTGAACTTCTTGAACTTTGGATACTCCACAGAGTATGAGGGAAGGATGGTACAGTCTGCAATTTCCACTAGATGGCGCTATTGATCAGGCTTTGAACATGAGGAGACGCGATATGGAATTGTCTTTGGCAGATGGTCCACAGCAGGGAGCCACTAATTATTTAATTAATAACCAAGTACGATTGATTCAATCACAGACTCTAACAAACAATATGTGATTTAGAAATGATTGCCGCTTCTGTAGTAGCCTCTCCTGCCCCATGTTGTGTTGTACAATGAAGTCTGTTGCACTCCATGGAATAATTCATTATGAATTGACTTGTCTTCACAAAACAAAAGTACTTGGAAAATTTGTTTGCACACACAAACACAAAGATTTGTACCATATTGTAGCATCCCTCTTAGGAACTGTTATTGGTCTGGTTTTTTTCAACCTATAACATAGAACACTACAGCACAGCACAGTTCCTTCAGCCCACAATGTTGTGCTGACCATATAACCTACTCCAAGATCAATCTAACCCTTCCCTCCATTTTACCAACATCCATGTGCCTACCTAACAATTAATCTCTCCTCATTCTCCTACATTCCAGGGAATAAATTCGTAACATATTTAACCTTTCCCTATAACCCAGGTCCTCAAGTCCCAGTAATATCCTTGTAAATTTTCTCAGAGTGCTGTGAAAATGAATTCCACTTCATTCACCTCTCTGATACATCTGTGTATAATAGTTTAACAGATTTTGTTCCGATTCTTCCCGGGAACTGTGCATTCAGCCCCGTCAGTAAACATAAGGTGCGGTGGTGAACTTACACGCAGAGGTCACTTTGTTAGGTACATCTGAACTCCTACTCGTCAATGCATATATCGCATCAGCCAACCAGCAACTCAATGCATAAAAAAACGTGCAGACGTGGTCAGGATGTTGTTCAGACCGAAACTCGGAATGGGGGAGAGATGTTTGACTTAGACCGTGTGTGTAATTGGGTGGCATGGGATCATTGGGCTAGAAGGACCAGCTACTAAATTCATTAAGTTAATCCTGTCAGCAGTGCCTAGAATCTCATAAATGAAAAAAGACCAGCATTCAGAATTTTAAGTGTAGGTTGTGATAAGTTGTGCTGCTGTTGTCTGAAGCCATTGATGTGACGATGAAATGACGGATTTGTCTCCTAGATTGGCTTTACTTGCCTAGCCGGTTCATGGCTGTGGACTCCATTATGCTTTGTAACTTCAAAACATTAAATTAATTCAGAGGAAGACACGGGTGTCTGAAATGTGGGTCTATCTTCGCGCATGTATCTCGTGGTAGTGTGATGATGTATGCAATTTATATTAATAACCCGTAATGAATTATTTAAATGAACAAGAATGCTTATCAACCTCTATTTACACACACAAGATTACACACATACTACTGAAATATGAAATACACACACTCACTTTTGGGGGCTCTATGGTTTGATGTTTTGAATGTTATTTGTTCGCTTTTTGCTGTTTGCACTATCTGTTCTTTTTTAGCACATCTGATGGTCTTGCTGTGTGTGGTTTTCTTTAAACAGGTTCCAAGGTGTTTCTCTTTGTTTTGAGGCTGTTTGCAAGAATTGGGTGGCATGGGATCATTGGGCTAGAAGGGCCAGCTACTAAATTTCAAAGTTGTATAATGTATACATACAGTACTTTGATAAATTTACTTCAAACTGAACTTTGATTATCACAGTTCGAGCTTTTGTGATCTTACTGGATGATGCTTTAGAATATCCTTTGATAATCTGCAAGATTTACCATGCCCTAAATTTCACTATTCCTGCTACTTACTCTTACTTACAGGCTTTTGAGCAGCTTCTTTTTAAATTCACTAGCAGGCAAGCTTTTAATTAGTTTTCATTGATGGTGCATTTGAACATTTACACTAATGCAAGCAGTAAATGATTCTTTTTTAAAGACAGCTTCAATTATTTAGAAGTCGCTTACTCACAAGTAGTGGATTAGCGCAAAATAAATTGCTTGATTTATGGGACAAGGCTGCTTTCTGTTCAGTTAATCAAACTGTGCAATTATCCTCCTGTAAAATATGAAGGTACGTTTTTGAAAAGTTCACGCTCCGAAAGACTACCTGATTGTACTTATTAATGGAAAATTTAACAGTATGCAAGTGTGCTTGAGAAGGAACTGGGATGCATTTTGCAAGCAGATCACCAACTGTTTGCAAATATCTGTGAATATCAATTCATTCAATCTATGTACTGTATATAACTATCTGATGTATTTATATTTATTCTGTTCTTTTATTGTGTTCTCTACCTTATTGTGATTTTTTTGTGCTGCACCAGATCTAGAATCATAGCGTCATAGAAAAGAGCAGCATAGAAACAGGCCCTTTGGCCCATTCTAGTCTGTGCTGAAACATTTGAACTGCCTACTCCCATTGACTTGCAGAGGGACCATAGCCCTCCACAGGTACTGTCCATGTACCTATCCAAACTCCTCTTAAACATTGAAGTCAAACTTGCATGCACCACTTGTGCTGGCAGCTTGTTCCACACACTCATGGCCTCTGAGTGAAGAAGTTTCCCCTCCTGCTCCCTTTAAGCATTTCACCTTTCACCCTTAACCCATGACCTCTAGTTGTAGTCCTACCTGACCTCAATGGAAAAAGCCTGCTTGTGGGTTAACAACATTTGGAGAAACAATTATTTTGTTCTCCTTTACACTTGTGTACCAGAAATTACATTAAACAATCTTGAATGTTGTGGATTTCTCCCAATCCCTCTGATGAACTGCAAAGTAGTGAAAAGAATTCCTTGGTCAAATCCGGCCAACTTTTTTCTTCTTGAGTGTTGCCCTTCCAACTGGGAAAGATGTCTTAAGGAGTTTCAGGCTTTTGAGTATGGACTTAATATGTCCCTTCTTCTGAAGGAGAGTCTGATGATCAAGCTGAATTTACTTTTATTGTGTTTCACGGTGAGGTGGTGGATAAGGACAAATCAATCAAGATGGTTTAATGTCAAGAGTAAATTTATTGATTTATTTATTGAGGTACAACA
Organism: Hypanus sabinus; assembly: GCF_030144855.1. NCBI lineage: Eukaryota > Metazoa > Chordata > Chondrichthyes > Myliobatiformes > Dasyatidae > Hypanus > Hypanus sabinus. Next base: position 102,202,389 of record NC_082719.1, on the reverse strand, counting down.
TGGAACTGGCCTTTCCCACCCTTTGAGCCGTGCCTCCCCCCCCCCCCCCCCCAATTTAACCCAAGTCTAATCACAGGACAATTTTCAACGACCAATTCACCTCTCAATGGTATGTCTTTGGACTGTGGGAAGAAAGCAAGTCACCCGGTGGAAAGCCAGCAGTCACGGGGAGAGTTGACAGACCCCTTACAGGCAACGGTGGGAACTGAACCTGAGTTGCCTGTACCATAAAGCACTGTGCGAACTACTACACTACTGTGCCTCACGAGAACGAAATAATTGCTACTCCCTATCTGACATGGCACACAAATGCACAATAAGACAAAGAACACACAATAATAAAAAGCGCAATAAATATAAATACATAAGATAGCTTATATACGCAGATTGATTGTACGTCCATAAAGTGACACTAGGCACAGGAGTGTCTGTACGTAAGGTGACTGACAGGAAATGGTAAAGTAATCCTAACACAAACAGGAGAAAATCTGCAGATGCTGGAAATCCAAGCTACGCACACAAAAATGCTGCAGTAACCCAGCAGGCCAGGCAGCTTCTATGGAAAAGAATAAACAGTCAAAATTTCAGGCCAAGACCCATCATCATCAGGACTGGAGAAAAAAGATGAGAAGTTAGAATAAGAAGGTGGGAGGAAGGAGGAAGAAATAAAAGGAGGCAGGTGATAGGTGAAACTGGAGAGGGGGAGGGGTGAAGCAAAAATCTGGGAAGTTGACTGGTGAAAGAGACAAAGGGCTGGAGATGAGGTGTTTGAAAGGAGAGGACAGAAGGCTGAGGAAGAAAGGGCAGGGGGAGGAGCAGCAGAGGGAGGTGGTGGGCAGGTAAGTGAGAGAGAGAAATGGCAATAGAAAATGGTGAGGGGGGAGCATTAAAGTTGGAGAAATTGATGTCCATGCCATCAGGTTAGAGGCTACCCGGATGAAATATGAGGTGTTGCTCCTCCAACCTGAGTGTGGCCTCGTCATGGCAGTGGACTGACATATTGGAATGGGAATGGGAGGTAGAATTGAAATGGGTGGCCACGGGGAGATCCTGCTTTTCCTGGTGGATGGAGCATAGGTGCTCGGTGAAGCGGTCTCCCAATCTACGTTGGGTCTCAGCGGTGTACAGGATGTCACCCCGGGAGCACCAGACACAGAATATGACCCCAACAGACTCACCGGTGAAGAGTCACCTCACCTGGAAGGACCCTTTGGGACTCTGAATGGTAATGAGAGAGGAGGTGTAGGGGCAGGTGTAGCACTTGTTCTGCTTGCAAGGGTAAGCACCAGGAGGGAGATTAGTGGGGAAGGGCATGTGGACACGGGAGCCGTGTAGGGAGTGACCCCTGCGGAGAGCAGAAAGTGGGGTGGGAGGGAACGATGTGCTTGGTGGTGGGATCCCTTTGGAGCTACAGAGAATTATGCGCTAGACGTAGAGGCAGACAGGGTGGTAGATGAGGATAAGAGGAACACTATCCCTGGTGTGGTGGCAGGAGGATGGGGTGAGGGCTGACATGTGCGAAATGGAAGAGATACAGGTGAAGTCAACGTTGATGGTGGAGAAAAGGAAGTCCCTTTCTTTGAAGAAGGAGGACATCTCCTTGGTTCGGGAATGAATGCTCCAAAGAGAAAAGCCCTAGCCCACTGAAACTCTCCTTGTAAGACTCTCTCTAATCCTGGTAAATCTCCTCTGCACCCTCTCTAATCCAGGCAGCATCCTGGTGAATCTCCTCTGCACCCTCTCTATTCCAGGCAGCATCCTGGTAAATCTCCTCTGCACCCTCTCTAATCCAGGCAGCATCCTGGTAAATCTCCTCTGCACCCTCTCTAATCCAGGCAGCATCCTGGTAAATCTCCTCTGCACCCTCTCTAACCCAGGCAGCATCCTGGTAAATCTCCTCTGCACCCTCTCTAACCCAGGCAGCATCCTGGTAAATCTCCTCTGCACCCTCTCTAATCCAGACAGCACGCTGGTAAATCTCCTCTGCACCCTCTCTAACCCAGGCAGCATCCTGGTAAATCTCCTCTGCACCCTCTCTAATCCAGACAGCACGCTGGTAAATCTCCTCTGCACCCTCTCTAATCCAGGCAGCACGCTGGTAAATCTCCTCTGCACCCTCTCTAAAGCTTGCACATCCTTCCTATAATGAGGCAAGCAGGACTGGACACAATACGTGAGTGTGGTCTTACAAAGGTTTCATAGATCTGCAACATTACTCCATGGTTCTTAATCTCAACCCTCCGGCTAAAGAAGAGCAACACAGTTAAGCTTTTAAACGACCGAATCGACTTGTGTGGCAACTTTGAAGGATCCAATAGATGTGGACACACCCACTCCCTCCGGTCTTCTCCTATCATTCCGGATTTCCCCCTCCCCATCCTATTTTCAGACCTCTTACTATCTTTTCTTTCAGTTAGTCCTGATGAAGGGTCTCGGTCCGAAACGTTGACAGCGCTTCTCCCTATAGATGCTGCCTGGCCTGCTGTGCTCCACCAGCATTTTGTGTGTGTTGCTTGAATTTCCAGCATCTGCAGATTTCCCCACATTTATTAACAGATGTGGACCCCAGATAGCTGATAAGCAAAAACGTAGAAACCTTCTGACAGGGTTGGAGGTGCATGGTGAGGTAGGTGGGTGAGCAATCTATAAGTTTGTGTGTTCCTTTTTCCATTCACCCAGGGTTTCTGTGTGCTCCCGAATGATCATGGGAATGAAAAGGTTAATGCATGAGGAGCATTTGATGGCTCTGGGCCTGTATTCACTGGAGTTTAGCAGAACGAGGGGGGAAACTCATTGAAACCTATTGAATATTGAAAGGCCTAGTGTCACAGTGTTTGGATATCTCCCAAGTGTGGAGAGAGAGAGATAGCGACTGAAGCGGGTCGATCGTTCACAGACTTTAATGCAAACAGGATTTTAAGGGAAAAGAAAACAATAAGTGCTCAGCCAGACAGGGCTGTTAACTAAAACTCTCAAATGGAAAACTAGATGCCAACATCGTAGCTGAAAGGAATGTCTAAATATAAAGAGAGTTTTGATCCATGATGGAGGCCTGTTCAGATGTAGCAACTGCTTCGTTTCCAGGTGTAGTAGTTCGTCCACGCTCCGTATGTCTTTGAAAATGAATACCACCAGCCTCCAGTGTTATTTGACTTGTCAGTCAAATGCAAGCAGGCCGCGTAACGTTGCTGTGCTTTGCCCAAGTGTTGACTCGCGTGACAACGAAAAGAAGGGAGTAAAACACCGCCATAATGAAATAATAATTAGCTGACATGTGCATATTCACGAGTGCCATTGCCGAATCTGCCGCATAGCCCGTGTGCGGTGTGCGTGAAGCCCGCAGCAGAGACTGTGGTTGTGACACCTGGATGGAGGGGATGTGTAGTGGGTGTTTCCGACAGTCGGCGAGTCTAAGACCAGAGGGCACAGCCTCAGAATACAGGGACACCCTGTATAAGAGAGCTGAGGAGGAATTCCTTCAGCAAGAGGTTGGTGACTCTGTGGAATTTATTGCCACCAGTGGCTGTGAAGGTCAAGTCACTGTGTATGTTTAAAGCAGAGGTTGAAAGGTTCTTGATTAGTTACAGCATCAAAGATTATGGGGAGAAGGCAGACGAAAGGGGTTGAGAGGGATAATAAGTCAGCCAAGACGGAACGGCAGAGCAGACTCAATGGGCTGAATGGCCTAATTCTGCTCCTATGTCTTATAGTCTTGTGGTTTTATGACACATTAGTTTTGGGTTGTTAGTATCATCCTGAAAGGTTTTCTCTACTTCAAGTGGGAATGGACCAGGGGATTCCCAGTAAGGCGAGATTGCAATTTTCAAGTAGGCTTTCATACTCTTGACTTTCTTGTCTGTTCACCTGGTAACACAGTGTGTCGTTTCCACATTTGAGCGAGGCAAAGATATTCACCACAGGGAAACTTGTTGAGATACCAAAATAGCTTATTCTTGATGAAAATTCACTTCATGGAGATAATGTTCCCCTAATTAAATTAAATTGGTTTCTGATTGGCACACGTATCGAAGTACAGTGGAATATTTGTCTGGCATATTGTTCATGCAGATCAGTTTATTAGAAGAGTTAATTGAGGTAGTACAAGCTAAAACAATAACAGAGAGCAGGACAGGACTGGGTAGCATTTAACACAATGCTTTACTGCATCAGGGTTCGATTCCCGCCACCGTCTGTACGGAGTTTGTACTTTCTCTTTGTGCCAAGGGATTTCCTTCCTCTTCCCAAGGAACAGGAGGCAAATTGTGGGTATGCTGTGTTGGTGCCAGGGGCATGGCAACGTTTGCGGGCTGCCCCCGGCACATCCTCAGTCAATGTTGAGACGGAGAAGCATAAGTCACGTGTATCAGTATCACAATGGAATAAAGGGAATTACAGAGGCACGAGAGATGAGCTTGCCCAGGCGGAGTGGAGGAGGATATTGTCGGGGATGATGGCAGATCAGAGGTGGCTGAAATTTCTGGGAATAGTTCACAAGTCGCAGGATGGATATGTTCCTCAGAAGTTCTCAAACGGCGGGGCTAGGCATCTGTGGCTGACAATGGAAGTTAAGGAAAAGGCATATTAGGTAGCAAATGTCTGTGGGAAGTTGGATGATTGGGAAGCTTTCAAGATCCAACAAGAGGCAACTAAAAAATCTATAAGAAGGGAAAAGATGAAATATGAGGATGAACTAGTTGATAATATAAAGCAGGATACTAAAAGTTTTCTCAGTTATTTAAAGAGTAAAAGGGAGGTGAGAGTTGATATTGGACCACTGGAAAATGATGCTGGTGTGGTAGTAATGGAGGACAATGTAATGGCAGATGAACTTAATAAGTATTTTGCTTCAGTCTTCGCTGCGGAAGACACTAGCAGTGTGCCAGAAGTCCATAAGTGTCAGGGAGCAGGAGCGAGTGCCATTGCCATTACAAAGGGAAAAAGTGCTAGGCAAACTCAAAGGTCTTAAGGTGGATAAGTCACCTGGACCAGATGGACTACATCCCAGAGTCCTGATCTTTTTGCACTACTGATGTAATTCATAGATTTTTATTATGCATTGAAATGTATTGCTGCCATAAAACAACAAATTTCACAACATATGTCAGTGATATTAAACCTGATTCTGCTTCTGTTTCTAATAAAATGGCCACTGAGTGTATATGTTTCTGACTACAATTACAGCACTGAAAACCTTGACACAAATACAATAATACCACTAAAAATAAGTGAAAACAGGCTTTCAAAATGTTGATGTAGCTCACAAAAAGCAAGTAATGATGTCAGTTTCCTCTTAAATGCCGAGGTCCTGATGGCAGTGAGCCAGGCTGCACTGAACAGTGATAATACGTGTCTGGGATGACTGCTCTCTGCATTACCAGTATGAGTGATGAGAAATTTCTCTTGCTTCATTAGCATATATTAAAATGTAATTATAATATTTAAATACAGTTCCCTCCTATTTTCTGCAGTGATAGTTTATGGCTTCCTTCAATGAATTATGAGGGAGAGTGGGGAACACAGTCTTCATGGTGACATTATAAAAAAAACACCATCATCTAACTGGTTGTATCACTGTCTGGTATGGAGTGGCCGCTGCACAGGATTAGCAAAAGCTGCAGGACGTTGTAAACTCAGAATCAGAATCAGAATCAGGTTTATTATCACCGGCATGTGACGTGAAATTTGTTAACTTAGCAGCAGCAGTTCAATGCAATACATAATATAGAAGAGAAAAAAATTATAATAAATAAACAAATAAGTCAATTACAGTATACGTATATTGAACAGATTAAAAACATGTAAAAAACAGAAACAAAAAATAGTACATTAAAAAAAGTGAGGTAGTGTCCAAGGGTTCAATGTCCATTTAGAAACTGGATGGCAGAAGGGAAGAAGTTGTTCCTGAATTGCTGAATGTGTGCCTTTAGGCTTCTGTACCTCCTTCCTGATGGTAACAGTGGGAAAAGGGCATGTCCTGGGTGCTGGGGCTCCTTAATAATGGATGCTGCTTTTCAGAGACACCGCTCTCTGAAGATGTCCTGGGTACTTTGTAGGCTAGTGCCCAAGATGGCGCTGACTAGATTTACAACCCTCTGCAGCTTCTTTTGGTCCTGTGCAGTAGCCCCTCCATACCAGACAGTGATGCAGCCTGTCAGAATGCTCTCCGCGGTACATCTATTGAAGTTTTTGAGTGTATTTGTTGACTGGTCTTCAAGTACTCAAGTTTCAAGAGGATTGTAAAGTCAGTGAAAGAGAAAGGAAGATTAAAAAAGAGGAAGTATTAGCTTTATTTGTGACATTTTTATTGAAACATTGAAATGTGCAGCAGAATGTGTCATTTGCATCAACAACCAGCGCATTCTGAGGATGTGCTTCTGGCCAGTGTAGCATGCAAACGAAACACACATAGAGAACGTACAAGCTCCATACAGGCGTCAGTGGGAACTGAACCCCAATTGTTTACACTATAAAGCATTACGCTGACAGCTGTGTAACCATGTTGTCTGCTACTGCATCTTATAGACCTTCTAGTGAACCTCAGGATCAGAGTCAGGTTTAATATCACTGACATACGCTGCGAAATTTGTTGTTTTATGGCAGCAGTGCAATGCCATTTTAAAAAATCAATTACAATACGAATAACATATAGATATTTAATAATAAATAAAATGTATTACTTTTACTGTAATTTTTAAAATATACCGTGGATTCTGGTTAACTGGGATGCATCAGGACCAGCACATTCTGGTCCAATTAAGCTGAAGTTTGAAGGAAATAGTTAAAAAGGTATAAAAAAGACAAACTACCATTTAACTGAAAAACAGATTATGTATTTATCTGAAATACAGAGTAAGTTAGAACACGACCATAACTACTATGATGCTATACAGCTGTGTATTTGTTCTGAACAGTTATCAATGGAGGAATTAATCCAGTGCATGCTGCTGTGTTCGTTTCTAGGACTGTAAATGAACAACATCAGCACAGATACCACGTGTAGATAATGGACTGTTTTCATACAATGCATCCTCCAAATCTTCATTTTCATTGTAACATTCAAGAAGATTGTTGATACCTTCAAATTCTTCATAGTTCCCAACTTGCTGAAATACTGATATTGTTTTATTTTCACTGCCAGCCATTTCAGGCGTCTCCAAACCTGAATGCTTGAAACTGCAGTGAACTGAACAATTCTGAATTGTCTAACTGATTATTTCTCACCAAACTATCAGTGAGAAAAATCACTGCTTTTTGAACACAAACATACATAACTGACACTACATAAAAGCTGTTCACTCTACATACATATGTGGACCAAAATACATAGGAGCAGAATTAGGCGATTCGACCCAAGGAATCTACTCCACTGTCCCAACATGGCTGATTTATTATCCCTCTCAACCCCATTCTCCTGCCTTCTCCCTGTAACTTATTAGACCATAGAACATGGCGCGCGCGCACACACACACACACACACACACACACACTCACACTCACATTATATTATATATACCTCATCCCCTCATCCCTGGGTGAGGAAGGACAAAGAAGATGGGCTACACTTGGGGATAATGTGAAAAACTGGCACAGGACTGAGGACTCTGGTGAGGTATTATCAGCAGCCTGTGCCCCAGTACAGGTGATGGGATTAAAAGAGTTAGTAAATAATCAGGTAGTGAGCCAGACTGTGCAAGATTGGATGATACCTTATCTGAATTTCTCAATACCAATTGACTGAAACGTCACGACAGCAGGTGGTTTGCGCTGTTGTTGGAAGGAGGCTCCTGTACTCAAGCAGTCCTCTCTCTCTCTTTGACGATGAGTGAGAGCCTGTCGGTCCTCGAGTCAGGGGAGGTGGGGGGGGGGGTGAGATTTGATACTTCTGCTGCTGGTTGTGCATGGGAGTGGGGAGGGGGGCTTTGGGGTTCTGATGTTTCTGTCATTTATTCTTTGGGGTTTTTTGTTTCTTGGATGTCTGCGAAGAGTAAGAATTTCAAATTGCATACTGTATACAATCTCTGATATTAAATTAAAGCCGCTGAAGGAATTTTCCCTTTGCACCTACTCAATTACTTCCATGCTGAAAATGAGATAACAACACAGGTATTTAAAGCACAAACAACTTGCTACTGTCAATCTGCTCAGAACTGCATGACACCTTCTCATCAGAGCTGCTTGGAGAGCTACAGAAACAAATGGAAGCTAAGTTTCAAAACTGAAATCAGATCAGACCATAATAAAATCTACTTAATCCTGAAGGCCATCAGATGCCAGTGCAGTCCATAGAGTCATAGAGCACTACAGTAGAAAAACAGGCCTTTCGCTCCACCTAGTCTGTGCTGAGTTATTAATCCACTGCGTCTCACTGACCTGCACCTGGACTGTAGTCCTCCATAACCCCAATCCATGTACATATTCAAATTTCTCTTAAACTTTGATTTTAACCCCGCATCCACCACTTGCAGCTCGTTCCACACTCTCACCATCCTCTGAGTTAAAAAGTTTCCCTTCATGTTCCCCTTCAACACCTCACCTTTCACCTTTAACTCATGACCTCTAGTTTGGTCTCAACCAACCTCAGTGGAAAAAGCCTGCTTGCATTTACCCTATCTATACTCCTCATAATTTTGTATATCCCTGTCAAATCTCCCCTCATTCTCCTCCGCTCCAGGGAATAAAGTCCTAACCTATTCAACCTTTCCCTGTAAGTCAGGCAAACTATCACCCATAAACACAAGATGCTGGAATTCTTGAGGAACACGCATGAGTGTTGGAGGAACTCAGAAGATCATGCAGCATCTATGGAAGTGAACAGTCGATACAAGGTCTCGGCCCGAACTGTCAACAGTTTTTTACTATGCATCAGGGGTTCCCAACCTTTCTCATGGACCAGTACCATTAAGCAAGGCGTCTGTGGACCCCAGGTTGGGAACCCCTGTATAGATGCTGCCTGACCTGCTGAGATCCTCCAGCATTTCGTATGTGTTATCAAACACCCAGGTTGTTCATAGTCATGCTGATGAACGGCCTCAGCCCGAAGCGTCAGCAGTTCATTTCCCTCCTTAGAAGCTGCTGGCCTTAGAGTAGAGGGTCGCCCATTTAGAACAGAGAAGAGGAGGAATTTCTTTATTCTGAGAGTGGTGGATATGTGGAATTCATTGCAACAGACGGCTGTGTAAGCCAAGTCATTGTGTATATTCCAAGCAAAAGTTGATAAGTTCCTGATTAGTAAAAGCATCAAAGATTATGGGGAGAAGGCAGAAGAATGGGTTTAAGAGGGGAAAATAAATGAGCCATGATTGAATGGTGGGCTGAATAGCCTCATTTTGCTCCTATACCTCATGGTCTTATGGCAATATCTGAAAAACCTTCTTCGTTTTTTCAATGGAGCTACCCTAATGACGTCTCCCAATTCTTGACCTTTACCTGTAAGAAGCACGAGGGCTGCCTGGGTGTGACATCACTGCTACCAGCATGCTCCCCACAACCATGCCTCTGTGATCTATATTGCCCTTCCTACATTGTCCCAACAATTTCTGAAGGGGAACTATGGATGGACAATCGATGCTGGTCTTCCAGGGCTATTTTATGCTGCAAATGAATAAGTTAGATTCACATTGGTAGTGATTTGAAATGGAATTGATTTAGTATTGTCACATGTCTGGAGAGACAATGAAAAGCTTGTCTTGTATACTGTTCATACAGATAAAATAATTATGCAGTACATTGAGCTAGAATGCATTGACCCAGGCCGTACTCCTTTCTTGCTGATGCTATCTGGTAGAAGGTACAAGAGCCTCAAGTCTCACACCACCAGGTTCAAGAACAGTTACTACCCCACAACCATCAGGCTCCTGAACAAAGGGGTTAATTGTACTCACTTAACATCCACTGAGATGTTCCCATAAACAATGATCTCACTTGAAGGACTCTTTATCTTCTTGTCTCATGTTCATGTTATTTATTGCTATTTACCGTAAATTCTGGTGTATCTGCTGAGAATTTGGCCCTAAATTTTGGTCCTAAAACTAGGGGGACAGCTTATACACAGGGTGCCAACTTTGGAAAAATGACTACATGGAAGACAGGTCATATTTATTGGCTGCTATTGAGTCAAATGTGTTCCACTGTGGATGCATGAATTCTTTGAATGGTTTGTTTAAACTCACATCTCATGGCTGGAGCACGGACATCAAACTACTGAGGAATCTCCGTATTTTCAGCTTTCAATGCTGCTTTTGTCTCACCTGACAAGTGCGCTTTGAACACGTCCCAGACAAGTAGCGACATTTCCTTCCTGAAACCTTTGGGACGTCGATGCCGCACCTCTTTAACCCACGTCAAGCAACCCGCTTCGTCCATCCAGTAGCATTCTTGAACATAAACAACAACACCCCGTGAGAATTTTCTGAGCGATCTTTGTTTTTTGTCTCAGCACAAGATCACATCTATTCATAAATTGGGTGCACCAACTTCGTGTAGTTTTGAAATTTTTACTGACCTCACGGTGTTTTTCCACTCATTTCAATGCTTGAACTTGAATCATTTCTCTGGTAACAATATATCCAGATGACCACTGGTGATTCACTTTTTCTTCCAGTTCTGGCCACTGGCATGTTTTCCTGTGGTTTGCACATTTCGTCTTTGGCATTTCTCTCAGCGTGTCCTCTGCCTTTCTCCACTCGCTCACTCTCTCTCGTTTACACTAAACTTCTTAGCAGCTGCAGAATTATTCATTCCTTTAGCAAAATCAACAACCTTCAGCTTGAAGCCAGCATCATATCACATTTGTTTTAATCTTTTGTACATGGCGGTCGCAAACTCAATACTGAGTATGCGTACTGATCCCGCTACCCTGTGTTATGTTTTAACGAGATTATGATGGGCGTTAAATGGTTTAATGGGGGTTACATTTCAGAGGATTATTTACCATTGGAAACCTATTCCACAATTTCCTTCCCTGATTTATTTATTAAGAATTCGCCTATAACACTCTACAATGTCTAGGCCTGTTTTCTTAGCAGGTACTGGTTCACAAAATTTCCAGGCTCCGGATCCGGCAAAGCTGAATACTGGCATGTGAGATCTTGTGATCTTTGCTGGCTAAATCAAAAAACTCCACAAAAGGGGTCAGCTTATACAAAGGTAACATTAAAAAGTCACTTTTTAAACCTTGAAAATAGGGGATGGGCTTATACTCCAGGTCGGCTTGTACACAGGAATTTACGGAATTTATATTTGTATTTGCACAGCTGTTATCTTCTGCACTCGGGTTGATCTTTTAGAATTGTTGAGTATGCCCACAAGAAAATGAATCTCAGTGTTCTATATGGTGTACTTTGATAATAAAATTTACATTGTACTTTGTAGAATAAGGTAATAACAATGCAGAATAAAGTCTAAAAGGCATCGAAAGAGTGCAGTGCAGGTAAATGATAAAGTACAAGATCATAATGACGTAGATTGTGAGGTCAAGAGTCTATCTTATCGAACTCGGGAACCATTTACTGGTTTTATAGCAGCAGATGGAAGCTATCCTTGACCCTGGTGGTACATTCTACAGGCTTTCGTATCTACTATCTGATGGGAGAAGGGAGAAGGTAGAATGTCCAGTTGCCTGGGGTCTTTAATTATGCTGGCTGCTTTAATGAGTCAGCAAGAAGTATAGACAGAGTCCATGGGGGGTGGGGGGGAGGGGTGTCGCAACCACGGATTCAGCAGTGCAGTAGATACGGCAATTACGCTTGTGAATTTGCACGTGTCAGGCAATTATTATTTAATTGTGATAGTATTTAACTCCATTGTTGTCGTCGTAGTGCTTGTCGGGACTTGGACAGAGCATAGCAACGCTTCGCTGCTATTTTGTATTTGACCTCCCCTGAGCTATTGGACTTCCAAATCAACTGACTCCGAACACTAGAGGTATTCATTTAATGTTTAAATGTTCCTTTCAGCCGCAGTGTAGTCTTTGTTTTCCTTTGAGAGTTTTAGTTAATGGTCTGTTTGGCCTAGCGTTTATTGTTTTATTTTCCCTTTAATACCGTCCGTATTAAAGTCTGTGAACTACCGACCTGCTTTAGTGTCTCTCATTCTGCAGTTGGGCCACATCCGAACCGTGCTGACAGGGGGAGACTGGTTCCTGTGATGTGCTGGGCCGTCTGCAGTTCCTTGTGGTCATGTGTGGAGCAGTTACCTTACCAAGGTGTGTACACATGGATAGGATGCTCACTATGGTGCATCGATAGAAGTTGATGGGGAGCTTCTTTGAGGTCACTTAAGGTGTGATGTAAATTGGAATTGGAATTGGTTTATTATTGTCACATGTACTGAGGTACAGTGAGAAACTCGTCTTCCATATCATGATCGTCAGACATCGCAGCAGAATTAGATCATCCATTTTGCTCCAGCATTCGATCATGGCTGATTTATTTTGTTTATACAGATCAAATCATTACACAGTGCGTTAAGGTACAAGGTAGAACAGTAACAATGCAGAAAAGAGTGTAACAGCTACAGAGAAAGTGCAGTGCAGGTGGACAGTAAGGTGTAGGGTCATAACCAGGTAGTTTGTGAGATCAAGAGTCCATACTAGTCTCATATCAGTGGGTAGAAGATGTCTTTGAGCCTGTGCTTTCAGGCTTTTGTATCTTCTGCCTGATGGGAGAGGTGGTTCATGAAGAAATGCACATTAATCATGATGGAGGAAAAACGTGGAATGATTTAAGAGATGAGGAGTGGGGGAGGGGGGTGTGGTGAACTACATATACCTGTCTGGACACGACCCCCCCCCCCCCCCCCCCCCGCTGACTGCTCCTGTGGCTCCTCCCACAGACCCCTGTATAAAGGCGATTGGAGGCACTGCTCCTCCCTCAGTCTCCGAGATGTTGTGTGATGGTCTCTTGCTGCTGATAGTGCTCTCTTCCAGCTAATAAAATCCTATCTCTCGCCTCACGTCTCTGAGAGTTATTGATGGTGCATCGGGGGAAAGCGGGAAATCGGGTTTCCTGGATGAATGAACAATGATGGTCTGAACTGTCTTTGTTACTGGTCTGCTGTTCCCGCGTCCTACCCTCCTGCACATTTTCAGTCATAGAGTCTCAGAACACTACAGCACAGAAACAGGCCCTTCAGCCCATCCAGTCTTCCTAGTCCTATCATGGCCCTCCATACCCATTCCCATCGTGTATCTGTCCAAATTTCTCCCAAGTGTTGAAATCGGTTCTGCATTCACTACTTGTGCTGAGTGAAGAAGTTTCCCCTTAAACATTTCACCTTTCACCCTTAGCCCATGGCCTCTAGTTGTAGTCTCACCCAACCTCATGGGAAAAAAGCCTGCTTGCTTTTACCTGGTCTATACCCCTCATAATTTAGTATACCTCTCATTCTCCTACGCTCCAGGGTATAAAGTCCTACCCTATTCAACCTTTCCCTGCAACTCAGGCTAAAAATGATAACTAAAAATCACCCGTTGACACAAGAGATTCTGCAGATGCTGGGGTTCTTGAGGAACATACGCATTTCCCAATAACTGAGGTCCTCTTTGAGACAGCTGGACTTAATCATGAAGAAAACTGGACTAAACAGAATATATTAGTGACCTTGGATATGCAAATGTTAAAACAAGCAATAAGGTCACATTAATCAAGATGAATGATTATTGATCATTGTTGAAATGAAAATGAAATGCTCTAGCAACATGAACTGTGGGCCTCTACATTGGAGCCTCACTTAATTAGATCATTGCAATATTTATTACAAATATCCACTGAGATAAAGCTGAGATAAATTATTTTATTATTTTTATTTTATTAAATTATTTTAAATATCAAAAACAGTCCATTATTTGGTATTAAGTCACTTAAAGTTTGCTTTGGGGATGGTTTCTGTGACTTACTAGTGGAAGTAAAGACTGTTAATAGGTTGGGTTGGGTTGTCCTTTGATTAATTGGTCTGTAACTGTCACCTCGTGATGGTATATTTCACCTGAAGCATTCGTGTAAGATGAAAGGTTGCAGGCAAAGCTCTCCTGATGGTGAGCACATCTGGACATTTGATGCCCAGAGTTGTTGGAAATAACTAGGCAAATGTGTAGCTTGAGTGGTTGATGAGGTTTAGGTTCTCCGATTATCACAACCCAATCAAAAACCACCTGAGGCTACACATTTTCTGAGTTATTTCCACTTTTAATAGGCCTCAAAGTTCCTGAGTGAGCAAGGAAGGGAAATAAATCACAGTTCAATATTCAAAGCAAATCTATGTACCTCCTTCCTGATGGCAGCAGTGATAAGAGAACTGGTTTAAGAGCCAGAGGATCAGTGAAAAGCATAAAGGCAATGTGGGGTTACTTCATGCTCCAGTGGTGAAGTTAACCATCTATCTTTGCATTGATACATCACAAATGAGATCTTCCATTCAAAATGGCGCCAAGCAGGGGGTCTCAGAATTATTAGTTTTGTTTTAGGTTTGTGTGGATGGTTTTGGGGACCAAGAAAGGAGTTAGGGGTCAGGTTAGGATTTAGGGACAAGGCTGTTAGAGGTCAGACTGGAGTCTAGGCTTCCCTTCTCCGTGCTTCATATTCAAAGGCCAACATGGATGTGTCATGAAGGACATCTGTGGTCGGATGTCAGGCTGGCAAACCAGTGAGGATGAGGGCCGTTCAGTGAGCTGCCAGTAGGTTTCGAGATGGACAGATGCATGAATGATGACGACCGCCTCGGTATGCGAGTCAGTGACACCGGAGTTCAAGGCCTAGTGTTTGGGTCCCAGCCTGGCCTGGAGCTCCTCATCCACCATCCTCTTTTGTCATAATCATCGAGCCCTGTGGTCAATGTTGAAGCCTGAAGGTCGATTAGAGGTCAAGGCTGTTGGATCTCTCTTTATTTTCTAATCCTTAGGGTTCTTTCAGGAGTGAGGAATGATGGGAAATTTATTTTAATGTACAAAAAAATACAAAGCAAGCTAAATAAGGAGCGGAGATATGACCAAAGACATAAAAGAATGGCGAAGACAAAAGTATTAAGATGGTACCTCTGAAAAATCCATCACATTTTTATAGATAAGTTAAGGAAAATTCCTCAGACAGACTAAACCAATCAATGGATGCACATTAACATCACATGGGTAATGTGCTAAGACTTAGCCATTTTCATTTCATAGTTTGTCGCTCCAGACAGTCAGCCATTCTTGTTTGGCACGTGGTGTCAGGATTGGTCTCCGTTTGGATTAACTGGGTCACGATACGAATGTTCCTGATTTGACCCTTGTGTTTTTATGAGGCCAAGTGGCTAGCTCGATGCTCAACCCGGCACGGATGGAAAGTGTTCTCGGGGGCAGGGGGGGACCTGACTGAATTCAAACTTGGGAGCTTTTGCGCCGGAGTCCGGCGTTGATGCCACTGCGCCACCAGCCTAATACTTAGCCAATGAAAAATGAGAAAGGTGACAAACCGTTAGTTTAGCTGCTATACCGCTTTCTGCCAGTGAGTGGGGATGGACCACCACATACAGAGAGTTTGTTAAAAAGTAGAAATCTTATAAAAAGTATTATTAAAAAATACTGTGTTTTCCTACAAGGCCTGATAGCTGGAGTCCTGGGTCTGCAAGTTATTGGACAACCTGAAACCCAGTGTCTGCCAGTCTGTCAGTCCGCTGGAGGAAGTGAAAGCCTTGAGTCCACTAGCCAATTCGAAACCCAGTGTCTGCGAATCTGCAAGTTCTCTGGAGGAAATCAAAGTCCAAAGTCAGCAGATCCATGAATCTACTGGAGGCTGGCAGTCAGTGTATGTGTGCGGGTGGGTAGCAGGCAGAAAAGGGGCTTGTTTTGCTGTTGCAATTTCGTTGCTCATTATGCTTTGTGTTTTCCTGCTGAACATTGTGGCATATTATGTTGGGGCTGGAATGTGTGGGCTGCCCCAGCTTATACTTGAGAGTGTTGGGTGTTAATGCAATGATGCATTTCACTGTGTGTTTCAATGTACATGAGAGAAATACATACATCTAAATAAAATAAATAACAAATTAGGAATAATACCAAAAGACCATAAGATATAGATAGGAGCAGAATTAGGCCATTTAACCAATCGAGCTTGCTCCGCCATTTTATCATGACTGATCCATTTTCCCTCTCAGCCCCAATCTCCTGCCTTCTCCCCATATCCCTGCATGGCCCGACCAATAAAGAATGTATCAACTTCTGCCTTAAGTATACATAAAGACTTGGATTCCGTGGCAAAGAATTCCACAGATTCACCACTGTCCTCGTCCTCATCTCCTTTCTTCACCTCTATTCTGAGGCTGTTTCCTCTGGTCTTAGGCACTCCCACCATAGGAAATATCCTCTCCACATCCACTCTGTCAAGGCCTTTCACTATTCAAAGGGTTTCAATGAGGTCATCCCTCATTCTTCTGAATTTATTCCATCAAACACTCTTCAAGAGATGGAGGAAGGGGCAGTTGGCTCACAAATAGATAAAGCTTGTAAACAGTGTGAGAGGGAGGATAGGCAGGTATACAC
Organism: Hypanus sabinus; assembly: GCF_030144855.1. NCBI lineage: Eukaryota > Metazoa > Chordata > Chondrichthyes > Myliobatiformes > Dasyatidae > Hypanus > Hypanus sabinus. The sequence goes on along the minus strand of NC_082719.1, from coordinate 102,185,876 downwards.
TCAGACCGATGGTTTGAGATGTGTCTATTTTAATGCAAGAAGCATCATGAACCAAGCAGATGAGCTTAGGGCATGGATCAGTACTTGGAGATATGATGTTGTGGCCATTACAGAGACTTGGATGGCTCAGGGACAGGAATGGTTACTTCAAGTGCCAGGTTTTAGATGTTTCAGAAAGGACAGGGAGGGAGGCAAAAGAGGTGGGGGTGTGACACTGTTGATCAGAGATAGTGTCACGCCTGCAGAAAAGGAGGAAGTTATGGAGGGATTGTCCACTGAATCTCTGTAGGTGGAAGTTAGAAACAGGAAGGGGTCAATAACTCTATTGGGTGTTTTTTATAGATCGCCCAATAGTAACAGGGACATCGAGGGGCAGATAGGGAGACAGATTCTGGAAAGGAGTCGTGGTTGTCGTGGTGGGACATTTTAATTTCTCAAATAATGATTGACATCTCCCGAGAGCAAGGGGTTTAGATGGGGTGGAGTTTGATAGGTGTGTTCAGGAAGGTTTCCTGACACAATATGTAGATAAGTCTACAAGAGGAGAGGCTGTACTTGATCTGGTATTGGGAAATGAACCTGGTCAGGTGTCAGGTCTCTCAGTGGGAGAGCACTTTGGAGATTGTGATCACAATTCTTTCTCCTTTACCATAGTATTGGAGAGAGATAGAAACAGACAAGTTAGGAACGCGTTTAATTGGAGGAAGGGGAACCAAGAGCCTATCAGACAGGAACTTGGAAACATAAATTGGGAACAGATGTTCTCAGGGAAATGTATAGAAGAAATGTGACAAATGTTCAGGGGATAATTGTGTGGAGTTCTGCATAGGTATGTTCCAATGAGACAGGGAAAGGATGGTAGGGTACAGGAACTGTGGTGTACAAAGACTGTTGTAAATCTAGTCAAGAAGAAAAGAAAAGCTTACGAAACATTCAAAAAACTATGTAATGAAAGAGATCTAGAAGATTATAAGGCTAGCAGGAAGGAGCTTAAGAATGAAATTAGGAGAGCCAGAAGGGGTCATGAGAAGGCCTTGGCGAGCAGGATTAAAGAAAAGTCCTTGGCATTCTACAATTATGTGAAGAGCAAGAGCATAAGGCATGAGAGAATAGGACCAAACAATTGTGACAGTGGAAATCTGTGTATGGAACTGGAGGAAATAGTAGAGGTACTTAATGAATACTTTGCTTTAGTAATCACTATGGAAAAGGATCTTGGCAATTGTAGGGATGACTTGCAGCAGACTGAAAAGCTTGAGCATGTAAATATTAAGGAAGAGGATGTGCTGGAGCTTTTGGGAAGCATCAAGTTGGATAAGTCAGTAGAACTGGATGGGATGAACCCTAGGCTATTGTGGGAGGTGAGTGAGGAGATTGCTGAGCCTCTGGCAATAATCTTTGCTTCATCAACGAGGGCGGGAGACATTTTGGAAGATTGGAGGGTTGCAGATGTTGTTCCCTTATTCAAGAAGGGGAGTAGAGATAGCCCAGGAAACTATTGATCAGTGAGTCTTACTCCAGTGGTTGGTAAGTTGATGGAAAAGATCTTGAAAGGCAGGATTTATGAACATTTGGAAAGGTATAACATGATTAGGAATAGTCAGCATGCCTTTTATCAAAGGCAGGTCGTGCCTTACGAGCCTGATTAAAGTTTTTGAGGATGTGACTAAACACATTGATGAAGGAATAGTAGATGTAGTGTATATGGATTTCAGCAAGGCATGTGATAAGGTACCCTGTACAAGGCTTATTGAGAAAGTAAGGAGGCATGGGATCCAAGGGGACATTGCTTTGTGGACCCAGAACTGGTTTGCCCACATAAGGCAAAGAGTGGTTGTAGACGGGTCATATTCTGTATGGAGGTCGGTCACCAGTGGTGTGCCTCAGGGATCTGTTCTGGGACCCCCCTCCTCTTTGTGATTTTTATAAACGACCTGGATGAGGAAGTGGAGGGACGGGTTAGTAAATTTGCTGATGACACAAAGGTTGGGGGTATTGTGGATAATGTGGAGGGCTGTCAGAGGTTACAGCGGGAGATTGATATGATGCAAAACTGGGTTGAGAAGTGGCAGACAGAGTTCAACCCAGGTAAGTGTGAGGGGTTCATTTTGGTCGGTCAAATATGATGGCAGAATATAGTATTAACGGTAAGACTCTTGGCAGTGTGGAGGATCAGAGTCTTGGGGTCCAAGTCCATAGGACACTCAAAGCTGCTGCGCAGGTTGACTCTGTGGTTAAGAAGGCATATGGTGCATGGGCCTTCATCAACAATGAGAAAGAGCCAAGTGGTAATGTTGCAGCTATATAGGACCCTGGTCAGACCCCACTTGGAGGACTGTGTTCAGTTCTGGTCACCTCACTATAGGAAGGATGTGGAAACCATAGAAAGGGTGCAGAGGAGCTTTACAAGGATGTTGCCTGAATTGGGGAGCACACCTTATGAGAATAGGTTGAGTGAACTCAGCTTTTTCTCCTTGGAGTGGCAGAGGATGAGAGGTGACTTGATGGAGGTGTATAAAGTGATGAGAGGCATTGATCATGTGGATAGTCAGAGGCTTTTTCCCAAGGAAAATGGCAAGCACGAGAGGGCATAGTTTTAAAGTGCTTGGAAGTAGGTATAGAAGAGGCGTCAGGTTTTTTACTCAGAGAGTGCTGAGTGTGTGGAATAGGCTGCCAGTGATTGTGGTGGAGGCAGATACGATAGGGTCTTTTAAGAGACTCCCGGATAGGTACGTTGAGCTTAGAAAAATAGAGGGCTGTGGGTAACCCTAGGTAATTTCTAAAGTAAGTACATGTTGGGCACACCTTCTCACTTCAGCATATTGTGGACACAATCTGAAACATTCCGGACCCTGGCACCTGGGAGGCAAACTACCATCCGTATTTCTTTCCTGCGCCCACAGAATCATCTGTCTGTCCCCCTAACTATAGAGTCCCCTATCACTGCTGCCATCCTCTTCCTTTCCCTACCCTTCTGAGCCACAGGGCCAGACTCTGTGCCAGAGGCATGGCCTCTGTTGCTTCCCCCCAGGTAGGCCGTTCCCCACACCCCCTCAAAGTACTCAAACAGGAGTACTTATTGTTAATGGGACAGCCACAGGGGTACTCTCTAGTAGCTGTCTCTTGCTCTTCCCTCTCCTGACTGTTACCCACTTATTGGTCTCCCGAGGCCCCGGTGTGACTACTTGCTGATAACTCCTCTCTATCACCTCCTCATTTTCCCTGACCGGACGAAGCTGCATCTCCAGTTCTCTAATGCGGTCCTTAAGGAGCTGCAGCTCAACACACCTGGCGCAGATGTGATCTTCTGGGAGGCTGGGAGTCTCCTGGACATCCCACATCTGACACCCAGTACAGAACACTGGCCTCACACTCATACTTCCTGCATATATTCTTCACAAGTAATTTACCTCACCTTGACCTGTTATCACTGAAGCCCTGTTGAGCCAAAGCCCTCCTACTCTGACTCCCTCTATCCTGTTGCCCGCTCTATAAAGCTGTCTTCTCTTTAAATCCTTCTCACTGGTCTAACTTGCTGACATCCATGCGCTTGCACAACTGTCCCTTGGACTTCTTCCCGACCACGGAGATCAGACTAACTGCTTATAGTTTCCTTTATCTGTCTATCTCCCTGCTTGAAGAGTGGAATGACATTTGTAATTTTACTGTCGACTGGAACAATTCCAGGATCTAGACATGCCTGTCACCACAATCTCTTCAGCACAATGATTCAACACTTTCCAACCCTATGTCACCTCTTTCTAATGATTTGGTTTCATTTTTTATGAATTCAATTTTTAGCATTGACCCCCCCCCTCCCCCACCACCACTTTACCTTCCTGCCTCTCCTTTTGATACAACGTGTATCCTTGGACATTGAGCTCCCAGCCATAATCTTTCAGCCATGATCTGGTGATGCCCAGAACATCATAAATGTCAATCGACGAGTTCATTTACTTTATTCCTTATACTGCATGGTGGAGGACACGTCTAATATTTCAAAGAAGGATGTTATGGATGAAATGGGAGGTGAGGACCTCGATGAAATCACTGTCACTAAAGAGATAGTGATGAGCAAACTAGAGGGCCTGAAGGTATATAAGTCCCCTGGTCCTGATGGGATGCATCCCAGGGTGCTGAAGGAATATGTGGAGGTTATAGTAGACACGTTGGTAATCATTTATCAAAACTCTCTAGACTCTAGGCAGGTCCCGGAAGACTGGAAGACAGCAAATGTCATGCCACTTTTTAAAAAAGGATGTAGGCAAAAGACGGGCACCTATACTCCAGTTAGCTTAACATCTGTGTCGGGAAAATGCTTGAAGCTGTCATTAAGAAATAGAGAAACATTTAGAAGAGGGCGGTTCCATTAGATAGATGCAACATGGATTCAGAAAGGGCAGGTCCTGTTTGACAAACTTACTGGAGTTCTTTGAGGACATAATGAGTGCAGTGGGTAGAGTGGAACAGGTGTGTGTCGTATACTTGGATTTCCAGAAGACATTCGATGAGATGCCTCACAAGAGATTTATAAATAAGATACCGATGCATGGAGTCAGAGGAAATATATTGGCATGGATAATAGATTGGTTAGCCAACAGAATGCAGAGAATTGGTATAAATGGGTGTTTCTCCGGTTGGCAGTCAGTGGTGAGTGGGATGCCGCAGGGGTCGGTGTTGGGCCCGCAGCTGTTTACCATTTACAATGATGATTTGGAAGAGGGGACTGAGTGTAGTGTAGCAAAATTCGCTGATGACACTAAACTGAGTGGAAAAGCAAACTGTACGGAAGATGTGGAGAGTCTGCAGAGGGATATAGATAGGTTAAGTGATTGGGCCAAGGTCTGGCAGATGGAATACAACGTTGGTAAATGTGAGATCATCCACTTTGGAAGGAATAATAGAAGAGCAGATTATTATTTAAATGGTGAAAGATTTCAGCATGCTGTTGTGCAGAGGGACTTGGGAGTGCTTGTTCATGAAACGCAAACAGTTGGCTTGCAGGTACAGCAGGTTATTAAGAAGGCAAACAGAATGTTGGCCTTTATTGCTAGAGGGATTGAATTCAAGAGCAGGGAGGTCATGCTGCAACTATACAGGGTACTGGTGAGGTCACACCTGGAGTACTGTGTGCAGTTCTGGTCTCCATACTTGAGGAAGGATATACTGGCTTTGGAGGCAGTGCAGAGGAGGTTCACCAGGTTGATTCCGGAGATGAAGGGGGTTAACCTATGAGGAGAGATTGAGTCGCCTGGGACTGTACTCTCTGGAATTCAGAAGAATGAGAGGGGATCTTATAGAAACATATAAAATTTTGAAAGGGATAGATAAGATAGAAGTAGGAAAGTTGTTTCCATTGGTAGGTGAGACCAGAACTAGGGAACATTGCCTCAAGATTCAGGGGAGAAGATTTAGGACAGAGATGAAGAGAAACTGTTTGTCCCAGAGAGTGGTGAGTCTGTGGAATTCTCTGCCCAGGGAAGCAGTTGAGGCTTCTTCACTAATTATATCTAAGAAACAGTTAGATAGGTTTTTACCTAGTAGGGGAATTAAGGGTTATGGGGAAAAGGCAGGTAGATGGAGCTGAGTTACAGACAGATCAGCCATGATCTTATTGAATGGGGGGGCAGGCTCGATGGGCCGGATGGCCTAATCCTGCTCCTTTTTCTTATGTTCTTATGCATGCGTTCAGATAAAACAACTTTAGTCCTGAGTTTACCCTTTTTGATTTTGACCATCTTTTACATTGCAATTCATCCTGTAGGCTTCCATTTTACCCTATCACCAGCCTCTCCTTGTTAGGAGTCTCTCTACTCATCGACTCTGTTTGTAAAGGAACTACCTTGTCTTCAGCACTTTCACTCCAGATCCCATTCCCTGCCAAAGTAGTTTAAACCCACCTGAACAATTCTGGCCAACCTGCCCACAAGGATATTGGATCCCCTTAGGTTCCAATGTAACCCATCCCTTTTGCACAGGTTGTACCTTCCTCAGAAGAGATCCTGATGATTCAGAAATCTGAACCCCTGCTGCCTGCACCAGTTCCTCAGCCACACATTCACCTGCCAAATCATCCTATTCTTGCCCTCACTGGCATGTGGCACAGGCAGCAATCCAGAGATTACTACCTTGTTTCTCAGCTTTCTGCCCAGTTCTCTAAATCCTCTCCTCAGGACCTCCTCACCTTTTCTACCTGTGTCATTGGTGCAACTATGTGCCAGGACTTCTGGCTCTCCTTCACCTTTGAGAATATCATGGACATGAACCGAGACATCCCTGATCCTGGCACCAGGGAGGCAACATACCATCCTGATGTCTCTATTGTGCCCAGATAACCCCGTCTCTGTTCCTTTGACTAAGGAATCTCCTGTTATCACTGCATGCCTCTTCACCTCTCTGCAGTTCTGAGCCACAGCACCGGACTCAGTGCCAGAGACCCTGTCACTGTGCCCACCCCCGGTAGGTCGTCCCCCTCAATAGTATCTAAAGTGGTATACTTATTATTGAGGGGAATGGCCACAGGTATACTCTGCACTGGCTGTGCATTTCCCCTTCTGACAGTCCTGTCTCCTGCAACCTAGGGGTGACTCTGGACTCTGGAGTGTCCGTACATCAGGTGACTGACAGGAAATGATAAAGTAGTGGTGGTTGGGGGTGTGGAGGGGTGGGTCAGTGGGTGGACGTGCCTTACTGCTTGAGGAAAGTATCTGTTTTTCAGTCTGGTGGTCCTCCTCCCTGATGGGAGTGGGACAAACAGTCCATGAGCAGGGTGGGTGGGATCCTTCATGATGTTACTGGCCCTTTTCCAGTGCCTTTCTGTATCAATGTCCTTGACGGTGGATAGGCTGGTGCCAGTGATGTGTTCTTGTACCATGCTGTGATGCAGTGTGTTAGGATGCTCTCTACTGTACCTCTGTAGAATGACAAGGATATAGATGTGCATAGTCCAACTTGCTTCAGCCTCCTCAGAAATTAGAGGCATTCGTGAGCTTTTCTGATTGTGTAGGATGTTTTTCTGGGACCATGAGAGGTTGTGTGTGATGAGCACTTTGAGCAGTTTGAACCTGCTTTGTAGCTTCCACTGCTGTTTCAGTGACATGCACGAATCTGTTTTATGATTTGAGTGTAGGAGATTCTGGGGCCTGTAGTGAAGTGGGCTGACTCAGTGACGGCATCCCAGAGGATTTACTGGAATGAATTCAGAGTATATTGCAGGAAGTTAGAGAAAACCAAATAATTAAGTGGGAGATAAAATTCATAAATCATAAAAATTCAGAAGGGGCTACAGCACAGAAATAGGCCCTTTGGGCCATCTAGTTCATGCCAGCTGTTATTACGCCTCGTCCCATCGACCTGTACCATGGCACTCCATATCCTTCACATCCCTCCCCAGACATTGTCTTCTCATCATTACCATTGAGGAGGAGGGGCAGGAGCCTGAAGACCCACTCTCAGCAAAAGCATCTTCATCTCCACCATTAGGATTTTGAATGGTCCATGAACCCATGAACACTATCTCATTATTAACATTTTTTTGCATTAATGATTTATTTTGTAATTTATATTCATTTTATATCTTTGCACCATGCTGCCATATAACAGTGATAATAAACCTGATTCTGTGACAAAGAGAACAACATTATGGCTAAAGATGAAAGATTATCTTTATTTGTCACATGTACATCGAAACGTACAGTGGAAGGTGTTGTTTGCATCAATGACCAAGGATGTGCTTCAGGCAGCCTGAAAGTGTCAACACGTTTCAGGCACAATATAGCATGCCCACAACTCACAAACTTTAACCTGTATGGTTTTGGAACATGGGAGGAAACCAGAGCACCCGGAGGAAACCCACACACTCGCGGGGAGAACGTACAAACTCCTTACAGACTGCAGCAGGAATTGAACCTCGATTGCTGATTGCTGCAATTTTCTGTCTCTAACCACAGCACTTGGAAAGGTTCTCAACACAGTTATAACGCCATGAGCTAATCTGGTAGGCCTGCTCAGTGATTCCACCGGCTACACACTGACTGTGTTGGGAACTTCTCCCAGCACTGCTGTGGGAGGTGTTCTGTGCGGGATGTTCATGTGAGACAGGCCCCTATCACAGTACCATGCGTATCAATACCTTTCAGGACTAGGGAGGGCTATTATGCGGGTGCCGGTCGCTGGGCCTGTTTCTGTGCTGTGGTGTTCTGTAATTCTTTCACCAAACCAGCTCTTGCCTCTGAACAAAAACATGTTAGCTAGACTATTACATAAACTCTAACAAAGTTAGGACATTTGCAGTTATGGTTATTATTTTTGGTTCTGTTTGTATGTTTTTTTTAAGTGGAGGGTTCAATTCCATATTTATCAAAGATGTACCAGATATTAAGAGGCATTGAGGCACGAGAGACTTTCAGGACTCCTCAGGTCAGGAACGGTTAATACAAGAGGATATAACTTTAAAGCGATTGAAGGAAAGTACGGGCCGGGGGTGGGTGGGGGTGTTGGGGCATATCAGAGGTGGTTTTTTAACAAACAGTGGTAGGTGTGTGAAACACCCTTCCAGGGTGGTGGTAGGGGCACCTATGAAACTTCAGCTCACACTTTGTTCCTATAATGCAGTGATCAGATCTGAATGCAGTATTCTAACTATGGTCTAAACAGGGATTTGTAGGAAAATATAGAGAGTGGTGGGTGCAAGGAATGACTCGGGGGGGGGGGGATGTGATTTATTGGCAGCAGATATATTAGGGACATTTAAGAGATTGCTAGATAGGCAGATGGAGGATAGAAAAATGGAGGGGTATGAAGGAGGAAAGTGTTAGATTGAGCAGAAACATAGAAAATCTACAGCACAATAAAGGCCCTTCAGTCCACAATGCTGTGCCGACCATGTCCTTACTTTAGCAATTACCCAGGGTTACCCATAGCCCTCTATTTTCCTAAGCTCCATGTACCTGTCCTTAAAAGACCCTATCATATCCACCTCCACCACTGTCACCGGCAACCCATTCCACCCAGTTGCTGCTCTCTGCATAAAAAAACTTCCCCCTGCCATCCCCTCTGTAACTAAAAGATCAGCACAAGATTGTGGTCTGAAGGGCCTGTATTGTGCAGTAGTTTTCTATGTTGTATGTTCAATATTCGATGTTCTAAATTCAATGTAAATTTACTATCAAAGTACGTATGTGTCACCACATTTTCCCTTGAGGAAAGTAGAGAAATGCAACAGAAGTTATGAATGACTATGTGTGTCTGTGTAGGCCACCGTTAGTCTCGATAGACTATGGATTTGCACCTTGGAAAGTTTCCAGGGCACAAGCCTGGGCAAGGTTTTTTTATGGGAGACCGGCAGTTGCCCAAGCTGCAAGACTCCCCACTCTACACCACCAATGTTGTCCAAGGGAAGGGCATTAGAATGGATGACTATACATAACCAAAGACTGACAAAATAGCCAATGTGCAAAAGAATACAAATTGTGCAAACAAGAAAAATAATACTGAGAATACAAGTTGTAGAATTCTTGAAGGTGAGTCTGTAGGTTGTGGATTCAGTTCATAGTTGTGCTGAGTGAAGTTATCCACTCTGGTTGTTGGATAAGAAGTGCTCCTGAACCTGGTGGTGTGAGACCTCAGGCTCCTGTACGTCCTGCCTGATGGTATCAGTGAGAAAAGGACATGGCCTGGATGGTAGTGGACCTTGATGATTGAAGCTGTTTTCTTGTGGCAGCGCTCCTTGTAAATGTGCTAGGTGGAGGAGAGGGATTTATACTGTGGAGCCATGGGCTGTATCTAGCACTTTCTGTAGGCTTTTCTGTACCTGGGCATCGGTGTTTCCATACACGGCTCTGATGCAACCAGTTAGTATACTCTCAAAGTTGAAAGTCAGTTTTATTATCAAAGTACGTACATGTCACCGCCATGAGATTAATTTTCCTGTGGGCGTTCTCAGCAAATCTATAGAATATTAACTGTAACAGAATCAGTGAAAGATCAACCAGAGTGCAGAACACAACAAACCATGCAAATACAAACATAAAAATAGCAATAAATAATGAGAACATGAGATAAAGAGCCCTTAAAGTGAGATCGTTTCAGTGATGGGGCAAGTGAGTGTAGTTATTCCCTTTTCCGTGAACTGTGGACAGGTTCTTGAACCTGGTGGTGTGAGTCCTGAAGCTCTTGAACCTTCTCCTGATGGCAGTAGTGAGATGAGACCGTGGACAGGGGTGGTGGGGCTCTCTGATGGTGGAAGCTGATTTCCTCTGTGCATGTAGGAATAAAATAATTTGACACAGAATAATGATTAAGTTATTTAATTCAATATCAATCATCCTCTCTGTTCTAGATATTGAATCTGGCATAAGGTGTCAAGTTTATCTGGGCAACCGACACTGGTGTTCATTCTGTGCAGGCCGTTTCATCTCTCTACCTATGAACTTCTGACTGAGTGCTGATATTTGGCTGCTTGCAACAATCGCAGTGAGGCTAACAGGAGTTTCAGATAGATTAATGTCTTCCAGTTAGAGCCCTTCCACTTAAAAAGTGGATCATTCTCTTTCAAAGGACAAGTTATGCTCGTATGGAATGGTTAAAAAGCTTTTGTTTATTCTGACATCTTGGGGAATATAGGAAAGGTTATAATTACAGTGATTATACAGGAGCATCAGGAGTCCTATCTGTCTGTTTGCATCATTGTGTGGTACGGAAGCTGCAAGGCATCGGGCTCCAGACCCTACAGAGGATTATAAAACTATCGAGAGGATTACCGGGGTCTCCCTCCCTCTGAGATCATTACCAACCACCCGATGATCTTTCTGACCCATTACTATCTGGAAGGAGGTACAGGAGCATCAGGACTAGGACTGCCAGACTGGGTAGCAGATCTCAGCTGGACCCACAATGACTCCATGTTAGTCAAAAAGGCACAGCAGCATCTTCAATTCCTGAGAAGACTATGCAAGGCTCCCTGCTCCCTTTCCAACAACTTTCTACAGGAACACCATCAAGGCTGTCCTGTCTGTCTGCATCCTTGTGGGTATGGAAGCTGCAAGACTCTACAGAGGATAGCAGAAATCACCAAGAGGATCACCAGGGTCTCCCTCCCCACAGTTTGTGACATTCACCGAGGGTGCTGTATACAATGGACTCGAAGATCCCTAATACCCAACTCGTAATCTCTCTGACCCACCACTATCATGAAGGAGGTACAGGTGCATCGGGACTGGGACTGCCTGACTGGGTAACAGCTTCTTCCCTCAGGCTGTGAGACTAATGATTACCCTGCCACCACCGAGGTCTTGTCACTAGGAAAATGAGTTGTTTACCTGTTTTGTGCACTACGTGCATTTTGAATTATATTTTGTTAACTTATTTGAGATAATATTTTGGTTTATGTGCTGTGTGTGATATTTGTTTTGTGGGTGCACTGTGGTCCGGAGAAGCATCGTTTTGTTTGGTTTTATAAATGTACAGTTAGATGATAGTAAACTTGAATTGCATTGCTCAATATTAGAAACACAGAAACATAAAACCTAAGGCACAATACAAGTCCTTCGGCCCACAATGCCATGCCAAATGTATCATTACTATAGAAATTACCTAGGCTTACCCATAGCCCTGTATTTTTCTGAGCTTCAAATTCTTGTCCAGGAGTCTGTTAAAAGATCCTATCACATCCGCCTCCACCAATGTCGCTGGCAGCCCATTCCACACACTCACCACTCTGTGTAAAAAATTTACCCTGACACCTCCTCTGTACCTATTTCCAAGCACCTTAAAACTGTGCCCTCTCGTGCTAGCCATTTCAGCTCTGGGAAAAAGCCTCTGACTATCCACACGATCAATGCCTCTCATTATCTTATACACCTCTATCAGGTCACCTCTCACCCTCCGTCACACAAAGGAGAAAAGTTCACTTAACCTATTGTCATAAGGCATGCTCCCCAATCTAGGCAACATCCTTGTAAATCTCCTCTGCACCCTTTCTATGGTTTCCACATCCTTCCCGTAGTGAGGCGACCAGAACTGAACACAATACTCCAAGTGGGGACTGACCAGGGTACTAAATAGCTGCAACATTACCTCTCGGCTCCTAAACTCAATCCCACGATTGATGAAGGCCAATACACCATATGCCTTCTTCACCATAGCCTCATATTTCCCCTTACTCCAATTAAATGCTTTCCTAACTTGTCTGTTCCTATCCCTCTCCAATGCTATAGTAAAGGAGATAGAATTGTGATCACTATCTCCAAAATGCTCTCCCACTGAGAGACCTGACACCTGACCAGGTTCATTTCCCAATACCAGATCAAGTACAGTCTCTCCTCTTATAGGTTTATCTACATATTGTGTCAAGAAACCTTCTTGAACACACCTAACAAACTCCATCTCATCTAAACCCTTGTTCTAGGGACATGGCAATTGATATTTGGGAAATTAAAATCTCCCACCTCAAAAACCCTGTTTATTACCCCTTTCCATAATCTGTCTCCCTGTCTGCTCCTTGATGTCCCTGTTACTATTGGGTGGTCTATAAAAAACACCCAGTAGAGTTATTGACCCCTTCTTATTCCTAACTTCCGCCCACAGAGTTTCCGTAGACAATCACTCCATGCCTACATCCTGTTCTGGAGCAATGACACTATCTCTGATCAACGGTGCCATGCCCGCACCTCTTTTGCCTCCCTCCCTGTCCTTTCTGAAACATCTAAAGCCTGGCACTCGAAGTAACCATTCCTGCCATCCAGGTCTCTGTAATGGCCACAACATCGTAGCTCCAAGTACTGATCCATGCTCCAAGCTCATCTGCTTTGTTCAATCATCTATTTCATATCGTAAATTTATGTTGTTATTGATGGACTGTCAGAAGGTCCATTCAATCCATTGCAGAAGATCTGCAATAACGGTTTGGCATGAACCAAATGGGCCAGAGGTCCTGCTTCTGTGCTGTACTACTCTCTAACTCCATGACTAGGAGATCACATAGTTCCACACAATACTGTGTATGTCAGTGACTCTGAATTTCTTTCATGCCTCGATCTTACTACTTTTACCTAAATATTGGGCAGATAGAAACTATCTACGAGGACAGTGGTTGCAAGAAATCAGCATCCACCATCCAGGGCATGACTCTCTTCTCACTGCTGCCATCAGGAATGAGGTACAAGAGCCTCAGGACTCACACCACCAGATTCAGGAACAGTTACAACCCCTCAATCATTAGGCTCTTGAACCAGAGGGGATAACTTCACCCACCACAATACTGAACAGTTGCCACAACCTATGGACTCACTTTCAAAGACACTTCATCTTATGGTCTCAATATTTATTGTTTATTTATTTATTTACTTTTGCATTTGCACAGTTTGTTGTCTTTTACATGTTGGTTATTTGTCTGTCTTGTGTGAAGTTTTTCATTGATTCGATTGTGTTTCTTTGTATTTACTATGAATGCCCACAAGAAAATGAGCCTCAGGGTCGTATATGCTTAGCCCCGATGACCTCCCCCCCCAATCAAGGTCACATGAGTCCTGGTTATGCTACCACTGAAACCAGGCAGGCAATCTCTGAAGAGTATTGATAATGGCTGGGGTTACCTGTCTTGTAAAGACAGTAATGAGTGACTCAGTAATGAGAAGGCCACCTTCCATAAACAATACACATCTGGGGTCTGTCTGAAAGTTGGGATGTTCTGATTAAGAAACTTTGATTGTGGTGAATGCTGTGTAAATACTGCTCCATGCAAAGTTATTGTACACCAGAAAATTAATGGATTGTACACTGGTATAACATTATCAAGAAATATATTTACCAAATTTATAGTTACAGAAAAAAGAAAAGGGAATTAAAAGGGCCCATTACAGTTAAGCCAGTCCAATATGCACATAAACATTGGAGCTCGTTTCTGAATTAGTCAGATGTATTACTTTACTCACGTGCTGAACCCATGGTCTGCGTGAAGGCACACAACACAATCTGAATTTCTCTCAAAGACCATCTTGAACAAACTGGCTTTCTCAGGGGTATTGGCCTTGGAGCCCTTCGTCTGCACAAAGCACTTCTTACAACAGGGACTCTCCATCAAAGAGGCATTCTGTGGCATCCTGTGCCCCATTCAACAGCTCGGTCAAAAAAGACCTCAAATCAGACCTTGTCTTTCAGGAACCTGCTCCTGCCCGGCACTCCCCGATGTCCTACTGGGCAGAAAGTTTCGACCCATACCAGGACAACCCCGACTGGCTGACACCTCATTCCCAGGATGGACAACATAGCTCCTTGTATTCAGCAGAGCAGACTGCTTGTTTAGAAAACTACGAAAATAAAAATGCCTCACAGCATAGCGGTAGAAATCTTACCCACAGCATTACACAAGTGCAAAGGAGAATGAAATAATTGTAACTCCAGGCTCGATGCAGCACAAACACACGCACACACTCACTCTCACACACACTCACTCTCACACACTCTCACTCTCACACACTCTCACACTCTCTCTCTCTCTCTCTCTCTCTCTCTCTCTCATAACAACAAAAACACAATAAATATAAATACATAGGATAGATTAATTGTATGTCTGTAAAGTGATGCTAGGGACAGGAGTACCTGTGCATAAGTTGACTGAGAGGAAATGGTAAGGGAGTGGTGGTTGGGGGTGTGGAAGGTGGGTTAGTGGGTGGAGGTGTTGATCAGCCTCACTGCTTGAGAAAGGGACAACACGAGGAAATCTGCAGATGCTGGAAATTCAAGCAACACACAGAGAATGCTGGTGGAACACAGCAGGCCAGGCAGCATCTATAAGGAGAAGCGCTGTCGACGTTTTGGGCCGAGACCCTTCGTCCTGACATTTTGTATGTGTTGCTTGGGAAAGGGAACTGTTTTTGAGTTTGGTGGTCCTGGTGGGGTTGGCACCTAGCCTCCTCCGGGACGGGAGTGGGACAAACAATCCATAAGCAGGGTAGCTGGGGTCCTTCAAGATGTTATTGGCTCTTTACGTGTCTTTATAAGCTTACAGTGTGTTTCACTGAGGGGTAAATGTAACCTAAGGTACCAGAAAAAAATCACCTTTGTGATCTCTACAGGTTAATCTGATCTAAGAAGAATCAAGCATCAACATTATTTGCCACACACATTACATGTATTAGGAATTTGCTGCGGTGTGTTGGCACGGCATGCAACAAAAAACAGCTTTTAGCAATTAGAGGCATAGAGTCAGAAACAGGCCCTTCAGCCCATCTAGTCCATGCTGAACCATTTAAGCTGCTTACTCCCATCGACCTGCACCGGGGTCATAGCCTTCCATACCCCTACCTATCCAAACTTCTCTTTAACATTGAAATCGAGCTTGCATCTACCACTTCCACTGGCAGGTTGTTCCAAACTCTCCAACCCTCTGAGTGAAGAATTTCCCCCTCATGTTCCCCTTAAACATTTCACCTTTCACCCTTAAACCATGACCTCTAGTTCTAGGCTCAGCCAACCTCAGTGGAAAAATCCTGCTTGTATTCACCCTATCTCTACACCTTATAACTGTGTATACCTCTATTAAATCTCCTCTCAATGTTCTATGTTCTGAGGAATAAAGCCCTAATCTATTCAATCCTTCTTTATGACTCAGGTCCTCCAGACCCAGCAACATCACTATCACTATTAACTATTTACTATTTATCACAATCCATATAACCATATAACAATTACAGCACGGAAAAAGGCCATCTTGGTCCTTCTAGTCTGTGCCGAATGCTAACTCTCACCTAGTCCCACCGACCTGCACTCAGCCCATAACCCTCCATTCCTTTCCTGTCCGTATACCTATCCAATTTTTACTTGGCAATAAAGCCATCTATTCCATCCATCTAATTCATTGATATACGGCATAAAAAGAAGTGGTCCCAACAGCAACCTCTGTGGAACACTATTAGTCACTGGCAGCCAACAGAAAAGGATCCTTTTATTCCCAATCGCTGCCTCCTACCAATCAGTCAATGCTCTAACCATGTTAGTAACTTTCTTATAATATGTACAAACAAGCTGGATGGACTCTGCAGGTCGGGCAGCATCCGTTGAAAGGAGCTGTCAACGTCTCGGGTTGAGACTCTTCGTCAGGAAGGTCTCACGAAGGGTCTCGACCCGAAATGTTGACTGCTCCTTTCAACGGATGCTGCCCGACCTGCTGAGTTCATCCAGCTTGTTTGTACGTCTTGATTTGACCACAGCATCTGCAGTGCACTTTGTGTTTCTTGTAATACCATGGGCTCTTAACTTGGTAAGCAGCTTCATGTGTGGCACCTTGTCAAAGGCCTTTTGAAAGTCTAAATATACAACATCCACTACACCCCCTTCATCTATCATACTTTAATCTCATCAAAGAATTCCAACAGGTTTGTCAGGCAGGATTTTCCTTTAAGGAAACCATGCTGATATTATCCTATCTTGTCCTGTGTCACTAATTTTTCCATAACCCCATCCTTAACAATTGACTCCAACATCTTCCCAACCACTGAGGTCAGGCCAACTGGTCTATAATTTCCTTTCTGCTACCTTCCTCCTTTCTTAGAGTGGAGTAACATTTGCAATTTTCCAGTCCTCTAGCATCATGCCCCCACAATCTCTAACACTACCTCTTTCCGAGCCCTAGGGTGCAGTTCCTCTGTACCTTTAGGTCTTTCAGCATTTTGAGCACCTTCTCCCTTGTAATAGTAACTGCACCCACTTCTCTTCCCTCACACCCTTCAACATCAGGCACATTGCTAGTGTCTTCCGCAGTGACGACTGATGTAAAATACTCACTTAGTTCATCTGCCATCTCCTTGGCCCCCATTATTATTTCTCTAGCCTCATTTCTAGTGGTCCTATATCTACTCTCATCTCTCTTTTATTTTTTACATATTTAAGAAAGCTTTTACTACCTGCTTTGATATTGTTTGCTAGCTTGCTTTCATATTTCATCCTGATGATTCTTTTAGTTGCACTCTGTAGGGGTTTAAAAGTCTCCCACTCCTTTGCCTTCCCACTAATTTTTGCTTTGTTGTAAGCCCTCCCTTTTGCTTT
Source organism: Hypanus sabinus (assembly GCF_030144855.1). Taxonomy (NCBI): domain Eukaryota; kingdom Metazoa; phylum Chordata; class Chondrichthyes; order Myliobatiformes; family Dasyatidae; genus Hypanus; species Hypanus sabinus. Next base: position 102,168,833 of record NC_082719.1, on the reverse strand, counting down.
TACATTAGCTTTGACTTCCCTTGTCAGCCATGGTTGTAATATTTTGCCATTTCATTGTTTTTGAATACATCAATCCTGCACCTTCCTCATTTTTCCCAGAAACTCCCACCATTGCTGCTCTGCTGACATCCCTGCCAGCATTTCCTTCCAATTTACTTTGGCAACTCCTCTCTCATACCACTGTAGTTTCCCTTACTCCACTGAAATACTGCCATGTCAGGCTTTACTTTCTCCCTATCAAATTTCAAGTTGAACTCAATCATATTATGCTCACTACCTCCTAAAGTTTCTTTTACCTTAAGCTCCCTCATCACCTCCAGTTCATTACATAACACCCAATCCAGTATAGCTTATCCCCTAGAAGGCCCAATGACAAACTGCTCTAAAAAGCCATCTCATTGGCACTCAATAAACTCACTCTCTTGAGATCCATTTGCAACTTGATTTTCCCAATTGACCTATATGTTGAAATCTCCCATGACTATCATAGCATTTTCCTTTTGATGCACCTTTTCTATTTCCCATTGTAATCTGTGTTCCACATCCCAGCTACTTTTGGATGGTCTGTATATAACTGCCATCAGGGTCCTTTTACCCTTGCAGTCTCTTAACTCAACTCACAAGGATTCAACATCTTCCAATCCTATGTCACATCTTTGCACTGATTTGATGCCACTCTTTACCAGCAGAGCCACACCACCTTCTCTGCTGACCTTTCTATTCCTCCGATTCAACGTGTAACCTTGGACATTCAGCTCCCAACTATCTCCATCCTTCAGCCATGATTCAGTGATGGCCACAACATTTTACAGTACCTGACAATCTGTAATAGTGCAACAAGACTTATTTGTTATACTCCAACCATTGAGATATAACACTTTGTGTACTGTATTTGCTATCCTTTTTGATTCTGCATGCCTAATGCACTGATACTCACCCTGCTTGCTGCAATTTGGTCCTATCATCTGCTAGTCCTTCCTAACAGTCTGACTGCATGCCATCTTTGCTTTTTTACCATCTGTCCTATCCTGAGTCCCTTCACCCAGGTTCCTACTCCGTGTACCCAATGACTTGTCCTCCACAGCCACCTGCGGCAATAAATTCCACAAATTCATCACCCTCTATCTAAAGAAATTCCTCCTCATCTGTGTCCTAAAGGGCTGTCCTTCTATTCTGATGCTGCGGCCTCTGGTCCTAGAAATGTTCACTATAAGAAACACTCTCTTATGAGGCCTTTCAACAGTCAACAGGTTTCAGTGAGATTTCCTCTCATTCTTCTAAATTCCGGTGAGTGCTGGCCCTGTGCCATCAAACACTCAGACAATAATCCTTGCATTCCTGGAATCATTCTTGTGAACTTCCTCTGAAACCTCTCCAATGTCACAATATGCCAAGGAAGGCTTGATCAGGGCCTTCTAAAGCCTTAGCATTACACCTTTTGATTAATATACTGTTCCCCTCAAAATGACTACTAACATTGCATTTGCCTTCCTAACCATCGACTCAACCTCCAAACGAATCTTTAATGGAGTTCACCCAAGTCCTTTTGCACCTCAGAATTTAGAATTTTCCCTCCATTAAAAAAAGTATCTTTGCTTTTGCTCCTTTTGCCTAAAAGCCTGACCATACTCTTCCCAACACTCTATTCCATCTGCCATTTCTTTGCCCATTCTCCAAATCTGTCTAAGTCCTTCTATAGCCTTTCTATTTCCTCAAAATTATCTGCCCCTCCACCTATCTTCATATCGTCTGCAAACTTTGTGACAAAGCCATGAATTCTATCATCCAAATAATTGAAATAAGAAGTGGTCCCATTACCAACCCTTGCGGAACACCACTAATTGTATGCAGCCAACCAGGAAAGGATCCCTTTGCTCCCACCCTTTGCCTGCAGATAATCAGCTAATGCTCTATCCTTGCTAGCATTTTCCCTGAGATAATGTGGGCTCATAGCTTGTTAAACAGCCTCATGTGTGGCACCTTGTCAAAGGTTTTCTGGAAATCCAAGCACACAACATCCACTGACTATCCTTTGTCTATCCTGCTTGTTATTTCCTCAAAGAATTCCAATAGATTTAATAGGCAAAGTTTTCCTTTAAGGAAACCAGGCTGATATTGGCCTAGCCCTTTCCTCACACATAGCCCTCCACATGTACCTATCTACAAGTCTTTTAAATATGCCTCCGTATAAAAAGCTTACCTCTGACATCGCCCATCTATTTTCCTCCATTCACTTTGACATTATGCCTCCTAGTATTAGCTATTTCTGTGCTGGGAAAAAGTTTGGGACCTCTACCCGCTAGAGTGGTTTGCAAGAGAAAGAAGCATATAATCACTTTTAAATTACAAGGACTATGGGTGGCCTAATCCCCGTTAATTAGCAGGAAGATACATTTCTAATGGGCAGTGTTAAGCTTTTTGAGGAGATGGATAAAAAACTGAGATTTTTTTGTGCAAACTAACAAGACAAAGGATCAGCAACAACACTCTCAAAATTCTGGAGGGACTCAACGGGTCAGGCAGCGTCTATGGAGAGGAATAAACACTTGACGTTTCACGCTGAGAACCTTCATCAAGACTGGAAAGGAAGGGGGCAGAAACCAAAATAAGATTTAAACTAATCTGGCAGGGGGATGGGAACCAGTTTGATAGAGCTGAGGATGAGCCAGCAGGTTTACAAGTAGATGATGGGTGTAAGGAAGGACAAGCCCATGATTGGATACAAATGCAGACTGAGCAAATACTTATGTTGTACCACAGAGGCAAAATTGAAAATGGCAAAGAATGTAGGACTGCATGCTATGTGTATTGAAATGCACATAGCATTCAGAATAAGGTGGATGAACTTGTGATGCAATTAGAGATTAGTCAGTATGACATTGTGTGCATCACTGAGTCATGGCTGAACGAAGGCCACAGTTGGGAACTAACATCAAATGATACCCTTTGTATTGAAAGGAGAGGCAGGAAGGCATAGGCAGTGGTGTGGGTCTATTGGTAAGAGATGAAATTACACCTTTAGAAAGAGGTGACACAGGGTCAGAGAATGTTGAATCTTTGTGGATGGAGTTAAGAAACTCCAAAGGTAAAAGACCATTATGAGAATCATATAGAGGCCTCCAAATAGTAGCCAAGGTGTGGGGTTGAGATTGCAGAGGGAGCTGGAAAGGGCATGTAGTAAGGGTAAAGTCACAATTGTAATGGGGACTTCAATATGCAGGGGAATTGGAACAATCATGCTGGTGTCGGATCACAAGAGAGAGGATTTGTTGAATGCCTACGAGATGGCTTTTTAGATCAGCCTGTATTTACTTCGGTATTTACTATGGAAAAAGGATCGTGATGATTGTAGTGATGACTTGCAGCGGACTGAGAGGTAATGTTGCAGCTATATAGGACCCTGGTCAGACCCCACTTGGAGTACTGTGCTCAGTTCTGGTCACCTCATTTCAGGAAGGATATGGAAACCATAGAAAGGGTGCAGAGGAGATTTACAAGGATGTTGCCTGGATTGGGGAGCATGCCTTATGAAAATAGGTTGAGTGAACTTGGCCTTTCCTCCTTGGATGATGGAGGATGAGAGGTGACCTGATAGAGGTGTATAAGATGAGAAGCATTGATCGTGTGGATAGGCAGAGGCTTTTTCCCACGGCTGAAATGGTTGCCATAAGAAGACACAGGTTTAAGGTGCTGGGGAGTGGGTACAGAGGAGATGTCAGGGGTAAGTTTTTTACGCAGAGAGTGGTGAGTGTGTGGAATGGGCTGCCAGCAACAGTGGGGGGTTTTTTAAGAGACTTTTGGATAGGTACATGGAGCTTAGAAAAATAGAGGGCTATGGGTAAGCCTAGTAATTTGTAAGGTAGGGATGTGTTCAGCACAACTTTGTGGGCCGAAGGTCCTGTATTGAGCTGTAGGTTTTCTATGTTATGCTTTCTGTAAGAATTATTTTCTTAGGAACGATGCTCCAAAGGACTTGAAGTAACAGTGGAGAGTGAAGTGAGAGAATTGCACAAGTCATCTTTATGCTTATCTGATGCCTGATTCCAACAATACACAATTTTTCAAAGGGTGAGTTTTTTCTAGTCTATATATGAAAGAATATGAGGTAGGTAAGAGGTGTATGGAGCGTCCAGGGAGGTGTAGCATCTCTGGCAGAGGGTTTATTGTGTCCATTTTGGGGCAGCACACTCACCTTTGGGCCCTGCAACCCACTGAGCTCTCACTTGTGGTTCCAGGTAGATGTATGCATGTGACATTGGTCACACCCAGGTATACCACTTCAGCAGGCAGTATAGACCAGCTGAGCATAACCAGCGGGCGTCATACCCCGATGAGAGACGGAGAGGCTTGTCCTAGCTGTGGTGGACTGGGCAGTTGGGATCTACAGTGAGATCCCACGGCCAGGAAGGCAGTCCTGCAATACTTCATGGAGAGCAAAGGGGCCACTACAACCAAGGAAGACCCCAGCTTGTGGTGCCAGTTCGTACCATTGGACTCGGACCTCTGGGGTCGAGAGAGTGGAAATGCCCCTGTGTAATGGCTTTTCGACCTTAAAAACTCTTTCAGACAGGTTTCCTGTCATCATCGGTTATGATGGACAACCAACAACTATCATGAGGTAGGTGATGGAGCGTTTCTTCAATTTTTTTTTATTGGAGAGAGAATAATGTGAACTGGGTTAAATTAAGCTGTTAATTTGTTTTTGCCTTTCTCTTTTTTATATTTTCCTTTTCTATTTTGGTGGAGCATTTTGGCTTGATAGTTTTCATCAATTGCCAGCAGAAATCATTTTTTGTGCATGTCTGTGAAATGAAAGGATTCTTGTTCACAAAATCACCGGAAAATAGACTGAGAGCAAAGCACTTAAAAAATGCCAGCAGAATAGAAACAGACAAAATCGGAGAAAAGGAATTATTCCACAAAGAATTTCACAGGTGCCAGAAATCACAAGTGACTTTTTCCTGTAACAGTTTACATGTTAAAATAAAATGGTCTCTTGCAGAGCATCAAATGATGCATTTCATGGTTGAAGAGCTGAAGGAAAACAGAGTGAGATTAAAGTTCACCGGAGCTCCATTGGCTGTGCTCTTGAATTTACTCTGAATCATCTATCTGCTATGTTCAAACTTCAAAGTAAATTTATTATCAAAGTACATAATACGTCACCATATTCAACCATGAGATTAATTTTCTTGTGGGCATACACAATAAATCCATAGTAGAATAATCACCACAATAGTCAATGAAAGGCTGAACCAACTTGGGGGTTCAACCAGTGTGCAAAAGAAATCAAATAGTGCAAGTACAGAAAGAAAGAAATAATAATAATAATAATAATAATAATCAATAAATATTGAGAAAATGAGATGAAAAGGTTTTGGAAGTCAGGTTGTGGGAACATTTCAATGATGGGGCAAATGAAGTTGCAAATGAGAACTGAGGTGCTTATAGAGTAAACAGAATGCAGGCAGGAGAACATGTAAGAAAGAAATCAGCAGGGGTAAAAGAAAGCATGAAGTTTTTCCAGCAGACAACATGAAGGAGAATCCTCAGGGATTATACGGGTATGTTAAGAGCAAAAGGACCATATATAACCATATAACAATCACAGCGCGGAAACAGGCCATCTCGGCCCTCCTAGTCCATGCCGAACTCTTAATCTCACCTAGTCCCACCTACCCGCACTCAGCCCATAACCCTCCACTCCTTTCCTGTCCATTTACCTATCCAATTTTACCTTAAATGACACAACTGAACTGGCCTCTACTACTTCTACAGGAAGCTCATTCCACACAGCTATCACTCTCTGAGTAAAGAAATACCCCCTCGTGTTTCCCTTAAACTTTTGCCCCCTAACTCTCAAATCATGTCCTCTCGTTTGAATCTCCCCTACTCTCAATGGAAACAGCCTATTCACGTCAACTCTATCTATCCCTCTCAAAATTTTAAATACCTCGATCAAATCCCCCCTCAACCTTTTACACTCCAATGAATAGAGACCTAACTTGTTCAACCTTTCTCTGTAACTTAATTGCTGAAACCCAGGTAACATCCTAGTAAATCGTCTCTACACTCTCTCTAATTTATTGATATCTTTCCTATAATTCGGTGACCAGAACTGTGCACAATATTCCAAATTTGGCCTTACCAATGCCTTGTACAATTTTAACATTACATCCCAACTTCTGTACTCAATGCTCTGATTTATAAAGGCCAGTGTTCCAAAAGCCTTCTTCACCACCCTATCTACATGAGACTCCACCTTCAGGGAACTATGCACTGTTATTCCTAGACCACTCTGTTCCACTGCATTCCTCAATGCCTTACCATTTACCCTGTATGTTCTATTTGGATTATTCCTGCCAAAATGTAGAACCTCACACTTTTCAGCATTAAACTCCATCTGCCAACGTTCAGCCCATTCTTCTAACCGGCATAAATCTCCCTGCAAGCTTTGAAAACCCACCTCATTATCCACAACACCTCCTACCTTAGTATCATCGGCATACTTACTAATCCAATTTACCACCCCATCATCCAAATCATTTATGTATATTACAAGCAACGTTGGGCCCAAAACAGATCCCTGAGGCACCCCACTAGTCACCGGCCTCCATCCCGATAAACAATTATCCACCATTACTCTCTGGCATCTCCCATCTAGCCACTGTTGAATCCATTTTATTACTCCAGCATTAATACCTAACGACTGAACCTTCTTAACTAACCTTCCATGTGGAACTTAGTCAAAGGCCTTGCTGAAGTCCATATAGACTACATCCACTGCCATACACTCGTCAACATTCCTTGTAACTTCTTCAAAAAATTCAATAAGGTTTGTCAAACATGACCTTCCACGCACAAATCCATGCTGGCTACTCCTAATCAGATCCTGTCTATCCAGATAATTATAAATACTATCTCTAAGAATACTTTCCATTAATTTACCCACCACTGATGTCAAACTGACAGGTCTATAATTGCTAGGCTTACTTCTAGAATCCTTTTTAAATAATGGAACCACATGAACAATACGCCAATCCTCCGGCACAATCCCCATTTCTAATGACATCTTAAAGATCTCCGTCAGAGCTCCTGCTATTTCTACACAAGCTTCCCTCAAGGTCCTGGGGACTATCCTGTCAGGACCCGGAGATTTATCCACTTTTAAATTTCTTAAAAGCGCCAGTACTTCCACCTCTTTAATTGTCATAGGTTCTATAACTTCCTTACTTGTTTCCCACACCTTACACAATTCAATATCCTTCTCCTTAGTGAATACTGAAGAAAAGAAATCATTCACAATCTCTCCCATCTCCCTTGGCTCCGCACATAGCTGACCACCCTGATTCCCTAAGGGACCAATTTTATCCCTCACTATCCTCTTGCTTTTAATATAACTGTAGAAACCTTTCGGATTTACTTTCACCTTATTTGCCAAACCAACCTCGTATCTTCTTTTAGCTTTTCTAATCTCTTTCTTAAGATTCCTTTTACATTCTTTATATTCCTCGAGCAATTCCTTTACTCCATGCTGCCTATATCTATTGTAGACATCCCTCTTTTTCCGAACCAAGTTTCTAACATCCTTTGAAAACCATGGTGCTTTCAAACCTTTAACCTTTCCTTTCAACCTAACAGGAACATAAAGATTCTGTACCCTCATAATTTCACCCTTAAATGACCTCCATTTCTCTATTACATCCTTCCCATAAAACAACTTGACCCAATCCACTCTCTCTAAATCCCTTCACATCTCCTCAAAGTGAGCCTTTCTCCAATCAAAAATCTCAACTCTAGGTCCAGTCCTGTCCTTCTCCATAATTATATTGAAGCTAATGCTATTGTGATCACTGGACCCGAAGTGCTCCCCAACACATACATCTGTCAGCTGACCTATCGCATTCCCTAACAGGAGATCCAACACTGCCCCATCTCTAGTCGGTACTTCTATGTATTGTTGCAAAAAACTATCCTGCACACATTTCACAAACTCTAAACCATCCAGCCCTTTTACAGAATGAGCTTCCCAGTCTACGTGTGGAAAATTAAAATCTCCCACAATCACCACCTCGTGTTTACTACAAATATCTGTTATCTCTTTACACATTTGCTCTTCCAACTCATGCTCCCCATTAGGTGGCCTATAATACACTCCTATTAGTGTTACTACACCTTTCCCATTCCTCAATTCCACCCAAATAGTCTCCCTAGAGGAGCTCTCTAATCTATCCTTCCAAAGCACCGCCATAAGATTTTCTCGGACAAGCAATGCAACACCTCCTCCTCTGGCCCCTCCTACTCTATCACACCTGAAGCAACTAAATCCAGGAATATTTAGTTGCCAATCACACCCTTCCTGCAACCATGTTTCACTAATAGCTACAACATCATAATTCCAGATATCAATCCACACTTTAAGCTCATCCACCTTTCTTACAATGCTCCTAGCATTAAAGTAGATACATTTAAGATACTCTCCACCTCCTCTTCTCTTTTCATCCCTAACAATGCATTCAAATTTATTATCCTTTTCTTTCTTCTCGCATACATCTTCGGGCTGAGTGCATCCCTTCTCCATCACCTGCCTTTCCTCCCTCACACACTGTCTCTTTACTTGTTCTACTGGTGAACTAACCTCTTCTCCCATAGTTTCCTCAAATTGATTTCCACCCCCCCCCCCATCTTACTAGTTTAAAGTCTGCCCTGTAGCCCTAGCAAACCTCCCCGCTAGGATATTGGTTGCCCCCAGGATTCAAGTGTAACCCGTCCTTCTTGAACAGGTCACGCCTGCCCCAGAAGAGGTCCCAATGATCCAGAAACTTGAATCCCTGCCCCCGCTCCAATCCCACAGCCACACATTCATCCTCCACCTAATTCCATTCCTACTCTCACTGTCGCGTGGCACAGGCAGTAATCCCGAGATTACTACCTTTGCGGTCCTTCTTCTTAACTGCCTTCCTAACTCCCTATACTCTCGTTTCAGGACCTCTTCCCCTTCCCTACCTATGTCATTGGTACCTGCATGTACCACAACCTCTGGCTCCTCACCCTCGCACTTCAGGATATCTTGGACGCGATCAGAAACGTCCCGAACCCTGGCACCAGGGAGGCAAACTACCATCTTGGACTCCTGATCACCTCCACAGAACCGCCTGTCTGAACCCCTGACTATCGAGTCCCCTATTGCTATGGTCTTCTTTCTTCTATCCCTACCCTTCTGAGCTACAGGGCCGTCCTCTGTGCTGGAGGCCTGGCCACTGTCACTTCCTCCAGGTAGGCTGTCCCCCCAACAGTACTCAAACATGAGTACTTATTGTCAAGGGGTACAGCCACCGGGGTACTCTCTAGTACCTGCCTCTTCCCCTTCCTGACCGTGACCCACCTATCTGCCTCCTGTGGCCCCGGAGTGACCACCTGCCTGTAACTCCTCTCTATCACCTCCTCACTCTCCCTGACCAGGCGAAGGTCATCGATCTGCAGCTCCAGTTCCCTACCTCGGTCCCTCAGGAGCTGCAGTTCAGCGCACCTGGCGCAGATGTGGACGTCCGGGAGGCTCGGAGACTCCAGGACCTCCCACATCCGACACCGAGAACAGCAAGGGATAAAATTGGTCCTCTGGAAGATCAGAATGGTAATCCATGTGTGGAGCCAAAACAGATAGGGGAGATCTTAAATAAATTGCTTTCTTTAATATTTACTCAGGAGACAGACACAGAGTCTATAGAAGTTAGGCAGAGCGGAATCAACTTCATGGCCCCTGCACGGATTACAAGGGAGGAGGTATTTGTTGTCCTGAGGCAAATCAGGGTGGATACATCCCCAGGGGCTGACAAGGTGTTCCTATGGGAGACAAGTGAAGAAATTGCTGGGGCCCTAGCAGAGATATTTAGATCATCCTTAGTGACAGGAGAGAGGTACCAGAGGACTGGAGAGTAGCCAGTGGTGTTCTACTGTTTAAAAAAGGCTCTACGCATAAGCCTGGAAATTATAGGTTGGTGAGTTTGACATCAGTTGTGGGAAAGTCATTAGAAGGTATTCTAAAGAACCAGATTTATAAGTATTTGGATAGACATGGGATGATAAAGAATGGTCAGCTTGGCTTCGTGCATGGTGTGTCACGTCTAACCAATCTTATAGAGCTTTCTGAGAAGTTACCAGGAAAGTGAATGAAGGCATGGCAGTGGATGTTGTATACACGGACTTTATCAAAGCTGTTGTCGAGGTCCCGCATGGGAGGCTGGTCAAGAAGGTTCAGTTTCTCAGCATTCAGGATGAGGTAGTAAATTGGTTTAGACATTGGCTTAATGGGAGAAACTAGAGAGTTGTAATAGATGGTTACCTCTCGGACTGAAGACCTGTGACTAGGTGTGTCTCAGGGATTGGTGCTGAATCCTTTATTGTTTGTCATCTATATCAGTGATCTGGATGATAATGTGGTGAAGTGGACAAGCAAATTTGTGGATGACACCAAGATTATGGGTGTAGTGGGCAGTGAGGACGGCTATCATGGCTTGCAGAGAGATCATCATCAGCTGGAAAAACAGGGAGAAAAATATGGCTGATGGAATTTAATGCAGACGAGTGTGAGGTTTTGCAATTCGGTAGGACCAACCAGGGTAGGTCTTACACAGTGAATGATTGTGCAATGAGGAGTGTGGTAGAACAAAGGGATCTGGGAATACTAATCTACAATTCATTGAAAGAGTCATAAAGAAAGCTTTTGAAACATTGTCCTTCATAAATCAAAGTATTGAATCCAGGAGATGGGATGTTGTGTTGAAGTTGTATAAGACATTGTTGAGGCCTAATTTGGATATTGTGCACAGTTTTGGTCACCCATCTACAGGAAAGATGTAAATAAGATTGAAAGGGAACAGAGAAAATTTACAAGGATGTTACCGGTCTGGAGAATCTGAATTATAAGGAAAGATTGAATAGGTTAGGACTGTATTCCTTAGAACATAGAAGATTGAGAGGAGATATGACAGAGGTATACATACTATGAGAGGTATAGATAGAGAAAATGCAAGCAGGCTTTTTCCACTGAGGTTGGCTGGGGCTACAACTAGAGGTCATGGGTTAAGGGAGAAAGGTGATAAGTTTAAGGGTAACATGAGGGAACACTTCTTGACTCAGAGAGTCATGAGAGTGCAGAATAAGCTGCCAGCACAAGTGGTGCATGTAAGTTTGATTTAAATGTTTAAGAGATGTCTGAAGAGGTACATTGATGGTAGAGGTATGGAGGGCTACGGTCCCTGTACACCTTGATGGGAGTGGTGAGTATGGATTAGATGCCTGTTACTGTGGTGTACTTCTCTATGACTCTTTGACTCTAAGTTCGGTGAAGTTCAGATTCAGATTCAGATTCAGTTTATTGTCATTTAGAAACCACAAATGCAATGCAGTTAAAAAATGAGACAACGTTCCCCCAGAATGATATCACAAAAACATATGACAAAACAGACTACACCAGAAAATCCACGTAATGTTTGGTAATCCCCATTCCAGAGTCCGGAGAGGCTGCTGCGTATTAATATCGCGCTACCCCCTTAGCGCGTTCCCAGAAAGGAGCTCCAAATCCACCAGACAAAACAAGACCAAAAACTAAAGCTACAAGACCTGCACAAAACCACATAGATACAACATATAGTTACAACAGTGCAAACAATAGCATGATTGATAAAAAAACAGACTATGGACTCAGTAAAAATAGTCCAAAGTTGTTAAAGGACTATAAGTTCAAAATAAATCACCAAGCAGTTTCCACAAGTCCCCAGGGTCCCGACAGATTCGCCATCCCATGCCAGTGGCGGAAGGGAATAACCCCGCTATGGACTTCCACGGCGCTGCCCAACTCAGCCTCGCAGACGCAGCGCACAACGAAAGCTCCGTCAAACCCAGCCTCGCAGACGCAGCACACACTGAAAGCAACCTGACCGGACTCTGAGTCCGTCGAACCTCCGAGCCGACGACCATCCCCTCTGGCACAGCTTCTCCGAGCACCATCCTCTGCTGAGCGTATTAAGACAGCCCCACCAATGGCCATCGGCAACGCGACCCCGAGGACTGGGGGCCTGTTCTTCCCAGCAGAGTTCCAGACCTCACAGAAGCAGTAGCAACGAAGAAGGTCTTCCAGGAGATTTCCCGATGTTCCTCCGTGCTCCCACGTCCGTTTCCAATCGATTATGATTGTGCACAGCACCCCACTTCACAAATAACAGATAATCAGCTCCAGAGTGGCTGCTGCAAGCTGCATCGCACCGCCATCTTGGAAATAATATATCCCTTTGGTTCAGGAGCCTGATGGTTGAGGGGTAATAACTGTTCCTACAGCTGGTGGTGTGAGTCCTGAGGCTCCTGTACCTGCTTCCTGATGGGAGCAGCAAGAAGAGAGCATGTTCTGGGTGGTGGGGGTCCCTGATGATGGACGCTGCTTTCCCAAAACAACATATTGTGTAGATGTGCTCAGTGGTGGGGAGGGCTTTACTCGTGATGGACTGAACCGTATCCACTACTTTTTGTTTGACTTTCCATTTAAGAGTATTGGTGGTTTCCATGCCAATACATTCTCCACTACACATCCATTGAAGCTTTTCAAAGTTTTAGATGTCATGCTGATTCTTTGGAAACTCTTAAGGAAGTAGAGGTGCTGATGTGCTTTCTTTGTAATTGCACTTAAATGCTGGACCCAGGACAGCTCCTCCAAAATAATAGCACTGAGGAATTTAAAGTTGCTGGCCCTCTCCACATCTGATCCTCTGATGAATTCTGGCTTATGGACCTCAGGCTTTGTCTTCCTGAAGTGAGTAATCACTTCCTCGGTCTTCTCAGAACAAGGTCCTGAAGCTAAGGGTTTGATCTGATCACTGGTTGCTGATATTCCTGGAAGGTAGAATCAGCGTTGTTTATTATCACTGACATGTGTCATGAAATTTATTGTTTTGTGGCAGCAATACAGCACAGTAAATAGACATTACTATAAAGTACAGTAGGAGATATATATAAACATTAAACAAGTAGTGCAAAAAGAGCAAAAAGTAGTGAGGTAGTGTACATGAGTTCATTTTCCATTCAGAGGTCTGATGGTGGAGGTGAAGAAGATGTTTTTAAAAAGTTGAGTGTGTGTCTTCATGCTCCTGTATCTCCCCTTTGATGGTAGCATAATCATCGATAGACGGTAAACAAAACCAGTGCTTCAATGTTTTCTGCATTAGGGTTGAGTCAAAAAGAACTACTGCAGAGAAACAGGCCCATCTAGTCCATGCTGTCCTGGTCTCCAACTAGTCCCATCTGCCTGCAACCAGACCATAGTGCTCGACACCCATCAGAATCAGAATCATCGTCAGGTTTAATAACACTGTCATATGTTGTGAAATTTTTCATTTTGTGGCAGCAGTACATTGCAATACATAATAAAATATTAATTTACAATAAGAACTATATATGCAGTATATAAAATTAAATAATATGTTGTGCTAAAAGAGTGAAAAAACAGTGAGGTGGTGTTCTTGGGTTCATTGTCCATTCAGAAATCTGATGGCAGAGGGGAAGAAGCTGTTCCTGAAATGTTGAGTGTGTGTCTTTAGGCTCCTCCTTGATGGTAGCAACGAGAAAAGGTCATGCCCTGGTGATGGGGGTCTTTAATGATGGATGTCACTTTTTTGAGGCATTGCCCTTTGAGGGGGTCCTGGATGCTCAGGAGGCTTAAGCCCATGATGGAGCTGACTGAGTTAACAAACTACAGCCTTTTCTGATCCAGTGAACCGGCTCCTCCATTCCAAATGGTGATATACCAAATCTCTTCAAACTCCCAATGAAATATAGCCACTCTTATGCCTTCTTTGTAATTGCATCAATAAACTGGGTCCCAGGTGGATCTTCAGAGATACTGCCACCTTCCCTACTGTTGTTTTCTTCTCTGAGGTTGCCACCTTGTTGTGGTGGAGAAGTTGGTGAGTCCCTGAGATTCTGAGAGTGATGCCGTCTGGAGCTTGGCTCCTGGTAGTGTCACCCATGTTGGTAAGGTCAAGTGGGAGGTTCCAGACAAAGAGAGATCCAACCAAGACTTCAGTGGTGGAGTTGGCAGAGGATGATGACATCACAATGGCAGTGAAGGCAGTGGAGGTCTGCAGCTGTAGCCTCTGGTTGTCTTGTATTCCGTGTCACCATACTCTGACCCCAATCTGTCAAGTGGCTGCCTGGGCATCAGCAACTCTCTGTTAAACAAAATTATGTACAGGCAGTCACCTTTGGAGGGATCCACCCGAACATCCCAGATTAAGTTCCGTGGTGTTCAGCAAGCGGTGAAGGGGGCAGGATTGTGAGGTCTGGAAACCCCTAGTCTTGAGCTGCCATATTGGATGGTGGGTGTTTCACTCAGTCACTGGGCTCTTGGACTGAGGCAGCTAAACCCTCAACTGAGCAGCTCTGTTTAGGATCTACTCTAATTAACCCGCTCAGGAAAGGATTGAAAAAGGTGCCCTAAAAAAAACCATGAACCACAGACACAACTACCTGCACCAGAATATGAGGATCCCAGACTGGCTTCTACAGCCAGCTGAGGACCTACCAATAGATAACCCCTTCGGATAACATCATGTTTGACTTGAGTCATTGCATTAGGAATGTAAAATCTTCCTCGCTATATAAGAGGGTAGGACAAACAATGCCAGGGTCCCAGGATACTGTAGCCTGGTTGAGTTGCATTGTTTGAATTTGAGCACTTGGAGGATGTGCTGCCCCCCAGTGTTCACTCAGCAGAAGACAGGCTGTATTGTGTTTGACTGCAGACTGTTTTAATATCTGTGGACTCAGGGACTTGGACTAGTTTCTTTTGTGTGACAGTATTTTGCTGATATCTTATATGTGCTACATGTGCCTTGTGATTGTGGGTACTATGGTTTGCATCTTGGCCCTGGATTAACCGTGTTTTATTTATCTGTGTTTATGGTTAGTCAATGGATGGTTGAATGATAATTAAACTTGAAGTTGAACTTGAATTACTCCCTAGAAGGTATTGGATTGAATGTGTTTCATGGCCATTATGGACGTCTCAGAGTTCCACTCAAGCAGCAAAACTGTCGTCATCTTTTTCCCAAGGAATTCTCTTCACATACTCATTATTTTTTGAATATTGTTAACACCCAATATTGCGCCTGTTTGAAAAACATTCAGCTCTTAACACCTAAGTGAGGGAGAGCGGATGGTGTGATGTCCAAATGGAATGATCAGCTGGAAACTGAGGAGAAACAACTAATTAGAACCAAAAATGTGTGATGCATTGGGTGTGAAGAAATGAGAAGCAAGACAAAGGTTTTACCGTAACAAAGTGGTGTATTTTGTCCCTGAGTCATTTTCCTTTCAGTTCGGTAATTAGGTGGGTGAAATAATAGTTTTAAAAATAGGTGTAAAATAATATAAAATAATAGGTGTAAAAATAGCCATTTTTACACTTTTGGTAGACGCAAGACCCCCAGGCAGGTTTTACTGAAACTCTTGCCTCTCTCACACACATGGCCGTGGAAGTTAGGAGTTAACAAAGCTGTTTTGAGCCCCCAGAAACACTACAGGTATCAGGTTTAAACACTGGAATTACCTGCTAGTTTGAAGATTTGTCAATACAAAAGTTTGCAGGAAAGACATCCAATATTTTACTGAGCAAATGAAGGTTGTAAAGCAAAGATGCTTATGTAAAGGGGATTTCTTCTTTTTCTTTGTTACTGTGTATGTAATCGAAAATGGCTTCTTTGTTTTGTTAAAAGTAAGAATGCTTCTTTGTTGTGAGAGAGTGCTGGAAGCTTGTTTGGGTTAAAATTTACTGATAACGAGAATTGTATTCCTTTGTAAACCAAATGGGGATTAATGTTGTTCTTTCTTCTGAGTCTGTGAGCTATTGTTGGCGGGCTTTTGGGGAGATTGGCGCGAGGGGTTGAGAGAGAGGACGCGATGCTGTAAACTGGGCGAAGAACGGACCGGGGGGGGGGGGGGGTTCCGAGGCCAGGAGGTACTCCGAGGAGAGGGGATGAAGCTAGATGTGCTTGGTTGACCACTTCGGAGGGTCCTAAGCTGCGAGTCGAGGAGTTCAGAGGGGATCGAATGGTGGCCAGAAGACTTCAGTAATTGAGCTCCAACGGCTGTGCACGAAGTGGTTTGGACTTTGATAAGTTTGGCGCCTTTTCTTTATTTTTTTCTTCATATATACTGTATCATTATTAATCACTTAGTTATAGTAACCTTTATAAATTGTACTCATTTAATCGCATATGGTGTACTGTCTGTTTTTGGGCGAGGCGGGGACATCACACAGCATCCACACCAGCTGATTACCCAGTTTGGCAGGGCCGAAGGCTGCTCCCCCTAGACGAGAACGAGCTGAGCGAGCCTGAGGCGACCCAGGGGGTTACACTTATACCATAAAGCCAGTAGACTTAGGAACAGAACTAGGCCATTTGGCCCATCGAGTCTGCTCTGTCATTCAATCATGGCTGATTTATTACCACTCTCAATCTCTTTCACCTGCCTTCTCCCCGCAGCATTTGACAACCTGACTCTTATTGCTATTCAGAATGGTTCATGTGGTGCTATGCTTTTCCAGTTACGTATTGTTCATACACCAAGGTGAGAAGGTCATGATGGGCAGGCTGATAGTGTAGCGGGTTAGTGCATTGTTTTACAGAGTCAGCTGTAAGATCGTGGTTCACAACCTGCTGATGTCTGTCAGTAGCTTGTACATTCTCCCCGTGAGTGGCTGGGCTTCCTGCGGGTGGTTTGGTTTTCTCCCACATTCCAAAAACATACAGGTTAGGGTTAGAAAGTACTGGGCATGCTATTGTATGTTGGTGCAAGAAGTGTGGTGACAAGTGCCCAGGTTAATCCTTGCAAACGACACATTCTCTGTATGTTTTGATGTATATCTGACAAATAAAGCTAATCTTTGAATCCTTCTACAGATGTGTATAGAGATTATTCCATCATGGCTTATCCCGGATCCCACTCAACCCCATACACCTGCTTTCTCAGCATATCCTTCGATGCCCTGACCGATCAGAAAATGATCAACGTCTGCATTAAATATATGTAAGGATCTGCCCTCCAGTCTGTGGCAGAGCATTCCACAGATTTACTGCTCTCTGGACGAAAAAAAAAATCTTCCTTACCGCCGTTCTAAAGGGTCAATTTTGAGGCTGTGCCCTCTAGTTCTGGATACCCCCACCAGAGGAAACATCCTCTCCACATCTACCCTATCCAGTCCTTTAAAAATTCTTTGGGTTTCAATGGGATCCACCCCCACCCCACTTTCTTCTAAGTCCCAGTGCATAGAGGCCAAATGCTCCTCATATGTTAACCCCTTCATCTCCAGAATCATCCTCATGAACCTCCTCTGGACTCTTTCCAATGACAACACAACCTTTCTGAGATATGGGGCCCAAAACGGTTGACTTTGTTTGGCCTAACTAGTGTCTCATAAAGCTTCACAATTATCGCCTTGCTTTTATATTCTATTCCCCTTGAAATAAATGCCAACATTGCATTTGCCTTCTTTACTACAGCTCAACCAGTAAATTAACCTTCTGGGAGTCTTGCATGAGGACTCCTAAGTCCCTCTACACTTTAATGTTTAACATGCTGCATCTCTGCATGGTAGAGAAACTGCACTGTGGCAGACAAGGCTTTACAACGGGTAGTCAAAACTTCCAACTCATCACCAGCTTCAGCCTACCCACCATCGACAACGTATATACAGGGAGAGGCCAATATCTCCTGAAAGATCCCACCCACCCTGCTCATGGACAGTTTGTCCCACTCCCATCAGGGTAGAGACTGTGTAGCATCCTACACCAGGACCACCAGACTGAAAAACAGTTACTTTCCCCAAGCAGTAAGGCTGATCAACACCTCCACCCACTAACCCACCCCTCCACACCCCCAACCACCACTATTTTATCATTTCCTGTCGGAGTCACCTTATGTACAGACACTCCTGTACCCAGTATCACTTTATGGAGATATGATCAATTGTGTGTTTATATTTTTTGTGTTTTTAATTATATTTGTGTTCTTTTTATTGTGCTGCATTGGATCTGGAGTAAAACCTTATATTCCATCAGGGTGGTCTCCCACCTGATGGTATGAATATCGATTTCTCCTTCTGGTGAACAAATTTCCACCTCCCCCCGCCCCCCCCCCCAGTGCCTTCCTCTATTCCTCACTTTGACCTTTTACCTCTTTTCATCTGCCTATTATCTCACCCTGCATCTCTCCTTCCCTTTCTCCTATAGTCTACTCTCTTCCCCTGTCAAGTCCTTTCTTCTCCAGCCCTTGACTTTTCCCACCCACCTGGCTTCACCTATCACCTTCCAGCTAGCCTCCTTCCCCTCACCCCCCCATCTTTTTATTTTGGCATCCTTCCCTTTCCTTCTGAGTCCCGAAGAAAGGTCTCAGGCCAAGATGTCGACTATTGATAAATTTCCAATAGATGCCTGAACTACTGAGTTCCTCTAGCATTTTGTGTGTGTCAGTAACAATGATTACATTCTCTTTACACTGGAGAACTGGAAATGACATTAAGTAATCTTGTATCTTGAATCATGAACTCTTGCCATCTCAGACAAGCAGGGAGTCCACAGAAGGACTTGGATGAATTAGGGGAATGGACAGAGAAGTGGCAGATGGAACACAGTGTAGGGAAGTGAATGACCATGCACTTTGATAGAAGGAATAAAGGCATAAATTATTTTCTAAACAGGGAGAAAATTCAAAAATCACAGGTGAGAAAGGATTTGAGAGACCTGATGTAAGATTCCCTAAAGGTTCATTTGTTGGTTGAGTCAGTGATGAGGAAGGCAAATGCAATGTTAGCATTCATTTTGAGAAGACTAGAATATAAAAGCAAGGATGAAGTACTGACATTTATAAGACATTGGTCAAGTCACATTTGGCGTATTGTCTGTAGGTTTGGATCCCTTATCTAAGAAAGGATATGCTTGCACTGGAGAGGGTCTAGAGGAGGTTTATGAGAATAACCTCAGGAATGAAAGAGTTAACGTATGAGGAGTATTTGATGGCTATGGGCCTGTACTCACTGGAGTTTAGAAGAATGAGGAAGATCTCATTGAAACCTATTGAATATTTAAAGATTGAGATAGAGTGGATGTGAAGAGGATGTTTCCACTAGCACGGGAGCCTTGGACCGGAGGGCACAGAATCAAAATACAGTGACGTTTCTTTAGAAAAGTGATGAGGAGAAAGTTCTTTAGCCAGAGGGTGATGAATCTGTGGAATTCATTGCCACAGACGGCTGTAGAGCCTAAGTCACTGGGTATATTTAAAGTGGAGGTTGATAAGTTCTTGATTAGTCTGGGTGTCAGAGGTTACGGGGAGAAGGCAGGGGAAAGGGGTTGAGAGCGATAATAAATCAGCTATGATGGCATGGCGGAGCAGATTCAATCAGCCGACTGGCCAAACTCTACTCCTATGTCGTATGGTATTTTGGTCTTTCAAGACACTTGATACTGCAATCTGTTTTTCAGATGAGATTTCAAATTGAGGGTCTCTCTGTTTATTGAGATGTATGGAAAAGATCACAATATATCGACTGTCTGAGGGCTGAGTCTCTCCACTCCTGTGATGACAAATGTGTCCACCGGGAGTCAGGAATCAGAATCGGAATCGGGTTTATCATCACTGACGTATGTTGTGAAGTTTGTTGCTTTGTGGCAGCGCTGTTGCGCAAGACATGAAAAATTACAAGAAGTTGCCAAAAAAACAAATAAATAGAACAAAATGAATAATAGGTTGCAGTCAGAATCAGAATAAAGTTCAAAGTTCAAAACTTGTTTATTATCAAAGTACATATATGGTACCATATCAAATCCTGAGATTTGTTTACCTGAGGGAATGTACAGTAAATCCAATGAAAGACCACACCCAACAGGGTGGATGAACAACCCATGTGCAAATACAAAACAGAAAAAAATAATAACAACAAATAAATAAGCAATAAATAAAGTTTATTATCGCAGACATATGCGGTAAAATTTGTTTTGTAGCAGCAGTACATAAAATTATTACAAGTTTCATAAAAAATAAATAGTACAAAAGATGAATAATAAAGTACTGTTCAGAATCAGAATCAGGTTTATGATCACTGAAGTAAACCATGAAATTTGTTGCTTTGTGGCAGCAGTACAGAGCGAGACATAAAAATTAATGTTACAAAGAGCAGTGCAAAAGAGGAATAGTGAGGGAATGCTTCTGGGTTAATGGACTGTTCAGAAATCTGATGATGGAGGGGAACAAGCTGTTCCTGAACCATTGAGTGTGGATCTTCAGGCTTCTGTACCTCCTTCTGAAGGCAGCAAGATGGTACTGGATACTGGTGACATTTTGTGTGCAGCTCCGAAGGGATTTATCCTGTCTGTGGGTTCATGGGCTATACCACTGCAAGCCATAAAGGATCAGACAGGTCTCAATGAACTGACAATGGCACGTCGGCAGAGTTTGTCAGCACTGAGCAGGGAGTCAGAGCGTCCCCGGAGCTTTCACGAGGTCTGGCCACAGTCCCCCGGTACCGTGCAATCTTGCAGTAAGAGTCCACCTTATACGTTCATTGAAAGCCACTCGACCCTGTGCTAGCGACACACACAAAATGCCGGAGGAACTCAGCAGGCCAGGCAGCATCTATGGGACAAAAGTACAGTCGACGTTTCGGGCCAAAACCGGTTGGCAGGACAGGAGAAAAGAAAGCTGAGGAGAAGATTTGAAAGGGGGTGGGGGAGGGGAGAGAGAAACACCAGGTGATAGGTGAAAAGTTGGAGGGGGAGGGATGAAGCAAAGAGCGAGGAAGTTGATTAGTGAAAGAGGCAGAAGGCCTTGGTAGAAAGCAAAGAGGGGAGGAGGGGAGGCGGTGGGGGGGGGGAGTCATTACTGGAAGTTTGAGAAACCAATGTTCATGCCACCAGGATGGAGGCTACGCTAATGGAATATAAGGTTTTGTTCCTCCGACCTCAGTGTGGCTTTATCACGACAGTGGAGGAGGCCATGGATGGACATATGGGGATGGGGATGGGAAGTGGAATTACAATGGGCGGCTACTGGGAGATCCCACTTGTTCTAGCAAATGGAGCATAGGTGCTTGGCGAAGGGGGTCTCCCAATCTACGTCAGGTCTCACCGATATACAGGAGGCCACACTGAGAGCTCTGAACACAGTGTATGACCCCAACAGACACAGGTAATGTGTCTCCTTACTTGGAAGGACTGTTTGGGGCCCTGAATGTAGTGAGGGAGGAGGCGTAGGGACAGCTGTTGCAAGGATGAGTACCAGGAGGGAGATCAGTGGGGAAGGACGAATGGACAAAGGAGTCGCTTAGGGAGCGATCCCTGTGGAAAGCAGAAAGTGGGGGGAGGGAGGGAGAGGTGCTTGGTGGTGGGACCCAGTTGGAGGTGGCAGAAGTTTTAGGAAATTATGTGCTGGACGTGGAGGTTGATAGGGTGATAGGTGAGGACAAGAGGAGCCCTATGCCTGGCAGGGTGGTGGGAGAATGGGATAAGAGCAGTCATGTGTGAAATAGAAGAGATGCAGTTGAGGGCAGCGTTGATGGTGGAGGAAGGAAAGCCAGTTTCTTTGAAAAAGGAGTTCATCTCCTTTCTTTCTAGAATGAAAAGCCTCATCCTGAGAGCAGATACAGCAGAGATGGAGGAATTGAGAAATGAGGATGGCGATTTTACAAGTAACTGGGTGGGACAAGGTACAGCCCAGGTAGCTGTGAGAGTTTGTTATAGACATCGGCAGATAAGCTGTCTCCGGAGATAGAGACAGTGAAATCGAGAAAGGGAAGGGAAGTGTCAGAAATGGACCCGTTGAATTTGAGGGCCAGGTGGAAGTAGGAGGCAGAGTGGATGAAATCGACAAGTTGAGCAGACAACTTGCTTGGAACATAGACAATTCCACATAGCTGACAAACAGGCAGACATAGCTGGGACCCGTACGAGTGCCCATGGCTACCCCTTTGGTTTGAGGGAAGTGGAAGGAGATTATTTAGAGTATGGAGAAGTTCCACTGGTGGAGCAGAGTGGTGGTGGAGGGGAACTGGTTGGGTGTGGTGTCCAGAAAGAACTGGAGAGTTTTGAGACCTTCCTGGTTGGGGATGGAGGCATATAGGGACTGAACATCCATAGTAAAACTAAGATGATGGGAACCAGGGATCAAGAGCATGTGAGGTGTCATGGATGTAGGTGGGAAGGGACTAAACTGGGGGGATAAAACAGACTCGAGGTATGCAGATAGGAGTTCAGTGGGGCAAGAGAAAGCTGAAACAATGGGCTTACCTGGACAAGCAGGTTTGTGGATTTTGGGTAGGAGGTAGAAATGGGAGGTGCGGGGTGTGGGAACTATGAGGTTGGTAACGGTGAATAGGCTGTATTAGCTAGGGATTGGCATTGCAGCCTCTCCCACAGGCTGCCGTTTGGCGCCTGCATCAGCTGATGGTGTCACAGCACAGGTAGAGTATAAATCTAGTGTGCTGAAAACACTCGGTCTCTCTGGTCACTGTGGACTGTGGATGGTGTCATGGGAACAAAGGGAGCAGTGATGCTTAGCTTTGTGGCTGTGAACTCACTTTCCTGAATTTTAGTTCTGGATTTTATTTTTTTACTTTTTATTTTTGGGACAATTTGTTCTTTTTTTTTGCACATTGGGTATTTGATGTTCTTTTTTTTAATGGGTTCTGTTGGGTTTCTTTGTTTTATGGCTGCCTGTAAGGGGACAAATCTCAAGGATGTAAATGATATACTTACTTTGATAATAAATGTGCTTTGAACGTTGAACTTTTGAAGTGTGCTTCAGTAAAAGAGGGTCCAGGTGCACACTTCAGATAGGTATTTATAATTGAGTGTAATGTGAAGGCCTCCAAGATGATCACAACTATGTCGCTGTTTGGAGGCTTGTGTGCCTCAATGACCCGGAGATCATTGGCTGGAGTCAGGGCTTTACGCTTTGGCTCTTGGTAGGGTCACCCATCCAAACAGGTCAAAGGGTAGAGGCCAGACTAAGAATGGTCCTCCATGCTCAGGGGTTCAACCCAGAGATAAGAACCATGACTGGTAAAACAAAACTTACAGAAACAACAGTGAAGCATCCTTCTACATCTGAATGTGATGGTATTCCCGAGTCTCCGTTGGGAACTTGTGTGAAAACAGAGGAAGTCGTCAACATGTCAGAGATGTAGTACCTTCATTTCTGCCATAAACATTAGTGGCATAGAGGGCAAACAAGAACCAGGAAAGTAATTTGAAGGATTTATTGAATATTCTGTGTTTGCCTGTGCTATAAATAATGAATAATTTACTTACTGGTAGTGAGTGTCTTCGGTCCCACCTCAGCAAACCCGCAGACCTGATTTCACACAAGATGGGATGAGAATGCTGATGGGAGGCCACTTGGTACCTGCTCCAGGGTTCCCATCAGCCCAAGTATTGTCAGGCTTGAGGTTTCTATCACTATTGGTAACAATTTGTTTTCCCAAATTTAAGATAAAGATTAGCTTTATTGTCACCCACATGTCATTGATCACTCGAGTCTAGTATGATCTAGTGTGATCACTCAAGTCTAGGGGTTGTTTATTAGTGGGTCCATCCTGCAGCTAGACTATAATCCTCCATACCCCTCCCATCCCTGTACCTATCCAAACTTCTCTTAAATGTTGAAATCAAAATCACATCCACCACTTGGATTGGCAGCTCGTTCCACACTCTTACCATTCTCTGTTCTACTCAAGAGCCCATTGTATTACAGAAAGTATGGGAAGTAGATTGACTGACTGGCAGGAGATGGTGGGTATAAAGGGGGCTTTTTACCATCAGCACAGGCGCACCACAGGCAGTGTCCTTAGCCTCCTACTCTACTCGCTTTACACTTACGACTGTGTGGCTAAGCAATGCCATATTTCAGTTTGCTGATGACACCACTGTTGTGGGCCAATCAAAGGTGGCGATGAATCACAATATAGGAAGGAGATTGGAAATCTGGCTGAGTGGTGCCACATCAAGAACCTCTCACTCAGTGTCAGCAAGACCAAAGGGCTGATTATCAACAGGAGGAAGAAACTAGAGGTCCATGAGCCAGCCCTCATTTGGGGGTCAGCGGGGATAATTCCACTTGTCCCATCACTGAACAGATTCCATAATCTATTTCTTTGTGTTTACTGTCAATGCCTACAAGAAAATGAATGTCAGGGTTGTATATGGTGACATATATATACTTTGATTATAAATTGTGGGCCAACAAAATAGTGGATGAATCAAGTAAGTATTTTGCATCAGTTTTATGAAGCTTGCCGAGAAGCTGGAGATCAAAATCAGAAGATATCTGCGGAGCTGGGAGTGAATTCCCTGCCACTCAGTCCCAGGAATAGATCAAATTGTGAAAGGTCTTCATTACCTGCGATGAATTTATCGGCAATATGAAGAGATGCCGCTGGGGGACAGAAGTAGGTTGGCAGTAAGTCATTGGGTGCACTTAAAGTGAAGGTTGATAGGTTCTTGATTAGTAAGTGTGTCGATAATTACGGGGAGAAGGCAGGAGAATGGGGTTGAGGGGGATAATATATCAACTATGATGGAATGTCAGAGCAGACTCAATGGGCTGAATGGCCTAATTCTGCTCTTATTTATTTATTTGTTGAGATAAGCATGGAATAGACCCTTCCAACTCTTTGGGCCATGTTACCTAGCAGCTCCCACCTACTCCCCGATTTAACCCTAGGCTAATCATGGGACAATTGACAATGACCAATTAACCTATCAACTAGTCTGTCTTTGGACTGTGGGAGGAAACCGGAGCACCCGGAAAAAAACCACACAGATTCTATGGGGAGGACGTACAAACTCATTGCAGAGGGCACCGGGATTGAACTCTGAACTCGGGGCTCCAGGATTGAACTCTGAACTCTGACACCTTGAGCTCCAATAGTGTTACGCTAACCACTATGTCCATATGGTGGCCTATGTCTTATGGTCTTAAATATTCCTGAGCACCTTCTGTTATCTCAAATCTTAATCATAAAGGCAATTCAATGCCAACTCTGTCAATGAAATAGCTTAATCAAATTCTTGTCCAAAGGTTGACAGGAGCATCTGAGACTGCTCTGAATTTATCATTGTGCAAGACAATGTTGCTTGGCTATTTGTCTGCACTGGGCTGATAGCTCAAAATGTACTCATTGTAGACACTGCACTGCAAGTCACAGCCTCTCTGGTAATGAGCTCGCAGATACAAATGATGTGAGGTTGATGAAACCGAAGATGATGTTATTCTTCACAACATTGACTGTGGAGGTAATTATTGCTGAGGTTTCTGGTGCCCTGATATTACACAGCCTTGGTCTGTCCCTCCCAATTCTCCATTCAAAGGAGCTGACTTCGGCCACGTGACCCAAAGTCAGTTCTTTAACATCATTTGAAAGTTACGTCACAGCGCGGCCTCATGGATGTTGGCGGCAGTAATTTGTCCAGCCAGTACGAGGATGTTCATGAGTCACCCTCATCCTTGTCATGCTGCACATCAAGCTCAAGTTTAAGCTTGACTTCAATTGCCATTCAACCATACATACGTATACAGCTAAATGAAACTTCATATCTCTGGGGCCAAGGTGCAAAACTGAGTACATAGAGTCCATCACATCACACAGTACATCCAGTTATGATATGATGGTAGAGGCAAACACATTAGAGGCTTTTTTGATGTGTATGAGGAGGATGGAGGGATATGGAGATGGTGTAGGTAGGAGAGATTAGTTTTTAGTGGATTTTGATTTACCTTTAGCTGGTTTGGCACAGCTTTGAGGGCCGAAGGATCTGTTCCTGTGCTGTACTCTTCCATGTTCTATAATAGCACATACAGTCGCAAAATAATATTCAGTTCAGTTCACTGACTTCAGTGTTCAACAGCATCATACCCCAGAAACTGATGGGGAAACTGTCCTCTCTGAGTCTCAACACCTCCCTCTGCAACTGGATCCTGGACTTCTTAACAGTAAGGCCACAGTCAGTCTGTGTGGGCAGCAGTGTCTCTAGCCCCACTACACTGAGCACTGGTGCTCTCCAGGGCTGTGTGCTCAGCCCGCTGTTCACACTCTGACACGTGGCTGTGTCACAGGATTCAGCTCAAACTGTGTCAGCAAGTTTCCGTGACAACAGTGATTGTCCTCGTCAAAAGCAAGGATGTGTCGGAGTACAGAGAGGAAGTGGAGTGGCTGGTGGATGGTGTGAGAAGGGCAACCCAAGTCTGAACATGGAGAAGACCAAGGCGCAGATGAACCACCCCCGTCTGCGCGTACATGGCTCCACCATAGAGAGAGTTAAATGCATCAAGTCCCTGTGAGTTCACATCACAGACAACCTCACCTCCTGACCTGGTCTCTCAGTATCACCTTCCTGAACAACATGGCCCAGCAGCGTCCCCACTTCCTCAGGAGATTGTGGAAAGCAAGACTCCCCCCACCCCATCTTAATTGCATTTTATAGGAACACCATTGACTGTGTCCTGACAAGTTGCATCCCCACCACGTCTGGGAGCAGAGCATCGGGCCTGAAGTCCCTACAAAGGACTGTGAGAGCAGCAGAGAAGATCATAGGGGTCTCCCTATCATTCATTGGGGACACTTATCAGGAATGCTGCATATGGAGAGCCCTTAGTATTATTAAGAATCTACCCATCCATCCAGCATCCTCTTTGACTTTCTGCCATCAGAAATGAGACTACAATGCATAAAAACAAGAACAGTCAGGATGGGAAACAGTTTCCTCCCCCAGGACCATTAGGCTTCTGAACTCCATGTTCGAAGTGTTACTAGTTACTCTATTCCATACTTCACAATATTTAATATCAATACACTTTAATCTGTTATTTATCTGTGATTCATCTGTAGATTTTATCCTTACCTTGATAAGTTATTGTGTGTTATGTGCTTTACAGACCGATTCAAAGAAATATCTCATTTCAAAATACGTTATATGATTATATATGTTATCTACATGTAAGTAGCTAAATGACACTTGACACTGGACATGTCTCACTTCTATAGACTCTGTATCTGTCTCCTGAGTAAGTACAGATGCAAAGAATGTATTTAAGATCTCTCCAGTCTATATTAGCTCCACACATGGATTACCATTCTGGTCTTCTAGAGGACCAACTTTATGCTTTTGCAATCCTTTTGCTCTTAACATACCTGTAGAATCCCTTAGGTTTCTCCTTCACCTTGTCTGCTGGGGCAGCTTCCTGGAGTCTGCAAGTGAGAAAGTCAAGGATCCAATTAAACAAGAAGGTATTGAGGCCAAGGGCTTGAAGCTTATCGATTAGTATTGAGGGGATGATGGTATTGAATGCTGAGTTGTAGTTGATAAAATGCATCCTAATATTTTCATCCTTGCTGTCCAGATGTTCCAGGGTTGAGTGAAGAGCCAATGAGAGGACATTCTCTGCGGATCCAAGCCACTTCTCATGTTTCATTGTCAACCTTCAAAACACTTCACCACTGTGGATGTAAGTGCTACTGAAGGATGGTGATTGAGGCAGGTTGCCATGTTCTTCTTAGGCACCAATATTACAGGAGCCTGCTTGAAGCAGGTGGGCACCCCAGACTACCAAAGTGAGAGGTTAAGGATCTCAGTGAAAACTCCAGCTAGTTGATCAGCACAGGCCTTTACTTGATCGAGTACACTATCTGGGCAGGATGCTTTTTATGGGTTCACTTTCCTGAAGGCAACCTCAGAGACTGAAATTATGGGATCATAGGGGGCTGTGGGAGATTGTGATAGTTCCTCAGTGTTTTTATGGTTAAGGCAAGTACAGAAGTTATTGAGCTCTCTGGAAGTGAAACCCCGTTGTTGCCCATATTGCTTTAATTTAATGTTGTTCAATCCCTGAGACAACTGATTCACCCATAAGATGTCTTTAGGGACCTGGACCTCTTGTAGCTTTCTTGGTCACCAGACTTAAATGCCTTTGATCTGGCCCTCAGCAGACTGCAGATCTCATGATTCATCCAGGGCTTCTGGTTGGGGAAGGCTTGGAATGATTTTGTGGGGCCACTCTTGTCTAAAACTGTCTTAATAAAGTCTGTGACAACTGTGGTACCTTCATCAAGCTTGTTCTGCCAAAATTTCTTGCAATGTATTGTTATTTTTCCAAAAGCAATGTATGCCAACATTTTACTCATTCTCAAGGAATGTTATAATGATGAAGTTGTTATGAATAAGGTTTAATCAGCATAAAGAAATAGGTACAAGGGGAGTACAGACCTTCTAAGCAGAGGGTCCTTCTTTAACTCTGCAAGTATGGAGAAATTAATCAGCATTTATGCGTGTCATGCAAATGATATTTAAAAATGCAATCATGGAGGCTTTTCAATTTTTACTGCGACTTGTTTTGATGCCATAAAATACGTTAAAAGAGACAGAAAATGTAGTGTGGTTTTCCGAGAGGAGAAATTAAAAAAAACTTCTTATGACAAGATTAGACTGATGATTTGGGGACTTACTGAGCCCAAAGTCTGCTGCTCACACCTACATCAGTATGATGCCAGTGTACTGGCACGTTTTAGTGGACTAAGGTCCACCTTGCTTATGGATCCCACCCACCCTGTTCATGGACTGTTTGTCCCACTCCCATCAGGGAAGAGGTTATGCAGTATCCACGCCAGGACCACCAGACTCAAAAGCAACTATTTTCCCCAAGCAGTGAGGCTGATCAACACCTCCACCCACTAACCCACCCCTCCACACCCCCAGTAATTGCTACATCCTCTCCATAGCCCCTCAGCACCCTCCATATCATCCCATTTACTGCCACTTTACACTTACACTCCACACCTCATTCTACATTGACACAGTCACAGTCCTATGTTTTCCTATTCCTCGATGCTACCTAGAAGATTTCCTCTTTTCAAGAGTCACTTTAACATTTGATCATTTCCTGTCAGAGTCACCTTATGTTCAGGTGCTCCTGCACCTAATGTCACTTCATGTACATACAATCAGTCTGTATATAAGCTAATCTTTTCTTTATTGTGCTATTTACGGTTATTGTTTTTTTGTGCCTCATCGGATTTGGAGTAACAACTATTTTGTTCTTTGCACTTGTGTATTGGAAATGACATTAAACAATCTTGAATCTTGACAGTTTGACAAAAATTTTGGTTTACATCTACTTTCAGCTAAGTCTGAATTTTTTGACCCTTTGCCCTTAAAACTGGAACTCCGATGAATGCGTTTGTGAAATTCGGGCAGCACGGTTCAGCAATATGTCTTGCAGCACCAGTGATCAAGGTTAATTTAAACACAAAGTACACTGCAGATGTTGTGGTCAGATCAAGACGTACAAAAAGGCTGGCTGAACTCAGCAGGTTGGGCAGCTTCCATTGAAAGAAGCAGTCAACGTTTTGGGTCATGTCCTGACGAAGGGTCTCGACCCGAAATGTTGACTGCTTCTTTCAATGGATGCTGCCCGACCTGCTGAGTTCATCCAGCTTGTTTGTACGTCTTGATCAGGGTTAATTTCTTGTTACTCTCTGTGAGGAGTTTATACATTCCTCTCATGACCTTCTGAGTTTCCTACAGCAGATCTAGTTTCTTTCCACATTCCAAAGACACACAGGTCAGGGTTACTCCAACCTGAATCCTGATGGCAAGAACATTGATTTCTCAAACTTCTGATAAATGACCCCCTTTTCCCCATTCTCCATCCCCCATTCACATTTCCCTCTCTCACCATATCTCCTTGCCCCATCACCTCTATCTGGTGCTCCTCCCTCTTCCATTATCTTCCATCATCTCCTTTCAGACTCCCCCCTTCTCCAGCCCTTCATCTCTTTCACCAATCAAATTCCCAGCCCTGTATTTTAGCCCTCCCTCTCTCTCGGTTTCACCTATCACCTTGTACTTCCTCCCCTCCCTCCACTCTCTTCCTTTCTAGTCCTGCAGAAGTGTCTTGGCCTGAAACGCGGCTCTTTATTCTTTTCCATAGATGCTGCCTGATCTGCTGAGATCCTCCAGCGTTTTGTGTGTACTGTTCTGGGTTAGTAAATTGTGGGCATGCTACCTGTATGTTGATGCAGGAAGCATTGTGACACATCCTTGGATTGTGTTGGCTGTTGATGCAAATGGCCCTCCTCACTGTAGGTTTTGATGTACATGTGACAAATTGAGCTAATCTGTAATCTTTAATTTTAATTTACAAGCATTTTCATCTATTGGAAAGTATAATATTTGCTTAAGATCTGATAGTTCATATGCAATGGATATTTATGCTGTCAATACTAAATATTTAATCAAATGCAATTTTGATCCAGAGTGAAGCCATTGTTTTATCCTTGCTGAATTGAGGCTAATGCTATGATTAACGATCTAGATTCTAGAAAATGACTATTTTATACAAAATGTTCATGATATTTTCATAAATATCTGTTGCTACATGTATATCAAGCTGTCAGTCTGTGTTTTTAAATGAGTAGTTTGGGGTATGCATACAAGAATATTGTTTTCATTAAATTGGCAAGCATATTAATTATCACTTTCACTCAGTGGCCACTTTATTAGGCACACCTGTACCCCTGCTCCTGAATGCAAATATCTAATTAACCAATCATGTGGCTGCAACTCAATGCATAAAAGCATGCAGACATAGTCAAGAGGTTCAGTTGTTGTTCAGACCAAACATCAGAATGTGGAAGAAATGTGACTTTGACCATCGAATGCTTGTTGGTGCCAGTTGAGGTGGTTCGATTATCGCTGATCTCTGGGATTTTTATGCACACCAGACTCTAGAATTTACAGAGAATGGAGCAAAAGATATAAAAACTACCAGTGAGCAGCAGTCCTGTGGGTGGAAATGCCATTTTATATAGTGACGTCCCAGGAGATTGGATGGATTCGTTCGAGCTGACAGGAGGGCAACAGTAACTCAAATAACTGCACGTTTACAACAATGGTGTGCAGAAGAGCATTTCAGAATGCACAACGTGTCGAATTTTGAAGTGGATGGGCTACACCAACAGAAGGCTATACCGGCTTCCACTCCTGTATCTAATAAAGTGGCCCGTGGGTGTAAACGGTATGGATGAACTGAATTTGACTCAGGTTTCATATCTCTGTCATATGCTTCCTTCACACATAGAGATGAGATTGAGAGAACTTCAGTGTTAAAATACTTTGAGACCTGCTGCCAGGCAAATAACCTCCTCCTCAATATCGACAAGATAAAGGTGATGCTTATCGACCAAGAGATCGCGCAACGTTCACACACCTCTTTACACTGGCGGCACTGAAGTGAAACTGCAAGCAGCTTCAGACTCTTGGGAGTGCATACCTCGCAGAACACCTCATGATCCCAGAACACATCCTGCACAATCCAGAAAGCTCACCAACGTTTCACTTTCTGAGGAGGCTGAAGTGAGCTGGACTATGCAAATCTATATTCACGTCACTTTACAAATGTGCACTTGAGAGCATCCTGACATGTTGCATCACTGCATGGTATGGAAACGGCACGGCGGCAGATAGGAAGGCTCTACAGAGGGTAGTTAAAGTTACCCAAACCATCACCAGCACCAGCCTAACTGCCATCAAGGACATATATACAGAAAGATGTTGGAAAAGGGCCAGTAACACCATGAAGGATCCCACTGACCCTGGTCATGGACTGTCTATCCCACTCCCATTAGAGAGGAGGCTATGTAGTATTCACACCAGGTTCAAAAACAGTTCCTTTCCCCAAGCAGTAAGGCTGATCAACACCTCCACCCACTAACCCACCCCTCCACACCCCCAACCACCACTACTTCATCATTTCCTGTCAGAGTCACCTGATGTGCAGACACTCCTCTGCCTAGAGTAACTTTATGGACATAAATTCCATCTATGTAGATAAGCTATCTTATTATATTTGTTGTGTTTTTATTATTGATGTGTTCTTTATCTTATTGTGTTTTTTTGTGCTGCATTTGGTGTGGAGTTTTCATTCTCCTTTACACTTGTGTACTGGAAATGACATTCAACAATCCTGTATCTTGGATCTTTGGGAACCATTGCTCCTGAGTAATTTCTTCCTGGTAAACATGCACCTTCTGTCATATTTAATTATATTTGGAGAGTATCTGAGGGTATTTTTAGGGGTCCGCTGGAGCTTGGAGGTTGAAGAAAATGTTTTGTTCTGGGGTTGGAGGACCGTAAATGTGTTTGTTTGGGTAAGTGTGTGGGCAGGAGAAAGGGGATTTGTTTTGTTCTTGTTGCTTCGTTGCTCGCTATGTTCTGTTTTACACGATAAGTTATGCCATTCGGTGGATGGAGTCTGCTCCATTTTGTGTTCAGTGTTGCTTTGCCAAGCATTGTGGGCATGCTACATTGGCACCAGGACATGTGCTGACCCTTGTCCCCAGCCCATGCTTAGGCTGTGCTGCTTGTCCGTGCAAACAACGCTTTTCACTGAATGTTTCAATGTTAATGTGATGAATAAATGACTCTGAAACTATTATAGAAATATAGGGGCAAGGGCTGGAATGCTGCCCTCCTCTGCCATTCATATTAGGTCATAGATGTTCTAAACCTCATCCCCAATCAGCCACCAATCACAAACCTCTTGATGCGGTTACCTGAGAAACATGTAATTTCTATTAAGTAAGATTTTTATTTCTTGATTTTGTTGACATTTTATTTTATTTAGAGATACAGCTGTGTAACAGACCCTTTTGACCCAATGAGCACACACCGCTCAATTACTCCCATGTGACCAATTAGCCAATTGCTGGGGGTATTCTGCAAGTGTCGTCATGCTTCCTGCACCAGCATAGCAAGCCCACGTTTTACTAACCCCAACCTGTATGTCTTTGGAATGTGGAACGTGGTGACAGGGACGATGTATAAACTCCTTACAGACAGCGACAAAATTGAACTCAGGACACTGGCGCTGTAATAGCACTACTCTAAATGCGATGTCACGTGCCGCCCCTTAAGCGAGAGGTTGTTATTGCGGCACCACTCACCTACCTATCAATTCGATCTCATTCATGTACACTACCCAGCAGTTAAAGCTCACAAAGTATTAGAATAAATTGGAATGTAAATGTCATAGAGTGATTAACAGACTCAAGACAGGGCATGAAATCTAAATGGTGAGCCATATCGGATCAGAATCAGAATCAGGTTTAGTATCACTGGCACACTGTACATCATGAGATTTGTTGCTTTGTGGCAGCAGTACATTTTTCATTGTTCAAGGGTTCATTATCTATTCAGAAAGCTGATGGCAGAGGGAAAGAAGCATTGAGGCACTGCGTAATAACAAAACTATAAATTACAATATTGACTGGGACCTAATGGGAAAGGGTTTGTCAAATGAGTTCAGGGAAGTTTCCTTAATCAATACATACAAGTCCCAACTGCAGAGTACACCTGTTATTAGGGAATGAGACAGAGCAGGTGACAGGAGGTTGTGTCGTGGAACACTTTGCCTCTAGTGATCCTAGTGCTGCTAGTTCCAAGGTAATTATGGAAAAGGATGGATCTGGTCATCAGGCTGAGATTCTAAGTTGGAGAAAGACCAATTTTGACTGCATCACAAAGGATCAGGCCAGTATGGACTGAGACAAGTTGTTTTCTGGCAAAGGTGTACTTGGTAAGTGGGAGGCTTTCAAAAGTGAAATTTTGAGAACACAGTTTATTTATGTTCCTATCAGAAAAAAAGGCAAGGATAACAAGTTTAGGGAACTTTGGTTTCTGAGAGATATTAAGCCCCTGGTTAAGAAAAGAAGGGGGTGCATAGCAGGTGTAGGCAGGCAGGAACAAATGAAGAGTATAAGAAATGCAAGAGGACAGTTAAGAAGGAAACCAGGATGGTTAAAAGAAGTTATGAGGCTGCTTTAGCAGGCAAGATGAAGGAGAATACCAAGGGCTTTTACAGATATATTACGAGCAAAAGGATAGCAAGGGACAAAATTAGTCTTTTGGACAGTCAATGGTGATCTATGCATGGAACTGAAAGAGATGGGGAGATCTTAAATTAATTTTTGCATCTATATTTACTTGGGAGATTGACACAGAATCCTTAGAAGTGGGGTAAAATTGTAGTGAGGTCATGGACCCTATACAGGTTACAGAGGAAGAGGTGTTTGCTGTCTGGGGGAAAATTAGAATGGAAAATGAGATGTCCTCCTTCAAAGAAAGGGGCTTTCCTTTCTCCACCATCAGGACTGCCCTCACCCACATCTCTTCTACTTCTCGCATGTCTGCCTTCATCTCATCCTCCCGACGTCCCACCAAATGCCTCATCTTCATCTATCACCCCACTAGCCTCCACTTCCAGCAGATAATTCTCTACAACTTCTGCTATCTCCAATGGGATCCCACTACCAAGCACATCTTTCCCTTCCCTCAGGAATTGCTCCCTACTTTCTCCATCTGTCCCTCCCCACTGATCTCCCTCCTGGTACAAGGAGAACAAGTGCCATACCTCCCGCTACACCTCCTTCCTCACTACTATCCAGGGCCCCAAACAGTCCTCCCAGGTGAGGCAACACTTCACCTGTGAGTCTGTTGAGGTCATCTACTGTATCTGGTGCTCCTGGTGTGGCTGCTCGCATATTGGTGAGACCTGATGTATATTGAGAGACCACTTCACTGAGCATCTATGCTCTGTTCACCAGAAAAAGCAGGATCTCCCAGTGGACACCATTTTCAATTCTACCTCCCATTCCCATCCTGACATGTCAGTCCATGACCTCCCCTTCTGCTGTGACGAGGCTTCATTCAGGTTGGAGGAGGAACACCTTATATTGCGTTTCGGTAGCCTCTAACCTCATGGCATGAACATCGATTTCTTGAACTTCACCATTCCTCATTTCCATTTCCCTCTTTACCTCATCTCCTTATCTGCCCATAGCATCCATCTGATGCTTCTCCCCTTTCCCTTTCTACCATGGCTTTCTCTCCTCTCCTATCAGATTCCCCCTTCTCCAGCCCTTTATCTCTTTCATCAATTTGCTTCCTAGTTCTTTACTCCACCTGTCTCTGCCCCCAGTTTCACTTATCATCTACCATCTTGTACTTCTTCCTCCCCTCTCCCCACCTTTTCACTCTGACTTCTCATCCTTATTTTCCAGTCCTGATGAAGGCTCTCAGACCAAAACATCGACTATTTACTCTTTTCTATAGATGCTGCATAGCCTGCAGATTTCCTCCAGCATTTTGTGTGTGTAACTGTTTAGTATATTTCCTAGTGGTCACAGGATGTATATGCAGTTGTTTAGAATGCCCCCTAGTGGTCAGTGTATGCATATGTAGTTGTTCAGTGCTCCCCCTGGTGTTCACACTGTGTATATGTAGCAGTTCAGTATTCACCCCGCCCCAGTGCTCACTGGTCACAGCATGCATATGAAGCAATTCAGTGTTCCCCCGCCCCAGTGACAGCATGCATAAGCAGTTGTTCAGTGTATTCTTGAGTGAGTACTATTGTATGTTTATGGAAGCTTCTCTTGGTATCGCATTGTTTGTATAGGTTCTGTCTGATTGGTTGACTCTAATGTGTAGATTTGAATGGATTGTTTCTAATCTCTGGAATGAAAAACACTGACAACATTGCTCAATCATCTTTGCTTCTCCCTTCTGCTACAAGCCTCTGCTCTGCTCCGATTCTCTTTGTTATCCCTGTGCTCAATAAAGTGATTGTGAAGCCACAGGTTTTGTGCCCCTTTCCGAAGGAACTTTGAATCAAAAACATTGCAATCCAACTGAGTGGATCACGTAAGAGCTTCCATACAGTCTGTAGAAGAGACGGAGAAATTGAATGAGAAGCTGGTCCTAATGAAGCCGAATAAAATTAACACAGATGCTGTCCTGAAGTGAGAAGCTTCCTGAATAATCTCACACCACAGATGTTGCAGATGTTAATGAGGTAGATTTAGGAGCTAACGTTGTTTCCAAGGGAGCTGCTGACACTCCTTATGATGCGTTGGATGTTTCATCATTTCCCAAGTGTACTGAAGTAACTACCTTGTGCCACCCCAACACCCGCCTCTAATGCAGTAACTGTAATTCAACTGCATAAAAAACCATCCCCGGAATCAGGTTTATTATTGCTGACATAACGTAAGTTGCAAAATTTGTTGTTTTGTAGTAGCAGTACGGTACAATAATATAAAAAACTATAAATTGCAGTGAGAAATATATAAAAAATAAAATGTTGTGCAAAAGGAGAGAAAAATAGTGAGATAGTGATCATGGATCATTGTC
Source organism: Hypanus sabinus (assembly GCF_030144855.1). Lineage (NCBI taxonomy): Eukaryota > Metazoa > Chordata > Chondrichthyes > Myliobatiformes > Dasyatidae > Hypanus > Hypanus sabinus. The sequence goes on along the minus strand of NC_082719.1, from coordinate 102,132,549 downwards.
CATGCAGAAATATGACGGAGCGGGGGAGGAAGCTGCTCCCAAAACACTGAGTGTGTCTTCAGGCTTCTGTACCTCCTCCTTGAAGGTAACAATGAGACGAGGGCTTGTCCTGGGTGGTGGGGGGGTCCCTCATGAAGAATGCCGCCTTCCTGAGGCATTGCCTTCTGATGTTGGAATTGGCTGAGTTTACAACCCTTGGCAGCTTTTTCCAAACCTGTGGTGTAATTGTTAGAATACTCTCCATGGTCCATCTGTAGAAATTTGCTTGTTTTTGGTGACATACCAAATCTCCTCCAACTAATGAAATAAGCCTGCAGGTGTCCCTCTTACTTACTAATGTTGAGCGAAACTGGGTATTAAACAGAAAGGAGTAGCTACTTTTTGTCACGAAATTGAGATAATTTCATAAAAATACTGTTTGTTCCACCCCCAGCAGGGAGCAGGCTATGCAGCATCTGCACCAGGACCACCAGACTCACAAGCGGTTGTTTCTCCCAAAGTCGTTAGGCTGATCAACACCTCCACCCATTAATCCACTCTCCCACCACCATACACATCATCTTATGTACATACAATCTGTCTATGTATGATACTTACTGCTCCATTGTATTTTGAAGGATTGCTTTTATATTTTCATACTGTGTAAAACTCTGAGGCACATGGATATAGCCAGGGTGTTTCAGACTTTTGACAGTATTGTAGTAATTTTATGTATTGCATTGTATTGCTGTTGCTGCTGCAAAAAACAAATTTCCTGACATATGTGAGTGATGATAAACCTGATTCTGATCTGGGTCCCTATTGTGGACTGAGAGTGGGAAGAGGCCAGGGAGAGGGGAATCATGGTTGGGAAAAGCGGAAGGAGAAGGAGAGAGCGGGAAGCACCAGAGGGACATCCTATAACTACATTCTGTAATTGTGTGGTATCAAATGACCTTGCCTGGTGTCTCAGGGCTGGGTGTGCCTGCACCCATGCCACCACCACCCCTGCCCAGACCCTGGCATTCCTTCTCTGCCACCTGTCCCACAGCGCTCCATCTTCATCATTCCCAACATCCTTTGCTCCTGCCAGATTTACAAACTTGATATCCGCACTATGTTGACAAATGCAGTGCTGTGCAAAAGTCTTAGGTGCCCTAGCCATATGTATGTGCCTAAGATTTTTTTCATAGTACTGTATATTTATTGTGTATTTTTTATAGTGTTCTTTATATTTATTGTGTTTTTTATGCTCTATTGGCGTCATTTTGTTCTTCTTTACACCCCTGTACTGAACAATGACATTAAACAATCTTGAATCTTGAAAAATAGGAAGTTATATTAAGTAGCAGAGTTTAACACTTGAACTATTTCAATCAAAAACTCAAATGGCTCATGTCCTGAAGTTATGAATGATTTCAAATTTTTTATTCAAAGAGTGAAAAATGAGTCTGTAAGTCAAAAGGTGAAGGTCCTGCTTGGGGGTGATCACCTGTGGATGCTTGTTAACTCATTGCTTGTAATCTGAGGCACACAAGCACAGGTGATTTTGCAAGTGAAGGAAATTCAGAGTAACACGCACTAAATGCAGGAGGAACTCAGCAGGTTAGGCAGCACCGTTAGAAATGAATAAACGGTCGATGATTTGGGCCGAGACCCTTCATCAGGATTGGAAAGGAAGGAGGAAAATGCAGAATAAAAAGGTGGGGGGAGGGAAAGGAGAGAAAACTTGAAGGTGATTGGTGAAGCTAGGTGAACGGGGGATGAAGTAAGAAGCTGGGTGATGATAGGTGGGAAATGTAAAGGGCTGGAGAAGGAGGAATCTGGAAGGAGAGGAGAGTGGACAATGGGAAAAAGGGAAGGAGGAGGGGCACCATGGGAAGTGATTGGCAGATGAAGAGAAGAGGTAAGTGGTTAGAGTGGGGACTTGAAAAAGAGAGAAGGGGAAGGAAGAGAATATTACTGGGTGGTATAGAAATCAGTGTTAATGCCATCAGGTTGGAAGATACCCAAATGATATATGAGGTGTTGTTCCTCCAACTCGACAGGTTGTGGACCAACATGCATTTTGTGTGTGTGCTGTAATCTTAGGTGTCCTGAGAACAACCAAAAATAAAAACCGATCTATTTTTTTCTCCACAACTAACGAGCCTCCAGCAAAATTGCAAGAGGTGCAGGTTTGGAAAGTATGAATGTGGGAAATGTGATTTTGTTAGCAGATCATTAATTATGGAAAAAATAATTCTGCTGATTTGCACTGCAAAAAAGGAAGCTTCTGCTGCTAACAACGGAGTTTTAAATCAGCATTTTATTGACTGTCACCAGGCACCATAAAACAGAGGAACATGTGGCTCTCTTGATGAGAATTATTCCATCGACAAACACAATGTTGTTTGTTATGCTGGATTCAAACACTTTATGAAGGCAGGTATAATATTTCAGTGCACTTGAGTGTATTGCTCTGGATTACCAGCATTTTCAGAATCTCTGGTGTCTATATTTCAATTTGTGTGGTTAGTTAATTGGTCTGCTAAATGAGCTGTGTTTCAAATGATGTATTTGGAAATGGTATGCATAAAATAGGATTTGAAAAATACACTAAGTGGCCACTTTACTATGGACTGTACATCCGCTTATTAATGCAAATATTTAATCAGCCAATCATGTGGCAGCAACTCAGTGCATAAAAGCATGCAGACATGATCAAGAGGTTCAGTTGTTCTTCAGACCAAACATCTGAATGGGGAAGAAATGTGATCTAAGTGAATTTGACTGTCGAAAGATTGTTGGTGCCAGATGGGGTGGATTGAGTATCTCAGAAACTGCTGATCTCTTGGGATTTTCACACACAGCAGTGTCTAGAATTTACAGAGAATGGTAAAAAACCAAAAAGAACCATCCAGTGAGTGCCAGTTCTGTGAGTGAAAGGTCAAAGGAGAATAGCCAGACTGGTTCAAGCTGACAGGAAGGCAACAGTAAGGCATATAACAACATGTTACAACAGTGGTGTGCAGAAGCGTATCTCTCAACACATCAAGACCACACTGGGTTCCACTGCTGTACCTAACAAAGTGGCTACGAAGTGTATGTCTCAATTCTCTCAGTTAGATAACACTGGCCAACTTTTTTGAATGTGAAGTTTCCTCAGAAATTTAATTTGTTTATGATAGACCACTTGAAGATGAACACAAATATGATTTCAGACTACTTGTATCATGTAGGAATTTGGAGAAACAAGAAATTAACTTTTATTGGAGATAATTGCATAACAATGCTGATGCTTTGCAATAGTTCAACTAAGCTAAAAATGTTTTGTTGATGACTTTTGTTTGTACCCAGTGACTGAGGCTCCTCGCTTAAGTGTCCAACAATAATCAGCCAGCAATGCTGGATTCCAGTTGCCCGGGTATCATTTCTCCATGACCAAAATGTCCTGTTGATTCCTTTCACTGTGCTCATCACCTGCAACGACAAGATTTGCAGGGAAGAACCTAAATGGGAATGCAGAAAGTGAAACTTTAGTGGCATGTTGCACTTCATGGTTTTGTATGCTTAAAACATTTTGTCAACCAGCTGCATGTAGTTTGGTGCTCTGTAGTTGCCAAGAAAATTTTAAACAACGGCCTTCAATGCCTTCCATGCGATTTTCTCTGGTTCCATGAGAAGTTCTTTGAATTGTCTGTCATTGATTTAATCTATGGATAAAAAAAATGCCTTCCTTAATCTTGGCATCTGTTATTCTGACTTGAATTATGAGTTGAAATAGCAAATTCAAACAAATGATGCGTGATAGGGAAATTTCATAGTGATTTTCACAAATTGTAGCCCAAAATCCGTAAGATACAACCAAAAGTATTCAAGAAGCAAAACCCTTGTTGTCCAGTGTAATCGGTCTACTAGATGATATAACTTTAGAAATGGCATGCATGAAATAGTATTTGAAATAAGCTATTTGGTTGAATGGATTTACCTTTCAATGCCAGATCAGTGCACAGAGACTATTAGATTAATGAAATTCCATACAAGTACATGATCACAGCAGGGAGGTGTTTAAACGAAAGACTCATTGGAGTTTATCAGGGTTAATTGCTGTAATGACGCGAGGGTCAGATTTAAGTGCAGAGTGAATTCTAGCTGGGGTGACCTTAGCCTAAGTGTACACACACGAGGTAATAAGGAGGAAAGATCTCTGGAGAGATGTGGAATTTGTAATTAAGATGGCATAGGAAATGGGACAGAAATAAGAGCTGGGAACATAGGATGACACTATGAAGATGACAAGAAATTGATGAAATGACAAAGTGGAATATCCTTTGCCAGAGTCAGTGGTGATAATAGCAGGGTGAGGAAGTTGACAAAATTACATCGAACTACAGCCATATGTGAAGGAACAGGCCCTTCTGAGGGATATAGATTGGGTAAATGCAAGCAGATTTGTGCACTTTATGCAGTCCTGGGTAGGTCTGTAGTCTAGAGTAGTTTTTTTTTTCTGTGTTGTTTTTTACATAGTTCAGTCTAGTTTTTGTACTGTTTCATGTAACACCATGGTCCTGAAAAAACGCAGTCTCATTTTTACTGTGCACTGTACCAACAGTTATGGTCGATATGACAATAAAAAGTGACTTGACTTGTTTTTTCCGCTGAGGTTGGGTGAGACTACAACTGCAGTTCATGGGTTAAGGGTTGTAATGCCCCGGTTCACATCTTTATTGTTCTGTTGTTGGTATTTCATTTAGCAGCTCCGTAAGAGCTGTCTGTTCTGCTTTCAGCCTGTTTGGGCTATTGTCGAAGATAAGGGACGAAGTGGAGTGTGTGCCATCCAATTAGCAGGAGGTTTTCTTGGTGAGGGACAATAAGGATGGGTTTGAGGCTTTCTTTTGTTCATGAGGAGATGGAGAGAGGAGATGCTAGGGAGAACCGGTCATAGCATACGATCCAGTAGGAGATCTGTTTGTTCTAGATGATTGCGAGTGACGTTCGGAAGGTGGTGTATGCTTTCACATTGAACAAGGGCCCAGCGCGTGAGTGACAGAGAAGTTCAAGATGAGCTCCAACTTGTGCACATTTGACTGTTTAATTAGAATGAGTCCTTTTCTTTTTGTTATTCTTTACTGACCCTTTAGTTAGGATTCATAAATACAATTCCTTGAATCGTATGCAGTGTACCTTCTGTTATTTTGTGGCATTAATTTGTAACAGGGTGGCAAATCACCCAGCATTCACACAAACAGGGGTTTGGGGTGGAATCAAGCTCGCCTCAGTCTCATGAGTTTCGTGGGACCGGAGCTTGCCTTCCCTAGACTTGTGCAGCCAATGAAACCAGGGTATTTCAGGGTGAAAGGTGAAATGAAATGTTTAAGTGGAATATGAGGGGGAGTTTCTTCATTCACTTTTGTTGAATGTAATGTGTTTAATTGCATAACGGTGCTGATGCTTTGCAATAGTTCAACTAAGCTAAAAATGTTTTGTTGATGGCTACTGGGAGATCCCTCTTTCTCTGGTGGACAGAGCATAGGTGTTCAGCAAAACAGTCTCCCAGTCTGCGTCGGGTCTCACCAATATATAAAAGGCCGCACTGGGAGCACCGGAGGCAGTCTACCACACCAGCTGACTCACAGGTGAAGTGTCCGCCAGAGAAAGTAGGATCTCCCAGTGGCCACACATTTTAATTCCTCGTCCTATTCCCATTCGGATATGTCTATCCATGGCCTTCTCTACTGTCAAAATGAAGCCACACTCAGGTTAGAGGAACAACACCTTATATTTTGTCTGGATAGCCTCCAACCTGATGGCATGAACATTGATTTCTCTAACTACCATTAATGCCCCTCCTCCCCTTCTTACCCCATCCCTGATGTATTTATTCCCTCCCTTCTTTTTTTCTCTCAGCCCATCACTCTGCCTGTTCTCCATCTCCCTCTGGTGCTCCCCTCCCCCTTTCTTACTCCTTAGGCCTCCTGTCCCATGATTCTTTCCCTTCTCCAGCTCTGTGTCCCTTTTGCCGATCACCTTTCCGGCTCTCAGCTTCACCCCACCCCCTCTGGTCTTCTCCTATCATTTCAGATTTCCCCCTTCCCCTCCTACTTTCAAATCTCTTACTATCTTTCCTTTCAGTTAGTCCTGACAAAGGGTCTCGGCCCGAAACGTTAACAGCGCTTCTCCCTATAGATCAGTGGTTCCCAACCTTTTTTTGGCCATGCCCCACCTAATCACCTCTAAAATTCTGATGCCCCCGTGGTGATATATAATTCTTATTATTCAAAAAGTGAACTCCAATTCACCTGGAGGAAGCCTGAAAGACCATTAACTTGGTTTAAACAAGCTTCCAAAGAACATGGCATTCATGAAAGAGAAAAATAAAAGAACCAAAGGACTGTTAAAGTTCTGAGGAAGAAATTACTAAGAAATTGTAAAAAAAAGAACATTAAGTGATATTAAAATAATAATAATAATAAATAAATAAAACAATGCCGATTTGTTTCTACAGCATACAAAGGCAGATACATCGTTTAAAAGAGATGACGCAATGTACACACCTTCACACCACCAAGAACCGAAAGCTACTGCAAAAAGCAGCATTGGCGCGACCTCGTACGAGCCTCTTACGCGTTTGGACTTGTTCATTCGTTCCTTCCTACATCAGTCAATTCATTAATTTAATTATGAAAGCCAATTGATGGTTGTAATGATGGTGATACACTATATATACAGTACATACGCAATTACACATGTACATACACACAAGTATTTTTATGTATGCATACTGTATATACACATATGTATTAACTCGCACACACGCTCATACTCACACAGACTTACTAGAAAAAATTCACTGTTAATAACTCATTCTCGAATTGCCCCCCTTAAAAATCAAATTACCTTCCTGTGGGGCGTACGCCCCATGTTGGGAACCACTGCTATAGATGCTGCCTGGCCTGCTGCATTCCACCAGCATTTTGTGTGTGTTGCTGGAACTGAGTCAGGTTTGTAGGCCTCCTTTTGCTCGCACACGCTTTTTCAGTTCTGCCCATAAATTTTCTATCAGATTGAGGACAGGGCTTTGTGATGGCCATTACAATACCTTGACTTTTTTCTCCTTCAGCAATTTTGCCACAACTTTGGAGGTATGCCTGGGGTCATTGTCCATTTGGAAGACCCATTTGCGACTGAACTTTAACTTCCTGGCTGATGTCTTGATATGTTGCTTCAATATATCCACATTCCTTCCTCATGATGCCATCAATTTTGTGAAGTGAACCAGTCCCTCCTGCAGCAAAGCACCCCCACAACATGATGCTGCCACCCCCATGCTTCACGGTTGGGATGGTGCTTTTCGGCTTGCAAGCCTCACCCTTTTTCCTCCAAACATAACGATGGTCATTATGGCCAAACAGTTCAATTTTTGTTTCATCAATTTTTTGTTTCACCAGAGGACGTTTCTCCAAAAAGTAAGATCTTTGTCCCCATGTCCACTTACAAACTGTAGTCTGGCTTTTTTATGGCGGTTTTGGAGCAGTGGCTTCTTCCTTGCTGAGCAGCCTTTCAGGTTATGTCGACATAGGACTCGTTTTACTGTGGATATAGATACTTGCCTACCTGTTTCCTCCAGCATCTTCACAAGGTCCTTTGCTGTTGTTCTGGGATTGATTTGCACTTCTTGCACCAAAGACAGAATGCGTCTCCTTGCGGCTGCGTGGTCCCATGGTGTTTATACATGCGTATTATTATTTGTACAGATGAACGTGGTACCTTCAGGCGTTTGGAAATTGCTCCCAAGGATGAACCAGACTTGTGGATGTCCACAATTTCCTTTTCTGAGGTCTTGGCTGATTTCCTTTGATTTTGTTTGTAAACTTCTGACCCACTGGAATTGTGATATAGTCAATTAAAAGTGAAATAATCTGTAAAAAATTGTTGGAAAAATTACTCGTGTCATGCACAAAGTAAATATCCTCAGCGTCCTGTCAAAACTATAGTTTGCTAATATGAAATCTGTGGAGTGGTTAAATAATGAGTTTTAATGACTTCAACCTAAGTGTACGTAAACTTCTGAATTCCACTGTATTAATCAGTCTGATGGCCTGGTGGAAGAAGCTGTCCTGGAGACTGTTGATGCTGGCTTTTATGCTGCGGTACCATTTCCCAGATGGTAGCAGCTCGAATAGATTGTGTTTGGGGTGACTCGGGTCCCAAATGATCCTTTGGGCCCTTTTTACACACCTGTCTTTGTAAATGTTCTGAATAGTGGGAAGTCACATCCACAGATGAGCTGGGCTGTCCGCACCACTCTCTGCAGAGCCCTGCAATTGAGGGAAGCACAGTTCCCATACCAGGCAGTGATACAGCCAGTCAGGACGCTTTCAATTGTGCCCCTGTAGAAAGTTCTTAGGGTTTGGGGGCCCATACCATACTTCCTCAACCGTCTGAGGTGAAAGAGGTGCTATTGTGCCTTTTTCACCACACGGCTGGTGTGTACAGACCACGTGAGATCCTCGGTGATGTTTATGCTGAGGAACTTAAAGCTGTTCACCCTCTCAAATCCAGATCCATCGATGTCAATTGGGGTTAGCCTGTCTCCATTCCTCCTGTAGTCCACAACCAGCTCCTTTGTTTTGTGACATTGAGGGAGAGATTGTTTTCTTGACACCATTGTGTCAGGGTGATGACTTCTTCTCTGTAGGCTGCCTCGTTATTATTTGACATTATGCCAATCAGTGTAGTGTCTTCAGATTCAGATTCAGTTTATTGTCATTTAGAAACCACAAGTGCAATGCAGTTAAAATGAGACAATGTTTCCCCAGAATGATATCACAAAAGCACATGACAAAACAGATTACACCCGAAAATCCACATAACGTTTGGCAATCCCCAATCCAGAGTCCGGAGAGGCTGCTGCGTATTAATATCGTGCTACCGTCTTAGCGCGTTCCCCGGAAAGGAACTCCAATCCCACCAGACAAACAAGACCAAAAACTAAAGCTGTAAGACCTGCACAAAACCACATAGTTACAACAGTGCAAACAATAGCATAATTGATAAAAAAAAACAGACTTTGGGCACAGTAAAAATAGTCCAAAGATGTTAAAGGACTATAATTTCAAAAGAAATCACCACACAGTTTCCACAAGTCCCCAGGGTCCCGACAGACTCACCATCCTACGCCAGCGGCAGAAGGGAATACCCCCACTATGGACTTCCACGGTGCTGCCCGACTCAGCCTCGCAGACGCAGCACATGCCGAAAGCAACCTGACTGCAGCGGACTCTGAGTCTGTCGAACCTCCGAGCCAATGACCATCCCCTCCGGCACAGCTTCTCCAAGCACAATCCTCTGCCGAGCGTATTAAGACAGCCCCATCAACGGCCATCGGCAACATGACCCCGAGAACTGGGGGCCTGTTCTTCCCAGCAGAGACCCGGACCTCACAGCAGCAGTAGCAACAAAGAAGGTCTTCCTGGAGATTTCCCGATGTTCCTCCGTGCTCCCATGTCCATTTTCAATCGATTATGATTGTGCACAGCACATAACTTCACAAATAACAGATAATCAGGTCCGGAGTGGCCGCTGCAAGCTGCGTCGCGCCGCAATCTTGGAAATTTATTTAGCAGATTGGAGCCGTGGGTGGCGATACAGTCATGGGTATACAGGGAGTAAAGGAAGGGGTTTAGTACACAGTCCTGAGGATACCTGTGTTGAGGGACAGAGGGACAGAGGTGAGGGAGCCCACTCTTACCATCTGCCAGGGATCTGTCAGGAAGACCAGGATCCAGCTACAGAAGGCAGAGTGAAGGCCAAGGTTTCTGAGCTTCTTGTTGAGCCTGGAGGGAATTATGGTGTTGAATGCTGAACTGTAGTCCAAGAACAGCATTCGCACATAAGCATCCCTCTTCTCTAGATGTGTAAGGTCGGTGTGTAGAACTGTGGCTAATGCATCATCTGTTGATCAGTTGTGTTGATAGGCAAATTGTAGGGGGTCCAGTTTGGGTGGTAGCAAGCTGCAGATGTAGTCCTTGAGCATCCTCTGAAAGAATTTGCTTATTATTGAGGTGAGTGCGACTGGACGCCAGTCGTTCAGATATGTTCCCTTGGTCTTTTTAGGTGCAGGGACAATGGTGGATGTTTTGAAGCAGGAGGGCACTCTATACTGGGAGAGAGAGAAATTAAAAATGTCTGTAAACACAACTGCCAGTTGTGCCGTGCACACCCTGAGGACTCGCCCTGGGCTGCCGCCCAGTCCCACGGCCTTGTGACTGTCCACTCGTTGGAAGCACCTGTGTACTTTGGCTTCAGAGATGAACAACCTGCCGGTTGCCTCAGGGCTCAGTATTGGCAACATCGAAAAGAGTTTATGAGACGATTTAGCTCCTCTGGGAGAGAGGCAGCGATGTTGAAAACTCCACTGCATTTAGCTTTGAAGTCTGCGACGGTGTGCAGACCTTGGCATAAGCTGCGTGTGTTGTTGGAAAGTTGAGTCTGAATCTTGTCTCTGTATTGTTGTTTTGCCACCTAAATGACTTTGTGCAGATATGGGATTGGGACAAACAGTATAAATCTAGTGTGCTGAAAACACTCGGTCTCTCTGGTCACTGTGGACTTGGTCGTGGATGGTGTCATGGGAACAAAGGGAGCAGTGATGCTTGGCTTTGTGGCTGTGAACTCACTTTCCTGAACTTTAGTTCTGGATTTTATTTCTTTATTTTTTATTTTTGGGACGATTTGTTCTTTTTTTTGCACATTGGGTACTTGATGTTCTTTTTTTTTAATGGGTTCTGTTGGGTTTCTTTGTTTTATGGCTGCCTGCAAGGGGACGAATCTCAAGGATGTAAATGATATATTTATTTTGATAACAAATGTGCGTTGAACTTTGAAATTTTGAAGTGTGCTTCAGTAAAAGAGGGTCCAGGTGCACACTTCAGATAGGTATTTATAATTGAGTGAAGGCCTTGAAAAGGATCACAACCATGTCGTTGTTTGGAGGCTTTCATGCCTCAATGACCTGGAGATCTAGGTTGGCTGGAGTCAGGGCTTTACGCTTTGGCTCTTGGTAGGGTCACCCATCCAAACAGGTCAAAGGGCAGAGGCCAGACTAAGAATGGTCCACCGATCCTCCATGTTTGAAGGTTCAGCTCGGGGGTAACAACCCTGACTGGTAAAACAAAATTGTTATGGAAACAGCAAAGAAGTTCCCTTCTACATCTATTCCTGAGTCTCCACCTGGGACTTGTATTACTGACAGCAGTGAAACCGAGAGGAAGCTACTGACATGATGAAGGAAGCCCTGAACACCACCGGAGATGGAGGACCTTCATTGCTGCCTTAAAAGTCAGCAGCAGAAGAGGCAGTAAGTATGTAGAGCTAGTTAAATCAGTCTGTTTCCAATTGGGCATTCATGTGTTTCCAGAAATGCAGACATTTATTTATAGAAAAGCTACCTATCAACATTCATTTCTAAATGTTTTGTTCTTCGCAAATTAAATGGGGTAGTTTTATGAAAACAGTCTTTATCTATACACACATAATAATAATGTTCTGCTTTAATCTGGAGAAACTGCCTTTGCTGTGCAGTTCCTGGGAGAACATGTTCAAATTATTTTTGATCGGATTTCCAGTAGTGAATTAGGAGAAGTTCAAATGAAATTTAAAGTGTAATTTAAATATATCTCCTCAATTTTTTCAACTCAAAACATTAGAATAAATGCCATCTATGATATTTATGGCATTGAATCAAAGATTAGCAAGCAGTTTCCTCAGAAAGCTTAGGTACACAGTAACAGCTATTACCCAATAACCATTGGATCGTGAGCCAGAGTGGATAACTTCGCTCACATCAACACTGAGCTGACTCCACAACCTCTGGACTCACTTTCAAGGACTCTTCAACTCATGTTCTCAGTGTTACTATTTTGTATTTGCATGAATTGTCTTCTATGACATACAGTCACTCTCTTTACAACTCATGTTCTCAGTATTTTTTCATTTGAACAGTTTGTCATCGATAGTCCATCTTTCTTTGTGTGTAGATTTTCATTGATTCCTTTGTATTGTTCTCTTTTACTATGAAGGCTTGCAAGAAAATGACCCTAGGAGCTGTATAAGGTGACATATACATACTAGGACAATAAATTTACTTGGAACTTTGAAGTTTATCTTACAGATGATGAGCTGCTAGAGTCAGAGTGCCACAGCACATAAACACACCTTCGGCTCGTCCAGATAGGCTAACCTTTTTCCTACCTAGTCCCATCTACCTGCTCCCATAGGTAAGTGACTAGAACTTCATGTAATAACCCAAATTTTGGTTTATCAATGTCTGGTACAACTTCAACATAACATCCCAACTCCTGCATTCAATACTCTGACTTAAAAAAGCCAATTTGCCAAGAACTTTCTCTACAATTTTATCTACCCATGATGCACTCTAGATAGGGTGGAGTGAGTGCTGGACCAGCTGCCAGAAGAAGCAATGGATGAGGGTTCATAGCAATACTTAAGAGAAGTTTGGATAAGACCATGAGACCATAGATATATGAGCAAAATCTGGCCATTTGGCTCCTTGCATTTGTTCCATCATTTGATCATGGCTGATCCAATTTTCCTGTCAGCCTCAATCTCCTGCCTTCTTCCCGTAACCCTTCATGCCCTGACCAATCAAGAATCTAGCAACCTCTGTCTAAAATAAATGTGAAGGCTTGGCCTCCACAACTGCCTGTGGCAAAGAATTCCACAGATTCACCACTCTGGCAAAAAAAATCTCATCTCTTTTCTAAAATGATGCCGCTCTATTCTGAGGCTGTGTCCTCTGGTCTTTGGCTCTTCCACCATTGGAAACATCCTCTCCACATCCACTCTATCAAGGCCTTTCAACAATGGATAGGTTTCAATGGGTTCACCTTCATTCTTCTGAATTCGAGTGAATATAGGCCCAGAGGAAACCTCTGTTGAACCCTCCCCAGTTTCAGCACATCCTTTCTAAGGCAAGGGGCCCAATCCTGTTCACTTTACTCCGTGAGGGCTCGCCAGTGCTTTATAAAATCTCAAATTTACATCCTTGCTTTTATATTTCAGTTCCCTTGAAATGAATGCTAACATCACATTTGCCTTCCTCACCACAGACTTGATCTGCAAGTTAACCTTTACAGTATTTTTGGATTTTCTCCCATTTAGAAAATAGTCTGCACATTTATTTCTTCTACCAAAGTGCATGACTATGCATTTTCCAATGTTGTATTTCATTTCCATTTTCATGTCCATTCTCCTAAACTGTCTAAGTCCTTCTGCAGCCTACCTGTTTCCTCAATGTTACCTATTCCTCCACCATTCTTCATATCATTTGCAAACTTGGCAACAAAGGCATCTATTCCATCATCTAAATCATTGATATACAGCATAAAAAGAGGCAATCCCAACACTGACCCCTGCAGAACACCACTAGTCACTAACAACCAACCAGAAAAGGGTCCTTTTATTCCCACTCATTGCCTCCTACCAATCAGCCGATGTTCTACCTATGTCAGTAACTTTCCTGTAATACCATGTGCTTGTAGCTTGTTAAGTAGCCTCATGTGTGGCACCTTGTTAAAGGCTTTCTGAAAATCCAAATATACAACATCCACTACATCCCCTTTATTTATCCTACTTGTAATTTCCTCAAAGTATTCCAACAGGTTTGTTAGGCAAGATTTTCCCTGAAGGAAACCATGCTGACTTTGTCCTACACAATGAAATCTACAGATGCTGGAAATTCAAGCAACACAAACAAAATGCTGGTGGAACACAGCAGGTCAGGCAGCATCTATACGGAGAAGCGCTGTTGACATTTTCGGCCGAGACCCTTCGTCAGGACTAACTGAAAAGAAAGATAGTAAGAGATTTGAAAGTAGGAGGGGGAGAGGAAAATGCGAAATGAGAGGAGAAGATCAGAGGGGTGGGGTGAAGCTGAGAGCCGGACAGGTGATTGGCAAAAGTGATACAGAGCTGGAGAAGGGAAAGGATCATGGGATGGGAGGCCTCAGGAGAAAGAAAGGAGGAGGGGAGCACCAGAGGGAGATGGAGAACAGGCAGGGCGATGGGCAGAGAGAGGAAAAAAAAGGAGGGGGAAGAAAGACTAAATATATCAGGGATGGGGTAAGAAGGGGAGGAGGGGCATTAAAGGAAGTTAGAGAAGTCAATGTTCATGCCATCAGGTTGGAGCCTGTGGAGGTCGAGAATGTGCATCGGCTCTTGTAGGCAGGTCTCTGAGCTCCTTCAGTTGTGTTGGTTGTTAACACAAAAGATGCATTTCACTGTATGGTTGGATATACAGATGTATCTCAGACAAGCCCTTATTTTGGATGCCACAGTAGTGTCATGGTTAGCACGACATTATTACACCGTGGGATGTTCAGGAGTTCTGAGTTCAGCTCCAGTGCTGTCTGTATGCTCTCCCCATGGAATGGATGAGCTTTCTTCGAGTGTTCTGCTTTCCTCCCATAGTCCAAGGACATACCGGATGGGTTAGCTGGTCATTGTAAATTCATTTAGTCCAATGATTAGGTTAGGGTTAAATTGGGGTTGTCAGGGTTTGCTGGGGCAGCATGGCTCAAAGGGCATACTCAACAATGTATTTCCAAGATAAAGAAATAAATAAAATGACCCTTGAATCTTGAAAAGTGAATTGTGAAAAGCAGGAGGAAGACCAGTCCATAAACAAACAGGCCAGAACAAGTTTTCGTAAATGAGACACAATCAGTCACGAATCATGGCTTGATACCTTATTTATCCACCCCAATGCTTTGGATCACTCTGCTATTTCACCACTAAACCCCCATTTTATCTACAATATCTCATCAGTAATCAGGACTGATGTGGTTTCTCCCCCTCCCCTTCTCTCTTTTTGCATTCTTTCCTTCTCTCCTCCTCATCTCCCTGGTGTCTCTCCTCATTTCACACATGGTCCACTGCCCTCTCCTATCAGATTCCTTCTTCTTCTTCAGCCCTGTATCTCTTTCCACCTATCATCTTCCAGTTTCTTACTTAGTTCCCCCCCACCCCACCCAGGCACCTGGCTTCAGCTATCACTTTCTAGCTTGTTCTCCTTCCCCTCCCCCCACCTTTTTGTTTTAGATTCTTCCCCCTTCCTTTCCAGTCCTGTGAACGGTCTCAATTTGTATCATCAACTGATTATTCCTTTCATAGTTGCTGCCTGAACTGCTGAGTTCCTCCAGCATGTTGTGTGTGTTGCTCTGGATTCGCAGTATCTGCAGAATCTCTTGTGATTATTAGTTGTTAATGACCCATCAGGGAAAGGCAGAAGATAAACAAGTGTAAGGAGACAATACAGAAACAACCATCAACTAAAAGGAGGCAGAGCTAAAGATGGCCCCAGTGGGCTACTTCTCTCAGCCTACCAGCAAAACAGTCTAAATCAGGGGTGGGCAAACTTTTTGACTTGTGGGCCACAAAGGGTTCTAAAATTTGACAGGGGGGCCGGACCAGGAGCAGATGGACGGAGTGTTTTGGTAATACACCTCATAAGAGAAAATAAAATATCATGGGATATGTAGAAAACATGTGCTTTAATTTCAATTGAAAATGAACAAATGCATTACAACATCTGTCTTTGAAGTCCCATGGTATTTAGCTATTTATTGAAATGACTTTTAAAACACTGAAAATTAAATGAATAAAATACAGCTTTTTTAATAGTAAGTTATTATTTTAAAGCACTGAAAATTCTGTTATCCTTCAAGATATTATCATCATCACTCTCCTCCTGACTGTCTTTATTTCAAAAACGGTAGGAGATGCAGGTCTACTTGTCCTGCTCCTTCTTATACGATTGTCCCCGTGCCAAAACTCAACAAAGACCAGCACAAGGACAGAACAGTGACAGCGCACCAGTATGCGGAGCATGTTACTTGATCTGGAGCGCTTTTTTTATTTTGAGAACGTACATGCACCTGCGCACTACTCATGTCCATCACTTAACAGAAATGACATGTAACATGTAAGGCTTATTGAAAAAAATATTTTCAAATGCATTTTTTACATAACACAAGGAAGAAACTTATTTTTAATTTCAGTGGGAATAGTGCTGTTGGTCTCCCTTTTTAGCCAGCGCATCAAAGTCTGGATTTAGTTTTGTTGTAGCGATTCTCAAGATGGATCTGAGGTGTTGGTCAGTTAACTTGGATCTGTGGCTGGCTTTGTTGATGTTCATGACGCTGAACGCCTGTTCACACAAATAGGTCGAGCCGAACAAAGAGTAAAGTGCAAATGTGGAGTAATACGCTGCACCTCAACAAAGGTCAATGTGTAGCGGTGTGCTACATGCAGCGCTAAAATTACGACACGGAGTCGGTAACTGCAGTCGAAGAAAAGAACTTTATTCGAAATCCCCAGCCTCACTTTTAAGCCTCCCTCAACCTGCCCCCCGCGGCTCAGAGGCTCCAAAGCTCTGTGCTCGCAAATCCCCGCAGGCTATCTCCCTTAGCCGGAACGCTGGCTAATTGTGAGCCGGTTCGGATGTGCCAGGAAATGGGTCGCCACAAATGTATATAGAGTGCGTCATCGATTGGGAAAACACCAGAATTGCGGGGAAAAAATGTTAACAAGGTTTATTAATATAATTTCATCAAGTTCTGCAGGCCGGATTAAAAAGCTTAACGGGCCGCATATGGCCCGCAGGCCGTAGTTTGCCCATGCCTGGTCTAAATTCTTTTTCTAATTCCTCTTTTTTTCCTTTTCAAGGCGGCTGGGTTCCTGTTGAAGTTCATAATCTACAGCTGCACTCAAACTGCGATTCTGCATGGCGGCAAGTTTCCATTCTTGGATCTCGCCAATTGCCTGCATTTTTGATATCTCCAGAGGCGGGCTGGAAGACAGATCTTTGAGGTGTGGCCTAGTGCAGCCCTGTAAACCTGACTTCTTGCCGGTGTTGCAAACTGAAGTGTTGTGGGGAACTAGAACATCGAGACAGCAAGTGTCCGAGGCCTCTGCACTCGCGTGATCACTCTCCCTCTCTCTCTCAATGAGCGAGTGAGAGTAATGGCAATTCTTGAGTCAGGGGACACTCAATAAAGACAGTGCTACAGACTGTATCATTGAAACAACGGTTACTGGTCTCCCCACTTGCTATGGAAGAAGTGGTATCCCTCTCCCTTGTTAGTGAGAGATGTCAAACTGTTTGGATGAACAGCAGCTTTGACGGACTTAGACCATGGTCTCTCTTTGGGGGTTTTGCTGTTGGTTGCGTGGGGGGTGGTGGAAGTGCTGATACTTTCTGGTAGAATAAATGGGGAGAACGCGAAGGGGAAGGGTTGATGCTGCTTGTGTGAGGAAGGGGGGCATGGGACTTCGGGGTTTTTTATGGTCATTCATTCTTTGGGGTTTTTCTTCTGTTTTGAAGATTTCTGTGGAGAGTAGGAATTTCAGGTTGTACTTTAAACTGTATATATTCTCTGTTATTAAATGGAACCATTGAACCAGTGAACGGTTATATGTGTGTGTTTTTGGCTACTATATGAAGACATTTTCTGTGATAATGTTTCACATAATGTGTTCCCAAGTCTTTTAAGCATCGACAATTCAATCCTTAGAACTCTGGATGAAAGTGTACAAGACATTAGCAATCTGCTGTGAATCTCCCAAATGACATAAGTAACCTTTCATTTTAATTGTTCGCTAAATATAACACCAGCACTCTGCTGAGCTGAGTCAATTCCGGCACACAATTTACCCTGAGTCCAAATGACAAAAATTTGCTGCCTTTGGCTGTTCTTTGCCTCTGCATTTGATGCAGTTTCATTGAATTTTACAGACTAATTATACCACTTGCCATATTGCCCATGCCTCCCTCCACTGTGTTTTAGTCCACTTCCATTTCACTCTTCCCAACGTTCTTAGATGCGCTGTTGTAGGAAAGCAACATCCATCTTCGAGGACCCCCACCACCTAGGTCATGCTTTCTTCTCACTGCTGCCATCAGGAAGAAGGTACAGGAGTCTCAGGACCCACATCACCAGGTTCAGGAACAATTATTACTCCGCGACCATCAGGCTCTTGAACCAGGGGAGATAACTTCACTCAACCCACACTGAACTGTTCCCACAACCTAAGGACTCACTTTCATCTCATGTTCTTGATATTTATTACTTATTTATTTGTTGTTATTATTATTTTGTTTCTTTTTTCTTTTTGTATTTGCATATTTTGTTGTCTTTTTCACATTGGTTATTTGGCCATCTTGTTATGTGCAGTTTTTTCATTGACTCTATGGTCCTTCTTTGTAATTACTGTGAACACCCACAAGAAAATTACATGGTTGTATATGGTGACATATACAGAATGTATTTTGGTTATAAATTTATATTGATCTTTGAACTTTTTACCTATCCTGCTTGTTCAAAATTCAAAGTAAATTTATAAAGAAAGTACATATAAGTCAGTTTATACAACCCAGAGATTTGTTTTCTTGTAGGCATACTCAAATAATACATAGAATAATAACCTTAACAGAATCAAAGAAAGTCAGCACCAAATGGGCATTCAACCAATATTCCAAAGACAACAAACTGTGCAAAGAGAAAAAGAAAGGATAATAATAATAAATAAGTAAGCAATAAATATTGAGACCATGAGATGAAGAGTCATTGAAAGTGAGTCCATAGGTCATGGGGATAGTTCAATGATGGGACAAGTGAAGTTGAATGGCTATTCCCTTTGGTTCAAGAAACTGATGATTGAGGGGTAATACCTGTTCCTGAACCTGGTGGTGTGGGTCCTGAGACTCTTCTACCTCCTTCCTGATGGCAGAAGTGAGAAGAGAGCATGACCTATGTGGGTACACCCTCGGACATGAATAGATTAGAGTTATATACCTAACCTTGGGATACTATATTCTGTTTTGGTCACCTGATAATAGGAAGATGTGGACGCTTTAGGGAGGGTGCAGAGGAGATCCATAAGGATGCTGCCTGGATTAGAGAGGGTGCAGAGGAGATCTATCAGGATGCTGCCTGGATTAGAGAGGGTGCAGAGGAGATTCACCAGGATGCTGCCTGGATTAGAGAGGGTGCAGAGGAGATTTACCAGCGTGCTGTCTGGATTAGAGAGGGTGCAGAGCAGATTTACCAGGATGCTGCCTGGATTAGAGAGGGTGCAGAGGAGATCCATAAGGATGCTGCCTGGATTAGAGAGGGTACAGAGGAGATTTACCAGGATGCTGCCTGGATTAGAGAGGGTACAGAGGAGATTTACCAGGATGCTGCCTGGATTAGAGAGGGTGCAGAGGAGATTTACCATGAAGCTGCCTGGATTAGAGAGGGTGCAGAGGAGATTTACAGGATGCTGTCTGGATTAGAGACGGTGCAGAGGAGATTCACCGAGATGCTGCCTGGATTAGACAGGGTGCAGAGGAGATCTATCAGGATGCTGCCTGGATTAGAGAGGGTGCAGAGGAGATCTATCAGGATGCTGTCTGGATTAGAGAGGAAGCAGAGGAGATTTACCAAAATGCTGCCTGGATTAGAGAGGGTGCAGAGGAGATCTATCAGGATGCTGCCTGGATTAGAGAGGGTGCAGAGGGGATTTACCAGGATGCTGTCTGGATTAGAGAGGGTGCAGAGGAGATTTACCAAAATGCTGCCTGGATTAGAGAGGGTGCAGAGGAGATCTATCAGGATGCTGCCTGGATTAGAGAGGGTGCAGAGGGGATTTACCAGGATGCTGTCTGGATTAGAGAGGGTGCAGAGGAGATTTACCAGGATGCTGTCTGGATTAGAGAGGGTGCAGAGGAGATTTACCAGGATGCTGTCTAGATTAGACAGGGTGCAGAGGAGATCTATCAGGATGCTGCCTGGATTAGAGAGGGTGCAGAGGAGATTCACCAGGATGCTGTCTGGATTAGAGATGGTGCAGAGGCAATTCACCAGGATGCTGTCTGGATTAGAGAGGGTGCAGAGGAAATTTACCAGGATGCTGTCTGGATTAGACAGGGTGCAGAGGAGATCTATCAGGATGCTGCCTGGATTAGAGAGGGTGCAGAGGCGATTCACCAGGATGCTGTCTGGATTAGAGAGGGTGCAGAGGAGATCTATCAGGATGCTGCCTGGATTAGAGAGGGTGCAGAGGAGATTTACCAGGTTGCTGTCTGGATTAGAGAGGGTGCAGAGGAGATCTATCAGGATGCTGTCTGGATTAGAGAGGGTGCAGAGGAGATTTACCAGGATGCTGCCTGGATTAGAGAGGGTACAGAGGAGATTTACCAGGATGCTGCCTGGATTAGAGAGGGTGCAGAGGAGATTTACCAGTATGCTGCCTGGATTAGAGAGGGTGCAGAGGAGATTTACCAGGATGCTGTCTAGATTAGACAGGGTGCAGAGGAGATCTATCAGGATGCTGCCTGGATTAGAGAGGGTGCAGAGGAGATTCACCAGGATGCTGTCTGGATTAGAGATGGTGCAGAGGCAATTCACCAGGATGCTGTCTGGATTAGAGAGGGTGCAGAGGAAATTTACCAGGATGCTGTCTGGATTAGACAGGGTG
The DNA here is from genome assembly GCF_030144855.1 of Hypanus sabinus. Classification (NCBI taxonomy): domain Eukaryota; kingdom Metazoa; phylum Chordata; class Chondrichthyes; order Myliobatiformes; family Dasyatidae; genus Hypanus; species Hypanus sabinus. Next base: position 102,112,047 of record NC_082719.1, on the reverse strand, counting down.
CAGAGGAGATCTATCAGGATGCTGCCTGGATTAGAGAGGGTGCAGAGGCGATTCACCAGGATGCTGTCTGGATTAGAGAGGGTGCAGAGGAGATCTATCAGGATGCTGCCTGGATTAGAGAGGGTGCAGAGGAGATTTACCAGGTTGCTGTCTGGATTAGAGAGGGTGCAGAGGAGATCTATCTGGATGCTGTCTGGATTAGAGAGGGTGCAGAGGAGATTTACCAGGATGCTGCCTGGATTAGAGAGGGTACAGAGGAGATTTACCAGGATGCTGCCTGGATTAGAGAGGGTGCAGAGGAGATTTACCAGTATGCTGCCTGGATTAGAGTGGGTGCAGAGGAGATTGACCAGGATGCTGTCTGGATTAGAGAGGGTGCAGAGGAGATTCTCCGAGATGCTGCCTGGATTAGACAGGGTGCAGAGGAGATCTATCAGGATGCTGCCTGGATTAGAGATGGTGCAGAGGAGACCTATCAGGATGCTGCCTGGATTAGAGAGGGTGCAGAGCAGATTTACCAGGATGCTGCCTGGATTAGAGAGGGTGCAGAGGAGATCCATAAGGATGCTGCCTGGATTAGAGAGGGTACAGAGGAGATTTACCAGGATGCTGCCTGGATTAGAGAGGGTACAGAGGAGATTTACCAGGATGCTGCCTGGATTAGAGAGGGTGCAGAGGAGATTTACCATGAAGCTGCCTGGATTAGAGAGGGTGCAGAGGAGATTTACAGGATGCTGCCTGGATTAGAGAGGAAGCAGAGGAGATTTACCAAAATGCTGTCTGGATTAGTCAGGGTGCAGAGGAGATCTATCAGGATGCTGCCTGGATTAGAGAGGGTGCAGAGGAGATCTATCAGGATGCTGCCTGGATTAGAGAGGGTGCAGAGGGGATTTACCAGGATGCTGTCTGGATTAGAGAGGGTGCAGAGGAGATTTACCAGGATGCTGTCTGGATTAGAGAGGGTGCAGAGGAGATTTACCAGGATGCTGTCTAGATTAGACAGGGTGCAGAGGAGATCTATCAGGATGCTGCCTGGATTAGAGAGGGTGCAGAGGAGATTCACCAGGATGCTGTCTGGATTAGAGAGGGTGCAGAGGCAATTCACCAGGATGCTGTCTGGATTAGAGAGGGTGCAGAGGAAATTTACCAGGATGCTGTCTGGATTAGAGAGGGTGCAGAGGAGATCTATCAGGATGCTGCCTGGATTAGAGAGGGTGCAGAGGCGATTCACCAGGATGCTGTCTGGATTAGAGAGGGTGCAGAGGAGATCTATCAGGATGCTGCCTGGATTAGAGAGGGTGCAGAGGAGATTTACCAGGTTGCTGTCTGGATTAGAGAAGGTGCAGAGGAGATCTATCAGGATGCTGTCTGGATTAGAGAGGGTGCAGAGGAGATTTACCAGGATGCTGCCTGGATTAGAGAGGGTACAGAGGAGATTTACCAGGATGCTGCCTGGATTAGAGAGGGTGCAGAGGAGATTTACCAGTATGCTGCCTGGATTAGAGTGGGTGCAGAGGAGATTCACCGAGATGCTGCCTGGATTAGACAGGGTGCAGAGGAGATCTATCAGGATGCTGCCTGGATTAGAGAGGGTGCAGAGGAGATCTATCAGGATGCTGCCTGGATTAGACAGGGTGCAGAGGAGATCTATCACGATGCTGCCTGGATTAGAGAGGGTGCAGAGGAGATCTATCAGGATGCTGCCTGGATTAGAGAGGGTGCAGAGGGGATTTACCAGGATGCTGTCTGGATTAGAGAGGGTGCAGAGGAGATTTACCAGGATGCTGTCTGGATTAGAGAGGGTGCAGAGGAGATTTACCAGGATGCTGTCTGGATTAGACAGGGTGCAGAGGAGATCTATCAGGATGCTGCCTGGATTAGAGAGGGTGCAGAGGAGATTCACCAGGATGCTGTCTGGATTAGAGAGGGTGCAGAGGCGATTCACCAGGATGCTGTCTGGATTAGAGAGGGTGCAGAGGAGATTTACAGGATGCTGTCTGGATTAGACAGGGTGCAGAGGAGATCTATCAGGATGCTGCCTGGATTAGAGATGGTGCAGAGGAGATCTATCAGGATGCTGCCTGGATTAGAGAGGGTGCAGAGGAGATTTACCAGGATGCTGCCTGGATTAGAGAGGGTGCAGAGGAGATCTATCAGGATGCTGCCTGGATTAGAGAGGGTGCAGAGGAGATCTTTCAGGATGCTGCCTGGATTAGAGAGGGTGCAGAGGAGATCTATCAGGATGCTGCCTGGATTAGAGAGGGTGCAGAGGAGATCTATCAGGATGCTGCCTGGATTAGAGAGGGTGCAGAGGAGATTCACCAGGATGCTGTCTGGATTAGAGAGGGTGCAGAGGCGATTCACCAGGATGCTGTCTGGATTAGAGAGGGTGCAGAGGAGATTTACAGGATGCTGTCTGGATTAGACAGGGTGCAGAGGAGATCTATCAGGATGCTGCCTGGATTAGAGAGGGTGCAGAGGAGATTCACCAGGATGCTGTCTGGATTAGAGATGGTGCAGAGGCAATTCACCAGGATGCTGTCTGGATTAGAGAGGGTGCAGAGGAAATTTACCAGGATGCTGTCTGGATTAGAGAGGGTGCAGAGGAGATCTATCAGGATGCTGCCTGGATTAGAGAGGGTGCAGAGGCGATTCACCAGGATGCTGTCTGGATTAGAGAGGGTGCAGAGGAGATCTATCAGGATGCTGCCTGGATTAGAGAGGGTGCAGAGGAGATTTACCAGGTTGCTGTCTGGATTAGAGAAGGTGCAGAGGAGATCTATCAGGATGCTGTCTGGATTAGAGAGGGTGCAGAGGAGATTTACCAGGATGCTGCCTGGATTAGAGAGGGTACAGAGGAGATTTACCAGGATGCTGCCTGGATTAGAGAGGGTGCAGAGGAGATTTACCAGTATGCTGCCTGGATTAGAGTGGGTGCAGAGGAGATTGACCAGGATGCTGTCTGGATTAGAGAGGGTGCAGAGGAGATTCACCGAGATGCTGCCTGGATTAGACAGGGTGCAGAGGAGATCTATCAGGATGCTGCCTGGATTAGAGAGGGTGCAGAGGAGATCTATCAGGATGCTGCCTGGATTAGACAGGGTGCAGAGGAGATCTATCACGATGCTGCCTGGATTAGAGAGGGTGCAGAGGAGATCTATCAGGATGCTGCCTGGATTAGAGAGGGTGCAGAGGGGATTTACCAGGATGCTGTCTGGATTAGAGAGGGTGCAGAGGAGATTTACCAGGATGCTGTCTGGATTAGAGAGGGTGCAGAGGAGATTTACCAGGATGCTGTCTGGATTAGACAGGGTGCAGAGGAGATCTATCAGGATGCTGCCTGGATTAGAGAGGGTGCAGAGGAGATTCACCAGGATGCTGTCTGGATTAGAGAGGGTGCAGAGGCGATTCACCAGGATGCTGTCTGGATTAGAGAGGGTGCAGAGGAGATTTACAGGATGCTGTCTGGATTAGACAGGGTGCAGAGGAGATCTATCAGGATGCTGCCTGGATTAGAGATGGTGCAGAGGAGATCTATCAGGATGCTGCCTGGATTAGAGAGGGTGCAGAGGAGATTTACCAGGATGCTGCCTGGATTAGAGAGGGTGCAGAGGAGATCTATCAGGATGCTGCCTGGATTAGAGAGGGTGCAGAGGAGATCTTTCAGGATGCTGCCTGGATTAGAGAGGGTGCAGAGGAGATCTATCAGGATGCTGCCTGGATTAGAGAGGGTGCAGAGGAGATCTATCAGGATGCTGCCTGGATTAGAGAGGGTGCAGAGGAGATTCACCAGGATGCTGTCTGGATTAGAGAGGGTGCAGAGGCGATTCACCGAGATGCTGCCTGGATTAGACAGGGTGCAGAGGAGATCTATCAGGATGCTGCCTGGATTAGAGATGGTGCAGAGGAGACCTATCAGGATGCTGCCTGGATTAGAGAGGGTGCAGAGCAGATTTACCAGGATGCTGCCTGGATTAGAGAGGGTGCAGAGGAGATCCATAAGGATGCTGCCTGGATTAGAGAGGGTACAGAGGAGATTTACCAGGATGCTGCCTGGATTAGAGAGGGTACAGAGGAGATTTACCAGGATGCTGCCTGGATTAGAGAGGGTGCAGAGGAGATTTACCATGAAGCTGCCTGGATTAGAGAGGGTGCAGAGGAGATTTACAGGATGCTGCCTGGATTAGAGAGGAAGCAGAGGAGATTTACCAAAATGCTGTCTGGATTAGTCAGGGTGCAGAGGAGATCTATCAGGATGCTGCCTGGATTAGAGAGGGTGCAGAGGAGATCTATCAGGATGCTGCCTGGATTAGAGAGGGTGCAGAGGGGATTTACCAGGATGCTGTCTGGATTAGAGAGGGTGCAGAGGAGATTTACCAGGATGCTGTCTGGATTAGAGAGGGTGCAGAGGAGATTTACCAGGATGCTGTCTAGATTAGACAGGGTGCAGAGGAGATCTATCAGGATGCTGCCTGGATTAGAGAGGGTGCAGAGGAGATTCACCAGGATGCTGTCTGGATTAGAGATGGTGCAGAGGCAATTCACCAGGATGCTGTCTGGATTAGAGAGGGTGCAGAGGAAATTTACCAGGATGCTGTCTGGATTAGAGAGGGTGCAGAGGAGATCTATCAGGATGCTGCCTGGATTAGAGAGGGTGCAGAGGCGATTCACCAGGATGCTGTCTGGATTAGAGAGGGTGCAGAGGAGATCTATCAGGATGCTGCCTGGATTAGAGAGGGTGCAGAGGAGATTTACCAGGTTGCTGTCTGGATTAGAGAAGGTGCAGAGGAGATCTATCAGGATGCTGTCTGGATTAGAGAGGGTGCAGAGGAGATTTACCAGGATGCTGCCTGGATTAGAGAGGGTACAGAGGAGATTTACCAGGATGCTGCCTGGATTAGAGAGGGTGCAGAGGAGATTTACCAGTATGCTGCCTGGATTAGAGTGGGTGCAGAGGAGATTGACCAGGATGCTGTCTGGATTAGAGAGGGTGCAGAGGAGATTTACCAGGATGCTGCCTGGATTAGAGAGGGTGCAGAGGAGATCTATCAGGATGCTGCCTGGATTAGAGAGGGTGCAGAGGAGATCTTTCAGGATGCTGCCTGGATTAGAGAGGGTGCAGAGGAGATCTATCAGGATGCTGCCTGGATTAGAGAGGGTGCAGAGGAGATCTATCAGGATGCTGCCTGGATTAGAGAGGGTGCAGAGGAGATTCACCAGGATGCTGTCTGGATTAGAGAGGGTGCAGAGGCGATTCACCGAGATGCTGCCTGGATTAGACAGGGTGCAGAGGAGATCTATCAGGATGCTGCCTGGATTAGAGATGGTGCAGAGGAGACCTATCAGGATGCTGCCTGGATTAGAGAGGGTGCAGAGCAGATTTACCAGGATGCTGCCTGGATTAGAGAGGGTGCAGAGGAGATCCATAAGGATGCTGCCTGGATTAGAGAGGGTACAGAGGAGATTTACCAGGATGCTGCCTGGATTAGAGAGGGTACAGAGGAGATTTACCAGGATGCTGCCTGGATTAGAGAGGGTGCAGAGGAGATTTACCATGAAGCTGCCTGGATTAGAGAGGGTGCAGAGGAGATTTACAGGATGCTGCCTGGATTAGAGAGGAAGCAGAGGAGATTTACCAAAATGCTGTCTGGATTAGTCAGGGTGCAGAGGAGATCTATCAGGATGCTGCCTGGATTAGAGAGGGTGCAGAGGAGATCTATCAGGATGCTGCCTGGATTAGAGAGGGTGCAGAGGGGATTTACCAGGATGCTGTCTGGATTAGAGAGGGTGCAGAGGAGATTTACCAGGATGCTGTCTGGATTAGAGAGGGTGCAGAGGAGATTTACCAGGATGCTGTCTAGATTAGACAGGGTGCAGAGGAGATCTATCAGGATGCTGCCTGGATTAGAGAGGGTGCAGAGGAGATTCACCAGGATGCTGTCTGGATTAGAGATGGTGCAGAGGCAATTCACCAGGATGCTGTCTGGATTAGAGAGGGTGCAGAGGAAATTTACCAGGATGCTGTCTGGATTAGAGAGGGTGCAGAGGAGATCTATCAGGATGCTGCCTGGATTAGAGAGGGTGCAGAGGCGATTCACCAGGATGCTGTCTGGATTAGAGAGGGTGCAGAGGAGATCTATCAGGATGCTGCCTGGATTAGAGAGGGTGCAGAGGAGATTTACCAGGTTGCTGTCTGGATTAGAGAAGGTGCAGAGGAGATCTATCAGGATGCTGTCTGGATTAGAGAGGGTGCAGAGGAGATTTACCAGGATGCTGCCTGGATTAGAGAGGGTACAGAGGAGATTTACCAGGATGCTGCCTGGATTAGAGAGGGTGCAGAGGAGATTTACCAGTATGCTGCCTGGATTAGAGTGGGTGCAGAGGAGATTGACCAGGATGCTGTCTGGATTAGAGAGGGTGCAGAGGAGATTCACCGAGATGCTGCCTGGATTAGACAGGGTGCAGAGGAGATCTATCAGGATGCTGCCTGGATTAGAGAGGGTGCAGAGGAGATCTATCAGGATGCTGCCTGGATTAGACAGGGTGCAGAGGAGATCTATCACGATGCTGCCTGGATTAGAGAGGGTGCAGAGGAGATCTATCAGGATGCTGCCTGGATTAGAGAGGGTGCAGAGGGGATTTACCAGGATGCTGTCTGGATTAGAGAGGGTGCAGAGGAGATTTACCAGGATGCTGTCTGGATTAGAGAGGGTGCAGAGGAGATTTACCAGGATGCTGTCTGGATTAGACAGGGTGCAGAGGAGATCTATCAGGATGCTGCCTGGATTAGAGAGGGTGCAGAGGAGATTCACCAGGATGCTGTCTGGATTAGAGAGGGTGCAGAGGCGATTCACCAGGATGCTGTCTGGATTAGAGAGGGTGCAGAGGAGATTTACAGGATGCTGTCTGGATTAGACAGGGTGCAGAGGAGATCTATCAGGATGCTGCCTGGATTAGAGATGGTGCAGAGGAGATCTATCAGGATGCTGCCTGGATTAGAGAGGGTGCAGAGGAGATTTACCAGGATGCTGCCTGGATTAGAGAGGGTGCAGAGGAGATCTATCAGGATGCTGCCTGGATTAGAGAGGGTGCAGAGGAGATCTTTCAGGATGCTGCCTGGATTAGAGAGGGTGCAGAGGAGATCTATCAGGATGCTGCCTGGATTAGAGAGGGTGCAGAGGAGATCTATCAGGATGCTGCCTGGATTAGAGAGGGTGCAGAGGAGATTCACCAGGATGCTGTCTGGATTAGAGAGGGTGCAGAGGCGATTCACCAGGATGCTGTCTGGATTAGAGAGGGTGCAGAGGAGATTTACAGGATGCTGTCTGGATTAGACAGGGTGCAGAGGAGATCTATCAGGATGCTGCCTGGATTAGAGAGGGTGCAGAGGAGATTCACCAGGATGCTGTCTGGATTAGAGATGGTGCAGAGGCAATTCACCAGGATGCTGTCTGGATTAGAGAGGGTGCAGAGGAAATTTACCAGGATGCTGTCTGGATTAGAGAGGGTGCAGAGGAGATCTATCAGGATGCTGCCTGGATTAGAGAGGGTGCAGAGGCGATTCACCAGGATGCTGTCTGGATTAGAGAGGGTGCAGAGGAGATCTATCAGGATGCTGCCTGGATTAGAGAGGGTGCAGAGGAGATTTACCAGGTTGCTGTCTGGATTAGAGAAGGTGCAGAGGAGATCTATCAGGATGCTGTCTGGATTAGAGAGGGTGCAGAGGAGATTTACCAGGATGCTGCCTGGATTAGAGAGGGTACAGAGGAGATTTACCAGGATGCTGCCTGGATTAGAGAGGGTGCAGAGGAGATTTACCAGTATGCTGCCTGGATTAGAGTGGGTGCAGAGGAGATTGACCAGGATGCTGTCTGGATTAGAGAGGGTGCAGAGGAGATTCACCGAGATGCTGCCTGGATTAGACAGGGTGCAGAGGAGATCTATCAGGATGCTGCCTGGATTAGAGAGGGTGCAGAGGAGATCTATCAGGATGCTGCCTGGATTAGACAGGGTGCAGAGGAGATCTATCACGATGCTGCCTGGATTAGAGAGGGTGCAGAGGAGATCTATCAGGATGCTGCCTGGATTAGAGAGGGTGCAGAGGGGATTTACCAGGATGCTGTCTGGATTAGAGAGGGTGCAGAGGAGATTTACCAGGATGCTGTCTGGATTAGAGAGGGTGCAGAGGAGATTTACCAGGATGCTGTCTGGATTAGACAGGGTGCAGAGGAGATCTATCAGGATGCTGCCTGGATTAGAGAGGGTGCAGAGGAGATTCACCAGGATGCTGTCTGGATTAGAGAGGGTGCAGAGGCGATTCACCAGGATGCTGTCTGGATTAGAGAGGGTGCAGAGGAGATTTACAGGATGCTGTCTGGATTAGACAGGGTGCAGAGGAGATCTATCAGGATGCTGCCTGGATTAGAGATGGTGCAGAGGAGATCTATCAGGATGCTGCCTGGATTAGAGAGGGTGCAGAGGAGATTTACCAGGATGCTGCCTGGATTAGAGAGGGTGCAGAGGAGATCTATCAGGATGCTGCCTGGATTAGAGAGGGTGCAGAGGAGATCTTTCAGGATGCTGCCTGGATTAGAGATGGTGCAGAGGAGATCTATCAGGATGCTGCCTGGATTAGAGAGGGTGCAGAGGAGATCTATCAGGATGCTGCCTGGATTAGAGAGGGTGCAGAGGAGATTCACCAGGATGCTGTCTGGATTAGAGAGGGTGCAGAGGCGATTCACCAGGATGCTGTCTGGATTAGAGAGGGTGCAGAGGAGATTTACAGGATGCTGTCTGGATTAGAGAGGGTGCAGAGGAGATCTATCAGGATGCTGCCTGGATTAGAGATGGTGCAGAGGAGATCTTTCAGGATGCTGCCTGGATTAGAGATGGTGCAGAGGAGATCTATCAGGATGCTGCCTGGATTAGAGAGGGTGCAGAGATCTATCAGGATGCTCCCTGGATTAGAGAGCATGTTTTATTATGATAGGTTAAGTGAGCTTCGGCTTTTCTCTTTGGAATGAAGATGAGAGGTGACTTGATTGAGGTGTACAAGATGATAAGTGGCATGTATTGAGTGGATAACCTGAGACTTTTCCTCAGACTGGAAGTGGCTAATATGAGGGGCATAATTTTATGGTGACTAGAGGAAAATATGAGGGGGTAGTGTTAGATAAATTTTGTTACTCAGTGAGTGGTTGGTGCAGGAAATCCCTGTTGGGCTGGTGTTAGGGGCAGGTACATTAGAAACATTTAAATGACTCTTTTCCTGTCCATAATACAACCATATAGCAATTACAGCATGGAAACAGGCCATCTCAGCCCTTCTAGTCCGTGCCGAATGCTTACTCTCACCTAATCCCATTGACCTTCACTCAGCCCATAATCCTCCGTTCTTTTCCTGTCCATAGGCACATAGATGATAGAAAAATGGAGGGCTATGTAGGAGGGAAGGGTTAGATTGATCTTGGAGTAGGTTAAAAGGTTAACACTGGCAAAGGGCCTGAATAGTGCTGTAATGTTCTGTGTTGTATCTTCTATGTTCTTCATTCCCTGGAGTGATGAGGAGAGATTTGATAGAGGTATACAAAACTATGAGTGGAATAGATAGGGTAAATGGAAGCAGGCTTTTCCCACTAGGTTGGGTGAATCTAGCACTAGGGGCCATAGGTTAAAGTTGAGGGGTAAATTATTTGAGGGAAACATGAGGAGGAACCTCTTCACTCAGAGGGTGGTGAGAGTGTGGAACGAGCTGCCAGCAGAAGTCATGAATGCGATTTTGACTCCATCATTTAGGAGAGGTTTAGATAGGTACATGGATAGGAGGGGTATTGAGGGCTGTGGCCCAGGTATAGTTTGATGGGACTAGGCAGATTAACAGCTCAGCGTGAACTGTAATGGGCTGAAGGGCCTGTTTCTGCATTTAGTGTTCTATGACTCTATTCTCTCCACTTTATGGTTTAGAAAATACAAAGAACACAACTGCACTGGGCAGGTCGTTGGGACTGTGATGTCCATTAAGATGCTGCTTTTCTGTGACAACGCTCCCTATAGATGTGCGCAGTAATGGAGAGGGCTTCTTTACTCGTGATGGAAAATGGATCAGCCTTGGTTAAATGGCAAAGTAGACTTGTTAGGCCTAATTCTGCTCCAATATCTTATGGTCTGGGGGATATCAACTACTCTTTGTAGGATTTTCTGTTCTAGGGCATTTCCATAAGTACAGAAATGCTGTTTAAAAACACTCAGAAATTGGAACCCTTCACCAACATTTTCTAATCTTTGCGGGCACTGCCTCAGAATACAAGCACATCCCTTTAGAACAGAGATGAGGAGGAATTTCTTTAGCCAGAGGGTGGTGAATCTGTGGAATTCATTGGAGGCCAAGTCGTTGACTATATTTAAAGCGGAGGTTGATAAGTGCTTGACCAGTCAGGGCATGAAAGGTTATGGGAGAAGGCAGGAGAATGGAATTGAGAGGGATAATAAATCAGCCATGATGAAATGGCGGAGCAGATTTAATGGCTGAATGGCCTAATTCCTGCTCCTTGGTCTTATGGGTTTATGGTTTTATAAATGAATAATCAGAATTAGATTTATTATCACTAACAAGGGATGTAAAGTTTGTTGCTTTGTGACAGCAGTTCAGTGCAAAGACATGAAAATCTATAAAATACAAAATAAATAGACAGTGCAAAGCAAAGGAATATAGCAATCATGGCCTCATGGCTGTTCGGGAGTCTAATGGCAGAGGTGAAGAAGCTCTTACCCGTATGTTGTTCAATTTAAGATCTCATCCCAAGCTGCTATTAGTCTTATCAGTCATAGCCTGCTTCATCATTTTCTTGAAACTAAAGGAATTATGATTCGCAGGTCCAAAGTGTCCCCTTGCACACACAATTCTGTCAGCTGCCTTGTCTCATTTCAGACACCTTGTTCTCCAAGCCTTCATGGGTTTGCAGCTTCTTATTTGGCTAACCCCCCCCCACCCTCTCAATTGTCGTGGCAAATCTGGGACAGGTGCTCCTTGTGCCTATTCTGGGGCAGCTCACTCGCTTTGGTCCCCTCCAGAAACTCAGCTCTTTCCTGTGGCTCCAAGTAGCTGTTCTCACGTGGAAGCGCCCACACCCTGGTAAACTGCTTCAACAAGAAGGCGAAACCAGGTGAGGGGGCCAGTGGCCTCATACCCCAGTGAAATAGGGACACTCCTATGCTAGTATGTGAGGTCAGCTCTGGCGATTGAGCAGATGAGACCTCCAGTGAGATCCAATGGCCAGGAAGGTGGTTCTGCTATACTTTCTGGAGAGCGAAGGGCATGACGAGGCGCAGAAAAAGTCACAGTCAAGGTCATGGTCATCCAGTGCAACCAAGGAGGTCTCCAGTTTGTGTCGACCACTCCTATCGATGTACCCAGACATCCAAGCTGAGAGAATGTGACTGCTCCAGTGCAATGGCTTTTCCACTTTCAAAACTCTCCGCACAGTTTTCCAGTCAGCAACTGACACAACAGACCACCGACATTTGGTCAAGCAAACATTCTCAATTCTAATTGCTCCACAGCCTATCCCCATGGCAATTAACCCTAAAAACAAAGACCTGTAGCACAATACAGGCCCTTCTGCCCACAATGCTGTGCCAAATATGTACTTACTTTAGAAATTACCTAGGGTTACCCATAGGCCTCTATTTTTCTAAGCTCCATGTACCTATCCAGGAGTCTCTTAAAAGACCCTATCGTATCCGCTTCCACCACCGTTGCGTGCAGTCCATTCCACGCACTCACCACTCTCTGCATAAAAAACATACTCCTAACATCTCCTCTGAACTTACTTCCAAGCACCTTAAAATTGTGCCATCTCATGCTAGCCATTTCAGCCCTGGGAAAAAGCCTCTGACTATCCACACTATCAATGCCTCATATCATCTTATACACCTCCATCAAGTCATCTCTCATCCTCCAACGCTCTAAGAAGAAAAGGCCGAGTTCATTCAACCTATTCTTATAAGGCATGCTCCCCAATTCAGGCAACATCCTTGTAAATCTCCTCTGCACCCTTTCTATGGTTTCCACATCCTTCCTGTAGTGAGGTGACCAGAACTGAACACAGTGGGGTCTGACCAGGGTCCTATATAGCTGCAACATTACCTCTCAGCTCTTAAACTCAATCCCATGATTGATGAAGGCCAATACACTGTATGCCTTCTTAACCACAGTCAGCCTGCGCAGCAGCTTTGAGTGTCCTATGGACTCAGACCCCAAGATCCCTCTGATCCTCTGCACTGCCAAGAGTCTTTCTGTTAATATTATATTCTGCCACCATATTTGACCTACCAAAATGAACCAGCTCACACTTATCTAGGTTGAACTGCATCTGCCACTTCGCAGCCCAGTTTTGCATCCTGTCAATGTCCCGTTGTAACCTCTGACAGCCCTCCACACTATCCACAACATCTCCAACCTTGTGTCATCAGCAAACTTACTAACCCATCCCACCACTTCCTCATCCAGGTCATTTATAAAAATCACCAAGTAAAATGGTCCCAGAACAGATCCCTGAGGCACATCACTGGTGACCAACCTCCATGCAGAATATGACCTGTCTACAACCACTCTTTGCCTTCTGTGGGAAGCCAGTTCTGGATCCACAAAGCAATGTCCCCTTGGATCCCATGCCTACTTGCTTTCTCAATAAGCCTTGCATGGGGTACCTTATCAAATGCCTTGCTGAAATCCATATACATCTACTGTTCTACCTTCATGAATGTGTTTAGTCACAACCTCAGAAAAAATCAATCAGGTTTGTAAGTTATGACCTGCCTTTGACAAAGCCATGCTGACTATTCCTAATCATATTATGCCTCTCCAAATGTTCATAAGACCATAAGATATAGGAGCAGAATTAGGCCCATCAAGTCTGCTCTGCCATTTCATTATGACTCTTCCAGTTTTCCTCTCAGCCTCAATATCCTGGCTTCTCCCTGTATCACTTCATGTCCTAGCCAATCAAAAACCTATCAAATATGCATAAAGACTTGGCCTCCACAACTGCTTGTGGTAAAGAATTCCATAGGTTCACCACTCACTGGCTAAAGAAATTCCTCCTCATCTCCATTCTAAAAGGATGGCCCTCTATTCTGAGGCTGCATCCTCTGGTCTTAGACTCTATCACCTTAGGAAACATTCTCCCCACATCCACTCTGTCAAGACCTATCACCATTCGATAGGTTTCAATAAAGTCACCCCTCCCTCATTCCTCTGAATTCTTGTGAATACAGGCCCAGACCATCAAATGATCTTCATATGACAAGCCATTCAATCCTGGAATCATTTTCATGAATCTCCTTTGAACCGTCTCCAGTTTCAGCACATTCTTTCTAAGACAAGGGGCCCAAAACTGCTCACAATACACCGAGTGAGGTCTCATCAGTGCTTTATAAAGTCTGAAAATTGCATCCTTGCTTTTATATTCTAGTCCTCTGGAAATGAATGCTAAAATTGCATTTGCCTTCCTCACCACAGACTCAACCTGCAAATTAACTTTTAGGGACTCTTGCACAAGGACTTCCAAGTTATCTTGTAACCCAGTTTTTTGTATTTTCTCTCCATTCAGAAAATAGTCAACCCTTTCATTTCTTCTTCCCAACACTGTATTCCATCTGCCATTTCTTTGTCCATTCTCCTAATCTGTCTAAGTTCTTCTGTAGCCTCTCTACTGCCTCAAAACTATCTGCCCCTCCAGCTATTTGCATATCATCTGCAAAATTTGCAACAAAGCCATCCATCATCCAAATCATTGACATATAACATAAAAAGGATTGGTCCCTGCACAGACGTCCGTAGAAAACAACAAAGTCATCAGCAGCAAACCAGAAAATGCTCCCTTTATTTCTACTCTTTGTCTTCTGCCAATCAGCCACTGCTTTATCCATGTTAGAATCTTTCCTGTAATACTATGGGCCTGTAGCTAGTTTAAGCCATGTCATCTGTTGCACCTCGTCAAAGGCCTGAAAATCCAAGTACACATCATCAACTGATTCTCCTTTGTTTATCCTGCTTGTTACTTCTTCAAAGAATTCCAAGAAGTTTGTCAGGCAAGCTTTTTCTTTGACGAAACCATGCTGACTACAGCCTATTTTATCATGTGCCTCCAAGTACCCTGAGACCTCAGCCTTCATAATTGATTCCAATGTCTTTCCATCCACTGAGGTCTGACTAACTGGCCTATAATTTCCTTTCTTCTGCCTCACTCCCTTTCTGAAGAGTGGAGTGACATTTTCAATTTTCCAGTCTTCCAGAACCATTCCAGAATCTAATGATTTTTGAAAGATCATTACTAATGCCTCCACAATCTCTTCAGCCACATCTTTCAGAACTCTGAGGGGTGGGGGGGGGGGGGGGGTGGGTAAACCATCTGGTCCAGGTGACTCATCTGCCTTAAGACCTTTCAGCTTCCCAAGAACCTTTTCTCTAGTTATTGTAATTTCACACACTTCATGACCTGGAACTTCCACCACACTGCTAGTATCTTCTACTGTGAAGACTGATGCAAATACTTAGTCAGTTCATCAGCCATTTCCTTGTCTCCCACTACTACCTTTCCAGCATAATTTTCCAACAGTCCAAAATCCACTCTCATATCTCTTTTTCAGTTTATGTATCTGAAGAAACTGTTGGGTATCCCCTTTAATATTATTGACTAATTTACTTTTGTATTTCATCTTTACCTTCTTAATGACTTTTTTAGTTGAGTTCTGTTGGTGTTTAAAGGCTTCCCAGTCTTCTAATTTCCCACTAATTTTTGCTCTATTATATGCCCTCTCTTTGGCTTTTATGTTGGCTTTGACTTCCTTTGTTAGCCATGGTTGTGTCATCTTGCCTTTAGAATACTTCTTCCTCTTTGGAATGTATATATCCTGTGCCTTTTGAATTGCTTCCAGAAATTCCAGCCATTGCTGCTCTGCTGTCATCCCTGCCAGTGGTCTTTTCCAATCAATTCTGGCCAACTCCTCTCTCATGCCTCTGTAATTATCCCACTGTCATACTGATATATTCGATCATTTTATGATCACTTACCCCTAAGGGCCTTTTTACCTTAAGTCCTGTAATCAATTCTGTTTCACTGCATAATACTCAATCTAAAATAGCTGCTCCTCTAGTGGGCTCAACCATGAGTTGCTCTGAAAAGACATCTCGTAGGAATTCTAGAATCCAGCACCAACCTAATTTTCCCAATATACCTGCATATTGAAATTCCTGATGACTATTGTAACATTGCCTTTTTGGCATGCATTTTCTGCCTCCCATTATAATTTGTAGGTCACATTGTTACTACTGTTTGGGGGTCTTTGGGGGTCTGTATATAACTCCCAACAGTCTTTTTACCCTTGCAGTTCCTTAGCTCTGTCCACAATGATTCAACACACTCCAACCCTATGTCACCACTTTCTAATGATTTTATTCCATATTTTTTAACCAACAGAGCAACACTGTCCCCTCCGCCTTCCTGCTTGTCCTTTCTATATAATGTGTACCCTTGGACATTAAGCTCCCAGCTATAATCTTCTTTCAGCTATGATTGAGAGATGCCTACATATCATACCTGTCAATATCCAACTGTACTAAAAGCTCATCTATCTTATTCCACAAAATGCACGCATTCAGATATAACACCTTCAGTCCTGTATTCACCCTTTTCGATTTTGTCCGCCGTTTACGTTGTAACTCATCCCTTCTTTGCCTCACTGAATTTCTTTCTCCTTTCAAACCACTCCTTAAAACTTGCACCTTCCTGCAGCACAGTTATTCATCTGGTTTGCACTCATATTTTGTGGGTTTGCACTCCTGCGATTCTGCCAGGAGCAAAACACACAAACTAGAAGGTGATAGGTGGGTGGGGGGGGGGGGTGGTGAAAGACAAAGCTGAGAGGTAATAGGCGGAAGAGGTAAAAGGCTGAAGAAGAAGGAAACCAATAGGAGAGGAGAGTGGACCATAGGAGAAAGTGAAGAAGAGGCACTAGAGGAATGTAATGGGTAGGTGAGGAGAAGAGAAGGGGTAAGAGAGAAAGGCTGTGAAATAACTTTTTCATCAGTTACACAGTTGTCTTGGAAACCTGTACATCCTGTAATGGAATTTCAAAAATTTCAAAAAGATGCCAAAGTTGGGTGGGGGGGGGGGGGGAGGAAGAGGGGAAGGAGGACAAGATAGAAGCTAATGGGCAAAGTCAGGTTGGTGGTGGAGAGAGGGATGAAACAAGAAGCTGGAAGGTGATTGATGGAAAAGGTAAAGGGCTGAAGAAGAAGAAATCTGATAGTAGAGGAGAGTGGACCATGGGAGAAAGGGAAAGAGGAGGGGCAGGTGAGGAGGTGATGGGCAGGTAAGGAGGGAGAAATAGTAGGACAGAGCAGTGAAAAGATAAAGAGGGAAGGGAGAGGAGGCAATATTAGTGGAAGTCGGAGAAATCTGCCAGAATACTGCCTGGTTGGTGTGTACCTTGTTGTTGCTGACAGTCAAATGCATTGCAGAGGTGTCACTGCAATCTCTTAGGAGCTATCATTCAGAAGCAACATTGAATCAAGTTCACTTCAGGCACTTGCAGAAGGTACAGCTACTCATGGGGGTATTTTGATAAAGGGAAGATTTGTTCTCTTCAATGTTCCAGCCATTATTAGTCCCTCAACCATCATGAATTTGAAAATATGTACTAGATATCGTGATTGGTACTGTACGACAGCTGGCTGCATCTTGCCAAGCGCAATTTGACTGTCACTGTACCATGACAATAACAATTGCTTTTTAAAAATCATCCAACTGCCTGTAAGCACCACGGTGGTTAGTGTGATGCATTGTAGTTTGGAGTTCGGAGTTCAATGCTGCTGCTCTCTGTAGGCAAGTTTGCAAGTTCCTTCCGGTGCGTATGTGAGTTTCACCTGGGTGCTTCGGGTTCCTCCAACAGTCCAAAGGTGTAAATTTTTCTGGATGATGCAGCTCATGAAAGGCACAATATAACTGTTCAGAGTAAATTGATTATAACAATACATATGTGCTACCTTGAGATTTATTTCTTGTGGTTATTTACATGAAAAATGATATGCAATAGGAATTTACAAGTATAAACTATAAGTGAAGTGACAAAGACTTAAGGAGACAAACTGTGCAAATAAAAAGAATACTGAGAACATAAGTTGTAAAGAGTCCTTGAAAATGAGTCTGTAAGCCATAGAGTCAGATCAGAGTTGTGGTGAATGAAGTTACCCACATCTGTTCAGGAGCCTAAAGTTTGAGGGGTAATAACTGTTCCTGAACCTGGTGGTGTGGGTCCTGAGGCTCCTGTTCCTCCTGCCTGATGGCTGAGGGGTAATAACTGTTCCTGAACCTGGTGGTGTGGGTCCTGAGGCTCCTGTTCCTCCTGCCTGATGGTTGAGGGGTAATAACTGTTCCTGAACCTGGTGGTGTGGGTCCTGGGGCTCCTGTACCTCCTGCCTGATGGTTGAGGGGTAATAACTGTTCCTGAACCTGGTGGTGTGGGTCCTGAGGCTCCTGTACCACCTGCCTGATCGTAGTGGCAAGAAGAGAGCATGACCTGGAAGGTGGGGGTTCATAACAATGGATACTACTTTCTCGTGGCAGCGCTCCATGTAAATATGCTCAGTGGTGGGGAGGACTATGCCTGTGATGGACTGGGCTGTATCCATATCTTTCTGTTGGCTTTTGCATTCTTGGCCATTGATATTTCCACACTGGCCATGATGCAGCCAGACAGGATACTCTCCACTGCACCGTTTGCTTTGTGTTGCTTCTGTTTGTGACTCAGAAGACTCTTTGTCATTTCCTTTTAATAAACATACTTTGTCTCTTCAGTTTCTTTGTTATCTAAACTTTGGTATGTTGTGGAGAGCAGACAGATTGGTTGAATCATGGCCTGGTGTGGAAACACCAATATCCTTGAACGGATAAGCTTATAAAAAGTAGTGGATATAGCCCAGTCCATCAAGGGTAAAGGTCAAAGTTCCAAGTAACTTTATTATCAAAGTACATATACCTCATCATATACAACCCTGAGATCCATTTTCTTGTGGGCATTCACAGCAAATACCGAAACACAGTAGAATCAATGAAAGACTCTGCATAACAAGGTGGTCAAACAGACAATATGTAAAAAACAGCAAACTCTGCAAATACAAAACAACAAAATGATAATAAAATTACAGTTATTTCAACTGCTTCACAACTGGACATTAACAGCAACAACACAAATGCAGTCCCTGCAGAATGTTGATGACAAATCTGAGCTTACAGACAAGATTATCCTAATATTTAACATCACATCAACAGACTATGGGCTTTGGCCCTACATACCAAAACAAAATACATCATCAAAATTTGCAAAAATTGATAATACTCTCAACAATATTATACTACCACAACATTCAGGAAAAGATTTAGTGAAACATTTGAAGAGCTGCACACAATAACATACTGTGCAGCATTAACAGCAGTGTTAGTGCAATGGCTCCAAAATAGAGGCACTCATTAATAGAAACTCCAAACCAGGGAATGGAATGAGAATACTAAGAAGGCAGCAGAGGTTAAAAAGCAAAATTGAAACTTTAAGAGCAGAAATAGCCCGCCTAATGGAGTACAAAAAAGGATAATCCAAGTAAGAAAGTTAAGAGAAAAATGATGGAAATACTAAGGAAATATAAGGTCCATACAAGATCCTATCAGCCTAACAGAAGCACTGTACAGTTTACAGATGCACTGAAACAAAAGCTCGGTGCATACAAGCCAGACTAAATAGACACATGGAATGCACCAGATGAAGAAAACAGAATGATCAGTTCAGAAACAATGGAAGAAGTTTATACAGGACATTGAAACTAAATTCAACACACCAGAATGTCACCAACCCACACACAGAATTACCAACAAACAGAGATAATGAACTTTTGGTCAAATATCTGGTCAAACAGGGTGATGCACAATCAAGACGCAAACTGGATTAGAGAGGAAAAAGAAAGCACACACACGATTGAAGAAGTGCAAATACCTGAAATTACAATGGATATGCTGAAAGAGGTTATAAAATACACACACAACTGGAAAAGTACTAGCAGTGATAATACTCATAATTATTGATATAAAAGATTTACTTGTCTTCATCCGTACCTATTAATGCATTTCAACAATTTTCTTAAAAATCCTGAAATCGTGGCCTGGATTTTTGACAGAACGTAAAACATATCTTTTATCTAAAGGGGAAATCACAAAAGATCCATCAAGTTATTGTCTTATTACTTGTTTACAAACTACAGTATATATAAAATTATAACATCATGAATCTCGCAACTAATCACCACTCACTTAGATAACCACAATATACTTACAGAAGAGCAGAAAGGATGCCGTAAGGTTATGAAAGGATGTAAAGAACATCTGATAATAGACTCTAATTCTGAATCAAACCTGACGAAAAAGCAGAAATCTTTCACGTTGCTGTATTGACGGCCAAAAGACTCTGTCCCACACTCATGGTTAAGAGAAGAAGTTCTTAATATACATAAACTACACCCAATACTTGTGAAGTTCTTGCAACATCTGATGAAGCATTGGCATACTATAATCACTCTATCTATTAACAACCAAAAGAGGTTAGCCACTGTTATCAAAGTAAACTGAGGCATTTTCAGGGCGACTCTATAAGCCTACTAAGGTTCTGCCTAGCTTTAAACCCACTCTCTAGTTTACTGAATCAAACAAAAATTGGGTATCAAATCAGAAAGAATGAAATAACTATACTTTAACACACCTTCTATACGTGGATGATTTGAAATTACATGCTCTTTCATCAATAAAGCTAAAGCAATTAATTCAAAGAGTTGAACTAGTTTTGAAAGATATAAACATGAACTTTGGACTGGATAAATGCAGAACATTAAACATAAAGAAAGGTGCAATTGAGCTAATAGAATACAAAACAGAGCAGCAGGATATAATACAACCAATGGACGAATATAAAACATATAAGAATCAGCGATATCAATAAGGAAAGAAAATAGATCATGGTGTGATAAAGGAACAACTTTTGACAGAATTTACTCAAAGGCTTGAGAAAATCTGCCAAACAGAGCTTAACAGTAAAAATATAACAAAGGCAATGAACACTTTCACTATACCCATATTAATGTCTATTAATATCTTGGTCTGAAACCAATTTGGAAAATTTACAAAGAAAAATAAGAACTGAAGTAACAAATTTCAGTAAACATTATGTACATTTGAATGTGCTTAGATGAACACTACATAGGGGGACAGAAGGGGGAAGAGGAATAATAAATGTTAAAAATCTACACAACAGTCAGATAAAACGTCTAAAACACCAACAAAATCAGGAATCAGCACTCCACACAAGCACATACAATTCTGGTAAGAGGTATACACCACCAAACTTACATGAGAGCACAACCCAGAAAAATGAAGACATTATCACTATTGAAGACAGCCCCACAGTCTGAGCAGACCAGATGTTGACAGGGAAATGTCAAACACCTGGCTCAGAGTTGGAGACCTCTTCCCAGAAACAGAGGATTTCTTCTGGCAATACATGACCAGGCAGTTAACACAATAAATCATCAAAAATACTTAATAAAAACCCGATAAATTCAGGAAGATAAATGTAGAAAATGTTGAGAAAAACCAAAAACAAACCAACACATTACAGGATCCTGTAGCAGTTTAACTCAATCTGATTACTTACGCAGGCACAATCAGGTGGCAAACATCGGTCATCAAAAGCTTGCTTTAACCTCAGAAATGAAATTACAACTTACTATAAATACCAGCCTCATCCAGTTTTAGAGTCAGAATACCACAAATTATATTATGACCAATCAGTTATTACAGATAGGAAAATCCACAATAACTGTCCTGATACAATAATACAGGACAAACAAGCAAGAACAACTTATTTAATATACAGCCATTTCAAACACATATAACATACAGAAATAGCAGGGGCTCTGACGGAAATATTTCAAATGTCATTAGAAACGGGGATGGTGCCGGAGGATTGGCGTATTGCTCATGTGGTTCCATTGTTTAAAAAGTGTTCTAAGAGTAAACCTAGCAATTATAGGCCTGTAGGTTTGACGTCAGTGGTGGGTAAATTAATGGAAAGTATTCTTAGAGATAGTATATATAATTATCTGGATAGACAGGGTCTGATTAGGAACAGTCAACATGGGTTTGTGCGTGGAAAGTCATGTTTGACAAATCTTATTGAATTTTTTGAAGAGGTTACGAGGAAAGTTGACGAGGGTAAAGCAGTGGATGTTGGCTGGATGGGAGATGCCAGAGAGTAGTGGTGGATAACTGTTTGTCAGGTTGGAGGCCGGTGACTAATGGTGTGCCTCAGGGATCTGTACTGGGTCCAATGTTGTTTGTCATATACATTAATGATCTGGATGATGGGGTGGTAAATTGAATTAGAAAGTATGCAGATGATACTAAGATAGGTGGTGTTGTGAATAATGAAGTAGGTTTTCAAAGCTTGCAGAGAGATTTTGGCCAGTTAGAAGAGTGGGCTGAAAGACGGCAGATGGAGTTTAATGCTGATAAGTGTGAGGTGCTACATTTTGGTAGGAATAATCAAACTAGGATATACATGGTAAATGGTAGGGCATTGAGGAATACAGAGGAACAGAGAGATCTAGGAATAATGGTGCATAGTTCCCTGAAGCTGGAAGCTCATGTGGATAGGGTGGTGAAGAAAGCTTTTGGTATGCTGGCCTTTATAAATCAGAGCATTGAGTATAGGAATTGGGATGTAATGTTAAAATTGTACAAGGCATCAGTGAGGCCAAATTTGGAGTATTGTGTACAGTTCTGGTCACCAAATTATAGGAAAGATGTCAACAAAATAGAGAGAGTACAGAGAAGATTTACTAGAATTTTACCTGAGTTTCAGCAGCTAAGTTACAGAGAAAGGTTGAACAAGTCAGGTCTTTATTCTTTGGAGTGTAGAAGGTTGAGGGGGGACTTGATAGAGGTATTTAAAATTATGAGGGGGATACTTAGAGGAGACGTGGATAGGCTTTTTCCGTGGAGTGTAGGGGAGATTCAAACAAGAGGACATGAGTTGAGAGATAGGGGTCAAAAGTTTAGGGGTAACACGAGGGGGAACTTCTTTACTCAGAGTGTGGTAGCTGTGTGGAACTAGCTTCCAGTAGAAGTGGTAGAGGCTGGTTCGGTATTGTCATTTAAAGTAAAATTGGATAGGTATATGGACAGGAGAGGAATGGAGGGTTATGGGTTGTGTGCAGGTCGGTGGGACTAGGTGAGAGAAAGTGTTCGGCATGGACTAGAAGGGTCAAGATGGCCTGTTTCCGTGCTGTAATTGTTATATGGTTTTATGGTTAAATCAACAAGTGAAAAATGCAAGAAATATGCTCAAGTAAAAGAAGAAATTGAAACACTATGGAATAGGAATAAGGTATATATTGTCCTGATAGAAATATTGCCAACTGGTATCATCCCAAAGGCACGACACAATAGCATTAAACAATTAGGCATACACAGGAACATCTATGTAAATCTTCAGAAACCCGCAATACTAAACACCACTAGATAAGTCAGGAAGTTCTGAACAATTGAGAAATGAGCAAGCTTAGCCATGCCCTTACCTTAAGTTTTACCAGCTTGAGCTTAGAAATATCGAGTTGTAGAGTCCATGAAAGTAAGTCCATAGGTTATGGAATCAGTTCAGTGTTGGGGTGAGTGAAGTTAACCCCACAGGCCATTCAAGAACCTGATGGTTGAAGGGTAATACCTGTTCCTGAGCCTGGTCCTGTGAATCCTGAGGCTCCTCCACCTCCTTCCTGATGGCAGCAGTGAGAAGAGAGCATGTCCTGAATGGTGGGGATTCTTGATGATGGATGCTGATTTCCTGTGACAGTGTTCTGTGTAGATGTGCTGATGGACTCCTAGCTTCTTCTTCCTGCAGCTGATAAACAAAGTTCCAAACAAAAACCAGAACTTTATTATTGAAGTATGTATATGTTACCATAAATGTAGGCTCTATTTTTTTAAAAAAACTATCGTGTTGCAGTGGCTTTTGGCTTCAGGTTTGCTTTACACGTGCTGTTCTGCAACAGTTGATCTACTTTGCTTGAGATTTCTGATCATTAGGATATAGACCGTAGAACATACCATAGAACGCTATGGCACAGTACCGGCCCTTAGCCCACAATGTTGTGTCGAGCTTTTAACCTACTCCAAGATCATTTCAAGCATTCTCTCTTAAATAGAGCTCCATTTTTCTATCATCTATGCGCCTATCCATGCACCCACCATCCTCTGCATAAAAAACCTACTTCTGACATCCCCCTTATACTTTCCTCCAATCACTTTAAAATTATGCTCCTTGCATTAGTGGGTTCTACCCAGGAAAGAAGTCTGGCTGTCTATGCCTCTTACCATTTTGTAAACCTCTATGAAGTCACATCTCATCCTCCTTCACCCAAAGGGAAAAGCCTAGCTTACTCAGCCTATGCTCCCTAATCCAGGGAGAACCCTGGTAAATCTCCTCTGCGCCCTCTCCAAAGCTTCCACATCCTTCCTATAATGAGGTGACCAGAAAGGAATAGATCAAACAAGAAGGAAAGAGAAATTATTGTAGGCTTTAATGAGTTGAGCTGACTCTCACAAATGTTCACTGCAATAACCACAGAAGAACGTAAAAGAATTACACCAGTAATTCTAAACATCAGAGGTCCTGCAGATGCTGGAAATCCAGAGCAACACACAGAAAATGCTGGAGGGACTCAGCAGTTCAGGCAGCATTTATAGAAAAGAGTTAATAGTCAACATTTTGGGCCAAGACTCTTCTTCAGTGAGTCCTCAGTTTACCAAAAAGGTCAATTCTTCAGGCCTCTGCAGTAATCAATAGAATCAGAATCAGGGTCACGTGAAGCCATGGGAGCAGGTGGTGGATGGTCATAGAAAGACTATGATCCCTATGTCGCATGACATGGTCCATAATGATAATGATGGCGATTATATTACAGTAAGGTTATATAAAAAATAAATAGTGCACAAGGAGAGCAAAGTAGTGAGGTTGTGTTCATGTTCTCATGAACTGTTTAGAAATCTGATGGCGATGGGGAAGAAACTGTTCCTGCCATGTTGAGTTTGTGTTACCAGGCTCCTGTACTTCCTCCTTGATGGTAGGAATGAGAAGAGGGCATGTCCTGGATAATGAAGGCTATTAATGATAGATACCACCTTTCTGAGGCATCACTTTTTGATGATGACCTCAATGGTGGGGAATTTTGCACCCATGGTGGAGTTGGCTGAATTTACAACCCTCTGCAGATCTTTCTGATCCTGTGCATTGTCCCCAGATGGTGATACTACCAGTCAGAGTGCTCTCCACAGTACATCTGTAGAAATTTGCTTGGTGACAAACCAAATTTCCTCAAACTTCTAATGAAATATGACAGCTGATATGGCTTCTTCTTAATTGCAACAATGTTGGGTCCAGGATGGACCTTCAGAGATGTTGACACCCAGGAACTTGAAGCTGCTCATCCTTTCCACTGATGATCTCCTGAAGGACTGGTATGTGGACCGCCTTCCCTTCCTGAAGTCCACAATCAATTCCTTGGTCTTATTGATGTTGAGTGCAATCTATTAGCTGAATTATTATTTCTTGGATGTAGTGATTGACTGGTGGGTAAACTAGATGGGACCCAGGTACTTGTAAGTTTGAGCATATCTGATACAATAAATTAACCCTGATGGCGAATTGACAAACATTCATTCTAGAACTTAGTTCTGCATTCACCAGAATTATCCTGGGAACAAAAGGGTTGATGTACAAGAAGTGCTTGATGGCTCTGGGCCTGTACTCACTGGAGTTTAGAAGAATGAGGGGAGGGGAATCCGACTGAAGCCTTTCAAATATGAAAAGGTTGAGATAGAGTGGATGTGGCGAGGATGTTTCCTATAATGGGAGAATCTAGGACCAGAGGGCACAGCTTCAGAATAGAAGGATGGGATGTTCCGTTAGAGCAGAGATGAATAGGAATTTCTTTTGCCAGAGGGTGTGAAGGCCAAGTCATTGGGTATATTTAAAGTGGATGTTGATAGGTTTTGAGTGTGAAATGTTATGGAGAGAAGGCAAGAGAATAGGTTGAGAGGAATAATAAATTCAACCTGATAGAATGATGGAGCAGACTCGATGGGCCAAATGGCCTAATCCTGCTCCTTTTTTTAATGGTTTTGTTTGCTTCTGGCAATTTCCTCCATAAAGGATAAAATGATAAAACCCAGCAAAAAGTCAAGGGAGCTTCCAACATGAAGCAGGAGAGAAGTACAATTAAAACAATGTACAATGATTGGGTGACATCGAGCAGAGATTCCAACCATTGTGCTATTTATATGAGGCAGGTGTGGAAGTTATGGCAAGTTAAGGGATAACATAATGCCCTGGCAAGGATAGATTGTAGATAGAGTGCAGACAGTCCAGACAAGAAAGATATTTTTTTTCCCCTTTGCACAGCAAGAGACTGGAGGCATTTTGGACAGTTGGAGATGAGATGTGAATGCAACAGAAGGAAGCAGAACAGACACAGCAACTAAGAACAATTAATATATTAACTTCAAAGTATAACTGGTTGTTAGCCTGTGGTTCTGACTGACTTCTGTCACCTCTGTTGTGGCTGTTGATTGATCTTGTAAGTAAGGAGTTCAAACACACGCAATTTACTAAGTAGTCAATATGTTACTTTTATTTTATTTAGATACAGTGCGGAACAGGTGCTTCTGACACTTAGGGCTGCACTGCCAGCAACCCTAGCCTAACCACAGAACAATTTACAACCACCCATTAACCTACCACCTGGAATGTCTTCGGATTGTTGGAGGAAACCCACGTATTCCATAGTGTGGACGTACAAACTCTTAACAGACAGCGCTGGAATTAAACTCCAAAATCCGTTGCCCTGAGCTGAAAGAGCGTTGCACTGACTGCTACGCTACCGTGGCACCCCTATCCATAACTGTTTGTCAATTCTGTATAAAAATACCGTGCCTATGTTCAGACTTCAGAGCAGTGTGGTGCCAGAGACCATGGTGATATACATGTAACCCCCTGGGTCGCCTCAGGCTCGCTCAGCTCGTTCTCGTCTAGGGGGAGCAGCCTTCACCCCCGCCAAACTGGGTAATCAGCTGGTGTGGACGCTGTGTGATGTCCCCGCCTCGCCCAAAAACAGACAGTACACCATATGCGATTAAATGAGTACAATTTATAAAGGTTACTATAACTAAGTGATTAATAATGATACAGTATATATGAAGAAAAAAATAAAGAAAAGGTGCCAAACTTATCAAAGTCCAAACCACTTCATGCACAACCATTGGAGCTCAATTACTGAAGTCTTCTGGCCACCATTCGATCCCCTCCGAACTCCTCGACTCACAGTTTAGGAGCATCTGAAGTGGTCAACCAAGCACATCTAGCTTCATCTCCTCTCCTCGGAGTACCTCCTGGCCTCGGAACCCCAGCTTACAGCATCGCATCCTCTCTCTCACAACCCCTCGCGCCGATCTCCCCAAAGCCAACACTAGCTTATAGACTCAGAAGAAAGAACACCATTAATCCCAATTGGTTTACAAAAGAATACAATTCTCGTTATCAGTAAATTTTAACCCAAACAAGCTTCCAGTACTCTCTGCAACAAAGATGCATTCCTGCTTTTAACAAAACAAAGAAGCCATTTTGATTACATACACAGTAACAAAGAAAAAAGAAGAAATCCCCTTTACATATGTGCACAAACAAATAAAGTACGTTTGAGGAACAAGTACAGTGGCATGCAAAGGTTTGGGCACCCGGTCAAAATTTCTGTTATTGTGAATAGTTAAGTGGGTAGAAGATGAACTGATCTCCAAAAGTCATAAAGTTAAAGATGAAACATTCCATTCAACATTTTAAGTAAGATTAGTGTATTATTTTTATTTCATACTATTTTAGAGTGGAAAAAAAAAGGAAAGGAGCACCATGCAAGAGTTTGGGCACCCCAAGAGATTTGAGCTCTCAGATAACTTTTACCAAGGTCTCAGACCTGAATTAGCTTGTTAGGGCTATGGATTGTTCATTGTCATTATTAGGAAAGGCCAAGTGGTGCAGATTTCAAATCTTTCGAAATACTCTGACTCCTCAAACCTCGTCCCTACAATCAGCAGCCATGGGCTCCTCTAAGCAGCTGCCTAGCACTCTGAAAATTAAAATAAATGATGCCCACAAAGCAGGAGAAGGCTATAAGAAGATAGCAAAGCGTATGAGGTCGCCGTTTCCTCAGTTAGTAATGTAATTAAGAAATGGCAGTTAACAGGAACAGTGGAGGTCAAGCTGAGGTCTGGAAGACCAAGAAAACTTTCCAAGAGAACTGCTCGTAGGATTGCTAGAAAGGCAAAACAAAACCCCCGTTTGACTGCAAAAGACCTTCAGGAAGATTTAGCAGACTCTGGAGTGGTGGTGCACTGTTCTACTGTGTAGCGACACCTGATCAAATATGACCTTCATGGAAGAGTCATCAGAAGAAAATCTTTCTTGCATCTTCACCACAAAATTCAGTGTCAGAAGTTTGCAAAGGAACATCTAAACAAGCCTGATGCATTTTGGAAACAAATCCTGTGGACTGATGAAGTTAAAATAGAATTTTTTGGCAACAATGAGCAAAAGTATGTTTGGAGTAAAAAAGGTGCAGAATTTCATGAAAAGAACACCTCTTCAACTGTTAAGCACGGGGGTGCATCGATCATGCTTTGGGCTTGTGTTGCAGCCAGTGACACGGGGAACATTTCATTGGTAGAGAGAAGAATGAATTCAACTGAATACTAGCAAATTCTGGAAGCAAACATCACACAGTCTGTAAAAAAGCTGAAGATGAAAAGAGGATGGCTTCTACAACTGGATAATGATCCTAAACATACCTTAAAATCCACAAAGGAGTACCCCAAGAGGTGCAAGCTGAAGGTTTTGGCATGGCCCTCATGGTCCCCTGACCAAAACATCATCGAAAATCTGTGGATCGACCTCAAAAGAGCAGTGCATGCCAAGAATCTCACAGAACTAGAAGCCTTTTGTAAGGAAAAATGTGCAAAAATCCCCCAAACAAGAATTGAAAGACTCTTAGCTGGCTACAGAAAGTACTTACAAGCTGTGATACTTGCCAAAGGGGGTGTTACTAAGGACTGACCATTCAGGGTGCCCAAACTTTTGCTTCGGGCCCTTTTTCTTTTTTGTTATTTTGAAACTGTAAAAGATGGAAATAAAAAAGTAATCTTGCTTAAAATATTAAAGGAATGTGTCATCTTTAACTTTATGCCTTTTGGAAATCAGGTCGTCTTTTACTCACTTAGCTATTCACAGTAACAGAAATTTTGACCAGAGGTCCCTGTCACGTTCTCCTTCGGGTGTAACGAACGCCGAATTTAACGTCCGGATAAACCACAGCCAATGCAAACCAGATCGCAGTAAGATTAACCATTTACTGTTCACTCTTCACATTAACATATGGTGAAAACTGTTGATAAAACAATACAAGATTGATACAGTATTTGTTCCTTCCTTAATATCACATTTCAAGTGTAAATACTTGCAAAGGTGACTATAACTACATTACACTAAGGTGCAGTATACAGGGAGAGTTTACCTGCTCCATTGACTACTTTAAATACACTTCCATGCAAACTATCCGCGACTCTTTAACTAACGAAAGCATAAACATTATCTACCGTCGTTACTTCTAACAGGATCGGCATTAACATCTTAGTTCAATATATCGATTATCTATTAACTTACAGCGTTGCTCTCACTGTGATTTCTCATGCCTGCAAACTAACTTCTGCTCAGGTCTGCCTCGTGGTGAGCCCCCACCCTCGCGCTAATTTCAAACCGGTGTTTTCCCACAAGACGCGGCGAAACCGGATGTGACGTCATCACATACCGATATATTTTACATGCAATGAATATACTTTAAACACTTCTAATTCTAACTAGAAAATACTATTGAATGAATTACTAAGTGAAAATATTATAAACTAAATAACTGTCGTAAAGACAGCACAGTCCCAAACTTTTGCATGCTACGTAGGCTTGAGTTTTCAGAGTCCAGTTCATTGACGACGACACAGGCACAACTCCTGACAAAGGGGTTGAATTGTGAAGTAGGGTAGGGTGAGGAGTTGCAGATTATAAAGTTTACAAGGTTCTCGGATCTGACTCGATGAGAAAGAAAGAAAAACAAGGAGACAATTACATTCACAATAAAACTCTACCACTCCCTCTTGTCTCAAGGGTTCAGCTTCAATTTCCTGCTGATAAGATCAATCAGAGGACACTTACCCTTCCAACAGAGATGCTGCTCAGGGCAACTGGTTTGAATTTACCTTTCAATTGTTCTAACCCGAGGATCACAGGCTTGTCTCCTGAAATACCCTGAAGCATTTCTCCAAATCACATTTTCTGCTTTTCATTGTCTGAAGCACATCAGAGTATGGTAATTGAGTAACCTCATAGTTTTAGAAAAGTACAGCACAGAAGCAGGCTCTTTGGCCCATCTAGTCTGTGCCATTTAAACTGCTTAGTCCCAGCTTTATGCTTGTCTAATATCTCACCACCATTGTAACCTTGAATATTGCAGAACTGGCTGCAGGAACTTTGATTATTCTCACTGTTTCCCTTAAGTTGTGTGGCCGTGCAGTAACTGAAATGGTGTCATGCACACAGCCTTTATTGCCACACCGCTGGAATTATCTTAATGTGTAAACATTTAAAGTGCTGCTCCGTTTTCAGGCCAGGTAAACATTTCCTGCACAGAGGAATGATTGGTCCACGCAGCCATAAAAAAAAAATGAGAGGGGATGTTGATTTTGACTATTGGGGATACACCATGAGATGCAATACAGTAGTAATAGCTGTGGGAACATGGTGAACTGTCAGTACCTCCAGTTGAACTCTGTCTTTTGGTGTGTTTTCCCCCTAGCCATCATTTTGTGTCTTTGTATTGCCATGTGCTCTTGTTTGTTTCCATGCCCCATGTTCCCACTCCTGCTCTGCTCCGGCCCCTGTCTCTGTCTCTCACCTGTTTCTCATTATTACCTGTTTTGCTGCCACCTGTGTCTCACTGTGCTCCACCTATCATCTGCCTCTGTGTTTATTGCTCAGTGTATTTCAGTCCTGTGTTTTCACCTGTTTGTTGCCAGATTGTGCCAGTGAGTTTTCCTGAGCCTTTCCAGCATTTGTATCTGTACTCTGAATATCAATTGCCTGTTTCCTGATTCTGGTTTTTGGATTTCTCTCGATGTTTTGATCTCTGCCTGAACTTTGACGCTGACTTTGTTTGCACCTTGGGATTTGTTACGTAATTAATATCACTGTGTGCACAGTACTGGGTCTGTGATTGGATCCCTGTTCCAGCATCCTGAAATGAAAATGGGGAGGGTGGGGACAAGTGATGATTGCTTCTGATTTCGTAGTTTGAGATGGTTCACTTACTGCAGTGTTGCATGTCAGTGAAATGTCAGCATTTGGGGGGCTTGAGGTAATTCTTCAAGGACTCATTCATGAATAGTGTCACAGATTGGGCAGAATGGGAGGGGTGCTGCAATGGGAGGGGCCCATCCATGCCTAGATTAGTATTTTAATACTTGCCCTGTCCAAGTAAACACATCTTTATCGTTGTAAGTAGATTATTGGTGTTTGTGGCTTTCTCTCATCGAGTTGGATCTGAGAACCTATTGTTTGAACAGAAGAATTTATAAAGCTCCATCTCTATTTTCCTTCAAGGTCACCTTGTCTTTTCCAACACAACCTTGACTCTTCTTAAATGCAGAAAGCAATCAATTTCTGTTTTGATTGCAATCACCACAGTAATCGCCATGGTCCTTGTGACATTATGATAACAATCACTTTTCAAAAATCTTTCTAGTGCCAGTAAGTGCCACAGTGGTGTAGAGGGCCAATGTGACATTATTATGTGTGCAGGTGGGCTTTCTCCGATTCCCTCCCACAATCCAAAATAATGGTAGTCCTCCAGGTTCGAGAATTCCAAAGAAACACTGCTTGCCGAGTGAAAAATATTTCCTATTTCTGTCTAAATAGCCTACCTTTTATTTTGAAACTTACCTTTGCTTGAGACTCCTTAGCTGAGGGAGACATTTGATCTGAGTCTACCCTCGAGCTAACTGGAAGAAAGGCCATCTTGGATCTATTACAAAGCAATAAACCTGGTCTGGTGATAGATCTCTCAATAGGTGAGCACTTTGGAGACAATGAAGCACAACTCTCTAACCTTTAGCATAGACTTGGACAAGGTTAGAAGTAGACAGGACGGTAAAGTATTCAATTAGGGGAAGGAAAATTATGATGCTTTTAGGCAGGAGTATAAACTAAGAATAGATGCTGTAATGGAAACGCACAATGCAAATGTGGAGTTCGTTTAGTGAGTACCTGCATAAGACCATCAGACATAGGAGCAGAATTAGGCCATTTGGCCCATTGGGTCAGCTCTGCTATTTCATCATGGTTGATTTATCTATCCTCTCAACCTCAATCTCTTGCCTGCTTTAAATACACCCATTGACTCCAAAGTTATCTGTGGCAATGAATTCTATAGATTCACCATTCTTTGGCTAAAGACGTTACTTCCCATTTCTGTTCTAAAACAAAGTTCTATTCTGAGGCTGTGCCCACTAGTCCTACTAATCTCCTGTGAGTCTTCTACTACTGGAAACCTCCTCTCAATGTCCACTCTATCTAGTATTTCAAGGTTCAGTAGGGTTCAATGAGATTCTTATCCCCCCCACCCCCCCCACAATCTTCCATCCTTCATGGTTCTGTGCAGTCTTTTTTTCCTATTGAGGCAAGGAAAATGAGCTAGGTTGACACAAAATATGGAACAATATGTCATGAGGAAGAGGAAAGCTTACTTAAGATTTAGGAGGCAAAGATCAAGCGGGGCTCTTGGAGTTATGAGGTACCAGGAAGGAGCTTAAGAAGGACTTGGGAGAGCTAGAAGGAGACATGAGAAAGTCTTACCAAGTAGGATTAGGGAAAACAAGGCATTCTACATGTACTTGGAGAACAGGAGGATGACTAAAGAGGGAGTTAGACCAACCAGGGATAAAAGAGAATCAGAATCAGGTTTATTACCACCAGCATTTATTATGATATGAAATTTGTTAACTTAGCAGCAGCAGCAGTTCAATGCAATACATAATCTAGCAGAGAAAAAAATAAACAAGTAAATCAATTATAGTATACGTATATTGAATAGATTTAAAAACGTGCAAAAACAGAAATACTGCATTGTAGCGGTGTGCTACATGCAGCGCTAAAATTATGACACAGAGTCGGTAACTGCAGTTGAAGGAAAAAAAACTTTATTCGAAATCCTCAGCCTCACTTTTAAGCCTCCCTCAACCTGCCCCCCGTGGCGCAGAAGCTCCCAAGCTCTGTGCTCGCAAACCCCCATAGGCTATCTAATTGTGAGCCAGTTCGGATGTGCCAGGAAATGGGTCGCCACATAACCCTCCCCCCAGAACCAGCGATACACCCCCCAATGTCCACAGTCTGGGCCGGAACCTGCTTGGGAGGTCGGCCTCTGCGCCGAGGTGCCGGAAACTCGGCAGGTTGCGCCAGGTCCACATGGGCCGGTTTGAGGCGGTCCACCGTGAAAACCTCCTCTTTCCCCCCAACGTCCAGCACGAACGTGGACCCGTTGTTCCGGAGCACCATAAACGGCCCCTCGTATGGCCGCTGCAGCGGTGGCCGATGCCCGCCCCTTCGTACAAACACAAGCTTACAGTTCTGCAGGTCTTTGGGTATGCAGGTCGGGTTCCGCCCGTGCTGTGAAGTGGGTATGGGGGCCAGGTTACCGAGCTTCTCATGTAGTCTGCCCAGGACTGCTGCGGGATCTTCCTCTTGCCCCCGTGGGGCTGGTAGGAACTCCCCAGGGACGACCAGGGGCGCACCGTATACCAACTCGGCCGACGAGGCGTGCAGGTCGTCCTTGGGCGCTGTGCGGATGCCGAGCATGACCCAGGGAAGCACATCCGCCCAGTTGGCTCCTCGCAGGCGGGCCATGTGGGCCGACTTCAGGTGACGGTGGAAACGCTCCACTAGCCCATTCGACTGTGGGTGGTAGGCAGTTGTGTGGTGCAGCTGAGTCCCCAAAAGGCTGGCCATAGCTGACCACAGGCTGCAGATGAACTGGGCGCCTCTGTCGGAGGTAATGTGGGCCGGTACACCAAAGCGAGATATCCAGGTGGTGATCAGGGCTCAGGCGCAAGATTCGGAGGTGGTGTCGGTGAGCGGGACCGCCTCTGGCCATCTTGTGAACCGGTCCACGATAGTCAGGAGGTGCCACGCTCCGCGCGACACTGGCAGGGGGCCCACGATATCCACATGAATGTGGTCGAAACGCCGGTGGGCAGGATGGAACTGCTGCAGTGGGGCTTTGGTGTGCCGCTGCACCTTGGCCGTCTGGCAGTGCATGCACATTTTGGCCCATTCACTGACCTGTTTGCGGAGTCCGTGCCAAACGAACCTGCTGGAAACCATTCGGACAGTTGTCCGGATGGAGGGATGCGCCAAGTTATGAATGGAGTCGAAAACACGGCGCCGCCAGGCTGTCGGGACGACGGGACGGGGCTGGCCGGTGGCGACGTCACAGAGTAGGGTCCTCTCACCCGGGCCTACGGGGAGGTCTTGGAGCTGCAAACTGGAGACTGCGGTTCTGTAACTCGGAATCTCCTCATCTGCCTGCTGTGCCTCTGCCAGTGCCTCAAAGTCTACCCCTTGGGAAAGGGCATGAACGGTAGGGTGAGAGAGTGCATCCGCCACGACATTGTCCTTACCCGAGACGTGCCGGACATCCGTCGTGTATTCAGAGATGTAGGACAGGTGGCGTTGCTGGCGGGACGACCAGGGGTCAGACGCTTTCGTAAACGCAAAGGTAAGCGGTTTGTCGTCCGTGAACACGGTGAAGGGCCGACCTGCTAGGAAGTACCTGAAATGCCGGATTGCCAGGTAGAGCGCCAACAGTTCCTGGTCGAAAGCACTGTACTTGAGCTCGGGTGGCCGCAGGCGTCTGCTGAAAAACGCCAGGGGTTGCCAGCGACCTGCGATGAGTTGCTCCAGCACGCCACCGACTGCTGTGTTAGATGTGTCCACTGTGAGGGTGGTAGGGGCGTCCATTCTGGGATGTACTAGCATTGCGGCGTTCGCCAAAGCTTCCTTCGTTTGAACGAAAGCGGCGGCGGACTCCTCGTCCCAGGTAATGTCCTTGCTCGGACCTGACATCAGGGCGAACAGGGGGCGCATGATCCGGGCAGCTGAAGGGAGGAAGCGGTGGTAGAAATTGACCATACCTACGAATTCCTGAAGGCCTTTGATCGTGGTGGGTCGGGGGAAGTGGCGGACCGCATCTACCTTAGCGGGCAGAGGGGTTGCCCCGTCTTTAGTAATCCTGTGGCCCAGGAAGTCAATGGTATCGAATCCGAACTGGCATTTGGCGGGGTTGATTGTAAGACCGTACTCACTCAGTCGGGCGCAGAGTTGACGGAGGTGGGACAGATGCTCCTGACGACTGCTGCTGGCTATGAGGATGTCGTCCAAATAGATGAACGCGAAGTCCTGGTCCCATCCCACCGCGTCCATTAACCGCTGGAATGTCTGTGCGGCATTCTTCAGGCCGAACGGCATGCGGAGGAACTCGAAAAGGCCAAATGGGGTGATGAGAGCCGTTTTGGGGACGTCGTCAGGATGCATCGGGATTTGATGGTACCCTCGGACGAGGTCTACCTTGGAGAAGATCCGTGCGCCGTGCAGGTTTGCTGCAAAGTCCTGAATGTGCGGCACAGGGTAGCGGTCCGGTGTGGTAGCCTCGTTCAGCCTGCGGTGGTCGCCGCACGGTCTCCAGCCTCCCGTCGCTTTGGGCACCATGTGCAGGGGGGAGGCCCATGGGCTGTCGGACAGCCGGATGATCCCCAATTCCTCCATCCTCTGGAACTCCTCCTTCGCCAGTCGGAGCTTGTCCGGGGGAAGCCGCCGAGCGCGGGCGTGGAGGGGTGGTCCCTGGGTCGGGATGTGGTGCTGTACACCGTGTCGGGGCATGGCCGCTGTGAACTGCGGTGCCAGAACCGAAGGAAAATCCACCAGGTCCCTGGTGAAGTCGTTGTCGGACAGCGTGATGGAGCCGAGGTGAGGGGCTGGCAACCGGGCTGCACCCAGGGAGAACGTCTGAAAGGTCTCGGCGTGTACCAGTCTCTTCCTGGGCAGGTTGACCAGTAGGCTGTGAGCCCGCAAAAAATCCGCACCCAGAAGCGGTTGGGCTACGGTGGCCAGTGTAAAGTCCCACGTGAACTGGCTGGAGCCGAACTGTAGCTGCACCTGACGGGTGCCATAGGTCCTTACTGTGCTGCCGTTCACGGCCCTCAGGGGGGGCCCCGGTGCCCTGCTGTGGGTGTCGTAACTCGTCGGAGGTAAAACGCTGATCTCGGCACCAGTATCGACCAAAAACCGGCGTCCCGACCTTCTGTCCCACACATACAGGAGGCTATCCCGATGGCCAGCCGCCGTAGCCATCAGCGACGGCTGGCCCTGGCGTTTCCCGGGAACTTGCAGGGCGGGCGACAACGGCGGGCTTCTGCGCCCCACCGCTGGTGGTAGAAGCACCAGTGTTCATTGGGCCGGGCTCTGCGGCCGGGCCTGGACTGGTTTGCTGCTGGGAGCGTGGCTGGGAGATCCGTGCGATGGACGCCCCGCTCACCTTTTTGGCGTTCCACAGCAAGTCCGCCCGGGCTGCCACCTTCCGGGGGTCACTGAAATCCGCGTCGGACAGCAGCAGGCGTATGTCCTTGGGCAGCTGCTCCAGGAATGCCTGCTCAAACATGAGGCAGGGTGTGTGTCCGTTGGCCAGAGACAACATCTCATTCATTAAAGCCGATGGAGGTCTGTCGCCCAAGCCATCCAGGTGCAGTAAACGGGCAGCCTGCTCGCGCCGTGAGAGTCCGAAAGTCCTGAGGAGCAGGGCTTTGAATTCCGTGTACTTGCCGTCTGCCGGGGGGCGACTGTACGAACTCCGTGACCTGGGCCGCTGTGTCCTGGTCGAGGGAGCTCACCACGTAGTAGTAGCGGGTGTCTTCTGAGGTGATCCGGCGAACGTGGAATTGGGCTTCGGCTTGCTGGAACCATAGGTCCGGGCGCTGTGTCCAGAAACCCAGCAGTTTCAACGAAACCGCATGAACAGAGGCGGCGTCGGTCATTTCTGGTCCAAAAATCGTTTGGACAGTCGGGATCACCGATTGTAGCGGTGTGCTACATGCAGCGCTAAAATTATGACACGGAGTCGGTAACTGCAGTTGAAGGAAAAAAAACTTTATTCGAAATCCTCAGCCTCACTTTTAAGCCTCCCTCAACCTGCCCCCCGTGGCACAGAGGCTCCAAAGCTCTGTGCTCGCAAACCCCCGTAGGCTATCTAATTGTGAGCCGGTTCGGATGTGCCAGGAAATGGGTCGCCACAGTATATTAAAAAAAGTGAGGTAGCGTCTAAAGATTCAATGTCCATTTAGGAATCAGATGGCAGAGGGGAAGAAGCTGTTCCTGAATTGCTGAGTGTGTGTCTTCAGTTTCTGTACCTCCTGCCTGATAGTAACAGTGAGAAAAGGGCATGTCCTGGGTGCTGGAGAACCTTAATAATGTACGCTGCCTTTTTGAGACACTGCTCCCTGGAGATGTCCTGGGTACTTTTTAGGCTAGTACCCAAGATAGAGCTGACTAGATTTACAACCCTCTGCAGCTTCTTTTGATTCTGTTCAGTAGCCCCTTCATACCAGACAGTGATGCAGACTGTCAGAATGCTCTCCACGGTACAACTATAGAAGTTTTTGAGTGTATTTGTTGACATCTCTTCAAACTCCTAATAAAGTATAGCTGCTGCCTTGCCTTCTTTATAACTACATCGATATGTTGAGACCAGGTTAGATCCTCAGAGATCTTGACACCCAGGAACCGAAAACTGCTCACGCTCTCCACTTCTGATCCCTCTATGAGGGTTGGTATGTGTTCCTTCGACTTGCCTCTCCTTAAGTCCACAATCAGCTCTTTTGTCTTACTGACATTGAGTGCCAGGTTGTCCAAAACAGGGACAATACATGGAGGCGGATGAGTTAGGGGAAATCCTTGCTCCAGTATTCACCAGTGAAAGGGAGCTTGATGAATGTGAGGTCAGCATAGAACAGGTACGTAATGGAACATGTTGGCATTAAGAAAGAGGCAGTGTTGGAACTTTTGAAAGCAGCAGGATAGATAAGACCCCAGAGCCACCTGGGATATTCCCCAGGTTACTATGGGAATTGAGGGAAGACTTGGCAATGAATTACTGCCTGGCGATGTCCTTTGTGTCCCCACTGGCAACAGGAGCAGTGGCAAATATTATTCCTTTGTTCAAGAAAGGTAATGCGGATAATCCTGGGAATTATAGACAGTGAGTCATACATCAGCGGTGGGAACACTACTGGAGAGGATTCTTTGAGGCAGGATTTACGAGCATTTGGAGAAGCATGGTCTGATTGGGAATAGTCAGCATGGCTTTGTGAGAGGCAGGTCGTGTCTCACCAGACAGTAATCCAGGCAGCATCTTGGTAAATCTCCTTTTCACCCTCTCTACATCCTTTCTATAATGAGGTGACCAGAACTAGACATAATATTCCGAATGTTATTGAGCCAGTTTTATGTAACTGCAATATTACCTCATGGCTCTTGAACTCAATTCCCTGACGAATGAAGGCCAACACACCATGCAACTTCTTAACTACCCATTCAACTTGCAAGGCAACTTCAAGGGATCTACGGATGAAGACCCCAAGATCCCTCTGTTCCACCACAGTGGTAAGAATCCTACCATTAACCCTGTACTCTGCTTTCAAATTTGAATTGTGAATCACTTCACACCTTTCTGCAGTGAACTCTAATTGACACTCCTGAGATTAGTTCTACATCCTGTTCCATTGTAATTTATGACAGCCTTCAACACCGTCCACAACACCCCCAACCTTTGCATATTCTGCGGATTTACCAACCCACCCATCCAGTTCCTCATCCAAGTCAGTTATATAAATCATAAAGAGCAAGGGTCCCAGAACAGGTCCTTGCAGAACACCATGGGTCACTGACCTCCAGGTAGGGTACATACTATGCACCACCCACCCTTCCCCTGCCTTCTATGGGGCAGACCAATTCTGAATCCACTCATCCAAGTTTCCCTTGATCACATCCATGCCTCCTGACTTTCTGGATGAGCCCACCATGGAAAACCTTGCCCAGCAGCTTGTCTTGGCTTTTGAACTTAATTCCCTGACTGATGAAGGCTGATGGCAGATTAACTAAATGAGTATATTGCAAGTCTTCTGTGTGGAAGAGACTAGTAGTGTACTAGTTGTTGAAGAGAGTGAGGGAAGAGAAGTGAGTGCAATTATGATTACAAGAGAGAAGGTGCTCAAAAAGCTGAAAGACCTAAGGGTACTTGAGTCACCTGGACCAGGATTCTGAAAGAGGTAGTGGTAGAGATTGTGGAGGCAACACACACACACACACAAAATGCTGGAGGAACTCAGCAGGCCAGGCAGCATCTTGGAAAAGAGTACAGTCGATGTTTTGGCCCGAAACATTGACTGTACTCTTTTCCAAGATGCTGCCTGGCCTGCTGAGTTTCTCTTGCATTTTGTGTGTGTCGTTCAGATTTCCAGCACCTGTAGATTTTCTCTTGTTTGAGATTTTGGAGGCATTAGTTATGATTTTTCAAAAATCATTGGACTCTGGTACAGTGCTAGAGGACTGGAAAATTGCAAATGTCACTCCACTCTTTAAGAATGGAGAGAGGCAGAAGGAAGAAAACTATAGGTTAGTTAGTCAGACCTCAGTGGTTGGGAAGATATTGGAGTCAAAGGGTGCATTATATGGGCTGCTGAGGGGAGGAAACACCAACAAACTCCTGTAGGCCTTTGACCGTGTTGGGCCGGGCAAAGTGGCGGATCGCGTCTACTTTGGCGGGCAGAGGTGTTGCCCCATCTTTGGTAATCCTGCGGCTCAGGAAGTCGATAATGTCGAGACCGAACTGGCATTTGGCCAGGTTGATTGTGAGGCCAAAATCACTCAGGCGGGAGTAGAGCTGGCGGAGGTGGGACAGATGCTCCTGGTGACTACTGCTGTCTATAAGGATGTCGTCCAAATAGATGAACGCAAAGTCCAGATCATGTCCCACTGCATCTATTAGCCGCCAGAACGTCTGTGCGGCATTCTTCAGGCCGAACAGCATTCGGAGGAATTCGAACAGGCTGAACGGGGTGATAAGTGCCATTTTAGGGATGTCTTCAGGGTGCATCGGGATTTGATGGTATCCCCGGACAAAGCCTACTTTGGAAAATATTCTTGCCCCATGCAGGTTTGATGCAAAGTCCTGTAAGTCCTGTACGGCATGGGGTAGCGGTCTGGAGTTGTAGCTTCGTTCAGTCTGTGGTAGTCGCCACATGGTCTCCAACCCCCAGCTGCTTTGGGCACCATGTGCAGGGGGGAGGCCCATGGACTGTCGGACCTCTGTACGATCTCCAATTCCTCCACCCTCTTGAACTCCTCCTTCGTCAGGCGGAGCTTTTCCGGGGGGAGCCTTCGTGCGCGGGCGTGGTGGGGTGGTCCCTGGGTCAGTATGTGGTGTTGTACCCCATGTCTGGGCATGGCTGCCGTGAACTGCAGTGCCAGAATCAATGGAAAGTCCGCCAGGATTCTGGTGAATTCATTGTCCGACAGCGTGATGGAGTCCAGGTGTGGGGCCGGCAACTTGGCTTCACTCAGGGAGAATGTCTGGAAAGTCTCGGCATGTACCAGTCTTCTCCCTTGCAAGTCGACTAGCAGGCTGTGAGCTCGCAAGAAGTCCGCCCCCAGGAGTGGCTGGTCCACCGCGGCCAGTGTGAAGTCCCACGTGAACCAGCCGGTGCCGAACTGCAGCTGCACTGTGCGGGTGCTGTAGGTCCATATCGTGCTGCCGTTTGTGGCCCTCAGGGTGGGTCCTGGCTTCCTGTTGTGGGTGTTGTACCCCGTCAGGGGCAAGATGCTGATTTCCACTCCGGTGTCGACCAAGAAGCGGCGTCCCGACTGTTTGTCCCAGACGTACAAGAGGCTGTCCTTGTGGCCAGCCGCCATAGTCATTAGCGGCAGCTGGCCCTGGCCCTGGCCCTTGCAGGGCGGGTGACAACGGCGAGCTTTTATGCCCCACCGCTGGTGGTAGAAACACCGCAGTTCACTGGCCTCCTCACTCCTGCCTCTGTGTTATGTGCACCCCCTTGCTGGGCCTGGTCTGGTCTGCTGTTGGGCGCATGACCTGGTAATCTGACCGACGGACGCCACGCTCTCCCTCTTGGCTTTCCACAGCTCGCCTGCCCGGGCCGCCACCTTCCAGGAGTCGCTGAAATCTGCGTCGGCCAGCAGCAGATGTATGTCCTCAGGCAGTTGCTCTAGGAACACTTGCTCGAACGTGAGGCAGGGCTTGTGTCCGTCAGCCAGGGCCAGCATCTCGTTCATCAATGCTGACAGCAGTCTGTCTCCCAAACCATCCAGGTGATGCAGGCAGGCACCCCGCTCACACCCTGAGAGGCCAAAGGTCCCAATGAGCAGCACTTTGAATGGTTCATATTTGCCTTCTTCCGGGGGCGACTGTATGAAATCCTCAACCTGGGCGGCCGTCTCCTGGTCAAAGGCGCTCACCACGTGGTAGTAACACGTGGAATCAGAGAATATCTGCCGAATCTGGAACTGGGCTTCTGCTCGGCTAAACCACACACGTGGTCGCAATGTCCAGAAAGTC
This sequence comes from Hypanus sabinus, assembly GCF_030144855.1. Taxonomy (NCBI): domain Eukaryota; kingdom Metazoa; phylum Chordata; class Chondrichthyes; order Myliobatiformes; family Dasyatidae; genus Hypanus; species Hypanus sabinus. Next base: position 102,071,126 of record NC_082719.1, on the reverse strand, counting down.
GGCAGTTTTAGTGAAACTGTGTGAACAGATGAAGAGTCAGTCATCTTTGGTCTAAATCCTATTTGGACCGTCGGGGTCACCAATGTAGCGATGTACTACACACAGCGCTGAAATAACAACACGCAGTCGGTAAGTCGTTTCGAGACTAGTTTATTCAAACTTCGCAGCGCTGGCATTTAATCCCTAGCGCCTGCCCTCTTCGGGCGGAAATGACGTCAGAGGTGCATTACCAAGGTCTCCCCCTGCGCGCTGGCTATTTGTGAGCCGGTTTGCCTGTGTAGAAAGTGGGTCGCCACAATATATTTATTGAGTACACCTGCTGGAAAATGAATCTCAAATCAATCTCATGATGACTTATATGCATTTGGACAATACATTTACTTTGAACTTGGTGAGTAATAGAGTCAATGTTTTAGCCCAAGACTCTTTATCGGGACTGGAAAGGAAGGGGGAAGAAGCCAGAGTAAGGGAAGGGGTGCAAGCTGGCAGGTGAGACCAAGTGAGGGAGAATGTGGGTGGCTTAGGGAGGTGTGGATGAAGTGTGACTTGGGAGGTGATAGGTGGAAGGGGTATGGGGCTGAAGACGGAATCTGATAGGAGAGGAGAGTGGATCATGGCAGAAAGGGAAGGAGGTGGGGCACCAGAAGGGGGAGACATGCAGGTGAGGATAAGAGAAAGGGTAAGAGGGTAATCAGATAGGGAATGGAAAAAAGAGAGGAAGGGAGAAGTTACCAGAAGTTCGAGAGGTGGATCCATTCTGAACAGAGATGGAGGAATTTAGCTAAAGGGTCGTGAGTTTGAAGAAGTAATTACCAGAGATAGCTGTGCAAACCAAGTCGTTGGGTATATTTAAAGAGGAGAGAAGTGTATCTGTGGAATTCATTGCCAGAGACAGCAGTGGAGGCCAAGTCATTGGGTATATTTAAAGCAGAGGTTGACAGGTTCTTGGTTAATCAGGACATCAAAGGGTATCAGAAGAAGGCAGGAGAATGGGGATGGGTGGGATAGTAAACCAGCTGTGATGGATTGGCAGAAGAGATTTAATGGACCAAATGACCTAATTCTGCCTCTCTGTCTTATGGCCTTATACTTGGTGTTGTTCCTCCTGAGCATGGCCTTATATGTGGTGTTGTTCCTCCTGAGCATGGCCTTATATGTGGTGTTGTTCCTCCTGAGCATGGCCTTATACTTGGTGTTGTTCCTCCTGAGTATGGCCTTATACTTGGTGTTGTTCCTCCTGAGTATGGCCTTATACTTGGTGTTGTTCCTCCTGAGTATGGCCTTATACTTGGTGTTGTTCCTCCTGAGTTTGGCCTTATACTTGGTGTTGTTCCTCCTGAGTATGGCCTTATTATGGCAATAGAGGAGACTGATTACTACATTTGTCTGTTCTACACCATACTGCAATAAAAATAAATAAATAAACAAACGAGCAATTAAGTAAGTAAATGAGTACAAGACTCACTGGTAACAGAGGTTCATAGCATTGATCCAGCACAGTAAAATAAATGAGACAACAGTTATGTCGGGCAGCTGTAGACTGGAGTATTTCTGATACCTGAACTGTTCTCGTGCCAGTGAAGCCATGGATAGGAGGAAGGCTTGGAAGTAAATAAATTGTGTTTCTGAAGTGGGAAGCATCAGCTGAATAGAGATGATCACATTTGCTGCAGGACAAAGCTGCTCAGCACGTAATCTATCCACTGCATTGGAACAAAATAAATATACACTCAGTAGTTGTAAGACAGAGAGCAAAATTAGGCCATTCAGCCCATCAAGTCTGCTGCACCATTCCATTATGGTTGACTTATTATCCCTCTCAACGCCACTGTTCCCTGGCCTTCTCCCTATAACTTTTGACACAGTACTTATCAACCTCTGCTTTAAATATACCCAAAGACTTGGCTTCCTCAGCTGTCTGCGACAATGAGTTCCACAGGTTCACCACCCTCTGCCCACTTTATGTACACCTGTACACCCACACATTCTTGCAAATACCTAATTGGTCAATCACAGGAAAGCATGCAGATGTGGTGAAGAGGTTCAGACCAAGCATCAGAATGGAGAAGAAACGTGACCCAAGTGACTTTCACTGTGAAATAGTAGTTGGTGCCAGACGGGATGGTTTGAGTATCTCAGAATCTGCAGATCACCTGAAATTTTCATGCATGACAGTCTCTAAAACAGGGGTTCCCAACTTTTATTATGCCATAGACCCCTGTCATTAATCGAGGGGTCTGTGGACCCCAGGTTGGGAACCCCTGCTGCAGAGTTAACAGAGAATGGTGTGAAAAACAAACAAAAAAGAAATCCAGTGAGGTGCCGATCTGTGGCCTTGTTAATGAGACAGGTCAGAGGAGAATGGCCAGACTGGTTCAAGCTGACAGCAAGTGAACTAACCATGAGTTACAACAGTGGTGTGCAGAAGAGCATCTCTGAACACACAACACGTCGAACATTGAAGTGGATGGGCTACAGCAGCAGAAAGACATGTACATACACTCTGTGGCTGCTTTATCTGATACAGAGGGTGTTGTGTCTGTGTACAACAACATATTGTTTAAATTAAAGCACGCAGCGGGAGATGGCGCTAACTGGTGTATTCACATCGCAGTGAGAGAGAGAGAGAGAGAGAACAATGTTTATGCGCAGACAACAGATCAATACTTAGTGCTAAGGGGGAGTGTGTCATTGCTTTAAAAGGAATAGATCCATACATTACACTTCCTCCTCCCTTAGATTAATGCAACATAAACTGTATATGTATTTAACATTAAATTTCCCTTTCATAAACACATATTCTAAAGAAATGTACTTTCACAATAACATTCTGTAACTAACTTCAGGGTCCTAAAGGTTCAGTCTTTTGGGTGGTGCTCTGGGCCTGTGGAGTGGCATCAAGTTTGGTAAGTCTGGTGACTGTAATGTATCCACCTTGTTGGATGCAATCGACTCAAGTGTGAATCTTCGGTTGTGTGGTGAACTACATATATCTGTCTGGACATGCCCCCCCGCTGACTGCTCCTGTGGCTCCTCCCACAGACCCCGGTATAAAGGCGATTCGAGGCGCTCATGAGGGGTGGCATTGGTGGACGTACCCCTGATGGGTGGGAGGACACGGTCTCCGTCCGTGACCTGGCGCCCGCAGGAGCAGCAGACCACTACCCCGAACACTCCACGGTAACTATGAACCCTGTACCCGAGGTGACAGCAAGCCTATATCTCGCCTCACGTTTCCGAGAGTTAGTGATGGTGCATTAGTTGAGCATCCAGTATCTGGTCTACCTGAGGTCTCCATGTCTGAGCTCTAACATCCACTGCGTACATCAGTAGTTCAGTTCTTGTAGCTATCCTACTGGGTGTCCACTTTTCTTCTTGGTAATCATGCGCCAGGGCTTCCTGTCCAAGCTTGAAGCTCCTTGCTGGGCTTCTCTTGCCAAATGGCTGAACTGTTTATTCTGCACTTCCCTCCATAGATCTGGTTTCAGGAGGTTGATGCAAGATCTCAGATTCCTGTTCATGAACAGCTTTGTAGGTGTTTGATTTGTCATTGCATGAACAGAGTTCTGATACACAAAAAGGAAGTTGTCCACATTTTGCTGTAGAGGAATGTTATCCATGTCATCATTTACGTCAGTCACAATGATATCATCAAGGTAACATTGTGTTCCTGGGATATCTTGGAGCATTGGTCTTTGCCAGACTGCTGGAGTTGAAGCGATGCCAAAGACAAGATGATTATTTCGGAACAGTCCCTGGTGAGTGTGGATTGTTAGGAACTTCCTGCTTGAATCCTCAATATCCATTTGCAGATAGGCTTCTGACAAGACAATTTTTGAAAACTTCTCCCCACCTGCCAAAGATGCAAAAGTGTCTATTTGTGGCATGGGTTACGTCAAAATGTGCAACACTGGGTAGATGCCCACTTCGAAATCCCCACGTGCGAGTGGCTCCAGCCTTTCCTTTCTTGATCACCTGGACAATGGGCATGGCTCAATTGTTCCACTCAACCTTGGAGAGAGTTCCAGATGCCTCCAAGTTCTGCAGTTCAGCATCCACTTTAGTTCATAGTGCGCAAGGCACTGGACACGCTTTATGGAATCTTAGTGTTGCTGTTTCATTCAGTTCAATTCTGGCCTTCATGCCTTTGAGTTTACCAATCCCCTTCTCAAACACCTTCTCATTAGCATTAAGCAGCTGTTCCAGTCTCTGGTTAGTGCTACCACTTGGGCTGTCATTGCCCGTTGATGTCACACTGAGAGCTTTGATTGAGTGCCAATCTAGTTGGATTTTTCTCAACCATTCACATCCAAAAAGTGCTGGCACTCTTCTTTTCAATGCATAAGGCTCTATCTGTTGTGTTTGGCCTCCAGAAGCTACACTTACTTTCATATTACCTTTGGGAGACTCTTTTTTGCTTGTGTAGGTCTTTAGCATCACTGATATCTCAATGGTATCTTAAAAAAGTATGTTGTAGTCATCATCTGGAATATGGACAAAACTGACCCTGTATCCAGCTCCATTTTCAGTTTTACACCGGATATATCTATTGTGATCCAGATGATTTTGTGATCTGTTTCAGTAATACTCTGCATGACAGTACACCTTAGAAACAGAAAACCTACAGCACAATACAGGCCCTTTGGCCCACAAAGCTGTGCCGAACATGTCCTTACTTTAGAAATTACCTATGGTTACCCATAGCCCTCTTATTTTTCTGAGCTCCATGTACCTTTCCAGGGGTCTCTTACAAGACCCTATCGAATCCGCCTTGACCACTGTCGCCGGCAGCCCATTCCACGTACTAACCTCTCTCTACATAAAAAACTTACCCCTGACATCTCCTTTGTATCTATTCCCCAGCACCTTAAACCTGTGTCCTCTTCTGGCAACCATTTCAGCCCTGGGAAAAAGCCTTTGACTATTCACACGATCAATGCCTCTCATCATCTTATACACCTCTATCAGGTCACCTCTCATCCTTCTTCGCTCCAAGGAGAAAAGGCCGAGTTCACTCAACCTATTCTCATAAGGCATGCTCCCCAATCCAGGCAACATCCTTGTAAATCTCCTCTGCACCCTTTCTATGGCTTCCACATCCTTCCCGTAGTGAGGCGACCAGAACTGAGCACAGTACTCCAAGTGGGGTCTGACCAGGGGCCTATATAGCTGCTGAACAACAACGTTAATGTCCTGGGGTGGCCAACTCAGAGTGTAGACCTCAATTAAACTGAGAATTTTTCTGGAATTGAAAAGGTCTGTTCACTCACGATCCCTATCATGTTTTATTGTTTCACAACTTTGAATCACAGTGGATTTTGTTTGGCTTATTTTAACACTGATCAACAGAAAAGGACTGTTTTGTGTAAACGTGAAAACAGATCTCTACAAAGGGAACTAACTTAATTACAAATATAAAACACAAAGTAATTGATGCATAAGTATTCACATCCTTTAATATGACACAGCAAATCATCACTGGTGCAGCCAATTAATTTCAGAAGTCACATAATTAATTAAATGAAGATCATCCTGTACTGTCAAAGTGTTTGAATTGACTGTAGTGAAAATACACCTGTATCTGAAAGGCCCAATTGCTGGTGAGTCAGTATCCTGGCAAAAACGACACCATGGAGATAAAAGAACACTTAAAGCACCTCCGTGAAGAGATTGAAAAGCACAAGTCAGGAGATGGATACAAGAAAATTTCCATGTCACTGAATATCCCTTGGCATACAGTTAAGTCAATCATCAAGAAATAGAAAGAAGATGGTACAGCTGTAAATCCTCCTAGGGCAGGCCATCCTCAAAAACTGAGTGACTGTGCAAGAGTGGGACGAGTGAGGGAGGCCACCAGAGACCTGTGACAACTCTGGAGGAGTTACAAGCTTTAGTGGCTGAGTTGGGAGAGACTGCACATACAACAAATGTTGCCTAGGTGTTTCACCAGTCGCAGCTTTATGGAAAAGTGGCAAAGGGAAAGCCACTGCTGAACAAAAAATCACATGAAATCTCGGCTGGAGTTTGCCAGAGGGCATGTGGGAGACTTTGAAGTCAGCTGGAAGGAAGTTCTATGGTCTGCTGAAACCAAAATTGAGCTTTTTGTCCATCAGACTAAATGCTATGTTTGGCGCAAGTCAAACATCACAGATAGTCAAAAGCACACCATTGCTACTGTGAAGCACCTTGCATCATGTTGTGGGGATGCTTCACTGCAGCAGGTTCTGGAAAGCTCGTGAAGGTAGAGGGTAAAATGAGTGTACAAGGAAATTCTGGAGGAAAACCTGATGCAGTCTGCAAGAGAACTGTGACTTGGGAGGAGATTTCTTTTCCAGCAAGACAATGACCCCAAGCATAAAGCCAAAGCTATACAAGAATAACTTAAAAATAACAAAGTTAATGTCCTGGGATGGCCAACTCAGAGTGTAGGCCTCAATCCAATTGAGAAATTTTTGTAAATTCTATTGAATTGCTTTGTTATCCAGTAAATGGCTCCAAGAAGATTAACCTCAAGGTTGTATATGGTGACACACAGTATATCCACTTTGAAAATAACTGTATTTTGAGCTTTGAATCACTATTTTGAAGAAGACCAGTTTCAATGGGATGAGAGCGGGCTTGGCCCAGGGAAAAGGTAACCAAGAGTGAAGGTCAAACTGCAATAGCACAATAGACTGCCTTTAGAAAGAGGTGTTTCAGAAATACTGGAGGCTCATTCCCAGGAGGAGTGGAGGAGGAACAAACAAATAGAGATCTCCACAGAGACAAAAGAGATGCTGTGAAAAAAGCCTGCGTGTGGCAACTGTCAGGTCATAACTACCAGAGGGAACCAAGCTGGTTTCTAAGGAATCAGCAGGGGCCTGGAAAATAAAATAAAGCGAGGCAAAGGGATGTTTTATAAAAGGACTTACTGTCAATATAAATGAGAATCTACAATTAGTAAATTGCTAAAATGAACTTGGAAAACAAAACTACAATACAGTACACTTCAGCCCATGATTTGCAAACCTTTAACCTACCCCATGATTAAACAAATCCTCACTCTCATATAGCCCTCCATTGTTCTGTCACCCATGTGCCTATCTATTCTGCTATCCACTCTATCTATGTCTCATGTCATCTTGTGCACCTCTATCAATTCAACCGTCATTCTCCTTCACTCCAAAGAGAAAATCCCTTATCCTCATAAGACCTGCTCCCTAATTCAGACGGCGTCCTGGTAAATCTTCTCTGCATCCTCCCTAAATCCTTCCTACAATGAGGTCACCAGAACTGCACACAATATTCCAAGTGCAGTCTAATCAGAGTTTTATAGAGCTGCAACATTATCTCACGGCTCTTGAGCTCTAACCCCTGATTAATGAAGGCCAACACCTTCTTAACAACTCTATCAACTTGTGCAGCAACTTTGAGGGATCTGTGGACATGGATGCCAAGATCCCTCCCTTCCTCCATGCCGCTAGGAACCCTGCTATTAACCCTCTGTTCTGCCTTCAAGTTTGACCTCCTAGAGTGAATCACTTCACACTTGTCCGGACTGAACAGAAAAGTGTGAAGTGATTCATTTTGCAATGTGAACCAATATTTACTAAAACTCCCAAAAACTGGTTTCTTCTTTCTCTTGTCAGGAAGGGTTTCATTGCATTGTCTCTGAGTTTGTAATGTGGTGGTTTAGCAGATGATCCTTCTCCGAGGATTGTCACTTTGTCATGGCGGAGAGGTTTGTGTGTTGCAAGCTGGGGGCAAGGGTGCTGGGAGAGGACCCACACGCAGGACACAAACGCATCTTTCTTAGGTTCAAAAAAATAGCGTTTATTACTTGCTACACAGAGAACCGGGGAATCAAGGAGGACAAAGAGGAACACGAACGTCGGACTAGGGACTTGGATTGTCGCGGCCATGACTGGGACCCTGGGGACTGGGACCGCCGAGGACCTTGGACTTGGAGACTGGGGACTTGGATTGTCGCGGCCATGACTGGGACCGCCGCGGACCTTGGACTTGGAGACTGGGGATTTGGATTGCCACGGACCTTGAACTTGGAGACTGGGGATTTGGATTGCCACGGACCTTGGACTTGGAGACTAGGACCTTGAATTGCCGCAGCCAGAACGTGGACACTCAAACACAGGACAGGAACGTCGAGCCAGGACTCCGCCATCAACTCAGGCACCAAGCCGGGACTCTTCTTCGAGGGATAGACACAGACACTGGGCATGAAGTCAGGACTCCACCTTCAACTCATCCCTGGCAGTTTGACCTTGCCCAGACCCACTCTGGCGAAGGAAGGTGAATTGCCAGCACTCCGATGTGGGCTAGATAACTCTAGCTTGAGGTAGCAACAGCAACTTGCTAATGCTTCATAACACTCTCGCCCCGAACGGCTAAAGCCAGGGGCTTATAAGCTGATGGTTCAGGTTGAGTGTAGATTACTTTAATGGCTGAGCTTGAGGGACACTTGAAACAGAATTAGAAGGGAACAAGGAGTCAATGGTCCGGATTATAACGCAACCTAACTAAATTTAAAGGGGAACCGATCCAGACCATGACATTGTGAGCTCCTGAGGTCCCCAGAGCAATGCCATCTGGTCCTTAGCTCCTGGTAGTGTCACCCATGGTGGTAAGGTCAAGAGTGTGGTTCCAGACAAAGAGTGATCATACCAAGACTTGCAGAAGATGATAGCACATCACAACAGCAGTATAGGTGGAGGACGGCTGCAGCAGTGAAGTCATCTTGCATTCCATTCCTCTGGACCCTGACCCCAATCTGTCAAGGACCGTGTGATGCCTGTTGTGCATCAGCCTCCCCACATTAAACAAAGTCACTCACAGGCGGTCTCCATTCAGGGAATAACCTCTTAATAGAACAATATACTCGACTCAAGTGAGCACCCCAATATCTCTGGAAAACCCAAATTTCATAAACTTGTTATCCTTGCCTTGTATTCTGCAAGGTACATACAAACTCTGTAATCTCAAAATTTTGCATTTGAAGGCCTCCCACTTACCACGCATGGGAACAACTCATATTTTGAACCTACAGAATTAAAAATTGATCCATCCTGAAATGCACTTAATGAAAATGTCCTGTTTGATATCTCTCAGCAGAGCTGTGTACTCTGTCATATCTCACCTGGAGATGGCGAGCTGAAGGCATTGATCACACAAGTACAGTTTCAGTTATTTGAAGTTTAAATACATACAGTAGTAGGGGTGCAATCTCTTTAATTTGCATTGTTCAAATGGTTCAATTTAATATCAGCAAATGTGTACAGTACATAACCTGAAATTCTTGCTCTTCACAGACATCCACGGAACAAGAAACGCCATAGAATGAAGGGTAGAACATCAAAACCCCAAAACCCCCTCCCCCTCCCACATCCAAGCAGCAACAGAACCATCGACTCTTCCTCCCCCCATGTGCCAACAGAAGCACTGACCCCCTCCACCCCCCACCGTGCAAGCAATAGCAAAACCTCCCTGGAGATCTTGATCCAGAGCCTATCAGAAAACTACAGTCCATAACCCAACACTTTGGTATCTCAGACAGACTCTCTCCCCTCTTCAAGGGAGAGAGGAGGTCACCACAGCAACAATGAGAGTGTAGATCAGCAGCAATAAATATTGAGAACATGAGATGAAGAGATCTTGAAAGGGTGTCCACAGGTTGTGGGAACAGTTCAGTGCTGGGATGAGTGAAGTTGAGTGAAGTTATCCCCTCTGGTTCAAGTGCCTGAAGGTTGAGGGGTAATAACTGTGTCTGATCCTGGTAGTGTGGGACCTGAGGCTCCTGTACCGCCTACCTGATAGCAATGAGAAGAGAGCATGGCCTGGGTGGTGGGGGTCCTTGATAATAGATGCTGCTTTCCTGTGACAGTATTGCATACTGTTCATACAGAAGTGTGCCTGTCACCAGCACAGTGTGAGATGTTGTGTGTGTGTAATATGCCTCAGCCAGTTTCCTGTTGGGAAGGAAATTATTTCCAGCACAACCTACCCTGGGTTAAGCCTCTTTATGAATGATTTGTGAATAAATACTAGTGTTAATGGATGCAATTTCCAGTCTGTCTATCAAATATACATTCAGTGCCCATTCGGTTAGGTATGTCGCTACACCTGCTTGTCAATGCAAATACCTAATCAGCCAATCAAGTGGTAGCAACTCAATATACAAAAGCATGCAGACATGGTCAAGGGGTTCAGTAGTTGTTCAGACCAAACATCAGAATGGGGAAGAAATGTGATCTAAATGACTTTGATGATGGAACGATTGTTGGTGCCAGGTGGGGTGGTTTGAGTACCCCAGAAACTGCTGATCTCCTGGCATATTCATGCACAGCATTCTCTAGAGCTTGCAGAGAATGGTGTGAAAAACAAAGAAAAACAACCAGTGAGCAGCAGTGAAACCACCTTGTTAATGAGAGAGGTCAGAGGAGAACATCTGGACCGGTTCAAGCTGACAGGAAGGCAACAGTAACTCACATAACCACAAATTACAACTGTGGTGTGCAGAAGAGCATCTCTGAATGCACAACGTGTCAAAACTTGAAATGGATGGGCTACAGTTGCAGAAGACCATGAAGGTACGGAGGTACTGAATAAAGTAGCCACTGTGTATATAGCATTCTGCATCCAGACCTCGAGGCTTGAATCCAAATTATATAACAATCTGGCACTTTCCACTGCAAATTACTTAATATGACATGTAAATACATTATTAAACAGTCTGGTTAATAAAACTAATGGATAACGTTCTGCCAATGATAGCTTTGGCTGCATTTTCACAAAGTCTGTATGAAGTACTGTATGTTAAATAAAACTTACAATACACAGAGACTTTGTTTCCCTTCCCTGAGGCAGATTATCTGAATTATTTTATATTATCGTACCCTGCACCACCAGCAACATAGCTACAGTTGAAGTCAGAAGTTTACATACACCTTAGACAAATACATTTAAACTCAGTTTTTCTTAATTCCTGATATTTAATCTCAGAAAATATTCCGTGTCTTAGGTCAGTTAGGATCACTACTTTACTTTAAGAATGTGAAATGTCAGAATAATAGTAGAGAGAATGATTTATTTCAGCTTTTATTTCTTTCATCACATTCCCACTTCGTTAGTACAGTATTTGGTAGCATTGCCTTTAAATTGTTTAACTAGGGTCAAACGTTCTGGGTAGCCTTCCACAAACTTCTCACAGTAAGTTGCTGGAATTTTGTTCCATTCCTCCAGACAGAACTGGTGTAACTGAGTCAGGTTTGTAGGCCTCCTTGCTCGCACATGCTTTTTCAGTTCTGCCCACAAATTTTCTATCGGATTGAGGTCAGGGCTTTGTGATGGCCAGTCCAATACCGTGACTTTGTTGTCCTTCAGCAATTTTGCCACAACTTTGGAGGTATGCCTGAGGTCATTGTCCATTTGGAAGACACATTTGTGACTGAGCTTTAACTTCCTGGCTGATGTCTTGATATGTTGCTTCAATATATCCACATTTTCCTTCCTCATGATGCCATCTATTTTGTGAAGTACACCAGTCCCTCCTGCAGCAAGGCACCCCCATGACATGATGCTGTCACCCCCATGCTACACGGTTGGGATGGAGTTCTTCCACTTGCAAGCACCACTCATTTTCCTCCAAATGTAATGATGGTCATTATGGCCAAACAGTTCAATTTTTGTTTCATCAGACCAGAGGACATTTCTCCAAAAAGTAAGATCTTTGTCCCCATGTCCAATTGCAAACTGTAGTCTGGAATTTTTTTATGGCGGTTTTGGAGCAGTGGCTTCTTCCTTGCTGAGCAGCCTTTCAGGTTATGTCGATATAGGACTCGTTTTACTGTGGATATAGATACTTGCCTACCTGTTTCCTCCAGCATCTTCACAAGGCCCTTTGCTGTTGCTCTGGGATTGATTTGCACTTTTCGCGCCAAAGTACGTTCACCTCTAGGAGACAGAATGCATCTCCTTCCTGAGCGGTATGACGTCTGCATGGTCCCATGGTGTTTATACTTGCTTACGATTGTTTGTACAGATGAACGTGGTACCTTCAGGTGTTTGGAAATTGCTCCCAAGGATGAACCAGACTTGTGGAGGTCCACAACATATCAATGTAGTTATAAAGAAGGCAAGACAGTGGCTGTACTTCATTAGGAGTTTGAAGAGATTTGGCATGTCAACAAATACACTCAAAAACTTCTATAGTTGTATCGTGGAGAGCATTTTGACAGGCTGCATCACTATCTGGTATGGGGGGTGTGGGCTACTGCACAGGACTGAAAGAAGCTGCAGAAGGTTGTAAATCTAGTCAGTTCCATCTTGGGTACTAGCCTACAAAGTACCCAAGACATCTTTAGGGAGCGGTGAATCAGAAAAGCGGCGTCCATTGTTAAGGAGCTCCAGCACCCAGGGCATGCCCTTTTCTCACTGTTACCACCAGGTAGGAGGTACAGAAGCCTGAAGGTATACACTCAGCGATTCAGGAACAGCTTCTTCCCCTCTGCCATCTGATTCCTAAATGAGCATTGAACTCTTGGACGCTACCTCACTTTTTAAAAATATACAGTATACCATCCTCCCAGTTAGTCCTGACGAAAGATCTCGGCCCAAAACGTCAACAGTGCTTCTCCTCATAGATGCTGCCTGGCCTGCTGTGTTCCACCAGCATTTTGTGTGTGTTGTTTGAATTTCCAGCATCTGCAGATTTCCTCGTGTTTGCTACATATACTGTAATTGATTTACTTATGTATTTATTATTATTTTTATTTTATTTATTTTTTTCTATATTATGTATTGCATTGAACTACTGCTGCTAAGTTAATAAATTTCATGTCACATGCCGATGATAATAAACCTGAATCTGATTAATTCTGATTCAAAAAGGCGACATCCATCATTAAGGATCCCCATTATCCAGGACATTAGGCCATATGACCACAAGACATAAGAGCAGAATATGACCATCTGGCCCATCGAGTCTGTTCCACCATTCAATCATGGCTGATCCTTTTCTTTCTATCTCCTCCTCAAGTCCCCGGGGCCTGATGGAATATTCCCCAGGCTGCTCCACGAGGTGAGGAAGAGATTGCTGAGCCTCTGGTTCGGATCTTTATGTCCTCGTTGTCCATGGGATTGGTACCAGAGGATTGGAGGGAGGTGAATGCAGTCCCCTTGTTCAAAAACAGTAGTAGGGATAGTCCGGGTAATTATAGACCAGTGAGACTTACGTCTGTGGTGGGAAAGCTGTTGGAAAAGATTCTTAGAGATAGGATCTATGGACATTTAGAGAATCATGGTCTGATCAGGGACAGTCAGCATGGTTTTGTGAAGGGCAGATCGTGTCTAATAAGCCTGATAGAGTTCTTTGAGGAGGTGACCATAAAGTTGGATAAGTCACCGGGACCGGATGAGATGTACCCCAGGCTACTGTGGGAGGTGAGGAAGGAGATTGTTGAGCCTCTGGCAATGATCTTTGCACCATCAATGGGGACAGGAGAGGTTCCAGAGGATTGTAGGGTTGCGAATGTTGTTCCTTTATTCAGGAAAGGGAGTAGAGATAACCCAGGAAATTATAGACCAGTGAGTCTTGCCTCAGTAGTTGGTAAATTGATGGAGAAGATCCTGAGAGGCAGGATTTATAAACATTTGGAGAGGTATAATATGATTAGGAATACTCAGCATGGCTTTGTCAAGGGCAGGTTGTGCTTTACGAGTCTGATTGAATTTTCTGAGGATGTGACTAAACACATTGATGAAGGCAGAGCAGTGGATGTAGTGAATATGGATTTCAGCAAGGCATTTGATAAGGTACCCCATGCAAGGCTTATTGAGAAAGTAAGGAGGCATGGAATCCAAGGGGACATTGCTTTGGGGATCCAGAACAGTCTTGCCCACAGAAGGCAAAGAGTGGTCGTAGACGGGTCATATTCTGCATGGAGGTCGGTGACCAGTGGAGTGCCTCAGGAATCTGTTCTGAAACCCTTACTCTTTGTGATTTTTATAAATGACCTGGATGAGGAAGTGGAGGGATGGGTTTGTAAGTTTGCTGATGACACAAAGGTTGAAGGTGTTGTGGATAGTGTGGAGGGCTGTCAGAGGTTACAGCGGAACATTGATAGGATGCAAAACTGGGCTGAGAAGTTGAAGATGGAGTTCAACCCAAATAAGTGTGTGGTGGTTCATTTTGGTAGATCAAATATGATGGCAGAATATAGTATTAATGGTAAGTCTCTTGGCAATTTGGAGGATCAGAGGGATCTTGGGGTCCGAGTCCATAGGACGCTCAAAGCAGCTGTGCAGGTTGACTCTGTGTTAAGAAGGCATATGGGGTATTCGCCTTCATCAATCGTTGAATTGAATTTAGGAGCCGAGAGGTAATGTTGCAGCTGTATAGGACCCTGGTCAGACCCCACTTGGAGTACTGTGCTCAGTTCTGGTCACCTCATTACAGGAAGGATGTGGAAACCATAGAAAGGGTGTAGAGGAGATTTACAAGGACGTTGCCTGGACTGGGGAGAATGTCTTATGAGAATAGGTTGAGTGAACTCGGCCTTTTCTCCTTGAAGTGATGGAGGATGAGGGGTGACCTGATAGAGGTGTATAAGATATTGAGAGGCATTGATCGTGTGGATAGTCAGAGGCTTTTTCCCAGGGCTGAAATGGTTGCCATAAGAGGTCACAGGTTTAAGGTGCTGGTGAGTAGGTACAGAGGAGATGTTAGGGATATGTTTTTTACTCAGAGAGTGGTGAGTGTGTGAAATGGGCTGCTGGCAACGATGGTGGAGATGGATATGATAGGGTCTTTTCAGAGACTTTTGGATAGGTATGTGGAGCTTAGAAAAATAGAAGACTATGGGTAACCCTAGTAATTTCTAAGGTAGGGACATGTTTGACACAACATTGTGGGCCAAAGGGCCTATATTGTGCTGTAGGTTTTCTACGTTTCTATCTTAAGGTGGATATGTCACCTGGACCAGATGGACTACATCCCAAAGTCTTGAGAGAGGTTGCTGAAGAGATAACAGATGCATTGTTCATGATCTTTCAAGAATCACTCTGTTCTGGAATGGTCCTGCAAGTCTGGAAGATTGCCCACGTCCCTCCAATTTTTAAGAAGGGAGGAAGGCAAAAGAAAGGAAATTATAGGCCAGTTAGTCTAACCTCAGTACTTGGGGAAGTACTGGAGTCTATTATTAAGGATGAGGTTTTGAGGTTCTTGGAGACTAATGATAAATAAGTCAAAGTCAGCATGGTTTCTGGAAAGGGAAATCTCGCCTGCCAAATCTGATTGAATTCTTCGAGGAAATAACAAGCAAAGGAGAGGCAGTGGATGTCATTTACTTGGATTTTCAGAAGGCGTTTGATAAGATGCCAATTATGAGGCTGCTTAACAAGATAAAATCCTGTGGCATTACAGGAAAGATACTGACATGGATAGAGGAATGGCTGACAGGCAGGAGGCAGCAAGTGGGAATAAAAAGGATCCTTTTCTGGTTGACTGCCAGTGACTAGTGGTGTTCCTCAGGGGTCAGTGTTGGGACCGTTGTTTATCACGTTGTTTATGAGTGATTTAGATAATTGAATTTATGGCTTTGTGGCAAAGTTTGCAGATGATACAAAGATAGGTGGGGGGGTAGGTAGTGCTGAGGAAGCAATGTGATTACAGCAGGACTTAGACAAATTTGAAGAATGGGCAAAAAAGTGGCAGATGGAATACAGTGTTGGGAAATGTATGATAATGCATTTTGGTAAAAGGAACAATAATGTGGACTATTATCTAAATGGGGAGAAGGTTCAAACATCAGAGGGGCAGAGGGACTTGGGAGTCCTCATGCAAGACTCCCAGAAGGTTAATTTACAGGTTGAGTCTGTGGTAAAGAAGGCAAATGCAATTTTGATATTTATTTCAAGGGGAATAGAACATAAAGGCAAGGAGATAATGTTGAAGCTTTATGAGACACTAATCTCACTAATGCCTTCTATATATTGGTGAGACCCAACGCAGACTGGGAGACTGTTTCGCGGAACACCTACGCTCTGTCCACCAGAGAAAGCAGAACCTCCCAGTGGCCACACATTTTAATTCCACGTCCCATTCCCATTCTGATATGTCTATCCATGGCTTCCTCTACTGTCAAGATGAATCCACACTCAGGTTAGAGGAAAAACATCTGATATTCCATCTGAGGAGAGGCATTAATGCCTCCAACCTCACAATCACTTCTTGCCTGTTCTCCATCTCCCTCTGGTGCTCCCCTCCCCCTTTCTTTCTCCTGAGGCCTCCCATTTCATGATCCTTTCCCTTCTCCAGCTCTGTGTCCCTTTTGCCGATCACCTTACCAGCTCTTAGCTTCACCCCACCCCCTCCTGTTTTCTCTTATCATTTTGGATTTCCCCCTCCCCCTCCCACTTTCATATCTCTTATTATCTTTTCTTTCAGTTAGTCCTGTTGAAGGGTCTCGGCCCGAAATGTTGACTGTACTTCTTTCTATAGATGCTGTCTGGCCTGCTACATTCCACCAGCATTTTCTATGTGTCCTCTCCTAATCTGTGAAAAGAGCCTTCTCTGTCTATACCCCTCATATTTTTATAAACCTCCATCAAATCCCCCCTCATTCTTCTACGCTTCAAGGAATGAAGTCTTAACCTGTTCAATCTTTCCCTGTAGCTCAACTCCTGAAGACCCGGCAACATCCTAGTGAATTTTTTCTGCACTCTTTCAATCTTACTGATATCCTTCCTATAGTTAGGTGACCAGAACTGCACACAATACTCCAAATTTGGTCTTACCAATGTCTTATACAACCTCACCATAACATCCCAACTCCTATACTCAGAACTTTGATTTATGAATGCCAGGATGCCAAAAGCCTTCTTTACAACCCTATCTACCTGTGACGCCATGTTCAGGGAATTATGTATCTGAACTCCCAGATCCCTTTGTTCTTCCACACTCCTCAGTGCCCTATCATTTACTGTGTATGTCCTACCTTGATTTGTCCTTCCAAAATGCAACACCTCACACTTGTCTGCATTAAATTCTGGCCCATTTTTCCAGTTGGTCCAGATCCCTCTGCAAGCTTTGAAAGCCTTCCTCGCTGTCCACAACACCTCCAATCTTAGTGTCATCAGCAAACTTGCTGATCCAATTTACCACATTATCATCTAGATCATTGACATAGACAACAAACAACAATGGTCCCAGCACAGATCCCTGAGGCAACCACTAGTCACAGGCCTCCACTCTGAGAAGCAATCATCCACTACCACTCTGTCTTCTCCCACACAGCCAATTTCAAATCCAGTTTACAACCTCTCCGTGGATACCTACTGTCTGAACTTTCTGAACTAACCTCTCATGTGGGACCTTGTCAAAGGCCTAACTAAAGTCCATGTAGTTATCCTTTATCTACCTTCTTGGTAACCTCCTCGAAAAGCTCTACAAGACTTGCTAAATACAACCTACCACACACGAAGCCATGTTAGCTATCCTTAATCACCCTCACAATCACAGTCCAAATACTTGTATATCCGACCTCTCAGAACATCTTCCAATAATTTACCTACTACTGATGTCAGGCTCACCGGCCTGTAATTACCTGGTTTACTTTTGGAGCCTTTTTTAAACAACGGAACAACATGAGCCATCCTCCAATTCTCCAGCACCACACCTGTGGCTAAGAACCTTTTAAATATTTCTGCCAGGGTCTCTGCAATTTCTACACCAGTCTCTCTCAAGGTCCGAAGAAATATCAGATCAGGCCCAGGGGATTTATCTACCTTTATTTGTTGTAAGGCAGCAAGCACCTCCTCCTCTTTAATCTCTATATATTCCATGACACTACTGCTTGTTTCCCTTCCTTCCATATATGCTATGCCAGTTTCCTGAGTAAATACTGATGCAAAAAAAAACTGTTTAAAATCTCCCCCATCTTGTGAGGCTCCACACATAGACGACCACTCTGATCTTCTAGGGGACCAATTTTGTCCCTTACTATCCTTTTACTCTTAATATACTAGTAGAAACCCTTTGGGTTTACCTTCATATTATCTGCCAAAGCAAACTCATGTCTTCTTTTTGATTTCCTTCTTTAATATTTTCTTACATTTTCTGTACTCTTCAAGTACCTCATTTGTTCCTTGTTGCCTATACCTGCTATAAACCTCTCTCCTTTTCTTAACCAGGTCTCCAACATCCCTTGAAAACCAAGGTTCCCTATGCCTGTTAACTTTGCCTTTAATCCTGGCAGGAACATGCAAACTCTGCACTCTCAAAATTTCACCCTTGAAGGCCTTCCACTCACTGAACACATCCTTGCCAGAAAACTTATCCCGATCCACTCTTCCTAGATCCTTTCTCATTTCCATAAAATAGGCGCTTCTCCAATTTAGAACCTCTACTCAAGGACTCTACTATCCTTATTCATAATTAACTTGAAACTAATGACATTATGGTCACTGGACCCAAAATGTTCGCCTAAACATACTTCTGTCACCTGACCTGTCTGGTTCCCTAACAGGAGATCAAGTATTGCATCCTTTCTTGTAAGTACCTCTATATATTGATTTAGAAAACCTTCCTGAACACATTTGACAAACTCCAAGCCATCTAGCCCTTTCACAGTGTGGGAGTCCCAGTCAATATGTGGAAAGTTAAAATCCTCTACTATTACAACTTTCTGTTTCTTACATTGGTCTGCTATCTCTCTACAGGTTTGCTCCTCCAATTCTCTCTGATTATTGGGCTGTCTATAATACAACCCTATTAGTGTGGTCACACCTTTCCCATTCCTCAGCTCCACCCATATGCCCTCCGGACTGTCCTGTCTATGCACAGCTGTGATATTTTCCCTGACTAGTAATGCCACTCCACCCCCTTTCATCCCTCCCCCTCTATCATGTCTGAAACAACAGAACCCTGGAACACTGAGCTGCCAGTCCTATCCTTCCTGCAACCAAGTCTCACTAATAGCAATAATGTCGTAATCCCACATGCCAATCCATGCCCTAATGTCGTCTGCCTTACCTACAATACTCCTTGCATTGAAATCGATGCACCTGAGAACATTTCTACCACGTACAAACCTTTGATTTCTGTCTATCCATGCAGTCCTTGCTTGACTCCCTACCTCCTCTACCTCCCTGTCTGCTCTAACACTTTGGTTCCCCTCCACCTGCAAATCTAGCACTAGCAAACCTTCCCGCAAGGGTGTTAGTCCCCCCTCCAGTTCAGGTGCAACCTGTCCCATCGGAACAGGTCCCACCTTCCCTGGAACAAGGCCCAATTGTCCAGAAACATGAAGCTCTCCCTCCTGCACCATTTCCTTAGCCACACATTTAGCTGCATTATCTTCCTATTTCTAGCCTCACTAACACGTAGTACGGGTAGCAATCCTGAGATTGCAACCCTGGAGGTCCTGTCCTTCAACTTTACACCTAACTCCCTAAACTCTCTTTGAAGGACCTCCTCCTTCTTCCTATCCACGTTATTGGTCCCTACATGGACCACAACGTCTGGCTGCTCACCCTCCCTCCTGACAATACCTAGAACTCTATCTGAGATATCGCAGACCCTGGCACCAGGGAGGGAACAGATCATCCAGGATTCTTGATCTCTCCCACAGAACGTCTTATCTGTCTCCCTAACTATGGAATTCCCTATCACTACTGCTCTTCTCTTTTCCCTCCTTCCTTTTTGAGCTGAGGGTCCAGTCAAGGTGCCAGAGACGCAACCACTACAACTTGTCTCTGGTAGGTTGTCCCCACCAACAGTATTCAAAACGGTATACTTGTTGTTGATGGGAATGGCCACAGGGGTGCTCTGCTCTTCGTGTCTATTCCCCTTCCCTCTCCTGTCACCCAACTACCTGCCTCTTGACTTTTAGGGGTGACTATCTCCCTGAAACTCCTGTCTGTTTCTGCCTCTGCCTCCCGAATGATCCAAAGTTCATCCAGTTCCAGTTCCAGTTCCTGAAGACGGTTTGTCAGGAGCTGCAGCTGGATGCACCTTTTACAGGTGTAATCATCAGGGACAGCTGTGCTCACCCTGCCTTCCCACATACTGCAAACGGAGCACTCAACTGCCCTAACTGCTGCCTCCATTACCTACTCCTAAGTCAATTAAATTAATTAAAGGAGCTTACCTGGCCTTACCTCACTGCGAGCAAGCTCGTCCTCAGCCTTTGCTCGCCGAAGCCTCTCGAGCCAAAGCCTTAAAGCTCCACTCCTACCCTGAGCCACTCACACATTAGCCACTCCTCTTCAGTTACTCCTCATTTTATTTGTCCCTGCCAATTATCTCCAGTACTCACTCCCTCTAATCAACTAATCAACAGTTTAACTCTGCAGTTGCTCTCTGTGCTCCTTTTAAATTACACTCACCTCAGCTCCTCAGCTGCTTCCCAGCACTCAGCACTCTCCCGAGCCCCGCTCTCCTCCTCCTGCTGCGACGGTCCCGCAATCACACATATGTGACAATAATAAATCAAGTTACCAATTTAATCAGCAGAGAGACAACATCACATAAATGAAGCGTGTACTAAATGACCATCATCCAATAGCTTGTGTAAAGTCACAATTAAAAACTTGAGAATTCTCTGCACAACAGCCATCCACAAGTGATGAAATATGAAGGAACATCCCACGAGGGAAATATTGACATTGTGGGAGTGTAGAGTGATTGAGTGTGCAGGCGTCTGTGTAGGAGCAATGCTCGGTCAAGCTGTACTGTGAATAATGGGCCAGATTCTCTCCACATAAGAAGCCAGAGTTTCTTATGCAAGACACAGATTATCAAACCAGTGCCTCATTAGTGGTGAAGGAACCGATTACATTTTGTGGAATTTGGAGATAAACAACTACAGAATATTACAGTGCAGTGCAGGCCCTTCAGCCCACATTATTGTGCTGACCTCTTAGCCTACCCCATGATCAGTCAACCTCCTCTTTAAATGTACTCAGTTACTTTATTTTATTGACATACAGCACAGAGTAGGTGCTTTGAGCCACACCACACAGCAAACCCCCAATTTAATTCTAGCCTAATCACAGATCATTTACAATGACCAAATAACCTACCAATTGGTAAGGCTTTGGAATGTGGGAGGAAACCGGAGCACTTGCAGGAACTTCATGTAGTCACGGGGAGAATGTACAAATTCCTTACAGGCACTGGTGGGAACTGAACTGGGTCACTGATACTGTAAAGCATTGTACTAACCACAATGAATTCCCTGATTCACCACCCTCTGTGTAAAGAAATTCCTCAAGATGGACAGTGAGGCTGTGCCTTCTAGTCCTAGACTCCCCCACTATAAGAAATATCTCCTCCACATCCACTCTATTTAGGTCTTTCAATATTTGATAGGTTCCATAGAACAGTATAGCACAGGAAGGGGTGAAAAAGTTAATTTTAAAAAAAACAAAAACTAATCTCTCCTACCTACACAATGTCCATTACCCACCATCTTCATCACATCCATGTGCCTATCTAAATATATCATAAAAGCCTCTACCACCTAACCAGGCAGTGCATCCTAGGCATCCACAACTCTCCGAATAATAAACTTACCGCTCACATCCCCTTTGAACTCATCCCCTCTCATCTTCAAAGTATGCCCTCTAGTATTAGACATTTCAACCCTGGGGAACAGATACTCCCTGTCTACTCTGTCTATGGCCCTCATAACCTTATAAACCTCAACCTCAATCATGTGGCAGCAACTCAATGCATAAAAGCATGCAGACATGGTCAAGAGGTTCAGTTGTTGTTCAGACCAAACATCAGATTGGGGAAGAAATGTGATCTAAGTGACTTTGACTGTGGAATGATTTTTGGTCCCAGATGGGGTGGTTTGAGTTATCTCAGAAATTGCTGATCTCCTGGGATTTTCATGTACAACAATCCCTGGAGTTTACAAAGAACTGTGTGAAAAACAGAAAATATGCAGTGAGTGGCAGTTCTGTGGGCAAAAATGCCTTGTTAGTGAGAGAAGTCAGAAGAGAATGGTCAGACGGGTTCAAGCTGACAGGGAGGGGCAGCAACTTAAATAACCACGTCTGACAACAGCAGCATGAGGAAGAGAAGCTCTGAATGCACAACATGTAGAACCAGGAAGTGGATGGGTCACAGCAGCAGAAGACCACGGACATATGGCCTCTTTACTAGTTACAGGAGTTGCAGGAAGTATTAATAAAAGTCCCCTGAGTGTAGACAATGTACACTTTCCCATTTTGTATTGCAGTTGACATCCGCTTACCCATTCATTCAATTTGTCCAAATCACACTATTCAGTCAAAATTAGCATAAATTTATGAAAGGGAGACTGTGCTTGATGGATTTCTTGGAACTTTTGTGCATTTAACTCGGAAAGTGGATGGAGGTAAAAGAGCGTGAATGGTACATGGTTCAAAGAATTTAATATCAAAGAATGTCTACGGTATACAACCTGAGATTCTTACTCTTCACAGACAGTCATGAAACAAAAAAAAACCCAAAGAATGAATGACAGAAACATGAGAGCCTGTCCCACCCCCAAGCATCATCAGACCCTCCCCATCAACAGGAGTAATGACCCTCTCTCCACCAGGCGAGCCAAAGCAAAGCCTTCAAAGAGACCTTGAACTAGAGTTCATCAGAAACTACAGTCCATAACCTAACACTTTGGCACCTCAGAGAGGCTCTCTCTCACACGCTAGGGGAGAGAGATAACTCCTGAAACAAAACCAGAGCGAGAGTCCAGCAGTTGGCTGTTTCAATGTTAAAATCCTCCACCCCGCCGTTCTGAGTCCCCCGACTTGAAGACCAACAGGCTCTCACTCACCATCAGAAACAGGGAGAGATAGAGAGGATTGCTCGAGTACAGGGGCCTTCTTCGGACAGCAGGACTCACGGCCTGCTGTCTCCCGCGACCCTTCAGCTGGTGACATCAGCGAGGAATTGGGTCGTCCACTGGGCTGCACCTTGAAGGCACATTTCTTCCAGGCTACTCCTGGAGATAGTGAAATGCCAGGCTGCATGTCCAGTCTGAGAGCACACTGCTCGTGGACAACCATAGTTTGAGTTGCAGCTGTAGATCATTGACTCCAAATGGACCTCAGCCACCTTGAAATGAACAGAAAAGCTTGAGAAGAATAAGCTGTATCACGGACAAACTGGAAGAAGTCGCCTGGGTCTACAAAAACCTCTGGTGCCATCTTTTCTAGCTCCTCCTATACTTGGATTTTCAGAAGGCTTTTCTGAAAGTGATAATATCACCTTTTGTGTTGTGTGTGAGTGACAGTACTGGGCAAAAGCCTTAGGCACACATATATATATAGCTAGGGTGCCTAAGACTTCTGCACAGTATTATAGTAATTTTATGTATTGCACTGTACTGCAGCTGCTGCAAAAAAATATAATCTCCTGACATATGTGAGTGATGATAAACCTGATTCTGATATGGGTCTCCATTGCGGACAGAGAGTGGGGAGGAGGCAGGGAGAGGGGAATCATGGTTGTGAAAAGGGGAGGGAGTGGGAAGCACTAGAGAGACATTCTGTAATGAATAAACCAATTGTTTGGAATAAAATGACCTTGCCTGGTGTCTCGGGGTTGCCACTTCCCACCCCTGGCACTTCTCCTCTGCCACCTGTCCCACATCTCACCTGTGGCACACCATCCTCGCCATTCCTAACATCTTTTGCTTCTGCTAGATTTACAAACTTACTCTCCACTCCATGTTGGCAAAGACAGTACAAAGTCTTAAGCACTATAGCCCTGTGTGTGTGTGCACACACATGCCCCCAAGGCTTTTGCACAGAACTGTGTTGTGTAAAAAGGTTCAGAGGAATGTTGTTTCATTTGATGGTATACATGGATATGGCTGAATGCCAATTAACTAGAACTTGAACTTTTGACAAGGTCCCATGAAAGAAATTAGTGTGCAAAATCAAACATGTGAGATTGAGAAGATGCCACCATGTTGATGCAGAGTGTTGTTCACAGCCAGCTCCAGCACCAGCTCAAACCTTCTTGCCATTGAGGACATCATCAAGAGGAGAGCATCAATCATTAAAGACCCTCACTATCTGCAACATCCATTACTACCAATGAGGCTGCTGCTGACAGGAACAGGGACAGGATTGGACCCAAATGCAGGATGCAGACACTGAAGTACTAGGAGTAGGACAGGATGGGGATGCCATGGCATGTAAAGGGTAAGGCAGGTGGGGCTGGGTCCCAGTGTTCAGACGAGGCAGGAGGGTCCCAAAGTTCATGGCAGGGCAGGAGGGTGCCTCATGGCATGCCACATGGATCCCAGGCAGAAACACAGAGGCCTGGGCCAGTCGCGGACACCTGAGCAGGTGCGGGGCACAACCCTTAGGGAGCAATAGGTGGAAAGGGCAGAAACCTCCACTGGCCAGCGGCAATCCAGCTAGACCTGCCCGACAGAGGTAACGGGTAGGAAGGGGCAGAACCCCTGCTGGGCAGCAGCAGTTCAGCCAGACTTGCCTGACAGAGGCAATGGGTAGGAAAAGGCAGATGGGTGGAAAGGGCAGAACCCCCACCAGGCAGCAGCAGTCCAGCCAGACCTGCCCAACAGAGGCAACGGGTAGGAAGGGGGTAGAACTCCCACCAGGCAGCAGCAGTCCAGCCAGACCTGCCCAACAGAGGCAACGGGTAGGAAGGGGGTAGAACTCCCACCAGGCAGCAGCAGTCCAGCCAGACCTGCCCAACAGAGGCAACGGGTAGGAAGGGGGTAGAACCCCCACCAGGCAGCAGCAGTCCAGCCAGACCTGCCCAACAGAGGCAACGGGTAGGAAGGGGGTAGAACTCCCACCAGGCAGCAGCAGTCCAGCCAGACCTGCCCAACAGAGGCAACGGGTAAGAAGGGGGTAGAACTCCCACCAGGCAGCAGCAGTCCAGCCAGACCTGCCTGACAGAGGCAAAGGATCAGAAGGAAGCTGGGTCCAGGGTGAACAGCAGGGCTACCATGATACACCAGTAAATTGGGAAAGGCAACCAAAAGCATGGCAGTGCGAGCAAGGAGAATAAGGCAGAACAGCAGGATCAGCGCACAGGAGAGAAGCAGGGAAACAAGACCAACTGGATAGAGCATATACAGACCAGACCAGGCCAACAACCAGGGCAGGGCAGGACAGGACAGGATTCAGAGCAGGGCAGAACAGGATACAGACAGGATTCAGAGCCAGCAATCCAGGTACCAAGCAGGTTAAACCAGCTTCAGAGCAGGACAACCCCACAACTAGGCTCAGTCCCCGAGCCCCTTACAACAGGTGTACCTCCTTAAGCCAAGATGATCCAATGGCTGCGTGTGACAGGAGGGCTGGCTGCAAGGCCCGGAGTCCGGAGTCTGCGGACCGGAGCAAGACCTGGAAGGCGGGCTCCAGACCAGATCCCAACAGAGGCATAGAAGCCTGAAGGTGCACACGCAATGTTATAGAAACAGCTTTTTCTCATCCACCATCTGATTTCTGAATGATCTCTACCTCACTATTTGCTCTCTTTCTGTACGTGTTAAAAAGTATTTCTTAATATAGCTTATAGTAATGTTATATGTATTGTGCTGTACTGTTACTATAAAGGACAATTTTCATGCCGTTTAAGGAGGTGATAATTAACCTGATGGGTTACTGTCACAGTGGGCTGAATGGTCTTCTATGTGATAAATATTCTATGATTCCAATAAGAAACATCCAAAATGACCCTTTGTGTAAACTGCAAATCATGCACTAGCTGAGCAATCAAGTTCAAGTTTAGTTTATTGTCATTCATTTGTACACATGACTAGCACCAAATGGAACAAAGTTTCTCCGGACTGAGATGCATAACACAGAATATATAACTCACACACAAAATACATAAAATAACATTACCACTAATAAATGACACAAGTTAAAAAGTAAACTCATAATGCTACTGGCATCATTAGACCTGGGTGGTGGTGGGGAGTGCAGTAGTCTGGGGCTGAGTTGTTTCCCTTTCTGACAGTTCTTGTCCTAATGCTATGGTATCTCCTGTCTGAAGGCAAGAGTTTAAAGAGATTGTTAGACAGTTGAGAGGGATCATTGACAACACCAAGGGCCTGTGTATGCAGAGCTCCTGATAAATAAGTCTATCAATATGTTATCCATCATAAGATCTAGATTTCTCCAAGGCATCAGAGATTTAATGATGTTCATCCCTGGATCGTTTATTTCATCACACACAGTTACTCTAAACAGCAAACTACCTCTTGCCTTTCATTTAGTGATGAGAGTTGATGAAGGGCTCCCAGTGGGATCACAGATGCAGGAGCTGGTATTTCCCATGGATCAGAACAGATCAGACAAGTTTATTTTTATATACACCAGGGTGCAATGAAATCCCTTGCTTGTGTGAATCCCACAGAGTAACCAATATCCATGGTAATAATAAATACAATAATAACCGTTATGGTAGTGTAGCAGTTAGAACAATACTATTACAGCTCGGGGCGTCGGAGTTCAGAGCTCAGTTCTGATGCCATCTGTAAGGAACTAGCACGTTCTCACTGTGAGTGTGTGGGCCTCCTCCGGGTGCTTCTGTTTAGCTCCCACAGTGCAAAGGTGTACCAGTTCGTAAGTTAATTGGTCATTGTAAATTGTCCTGTGATTAGGCTAGGGGTTAAACGGTGGGTTGCTGGGTGGGCTGTTCCAGGGTGTATCTCTAGATAAATGAATACATAAATACATGCAACAGTGCACACAAATGACAGAATGGTGCAAATATAGCAGTCCAATCCATGTCAAAAGAAATCCCAACGTGACCATAATGGAAAAAGCAAGAGATGTATTTTGTAGAATTAGGAGTCTGAGCAGTGGTAGCCCTGTCATCATCAATTACCTGGACTCTGAAAACTCACACTCGTTCCTCAAATGTGCTTTATTTACTTGTGCACAGGGAGAACAGCATGGTCCCTGTCACCACACCGCTCTGAAGTCTGAACAGAGTGTTGTGTTTCCTCCCACAGTCCAAAGATGCATTGCTTGGTAGGTTAATTGATCACTGTAAAATGTCTCGTGATTAGGCTCGGATTAAATTGGGGGTTGTTGGGCGGTGCAACTTGAAGGGCCAGAAGGGCCTGTTCTGCTCTGTATGTCAATAAATAACTTAATTAATAACCATCACCATCACACAATGATATTACAGTTAATAATAGCCAATCGAATCTCTATATTAAAGGCCAATAATACTTCAAAATTGGTAAAGTAATCAGAATCAGAATCAGACTTTAATCGCCAAGTACCTGTGCACATACAAGGAATTTACTTCCGGCAGGTGTTGTCTCTCTGCTCATAACAATAATAATGATAAATATAAATGAAAATATAGATTATACATACAGGCAGTGCAATCCAAGTAATAGTTAGCCGACAGTTAACTGGCAGTTAACTGTTCAGCAAAGTGACCGCAGTAGGGAAAAAACTTCTCCAGTGCCTATTAGTCTTAGTCTGGAGGGATCTGAAGCGCCTACCAGACGGAAGCAGTTCAAACAGTCCGTGCGCAGGATGGAAGGACCAATTGTGCATGTCACACTGGAACCCTTTGTTCACATTTCACAGTTCAAAGTTCAAAGCAAATTTATTATTGAAGTACATACATGTCACCATATACAACCCTGAGATTCATTTTCTTCAAGGGCATTCACAGCAAGGACACAAAAAGGTAACAGAATCAATGGAAGACTGTGTCCATCAGGATGGACAAACAATCGATGTGAAAAAGACATCAAACTGCAAATTCAAAAGACAGAGAGAGAAAAATATATATTTATAATATTAATAATAAAGCAGGTTGAGTAACCCTTATCTGAAATGGCTTTGGATTTTGGAATAAATAATGAGATAGCTTGGATCGCCATCATTTCCAACTTAGAATTTATGTGCTTAAAAAAGCCTTTAAAGACAGTCTTCATTGTCTTTAAAAAGATTGTAAGCAGATTTTGTCTTACACTTGTTCATCACATATTTGTACTTAACAGTAAAATTTATTACATACTGTTAATATAATGAAAATATAATATTTGCAGGGTAACAAAGGCAGCTTTGAAAGAATACTTGAATCAGCTGCTGAACGACGACGACGACAGGATTCCGATCTCCACCTGCGATGCAGTGTTTTGATATAAATGTTACAGTACACTGTATTTGTATTTTGCTTTTTAAAGGTTTTATGGAAGGTATAAAAACAATCAGCATTGTAAACTTGTTCCGTGTTAGATTTTCATCAGTACCGATCTTGGTAAACTCATCACTGAATTTCTCTGCTGCTTCATAATCAGCAGATGCTTTATCACCACAATCTTCAAAAATTTAATGCTGCGCCTTTTCATAAATTTCTGCAACCAGCCTGCTGAATATTCATAATTACCTTCAATTTTCAGTTTGTCGTGATAGATCTTTGCTTATTTCATGATCAGCATACTGTAAAGCAGCACGTGTTTGCTCACTAGGGCTGTAGATAGGGCTTTAAGCTAAATAACAGTGGTGTGGGTTCAACAGATCAGAGAAGTATGGATAAAGTAAAAGAGAAAAGTGTGGATAAAGATAAAGTAAAAACAAAAGTTAAAAAAGAGAAAAGTAAAGGTGGAGTGCAGAAAGTCAAGTGCAAAAGAGACAAAGATTACTAGACGTTAAAGGCACAATGAGTGTAAGGGAACGTTGTCTGAAAGCCTGTAGTATTCGAAACGAGGTCAGTGAATTTGTGGCACAAATCAGTATAAAGGGGTAGGACTCAGTGGCCATTACAGAAACATGGTTGCAGGGTGGAGAGGATAGGGAATTAAATATCCAAGGATATCAGGTAATATGGAAGGATAGGCAGGAAGGGAAGTGAGGTGGGGTAGAGCTCTTTATTAAAGATGAGATCAAGGCGATAGTGAGAGACAATATAAGATTTAAGGAGCAGAATATTGAATCCATCTGAGTAGGGATTATATTGCAAAAACATCACTGGTGGGCGTTGTCTATAGGCTACTGAAAAATAACATTACAGTGGCACAGGCAATACACAGAGAAATATCTGAGGATGTTAGAATGGAACAGCAGTTATCATGGGGGACTTTAACTTGTACATAGATTGGGTGAGTCAAGTTGGTTGAGGCAGTCTTGAGGAGGACTTCATAGAATGCATCCGTGATGGTTTTCTTGTATAGCATGTCACTGAATCTACAAGGGAACATGCTATCTTAGATCTGGTCCTGTGCAATCTTGTAGTTAGGGATCCTCTTGGAAACAGTGATCACAGTCTGACTGAATTTCTCATACAAATGGAGGGTGCAATAGTTGGATCTAAAACCAGTATATTACGCCTAAACAAGGGAGACTACAATGGGTTGAGGGAGGAGTTGGATAGAGTAGACTGGGAACGATAGGACAGATGAGGAGCAGTGGAAGACTTTCAAAGAAATTTTTTATTGTGCTTAACAAAAGTATATTTCAGTTAAAAGCAAGGACAGTAAGAGTGGGGAGAGCCAGTTGGATAACTAAGGAAATAAAGGAAGGCATCAAACTAAAAGCTCGTGTGTACAAGGTCACCAAGAGTGGAGGGAAACCAAAAGACTGGGAAATCTTTAAAAAACAGCAAAGTACCACTAAGTGAGCAATAAAGAAGGGAAAGATAGATTATGAAAAGAAACTAGCTCAGAACATAAAAACTGATAGTAAAAATTTTTATAATTATATACAGTGGAAAAGGGTGGCTGAAGTGAACGTAGCTCCTTTGGAGGACCAGAAATTGGAATTGATATTGGGTAATGAGGAAATGGCCGAGGTTTTCAATGATTATTTTGTGTTGGTCTTCATGGTGGAGGACATATCCAACATGCCAAAGAGAGATGTTATGGATGTGATGGGAGGTGAGGACCTCAGTACGATAGCTATCACTAAAGAGGTAGTGCTGAGTAAACTTGAGCCTAAAGATGAACAAGTCTTCTGGTCCTGATGGAATGCATCCCAGGGTACTGAGAGAAATGGCAGAGGTTATAGGAGAGACTTTGGTGATAATTTACCAAAATTCTCTGGACCCTGAGCAGGTTCCGGGGGATTGGAAGAAGGCGAATATCATGCCACTGTTCAAAAAAGGATGTAGGAAAAAGGTAGGTAACTACAGGGCAGTTACCGGTAGTTTAAAATCTGTAGTTGGGAAAATGCTTGATGCTATCATTAAAGAAGAAATAGTGAGGCTTCTGGAAAGAAATGGATCCATCAGACAGATGCAGCATGGATTCAACAAAGGCAGGTCCTGTTTACTGGAGTTCTTTGAGGATATAACAAGTGCAGTGGATAGAGGGGAACAGATGGACGTTTCATACTTGGATTTCCAGAAGGCATTTGATAAGTTACCTCATAACAGATTTATCAATAAGATAAGGATGCATAGAGTTGGGGGTGATTATTACCATGGATAGAGGATGATTAACTAAACAGAGAGTTGGGATACATGGTTGTTTCTCTGGTTGGCAATCAGTGGTGAACGGTGTGCTGCAGGGGTCAGCGACTGTTCATGATATACATTAATGATCTGGTGTAGTGTATCTAAGTTTATTGATGGCACTAAATTGAGTGGAAAAGCAAATTGTGCAGAGGATATGGAATGTCTGCAGAGAGATAAAGTTAGGTTAAGTGAGTGGGCAAGGGTCTGGCAGATGGAGTACAATGTTGGTAAATGTGAGGTAATCAACTTTGGAAGAAAAAATCAAAGATAAAATTATTATTTAAATGGTAAATGTTGAAGCATGACTTGGGAGTGCTTGTGGATGAATCGCAAAAGTTTGGTTTGCAGGTGCAGCAGGCTATCAAGAGGGCAAATGGGATGTTGGCCTACATTGCTAGAGGGATTGAATTCAAGAGCAGGGAGGTCATGCTGCAACTATACAGGGTACTGGTGAGGCCACACCTGGAGTACTGTGTGCAGATCTGGTCTCCTTACTTGAGGAGGGATATACTGGCTTTGGAGGCAGTGTAGAGGAGGTTAACCAGGCTGATTCCAGGGATGAGGGAGTTAGACTATGAGGAGAGATTGAGTTGCCTGGGGCTGTACTCGCTGGAATTCAGAAGAATGAGAGGAGATCTTATAGAAACAAATAAAATTATGAAAGGGATAGGTAAGATAGAGGTAGGAAAGTTGTTTCCACTGATAGATGAGATTAGAATTAGGGCATATAGCCTCAGGATTTGGGGGAGTACATTTAGCAGGGTAATGAGGAAGAACTGCTTTTCCCAAAGAGTGGTGAATCATTGGAATTCTCAGCCCAATGAAGCAGTGAAGACTACCTCAGTAAATATACTTAAGACAAGGCTGGATAGATTTTTGCATAGTAGGGGAACTAAGGGTTATGGGGAAAAGGCAGGTAGTTGGAGATGAGTCAGATCAGCCATGATCTTATTGAATGGTGGAGCAGGCTCGATGGGCCAGATGCCCTACTCCTGCTCCTATTTCTTATGTTTTTATGTTCTCCGACGTTGACAATAAACAATCGTGATCTTCATTTTTCACTTTAAGCAGTCTTCCATCAATTTCTGTTCATTGCATACAGGAAGTTACTTTTCCGAATGGTCTGTGGTGCACAGAGATCTGCACATTGCCTGGAAACCTTCCCAACAACTTGTAGAATTTTCTGTTTGAGACGCCACATCAGCACTTAAAGAAATACTGGATTTTTGGAGGGTTTTGGAATTTGGAATTTCGGATAAGGGAAACTCAACCAGTAATAATCATAATAATGAATAAATAAGCAATAAAAATCGAGAACATGAGATGAAGAGTCCTTGAAAGTGAGTTCAGAGTTTGTGGGAACATTTCAGTGATGAGGTGAGTGAAGTTAAGTGGAGTTATCCCCTCTGGTTCAGGAGCCTGATGGTTGAGGGGTGTTTATGGTTCCTGAACCTGGTGGTGTGGGACATAATGTTCCTGTGCTTACTCCTTGATGGTAGCAGTGAAAAAGGAGCTGGGATGGTTGGGGTCGCTGAAGATGAAGGTTGCCTTCCTGCAACATTGCTCCTTACCTTTCCTTATCTATACATCTTTATCTTGTCTCAGTGTGGCAAATGGGTCTGATCCCCTGATGTGGAAAGGGAAGTCATGTTCTTCAAAGGTCTCACTTGCCTGGATGACTGCACACTGTCTGTAAACTCTCCTTGTCTGGACGTTGTCTTAACCCTTGCCTTGCTGCAACTTAAACATCACTACTGGGAAGGGGACGTGAAAGAGGTGACTGGTTGAAAAGTCTGATATCAGCGGTGAAGAAGCAGCCCCTGAACCTGAGCATCTGTGATTTCTTCCAGAAGGTGGCAAGAGCATTGAGGAGGCTCTTAGGCACATTGGTGATATAAAAATGGGGGGCTATGTAACAGGGAAGGCTAAGGTTGACTTTAGAGTAGGTTCAAAGGTCAGCACAACATTTTGTGCCGAAGGATCTGTGCTGTGCTATACCGTTCTGTCTTCTAATACTGGAGTATGGCTCAGTTAGAATACACAGAGAGTGGTGAGCGCGTGCAACATGCTGCCAGGGGACATGATAGAGGCAGATACATGAGGGACATTTAAGAACCTCTCTGATAGGCTCATGGATGACAGAGAAATGGAGGGGTCTGTGGAAGGGAAGCTTTAGACTGGTTGTGGAGTCGGTTAAAAAGTTGGCACAACATGGTGGGCCAAAGGGCCTGTACTCTGCAGTACTGTTCTGCATTCTAGAGGAGAGTGGCCAGGATGGCAGAAGGAAACTTAGTTGAAGAAAAAGCTATAAAAGATAACTTTTGCGTAATATCATAAAACACAACTTTCTACACGATTATAAACACCAGAATCAAAACCAGAAGTTTGTACCTGTGACACCATTCAGACTATTGCTTTTTTTCCTGTCAACTATTAACGTTTCTGTAAAACAGCAAAACAGTCAAGAGGTAATATAATCAGTTTAGTATTCATTAATTCTAAAGGTAGCATTGCTAATCAATTGATTAGCAGATTTGCACGTGGCCTATCAGCTGCTGTAACCAGAGCACCAATTGTGAGGTAGATAGAAGGGAAGGTTCAGGCATAAAAAGGAAACACTGCCTAGCGGAGTGGTCATCAGCAGAGTGATCTGAGGCAGAAAGGTAGGGCTTTGGCTCCTTTGGGCTTCGACAATAATGGGTCGAGGCGGAGGTAAGTTACCTGCGAGGAATATGTCTGTGAGGCCAGTGTTCTATACCGGGCGTCAGATGCAGGAATTCTGGGAGACTCCCAGCCGCCCAGACGGCCATATCTGCACCAGGTATGTTGAGTTGCAGCTCCTTAGGGGCTGCGTTAGGGAATTGGAGATGCAGCTCGATAACCTTCATCTGGTCAGGGAAAGTGAGGAGGTGATAGAGAGAAGCTATAGGCAGGTAGTCATATTGGGGTCTCGGGAGACAGATAAGTGGGTAACAGTCAGGAGAGGGAAGGGCAAGAGTCAGAATTATTGTTAAGGGCAGTCCCCCTTAACAATAAGTACTCCTGTTTGAGTACTGTTGGGGCGATGGCCTACCTGGGGGAAGGACATTGGCTGCGTCTCTGGCGCAGAGTCTGGCCCTGTGTCTCAGAAGGATAGGGAAAGGAAGAAGATGGCAGCAGTGATGGGGGACTCTATAGTTAGGGGGTCAGACAGGCGATTCTGTGGATGCAAGAATGAAACAAGGATGGTAGTTTGTCTCCCAGGTGCCAAGGTCTGGAATGTTTCAGATAACGTCCACGATATCCTGAAGTAGGAAGGAGAACAGCCAGAGGTTGTGGTACATATTTGTACCAACGACATAGATAGGGAAAAGGAGGAGGTCCTGAAAACAGACTACAGGGAGTTAGGAAGGAAGTTGAGAAGCAGGACCTCAAAGGTAGTAATCTCGGGATTGCTACCCGTGCCACGCAACAGTGAGTATAGGAATAGAGTGAGGTGGTGCTTTACTGTGTGGCTGAGGGATTGGAGCAAGGGGCAGGGATTCAGGCTTCTGGATAATTGGGACATCTTCTGGGGCAGGTGTGACCTGTACAAAAAGGATGGGTTGCACTTGAATCCGAGGTGGACCAATATCCTGGTGGGGAGGTTTACTAAGGCTATTGGAGAGAGTTTAAACTAGAATTGTTGGGGGGTGGGAACCGAACTGAAAAGACGGAGGAAGGGGTGATTGGCTCACAAATAGAGAAAGTTTGGAGACTGTGAGATGGAGGATAGGCAGGTGATAGAGAAGGGATACGCTCAGTCGAATGGTTTGAGATGTGTCTATTTTAACGCAAGAAGCATCATGAACAAAGCGGATGAGCTTAGAGCATGGATCAGTACTTGGGGACATGATGTTGTGGCCATTACGGAGACCTGGATGGCTCAGGGGCGGGAATGGTTACTTCAAGTGCCAGGCTTTAGATGTTTCAGAAAGGACAGGGAGGGAGACAAAAGAGGTGGGGGTGTGGCACTGTTGATCAGAGATAGTGTCACAGCTGCAGAAAAGGAGGAAGTCATGGAGGGATTGTCTACTGAGTCTCTGTGGGTGGAAGTTAGGAACAGGAAGTGGCCAATAACTCTACTGGGTGTTTTTTATAGACCACCCAATAGTAACAGGGACATTGAGGAGCAGATAGGGAGACAGACTCTGGAAAGGTGTAATAATAACAGGGTTGTCGTGGAGGGAGATTTTAATTTCTATATATTGATTGGCATCTCCCTAGAGTGAGGGGTTTAGATGGAGTGGAGTTTTTTAGGTGTGTTCAGGAAGGGTTCCTGACACAATATGTAGATAAGCCAACAAGAGGAGAGGCTGTACTTGATCTGGTATTAGGAAACGAGCCTGACAGGTGTCAGGTCTCTCAGTGGGAGAGTGTTTTGGAGATTGTGATCACAATTCTATCTCCTTTACCATAGCATTAGAGAGGGATAGGAACAGACAAGTTAAGGAAATGTTTAATTGGGGTAAGGAGAAATATGAGGCTATCAGGCAGAACCAATACTGTGTGCAGTTTTGGGCCCCCTATCTTAGAAAGGATGTGCTGATGTTGGAGAGAGTTCAGAGGAGATTTACGAGGATGATCCCTGGAATGCAGGGGCTAACATGTGAGGAGCGTTTGTCAGCTCTTGGATTGTATTCATTATAGAAGAATGAGAGGGGATCTCACAGAAACATTTCGAATGTTGAAAGGGTTGGACAGAGTAGATGTGGAAAGACTGTTTCCCTTGGTAGGTGAGTCCAGGATAAGAGGTTACAGTCTTAGAATTAGAGGGTACCCATTTAAAGCAGAGATGAGGAGAATTTTGTTTTGCCAGTGGGTCGTGGATTTATGGAATTCGTTGCAACATACATCTGTGGAGGCCCAATCATTGAGGGTTTTTAAGGAGGAATTGAGAGGTATCTAATTAGTCAGGGTATCAAGGAATATGGGAAAAATCTGAAAACTGGAAATAGACAGGAGAATAGTTTAGCTCATGGTGGAGAGGCGGAGCAGACTCAATGGGCCGAATGGCCTACTTCTGCTCTTTTGTCTTGTGATTTTGTGAACTTTGAAGCACAAATTGGAAACAGATGTTCTCAGGGAAATGTACAGCAGAAATGTGGCAAATATTCAGGGGATATTTGCAGGGTGTTCTTCATAGGTATGTTCCAATGAGACAGGGAAAGGATGGTAGGGTACAGGAACCGTGGTGTACAAAGGCTGTTGAAAATCTAGTCAAGAAGAAAAGAAAAACTTACGAAAGGTTCAAAAAACTAGGTAATGATAAAGACCTAGAAGATTATAAGGCTAGCAGGAATAAGTTTAGGAATGAAATTAGGAGAGCCAGAGGGGCCATGAGAAGGCCTTGGTAGACAGGATTAAAGAAAACCCCAAGGCATTCTACAAGTATGTGAAAAGCATGAGGATGAGATAGTAGAGAATAGGACCAATCAAGTGTGACAGTGGAAAAGTGTGTATGGAATTGGAGATAACAGAGGTACTTAATGAATACTTTGCTTCAGTATTCACTACAGAAAGGGATCTTGGCCATTGAAGGGATGACTTACAGTGGATTGAAAAGCTTGATCATACAGACATTAAGAAAGAGGATGCGCAGGAACTTTTGGAAAGCATCAAGTTGGGTAAGTCTCCAGAACCGGACAAGATGTACCCCAGGCTACTGTGGGAAGCAAGAGAGGAGATTGCTGAGTCACTGGCAATGATTATATCATCATTAATGGGGACGGGAGAGGTTCCAGAGGATTGGAGGGTTCAGATGGTGTTCCCTTATTCAAGAAAGGGAGTAGAGATAGCCCAGGAAATTATAGACCAGTGAGTCTATCTTCAGTGGTTGGTAAGTTGATGTAAAAGTTTTGGAGAGGCAGGATTTATGAACATTTGGAGAAGCATAATATGATTAGGGATAGGCTTTGTCAAAGGCAGGTCATGCCTTATGAGCCTGATTGAATTTCTTGAGGATGTGACTAAAGACATTGATGAAGGTAGAACAGTAGATGTCATGTATATGGATTTCAGCAAGGCATTTGATAAGGTACCCCATGCAAGGCTTATTGAGAAAGTAAGGGGGCATGGGATCCAAGGGGGCTTTGCTTTATGGATCCAGAATTGGCTTACTCACAGAAGGCAATGTGTGGTTGAAGATGGGTCATATTCTGCATGGAGGCTGGTGACGAGTGGTGTGCCTCAGGGATCTGTTCTGAGACCCTCTACTCTTTGTGAGTTTTATGAATGACCCAGGATGAGGAAGTGGAGGAATGGGTTAGTAAATTTGCTGATGACACAAAGGTTGGGGGTGTTGCAGCTATATAGGACCCTTGTCAGACCTCACTTAGAATATTGTGCTCAATTCTGGTCGCCTCACTACAGGAAGGATGTGGAAGCCATAGAAAGGGTGCAGAGGAGATTTACAAGGATGTTGCCTGGATTGGGGAGCATGCCTCATGAGAATAGGTTGAGTAAACTTGGCCTTTTCTCCTTGGAACGATGGAGGATGAGAGATGACCTGATAGAATTGTGTATAAGATGGTGAGAGCCATTGATCATGTGGATAGTCAGAGGCTTTTTCCCAGGGCTGAAATAGCTAGCATGAGAGGGCATAGTTATAAGGTGCTTGGAAGCAGGTACAGAGGAGATGTCAGGGGTAAGTTTTTTTTATGCAGAGTGTGGTGAGTGTGTGGAATGGGCTTCCAGCTACAGTGGTGGAGGCAGATACAATGGTGTTTTTTAAAAGACTCCTGGATAGGTACTTGGAGCTGAAAAAATAGAAGGCTATGGGTAAGCATAAGTAATTTCTAAAGTAAGGACATGTTCAGCACAGCATTGTGGGCCAAAGGGCCTGTACTGTGCTGTAGGTTTTCCATGTTTCTATTCTCTGCTAGACTGGGTACCAGCTTCTTCCCTCAGGCTGTGAGACTTCCTTGGCACCACCAAGATCTCGTCAGCAGGACAGCATATATATGTAAAAATAACATGTGTGTATTTATTTATATTTATAATATCTACATAAAATTTAATAAGTGCAAAAAGAGAGGACAAAGTACTTTATATTTATATTTTCTTAACTTATTTATGGCGATGTTTTGTTTTATATGCTGCATGTGATATATGTTCTGTGGGTGCACCAGAAGAATATGGTTTTGTTTGGTTGTATATATGTGCAGTCAGCTGACGATACATTTGCACTTGATAAACAAAACTTAATTAATGACAGGATAAATTGGACTGTTTTAATATTAATATGGATTTGGAACATGTTGCTATGGTGATGTTAGTGACAGAGATGAGGATGGGATTACCCTCGACAAGCGTTTCAGTGGCACCAGCTGTCCGGTCCCTGAAAGGCATTGCAAATTACTGCCATTATATGAAAGAAATGACATGGCCAAAGCAATTATTCTCTGGTAAGAGACACAGGTGTTTGGAGAGAGAGCGAGCGAGAGAGAGAGAGAGGAAACACACTGTGCACACAGAATGAGCAATGCAGCTCCATTCACCTCATGTCAAACCATTTGCAGAATTCAAGATTGTTTAATGTCATTTCCAGTACACAAGTTTAAAGGAGAATGAAATAATTGTTACTCAGTATCCGAAGCAGCACAAAAAACACAGTAACATAAAGAACACAATAATAAATAAAAACATAATAAATATAAATACATAAGATAATTTACATGCATATTTAGATTTTATGTCCATAAAGTGATGTCAGGCACAGGACATATTGTGACTGACAGGACATGATAAAGTAGTGGTGGCTGGGGGTGTGGAGGGTTGGGTTGTTGGGTTGAGGTGTTGATCAGCTTGGGGAAAGCAACTGTTATTGAGTCTGTTGCTTCTGCTGTGGACACTGCACAGCCTCCTCTCTGATGGGAGTGGGACAACCAGTCCATGAGCAGGGAGGGTGGGATCCTTCATGATGTTTCTGACCCTTTTCTGCCATCTTTCTGTACCTCAGTTGATACGATGGGAAAGTGATCTTCTTTCCTTATGAAGGAGTGAAGCTCTGGTGCAATTTTTAAAAGCTGATCCAGGCTGACAAGTGGAAATGTCACAATGATTTTAATGCATTTTTAAATAAAAAGACATTTTAAAAAACTCTTTGCTTTTAATAAAGTAAATAAAGGTAAATTATGGTGTAATCTAGCTAAGTTAAAATTCTTATCAATCTACTCCACCAGTGATGTGATCTATTTGAAGAAGTGGAAAAGTCAGATTCCTTCCTGAATTTGCTCTTTCCTATCCTCTTGCCTTATTTTTTCTAAAGTCCAAGCATACATTCTAAAATCTCTAAGATCTTGTAAAATTTGAAATCCTCATCCTTGTAAAACTTGAATAAAATTAGATGGATGTTGCTGGGACTTTAGGATCTTAGAAGAAAAGGTTGAACGACTTAGGACTTTATTCCTTGGAGTGTAGGAGAATGAGGGGATGAGGGGATATTTGACGGTGGTATGCAAAATGATGAAATGTATAAATAGGGTAAATGCAAGCAGTCTTTTTCCACTAAGGATGGGTGAGACTAGAACCAGACGTCACAGGTTAAGGTAAAAGGTGAAAAATTTAAGGGGAACCTGAGCGGGAACTTCTTCACTCTGACGGTGATGAGAGTGTGTATGTATACCTTTTTGTTTATAGCACCCCTCAGAAACACAGAAACATAGAAACCCTACAGCACAATACAGGCCCTTCAGCCCACAAAGCTGTGCTGAACATGTCCTTACCTTAGAAATTACTTAGGGTTAGCCATAGCCCTCTATTTTTCTAAGCTCCATGTACCTATCCAGGAGTCTCTTGAAAGAACATATTGTATCCACTTTTACCACCGTCACCAGCAGCTCATTCCACGCACCCACCACTCTCTAAGTGAAAAGACTTACCTCAGACATCTCCTCTGTACCGACTTTCAAGTACTTTAATAATGTGCCCTCTCGTGCTAGCCATTTCAGACCTGGGAAAAAGCCTCTGACTATCCACATGATCAATGCCTCTCATCATCTTATACACCTCTATCAGGTCACCTCTCATCCTCCATCGCTCCAAGGAGGAAAGGCTAAGTTCACTCAACTTATTCTCATAAGGCATGCTCCCCAATCCAGGCAACATCCTTGTAAATCTCCTCTGCACCCTTTCTATGGCTTCCACATCCTTCCTGTAGTGAGGTGACCAGAACTGAACACAGTACTCCAAGTGGGGTCTGACCAGGGTCCTAAATAGCTGCAACATTACCTCTCGGCTCCTAAACTCAGTCCCACGATTGATGGAGGCCAATGCACTGTATGCCTTTTTAACCACAGTCAACCTGCGCAGCACTTTGAGTGTCCTATGGACTCGGACCCCAGAATCCCTCTGATCCTCCACACTGCCAAGAGTCTTGCCATTAATACTATATTCTGCCTTCATATTTATTCTACCAAACTGAACCACCTCAGATTTACCTGGGTTGAACCCCATCTGCCACTTCTCAATCCAGTTTTGCATCCTATCAATGTCCCACTGTAACTTCTGACAGCCCTCCATACTATCCACAACACCTCCAATCCCCCAACAGCAAATCATATCAGTGTCCTGTTGTAACCTCTGACAGCCCTCCACACTATCCACAACACCCCCAACCTTTGTGTCATCAGCATATTTACTAACCCATCCCTCCACTTCCTCATCCATGTCATTTATAAAAATTATGGAGTAGGGGTCCCAGAACAGATCCCTGAGGAACACCACTGGTCACCGACATCGATGCAGAATATGACCTGTCTACAACCACTCTTTGCCTTCTGTGGACAATTCTGGATCCACAAAGCAATGTCCCCTTGGATCCTATGCCTCCTTACTTTCTCAATAAGCCTTGCATGGGGTACCCTGTCAAACACCTTGCTGAAATCCATATACACTACATCTACTGCTCTTCCTTCATCAATGTGTTCAGTCACTCCTCAAAAAATTCAGTCAGGTTCGTAAGGCCATGCTGACTATTTGTACTCATATTATGCCCCTTCAAATGTTTATAAATCCTGCCTCTTCTCCATAAACTTATCAGCCAATGAAGTAAGACTCACTGGTCTATAATTTCCTGGGCTATCTCTACTCCCTTTCTTGAATAGGGGAACAACCCTCCAATCCTGTGGAATCTGTCCCGTCCCCATTGATGATGCCAGAGGCTCAGTAATCTCCTCCTTTGCATCCCAAAGTAGCCTGGGGTACATCTTGTTTGGTCTTGATGACTTATCCAACTTGATGCTTTCCAAAAGCTCCAGCACATCCTCTTTCTTAATATCTACATGCTCAAGCTTTTTAGTCCATTGTAAATCATCCCTACAACCGCCAAGATATTTTTCTGTAGTAAATACTGAAGTGAAGTATTTATTAAGTACGTCTGCTATCTCTGCCGGTTCCATAGACATTTTTCCACTGTCACACTTGATTGGTCCTATTCTCTTACGTCTTATCCTCTTGCTCTTCACTTGTAGAATGCCTTGGGGTTCTCCCTAATCCTGCCCGCCAAAGCCTTCTCATGGCTCCTTCTGGCTCTCTTAATTTCATTCTTAAGCTCCTTCCTGCTAGCCTTATTATCTTCTAGATCTCTATCATTACCTAGTTTTTTTGAATCTTTCGTAAGCTCTTCTTTTCTCCTTGACTTGATTTACAAGGACCTTTGTACACCATGGTTCCTGTACCTTATCATCCTTTCCCTGTCTCGTTGGGATGTACCTGTGCAGAACTCCATGCAAATATCCCCAGAACATATGCCACATTTCTTCCGTACGTTTCTCTGAGAACATCTGTTTCCAATTTAAGCTTCCAAGTTCCTGCCTGATAGCCTCATATTTCCCCTTAACTCCAATTCAACACTTTCCAAACTTGTCTGTTCCTATCCCTCTCCAATGCTATGGTAAAGGAGATAGAACTGTGTCACTATCTACAGAATGTT
This sequence comes from Hypanus sabinus, assembly GCF_030144855.1. Lineage (NCBI taxonomy): Eukaryota > Metazoa > Chordata > Chondrichthyes > Myliobatiformes > Dasyatidae > Hypanus > Hypanus sabinus. Next base: position 102,029,721 of record NC_082719.1, on the reverse strand, counting down.
CTCCCACTGAGAGACCTGACGCCTGACCGGGTTCATTTCCCAATACCAGATCAAGTACTACTTTTCCTCTTGTAGGCTTATCTACATACTATGTCAAGAAACCTTCCTGAACACACTTAACAAACTCCACCCCACACTCATGGCTAATAGAAGTTCTTAATATATATAAACTACATCCAATACTTGTGAAATTCCTACAACATCTGATGTAGCATTGGCATTCTATAATCACCCTATCTATTAATAACCAAAAAAGAATAACCCTCTTTATCAAAATAAACCGAGGCATATTCCAGGGTGACTCTCTAAGTTTTGTCTAGCTTTAAGCCTGCTCTCGAATTTACTGAATTGGATGAAAATAGAGTACCAGATCAGAAACAACCAAATTATACCTTGACACACCTTATATTCATGGATGATTAGAAATTATATGCTTCTCCTTCAGTTATGCTAAAGCAAATAATTCAAATATTAGAACTCTTTTCTAAAGACACAAGCATGAACTTTGGACTAGATAGGTGTGGAGCATTAAACTTAAAGAAAGGTTCAATAGAGCTAATAGAATACAAACTAGAGCAGCAGAATAACATACAACCAATGGACGAATATGAAGCATATATGTATCTGGGATAATAACATGCAAAGTAAATAGTTCGTAGACTATAAGACCATAAGACATAAGATCATAATTAGGCTATTTAGCCCATAGAGTCTGTTCCACCATTTAATCATAGCCTGGCCTTTTCTCCTCTCATCAGCCCCACTCCCCGGCCTTCTCCCCAGAACTTTTGATGCCGTATCCAGTCAAGAAGCTATCAATCTCTGCCTTAATTGCACACAACAACCTGGCCTCCATAGCTGCATGTGGTGACAAATTCCATAAATTCACCACCCTCTGGCCAAATAAATTTCTCTGTATCTTGTTTTAAATGGATGTCCCTTTATCCTGAGGCTGTGCCCCTCTTGTACTAGGCACCTCCACCATGGAAAAAATCCTTTCCAAATTTACTCTGTCTAGGGCTTTCAACATTCAAAAGGTTTCAATAAGATCCCCCCTCATCCTTCTAAATTTCAGCGAGTACAATCCCAGAGCCATCAAATGTTCCTCGTATGATAACCCTTTCATTCCCAGAATCATCCTTGTGAAGATCCTCTGGACCCTCTCCAATGCCAGCACATCTTTTCTTGATGAGGAGCCCAAAACTGTTCACAGTACTCAAGCTGAGGCCTCATTAGTGCCTATTAAAGCCTCAGCATCACATCCCTGCTCTTGTATTCTAGACCTTTTGAAATGAATGCTAAAAATGCATTTGCCTTTCTCACCACTGACTCTACCTGTAAATTAACCTTCAGAGTGTTCTGCACAAGGACTCCCAAGTCCTTTTGCATCTCAGATTTTTGGATTTTCTCCCCATTTAGAAAGTAGTCTGCACATTTATTTCTACTACCAAAGTGCATGCATGACCGTGCATTTTCCAACATCGTATTTGACAGACAGACAGACATACTTTATTGATCCTGAGGGAAATTGGGTTTCGTTACAGCCGCACCAACCAAGAATAGTGAAGAAATATAGCAATATAAAACCATAAATAATTAAATAATAATAAGTTAATCATGCCCAGTGGAAATAAGTCCAGGACCAGCCTATTGGCTCAGGGTGTCTGACACTCCGAGGGAGGAGTTTCATTTGCTGCTTTCTTGCCCATTCTCTGAATCTGTCAAGTCCTGCTGCTGCCTACCTGCTTCCTCAACACTACCTGCCCCTCCACCAATCTTCGTATCATCTGCAGGCTTGGCAACAAAACCACCTATTCCATCATTGAAATCATTGATATACAGCATAAAAAGAAGTGGTCCCAACACTGGCTGGTGTCACTAGCAGCCAAGCAGAAAAGGATCCTTTTATTCCCACTCGCTACCTCCTACCAATCAGCCAATGCTCTAACATGCCAGTAACTTTACTGTAATGCCATGGGCACTTAACTTGGTAAGCAGCCCTCATGTGTGGCACCTTGTCATAGTGCGATAAAGGGAAAAGTTTTGACAGAATTTACTTTAAGGCTTAAGAAAATCTGCCAAAAAGAACTTGATAGTAAAAATATAACAAGGCCAATAAACACTTTTGCTATACCCATACTAACATATTCTTTTGGCATAATATGTTGGTTTGAAACTGATTTGGAAAATTTACAAAGAAAAATAAGAACTGAAATGACAAATTTCAGAAAACACTATATACACTTGAAAACACTTAGCTCAACATTACCCATGACAGAAGGAAGAAGAGGAATAACAGACATTAAACATTTATACAGCAGTCAGATAAAACTTCGAAGGACAACCCAAAAAATGAAGAAATTATCACTATAGAAAAAACTATAGCATGAACCTCCATGGAAGAAATTCCTACAATCAAAAATAGCTAATAAAATACTCGAGCAAATTCAAGATGTAAATGTAGAAAATGCCAAGAGAAACCAGCAACAATCCAGCACATTACAGGAGTAAGGAGTAATAGCTATTCCTGAACCTGGTGGTGTGAATCCTGAAGATCCTATACTTTCTTCCTAATGGCAGCAGCGTGAAGAACGCATGGCTTAGAAGCCAGAATGGAAGAAGCCAGAGAGAGATAGTGGAGGATTGCTTCTCTGAGTGGAGGCCTGTGACTAGTGGTGTACCACAGGGATCAGTGCTGGGTCCATTGTTATTTGTCATCTATATCAATGATCTGGATGATAATGTGGTAAATTGGATCAGCAAATTTGCTGATGATACAAAGATTGGAGGTATAGTGGATAGTGAGGAGGGTTTTCAAAGCTTGCAGAGGGATTTAGACCATCTAGAAAAATGGGCTGAAAAATGGCAGATCGAGTTTAATACAGACAAGTGTGAGGTATTGCACTTTGGAAGGACAAACCAAGGTAGAACATACAAGGTAAATGGTAGGGCACTGCGGAGTGAAGTAGAACAGAGGGATCTGGGAGTGCAGATACAAAATTCCCTAAAAGTGGCGTCACAGGTAGATAGGGTTGTAAAGAGAGCTTTTGGTACATTGGCCTTTATAAATCAAAGTATTGAGTATAAGAGTTGGAACGTTATGGTGAGGTTGTATAAGGCATTGGTGAGGCTGAATTTGGAGTATTGTGTGCAGTTTTGGTCACCGAATTACAGGAAGGTTATTAATAAGGTTGAAAGAGTGCAGAGAAGGTTTACAAGGATGTTGCCAGGACCTGAGAAACTGAGTTACAGAGAAAGGTTGAATGGGTTAAAACTTTATTCCCTGGAGCATAGAAGAATGAGGGGTGATTTGATAGAGGTGTTTAAAATTATGATGGGTATAGATAGAGTGAATGCAAGCAGGCTTTTTCCACAGAGGCCAGGGGAGAAAAAAACCCAGAGGACATGGGTTAAGGGTGAAGGGGGGAAAGTTTAAAGGGAACATTAGAGGAGGCTTCTTCACGCAGAGAGTGGTGGGAGTGTGGAATGAGCTGCCAGGAAGTGGTAAATGCGGGCTCACTTTTAACATTTAAGAAAATCTTGGACAGGTATGGGGATGAGAGGTGTATGGAGGGATATGGTCCAGGTGCAGGTCAGTGGGACTAGGCAGAAAAATGGTTCGGCACAGCCAAGAAGGGCCAAAAGGCCTGTTTCTGTGCTGTAATGTTCTATGGTTCTATTAGTGAATATAGGCAACAAACCACAGTAGTATTTGAAGAGCCTGTGACTTTGCCACCAATAGAAATCACAGAGATTTTCAAATCACGTTACAGATGTTACAAATATCTCAAAGTATATCATCACTGCTTTGAAATTACGGTAGGTGTTAGATCTGCTGTGAGGTCGAATGTGACCATCGTTTCCTGTCTGCAGTCGCTCATGTGACATAGCTGGCCGACTATCGGGCAGTCCTGTGACAGGATGTGCAACACGACATGCATGTTGCTTTGACAAAGACCACCCTGTGGTTCAATGTTCTTAGTCAAGCTGAGCAACAATAGTCTTCACACTGATCTGTCTTCAAAAAATAAAATTTAATTTTAACTTGCCTATGATTTAGATATATGGTCTTGTTATTTAATGTGTTAATAAAGAAGCACATACAGTATATTACTATATAACAATTTTATTTTTTTAATATTTTAATAACTGCATTTCAATTTAATAGGTTTTTTTTGCAATCCAATGTATTTTATTTTATATACTTAAATACATTATTCTGAGAAGGGGTCCATAGGCTTTATCGGACTGCTAAAGGGGTCCATTGTATAAAAATGTTAAGAACCTATCCTAACACTGTAGAATAGAAAACTATTCCTGGCTATTCATGCTAAAATTATTTCCACAGCCAATATTTAATGGAAGCAGGTTATCCATTGAACATGCCACTTTGAAGCAGACATCGCCGGCAGAGAGTGCAGAAGAGATGGCTGTGCCGGAATTCAACCCGGATTAAATCAGTGAGGCCTGACAGTGGAAAATGAACTGATGTTCAATCCTCCTAATCATTGCCAGCCAAGATTCTGCCCCTGAGCCCACCCCCTCTGCCTGCGTTTGCCCACACCCCCTCTCTTCTCAATACTACCATTGGGTGAGAGGCGCAGGAGCTTCGGGTCCAGCACTGCCAGGTTGGGGAAGAGTTGTCCTGCATCCATCAGGCTCCTGAACCGGATTGGACGGCTTCACTCACCTCAGCGCTGAACTGACTCCCCAGCGTGGGGGCCCACTTCCAGGGACTCTGCAGCTCGTGTTCTGTTTGATCTGTTTACGTGTTTGCCTGATTTGTCCTCATTTGCACATTTAGAACAGAAATGAGGAGAAACTTCTGTAGCCTGAGGCACGTGAATCTGTGGAATTCATTGCGAGATGGTTGTGGAGGTCAAGTCATTGAGTAAATTTAAACCAGAGGTTGATAGGCTCTTGATTAGTCATGGCATTCAATGTTATGGAGAGAAGGCAGAAGAATGGGTTGGGAGGAATAATAAATTTAGATTAGATTCAACTTTTTTGTCATTGTACCGAGTACAGATACAAAGCCAATGAAATGCAGTTAGCATCTAACCAGAAATGCAAAGAACAGCATTATTTACAAAATAACAGTGAATAAAAAGTAAGTGCTACAGCACACAAATATGAAAGTACTGAGACAGTACAATATGGGCACAATACTGCTTAGCGCTGTGATGTGAGGTTCAGCAGGGTCACAGCCTCAGGGAAGAAGCTCTTCCTGTGCCTGCTGGTGCGGGAGCGGAGGCTTCTGTAGTGCCTACCTGATGGGAGGAGAGTAAAAAGTCCATGATTAGGGTGAGATGCATCCTTGATAATGCTTTTCACCCTTCCCAGGCAGCGTTTATGGTAGATATTCTCAATGGTGGGCAATTGGGTGTCGATAATCCGCCATGATGGAATAGCAGAGCAGACTTGATGGGCCAAATGGCCTAATTCTGTCTTAGGTCATCTGTCAGAAACTGCGCTTGGGATGCTTTGAGTTGATGGAAGCTGCTATCTAAATGAGAATGTACTGTACATCCAGAGAAGCCTGCAGACTCATGGGGGCCACCGTACCAGCGGGAAGTACAGAGGCCCAGCTTTTGGAGCTTGTTGACTGCCCCCTGCACTGAATGTGCTCCATGGCTGTGAACTTACTTTTGGGATGTTCCATGTGTTTTTGTTTACTCTTTTTTACTACTGTCATGGTTTGATAGAGGTGCTTCAGCACCGACCTGGTTGTGCGCACTGTGGCCTGCAGCCATTAACGCAGCACTGAACTGACTGATTTGGTGACTGTGGCTCCTGGACCATTTTGGGGACTCTGGTTTGACGCTTAATGTTCTGTGTGTTATTTGCATGATTTGCTGTTTTTCATGTGTTGGGTGCTTGACAGTTTTTTCTTTAAATGGATTGTCTGGTGTTCCTTTGATTCATGGCTGCCTTCACAAAGACAAATCGCAGGGTTGTGTACTGTATACATACTTTGAAACTTGGGTTGAACACTGAGTTTTAATCAATAACAGCAGCCTGATGTGGGTATTGCGATTGTCCAGGTGATGGAAGGCCAAGTGGAGAGCCGGTGAGATCGCATCCACTGTGACGATAGGTAAGTTCAAAGTATATTTATTATTATCGAAGTATGTATGCAGTTTGCAACTCTGAGATTAGCCCTTTCCTCAGACAGCCATGGACCGAAGAAGGACCACGGAATCTGTTCAAAGAAAAAACATTAACAGCCCCTGCCCTCCACGTGCAATGAACTCAAATTGCACACATGGCAACAAAAAAAGAGTGAAAGCACAGAACACAAAATACAAAATCAAAAGGCGTGTTCTGTTCAGCTCCGTGTTCACTATCAGCAGGCCGCCCCGTTTCAAAATCGCCCAAATTGGCACAAAAGTAGGGGTGATTGGAAAAACTAGAAACTGCAGTGGGTCCGGGTTGTTGCTGAGGCAGGAGCTGATTGTGGCCTTGACCAACCTCTCAAAGCACATCATCATGGCAGACGAGAGTGCTACTGAATGGTAGTCGTTAGGGCAGCTCACCTTGCTCTTCTCAGGCATTGGTATGACTGTCGCCCTACTGGAGCAGGTGGGGAACCTCTGACTGCAGCAGCGAGAGACTGAAGATCTCACACCGTAGCTGAATAATGAGCAGATGTGTACTTTAGCTTCTGTTAATTACACATGTGCTAATTATTCCAGCTACGGTCCAAATCGTTTAAATATGGGTGGCCTTTGGAGAGGCACCTGGAGCTAACTGATGCAACCAAGCTGTGTGACACGATATTGTGTCCTCTAGAGGGGAGAACACTCCTGCCCAAGAAGGTTAGGCCACTGGGAAACACAAGCTAATTCCAACAGCAACCAACGTACTTGGAAACCAATGCTAATCTTAAATGATAATTGGCATACAACTGAGTTGCATGGTTTTGAAAAACATTCGAAGCTGGAGTGAGACCATTCCGTATTTATTATTTATTTATGTTTATTTAGATATAGAGCATGGAACAGGCTTATCCAGCCCAAAGAGTCCACGCTCTCGCGCTGCATCCATATGACTAATTAGCCTCCTAACCCCAAACGTCTTTGAAATGTGGGAGGAAACCGGAGCACCCAGAGGAAACCCATGTGGTGATGTGGAGAATGTAAAAATTCATTACAGACAGCAGCAGGAATTGAATCTGGATAGCTGACATTGAAAGACGTTACGCCAACTACTATGATACCACAGCCCCATAGTATGAAAGAATACTTTTTTCTCCTTGATCCAATAATAACAAGGTTGTTGTGGTGGGAGATTTTAATTTCCCCAATATTGATTGGCATCTCTCGAGAGCAAGGGGTTTAGATGGGGTGGAGTTTGTTAGGTGTGTTCAGGAAGGTTTCCTGACACAATATGTAGCTAAACCTACAAGAGGAGAGGCTGTATTTGATCTGATATTGGGAAGTGAACCTAGTCAGGTGTCAGGTCTCTCAGTGGGAGAGCATTTTAGAGATAGTGATCACAATTCTATCTCCTTTACCATAGCATTGGAGAGAGATAGGGGAACAGACAAGTTAGGAAAGCATTTAATTGGAGTAAGGGGAAATACGAAGCTATCAGGCAGGGATTTGGAAGCATAAATTAGGAACAGATGTTCTCAGGAAAATGTACAGCAGAAATGTGGCAAATGTTCAAGGGTTACTTGCATGGTGTTCTGCATAGTTATGTTCTAATGAGACAGGGAAAGGATGGTAGGGTACAGGGACTGTTGTGTACAAAAACTGTTGAAAATCTAGTCAAGAAGAAAAGAAAAGCTTACGAAAGGTTCAAAGAACTGGGTAATGATAGAGATCTAGAAGAACATAAAGCTGGCAGGAAGGAGCTTAACAATGAAATTAGGAGAGCCCGAAGGGGCCATGAGAAGGCCTTGGCGGGCAGGATTAAGGAAAACCCCAAGGCATTCTACAAGCATGTGAAGAGCAAGGGGATAAGACATGAAAGAATAGGACCAATCAAGTGTGACAGTGGAACAATGTGTATGGAACTGGAGGATGTACTTAATGAATACTTTGCTTCAATATTAATTACGGGAAAGGACCTTAGAGATTGTAGGGATGACTTACAGTGAGCTGAAAAGCTTGAGCATGTAGACATTAAGAAAGAGGATGTGGTGGAGCTTTTGGAAAGCACCGTTGGATAAGTCACTGGGAGCGGATGAGATGTACCCCAGGCTACTGTGGGAAGCAAGGTAAGAGATTGCTGAGCCTCTGGCAATGATCTTTGCATCATCACGGCAGGATTGGAGGGTTGTAGATGCTGTTCTCTTATTCAAGAAAGCCCAGGAAATTATAGACCAGTGAGTCTTACTTCAGTGGTTAGTGAGTTGTTGGAGAAGATCCTGAAAGGCAGGATTTATGAACATTTGGAGAGGCATAATATAATTAGGAATAGTTAGAATGGATTTATGAAAGGCAAATCATGCCTTACGAGCCTGGTTGCATTTTTTGAGGATGTGACTATACACATTGATGAAGGAAGAGCAGTAGATGTTGTGTATATGGATTTCAGCAAGGTATTTGATAAGGTACCCCATGCAAGGCTTATTGAGAAAGTAAGGAGGCATGGGATCCAAGGGGACATTGCTTTGTGGATCCAGAACTGGTTGGCTCACAGAAGGCAAAGTGTGGTTGTAGACAGGTCATATTCTGCATGGACGTTGGTCACCAGTGGAATGCCTCAGGGATCTGATCTGGGACCCTTACTCTTTGTGATTTTTATAAATGACGTGGAATAGGAAGTGGAAGGATGGGTTAGTAAATTTGCTGATGACACAAAGGTTGGGGGTGTTGTGGATAATATGGAGGGCTGTCAGAGGTTACAGTGGGACATTGATAGGATGCAAAACTGGACTGAGAAGGGGCAGATGGGGTTCAACCCAGGTAAATCTGAGGTGGTTTAGTTTGGTAGAATAAATATGATGGCAGAATATAGTATTAATGGTAAGACTCTTGGCAGTGTGGAGGATCAGAGGGATCTTGGGGTCTGAGTCCATAGGACACTCAAAGGTGCTACACAGGTTGACTCTGTGGTTAAGAAAGCATACAGTGCATTGGCCTTCATCAACCGTGGGTTTGAGTTCAAGAGCTGAGAGGTAATGTTGCAGCTATATAGGACCCTGGTCAGACCCTACTTGGAGTACTGTGCTCTGTTCTGGTTGCCTCACTACAGGAAGGATGTGGAAACCATAGAAAGGGTGCAGAGGAGATTTACAAGGATGTTGCCTGGATTGGGGAGCATGCCGCATGAGAATAGGTTGAGTGAACTCGGCCTTTTCTCCTTGGAGCGATGGAGGATAAGAGGTGATCAGATAGAGGTATATAAGATGATGAAAGGCATTGATCATGTGGATAGTCAGAGGCTTTTCCCCAGAGCTGAAATTGTTAACAGGAGAGGGCATAGTTTTGTGTTTGGAAGTAGGTACAGAGAGGATTGTGGTGAACTACATATACCTGTCCGGACATGCCCCCCCCGCTGACTGCTCCTGTGGCTCCTCCCACGGACCCCGGTATAAAGGCGATTGGAGACACAGCCCCGGCCTCAGTCTCCAGGATGTAGCATGGTGGTCAATTGCTGCTTGTTCTTTCTTCCAGCCAATAAAAGCCTATATCTCGCCTCACATCTCCGAGAGTGATAGATGGTGCATCAGGGATATCATGTGTAAGTTTTTTTTGTGGTGGGTGTGTGGAATGGGCTGCCAGCGACTGTGGTGGAGGTGGATACGTTAGGGTCTTTTACGAGTCTCCTGGACAGGTACATGGAGCTTAAAAAAATAAAGGGCTATGGGTAACCCTAGGTAATTTCTATAGTAAATACATGTTTGGTACAGTATTGTGGGCAGAAGGGCCTGTATTGTGCTGCAGGTTTTCTATGTTTCTATATTTCTATGAGCTCAGCACCTTCTAGCCTTGGTACTTGGAAGTGACTGAGTGAATTACCTTCCCAGTTCAAGTTTCGAACATTCACCCGAATTGGCCTCTTTGCATATTGTAGGTAAATGTGCTTTAGCCATTACTGTTTGTAACACTGCCCAGAGTTCCTGGAAGTTGTCATAGCTGGAGCGGGGAAGTGGGGATAAGCTCCCATTATCTATTAAATGCTCCCATTTGTGTACATCGCAAATAGTCTCTGACAACTAAGACCAGCTCCTGGGCTTCATGTGTGGCTTAGCTCCTAAGCTCAGCGTAATTGTGTCTACTGACGGAAGTGGCAAAGGCAGGTTACTGAATGCTCAATGGGGCAGTACCGTGTCATAGTGGTTAGCACAACCTTTTAATGTGTTAGTGATCACCAACTGGGATTCAATTGATGTTGTTGTCTGTAAGGGGTTTAGACATTCTCCCTGTGACCACGATTCCTCATCAGATTTCTCGGCCTGAAACATCGACTGTTCATTCATTTCCATTGATGCTGTCTGACCTGCTGAGTTCCTCCTGCATTTTGTGTGTGTTACTCTGGATTGTCAACTTCTGCAGAATCTCTTGTGAGTGGAATCTCAGTGTGTGGGATGTTGGTCAGGGGGTGGGAGAGGATTCTGCCTTTTCTTCATTTATCCTGTCCCTGAGATGCAGAATGCATTCTCTTTTAGTACTCCGACTCCACTAATTCCTAGCTGCTTGGCTTCAAGTAAAGAAACAGTTTATGGGTGGCAGGATGGAGATACATCTCTACCAAAGCAGTTATAAGGCGCTCCTTCCCTCTCTGGTCACCCTTGAGGAGGGGGTAGCACCTTCTTAGATCCCCCACCCCCGATCAGGGTCATGTGAAGCCATTGAGTGGTCGTGGAGCAGATGGTGCATATCACAAGTCCTGGTTATGCAATCACTGATGCCAAGCAGACAATCTCTGAAGGGTATTGATAATGGTTGCGGTCACCCGTCTTGAAAAGACAATGGTCACGTAGACCATGATCACCCACGTCGTATGACATGGCACATAATGATGATGATGATCAAAGGGGAATGTGCAAATAGGCTGATAAATATATTCCCTAAAAGTTAACTTGCAGGTTGAGTAAGAAAGGCAAGTGCAATGTGAGCTTTCATTTCGAGAGGGATAGTATATAAAGGCAAGGATGTAATTCTGAGGCTTCATAAGACATTGGTCAGACCACATTTGGAGTATTGTGAGTCGTTTTGAGCCCCATATAAGAAAAGGTGCTGATCAAGGGTGTCCAGAGGAGGTTCATAAGAATAATCGTGGGAATGAAGGGGTTAATATATGAGGTGCATTTGATGGCCCTGGGCCTGTACTTGCTGGAGTTTAGAATGATGGGGGGGGGGGGGGGGTCTCATTGTAACCCATTGAACATTGAAAGGACTAGATAGGATGGATGTGGAGAGGATATTTTTTATGGTGGGCAAGTCTAAAACCAGAGGGCACAGCCTCTGAATAGGAGTACATCTCTTTATAACAGAGATGAGGAGGAATTTCTTTATCCAGAGGGTGGAGAATCTGTGGAATTCTTTGCCACAGACGGCTGTGGAGGCCAAGTCATTGGTTACATTTAAAGCAGAGGTTGATAAGTTCTTGGTTAGTCGGGACATCAAAGGTTAAGGAGAGAAGGCAGGAGAAGGGGAATTGAGAGAGAAAATAAATCAGCCATGATAGGTCAGATAGCCTAATTCTGATCCTATATCTTTTGGTCTTACGGTAAATTCACAGATAGTGGAGAGGAACAAAATAAATAATTTGTTAGTTTTTGTTGTACTTTTGATTAGCGTCTGTTCGCCACACAGATTTCCATTGACACTGGTGGCATTCTATACCTCACCATTGGAAACAGGGTACTTTAGTGGATATAATTAAATAGAATTCTATGAGACTGATATTAAAGGCTTGCAAATTACATTAAAAAAAGCTAGTGGCTTGTGGGATTAATAGAAACCTCCAGGTTGGGAAAGAGGGCATATTATCTGGGTTGCTGAAAACAAATAAAAACAGCAGTTCAACACGTACAAACAAGCTGGTTGAACTCAGCAAGTCGGGCAGCATCCGTTGAAAGGAGCTGTCAATGCTTCGGGCCAAGACCCTTCGTCAGGGCTGAAGGACGAGGGGGCAGGGGCCCTATAAAGAAGGTAGGGGGAGGGGGAAGGTGCAGGTGATAAACCAATCAGAGGAAAGATCAAAGGGTGGCGGAGGGGAAGCAGGGAGGGGATAGGCCGGAGAGGTGAACAAGGAATCTAAGGGGAAAGCACTATGGGTAGTAGAAGAAGGCAGAATCATGAGTGAGGTGATAGACAGCTAGAAGAGGAGGCAGAGTGGAAGTGTGATCGGGGAAGGGAGAGGGAAGGAATTACTGGAAGTTGGAGAATTTGATGTTCACACCAAGGGGCTGGAGACTACCGAAATGTTGACTGCTCCTTTCAACGGATGCTGCCCGACCTGCTGAGTTCATCCAGCTTGTTTGTACGTCTTGATTTGACCACAGCACCTGCAGTGTACTTTGTGTTTAAAAACAGCAGTTGTTAGAACGTTGAGTTTAAGGTAAGGAGTGCTGGGAGGACTCAGCAGGTCAGGCAGAGAGTGCGAAGACAGAAACTGAGTTCACAGCTAACGTGGATAATAAGAACTGATATCAAATATACTTATAATGACAGGTTTGCCAAACGTGGGTTGTTTTTGCTGGAATGCCAGAGGTTGAGGGATGATCTGATAGAAGCTTATTGATTATGAGCAACGTTCACTCTAAGGTGTGCATGTGTGTGCGTGCAAACACATCTTTTGCTACTAGTGCACAAAGGAATTTAAACTGTGTCTGCAGGTTTTGGAACTGGTTTATTATACTACTTTATAGAAGAAGTTATTGATATCCGATGTCAAATTCTAAAGAAGCAAAAGGCGTGAATCGCAAAAGAATTGCTGCTTCATTTAAAGTGGAAAGGCTTAATGAAACAGCAGAAACTGCTACACCGAAAGCTCATGAGGTCAGGAACATGAAAGTACGAGAAATATTTACCTACAATACAGAAACTGGTGTAATCTGCGTGTATTGTCTGATGCAAAAATTGCTGGAAAATTTGCAAGTGGGAAGAAGTGAAGTGATATTTGGAACCTTGACTTTTTAAAGCATATTTTAGCAAGCAAATCACGTATGGACAGTGTGTAAAAGCTCTTGCAAGAAAATCCTTCATTACCTGCTATGGGCCTGCTATGTATGTTTTGTGAGAGTGCAGATGAACAAAAGCAAAAATGATCAAACCCAGAGGAAGTTCTTATTGACAGTGATTTTCTAGCTGTTGAATACCTCTATATATAAAATTCAGTGCACATATGTTGTTGTCACTGGGCAAACTATTGCACAGCACAAGATTTTTGTGTTCACTGGTCATTACGAATTAGAGGGAACATTGATTGTGAGAGACATAGATAAAAGGTTCAAAGGTTCATTTATTATCAAAGGATACCGCTCTGAATTTCCTCGGTTTTCCAGGTGGCCATAAAAACAAGAAAGAAAAGAAAAGCAGGCAGCACGATCATCAATCCCGAAATCTCACCTTCCCACAAAAAAAAGCAAAAGGGGCAGACACATTGGCCCCCAAATCCCTCCTCCCACAAAAAAAATGAACAAAGATCAGGCACATCGACCCCCAAATTCCCTCCCCACACAAAAAGACCCGAGAAGATGGGGCGATTAAACACAAAATATAAGAAACTATAAGACTGAAAAAAAGAGTCTGTAGTCGAAAGTACAAAACCAAAACGCAGAAAGAAACCTAGACATCACTTTATGGGTGCAGTTGCAGGCTCTCCCCTCTCTGGTGCAGAAGAACCGATCGAAAGGCGGTCACACTCCGCCCTCTGTGTTTCAGCGCTCTCCAAGAAGATTCTGGGAGGAAGAGGCAGCGTGTGTGAACCTCATGGCGGACAGGCTGCAGGATGGGACTCAAGCCGCTGTTCGGCTCAATTTCACCGATTAAAGCAACGCGGAGACTGCAGCATCGAAGTGAGTAGACAGGCAATATCTTTCTCCCAGGGTTGAAATGTCTAATATCAGAGGGCATGTATCTAAGCTGAGAGGCGGTAAATTCAAAGGAGATGTGAGAGGCATGTTTTTTACACAGAGTGTGGAGGGAGCCTGGAATGCGTTGCCTGGGGTAATGGTAGAGTCAAATACACAAGAGGCTTTTAAGAGACATTGAGATAGGCACATGAATGTGAGGAAAATGGAAGGATGTGGACATTGTGTAGGCAGAAGGGATTAGTTTAGTTGGCCATTTGATTACTAATTAATTTGGTTCAACACAACATCGAGGGCCAAAGGGCCCGTTTCTGTGCTGGACTGTTCGATGTTCCATGTTCTATCTGTTCTAAACCTCCTCTTATCTAATCCCTTCTTTCCCTCTGCCTCTGCAGTTTCATGGAAGACGGTGAACATATGGACCATGTGGATAATAACGTGATGCATTTGATAAGTGAGTCAGAACCACTTTGCAGCCTGTTTATTGCTTATTGCTTGTTGCTGGATTATCGTTCGAGTGATGTACCATATCCCATCCATCTGCCTGATGGTTTGCAAGTGAGGCACCAATTTAGATGAAAGCTGTATTTGCAACGTTCACTTTGAGCTCTTTAATTATGCACCATTACATGGGACTTGCAGCACTATAACAAGCCATTTGGTCTAACTGATCCACATTGGTCTTTATGCTCCAAATTCCCTGAACCCTAGTTCATCAGGATATCTTTCAATATATCCATCTGTTCATCTGCTGAAAGGCCGAGAGAGAGAGTGGATGGGCAGAGGATATTTTCAACAGTGGGATTGGCTCCATAAGCGGCTCTGGCAATGATTCTATAGGTTCACCGCCCTCTGGCAAAGAAATACCTCCTCATCTCTGTTCCAAATGGATTTTGAGGCAGTGCCCTCCCCCCCTCTCTCTCTCTCTCTCTCTCTCTCTCTCTCTCTCTCTCTCTCTCTCACTTTCCTTCTCTCTCTTTTCCATTACACCACTGGTGCTTAGAGCAGAAAGGTTCTCCACCTCTAGCGTTGTTCACGGCTTCCTAGACCCTCCCAATATTGGAAACATTCCCTCCATGTCTACCCTAACTTTCAATTTTCATTAGATTTCAATGAGATTCCCCCCTCATTCTTTTGAACTCCAGCAAGTACAGGCCCAGAGCCATCAAATGCCCCTCATACGTGAATCCTTCCATTCCTGGGATCATTCTCGTAAGCCTTCACAGGACCCTCTCCAACGCCAACGTATCCTTTCTTAGATAAGGGGCCCAAAGCTGCTCCAAATACTCCCAGAGCAGTCTGACCAATGCCTTATAAAGCCTCAGCATCACATCCTTGCTTTACCAGGGGCAATGAATGTGGACAAGGGTGAGGTGTTGTCACATCAATAAATGATAAAGAGTTAGGAGAAGGAGGAAACCCATGGGAGGGGGAACTCAATGAAGACTAAAAATAGGAATACTCTCACTAGTATTAACATCAACTCAGTGGCCACTTTATTAGGTACAGGAGGAAGGTAAAGATATGGCAACTGAATGTATTTCAGCATGTTCAGGGTCTTTTGTTGCTATAGCGCATTTACTTCAATGTTTGACATGTTGTGCATTCAGAGATGCTCTTCTGTACATCACTGTAGTAACGTGTGGTTATTTGACTTACTGTCCCCCTCCCTGTTAGCTTGAACCAGTCTGGCCATTTTCCTCTGACCTCTCAGAGTAATAAGGCAATTTTGCTCACAGAACTGCTGTTCACTGGATGTTTTTTGTACAATTCTGTGTAAACCCTAGAGACTGCTGTGTGCGAAAATCCCAGAAAGTGAGCAGTATCTGAGATACTTAAACCACCCTATCTGGCACCAGCAAACATTCCACAGTCAAAGTCACTTGATCACATATTTTCCCCACTCTGAGGCTTGGTCTGAACAACAACTGAATCTCATGACCAGGTCTGTATACTTTATTCATTGAGTTCCTGCCACAGGATTGGCTGATTAGATATTTGCATTGATAAGCCAGTGTATAAGTGGCCACTGAATGTTTGATCACTTGGAAGGAGATAGCAATTCCATAAGACAGAGGAGCAAAATTGGGCCATTCAGCCTATCAAGTCTGCTCCCTCTCAACTCCATTTTCCTCTCTTCTCTCCATCACCTATGATGACTTGACTAACCAGTAACCTTATCAACTTCACCTTTAAATATACCCAATGAATTGGCCTCCACAACTACCTGTGGCAATGGATTCCACAGATTCACCACCTTCTGGCTAAAGAAATTCCTCCTCTTCTCTTAAAGGGACATCCCTCTATTCTGAGGCTGTGCCCTCTGGTTCTTGACTCGACCTCTATAGAATACATCCTCTTCACATCCACTCTATCCAGGCCTTTCAATATACAATAGTTTTCAATGAGATCCCCACCTTATTCTTCTAAACTCCAGCAAATACAGACCCAGAGCCATCAAATACCCTTTATAGTGTATGTTAACATTTTCATACCCAGAATCATTCTCATGAACCCTCTCTGGACCATTTCCAATACTAGCACATACTTCACAAACAAGAGAAAATCTGCAGATGTTGGAAATTCGAGTAACACACACAAAATTCTAGAGGAACTCAGGAAGCCAGGCAGCATCTATGGCAAAAAGTGCAGTCCACATACTGTCCTGCTAAATGCTGACCTGCTGAGTTCCTCCAGCTTTTTCTGTGTATTACCCAGCACATCCTTTCTTAGATAAGGAGCCCAAAACTGTTCACAGCACTTCAAGTGTGGTCTGACCAATGCCATATAAAATCTCAGCATTACATCCTTGTTTTTATATTGTAGTCCTCTGAAGATGAATGCTAACATTGCATTTGCCTTCCTTACCACTGACTCAATCCGCAAATTAACCTTTAGGGAAATCTGCACAAGGACTCCCAAGTCCCTTTGTACCTCTGATTTTTGAATCTTCTCCCTATTTAGGAAACAGTCAACACCTTTATTCCTTCTTCCAAAGTGTGTGACCATACACTTCCCTGTGCTATATTCCATCTGCTATTGTTTGCCCGCTATCCCAATCTGTTTAAGTCCTGCAGCAGATCAGAAAAGGGCCCCACTCTTTTCCTTCTGTCAGACAGATAATTTTCTATTCATGTTTGTCTAGCGACACTCAAGTCTGCTGTGTGATGCACCATCAATAACTCTCTGAGATGTGAGGCGAGATATTGGCTTTTATTGACTGGAAGAAAGAACAAGCAGCAATTGACCACCATACTTCATCCTGGAGACTGAGAGGCAGGGCTCAGGCCCCAATCACCTTTATACAGGGGTCTGTGGGAGGAGCCACAGGAGCAGTCAGCAGGGAGGGTGTGTCCAGACAGGTATATGTAGTTCACCACACTGTGATAAAGTGCTCTGAAAGTTTAGTCATGGCTAGCACCAACTCCTACCTAAGTAAGAACCCGGAGCAACTGCAATTTCCCTATCGCCACAATAGGTCTACAGCAGATGCAGTCTCATTGGCTCTCTACTCAGCCTTTGATTACCTGGAAAATAGTAATTCCTAAGTCAGTCTGCTGTTTATTGACCACAACTCAATGTTCAACACAATCATATCCTCTGCTCTAATCAAACTCAAAAAGCTGGGCCTCTGTACCTCCCTCTGCAACTGGATCCTTTATTTCCTCACCAGGACACCACTGACTGTGCAGATTGGAAATAACATCTCCTTCCTGCTAGCAATCAACACTGGCACACCCAAGAATACTGCTTAGCCCATTGCTCTACTCTCTCTACACACACAACTATGTGGCTAGGCACAGCCCACACTCCCTTTCCAATTTGCCAGTGACACAACTACTGTGGCAGAACGTCATAATGTGACAAAGAGGTGTACAAGAATGAGATAGACCAACTGGTGGAGTGGTGTCACAGTAACAACCTTGCACTCAACGTCAGTAAGACCAAGGAGCTGATTGTGAACTTCAGGAAGGGGCAGTTGAGGGAACACACTCCAGTTTTCAACGAGGGATCAGAAGTGGAAAGGATAAGCAGTTTCAAGTTCCTGGGTATGAACATCTCTGAAGATCCATCCCAGCTCTGACATATTGATGGCATTGATACAAAGAAGGCATGACAATCCTTATATTTCTTCAGGCATTTGAGGAGAGTTAGTATGTCACCAAAGACACTCGCTAATTTCTACAGCCGTACTGTGGAGAGCATTCTAATTGGTTGCATTACCGACTGGTATCAGGGCCATTGCACAGGATAGGAGACTACTTTAGAAAGTTGTAAACTCAGTTAACTCCATCATGGGCACGAACCTCCCCAGCATTGAAGACACCTTCAAATGGGGATGCCTTAAAAAGGCAGCATCCATCATTAAGGACCCCCATGTCCCTGGACATGCCCTTTTCTCGTCACTGCCATCAGGGAGGAGGAGGTACAGGAGCCTGAAGACACACACACAATGTTTCAGGAACTGCTTCTTCCCCCCCTCCTTCAGATTCTGAATGTGCAATGAACCCACGTACACTACTTCATTATTTACTTCCACCTCTCTTTTTGCACTACTTATTTAATTTTCTTTTTTAAAATTAATTTTATTGTAATTTATAGTTTTGATTGCTGTGTATTTCAATGTACTGCTGCTCCAAAACAACAAATTTCATGACATATGCCAATGACATTAAACCTAATTTCGATTCCGATTCATGGGCTCTTATCTTGTTAAGCACTCTCATGTGCAGCAACTTGTCAAAATCCAAGTTTGCAACATCAACTGATTCTCCTTTGTCTATCCTGCCCATTATTTCCTCAAAGAATTCCAAAACATTTGGCAGGCAAGAATTTCCCTTAAGGAAAGCGTGTTGACTTTGGCCCATTTTATACGTGGCTTCAAGTATCTTGAAACTTTATCCACAATAATGGACTTCAACATCTTCCCAACCACTGAGTTCAGACTAACTAGTCCAGGGGTGGGCAAACTTTTTGACTTGTGGGCCACAAAGGGTTCTAAAATTTGACAGGGGGGCAGGACCAGGAGCAGATGGACAGAGTGTTTTGGTAATACACCTCATAAGAGAAAATAAAATATCATGGGATATGTAGAAAACATGTGCTTTAATTTCAATTGAAAATGAACAAATGCATTACAACAAAATATCTGTCTTTGAAGTCCCATGGTATTTAGCTATTTATTGAAATGACTTTTAAAACACTGAAAATTAGATGAATAAAATACAGCTTTTTTAATAGTAACAGTTATTATTTTAAAGCACTGAAAATTCTGTTATCCTTCAAGATATTATCATCATCACTCTCCTCCTGACTGTCTTTATTTCAAAACTGGTAGGAGATGCAGGTCTACTTGTCCTGCTCCTTCTTATTCAATTGTCCCCTGTGCCAAAACTCAACAACGACCAGCACAATGACAGAACAGTGACAATGCGCCAGTATGCGGAGCACGTTATTTGATCTGGAGTGCATTTTTTATTTTGAGAACGTACGTGCACCTGCGCACTACTCATGTCCATCACTTAACGGAAATGACATGTAACATGTAAGGCTTATTGAAAAAAATATTTTCAAATGCATTTTTTACATAACACAACAAAGAAACTTATTTTTAATTTCAGTGGGAACAGTGTTGTTGGTCTCCCTTTTTAGCCAGCGCATCAAAGTCTGGATTTAGTTTTGTTGTGGCGATTCTCAGGATGGATCTGAGATGTTGGTCAGTTAACTTGGATCTGTGGCTGGCTTTGTTGATGTTCATGATGCTGAACGCCTGTTCACACAAATAGGTCGAGCCGAACAAAGGGTAAAGCACAAATGTGGAGTAATACGCTGCACCTCAACAAAGGTCAATGTATATAGAATGTGCCATCTATTGGGAAAACGCCAGAATTGCGGGGAAAAATGTTAACAAGGTTTATTAATATAATTTCATCAAGTTCTGCGGGCCGGATTAAAAAGCTTAACGGGCCGCATATGGCCCCCAAGCCGTAGTTTTCCCATGCCTGAACTAGTCTATAATTTCCTTTCTTCTGCCTCCCTCCCTTTTTAAAGACCGAGTTACATTTGAAATTTTCCAGTCTTCCAAAACCATTCCAGAATCTAGTGATTCTTGAAAGATCCCTACTAATACCTTCACCATCTCTTCAGCTACCTCTTTCAGAACCCTGGGGTTCAGTCCATCTGGTCCAGGTGACTTATCTATCTTCAAACATTTCAGCTTCCCAGGCAACTTCTCCTTTGTACAGCAACACCATGCACTTCAGCCTCCTGATATTCTTGAATTTCTGGTTTATTGAAATCCCCCGTGACTATTGTAACATTCCATTTTTTATGTGCCTTTTCTACCTCCTATTTTAATTTATATCCAACATCCTGGCTGCTGTTCAGAGGTCTGTAAGAAACTGCCATCTGGGACTTTTTACATTTGCAGTTTCTTAACTCTGCCCACAAAGATTCTACACCTTCCCATCCTGTGTCACTTGTTACTAATGATTCATTTCAGGTTTTGACGATGGCAATGAGAGATGTACGTAGGAAGCAACGAATGAAAGCAGAGGATGAGAACAAAAGTAAGAAAGAGAACAACCAGAATCAGATTCAGATTTATGTCTTGAAATATGTTGTTCAGTGGCAGCTGTACCATGCAAAAACATAAAATTACTATAAATTGCTAAAGTTAATAGTGCTAAAAAAAGGAACAACGAGCCATGGATTCGTAGGCCATTCAGGAATCCAGTGGTGGAGTGGAAGAAGCTGGTCTTAAAACATTGACAGTGAGTATTCAGGATTTGGTATGCCAAGTGTAGCAGTTAGCAATACATTTTACAGTGCCAGTAATCCCCTACGTTGTAGGGGGCTGGAAACTGGGTGTCTGTCAGGAGAAGGAAGGGAGATAGGCAGCTAGTGTAGAGCAGCCATGGCCCCCTATAAAAGTATACCACTTTGGATACCATTGAGGGGGGGAACCTACCGGGGGAAGCTGCAGTGACCTCGTCTCTGGCACTGAGTCTGGCATTATGGCTCAGAAGAAGACAGGTGAAGAGGACTGCAGTAACGAAAGGAAATTCCAGTTAGTATGGAAATGAGGAGGAAATTCTATAGCCAGGGAGTGGGGAATCTGTGGAATTGGTTGCCACAGGTGGTTGTGGAGGGCAAGGCATTTGTGTATATTTAAGGCAGAGGTTGATGAGTTAACAAATTTCATGACATATGCCAATGATATTAAAGCTGATTCCGATAGGTTCTTGATTAGTCAGAGCATGAAGGGATACAAGGGGAAGACAGGAGACTGGGGCTGAGAGGGAAATGGATCAGCCATGATGGAATGGTGGAGCAGGCATGATGGGCCAAATGGCCTAATTCTGCTCCTATATCTTATGGCCATCTGGTCAATCAATGCTCAATTCCTGCCGCTGTAAGGAGTTTGTACATCCTCCCCGTGATCTGGTGGGATTTCTCTGGGAGCTTTGGTTTCCTCCCACATTCCAAAGACATATGAGTTAGGGTTAATAAGTTATGGGCATGCTATGTTCGTGCCAGAAGCATATTGACACCCTCAGCCTTCTCCCAACACATCCTCAAACTGTGATGGTCGCTGATGCAAACAATGTATTTCCCTGAATACGTTTCAATGCTTTGCTATATGTGTGACAATTAAAGCTAATCGTTCATTTTTTCCCTTCTTTCTTTCAATCTTAACTCCCCTGGCAGTGCAGGAACTCAGATGAAGAATCTTCCACTGCGAAAATCACCATGAGAAATGTTGTCTCATTTGACAGTATACATGTATGTAGTTAAATGACAATAAACTTGACTTGAATTGGTGATCCCCTTAAACTTCTCAGCTTTCAACCTTAACCCACGACCCTGGTTGTCATCCCAGCCAATCTCAGTGGAGAAAGTATCATAATAATCTCAGTGATAAATAAATGGATCTGAATCTGGTCAAAAACTGGAAGTAATTTACAAGTGATAATTTTATTCAGAAAGAAATAGTAACATATGAAATATTACAACCAATTTTAAACACAACCTGCTTTGTGGGTAATCACATTAATTAGTTTCTAAGGCAGAAATAAAAGAAAACAATTATATTATTTATCTCAGGGAAAAATGATAAATTTGCAAGCATAATCTGAAAATAATGCCGGACAATTCTCCATAGTAAAACTGAAATTTGACTAAGTCACCATAAAATTTATTCTAAGCAGCTTTTTGGAGAGCAGTGCATCAGAGAGTAGAAATTGAAATTGTTTAATCACTGTCAGACAATAAGCTTAAGTATAAACAGATTTACAAAGTATAATTGGGTGCCCCAGTGAGCGCAAAGCTATTAGTGGCGTTCCGGAGTTCAGGGTTCAATTTGGGTGCTGTCTGTAAGGAGTTTATACATGGTCTCCATGAGTTGCATGGGTTTCTTCCAAGCACTTCAGTTTCCTCCCTTATCCCAAAGATGTACTAGTTAGTAGGTTAATTGGTCATTGTAAATTGACCTGTGATCATGCTCGGGTTAAATCGGTGGATTGCTGGGTGATGCAACTTGCTGGGCTGGAAGGGACTGTTCCATGTTGTATCTCTAAATAAAAATAAAATAAATTTACCAAGAGTAAAATAATGGTGTTTGATTTTTGGCTTTTTTGTATCCTACTGGGGCACTAGGAAATTGAGAGATTATCTAAGGCTTCATTGGATCTTCCAATTAAGTCTGAA
The DNA here is from genome assembly GCF_030144855.1 of Hypanus sabinus. Lineage (NCBI taxonomy): Eukaryota > Metazoa > Chordata > Chondrichthyes > Myliobatiformes > Dasyatidae > Hypanus > Hypanus sabinus. Next base: position 102,007,019 of record NC_082719.1, on the reverse strand, counting down.
AGAGGAATTTGAAGCTACTGCCTAAAGCTGGTAAAGCCTTAGTAGAGGATTTCAACAATAAAGGTAACAGCTTGAATTTACATTCAGTGGCCATTTTATTCAGTAGTGCCTGCATCTAATAAAGTGGCCACTGAATGTATGTTTCTGGGGTGCTATTCTAACCCATCCACTTCAATGACTGATATGTTTTGTGTTTGGGGATGCCCTTCTGTACACCACTGATGTAATGCGAGGGTATCTGAGTTACTGTCACCCTCTTATCTGCTTGAATCGGTCTGGCCATTCTAACTGATCTCCTTCATTTACATGGTGTTTTTGCTTCAGAATTACCATTTACAGGATGTTTTTCACACCATTCTCTGTAGTTTCTAGAGTCTGTTGTGTGTGACAATCCCGGGAGATCAGCAGTTTCTGAGATACTCAAACCACCCCACCTGACACCAACAATCATTCCAGGGTCAAAGTCACTTAGATCAAATTTCTTCCCCATTCTGATGTTTGGCCTGAACAACAACTGAACCTCTTGACCGGGTCTGCATGCTTTTATGCAGTGAGATGCTGCCACGTGATTGGCTGATTAGATATTTGCATTGATAAGCAGGTGTACAGGTGTACCTAATAAAGTGGTCTTGGCCCCAGGGGGAACAATGTTTCACTTAGCTGTGTACATGCGTGTGGTTGAATGACAATGAAAACTGAATCTGAATGTGAGTGGGACAAGCAGTCAACGTGGGTGTCCATGGGTGGGTGGGATCCTTCATAATATTCCTCCAGCTCTCGGCTCTGCAGTAATCGAGTCTGTGAGTACTGTAACACATTTACAACCAGTAACCAGCTGCTGAATTATGGATTTTATCCAACCAAATTAATCTCAATACCAAAGGCCATACAAATATAAAACGATTTAATCCGCAATCCACTTCACAGGACGCCGAGAAGCTTTTTTTAGCATAATATTTCAGTTCCAACAGCTTAGGACTGCAGCATGTTGCAAATGCTAACAGTGCTGTTTCTCCTCGCCCTTAATCGAATTCCTAACCAGATATTCATCAACTTTATTTCTAAAGGCATTAATTAACACAGCTTTAGCTCTAAGTCTGTTCCACATATCTGCAACTCTGTGGGGGAAAATAAAATTCCTTCTAATCTCAAGTCTCACTTGAGGTTTATTAATTTTGTGCTCGAGGATCTGAATCGATGCACGACTTCAATTGCTGGGGGCATTTTTTTGAATTTTAGTCAGTTCTCCCTCTAGTATTGATAAAAGAATCCGGATTTGTCCACATTTTGACTGTTTTATCCCTATAAACTGTCTGAACTCCTTTTCTGAATCACTACAGGTGTAGTCACAAGCTCTGGCTGTGATCAGCTTCATGCTGGCGTGGATTTGCAAAGCGTGGAGGGATTCTCACTGGCACAAGCATGAAGTGGAATGAAAATGCAAAGTGAGCTGGCAGAGCAATGCATTCATCAATGTTTCCCCTTCTAGAAATCATTGTGATCTTAGATTAGAATAGATTCAGATTTATTTATCACATGTACATCAAAACATGCCGTGAGAGGCATCATTGGCGTTAATTGCCAGTGCAATGCCAGAGGGAGCCCACAAGTCAACAGCGCTCTACATGAACCATAGAACACTAGAATACTACAGCGCAGTACAGGCCCTTCAGCCCTCCATGTTGTGCCGACCCATATAATCCTTAAAAAAAGTACTAAACCCACACTACCCCATAACCCTCTATTTTTCTTTCATCCATGTGCCTGTCCAAGAGGTTCTTAAATACCCCTAATGTTTTAGCCTCCACCACCATCCCTGGCAAGTCATTCCAGGCACTCACAACCCTCTGTGTAAAAACCTTACCCCTGATGTCTCCCCTAAACTTCTCTCCCTTAATTTCGTACATATGCTCTCTGGTGTTTGCTATCGGTGCCCTGGGAAACAGGTACTGAGTATCCACCCTATCTATGCCTTTCATAATCTTGTAGACCTCTATCAAGTCCCCTCTCATTCTTCTACGCTCCAAAGAGAAAAGTCCCAGCTCTGCTAACCTTGCTTCATATGACTTGTTCTCCAAACCAGGCAACATCCTGGTAAATCTCCTCTGCACCCTCTCCATAGCTTCCACATCTTTCCTATAATGAGGTGACCAGAATTGAACACAATACTCTAAGTGCAAAGTTAGAATTAGTTTGAATTAAAATGAAGTTTTGAATTATACTTTATTAACATACTTTATACTTTATTAACTACTTTATACTTTATTAAAGTTAGAATTAGTTTGAATTAAAATGAAGTTTTGAATTATACTTTATTGACAAAATGATAACATTTTGTTTTATGTGCTCTGTATGATATATGTCTTGTGGGTGCACCTTGGTCCAGAGGGATGTTGTTTATATGTATAGTCAGTAGACAGTAAGCTTGAGCTTGATGTGTTGCCACATGTTCCACTGCCAATATAGCACGTCCACGTTTCTTGGCAGAAAGCATGGAACAGAACTAGCAATAGAACAACAGCGAAACAAGCCCCATTGCTCCCCCTGTATAATTGTCGAATGTTGTCACCTTTTGTCGCATGTCACATCCTGACCAATGCACCACATCAATTTCCAAATACAGCACATGTAAATGTATCGGGCAAATAAAGTTAACCCCTGATCTTCCACACACAGACAGCCTTCCAACTCCAAGATGCCCTCCAGTCATCAACTGCCAAGCTTCGGTCATCAGGCTTAAACTTCTGGGCTACCAGTTGACCTCCTGGATCCGGCCCTTGGTATCAACCCCTGGAGTAGCTGATAATCCCAGAAAGTGGCTTCAATACAATTACAGCCTGAGATTCTGTCACTCGGTTAGGTGGCTAGCTGCAATGGCTAAAACAGGGATGGCATATTGACCACACATTATCCATCATCACCAGTGAGTCCCGGAGTCAATATTGAAGTGCGCAGCCTGAAGATTCTTCAGAAGTCCGGAAGATGAGCGGAGTCTCGAGATGGTGTCTGTCAGGGAAGCCGAGGCCTTCTGGAGCCTTGTCTGAGGTTAAAGGGCTGTGTATGTTTAAATCAGAATCAGATTTCATATCACTGGCATATGTTGTGAAATTTTTTGCTTTGCGGCAGCAGTACATTGTAATCCATAATAATAAAAACTAAATTACAGTAAGTACAGTATACAGTCTATTAAAAACGAATAGCGTAGATGGGTTCATTGTCCATTGAGAAAGCTGATGACGGAGAGGAAGAAGCTGTTGCTGAAGCATTAAGGCTCCTGCACTTCCTTCCTGATGGTAGCAATGAGAAGAGGGTACGTCCTGGGTGATGGCGGTTGTTAATGACGAATGAGGACTTTATGAGGCATCACCTTTTGAAGGCGTTCTGGATGCTGGGGAGCTAGTGCCCATGATGGAGCTGGCCGAGTTTACAGTTTCCTGCAGTGTTTTCTGTGCATTGGCCTGTCCATACCAGCTGGTGATACAACCAGTTAGAATGCTCTCCATGGTACATTTGTAGAAATTTGTGAATGTCTTTGATGACATACCAAATCTTCTCAAACTCCTAATTAAACATAACCGCTGTCTTGCCTTCTTTGCAGCTGCATTGACATGTTGGGCCCAGATAGATCTTCAGAGATGTTGACAACAAGGAACATGAAACTGCTCACCCTTTCCAGTTCTGATCCCTCGATGTGTATTTCCTCACCCTACCCTTCCTGAAGTCCATAATCAGTGCGCGTGTGTGTTGGGGGGGTGGTGGTGGTGGAGGAATGGGGCTTGTTTTGTTGTTGTTTGTGTTCTGTGTTGTTCTGCTGAGCATTGCTTGCCTGCTGGAATCTGTAGTGACACTTGCGGGCTGCCCTCAGCAAACCCTCGGGTGTTTTGATTGCTAACTCCAATGACTCATTTCACCATATGTTTCAATGTACACATGATAAATAAACTTGAATCTCATTTTATCCATCTTTGCTTATTCATATAGACAATAGACAGTAGGTGCAGGAGTAGGCCATTCGGCCCTTCTAGCCAGCACCGCCATTCACTGTGATCGTGGCTGATCATGCACAATCAGTACCCCGTTCCTGCCCTCTCCCCATATCCCTTGACCCCACTATCTATAAGAGCTCTATCTAACTCTCTCTTGAATGCATCCAGAGACTTGGCCTCCACTGTCTTCTGCAATTCCAAATCACTTTTTTCATCCCTGTAGGGGAAACTCTTTTGAAAGTTGTCTTCACTCAGTCTTTACAATCGCTGCTGAGTTATGTGGGAGGAATGGTGAAGGCCTGTGTGAAGTATGCAGTCTTGAGCTCAGGTCACCATGGATACCATTGTTATGGTCCTTGACTACACTCTTACCTTTTCACTTGTTGAGGTGTAAGAAGACACTTCAGAAAGAAAGATATGAGAGCCACTGACAGGAAGGTCCAGGTCTACTGAAGCTGACAGAATATCGAAGAAACAATCCGCAATTCTCATATTTGGTATTTCCAAGGGCTAAAAAGTGGCAGATGGAATTTAATGGACTTTGGGTTTCAGTTTGGGAAGAGAAACTAGGGTAGGACATAGACAGGAAAGAGTAGGAAGCCAGTAGTACAGAAGAAAGCAGATCCATAGTTTCTTGATGCACGTACAAATCAAGAACCCTTCTACCTCTGCTTTAAATATACTCAGTGACTTGGCTTCCATAGCCGTCTGTGGCAATGAATTCCAGGGATTCACCACCCTCCAGCTAAAGAAATTCCTCTTCATCTCTGTGGTAAAGTGACATCCTTCTGTTTGGAGACTCCCCATTGTGGAGTGGGTGAGGTGTTAGCCTAGCCAGTGTTGCCTTCGTCCTATCAGTAAATAAAAAAAAACATATTGTTAGGATAAACTAAAGAGCCAAGAATCATTCCTGCATGTCGACACAAATTCAAGCTCAAGCTTAATGGTCACTCAACCATACATGAATACCCATGAATACAGCCAAATGAAACAGTGTTACTCCAGGGCCATGTTGTAAAACACAGTAACCAACAGTAACACACAGCCCAACGCACATAGAGCACACATAAGATAGCAATAAACATACAGTCACAAAAAAATAAATACTATGTTTCATATATATACATAACAGAATCAGGTTTACTATCACCAGCTTATGTGGTGAAAATTTGTTCTTTTGCGGCAGCAATACATTGCAAAATATAATAATAAAGACTGTAAATTACAATAAGAATGATATACAAGAAGAGAATTAAGTAAGTTGTGAAAAAAAAGCTAGTGGATGCTTACACTCTCCTTGACAAACATTACTGGATATTATTATGGGGGTATAGCTCAGTGGTAGAGCATTTGACTGCAGATCAAGAGGTCCCTGGTTCAAATCCAGGTGCCCCCTTCAAAACTTATGGAGTGCTATGATAGTGTAGCGGTTAAGTCAGTTATTTTCAGATTTCATTTCTGATGTCTACGGTAACCAGTTTTGTATGTTCCTTTCTGTGAGCACGTGGGTTTCCTCCAACACTTTCCAAAGACATACTTGGTCATATTAAATTATCCTGTGATTAGGCAATGTTTAAATCATAGAACCATAGAAATCTACAGCACATTACAGCCCCTTCAGCCCACAATGTTGTACCAACCATTTTTACTCTTAAAAACTGCCTGGAATTACCCTACCGCATAGCCCTCTATTTTCCTAAGCTCCATGTACCTATCTAAGAGTGTATTAAAAGACCCTATCGTATCCGCCTCCACCACAGTCGCCAGCTGCCCATTCCACACATTCACCACTCTGTGTAAAAAACTTACCCCTGATATCCCCTCTGCACCTAGTTCCAAGTAGCTTAAAACGATGACCCCTCATGTTAGCCATTTCAGCCCTGGGAAAAAGCCTCTGGCTATCCATAGGAGCAATGCTTCTCATTGTCTTATACACCTCTATCAGGTCTCCTCTCATCCTCCATCACTCCAAGGAGAACAGGTCAGGTTCACTCAACTTATTCTTGTGAGGCATGTTCCCCATTCCAGGCAACATCCTTGTAAATCTCCTCTGCACTCTCTCTATAGTATCCACATCCTTCCTGTAGTGAAGTGACCAGAACTGAACACAGTACTCCAAGTGGGGTCTAACTAAGGTCTTATATAGCTGTAACATTACCTCACGGCTCTTGAACTTAATCTCATGGTTGATAAAGGTCATCACACTATATGCCTTCCTACCAACACAGTCAACCTGCGTGGCATGGACCTCAAGATCCCTCTGATCCTCCACACTGCCAAGAGTCTTACCATTAATATTATATTCAGTCCTCAAATTTGACCTTCTGAAGTGAACCACTTCACACTTATTGGGGTTGAACTCCATCTGCCACTTCTCAGCCCAGTTCTGCATTCTATCGATTTCTTGCTGTAATGTCTGACAGACTATCCACAACATCCCCAACCTTTGTGTCCTCAGCAAATTTACTAACCCACCTTTCTACTTCCTCATCCAGGTCATTTATAAAAATCACAAAGAGAAAGAGTCCCAGAACAGATCCCTGAGGCACACCACTGGCCACCATCCTCCAAGCAGCATATGACCCATCTACAACCACCCCTTGCTTTCTGTGAGCAAGGCAGTTCTGGATCCACAAAGCAAGGTCTTCTTGTATCCATGTCTCATTACTTTTTGAATGAGCCTCACATGGGGAATTTTATCTGATGCCTTACTGAAATCCATATACACGACATCCACTACTCTACCTTCATCAATGTGGTTTGTTACATCCTCAAAGAATTCAATCAGATTAATAAGGTATGACCTGCCCTTGACAAAGCCATGCTGACTATCCCTAATCATATTATGCCTCTTTAAATGTTCGTAAATCCTGCCTCTCAGGATCTTCTCCAACAAATTTCCCACCACTGAAGTAAGACGCACTGGTCTATAATTTCCTGGGCTATCTCTACTCCCTTTCTTGAACAAGGGAAAAACATTTGAAATCTTCCAGTCCTTTGGTACTTATTCTGTCCCTATTGATGATGCAAAGATCATTGCCGGAGGCTCAGCAATTGCCTCCCTCACTTCCCAGACTAGCCTGGGGTATATCTCTGGTTCCGGCAACTTATCTAACTTAATACTTTCAACAGCTCCAGCACATCCTCTTTCTTAATGTCCATGTACTCAAGCATTTCAGTCTGCTGTAAGTCATCCCCAGGTCCTTTTCATTGGCGAATACTAAAGCAATTTATCCATTAAATACCTCTGCTATCTCCTCTGGCTCCATGCACACGTTCCCACTGTTGTTCCTGATTCTCACATGGCTCATCCTCTTGTTCTCTACATACATGTAGATTACCTTGGAGTTTTCCTTAATCCTGCTCACCAAGGCCTTCTCATGGCCCCTTCTGGCTCTCCTAGTTTCATTCTTGAGCTTATTCCTGGCACCCTTGTAATTTTCTAGAGCTCTAGTTTCCTGAACCTTTTGTAAGCTTTTCTTTTCTTCTTTATTTGATTTTCCACATCCTTTGTTAACTCTACCGTCCTTTCCCTGCCTGAATGGAACATACCTGTGCAGAACGCCATGCAAATTTTCCCTGAACATTTGCCACATTTCTGCCATGCATTTCCCTGAGAACATCTGCTCCCAATTTATGCTCCCAAGTTCCTCCTAGTAGCATCATATTTTCCCCTATCCCAATTAAATTTTTTCCCAAACTGTCTGCTCTTATCTCTCTCTAGCAATATGGTAGAGTTGTGATCGCTACCTCCAAAATGTTCTCCCACTGAGAGATCTGGCACCTGACAGACAGACAGACAGACATACTTTATTGATCCCGAGGGAAATTGGGTTTCGTTACAGCCGCGGCAACCAAGAATAGTGAAGAAATATAGCAATATAAAACCATAAATAATTAAATAATAATGAGTTAATAATGCCAAGTGGAAATAAGTCCAGGACCAGCCTATTGGCTCAGGGTGTCTGACACTCCGAGGGAGGAGTTGTAAAGTTTGATGGCCACAGGTAGGAATGACTTCCTATGATGCTCAGTGTTATATCTGGGTGGAATGAGTCTCTGGCTGAATGACTCCTGTGCCTAACCAGTACATTATGGAGTGGATGGGAGTCATTGTCCAAGATGGCATGCAACTTGGACAGCATCATTTCCCCATACCAGATAAAGTATAGCCTCTCCTCCAGTCAGCACATCTACATATTGTGTCAGGAATCCTTCCTGACTACAACTAACAAACTTCATCTCATCTAAACCCCTTGCTCTAAGGAGTTCCAGTCAATATTGGGAAAGTAAAAATCACCCATCACAACAACCCTATTATTATTGCACCATTCCAGAGTCTGCTCCTCGATGCCCTGGTTACTATGGGTGGTCTATAAAAAACACTCAGTAGAGTCATTGCCCCCTTCCTGTTTCTGACTTCCACCCACAATATCTAAGTTGTACAATCCCTCTATTACTTACTCCTTTTCTGCAGTCATGATACTATCCCTAAATAGCAGTGCCATTCCACCACCTCTTTTGCCTCACTCCCTGTCCTTTTTGAAACATCTAAAGCCTGGCACATTCAGCAGCCATTGCCATCCCTGAGACATCTAAGTCTCTGCAATGGCCACGACATCATAGTTCCATGTATCGATCCATGCTCTAAGTTCACCACCTTGTTTGTCATACTGCTTGCATTAAAGTATCAGGCTGAGTGCTTTTTTGCTCTATCATCTGCCTATCCTTCCTCACAAACTCCCTACAAGCTGTCTCTACTTGTGCACCAACCGCCCCATCTTCTACCTCTTCAATCTGGTTCCCACCCCCCTGCAAATCTAGTTTAAACCCTCCCCGATAGCATTAGCAACCCTCCCTCCCAGGATATTGGTTCCCCTCCAGTTCAGGTGCAACCCAACCCGCCCCACTTATACAGGTCACTCCTTCTCCAGGAAAGGTCCCAATGATCCAAGAACTTGAAACCCTACCCCTTCACCATTTCCTCAGCTGCTCATTCATCTGTGCTATCTTCCTGTTCTGGCCTTCCTCAGTTCATGCCACTGGGAGTGAACTGGAGGTTACACCTTGGAGGTCCTGCTCGTCAACCTCCTTCCTAACTCTAGACTTACTGTTCAGGACCTCTACCTCTCACCTGCCTATGTCATTGGTACCAACTTGTACCACGACTTCTGGCTGCTCACCCTCCCCTTCAAGACTATTCTGCAATGCTCAGAGACACCCTGGGACCCTAGCACCCAGGAGACAACACACTATCCTGGTGTCTCTTTTGCTGCCACACAACCTCCTATCTGTCCCGATAACTATCGAGTCCCCGATGACTACTGCTCCACCTGACTTCACCCTACCCTGCTGGGGCTCAGAACTGACCACAGTGCTCTTGGTCTGGCTGCTGCTGCCTTGCCCAGATAGGTCATCCCCCTCAACAGTACCCAAAGAGGTATATCTGTTGCTGAGGAGAATTTCTGCAGGGAGACCCTGCACTGACTTCCTTCTCCCTTTACCTCTCTTGATGTTCACCCATCTACTCCCCAAATTCTGTAGTCTGGGTGTAATCACTTTCTCAAAAGTCATATCTATCAGTTACTCTACCTCTTGGATGATCCTTAGTTCATCCAGCTCCATAATGCGGTCTTTCATGAGCTGCAGCTGGCTGCACTTGCCCCAGGTGTAGTCTTCAGGGAGACGATCAGGCTCCATGAATTCCCACATCCTACAGGAGGAGCATTCCACTGCCATTTCTGACAATCCTGTCTGCTCTGTACAATGGGCAACCAAGACCAAATCTTCTAACCTGTTTCTTTGGCCTCAGCCTCTTGAGTCACAGACTGACACACCCACTCCCAACAATGGCCGCCCTGCTTGTCCCTTCTGTACTTTTATTTCCTTTGAAGTGCTCTGTTCCTGCTGCTGACTGGACATCTGGAATGTCCAAATGTCCGCAAAGCTCCCCTTTTATGCTAGCTTTGCCAGCCTACGGCACGGCTCAATGTGTTGCAAGGGCCTGTTACCCACTGTATCTCTAAATAAAAATAAATAATAAAATAAACCTCAGAAAGATTCAGCAGAAGTTTCCTTCTAGAAACTGCTGCTCAGAGACTAAATTCCCAAAGTTCTGCAGCTGAGAGAGGAGCCAAGCTGGCACTCAAACCTGCATGCTGTGTCTTCCTCTCCATCAACACCACCTCCTCTGTGCCTGTGAACTGTGACTCACCGCTCTCTCCCTCAAACTGCCCGCTGTTATTCTCTGGAAAGTGGAGCTAAACTTGAGCTGTCTCACTTGCAGCCACTGGCATTGCGACAAGCTAACAGAGATATAAAAGCCAGAGACGAAAATATGTTATAAAACAGATACCTAGAGAAAGCTTCAAGCTGTCTGTTTTGCAGCTATAAACACAAGAGAATCTGTAGATCTTACGCAACACCAACAAAATGCTGGAGGATCCCAGCAGGTCAGGAAGCATCAATAGAGAGGAATGAAAAGTCAACATTCCAGGCCGAGACCGTTCATCAGGACTGAATCAGGAATCCTTTCCATAGGTGCTACCTGACCTGCTGAGTTTCTCCAGAATTTTGTATTCCAGAATCAGAATCAGGTTTAATATCAGTCCTGTAAGTCATGAAATTTGTTGTTTCTCTACAGAAGTGGTTAGCCGTTGTTTTCTGGGACATTGCAATACATAATAATAAAACGTCTATAAATTACAATAAGAAGCATCTTTCAAAAAGTAAATTAAGTTAGGAGTAGCAAAACGTGAGGAAGAAATCGTGAGGTGTTGATGGTCCATTCACAAGTCTGATGGCAGAATTCTGAATGGACCATGAACCCACAAACTACCTCACTTTGTTTTTCCTCTCTTTTGCGCTACTTATTTAATGTATTTTGCAGTTAAGTGTTTTTTTCCCTGTGGCTGTGATCAAGCCTTGAGAAAATCCTCCTGTTTTATCTTACCCTCCTATCTCAATAATCCCATCTCCCATTGCCAGTGATTCTTGTTTGAAGGAATTCAAGTGCAAAAATTTTCTGGGATCTTCTTCAGTTTGGATTCCATCATCTTTATCACATGCTATCTTGTTCTGTAAGCAGTAATATTAGGATCAGAAGAGATGGGTTAGGAGCAGAATTAGGCCATTTGATGCGTCACTGCCATTTCATCATAGCTGATTCATTTTCCCTCTCAGCCCTAATCTTTTGTCTTTTCCCTGTAACCTTTCACATCTTGACTCATCAAGAACCTACCGACTTCCGCCTTAAATATATCCAGTTACTCGGCCTCCACAGCTGCCTGTGGCAACAAATTCCACAGATTCACCACCCTCTGATTAGAATAGAATAGAACTTTGTTGTCATTGCTCAAGAAAACGAGATTGTGGAGCTACTCCAATCTGTGTGAAATAGATACTTACAGTGCATGCAGTTCACCTTAAGTGAAAAACCCCTATATTTATCTGCAATTAGTGGATTGGATGATCCATAACACTCAAAAGTCTCAACACTCTGGCTGACACTAATCAAGCTGCTCAGGTTTGGAGAGCAGAAACAGCTGTGGACAGTAGACAATCGACAATAGACAATAGACAGTAGGTGCAGGAGTGGGCCATTCGGCCCTTCTAGCCAGCACCACCATTCACTGTGATCATGGCTGATCAATAGACAATAGACAGTAGACAGTAGGTGCAGGAGTAGGCCATTCGGCCCTTCTAGCCAGCACCGCCATTCACTGTGATCATGACTGATCAATAGACAATAGACAGTAGACAATAGGTGCAGGAGTAGGCCATTCGGCCCTACTAGCCAGCACCATCATTCACTGTGATCATGGCTGATCAATAGACAATAGACAGTAGACAATAGGTGCAGGAGTAGGCCATTCGGCCCTTCTAGCCAGCACCGCCATTCACTGTGATCATGGCTGATCACACACAATCAGTACCCCGTTCCTGCCCTCTCCCCATATCCCTTTACTCCGCTATCTGTAAGAGCTCTGTCTAACTCTCTCTTGAATGCATCCAGAGACTTGGTCTCCACTGCCTTCTGGGGCAGAGCATTCCACATATCCACCACTCTCTGGGTGAAAAAGTTTTTCCACATCTGTGTTCTAAATGGCCTACCCTGTATTCTTAAACTGTGGCCTCTAGTTCTGGACTCACCCATCAGCGGGAATATGCTTCCTGCCTCCAGCATATCCAATCCCTTAATAATCTTATATGTTTCAATCAGATCCTCTCTCATCCTTCTAATTTCCAGTGTATACAAGCCCAGTCACTCCAATCTTTCAACATATGATGGTCCCGCCATTCCGGGAATTAACCTTGTGAACCTACGCTGCACTCCCTCAATAGCAAGAATGTCCTTCCTCAAATTTAGAGACCAAAACTGCACACAATACTCCAGGTGGGGTCTCACCAGGGCCCTGTACAGCTGCAGAAGGACCTCTTTACTCCTATACTCAATTCCTCTTGTTATAAAAGCCAGCATGCCATTAGCTTTCTTCACTGCCTGCTGTACCTGCATGCTTGCTTTCATTGACTGATGTACAAAAACACCTAGATCTCGTTGTACTTCCCCTTTTCCTAACTTGACTCCATTTAGATAGTAATCTGCCTTCCTGTTCTTGCCACCAAAGTGGATAACCTCACATTTATCCACATTAAACTGCATCTGCCATACATTTGCCCACTCACCCAACCTGTCCAAGTCACCCTGCATTCTCATAACATCCTCTTGACATTTCACACTGCCACCCAGCTTTTTGTCATCAGCAAATTTGCTAATGTTACTTTTAATCCCTTCATCTAAATCATTAATGTAAACAACTGCAGTCCCAGCACCGAACCTTGCGGTACCCCACTGGTCACAGCCTGCCATTCCGAAAGGGACCTGTTAATCACTACTCTTTGTCTCCTGTCAGCCAGCCAATTTTCAATCCATGTCAGTACTCTGCCCCCAATACCATGTTCCCTAATTTTGCCCACTAATCTCCTATGTGGGACTTTATCAAAAGCTTTCTGGAAGTCCAGGTACACTACATCCACTGGCTCTCTCTTGTCCATTTTCTTAGTTACATCCTCAAAAAACTCCAGAAGATTAGTCAAGCATGATTTTCCCTTCATAAATCCATGCTGACTCGGACTGATCCTTCTACTGCTATCCAAATGTGTCGTAATTTCCTCTTTTATAATTGACTCCAGCATCTTTCCCACCACTGACGTCAGGCTAACCGGTCTATAATTCCCTGTTTTCTCTCTCCCTCCTCTCTTGAAAAGTGGGACAACATTAGCCACCCTCCTTTCAGCAGGAACTGTTCCTGAATCTATAGAACATTGGAAAATTATTACCAATGCGTCCACGATTTCTACAGCCACCTCTTTAAGTACCCTGGGATGCAGACCATCAGGTCCCAGGGATTTATCAGCCTTCAGACTCAACAGTCTGTCCAACACCGTTTCTTGCCTAATATAAATTTCCTTCAGTTCATCCTTTACCCTAGTTCCTTTGGCCACTATTACATCTGGGAGATTGTTTGTGTCTTCCCTAGTGAAGACAGATCCAAAGTACCTGTTCAACTCATCTGCCATTTCCTTGTTCCCCATAATAAGTTCACCCGTTTCTGTCTTCAATGGCCCAATTTTGGTCTAAACTATTTTTTTGCTATTCACATACCTAAAGAAGCTTTTACTATCCTCCTTTATATTCTTGGCTAGTTTACCTTCATACCTCCGTTTTTTTCTTGGCGTATTGCCTTTTTTGTTATCTTCTGTTGCTCTTTAAAAGCTTCCCAGTCCTCCGGTTTCCCGTTCATCTTTGCTCTGTTATACTTCTCTTTTATTTTTATACTGCCCTTGACTTCCCTCATCAGCCACGGCCGCCCCTTACTCCCCTTAGGATCTTTCTTCCTCTTTGGAATGGACTGATCCTGCATCTTCTGCATTATTCCCAGAAATACCTGCCATTGTTGTTCCATTGTCTTCCCTGCTCGGGTATTGTTCCATTGAACTTTGGCCAGCTCCTCCCTCGTAGCTCCATAGTTCCCTTTGTTCATGTGTGCCAAACTATCCAGTGTGCCAGTAAGTGAGTGTGTAACAAGCAATTAATATTAAATAGGGTGACTTTGCTGTGTGACACCCATTTCGGGTTCCAATCACTGTTCCTGTACCTGGTGATGTGATTCCTAAGGCTCCTATACCTTCGTCCTGAGGGCAGCAGAGACAGGAGAGGTGGTGGGGGTCCTGATGATGGATGCTGCTCTGTGTAGATGTGTTCAATGGTGGGGAGGGATTTGCCTGTGATGGACTAGGCCATATCCATGACCTTTTTACATCTGTCTTTCTGTGACAAGACAATAAAAATATGAATAAGCTGAGTACTTTGTGACTGTCCCATACTTGTCTTGGGTGGTTAAATTTCATAAATTTTCGAACACAGAACAGTACAGCACAGTTCAGACCCTTTGGCTCATGATGATGTGTAAACCTTTGAATCTACTTTAAGATCAATCTAACCCTTCCCTCCACAAAGAGCCCTCCATTTTTCTTTTATCCATGCACCTATCTGAGACTCTTTTAAATGTCCCGAATGTACCTGCCTCTACCACCACTAACTGTTTAAAAAACCTACCTCCAACAATCCCCCTATACTTTCCTCCAAACTCCTTAAAATTATTTTCCATTAATAAATTTTGCTTTAAGTAAATTGTGGCTGCATGAAGAAATTAATGTTGCTCACCCATTACAGTTGAGGAGAACAGATTAAATACTTGAAATGAATGTTTAAAGATAAATATTGACTATGTTTAAAAATTAGAAGTAAACATAATCATAATCAGGGAGCAAATGGCTTGCAAACACACTAAAATCCAAATATATTGCTAAATGTGTTAAATGATGGAATTAATTAAATATTAGTTCATATTTGCATATATGCTAAAATATTAATGGTATGTAAATATATTAAACATTATGATGAGCACTAAGTTTCAATAATGGACCCCCTGCAAATGGCACTGTTGTAGAATTAACGAGGTACAATGGAGCAGGTGCGAAGCAAGCTCACACACTCAACGAGAACGCTCAAAGCAATCTGTCCACAAATAGTCTTTGCTTCTGCGTACAACTGAAGAAAATCAGATATTGAAGCAGTGACACAAAAGCAATCTGCCAAAGTTCAAAATTTCAAATTAAGTTTATTATATGTCACCACATACTACCTTGAGATACCTGCAGGCTTATACAGTGGAACAAAATACAACAGAAATGAACAAACAATGTACAGAAGTTGCCAGTGTTCAAAAGAAGACAAATCATGTAAGTACAAATAAATAACTAAATAAAGAATACTGAGAGTGAGTTGTAGAGCCCTTGAAAGTGAGTCTGTAGGTTGTGGAGTCAGCTCAGAGTGGGGGTGAGGGATGTTATCTGTGCTAGTACAGGAGTCTGGCCCTGACGGTCTGAAAGCTAAGGCTCCTTCCTGTACATTCACCCCAATGGGAACAGCAAGAAGAGACCATGGCCTGGATGTTGTGGGCACTTGATGATGGATACTGCCTTCTTGAAGCAGCTCAATAGTAGGGAGGGCTTTTTCTGTGATGGACTGGGCAGTGCCCATCACCGCTTGGAGGCCTTTCTGTTCTTGGCCATGATGCAACCAGTTAAGCATGTTGCATTCCAGTTGAGAATGCATTTTGAAGTTCGGAATCCCAATCACTGACATCTGTTGTGAGATTTGTTGCTTGGCAGCCCTTATGCAGTTGGAATTTCAGTGAGCACAAGAAAACCTTGCATTTATATGCATCTTTAACTTTGCACAACTGTTCCAAAGCTGTCCACAGGACAATTATCCACACTTTAAAGAGGGTCCAGAGGAGGTCCATGAGAATGATACCAGGAATGAAAAGGTTAATGTATGAGGAGCTTTTGATGGCTTTGGGCCTGTGTCTGCTGGAGGTTAGAAGAATGAGGAGAATGATTCTTGAGGTCTCTCAACTCTCAACTTAGAATATTGTGTTCCATTCTGGCCATCTCATTATAGGAAGCGTGTAGAAACTTTAGAAAGGGTTCAGAGGAGATTTACCAGGGTGCTGCCTGGTTTAGAGAGCATGTCTTATGAGCTAAAGTGTTTCTCTTTGGAGTGAAGGGGATGAGAGGTGACTTGATAGAGATGTAAAAGATGATAAAAAGCACAGATTGAGTGGACAACCAGAGACTTTATCCCAGGGTGGAAATGGCTAATACGAGGGGGCATAATTTTAAGGTGATTAGAATGTCAGAGGTAGTTTTTTTGCTCAGATGGGCAACCGTGGGTGTTGATAGAGATAGATAGGACAGTGGCGCTGATCACAGTAGAAGCGTTCTTGCACAGGTCCAGAGCAGAAGTCTCATCTTCCCGAGTGGGCATTATCAAAGTGGTCTAAATCAGAGTGGAAGGCTTTGGCTCACAGGCTTCGGCGAGAATAGATGGAGACGAGGTGAGTAGGTAAGTTCATTCCTTATTCCTCATTTCTTTTTCCTCATTTAACTCTTGAAAGAATACTGGATATGTTTGCAGGGCCAGTGTTCTGTTCTGGGTGTCAGATGTGGAATTTCCAGGACACTCCCAGCCTTCCTGATGGCCACAACTGCACCGGGTGCATCAAGATACAGCTCCTTAGAGACCGAGTTAGGGAAGTGGAGCTGCAGCTGGATGACCTTTGGCTTGTTAGGGGAAGTGAGGAGGTGATTGACCGGAGCTACAGGGGGTGGTTACAGGAGACAGATAATTGGTTGACTGTTAAGAGAGGGAAGAAAAAACCTCAGATAGTGGAGAACAATTTGAGTACTGTTATGGAGGGTATCTACCTGGGGGAAGCAACATTGGTTGTGCCTCTGACCCAGTCTGACCTGGTGGCTCAAAAGGATAGAGAACTGAAGAGGATGGCAGCAGTACTAGGGAACTCTGTAGTTAGGGGAACAGATAGGCAATTCTGTGAAGGTGAAAATGAAACATGGATGGTAGTTTGCCTCCCGGGTGCCTTGGTCTGCAGTGTTTCTGAACATGTCCACAATATCTGAAAAGGGAGGGTGAGCAGCCAGAGTTTGTGGTACATATTGGTACCAACGACAGAGGGAGAAAATGGGTCGAGGTCCTGAGTACTGACTATAGGGAGTTAGGAAGGAAGTTGAGAAGTAAGGCCTCAAAGATAGTAATCTCAGGATTGCTCTCTGTGTCACATGTCAGTGAGGATAGGAATAGAATGAGGTGGGAGATAAATAGGTGGCTGAAGAATTGAAGCAGGGAGCAGAGATTCAGATTTCAGAATAACTGGGGCCTCTTCTAGGGCAGGAATGACTTGTATAAAAGGGATGGGATGCACTTGAATCTGAGGGGGACCAATATTCTTGCGGGCAGGTTTACTCGAGTTGTTGGGAGTGGTTTAAACTAATCTGGCATGGGGATGAGAACCAGTATGACAGAGCTGAGGATGAGCCAGCAGGTTTACAAGTAGATGATGGGTGTAACAAGCCAATGATTGGATACAAATGCAGACAGGGCAAAGAGTTAAATTGTACCTCAGAGGCAAACTTCAAAAGAGCAAAGGATGCAGGACTCAAAGTGCTGAATTTAAATGCATGTAGATTTCAGAATAAGGTGGACAAACTTGTGACGCAGTATGTCGATGTGGGCTGAAAGAAATTCATAGTTGGGAGCTTAACATCAAAGGATATACTTTATACCAAAAAGAGAGGCAGGAAAACATAGGCGGTGGTGTGACTGTTGGTAAGAGATGGAATTACAGCTTTAGAAAGAGGTGACATAGGGTCAGAGAATGTTGAATCTTTGTGGGTGGAGTCAAGAAACTGCAAGGATAATAAAACTATTCTGGGAATCATATATCAGCTTCCTAATAATAATCAAGATGTGGGGCTGAGGTTAGAAAGGGAGCTGGAAATGTCACAATTGTAATGGAGGACTTCAAGATACAAACTGATTGGAAAAATCAGATTGATGTCAAATCACAAAGAGGGAATTTGTTGAACGCCTATGAAACACCCCCCACTTTTCCGGGCAGCTCTAGAAATGGCTTGTTAGCCTCTTGTTAACAAGCCACTGGACAGTGACTATATTAGGAGTTCGAAGAAATTGGCATGTCAACAAATACACTCAAAAACTTCTGTAGATGTACAGTGGAGAGCATTCTGACAGGCTGCATCACTGTCTGGTATAGATGGGCTACTGCACAGGATCAAAAGAAACTGCAAAAGGTTGTGAATCTAGTCAGCTCCATCTTGGTTACTAGCCTACAAAGTACCCAGGACATCTTCAGAGAGCGGTGTCTCAGAAAGTCAGTGTTCATTATTAAGGACCTCCAGCACCCAGGACATGCCCTTTTCTCACTGTTACCATCATGTAGGAGGTACAGAAGCCTGAAGGCACACACTCAACGATTCAGGAACAGCTTCTTCCCCTCTGCCATCTGATTCCTAAATGGACATTGAATCTGTGGACACTAACTCACTTTTTTTTAATATCCGGTATTTCTGTTTTTGCGCATTTTTAAATTAATTTTTTATGAGTTTCTACAGTACAACTACAAAGAAACTATCAACAAAATGGAGATTAATACAGCGCAAAACAAATGTATCTAATATATAATTCATAACAATAAAGTAAAAACACCCAAAATAAAATCATATAAAGTTAGTATCCTTCTCACCCTCCCAGGCCAACCATTACAATATGTAAAAGAAAAATTAATCGGAGCGTTTGACCCCACAGAGCTGTAAATATATATAAAAAATATAATGCCTACTACCAAAACTATAAAGTAATTCCCATAAAAAACGGTAAAACTTACAGAAAAAAAAGCTAAAAGAGATTATGGTACAGGAAAGAAGAATAAACTTAATCTATAGAGGAGTTATGAAAGTATTCAGGAGAAGGTCCCACACCTTATGAAACTTTATGTCCAAACTGAGAAGTGAATAATAAATCTTTTCAAGGTCTAAACAGGACATAATATCACTAAGCCATTGAGCATGAGTGGGGGGACATGTTTTTTAAATCTATTCAATATATGTAATTGATTTATTTATTTATTATTATTTTCTCTCTGCTAGATTATGTATTCCATTGAACTGCTGCTGCTAGGTTAACAAATTTCACGTCATATGCCAGTGATAATAAACCCGATTCTGATTCAGAAAGCCCACCTTTCTCCAGCTTCATACATCTAAGGGAGGGGTGTCAAACTCATTTTAGGTCACGGGCCGGATTGGGCAAAATGCAGCTTCATGTGGGCCGGATCAGTCGGATGCGTGCGAACGTAGCTTTCATTGCCTCCGTTTTTTCAGCCTGTTCTCATGTGTCTCAGTCTCTGCTATAACTACAAAGTGTTTCACTTCACAAATTCAGTTTCTTATGAAGAAGGCTGCTGAGCAAGCATTATTTTTATGATTGGTATTAACTTACAATCATAGGCTTCATATCGCCGGGCCATTAATAATTAAAATAATAGATCTATCTAAAATGATCTCGCGGGCCGGATATAATTGTACGCCGGGCCGGATATGGCCCGCGGGCCTTGAGTTTGACACCATGATCTAAGCTGTATACAACTTTGGTCCCACCAAATCCTTGGGGTTGGGATGTCTCACTCACCCAAAGCCTAGTGTGTGTGAATGCTGTGTGACTTACTGCTCTGCAATAGCCCATCAGAATGAAATAAAAGATCACACACTGCATACAATTATTAAGAAGTATATTTAACTTATGCAAAGAGTCAGTAAAGAAAAGAAAAAAAAATCAAAAGTGCCCATTATAATTAGACAGTCGAATGTGCGCAGGTTGGAGCTCAAATCTTCCAAAAGCCACATTAACCGATCATTAGTAGACCTCCGTGTCTTGCCTCCATCGACTCGCGTTCCCCCACCAGATTGAATCCTACGACCGGTTCTCTCCAGTGTCTTCTCTCATCTCCCACCGAGAAAGGAGCAAGACCCACCACCAGAGCCTGCCACAAAGCTGCACCCCCAGCATTCTCTAGAACTTTCTCCCCATTCTACTCTCCTGATGGCTGCCAATTATGAATTTCTTTTAGCCACCACTCAGTGATGCCCACATTCCTAAGTATTCCTCACCTCTAACAATAACCCAAACATTGCATGCACAGAAAGATGATTACATGAAATACCCAACACCATTGGCAGTAAAACCTTTACCAGGGTGTTACACTCTACCCCCACCAAAATAGTCAGGTCTTCATGACTTGAAGTAATTCATCATCATCCCCCATTAATAACAGTTTTCAAAGGAATTTTGTGATGTCAGAATGAGATATCTCACTAGTGGAATAGGAGCAACACTCCACTCCCCTGGTGCGACACAGGCCAGCCTATCTGGGGGGCTTTCCTGACCCTCTGAGACCACCTTATCCCATTTTCTACTTCTTCAGCTTCCCTGCGATCTTTCCTGTCTACATGAAGAGGCCTCTCCCTCTCCATTACTCAGGGAGGACAAAGGTGAGGCAATGGATGTCATTTACAGGAAAGATACCAGCATGAGTAGAGGAACGGCTGACAGGCAGGAGGCAGTGAGTGGGAATAAAGGAGGTCATCAGTGATTTAGATAGTGGAATTGATGGCTTTATGGCAAAGTTTGCAGATGATACAAAGATAGGTGGAGGGGTAGGTAGTGTTGAGGAAGCAATGCAATTGCAGCAGAACTTAGACAAATTGGAAGAATGGGCAATAAAGTGGCAGATGGAATACAGTGTTGGGAAATGTATGATAACAGATTTTGGTAAAAGGAACAATAGTGCGGACTATTATCTAAATGGGGAGAAGGTACAAACGTCAGAGGTGCGGAGGGACTTGGAGCAAGACTCCCAGAACTCCCAAGACTCCCAGAACTCCCAAGACTCCCATGTGCAAGACTCCCAGAAGGTTAATTCACAGGTTGAGTCTCTGGTAAAGAAGGCAAATGCAATGTCGGTATTATTTCAAGGGGAATAGAATATAAAAGCAAGGAGATAATGCTGAGGCTTTATAAGGCACTAGTCAGGCTGTACTTGGAGTATTGTCCACAGTTTGGGGTGCCATATCTCAGAAAGGATGTGTTGCCATTGAAGAGAGGCTAGAGGAGGTTTATTGAGGATGATTCTGGGAATAAAGGAGTTAACATATGAGGAGTGTCAGACAGCTTTGGGCCTGTACTCACTGGAATTGAGAAGAATGCGTGGGGATCGTATTGAAACCTTCCAAATGTGGAAGGACTGGATAGAGTGGATGTGGAGAGGACATTTCCTATGGTGGGGGCATCCAGAACTAGAGGGCACAGCCTCAAAATAGAGGGGTGACCCTTTGGAACAGAGGTAAGGAGGAACTTTTTTAGGCAGACAGTAGTGAATCTGTGGAATGCTCTGCCACAGACTGTGGTGGAAGCCAAGCCTGTGGGTATATTTAAAGCAAAGATTGATAGTTTCCTGATCAGCCAGGGCATCAAAGGATATGGTGAGAAGGCAGGTGTATGGGGTTGAGTGGGATCTGGGATTAGCCAGGATGGAATAGTGAGGCAGACTCGATGGGGTGAATGGCCTAATTCTGCTCCTATGCCTTATGGCCTTACAGATTAGGGACATTTAAGACATTAGATAGATGCATAGATGGCAGAAAAATGGAGGGCTCTGTGGAAGTTAAGAGTTAGATTGAGCTTGGAGCAGGTTAAATGGCCAGCCCAACATTGTGATCTGAAAGGCTGTACTGTTTCCTTTCAGGTAATGTTCTATGAACCTGATTTGTGGGATCTGAGGCTTCTGTACCTCCTGCCCAACGAGAAGGGGCACGACCAGGATTGATGATGGATGCTGCTTTCTTGTGGCAGTGTTCCATGTAAATGTGCTCAAAGGTGGGAGGGCTTTTCCTGCGATGGAATTAGGCTGTATCTGCCACTTTATTGTACATTTTTCTGGTGAACTCCCTCAGGAATTTCTGCAGTGCCACCAAATCCTTCCTGGCCAGAACTACACGCAATGGAGCTATAGAAGGTTAGATTAGGAACTTAAAAGAATGAGGGGGATCTCATTGGAACCTGTCAAATATTGGAAGGCCTAGATAGAGCGGATATGGAGAGGATGTTTTCTATAGTGGGTGAATCTCAGACCAAAAGGCCTCAGAAAAGAGGGACGTCCACTTAGAACAGAGTTGAGTAAGAATTTCTTTAGCCAGAGGATGGTGAATCTGCAGAATCCATTGCCTCAGATGGCTGTAGAAACCAAGTTATTTGGTATATTTAAGTTGGAGGTTGATAGCTTTTTGATTAGTCAGGGTGTCAAAAGTTCCAGGCAGGAGAATGGTTTGAGAGGGACAATAAATCAGCCATGATGGAATGGCAGACCAGGCTTGATGGGCCAAATGGCCTAATTCTGCTCCTCTGTCTGATGATCTAAGAGTTGTCTGATCAGTGCTTTGCAATGCAGCCGCCTAACATTCCTACTCATACATCCCATCAACCACAACATCACCGAACTTCTTGTCATCTCAGGCTGACTGATCATGCCTCCCACTTTCACATCCAAGTCATTAATATATTTCACAAAGAGCAAATGTCTCAGCTCGGGCTCCTGCAGTACATCATTTGCCACAAACCTGCAATCAGGAAAACCTCCCTCTAACTTGACCCTCTTCCTCCATCACTTCAGAAATTTCAGTCAGCTCAATGAGGCACAGCTCCCCCCACACAAAGCCAAACTGATTATGTCCAATCAGATCTGACTTTCCAAAAAAAACACCATTGGGTGGGGTCTTCCCAGCTGTATTGGGCAAGTCAGTATGTAAGCCAGGGCAGTAGGATATGGAGAGCAAGTTGTCGGCCATTTAGCAAGCTCCCCTCTTCACACAGCTGGTGAATACAGTTTGACACCGACTACATTGCAGGAGTTGCCAGTCAGTGTTGAACTCAACATAGGACTGCCTTAAGGACTCCAGCTCCAGACTTTTCCCTCGGTGTTTACTCCTGAAGCCATGTGTGGGCATAACAGCAAGGCAATGGAGGTTTGAGATCAGAGTTTTCCTTCTCCGGGTTCATTAGCCAACCCACCTGCCTGAAGCCACTGGTATTAAGTTGCCAGGAATCCGGCTTTGCCTCTCCTCCTGTTATTAGAAATGTTTCCGCCAGGCTTATAGCTAAGCCACATGTGAAGATCAGAGCTGGACTTGGTTGTCAGAGTCTTTTTGAAATGTATGCCATTGGGAGCATTTAATAGATAGGGCGAGCTCATTCCATCTCCTCCTCCCCACTCCGCCCACCAGCTATGACAGTGTTAAAGTGCCAAATATACATATGTTATATCCCTTGGAAATTTCTCCAAGAATTTCCACTGGCACGGCAGCCTCTAGTGGTTAGCACGACACTATTACAGCTCGGGGCATCGGAGTTCGAGGTTCAGTTCTTCTGTCCTCTGTAAGCAAGTCTGTACTTTCTTCCCATGTGCACATGGCTTTCTTCCAGGTGCTCCTGTTTCCTCCCACATTCAAAAGACGTACGTTCAATCGCAAACAAAAGAAAATCTACAAATGCTGGAAATCCACACAACACACACAAAATGCTGGAGGAGCTCAGCAGGCCAGGCAGCATCGATGGAAAAGAGTACAGTCGATGTCTCAGCCCAAAACGTTGACTGTTTACTCTTTTCCATAGATGCTGTCTGGCCTCCTGCATTCCTCCACCATTTTGTGTGTGCCGGTTTCGTAGGTTAATTGGTCTTTGTGAATTGCTAGGCTGTCGAGCGGTGTGGCTCGATGGGCTGAAAGGGCTGGTTCTGCACTGTATCTCCAAATAAATAAATAAAAGTTTGATATAATCAAAATAGAGTTAAGTGTGTGTGTGTGTGTGTGTGTGTGTGTATACTGCCGCCAGTGGAATGGCTGCTTTAGGAGATAGCAGTGGGCCATTGGGCCGAATGGGCTCTTGCTGCTCTGTTATATGATAGACACCTGCAGTGTGCTACTTCAAAATGTGAGCTAGGTCATGTTCTTGACCCAGTAAATGGAGGAATGCTGAGGCTATTAGAGAGCTGCGCCAATAAGATGAATAGTTACCTATATATATCGAGGTAAATTTACACAAACATAGATCAACAAATCAGAGAACCTTCACAGGGCCATTTAAGTATACTGCAGGCAGGTCGCTAGAAATCTCTCTGTGGTTTATGCTTGGAACAGACTAGCATGGTGTATTAATCTCTCTGCTTAACCACAGGGAACGTTTCAAAGTTTGATGTGTATCTGTTCTTTTACCGGATAAATATTTTCCCATCATGTGTAATTGATACCCAAGTTTTGAAAGTTCAAAGTTCAAATAAATTTATTGTCAAATGACATATATGTCCCCATATACAGCTCTGATTCATTTTCTTGCAGGCATTCACAGCAATAGAATTGTGTATGCAATAGAGAGACCACAGCCAACAGGATGGATGGAGCAACAACTAATGTGCAGAAGGCAAAGAACTGTGCAAATGGAAAAGAGAGAAAAAAAATAAAGAAACAGGCAATACATATCGAGAACATGAGATGAAGAGTCCCTGAAAGTAAGGCCATAAGTTGTGGGCAAAGTTCAGTGATGGGGGCAAGTGAAGTTGAGGGAAGTTTGGTTCAAGACTCTGATAGCCGTGCGGTAATAACTGTTCCTGAACCTGATGGTCTGAATCCTGAGACTCCTGCACCTTCTTCCTGATGGCAGCAGTGACACTGGGTGGTGGAGGTCCTTGATGATGGATTCTACTTCCCTGCGACAGCGCTCTGTGTAGATGTGTTCAATGGTGGGGAGGGCTGTATCCACTACTCTTTGGGGGTTTTCTCTTCAAAGACATTGGTATTTCCATACCAGGCTGTGATGCAGTGTACTCTCCACTACAGAAGGCATTCATTCTGGGTATAAAATGTAGAACATAGAATGTAGAGAACCACAGCTCCATACAGGCCCTTCAGCCCACAATGTTGTGACAACTTTTTAACATACTCTAAAATCAAATGAACAAAATAATGTCCCCATCTACAATATTGTGTGGGAGGGGTGGCTGAGGGGGCTCGTAGCAATTGCCCCTACAATCCAAAATCACCACAGCATAGTGGTTAGTGCCATGCTATTACAGGGCCAGAGAACAGCAATCAGGATTCCTGCCACTGTGTATAAAGGAATTGTACTTCTCCCTGTGACCATGTGGCTTTCCTCTGGGTACTCTCCCACAGTCCATAGAGATACAGGTTAGTGTCAGTGAGTTGTGGGCTTGCTATGTTGACACCAGAAGCATGGCGACACTTGCAGGATGCCCCCAGCGCATCCTTGCACAGTGTTGTCAAACAACTCGCAATTTTACCGTTTCAACGTTTCAACGTACATGTGACTAAAAAGCAAATAGCAGAAGGGGAGCTAAGATGACACTAAATGACAGCTTCTTCAAGCTCACCTATGGAAACAGCTTAAGTTCCTCTCTTTAATGTTTCTTTTTTCCCTTTCAAGGTGACTGGGCTTCAGCAACTGCACTCAGACTGTGTTTTTTCATGGCAGATGAGCTGCTGCTCCTGGAGCTCACCATCCACCCATTTTCTGACATTCTCCAGCTTGGAAGACGTGTGCCTCTGGGGTGCGTCCCTGTGGACGACCGATTCCATGCCATGGTGGAGGTGTTGACTGTGTTGTCATACCAGAGATGGAGGACCTTTGCTGCTGCCCTAAGTGCCAGCAGAATGGTGGGCAGTAGGTGGGTAGGTACCTTTGAAAATCAACGCCAAGAGATTCTTGGATTCTGATATTAACTGCTTCAGCAAAAAATTAATAAATAATTTACTGTTACTGAGCAGAAGCTAGCACTGTGTAAAACAAACAATTTTGTTAACACTTTATTTAAACAGATGCAATTAACTAGCATCTACTATGACACATTTAATTGTCTGATGCTGCCTGTGCAAGTTTTGAATGCCAAAGGCAGCAGATTTTTTGAGCAACACACACACAATGCTGGAGGAACGCAGCAGGTTCGGTAGCATCTATGGAGATGATTAGACAGTCGATGTTTCAGGCCAAGACCCTTCCTCAGGACCTGATACAGACTGTTCAATGTTCTATATTCTACATTATGTGTTCCCTAATAATAATAATAATAATAATAATAATAATGATAATATTCAAGGCAGATTCGAAGGGCCAAATTGTCTACTTCTGCTCCTATATCACAATAGTCTGATAATAATATTTACAGGCATCTTCATACAAACAATGAATATCAACGCACTTTACAATAGGATAAAGTGCAACCATGAAAATAAAAGTCAAAAAATGCTAGATAAATCAAGTTAAATAAATAGGTTTTGTGCTGGCATTTACAAGTATCAACAGAGTCTGTATCCCTTATAGTTTAGGGTATTGAATTCCACAGATTAGGAGCGTAGTTCAAAATAGCTGACCTGACGGTTACCGTTTGAGGGAGATTGTTTAAATTTAAGAGACTGGTAGAAGGAGACCGGAGAGCTTGAGGAGGATAATAAAATGAAAATGTTTCTACGATGTTCTCTGTTCTGTGTTCTGTTTCGGAGGTACAGGAGGGCTGACACATTTTCTCCCTTCAGCAACACTGCTGATTCAGATAGATTTTTATAACAATCCAACAGTTTTCAAGTTATAGCATAACCGATTACTTTTCTAGCCGATGCTGTGAATTTAAATGTCAAAGCTACCTGACCAAACTCACATCTCTGCACGGTTATCTCTCTGGATTACCAGGCCAGTAATTTAAAAGCTGTACTTTAAATTACTGTCATACTTTACACATCTCTACAAAGTTCAGGTAAAACCCGATGGACTGGAGAGCTGATCACCAGTTTGCCCTTTGCCCTTGGCCTTAACCTTTTTAATCTGGCTTGGTGCTTAAATCGGCCAAAGTTTGGCTCATTTTCCACTCGTGGGCCCAGGCCTCACCATGTCCATCCGGCCTGGAATCTGCTCCAGCAATGACTGCCACTGACGTACCTGCATTCAGTTCACTGAGTCCTTCAGGATTCTGCAAAAATGCTAAGTCAAAGAGGTTTAGAAAAATGCCAAGTCATAGAGGTTTAGAAAGGTTGCAGAGGAGATTTAGTAGGATGCTGCCTGGATTAATGGGCATATCTTATGAGGAATGAATGAGCAAGCTAGGGTTTTTTTCTCTGAAGTGAAGGAGGGTGAGAGGCAAATGGATAGCAGTATAGGTATATAAGATTATGCAAGGCATAGATAGAATGAACAGTCAGCAGCTCTTTCCAAGGGTGGTAATCGCCATTACCAGAGGACATCTGTCTAAGGTTTGTGGTGGGAAGTTTAACAGAGATGTTTATGGTAGGTGCCTGGAATGCCCTGCCAGGGATGGTGTTGGAGGCTAATACAATAGGGATATGCAAAAGACTCTTAGATTGACATAAGGATGACAGAAAAATGGAGGGCTATGTGGAAGGGAATGGTTAGATTGATATTGGAGGAGGTTAAAATGCCAGCACAACATCATTGGCAAAGTGCTTATTCTGTGTTCTAAGTTCAATGAAAAGATAAGTTAATTTGTTTAGTTTTATTGTTTATGGAGCCTGTCACATCAATAATCAAAGAAAACATTTATGGCTACTTGGAGAAATTCAAGTTAATAATGGAATGGAAACACAGAATTTCTAACACTGTATTTAAGTCACATGATTTTCAAGGACTCTTCATCTTCATCTCATGTTCTTGAATATTATTGCATAGTTATTTATTATTATTACTTCTTTCTTCTTATATATACACAGTTTATTGTCTTTAGCACACTGGTTGAATGCTGAAGTCGGTGTGGTGTTGTATTGATTTTATTGTAGTTGTTGTTGTGTTATGGATTTATTGTGTATGCCCACAGGAAAATGAATCTCATGGTTGTATATGGTGATATATACTGTATGTACTTTGATAATAAATTTACCTTGAACTTTCATGAAAATGATCTCATGAAAGTGATCTATAAAGGGCGCCTCGGTAGCATAGCAATTACCGCAACTCTAATGCAGATCGGGGCTTTGGAGTTCAGAGTTCAATTCCAACATTGGCCCTAAGGAGTTTGTATATGCTCCCCATTTTATTGCTCAAAACCTGACCTCAACAAGTCCCTTTCACTTATCACCCTGCCTTCGCTGATTTACGTCTCAGTAGGCTTTGTCACTTTGGCATCCCATTTCTAAACCCACATGGTCATAGGGAGAATGTACAAACTCCTTTACAGGCAGCAGCGGGAATTGAACCCCAATCGGAGGTCGCTGGTACTGTGAAGTGATTGTCCAATCACTACGCCACCATGCCGCACCCCACTGTAACTGTTTAGTCCAATGATCCTTCAAGAACTTGCAGTTGTTGAAAGTCTGTGCTTTCCTTCACTGTTTTGTAAATGAGAGAGCTTAAAGGAACTGTGCGGGTTTGGTTTTCACACAGAGTGGAACATGCTGCCAGAGGTGGTGATAGAGGCAAATATGATAGTTGCATTTATTGAGTGCAATGGTTAGCATGACACAATTACAGCTCAGGATGTTCCAGACGTTGGTGTTCAATGCTAGTGCCGTTCTGTAAGGAGTCTATCTATGTCCTCCCTGTGGAACGTGCAGAATCTTCCTCTCTGTCATCAGGTTTCTGAATGGACAAAGAACCCCTGTAAACTACCTCACTGTTCTTTTTGCCCTTTTTTTGCACTACTTACCTAATTTAATTTAATTTTTCTTCTTGTAAATTATAGTTTTTAAATTTTTCTTTTATTGCAATGTACTGCTGCTGCAAAATAACAGATTTCATGACATATGCCAGCGATATTAAACCTGATCCTGACGAGGGCTGTTCAAGGGTCTAATAAGAGTGGGATAGAAGCGTAGACATTGTGGGCCACAGGGCCTTTCCTGTGCAGTGCTGTTCTATGTTCTAACCTCCATTGTCAAGTGTACCTTCAACTGAATAGAGTTACACTCTGGGATTTCCTTTGCTAAACTTCTTGTGGCTTTTCTGACAGGTGAAGATCCATCATTTGGAAGAAACTCAGCTCCCAGCTCAGCTGGGATCAGGCAAAAGTGACCTGAAGTGGGATGAAATTTGTTCAGTCAGGACCTCTGGGAGGCTGATCTGTGACCTTCTGTGTGTAAGTCAAGTGCTTGTCCACTTAAGCTCATGTATCATTCAATTTCCTCAATTAATTTTGATCATGTTATCAATTTGGATAAATCAAAACAGTTCCAAACCGGTTTAAAAGAGAGTTCCTTTCTGTCACTGTTAAGGAGTGATAGAGGGGGAGGGGAGGCAATATTCTCAGTTACTGACAGCGGAAATAAAATCTAGCAGAGTATTTGTAAGTGCAGTTCTTAGTTCACTTGACACTTAAGACCATAAGACAGGAGTAAAATTAGCCCATTTGGAACATTGAGACTGCTGCACCATTCCATCACGGCTGATTTATTAGCCCTCTCGACCCCATTCTCCTGTCTTCTCGTAATCTTTGATGCCCTGACTAATCAAGAACCCACAGTCAGGTGCCATGTAGCATAGCATTTACCATGACGATGCCACAGGTCAGGGCCTTGGAGGTCAGGGTTTAATTCTGGTGCCAACTGTAAGGAGGTTGTACATTCTCTGCATAACCATGTGGGTCTTTTTCGGGTGCTCTGATTTCCTCGCTCAGTCCAAAGATGTACTAGTTAATAGGTTAATTGTTCATTGTAAATTGTCCTGTGATTAGGCTAGGGTTAAATCGGTGGGTTGTTGGGCCATGAGGGCCTGTTCCATGTTGTATTGCTAAATAAGTAGATAGATAGATAGATAGATAGAGATGTATCAGCCTCCCCTTTGAATATACCCACTGACTTGGTCACCACAGCTGCCCGTGGTAACGAATTTCTCCTCATTGAAATTCCTCCTCATTGCTGTTCTTAAGGGACATCCTTTTATCCTGAGGCTGTGCCTTCTGGTCCTAGACTCCCCCATGATAGGAAACATCCTCTCCACATTCACTCTGTACCGGCTTATCAATATTCAATAATGAAACCACCTCTCCCCACTTCATTCTTCTAAACTTCAGTGAGAACAGGCAGAAACCAATAATTTTTTTCTCATACGTTAACCCTTTCACCCCCGGATCACCCTTGTGAACCTCCTCTGGACTCTATCCAGTGGTAGTATATCTTTTCTTAGATAAGGGGCCCAAAACTGCTCACAATACTCCAAATGCCTAACAAAGCCTCAGAATTCTGCATTGTGAAGATAATCCTCTTTTTAGCACAGTGTTATATTTGACCTGATGCAGATGAGGTGGGGGGGGGGGCGGTGGTGGGGGTTCCTTCGTTGAGCGCTTTCGCACCATTCACAACAGGGAGGCGTTCCTAGTGGCTAACTATTTAAATTCCACTCCCACTCCCATTCTGATATGCTGGTCCATCGCCACAATGAGGCTTCCCTCAGGTTGGAGGAGCAACATCTTGTATTCCATCTGATGGCATGAACATTGATTTCTCCAACTTCCGGTAATTTCTCACCACTTCCTCTCTCCTCTATTTTTCCATTCCTGTCCTTGCTTCCCTCTTATCCTTTTTCTTCTCCTCATCTACCCATCACCTCCTTCTTGTGCTCCTTCTCCTTCCCTTTCACCCACGACCCACTCTCCTCTCCTATCAGATTACTTCTTCTTCAGCCCTTTACCTTTTGCACCTGCCTGGTCTCACCTATCACCTTCTAACTAGTCTTTCTGGTTATTTACCCTCCCTTGTTCTATTCTCCATTCTGGCCTTCTCACCTGCCTATCACCTCCCCCTTCTTCTTCCCTTTAGCTTTTCCATCCACTAGGCTTCTCTTATCTCCTTCTAGCTCTCCTCCTTCCTCTCTCCCCACCTTTTTATTCTAGCATCTTTTGTCTTCCATTCCAGTCCTGATAAAGGGTCTCAGCCCAAAACGCCAAATGTTTATTCATCTCCATAGATGTTGCCTGACCTGTTGAGTTCCTCCAGCACTTTGCACATTGCTTTGGATTTCTGGCATCTCCAGAATGTTATTAATTTATTTGGTTTGGCACAGCATTGTGGGCCTACTCTAAGTTCTACGTT
Organism: Hypanus sabinus; assembly: GCF_030144855.1. Taxonomy (NCBI): domain Eukaryota; kingdom Metazoa; phylum Chordata; class Chondrichthyes; order Myliobatiformes; family Dasyatidae; genus Hypanus; species Hypanus sabinus. The sequence continues at coordinate 101,975,937 of NC_082719.1, read as the reverse complement.
CTAGTTGCTAGTCATTTTAATTAATTCTAAAATAATGAACACATAAGAAATTTGTATCATAATAAAATAGTATTTTGCAATTATAAGTTGCTGTAAGATTAATAGCAAGTTAAGTTTTGGCTAAACATGCTAATAAGTAGAAATGTAGTGGTATACCCTACTGCAAATATCTTTTTCCTAAAGTTAGCTTAATTGCTTTTAAGTCAACTGGCATGTTGTTTTCAGCTCAGGAAGATCTGTACAAATGAGTTCTAATTATAGCGAGGTGGATTATTACCAGATTTAATATTCCCAGAAGTTCTAACTAATGGAGTGCACACTGAGCGGACAATGGAGTGCATATTGCCCTGAGCAAAACTTTCCAAGTTTTGATTACAGTCTGTATGAAACCAGTCTCAGCAAGGAAGGTGGTAGGAAGACAACAATTGGCTCCTTCTATGTAAACATGTTGAAGATAAATTAGAGGCACAAGAGATTCTACAGATGCTGGGAATCCAGAACAACACACACAAAATGCTGGAGGAACTCAGCGGGTCAAGCAGCATCTATGGAGAGGAATAGAGCTAGAGGTAATGAATGAAGTGTGAAAGGTGAAATATTTAAGGGGAATAGGTTTGGACTTCATTAGGGTTATAATATTATTAATATAATATATAATTATTATAATATTATTAATAGGTTCATGACTTCATTCCTTGGAGATCTGACAGAGGTATACAAAATTGTGAGGGGTATAGATAGGGTAAATGCAAGCAGGGTCTTTTTCCATTGAGGTTGGGTGAAAGGTGAAAAGATTAAGGGAAGATGAGGAGAAAGATCTTCACTCAGAGGGTGGTGAGAGTGTGGAATGAGCTGCCAGCACAAGAGCTGCATGAGAGCTCGACTTCAACGTCTAAGATAAGTTTGGAAAGGTACATAGATGGTAGGGGCATGGAGGGCTATGGTCTGGGTGCAGGGCAATGGGACCAGGCAGTTTAAATGGTTCAGCATGGATTTAATGGGCCAAAGGGCCTGTTTCTGTGCTATACTTTTCTATAACAATCACTCTAGAAGTTTTGATAGGTACATGGATATGAGGGGTATAGTAGACACAGACTAGATGGGCTGAAGGGCATGTTTCTGTCTTGTAGCACTCTATGACTTCAAAAGAAGAAAATCTTTCAACTTGAGGAGAATTCTGTTAAAATTCTTAAATTATAAATTAAGCATCATTTATACTTTGGCAAAATATTCTGCTTAGATAGGTACTGTCTGACAGATATTCAAAAAAAAACCTTAATATCTATTTTTATTAAAAATTATGTCAGTGTTGCTGGATGTATTTGTGACTTTAACAGTAATATTTATTTTTTCCTAGAGGATTTCAGTCCCCAGATATTTTGAAGTTTCAAAGAAGGTGGCAGATCTATCCAGATGAAGCTGTAATCCCCGGAAGACACGCACCGATATCTCACCCACAACGATAACAAGATGTTGGTTACTGAGTATGCAGCAGTCAGAACTCCGCAGTACGTCTACATGGAGCACTGTAGCAGGAAAGCTGCATCCATCATCAAAGACCCCCAACCATCCAGGCCAGCCCCTGCTTTCAGTAATAACATCAGGCAAAAACCTTTCTGAAAAGCAAACAAACAAACACTTCTTGTTAATCAAACAAAATAAAAAGCAGATTGTTGCTCTCATGTGAAAAAGACTAAGGAGCTGGTGGTGGACCTGAGGCGGGCTAAGGCACCGGTGACTCCTGTTTCCATCCAAGGGGTCAGTGTGGACATGATGGAGGATTACAAATACCTGGGGATTCGAATTGGCGATAAAATGGACTGGTCAAAGAACACTGAGGCTGTCTACAAGAAGGGTCAGAGCCGTCTCTATTTCCTGAGGAGACTGAGGTCCTTTAACATCTGCCGGACGATGCTGAGGATGTTCTACGAGTCTGTGGTGGCCAGTGCTATCATGTTTGCTGTTGTGTGCTGGGGCAGCAGGCTGAGGGTAGCAGACACCAACAGAATCAACAAACTCATTTGTAAAGCCAGTGATGTTGTGGGGGTGGAGCTGGACTCTCTGACGGTGGTGTCTGAAAAGAGGATGCTGTCCAAGTTGCATGCCATCTTGGACAATGTCTCCCACCCACTCCATAATGTACTGGTTAGGCACAGGAGTACATTCAGCCAGAGACTCATTCCATCGAGATGCAACAGCGTCATAGGAAGTCATTCCTACCTGTGGCCATTGAACTTTACAACTCCTCCCTCGGAGGGTCAGACACTCTGAGCCAATAGGCTGGTCCTGGACTTATTTTCACTTGTCATAATTTACTTCTTCTTCTTCTTATTATTATTATCATCATCATCATCATCATCATTATTTAATTACTTATGTTTTTATATTGTTATTATATTTGTAACACCCTGGTTAGGATTTTACTGCTAATGCTGTGGGATAATTCATTCAACAGTTTTCTGTAGAAGGAGTGTGTTCTGCTGGTAGTGTTTGGGTTACCATTAAAAAAAAAGGAGGGTGTAATGTTCAGTTTAGGAATGTCGGGTCAGCCAATCAGGATGGTGGAATTGGGAGAAGGTCCTAGAGAAATCTGGGCTGAGAGGTTTCTTTGACGGACAATGAAGGGGTTGAGGCCTTTTGTCAGTGGGAGATGGAGAGAGAAGATCGAGATAACTGGAATGTGTGATTTGATGGAATCCAAGATGGAAAGTTCTGTCGGTGATCGGTGAATAGGAGTTGGTGCTGTGAGTACAAGGACATCTCCATCTTTTGGAAGATTTGAGCTCCACCTTTGTGCATATTTGACTTTTTGAATTATAATTACTCTTTCCTTTTTTCCTTTCTTTTCTGTCAAAGTGACATTCATAAATATTCCTTTCTTATAATTGTATGCAGTGCACTGTTATTTTTTGCTGATGGGTAATTGCAAGTGGGCAGCATTTACACTCAGATTGGGGTGTGGGTGGTCGAAACATCCTGGCTCTCCCGATCTGGTGGGACCCAAGTCACATCTACCCGAGACATATGGAGTTTGAGAAAGGTGATTTTCACACTGATGAGTCTATTGGTCTGTTAGCCAGGGACAATAAGCCATGTCTGTAGGGATGCCCGGTAAAAAGGGGTTTCATATTTTTATTTTTTCTCAGCTCAAGCTGGTAAAACCTGAGGTACAAACATAGGCAAGCACACTCAATTGCTAGGAACTTTGGACTATTCTAATTAATGGTGTTTAGTATTGTGTCTTTTGGAAGATTTATATAAATATCACTGTGTAGACCTATTTGCTTAATGCTTTGGGATGACACAAGTGTCGATATTACATGAGTTGAGAGTTAGGGGGCAAAAGTTTCGGGGTAACACGAGAGAGAACTTCTTTACTCAGAGAGTGGTAGCTGTGTGGAACGAGCTTGCAGTAGAAGTGGTAGAGGCAGGTTCGATATTGTCATTTAAAGTAAAATTGGATAGGTATATGGACAGGAAAGGAATGGAGGGTTATGGGCTGAGTGCAGGTCAGTGGGACTAGGTGAGAGTAAGAGTTCGGCACGGACTAGAAGGGCCGAGATGGCCTGTTTCCGTGCTGTAATTGTTATATGGTTATATGGTTACTATTGGGACAATGTGTACTCTGTTCATGTTCCATAGCTCTTAATTATTATTATTTGTTTTTCTTTTTGTATTTGCACTGTCTGTCGTTTTTTTTGCACATTAGTTGTTCATTACTCTTTCTGTGTAGTTTTTCATTCTGTTGTATCTCTTTGTTCTTCATGAATGCCTGCAAGAAAATGAATTTCAGGGTAAAAAATGGTGACATTTATGTTCCTTGTACTTTAATATATTAATGGTGTGAGATGGATTTCATAGTTGGAGACTGATGTGGAGTGTGAACACAGACATGGGACATCACGGTAGTGTAGTGGTTAGCAAAACGCTTTACACTACAGGCGGTGTGGGTTCAATTCCTGATGCTGCCTGAAAGGAGTTTGTCCATTCTCCCTGAGACCACACGGGCTTCCTCTGGGTGCTCTGGTTTCCTCCCACAGTCCAAAGACTGACCGGTTGGTAGGTAATTTGGTCATTGTAACTTGTCCCGTGATTAGTCTCGGGGTTAAATCGGTGGGTTGCTAGCTGATGCAACTTGGTCAGAAGAGCCAATCTGCCTGTATCTCAATAAGTAAATTAATTAATTAGCATCAATCTTTGGGGTAAATGTTTTTTTCTTTTCACTGCAAATACCTTTGGATGTGAATCTTTAAAACACTCTGTTTCTTGACAAGCTGTTGTGAGATTAATGCCAGTTCAGTCAAGATAGTTTTGGTTTTTTGAAATTCATTTAGAATGCCTACCAAAGGAGGTGTAAGATAGTGGGTGAAGATACATCTCTGCCATAGGAGGTGTAAGGCACTCCTTCTCTCCTCAAGCCTGCAGGTCATCCTTGGGACAAGGTGTAGCACCTATTTAGCACACCCCCCACCCTTCCGGTCAGGGTCACACAAAGCCATGATAGCAGGAGGTGGATGGTTGTATGAGCAGCTGGTGCATATCACAAGTCCTGGTTATGCGATCACTGACACCAGGCAGACAATCTCTGAAGAGTATTGATAATGGCTGGGGTCACCTGTCTTGTAAAGTCACTGCCCAGAAAGAGGCAATGGCAAATCACTTCTGTAGAAAAATTGCCAAGAACAATCATGGTTGTGGAAAGACTGTGATTGCCCACATGGTATGACAGAGTGCATAATGATTGACTGAATGAATTTTGATATACAGTGCAGAACAACTCTTTCTGACGCAGTGAGCTGCACCACCCAGCAGCCCCCATTTTAATCCTAGTCTAATGATGGAATAATTTACAATGACCAATTAACTGACCAAACGGTACGTCTTTGGAATGTGGGAGGAAACCAGAGCATCCGGAGGAAATTCACACAGTTGTGGAGAGAATGTACAAACTCCTTACAAATGACACTAGAACTGAACTCCAAACTCTGGTACCCTGAGCTGCAATAGCATCATGCTAACGTCTATGGTTCTGTGATGTCTAGAGTGAGTCGAGATTTCTTTTTGTCTAAAAATGTTATTTGCTCCAATCTCTGGTTTATGTAATAACACATGATCAATATACAATTTAAAACATTTCTTTATGTTCAAAATCAATAATAAAAATACAGAAAGGACCTTCTTTTAGTAATTAAGCTAAAAGCCAAGGTTTTTAAGAATCAGCAGAAAGAATTCATGGATATCGTTTTTAAATGGACGAGCTCTAAATTTTAACTTGCATGAGGTTTAATGAGGTTTGCCATAGGAAACAAAATTAAACAATACCCTGGCAGATGGCATCGCAATGTCACTTTCAATGCTTTTTTTCTCTAGTTTGAAGGAGAGAATGCTTTGATATGGGGAACAGGGGAATAGATGTGAATTTCACTCTGTCCAAGTACACATGCCAAAATCACAGTCCTTTATCAGCTGTAGAAATAGGCTGAGTATATTTGGGACTCTATGATTCTTCCAGAGGGACACAGTAAATGGAATCAGCAGCACAAGACTGGGAACTGGATCATGTACTCCAGGGTTTTTGGAGTTAGCAAGGAGCGATCACCAGTGTAACAATGCTAACACTAACCCTAACCCTACATGAAAAGAAACGTGGATGGCAACGCATATGTATGTACTTACTGAGAGTGGAAAATGAGGTCAAAGTAAAGTGTATTATCAAAGTGCATACAGTATATGTCACCATCTACTGCCTTGAGGTTTATTTCCTTTTGGGAATCTACAGGAAAATAAAGAAATATAATAGAATTTATAAAAAACTATACGAATACTGACAAATGACAAATATGCAAAAGAAGACTAATCGTGTAAGCATATATATTTACAAATAAATACATATGCTCATCAGTGATGTGTATAGATATGATTCACCGGCACCAACCTACCTACCATCTGTGACATATATACAGAAAGGTGCTGGAAAAGGGCCAGTAACATCATGATGGATCTGACACCCCATGCTCCCATCAGGGAGGAGGCTACGTAGCATGCATGCCAGGACCACTAGACTCAAAAACAATTACATTCCCCAAGCAATAAGGCTGATCAACACCTCCATCCAGTAACTCCACCACTACTTTATTATTTCCCATCAGTCACCTTATGCACAGACGCTCCTGTGCCTAGTGTCACTTTATGGACATAGAATCAGTCTATGTATGTATATAAGCTATCTTATTAATGACACAGGTAGACAAGGTAAGGAGGTCCTGAAGAGAGATTTTAGGGAGCTAGGTAGAAAATTGAGAAACAGGACCTTCAAGGTAGTAATCTCTGGATTGCTGCCTGTGCCACGTGCCAGTGAGGGTAAGAGTAGGATGATTTGGCAGGTGAATGCATGGCAGAGGAAGTGGGCAGGGGGGCAGGGGTTCAGATTCACGGATCATTGGGATCTCTTCTAGGGAAAGTATATCATGTACTAATGTGACGTTACACCTGAACCGAGGGGTCCAATATCCTTGTGGGCTGGTTGGCCAGAGTTGTTTGGGTGGGTTTAAGCTAATTTGGCAGGGAGTTAGGAACTGGAGTGATAGTGCTGAAGTTGAGGTAGCTGGTTCACAAACAGAGGCAATGTGTAGTAGAGACTTCTAGCAAGGAGAGACTGATTATAGGGCAGCATTTCAGTCAATAGGATAAGTTGCAATGGAAAAGGAGGACAAAATTGAAAAGGTTGAATATAGGACTGAAGATGTTATTTTTGAATGTATGCTGTATATAGAATAAGGTAGATGAACTTGTAACACAGTTACAGATTGGATTGTATGATATTGTAGACACTACTGAATCATGGGTGAAAGAAGATGATAGCTGGGTGCTGAATATCCAAGGATACACATTGTATCGAAAGGATAATCAGGAAGGCAGAGGAGTGGCATTGATTGTTGGTAAAAAAATTAAATCAAATCATTAGAAAGAGATGACATAGGGTTAACACTTCAACTCTGCCTCTCACTCCCATCTAGATATGTCCATTCATGGCCTCCTCTACTGCCATGATGAGGCCAAACTCAGGTTGGAGGAGCAACACCTCATCTACCGTCTGGGTAGCCTCCAGCCTGGTGGTATGAACATTGAATTTTCCAATTTCTGGTAATTCCCTCCCCCTCCCCCTTCCCCTATCCCAGGTCCCTCTCTGCCTCTCTCCCCTTTCATCTTTTTGCTTCTTTATCTCTACAATTCTTTCATGCTTATCCCCTCCCCCTCCCCCCTTTATCTTTCCTCTGATTGGTTTTCCACCTGGGGCCTCTAGGCCCTACCCCCTCCCCTATCTCTTTTACAGGGATTCGGCCCTCTCTTCCCCCCCCCCCCCCCCATTCCTGATGAAGGGTCTCGGCCCGAAACATTGGCTACTCTTTTCTCACGGATGCTGCCTGACCTGCTGAGTTCTTCCAGCGTTGTGCACATATTCTTTGATCCACAGCATCTGCAGTTGTATATTTGTGTTGACATGGGTTAATATATGTTGAATCATTGTACATGGAGCTAAGGAACTGCAAAGTCATTGATGGGAGTATTATATGAGACCATATGACCATAAGACAGGGGAGCAGAATTAGGCCATTTGGCCCATCGAGTCTGCTCTGCCACTCAATCATGGCTGATTCTTCCTTTTATCTCCTCAACCCCTAGTTCCCAGCCTTCTCCCCATAACCTTTGATGCCATGTCCAATTAAGAACTTATCAATCTCTGACTTAAGTAAATCCAATGACCTGGCCTCCACAGCTGCATGTGGCAACAAATTCCATAAATTCACCACACTTTGGCTAAAGAAATTTCTCCGCATCTCTGTTTTTAAAGGCACCCCTCTATCCTGAGGCTGTGCCCTCTTGTCCTAGACTCTTCCACCATGGGAAACATCCTTTCCACATCTATTCTGTCTAGGCCTTTTAACATTTGAAAGGTTTCAATGAGATTCCCCCCTATTCTTTATGAATTCCATCAAGTACAGACCCAGGGCCATCAAACTTTCCTTGTATGATAAATTTTTCATTCCTGCAATCATCCTTGTGATCCTCCTCTGAACCCTCTCCAATGTCGTCACACCTTTCCTTAGATAAAGGGCCCAAAATGGTTCACAATATTCAAGGTGAGGCCTCACCAGTGTCTTATAAAGCCTCAGCATCACATCCCAGCTCTTGTATTCACGACCTTTTGAAATGAATGCTAACATTGCATTTGCCTTCCTCACCACTGACTCAGCCTGCAAGTTAACCTTTAGCGTGTTCTGCACAAGGACTCCCAGGTCCCTCTGCATCTCAGATTCCTGGATTTTCTCCTCATTTAGAAAATAGTCCATGCTTTTATTTCTACTACCAAAGTGAATGACCATGCATCTTCCAACATTAAATTTCATTGCCAATTTCTTGCCCATTCTCCTCATCTTTCTAAGTCCTACTGCATTCTACCAGTTTCCCCAACACTACCTGCCCCTCCACCAATCTTCGTATCATCTGCAAACTTGGCAACAAAGCCATCTATTCCATTATCTAAATTATTTACATACAGCAGAAAAAGAAGCGGTTCCAACACCAACCCCTGCAGAATACCACTACTCACTGCAGCCAACCAGAAAAGGATCCTTTTATTCCCACTCACTGCCTCCTACCAATCAACCAATGCTCTAACCAATGCTCTAACTTTCCTGTAATACCATGGGCTCTTAACTCGGTAAGCACCTTGTCAAAGGCCTTCTGAAAGTCCAAATATACAACATCCATTGCATGCCCATTATCTATCCTGCTTGTAAATTCCTCAAAGAATTTCAACAGGTTAGTCAGACAGGATTTTCTCTGAAGGAAACCATGCTGACTTTATATTATCTTGTCCTGTGTCACCAAGTACTCCATTCTCTAGCAGTCTGATATCCATTCTCATTTTATTTTTATATACTAGAAAAAGCTTTCATTATCCTCTTTGATATTGTTTACTAACTTGCTTTCATATTCCATCTTTTCCCTCCTAATGATTCTTTTAGTTGCTCTTTGAAGGCTTTTAAAAGCTTCCCAATCCTCTACCTTCCTGTTAATCTTTGCTTTATTGTATGCCCTCTCTTTTGATTTACATTAGCTTTGACTTCCCTTGTCAGCAAAGGTTGTACTGTATTGGCATTTGTGTATTTCTCTGTTTTTAGAATACATCTATCCTGCACCTTTCTCATTTTTCCCAGAAACTCCCACCATTGCTGATCTGCTGACATCCTTGCCAGCATCTCCTTCCAATTTACTTTGGCCAACTCCTCTCTCATACCACTGTAATTCCCTTTACTCCACTGAAATATTGCTACATCAGATTTTTCTTTCTCCCTATCAAATTTCAAGTTGAACTCAATCATATTGTGATCACTGTCTCCTAAAAGTTCTATTACCTTAAGCTCCCTAATCACCTCCTGTTCATTACTTAACACCCAATCCAGTATAGCTGATTCCCTAATGGGCTCAGTGACAAACTGCTCTAAAAAGCCACCTCGTAGGCATTCAACAAACTCACTCTCTTGAGATCCATTGCCAATCTGATTTTCCCAATTGATGTGCATGTTGAAATCTCCCATGACTATCGTGACATTGTCTTTTGACACCCCTTTTCTATTTCCTGTTGTAATCTGTGGTCCACATCCCAGCTACTGTTGGGAGGGTTGTATATAACTGCCATCAGGATCCTTTAACCCTTGCAGTTTCTTAACTCAATCCACAAGGATTCAACATCTTCCGATCCTATGTTACATCTTTCCACTGATTTGTTGCCATTCTTTACCAGCAGAGGCCCCCCCCCCCCACCTACCTTCCTATCCCTCTGATACAACGCGTAACCTTGGTCACTCAGCGGCCAACCAGAACCATCCTTCAGCCACGATTCAGTGGTGGCTGCAACATCATACCTGGCAATCTGTAATAATGCAACAAAACCATCCACCTTATTTCTTATACTCCATGCATTGAGATGTGACACCTGGAGTATTGTATTTGCTCCCCTTTTGATTCTGCAGCCCTAATGCACTGATAGTCACCTTGCTGGTTACAAGTTTATCCTAGCATCTGCCTGCCCTTCCTGACAGTGCGACCACACGCCATCTTTGTTGGGACCGATTCTCTTTACGTTATATGTTAATGATTTGGATGATGGCTTTGTTGCAAAGTTTGATATAAAGATAGGTGGAGGGGCTGGTAGGTTTGAGGAAGTAGAGAGGCAGATGAGGAGAATGCGCAAAGAAGTGGCAGATGGAATACAGTATTAGGAAGTGTATGGTCATGCACTGAAGAAATGAAGGGCTTGACTATTTTCTAAATGGAGAGAAAATACAAAAATCTGAAGTGACTTGGGAGTCCTTTTTCAGGATTCCTTAAAGGTCATTTTGCAGGTTGTGTCGGTGGTGAGGAAGGCAAATGCAATGTTAGTATTCACTCCAGAGGACTAGAATATAAAAGCAAGGATGTAATGTTGAGACTTTATAAAGCACTGGGGAGGTCTCACTTGGAGTATTGTGAACAAATTTGGGTCCCTTGCTTAAGAAAGGATGTGCTGAAACTGGAGAGGGTTCAAAGAAGGCTCACAAAAATGATGGCAGGTTTGAACGGCTTGTCATATGAAGAGTGTTTGATGGTTCGGAGCCTGTATTCACTGGAATTCAGAAGGATGAGGGTTGACCTCATTGAACCCTATGGAATGGTGAAAGGCCTTGATAGAGTGGACGTGGAAAGGATGTTACCTTTGGTGGGAGAGTCTAAAACCAGAGTACAGCCTCAGAATAGCTAGGTGTCCTTTTAGAACGGAGGTGGGGAGGAATTTCTTTAGCCAGAGGGTGGTGAATCTGTGGAATTCTGTGCCACAGGCACAGGCAGGTCAAGTCTTCACGTATATTTAAGGCAGAGGTTGATAGATTCTTGATTGGTCAGGGCATGAAAGGAGAAGGCCGGAGATTGGAGCTGAGAGGAAAATTGGATCAGCCATGATGAAATGGTGGAGCAGAGTTGATGGGCCAAAATGGCCTAATTCTGCTCCTATGTCTTATGGTCTTATTCAGTTATAATTACCTTGTGTTCTTCACAGTTCAAAGTAAATTTATTATCCAAAAACATATATGTCACTATATTAATCCATGAGATTTGTTTCCTTGCAGGCATACTCAATAAATCCAACAACAATAAAAGAATCAATGAAAGATTGCACCAAAAGGGTGGACAACCAATGTGCAAAAGACAACAAACCAGTGTGCAAATATAAAAAGAAAAAATAATAATAATAATTTAGAATGACTGCAGCAGTATAGACTCGGAGGCCAGGTGAGGTTTCGGGCTCTGGAGCACGGTCTGGTCTTGGAGAGATAAGATGTGCGGAGAAGATATCCATGCACCCCTCTGGTCCTGAAACAAATCCAGACACGTCTGTACCCAGACCGGGCGGTGCTTGGGTCAGCGTCTGTTCTCCATGTTAGGGGTGGCTGAAACTAAAACCTATCAGAAGGTTTTAGGTAAAGTAAAGCAATATTTTTCACTTTAGAAATGGAGATGTCTATGGAACGGGGATGCCTGGGGTGATAGTAAGCGAACCGCTAGTGCTGCACTACTGAATAGGCCAGCAGGCATCAGGAAACCCGAAACGGGTACAGCCAGCCCTCAAAGTCGTCCACCAACAGCGCAGGCTGAGACTGCTGCAAGTGTTCATCAGGGGAAGAAACTGAGACCAGTCAAGAGAAGAAAGACATGCGAGAAATGGTCTTTAAAAGTAAACACATTCTGAATGCGCGTATATTACCGAGTATGACAGGTTATAGGAACAGACTTCGTCAACAGCTCACAGTGCAATATCCCTCCATGCCAGTTAATGGACAACAAACAGCAGACCAATGGAGCGAGATAGTAAAAAAATAACTTCAGTCCTACAAACACGTTAAACCAAATAAAACATGGATCAGAATCAGAATTAGAATCCTTTATTATCGCCAAGTATGAGGACACATACAGGGAATTTGATGCTGGTTTCCCTGAGCTCTCTCTGTACAAGTTGCACAACAGCTAGAAAGAAACCAACCTAAAGACCACAACACTGCTATGCAAGAAAATAATGAAGATGCCAGCCCACTGAAGCACTGTTATTTCAACTGCTTCATAAGCAGATGTTACCAGCAACAACACAGATCTGGAGCCTCCGCAGCCTGCTGATGATGAAGCAGAGCTTACAGACGAATACACGGCAAAATATATGGGTATTGACCCAACAAAAAGACCCTACACGTCATTATTGCTAAGATGAGAGGGCACAGCTTTAAGGTGTTTGGAAGTAGGTACGGAGGAGATGTCAGGGAGTTTTTATGCAGAGAGTGGTGAGTGTGTGGAATGGGCTGCCAGCAACGGTGGTGGAGGCGGATACAATAGGATCTTTTAAGAGACTTCAGATAGGTACATGGAGCTTAGAAAAATAAAGGGCTATGAGTAGGTAATTTCTATAGTAAGGACATGCTTGGCACAGCTTTGTGGGCCCAAAGGCCTGTATTGTGCTGTAGGTTTTCTGTTTCCAAGTTTCTACATACCAAAACAAAATACATCATCAAAATTTGCAAAGTTGTTAATACTCTCAACAATATTATATTACTGCAACCCAGCAAGAAAATTAAGAGAGAAATGAATGAAATACTAAGGAAATATAAGGTCCATACAAGATCCTATCAGCCTAACAGAAGCACTGTAGAGATTACAGATGCACTGAAACAAAAGCTCGGTGCATACAAGCCAGACTAAATAGACACATGGAATGCACCATATGAAGAAAACAGAATGATCAGTTCAGAAACAATGGAAGAAGTTTATACAGGACATTGAAACTAAATTCAACACACCAGAATGTCACCAACCCACACACAGAATTACCAACAGAGATAATGAACTTCTGGTCAAATATCTGGCCAAACAGGGTGATGCACAATCAAAATGCAAACTGGATTAGAGAGGAAAAAGAAGGCACACACATGACTGAAGAGGTGCAAACACCTGAAATTATAATGGATATGCTGAAAGAAATTATAAAAATGCCCACAACTGGAAAAGTACTGGAAGTGATAATACTCATAATTATTGATTTAAAAGATTTACTTGTCTTCATTCATACCTATTAATGCATTTCAACAATTTTCTTAAAAATCCTGAAAATGTGTCTGAATTGTTAATAGAAGGTAAAACATATCTTTTATCTAAAGGGGAAATCACCAAAGATGCATCAAATTATTGTCTTATTTCTTGTTTACAAACTATATATAAAATTATAACATCATGAATCTCGCAACTAATCACCATTCAATTAGGTAACCACAATATACTTACAGAAGAGCGGAAAGGATGCCATAAAGGGGTGAAAGGATATAAAGAACAACTGACAATAGATTCTCTAATTCTAAATCAAGCCCAGAGGAATAGGAGAATTCTTTCACGTTGCTATATTAACTGCCAAAAGACTCTGTCCCACACTCATGGTTAAGAGAAGTTCTTAATGTATATAAACTGCACTCAATATTTGTGAAATCCTTGCAACATCTGATGAAGCATTGGCATACTATAATCACCCTATCTATTAACAACCAAAAAAGAACAGCCACCGTTATCAAAGTAAACTGAGGCATTTTCAGGGCGACTCTATAAGCCTACTAAGGTTCTGCCTAGCTTTAAACCCACTCTCTAATTTACTGAATCAAACGAAAATTGGGTATCAAATCAGAAAGAATGAAATAGCTATACTTTAACACATCTTCTATACGTGGGTGATTTGAAATTACATGCTCCATCAATAAAGCTAAAGCAATTAATTCAAAGAATAGAACTTGTTTTGAAAGATATAAACATGAACTTTGGACTGGATAAATGTAGAACATTAAACATAAAGAAAGGTGTAATTGAGCTAATAGAATACAAAACAGAGCAGCAGGATATAATACAACCAATGGACGAATATAAAACATATAAGTATCAGCGATATCAATAAGGAAAGAAAATAGATCATGGTGTGATAAAGGAACAACTTTTGACAGAATTTACTCAAAGGCTTGAGAAAATCTGCCAAACAGAGCTTAACAGTAAAAATATAACAAAGGCAATGAACACTTTCACTATACCCATATTAATGTCTATTAATATCTTGGTCTGAAACTGATTTGGAAAATTTACAAAGAAAAATAAGAACTGAAATTACAAATTTCAGTAAACATTATGTACATTTGAATGTGCTTAGATGAACACTACATAGGGGGACAGAAGGGGGAAGAGGAATAATAAATGTTAAAAATCTACACAACAGTCAGATAAAACTTCTAAAACACCAACAAAACCAGGAATCAGCACTCCACACAAGCACATACAATTCTGGTAAGAAGTATACACTACCAAACTTACATGAGAGCACAACCCAGAAAAATGAAGACATTTTCACAATTGAAGGCAGCCCCACAGTCTGAGCAGATCAGATGTTGACAGGGAAATGTCAGACACCTGGCTCAGAGTTGGAGACCTCTTCCCAGAAACAGAGGATTTCTTCTGGCAATACAAGACCAGGCAGTTAACACAATAAATCATCAAAAATACTTAATAAAAGAACAACAAATTCAAGATGATAAATGCAGAAAAGCCGAGAAAACAATCCAACACATTAGAGGTGTCACGAGGTGGGGACAAGGGTGCTGGGAGAGGACCCACACGCAGGACACAAACACGTCTTTCTTAGGTACAATGAAATAGCGTTTATTACTTGCTACACAGAAGATCGGGAAATCGAGGACAAAGAGGAACATGAACCTCAGACTAGGGACTTGGATTGCCACCGACCTGGGACTTGGAAACAGGGAACTGGGACAACCATGGACCTTGGACTTGGACCCTGGGGACTGGGACCGCCACAGCCCTTGGACTTGGAGACTGGGACCTTGATTCACTACCACCAGACACTTGGATATCATGGATCGCTGCAGCCAGAAACGTGGCCACCAAAACACAGGACAAGGAATCTTGAACCAGGACTCCTCCTCCAGATCAGGCATTGAGCAGGGAATCTTCTTCGGGGGGTAGAAACAGACACTGGGCATGACATCGAGCCGGAACTCCGCCTTCAACTCAGGCATCGAGCCGGGACTCTTCGAGGGGTAGACATGAACAAGGGGCATAAACCTCGAGTCAGGACTCCGCCTTCAACTCAGGCATCGAGCCGGGACTCTTCGAGGGGTAAACACGAACAAGGGGCATAAACCTCGAGTCAGGACTCCGCCTTCGACACACCCCTGATAGATTGACCTTGCCCGGACCCACTCTGGTGACGGAAGGTGAATTGCTGGTACTCCGATGCGGGCTGGGTCACTCTGGTGACGGAAGGTGAATTGCTGGTACTCCGATGCGGGCTGGATCACTCTGGTGACGGAAGGTGAATTGCTGGTACTCCGATGCGGGCTGGGTCACTCTGGTGACGGAAGGTGAATTGCTGGTACTCCGATGCGGGCTGGGTCACTCTGGTGACGGAAGGTGAATTGCTGGTACTCCGATGCGGGCTGGGTCACTCTGGTGATGGAAGGTGAATTGCTGGTACTCTGATGCGGGCTGGGTCACTGGTGATGGAAGGTGAATTGCTGGTACTCCGATGCGGGCTGGATGACTCCGGTGACGGAGGGTAAATTGCTGGTACTCCGATGCGGGCTGGGTCACTGGTGATGGAAGGTGAATTGCTGGTACTCCGATGCGGGCTGGATCACTCTGGTGACGGAAGGTGAATTGCTGGTACTCCGATGCGGGCTGGGTCACTCTGGTGACGGAAGGTGAATTGCTGGTACTCCGATGCGGGCTGGGTCACTCTGGTGACGGAAGGTGAATTGCTGGTACTCCGATGCGGGCTGGGTCACTCTGGTGACGGAAGGTGAATTGCTGGTACTCCGATGCGGGCTGGGTCACTCTGGTGACGGAAGGTGAATTGCTGGTACTCCGATGCGGGCTGGGTCACTCTGGTGACGGAAGGTGAATTGCTGGTACTCCGATGCGGGCTGGGTCACTCTGGTGACGGAAGGTGAATTGCTGGTACTCCGATGCGGGCTGGGTCACTCTGGTGATGGAAGGTGAATTGCTGGTACTCCGATGCGGGCTGGGTCACTCTGGTGACGGAAGGTGAATTGCTGGTACTCCGATGTGGGCTGGGTCACTCTGGTGATGGAAGGTGAATTGCTGGTACTCCGATGTGGGCTGGGTCACTCTGGTGATGGAAGGTGAATTGCTGGTACTCCGATGCGGGCTGGGTCACTCTGGTGACGGAAGGTGAATTGCTGGTACTCCGATGTGGGCTGGATCACTCTGGCAACGGAAGGTGAATTGCTGGTACTCCGATGCGGGCTGGGTCACTCTGGTGACGGAAGGTGAATTGCTGGTACTCTGATGTGGGCTGGGCCACTCTGGTGATGGAAGGTGAATTGCTGGTACTCTGATGTGGGCTGGATCACTCTTGGCTTGTCGTAGCAGTGGCGGTGACTTGCGACGGCTTCTTAACACTCTTGCCCCGAACGGCTAAAGCCGGGGGCTTATAAGCTGCCGGTTCGGGTCGAGGGTAGATTACCATGATTGCCAAGCTCAAGGGACACGTGAAACGGAATTAGAAGGGAACAAGGCGTCAATGGTCCGGATTGCAACCTAACTAACTTTAAAGGGGAACCGATCCAGAACATGACAAGAGGATCCTGTAGCAGTTTAACTCAATCTGATTACTTACAGAGGCACAATCAAGTGACAAACATCCTTCATCAAAACTTTGCCTTAAAACTTAAAAA
Organism: Hypanus sabinus; assembly: GCF_030144855.1. NCBI lineage: Eukaryota > Metazoa > Chordata > Chondrichthyes > Myliobatiformes > Dasyatidae > Hypanus > Hypanus sabinus. The sequence goes on along the minus strand of NC_082719.1, from coordinate 101,959,108 downwards.
TGAAATCATAACTTACTATAAATACAAGCCTGATCAGTTTTCGAGTCAGTGTACCATAAATTATATTATGACTGATCAGTTATTACAGATAGGACAATCCATAATAACCATATGGATAAAATATTACAGGACAAACAAACAAGAGCAGCTTATTTAATAGATATAGCCATTTAAACACTAATAACTTACAGAAGTCAGTAAATGAAAAGCACCAGCAATATGCTGAATTAAAAGAGGAAATTGAAAGACTATGGAATATGAACAGGGTATATATTGGTCTAGTAGTAATAACTACAACTGGTATCACCCCACAGTCACTACACAGTTAAGGCTATACTGTAATACCTATGGAAATCTTCAGAAAGTCATAGTACTAAGTGCCACTATAAAAGTCTGAAAATTCCTAGCAATTGACAAATTAGCGTGCTTGCCTATGCCTATACCTTAGGTTTTACTAGCTTGAGCTGCGACAAAAAGTAATAAATATTGAGAACATGAGACAAAGTGTCCTTGAATGTGAGTCCATAGGCTGTGGGAACAGTTCAATGATGGGGTGAGTGAAGTTTAGTGAAGTTATCCCCTTTGGTTCAAGTGCTTGAAGGTTGAAGGGTAATAACCGTTCCTGAATCTGCTGGTGTGAGTCCTGAGGCTTCTGTTCCTGATGGCAATAGTGAGAAGAGAGTATAACCTGGGTGGTGGGTCCTTGACGATGGGTGCTGCTTTTCTGTGACAATTCTCTGTGTAAAAGTGCTCAATTGTGGGGAGAGCTTTACCTGTGATGGTCTGGGCCATATCTACTATTCTTTGTAGGATTTTCCGTTCCAGGGCATTGGTGTTTCCATACCAGGCTCTGATGCAGCCAGTCAATATACTCTCCACTATAAATCTATAGAAGTTTGTCAAAGTTTTGATTGTTTTGCTGAATCTTCCCAAACTCCTAAGGAAGTAGAGGCGCTGCTGTGCCTCTATTTTTTATTATTATTATTATTATTATTACTATTTTTATTATTGTGTTCTTTATCTTTTGTGTTTTTTTGCATGGGTGTCAGATCTGGAATAACAATTTAATTCTCCTTTCACTTGTGTACTGGAAAACAATTTTGAATCTTGAATCTTGCATATATATTTGCGTATCATAAACATTTACACTATTTCAAACAAGTGAAAATTTGCAGATGCTGGAAATCCAAGCAACACACACAAAGTGCTGGAGGAACTCAGCAGGTCAGGCAGCATCTGTGGAAAAAAGTACAGTTAACGTTTTGGGCTGAAACCTTTCAGTAGGACCAGAGAAAAAATATAACAATTTGTCTTCTTTTGCATATTGTTTGTTTGTCAGTCTTTGTGTATAGTTTTCATAAATTCTACCGCATTCTAATTTATTTTCCTGTAAATGCCTGCAAGAAAGAGGCATACATATATAATTTAGTTAAGTCCTTGAAGGTGAGTCTGTAGGTTGTAGTATCAATTTAGCGTTGACATGAGTGAAGTTATCTCCTTTGATTCAAGCCTGATGGTTGATGGGTAATAACTGTTCTTGAACCCTGTGCTGTGGGACCTAAGTTCCTGTACCCACATAACTCTCCACATTTCATTCACCCTGTCTAAGAGTCTCTTACATGTTTCTGGCACCAAATTTGGCAATGAATTCCACACACCCACCACTCTCTGTGGAAAATCCTACTTCCGGCATTCCCCTTATACTTTCCACCAATCACATTAAAATTATGCCCCCCCCCTTATTAGCCACTTACACCCTGCTTAAAAGTTTCTGGGTCTCCACTCATCCTATGCCACTTGTCATCTATCAAGTTGCCTCTCATTCTCCATCATTCCAAAGAAAAAGAAAAAGCCCAGCTCGCTCAAGTTTGCCTCATAAGGCATGCTCTCTAATCCTGGTAAATCTCCTCTGCACCCTCTCTAATCCAGGCAGCATCCTGGTAAATCTCCTCTGCACCCTCTCTAATCCAGGCAGCATCCTGGTAAATCTCCTCTGCACCCTCTCTAATCCAGACAGCATCCTGATAAATCTCCTCTGCACCCTCTCTAATCCAGGCAGCACCTGGCATCTCTTCTCTGCACCCTGTCTAATGCTTCCACATCCTTCCTATAATGAGGCGACCAGAATTGAACACTCCAACTGAATTCTCCAAGTGCGTTTAACCAGGGCTTTATAGAGCTGAAAAAGTATTCAGCTGCAGCATTACATTTCAGAAGTAATTAATTAATCATGATGCACTTTGTAGAGATCTAAAGCTCTCTATAAGAGTAATTTTTTTCCTTGTCAAGAATAAAGATTCTTTGAATATAATTACTATTAAGCTGAGCAACATCCTCTATCATCAGTTAACGTTTTTGTTGGATATAAGTTGACCTAAATTTGGCAGTTTATCAATATAATAAAGTCTCTTATCAGATTGATACTCTGCCACAAATGACTTCATCAGCTTTAACCAAAACTAAATTTACTCAGAATAAGCATTAAATTACTAAGAGTAAGCTAGGAAATTATAGGCCAGAGCATCTGATGTCAGTTGAGGGTAAATTATTAGAAGGTATTCTAAAGAACCAGGTATACACATTGCATCCACTTTATTACACCAGTACACCTTCCTTTTAATGCAAATATCTAATCAGCCAATCATGCAGCAGCAACTCAATGGATACAAGCATGAAGACATGGTCCAGGGGTTTAGTTGTTTTTCAGGCCAAACATCAGAATGGGGAAGAAATGTGATCAGACAGGATGGTTTGAGCATTGCAGAAACCGTGGATCTTCTGGGATTTTCATGCACAATAGTCTCTAGAGTTTACAGGGAATGGTGTGACAAACAAAAGAAACATCTAGTGAGTGGGAGTTCAGCGGGTGAAAACTCCTTGTTATTTAGAGAGACCAGAGGAGATTGGCCAGACTGGTTCAAGCTGACAGGAAGATGACAGTAACTCAGATAACCACACGTAACAACAGTGGTGTGCAGAAGAGCATCTCTGAATGCATGATATGTCGACCCTTGACATGGATGGGCTACAGCAACAGAAGACCATGAACATACACTTGATAGTTACTGAGTGTACATGTATTTGGATAGAGACGGCCTGATTTAGATAGTCAAGATGATTTTCTGTATGGTAGTTCATGTTTAACCGACCTTAAAAGAAAGTTGATGAAAACAAAGCAGTGGATGTTGTTTACATGCACTTCAGCAAGGCCTTTGATGAAGTTCAGCATGGAAGCTGGTCAAGACGTTTCAGTTGCTTGGCAGTCAGCATGAGGTAGTAAATTGGATTAGACATTGACTTTGTGCAAGAAACCAGAGGGTGGAAGTAGATGGTTTCCCCTCTAACTGGAGGCCTGTGATAGTGGTGTTCCACAGGGATTGGTGCTGGGTCCTTGTTGTTTGCCATCTATATCAAAGAGCTGGATAATAATGAGGCTAACTGGATCAACAGATTTGTGATGACACCGAGATTTGGGTGTAGGCACAGTGAGGAAAGATTATCAAAACTTGCAGCAGGATCTTGACCAGTGGAAAAATGGGCTGAGAAATGACAGATCAAGTCAAGTCAAGTCAACTTTTATTGTCATTTCGACCATAACCACTGGTACAGTGTATAGTAAAAATGAAACAATGTTTTTCAGGACCATGGTTTACATGACACAGTACAAAAAACTAGACTGAACTACGTAATAAAAAAAAACGACACAGAGAAAGCTATACTAGACTACAGACCAGCACTGGACTGCATAAAATGCACAAAAACAGTACCGGCATTACAATAAATAATTAACAGGACAGTAGGGCAAGGTGTCAGTCCAGGCTTCGGGTATTGAGGAGTCTGATAGCTTGGGGGAAGAAACTGTTACATGGTCTGGTCGTAAGAGCCCGAATGCTTCGGAGCCTGATACAGTTTAGTGTAAGATGTTTCACTTTGGGAGGACAAACTAAAATAGGACTTACACAGTGAATAGTAAGACACCAAATTTGGAGTATTGTGTCTAGTTTTGGTCACCTACCTACAGGAAAGATATTAATAAGATTGAAAGAGTACAGAGAAAAATTATGAGGATATTACTGGGAATTGAGGACCTGAGTTATAAGGAAAGATTGAATAGGTTAGGACTTTATTCCCTGGAGTGTAGGAGATTGAGGGGAGATTTGGTAGAGGTATTCAAAATTATGAGGGGTATAATAGGGTAAAGGCAAGCAGGATTTTTCCACTGAGGTTGGGTGAAACTAGAACTGGAGGTCATACAGTACCTTAAGGATGAAGTGTGAAATATTTAAGGGGAACCTTTTCACGCAGATGGTGGTAATAGTGTGGACTGAGCTGCCAGCAGAGGTGGTGAATGCTGGTACCATTGCAACATTTAAGAGGGGTTTGGATAAGCATACGGATGGCAGGGGCATGGAGGGCTATGGTCCATATGTGGTCAATAGGACTAGGCAGAACAACAGTTTGGCATTGATTAGATGGGCTGAAAGGCCTGTTTCTGTATTGTAAACTTCTAAACTAGATTAGAAGGCATGTGCTATTATGAGAAATTGAACAAATGGACTGTTTTCTCTGGAGCCCCAGAGGCTGAGAAGAGATCTGATAGAGGTTTATAAGATCATCAGAGGCATCAACAGAGAGACAGACAGTATCTTTTTCCCAGGGTAGAAATGCTTGATACCAGAGGGCACGTATTTATGGTGAGAGGGGGTAATTTCAGATGAGATGTGAGGGGCAAGTTTTTACACAGAGTGATGGGTGCCTGAAATGCGCTGCCTGGGGTGGTGGTAGAGGCAGATACATTACAGACATTCAGGAGAATTTTAGATAGACACATGAATGTGAGGAAAATGGAAGGATATAAACATTGTACAGGCAGATGAGATTAGTTTAATTAGCCATTTCATTACTAATTTAATTGGTTTGGCACAACATTGTGGGCCAAGGGAACCCGTGCCTGTGCTGTACTGTTCTATGTTTTGTGACTATTAGTGTACAATAGCATTTGTTGTATTATACCATATATACTTTTTTTATTTATTTAGATAGAGTGTGGAACTGGCTCGCCTGGTGTTTCGAGCTGTGCCACCCAAAAATCCCCTGATTTAATCCTTACCTAGTCAGGGGACAATCTTCCTTTCATTGCAATATTGTCAGAAAAAAATAGAAATAGAAATAAATCTAAGGCTGGAGCTTTTTCAGCTTGAGCTTGGGTTGGCACGGTTGTGTAGTGGTTAGCACAATGCGACCAGGTTCAGTTCCCAAATCTGCCTGTACATCCTCCCTGTGACAGCATGGATTTCCTCCAATTGCTCTGGTTTCCTCTCACAGTCTAAAGGTCATTGTAACTTGTCCCGTGATTAGGCGAGGGTTAAATTGGAGGATTGTTGAGTGGCATGTCTCAAAGGGCCTGAAGAGCCTGTTCCACTCTGTATCTCAATTTAATAAATCAATACAATACTAACTGACTTTGTCAAACCATTTGCTATTTGTTAACTGTTTTCTTCTTTCTTGTAGCAATGCCTCACTTTGCTTTATTCTTCTGTTTTCATTGTCTCATAAAAGACTTCCAACTGGCTGGATCACTTTGTGAAATTTATCAGTGACAACATTCATGCCAACAACAGCAGAATGCAGAGTACGTAGCAGATTTAACACAGAAGTACTTCCAAAAGGATTTGTGATAGCGCAGCGTTTAGGGCCACTCAGGGCACTGGAGTTCACAGTTCAATCCTGGCATCCTCTGTGAGGAGTTTGTATGTCCTCCCTGTGGGGTGTGAAGGTTTTCTCCGGGTGCTCTAGTTACCTCCCACAGTCCAAAGACATACTGGTTAGTAGGTTAATTGGTTATTGTTAATTGCCCTGGGATTAGGCTGAGATTCTCTTGGGGTTTGTCAGGGTTTGTTAGGCAGTGCTGCTCGAAGGGCTGGAAAAGTCTATTCCATGCTAAATAAATCTTTTAGAAGATCCTATTTAACAACACAAAGCATAGAACAATACAACACCAGAACAGGCCCTTCAGCCCATAATGCTATGCCAAATCAAGTAGATTAGTAATCAAATGGTGAACTAAACTGATCCCTTCTAATCATAATTCACTTAATTCCTACTCTGTATTGTCACATGAATGTGGTCCAATTACTGTCTGGGTTGACGAATTGGTGAGATTGGCATTTGAAGCCCAGTACTCAGGGTCACGCCATCAATGAGTCTGGAGCTTGAGGCCGAGGATCGAGGTCCAAGGGTAGAATCAGAAACCCAGAAGTGAGGGCTCACTGGCCAGAGCTCTGCTTCTGTGAATCTCTGTGAGTCCGCGGCAGTAGGTGAAGGCCCAATGTCTGTGTGCTGACGCCTGAATACAAGTCAGAATCCAGGTTTGCTGGAGGCTGGAGGCCAAAAAATGCAGGCTGCGGGAGGAAGGAACGTAGGATTGTTTTGCGAATCACTGCTTTATTCCTTGTTGTGTCCTGTGGTGTTCTGCTGAGCATTGTGGAAATGCTATGTTGTGGCCGGAATGTGGGCTGCCCCCTGCCCATCCTTGAGTCTGTTGGTTGTTAACACATTTCACTGTATGTTTCGATGCACATCTTTATAGCCCCAGCAGATTACTCTGGACAACAAATTTTTTCAAAAGTGTTGCTTCAACAGAATTTTTTTTGTTTATGATAGACTGCTGGAAGATGGACACAAATATAATTTCAGACTACTTGAATCATGTAAAAGTAACAAATTAACTTTTATTGAATGTAATGTGTTTAATTGCATAGTGCTGCTGATGCTTTGCAATAGTTCAACTAAGTTAAAAATATTTTGTTAATGATTTTCATTTTGTAATCAATGTCTGAGACTTCTCGCTTAAGTGTCCAACAATAATTCGCCAGCATTGATGGATTCCAGTTGCCCTGGTATCTTTTCCCCATGACCGCAATGTCCTGGTGAAACCTTACACCACGCTTGTTATTAACAGCACCAAGATTGGCAGGGAAGAAGTATATGTGGGAATGCAGAAAATGAATCTTTAGTGACATGTTGCATTTCATGGTTTTATGTGCTTGAAGCATGCTTTCAACCAGCTGCATGTGGTTTGATGCTGAGAAAAATTTCAACAATTTCCTTGAATGCCTTCCATGTGATTTTCTCTGGTCCCACTAGAAATTCTTCAAAGTGCCTGTCATTGATGACCTCTTTGATTTGTGGTCCAGCAAAAATGTTTTCCTTAATCTTGGCATTAGTTATTCTGGGAAGCATCTGTCTCAAATATCAAAATCCTTCTTAAAATTTTTGTGCCTGGTGATAGCAAATTCCATCCTTACAGTCCTGCACCCAATAATTATTACTAAAACCTGTCCTGCCATGCAATAGCCATGCTGCCCAAGCATGCCTAGATGAGATAGGAAACTTTCCAGCTTACATTGTAGGCAACATTTTAATTGACGAATTATGAATTGAAATAATGAACATAAGTTTATTAAAAATGGTGTGTGATAGGGAAATTTCATGGTGATTTTCATGATCAGTAGCCCAAAATTCAAAACATACACCTAAAGGTATTCAGGAAGCAAAATCTGTCTCTATTTATACCAATATATTAATGTTTTAAAATAAAAACCTGTTATAGAAAACATTTCAACCATACACAATAGGTACATTCAAGTACATATTGTGATAGAAAGGAGAAATGTTTTGATAGTGTTATGCCTGCAGCCCTCTCCTTTGTGAGAATCGCAAGATCACTGTTGGGTTGGGTCAGGGGGCCCAGGAAATGAGAGAGAGACGTGCGGAATGTCTCGCTCCCCCGGCGATGTAAAGCTATGGGACATGGCCATTGTCTCCGGAAGGCGAATTTGTGGAATGGAGACTGTACAACGTGGAAGCCCTCAGGCAAAGTGGGCTGGTTGAGGGAGAGATTGCATCACCCCCAACCTGATTGACATCTACGACCCTGCGAGTCAGGATAAAAGAGGGTCTGTGGGAACAGCCCCTCAGACACACCAGAAGAAACACTAGCGGGAAACCATTTGAAGGAGGCCACGTGTGTTCAGTTCCTTTGCCTGGGACTGGTGGCTGGTACCACGGAAAACGGCTTTTAGCTAACAACGGGGAAATCAACTCCCCCGACTCAAAGGATTGGCATCATAAAAGACCTGGGCAAGTTTAACCATCTCTCTCTAAAACCCAAAACGCTGCAGCTTGAACGAACTAACAGTGACTTTTATATTTTATACATTATCCCCTAGACAACGATAGAGCTATTTCTTATTGGTTATTATTATACCCGTGCTTTTAGATTTAGTATTGACGACGTATATTATCTGTATGTTTGCATTAATCTCATTTTTGTGCCCCTTTATCAATAAATACTTTTAAAAATAGTACCATTAGACTTCAACGGACCTCTCTATCTTTGCTGGTAAGTGACCCAGTTACGGGGCTTCGTAACAATAGTAACTTTGGAGCAATATCTAATGATGTCTACAGATAAAGTGACTTGTTAAAACTATTTGCAATGTTGGGATATGTCAGTGATACTAAACCTGATTCTTAAGTCAAGTCAAGTCACTCTTATTGTCATTTTGACCATAACTGCTGGTACAGTGCATAGTAAAAATGAGTCAACATTTTTTCAGAACCATGGTTTACATGACACAGTATATTGAACTACATAAAAAACAACACAGAGAAAAAAAAACTACTCTAGACTACAGACCTACCCAGGACTGCAAAAAGTGCACAAAACAGTGCAGGCATTCTAATAAATAATAAACAAGACAATAGGGCAGTAAGGTGTCAGTCCAGGCTCTGGGTATTGAGGAGTCTGATAGCTTGGGGGAAGAAACTGTTGCACAGTCTGGTCATGAGAGCCCGAATGTTTTGGTGCCTTTTCCCAGATGGCAGGAGGGAGAAGAGTTTGTATGAGGGGTGAGTGTGGGGTCCTTCATAATGCTGTTTGCCTTGCGGATGCAGTGTATCATGTAAATGTCTGTAATGTTGGGAAGAGAGCTTCTGTGGCAATAATTATTGTTAACAGTTGACAAAATGGACCGAATTTGTGTATTGCAATAATTTCCCAACTACTACAAACACTGATGTACCCAGTGTCACTTTCTGCTGCTTTGGATCTGGAGCAACAATTATTTCATTCGTCTTTACGCTTGTGCACTGGAAATGACATTAAACTATTTTGAATCTGGAATTCTCAGATTCAGAGCTCTTTTACTAAAACCAGGTAACAATCCCCTCACTATTTCCTTTATCTCATGTTTGGCCTGTGTTAACCACATATGGTTTAGTCCCCGTATATTTACAGGTTCATATATATCTAGCTCCAATATATTGATGCAATTACGAAGAAGTCACGACAGTGGCTATACCTCATTAGGACTCTCACAAATTTATACAGGTTGCATCACGGTCTGCTATGTAGGAGCCGCTGCACAGGATCAGAAAAAAGCTGCAGAAAGTTGTAAACTCAGCCAGTTCCAACCTCAGCATCCAGGACTCTTTCAAAAGGCGATGGCTCAAGAATACTGCATCGATCGTTAAGACCCCCATCACCCAGGATAGGCCATCTTCTCGTCAGGGAGGAGGTACAGGGGCTTGAAGACACACTCAACATTTCAGGAACAGCTTCTTCTCCGCCATCAGATTTCTGAACGGATAATGAACCCACATAAACTACCTCACTACTATTTCCTCTCTTTTTGTACTTACTAGTTTTTAAAAAATATACAGTTACTGTAATTTATAGCTTTTTTATTATTGTAATGTACTGCCACCAAAAAACAACATATGCCAGTGATATTAAAATTGGTTCTGATTCTCAGTCCCTAGTATACAGTATTTTTAATTGCAAAATATCCATCAGTGATACAAAATCTGATCCTAAATCTGCCACAAGATGGTGCTAGAGACATAAATTGTCTCAATTTCCCCTCTGGTGGGGGATGTTGGAATCCATGATTGCAATTGTCTACATGCGGGGAAGGGCTTGCTCCTGCCTCATATTTGCATCACTTCATCATACAGTTTGTTAATAAGCATTGCCCTTATCACAAATACTCTGACCATTAGTGGCCTTATTACTGACATGAAAATGTCCTTTTTCCATTAGCATAGTCAGTTCAACCCCACCTTTCCAGTGCCCAGCCACTTTGACCTCATTATGTAGTCAGTTCTGACTAACGCTGCCTTCAGCACAACTCGTCTAATTACAGGTTCTCCAAACTTCACATTGCTTTGAATACAAACATGTAACTCTCGTGCCACAATTATGCAGACCCTCCAACCTCAGGTAGCTATTAATTCATTCACCTTAAACTTGCACTTCCAATAGCAGGTGCTCAAATTAACATTTTGATTTCAAATACATCCCTGGTTTATGAAAAGTAGTTCAAACTGACACAATAAAGCTGTGAGTTGACATTCATCATTGTCATTATGTGCCAGTTTGATCATGGTCTTTCCATGACTGTTCTTGGCAAATTTTTCTGCAGAAGTGGCTTGCCATTGTCTTCTTCTAGGCAGTGTCTTGACAAGACGGGTGACCCCAGTTATTCTCAATACTCTTCAGAGATTGTCTGCTTGGTGTCAGTTGTCGCATAACTAGGACTTGTGATCTGCACCGGCTGCTCATGCCATCTACCACCTACTTCCATGCCTTCACATGACCCTGCTAAGCAGGTGCTACACCTTGCCCATGGGTGACCTGCAGGCCAAGAGAGGAACCGTCCGTCTCGTTTGGCAGGGACATATCTCCACTCCACCTCCAATAGAAATACTATTGCAGCTGCATAAAACATAGAACATGGAACGTAAACAAGAGAAAATCTGCAGGTTCTGGAAATCCAGAGCAGCACACACAAAATGCTGGAGGAACTCAGCAGGTCAGGGAGCATCTATGGAAATGAAGGAAAATACTGACTGTTTATTAATTTCTATTGATACTACCTGACCTGCTGAGCTCCTCCAGCATTTTGTGAAATAAAATATTACAGCATAGTACAGGCCCTTCAGCCCACAAAGTTGTGCTTACCTTCTAACCTACTCCAAGACCAATCTAACCCTTCCCTCCCACATGGCCCTCTATTTTTCTATCATCCATATGCTTATCTAAGTATCTCTTAAGTGGCCATAATGTATCTGCCTCTACCACCGCCCCTGGAGAGTCATTCCTCACACCCACCACCCTCTGTGTAAATCATCCTTCCTGTCCATTTCTCCAAAACCCTGCTTAGACCACAATTGGAATACTGTGTTCAGTTCCTCACACTCTGTAACAGGAACAATGTGGGAGCTTTAGAGAGGATGAGAAGGAGATTGACCAGAATGCTACCTGAATTAAAGAGCATGTCTTATGTCTTATAGGTTGAGTGAGCTAGGAGTGGAGGAGGATAAGAGGAGACTTGATTACAAGATGATAAGAGACAGAGAATGAGTGGACAGCTAGAGACTTTTTTTTCCAGGGCGGTAATGTCTGAAACAAGGGGGATTAATTTTAGGGTGATTAGAGGAAAGTTTCAGGGAAATATCAAAAGTTTTTTTACACAGAGAGTAGTGGTGCATGGAATGTCCCTGCCAGGGGTGGTGATAGAGGTAGGTTCATTAGGGGCATTTAGATAGGCACGTGGGAGAAAAGTTTATGAGGGGCAATATGAGAGCAAAGGGCTAGATTGATCTCAGAGTAGGTTAAAAGGTTGGCACGACATTGTTGGTCAAAGGGCGTGCAGAGTGCTGGAATATTCTATTGATCTGTATTCTTGTGGCTTCTGGATGACACCACTGAACATTTCACACTCAACAGCTAATGTGGAACAGGGAGCTTGTAGTTATTTAGAGATGCAGTGAGGAATAGGCTCTTCGAGCTGAGCAAACCAATGGAGACTATCTTGTGGTCACAGTCCTGTGAAAGAGCCATGTTGCTGGAACAGTGAGACCTCCCACTAAGATGTGCTGATGAAACATTGAACAAGATAATGAGCCCACCTCATGTGAGTATTAAATCCTGCATCTGTTGCGTAGAGAGCTCAGAATGTCAATAGAGGAATCCTGTTGCCATGACAAGAGGGGATCTCGTATAACCTGAGATTTTAATCAACAACATAAAAACCTGGAATTGAAAGCAGCTGAATATGAAGGGCTCCTTGTTTTCATAAATTCATCTTTGTTTAACGAGCACCATGTAGCAGTGAAAATGTTTAATTTAAAATTTCACTTATTATATTAAGCACACAAAAACTAGATGCACTAGTAATCAATAATGCATCACAGAAATTTTTGACAATGAATGTCTGAACAGTGTGGATGAAAATGCATTAATTTGAACATAATAAATATTTCATTTAAAAAGAAATTTGAAATACTGACACGTTTTTCAAGCCCGTTTTTACCTTCATGTGGAGTTTTGTTAGCATGATGCTTTACACCTCGGGGTGCTGCAGTTTGGAGTTCAGTTTAAATGCCTCAGTAAGGAGCTTGCACAGCTTCCTTCTGCAACATGTGGGTTTTCTCCGGGTGATCCGGTTTCCTCTCACAGTCTAAAGATGTACTGGTTAGCACGTTAATTGTTGTTCCCTTCTGTGGCACATCAGGTGGCAACCTTCTGTTTTGATAGCATTTTGATTTTACGAGGCCGAGTTACAAGCTCGACGCTCAACCCAGCATGGATGGAAATGGAGCTTAATAGTTCATTGTAAATTGTGACCTGATTAAGGTTAAATCAGCAGGTTGCTGGGCTTGAATGGTCGGAAGGGCCTGTTCGGCACTGTGTCTGAATAAATAAATAAACTGAAAAAAGTGACAGGAAATGGAAAGGCATAGTGTAGACCCATCCCCTTGGTTTCTTCAGGATACACTAGATGGTCTGTTAGTGAGGTGAACAGTAAACAACAAAAACAGACTACTAAAGATAATTCATTTGTGAGCAAGCTGACAAAACACCCAACGTCATGCAGAATATTCACGTGGTAGACAGACATTTATTACGTACCTTCTGTAACGAAGTGGCTACTGAGTATATCTCATGGTCTTCTGCAGCTGTCCTGATAAAGGGCGTTGGTCTGTTCATTTCCATAGAAGCTGCCTAACTTGTTGAGTTCTTCCAGCAATTTGTGTCTTGCTCTGGATTTCCGCATCTGCAGAATCTTTTATGTTTATGATTTTCCACTCTAATAGCATATTCCACTTCAAGGCTCAACGTGTTGTGCATTCAGAGATACTCTGTTGCACACCACAATCGTAACATGTGGTTATTTGACTTCCTGACAGCTTGAACCAGTCTGACCATTCTTCTTTGACCTCTCTCATTAACAAGGCAATTTTGCCCACAGAAAGGGTTTTAAAAAAAAACTTTCACACCATTCTCTGTAAACTCTGTACACTGTTGTGCATGAAAATCGCAAGAGATCAACAGTTTCTGAGATACTCAAATCACCCTGAATGGCTGAAACTGAAGTTCTTTTCCTTCCAGGATATATTGAAGAAGTCTTTCTCTTTGCTGGGGTAAACATTACTCATTAGTGAACTATTTAGAACATAGATCAGTACAGTACAGTACCATTGTTGATGTTGTGCTGATCTTTTAACCTACTCCAAGATCAATCTTACCCTTCCCTCCCACATACCTTTCCATTTTCCTAAGAGACATTTTGAAGTATCTCTTAAATGTCCCTAATGTACCTGCCTCTACCACAATGATCCTTTGGGCCCTTTTTACGCAACTGTCTTTGTAAACATCCTGAATAGTGGGAAGTTCACATGTACAAATGTACTGGGCTGCCCACTCCATTCTCTGCAGAGTCCTGTGATTGAAGTGAACCTATCCTCATAACACATGCTCTCTAATCCAGGAGCACCCTGGTAAATCTCCTCTGCACCCTCTCTAAAGCTTCCACATCCTTCCTATAACGAGGTGACTGGAACTGAACACAATATTCCAGCTGTGGTTTAAACAGGATTTTATAGAGCTGCAACATTAACTTGCAGTTTCATTGGCTTATGTTTGTATCTTCAGCAATACAAATATTAACGCTGTTTCTTGGAAAACAATCTTCCACTTGTTCCTCCTCTCCTATGTATTTGTCCCTCTGTGTGCCTTTGGTGATGCTGCAAATTTTTCATTGCACCGATGGATGCACGTGAATATTTAAAGATCTGGAAATTAGCTTTATTTGTACATCAAAACATACAGTGAAATGCATCGTTTAGCAAATCAGCAAGGACTGTACTGGGGGAGGCCCTCAAGCGTTGCCACGTTTCTTGAGCCAGCTTGGCACATGCACAACTCACCCCACCCCTAACCCATGCGACTTTAGACCATTGGGGGGAAACAGGAGCAGCTGGAGGGTACTACGTGGCCATGGGGAGAACGGACAGGCTCCTTACAGACAATGAACCCCAATGGGTGATCACTGGCGATGTAAAATGATGCTAGCATTCCATGTGTTTTTGTGTATATAGCAATAACATTGAGTTTGAATTTGCTCTGACAATGAGCAATCACTTCACAAACAGTTCAGGGCTCCCTCTCTGGACAAGACTGTGTCGTGTCATTTCCAGTGCACAAGGGAAAACAAGAACAACATTATTATTGCTCACCATCTGATGCAGCACAAAAATACCCAATGAATAACAGATTAATAAAAAACACATACACAGATTGATCGCATGTCCGTAAGGTTGTACTAGGCACAGAAGCGTCTGTACATAAGGTGACTCTGACAGGAAATTAAGAAAGTAGTGGTAGTTGGTAGTGTGGGCCTCTCAAAGTCTAACCCTGCGTCACTGGTGTGAGAGGTGGAAATGGGTAAGGCCAGACAACAGGGTTCTGGTGAAGCTGTATAGGACAATTCCCTGTAGAGTGGATACAATGGATTACAGAAATATTGATAAACTCCAACCACACATTGGCTTTGGACGATGGAGATGGGAGGTCATCAATAGTTGATGCTCCACTGGGAACTAAGAGCCCAAGAAGAAGAGGATTAGGGCTGTGGACGGGTACGTTAGTGGGTGGAGGTGTTGATCAGCTTTATTGGTTGGGGAAAACACCTGTTTTGGCATCCAGAGGTCAGGCTGTGGATGCCATGTTGCCTCCACCCTGCTGGGAATGGGACAAACAGTTCATGAGCAGGTGGGTGGGATCCTTCATGACGTTCCTGGACCTTTTCCAGCACCTTTCTGTATATACGACCTTGATGTTAGTGATGTGTTGGACAATTTTCACTACCCATTGTGGAGCCTTCCTGGCTGCTGAAGTGTAGGGTAAAATTAGCCCTCTCTGCTATCCTGAAGACAATGGCTAGCGGTCTATTCTTGAATGAGCTATCAGCAAACCTATCTCATCCATCCATAGAAATCTGTAGTCCAGGAATCCTGAACCATTTTTATGCCATGAACCTCTACAATTAACTGAGTGGTCCATGGATCCTGCTTGGGAGACTGTGCTGTGGTCCTATTACCATTGTGTAAAGGTTACTACTGGTGATTTAACTATTTTTGCTTCCACAGATGTATGGAAAGATATTCTAGGATCAATCAATCATTTTTTGAAGAAATCAGATTCCTGTTTAGGTGGGACTACAATTAGAGGTCATGGGTTAAGAGTGAAAGATGAAAAGTTTTAAGACCATAAGACAAAGGAGCAGAAGTCAGCCATTCGGCCTGTCGAGTCTGCTCCGCCATTTTATCATAAGCTGATCCATTCTCCCATTTAGTCCCACTCCCTCGCCTTCTCACCATAACTGTTGATGCCCTGGCTACTCAGATACCTATCAATCTCTGCTTTAAATACACCTAATGACTTGGTCTCCACTGCCGCCTGTGGCAACAAATTCCACAGATTCACCACCCTCTGGCTAAAAGAATTTCTCCGCATCTCTTTTCTGAATGGGCACCCTTCAATCCTTAAGTCATGTCCTCTCGTACTAGACTCCTCAACCATGGGAAACAGCTTTGCCACATCCACTCTGTCCATGCCTTTCAACATCCAAAATGTTTCTATGAGGTCCCCCCTCATTCTTCTAAACTCCAAGGAGTACAGTCCAACAGCGGTCAAATGTTCCTCATATGTTAACCCTCTCATTCCCGGAATCATTCTAGTGAATTTTCTCTGAACCCTCTCCAATGTCAGCACATCCTTTCTTAAATAAAGATCCCAAAACTGCACACAGTATTCCAAGTGAGGTCTTACCAGTGCCTTATAGAGCCTCAACATCACATCCCTGCTTCTATACTCTCTTCCTCTAGAAATCAATGCCAACGTTGCATTCGCCTTCTTCACCACTGACTCAACCTGGAGGTTAACCTTAAGGGTATCCTGCACGAGGACTCCCAAGTCCCGTTGCATCTCAGAACTTTGAATTCTCTTCCCATTTAAATAATAGTCTGCCCATTTATTTCTTCTACCAAAGTGCATCACCATACAATTTCTAACATGGTATTTCATTTGCCACTTCTTTGCCCATTCCCCCAATCTATCCAAGTCTCTCTGCAGACTCTCTGTTTCCTCAGCACTACCAGCCCCTCCACCTATCTTTGTATCATCAGCAAACTGAGCCACAAAGCCATCTGTTCCATAATCCAAATTGTTGATATACAACGTAAAAAGAAGTGGCCCCAACATGGAGCCCTGTGGAACACCACTGGTAACCGGCAGCCAACCAGCCGGTTAAGGGGAACAAGAGGGGAAACTTCTTCACTAATTGGGTTGAGAGAGTGTGGAATGAGCTGCCAGCAAGAGTGGTGTATGTGAGCTCAATTTCAACGCTTTTAAGAAAGGTTCGGATAGGTGCATGGATCGGAGGGGTATGGAGGGTTATGGTCCCAGATGCAGGTCAATGGGGTAGGCAGTTTAAATGGTTTGGCATGGACTAGATGGGTCAAAGAGCCTGTTTCTGTGCTGTGTGTCTCTATGACTCGATATCTCCATTTGCTTTTAACCACACTGAAACTTCGGAGAGTTGTAATTGAATTTAAAATTCTCATGTCTGAGCATCCAAAACAGCAAATACATAGAACACTACAGCACAATACAGGCCCTTCGGCCCGCAATGTTGTGCCAACCTTTTACCCTGCTCTAAGATCAATCCAACCCTTCCCTTCCCCATGGCTCTCCACCTCTCTATCCTCCATAGTTAAATGTTCCTAACGCAACTGCCTCTACACCACCCTGGCAGGGCATTCCACACACCTACAATGTTGTGCGTTAAAACCCATCTCATAGTTCTTAGTCAAGTTCAATCGTCATTCAACCATACATGAATACCCATGAACACAGACAAATGAAACAGCACCTCTGACATCCTGACTATACTCCAATAACCTTAAAACTACCATGGTGGAAAAGCTTGAGTGTTTTTGCTTCCAAAGATGTACAGGATGATATTTGAGAATGGAACGATAATTTTTGAAGGAATTAGGCTTGTGTTTGATTTTTACCATACTGAACCCTGATAGCTGTGGTGGAACTTAAAATTCTCATCTCTTGGCTTATGAGAGGGAATGTGTCAGAGGGTTGAATGAGATGGAAAAGAAAAATCTGGTAAAGGGGACAGAATATTCATAACATCAGGCTTCAGCTCTCTCCATTCTTCTTGCGGCATTTGGTAAAATACTGGTGCAATTCTACACTGCCATCGCAGAGAGCATCCTCACATCAGCCGTTACTGTCTGGTTTGGAGCAGTATCCCTTCACATTGTATGAAAAGAACAGAAAACTGTTAGGTCAACTGAAAAATGTCATTGGCTGCAGTCCATCATCACTACAGCACTTAGACCATAAGGCACAGGAACAAAAGTAGGCTATTTGGCCCATCAAACCTGCTACATCATTTCATCATGGCTGATTCATTATCTCCCTCAGCCCCAGTCTCCTGCCTTCATGCACTGACTAATCAAGATTCTATTAACCTCTGCCTTAAGTATACCTAATGATTTGTATGTGTCCAGGACAAAGAAGCAGGTAGGAAAAATTTTTATGGACACGACCCACCCAGGAAACTACTTTTTCCAAAATGTACCTTCTGGAAGACACCATAGGGTTATTAAAGCAAAACCTCAATGCTATTTTCAAAGTTTCTTCCCCCAGGCAGTTAATCTGATCCACCATTTTGATTAACCTCTTCTAGTTATTACCCCATCACTGCACTGTAAACACTTCAAACCACTTTTTATAATGCTGTTTACATTGTAAATGCATGCTGGTATTTATGTATTTATGTACATTTTGTTCCATATCAGTTCTTTAACTTCTAACTTTATTTTTATATAATTCTACATCATTTATAATTGTTGAATGTTGTTTTTTTTCTCGTTGCATGTCATGTGCTGACCAACACACCTCAGCAAATTCCTAATATTTGTAAGCATGTTTGGCAAACAAAGTTAATCCTTGATCCTTGACCTAATCATAGGAATGATAAGAAAAATAATAATCATCATCATCAAATTATCAAAAATACATAATAAAAGACCAATAAAATTAAGGTGATAGATACAGAAAATGCCAAAGGAAACCAGAAACAATCCAATACATTATAGGATCCTGTAGCAGTTTAACTCAATCTGATTACTTACACAGGCACAGTCAAGAGGCAAACTTCATTCAACAAAATCTTGCTTTAAATAAAAACTCATAAAAGACACCATACCTTATCATAAATATGAATCAGACCCAGTTTTAGAGTCTGAGTCATACAAATTATATTCCAACGGATCCATTGTTACAGATAGGACGATCCATAATAATTATCCTGATAGAATATTACAGGATAAACAAGCAAGAACAACTTACTTAATAGATACAGCCTTTCTAAAATGCACACAATATGCAAAAATCTGCAAGTGAAAAACACCAGAAATATGTTGAATTAAAAGAGGAAATTGAAAGACTATGGAACATGAACAGGGTATATATTGCCCCAGTAGTAATATCTACAACTGGTATCATCCCAAACTCACTACACAGTAGCAATTAAACAACTTGGACTACACAGCAATATCCATCTGAATCTTCAGAAGGCCACGATACTAAACACCACTAGAATAGCCATGGGTAATTGTTGCTAGGCTATGCTGGCACCTCAGGTTTTAACAGCTTGAGCTGAGAAAAAATAAACAATACACCACTGTTAATAATAATAACTATTTATAGAACATTTTTCATACAAATGATGTAATTCAAAGTGTTTTAAAATAGGATAAAGTGCAAATATGAAAATAAAAGACAAAAAGATGTTAGTTAAAAGCAAAGTTAAATAAATAGGTTTTGAGCTGGTGTTTAAAAGTGTCAACTGTGTCTGTATGCCTTATAGTTTTATGTATTGAATTCCAGAATTTAAGAGTGCATTTCAGAAAAAAAACTGACCTGCCTGCTACCATTTGAGGGAGGTTGTTTAAATTTAAGAGACCAGTAGAAGAAGACCTGAGAGCTTGAGCAAGCTTATAAAACAAAAATGATTCAGTGATGTACTCTGGTCCCAGACCATTAAGAGCTTTAAAAACAAGTAAGAGAACTTTAAAATCAGTTCTAAAAGATCCAGGAAGCCAATGCTGAGTAACTAGGATGGAAGTGATATGTTCCCTCATCCTGATTTTGCTTAAAACTATAACTCTTTTTGAATGGAACCTTGGTACTTGTATGGAACTTGGGGTTGGTGTCAGTGAGGCAGGATGGAGAAATGATTTCTGGTGGCTGTATTTGAATTATACAGTGAGTTTTCACTGTATTTGAAGCACAATTTACAGATAATTAATTAAACATTACTACCAACACATTTCCGCTCTTGCTACTAATTCACAAAATATAACAATACATCAGTAACACATAATATATTAAAACCCAAGGGGAAAATCTACTATTAAATAACTCATCATTAAATAACTCACTAAATAAAATGAGTTAAATTCTGCAAACAATTACTACAATTATTCATTGAAAAAAATCTATTTGAGACAAGTATGGCAACAAACACTTCTGGCCCAATTCAAGATTTGAGATTGCTTAATGTCATTTCCTGGAGACAAAACCAAGCCAGAACTTGAAATAAACCTTTATTCAGCAAAACCACATTGCCAAAGTCAAGAGCACAAGCAGAGCAAGACTATTTTAACAGTCATAAAGAACATTTAAGATGTTAACAGGTACAACTACCAATCAGGAAAAGTCAGCCAGGGATTGGTTGACAGCTGAGCAATAGACATTGACTGTTCTTGGGATTCAAGATTGTTTAATATAATTTCCAGCACACAAGTGTAAAGGAGAACAAAATAATTGTTACTCCAGATCTGATGCAGCAGAAAAAAACACCCTAAAAGATAAAGAACACAATAATACCAATAAAAATGCAATAAGTATAAATACATAAAATTAGCTTAAATACATAAATTGATTGTAGGTACATAAAATGACACTAGGTACAGGAGTGCCCAACATCAGGTGACTCTGACAGGAAATGATAAAGTAGTGGCATATGGAGGTGTCGTTACACTAATATATCCAATTAACCTCCTAGCCCATACGTCTTTGGAAAGTGGGAGGAAACTGGAGCACCAAAAGGAAAACCACATATTTATAGGTTGAATGTATAAACTTGTTGCAGATACCAGTGGGAACTTATATTGCAGAAATGGTGCAATCATGAAAGCTGAAGATTTATGACGGAAAAATATAGGCAGATGAGAAAAAAATTGACTTTGCCTCACGTAACAAAATGCTCAGTGTCGAAGAAGAGGAATAAGCTGTTGACATTTTAGGCTGAGATCCTTCATTAGGTCTGGAAAGGAAGGGGGAAAAGGCCAGAATAAGAAGATGGGGGAGGGGAAGGAATACAAGCTAGAAGGTGATTGGTGAAGCCAGGTGAGGGGATAGGTACAGTAAAGTGCAAAAGTCTCAGACATATATATATATATAGCTAGTGTGCCTAAGATGTTTACACAGTACTGTATATTAGTTAAAATAGGAAGCTGGTTGGGAAACAGAAATAAGAATATTTAGCTTTGTATTAGTTCAATAGTATTAAGTGTTATTTGGTAACTGGAAAGACATAATACACTGTAGAGTACTGTGCATAAGTCTTAGGCACCCTAACTATATGTATGTTTCTAAATATTTGGCACAGTACTGTAAATTTACTCTATTATTTTTAATCTGAGTTCTTGAAAGATGTTCTGACATCAGCCTCCAAGACAGAGATCGCAGGGTCACCAGATGCTGCAGGGATTCGCACAGGTGTAGTTTTATTCTCCATTTCAAAGACATTGAGCTCATCTGGGAGTGAAGCATCACAGACATTCATATTGTTATTTTTTTGCTTTGTAGGAAGCAATGGCCTGCAAACCCTGTCAGAGCTGATGCACATCCAATTCCATCTCTTAACTCTATCAAAATTGTTTTTCGTTCTTAAAATAGCCTTCTGTAAGTCATACCTGAATCTCTTGTACAGTTCTGGATCACCAGTCGAGATTGTCACAGATCTAGCCTTCAGCAGACAATGAATCTCCTGGTTTATCCATGGCTTTTGGTTTGGGGTATGACTGGTATGTTCTTGAAGGCACATACTCAATCACAGAAGCCTTCCAACCTCCCAGCTCCACACTTCATCCCCTACACTCCCACCTACCTTCCCCTTCACCTACAACCTGCCGGTTCGTACTCCGTCCCCTCCCCCACATTCTTATTCTGGCTTCTTCCCCCTTCTTTCCAGTCCCGATGAAGGATCCTGGCCTGAAATGTAGACTACTTATTCCTCTCCATAAATGCTCCTTGACCTGCTGAGTTCCTCCAGCATCTTGTGTGTGTTGCTCAATTCGCAACGTTCTTACTCTGACCTCCCTAAAGTGGGACTGGCTCGATATCTCCCCTATGGAATCTGTTAGTCGTTTTTAAAACCACAAGTACATCATTCCCTAATGATTTATACTCAAAGGAATCCAAATGTCTTCCAAATTTAAATTTTTAATTCCTAGTGCAGCTGCTGTTGTTCTCCAGAGAGCAAGGAAGGATGAGTAGAGGTGTATCAGACTGTAAAGTTTAGATCTGACTTTTTGAGCACGTTGTAGGCATCGCGAGTTGTAGATTGTCTCCACTACTAATACTTCTGCAACTGGATCTTTGACTTCCTCATCGGAAATCAGTGTGGATCAGAAATTATATCTCCCTCTCATTGACAATTAACGTAGGTGTACCTGAAGGATATGTGCTTAGTCCACTGCTCTACTCTCTACACCCATGACTCTGCGGCTAGGCATAGCTCAAATATCATCTATAAATTCGCCAAAGAAACAACTGTATTCGGCATATTCTCAGATGGTGATGAGGAGGCACACGTACTGGAAGTCTAAGTCCAACCTACAGAAAGCTGCTTTAAGAGTGAAAGAAAAACCAATTGTGATTGAGGTTAGAGGCGGATCGGATACTTGTCAACTCTGGCAGGGTCTGTGGGCCTTTCCTTCCTACAAGCAAAAACTAGCATCATGAATGGCTGCGAAACTTCACTCCCAGATGAGCTCAATGTCTTTTCTGTTCACTTTGAAACTGAGAATAAAACTATAACTGTGCCAATCCCTGCCTCATCTGCTGACCCTGTGATTTCTGTCTCAGAGGCTGACGTCAGAACATCCTTCAAGAGGGTGAAGCCTCACACGAACTCGGGCCCTAATGGTGCCACACTGAAGCCCTGTGCCAACCAACTGGCGCGAGTGTTCAGTCTCTCACTACTTCAGTCAGAGGTTCCCACCTGCTTCAAAAGGGTGACAATCGTACCAGTGCCCAAGAAGTCCAGGGTGCCTCAATGACTGTGGCCCACTTTCACACATCTACAGTGACGAAGTGCTTTGAGAAGTTGGTCATGGCCGGAATCAACTCCTGTCGAAGCAAGGACCTGGACCTGCTGCAATTTGCGTATCGCCACAATGGTCTACAGTAGATGCAATTGCCCTGCCTCTCCACCTGGCCTCAGATCACCTGGACAATCATTATACCTACACCACGCTGCTGTTTACTGATTACAGCTCAGTGTTCCACACAATGATCCCCCTAGTTCTAATCAACAAGCTCCAAAACCTGGACCTCTGTACCTCTCTCTGCAATAAGACCCTTGACCTCCTTATTGGGAGACCACAGTCAGTGCAGATCAGTAATATCATCTCCTCTTCACTGACAATCAA
Organism: Hypanus sabinus; assembly: GCF_030144855.1. Lineage (NCBI taxonomy): Eukaryota > Metazoa > Chordata > Chondrichthyes > Myliobatiformes > Dasyatidae > Hypanus > Hypanus sabinus. The sequence goes on along the minus strand of NC_082719.1, from coordinate 101,935,954 downwards.
CACAGGCACACCTCAAGGAAGCGTGAGCACACTGATATACTCTATCCACACCCATGACTGTGTGACTAGGCACAGATCAACAACTATCTATGTGCTGATGACACATCTATTGTTGACAGAATTTCAGATAGCGACTAGGAGGCTTAAGATGGATCAGCTGGCTGAGTGGTGTCACAACAACTTTGCACTCAATGTCAGTAAGACCAAGGAATTGATTGTGGACGTCAGGAAGGGCAAGTTAGAAGAACACAGACCAATTCTTAGCGTATCATTTGGTTTGACTAGAGGTTTGAGAAGATTTGGTATGTCACCAGAGACTCTAGCAAATTTCTACAGATGTACCGTAAAAGGCAGGTTGCATCACCATCTGGTATGGTGGTGTCATAAAACAAGATCAGAAAAAGTTGCAAAAAGCTATAAAGTCAGCCAACTCCATCACCGGCATGAGCACCCACACCATCAAGCACGTCTTCAAAAAGTGATGCTTCAAGTAGGCAGAATCCATCTTTAAGGACTTACACCACCTAGGACATGCCTTCTTTGCATTGCTACCATAAAGAAGGAGGTACAGAAACTTGAAGACACATGTTTCAGGAATAGTTTCTTGCAGTCCATCATCAGATTTCTGAATGGTCCAAGAACCCATGAACACTAATTCATTATTTTGCCCTCCTTTTACACTACTTATTTATTTTGTATATATTTCTTATTGAAATTTTTTTTATGTAAGACCAAAAGATATAGGAGCAGAAGTAGGCCATTCAGCCCATTGAATCTGCTCTACTATTCAATCATGAGCTGATCCAATTCTTCCAGCCATCCCTTCTCCCCTGCCTTCTCCCCATACCCTTTGACACCCTGGCTAATCAAGAACATATCTATCTCTGCCTTAAATACATCCAATGACTTGGCCTCCACAGCCACTCTTGCCAACAAATTCCATAGGTTTACCACCCTCTGGCTAAAGTAATTTCTTTGCAACTCTGTTATAAATGGATGTCTTTCAATCCTGAAGTGGTGTTTTCTTGTCATAGACACCCCTACCATGGGAAATAACTTTGCTATATCTAATCTGTTCAGGCCTTTTAACATTCAGAATGCTTCTATGAGATCTCCCCTCATTCTTCTGAACTCCAGGGAACACAGCCCAAGAGATGCCAGGTGTTGCTCATACCCTTTCGATGCTGGAATCATTCTCATGAATCTTCTCTGAACCCTCTCCAATGTCAGTATATCCTTTCTAAAATAAGGAACCCAAAACTGCATACAATACTCCACATGTGGTCACACAAGTGTCTTATAGAGCTTCAACATCATATCCCTGCCATATTCTATACCTCTAGAAATGAATGCCAACATTGCATTTGCCTTCTTCACCACCGACAGAACCAGAAGGTTAACCTTTAGGGTATCCTGCACAAGGACTCGCAAGTCCCTTTGCATCTCTACATTTTGAATTCTCTCCCCATCTTAATAATAGTCTGCCCATTTATTTCTTCCACCAAAGTGCATAACCATACACTTTCCAACATTGTATTTCATTTGCCACTTCTTCGCCCATTTCCCTAAACTATCTAAGTCTCTCTGCCGGCTCTCTGTTTCCTCAACACTACCTGCTCCTCCACCTATCTTTGTATCACCGGCAACTTTGGCCACAAATCCATTAATACTGTAGTCCAAATCATTGACTACAATGTACTGCAATGTACTGCTACTGCAAAATAACAAAGTTTATGACATTTGTCAGTGATAATAAACTGGACTTTGATTCTGATTTTAAGGATGGTGTAAGTAGAATGAATTGAAACCGTAAGACTTAGACATTGAAGAATTAGGCTATTTGGCCCATTGTGTGTGTGCGTACATTGATTGAATGGGGAACTATCCAATTGGATAGGGCAATGTCCCTTTTGATAGGGAAAATAATACACAAGCTGTGGTGAAAATGCAAGGGAATGGGGCTGACTATATTGTTTTATGGAGTGCTGCATAGATGGGATCAATTCTCAAGGATCAGCTTTATTCGCCATATACATTAACTGTACAATACATGTGTTAGGAATTTGCCATGGTGTGTTGGTCAGGGTGTGACATGCAACAAAAACAGCATACAACAATTATAAAGCATAAAAAATTCAATCAAAATAAAGGTTAGAGGTTAAAGTATGGATATGGAATAAAATATACACAATTGCATAAATACCAGCATGTATTTACAATGTAAGCAACATTATCAATAGTGGTTTAAAGTGTTTACACTGCAGTACTGTGACTGGGCTAATAGATAGAGGAGGGCGGGTGGATAAATAGAATGATTGATCATATTAACTGCCTGGGAGAAGATGGCATGAAGTGTTTCTTTTAATACCCTAGAGCACTTTCCAGAAGGGAGCTTTTGGAAAAGGCAGTTCACAGGGTGGGTGGTGCCCACAGTGATATTTACCACCAGCTGCTTTGTCCTGCAGTGATGGTAGGCTGCAGCCTATGACCTTTTCTACCTTCCTGACAGCCCACCATAGTTTTTGTACATTGTGAGAGGATGCTACACCAAACCACACAGCAGTGGTTGATGTGAGGGTGCTCTTAATGATGGCAGTGTAGAATCGTACCGTGATGTTCTGGGGGAAGATGGAATTTTATGGTATTAGGTGGGTTATGATATCATTCTGATTCTGATGAGTCTGTCTGTCATCCCATCCATGGTCAATGCATCCTTCCAAATTCATGTACTCTCTGTCCCCTTAAGACTTAGCCCAGTGGTACAGTGATCTTTCTTGTTATTTTTGTAGCTTCTCACAAGTTAGTGTTCTTCCATGCATGCATGCACACTTCCTCCAACATTCACTATTTGGAAAATATTCTGATCTCTCTTTCCTCTTCCAAAGTAGTGTACCTCACAATCCCCACAACAAATGCCAATTCCTTCCTTTTGCCCATTCATGTAATTCAATATCCCTTTGAAAGTTTCCTCACCCATTATTTTCTGACTCCCTGTTATCGGTTCCTTTTGGTTTTTATAGCCAGGGGAAGCTCCCACTACCTCTGCAATGCTCCTAATGGTGTGCGTCTCAAAAAAGCCTCTTACAACCAAGTCCAGCTCCTGACCTTCACGCGTGGCTTAGCAACTAACCCCATCTGAACCATTTCTACTGACAGGAGAAGGAGCAAAGGTGGGGCTACTGGCAACTGGGCTTTGGGCAGATGGGGCTTGTCAGCTGAGGTTGGCAGCTCTTCTTGGAGAAGAAAAACTCTGATCGCAAACCTCTGCTGATTTGTGGCCATACCCACTCACAGGGAAAGCTGTAGGAGTAAACCCAGAGGAAAAAATACAGAGCTGGAGTACCTACGTTGAGTTCTATACTGACCGGCAACTCTGCAACACCGCTGGTGCCAAACTGTATTGGTCTCTGCTCTTCCTTTGGGCTCATCAGATGCGTGGAGAGGGGCGGGAGGGGCAGAGTGCTCTCCACGTTATACTGCCCTGGCTCACAGATCACAAATACAGCCATGGTCGACCGCTGACCATCGGAGGGCTTCTCCCTGTTATCAGCGTACCTCGACACATGACACACTATCTACATTATTTATCGTTGTCATGAAAAGCCCCCGGTACTGTGGAAGTCACTAATGATTATATCCTGGCAATGAGTATAGATGATGGGACATTGTGTTGCAGTTGTATAATTCAACCGAATAGCTATTTGCATTAATGAGCAGGTGTACCTAATAAAATTGCCAGTTTGACTGTATATAATTTAAATAAAGGGCACCACAATAGCGTAGCTAGCACGAAGCCATTACAGCTTGGGGTGTGGAAGTTCGGAATTCCAGTCCAGCGCCCTCTGCAAGAAAGTCTGTACCTTCTCGTGTGCACGTGGGTTTCCTCCGGGTGCTCCGTCTTCCTCCTACAGTCCAAGTACATGCCGCGTAGTAAGTGAATTGATCATTGTAAATCGTCCAGTGATTAGGCTGCTGTTAAATCGTTGGGCGATGCGGATGCTGGGCCAGATGTGCCTGTTCTATGCCGTACATTTGAAAAAAAAAGATACACAGTAATTTATAGTATATTTTAAGTATTGCACTGTACTATTGCCACAACACATTTTGTGACCTTTAAGAGTGATGGTAAACCTGATCCTGATTCACGAACAACTTTTCTTGTCCTCTTACTTCCCTGTTTTACCAACACCCCCCCCGACCCCGCCCTTCCCAAAATGGCTTCAATTAATAGAAGACGACCCTACTTGAACATACCTGTAAGTTGGAGGTTAGTTCTGAACTGACCCCGCCAGCCACCCGAGGAGCAGGTGAGTTCAAACTCAGCCCAAGTCATTATTGAACACGTCTTGAAAGAACCGCTGTTGGCCCGTGTTTTTTTTAATTCAACACGGTACACTGCTTCGGTACGGATCGACAAAGTGTGTGTTTTCTACATTCCTGAATCGCAGCTTCCCTCCCCCCGCCACCCACTCAATGCCAAAAGAAAACAAAACAAAACAAAAAAAATCCAAAAGCAGGCTTGGAAATAGAATACGTCAAATGCCAAAATATTGACTATTTTCGTGACAGGTGCATTTTGATTAAAGATGATTGGGAAAGAAACGGAAAGTTAACCAGGTCTGCCGGAAAATCAGACTTCGTCCTGGGGAAAATATATATATATATATATAATGGGGGAAATTGTGGATGGATTTGAAAGCTACATTAAAAAAAATGCTGGTACCGAAGTGAGTGATGCTTCGTTCATCGCGCCACTCGGAAATGCAACAATGCATTGACTGATTGGGGAAGAGAATTCTTCATATGCTCCCTCTTTGAGGCAGCACTTCAGAATCTGGTGTCCACGCCGCCTCCCCTGGAAGGACAGACCGTCTCGGGGAGGGCGAGCCCCCGCCTCTCCATGACTGACAGCCGCTCCTTCACACGATCCGTTCCAGGGATGATCCCGGCTCCTGGATTTTAACTCTGCTTACGACAACTTCTCTGGATCAATGGATTCAAACACACACGCACACACGGGAAAACCCAATCCACCTCACTGACCATAGCTCAGTAACAAGTGAGGGAAGGGACTGAGTCTCCTGTCTCCCCTCCCCATCTCTTCAAAACCTCTCTCTCCCCCCACCATCTGACCGGGATATCAAACACTCCGGATAGCTCGCTTGCTCGCATAGTTGTAAAGGAACCTCTTCTGCCTGCGTTCGCTCCTTCGAGTTTCTAATTTTCTTACACATATATATTAAATTCGATGATCTTTGAAAAGGTCCAACTTTCCATTCATAACCTGTGCCGTGAAGAGAACAAACGGGAAGGAAGAGAACGCGGATGTTCCTGGACATTAACGGATTCCGAGGATTTGGCTGATTATGGCGATTGTGGGATTAATACTGCGAAATTTAGCTCTCGTATTGTGGTGGCAATCTTCAATCGGCAGAGACTCCCAAGCCTCCGGTAAGTCCTGTCCATTGTCCGGGCCGGCTTGTCTTTTGCAGATCTCCAGTTGACAAGAACGGGTTAATGGTGTTGGTGCGGGATATTCGATTACTGTTGGCGACTTTCGTGCGCTTGTTCTGTGCCCTTTTCTCCGCTTGTTCAACTCGGCTTGCTCTCTTGTTTCAGGGACGAGTTTTTCTCCCGTGGAAAACCTCCACAGCCCAAGATAGTAAAAAGAAAATGATGCAGGGGTTAGCAACGACACCCATTCAGAAAAGGCATTTGTTGATATGCACCGTACTTTTTACCTCCCTCTCTCTCTAGTTTTCAATATAACGTTGCCCTTTCACCATCCACCCTCCCTTAAGAACTCTTAGTGAAAACGCACGCGAATTTCTGATTCAAATGTCACACTGGTCTTCGACTCCCCATATCGTGTCAAAGCCCATTCCGACAAGTCATCGGTCCCTACTGTTCACCCCAAGCACTTTCTGCAGCTTAATCTTGAGGAGGTTTGTGGGAGGGGGGAGGGAAGAGTGCGCCTGCTTCCCAATTCCAGCAGTTCGCGAGGCGCATCTTCTTCTCTCAACCCGTTAAAGACAAAACGGCGTGTTCGTTTTCAGGTGACGAACCGGTTCTGTGCCATTTCACTTTAGAACGGCTTGAAATTCGCGGCAAGTGTTTGTGTGGGGCAGAAACTACACCCTCGCTATACCGGGGTATGGTTTCGCTTCGCCCGCGCTTTGCAGCGGCGGGGAGCGGGGTAAAACTGGCGGGCAGGAAATTTGCCGTGTCACGCCATGGCGAGCGCGTGTCCTCTCCTATCACCACACACGCATTACAGTCAGAATTAGTCTTTTCCTTAACACGGAATTAGATCCAAAAATTAGCCGCATTTCAGTCCACCGGAGCATCTCCCGGTTGCCGGAGACGTTAATTTGTGAGACTCGGATCTGTGTGGAGTTGTTTTTATAAATCACTTTGGTACAGCGGGGTTGGGAAAAGTAAATGTGTTGATTCCGAGAGGATGCTGACGGCCGCTTTGAATTTCGTGACGAGAGTGAAGGGGCGAGGAGGAAAATGTGCAGAGACCTCGCTGGTTCTTTGGGGAGCATTAAGAAAGATGAAAGACGTCCCCATTCCCGCCCACCCATCCACTTCCCCAGGCAGTGAGGTGGGGGGGGGGGACGTCACTGAGTTGGAGGGAGAACATCCCGAACTCGCAGCGCACCCACAGAAGCAGACGCGCTTCAGCGAACTCGGTGCCTTTGGGAAACGGGGAGGGGATGGGGGATTTCAATCTTCTTGCATCCCCCGTCACCTCCTGGCCCAAACGCCATCCGAGCTGATTTCTAAGCGGCGTTAGACAGAGAGAGAAATAGAGAGCGCGACCCTGCTTGTAACAAAGCGTTTAAACCCCCCCCCCCCAAGCAGACCGGGTGTGATTGCACAGCTTGGGGGCGGAGATGGAGGGGGGCGTGCGGCTGGTTGAAAGTATCATTATATATGCGGCTGGTGCAGTATAAATCACTGGCTCGCTGTCACTACTGATACTTAACGGTTACATTTGTAAATGTTTCATAAATCCCGTGAACAGCAACTGGTATGCGTGCATCTGTGTGCACGCTGTGTTCGCTTCCTGCGACATTTGTTAAGAGGCGTTTGGGCTCAAATGCAACCAGCACTGAGCTATATACAAATAGATATTTGTGCGTTTGTTACAGCTCATCCTCCTGTGAATCTTGCCGTATGTTAACTACAGTGCGTTATGCGTCGCGCGTCCAACTCGATGTACAAGAGAAATCGTCGAATCAGGAGTTTATATATGAATAGTTATCTATATGCAATAAAAAAACATACTGCTTTTGGTGAAATGGAATGCCCGCTTCACTCGATTCATCTAGAATTACATTAACTCGGGATGAGTCTAATGACTTTTGCTGCTTTCATTAGCCAGAGTCATGCTGAAATTAAATCTAACGACCATACTCGTGCCGCTCTGCGAACTGCCAATAACTCCCTCCTTGGCGTCACGCAGTTGCCCCCGGACCAGTGACTCTTGTGGATGTGGGTAGTGCAGATTCTCCCACGGATGGGGTTGACAGTTACTGACAGCATGGGTGGGTGACACGTTTGTGTGTTGATGGCAGGCCAGACTTTTCGCTGCTTATGCACAGCATCTCTTTGCTCCCAGTGCTGTCCTTCCCAAACGAGTCTTTACACTGTAGAAGGTGAAATGTAAAGCAGGGCCTCCAAACTGGGAATGCTGGCTTCTCCTTAAGGATTTAAGGATTTTGTTTTATTTATACAGTCTGCCTTCTCTTGCACGTTGGTTGTTAGCCAATCTTTGTTTAGATATAGTCTCTTAATAAATTCTGTTATTTCTTTAACTCACAAAATGAGTATATGCAGTATATGGTAATGTGTATATATATATTTTGATGATAACTACTTCAAACTCTAATTTGGAGGATTTTGCAGAGGCAATATTGGTGGAATTTCCCCACTGCCTGAGGAGCCTTCTGTCAATGTCCGAGGTGAGGGATGCAGGTAGGAGGCTGGGGTTACAGCTGCTGAGGCGCCAGTGAATTTTATTGCCAGGCTCCAGGTCTGGACCTTCAGAAACCCTTTTGCTCAGTGACCAAAGGTGACGCTGAGATGACAAGGGGAGGGGCAATGTGTGCTGTGGGGTGGGACTGCCAAATTCTGGAGCTGTTGCTACCCCTCAGCCATCAGGCCCTTGAACCAGAGTGGATAACTCCGCTCAACTTCACTTGACCCACTGTTAAACTGTTCCTACTCTCAAGGACTAGTGTGCTTGTTATTTATTTATTAGTTCTTCCTTTTTGTATTTGCACAGTTGTCTTTTGCACTCTGGTTGAATGCTCAAGCTGGGCAGGCTTTCATTGATTCTGTTATGGTTATTTTCTATAGATTTATTGAATATGCTCACAAGAAAATGGATCTCAGGGTTGCATGTGATATATATGTACTTGGATAATAAACTTACTTTGAACTTCTGGCCTATAGTTCCTGGGTCTTGGAGTGGTGGCGAGGGACTGCGCGGGACCTGTGAGCAGTACCTATCCTGCATGCTTCACGGACAAATTGACAATATCTTTGAACTCAATCTCTGAGGCCGAATAAAAGTAATTGTTACCTATATGCTCTATCTTGAACAATAATATTAAGATAATCTTGTTTCTGCAGTGTAATCTCGAAAAATTGAAAGGTTTTCTTTTAGGATGGAGCCTGGATTAGAGAGCACGGTTGATGAGGAAAGGCTGAGCGACCTTGGGCTTTTCTCATTGTAGTGAAGGAGGATGAGAGGTGATTTGATAAGAGGTGTACAGGATGGTAAGACGCAGAGATGGAATGGACAGGCACAAAGTTTTTCCCAGAATAGGAATGGCTAATTCTAATTTTAAGATGATTGGAGGAAGGTATGGGGGGATGTCGAGGATAATTTTGTTTAGGCAGAGTGGTGAGTCTGTGGAATGTGCTGTCAGAGGTGGTGGTAGAGGCAGATACATCAGGGTTTTTAAAGGATGGGCACATTGGTGATAGGAAAATGAGGGGCCATGTAGGACCGAAGAGTTAGGTTGATATTAGAGTAGGTTAAAAGTTTGATGCAACATTGTGGGCCAGAGGGCCTGTACTGTGCTGTACTGTTCTCTGACCTCTTTTGATAAGGAATGTATTAGAGGGTGCATCATTGTGGCAAGGAGGGTTTAGAAAAATGTTGAGGTTGCACATATACACAGAATGCTGGAGGAAATCAGCACGTCAGGCAGCATCTGTGGAGAGGGATAAACAGTCGGCGTTTCAAGCCGAGATCCTTTATCAGGAATGGAAAGGGAAGGAGTCAGAGTGAGAGGTGTAGGGGAGAGAAAGGAGAGGTATGGGTTTGCCTGTACTCCTTTCTGTCCACCCGCCCTGTTCAGGCTTTACCCTCCTTAATGTCATTGGGTATATTTAAAGCAGAGATTGATGGGTTCTTGAATAATAAGGATATTAAAAGGTTGAGGAGAAGAGAGTGGGATTGAGAGAGAAAATAAAGCAGTCAATATGGAATGTCAGAGCAGAATTGATGGGCCAAATGGGCCAATTCTGCTCCTAGTTCAGCTAATTCTGTTTTATGGTGATGAGGAGTCTCGATCTGAAATGTAGACTTGTTTATTCCTCTCCAGAGAGGCAGCCTGATCTGCGGAGATTCTCCAGCATTTTGTGTGTGTTGCTCTATTCACAAACTCTTGCTGCTGGAGCGCACAGCCAGCACGTCCGTGTGCGGACGGGACTCCTTCCTTCCCTTTCATGCTCTGCAACAGGTCCTTGTTTTCTGGAGAAGGACGATGTGTTCCAGCACAACACTGCAAGTGGCTTCATCTTTGCCTTCTTTAAAGTTTGAACCTAAAGAACTGATTAAATTATGGATCTGTGCCCGGTGAAGCTGCACACAAGGGTACCAGAATGGGCAACTTCATTTCAACTGCCTCATGATATTCCCTGGATGGCAATCTCTGATTCCTTAATTGTGAACAGCTTGATCCGATAGAGCATTTGAATCATACATAGCCACCTAATTGTTTTGCTGGAATGCTAAATGGAATAAAGTGAAGAACCTTCCTTCTGCCACTAGGTGTTGCTAACTAACCTAGTAGATACTTTGGTACATCCTAGGATCCTTTCCACCACCAAAGATCCTTAGGAAAGATTTTGAGGATCGGCTGGAAAGAAAGACACATTAAGACCAGCACGCCAGCCAACATGAATAGCAACTTGACCACGATCAAGCCACACCAACTCTGGTGGATAGGTCGTGTCCCCCCGGATGCCTAACTTGCATTGCCCCAAACAGATCCTTTGCCCCCTAGTTAAAGGAAGGTCAGTGAGCCCCTGGTAGGCAAACAAAATGCTTCAAGTCCAATATCAAAATCAGTCTGAAGAAATTCAACGTGACATCTAAAACTGGGAAGGCGTGGCACTCAAAAGATACACCTGGAGGAAATCTGTTCAGGAGGGAGCTGAGCGACATGAGAGCGTCCTCGGCTGTGCTGGCGAGAACAAGCGGCAGCTGGGAAAAGGGAGAACGAACAGCCAAAAGATTCAACCACTGACCACAGCCACCACTTCCCCTTGCTTAAAGTATGTGGATCCTGGACCCGCCTCTACAGACAGCCTGAGGGCCCACCAATTGACAACCCATACTCAACTTGAGTGATAGGAAAGGAAAGCGTATGAGGATATCCCGTGACAGTTAATTGATCTCGTAGCACGGGGGCTGACTTTGAAGCTAAATTGATCTCTCCTGACAACAAGCATTGGTGGTTACATCTTTTCCTTAAACTTCCTGCCACTTTTTGCAACTGTAACCTGTAGGTTTTACTATATTTGTTGCTAATCCCCAGGGTTCATTGAAAAGGTGACGGTAGCTATAATCCATATGGAGAAACGTATTCCCAGTGTGTCATCAGGTAGGGAATGACAGCATCTTTGTCCAGTGACCTTGAAGTAATGATAAGATTGCAGCTAGATTGGTATTGGTTTAATATTGTCTCGTGTACCAAGATGTAATGAAATTCCCAAGCAACTAACACCAAGTGCTGGAGGAATTGCTGTATCTTGAATCTTTGTAGGTTGAAACGTACTGTGAGATGTATTGTGTTAACCTGATGGTGTGCTGGGGGCAGCAAGCACACGTTCCTGCTGTAACATAGCAGGCTCAAGTGGTGTGCTGACCTTGGCACTCTGGCTGCTAGTTGCCAGTACTTATGGAGCGTCACAGAAGACCTCGTTCCATCCCATCAGGCATGCAACTGCAATACACCTGAGACAAGCACTCCTGCTTAATTTTTATTCCTTTGACCTTGAGCCTTTATTGATAAGATTTTTTTTCTTTTACTAACACCAACACGATGTGTGGAACAATTATTTACTTTTGCTCAATCTAGACAATGAAGCAGATGATATAGAAGTGCATTTGCCCATTGAGAAAGTTACTGATTATCAAATTCTATAAGTATTGCTTTGAAATATCAGTTGATTGAGATTCAGATTTGTCCCATGTACAGTACGTCAAAGCATAGAGTGAATTGTATCGTTTGTGTGAACAACCAATACAACCTCAGGATGTACTGAGGTCAGCCACAGCAAGTTTTGCCACACATTCTGGTGCCCACCTAGTATGCCCACCACTCAGAAGGATGACAACACCACCGAAACAACAGGAAAACAAGCTCCCACCCACTCCACAGAGAGAGTCCACCTGCAGGCCTTCAGTTAAGTGGCTAATACCAGGGCTCATAATTTCAAGTACATTGGAGGAAAGCATAGAAGTTTTTCTGGTTGTCAAATTTTTAAAGTATTATTTTCAAATAGAAAATAATTGCTATTTCAGAAACTCAAAATATTGGCACTGCCAATTGTTTTCACATTTCTTAATTAATTATAGCTGTGCATAATTAATAAGATTAAAATAACATTTAATTGGCAATCAGTATATCCAAGAGGGTGATGTGTGATCTGCTCTACCACAAGAGGGCCTTATCACCAATTTAATTCTAAGTCCCATATTAAGCTGTTTCCAACTATTTCACTTACTCTTACCCCTTCCTTCAATTCAGCAGCATCGGATGACTTACAAAGCATAGGGGTTTTTTCAAATAATGCTTCCGTGCATTTTGAGTATGCTTACCAATGAATTAAAAAATATTTAGAAATACTGCGCAGAATAGGCCTTTTCAGCCATTCAAACGTACCGCCAGCAAGCCACCGATTTTTTTTTAAACTCTAGCCTACTAACTAGTACGTGCTTAGACTGTGGGAGGAAACCAGAGCATTCAGAGGAAACTCACTTGTTCACAGAGAGGACGTACAAACTGCTTACTGGTGACGTCCCAATGGAGCTCTCAGCTTTCACACCCTGAGCTGTAATAACGTTGCTCTAACCACTACACAGCCTGTGGCACCAAAAGATCAACTTTATTTGCCATATACTATATGTACGTTTACATGGATTAGGAATTTGCTGTGGTGTGTTGGTCAGGGTACAACATGCAACAAAAAAAAAAGCAACAATCAAAAATAATAAAGAATTATATAAAATAGATTAAAGTAAGGATATGGAATAAAATGTTCATAAATACATAAATACCAGCATGTAATTACAATGTAAACAGCATTACAAAAAGTGATTTTAAGTGTTTACAGTACATTGGCAAGTGTAATGGGGGATGGGTAGAGCTAGAATGGTTGATCAGATTACCTGCCTGGGGAAGAAACCTTTAGGATGGTGTGAAGTTTTGTTTTAAAGCCCTAAAGTGCTTTCCAGAAGTGAGCTTCTGGGGGAAAAAAAAGACGTTGCTGGGTAGGTAGTGTCTACAATGAGTTTTCCTGCAAGCTTCTTTGTCCAGGACACAGACAAGTCCTGCTGCGATGGAAGGCTGCACCCAATGATCTTTTCAGCTCTCCTGACAGTTCACTGTAGATCTTGTACATTGTGAGAGGATACTGCACCAAACCAGACAGTAACGGCCAATGTGAGGATGCTCTTGATGACGGCAGTATGTTCTGGGGTAGATTACATTCTCCCATCAAAATTAATTATGCACATTCTTAGCTAAACCTATTAAAACACAGAAGTTGGGCATCACTACTTCATTGCTTTGTAGTCTACCTTGTCTGATTTCCACTTCCTTTTCCCTTTGATCATGCCTTGCCCCCAAACTATACAGTTCCTTCTGTAGAATTCTGTATCTGAAACTTCCAAAACTGAGAGTGAATGTCACTCTATTAATGCACTTCATCTACAAGGAAGACGTTAAATCAATTCATTCTGACTTTTAAAAAATATTCTGCTTGCACTTTTCCTCAGGCAAATAATATTTTAATTATGATTTTGTGGCCTTTTTTCTTGCTTTGGATATCAATAGCTGTTTAATTCTGGCATAAGGATGATTAAATTGAGTTTTTTTGCAAAGATACTGTTAAGCTGAACATATACAGTCACACAAATGTACACAAAACACATGCACACAAGTAACACAAACTAGCATGCATATAAACAGACTTAACAATAAATATACAGACAAATACAAATACATTTACACAACCATGTAAATGCTAGGGTTTTTTCTGTGAAACAGAGGATGAAAGGTGCCTTGATGTACTGTAACTGCACAAGATAAGAACCATAGATCAAATGGACAGCCAGAGACCTTTTTCCAGTTCAGAAATGGCTAGTACAAGAGGCCATTATTTTAAGGTGATTGGAGGAAAGTATAATGAGGATGTCAGGTAGATTATTTTTTCTTACACAGAGTGGGTGCTTGGAAAGTTATGCCAGGGTGGTGATAGAGACAAATTGATGCACCATCAATAACTCACACTGAGACGTAAGGCGAGATATCGGCTTTTATTGACTGGAAGAAGGAACCAGGAGTGAGTGTCTATCATACAATGTCTTGGAGACTGAGGCCGAGCGTCAGGCCGCAGATCTCCTTTATACAGGGGCCTGTGGGAGGAGCCACAGGAGCAGTCAGCAGGGGCGTGTCCCGACAGGCGCATAGTTCACCACACAAATACATTAGGGACATTTAAGAGACTCTTAGATAAGCACACAGATGAAAAATGGAGGGCATTTCAAGAGGGAGGGTTAGATTCATCTTGGAGTAGGTTAAAAGGTCAGCACAGTATTTTGGGCTGAAGGGCCTGTACTGTGCTGTAACGTTCTATGAACACAAACATGTATGCACACACCCAGTGTCCCCATCAACAGTGAAACAAAGTTTAGACTTGGTAAAAAGATAGAAGATTTTCCTGATAGTAAAATGTGAGCGATTCAGAACACAGGTCTAAAGGGATTAGCAAAATATCTGGGGGTGGGGAGATGATGATACAGACAGGATTTAAGATTGTTTAAAGTCATTTCCAGTATACAAGTGTAAAGGACACTGAAATAATTGTTAGTTACATGCACAAAATGCTGGTAGAACTCAATAGGCCAGGCAGCATCTATAGAAATGAATAAACAGTCGTCGTTTCAAGCCAGGACTTTTCTGTGGGAAAGGGGGGAAATGCCTAAATTATAAGGTAGGGGGAAGGGGAAAGAGGCTGCTAGCAGGTGATAAGAGAAGCCAGGTGGGTGGGAAAGGTAAAGGGCTGGAGAAGAAAGAGCCTGATTGAAGAGCAGAGTGCGCCATAAAAGAAAGGGAAGGAGGAGGGGATCCAGGGCAGGTGAAAGGTCAGAGTTGGAAATAGAGGAAGAGGGGTGAGGGAAGTGTTCACTGGAAAGACAAATGGATATTCTTGCCATCGGGCTGGAGGACACCCAGATGGAATACAAAGTGTTACTTCTCCACCCTGAGGGTGACCACATCTTGGCTCAAGAGGAGGCCATAGACTGACATATCCGAACAGGAATGGGACTGGGAATTAAAATGTTTGGCCACTGGCAAGTCCCGTTTATGGTGGATGGTGTGGAAGTGCTCGACGAAGTGGTCCCCCAATTTACTCCGGGTTTCACCAATGTAGAGGAGGCTGCATCAGGAGCACCAGACAAAATTGCCGACTGCTGCAGATTCACAGGTGAAGTGTTGCCTCACCTGGAAGGACTGTCTGGGGCCCTGAATCGAGGTGAGGGAGGAGGTGTATGGGCAGGTTGTAGCACTTAAATGCCAGGAGGGATAAAGGAAGGGAATCATAGAGGGCATAATCCTTGGAAAAGTAAAGAAAAGTTTAGTAGTAGGGTTCCTTTGGAGACGGAAGTTGTGGAGGATACTGTGCTGGATGTGGTGGCTGATGGGGTGGTGTGTAAGGACAAGAAGGTGTTGTGATGGTGGAATAAATTTACTTTGATCCCCAAGCTGTGGAGTCATTTTCAAGGACTACAACTTGTTCTCAGTATTATTTATTTATATTTTTATTTGTCTTTTGCAAATAGGTTATTTCTCTATCATTGTGCAGGGATGTTTTTTTTTGTCGGTCCTGTTGTCCTGAAAATGAATCTCAAGGTGGTATATGGTTAATGAAAGGCATTTTGGTAATAAATTGTCATTGACTTTGACCAACTGGTATACCCTTATTCCCATAAGGACCAGAAATGATTTAATGGCCTCAACCATGATGTAGCAACTTTATGATCTTAAATAGAATAAAAATATGTTTTGACCCTGCTCAAATTCCCGAGTATTTGGATGGCTCGGAATGCTAAATACAGGTGATAATCCCTGTCATACTACCTTCAATTGAACACCAGAAACAGGAAAGTAATATACTACCATAAAATGAATGATTAGTGTCTTTTGGATGCCTGGGTTCTTTGGTCCTTGCAATATTTTTTGGAGAGATTTCCAATAAAGGGCAATGTGGTGACAGTATGGCCAACAGGTGAATGCCAAAGTGGTGCTGGATTATTCGACAGGATGCTCAAACTACTTCTGTGTTTTTGTGCTTCGATCCTATGATTTCCTGATCTGGGAATCTCTGACATGTGTCAGACATGTCCCTGTCCCTGATTCTGTTCAGAAGAATGAAGGGGGATTGCAGTGAAACCTAACTCAATAGCTAACTTGAATATCTAGACTCCAGATAGAATAGACAAGGAAAGGATGTTTCCTACAGTAGGGGGAATCTAGGACCGGGGGCACAGAAGTGGAATAGAGAGGTGTCCATTTAGAACAGATCTGGAGGAATTTCTTTACCCAAAGGGTGGTGAATCTGTGGAACTCACTGCCACAGACAGCTGTGGAGGCCATGACATTGGGTATATTTAATGCAGAGGTTGATAGGTATATGATTAGTGAGTGCATCAAAGGTTGTAGGGAGAAGGCAGGAGAATGTGGTCGAGAGGAGTAATGATGGAATGGAGTGGCAGAATCGATGGGCTGAATGGCTTGATCTGCTCCCATCTGCTTATGATCTTATGTAGTGCTGTGTTCTGTATTATCCAGGCTGGAGGTATATTAGACGGCAGATTTTAGCCAATGAACATGTGATGCCTGACTGCAGTGCTTGGAATGGTGGGTGTGGCTTCAAATTCAAGGTCACGTTCATGGTCCAATTGGTCACATGAATGTCTTCTTTCCTTCTCTTTAAGCCTGTCATCCCTGCTGGGGCTTTGGCTGCCAAAAGCAGCTTGCCAGAGTTCTCTGTCCTGGACCATACCCTCAGGATATCCCCAGGTGCAGCCCATCTTTGAAGATCTATCCTCTCCCAGGCTTGAGGTCTCTGGAGCTTCTATTGGCATTTCTGTAGCTCTGGGTATTGATAGGATAGTGTTGCTACCCCATGGCCAGTCCTCCTCATGTTGCAGTCAGGCTTGAGACCGTCTGTGGCAATGTTTCATACCTGTGTGGAGACCAGTGAAAACGCAGATTGGACTCTCCCTTCTCCCACGATTTAGTGGCAGATGGACAAACAGTCAAATTCTTTCCCCAAGAAGGTATGTAAGTCTTTATAATTCTCTCAAAGAAAAGTGAAACCGAGAGTTTTTGAATCTCTAGCATCAAAGAAAAATGGAATCAAGTGTTTTTGTGTTTGTTGGACTCTGAAGGCTGAGATAAATGGTGCCTTGATAAGCAAGGGGAGAAAGGGGCACAAGGAATTCCTGACACTAGCAGTGTTGAATAACACATACTAAAAGGTGGAGCAACTGGGCAGGCCAGGCAGCATCTACAGACTGAGGTGAAAGGCCAGTGGGAGAACATGGGAATACAAAGCAGATATTGCAGTTCGATCAGCGATAATTTGAGTAAATATCAGAACAGGCTTAAGATCGACCTTCTTCTGTTCCTAATTCATACATTTTTATGTTAATACTCTGGGTAAATAGTGGATGAAAGAATCCATAACTTTGGGATGCCTCAAAAATAAGGATCCTGGTCACCCAGGATATACCCTCTTCTCATTGCTACCATCAATGAGAAGATACAGAAGCCTGAAGACACACACAGCATTTTAGGAACAGTTTCTTCCGCATATGTACATACATTAAATTAAATAAGTAATGCGAAAAGAGAGTAAAAATGAAAAAAAAATAGAGAGGTAGAGTTCATGGACCATTCAGAAACCTGATGGCAGAAGGGAAGAAGCTGTTCCTCGGTGGTGAGGGTTCTTCATGATGAATGTTGTCTTCTTGTGGCATTGCCTTTCGAAGACATCTGCGATGGAGCGGGTTGAGTCTACAGCCCACTTCAGCTTTTTTCATCCTGTGCATTGGTGCCTCCATACCAGATGTTGATACAGCCCATCAGAATGCTCTCCACATTCACATCTGTAGAAATTTGCTGGAGTCTTAGGTGACCTACCAAATCTCCTCAAACTCCAAATGAAATATAGCTGTTGTGCCTTCTTCATAATTGCTTCAATAAGTTGAGCTCAGGATAGACCCTTAGAGATGTTCAGATGTTGCAGTAACTTTTCCTACATATATTATTACCTGTGGCAAATCATCTCTGAAAGATTAAAGATCAGCTGTGTATGTCATATCTCCATTGAAACGTACAGGGAAATACAGTATTTGTGTCAACAACCTACACAGTCCGCGGGTGTGTCGGGGGCAGCCTGCGAGTGTTCCCATTCTTCCGACACCAACGTAGCATGCCCACAGTAAATGCATCGTGGGACTGTGGGAGGAAATTGCAGTACACGGAGGTAACCCATGTGGTCATGGGGAGAATGTACAAACTCCTTACAGACAGTGGTGGAAATTGAACCCCAATCTTGCTACAGGTGCTGCAAAGTGTTACACTAACTATAAGAACCTGGAGCATAAAAATATCCTCTGGCATTATTTCTCACATCTGGTGATCCTGATGTGGCTTCTTCCATATTGGCAAGACCAGGCACATTTTGGGTAACTGTTTACCTGAGCACTTTCTCTCTGTCCGCCATGACTGTGGGACTTCTGTGGCGTGTGTTCTCCTGAGCTCCCCTTCCCAAAGTCCACAATCAGTTCTTTGTTCTTACTGACATTTGAGTGCAAGCCTGTTTTTGCGACACCATGCAACCAGCTGGCCGATTTCTGATTTAGATCCAATCTGATTTAAATCTGACCCAGAGGTGTCTGTCACCATATGTGTAAAGGGAAACTTGTGCGGTTTCTTATTATCTTATTTAGGATGGGAATTCATTGTGGAGTATTAGGAACAATACTTTGATCTTAAACTAGATAATGGGTTAAAATCAATTTTTTACATAATGGAGTTGCTCACTTTGTAACACAAAGAAATCTTTTAAACTGTAAAAAAAATTATGAAGACATTTCCCTGAGAGCATCTGTTAAAAGATTACCAAAAAACTGTGGAGGCGAGATTGGCTTCAGAAGTCTATAGTGTCTGCCTGGAGTTTCTTTCTCTGAAAACTCTTAAAAAGATTAATCCTTTTTTTTAAAAAAAAAGATAATTTCTTTTTAAATAAAAGAGCTGTTTCTTTTTTAATTTACATCTTTGCAGCAGTGTCATGGGAAGAACTGCAAAGGGCAGTGAGGGATATTGAGGGCAAAGTGGTCCATGTGGTAGGATGGTCTAGAAATTAAGAAGACATGGATCTAGAGTGAGAAAGCAAATTGCATACCAAATTGAATTTGTTGTAGGAGGCCATGGGACCATTAGGCAATTCAGCCCATCGCATGTGCTTCCCCATTCCATCATGGTTGATTTATTAACCCCTTCGACCCTGGTTTCCAGCCTTCTCCCTGTAACCCTTGATATCCTTGCTAATCGAACAGATCTCTTTAGATATACTCTGACTTGGCCTCTCCAGCTTCTTCTGGCAGTGAATTCCACAGATTCACCATCCTTCTGCCCATGATGCTCCAAGCCTTTCCCCTCCATGTCCCAATGCAAATGCCTCTTAAACGTTGCAGTTCTTGCACCTTGACCATTTTCTCTGGCAGCTCATTCCAGTTACTCGCTGCCTTCTGTGCAAAGGAGCATCTCAGATTTCTTTCATGGAACACACAGGTATATTAGGGGTGTTTATGTATTGTGATAAAGCGAGGAGCAGGCCTTTCTGGCCCTTCAAGCTGCACCAGACAGCAGCCCCCGATTTAACCCTAGCCTAATTGTGGGACAATTTGCAATGACCAATTAACCTACTTTTCGCCTTTGGAATAAGGGGGGAATCCGGAGCACCCAGAGAAAATCCACGCAGTCATAGGGAAAATGTACAAACTCCTACAGTCAGCGGTGGGAATTGAACCCAGGTCACTGGTACTGTAAAGCGTTGTGCTAACCGTTAAGCTGCCATGCTGCTCCAAGAGACTCTCAGATTGGCATATGGATGATAGAAAAGTGGAGAGCGGTATAGGAGAGAATGGTGAGATTGATTTTAGTGTAGGTTAAAAGGCCAGTACAATATTGTGGGCCAAAGGGCCTGTCCTACACTGTTATGTTCTATGTTTAACATTTTAAGAGCAACTTCTTTCCATCACCATCAGATTTCCAAATGGTCCATGAACTATTTTGCACTATTTATTTACGTAACAACGTATTTCGCCACATATATCTGTGAACCTGATTCTGAGTCCGAAAAAGGATCTCGTGCTTTCCTGGCATATACGATGAACAAACTTTTCTTGGGCTTCCAGCTGGATGCGGGTGTGGATTTTAACCAATGTCTCCATGACAAACTCTGCCATCCTCATCAAGGATGATGCCTAGGCATATCTAGTCCGGTGGTATATATAAGCAACTCCTGTCGTCTATCCCTCCTGATTGGTTTGTCCTCAACCAGTCTGGTTTCTGCTGTCTCAACTTGTTTACATTTGTACAATTGAATTCCAATTCTTTCTTGGAGCGAGACATTTGTTAAAGTTCTTTTTGAGGAAGAGTTTATCGATTCTGAATCTGTTTTTCAAACAAAACCAGGTTAGCCATTCCATTCCATACTGCTGCTTAAGTTATAAGCACACACGTTTCTGCAGACGCAAAATGCTGGAGGAAATCAGTGGTTGACATTTTGGGCTATGACCCTTCATCAGGACATCAACATTTTGGGCCAAGACCCAAATCATCCATTGCCTGTCTGGTATGGAAGTTGCAAGACATCGGACTGCAAGACTCTACAGAGGAGAGTCAAAAAACAGCCGAGAGGATTATCAGGTTCTCCTTCCCCTCTACTTGTGACGTTTACTGGGAGCGTTGCAGACAAAGAGCCCAAAGCATTGTTCAGGATCCCTACCACCCATCCACAATCTTTCTGACCCACTAGCATCAGGATGGAGGTACCAGAGCATCAGGACTGCCATACTGGTTAACAGCTGTGGAACTAATGAATACTCTGCCACCATCAAGGTCTCTTTACTAGGACAGCAAGCTGTTTACCTGTGCTGTGCTTTACTAAGTGCATTTTGAATTCTGTTTTATTAACTTGTTTCTCGTTTAATATTTTGTTTTATGCGTTGTGCATGGTATATGTAGTGTGGGTGTACGCTGGTCTGGAGGAATGCTGTTTCACTTGGCTGTGTGTGTGTACAGTCAGATGGCAATAATAAAGCGATGTGCTGACAGTGGAGAGGGTTCAGAGAAGGTTCACAAGAAT
Source organism: Hypanus sabinus (assembly GCF_030144855.1). Classification (NCBI taxonomy): domain Eukaryota; kingdom Metazoa; phylum Chordata; class Chondrichthyes; order Myliobatiformes; family Dasyatidae; genus Hypanus; species Hypanus sabinus. Next base: position 101,914,981 of record NC_082719.1, on the reverse strand, counting down.
GATTTTGGGAATTAAATAAGGACCGTTTGATGGCTCTGGGCTAGTATTCACTGGAATTCAGAACAGTGTGGGGGGGGGGGAATCTCATTGAAATCTATTAAATGTTGAAAAACCTAGATGTGGAAAGGATGTTTCCTACTGTGGGATTCTAAGACTAAAGGGCAAAGCCTCAGAATAGAGGGAAGTCCATTTAGAACAGAGCTGTGGAGGAAATCCTTTAATCAGAGAGTGGTAACTCTGGAATTCATAACTATGAGTGGCTATGGAGGCCAAGTCATTGGGTATGTTTCAGGCAGAGGATTATAAGCTCGTGATTAGTTATGGTGGTGGGGTGGGGGGAGGCAAGAGAATGGGATTGAGAGGGAAATGGGAAATGGATCAGCCATGAAGAAATAGTAGGGCAGGCTCGATGGGCCAAATGGTCTAATTCTGTTCCTACGGTCTTATGGTCTAATAGTCTTGAAACTGCCCTTGAGTTTCTCCAGCAACTTGTGAGTTTCTTTCAGTGGAGTTAGCTGACTTCAGAACTGGTATACGTCGTGAAATTTGTTAACCTTATGGCAGCAATACAGTGCAACACATGGTAAGTATAGAAAAAACAAATATATCAATTACATATATATTAAACAGTATAGTTAAATTAAAAATAGTGCAAAAACGGGAGAAAATGTGAGGTAGTGTTCATGGGTTCAATGTCCATTTAGGAATCGGATGGCAGAGGGGAAGAAGCTGTTCCTGAATCACTGAGTGTGTACCTTCAGGCTTCTGTACCTCCTACCTGGTGGTAATAATGAGAAGAGGGTGTGTCCTGGGTGATGAGGGTCCTTGATAATGCCTTTCTGGGGCACCACTCATTGGATACTATGGAGGCTGGTACTGATGATGGAGCTGACTATACAACTTTCTGTAGCTTCCTTCAATCCAATGTAGTTGCCCCCTGTCCCCATACCAGAGGGTGATGCAGCCAGTCAGAATGCTCTCCATGGTACATCTGTAGAAATTTTTGAGTGTTTAAGGTGGCAAACCAAATCTCCTCAAACTCCTCATGAAATATAGCTGGTCTTGCCTTCTTCGTAGCTACATTGATCTGTCAGAACCAGGTTAGATCCTCAGAGATACTGGCACTCAGGAATTGGAAATTGCTCACTCTTAAGAGGTGATTGATCCCCCCTATGAGGATTAGTTTGTGTTCCTTCATCGTACCCTTTCTGAATTCCACAACTAGCATTTTGGTTTTACTGACATTGTGTGCAAGGTTGTTGATACAGCACCACTCAGCTGGCTGGTATATTTCTCTAACCAAACTTTAACCAGATCTACAGTTAAACTTTCACCATCAACTTGGATGTCTCCAAGTCCAATAAAGCAAGTCTTATTTCTGATCCCTGGCAGGTAACATTGTGCAGTGTGAATATTATGTGTGAGTAATGCCCTCCAGTTAATAGCTCAATTCATACGCAGGTAATGGACAAATATGCAAGGCATCGCGAAGGACTGGGAGGTATTGGCAGCGAGCCGCCTTCTAGTGTAATTCACGCTGTTGGATAACAATGTGAATTTAGAAATCACATCAAACTCATTCCTTTCTACAAATAATATAAAAATTTTACAGTTTTGAATTGAGTTAATTTCCCTAAGGAATCAACTTAGAGTTGAAAACCATCCTGGTTCCAGAATGAATCTGTCCTAATGAACAATTTTCATTCTTGAATAATGTCTGCTTACTATAATCCTGGTAAATATGTGCTGCACTCGCATTTAGATCCGGCCATTAAATCTGAACTATTTTGAACAAAGCCAATCTTTCCTGGACTCGGAATGAGTCTGTCCTATTGAACAATTTTCAGCCTCTAATAATGTCCACTTACTATAATCCTGGTAAATATACACTGCAGTCACATTTAGATCCTTCCATTAAATCTGAACGAAACAGAATAACACCAATTTTTCCTTTTATCCTGACTATTTGTTTGAAAAGGTTCAACTCAATTCCTGTGGGCAGGAATTCATTGTACAAGCTGTTCATAATTCAGCAATTAACTGGCACAAAATTTAACAATTTTGTTTTCAAGGAGTGCCAAGGATGGCTACCGGGCTTAAATGTAAAAAAAATACTAGAAATTGCACAAAAGGTTCTGCGGATAGTGGAAATCCAGAGCAACACATGCTGAATGTTGAAAGAACTCTGCAGGTCACGCAATATCTATAGAGGGGAATAAACAGTTGCGGTTTCATAAGACCATAAGATATAGGAGCAGAATTAGGCCATTTGGCCCATTGAGTCTGCTCCACCATGTTCTCTCTCAGCCCCAGTCTGCCTTCTCCCTGTATCCCTTCATGCCCTGACTAATCACAAATCTATCAGCTTCTGCCTTAACTATACCCAATGACTTCGCCTCCACAGTCACCTGCGGCAACAAATTCCACAGATTCACCACCCCTGGCTAAAGAAATCCCTCCTTATTGAAAAGGATACTCCTCAATCCTGAGGCTATGCCCTCTGGTCTTGGACTCCTCTCTCATTCACTCTATTGAGACCTTTGAACAATCAATAGGTCTCAATGAATTGAATTGAATTGACTTTATTTCTTACATCCTTCACATACATGAGGAGTAAAAATCTTTACGTTGTGTCTCCGTCTAAATGTACAACATGCAAATTATAGTAATTTGTAATAGTATGTACTAAAGAACAGTCAATATAGCATAGAAATACAATTGTATCAGCATGAATTAATCAGTCTGATGGCCTGGTGGAAGAAGCTCTCCCAGAGCCTGTTGGTCCTGGCTTTTTTGCTTTGGTACTGTTTCCCGGGTGGTAACAACTGGAACACTTTGTGATTGGGGTGACTCAGGTCCCCAATGATCCTTTGGGCCCTTGTTACACACCTGTCTTTTTAAATGACCTGAATAGTGTTAAGTTCACATCTACCAATGCGCTGGGCTGTCTGTAGCACTCTCTGTAGAGTTCTGTGATTGAGGGAAGTACATTTCCCATACCAGGCAGTGATGCAGCCAGTCAGGATGCTCGTAATTGTGCCACTGTAGAAAGTTCTTAGGATTTGGGGACTCATACCAAACTTCCTCAACCGTCTGAGGTGAAAGAGGTGCTGTTGTGCCTTCTTCACCACATAGCTGGTGTGTACAGCCCACGTGAGATCCTCGGTGATGTGGATGTTGAGGAACTTAAAGCTGTTCACCCTCTCTACCCCAGATCTATTGATGTCAATAGGAGTTAGCCTGTCTCCATTCCTCCTGTAGTCCACAACTAACGACATTGAGGGAGAGGTTGTTTTCTTGACACCACTGTGTCAAGTTGATGACTTCTTCCCTGTGGGCCACCTCATTGTTGCTTGAGATAAGGCCAATCAGTGCAGTGTTATCAGCAAACTTAAATAGCAGATTGGAGCTGTGGATGGCGACACAGTCATGGGTATACAGAGTAAAGGAGGGGGCTTAGGAGACAGCCCTGAGGGGCAGAGATGAGGGAGCCCACTCTCACCACCGCTGGTGATCTGACAGGAAGTCCAGGATCCAACTGCACAAGGCAGGGTGAAGGCCAAGGTCTCCAAGCTTCTTGTCAAGCCTGGATGGAATTATGGTGATGAATGCTGAACTGTAGTCCAAGAACAGCATTCTCACAGAAGCATCCCTCTTCTCCAGATGTGTAAGGACAGTATGTAGACCAGTGGCTATTGCATCATCTCTCAATCAGTTCTGATTGTAGGGGGTCTAGTGTGGGTGGTAGCAAGCTGCAGATGTAATCCTTGACCAGCCTCTCAAAGCATTTGCTTATTATTGAGGTGAGTGCGACAGGACACCTGTCATTCAGACATGTCACCCCTTTTAGGCCGAGACCATTCATCAGGAATGGAAAGGAAGGGGGAAGCAGCTAGAATATGAAGAAGACAGGGAAGGGGAAGAGTACCAGCTGACAGGTGATAGGTGAAACCAGGTAGGAGGGAAGGTAGATGGGTTGTGAGGGGGGATGAGTGAGAAGCTGGGGGATGATAGGTGGGTAATGGGATGAAGTGATGGGGTGAGTAGTAATAAGGGTTCCAGAATGAGGAATGGAAAAAGACAGAAGGGGCAAGGTAGAAATTGTTGTAAGTTAGAGAAATTGATGCTCATGCCATCACTTTGGAGGCTAATCAGAGGTGTTGCTCCTCCAACATATAGATCAGAATTTGAGAAAACCAACCCTGACCACTGAAGCCTCTGTGTGCCATCCTCACAGATCAGTAATGAATTTTACAGTGAAAAGCAAGCTGAATTTCAGGAGGGACAGCTCCTGGGTTAAAGCTAGTCTCTTCACAATAATGTCGGAGCCCCCAGTGAGATTATAGTAGGAGAATCACTCCTGGGAGGGTGTTAGTCTCTCGTTGTTGAACCTTGTATGGTGCGTGTTGGCTGTGCTGGCCAGTGACTGAGTTTGCTGTGACATGTCAATACCATGATAAGATTATCGGCCAAATCCTCAGTGAGGCAGCGGGCATCTTCAATCAGTGATGAATAAGCAGGCCTTTCATCAGCTACTTTTGCAACTATTAACATGGGTGTAATTGAAAGTGATGTGGTTACAGTGCAGAGGCTACTTTCATATTCCGTTCACATGAAAGATTTCAACACTTCCATTTTTTATGTTTGTATGGGCTTTGGCAGTTAAAGGGCACTTATAAAAGAACCCTGATGCCTACCACACAGCCCACATTTTATATAAAAATTTTTATTTCGAGCTACAGCCCGTTGAGCATTTGATAGCTTTCGGCCTGTAACTGCTGGAGTTTAGAAGAATGGGGGGGGGGGGGCGGGGTGGAATCTAATTGAAACCTATTGAATATTGAAAGGTCTAGGTTGAGAGGAAGTGGAGAGGATGTTTCTTATAATGAGGGAATCTAAGACAGAGGGCCCTGGCTCGGGCATAGATGAGGAATTCCTTTAGCTAGAGAGTGGTGAATCTATGGACGGTTGTGGAGGCTGAGTCGTTGGGGTATATTTAAAGCAGATGTTGCTAGGTTTCTGATTTATCTGGTTGTCAAAGGATATAGGGAAAAGGTAGATGAATGGGGCTGAGAGGGGTAATAAATCAGCCATGATAAAATGGTGGAGCATACTCGATGGGCCGAATGGCCTAATTCTGCTCCAATGTCTTACGGTCTAAGTGATGTGCCTGAGTAGGAACACTGATTGTACAAGCTGTATTGATTGGATCACATGACCCGATCAATTTGCTCAGCAATAAATCTCCTTCATATACTACAGAGACTGAGACCCATTTGTCACCTACAGGATAGAAGTGTAGGAGACATTAGAATTAGTGCTTTGAATCAGGGCCAAGTGCCTTCAGGGCCAGGTACTCCTTGAGGGTGATCATTCCTAATCCGATGGGATCTCCTCTCATGAAAGGCATTGACCCTTGCTGTGCCGGAAGTGGCCAGAATTTTACCATCCTGCACTTCTGCCAATTGCCACTGCCTCAGGTTGTGAGTACCCACGGTTATCATGTTATATACTTGGGTGCTATGGTAGCAGCGTGGTTAACACAATGCTTTTACAGCTTGGAGCATGGGAGTTCGAAGTTTAATTCTGGTGCTCTCTGTAACGAGTTTGTTCGTCCTCCCTGTGAATGTGTATTTAAGGCAGAGATTGATCGGTATCTGAGTAGTCAAAGGTTATGGTGAGAAGGCAGGGGAATGGGACTAAAGGGGAGATTGGATCAGCTCATCATGAAATGGTGGAGCAGACTCAATGGACCGAATGGCCGACTTCTGCTGCTTTGTCTTATGGTCTTATGAATGGGTGGGTTTCCTCTGGGTGCTCTGGTTTTCTCCCACATTCCAAAGATGGATCTGTTAGTGGGTTATTGGTCGTTGTAAACTGTCCTGTGGTTATGTTAGTGTTAAATCGATGGGTTGCTGGGCAGTGAAGCTTGTTGGGCCAGAAGGGCCTGTTCTGCGCTGTATTGCTAAATAAAATCAAATAACAAATAAATAGCAATCTGTTTTTTATCACCGTCCAACACAGCATCAGTCCTTAAACTTCAGACTCAAAGCAGTACAGTAACATTGGCTCATCCTGTTCAATCAGGAGACTCTGGGATATATCACACTGTTAATACAAACTGTTCATAATTCAGCAATTAACTGGCACAAATTAACAATTTTGTTTTCAAAGAGTGTCAAGGATGGCTGCTGTGATAAATTAAAAAAAAAATTCAGCATTACACAACAGAAAGCCTGCAGATGCTGGAAATCCTGAGCAACACACACACAAAATACTGGAGGAACTCAGCAGGTCAGGCAGCATATGTGGAAATGAAGAAATAGTCAACATTTCAGGCCAAGACCCTTCATCGGAACTTCATCTGGCAGTTGTCGTTGATGTCTTGATGAAGGGTCTTAGCCCGAAACACTGACTGTTTATTCCCCTCCATAGATGCTGCCTAACCACCTCCAGCATTAGATATCCCATTGCATCCTACTTTTGCTGCCATATTGTTGCACAGTTTCTACCCTATTCTTCTCTCTTGCCCTATTCCCTATTCTAGCTCCCATCTTACCCCTTCTCCTCAACTGCTCATCATCTCCCTCTAGTGCCCCTTCTCCTTCTCTTTCTCTCATGGCCCAATCTCCTCTCCTATCAGATTCCTCCTTCTTCAGCTGTTTAGCTCTTTCACCTATCACCTCACAGATTCTTACTTCATCGCCTTCAACTACATACTTTCCTTTCCCCTTGTCTGGACTAACTAATCACTTGCCAACTTGTCCTCCTTCCCCTCCCCTCCCATTCTTATTCTGGCTTCGTCCCCCTTTCTTTTCAGACCTGGTGAAGGGTCTCAGCCGGAATTGACAACTTTTTATCTCTCTTTGTAGATGCTGCCTGACCTGCTGGGTTCCTCTAGCACTTTGTGCATGTTAATCAAGCTGCCAGATTTAACTGTCTTTTTAACATTTTTGAGGGCTTCTGGGTATGGTTTTGGGGACAGAAAGGGTAGTCGGGTCAGGATAGGCTTACGGACTAGGACCTGAGGGAATTAGAGCACAGGACAGAGTCTCCAGTCTACATTGTGGGCAAGGAGTATGTTGGCACTGGATTGCGTGGTGACGCTTGCAGGCTGCCCCCAGCAAGGTGTCTTGGTTGCTAACCCAAATGGCACACTTCACTGTATGTTTCGATGTACCTGTGATAAATAATCTTGAATCTTGACAGTCATATTAATTCCCACTTTGAGTGTGTATCATACACGTAGGGAGAGCTTGTCCGGCTCCAGGACCAGACATATCAAAGGGTGCAGAAAAAATTCCAAAAATTGCTGTAAGTATACAGCAACTAGGCAGAGAGGGAAACAGGCTAAAGGTCAAAGCTCAAATTTCTCATCAGCAGTTGCTGAGTACTTTTATTACTGCCTCTATCAGCCCCCCCAGCCACCACACCCAGCATTCTGTTTTTTTCAAAAATTACCTCTGACATCCCCCAATACCTTCGTCCAATCACCTTAAAATTGTGCCCTCTCGTATTTGCCATTTCTACTCTGGAAATAAGTCTCTGACTGTCCACTCGATCTATGCCTGTGATTCCCTTGTACACATTGAGAAAATCACCTCTCATCCTCCTTCCCTCCAGAGAAAAGCAAGGAGAAGATCACCTCTGCACTCTCTGTAGAGCACGTACACCCTTCCTGTAATGAGAAGACCAGAACGGAACACGATCTTCCAAAGTATGGTCTGAGCAGAGATTAACAGAGGTGCAACAATCCCTTGCAGCTCTTGAACTCAGTTGTTCAACTACTGAAGGCTAGCAGACCATACATCTTCTTAACCACTTAATGAGCTTGAGGAACAATGTTGAGAGATCTATGGAGGTGCACCGCAAGATCTCTCTGTTCTTCCACTCTGCCATTAACCCTTTATTCTGCCTTCGAGTTCAACCTTCCAAAGGGAATCACTACACATTTTTCTGAATTGAACTCCATCTGCTGCTTCTCAGACCAGCTCTGCATCCTATCAATGTCTCCTTGTAACCTATAAAAACAATCTACACCATCTACAGCACCACCAGTCTTCATGTGATTTGCTAACTTACTAACCCACTCTTCCACATCTTCAGCCAGCTGATTTATAAGAATCTCCAAGGGCAGATCCCTGAGGAACACCCCCGGTAGAATATTCTCCATCTACAACCAGGACGAGGGATTACGGGAAATGTCCTCTTGTGGGGTCAAAAGCAGCAATAATAATACTCATGACATTAGGCTTTGCACCTTAAACAGGCCTTTCTTTTCTCCATGACCTGGAGTAGCCTCTTAAAGTGTCGCTAGTTAAGCCCTTTGGTCTTGGACAATCTGAGAACCTGTGTATCACTCTGGAACCCCAAAGACTGGGCTGTAGTTTTTAAAATCAATTCTAATCCCTGCTTTAAAAGAAACAGAATGGCTTAAGCCTTTGATTTAATTTGAAGCATTTGATTTTTCGTCCTAACTGGTGCAGTTGACACCCGCAAGTGGTTTGTATACCTTGTTGAAAATAAATATATAAAACAGTAAAACGGTTCTGAAGCCATACTGCAACAAAGGTATGGAGCGGAGATACAAATCCCTGGAGGGTCTTCCTAAAGCGCTTTAATAAATTGCTTCGATCGACAGCTGTGCCCTCACAACCCCAGGGATTTCAGAGTCAGGTTCAATTCTTTAAGGTTGTTTGAGGGACTAATCAACACGATGCTTCATAACTAAGGAGCTGATATTATTTACATACCTCTGAGTGAAATCTGAGTGGCCCTTTTGTAAACCGACTAAGTTACAAGGAGAGAGGACAGTCTGTGCTTGGTTAGATGAACTCAGCTCTGAGGCAGTGGTCGAGTTGCCACTGCCAAAGTCATAGACTGAGAGGTATTGTGGTGTTAGTGTCCATAATGATCTTTTGCCCTTCTGCAGTATGGTCACACAGTGTAGATGGACAGGAGATCAAATGACCTTACCTTAAATAGGCAAGGTGTAAAAGGATGTGAGAAAATGTGCCTATCTTTCTACACACCATCTATCTCAGTGTCTGTATATGTGCCTCTTAAACATAATAGTATTGCAATCACTAGAGTTGAATATGATGTTCTCTTAAGGGTTATCCCTTAATGGAGAGCTCATATGCATGCCTTTATTTAAAGTGGGGAGGCTGTGGCATGGGCAGCCACCACACTGTCCTCGATAGATTGGGGTCAGGGTCCAGTGGCAAGGAATGCCGGATGACTGTGGGCCCTTCACTGTTGCAACCTTCCTTCTCCTTCACCGCTGTTGCGACATGTCATCCTCTTCCACCAGCTCCACCCCTGAGGTCCTGGTTTTACCACTCATTGTGTAGAACCTCCTCCTTGACCTTACCGCTATGGGTGACCCCAACAGGAGCTAAGCTCCAGACTGCATCGCTAACGGGATCTCTGGAACTCACAAGACTGTCCATCACAACAAGCTGATGACCCTTGGAGAAGAAAACATAGTAAATTTATCTGGATATGTTACCTCCTCTGACAGAAATATATTTAAAGATAAAGCTTAATTGTATTTGTCACATGTACACTCAATTGCCGCTTTGAGGTAGAGGAAGAACTTAATAAAGTGGCCATTGAGTGTATTTCTGTATGTTTGCAGTCTTCTGAAGCAGTGGACTATCTACTTCAAGGTTCAATGTGCTGTGCCTTCAGAGATGCTCTTCTGCACATCACTGTTGTAACGTGTGATTATTTGAGTTACTGTTGCCTTCCTGTCAGCTTGAATCAGTCTGGCCATTCTCCTCTGACCTTCTCATTAACAAGGCATTTTCACCCACAAAACTATGACTCACTGGTTGCTTTTTGTTTCTGACAACAATCTCTGTAAACTCTGGAGACTGTTGTGTGTGAAAATCCCAGGAGATCAGTATTTTCTGAGCTGCTCAAACCACGATGTCTGGCAGCAGCAATCATTCCACAGTCAGTCATTTAGATCACATTTCTCCCCCATTCTGATGTTTGGTCTGAACAACAACTGAACCTCTCGATCATGTCTGCATGCTTTTATGCATTGAGTTGCTGCCACATGATTGGCTGATTAGATATTTGCATTAATGAGCAGGTGTACAGGTGTACCTAATAAAGTGGCCACTGAGTGTAAGTGGGGAAGGAACTCAATTGGCTGACTGGCCTTTTCCCATTCTGCTTTCTCATGCGAAAAATAATAATATTTTATTTTTTTGAAGCAACCGCATTCATTCAATTGTTTCAGCCTGATTTGAAAAGAGCTGGTGACAGCAGCCGGCAGTAATCCACAGTGTCTGTATTAATAAGCCTAAAAGACATGCAAACCATCATCTGTCAATTTATTTTTACACTTATCAACTCAGTACAAGGTTTTTGCCACTCCTCATGTGACCTCACACATACAATTAAATTCTCTCGCTACCTCTGTTCAAAGCACAAGGATGGAATCATTCAATTCCACCGTGACAGACCAAAGAGTGTACAATTACAGATAACAGAGCTGTCTCTGCTGTGAGGCAAAATCCACTCATTACCCCTCCCTGTCTACCACAATACATCTTGCACTGTTCCCTCTGAGCTGCGCGGTCATGCACTAACTGAAATGCTCCCATGCACATAGGCTTTGTTGCCACACAGCTAGAATTTTCCTTTATATCACGTCAATATAATTTTGAAATCTATGTTAATATAATTGTGGAATTAATTGTGTTAATAAATATAATCTTCTAAATAATAAACATACCATTCTAGAGCTTCAACATATTTATATTGTCAGTTTTAAAAGACACAACACTGTTATAAATTGTAACAATAAACACAGAATGGAAGTCGGTAGCTCATTGTTAATAAACCACTATTCAGCTGAATACCAACATCCTCTGATCTTTCATAGTATGCATATTACAATAAAAAACATTTAAAGTGCTGCAGAGTTTTCAGGCCATATATAAAAAAAATTCTGCTCAGAGCAATGTTGATCTGTGCAGCTGTTTTTAAAAAAAAAACATGAGAGGGAATATTGATCTTGGGCTGTAAATCCAGAACTTAATTGAATGTTTATTATATATTATATAAAATATATTACTATTAGTTACAACAAAGAATATAAAAAAAATAACTACTACAAAAAAAAAGTTAAAAAAGTGAACTAGTATTCCTGGGTCATGGACCATTCATAAATCTAATGGTGGAGGGGAAGAAGCTGTTTCTAAAAGGTTGAATGTGTGTCTTCAAGCTCCTGTACCTTCTGACAATGAGAAGAGGGTATGTCCTGGGTGCTGAGAGTCTTTAATGATTGCTGCTGTCTTGAGGCATTGCCTTTTGAAGGTGTTCTTGATGCTGGGAAAGCGAGTGCACATGAGGGAGCTGGCTGAGTTTATAGCTTTCTGTAGCTTTTCCTGATCCGCTATAGTGGCCCCTCTATACCAGATGGGGATGCAACCTGTTAAAATGCTCTCCAGTGTACATCTGTAGAAATTTGTTAGAAATTTTCTTTAGAAATTCTTTAAAATGTCTTTAACTTTTCTTTAGAATTTGAGAATTAGGTTTGTATTCGGATTCAAATTCATGGAAACTATGAATATGGATAATGTAAAGAATCAGGTCAGATGCAGAAATCACCGTGATGTTCTTGAAAACCCTAATGGGAGAAATGCAAAGATTGAATAGGCTTGGACTTTATTCCCTGGAGCATAGGAGAATATGAGGAGATTTGATAGAGGTATTCAAAATTATGAGGGGTATAGATAGGGTAAATGCAAGCATGCTTTTCCACTGAGGTTGGGTGAGACTTCAACTGGAAACTATGGGTTAAGGATGGAAGGTGAGATGTTTATGGGGAACATGAGGGGGAACTTCTTCACTCAGAGGGTGGTGAGTGTGAGAGTGTGGAATGAGTATCCGGTGGAAGTGGTAGATGTGGGCTAAATTTCAACATTTGGACAACTACATGGATGGGAGGGATATGGAGGGCTATGTTCCAGGTGCAGGTTGATGGGACCAGGGAAGATAAGTTTGGCATGGATTAGATGGGCTGATAGGCCTGTTTCTGTGCTCTATGACTCCATAACTATATGCCACTATTCTGGGCTTGGTAAAGAATATTGTGCCAAGGATGTAATGTTGAAGCTTTACAAGATATTGGCCAGACCATACGGAGTATTGCGGATGTGCTGGCGTTTGAGAGGGTCCAAAAGAGGTTTACGAGAATGATCCCAGCAATGAAAGGGTTAACTCTTGAACGTTTGAGGCTCTAGTCCTGTACTCGCTGGAGTTTAGAACAATGAAGGATGATTTCATTGAAACCTATTGAATATTGAAAGGCCTGGGTAGAGTGGTGTTGGAGGGGATGTTTCTTATAGTGGGGGAGTCTTGGACCAGAGGATACAGACTTAGAAAAACAGGAGGTCCCTTTAGAATAGAGATGAGGAGGAATTTCTGTAGCCAGAGGGTGGTGAGTCTGTGGAATTCATTGCCTCAGATGACTGTGGAGGTTATGTCATTGAATATGTTTAAAGAAAAGGTTGATAGGTTCAAAGGTTACAGGGAGAAGGCAGGAGAATGAGGTCAAGTAGGAAAATGAAGGGTGAAAGGTCTCAGCCTGAAATATAACAGAGCTGAGAAGGAATTTCCTTACCCAGAGGGTGCTGAATATGTAGAATTCATTGCAACAAATGGTTGTGGAGGCCAAGTCATTGGGTATATTTAAAGCAGAGGTTGATGCGTTCTTGATGTTAGGGTGTTCAGGGTTATGGGGAGCAGGAGAATGGAGCTGAGAGAGATATTAAATAGCCATGATGGAATGGTGGAGCAGACTCGATGGGTTAAATGGCCGAATTCTGCTCCTATGTCTTATGGTCTAATATTGTTATGGTGTTTTTCTTTACTCACTAGAGTTTAGAAGAATGGGGGGAGGGTGATGAAATCTCATTGAAACCTACGCAACTTTGAAAGGACTAGACAGAGTGGACGTGGTTAGGATGTTTCCTAAAGGGAGCTGAGTGGCTCTTTGTTACCCTGGTCTGATGTTATTGATGATTGCCTGTCAGTGAATCCAAGTTCCAGTCACAAACATTTGTTCCTTGATCTAAGTATTCCATAATGGTACAGGTTTTTCCAGCAGAAGTGAAAAGAGAATAGATTCCATGCTAATGGATTTGCACTGAGTCTAACTTGTGGAGCTGCCCTTACTGCTGCTGAGAATTTGTAGAAAGTTGTACATGGCAAATAAGTCAGAACCTCTGTAATAGTCAACCAGCAATGAATCTGTAAGTCTTGGGGTCATTGAGCACTAAAGCAGGCCTTTCTGCCCATCTAGGCAATGTTGAAGTATTACTCTGGCTTGTCCATGGATCTGCACCCAGACCATACCTTCTTTACTCCTGCTGTTCAAATTTCTCTTAAATGTTGAAACCAAACCCACATCCACCACTTCTGCTGGCATGAAAGCCAAGACCAACAGGCTCTGGGACAGTATCTTCCACCAGGCCATCAGACTGATTAATTCATGCTGACGCAACTCTATTTCCATGTTATATTGACTATCCTGTTGTACACAAATTACTATAATTGCATATTGCACATTTAGATGGAGAGGTAACGCAAAGATTTTTACTCCTTGCGTATATGAAGGAGGCAAGTAATAAAGTCAATTCAATTCAGCTCATTCTACACTCTAACCACCTTCTGAGAGAAGAATTTCCTCCACGTGTTCCCCTTAAATATTTCACCCTTAACTCCTGTCCTCTAGTTCTAGTCTCACCCATCCTCAGTGCAAAAGCCTGCTTGCATTTACCCTCATAATTTTGTATACCTCTGTCAAATCCCCCTTCATTCGCCTTCCTCCAGGGAATGTGCCAAGCTATTCAACCTTTCCCCTGAAGTCCCTGTAAATCCTGGTAAGTTGTTCTTCCTGCTGTTGATCTTGTTCAGCTGTTGGTATTTGAGACAGCGTTGGAGCCCTGGTACATTTGGCTGCCAGTGTCAGCTCAGCGTTGTGCATGGTGTTTTCTCTTCTCTGTGTCACTCTGCCAGGCATTCATTGCAGACGCACATGCACTAATGCCACCATTAACGCGCATTCAGTGTATCGTAACAACACTGCTTGTGTGTGCAAACACAGAATAAAAACACTCATGGTTCAGCAGTGTGCACAGGGCAAGTCTCTTTTGATTTTTGTGCTGTCACTGGGACGCTAGAGGGAGCTGAGCACAATACAAGCCTTTCAGAACATAGAACAAGAACAGACCCTTCGGCCCGCAATGTTGTGCAAACTAATTAAATTCGTAATCAAGTGGCTAACTAACCCCTTCCTCCAACACAATGCCCACTTTCTTCCATTTTCCTCCTGTGCCCACCTAAATGTCTCTTAAAAATCTCTTACTTGTCCTTGCCTCACCTCAGGAAGCACAGTGGTAGGAGGCACCTACCACTGTCTGTGTTTATTAAAAAAAAATTGCCCCTCACATCTGCTTTGAAATTACCCTACTCGACTTAAATGCAAGTCCTCTGGTATTAGACCATAGTTTAGTTGGCTAAAATTTAGCATGAAGATTTTTCTCTGCTGCTCAGGTGTTTAAGTTTTGCTGTGTAATAAATCTGTGGTACTTCATTCAAGTGGTTAATCAACTGATATCTAAGCCGTGATGATTTTATTTTCTCAGCTGGTGTTCAGTTCACTCAGTTTTTAGCAAGTTTGAGATGAGTGGTTTATTAGGAGCACAAAATACCTTTAAAAGAGCCTCTCCCAGCGAGGATGATCACAGAATGTGACTCACCCCAAGAAGTAAGTCATGGGCACAAGAGATTCTGTGGGTATATAGTCAGGGTGTTAAAGGTTATGGGGAGAAGACAGAAGAATGGAGTTCAGAGGCAAATGGATCAGCCATGATGAAATGGTGGAGAAGACCCAATGGGCTGAATGGCTGAAACCTGCACTACTGTTTTATTTTCTTATTAGGTTCCTGATTAGGATCAGAATCAGCTTTATTATTACTGGCATGTGTGATGTAATTTGTTAACTTAGCAGCAGCAGTTCAATGCAATACATAGTATAGAAGAAGAAAATAAATAGATTGCAGTATATGTATGTTGAATAGATAAAAAATCATGCAAAAATAGAAATAATATATATTTTTAAAAAGTGAGGTAGTGTCCAAGGGTTCAATATCCATTTAGGAATCGGATGGCAGAGGGGAAGAAGCTGTTCCTGAATCGCTGAGTGTGTTGAGACCAAGTTAAGATTTAAGAGATCTTGACACCCAGGAGCTTGAAACTACTCACTCTCTCCACTTCTGATCCCTCTATGAGGATTGGTACATGCTCCTTTGTCTTAACCTACCTGAAGTCCACAAGCAGGTCTTTCATCTTACTGATGTTGAGTGCCAGGTTGTTGCTACGACACCACACCACAAGTTGATATATCTTGCTCCTGTAAAATCTCTTGTCTCCATCTGAGATTCTACCAACAATTTTTGTATCATCAACAAATTTATAGATGGTATTTGAGCTATGCCTAGCCACACAGTCATAGGTATAGAGAGAGTAGAGCAGTGGGCTAAGCACACATCCTGAGGTACACCAGTGTTGATCGTCAGCAAGGAGGATATGTTATCACCAATCCATACTGATTGTGGTCTTCCGGTTAAGAAGTTGAGTAAACAATTGCAGAGGGAGTTACAGAGGCCCAGGTTCAGTAACATCTCAGGATTTTGGGAATGATGATGTTAAATGCTGAGCTATAGTTGATGAACAGCATCCTGACATAGGTGTTTGTATTATCCAGGTGGTCTAAGGCCGTGTGAAAAGCCATTGAGATTGCTTCTGCCATTGACCTATCATGGTGATAGGCAAATTGCAGTGGGTCCAGATCCTTGACAGGAGTTCGGTCTAGTCATGACCAACATCTCAAAGCATTTCATCACTGTCGATGTGAGTGCTACGGGTGATTGTCATTAAGGCAGCTCACATTCTTCTTCTTAGGCACTGGCATAATTGTTGCCTTTTTGAAGCAAGTGGGAACTTCCTCCCGTAGCAGTGAAAGGTTGAAAATGTCCTTGAATACTCCTGTTAGTTATTTAACACAAGTTTTTCAGAGCCTTACGAGGTACTTCATTAGGATCTTCCGCTTTTCGAGGGTTCACTCTCTTTAAAGACAGCCTAACATCAGCCTCTGAGACGGATATCACAGGATCATCAAGTGTAGCAGGGATCTTCACAGCTGTAGTTGTGTTCTGCCTTTCAACGCGGGCATAGAAGACGTTGAGTTCATCTGGTAGTGAAGCATCAGTGCCATTCATGCTATTGGGTTTTGTCTTGTAGGATGTAATGTCTTGCAAATCCTGCTGGAGTTGCCGTGCATCTGATGTCACCTGGAACCTCATTCAAAATTGTCTCTTTGCCCTTGTGAAATAGTCTTCCACAAGTCATACCTGGTTTTTTGGTACAGGCCTGGGTTGGCAGACTTGAATGCCATAGATCTAGCCTTCAGCAGATGATGTACCTCCTAGTTCATCGACTGCTTTTGGTTTGGGAATGTACAGCAAGTCTTTGTGGGCACACACTCATCCACACAGGTTTTAATGAAGTCGGTAACAACTGCAGCATACTCATCCAGATTAGAAGAGGAATCCCTGAATATGGTCCAGACCACCGATTCAAAGCAGTCCTGTAGGTGCTCCTGTGCTTCCCTTGTCCGTACCTTCTTGGTCCTCACTACTGGTGCTGCAGTCTTCAGTCTCTGCCTATACAACAGGAGTAAAAATACAGCCAGGAGATCAGACTCCCAAAGTGAAGTCCTCTGCCGTCTTTCAAATTGTCCATGGGTGCAGCCCATCTTCAAAAATCCTTCCACTCCCAGGAATGAGGTCTGTGGAGCTTTTCTTGGTGTTTCTGTAACTCTGGATTTTTAATGGGATGGGATCGCTAGATCCATGCCCAACCCTCCTCCTCTCACTTCTGAGCTTGGGACCATCCATGTTGGAGTTATTTGGCAAAATTGAGAAATATTTATTAGAAGGTTTTAAGGCTAACAGTATTTACCTGGCTACTTGAGACCAATGAGATCAGTACCACCAAGGACCAAATGCTCCCATTCTGAGAATATAATTCATATTTTCAAAATGTTCTATTGTTATGGCGCTGACTCTGTCCTCTTTATACTTAAACTGATGGCCATAAAGAGTCATAGAGCACCACAGCACAGAGACAGGCTCTTCAGCCCATCTAGTCTATGCTGAACTCTTACCCTGCCTAGTCCCATTGATTTGCACCTGGACCATAGCCCTTCAAACTCCTCCCATCCATGTACTTACATAAGTTTCCAAGAAGAGGGAATGTCTAATGTGGGAGGGCCTTTAATTAAGCCGGCAGCTCCACTGAGGCAGAAAGTAGTGTGGACAGAGTCAATGGGGGTGGGGGTTGGTTCCTGTGATGTGCTGGGCTGTCATGCACCACTCTCTGCAGTTTTGATCACTTATAGAGTTGTCATACCAGACCACAGGAAGCTTCCACATATAGGAAGCTTTTCATGGTTAATTGGCAAAAATCAATAGAAGTGTTCCTATCCTTTTCAAATCCTCAGTTAGGTGGTACCCACCGAATATTGAAAGGCCTAACTACAGTGGGTATGCAGAGGATGGTTCCAGTAGTTGGAGTGTCTAGGATGGGATGGTGGTGAATCTGTGGAACTGATTGCTACAGATGGTTGTGAAGGCCAAATCATTTGGTATATTTGAAGTGGAGGTACTTAATTTGTTAGGGCATCAAAGATTATGGGGAAAAAGGCAGAAGAATGGGGTTGAGAGGGATAATATATCAGCCATGGTCAAATGGTGGAGCAAAATCAATGGCTGAATGGCCTGATGAAGGGTTTCGGCCCAAAACGTCGTCACAACCTCCTCCCGTAGATGCTGTCTGGCCTGCTGAGTTCTGCCAGCATTTTGTGTTTTTGTCTTATGGGTGTAGGACAGTTCAGCTAAAGCGGTATCCATGGATTAATTATTTCTCTGTCTGAGACCTCCATCAGTCAGAGTTGACCAAGGATACGGCGTCCTGGCTCTCTAGATATGCAAACCTGAGCAATACAGTATGGAGAGAAAGCCATTGCCCATATAGCAAGGTCCCCCTCTCCACACAACTGATGAACTCAAAGGAGTGATGGAGACTGATACTGTTTGGTACCATCAGCAATTGCCAATCAGCATTGAACTCAACGTAGGACCGCCTAAGGGACTCCAGCTCTGGATTTTTCCCTCAGGGTTACTCCCAAAGCTTATCCTTGAGTGGAGATAGCCACAAGGCAATGGAGGTTTGCTATCAGAGTTTTCCTTCTCCTAAATGTGCTGCCAACCATGGCTGACAAGACCCATTTGCCTGAAGAGACTTTGCCCCTTCTCCTGTCAGTAGAAACAGTTCTGCTGGGCCTAGTAGCTGAGCCACATGTGAAGGCCAGGAGCTGGGCTTGGTTGTCAGAGGCTATTTGAGACACACACCATTGGGAGCATTTAATAGGTAGTGGAAGCTTATCCCCATTTCCATCTCAGCCTATAACAACCTTAGGGAACCAATTATAACTAGACATAGAGTTAATGCTAATATATGAAATTAAAAATTCACCTTAAGGAAAGTAGATAAGATGATTGAAATAGAAAGTAAGTTTACACATTAATTGCAAAGCAGTAGCTAATTCCACAAAGGGAACTGTTGGCCAATGTAAGAAAAAATTATCTTAAAATATCTGCCAAATAATTACAAATGGAGTATTAACTTTATTCCTGATTATTCATTGAAACTTGATTATGAAAGGCAGCTCTCTGTTTGGCTCTGTGTCTTTTCGTCGGTGCCTTGTGATGGTGAAATACAATTTGGCATGAGGGATCATGCAGAGAGCTTTCACTTGGACACACATGAAAGGAAATGTGCTGGCAAAAGTGTCACAAAATGGTTAGTTATATATGGTACAGAAAAACCAATGTCACATGCTGGCTAGCCCTATGGCTGGCAGCCATTTTGTTTGAGGCCTGTGTATACTTGGAAGGAATGCTGACAACAGAAAACTAAAGGTCCAGACATTCTTCATCACACAAAAACATGCTTTAAAGCAACACTCTGCTGAGAACCCTTTGCCAGTTCTGTCCAAGACAGTGTGAGGGTGATATTTCCATAAGTATGAGTTACAATGTGTTTTTCACCGTGTTGACTCTTTCCTTCAAAATTTCCCAAAAGGTGGTCTCCAAATCCATTCAGTGAAATTTAATTTAGCTGAGCTGGCACTTGGTAAAAAAAAAGTCATTGTTTTCAGGAAGGGAGAAGAAGCCAGAATAAGAAGGTTGGGGAGGGGAAAATGGTCAAGTTGGGTCAGCACATGGTTGCAGTCAGAGAAAATATGCTCACCCAGACTCAACTTCTTACCCTTCCCCACCATCTTATTCTGGCTTCTTCCCTCTTCCTTTCCAGCCTGATGAAGGGTCTTGGCCAGAAATGTTGACTCTTTATTAATTTCAGATATAGACTCCTTTACTCATGGCATGTGCATCAAAACATACAGTGAAATGTGTTGTTCAAGATAACAACCAACACAGCCTAAGAATGCGCTGGGGCAACCTGCAAGTGTCGTGCCACGTTCTGATGCCAACCTAGCATGATTAGCAGAACAAACAAGCAACAACAATAACAACACATCAATAGCTACAAGACAACAAGAGCAAAACAATGCTTCCCATTCCAACATGTTGGTCTATGGCCTCCTCTACTGCAGTGATGAGCCCACTCTCAGGATGGAGGAGCAACATTGCATATTCCTTCTGGGTAGCCTTCTACCTGATGGCATAAACATTGATTTTTTTTGAAATAAATAAAGTAAGAAAGATCAAGATGTAATTAAAAGCATCTTAAAGTACCAGAATTTAATTAAAAGCATTAAGATACTGCATATTAAAGTATAATAACTAAATCAGTTGAAGCTAATTATGAGGCAGCCTTTATTGTTTCTCCAGGGGCTGAAGGTGGAGAATGGTGATAATTATGGGAAATTGTAAACAGCATTGCCACAGGAGAAAATGACTGAGTTATTTAAGAAGCTCTGCCCCTGCATTAACAAACAAAACTGTAGTTTTAAGTAATATCTCCCAGATCTCCAATTTCTCATTGTTTCCTCTAATTCCATATACGGAAAGGAGCTACTTCCATCCATTTACCCACCTCAATTAGATCTGCATGAAAGTTCTGGTCTCATTACTTAAGGAGGGATATACTGGTTTTAGAGGTGGTGCAGACGAGGTTCACCAGATTGATTCCAGAGATGAGGGGGTTCGAATATGAAGAGAGACTGAGTCACCTGGGACTGTATCTGCTGGAGTTCATAAGAATGAGAGGAGATCTCATAGAAACATATAAAATTATGAAAAGGATAGATAGAGGCAGGAAAGTTGTTTCCACTGATAGGTGAGACTAGAACTAGGCAACATAACCTCAAGATTTGGGGGAGCAGAGATTTAAGACGGAGATGAGGAGGAACTGCTATATATATAATTAATTATATGTGTGTGTGTATATATGTTCAATGAATTTTCTGGTAATTGCAATATATTTGCGTCTGTATTTTTCCAGAAATTTCTTGGTTTCTGTGGTGGGTGTCCCAGTACTGGGACTTAACTATATTTTTGGTTAATTATTATCAACAGAATATTTTGTATCTCAGTTCAACTTTGTTTATTAACTGTAAACTTGTATACCGCCAAAAGAAGTTTATATATTTCACCATATACAACCCTGAGAATCATTTTCTTGTGGGCATACTCAATAAATCCAATAATCATAATAGAATCAATAAAAGACCGCACCAACAGGGTGGACAGCCAAAGTACAAAAGATGACAAAATGCGCAAATACACAAAGAAGGAATAAAAATTAATAATAAATATCCAGAACATGAAATGAAGAGTCCCTTGAAAGTGAGTCCCTATGCTGTGGGAACAGTTCAGTGATGGCGTGATCCCATCTGGTTCAGGAGCCTGACGTGCAAGGGGTAATAACTGTTCCTGAACCTGATGGGGTGGGTCCTAAGGGTTCTTGTACCTCTTTCCTATGGCAGCAGTGAGAAGAGATCATGACCTGGATGGTGAGGTCCCCAATGATGGATGCTGTCTTCCTGTGACAACGCTTTAGACCAAGCTACACAACACAGTACATATAACTCATAAACACCACGATAGCCATTCAATCATTGTGCCGTGTCACATGACGTGGGCCATCATAGTCTTGACCATAAATGTTCTTGGCAAATTTTTCTGCAGAAGTGATTTGCCATTGCCAACTTCTGGGCAGTGTCTTTACAAGATGGGAAACCCCAGCCAAAGCAAGGATGTAAAGTTGAGACTTCATAAAGCACTGGTGAGGCCTCATGGAGTATTATGAGCAGCTTTGGGCACTGTGTGCTGAAGTTGGTGAGGGTTCGAGGGAGGTTCACAAAATGACTCCAGGATTGAATGGCTTGTTATAGGAAGAGTGTTTGATGTATTCACTGGAATTCAGAAGGATGAGGGTTGACCTCATTGAAACCTATCGAATGGTGAAAGGCCTTGATAGAGTGGATGTGGAAAGGATGTTTTCTATGGTGGTAGAGTCTAAGACCAGAAGATGCAGCCTCAGAATAGAGGGGTGTTCTTTTAGATCAGAGATGAGGAGGAAATTCTTTAACCAAAGAGTGTTGAATCTGTGGAATTCTTTGCCACAGGCAGCTGTGGAAGCCAAGTCTTTATGTATATTTAAGTCAGGGGTTGATAGATTGTTGATTGGCAGGATATGTAGGGATATGGGGAAAAGGCAGGAGATTGGGCCTGAGAGGAAAATTGGATCAGCCATGATGAAATAGCAGAGCAGACTCGATGGCCACATAGCCTAATTCTGCTCCTATAACTTATAGTCTTAAGTTTTTGTGATCAATACTCTCCAGAGATTGTCAGCCTGGTGTCAGTAGTTGTATAACCAGGACTTACGATATGCACCAGCTGCTCATATGACCATCCACTGCTTGCTCCCATGGCCACATGTGACCCTGATTGGGGGGTAGGGGTGGGCTAAGCAGGTGTTACACCTTGCCCAAGGGTAACCTGCATGCTAGTGAAGGGAAGGAGCGCCTTACATTCTGTTTGGTAGAGAGATATCTCCATTCCACCACCATAAACTAATACTACCACAAATAAATTAACAAATAATAAAATATATTCCAGAAGATTTACATTCAGCATAAGGAATATTTACAACACAAGTTTAAAAATAAACAGTATAATACTTCCGGTTCTTCATACTTGACGAGACCTGAGTGGTGACAGGAAGTTCAGTAGCCTCACGGTTTTGGGGGAGGGGGGTGGAAAAGTTGTTTTCAATCCTGACAGTCCTTGTCCTAATGCTATGGTACCTCCTGCTTGATGGTAGGGGATTAGAAAGATCGTGGGATGGATAGAAGGAATCACTGACAATGCTAAGGCCCTGCGTATGCAATGCTCCTGATAAATATCTTGGACCAGTGGAAGAGAGATTAGGTATGAGAAGACCATGACTGCTTTTTAGTCTGTCTTTCCTTTATTTCCCTTGCCTTGGGTTATATTTATATATATGTTAATTGCATGTTTCATACTTGGTACGCGCACTCCTCACTTAAACACAAAGTTAGAGTCACATTTTGCATTCATTTGGAGATTTTTTCAGTTATATAAAGAGTAAAAGGGAAGTGAATGTTGATATTGGACCACTGGAAAATGATGCTGGTGAGGTAGTAATGGGGAATAAAGAAATAGCAGATGAACTTAATAAGTACTTTGCTTCAGTCTTCACTGTGGAAGACACTAGCAGTGTGCCAGAGCTCCGGGAGTGTCAGGGAACAGGAGTGAGTGCCATTGCCATTACAAAGGAAAAAGTGCTAGGCAAGCTCAAAGGTTTTAAGGTGGATAAGTAACCTGGACCAGATGGACTACATCCCAGAGTCCTGAGCAAGGTTGTGGAACAGCTAACAGATGCATTGGTCCTGTCGTGATCTTTCAAGAATCACTTGATTCTGGCATGGTCCCAGAGGACTGGAAAATTGCGAATGTCATTCCACTCTTTAAGAAGGGAGGAAGGCAAAAGGAAGGAGATAATATGCAAGTTAGCCTAAACTCAGTGGTTTGGAGAGAGTTGCAGTCTATTATTAAGGATGAAGTTTCGAGGTACTTGGAGACTAACGATAAAATAAGTCAAAGTCAGCATGGTTTCTGTCAAGGGAAATCTTGCCTGTCAAACCTGTTAGATTTCTTCAAGGAAATAACAAGCAGCGTGGACAAAAGGGAGGCAGTGGATGCCAGTTACTTGGATTTTCAGAAGGCATTTAATAAGGTGCCATATGAGGCTGCTTGCCAAGATAAAATCCTATGGTGTTACAGGAAAGGTACTGACATGGATAGAGGAATGGCTAACAGGGAGGAGGCAATGAGTGGGTATAAAGGGGGCCTTTTCTGATTGGCAGCCAGTGACTAGTGGTGTTCCTCAGGGGTCAGTATTGGAACCACTACTTTTTACATTGTTTGTCAGTGATTTGGATAATGGAATTGATAGCTTTGTGGCAAAGTTTGTGGATGATATGAAGATAGGTAGATGGGCAGGTAGTGCTGAGGAAGTAATGCAATTGCAGCAGGACTTCGACAAATTGGAAGAATGAGCAAAAAAGTGGCAGATGGAATACAGTGTTGGGAAATGTACGATAATGTATTTTTTTTATATAGAAGAACCAATAGTGCGGACTATTATCTAAACGGGGAGAAAGTTCAGATATCAGAAGTGCAGAGGGACTTGGGAGTGCTCGTGCAAGACTCCCAGAAGGTTAATTCACAGGTTGAGTCTGTGGTAAAGAAGGCAGATGCAACATTGGCATTTATTTCAACGGGAATAGAATATCAAATCAAGGGGATAATGCTGAAGCTTTATAAGACACTAGTCAGACCGCACTTGGATATTGCCAACAATTTTGCGCCCTATCTCTCAGAA